>NC_136060.1:301990954-304729704 GCF_964261635.1 Lissotriton helveticus | reverse complement strand
CAGAGGGACGGACAAGAAATATAGTTACGGAAATCACACAATGCACAGGCACATGACAAGGAAGCATCCGCTCAATTACAGCCGGGCGGAAATAAGGGATTTGCAGGACAATCCAAGACCAACTCCTGTGGCCAGACCAAGAATACCAATTTCATTAACACCAGAAGAGGCACGGGAAACAGTGCCAAATATACAAGAAAATTTTGGCCACATGATACACTCTTGTATGCACTGTCGGGCGTTGTTAGCATGTGGCAACATGAGCATAAATGCTATAAACCTGGCGTATGAACACCATAATTGCCCTAACCGCCCCCAGTAATTTTTTTTTTGCTCCTGTTGAGCCCTTTTCAACGCCTGTTTTTTGTTGTCCCCCCCCCAAAAAAAACCCAAAAAAAATATAAAATCGTTCAAAAAATACAAAAAAAACAAAAAATGTTCAAAAAATAAAAAAAAAATATAAAACAACAAAAATATTTAAAAAAAAGTTCTTTTCAGAACTACCTTCCCTTTCAAAAAAAATTGCTAGAATGTTTAGCACTCTGGCAAGCTCTATTTCTTTTGGTTCGCTCCCCGGTTAGCTTCCCGGTACGCGGACCGGGAGCTAACCAAAAAAAAAAAAAAAAAAAAAGAGTAAGTATAAGGAAAGTAAACAGAGAGTGATGTTAAAAGAAAGACAGCTATAGGGAGTAAATAAGACATACTGTTTAATAGATCTATTTACCGAAGAAAAGACGGAAGAGGGTATAATTGTGAAAAACAAAATAGATAACGAAGTGAAAAAAAAAAAAGAGAGTATAACATTAACAAAGAAGAGTTTCTTGGAGAATGTGAGTGAATGTTCAAAATAAGATTAAAACATGAGGAATAACAGAGAGAAAAAATAGAAAACAGAAAACAAAAAATAACAGAAAAAGATTAATTGAAACAGCAAAGAAATGTAAGTAACATAGAGCCATATCATCAACATAGGCAATAAAAGTTTTGCAGCTTTTATTGGCAGAAATGTGTCGCTAAAGCTGCTTTTGCGGCAGAAAACTGCAGCTAAAACCACTTTTGCACCAGTTTTCTGCCAATAAAAAGAGCAATAATTTTATTGGCTGTGTTCATAATATGCCCCTTAGTGTGCTTCAACTACACAGAGAAAGCATTATGAACAAGTAGTGATAGAGTGATCAGTCAAAGACACTAAGAGTAATAGAGACGGAGTGAGTGAACAAGAGTGAGGAACTATGAGAAGAGAGGGACTGAGAAAAAGAATGGAAGGAGTTGAGTAAGTAGGTAATAGAGAAAGGAATGATGGAAGTAGCAAAGGCAGGAAACTGAGGGTTAAAGAAATGAAGCAGTGGAACTAATAGTAGGTGAATGTGATAGAAATGTAACGAAAAGAGTACAAAGCATTTACCTTATAATTGTCGTTAAATTACTCACTTTTTGTTTTTATACTTTCAATCTGTGAAAGAGAGAACAAACATTTCAAAAATATTAAAACATGTATTTAAAAATTACAAAAGACAAGGGAAAAGATTGAAGGACAAACAGTTTTTCAACAACTTTGACACTTACAGAAGCTTCTGCTTCTCCAGGCCCCCTACACAGTCATAAAGATATACATTTTAAACTAACAGTATCTTGATGCAGATGAAGTGAGGCCTATCTTAAAACATGGTGCATCTTTTGCATTGCTGTTGTCTCAGAAAAGTGTTGCAAGACACTAAAATTTTAAATAATTGCTTCAGGATGCCAATAAGATGTGTCTTATCCAGAGGTTTGTTTGAGGTGAGGCCTACTCAGGGTTGCAGATGAAATTTCGAGTTGTTGAAGAGAATAGAGGACATAATACATGTGAAGGTCTACCAATGAAGTGAGTCATGTCCACTGCACTCTTGAACAAAGTCCAAACCTCCTATGTTTCCCTGGACAGACCTAAACTTGATCTGCACAATGTGATTCGTAATGATAGGAAACACAGGTGATGTAATTGAAATACGTGCAATTTATTTTACTCATTTCACAATCACATCACTTGTGTTTCCTTTGCTTAGGTATCTCATTGTGCACATGTAGTCTAGCATATGAAAGAATACGCAGAAGTGCAGCACTGCATGCAACAACTTTGACACTTACAGAAGCCTCACCTTCTCCATGCCTCCTACACAGTTCTACATATACATCATAAATGCAAACAGTACAGAATTAATTATACATGTTAAATGGTTTATTTTTGCTGTTCTCAGAATGTATCAAAATTCACTAAAAACAGTGACTTGAAGGTATTCATCATATAACAGCGGGGAAAAAAAACACAATCAAAATGATTGTGTTTAAAAAACCCATACAACATAAGAAATCAGAATTCAGAACTCCTTAAAGTTAACTTACTTTCCATGACGTCAAAGGATGTCCTATGAACAGCTTACACTCTTTTGTGCTGTTATTACTTTCAGCCCGCCACTTTCTGAAAGAAAATCTCCATCGTTTTTAAAAACATGTTACATGCAATAAATGACTTCTTGCTCTCTACCACAAGTTTCCACAAGGCCAAATCTTGTCAGACCCATTTATAACTCTTGGATTTCTTGTAAGCCAATCCCGTCATTTGGCATTTCCGCAACTTTCAGAATTAAAATGTTGAAGATCATTTTCACAATCCTGGAATAGTAATATCTTCCCCTTCTTGCTCAGTCATGTTCTACATTTCCTATGACACTGATACTGCTTACTATGAAGCAGACTTACACTAACTCTATGACTACTACAATTATTTAATTCTCTACATCACTTTCAATCACAAAGCAATGTAAAACAGTAGACAGCGTTGCAGACTTACATTCCCTCTACTCTATGTTTTGATTGGCTGCTTCAATTAGCTTATAAAAAGAAATAGTTTTTCTGAACTCATTCAAAGTGCACTTATTTCTCCATGACGTCCAGTCTTATGGTTAGAAGTTATGTCTCTGAACTACACTTATCCTCAAGGCCAAATTGTGTAGGAGCCATTAGAACTTCTTGAAATTCCACAGAGCCCATCCCGAGATTATTTCCCTAAAATTTTGGTTTTAAAAACACCAGGTAAGAGTTTTTAAGGTCATACGGCAATTTTTTTTTGAAAATTAAAACAGAATCGTTGCAGAATGACCAGCCATTTCTAGACTTTAAATAAGCTGTGTAATGTCCTGATGTTATTGAAGGGCCGTCATGATATATAATTGCTGCAGTTACAAAAGTCCTTCCTGATATTGACAACTGCGAAGCTACAAAATTTTTAATTGAAGTTGTCAATTTTGTTCCATCAGGCCTACATCGTTGGAACATTAAAATGACATACTGGCCATATGTTCGTATAAATAATGTGGACATCATTTCAGATTTACATTGGCTACACTCCATGTTGTGATCAGCTGCTTTTACTAGCTTATTAAAGGAGACTGATATACTGTCTGGCAAAGTTAAATATATAAATCTTTCTGAGTCTACACTAGTAGTACTTGATACCATACAGTTCTCGCAGTCATGCTGCCATTGATAAGAAAGCCCAAACAGCTGATCTACATCTACACCTTCAGCATGCAATACATCAAGCATATACATTAAAAACTCCTGACAATCTTGCTGAATATTTTGAGAGAATTGTGTTTGGCCTGAACATCTGTCTAACAGATTTCGAATTTCAGACACACTTTCTATGTTTCTTCTATCAGTGCTACATTTCTCTAACACAGAATTTAACAAACTGCAAAATCTTTGATCAGAATTGACCACAATCTCTTCTTTTACATTTTCTAGAGAAAACAAAACATTAACCACTACATTAGCATAGCAGTTGACACCAGAACTGTTTTCAAATTGAAAACCAACAACATCTTCAACAGAATCCTTTTTGTTTCTGCTTGTAATTTTAGGTCATCGACTTTTCGTCTTTTTGCTACAACCTCCCCAGTATTGGTCACATTTCTTCGTTTCCGGCCTACCACACGTTTCTCAAACAAAGGATACTGAGGCAAATGTGGCGCATACTCTCTTCTTAACCTATTGTATTCCTTAACACAATCTAGATCCGCACAAATGTTTGTGACATCACACTCAATCAAGTACAATCCCGATAAAGTTCTAACTCGTGACAATGCCACATATGCCATACCCTCCTTGAACACAGAACTGCCAATATTCACCAATGCACAGTCTACACTTAAACCTTGCGATTTATGGATTGTCACCGCATATGCCAAGCAAACAGGAAACTGCTTACGGCGAACATATAAGTCTTTTACAAGCAAAAATCTAGCAGAGCAACGACCAATTAGCTGTACTTCCTCAATGCCATCAAATTTATTTTTAAAAATTCAATTCCATCTCTATTTCTGTATTTCACAAAATCAACAACATTACCCATTGATCCATTTACCAGACCTCTTTCAACATGTAAATTCCTTCTTAAAATTATACGGCAGTTTAAGCACACATTCAGAGTCTTTTCAAAACCTGCAGTTTTAGATATACTCTTCTCTAATGAATCCAATTTTGTTTTCAGATTCTCAGACAAAATAATTGTTGATCCCATATGCTCTACTCTGTCAATAGCTTCCAGTTTCACAATCTCTTGCTTTTCTAAATGCAACATGTTGTTGTTAAATTTGGCACATTCTGCAAGAGTTGGCATCAAACATATTCCAGATTTCTTCTCAGTAATTTTCTGAAAAATATTCTCAGGCACAACATCTTGTTCTGGATATAAATTTGACAGTAATCGTGCATGTAAAGCTTCTTTCCCATGCTCGGTCACTTTTCCAATTCTAACATCTTGTAGAATAGTCTTGTAAACTTCATCCTTCGCCTGACGCATATTTTCATGCAGTTCAGCATAATTGAAGTTTAACCATATATTGACGTTGCCAATGCTGCCTAGGCACTTCCTGGTATCTTCATGCGTGAGCATTTTGAACACAGGTTGCCCTTTCACTGGTGTCAGCTGCAGAAGATCTCCGAAAACAATGATGTGTTTGCCACCAAATAACACATCATACTCTGTTTTGAGAACTTCTTGCATTCTCAAATGCACAAAGGCAAGCATGACATTGGAAACCATGCTTACTTCGTCAATGATAAGAAGTTTCATTTTCCTCAAGATTCTTGAAACTTCAAAACAAGCATCTCCAGATAGCTTGTGATATTGTAATTTGTTGTCATGCTCCACTGGCAGCATCAGTAAACGATGTAAAGTAATCCCTTTAATATTATGTGCTGCCAGTCCAGTTGGAGCAGTGACAACACAAGACAGCGATGACTCTGTCCTTTCCTGCAAATAGCATGAAATTGCTTTAATGAGGAAACTTTTTCCAGTTCCCGCTTCTCCACTCACGTACAGTCGGACAGGCTTCAACGACGTACATGAGCACTCTTTCTTGTCATGACTTAATCCATGATCAATTTGCATGGTAACTTCGTCATATATTTTCCTCTGCTCAACGTTGAGTTGTCTTTCCAACTCTTCTAAGTTAACCGCATTCTCTTGAGCATGTGCCATGGCTCTTTCCACTTCATTCATAGCAGTGGCAGCTTCATTTTCAATAACAGGTCCTCCTAGTGGATCCTGACTCAATGAAGCAGAACTCTGACTGTCCTGAGAACTGTCTCTGGCAATCTCGGCTGCAATCGTTGCTTCCTGCTCAATTTCCGCATTCAACATTTCTACATATTTGGGAAAAGCAGGACATTCTATGGTCTCCTTGGCGGCATTGAAAGAGTCTTTGTAACAGAGAAAATCTCCAAGCAGTTCCTCTTCTGCACGCCAAGGCTTGAAAAGTTGCAAAAGTGCTAAATAGAAAAACTCCTTTTTTTCAGGAGATTCGCCACTCAATTTTCGATGGTTTATCAAGTGGCATTTTCTTTGCTTGACCAGACATCCCTCACTTCCTATTACAGCATACACTCCTTTCTCAGTATCTTCTTTGATGTTCCTCTTGAATATGTAATTTTGAAGAACCTCATACAGACAAACATTCTCGAGGTGAATGCTTCGATTTGGATAATATGTATCCAACATGTTGGTCTTCAAAATGTCGGTACTGTTTGGCTCCTTTTCCGCCAAATACTCAATTTCCCGGACAGGTTTGAGAACTCGATTACGCGTTGCAGCAAGACCAAGACTCGCCCAAACGATACTCCTGGACTTGGCATAGAGACTTGCTGAAGACAACCGGTCAGAACATTCGTACGCTCCGATTTCTCGATGCGACAACATCTTCAGACTGAAACTGTACAACTTTTTGCTGAGGCTCTTTTCATGGGAAATGTCCTCCCACATATCCTTCAATTCTGTCTTCTCTTTTTTGGTGATGTAAGACGTCACATACCGAGCCACAGCCATACAGTTATCAGCCACAAACTGTATATCCATGTTAGCATTCCACATGGACAAAATCACCGGGTTGTAGTCGTTGATGTACTTGGACTCTTCGTTCCTCTTCAAATTGTATGTGTTTTTAGGTGATTTCTTCATCACATTATGTCGCAGCGAAGACATCAAACTGTTTACTCTTCCTTTAGAAATCACCGGTCGTGGAAAGCCGAAACGACATTTGGTGTAGAACTTGTCCTTGTTTCGGAATTTACGACGGCAGTACTTTCCACATCGATGGCTTTGGAAACGCAGAACTTTTTCTCTTAGGCTTTTCTTCTCCTTTGCGTTTGGAAGAGCACACGTAGAATACTGTTGGATGAAACTCATCACTGAGTCTTCTGGATCCGTTCCAAATTTAGGTGCATCCTTGATCCACAGCAACATATGTATATGAGGAGCACCTCTTGCTTGGTACTCCTTTCTCCAGAAGAAATCCAACACCTCTCCAAGAGGTGGATTCTTCTTATTCATGATGAAAGACATCATAGCTTCAAATCTATGATTGAAGTACCTACATACATTGACTGGATCCAAAGAGCACAGTTCTCCGGGTGTCTTGAATTCGATGTTTTCTACGTTAGCATTTGCCTCTCGTAGAAATTCAAGTAAGTCTTCCCAGCCATACTCGGCACAGCTCAGAGTGAGGAACCATGTGGGAGTACCTAAGTTCCTCAGCATACATTTTAAATCACCATGACGACGGTACCAGTACTCATTAGTACCACGCTGACACGCCATGAGATTAATCAGGTGAGAATCCAAAATACTGTCTTGGACATTGACTTTATCCATAAAGTCACTTGCCGAGATGTTTTGCATGTGTATACCACTTTTCAAGATGTGGTTCACTGCATATGACAGTCCAGACAGATCGCTTTCAAACAGGAGATGAAACAAATAAGGAATGCATTGTCGAAACCTAGCATCTCCTGCATACAATCGCAAAGTCCGGTATTCAGAAGCAGGAATTTGATGAGGTCGCTCATCATATCTTCCTCCCTGACCTGTTGGAAAAAGCTGTGGGAAACACCGAGCTTCCAAACTTTCCTCCCAAACACTAATGGGACTCCCTTTGGCTTGTTTCATTTGAAACAACTCAATAGCATTCCCCATGACTTCCTTGGAATGCAAAGGATGAACACTATAATGTTCATATATTTCTTCACTAGTAGAGGGTTCTACTTTCTCAATTTGACCAGCACACAAATCGCTATCCTCTTCCTCACTTACTTCCTCTTCTGCAACATATACATTCTTATAGTATTTATTATTTTTTTTCAAATACAATGTTGCCTTTTTAACTTTCCTAACATCTACTAAATCTTGCCATATTTTCTTATTCTTTGTCGGAACCCCATTAACTAAGATAACCAGAGGTTCCTCTTCCACTTTTTCTACTCCAATTGTGTTAATGTTTTTCTTCAAATCTAGAGGCAAATAAACAACTCTTCCCTTTAATCCTCTCTGTAAATCTGATGGAGGCAATTTCCCTGTCTTTGGCTCCATTCTTACAATAGCCTGAAAGGGATGGATACTTTGAATCAAAATAGATTCATAAGTATTTAAATCCTTCAATTCAGAAGGAATCTCAACCAATTCCAGATTATTATGAACTGCTCTAGCAGGCATCTGGTTTTGATTTAATTTGCAACAACAATAAGTACACACACGTTGATCCAATCCCAAATCAAAACAATTTTCTACCATCAAGTATGTTGCAAAATCCTTCCATTCACTATTATTTTCCCTTTCACTTTTTGCATATAAATCCACTAACTTAGTCTGATTCTTATAATAAGTGCGTCGACAACACACACAAGTGAAATTAGGCCTCTCACTTGATTTCACCTGAAACGTTGCAATTTCCCTCTGGAAATTATCTGTACTGGAAACCTGTACACTATCTTCCACATTACCCTCTTCTTCTGGGTCAATTTCAACATTCTCCTCTTTACTTCCAAAGTAACAAAACTCAATTTCTTCACATATGTTCTTCACATCTATTTCAGAACCATGCAAAAGAGCAGCGCATAATTGTTTAAGCATAATTGCTGGACTCTTAGCATAATACAACATTCTAACTAATTTCCTCACTTTATTATGATGCACTGCTAGCATCCTGAAATGATGAAAAACACTCTGGCATACTCTCCTGGAAAGACAAGCCAGTGAATGACCATGCAAACCTGTCACTTCTCTCACTCTGCAAGGATCTAATTCTTGCAACAACCTTATTTTCTGCTTCAAACTTTTCTTATTAAATGACCGTACAAAATCACAAAGCAAATTGATGGAATCCTGTCGCACACTACAAATACTACTACACTTCCAGGTGTACACAGGACCCTTAGCACGTCTTCCTAAAACCTCATTACCTAACACCTCTTCTGTCTCTGTTGTCACAAGTTTTTCTTTTTCAACTGGACAACCATCTTTCACTTCATAAGCACGACCACTGGTGTCAACTGCATGCACCAAATCATTATCCTGGAAATAACTCTCCTCATTAAAAAATGCCTCACAGCTTGAACTATGCATCCATTCTCCAGAAAAAACTTCACAAAAATTACTACGATTAACTATTCTCTTCCATCTACTATTTCTTTTGAAATCATAAATTGCCTTGTTTAGCTTCCTAATTCTATTGATTATCAAAATAAATAACTTACGTTTAATTTCAAATGCCTGATCAATAACTTTCTCAACTTTTTTTTTTCTCTTATAAAAAACCAGTTTCTGTTGACCTTTCTTAATATTTTTTAACAAATTGCCAATTATCCTGTTGCGGAACATTCGTTTACGAATGTCCCTAGACTGTTGTTTCCTTCTACTATCATGCACAGAGTTATCTCTTGCTCTAGCAGTAACATTTTTGATTGGCCTTTCCTTTCCGTTTGAATTGGTTCTCTTTTTATGGACTGAAACATTTTCTGTAGTAATATTTTTTTTACTACACATATTTCTTATGAAATATTTTGTGCTCTTACCCGGTGCTTTCTTCGTGACTTGACAAATCTTTTTGTTAGAGGACTGCTGCTTATTTTGTTTCACCTGCTGTCTTTGACGTTTTGCAGCCTTTCTCTGTCTTTCTATTGTTGGCATGGTGAAATCTTGAAATGATCTGCAGTTGAATCTGTGGTAAAATATAATAAAAAATGTTATTAACCATTATTACCAAACAGTAAATCAATAACAGTGATCAAAAACTTAACACACTACTTGAAATTTTAAATAGAAGATTTTTTAGTCCTTGGCAAATTTACAATACAGAAATAGCAGAAAAGAAATGACATTTATATTTATGTTACCTGTGCTATTTTATATGTGAATCTGATCTAATTTTATGAGCATATTTTAATATTTTATTGAAGATACTACACATAACCTGTTTTTGAAGGTGTCTTTATTTTTAAATTAAACGGTTTACACTTTTACTTTTTATTTATTATAAATTTTAAAAATAAATGTTTATAGTTCCATAGGCTCAAGCAGGTCAGCTTCCCACCCTATGTCATATAATTCGGACAAATCTGCATCCTCATCACGCTCTTCTTCATCCTCAGGATTTAAATCATCCAAGGGATCAACATCCACTGATGTTTCAATTACAAGTTCAATGATGAGGTCAAAATCAACTGATTGCAGATTGTCGCTCATGTTGATGTTGTCTTTATCTTTAAAGAAAGATAACAACAATGAGATGTTGCAGAGTAAGAGACAAATCTCAGAGATTATAATAGTAAAATTGTTTAACAAGAGTATTATTTTGCAGCTATTATTTAGCCATGTCCAGCAATGCTGAGCAGGTGAAGACTATGTCTAATTTTTCAGTGAACAGGACTCATCTCTTCTTAACCTTGGATAAGCCTCACCGACTCTGTGTGTCCTGCACATACTTAAATGTAAAGGGGCAGATTTATGTTAAATGGCACATCCCCAGGCATGCACCAGTTAACGTGCACCGCTGCTCTGCCACCCATGGTGTGCCGTATTTACAATCAGATAGGAGAAAGCTGCGTCAAAACCCTGCGCCTGCTTTAAGCAGGCATAGGTCTTGACGCAACATTGTGGAGATGGGGCACCCCTGAGCCTTGCTTGAGCTGCATCGCACTTGCGATACAACTCCAGCAATCACTACCTTTACAGCACAGATACATCACGCATCTGTGCCATTTTTGCCCCATGATGCCCCGCATTGTAAATTCAGCACACCATGGGTGGCGGAACAGCGGTGCAGGATGACTGACACATCCCTGGTGATGCACCAGTCATCATAAATCTATCCCTAAGCTTCTTATCTTGTTACAGATGAACCGCCATATGTACCATCAAACTATTTTGCATTTCCTAAATAGCGAATTTTAAGGAATAAATAGCAATTCTTTACCATTCCTAATTTGCAATGAGCAAATTGCTAATTGCAAGTTACCCATTCATTTCCATGGGCTAGGAGGCTCATAGGAATGAAGGTTTAATTTGCGATTAGCAATTTGCTCATCACAAATTAGGAATTTTTCCAAGGGTGCAGGGGTGTCTCAAGAACACCCTGCTGCACCCCTGAAAAAGAAATTTGGGGGCATATGGCACACATACATGCCCTAAGGACATGTATTGGCGTGATATGGGACCTTTTGTTTTTTGGAAAGAAATGCTTTTTGAAAAGAATTCACAAATTACCACCAATTTACCACAATAGTTTCCAAATCCTTAATGTCATTTTTTACATATTTTTTGTTTGATACATTGCATTTAAGTAATCGCAAAATTTGCAAATCCTTCAGTGCAATCGCAAAATAAGGAATAGCAAATTTTGCTACTCCTTATTTTGCATCAAACTTGTTTGATACATACCATTTGTCTAATTAACATTCGCAAAGGCCGAAATTCGCAGAATTTTGATCTTTGCGAATGCTAATTAGCTTGATACATATGGCCCCAAGTGAGGCCTGTCTTGCAACATGGTGCATCTTTTGCATCACTGCAGCATTGGTTTCATGTGGTACGTTTTTTTTACACCATGACATATCTGCCTAAATGCATCAATTTGTAATTTTGTCGCCTCATAGCAAATCTTTTGCACCGCCGCTGCATCATAAAAGTGACGCACAGTGGCGCAAAAGAGGCATACACCCATCATAAATCTGTCCCTAGCATTTTAAATGATTAATCCAGGATCATGATAAGGTATGGCCTACCCAAAGGTTTGTTTAAGGTGAGGCCTACTCAGGATTGCAGATTAAAGTTACGCTTGATGAAGAATACAGAGGAGATAATACATGTAAAGACCTACCAATGAAGTAAGTAATGTGCACTTTATTTCGCAAGTCATCATAAATGTATCCCTAAGCTTCTTATCTTGTTACAGATGAACCACCATATGTACCATCAAACTATTTTGCATTTCCTAAATAGCGAATTTTAAGGAATAAATAGCAATTCTTTACCATTCCTAATTTGCAATGAGCAAATTGCTAATTGCAAATTACCCATTGATTTCCATGGGCTAGGAGGCTCATAGCAATGAAGGTTTAATTTGCGATTAGCAATTTGCTCATCACAAATTAGGAATTTTTTCAAGGAAGCAGGGGTATCTCAAGAACACCCTGCTGCACCCCTGAAAAAGAAATTTGGGGGCATATGGCGCACATACATGCCCTAAGGACATGTATTGGCGTCATATGGCACCTTTTGTTTTTTGGAAAAAAATGCTTTTTGAAAAGAATTCGCAAATTACCACAAACTAGAAGTTGGTGGTAGTTTCCTAATCCTTAATGTTATTTTTTACATATTTTTTGTTTGATACATTGCATTTAAGGAATCGCAAAATTTGCAAATCCTTCAGTGCAATCGCAAAATAAGGAATAGCAAATTTTGAATTAAGGATATTTTAAGTCATTTCCACATGTGCAGTGTTTTCAAATTATGATTTGAAAATCGTTTTTGGGGAAAAGTAATGGTTTACAAATTTATGACAAGGACATAATGGTGTATGCTTCTCTATAAGGCATTTCAGTGTCTCTGATGTCATTTTTCCCATATTACATTATAAGACCTTTCCCCATGGAGCACATTCCTTGTAAATATGCTCCCACCTGTGCATGGTGAATTTAGATTTTGACTGTTTGAGTCACATAGCCATGTTAAAAGTGACCCCAAAAAATTGGAAACGCTTTAAAAAAACACATTCATGTGTCTTAAGGACATTTTAAGTCATTTCCCCGTGGACAGTGTTTTGTAAGTGGCGCAAAAGAGTCATACACCTATCATAAATCTGTCCCTAGCATTTTAAATGATTAATTCATGATGACGATAAGGTGTGGCCTATCCAGAGGTTTGTTTAAGGTGAGGCCTACTCAGGATTGCAGATTAAAGTTACGCTTGATGAAGAATTCAGAGGAGATAATACATGTAAAGGCCTACCAATGAAGTAAGTGATTTGCACTTTATTTCGCCAGTCATCATAAATGTATCCCTAAGCTTCTTATCTTGTTACAGATGAACCACCATATGTACCATCAAACTATTTTGCATTTCCTAAATAGCGAATTTTAAGGAATAAATAGCGATTCTTTACCATTCCAAATTTGCGATGAGCAAATTGCTAATTGCAAATTACCCATTCATTTCCATGGGCTAGGAGGCTCATAGGAATAAAGGTGCAATTTGCGATTAGCAATTAGCTCATCACAAAATAGGAATTTTTCCAAGGGTGCAGAGGTGTCTCAAGAACACCCTGCTGCACCCCCTGAAAAAGAAATTTGGGGGCATATGGCGCACATACATGCCCTAAGGGCATGTATGGGCGTCATATGGCACCTTTTGTTTTTTGGAAAAAAATCTTTTTGAAAAGAATTCACAAATTACCACCAACTAGAAGTTGGTGGTAGTTTCCAAATCCTTAATGTCATTTTTTTACATATTTTTTGTTTGATACATTGCATTTAAGTAATCGCAAAATTTGCAAATCCTTCAGTGCAATCGCAAAATAAGGAATAGCAAATTTTGCTATTCCTTATTTTGCATCAAACTTGTTTGATACATACCATTTGTCTAATTAGCATTCACAAAGGCCGAAATTCGCAGAATTTTGATCTTTGCGAATGCTAATTAGCTTGATACATATGGCCCCAAGTGAGGCCTGTCTTGCAACATGGTGCATCTTTTGCATCACTGCTGCATCGGTTTCATGTGGTACGTTTTTTTTACACCATGACATATCTGCCTAAATGCATCAATTTGTAATTTTGTCGCCTCATAGCAAATCTTTTGCACCGCCGCTGCATCATAAAAGTGACGCACAGTGGCGCAAAAGAGGCATACACCTATCATAAATCTGTCCCTAGCATTTTAAATGATTAATCCAGGATGACGATAAGGTGTGGCCTATCCAGAGGTTTGTTTAAGGTGAGGCCTACTCAGGATTGCAGATTAAAGTTACGCTTGATGAAGAATATAGAAGAGATAATACATGTAAAGGCCTACCAATGATGTAAGTGATTTGCACTTTATTTTGCCAGTCATCATAAATGTATCCCTAAGCTTCTTATCTTGTTACAGATGAACCACCATATACCATCAAACTATTTTGCATTTCCTAAATAGCGAATTTTAAGGAATAAATAGCAATTCTTTACCATTCCTAATTTGCAATGAGCAAATTGCTAATTGCAAATTACCCATTCATTTCCATGGGCTAGGAGGCTCATAGGAATGAAGGTTGCAATTTGCGATTAGCAATTAGCTCATCACAAAATAGGAATTTTTTCAAGGGTGCAGGGGTATCTCAAGAACACCCTGCTGCACCCCTGAAAAAGAAATTTGGGGGCATATGGCACACATACATGCCCTAAGGACATGTATTGGCGTCATATGGCACCTTTTGTTTTTTGGAAAAAAATGCTTTTTGAAAAGAATTCGCAAATTACCACAAACTAGAAGTTGGTGGTAGTTTCCAAATCCTTAATGTCATTTTTTACATATTTTTTGTTTGATACATTGCATTTAAGGAATCGCAAAATTTGCAAATCCTTCAGTGCAATCGCAAAATAAGGAATAGCAAATTTTGAATTAAGGACATTTTAAGTCATTTCCACATGTGCTGTGTTTTCAAATTATGATTTGAAAATCGTTTTTGGGGAAAAGTAATGGTTTGCAAATTTATGACAAGGACATAATGGTGTATGCTTCTCTATAAGGCATTTCAGTGTCTCTGATGTCATTTTTCCCATATTACATTATAAGACCTTTCCCCATGGAGCACATTCCTTGTAAATATGCTCCCACCTGTGCATGGTGAATTTAGATTTTGACTGTTTGAGTCACATAGCCATGTTAAAAGTGACCCAAAAAAATTGCAAACGCTTTAAAAAAACACATTCATGTGTCGTAAGGACATTTTAAGTCATTTCCCCATGGACAGTGTTTTGTAAGTGACGCAAAAGAGGCATACACCTATCATAAATCTGTCCCTAGCATTTTAAATGATTAATTCAGGATGACGATAAGATGTGGCCTATCCAGAGGTTTGTTTAAGGTGAGGCCTACTCAGGATTGCAGATTAAAGTTACGCTTGATGAAGAATACAGAGGACATAATACATGTAAAGCTCTACCAATGAAGTAAGTGATGTCCACTTCATTGCGCCAGTCATCATAAATGTATCCCTAAGCTTCTTATCTTGTTAGACATCAACCGCCATATGTATCATATAACTATTTTGCATTTCCAAAATAGCGAATTTTAAGGAATAAATAGCGATTCTTTACCATTCCAAATTTGCGATGAGCAAATTGCTAATTGCAAATAACCCATTCATTTCCATGGGCCAGGATGCCCATATGAATGAAGGTGCAATTTGCGATTAGCAATTAGCTCATCGCAAATCAGGAATTTTTCCAAAGGTGCAGGGGTGTCTCAATAACACCTTGCTGCACCCCTGAAAAAGAAATTTGGGGGCATATGGCGCACATAAATTTTAACAACATTCCTTTACCTCAAAAACGATTTTCAATTCATAATTTGAAAACACTGCCCACAGGGAAATTACTTAAAATGTCCTTAAGACACATGAAAGTGTTTTTTTATTGCCTTTCCAGCATGGTTGGGTCACTTTTAACATGGCTATGTAACACAAACATTTAAAATCTAAATTTGCCATGCACAGGTGGGAGCATATTTACAAGCAATTTGCGCCACAGAGAAAGGTCTTACATTAAAATGGGAAAAATAACATCAGGGACAGTCAATTGCCTTATAAAGAAGCATACACCATTATGTCCTTGTCATAAATTTAAAAACAATTCCTTTTCCCCAAAAACGATTTTCAAATCATAATTTCAAAACACTGCACATGGGAAAATTACTTAAAATGTCCTTAAGACACATGAAAGCGTTTTTTGATTGCCTTTTCAGCATGTTTGTATCACTTTTAACATGGCTATGTAACACAAACATTCAAAATCTAAATTTTCCATGCACAGGTGGGAGCATATTTACAAGCAATTTGCACCACATAATTCATAATTTTCTCCTTAAAGCACACTATTCTCTATCTAAATTAAAGAAATCTTTTCTCACCTTAGCAAATACTTTGAGTTTGAAAACAGTCTCAGAAACACACCAATTTGTCTTCAGCAGAGCAAAAGGTATGCACTCCAGAGTCTGCAGCTATCAAAAGCACAGAAATGCTGTAATTCTTCACACATATCTCTCATGTCACCCAATCAAAACTCTTCCCTCACTTTTTTTCAAATGAAAACCCTTCCCCCCTCTGCCCTTTCTGCCTATTTTGCATAGCAACCACCTCTTGGAAGACCTCTGGTGTTTGCAAGTTCACACAACAATGTTGCAATTGAACTCTGAACTCTCAGTGCACCTGCATATCCAGTGCATTCTTTCATTTAATGATTTTTTATTGACCATTCAAAATACATCTTTCAAATAACTCATCCGTGCACCCTAACTTTCTGTTTTCAGCAATCAAAATCCACCAATCACTGTTACTGCTTCATGAACACAGAAACTCCACAGTTTTTTTCATTTTAAACTCTCATTTTTTCAACTGCCATTTCATTGCCACACTTCATCTGACTGCAGGAGAACCTTCTCTCACCATGTTTTCTGTCTGGATTGTTGGACATAGTTATATTCACTGGGCTCACAGGTACGCTGAAAACAGGAATTTACCTAACCTCAATTTACAAGATGTGGAAATTAAGTGGTTTGGCCACAGAGGATTAAAATGTCACCAATTGATACCATTGGTGAAAACCTTTATGCATTTGCCCAAACCTGACCTGTTAATTGTGCACTGTGGAGGTAATGATTTGGGCACTTTGACTGGGGTAGGTCTGGAAATGCTTTTAAAGGACACCTTTGAGCAATTGATGGCACTTTTTCCTCAGACTGCCTTGGTATATTCAAATATATGCCAAACACAGAAATGGAGGTGGTCAAACCAATTTTGTCCACAAATTGAGAAGTCGAGGAAGCATGTAAACAAATCTGTTTCAGCTTACATGAGAGACCATGGAATGGGCTCCATGTACAACAATAACTTGCGTTACTACATGCAAGATATCTACAGAGGAGATGGAGTTCACTTCTCAGATGAGGGCAACAGAATTTTCACTCTGAATTTAAGACTGTGCATTGGTACCTACTTATAAGTACCTAAATGTACCATAAACCCAAAAGCTCTTCTCAGAGCTACCCTACATCTGATCACTCACAATTATTATTTTACTCTAACATTTTTCACTAATTTTCAACAAAGTACGCTCCCTGGGGCGCTACCCGGTACGCGAACCGGGAGCTAACCTCGCGAAATTTTAAAAAAAAATGTTTTTTTTTCGCACATATAAGCCTCCTCAGCCACCCTCACAAAACCTAGGGGGTCAAGATAAGTCTACCGTGCCCCCTTCTACCCATTCTGAACATTATTTGCCCTCCATCTTGTATCTTAATTCGACCGAAACACAAAATGGTAGACTCCCGTAACGCTTAAGGTTCGCGAACCGGGGCGCTCAACGGTTCGCGTACCGGGTCGCTCCCTGGGAAGCGCACCATCAAAAAAGGTGGGAAAGTAGTTCACAGAAAAGCCACTGGAGACAATTTCACCAAATATAGACTAGCTCATACTACATACCAATCCCTACCATTTTCACAAATTTGATTGGAATTCCATTTAGCCATTTAGCCTGTAGACCTCTCTAAATACCGTGAGGTAAATTACTTCACAAAACACATCTGAAGTGTTGGAATTGACAACCAATTAATATGTTACTTTCATTTTCTACTTTTTTTACCTGACATTTCATTGGTTATATACCTGAATATATATAAAGGAAGAGAAGAAAACACAGCCATTTTGACTACTACTTCTTGGTGTACATTTCAATAGAATTTTCACTAATTCCTTCAACTTCTTTCTAAAGGTAAGTTTTTATTTTTAAAACTGAAGTATATTGTGCACTATAAGTTAATATGGTAAACTTTTTCTGATAGTTATATACTATCCCTCTGTAGTAGTTATAGATTTAGATAGACTTCTCTGTTATAGTTATGGATGGAGTTAGGCTTCTCTTGTATAATTATGAATTTACTTACGTTAAATCACATACACTTTTTTATATTCCTACTTCCACTCTGATACTATACACTGCCCAAAATTAATCCCAACAGTGCCCTATCTCTACTAATATATATTTTTTTAATCTAAATTTCAGGCAAAATGGAAGGCGAACAGAAAGTTGAATTTCAAATTGTCCTGCAAGAGAGCAGCCAAGAAATCATTGATGAAAATGATATTGAATTTTTCGATGAAACTTTAGACAAAGAACTACTGCAATGTGTACAAGCAGTAGATAACCTCCTTGAAAATGAGGACATTTTACACCCTCAGAGACTACAATGTATATTCAATGATAATTATGAAATTTCTGACAATGAAATGTTAGAAAGTTTAATAAATTATGAAACACAATCACAATAAAAAAAAATGCTTAAAAAATAAAGAAAATAAAAAATAATCAACAAAACCAACAATCAATTAACATACAGCATTTGAAAAGTCTATCATTCATTTTTCATTGTAGTACGCTGCCTAGAACGCTTCCCGGTTCGCGGACCGGGCGCTACCCACGCAAAAAAACAAAAAAAAAAATTTTTTTTTTTTGCCCCGCGGGGCCCTTTTAAAGCCTCCACATTAAACCTAGGGGGTCAGGGAGGATCTACTATGCCCCCTTATGGTTATTTCCCCCTTTGTTTTGGCCTCCTCTTGTCTCTCAATCCTACCGAGAGACAAGATGGCGGCCGCTCCGGACTGTTTAGAATGTTGACAGACACCGGAGAGCCAATCAGCTTCGCTACGCGAAGTTTCGGTACGCGCTCCGGTCCGCGAACCGGGGCGCTGCCCGGTCCGCTGTTACAGATATATATCTTTTTTTAAACGTTAATTTCTCAAAATCCACTGGAGCACATATATTGAGACCTACAAAAGGCACATCGGGCTACCAGTCCCTACAATTTTGCCAAGTTTCGAGCAAATCCATTCAGCCGTTCGGCCTAAAAGTGAGGCCAACCGCCCTATGGAAAACTCAATGTTAAAAACACGTTTTGGGACCCCCCTTTTTTCTGGGACCCCCCTTGACGAAACCCCCCCAAATTTTCAAGGGCTGCTCAGAAACAAAATGTTCCATTTTCCAGAAAATTTCAGCCAATTCCGTCCACAAACGCAAAAGTTATTAGACATAGAATTTTCAAAAATCCCATAGGGAAAAAATCCTAACTATATATACCTACTGGCGACCGCCAGTAGGTAATATATATATATACATAGATATATATATATATATTTACACATGTATGTTATTCACTGCACTGAGATAACCGGAGGCGAATTTGCACTAGTATGTCTTCAATGTCCATGCTTGAACGTATCACGTGACCATGTGCACAGTGGGCGGGCAGTTGGAATGAAATTTAAATGTACCACATTGCTTCTATAACTTTGTGTGAGCAAGAGCACGGCTGTGCTCGAAACGCGTCGCAGCAGAGCGAGGGGAAAATAAATTACCTTCCTGCCTGGTTTCTCGTGGTCCGCCTCCTTCATTTCCTGGTAGGGTTTGTTTGAAGGACAGTTTGCTACATATATATATATATATATATTACCTACTGGCGGTCGCCAGTAGGTATATATAGTTAGGATTTTTTCTCTATGGGATTTTTGAAAATTCTATGTCTAATAACTTTGGCGTTTGTGGACGGAATTGGCTGAAATTTTCTGGAAAATGGAACATTTTGTTTCTGAGCAGCCCCAGAAAATTTGGGGGGGGTTCGTCCAGGGGGGGCCGAGAAAAAAGGGGGGTCCCAAAACGTGTTTTTAACATTGATTTTTCCATAGGGCGGTTAGCCTCATTTTTAGCCCGAACGGCTGAATGGATTTGCACGAAACTTGGCAAAATTGTAGGGACTGGTAGCCCGATGTGCCTTTTGTAGGTCTCAATATATGTGCTCCAGTGGATTTTGAGAAATTACCGTTTAAAAAAAGATATATATCTGTAACAGCGGACCGGGCAGCTCCCCGGTTCGCGGACCGGGGAGCGTACCAGAACTTCGCGTAGCGAAGCTGATTGGCTTTCCGGTGTCTGTCAACATTCTAAACAGTCCGGAGCGGCCGCCATCTTGTCTCTCGGTAGGATTGAGAGACAAGAGGAGGCCAAAACAAAGGGGGAAATAACCATAAGGGGGCATAGTAGATCCTCCGTGACCCCCTAGGTTTAATGTGGAGGCTTTAAAAGGGCCCCGCGGGGCAAAAAAATAATAATTTTTTTTTGTTTTTTTTCGTGGGTAGCGCCCGGTCCGCGAACCGGGAAGCGTTCTGGGCAGCGTACTGCAATGAAAAATGAATGAGAGACTTTTCAAATGCAGTATGTTAATTGATTGTTGGTTTTGTTGATTATTTTTTATTTTTTTAACTTTTTTAAGCAATTATTTATTATTGTGATTGTGGTTGAAAATTTAATAGCATTTCTAACATTTAACTAGTTTATTAATTACATATAAAAATGATTAAAGACTCAAACAATTTTTTAATATTACATACAATTTTATTTTTCGGATTGTTTTTCAAAATTTATTAGTACGTCTAGCATTTGACTGTCCGATATGTCCTCTTGTTGAGTGAACATAAGTTCCCACATTTGACCGTCATCATAATGAAGTAAATGATCCACAGATTCTACACATTGAACTAATTCATGGTCCCGTGATTCATCCATGAAATCAGAGTCATCATTGTCCTCAATATCTTTTTCTGTGTTGTTCTCCAGAACAATTTCAAAGGAAACATTCTGCTCACCTTCCATTTTCTTGCTGTAATTTGCATAAAAAATAAATATATCAGTAGAGATAGGGCACTGTTGGGTTTAAGTTCAGACAGGTACTTGTGAGTTTATAACAGAGAAGTAATCTATGGGCACTGTATGGTTTCAGGCGTGAAGTAGTACTATTAAAAAGTGCCTGTGAAGAAGCCTAAGTAAATTCATAATTATACCACAGAAACCTAAATCAATCCATAATTATAATAAAGAAGCCTTTCTCAATGTCTAACTCTTACAGAGGGATAGTATATAACTATCTGAAAATGTTTTCAAATTTATAAAATAATATCTCACCTTCTAAAATCAAGTTTAAGTTGTGGGTGAAAATGATCTTGCAATGTAGTTCAGGAAGTAGTAGTCAAAAATGGCTGTGTTTCTCTCTCTTCCTTTATATATATTCAGGTACATAACCAATCAAATGTCAGGTAAAAAAAGTAGAAAATGAAAGTAACATTTTCATTGGTTGTCAATTCCAACACTTCAGATGTGTTTTGTGAAGTAATTTACCTCAGGGTATTTAGAGAGGTCTACAGGCTAAATGGCTAAATGGAATTCCAATCAAATTTGTGAAAATGGTAGGGATTGGTATGTAGTATGAGCTAATCTATATTTGGTGAAATTGTCTCCAGTGGCTTTTCTGTGAACTACTTTCCCACCTTTTTTGATGGTGCGCTTCCCAGGGAGCGACCCGGTACGCGAACCGTTGAGCGCCCCGGTTCGCGAACTTAAGCGTTCCGGGAGTCCACCATTTTGTGTTTCGGCCGAATTAAGATACAAGATGGAGGGCAAATAATGTTCAGAATGGGTAGAAGGGGGCACGGTAGAGTTATCTTGACCCCCTAGGTTTTCTGAGGGTGGCTGAGGAGGCTTATATGTGCGAAAAAAAAACATTTTTAAAAAAAATTTCGCGAGGTTAGCTCCCGGTTCGCGTACCGGGTAGCGGCCCCGGTAGCGTACTTTGTTGAAAATTAGTGAAAAATGTTAGAGTTAAATAATAATTGTGAGTGATCAGATGTTGGGTAGCTCTGAGAAGAGCTTTTGGGTTTATGGTACATTTAGGTACTTATAAGTAGGTACCAATGCACATTCTTAAATTCAGAGTGAAAATTCTGTTGCCCTCATCTGAGAAGTGAACTCCATCTCCTCTGTAGATATCTTGCATGTAGTAACGCAAGTTATTGTTGTACAGGGAGCCCATTCCATGGTCTCTCATGTAAGCTGAAACAGATTTGTTTACATGCTTCCTCGACTTCTCAATTTGTGGACAAAATTGGTTTGACCACCTCCATTTCTGTCTTTGGCATATATTTGAATATACCAAGGCAGTCTGAGGAAAAAGTGCCATTAATTGCTCAAAGGTGTCCTTTAAAAGCATTTCCAGACCTACACCAGTCAAAGTGCCCAAGTCATTACCTCCACAGTGCACAATTAACAGGTCAGGTTTTGGCAAATGCATAAAGGTTTTCACCAATGGTATCAATTGGTGACATTTTAATCCTCTGTGGCCAAACCACTTAATTTCCACATCTTGTAAATTGAGGTTAGGTAAATTCCTGCTTTCAACGTACCTTTGAGCCCAGTGAATATAACTATGTCCAACAATCCAGACAGAAAACATGGTGAGAGAAGGTTCTCCTGCAGTCAGATGAAGTGTGGCAATGAAATGGCAGTTGAAAAAATGAGAGTGTAAAATGAAAAAAAAACTGTGGAGTTTCTGTGTTCATGAAGCAGTAACAGTGATTGGTGGATTTTGATTGATGAAAACAGAAAGTTAGGGTGCACGGATGTGTTCTTTGAAAGATGTATTTTGAATGGTCAATAAAAAATCATTAAATGAAAGAATGCACTGGATATGCAGGTGCACTGAGAGTTCAGAGTTCAATTGCAACAAAGTTGTGTGAACTTGCAAACACCAGAAGTCTTCCAAGAGGTGGTTGCTATGCAAAATAGGCAGAAAGGGCAGAGGGGGGAAGGGTTTTCATTTGAAAAAAAGTGAGGGAAGAGTTTTGATTGGGTGACATGAGAAATATGTGTGAAGAATTACAGCATTTCTGTGCTTTTGATAGCTGCAGACTCTGGAGTGCATACCTTTTGCTCTGCTGAAGACAAATTGGTGTGTTTCTGAGACTGTTTTCAAACTCAAAGTATTTGCTAAGGTGAGAAAATATTTCTTTAATTTAGATAGAGAATAGTGTGCTTTAAGGAGAAAATTATGAATTATGTGGTGCAAATTGCTTGTAAATATGATCCCACATGTGCATGGAAAATTTAGATTTTGAATGTTTGTGTTACATAGCCATGTTAAAAGTGACCCAACCATGCTGGAAAGGCAATCAAAAAATGCTTTCATGTGTTTTAATGACATTTTAAGTCATTTTCCCATGTGCAGTGTTTTGAAATTATGATTTGAAAATCGTTTTTGGGGAAAAGGAATTGTTTTTAAATTCATGACAAGGACATAATGGTGTATGCTTCTTTATAAGGCAATTGACTGTCCCTGATGTTATTTTTCTCATTTTAGTGTAAGACCTTTCTCTGTGGCGCAAATTGCTTGTAAATATGCTCCCACATGTGCATGGAAAATTTTGATTTTGAATGTTTGTGTTACATAGCCATGTTAAAAGTGACCCAACCATGCTGGAAAGGCAATCAAAAAAGGCTTTCATGTGTTTTAATGACATTTTAAGTCATTTTCCCATGTGCAGTGTTTTGAAATTATGATTTGAAAATCGTTTTTGGGGAAAAGGAATTGTTTTTAAATTCATGACAAGGACATAATGGTGTATGCTTCTTTATAAGGCAATTGACTGTCCCTGATGTTATTTTTCCCATTTTAATGTAAGACCTTTCTCTGTGGCGCAAATTGCTTGTAAATATGCTCCCACCTGTGCATGGCAAATTTAGATTTTAAATGTTTGTGTTACATAGCCATGTTAAAAGTGACCCAACCATGCTGGAAAGGCAATCAAAAAACGCTTTCATGTGTTTTAATGACATTTTAAGTCATTTTCCCATGTGCAGTGTTTTGAAATTATGATTTGAAAATCGTTTTTGGGGAAAAGGAATTGTTTTTAAATTCATGACAAGGACATAATGGTGTATGCTTCTTTATAAGGCAATTGACTGTCCCTGATGTTATTTTTCTCATTTTAGTGTAAGACCTTTCTCTGTGGCGCAAATTGCTTGTAAATATGCTCCCACATGTGCATGGAAAATTTTGTTTTTGAATGTTTGTGTTACATAGCCATGTTAAAAGTGACCCTACCATGCAGGAAAGCCAATCAAAAAACGCTTTTATGTGTCTTAAGGACATTTTAAGTAATTTTCCCATGTGTAGTGTTTTGAAGTTATGATTTGAAAATCGTTTTTGAGGTAAAGGAATGTTGTTAAAAATTATGTGCGCCATATGCCCCCAAATTTCTTTTTTTGGGGTGCAGCAGGGTGTTCTTGAGACACCCCTGCACCTTTGGAAAAAATTCCTAATTTGTGATGAGCAAATTGTTAATCGCAAATTGCACCTTCATTTATATGAGCCTCCTAGCCCATGGAAATGAATGGGTAATTTGCAATTAGCAATTTTCTCATCGCAAATTTGGAATGGTAAAGAATCGCTATTTATTCCTTAAAATTCGCTTTTTTGGAAATGCAAAATAGTTATATGATACATATGGCGGTTGATGTCTAACAAGATAAGAAGCTTATGGATTCATTTATGCTGACTGGCGCAATGAAGTAGACATCACTTACTTCATTGGTAGAGCTTTACATGTATTATCTCCTCTGTATTCTTCATCAAGCGTAACTTTAATCTGCAATCCTGAGTAGGCCTCACCTTAAACAAACCTTTGGATAGGCCACACCTTATTGTCATCCTGGATTAATCATTTAAAATGCTAGGGACAGATTTATGATAGGTGTATGCCTCTTTTCTGCCACTGTGCGTCACTTTTTTGATGCAGCGGCGGTGAAAAAGATTTGCTATGAGGCGACAACATTACAAATTGATGCATTTAGGCAGATATGTCATGGTGTAAAAAAAAACGTACCACATGAAACCGATGCAGCAGTGATGCAAAAGATGCACCATGTCGCAAGACAGGCCTCACTTGGGGCCATATGTATCAAGCTAATTAGCATTCGCAAAGATCAAAATTCTACGAATTTTGGCCTTTGCGAATGTTAATTAGACAAATGGTATGTATCAAACAAGTTTGATGCAAAATAAGGAGTAGCAAAATTTGCTATTCCTTATTTTGCAATTGCACTGAAGGATTTGCAAATTTTGTGACTACTTAAATGCAATGTATCAAACAAAAACTATGTAAAAAATGACATTAAGGATTTGGAAACTAGTGTGGTAAATTGGTGGTAATTTGTGAATTCTTTTCAAAAAGCTTTTTTTCAAAAAAACAAAAGGTGCCATATGACGCCAACACATGCCCTTAGGGCATGTATGTGTGCCATATGCCCCCAAATTTCTTTTTCAGGGGTGCAGCAGGGTGTTCTTGAGACACCCCTGCACCCTTGGAAAAATTCCTAATTTGTGATGAGCAAATTGCTAATCGCAAATTAAACCTTCATTCCTATGAGCCTCCTAGCCCATGGAAATGAATGGGTAACTTGCAATTAGCAATTTGCTCATCGCAAATTAGGAATGGTAAAGAATCGCTATTTATTCCTTAAAATTCGCTATTTAGGAAATGCAAAATAGTTTGATGATACATATGGCAGTTCATCTCTAACAAGATAAGAAGCTTAGGGATAGATTTATGATGACTGGCGCATCACCAGGGATGTGCCAGTCATCCTGCGCCGCTGTTCCGCCACCCATGGTGTGCTGCATTTACAATGCGGCGCAGCATGGGGCAAAAACGGCACAGATGTGTGACGCATCTGTGCCGTAAAGGTGGCGCATTGCTGGAGTTGTATCGCAAGTGCGATGCAGCTCCAGCAAGGCTCAGGGGTGCCCCATCTCCACAATGCTGCGTCAAGACCTATGCCAGCTTCAAGCAGGCGCAGGGTTTTGACGCAGCTTTCTCCTATCTGATTGTAAATGCGGCACACCATGGGTGGCAGAGCAGTGGTGCACGTTAACTGGTGCATGCCTGGGGATGTGCTATTTAACATAAATCTGCCCCTTTACATTTAAGTATGTGCAGGGGACACAGAGTCGGTGAGGCTTATCCAAGGTTAAGAAGAGATGAGTCCTGTTCAGTGAAAAATTAGACATAGGCTTCACCTGCTCAGCATCGCTGGACATGGCTAAATAATAGCTGCAAAATGTTACTCTTGTTAAACAATTTTACTATTATAATCTCTGAGATTTGTCTCTTACCTTGCAACATCTCATTGTTGTTATCTTTCTTTAAAGATAAAGACAACCTCAACATGAGCGACAATCTGCAATCAGTTGATTTTGACCTCATCATTGAACTTGTAATTGAAACATCAGTGGATGTTGATCCTTTGGATGATTTAAATCCTGAGGATGAAGAAGAGCGTGATGAGGATGCAGATTTGTCCGAACTATATGATATAGGATGGGAAGCTGACCTGCTTGAGCCTTTGGAAATATAAACATTTATTTTTAAAATTTATAATTAATAAAAAGTAAAAAGGTAAACTGTTTAATTTAAAAATAAAGACACCTTCAAAAACAGGTTATGTGTAGTGTCTTCAATAAAATATTAAAATATGCTCATAAAATTAGATCAGATTCACATATAAAATAGCATAGGTAACATAAATATAAATGTCATTTCTTTTCTGGTATTTCTGTATTGTAATTTTGCCAACGACTAAAAAATCTTCTAATTAAAATGTCAAGTAGTGTGTTAAGTTTTTGATCACTGTTACTGATTTACTGTTTGGTAATAATGGTTAATAACATTTTTTATTATATTTTTCCACAGATTCAACTGCAGATCATTTCAAGATTTCATCATGCCTACAATAGAAAGACAGATAAAGGCTGCAAAACGTCAAAGACAGCAGGTGAAAAAAAAAACGCAGCAGTCCTCTAACAAAAAGATTTCTCAAGCCACGAAGAAAGCACCGGGTAAGAGCTCTAAATATTTCATAAGAAATATTTGTAGTAAAAAAAATATTACTACAGAAAATGTTTCAGTCCATAAAACGAGAAGGAAATCAAATGGAAAGGAAAGGACAATGAAAAATGTTACTGCTAGAGCAAGAGATAAATCTGTGCATGATAGTAGAAGGAAACAACAGTTTAGGGAGATTCGTAAACGAATGTTCCGGAACAGGATAATTGGCAATTTGTTAAAAAATATTAAGAAAGGTCAACAGAAACTAGTTTTTTATAAGAGAAAAAAAATTGAGAAAGTTATTGATCAGGCATTTGAAATTAAACGTAAGTTATTTATTTTGATAATCAATAGAATTAGGAAGCTAAACAAGGCAATTTTTGATTTCAAAAGAAATAGTAGATGGAAGAGAATAGTTAATCGTAGTAATTTTTGTGAAGTTTTTTCTGGAGAATGGATGCATAGTTTAAGCTGTGAGGCATTTTTTAATGAGGAGAGTTATTTCCAGGATAATGATTTGGTGCATGCAGTTGACACCAGTGGTCGTGCTTATGAAGTGAAAGATGGTTGTCCAGTTGAAAAAGAAAAACTTGTGACAACAGAGGCAGTAGAGGTGTTAGGTAATGAGGTTTTAGGAAGACGTGGTAAGGGTCCTGTGTACACCTGGAAGTGTAGTAGTATTTGCAGTGTGCGACAGGATTCGATCAATTTGCTTTGTGATTTTGTACGGTCATTTAATAAAAAAAGCAGAAAATGATGTTGTTGCAAGAATTAGATCCTTGCAGAGTAAGAGAAGTGACAGGTTTGCATGGTCATTCACTGGCTTGTCTTTCCAGGAGAGTATGCCAGAGTGTTTTTCATCATTTCAGGATGCTAGCAGTGCATCATAACAAAGTGAGGAAATTAGTTAGAATGTTGTATTATGCTAAGAGTCCAGCAATTATGCTGAAACAATTATGCGCTGCTCTTTTGCATGGTTCTGAAATAGATGTGAAGAATATATGTGAAGAAATTGAGTTTTGTTACTTTGGAAGTAAAGAGGAGAATGTTGAAATTGAGCAAGAAGAAGAGGGTCATGTGGAAGATAGTGTACAGGTTTCCAGTACAGATAATTTCCAGAGGGAAATTGCGACGTTTGAGGTGAAATCAAGTGAGAGGCCTAATTTCACTTGTGTGTGTTGTCGACGCACTTATTATAAGAATCAGACTAAGTTAGTGGATTTATATGCAAAAAGTGAAAGGGAAAATAATAGTGAATGGAAGGATTTTGCAACATACTTGATGGTAGAAAATTGTTTTGATTTGGGATTGGATCAACGTGTGTGTACTTATTGTTGTTGCAAATTAAATCAAAACCAGATGCCTGCTAGAGCAGTTCATAATAATCTGGAATTGGTTGAGATTCCTTCTGAATTGAAGGATTTAAATACTTATGAATCTATTTTGATTCAAAGTATCCATCCCTTTCAGGCTATTGTAAGAATGGAGCCAAAGACAGGGAAATTGCCTCCATCAGATTTACAGAGAGGATTAAAGGGAAGAGTTGTTTATTTGCCTCTAGATTTGAAGAAAAACATTAACACAATTGGAGTAGAAAAAGTGGAAGAGGAACCTCTGGTTATCTTAGTTAATGGGGTTCCGACAAAGAATAAGAAAATATGGCAAGATTTAGTAGATGTTAGGAAAGTCAAAAAGGCAACATTGTATTTGAAAAAAAATAATAAATACTATAAGAATGTATATGTTGCAGAAGAGGAAGTAAGTGAGGAAGAGGATAGCGATTTGTGTGCTGGTCAAATTGAGAAAGTAGAACCCTCTACTAGTGAAGAAATATATGAACATTATAGTGTTCATCCTTTGCATTCCAAGGAAGTCATGGGGAATGCTATTGAGTTGTTTCAAATGAAACAAGCCAAAGGGAGTCCCATTAGTGTTTGGGAGGAAAGTTTGGAAGCTCGGTGTTTCCCACAGCTTTTTCCAACAGGTCAGGGAGGAAGATATGATGAGCGACCTCATCAAATTCCTGCTTCTGAATACCGGACTTTGCGATTGTATGCAGGAGATGCTAGGTTTCGACAATGCATTCCTTATTTGTTTCATCTCCTGTTTGAAAGCGATCTGTCTGGACTGTCATATGCAGTGAACCACATCTTGAAAAGTGGTATACACATGCAAAACATCTCGGCAAGTGACTTTATGGATAAAGTCAATGTCCAAGATAGTATTTTGGATTCTCACCTGATTAATCTCATGGCGTGTCAGCGTGGTACTAATGAGTACTGGTACCGTCGTCATGGTGATTTAAAATGTATGCTGAGGAACTTAGGTACTCCCACATGGTTCCTCACTCTGAGCTGTGCCGAGTATGGCTGGGAAGACTTACTTGAATTTCTACGAGAGGCAAATGCTAGCGTAGATAACATCGAATTCAAGACACCCGGAGAACTGTGCTCTTTGGATCCAGTCAATGTATGTAGGTACTTCAATCATAGATTTGAAGCTATGATGTCTTTCATCATGAATAAGAAGAATCCACCTCTTGGAGAGGTGTTGGATTTCTTCTGGAGAAAGGAGTACCAAGCAAGAGGTGCTCCTCATATACATATGTTGCTGTGGATCAAGGATGCACCTAAATTTGGAACGGATCCAGAAGACTCAGTGATGAGTTTCATCCAACAGTATTCTACGTGTGCTGTTCCAAACGCAAAGGAGAAGAAAAGCCTAAGTGAAAAAGTTCTGCGTTTCCAAAGCCATCGATGTGGAAAGTACTGCCGTCGTAAATTCCGAAACAAAGACAAGTTCTACACTAAATGTCGTTTCGGCTTTCCACGACCGGTGATTTCTAAAGGAAGAGTAAACAGTGTGATGTCTTCGCTGCGACACAATGTCATGAAGAAATCACCTAAAAACACTTACAATTTGAAGAGGAACGAAGAGTCCAAGTACATCAACGACTACAACCCGGTGATTTTGTCCATGTGGAATGCTAACATGGATATACAGTTTGTGGCTGATAACTGTATGGCTGTGGCTCGGTATGTGACGTCTTACATCACCAAAAAAGAGAAGACAGAATTGAAGGATATGTGGGAGGACATTTCCCATGAAAAGAGCCTCAGCAAGAAGTTGTACAGTTTCAGTCTGAAGATGTTGTCGCATCGAGAAATCGGAGCGTACGAATGTTCTGACCGGTTGTCTTCAGCAAGTCTCTATGCCAAGTCCAGGAGTATCGTTTGGGCGAGTCTTGGTCTTGCTGCAACGCGTAATCGAGTTCTCAAACCTGTGCGGGAAATTGAGTATTTGGCGGAAAAGGAGCCAAACAGTACCGACATTTTGAAGACAAACATGTTGGATACATATTATCCAAATCGAAGCAGTCACCTCGAGAATGTTTGTCTGTATGAGGTTCTGCAAAATTACATATTCAAGAGGAACATCAAAGAAGATACTGAGAAAGGAGTGTATGCTGTAATAGGAAGTGAGGGATGTCTGGTCAAGCAAAGAAAATGCCACTTGGTAAACCATCGAAAATTGAGTGGCGAATCTCCTGAAAAAAAGGAGTTTTTCTATTTAGCACTTTTGCAACTTTTCAAGCCTTGGCATGCAGAAGAGGAACTGCTTGGAGATTTCCTCTGTTACGAAGACTCTTTCAATGCCGCCAAGGAGACCATAGAATGTCCTGCTTTTCCCAAATATGTAGAAATGTTGAATGCGGAAATTGAGCAGGAAGTAACGATTGCAGCCGAGATTGCCAGAGACAGTTCTCAGGACAGTCAGAGTTCTGCTTCATTGAGTCAGGATCCACTAGGAGGACCTGTTATCGAAAATGAAGCTGCCACTGCTATGAATGAAGTGGAAAGAGCCATGGCACATGCTCAAGAGGATGCGGTTAACTTAGAAGAGTTGGAAAGACAACTCAACGTTGAGCAGAGGAAAATATATGACGAAGTTACCATGCAAATTGATCATGGATTAAGTCATGATAAGAAAGAGTGCTCATGTACGTCGTTGAAGCCTGTCCGACTGTACGTGAGTGGAGAAGCGGGAACTGGAAAAAGTTTCCTCATTAAAGCAATTTCATGCTATTTGCAGGAAAGGACAGAGTCATCGCTGTCTTGTGTTGTCACTGCTCCAACTGGACTGGCAGCACATAATATTAAAGGGATTACTTTACATCGTTTACTGATGCTGCCAGTGGAGCATGACAACAAATTACAATATCACAAGCTATCTGGAGATGCTTGTTTTGAAGTTTCAAGAATCTTGAGGAAAATGAAACTTCTTATCATTGACGAAGTAAGCATGGTTTCCAATGTCATGCTTGCCTTTGTGCATTTGAGAATGCAAGAAGTTCTCAAAACAGAGTATGATGTGTTATTTGGTGGCAAACACATCATTGTTTTCGGAGATCTTCTGCAGCTGACACCAGTGAAAGGGCAACCTGTGTTCAAAATGCTCACGCATGAAGATACCAGGAAGTGCCTAGGCAGCATTGGCAACGTCAATATATGGTTAAACTTCAATTATGCTGAACTGCATGAAAATATGCGTCAGGCGAAGGATGAAGTTTACAAGACTATTCTACAAGATGTTAGAATTGGAAAAGTGACCGAGCATGGGAAAGAAGCTTTACATGCACGATTACTGTCAAATTTATATCCAGAACAAGATGTTGTGCCTGAGAATATTTTTCAGAAAATTACTGAGAAGAAATCTGGAATATGTTTGATGCCAACTCTTGCAGAATGTGCCAAATTTAACAACAAAATGTTGCATTTAGAAAAGCAAGAGATTGTGAAACTGGAAGATATTGATAGAGTAGAGCATATGGGATCAACAATTATTTTGTCTGAGAATCTGAAAACAAAATTGGATTCATTAGAGAAGAGTATATCTAAAACTGCAGGTTTTGAAAAGACTCTGAATGTGTGCTTGAACTGCCGTATAATTTTAAGAAGGAATTTACATGTTGAAAGAGGTCTGGTAAATGGATCAATGGGTAATGTTGTTGATTTTGTAAAATACAGAAATAGAGATGGAATTGAATTTTTACAAATTAAATTTGATGGCATTGAGGAAGTACAGCTAATTGCTCGTTGTTCTGCTAGATTTTTGCTTGTAAAAGACTTATATGTTCGCCGTAAGCAGTTTCCTGTTTGCTTGGCATATGCAGTGACAATCCATAAATCGCAAGGTTTAAGTGTAGACAGTGCATTGGTGAATATTGGCAGTTCTGTGTTCAAGGAGGGTATGGCATATGTGGCATTGTCACGAGTTAGAACTTTATCGGGATTGTACTTGATTGAGTGTGATGTCACAAACATTTGTGCGGATCTAGATTGTGTTAAGGAATACAATAGGTTAAGAAGAGAGTATGTGCCACATTTGCCTCAGTATCCTTTGTTTGAGAAACGTGTGGTAGGCTGGAAACGAAGAAATGAGAACAATACTGGGGAGGTTGTAGCAAAAAGACAAAAAGTCAATGAACCTAAAATTACAAGCAGAAACAAAAAGGATTCTGTTGAAGATGTTGTTGGTTTTCAGTTTGAAAACAGTTCTGGTGTCAACTGCTATGCTAATGTAGTGATTAATGTTTTGTTTTCTCTAAAAAATGTAAAAGAAGAGATTGTGGTCAATTCTGATCAAAGATTTTGCAGTTTGTTAAATTCTGTGTTAGAGAAATGTACCACTGATAGAAGAAACATAGAAAGTGTGTCTGAAATTCGAAATCTGTTAGACAGATGTTCAGGCCAAACACAATTCTCTCAAAATATTCAGCAAGATTGTCAGGAGTTTTTAATGTATATGCTTGATGTATTACATGCTGAAGGTGTAGATGTAGATCAGCTGTTTGGGCTTTCTTATCAATGGCAGCATGACTGCGAGAACTGTATGGTATCAAGTACTACTAGTGTAGACTCAGAAAGATTTATATATTTAACTTTGCCAGACAGTAAATCAGTCTCCTTTAATAAGCTAGTAAAAGCAGCTGATCACAACATGGAGTGTAGCCAATGTAAATATGAAATGACGTCCACATTATTTATACGAACATATGGCCAGTACGTCATTTTAATGTTCCAACGATGTAGGCCTGATGGAACAAAATTGACAACTTTAATTAAAAATTTTGTAGCTTCGCAGTTGTCAATATCAGGAAGGACTTTTGTAACTGCAGCAATTATATATCATGACGGCCCTTCAATAACATCAGGACATTACACAGCTTATTTAAAGTCTAGAAATGGCTGGTCATTCTGCAATGATTCTGTTTTAATTTTCAAAAAAAAATTGCCGTATGACCTTAAAAACTCTTACCTGGTGTTTTTAAAACCAAAATTTTAGGGAAATAATCTCGGGATGTGCTCTGTGGAATTTCAAGAAGTTCTAATGGCTCCTACACAATTTGGCCTTGAGGATAAGTGTAGTTCAGAGACATAACTTCTAACCATAAGACTGGACATCATGGAGAAATAAGTGCACTTTGAATGAGTTCAGAAAAACTGTTTCTTTTTATAAGCTAATTGAAGCAGCCAATCAAAACATGGAGTAGAGGGAATGTAAGTCTGCAATGCTGTCTACTGTTTTACATTGCTTTGTGATTAAAAGTGATGTAGAGAATTAAATAATTGTAGTAGTCATAGAGTTAGTGTAAGTCTGCTTCATAGTAAGCAGTATCAGTGTCATAGGAAATGTAGAACATGACTGAGCAAGAAGGGGAAGATATTACTATTCCAGGATTGTGAAAATGATCTTCAACATTTTAATTCTGAAAGTTGCGGAAATGCGAAAAGACGGGATTGGCTAACAAGAAATCCAAGAGTTATACATGGCTCTGACAAGATTTGGCCTTGTGGAATCTTGTGGTAGAGAGCAAGAAGTCATTTATTGTATGTAACATGTTTTTAAAAACGATGGAGATTTTCTTTCAGAAAGTGGCGGGCTGAAAGTAATAACAGCACAACAGAGTGTAAGCTGTTCATAGGACATCCTTGGACGTCATGGAAAGTAAGTTAACTTTAAGGAGTTCTGAATTTTGATTTCTGATGTTGTATGGGTTTTTTAAACACAATCATTTTGATTGTGGTTTTTTTTCCCCGCTGTTACATGATGAATACCTTCAAGTCACTGTTTTTAGTGAATTTTGATACATTCTGAGAACAGCAAAAATAAACCATTTAACATGTATAATTAATTCTGTACTGTTTGCATTTATGATGTATATGTAGAACTGTGTAGGAGGCATGGAGAAGGTGAGGCTTCTGTAAGTGTCAAAGTTGTTGCATGCAGTGCTGCACTTCTGCGTATTATTTCATATGCTAGACTACATCTGCACAATGAGATACCTAAGCAAAGGAAACACAAGTGATGTGATTGTGAAATGAGCAAAATAAATTGCATGTATTTCAATTACATCACCTGTGTTTCCTATCATTACGAATCACATTGTGCAGATCAAGTTTAGGTCTGTCCAGGGAAACATAGGAGGTTTGGACTTTGTTGAAGATTGCAGTGGACATGACTCACTTCATTGGTAGACCTTCACATGTATTATGTCCTCTATTCTCTTCAACAACTCGAAATTTCATCTGCAACCCTGAGTAGGCCTCACCTGAAACAAAACTCTGGATAGTAGACATCTTATTGGCATCCTGAAGCAATTATTTAAAATTTTAGTGTCTTGCAACACTTTTCTGAAACAACAGCAATGCAAAATATGCACCATGTTTTAAGATAGGCCTCACTTCATCTGCATCAAGATAGTGTTAGTTTAAAATGTATATCTTTAGGACTGTGTAGCTTCTGTAAGTGTCAAAGTTGTTGAAAAACTGTTTGTCCTTCAATCTTTGCCCTTGTCTTTTGTAATTTTTTAATACATGTTTTTATATTTTTCAAATGTTTGTTCTCTCTTTCACAGATTGAAAGTATAAAAACAAAAAGTGAGTAATTTAACGACAATTATAAGGTAAATATTTTGTACTCTTTTCGTTACATTTCTATCACATTGAATTACTATTAGTTCCACAGCTTCATTTCTTTAATCCTCAGTTTCCTGCCTTTGCTACTTCCCTCATTCCTTTCTCTATTACCTACTTACTCAACTCCTTCCACTCTTTTTCTCAGTCCCTCTCTTCTCATAGTTCCTCACTCTTGTTCACTCACTCCGTCTCTATTACTCTTAGTGTCTTTGACTGATCACTGTATCACTATTTGTTCATAATGCTTTCTCTGTGTAGTTGAAGCACACTAAGTGGCATATTATGAATACAGCCAATAAAATTATTGCTCTTTTTATTGGCAGAAAACTGGTGCAAAAGCGGCTTTAGCGGCAGTTTTCTGCCGCAAAAGCAGCTTTAGCGACACATTTCTGCCGATAAAAGCTGCAAAACTTTTATTGCCTATGTTGATAATATGCCCCTATGTTATTTACATTAGGGCTATATTGTCCAGTATAACAATCAAAATTGCTCTCCAAAGACACCAGGCAAAGCAGACGCTCCCTCAAACAGATCACCAAGAGCAATTTACCCTACTTACAGCCTAGCCTGTTCTCTGTCGAGACTTTAGCAATCTTTAGAGCACAAGATAAGATCTTTTCACATGGAAGAGTCAGACGTATTGCAATTCTACTTAAGAAACAAGCATTGGCATAGACAATAGGTCTCGCCTTTGGGACCTTATACGTGTTTAGCCATGCAACAGTTGATGTTGCTGCACCAAGGATATTATGCTGCATAACTAAATACTTAGAAGGTCCCAAAGGCGAGACCTATTGGCTATGCCAATGCTTGTTTTTCTTTCACTTCGTTATCTATTTTGTTTTTCACAATTATACCCTCTTCTGTCTTTTCTTCGGTAAATAGATCTATTAAACAGTATCTCTTCTTTACTCCCTATAGCTGTCTTTCTTTTAACATCACTCTCTGTTTACTTTCCTTATACTTACACTTTTTTAAAAAAAATAAAAAAAATTTGGTTAGCTCCCGGTCCGCGTACCGGGAAGCTAACCCGGGAGCGAACCAAAAGAAATAGAGCTTGCCAGAGTGCTAAACATTGTATCAATTTTTTTTGAAAGGGAAGGTAGTTCTGAAAAGAACTTTTTTTTAATATTTTTGTTTTATATTTTTTTTTTATTTTTTTTTATTTTTTGTTATTTTTGTATTTTTTGAACGATTTTATATTTTTTTGGGGTTTTTTTTGGGGGGGAAACAACAAAAAACAGGCGTTGAAAAGGGCTCAACAGGAGCAAAAAAAAATTACTGGGGGCGGTTAGGGCAATCATGGTGTTCATATGCAAGGTTGAGTGCATTGATGCTCATGTTGCCACAAGCTAATAATGCACGACAGCGCATACATAAATGTATCATATGCCCAAAATTTGGTTGGATATTTGGCACAGTTTCCCGTGCCTCCTCTGGTGTTAAAGAAACCGATGTTGTTGGTCTCGCCACAGGAGTTGGTCTAGGATTGTCCATCATATCCCTTAATTCCGCCCGGCTGTAATTTAGGGGATGTTTCCTCGTCATGTGCCTATGCATGGTGTGATTACCATAACTGTATTTTTTGTCCGTCCCTCTGGACAATTGTTCCTTGCATATGAGGCATGTTGCGTACCTGGCATTGACCTTTTTTTGGCCAGGAGGGATGGAAAAAAACTGCCAGATGAAACTGGCTTTCTTTCTTGAAACCCGGGGCAACTCTTCCAGGAATTGTGGTTGTTCTCCCTCCTCATCCATTTCTTCATCTTCCTCCTCAGTGTTGGTAACCACCTGGGGAGGTGGTCCTCTCTTCCCATGAGGAGGTGGAGGTGGTGGTGGGGGTGCACCAGCTGCAGCAATCAATGAAGCCATTTTTACACAAGCAAAATAGGTCTTCCAAGAAGCAAAATAGGTCTTCCTCTCACAATAATGAAAGTCAGAGTGAGGAAAGAAGGAGTGGTTTTCATCATTTGGAAAAAACAATACTTCTCCACCAATGAAAAGTGTTATTTTTAGGTCACCTGACCTAGCCTTCCATAATTATGAAACTAAAAGTGAAATGAACCAATGAAAAGTTTTATTAACAAGTCACATGACCTCTAACGCTCATGTTACGCACTGCGGAACGCTCCCCGGTTAGCTTCCGGTTCGCTGCGCTTCGCGCCTCGGTCCGCGCCCCGGGACACTTCCGGGTGCGCTAACGCGATACGTCACAAGACGCATTTCGCGGCAACGCGATACGTCGCGCTTTCGCGCCGCGGATCGCTTCCGGGGAGTTGCGTTTCGCGCCTCGGTCCGCGCCCCGGGGCACTTCCGGGTGCGCTAACGCAGTACGTCATAAGACGCATTACGCGGCAACGCGATACCGTCACTATGTTGATTTCTTACCGGTTCGCGGACCGGATCGCGGAATCAAATTGAGCTAACGGGAAGCTTCCCGGTTCGCGGACCGGGAGCGAAACAAAAAATTATTAATAAACATATAAAATATATTTTTGGATTTAAAGAAGAATACATTTTACAGCTATAGATATTAGCTTTTAAAAAACCAATGAAATTCATTGAAAAAACCATAGGTTATAGACCATATATAGTTAGGAATTAGCATTTACAAAACCTTGAAAATTCACTGAAAAAGCCATAGGTTATACACCATATATAGTTAGGAATTAGCATTTAAAAAACCTTATTTTACTCACACAAAACCATTGAAATTCCATATATAGTTAGTTGTACTAACTATATATCGCGCACCCGCAATCCACTGCTGATCATGTCACATATTACATCATTCATGACATGGTCAGTGACATCACTGATGACATCACTGATGACATCTCAAATGACATCACTGATGACATCACTGATGACATCTCAAATGACATCACTGATGACATCACTGATGACATCTCAAATGACATCACTGATGACAACATCCAGTGACTGTATTTTTCTGTAAAGTTAAAATATGTCTTACATATTTAAGAATGAGTGGATGTATACATGTCTGGATGAAGGATTTAGTAGGTGCATGACTGACTGTATGAGTGAGTGATTAAATGTGTCTCACTGAGTGCATGGGTTAGTGACTAAACTGTCTTAATTTGTGCATCATTATGTCTGTTGTTCTGTAAACTGCAGCATGTGTTAATCAGTAGCTATATGATTAACTATATGGGTTATTGATTGGTTGCCCAAGTATTTGTATGGGAGACTGAGTGTGTGTGTGGGTGGCTGGGAGGTGTATGACTCTGTGCATAGATGTGTGAGCAGTTGATTCACTAGATGTATGGGTTCAAAAGTGCATGTGGAAACAGCTGTATGGGCGGTTGACTGTGTGCATGAGTGTATTGCTGAGTGAATGGATATCTCAGTGCTACATGTCAAAGTAAGTACATATGTAAAACACAGTACATGTGAGAGTTGACATATATAAATAACTGTGCATAAGAGCCAGTGAATGTGTGAGTGGCTGTATGGATCATTGTGAACTTGTATCAGGGATTGTATAAGAGAGTAAATATGTGTTAGTATATGTTTGAATAAGTAAGGTGTGTATAACTGTATAGTTGAGAAAATGGAGGTGTGATTGATTCTTTGCATGACTGACTAGGTGTGTGTGTAACTCTATGGATGAGTGACAGTCTGTGAGTGTCTGTTTACACTTACTGTATCTAAGGTTATATTAGAGTCTGAAGAGCTTCATCGTATTATCACATGAATGATGTCATCAGTGATGTGATCAGTAATGTCAAATGAGATGTCATCAGTGATGTCATCAGTGATGTCATTTGAGATGTCATCAGTGATGTCATCAGTGATGTCATTTGAGATGTCATCAGTGATGTCATCAGTGATGTCACTGACCATGTCATGAATGATGTAATATGTGACATGATTAGCAGTGGATTGCGGGTGCGCGATATATAGTTAGTACAACTAACTATATATGGAATTTCAATGGTTTTGTGTGAGTAAAATAAGGTTTTTTAAATGCTAATTCCTAACTATATATGGTGTATAACCTATGGTTTTTTCAGTGAATTTTCAAGGTTTTGTAAATGCTAATTCCTAACTATATATGGTCTATAACCTATGGTTTTTTCAATGAATATATATATATATATATAAATATATATATATGTAAAAAAAGAAGCAGAGAACTCTGAGTAGTTCTCAAGCTTAGGTGGAAAGTAGCTCCAGTATAGAGCACTCTCAACACCAGCGACACTCTAAGTTTGCTCACCTCAAATGTCTGCTTTTCTAGCAAAGTCTTTAAGAGTAGGATTAGGACAGTGCTTTACCACGCAGAGATATAAAAGGACAAAGTCTTTTACCATTTTTACAGCAACGTTTTTAAGCATAGGATTAGCGCACTGCTATTCTTGCCGAGCTGTAAAATGGCCAAAGCCTTTTACTACTCCAGGCACAGTATTATGCCTTTGGATTGATAAATAACATTCAAGCCAACCTGAAATGAATAAAAGCAACCCCGGGCACATGCTTCACTCTCATTAGAGCTCTTCAGAGAGGTACAGCTTTGTCCAAACACAAGGGAGTACCCAGTATAAGTCAAAACAATTCCCTTTCAGGCATTGAGTGATGCATAAATTATGCAAAAAAAGAAGCAGAGAACTCTGGGTACTTCTCAAGTTTAGGTGGAAAGCAGCTCCAGAATAGAGCACTTTCCACACCAGTGACACTTTAAGTTTGCTCACCTCAAATGTCTTCTTTTCTATCAAAGCAGAGCCAACGTTATTGGAAATTAAGTTTTTTTGCCAATAACTTTGGCGTCGCTTGAAGAATCGCCACAAAATGTTATATATATGTCTATATTTATATATATATATATATATACATAGATTTATATATATAGATATGTTTGACAATTGAATTACATGACAAAATACTACAAACAATAGAGAAAAACAAGTTCTGAATTTCATGCAGCATTCAATTAAAGCAAAACATAATACATCCAACTATAATCATCAATGAATGTTTGGACTGATCACATAATATCAGTTTCTCCCCATATACTTCATAGTAATAAAACTGGAAAAAATACTTCTTAAAGGGATGCCTTGGAAAGAGAAATTTAAAAACTACATTTCAAAATCCAATCTCAAAATTCATAATACAAGTCACAAACAAACATCATAGAGATTGCTTCATATCTCATCTTAACATTTTGGTTGTGTCGTGATACAAAACCCATCAAATGTATTGTGCAAACAAATTGCAAAGTGCAATACCATGGGCGAGCATACATGTATTAGTAGACAGTGGTTAGTATGTTTTGAGTTGTTTGAGATAATCACTGATTCCATCACCCTTCGTATTTCATCCATAATAGTTTGCAGAAGAAAATATATTTCATAGCAAAACACATTGCACATGCACATATTGAGAAATACACAAAAATGATAAAATAACAAAGAAATTATCAGATGGAGTAGTGCGCAAGTATATGTTTCCATTTGCTATATAGATTATCAAAGAATATATGGCAATTTCGGAGGATGAAACATCAATGGTAAGACATGGAGGAAATTATCAATCACATATAGCACACAGAAACATAGGTAATGCCATGCTCGTTTAGGCAGGATCCATCCCAGGTAACCATGAACATTCCCATAATGAATTATTCAGGAATATATAAAATTTCAAAGAAAGACTCTATCCATCCCATAAATGTGAAAGAAAAATATATATAAAAGAAAAGAAAACTATAAAATGAACAAAGATAAGAAGCAAAGGAGAATGCTAAAAATACAATTTCATAGTGGAAAATATGTGACCTAAGAAGGGAACAATGTAAAGATGACTCCAATGTAGAATTGATGATTAAAGTTAGTCTTTAATGATCAGAAGTAAAGAGACCTCCAGCTCCTTCCACAACTCCCTCTGTACTGTCTCCTATTCAGACTATAACATTCTAAGCTCCTAGCAACATGCTTACAGTTCCATGAAGCATAGATCCCAACACATCTTCCCCATTACAATATCAGAAAAAAACCAAGATACAGGATAAAGCAAATACAAAAAAACTGAAAGTGACAATTAAGGGGAATTACATTTTGCAACATTGCCACAACTCCAAGCAGAACCATCATTTAAGATGAGAACATTTTTTTTTACATATTTTACTTGTTTAGGTCGTGAATATTTACTTTCCCCTTTAATGGCAATACCACTTTTTTTTGTCACAACCCAATCACCAACATTTATGTCTGAATCTCTCACCCTCATTCTTAAATTGTATGAATGTGCAGAATCACTCTGTCTTTTGACAACACCATCTTTCACACTTGAACGGTCAACCCAAACTCATTCTTTGTTCTTCAGCCAACCCGGAACCTCCTTCAAACCTGGTTCACGCCCTTTCAGAGAAACAAATGGAGAGATACCAGTGACTGAATGCGGGGTTACTCTATATGACCAGACCATCTTCTTAAGCTCCTCAGACCATGATAGACCATTCGCCAAAGATAACTGAATATTCTCCATCAACAATCTATTAATCCTTTCTACAAGACCATTGGCCTGTGGCCTAAACAACGCAACCTTCCCATGACAAATTCCCATACCATCCAAAAACTCCTTCATCTCTCTCGATACTAATTGCACACCATTATCTGAAATCAAAGTTTTCGGAATACCCTCATTTAAAAATGTTCTTTCCATAAAACTTATCACTCTTCTAGTATCAATGCTTTCGGTAGACTCCATTACGAACCACTTTGAATGATAATCCACAAGGACCATTATAAATCTATTCTGAGCACCCAATTTAGAAATCGGACCTAGGAAATCAATCGCCAATTTCTCCCAGGGACGTGCTGGAAAATCAACACAGGAAAGAGGAGGTTGCCTAATTGCTTTCGATTTATCACTTCCAGCACACGCATGGCAATTCCTGACCAAATCATCTATTTCACCATCCATACCCGGCCACCAATATTATTCACGGATCCTTCTTTTAGTCATGTTCCTTCCCAAATGACCTTCATGCGCTATATTCATGATTTTGGACCTGAGATTACACGGTGGCACCAACCTGTTCCTCCTCCACAGCTTACCTTCAGAAACAATCAATTCAGCTTCTACATTAAAAAACATTTCAAACGAATATCATTAGATGATTCCCTAGACCATCCCCCAGAAACATTTTCCATAACTAAAGGAATTAGTTGATCATTTGCCATGGCACTCTCCCATTGTCCCTTATCAAATGCTAGAATCTCATCACAACTAATCACTGGATCATTGATTTCTGACTCACCAAAAACCAAATCTACAGGCATCCTAGACAAATAGTCTGCAATGACATTTCTCTCTCCCCTCATATACTCCATCTGAAAGTTGTACTCAAGCACAGACAAAATCCATTTTGATATTCTTGGAGTGACATTTCCCTCCAAACCTCTTCCTCCTTTGAACAAATGCACAAGGGGCTTATGATCTGTCCGCACTCTGAAAGGTAAACCCCAAAGGAAATACCTGAAATGTTTAATTCCCCACGTACAAGCGAGAGCCTCCCTCTCAATAACTGAATAAGAAACTTCAGCACCCTGAAGTCTCCTAGAGGCAAAGCCTATAATTCTTTCCACACCATAAGATATTTGAGAGAGCACAGATCCAATTCCCACAGCACTCACATCAGTGGTAACCAAAGTTTTGGCCTTAACGTCAAAGTGACCTAAAGTAGGTGCATGAAGAATTCCTATTTTCACACATTTGAAAGCATTCTCACAAGCTTGATTCCATTCGAAAACCACACCATTCTTCATTAATTGCCTTAAAGGCTCAACTACATCCGAAAACCCTTTAATAAACTTTGAACAATATTCAGCTAATCCCAGAAAAGATCCTAGCTAATCCATTGTGCTTTGCACGCGTGGGTTCGGATCCCACCCTCGTCGCCAATGTAAAGATGACTCCAATGCAGAATTGATGATTAAAGTTAGTCTTTAATGGTCAGAAGTAGAGAGACCTCCAGGTCCTTCCACAACTCCCTCTGTACTGTCTCCTATTCAGACTATAACATTCTAAGCTCCTAGCAACATGCTTACAGTTCCATGAAGCATAGATCCCAACAAACAGCCTCTGGCATGTTGGAACAATGTAAGTAAGGGAAGTTGGCAAGTCAGATCTCTAACTACGTGATAAGGATTGGCTCTATGGGCTGGGTCAGTAGGGCTGGGGTGCGAAGCAGAGGAAAAGAGCAACTAAAAGGAGCAGCCAGATTAGGCAAAAGGGAAGACAATTTATGTTTGACATTTGTGGACGAGGATAAACCTATTGCTGATTTATCCTTGCACAGTCTGTCTAAAAAGGAGGAATCAGTATTGAAATTGGGGCTATCATTTTGCCCCATGATGGACATGGATTATACCAGTACAAGACCTGACTTTTTTATTTTTGTGAGAACATTCAGACTGATGCAATTACATAAGATGTTGTTATCAGCCAAGCAAGGGCAAAAGAAACAGGACATGGTATACAATAATGTAGACTTATGTACATTTCAATTGGATGATTCTGATCCCATCCTGTCCCCATATAAACTAGATCAAGTGGTTTAGGGGAATCTCCAATCGTGTGAGTATGTCATTTAGAGAGGCTGGTTTTGTGGTGGATGTCACTGTGCTTAGTTGCTTTAAGCCAAAATCCAAATGTAATCCTAATGTGTCTCATGATAACACTAAAGTCTTCCACAGTTTTGTGATACATGAATTAATTAAGTTTCTCGACACTAATGAACCACATGTTAGGGACAATTCCATCGCTGAGCAATGTCTCGCAATCCAGAGCCTGATGAACAAGCCCAACATAGTTATAAAACCTTCTGACAAGGGTGGGAATATAGTCATAGTGGATATTGATGGATATAGAGGTGATGCATCTAGACAGCTCAATGACTCCACATGTTATGCGGTGATCAATGGGGCTACATATAGAAGCTCTCTCTAACAGTGTCATGATATGTTGTGGCAATGGTATGAAGCTGACATGCTGAGTGTAGATGATTTTCTGTTTTCCTTTGTGAAAAGACTCTGATCAAACTGCTGAGACAGCACTGGTTTGTTGAGAAGGATGCTTGAAATTCAGTGGGCAAAAACGAATACAGTGATAACGCTTGATGTGGGCTCCCTATATACATCCATCAGACAGGATGCATGGGTATCGGCTTGCATGTATTTTGTTTCATGGTAGGCCTATTTCTTTATATAAGCATACTCAAATATTACGGGACATGATGACTTACTGTAAAGGGGTACAAAAGGGGGTGGTGATGGACGGAGCATCTAAACCAGTCAAACACTCACACCCAGTCAACAGATCTGGGTTTAATCCATCACCGTTCTTTAGCCCACTCTGCCACCCCAGTTCAGACATGGCCATATGCAAATCAGTCTGACCCTGTGCTTCATGGGAACAGTCCAGCCAGAACTGCCAAGCCATGCCTTTCCTGGAACGGAAACAAGTTTCCTAGGACCGGTTTCTGGCATTTCAGCCGTCTTCAGCCAAGCTTGCATGGCTTGGCAGTTCGGGCAGGACTGTTCCCATGAGGTGGCTTGTGTGTTTTGTTGTCATTAGCGATAGTCATCGCTGGCATGCAAGGCGATAGGGAAACCGGCCGCTATCGCCAGAAAGCTGTTGATAATGCCTGTTAGTGACAGCTTGCTGATAGGGCGATAAAACAATCGCGGCTTTAGCGGCAAAAAGTGCCGCTAAAGCGGCGATAATGCCCTTGCTAATATGCCCCCAGTTTCATTAAAGATGTGCTAGCTTACAGCCATTTGGTAAAACAAAAGGCATCTAGTTGGCTTGATGCCTCAAAGGGTTTTCAAGTGAGGCTCATCTAAAGCCTGCAAACACAGCTGTAATCAAGAACATTACAAACTACCGACAGGCAAAATCAGGAAGTTTTTGAAGCACATTACCTGTGCATCTGATTTTGTGGTATATGCTTCGGATTGCCCCTGTAATTTGACATACATTAGGTGCACTAAGTTACCTGTGCGTAAAAGGATATTAGAGCACATATGGGCCATTAAGATGGGGACCAATGCTTGGAATCCCGATTGATAATTGAGGTCAACACCAAGAATGTAGAATGCAGCACACATAGAAAGAAGAAACAAGTGGAGAAATAAAGATATTTCTCCTTATTACGCCTCACCTGAGGAGTAGTTCTAGGTTTAGCAGTGATGGCAAATCTGAGAATTCACCAAAATCCATGGTCAGCGATTTCTGCTGCTTTACGTTACTGTAGATTTATCGGGGCACACAAGGTGGCCTTGCGTGGCTTCATAAATCTTACTTAGTAGTTGCTTCGTCCTTGAGCCCCATTGTATGGTGCAAAGGCGACACAACTACTTGATACTTATGCTCCTGGTGTGCCAGGAGGTGTCTTCTGCAGAATTTAAAAAGATAACAAACAGGTGTTCAAGCAGAGTCTAGTGCGTGCATAAAATGAAAAGAAAATCTGTCAACTGGAGGGGATCTAGCCTGTATCATTCGCAGAGTTGAGTGCGTGTTAATCATCCTTTCAGTCACAAAAAATGTGTTGGTCCCGAGAAGTCCCAATGTAGAATAGCTGCTGCCTTCTACTGCATGGAAGCGGTTGATTGAAAAGGGATCGGTGGTCTCAGGTGGTATGTTGTATTTCCAACCATTATTTGTGAGAGGGGATGTCAATAAATAGACTGGGAAACCCAATGAGGCACACCAAAATATAATAGTTATTTGTGAAAGAGGATATGAATAATCTGACTGCAGAGTATCACATCAGAGTGTGTAAGGGCACCAAGGGGTATACTGCTATGCATACCCTTTGATGCCCTTAAATACTCTGCAGTAAGCGAGCAGAGGGGTATGCACTGCAGTTATTTTTAAATAAAGTGGGAAGATGGAGCGATCCCTCTATGATTAAAAACCAATGTGCCGATGTGTATGCACTGCAGTTTTTACCCCTAGGTGCCCTTGCATATTCTGCAGTGATTGCTGCAGAGTATGTAAGGGTGCAGAGGGTGCCTTTTTAGTGTCTTGTTATTGCGCCTTTTTGGTGTCTTGTTATTGTGCCTTTTTTCCTCATTGTGCCTTATGTCCCTGTTTTTCTGTCTTTCCTGTTGTTCCTGTTTGTTTCCTCTGCGCTTGTTTACTTCCTGCTGCTGCTGCCCCTCCCCCCTGCTGGTTCTCGCTCCAGCCTTCCAGCTACGCTTCCCTCCCCCTTCCCTATTTAATGGTGACCCCTGCTCGAGCAAGACCTCTGACCTCCTGGTCAGAGACCTGGTGTCTCCCCCAGCTGCTCCGCTGTTGCGTCGCTGCCACCGCTCACCTCTGCTGGTAGGTGTTCAAGGCCTTCCTCCACCCGCAGGCTCCTGCCTGCGCCTCATCTCTGGTGGTCCAGTGGGAGAGCCTTGCTCTTCTGCTGGTCCACTGCTATCTGTCTCTGTGTTTGTGCCCATGTGTTCTGTCTTGTTACTGTATTGTTATTATGCCTTTTTGGTGTCTTGATATTGTGCCTTTTTGGTGTCTTTTTATTGTGTCTTTTATTCCTTTTTGTGTCTTTTGTCCCATTTTTTCTGTCTTTCCTGTTGTTTCCTGTCGTACCTGTTTGTTTCCTCTGTGCCCATTTCATTCCCGCTACTGCAGCTCCCACAGCCCCTCCCCCTGCCGGTTCCCGATCCTGCCTCCCAGCTGCGCTTCCCTCTACCCTTCCTTATTTAATGGCGGCACACTGCTTGGGTGTCCGAGCAAGACCTCTGACCTCCTGATCAGAGACCGCTTCTCTCCCCCAGCAGCTCCGCTGTTGTGCTGCTGATGCTGACCCTGCTCACCTCTGGTGGTAGGTGTTCGAGGCCCTCCTCCAACCACAGGCTTCTGCCTGCTCCTCATCCCTGGTGGTCTAGTGGGTCTTCTTCTGGTCCACTGATGTCTGTCTCTGTGTTTGTGCCCATGTGTTCTGTCTTGTTAGTGTCTTGTTATTGTGCCTTTTGGGTGTTTTGTTACTGTGCCTTTTTGCTGTCTTGTTATTGTGCCTTTTTTTCCTCGTTGTGCATTTTGTACAGTTTTTTCTATCTTTCCTGTTGTTTCCTGGTGTTCCTGTTTGTTTCCTCTGCACCCATTTCTTTCCTGATGCTGCTGCCCCCATGGCCCCTCCTCCATGCCAGTTTCCGCCTCCCAGCTGCACTTCCCTCCCCCTTCCCTATATAATGGCACAAACTTAGTGGGCGCCGTGCTGGCACCGCCAAAGGTGTGCCAAAGGCAAGCTCATCTGTGCCCATCTGCGTCAAGCTCCAGGAACCCTGGTTCATCAACCTCTCACCGCTACAACTCTGCTGCTCTCCTCGCACTCAACACCGGAAGAAACAACAACTACCATCCTTCACCATCCTCCGCACCCCCATGACCGCCGCACTCACGCCAGAGGCCAGCACCATCAAATCCCAGCAGTGCATCCTTCTCAATGTGTGCACCCTGCACTGACATGCACAGACATGCTGTAGAGATCTGGGACCTGTTTGATACCCTCTCGCCAGACGTCGCCTTCTTCACGGAAACCTGGACCAACGTCTCCTCCACACCCAACCTCGCCACCGCCATTCCTGACAAGTACAAGATCCAGAGGAAGGACCGCCCCAACTGCACAGGAGGAGGACTCACCATCATACACAAGATCTCCCTCCGACTTTCCACCTCCAGCATGGACGTCTCCCCCACCACCATCAAACACCTTCACTTCCATATCCAGACCAGCCCTAATACTACGCTTCATTGCACCCTCGCCTACAGACCCAACGGCCCCATGCTTCATTAACCACTACCATCACCAACCTCATTGCACCCCATGTCATCGCCTCCACGGACTACATACTCATCGGAGACCTGAACTTCCAACTCGACAACTTCAGCGACCCCAACTCCGCCGCCCTCCTGGCCAACATCAGACTGAAACAGCTCATCACCACCCCTACCCACAAGACAGGACACACCCTGAACCCCATCTTTGCAGGAGGGAAAAATATCTGCTTCAGCCTCACCTCGCAGCCCCTCTCAAAGGGCCCCACTGCACACACTTCTCTTCAAACACAGCCACCACTCACAAATCCACTCCAAGCCCACCATGAAGGAACTGGAGCAAGGTCACAGAGGAGCACATCAACTCCACCCTCCTCCACGACCCCCCGCCTCGACCAACGCCAACTCTACAGCCAAGGAACTATACGACTGGATCAGACAAGCTTGCACCGCTCCGCAACCCTGACAGACAATGCCCCCTGAAGGCTATGTGTCATACAACCACCTGGGGATCCTGAGGTACATGGATGTCTGTATATCTCTGAGGAACTTCAAGATTAGTTAGAAATGTTCAATGATTTTTGAGAATTACTCAATAATGATAAATAGATAGGGCGAGCAAACTCTAGAATTGTATGTACAATGAGAGTAAGACAAAACTCACATGTTATAGAAAATCTGTTTCTTTGATATAAAAAAAGAAAAATTTTAAATAAACTGTCTTCTAGAATAAAAACTTCTATGAAATGTGATACAAAGAAGCTAGTTGGTGTGACTTAGAACTAGGGACAAATGTGCAATGTTTTTAAGATACTGTACCAGTCAACAGATGGTAATTCTATTGTGTTTTTAATAAAAATCTTTTTAGAATCAGTCCTGAAGAAGGTGTGAAATAAGGAAAACCGAAACGCTGCGTCGACTTGAATAGTGATTCTTGTTTATGATTTAAAAACTGTGAATTTGTTTTTAACTTTTTCAATTGTGCATTAAATGTGATTTTAAAATTATGAACCATGTATAATATTGTGTTGACCAAATACAGATGTATTTTTAATTGTTTGACATGTCCCTTTTTGTACTAAATGAGAATAAATACAGACACTTTACATCAGAAATTAGTTGTTTTAATTTTAATTTTAACTTGAATATTTGTCACCCAAAAATATTATCTGCAGCTTGCTTATGTATCATACATAGACTAATGTGATTTCAGTTGTGTAAGGTCATTGAATCTAGGTTTAATCCCAGAGTACTCGGAGATATACAGAACACTCAAATTGAGGTGCAGGCCGTTTAGGCTTGCCATAATAAGGGACACCCCATATCTTTCTGCAATTTCCCCCTGGTCCCGTACAACCACAAAGAGGGGGCCTCCTACGATTTTTTCTAATTCGCTGACAGACAAACTACATCACACGTTGTCGGTAGAATGCTGGGACGGACCACTAGCCATTCTCATTTTCTGGTGCAGTCCAGCTGAAGACTGCTTTTGTCGAGGTAGCGCCCAAGGGTAGGCCACGAGCGTAGCCACATGCCCATGCGCAGTGTTGAGCAGCATTATATGCTCTCTTCTTGACTGCACCATCCATGTGGAGGTGTGCTGAGACAGTACACTCACAGCATAGTGACAGCTTACTCAGAATCCCTGTTTCTTGCACAGCAGAGGCTGGAGTGCATTCAACAAAAACGCCCCCTCCACATGTACAGTCCCAAAGATGAGACACCAGTCCCATTCACCTTGTGCCGTGGGCGTGTCCACGACACTGGCAGTTCTGCATCTCTGGTGCTGGCCAGCCTCAGTGAAAGTGTTTGTTGCAGGGTTGTCCCAGATGTAGGCTGCCCAAGGATGAGGGTTGTCAACGATCGCACCATAGTTGCTGAGGTCGTGATTGCGCTGAAAATGTATCATAAATTCAGAGTTGTTGCGAGCAAGGGGCTACAAATTCCCTAAGAAGTTCCTGTCTATGCAACGCAGAATTGGAGAAACTTCCGTAAACCGTTTTTGTGTGTTTATTTCCAAATGCTAGTGCAATTGAAGGCAACCTTGTAATTTCCACTTCCACTAGTGGTTGTGGTCCTGTGAAGCCTAAGATGTTGCAGCAAGAAGGGAAAAAGTTGATGCTTTTAAGGTGTTTTACCAACAGTCTGCTATGTTTACATAATTAATCAAATAATGCTCATTGTGCAGAAGTATGAGGAAAAGAAATGTTTATTTCATCCGACGACAAAAGTCTCCCTTTAGAGGTCATACCTCGTATTTTACAAGTGAGGTGGCGTTTACATACCCCAGAATCTGGCAGGCTGCAGGTGTAGCATTCCGCAGTGCACAGTATTGTGTGTGCGAACTGGAAGGAGTTAAACAGAGAAGCTGCAGCCTGACGTGTGACACTGTGACCTTGAATGGAACACAGGCCGCCTGCCAGGAGTTATTTTCTCCACTGCGCACAGCCTCTAATGGAAAGTACTACCTGTGCCGTGTAAATTATTCATTTCATCACATTATCAGATGGTGGAAGATAAAAAAGAAAAGACGCCCCAGAAATATAACACACTCCACAGTGTTCTCTGCTTTCTTCCCGGTCCTGATGTGTACTGTGCAACAGAGCGTCACACATTTTTGGCTGCCGGTACACAAGTGGCCTCTCCTAGAGCGATTCACAATTTCAGCTTCAATTTAAGGTGTTGACAGAGACTGATGACTATAAGGTGCTCCAACATCATCCAATCTTAGAGGCCGATTCACAGAGCTAATCTGAGCCAAAATCCTAAACGTACTACTTTTGGTATTCACAGAAGGCATTTAGTAGTAGTAAAGTTAGGGTTCCTAACTTTTCTACTACTAAACTGAGACAAAATCCTAACTTTACGACTTTCTGTATTCACAAAAGGGATTTAGTAGTAGTAAAGTTAGGAATCCTAACTTTACTACTACTAAATGCATCTGTGAATACTAAAAGTTGTAAGTTTAAGATTTTGTCTCAGATTACTGTTGTGAATCAGGCCCTAAATTATCAAACTTTAAATAGTACATACCAAGAGGTCTACTGTTGTTAGCATTTCATTTATGAGTTGACTTTCTTCTTCAATTTCAAAGGGCCGTTTGGAGGTTCTTTGACCAAACACACTGAAGATCTTTCGGGGTGCCATTTTACGATCATACCACTACACTGTCATCCTTCCTAGTGATCACCCTATTCACTACCTTTGAGGTGAGACACCCACAGATAGAGAAGGTTCACGTGCTCATATTAAAGGTAACTCGTCACTACACAGATTCCTGAGGGCTTTTTCACCAGTTTATGGGACTAGTGGTATTGGACGGAACCAACAGTGTAGCAATCATGTTCTATGTGATTTGCCCTGCAGGATATGTAAAATATCTCTTGCTAAGGTCGTATTTCACCTGTTATGTATAGGTTCTCACATGCCTTTGTGCTAACGTACTTCTATGCAATATGGTTCCTCTAGATTTACATTCTGTGAATGTGCAAAAGTCTATTTTGCTGAGTGAAGTTACTGTTACTGTTTTAATGGATTTTAATTAGTTAAATGCTTTCCATCGAAATGTACTAAATAAATACGTATTCGCGTCTTTACTGTGAAGCACTCTGGTACCCTATGGGGTCAAGTTTGTGCTATACAAAAACGGAGTGAATAAATACATTGAATCCAGGTCTGAACACATTCAGTCTTTTATGGCAGAGGCCAGACTCCTGTCAATCCAGTCACATACATCCCTGGAGTAGAGACTGTTTTTGTTCAAAGAATTTTATTACAATTTTTAATAATAAGAGAAACAATAAAGAAGAAAACAAGGAGGGAGAAGGAAAAAACCCACAGTTGAATCATTAGCACTGTCAAGATATGTACATCAATGTAACACTCATGCTTATTATCAAAAGAGTTTGTAAATTGTTATTTGCTGTAAACTATACCAGGGGATTGTAGTGGAAGGTTAGCGCAAAGACGCGCGGGGAGGTATAGAATGATAGACTACAGGGGATATGATAAATCTTGAGGGGTGCAAGTCAGAAATGCCAATGTATATAGTACATATCCTCAAATATTTTTCTGGCATAATATCTAAGGGTAGGGAGGGCTAGGGGTATGTGAAGGGGGAGGTGGTGGTGTCATGGGTGTCAATAGGAAAGGTGTTGTCACTGGGAGAACCTGTGTCCAGGGGAGGATTGGAGGATTTCCCATTAGGGGGACGGTTTGTGAATAAAGAGATCTAGCATGCCCTGAATACCCTTGGAGTTTTCAGGGCAACCTTTGTGACTAGATTGTGTTATGTGTGTGCTTTTTAGATAGATTACCCAGGCCCAAGAGGTATGAAATGACATATTGTTGCTAGTCTTCCAATCGATCAGTATTACTTTGATGGCAATGGTGGGTGGAAGGTCAAGGAGGGAAAGATCTGTGTCAGAGACATCATTTGGGGGGTATGTCAGATGCAGTCCCATTAAAATAGGTGGGAAGGACAATAAAATGGTCAATTTGAATATTCTGTTTAATTGTAGGGAAACATCTTGCCAGTAGGAGTGTAGATGAGGGCAAGAGAGGAACCTGGGCTCTTCGTCACCAGGGGACGAGTCACATGGCCAGCACATATTGGCATCCTTGAGTTTTACTCAAAGTAGTTTTGCAGGGGTCCAGTATAGGAAATGGGCAGCGAAGAATTTGGTCTAGGTCAGAAAAGAAATTAGTTAGTGCTGGAGTAGGTGTGATCCTACTTTTGCCAAGGTGTCCTTATTCGAGGAAGCAAGGCTCTTAGAAAAGAAGTAGGAGGCCCATTTCTGTGCTAACGGTGGATAGCTTGTGAATTTGGAAGTGGTAAGTATTGTGCAGAACTTTGAAGCTGCATTGCCACTCAATTACATCAGTCAGAGTTTCTGTTGTAAGGGTGAACTATGGATGGGACCAAGCTTAGAAATGCTGGCCTTAATTTGAGAGGTGCTTGTGTTGTAGGAAGGCAAATGAGTGCGGCCTGATACTGTCGGAGAGGTCTGGTATCTTTTCAATCCCTGTACTTGTCCATGCTAGACTTATGGGTAGAGAGTTAGGAATATGTAGTTTTCTATTGTTCCATAATGATGTGAGGGTTGAATTATAAATATTGGTCCCCAGAGTTGTATCTAAGGAAAGTATGGCGGATACATAGTGTCCTTAAAATTTTTATGGGACTGGATATAATGATATTGTGTCGTTGTCAGTATGGACAGAAGTGGGAAGGGGTGGCAGATGGAGAGTTCCATGTCGAGCCAAACAGGCTTCTTTAATGGGTTACTTTCAAACCACTCTGATCCTTGGGCTGCCAGAAAGGCAGTTTGGTAGGTGATCCAGTCAGGGAAGTTGCAACCCGCTGTTTAGGTCTTGCCTGAGCCAGCACATGCGCTGCTCTGGGCGAGACATTTAGTAGGTGCTCTGAGAAATGCTACTTTGCCAGCGATCAGCTTGCGAGAACGCGCACAAGAGCGCGCTCGACGTGCACAGCTGTCGATGCTTCTTTGATTAAGCACTCGTGAATGCTTTCCCCTACCCCCAGCTCGCGCTCCATGTGCACAGCTGTGGCGGCTTCTTTGATTAAGCGCTCGTTAAAGCTTTCCCCTACCCCCAGCTGGCATGCGGGCCGGGTGACTCTGCCAAATTTGCTGAGGCTGAAAAGCAATTATCGTCAGGCGCCACATGCCCCCATCAAGGACCGAACTTCCGGCAGGTCACAAAGTCTCTGTTAGGAATGCACATGGCATCTTAGTTTGCAAACCTTTTCCTGGCCCGCCTGCAATGCTTGTTAGTATTGCTTGCCTGTTGTTGAGCTTTGTGTTGCTCTGAACAAGATACAAATTCATGATAATGCCTGTGTTCTGGTCAACCGAACCACTGTGAACGTTAGGACGTCTAACTACACAACTACAACCGCCTGCCTGCTTATGAGACCCAGTTTTTAGTTTACTCTAAATGGTAGCCGTTTCTGGCCGTGACCCTCCAAAACCGTACCTACGTAACAAGAGATTAACATCTGCGCACACTGACTTGCAATGTTGAAAAGATAATAATGTTTACACATCAAAGGGCCTCTTTAAAGCTCAAAATTCTCACCCGGTCAACTCTTGTATATTTCTTTACATATTTATTTCATATCCCGCCTTTTCCACTGCCCCCTTGTTAATTTTCAAGCTTATGTTCAGTGACGTCGCTGCCCGTGAGTTTCTCTTTCCACTTGTAGAACTGGAAGGTCTGGAAGACATTGCCAAACATTGCGCGAGGCAAGTCATGAAGTCACCGGACGCACGTCTAATAAGGCAATAATTACTAAGGGAGAGCAGGCCCCACCCACGCTGGCCACCCATGTTCGGCGCGCGGCACGCGCCCGGCAGGTGTACCACACTTCAATTTTGTCAGCGCTTGCACAGCTGCCTGCGAACTAAGTTGGATGCCTCTCCTTGCACTTCCACCCTCTACCATATGACCCCGCCTCTCATAGAAAGGTAGAAAGCGCACGCCCCCGTCATTACAACTTTGGAAAAAAGTCACAGTTTCTACTTAAATAAGCCACTTATTTCAATGGTGCTACCTGCTGCGAACACCCCTCCTCACCCCGAAACCAATAATCCTCAGCAAACTAACCCTGCCTGCCCCGGATCCCAGCAGAGTGCACAACCAGATTCCAGAAACTAAACACTGCCCCAGGCAGCCTTTGAAGAACACAGGAAGCAATGCACTACCTCCATCATTCATGTCCCGACCAAACATAGCACATAAAATACACAGCATAGTCTATAGAGAAACCATAAGTACCGCAACAATGATTCCATCACTCACTCAATCTACCAGTCAATATGCCTCCCACATACATGCCAGTTAGGAACCAAAAAGAGACAAGCATTGGCATAGTCAATAGGTCTCGCTTTTGGGCCCTTATAAGTGTTTAGCCAGAGCTTTCGGTTTTTCCAATATGTTTAAGCTATGGTGTAAAGCAGTGTGGCTGCTGTGCAGCATGTTGAAACGTTGTAATAAAAAGTGTTGTAAGCATTTTTGTTATCTTATATATAACCAAGCAGATATTATGTACAACTAAACAACCCTATTAAAAAAGAATTGTTGTTGTTTAGTTGTACATAATATCTGCGTTGTGAAGCCACACATGGTTTAGGCATGTGTAGTTCCATCATACAACCTACTTACCCTACCCCATGTATTTTGATGAAACAACATCCATGCAATCATGAAGTATGACCCCCACCTTCCTAATTTTAGACTTGTCACAAATGCCCAAAAATGTGTTCTATTCTGTGCAAGGGATACCCCATCTCAAAAGCTATTATTATGTAGATGAAATTATATGCAACAATGATATCCCAAAAAAACACAACTGTAGATATACTTCAATAGTATTATAAGTGTATCAGAACAACTCAAATGTGTGAGTACATTTTGCAAAGCATACAACAGGATGCTTAATAAATATGTAATAATTGAATTTCCATTATAGTGATTGCGTGACTCATTTACGTATATGCGTTTATATATGTTTTTCCCACATCATGGTGGTTTAACTGGCAAGAAGCTACATTAATTTCCTCATTCAATTTAGGTAATGCAGAAACGTGGGCTAATAATATAAAAAAGACTCAAAAATGTTGTTTTTCAGAAAGTAGATAATATTTAAACTAGATAGTGAGCACTTTGTATGTGTTATTTCAACTCTAGGTGAAATAGAATAATTAGACCGTGTCATTTTCAATTTCATGAATTGTATCATTTGGACATTATAAATAGAAATTTTGAAATGTAATCAAAAAAACCTTTCTGATGTCTGAGATGAGCGTGCAGCGTTAATATGTTGATGGAGTGAGCACAATATCTATATTGTCCAACATTCATTTAAAAAAGACACACCTGTTGACTCTTTTGAACCTATGTTGATTTGATCTGATTAATTATCTACCCAGTGCGCAAGTACCTGAAACGTTTCGTAGTTGTAGAGAAATAAGAACTTCAGCAAAAAAAAAAAAACATATTACAGGTTGAAAATCCAGGCCGTCAGAGGTTTTTTGAAAAGGAAGTAATGGGTCATGAGCCCTTCGCTGAGCTGGTTCCATATGTGGGTGACCAGAATGGTGTAGGACTGTTCAACAGAATAGGAGCGACAAAACTAGGGCAAAGATAGCAAATGAGGTTTCCGTGACTTCAGAAGAAGGCTTGGTACATGATGGGTTGGATTTCAGTCTTAAAGAAGCAGATGGATGTTGGAATGTGATACACGTGGTGTAACAAACTGGATTATTATTTAGAAGGGATGACTACCCTTTTCAAACAATAATCACAACCCTTGTCAGGTTGAACACTCAAGGCCACTCTATTAACCTGCGCTCAACTCCCTTTCAGCTATGATACAGGACAGAGAGGCTTAACTTACGGCAATGCGCAAAGAATTTATGCAGTACCAAAACAGTAATACATTCTAAACACAACACAATAAAAAGCCAGAACCTGAATTAGTGAAGTAGAGAACATTTCATTACAGAAAATGACACCAAAATGACAAAACCCCAATAAGGGGAAACAGAGATGTGACGTTTTAAATATATTAAATAAAAATAGAGGTAAAAAGTTTTAACCATCAACTGGTCAGAGTTGACCTGGACCTGCGTACAATTTGTGTCTGACCGCGATTGAGCACACATCAGATAGAGGTACCAGGTGTGTCCCTGTCAGAGGTTTTACTTTGGACTTACTCTCAAAAAAGTAAGATCAAAATCTTCAGCAGGGGGAGAGCGCGGCGGCGGCGAATCAAGATGGCCACCACCCGAAGAGCTCTGTCGCACTGAGCTCCGCTCTTTGATGAAGGGACGTTTTTCATGTAGCGTTTCCTCACTATGACGACGGATTTGGATGTCAGAGATGTCCGGGAGCAGGACGGCAAGTTTACAGACCTCTGGAGGGTGTCTCTATTGTTTGAATTAGTTCCGTTCATTTTCTCCTGTTAATGGCCGCCATTTTGTGCATTCCTGCACCGGCTTTTCTCCCGACCACAGTGAGGATGTTCTCCACATAAAAGTCACGGAACTTTCTTTTTTATCTTCAAGGCTGGTCATGTTATTTCCCAAACTCTGGCCAATTTAACAAATCGTCTTTCATTTTGCTGGGAATAGCTGACAATTACTTGGCGATAGCCCTTCCAATGATCTCAATAATTTGCTTTGCCAATCTTATCTTATCATTTTTATTTAAGCTGTACATGTTTTTATAATTTTTTAAAGCTGTCCATGAGCAGAACAACACATTTTTAATCCTCTGGACGGTCTTTTTGTCTCTCTTCAGCTTCGTTCTTTTTTGCCTCATAATGGCTGACATTTTGTGTTTTCCTAAACCGGCTTTCCTCTAGCCCACAAGGGGGTGTTCTCTTTATCAAATTCATGGACCTTTCTTTCTCGCTTTACTGACTGACCATACTACTTCTCTTACATCACAGTGGCAGTTATTTTGATTCATTGCTGCTTTTTTCATTTTGGTGAACTTGGTCATTAACTGGCGAGAGCCTCCTTGTGTGTGGAACCAGTTTCCTTACACGCTTCTGAGGATACTATTACCTATATCCAGAAGTGGTGTGTGCCTTAGAAAATAACCAATTTTACAGGCATTTTTCTCTATTAATATCTTTTGAACTCCCATCAGTGCTGCATCTTGCCTATATCTGTATTGGTGATATATTGCTGGTCAGTTTCCGCTGTCACCATGGACTCTCACCATCAAATTAAATCACAGGGGACTTCTTCTGTTGGGCGGAAAGATGCAACCACTGGTTCTGGTAAACGCATTAAAAAAGACACCCATCTCCTTCTAAATTACCGCTTCCCCTCACTCTAGAAGATATGCCGCTCGCTGAGAGGATTTTTGCCGTTTCCTTGCCGCCCTTTGCTACAGGAGTAGCTGTGTGAACTGCCCAACTGCCTTTACTGAGAGCCCGTGGAAAGGACCAACGCTGTGAACGCTGTGGCCGCAGAGGAGGTGAGAGGCGCCGGCCCTGGGACTGCGAGGACCAGCATTCACCAACAACAGCTGGTCCTCTTCCTGCGTGAGCCGCGCCCCCTCCCAGTGCCACGCCCCCACCTGTGAGCTCTTAACCTCTCGCGGCCCCCGCTTCGCGGGGGCCGCTCGCTGAGAGGATTTTTGCCGTTTCCTTGCCGCCCTTTGCTACAGGAGTAGCTGTGTGAACTGCCCAACTGCCTTTACTGAGAGCCCGTGGAAAGGACCAACGCTGTGAACGCTGTGGCCGCAGAGGAGGTGAGAGGCGTCGGCCCCGGGACTGCGAGGACCAGCGTTCACCAACAACAGCTGGTCCTCTTCCCGCGTGAGCCGCGCCCCCTCCCAGTGCCACGCCCCCACCTGTGAGCTCTTAACCTCTCGCGGCCCCCGCTTCGCGGGAGCCGCTCGCTGAGAGGATTTTTGCCGTTTCCTTGCCGCCCTTTGCTACAGGAGTAGCTGTGTGAACTGCCCAACTGCCTTTACTGAGAGCCCGTGGAAAGGACCAACGCTGTGAACGCTGTGGCCGCAGAGGAGGTGAGAGGCGCCGGCCCCGGGACTGCAAGGACCAGCATTCACCAACAACAGCTGGTCCTCTTCCCGCGTGAGCCGCGCCCCCTCCCAGTGCCACGCCCCCCCTCTGCTAAATAGAATATAACCAAGCACAGCAACGCGCAACGCGGGACGCGCGCGGGTCGGAGCCCGGGGCGAAGACCGGGCAAAGAGCGGGCCGTTTGAGGCCGTTCGAGATCGTGAGGAGACCGGGCCGGGCCCTCCCTCTAAGTCTCACAGAAAACCTACCCCCACATTAATTATTGCCTACCAACATAACAGAACTCCGCGAACCCTTCCATTGAAAATGAACACTAGGAGCAATAAGTTGAAGAAATCAAAAAAGGATGGGATCGGAGAACAGCTGTTAGGGCCAATGGACGATTTCATCACAAAGGCGAACACCTTCATAGATCAAAGTATCAGTTTGATAGAGGGAAGAGTATCCACAGACCTCGCGATTGCGAGGCGATCCTCCATGGGACCACTGGCTACAGTAAGATCTCCGGAGGTAGAGGGTCCCCTAGCACTATCAATGCAAGGCAACAAAAGGCTTAGTCTCCCGAATATCGTAGATCTCTCAGCCTCCCAACTTTCCCTATCACTTACTGATTCCGATCTAGAAAAAACACCCGAAATCTTACGTGACCATACACCAGAAGAAGCTAGACAAGCCAGAGGGAGGAGGGAGGGGGCCGTCAAGAAAAGAAAGGACAAGGGAAAAGTAGATAAAGTTATTGGTACTGACACGGCCGAGATGACTGACCCAACTACGCCCTCAAACTTGGCAGGCCATCCTCCAAAAACGGCTGATACTGTTAATTATCAGGTTTTAATACACCATTCCTCACCTAACAATATCCCAAGTACAATTGCTTCAGGTTCACCCGTTATTATCCCCCACATCAATGAACCAGATTCCTTGGATCTGGTAAATAAAATCACTTCAGTATTAAAATCACTCTTTCAACCTCTTGAAAACAGATTAACCAACATCGAGAGTCAATTGCTAAAAATAACAAAATCCTTGCAAATTAATTCAACCTGTGAACCCCAAAAAAAGGGAATAGACAATCAATCCGTACTTGCCTTACAAAAGAAAAAAACAACCCAAATCTGCCCTGCACCGAAGCTACAACTGGTAGCAAAAGATCCTGTAGCGGGTAAACCGCCTCCAGAAACAATACCAATCCCCCATACCAACACAGTCCCAAAAGCCCCTGCCATAAAAACAACAACCATAACAACATCAGCCCCCAAAACCCCAGCTATCACAAACACTGCCCAGAACAAACCAAACCAAACAGTGAATAAAGGAACCACGAGAGGAGATCTTGAGGGCAGACCCTACATGAACCTGCCACCTGAAGCATCACCATTTGTGGTTGTGATGACGGGGGTACCAGAATTAATAGGGGAGACAACAGAGCCCAATTGGTCCTTAAAAAATAAGGTCCAATATTGGTTAAACACAAACCGTCCCTCTCCCCCTAATTGGTCCAGTAGGATAGCAACAGTATGCAGGACCCCATGGGTGGGACACACAAAAAAAGTAATACAGGGAGACTGTATAGTGATCACTTTTGAGGATCCTAGAGCTGTCGAGTACATATGTTCCTGGGAACAACATAATATAAGCGGGGGAATCGAAACAAAGAGTCTTTCCTTTTTCTATCCCAAAAAGCATTACAACAATCGCTTCAATGAACAGGACAATATGTGGCGTAAAGCAGTCCCACAGCCCTGGGAATTTACCGCCGCAAGACCAAAAATGCCCCCACAACAGAATGACCATGAGCCCCCCTGGTGGCCGGTTGACTCCAATTACCACCAACAGGATGGCCCATGGCAGATAATGGGCCCCCGTAACAGAAGAAAAGACTGGGAACAATGGGGCGTACCACCGCAGCGGCCTTTTAGACCCAGCTACAGGGAGGCACCACACTGGGAAAACTGGCCGGGCATACCAACTATGAATCGGTACAATAGCCTAGAAATGGTCGATTGACCATCACCGGATTCCCCCTGTGATGAACAGATCACTCCATCTCCGGATCCGGTAAGGAAAATGATAATAGGCCAAAAGAATAGGACACAATCTATGTCTGTCATTTTTTGGAACATAGCGGGTCTCCGCCCTAAAATAGAGGATGGCTCAGCAGCTCAGTTTCTTGAAGATGGCAATATAATATGCCTCCAGGAAACATGGGCCACGAAAGAGCTACACATTGTAGGCTATAAAACACTTTTTTCCCCAGCTCTCCCTAGTATTGCGGGTAGGCCCAAGGGGGGTTTAACCACATACATAGCGAACACAATTCCCAGCCTGAAGTTACTTAAAACAGAAAATACACCAAACTTCCAATTACTCTCCCTTTCAGCCGGCAAAGAAGTTATTGTCATCCTAGTAAATTTTTATAATAACTTAGAAGAGGAGCATTTCATCAAAACCCTCTCGACAATTCAGGATAAAATCGCCAAATATAGCCAACTATACAGAAAAAAGGCAACTGTCCACCTATTATGGGGAGGGGACTTCAACCTACACCCTTGCACAGGCTCTAACAATCAGAATTGCGGGATAGTGGACGAGTACGATAATCTCCTTGTCCATTTTCATCACGACGGTATAGGGGAGGCGATGAATAGCCTTCTTACAGACTTGGAATTGTCAATAATAAACAAGAAAAATCCGGCTAACAATACTCTATACCCCACATATTTAGGGAGAGGACATGAGACCACCGTCGACTATGTCCTTTCAACGGATGGGTTGAGTCATCAAATTACGGCCTTCACCTTACTGGCAAACAACCTAAGCGATCACTCAGCGCTCAGAGTGGATATGGATCTTCCAAACCAGTTAACGCAGACAACAATAATTGCACATACTCTATCCCAAAATCGGCTGGAAATGGGTAGAGTAAACGGATTCACGTTAAAATGGGGAAAGATAGATCCAATCCAACTAAGCAATAACATAATAAAGACTCTGTATCCCAACATAAAAAAATGTCTAGATTTGGAGTCAGACGATAATACCATCCTCGAAAACTTTAAGATCATTATAGACAAAATAAAAGTAATGCTGACCAGGAAAAATAATTCTAAGAATACAACAACTCCAGGTTGGTTCAATCATGACTGCACCATCTCATTAACCGAGTTAAAAGAGGCCCTCAGACAACCAAAAAGAGATCAACAATTGATCCAACATCTAAGGCTCCAGTACAAAAAGGCCAGGAAACAAAGGAAACAGGAGCTGAAACAGGCTTTATGGAATGATCTACATAAAAGTACACTAACAAGAAACAGTGAGTCCTTCTGGCGGATAGTAAAAACCCCTTTTCTTTCCGATTTCAACAGACCCCAGATTGACGTGGCAATTAAAGAGGAAATTTGGGTAAATCATTTCTCACACATTTTCAAATTAATATCACCAATGGAAGAAATAACTCACCCCCTTCCCCCTGTCGACTTTCCAATCAGCATACAGTTCGACATTTCTGAGGTATTGCAAGCTCTGAAATTAAGCAAAGGGGGCAAAGCGCCAGGACCAGATGGGGTCCCTGTAGATCTCTTCAAACAACATCCGGATCTCTGGGCCCCCATACTGACCAGAGTATGCACAGCAACCGCGAAACTGGGTTTGATGGAGTCATGGTCCGACTCCATCATGGTACCCATTTTTAAAAAGGGGGACCGTCAAGACGTTAAATGTTACCGTCCGATTTCTTTATTAGATTATGTAGGAAAAGTAGTTGGCAGAGCAATCCTGGAACAACTCCAACAATGGGCAGATGACAGAAAGATTTTATCGGACTTACAATTTGGGTTCAGAGAAGGGCTCGGAACCGTGGAACAGGCCCTCAACCTAAGTTTAATTATGTCTAAGTACATCCATGCGAAGCAGGGGACAATGTACATGGTATACGTGGACCTGTCCTCTGCCTTCGATTGCGTCTCCCACTCGAAGCTATGGACCCTTTTGCGAAACATGGGGGTGGATCCTCCTCTCCTGGACTTTTTAAGGGAACTATACACAGACGCTTCTGCGAGAGTGCGCTATGGGACCAAGGGAGAGCTTACTGCGTCATTCAAAGTAGAGCGAGGAGCCAGGCAGGGCTGCGTCCTGGCCCCCTTCCTCTTCTCTCTGTATATAAACGGGCTGGAAGAGAAGATGTTGAGGGGGGGGCGGGATCTGCCAAGACTAAAACAACGCTTGATTCCTGCACTCCTCTACGCGGATGACGCAGTTATTTTGGCTCGTACACCTATAGAACTTCAGAAATCCCTGAATAAATATGCCGAATTCATGGGCGCACTAGACTTGCACATAAATGTTAAAAAAACCTTTGTAATGGTGGCAGGTGGAGGGAGAAAGCGAACAAAGAACATTATTTTAAACAAGCAAAAACTTGAGAGAACCCCACAGTACCCCTACCTGGGCATAATGATTGACGAAAGACTAAACTGGAAAGCAGCTATTGAGTCCAGGAGACATCTTTTTAGGAGAGCCATTACTGCCGTGACGAACTTTTCACAAAGACTCGGAAGGAGACCACCAGTTGAGATGTTAAAAATCTATTCTGCAAAATGCCAAGCCATCGCTCTATATGGGGCAGGTGTCTGGGGACACGCTGACGCTAGATCTCTCCAAACAGCAGAGAACTCGTTTACGAGATTTCTTCTATCTGCCCCCAAGTGTTCATCAACATATGCATGCCATATGGAACTGGGAATCCCCTACATAGAGGACTTAATAAAAGTTCAGCCACTGTTACTCTGGAGGCGAATCTGGTTATCTGATAAGAACATGATTACCAAAGCCATTCTAGAGGATTCAATGGCACTGGACCATGCGCACAGAATAGCCTGGCTTACCTATGTCAAGCGGTTTTTCACAGACCTGGGCCTAGAAAGATATTACCTCACCCCGGTAACTCTGACTGAGATAAGCAAGAAAGAGCTGAAACAGAAAGCAATGAGCCACCTAGAGACACTCAGAATTACTCTGCTTTCGAATAAACAATCTGTACAACATGCAAATATGGTACAGTTAACGCCACAAATTCAGCCCTATCTTGCACTGGAAACCAGCTCATATGACAAGATGCTTCTGACCAGATTTAGACTCAATCTTTATCACAGATTAGTGGCTTTCCCACAAATGAACACCTGGGAATCAAAACTGACTTTATGCCCATGTGATGAGATTTCCACACAAACGTGCATGCACACGATACTGTTTTGCAAATATTACCATCCTCACAGGAAAATCTGGTTATTTCCACTATTAAAACTTTGGGGTTTCAGACAATGCCGCCCGGCCATGATCTCCCTACAGATGTTAGACTCCGAGCGCACCTGTTATCATATATTGAATTTTCTAAAATGTATTATTAGGCACCGGAAGAACCTTTAAAAAAACCGAGTGAATTTGCCTTTTTCTTAGATATCTTTTTTTTTAAAATGTACAATGATGCTGCAATTTTATGTTGTTGCTTTTATGGTTTTACAATATATATATATATATATATAATGGAGGAATTACGCCTTATTCGTCCTTTCATATCTGACACTGCTGCTACTCTACAAAGGCTGGATGAAAAGTGGTCTGGCTTGGAATCGAGGCTTTCGGATGTGGAGCAGAAGGTTAGTGATGCTCAAGTTGTTCTCGCTAAAGTCGATTGCCTCTCCAAAGAGGTCAGTTTACTCAAAAAATCTACTGAAGATTTGGAAAATCGTAATCGGCGTAATAATCTACGCATTCATGGTATTCCGGAAGGGTCTGAGGGATCAGATATGATTACATTTTTGAAAGATCAAGTTCTTCAGGTAGTTGGTCTACCGAAATCCACTGACTTTAACATCCAAAGAGCTCATCAACTTGGTCCACGGAATGCATCTTCCTTATCTAAACCAAGAGGCATAATTGCCTATTTTCTTCTCTACTCAGACCTCATTGCCATTCTGAATGCCGCTAAACAACACAAGCAACTGCTTTGGTCTGGCCGTAAAATTTTCTTCAGTCAAGATGTTTCCAAATCAACTGCTAGTCGGCGAAAGGAATTTCTTGACCTCCGGCCCGCTCTGAGATCCATGAATGCCCGTTATGGCCTTATACATCCTTGTTTTTTCAAAGTGACGTATAAAGATCGAACTTTCAGCTTTGATGATCATGCCGACCTCCGGAAGTTTATCCATACACATAAAGACAAACTTATGGAACTGAGCAAGCCTTAACTGTTATATGTAGTCTTTTTTCTAATCTACTCTGTCTGTTGTTCCTTTCATGTAATTTGTTGTCCTAATTTTTTTGTTTTTGACTGCTGTCTTCTATATTTTACAGGTTGTCCATCCATGGATTTGTGGTTGCTGTTTCTCACCTATGTTACCCCATTGTCTGTGATCTGTGATTCATTTGCTGCAATCCCTCTTCAGTGTTTGGTAAGTTCCCTTCCTTTCCTTCCATTGTTTACCTTTGTAAACAACAGTTTCTAAGGCTTTAGCTCCAATTGTATCTGTGTGAGGAAGGGTGGGAAGTTTGCCTGAAATAATCCCTCTATGCGTGTGGTGATCTGTGTCCCCGAATATGTTAAACTGTGTTTAGCCCACATGAATGAGGATTCCCCCTAAATTTGTATTTACTCCCCCTCTGACAGCATGAGGTTTAGTATCGATGACTTAAATAAATTAACTTGGAAGCCCGCTATCCCCTAAAATGCCTTCAGCTCTGACTGTAATGCCCGAAGTGATGATCTGGGAGTTGTGAGAGTCAACGGAATGTCGCCCGGAAATAGCGACACCTAATGCTCATCCCCACCAAACCTAATCCCCCGAATGTCCAAATGTGCTCTGAGGCAGACTGCCAGTGGCTCAATGCTCAGAGCAAATAGCAATGAGGACAGAGGGCACCCCTGTCTTGTGCCTCAACCAAACTCAAAGAACTCTAAACTTACCCCGTTGACCTGTACCTGTATAATTTGCTTTAATCATTTGTATGAACTTATCACCAAAGCCAAAACCTTCCAGAGTGAGAAACAAGAAATGCCAATCCACTCTGTTGAAGGCTTTCTCTACATCTAGCCCCATTACTATTGCTGGGATTATGAACTTGTTTGCTTTTTCTTTACAATGCAGAGTCCTGCAGATATTGTCGTGTGTCTGTCTCTCTTTTATGAAACCAGACTGGTCCGGGTGGATAATGTCGGGTATTTAGTTGTCTAAGCGTGACGTCAAGATAGCCGGGTAGAGCTTGGCATCGAGATTTAAGAGGGTGATTGGTCTATACGAGGCGCATTGTTGAGGGTTCTTCCCAGGCTTTGGTATTACTGTAGTAAACGGCTGTGCGATGGATGGGGTCACCTGCTGTGCCGACGCTATATTATTAAATAAGGTTGTCAGATGGGGCAGCAATTTCGGTGCATAGGTCTTATAAAATAGAGCTGTTAGTCTGTCCGTCCCTGGTGATTTATGAGGTTTAAGCGCCCTGATTGATTGTCTCACCTCGTCTTCAGAAATTCGGGAGTCTAGTTGGTCTTTCCATGTGACTGGGAGTTTTGGGAGTGCAAGGGTGTCTAAATATTCCTACTGGGCCCTAGCATCAGGGGGAACAGCCTTGCAGAGGTCCTGATAGAAAGCGCTGAAAATATTAGCTTTAACCCAAGTCATCTAGTTCTATCTCCCCCTCGCCTTTGTTTATTCCTCCAAATTATTCCCTCATCCTCTTTTCCCTAAGTTGTCTTGCCAGGTGTGTGCCTACTTTGTTTGCCTGTATGTATGCGTTGCTCGAAGTCACAGAAGTGTGAATACAGCTCTGTTAGTATATGTTGCCCCCAGTTTCCCTTTTAGTGTGCCCATCTGGCTTTTTAGGCTACATGTGGGGTTCTTTTTATATTCACTTTCTACCTGAGACAGAGGTGCCTCTAATTCCACCCTTTACTTTGCCCTTTCCTTGTTTAGCGCCAAGACCAACGCAATACATGTTCCCCGAATTACTGCTTTGAAAGTGTTCCAATTATTTTGGGGAGAAGTGTCACCAGGGTCATTTGCTTGAAAATGCTCTTTAATCGCTACCCTTAATTCATCCCTAAGTAACTAGTCCTGTGTCAATGCGCTGGTAATATACCATCTTGAGAACCCCTGAATTCCCCCTCCCACCGGTGTAGATCCACCATTACTGGGCTATGAACTGATAGTGAGATGGAAAAGATCTTAGCCTCCTGAAGGGATCCCTAAAGCTCCTGGGACATACAAATGTAATCTAGTTTGGAGTATGTTTGGTGGGCATGTGAAAAATATGTGTATTCTTTTGTAGTTGGGTTGAAAAATCTCCAAACGTCAAACAGCCTTAAGTCCTGAAAAGCATGCTTCAGGGATTTTGCGAAACTACCTCCTGTGGACCTATGCAGATGTGAACTATCATCTGTAGGATGCCAAGTGAGGTTAAAGTCCCCCAAAACGATTATTTGGCCTTCAGCAAAGCCTCCACCATATTCAAAAGTGAATTCATAAATGTCGCTTGACCTGAGTTGGAGACATAGACCAAGACAAAGGTAACCGTTCTTCCCTTAAGCTTTCCTTTTACCATTACCACCTGTCCCTGCTTATCTGTCTTAATACCTTCAGACTGAAATTTGGCGCTATTGTGGAACAGTATTCCTACCCCTGTATGTTTTGTTTTGGCAGATGATCTGTATAGGAGCAAATACTTTTTATGTCGGAGCCTCAGTCCTTCCGATCTCTTAATGCGCATCTCTTGAAGAGCCTTCACATCAAATTGGTGGTTTACTAGATTTAGGCCCTTCACGTTCAATGACATGATCGATACCATCTTATTGGGTACCCCCTCCCTCCCGCTGCTTGTCTCCCCTGAAGTCACCCTTTTTTTCCGGTTCCACCAGCTACTTTTCTCTAGCCACTTCTCCCCCCCACAGTCACATTCTGACATTCTGCATTGCAGTACCCCCAACGTTCCTCCCCCCGCTTCTCCACCACCGCCCCTTAAAAAGCCTCCCCTTTAAGTTCAAAACATAACCAGTAGTACAAATAAAAAGTGGGCTGTCCCGCGATCACCTTAGGAGAACCCAATGCTAGATCGAGCGGACCCACTCTCGCCACCATCGGAAAAGTGTCCTGAATGCTAATGATCTTATTAGAGAAGAAGCTAGCCAGTTGGACCACCCAAGGTTCCGAGAATGAACATTTAGGTGTGATGGCGGCCGGGGAGGTAAATTCCTTCGCTACCAGCAAAACTTCTTTACTGGTGTTCCTGGCCTCCTCAATCCTTCTGGCAAAGTAGGCTTTTTTCTCTAAATAAATTACCCTGTGGTAAGCCTTGATCCTGCTCTTATACGCTTCCTTCAAAGGCTCCAGATAGCTAACTCTCCATGCTCTCTCAGCTTTCTTACAGAGCCTGCGGCTGGAGTTAAGAGCTGAAGTGAACCATGGAGCGGAAGCGCGGGACGAGGCCTTAAAGGAACCCTCGAGCGGCGCCAACTCCTCCAAACAGCGCGTAAGCCAACTCTGAAAGAGATTAATATCAGTCTCCACATCGCCTGACAGACGACATGGATGATTCATCAAGTATTGGTCGATCATGTCAGGGGACACTTTATGGAAGGCACGCGGGAGCTGGGATAGATGTCCTTTGTCCCTAATAGTGGCGCTAGATTTATGCAAAATACCAAAGGACGCCAACAAATGATCAGTCCACAGTATTGGTAAAGGAGGGGAGACTCTAATAAGGGCCGTAGAAAAAATTTGATCCAACGTATGTCCTTTGTTGTGTGTAGGTGACATCAGGTAAGGTAGTAAGCCCAGTAGCTCCGTGGAATCTAAGAACTTGATCGTATCCACAGCATCCACTTCATCAAAGTGGATGTTGAAGTCGCCAAGGAGTATACAGTGTTTAAACTGTACGCACAGTGACGACATCACTGAGGAAAGTCCCTCATGGAAAGATCCAATAGGACCTGGAGGTCTGTAGACCACCAGTCCAGCGCACGATTGGGCTGGTGATAGTGATAAGCAGAAACCCAACGCTTCGGCTCCCTGAATATCATCAGTTGGTATAATATTACATTTAAAGCGCCTATCTATCACTAGGGCAATACCCCCTCCTCTGCCCAAACCTCGATCTTTCCTCAACATATAGTAGTTAGAGGGTAAAGCATTAGCTATATCCGGCTCCGATGCCTCGCCAAGCCATGTTTCTGTCAAGAACAAACAGGCTGGTTTAGAATCAGCCAAAAAATTGAATAAGTCCTGAGCGTGTTTACTCACTGACCAAGTGTTTAAGAGGGCACAGCTAAAAATGTGATCAGAATGGTCCTCCCCTGACAAGGGAGCAGCTACGCGCCCCTTCTCCCAGATGTTTCCTGTCGGCAAGGTATCGCAGAGTGACCAGCCACAGCCGGGACAGGCAGAGATATTCTCAAAGAGATGATCCTGAGGAATACATTCCCTACTACCAGCATGTCTCAGGCTCAAAAGCTGCGCAGAAGAATACCTGAGAAGGGATTGCTGTGAATGTCTCAGGAGATCGCTGGATCGCCCGCCCCCGACCGCCTCCGAGACGCTGACGGGCGCAGACGGGCTGTCCTTAGGCGCTCCTTTGGCGCTGTTAGGGCGCGCCCGCTGTCCGCGTCCGCTGCGCGGAGGTGTGGACATCTCAATTTAAGCGCTTCAGCGCGAGGGCCTCCCTCCTTCCCCACAGCTGCAGCGCTAACCTGCCTCCACCCCAAGATGGCCGCTAAGAGTTGCCGGCCACCTCCAAGCCCCAAAACCACTCAGCACGTACTCTGCTGAGAGGGAGCGCTACAGTACACGTGAATGGCACAATATATTTTAAATTCGAGCGCAAATAACACAAAATGCGTGAATTAAAATTCGGCCATTTTAGTAAATCAAAATCACAATACAGGTGCAGTTAAAAGAGAGCTAACTTCCGGCTTCCGCCTCAGGAGTGAAATGCAGTGTGTAAGATCTTACTAGATCCCTACAGCTGGGCTCAATTTATACGCTTCAGCGCGAGGGCCTCCCTCCTTCCCCACAGCTGCAGCGCTAACCTGCCTCCACCCCAAGATGGCCGCTAAGAGTTGCCGGCCACCTCCAAGCTCCAAAACCACTCAGCACGTACTCTGCTGAGAGGGAGCGCTACAGTACACGTGAATGGCACAATATATTTTAAATTCGAGCGCAAATAACACAAAATGCGTGAATTAAAATTCGGCGATTTTAGTAAATCAAAATCACAATACAGGTGCAGTTAAAAGAGAGCTAACTCCCGGCTTCCGCCTCAGGAGTGAAATGCAGTGTGTAAGATCTATTCCCATCATCTGCTACTGTGGTCTCTTTCCTTTTACTTGAGCCAGGTCTTGGTTTGGCGCCCTTTAGTGGTCATTTTCCTATGTATTGTTTTCGATCGAGGGGGTTCCCCTCTTCCGGCCTGCAAGCTGGAGGCTCCCTCCTCTGGCACCAGTATCCCTAGAATCTTAATGCCCTCCCTTAGCTCTGTCACATGACGTTGTCTGTTAATAAATTTGAATGCCAGCCAAAATGGATATGTCTATCGGTATCGTATTCGCTCCTCTCATAGCTTCTCTGTAAGATAACGGAAGGATTGTCATCGCTGAAGAGTCACCTGCACCAGGCAAAATCCTTGGAATGAAAGGGAGTCTTTCTTTCTGGACTCTTGTAATATGGCTTCTTTGACCTTATATGAATGGGCCAAGATGTCTTGAGTGTGACAACGCTCACCAGGAATTGCCAGACCCACCCTATGGGCTCTTTCGATTTGTCTTTTGTTTGGGCCAAGAACCTTCGCAAACAGGCCTTCTACAAAAGCTTCTAGAACAGGACCATCTGCCCCTTCCTCCAGGTCTCTGATGTGAATATTGTCTCTTCTGGACCTGTTTTCTAGGTCTTCGTTCTTCAATAGGTCCAGTTGGAGTTGTGAGTGTAGAAACTGTACCTTGTCGCTCGCTTCTGTTACTCTTTTGTCGAGATCTTGGGTTTGGGTCTCCGTTTCCATCAATTGCGTTTCAATGGAATGCACATCTTGTTTTAGTAAGGCCATTTTCTCTGATAGGTCAGCTTTTAGTTGGTCCTGGAAGCCTGGAGGTCTCCTTTTAGTTCAGTGCGTAGTTCCAACTTAAAGTCTTTTAGGGATTATAGTAAATCTTCTTTGTTCAGGGCATGGTGAATTCGGGACTCTCTGTCTCCTCTGTACTTATTTCTTTTCTGCAGGCGCAAAATAGCTGGATACCTTAGAAGTTGATTTCTTTGGTGGCATAAATGCAATCTCTGCTGTGGCCAAGGGACTCCACAGTTCCCTTGCACCTTCAGTGTACTCCCACTGCGCCTCTCTGCTTAGCCTCTGAGGAGTCTCTGTGGATCCACTATTTATCAATGGGCCCCTCACCTAAGTAGTATGAGAGACTTCTTATGCAGAGTGAGGTATATGGCGGCCATCTTAGCGTCAGGCAACAGACATTGCACCCGTTCTTAATGGTGTGGGCTGCATATACTAACCATTGTCCACACTAATATTGCCAGGCACTACACTTGCTCTTTTGTTGGCTTCAGTACTGTTCCATATGATCTCCTTTTAGAGGAATGTCCATTTGGGCCCCCGTGGCCATTTTGGAGTCAGGTGGGGCGGAACTGGATCCCCCCACCATCTTGCCGATGCCTCATGTGTCCCCCAATGCCTCCCTTTCGCCATCGCGGGGGCCTGGTTCTTGTGACTCACTGCAGGGTTCCCCCACTTACCTCCTCTTTTTCACCGCTCCTCTAGACCTCCCCGCAAAGTCCAGAGCTTGCCGCCGTGTCTCCCGATGCTTATGTATGCCCCCTGCCAGCTCCCCAGCAGACACAGACCCGTTAGTCTGCTCTCTGCCGTAGGGCCAGAGGTGGCGATCCACACTCCGGGGTTCCTAGGAGTAACGACAAGCCCTGCTTCAGCTAGCTCAGGGCCATCATGGCGCGCGGACCCCGTCTCCTCAAACGGCTCATTTTTCGGCAGTGGGCACCCATCAGTTGTTCCCACTGCGCCTCCTCAGGTCTCCGGACCTTTAGTCATGCATTTGTGTCATTTAGGCACTACGTTGGGGTTGCAGAAGTGGCCTAGACAGCTTCACTGTAACGGAGCAGACACAGATCACATCCAGTCGGCCATCTTGCATGGCCAATCTCCGCATACCTTCCTTTTTAGGTCTCGCCTACTCCATTCCGCAGGAATGAGTATGCGAGTCTAATACAGCTAAACCACTACTTAAATCCAAGGCTCTCAAAAGGCTCCCAAAAAGCGGATTTCGAGAAGTGCACACCTCGTGCACGAGCTTGCCCGAGCCTTCTGCCTATCAGCCTCCCTCACACCTCCCCCCTAATTGCTTTAACTTTCACGGCCTCGAGGCCGTGAGCTACTTGAAAGAGATCCGCTCCGCAGCTAATCTGACATCAGCATCTCTCCCCCTCCCACCTCCCACGGCCGTCCTTTCTGCCCGCCTCGCACACCACATACGAGCTTGCCCCACCACATAATGTGCACGGGATTATTTTTTGACAGTGTGCGATGCTTTGCACAATATTCCAGTGCATGTTTCTATTTGTTTTAGCTCACCAAAGCGCACGTTTTCTTCATCTGCCTACCTAGTAATGCTTCTCTTCCTCCCTGCCTTGTCTCGCCCGTGTGGCTCTCCCCTGCGCCCTTCCGTGATGCGCTCTCCCTAGTGTGCTCCCCCAACCCACGCTGCTTTCATGTCTGCATCCTTCTCAAGCTCCACCTTGCTATTGCATGTTTGCTCTCCCTGCACCATCTATATTGTTCTCTAGCTTCTGGTACCCATTTACTTCTGCCCTCCAATGTTGCTTCAGCCACTCTCAGGCTCACCTCCTGCTCCCCCTCTCACAATGCGCGTGCACTCCCCCTACCCCTCCCATTTGCTCTCTATTCTTGCATTTGTTCACGGCCGCCAGGCCATGACAACACATCAAAGGGCTTCTCCTAGCGTGCGCTCTGCGGCTTCTCCTCCCCTAATGATTTATGGCCGGCCGGCCGGCCGCCGGCCATACTTTCAGTTTCCCGGCCGCCCCCCACTTCCCATGCATGTCTTGTTTGACGAAATGTTACTCAATGACCTAGCTTTAAACAAGAATGCCCTTAAGACTTTCTAAACAGGCTTATTCTGCCACCCTTATTCTGCTGCTAAGTGCTGTTAGTTTAACTCGCACGAAGTCACATTACGTAAAGAGAAAGGCTATATCCAAGTGAGTGCTTTACCCATCACCCACTGAAACTGCTGACCTGTTGCTCCGGCATGTACACAAGAGTGGCATACGCTACGCACTACGATCGCTGCATTGTATGCGGCCATATTGCTTGTGCTGTTCACTTCTGCTAGCACTCCGTACTGTCACCAAGCTAGCTCTCAGGGAGTCTCTCGTGTGATTTAGCCTGCAGTTTATCGATGTAAACATCCCACGAATTCGCTGGGGCGCCACCCCCTGCTGCACAGACAGTGTTCTCTACGTTACCGTTTTGACAGCCGCCCACTCAGCCAGAGTCCTAATGTCGGGCGGGAGTGGACTTCCGGGGTATATCTTCACAGCGCTTCAATGGTGCAAACCCTAGTTTCTCTTGTGCAGCAATGTGCCAGAAGCGCGTCCCTGCCTCGTCTTCCCAGCGCACACACCTACTCACGCCACTGAGCATCAGCGATGGGTGGTAATACGACCCAAAGGTGAGCCGAGGAAATTGCCAGTGCCCACCACACCCAGCAATCGTAGTGCGTAGATCGTAATGGCTTCTGGTAACACAAATGCAGCCGAGTGCCTTACGACACACTTAATATGGCCAACAGCAAATACATGCAAACAATACATTCTGCAGGACCGCTGCTGCACACCGCAACACATGCATTGATGTCAAGAAATGGAAAAAACACTGGTAAATGTAAGCATAATTGTATAATAGCTTTACTGTCTTTTTGGATTTTTAAATTACCTTACAATTTTGGCGTTGGCGAATCGATTTTGGTGCATCCTACCACTGCCTGCCACTGTTATCATAGCATACCGATCATTAAAAATGCTGACTGTCAAAGGCCCCGATCTTTAACATCGGGTGAAAGTACCTTGTATATATAGTCATCTTGTGCTCTCGTTATTCCTCATTACAGAAAACAAAAGAATGCTAGCTAATGGGACAGCAATTTACCATTTTTTACGGGTTTCCCACACACACAACCACATACACAACCACACACACACACACAACCACACAAACACACACAACCACACACAACCACACACAACCACACCCAACCACACACACCCAACCACACACATACAACCACACACACACAACCACACACACACACAACCACACACACACAACCACAAGCACAACACACACAACCACAACCACACACAACCACACACACACACAACCACACACACAACCACACGCACAACCACACGCACAACTACACCCACAACCACACACACAACCACACTCCCAACCACACACACAACCACACACACAACCATACACACAACCACACACAACCCCACACACAAGCACAACCACACATACAACCACATACACAACCACACCGTCAGTGCATGCTTTCACCGGGCACAAACACCACCAGCTGTCAGTGCACACTTTCACCGGGCACAAACAACACCAGCCGTCAGTGCACGCTTCCACCAGGCACACACCACCAGCCATCAGTGCACGCTTTCACCAGGCACACACACACACACCACCAGCCATCAGTGCACGCTTTCACCAGCCACACACACACACCACCAGCCATCAGTGCACGCTTTCACCAGCCACACACACACCACCAACCAGCCATCAGTGCACGCTTTCGCCGGGCACAAACACCACCAGCTGTCAGTGCACACTTCCACCAGGCACACACCACCAGACGTCAGTGCACGCTTTCACCAGGCACACACACACCACCAGCTATCAGTGCACGCTTTCACCAGTCACACACACACCACCAGCCGTCGGTGCACGCTTTCACCGGGCACACACCACCAGCGTCAGTGCACGCTTTCACCAGGCACACACACCACCAGCCGTCAGTCCACGCTTCCACCAGCCGGCAGTGCACACTTCCACCACAGCACCACCACAGCACCACTCAGCACCACTACAGCATCACTCAGGGGCACCACAACATCACTATGCGCTACAACAGCATCACTGAACGCCACAGCATCACTTGTCCCCAAAACAACATCACTCAGCGCCACCACAGCATCAATCTGTGCAACCATTCAACAACAACTGGTTCAAATATTTTCTGTCAATGTTTCAAGCTTTATTACAAATGTCATAAAAAGATGTTAAATGTTTTCACTTCTGTTCTTGTTAAAACATTGTGATTTGTCAGATCAATACATGTAAGACAGGGGTAAACTAAACATGTACCTTTACTAATGCTATAGATCAGTGGTTCCCAAACTTTTGACTCCTGAGGACCCCCATTGAGTCACCACTGGAAACCGGGGACCCCAAGCAATTTGTATGAGTTAAATTTCAAACATTAAAACAGTAATTCGAAAAAAATACACATGTGTGCACACAAAACAAATACTGTAAGTACTAAGGGTTTTGGGGCCAGATGTACGACCATTTCATTTAGCGCCTCGCAATTGGCGACACATTGCGAGTGGCAAATTGCGAGTCGCTAAATGAAATGTACAACAGTGTGTTTAACACTGTTTGGGAATCTCAATGGGGTCGCAAATTGCGAGGTTCATTACTATTAATGAGCCTCTCGCAATTTGCGAGCCCATTGGGAATGCCAGCCCTCCCAGCGATGGTGGCCTGCTGGGCTCTGCAGGCCACCATGTCTCGAACTGCTTTTAAATAAAGCAGTTTTAAAAAAAAATGCAGCCTGTTTACCATGCATTTAAAAAAAAAAAGAAAATGAAACGTTTTAGTTTCATTTTCTAAGGGCAGGCAGAGGTCCCTGGAACCACTGCCTGCCCTTAAAAAATTATTTTGCATGCATTTGCAAAGAGGAAGGGGTCCCCTGGGGACCCCTTCCCATTTGCGAATGCATTACCATCTACTTGAAGTAGGTGGTAATTGTGACTGTTTTGCGACCGCAATTGTACATGGTTTTGAGACTCGCTATTTGGAAGGGAATGCCACTTCCAAATAGCAAGTTGCAAAACCTATTTAGAGAGTCGCAAACAAATTGCGAGTCGCGAAATAGGCTATGTACATGGCCCAATAGGTTTTTGCAAGGGCAAACGGGTTCGCAAACCCGTTCGCGCATATAAAAACAGATCGTACATCTGGCCGTTAGTATTTTATATTGAAGTAATAGCCCCTCTGTCACATGTATTTCATTTGTTTTATAGCATCTCTCATACCATTGTAGGATATTAGAGCACTTTACATCACACACATATAGAGACATTGAATCATACATGTAAATCAGTGTGTATATGAAATTTAAAGAGTGCTTGGTCTGGAAAAGCACAAACTCAGGATTCAGAACATAACACAGTGGCTAGCATTGACTTTAACATTAAAAATTTATTTTCACCCAAATATATAATTTAAGCAGCATCAGGTTAATGAATAACTGGGACATAATATAAGTTACTAACTGGTACCATGCAGTTTGCAAGCAGCTCTTTGATGACAGTTTATAGGTCCCTCTGCTAGATTACAATTGTCACTTATGAAGTACACAGTAACAAAAGAAACTCTGTGACAAAAGCAGTAACCACGAACCTAGGCACATAAAATACTGCTTTTTAAGATGCATGTTACACGTTCTTTGCAGTAGGCACATTAACCCTCTGTGCTACAGTAGTTAAATCAAAGCTGCCACTGAACAAAACTCTCCTCACTCTCCAGCAGGTACATTAATCACTGGCATTCTCTTGACACTTTTATTGTTGCTTGAAAGCTGCTAATTATACAAGGAACGTTTCTGTGCTTTTAAAACTGTTGCCTACGGACCCCCTGGGAATGTGTCACGGACCCCTGGGGGTCCGCGGACCACAGTTTGGGAAACACCGCTATACATGTAACATTTGCTAACTTTATAACTATTGGCATTTCTAATAACAAAATTAATACTTTTATATTTTGAAAAACAAACAAAAATTAATTTTTTTTTACATTTTACACACCAAAAGCTCAAACTTTTCTATTGCGAGACCTATTGCATTGCAAATGCTTGTTAATACATATGTCACCCCTACTGTAAGCCCTTAACAGCCCAGAGGGCTGGGTGCAGTGTACTTTTGAACAAGTTGAGCATGTACTTTTAAGGTTTACATGTCCTGGTAGTGAAAAACTCCTACATTTGTTTTTCACTACTGCAAGGCCTTCCTCTCTAATATGATAACATTGGAGTTACATTATTACATTTAATAAGCTGTAACTTTCAATTGGGAGCTGGTATACAGATCAAGTTTGGTGTAAAAAAAAACTCCTTAATGAAAAAGTCAGATTTGTTATCACAGTTCTGAAAATGCCAGTTTTACAAAGTTGGCATTTCTGTATTTCTCCCAGACAGTGATAGAAAGGAGAGATAGGTGAGAAGGACTGGACCTTCATCTCTGAACCCAGGACCCCAGAGTGACTCCAAGGGCTAGTTGTCTGGCATCCTGGCCAGAAGCCTCAGAGACATAACAGGCTTCCTACAACCTATAAACAAGCACCTGAACTCTGTCATCTGTGAGTCATGCCCTTCCAAGTGGTGCCATCCCAGTCCTGGACCCTTTAAAGTGGACCTGAAAGTGCTGTGCCAGCCCATCAGTGAATGCAGCATAACCAACGCATCTCCTGTAGAACCATTGTATCTCCTCTGCTGCTCGATGCCTCAGAACTGATATATCGCCTCTGGTATGTGGACTTTCCAGATGTAAGGACTTCGCATTGCCATCAGAAGCCCATCGGAACTGCCACTGTGTGACACACTTCCACGCAAGAATATCGCCACACCAAACACAGGCCATCGGAACCACCGCTGCCCATCACATCTCCACACAAGAGTACCACCGAGCACTTTGCAGCTCCCCGGAACCGCTGCTGCATGACGTATCTCCAGGCCCAGACCTTGCATCACTTTGGCTGTGCTACACATCCTTGACAGGGGACTCTGCATCTCTTTGCAACTAGGATTTAAGGTATTCTTGTTCTTTTATTTTATTTTTTTTGGATTAAAGACTTTTATTTAGATTTACAAGTCAGTACACCGCTATTCAGCCAACAACCCGGAGGCAGGCAGCATTTGTATTGTCAATTCGACCTCTTGATGTGGTCATACAGTTGTACATGACTTCCAATGTGGCTTCGTGCATTACAATGATAAGGAAGAAAAAACTTAGAAAACAAACATACATAACTAAACCAACATAGTTCTGTGTTGTGGTACGTCTAGTCATTGCGCACTTATAGTGTCTTGTCACCTTTACCGGAGTGAGTCTGGCAGGTCGCAGCATTGTGAGGGTTGGGGGGAGGCAGGGGGAAAAGGCGGACCACCTCAATGGGCAAGCCACTCCTGGTCACTCATCCAGACGTCCATACATGGTCACACTGCTAGGAGGTACATTCAGTCAATCACTTCGCCAGTCAGTCCCAGTACACCAATCATCCCGTCACATCCGGCAGTCCCCCACAGTTCAGCTCCAGTCCATCGTAGTACCCTCACGTCCATCCCTTGACCGCAGCTACCCGTCCACGTCTTCACCAGTCAACCAGGCCGTCAAGGGCTGCCAAATATCGGTAGGCCTAGATCGCAGCGGCAGGAGTTCCCCATATGTTGTTAACTGATCACGGCAGTATAGGGCAGAGTTAATCCAGCCCCTCACCCCAGGAGCCGCCCCTTGTTTCCAATGTAGTGCAATCTGCCTCTTCGCCAACAGGAGCAACATAGCGGCCAGTTTCCGCGAGGCTCGGGGTACAGCGGCCACCAATCCCAGCAGGGCCACCAGTGGGTCAGGAGGCAATTGCTCCTCTATTATTTGTCCCAGTTTCGCGAACACCTCTACCCAGTACCGCTGCACGGGAGGACACGTCCACGAGATGTGAAAGAAGGTTGCATCTGTAGCACCACAGCGCCAACATCTGGGTTCGGCCAGCAATCCCATTTTGAATAGCTGCGCTGGCGTGCGATAGGTTCTGTGCAGAAAATTAAAGTGTATTAGTCTCAGCCTGTAATTGGGCGACACATTTTCAAGTTGGCTGCAGCAGAACGTCCATTGTTTATCTGTAATGTCCATACCCATCTCCGTTTCCCACTGCGTTTTTGAACCTGGTCGCGTCCATGGCGCCGTGTTCTGTGTTACCCTATAGATCCTGGTGATCAGTTTGTTCGGGGATTTGTTCACTAGCACCTCTTCCAGAGCTGAGAGCGCTGGCGGCGCCGCTGGAAACGTCGGGTATCGCGCCTTGCATGCCGCTCGAAGCTGATAATAGAGTAGCAGATCAGACGCTGTAGGCGTGTCGGAGACGCAGACGTCACCCAGCTCCACAAATGTGTCGTCCGGGTATAAGTCACTCGCGACCAGTAGTCCGCACTTGCGCGCCCTTTCGGTTATCGCCGCGTCCTGCAGAGGGCCTAGTAACGGGTTACCACCCAGTGGCATAGACGGTGCATACAGTTCAGTGACGTTCGCCCGTTTCGCTAGGTTTTGCCACGCCCATCTAACTGTCTCCACAGTGTTCACATCCTCCGGTGCGCGTTTATAGTTGTGGTAGACCGTTGCATTCAAGGGAGTGGGCGCCGAGACGTCCATCTCAATCGCCACATGAGGTTGATATGGGACCGGGTGTTGCCAGAAGTGTAGGTATTGGGCCTGTGCGCAATATGCGTAAAGCTCAATGTACGGGGCCGCCAGTCCACCTTGCCTAAAAGGCAGCGTTAATACCTTCCACTGTACTCTCGGCTGCTTTCCCGCCCATACCAGATCCAAAAGTGCAGATCGCACGCGTTTAAAGAAGGATAAGGTTAGTGGTAGGGGTATGTTTGCAAATAAGTATAGGAATTTAGGCAGAACAACCATTTTGGCTATGGCTATGCGGCCCGTCATTGACAGCGGTAGGGTGACCCATCTCCTCACCTTGGTTTCTAGCCAATCCACCGCCGTGCCGTAATTCAAGAGCCACAGTTCCTGAACAGAGCGGCTAATGTGGATACCCAAGTATGTTACCTCCTCAGCCACCCAGGTAATGGGGAATTCGGTAGAGCATGCCGCCGTGCCGTCCGTCAACGGAAGCATCGAGGACTTAGTCCAATTTATGGTAATGCCAGTCAGGCCACCATACCGCACCAACTCCCTCATGAGGGGGTCAAAATTGTCTGCCGGGTTGTGCATAAAGATCGACACATCATCCCCATATAAGGACACAAATAATCCTCTGGAGGTGAAGCCTATACTGCGCTGGGTGTGGTGCTGCCTGAGTCTCGCCGCGAGCGGCTCTGTGGCGATGGCGAACAATAATGGCGACAACGGGCAGCCCTGCCTGGTCCCTCTTGTGATATGTATAGGCTTTGAGACCTTTCCATTTACTTTTACACGCGCTATAGGACGGTTGTATAGGATGCATATTTTCTGAATAAATAGTTTACTTAATCCCATTCTGGCGAACAGAGCTTGCAGGAATTTCCATTCGTGCGAGTCGAATGCCTTGGTGGCATCCAACAAGGCAGCAGCTGCCTGGACTTTGGGGTCCAGGTAATGAAGTAATCCAAATAATGTACGTAAGTTGTGCGAGGTAGATCTACCCGCCACAAAACCCGACTGATCAGATAGTGCTATCTGGGGTATCATCGGCGTCAGGCGTTCCGCCAGTAGTTTAGCATAAATTTTGGCATCTAGATTTATCAGTGAGAGTGGCCTATAGGAGTCCGGACTCGTGGGATCCTTGTTTGGCTTTAGGAGCGTTATTATCATGGCCTCCCGGAGCGACGGGGGAAGGCACCCAGTGTCAATCGCCTCCATGTACATCCTATGCAACCTGGGGACAATAATGTCTGCGTATTCTTTATAGAATGACGCCGTCTGGCCATCGGGTCCCGGCGCCTTGCCAGAAGGCATGCCGGCTATTGTCAGTGGTATGTCGTCCTGTGTTAATGGCAAGTCCATATATTCCCGGGCACCGCTGTTGAACCAAGCCAATGCAATTGTGTCCAGGTACTCCGTTATCAACTCATCTTCCGGTTGTATTTTGGAGGTGTACAAGTCCTCGTAATAGGTGGTCATAGTGTGCAAGATATCATCCGGAGTCCTGACAGATTCGCCAGTGTCAGTGACTAGTTCCAGAATACATTCCACACCCCTGGGCTTACGAAGCATGGCGGCCAATGTCTTCCCTGGGCGGTCCCCCTCCCCATATCTTCGGGCCTGAGCATATTTATGCAAGAATTTCACCTCTCTGTCAGCTTCCTCCTGATATTGCGTGAGTTTGGTCCTGAACGCCGCCCTATTACTAGCAGTGGGTGATTCGGTAATCTCAGCCTCTAGAGCTGTCAACTCCCTCTCCAGTGTTTCCAATGTGTTCCTTATCGACCTGAGTACACCCGTTTTTAGAGCCATACAGTGTCCCCTAGTCACCACCTTGCAGGCTTCCCAAAGCATGCCAGGCGAGTCTACGGTCCCTTCGTTTAACTCAAAAAATTCTTCCAGTTTCTCTCTTAGTTCTTCCCTAAACACCTGGTCTAACAAGGCCTGCGACGGAAATCGCCAGCTGAATGGTTGCGCGTATTGAGCGGGAGTGGCCAGTGTCACACCCACGGGCGCATGGTCCGACAACGATCTAGGTAAATGCACTGCCGTCAATACCGAGGCATGTAGATCCCTGGATAGCAACCAGTAATCCAGTCTCGACCATGCGGCCCTATGAGCCGTCATGCAGGAACCCGCCCGCGTGTGGGGGTTCAATTGTCTCCAGGAGTCCACCAGGGACGCCTCCAAGATAATGCTACCCAATGCTTCAGCCGCCCTCGGGTGGTGTTCGCGGGCAGCGCCCTGTCGGTCAAGCACGTCAGACAGCACTACATTGAAATCACCCGCCCACAGGATCGCCGCATCGCTAAAGGGACGTATTTTCACCCATAGTTGCTCATAAAAGTCAGGATTATCATCATTCGGACCATAAACATTCACCAGCAACACCTGGATTCCGCACAGCACTCCCAGTATCAATGTGTATCTTCCTTCTCCATGCTTCAGCACTCGTTGCGTCACCCAATGTAGGCCCCTGCGGACCAAAACCACCACCCCCCTGGCATAGTTTGAGTACGGGGCGTGTATCACCTCCCCCCATCTGGTGTGTCTGAGTTGCGGGGCATTCTCGGTGGTCAGATGCGTTTCCTGCAGCATGCAAATATCTACATGTTTTCGCGACAAATAGGCATGTACCAATCGCGCCTTCCTCCTGTCATTCATACCTCTTACATTCCAAGACAAGCATGTTATGGACTTCAAATCGGGGCGTCCAGCCGAGCTATGGGGCGTCCCATTCACTAAGTCGGTACCAGTGGCCATCACGATACTAAATCAGGGACGGGCAAGCGGATTTGCATGGTGTTTGAGGCATCGCCACTGCAACACATAAGCCTCAACCCAACAGGCATTCGGAAACATGGCCGTCGCAGGCTCCAACTCCAGTACCTCACATTAGCGCCAGTGATCATTATACGGGATATCTTTAGTGACATATTCAACACAGAATTCTCATAGGTTAAAAGAACCAACACAGCAGAACTGAACCCCAATCCACCCTCCCCACCCGCTCCAACCCCCCAATTAGGTCGTGCATTCATCCCCCCCTGTACCAGCCCAACAGAACCAAATAACAACAGTATTAGATGGTCGAAAGAAGAAGTGGGAGACATCCCTTGGGGTGCGCAGGTGTGTGCCTTCTAACCCTGTACTTGTGACAGGGCGATCGAGCGTAGCCCGACTCCGTGCGCTGCAGGGCCCATCGGTCCCTGAACCAATCGAAGCATTAACAATCAGTTAAGAGCTGTCCGAACCGTGTGATAATAAGTACGATGCATTCCCAGTTAAGCAGTGAGCGTCCTGACATGTCAAGTTGCTGTGCTACATCACCCCTCCCGTAATATACAGGCCCCAGCGGTATCGCACTCAACAATACAAGACATTATTCAATATCACTTAGCTGGTCATTGTCCTCTTGGCGTCCGGCCTCCGACTGTCCTTTCTGGTCTTTAGCAAGCTGTTTGGCGAATTTCAGCGCCGCCTTTGCGTCCGTGAAGAAGGTGGGTTTACCCGGACCCTGCACCCTCAGCTTCGCCGGGTATATCAATGAGTATTTCGTGCCAGTCTGCTGGAACACTTTTTTAGCTGGCAAAAATTCACGCCGCGCAGTTTGCACCTGAAGAGTGAAATCTGGATACATTGCAATATGATTCCCTTTGTACTGCAGATCCACCATATTTCGTGCCAATCGTAGTATTGTGTCCCTGTCCCTGTAGTTTAGCACGCGGGCAAGGATTGTCCGAGGCGGAGCTCCAGGCTTGGGCACCGGACCTAGTGAGCGGTGCGCTCTTTCCACCAGAAACATGGGGGAGAGATTCTCCCCAAATAGGTCTTTCATCATCTGCTCTATATAGCGTTCCATATTCGCAATATCCGTTGATTCTGCCACACCCATGATGCGCACGTTATTTCTTCTGGACCTCGCTTCCAAATCCTCGGTCTTTAACTGGATTAGGGAGAGCACTTTGTCCATTCCACGTAGTTTCTTGTCAAGGTCCGTTTGGCATTCCTCCGTCTCCGTCACACGTGTTTCCAGCACTCCGACGATGCCCTCTTGCTTGTCCATTCTCCTTGACATGCTGTCCATTCATGCAGCCAGTGCGTCTATCTTACCATCTATGCCCTGCAGGCTCGACTTTAAGTCCTGAAACATCGCTTTGATGTCGTCTGCCGGTAGTACAGGCTGGGCCGCTCCTGAAGGCTCCTGATCCGGTGGTTCCTGGTTCGGCGGTTTCTTGGCCGTTTTATCGAACATTATTTTGGGCTGCCGCGTGTCCGGTTTGCCCATGATGATGTCCAGTCGAGTCGTGCTCCGCTAGGGCCAGTGGGGATCCCCCGTCCGCCCTCGACGCAGTCCAGCCCAAGCGCCCGGATGTACAGCGGCGTCCGTCTGCGAGTCCAGTGGGGCCCTCACCAGGGCCAGTGCTCAGCAACGTGACTCGGCCCCAAAGGTCAGGGGCACCGGTCGGCAGATATGGAAGCCAATGGTTTATCTAGCTGGTCGCTCGCGCCGCAGGTAAGGTCCCTCGCAATCACCAGCCACTGCAGTGCATATTTTGATGAAGCATAACAGTAGCACCCACGAAGGCAAGTCACTTCCAGAGCCGCGACGGCAGGGCACACGTACCAGGACAAAATGGCGGGTCACAGTCCTTCACCCACAACTTGCGCCTCACAATTACGCCCACAAAGAGAAGGGGCTAGGGGCGCCAAGTGCATCAGCGTCTCAATCTCCCTAACGGGAGTATGCACAGCGGGTATCCCAACCGCTCCTCACCGCTGCTTATGTGCCTCAGCCTCGGTCGTCTGCTCGGCCCCGCGGCCCCGCTCCACTCACAGAGCCGACCGGCACCCCTTCGCCTGTTTGGGCGCCCTCTCACCGGGGCGAATGCGTGTGCACTTGTCGCTGTCTCCAGACGCCGTCACCAGCCGTCCGATAATCAGAGGGCGCAGGCGGGCCCTCAGCCGCCGGCTCCGGCGGCAAAGTCAATAAACGCGGCGCCGGGTCCCAGCCGCTTCCGGTCGGCCAGCTCTAGCGCAAGTCCCCGGCTTCACACGCCGTCGCAGGCCTCTCAGCGCCGGAGGATCAGGGAGGAGAACCACACCGATAAGTCGGGCGCAGCTTCAGCAGTCTTTCCCAGATGCAGCGGGGTCGCTTCGTCCGTGTCCAGGACCCTGGACCCGAGCCCCAGAGTCGGTTTAGGTCGGATAAATGGCGGATTTATTCACTCGATCGGCGGAGCTGCGCTTTCAGGCAGCCATTCCGCTCGGCAGTCAAGCCACGCCCCAAGGTATTCTTGTTCAACTGGCCTAAAAGGGTCCCTGTAGCCTGCCCACACTCTATCACGGTCACCCTGAATTTGTGACTTTGTCCTGGTCTGGCGCATCGAGATAACCACAGTTGGCACTTTGTGTTTTTTGGCGCTATTTTTACTGAAATATTTTTTCTTTCAAAGTATTTTATTAATTTTATAAACAAGTACATTAGCATTTCTGTTACGAGGTTCTAGCCAACATAGCTTGTGTTGCAGTAGTTACAGGAACTTTGGTCTACATGTTTACCTAATCCCCTCTACAATGACTTGCTGGGAAATTAGGCAAAGGATGATAGAAAGAGAAAGAATAGGAAAGAAAGGGTGGAGAAATGATACAAGAAAGGTTCTAAAGCAGTGAGCCTAGTTTGGGTTTGTAGCCCTGTACAAAGCCTGGGGAAATTGCGAATCTCTGGTTTTAGTGATTGGATTTTTGTTGTTTTGGTCTTAATTTATAAATTGCAATTAACTATATTTCTAAATTGGTGTGGGATTTTTCTTGTGTTCTGTTTTCACTTTATTACTGTTTGAAGTGCTGCATAAATACTTTACACATTGCCTCTAAGTTAAACCTGACTTCTCTGTGTCTAGCTACAAGAGACTTGAGTACAGTTTATTTGGGGTTTGCTTTTCACTTCACCCTGGCAAGGTTTCACCCTCTTCAACTAGTAACCCATTTTTTGCTTTAGAGAACTTTATTAAAAATATTCTATAAACATGAATTAGCTCAGTTTGTTACTTCTGGAACAGTGAGTGGGGTTGGTTTTCTGCCCGTCAAATACAGCCTGGGTTTCGAGTGAAAAGGGAAATCCAAGCGGAAGATTCTAAAACATAACGTTACTATTTGTGCCTTCTTTTTGAGGTACTAAATTGAATGTTTAATTTTTCCTGACATTAACTTCTGAGGCAGTCGTTTTTCGTACAAAATTGAATTGAAAAGTGTACATAATTGGCCGTTTCTGAGAGATGTTTTCTTTTCGACACCAAAAAATTACTTCTCTCAAATATTTGTGCAGAACAGCCATACTGCGACACACATCATTGAAAGCATGTACAACTCGGAAATTAATCTAGTTCACATTTTTGGGGGATAAGAGCATACATCTCAATTTTGACCTTACTATAGCTACATAGTCATTCAGAAATAAAATGCAAACTGCAACAGTTATTTTCGGGTCGGATTAAAATTACTTTTAAACAAACAGCAACTCAGGCCTGAAATTCTCTGCTCCTCCAAGTCTATCTGTGCTTGTTGAATCCTTGCTGTAGGCAACAACAGCTACATCACAATTATCCAGAAGTTTTCTCAGACTTTTTGAGCATCTAAGTGTCGTGACGAATGAATTAACTCGTTTGGATTTATGTAGTCTACTCAAAGGACATCTTTTGAGAGGAACATATTTAGCACTGCATTTGAGGAACACTCATGACTCTCCTAGGACAGAACTATCTGACAGCCAAATGATTTTTGATCAAATACTTCCTTTGACGCTGGGCTTCAAAGTACCTACAGCGCAGAGAACAATTGTGTCAACATGAAAGCAAGCACAGTTCCGAAACGGATCCGTGTCATGAACAGCTGTGCTTGCTCAGCGCAGAGCTGCGCGCCTGTTTACAAGCTAATGCATTTAAAAGAGAGCTTCAGCAGTTTAACGGCTGTTCATTAGGCAGATTGCCTGATGTACCACGTGTACATCCACCATAGAGTGATAGTAGTGAGGGGTCTTATGGGAAATATCATCATGTTTACAGATACATGGTAGATTACTCTGGGAATTGACTTGGCTTTCAACATCTGCCCTGGAAAGACCACGAATGTTGTTACATATTTCAGAGCCTTTACTTACACAGATACTGTGAATTACTGTGCATGTGATTTTGTTTTGTACTCCCAAAGAAAGAGAATGACAAACAAAGTATCTCCACTCTCAGCAACAGAACCCTAGTGCTGCAACACCAAACCACTACCTCAGTCCAACACTAACTGTTCCCAACATCGCCTTTCCACTTCAAAGCACCACACTGCCAACTCAAAATGCCATTCCAAACATATTACCATCACTCATCAGCATTAATTTACCACTCACATATCTGTGCTTCACAGAGCTCTGCTGACACCTCAGCATGGAACTACCACCTCAGCTCAAGACAGCGCCACCACCCAAAACTGCACAATCAGCTCAGCATAGTCACTATCCCAGTGCTGCAATTCTCCATGAGCAGTACATCACCACAGTCAATATCACACCATTATATCAATACACCATTACCAGCACTGTTCCACCACCGGCAACTGCAATGCCAACACTGAAACTCATTGCCATAACATCACATAACAGCAGTTATTGGTGCTACACGGCAACCACCAACATTGCAAAACTTCACCCAACACCTCCAACCACCGGCATGGCACCATAAACACTGCAGCACTGCCCCATGCAATGAGCCACCACCCAATGTTATACACCACCACTCTCAGCACCACACTACTACTCATCATTGTGACCAAGATCCTGCGCAGATCTCAAAACTGCTGCGGATGTCACATATCTGGGCTGCAGTCCCTTGGGATCTGTGAAGAAATAACATTATCCTGACTCCTCCTCCTCATGACAGCCTATATGACTGAACACTATTTTCTCAGAGTCCCACTGCTTATGGTGTTGTGTGTCCTCCTCAGCCTCCTCCATGTATCCAGTAATGTTATTGTTTCTGCCCTACAGTGGCAGCATCTGAATATAGAAGGATATGAATAGGGTGTGCAGCAGGAAGCTTGGCCGTGTCTCCCAAGCTTGCAAGAGCGCACGTCTATTTGGTACCAATATTGGTCACTGCCACTCCATGTGACAAAGTCATGTGACCCACAAATGTTTCAAACTTCCCCCGGTTTAGCTTGTCTGATGTTTGTGCGATCTTAACGCTGCAGCCTCGATACTTCAAGGGCTGTGCCCTTTCCACCCCATGAAGGTGAACAGCAGTATAAGATCCTGGACAGGGTGTGTGGTGGGAATATCTGCCTTGTCTATCCCGCCTGAATGAACTCTCTTTCACCTGGAGCCAAAATGGCCCTTCCTGCCCCTCGTCATTAGGCCACCTTCCTCTGTTTAGATATATAAACATGTTGTCTATAATGTATTGTGCATGGGCATTTTTCCTCTCTATTTTCCTTGGGGTTGCAGTAAAAGGTCTGTTTCAGGCTATTCAAGCTGACAAGAACTGCATTAAGAGTAAGTCGACCCATTTTGACATTAGTATGTTATGTTATGTTAAAGTAAACTTGTAGAGCACACGTTCACCAGACAGTTTCTTGGCGTTAAGCAACAGCAGCAAGTCCAAACCGAGGCTAATGCACATTAAAAGGGAATAATGACTAATCGGCTTGCCTAAACACCCAAGTCTTTAGCTCTTTGCTGAATTTCAAATAATTAGTCTGAATCATGCTCAAAAGTCTACAGAGAAATACGGCTAACCTTAGCCATACTATTACTCACACCGTACAGGATGCAGTGCAAGGTAGATCCTAAAACCAGTATCATATGCTGTGAATGAATGAGGCGTGCATCAATAGTAAATAACTTTTCTCATATAGACTTCTAGTCACAGATTCCTCGCCTTTTGAAAATTCCCTAGGTGTCAGACCCAAAACGAAATGCAGAGTGTGTGTTTCCCTTGTGTAGGTGGTAATTCAAGTGGGGGAAGTGGCACCTCTGGTGGAATCGAGCCAGTGTAGTTCGCAGTTTCAGAAGCAGGATCAGGTCTGGGCCAGAGGCAAGATGGGCTTGTTGGGTTGTTCTGGTGCTGAGAGCAAAATTGCCAGCGGTACTATAGATAAAAGGCCTCTTGTCTCCATACAGCCCATAGGGATGCCAGGGAAGTCGGTAGGGTTTCGAAGAGTTGGAGGCTAGCTGCATTTAGCTCTTTTATCTGATGTGGCATGGCTGTTTGACTGGCATATATCTGATTGGCATATATAATCTACTTATAAATACCTTGTAGAGTGGTATACTATCTACCAGGGCTTGTAAATTAAATGTTACCAGTGGGCCTGCAGCACTTCATCTGCCATCCACATAAGAAGCACTCTAAAACACAACCTAGACTTCCATTGCAGTCTGAAAGCAGTGTTAGACTCCTATGTCAACTTGGCATTTAAATCTTCTTGCCAAGCCTTAAACTCCCATTTTGTTAAATATAAGTTACCCCTAAAGTAGGCCATGGATAGACCATAAGGCGGGGTGGTGCGTAATTAAAAGGTTGGACATGTACTTTTATGTTTTACATGTCCTGGTAGTAAATAACCTCTAAATTAGTTTTATGTTTTTTACTACTGTGAGGCCTACTATTCCCATAGGATAACATTGGGGATTCATTATTACATTTAATAGGATGTAATTCCTAATTGGGAGCAGTTAGATGTAGCATGGTTGATGCCTATGAAATTGTAATGATAACATTTCTTTAATGCTAAAGTCCTATGTTTCTCTACAATTTAGAAAATGTCCCTTTTACAAAGTTAGTCTTTTCCTGCCGTAAGCCCTTTTTGCCTGCAGTCTTTCTAGGGTCACATGGCTGGCTGTTGCTGACATTTACACAATAGAGGGATTAGGTGTGCCTCAATGGGGCATCTGCTGGCTGGATGTCTTGAGCAGAGCTGATCACAATCCAACTTACACCTGAATAGCCTGTGCTCTGCCTTCACACAAAGGGCATAACAACCCTGTATTGTCACTGAAGCCAGCTTGGAGCCAGGGGATATAGGAAATTCCATGCACTTCAAAAAACCTTAAACTTTGATGTCAAACTGGAATGAGAAAGGGATGCCAATCTAGTTGCTGAATTACACATTGTGATTAATTCATATATTCCATGCATTACCTTGGTGTTGCAACTAAATGTGGAGGGCATGTGCTTCAATAAAAAAAACTAAAAAGTAAAGCTTCAAACTGGTCTGCCATCTTGGAACAGTAAACAATTATGCAGAATATCGTTTCAAGATGGTGGCATGGTTTTGAAGCAGTTATACCTTGTGCTCTGTATAAGAAAATTATGGCCGAATAGAAGCAGCAGCGGAGCTGCTGGTAATCTTGTTACTAAATTAGAATCAGTCTGCATTTGCAGGTGAGCGTCTCTTGGATGAACTCAAAGAAATGCCTCTTAAGGTCACACTTCTCTGAATGCAGAGTAGCACAGAGTAAGCAGGCAAAATACTATTAGTCAGACTACCTGACATCCAACAGATCACCAGTTGTATACTAGGCAAAGCCAATGATTGAAGAGGGTTGATCTACTGCCTAATTGTATGGATGTTGTTCTGATGGGCTGTACTAACATCTAATTGTCACTGTGTCTGATAACCAGCTGAGTGGCATTAACTAAAGCTAATTTTCTCCAAGCAAGATTATGATTTTTTTCTTTTTTGTTCTGATCAGCCGTACATTTTCTCAACAAGGCAAAAAGGGCTTACGGCAGGAAAATTCTAACTTTTTAAAAGGGACATTTTCAAAATTGTAGTGAAACATAGGACTTTAGCATTAAAGAAATGTTACCATTACAATTTCATAGGCATCAACCATGATACATCTAACTGCTCCCAATTAGGAATTACATCTTATTAAATGTAATAATGAATCCCCAATGTTATCCTATGGGAATAGTAGGCCTCACAGTAGTAAAAAACAAAAAACAAATTTAGAGGTTATTTACTACCAGGATATGTAAAACTTAAAAGTACATGTCCAACCTTTTAATTACGCAACACCCCGCCTTATGTCCTATCCATGGCCTACTTTAGGGGTAACTTATATTTAACAAAATGGGAGTTTAAGGGTTGGCAAGAAGATTTAAATGACAAGTTGACATAGGAGTCTAACACTGCTTTCAGACTTCAATGGAAGCCTAGGTTGTATTTTAGAGTGCTTCTTATGTGCTTGGCACATGAAGTGCTGCAGGCCCACTGATAACATTTAATTTACAAGCCCTGGTAGATAGTATACCACTCTACAAGGTATTTATAAGTAGTGGAGTGGTGTGGCTCACTGGTTAGAGGCGGCAGACCCGTAAGCAGAGAACGGCCCGGGACCAGGGTTCAATTCCCGACATGGCAGGGTCGTGGACCAGGGTCAAAACGGACTCAATAATTCTCGCCTCGGTGCCTACTCTAACCAGGGAACACACTCGGCAACTCTGGGTATTAAGCTTGCCTCATCTCTACAACGGCCCCCCACAGACGCCGGGGATGCCTGGTTTCACCTTGGAGATACCCAGAAAGGGACCATCTTACAGGGAAAACAAGGACGGGTACCCCAGCGGTCTTCAGCGCCAGGATACTCCATGGAGTCGCAGTGTGCTTTACAAGTACACCCACATTTATATATGCCAATCAGGTATGTGCCAGTCAAACAGCCATGCCACATCAGATAAAAGAGCACCAGTTGTATACTAGGCAAAGCCAATGATTTAAGAGGGTTGATCTACTGCCTAATTGTATGGATGTTGTTCTGATGGGCTGTACTAACATCTAATTGTCACTGTGTCTGATAACCAGCTGAGTGGCATTACCTAAAGCTAATTTTCTCCAAGTAAGATTATGATTTTCTTCTTTTTGGTTGAGAAAATATACGGCTGGTCAGAAATTTAAAATAGTCTTTTGGTCAGACCTGAAACACACAGTAATAGATTGAGTACATGCAGCAGCAGCACAGAGAGTCCTTGGTATCACAATCTTCCCTGAAATACATAAAACAAGTGTGGCACTGCTGGACCAGTGCAAGTTTCCTTTAAAGACCTGGAACAAGTGTGGTACGGCTGGGCCAGTGCAATGTTCCTTCAAAGACATTGAACAATTATGTCACTGCAGAGATGGTCAGTGTAAGCTTCCTTTAAAGACATAGAACACATGTGGTACTGCAGGGCAAGTGCAAGCTTCATTCAAAGACACAGAATTTGTATGGCAGTGCAGGGACAATGCAAACTTTCTTTAAAGTAATAGAACAAGTATGGTACACAGTGCTAGTGCAAGCTTGCTTCAAAGACATGGAACAAGGGTAGTATTGAAGGGCCAGCCATTGCAAGCTTTGTACAAACACATAGAACACATGTGGCACCTGGCAACATCATTTGACACCTCCCCTAGATACAAGGAAGAAGCAGAATTCAGATTTTGTTCAAGTTTAAGAAACAGCATGGAATGTGAGTGTACGCTTCATTCCCAAACATAGCTAGATTTCACACACAAAAGAGATGCAGCCCCAGTCAGGAGTTCACTTCCCTCACATCCATAGAACACACACCAATATGTTAGAAACCGCAGAGGCTTCCCTCAACACACACTGCACTTGGACAGCATCTATAGCAGCAGTCCCAGTCTGTGTGTAAATACACACACAAAATGTGCAGCATTTGGCAGCAGTGTTAGTTCCCCATAGACACAGCCCAGGTACAAGATGGCCATCAACAGTAAAAGCTGAAGTATCCTCACAAACAAAACAGGTATCACACTGACAGCAGCATCTGAGCTTATTTCAGGCATAGAATACTCAGAGTAAAATACAGAGGTGAGTGAGCAACTGAAGGCTCAAGCCAGTTGCTATGCTCTGGTTCAGCTCAAGGTCTACTTTAGCCATCATGGCCAAAATGAGCTGACCTTCCTTAAGGCTTCTGCCTTCTATCCCCTCTAATCTCCGGTGGCTAGAATAAAAGACAAAGCATTAAACTTTCATGTCAAACTGGAGCCAGAAAGGGATACCGCTCTAGTGGCTAAATTTCAAAGTGTGAGACCAGAATACCTGGGATCAATCTTGACTTGGCTACTTGACTAAACTGTGTGATCTTAGGCAATTATTTAATTTGATCTTGCCTCCTATATTGTCCCTTTTGCACATGAGAAAACCTTGAAATATAGGGATGTTTGCTGTACAAACATCCCTCTTATATCTGCCTTGCAGACTCTAATATTGCACTCTGTAAATTAAGAATTTAGCTCACATGTGGGGTGCACATGACAACTGACTTGCCTTTTAGTTCGTTAATGGTATTGTCGTCTGAGTGGGGAGGGAGGCATGTATGTTTCTTAGTTCATGTCTAATCATTTCTAAGAAACACCTCTCAGTGCAATGATGTAATCCGATGCCCTAATATGAAATGCTTGTCAAAGATACTTCACACTGTATCATGTTTTAACATAATATTTGTTGTTCAATTTCCATACCAAATTTTCCTATGGCTCAGCTTGTGCCTGGGCTCTTAGAGCCAAGATGTGCTGTTAGGGACAAGACAAAACCTTAAGTCACCTCTCCCTATTAATTTGTTGTCATGCCCATCTCTACCACTGTACTGTGTATAACAGTTATCCGAATACCCCTCTCTCCGTATCTTGCCCTGGGGAACAACTTCTTCTTTACCTAAACTCTTACTGGTTTCCACGGGTTTCCAAGGATAACTATTCATACTTTTGGTTTTAATGAGGAAGTTTTATGCTTTAGCAACACTGAGAAGTTGTTTGAAGTTTGCTGTACAATTTATTAGCATAAAATGAAACAAACAACGCTTAAATAATGAATTTTCCCAGTTTTAGCACTCCATCCTAAATAAATCTATGTTTTTTTACTAATTGCCATTGTCTGCTCGCCATCAGTTAGGCTGAACACAGTGATTACTGTGACTGCCATGTCTTCAGAAACCACCCAGCAGCATAGGCAAAACTTCTTAGTGACGTCTTCTGGCGTCAGGCGGCCAAGCCTGGATCGCAGACTCTGCATTTAAAAAGGTGGCACTTGCACACTGTTCTGCCATTCAGTACGTATGCAATGAGGCCTTAGCAATGCGCCCATAGGTGTTTCAGTAGATTCTGCTGCTCAGAGTCTGACTCCTGCAACAGAGGGGATCAGACAGATATAACAACAAGCTCCCAGTGTTGTAAGAGCTCATGTGGACCTAGTAGGAATTGCTGTTGGACCAATTTTTCAGAGTGGTGGTACTCTCATCAATGTTACATCACACAAAGAACAAGTGCCACAAATGAATCACGCCACATCAGCAGAAGTCTGGTAAGTGTGTAGTAGGCTGTTGCATTTAGGAGAAAAATTGTCATAAATATATCACTAAAGCATGTTTCGGTAGATCCTATAAATTCCATTAAAATTACCACTAAATTTGCCCAGACATACAATTTTACTGATAAAACTATATAGCATGCATCAAATAAGTGTGGAAATTGAGTTTCAACAAATATTTGTCATTTGTGCATCACCAAGTAAAGATTATTGATTTTGTTTGACCCGATCACAATCTTTTTTCCATCACAAAAAAAGTGTTTTATTTGTGCTTTACTGTTTATTTATTTTGAAATGTTCGTACAGGTAATTTATAAGTATTTACATTTTGTTGTGAGTTAGAAGAAAACACCTTTCCTTTAACACCAGCAGGATTTTCATATAGTTCACTACTCCACACTTTGTAGTATGTGAAAGAAAAGTAAACACCACCTTCCAAGTTATAAGAATAAGCAGCAATTTGTCAGAAGACTAAACTGATATTTGACCTCTGTATCTGAAGGCACACCATATGTGACAAAACAAAAATACATTTGAAAATCATCTTTAATAGTTGTTCTCCTTAGGAATTGCAGCATGATTATTCAGGTGCCCTCTCAGAGCTCAAGGACCTGTTGTAGTTTAGCCCCCTCCTACCTCTGGGCCTGGTTCATTGTACTGGCTGCACCACTGGTAGCTACGTTCCTGCCTTTGCACCTGTTCAGGCAAATGTGAGCAGCACAAAAATATGTCTCTGAGAGACCCAAAGGGAGAAACAGATATGTATCTGGTGGTGTGGAAAGAAAGTAACTGAGTGCAAGATTGACCTGTTGTGTGGTCACATAGGCCTGAGACAGGGAACAGTACCGTTTTACATGTTCAAGTTTAAAGTTGATGTGTTTCTTAAATGCTGACTCTTGACAAACATTTGCATGCTCTCCTGTATCGGATAATATTCTCTGAAATTCATTTGCTAACATTTACACTTCTCCGTAGGCATATTATCAGGGCCTTGAACATTCAGTACCAGGCTTAAGTTCTCTAAGCAAAATGTTAATGTTTGTTGTTGTCAACTCGTCGTCAGCTCTGCAAAGGTTGAATCAATAATGATGGCTTGACTAGAGCTCCAGCATGGTAACAAGTTATTAGAACAATGGTTGAACTGTTTATATTTTTTATTTTTACTATTCTAGTAATGCTGATTACTCTCTTTTGTTTCCTTCTATTAATCATTGCAGCACACATATTTTACAAAAGAATGTTATTGTTTCAATAAATATTTCAAATACCAATTTGAGTATTTCTTGTGTCTCCCTTTAGGCATGCATGAGATATTAAGGAAAGAGAGAGAGACCAGTTTCCACAATTATCTTGGGGAGTCAGGGTTGTCATGTTCTGAGGTTGCTCATACCATCCAGTACCTTGTAAGGTTGGAGGTCCAGATGGTGCATTGTGAGGTAGACAGGACTAAAGCCAACATATCCTGATGGTGTTCATGGACTCAGTCTCGCACAGTTTTGATGTTTATGATGTCCAAATGCACAGTCTTACTGATATAGTATGAACTGTACAACAGCACCTATATAGGCTCAGTCCATCATTTCCGGAGCAGAACTGTGTCATTTAGAGCCGCATGGACTACCTAACAGCGTGCCGAGGTACTGCTGAAAAGTTTCCAGATCCTGCCAGGCACCTGTGGAATATTCAAAAGGTAAGGAATCTGCAGTACGATGGGGTCTCTACCAGAAGCAGCAAAACAAAATTATGCTTGTTAAATAAAATATCTGATGTAACAACGAGTCAGCCTCAAAATTGTCCTTAGAGCACCCATGGCGCCAAACATGAGAATTTGCAGAGCGATATAATCATGGAGGGCTTGCAGGTGGCAGCAAACTGTGGTGCAGTTCCATGTGAAATCTTGAATGAACAATTGTTCTTATGAGATTTTTCTAGACCTCTTAAGAATGGCAGGGATTGCGATGCAGCTAGTGAGTAGCTCCTTACTCATTTCCATGCCTGTCCGTGGGTATAACATACCTTTGAGATCTGCTGATAGGGTTCCCTTAGCCCAATGTCACCATGATTTCATCGCTATGCTGCAATATTTCCTCTACCTCTCAGGACTAATCATTTACCCTGGGCTATATACTCTGGTCCGCCAGCAGAGTGTGCGGACATTTGCCCACTCTGCTGCGAATGTGGAGTATAGGGCAAAACACCTACTACGGAGCAGAGTTAGCCAGCCCGCTCCCCCCACCCTCAAAAACAGTTAAAGATTATTTTAAAATTAAATAAAAACACTTACCTGTCCTATGGCGTCCCCGGGCTGCCCTCCTCCTCCTCGCCGTCCCTCTCTCTCTCCTACATGGGGTACATCTTGAGAGAAGTGTGCATGTGCGTGTGTGCGTGCATGCGAATTTCTCGCAAGACGTCTTGTAACCCACGTAGTAGAGAGACGCCGAGGAGGAGAGCAGCCTGGGGACACCGCAGGACAGGTAAGTGTGTTTGTATTTAATTTTAAAATAATCTTAACTCTTTTTGTGGAGGCGGGTGGTGGAGCGGAGTTTCACGGAGTTTCCTCCCAACTCCGTGGACCTCTGCTTAGTCTTACTATGCCAGCTCCGCCCAGGGTTACTAATCAACCAACCTCCAAGTGCTACACCACAACTGCAGTTATTGCACATCTGACACACTGCACCACCATGCATAGCACTGACCACAGCTCCATCATTGAACCACTGTTAACCAATGACTTACCTCTGCCCTGATCATTGCACCATAACTATCTCACCATCTCCAGCACCACACATCCATTATTCACATGGTGCTGAAGTATAACTGTGTCACCAGATGAAAACCACATACCTCCTACCTACTATCAGTACACCTCCACAACCCAGCACCAGACCACATACCTTTTTCATTGTACTAGCACTCAGAGCACTATACTCTACCTCCTAAACTGCACTACCACCTGCAGTGCCATCCCACAACACACATCACTGTAACACAATCATAAATTCCCTTCCTGTACCTCATTCTGCAGCATGTGCACATTACAACCTTCACCACAGTGCCAACACCAGCATAACACCACTTCCCACTATCTACATCACTTCACTACAGCTATTTGCGCTTCAGCAACACTCCACAGTACAATGCCAATGCTTTTGGTACTAGTCTACTACAACAAGGAACGGCACTATTAACTGCTAATACTGTACAATCGACATTTGTAGCCCTACCCAATGCGAGTACCAGCCATCTTTTGCGTTCTCCTGTTCCGCTGAGCTCTGCCCCTGGAGGCTGTTCAATGTTGCTGCTGCTCCTCCGCTGCTTCCCCACTCCATGCAAAACGCAAGGTTGACGGCTGAAAACGGAAGAAAACTCGAAAAAACCCCGAAAGCCTGGAGCCTGGAGGACTGATAGCTGATGGCTCTGAGAGACCCGTAAAATTGCCGAACCGCCGGACTGCTGAGACCGGCAAAGTTAAGGTGAGCGTCCACGCACGACACCGGAGGTGGGCGCTTCCTGTCACCAGCATGCCGCATTTTTGAGTGGTGGGGGCTGAAGGCTGAATGGCGCGCTGAAGCAGAGGCAGCTGCAGGGTTTGAATTTGAGATTGCCGATGGTCCTGAGGGGTTAAAGCTCGGTAGCTGAATGGTAGTATGGAAACTACCGCTGTCTAAAAACCCCGGATTGCGGTCTGCAGTGCCTGCATTGTGGCATAGATGTCATCGCGCACAGGGGGCTTTCAGTGAAAACGTGGTTGTCCTGAGAAATCTGACCCTAAAGTGGACCCTGAAATGGCTTGTTATTGGGGACAGCTATAGTAACAGCGGGACTACTAGCTCCATCATGCATTGCGGTCCAACAACAAAGGTCTAGAAGGGAAGAAAGATCGTTTTTGCTTGGACTGAGTCGCCAACTAATTTGCTACTGTTTCCAGCTGCTCACTTTCTATTCTATTCGATACAGCTGCTCATTTCATACTGCCTCCAGCTGCCCACTTTCACCCCTTAAATAACTAAAGCAGAGTAACACAGCTTTTTTATTTAGTGGCACAAAAACTGAGCAGGGTCACATAGCCCACACAGCTCGGTCTTTTCCCCTTGCCTCCTTGCCCTCCCCCTTGTTGCCATTTCCCCTTTCCACGAGGGCAACTGACCTTTTACCGGGCGTGCTGCCCTGTCCTGAGGAACGTCGCCACCAGCACCTCCAGTCTCCTTCCCGCCGCCGCAGACTTCAGCCTAAGCGGCCGCTGTACGGAGGGAGGTGGCCAGGCACAACCACAACCCCCAGATGCCCCAGCGGCGGGACACACGTCACCATCTGACGCCAGGAGGCGCTGTAAAAAGAACGCAGTCCCCGCGTCGCGCCGAGCCAGGGCAGGGCTATACCCCCTGCCTGTCCAAGGTTCCATCCATAGTACGTGAGACTTCCATATTTTATAGCCCATAACTAATACCCTATATATTAGAGCGTAATTGATCAAGACACAATGTCTAAACACTCCAAACAGTCGGCCACACTGGATAACTATCTGGTAAAGGTAGTTAATAAAATCAATAACGAGAGGAGGAAATCCTTGGGGCGTGGGACCTCACCCCCGCCTGTGGCACAATTCCCCCCCGCTATGGCCGCAGTTGATGATTTAATCCTTGGTTTACCATGTGCCCCAGAATTAGTACTATCGGATGCATCCACCCAAGTAGTGGTAGCAGAGCCATTGGAAGTATCCCTGGAGGCATCAACTGTGAATATAGAACTGAGTCCCACAGTGCCTAATGATGATCTTTTGTTGGACGCTCTCACCGACAGCCCTGAACTTCCGGTGAAGATCAGGAGAGAAGTAAGGGCCTGTAGAAAAGTGCAATTAAAATATGGGGGATCCAATATACGGAAAAAAACTGCTCTTACACCTAAGAAAACTGTCTGTAATAAGGGAACTTCAATGGAGAATTGTGCTGCCAATTTGAACTCGGAACTACTTGACATGTTGGCTAATTTTATTGAGGATAAGTTTGTAAGTATTGTCAAACCCTTGGTAGATAAAATAGATCTAATTTCTGCCGAAGTCACAAGGTTGGGCAATCTTTTGATAGCTCATAATGTCAATACTGATAATACTGCTCGTTCTAGCTCTAGTGACAGAAGCGCCTCAGTCATCAATGTTGGATTGAGGCAGCAAGGTGATACGCCAGCTACTGAAGGCGGGCCTATAACTAGCCAGGCTGGATCAAGCCAGCAAGGGGTGTTACCGGGTGTAAGTAAAGTTGTTACATCAATTACTAGGGTGGAGCAGCATAAGAGGGTGGCTACAGTTCCGCAAGGGACTCAGAATAAAAGGGCTAAGCCCGCCACTGTACTAGTTGATAAGAGTAAGAAGGCCACTGTGGCACCAGATAGTAAGAAGGAACTACCAGTCTATAGTGGTAGTTATATAGATCTTCCTCCTGACTGTGCACCCTTTACGGTTGTTCTTACCAATGGGCCAGCCCTAACCCTTAACCTTTCTTAATCTTACAGTGAAACCCATGATTCCCTAAAAAATAAAACTGTTTCCTGGTTACATAAGCAGTGTGGGTTTCCGCTAAATTACTTCGACCAAATACTTAGTACCAGGAGAGTTAACTGGATTGGCAACTCTAAGAAAGTGCACAGGGGTGATTGTATAATTGTCAACTTTAAACACCCACAACACGTGGCAACTGTTTTACTTAGAGCTGCCTCACTAAATCCTGATACAGACAAAGTACAGGTCCATCCTTTGGGGTACTTTTATGACCACCTGAATAAAGTACCGCAGGTTGTTCCCAGCGGTAGACCCTTTTTCTCTATCCCTCATCCGACCTTTGAGGTTCCAATTTCTAATAGCTTTCAAGCTTTAAGTTCCTTGGACATGAACGATTGACAGCCAAAGGTTAGGGGGCATAGTTTAGTTAATGGGGGGGAAAAGTTTAATAATGAATCCGGTTGGGGTGCAACTGAAATCGGGGCAAGCACGAATGTGGCTCTGACCACTACTATCAACAATAATCAAGAATTAGTGCCCATCCTCAGCCTGGATGAGTCAGTCAGGATAGATCCGGGGACCAGTCTAAAAGCCCCCGAATTGGTGACTTTCGATCCAATCTATAATCGTTCTGCGCCCAATAGTGCTGGTATAGTTGAAGGCAGTCCGGATCTGAATGGGGACAAGGTATCTGATACTTTGACCAGTCCGCCTAATAGTAGTGTCAAGAGGGGGGCTTCTATGGTGAGCTGGAATATCTCAGGGTGGGCCTCTAAGGAAAAGATCCCGGGTTGGGTAGATTTAGTTAGGTTATATGACATTCTTTGTCTACAGGAAACGTGGTGTACCAGTAGTCTAAGTGTCGATGGTTTTGTGAGTTACAGTTTAGAAGCAACAGAATCAAGGCATGGTAGAGCGAAGGGTGGCTTGCTTTTACTATTGTCTGTAGACTTACCACTTACAGTTGTTAAATATATTGCGGTAGGAACGCACTCGCAAATTTTGTGGGTTAAGGAAAAGGGTGGCTGTGAGGTGGTGTTTATACATTTTTATAATAATGTTTTTAATAGCTCCCATCAATTAGTTATAGATGATTTAGAAAGGGCACTCGTGAAGCTGGTTTTCGAAGCAAAATGTTCTTTTAACTTTATTTGGTTAGGTGATTTTAATCTTTCAATTTGTTCTTTGTCACGTTCAAGGGCATTTGGAATGCTAGATAATAGCGACAACTGTATAGCACATTTTCCACATAGCGCCTATGGTGATGCTATTAATAATCTCATGGCAACCTATGATTTAGAGCTACTAGAACAAGGGGAGGATGAAGATGGTCATATTATACCCACTTTTACAGGAAGGAATTTTAATTCCATCATTGATCATGTGATGGTGTCCTCCTGTATTGTGCCAAGCACTTCGATTTGTGTTGTCCAGGATTTGTCACTTAGTGACCACAATCGAATAGTACTGCTAACAGAGTTATGTATGCACAGTAGACAACTGGTGAATAAAAATTCGTGTGACATTGAACCACATAGGCGAAATGGAACACGGATAAGATGGAAAGGGGAAAAATCAGCAATTGTTATGAGTAAGATCGTCTCTAAATCCATGGCTGAAATTGAAGGGATCCTGAGTGTGGGTAGTCCTTCTCTTGATACTATCAACTATTTTAATAAAATCAGCGAAACTATTGAGGAAGTCTTCACTAGTAATAGATCTGCTAGGCCCCCTAAAGGAAAGGGTTGGTTCGATCATATATGCACCTCCACCTTAAGCCGCCTGAAAGTGGCCCTGGGAGCAAAACCCCGGGATAAAACTTTGATTTCCCACTTGAGGTCGGAGTATAAATTGGCTTTGTGTGGAAGGAAGAAGGAGCTGCAACAAGAAGCATGGGACAATCTAACACAGGCTGCTGAAACTTCAAATAACTGCTTATTTTGGGCAACCGTTAATTCCCCTTTTCTCTGTGATGATAAAGTTCCCCAACTTGTTTCGAATGTTAGCAGTGAGGCCTGGATTTCACATTTCTCAGCCATTTTCCAAGGTGCTGATTGTACAAGTAGTAGTTTAAGCACCTGGCCTATAGTTTCCCTAGATATCACCTTGGCTGAGGTGGAATACAGCATAAAACTGAGTAAGGGAGGTAAGGCACAGGGTCCAGATGGTGTACCCATGGACGTTTATAAAACAGTTCTGCAGTTATGGGGACCCATACTAACTCTGGCGTTGAACGCAGCCGTTACTTTCCGGATTCCACCGACTTGGGGGGATTCTATCATTGTCCCAATTTACAAAAAAGGGGACAAGGCTGTAGCTGGTAACTACCGCCCGATTAGCTTGTTAGACTCCTCAATAAAAATTATGAGCAGAGTGCTGATGTACAGGCTGGAGGAGTGGGCAGATGAAAAGGGAATTCTGTCGGATTCTCAATACGGTTTCAGAAGGGGACGTGGTACGCTTGACCAATGCCTGAACTTAGAATTAATTATCGGAAAGTATACCAGGGCCAAGCCTGGTACCTTATATCTTTGCTTTGCCGATCTGAGTAGCGCATTTGATCTGGTGGACCACTCAATTCTTTGGCCAGTTCTGTTGGAACTTGGAGCACCCAAGGCTATCATTTTCTTCCTAGCTAGATTATATGATAAAATGCAAACTTGTGTGCGCTTTGGGGTTGGGGGGGAATGTACCCCTAACTTTGATGTTAAACGTGGTATAAGTCAGGGCTGTGTCTTAGCCCCTTTTCTGTTTACCTTATTTATAAATGCAGTTGATCAGACCCTGAAAACAGTTCAGGCAGATGCCCCCAAGTTCGGCGGTACAAGTGTCCCAGTTCTGCTATATGCAGACGACGCTGTGCTCCTGTCAAGGACCCCGATAGGCCTGCAGCGGCTGATGAACCAGTTTTCTGATTTTATCAGTAAGAGGAGGCTTGTCATAAATAAAAGCAAAACCCATACGATGGTATGTGGAGATAGAAATAGGAAAAACAATGTCTTCTTTATTGATGGGGAGAAAGTCCAGGATGTGGAAAAATTTTGCTACCTGGGTGTCATCTTCTCCCATAATGACAGTTGGTCCCATGATTTACAGAATGTAAAGTCTAAAATGAAGAAAAGTTCCTACGGTATTTTTAAATTTGCAAACAAGATTGGTGATAGAAGAATTAATGAAATGATACAAATTTATAAAGCGAAAAGTGTTTCAATTGCTTTATATGGGGCAGGGTTATGGGGTCATTCAAATGTCGATTGCCTGCAAAGGGAAGAAAACAGTTTTTTGAAAAAATTGCTTTGCGTCCCCATCTCTGCCTCCACTGATCTTACCCATAGGGAGGTCGGAGTTACTTACTTAAGTGACCTGATTATGTTAAGACCGTTATTGCTATGGAGGGCCATTTGGACTACAGATGAGAGAGCTTTTACCCGATCTATCATTGTGGACTGCCTGAAACTGGACCATTTTCTAAAGATACCATGGCTCAGTTATATTGTGGACAGCTTTCAAAAGACATTTGGTTTAAACATTGTTGCAGACCCCGGCTCTGTGGGAAACTACTCCAAGTTGGACTTGAAAAACATTTTCTTGGCATATCGAGCCCAAAAACGCGATGCCCTAAGTGGGCGCCTTACTACGGTTACCACGTATAATAAATATGTGCAAACCAGTGGCTTTCAAACGTATCTGAGTCTGGTAACCAAACCAGCCCATAGGTTTGTTTTGACGAGGCTTAGGCTGGGGATAGCCCATGGTTTGGTGGCTTTTCCACAATTAAAGAGACAGCCGGCTGGACCATGTCATTGTGTGATGGCCACTCTAAGCAGAGTACTCAGCACTTTTTGCTAATTTGCACATTATTTATGAATTTGAGGATTGTCTATTTAAAACCACTTTTCCAAAAATATGCTATTTTTAATGTGGAGGATGCCATGAATATGATCTATGAACTGAACTCGCCGGACAAATGTTTTTTTATTGCAATGTTTTTATGTAAGTCTATTCAACTCAGGAAGAGTATGATTTTTTAAATTCTTCATGTAATTTTTTAACTTATGTGTTTCTCTACTGTTAACATTTTGCTTGTTTGCTTTTATGGTCATTACTTGTGAATGCACCGAATAAAGCTTCATGAAATTGAAATTGACTCTGTAGTGGAATAGGTAACTTGGCTGGTAAAAAACTCTCTGGAAAGAACAAATTTTATTAAGAACTCTGTGTGATAGTGGAAGTACAAAAATAAAGTCAAGGCAGAAGGTTACATTTATTTTATGTTCTCTGAGGAAGTGTCCCAGAAGGACAAGAGTGAAACTCTTACAGGAAAGGTACATCAGTCTTGTCAGGATTAAGCTGCCACTTTTGCAATTTTAAAAACAAAAGTTGATTTTGTTCCCGTCGAACAAAATCCTTTCCAAAGCCTTTCATTCTCTAGAGTAGTTGAAGGTAATGTATGAGTTGTGAGCCTTTTGGGTAAAAAATGTAACAAATGATATATTATCGTAGTGATGATACACTGAGATTTGCTTACTGACGCAATGTAATGTATTAAACATTATACTCCTTTAGAATTTCAGAACACAGTCTTCCTTCCACCTACCTTAAGATTTGGCCCCCTTTCTCTCTCTTAAATTTTGATCAGGGCATTCAGTGCTGCATTGGTCGTAGGAAAGGTTGCAGCACTACTGTGATAAATTGGGTAGTTGGCTGAAGCAAAGGCTACAATTCCCATCACAGCAAACTATTAACTTCTGGTAGCTTGCCACAAAAGCAGTTAGACTTAACTACAATGTGTAAAGTATTTATTCAGTACACAAACAGCAATAAAGTGAAGACACAGCACAAGAACACATTTTTTAGAAATGGGGTCTCCAGTTGGCAGAGATAGATAGCTTTGTCCAAATAAGGACCCTTGCTTCTAGTCAAGGTAAGAGGGATACATTTCTAAAATAATCCCTGCTCACCCCCTTGGTAGTTTGGCATGAGCAGACAGGCTTATCTCAGAGGCAGTGTGTAAAGCATTTGTGAACACATACAGTAATACAGTGAAAACATTACAAATGGACACCACACCATTTTAGAAAAAAAGGTAATCTTTATCTAAACCAAAACAAGACAAAAAGACAAAAATACACAGTACAGTAATAAAAATATGACTTTTAGATGGTAGAAATAGTTCAGTTCAAAGCAAGGTGAGTTGCAACACTTTTCTCACAAAGTACCTTGGATGCGTCACGCAAACAAACAAAACGGGCCACAGGGAAGGTGATGCGTTGGTTCCTTTACACGCAGGTACGGTGATGCGTTGGTTCTTTGCTTCGGGGGAGGTGATTATCAGTTCCAACCGAAGAGGAGATGATGCATCAGTTTCTTACTGCATGAACAAGTGATGCATCGTTTTCTTACTGCGTCTCCCAACGATGTGACAGACTTGCAGCCTCGATGCGATGCAATGATCCCAGACAATGTTTGAACTCATGCAGCCGCACACCAGGCCTTGTGTGCGATGATCTAGGACTTCGGAGATCGGTGCACTCGATGCAGCTTGCAGCGATTTCTCACTCGAAACAGTTCCGGTTGCGTCTTGCTTCTTCTAAGTTGCGTTACTTTTCCAGCTCCCATTGGAAAACAGTCTCTAGAGGTCCAGAACAGCAGCAGGCACCTCTTTGCAGTTTGCAATTCCCAGCAAGGAAACTTAGGGGAGCTAGTGTTGAAGTTTTTGTGCCCCTGAGAATTCAGAACAGGAGGCAAGCTCTGTTTCAAGCCCTTGGAGATCTTCCTTCAAGCAGGTGCCAAAGCAAACAACAAAGTCCTTTTCTCCTTTCCTTGGCAGCAAGTAGCTACTGCTGGCTAACGCCAGACAGCAAATAGTACAGGGGCAGTATTCCTCCTTAGCTTCTCCGCCTCTTCTCCTTGGCAAAGGTTTCTCTTGATTCCCAGAAGTGATCAAAAAGTCTTGGGTCTGGGTCCCTCTTTTTATACACAAAAGTCCTTTGTTCTTTGAAGGCATAGAGTGTATGTACCCAGCCAAAACCTGTTCTGTCCTCACTGGTGCTGCTTTCCGGCTGGAGTTGGAGACAGCATTTTTGAAGGCTGACCAGGCCCAGGCCCATGCAGGTGAAAGGAAATCTCCTCCTGCTCCTCTAAATGCAGCCCAGGTTCATCAGGCTCTCTGGAGCCATTGCCCCTCTCCTGCCCCTGTCATCCAAAAGCCAGACATGCAATACACACACCTAGCAGAGGCACACGGGGTGGTTAGACAAGAAAGTACTAAAAGTGGTATTTTCAAACACAGAATGTAAAAATCACCCTCACTAAATGATGCATTTTAACATTCTGAGTTCAGGCATGCTAAACTTTATTTTCCTACCTTGTTCCCAGGGCAAGCTATGTTTATAAGATGTTATAAACAAACTTCCCATTCTGTCCTGTGGGAACAGGTAGCCTTGCAATAGTGAAAAATGAAATTGCCAGTAATTCACTATTAGGACATGTCACACACACACACATCAGGGCATGCCCTACCTTCACATACACTGCACCCTACCTACAGGGGTACCTTAGGCCTACCTCAGGGTGTCTGACATGTAAAAAAAGGGAAGGGTAGGGCCTGGCAAGTGGGCACACTTGCCAAGTCGACATGGCAGTATCAGACTGCACATAGGCTCTGCAATGGCAGGCCAGAGTTACATTTACAGGCTGCTTCTGTGGGTGGCAAAATCAGTGCTTCAAGCCCTCTAGCAGCATTTGATTTACAGGCCTCTGGCACACACGGTGCACTGTACTAGAGACTGACTAGTAACTCATATAGCCAATCATGGAAACACCAATCCATAGCAGTAATTTACAAAGGTAGCACTTGCACTTTGGCACTGATAAGCAGTGGCAAAGTGTCCAAAGCATCTAGACCAGCAAAACAGAGTCCGACATACAGCAAAAACACAGGAGGCAAGGCAACAAATGCAGGGGAGACCCACGCCAAGTATTCCAGGTCTAACAAAATTGCATACCAATTTAGAAAAATAGAGTACATTTTATTAAATTATTAAACAGCAAAACACCAAAAATCCAATCAGTAGACCCGGAGTTATGGATTTCTAAAGTTTAATGTGAAATTTAGCACCTAAGAGTTCAAGGTGCCACCACTGACATCTTGTCGCATGAGACAGGGGATACGTTTAAAGTTGTAGCACTGTAGTGAAGCTTTGGTTGTATGTAAGTAGTGGATTGGATCTGGTTTCCACATACCTTTAGTAGAAAAATGCCTGAGAAGGAAAGTTCAGCAAGGAAAGACAACAGAAGGTGTCCAAGGAGGAGGTGTCATTGTCGGGGAGTGGTGAAGAGTCAAAGATCTCCAGCTGGACAAAGCTGCAGACTGTAGCCAAGGAGGGACCCATAAGGCTAGATACTCCTTCTGTGAGGAGCTACTGAACAGGATTTGCTGTAGCAGAGAAGAATGAAGTGGAAGCTGTTGCTAGGTCAGGCCAACTGGTGATGTGTCTTGGGTAGATTGAAGGGCAGGTTGGTCCCTGTCTTCTTTCTTTTCTCAAAGAACTTTTTGACCAAAAAATGTCTATGTCACAAGTTTTGGATTGTGACCATCTTGGCACCTTTAGCACCACTCCCAAAGGTCCAGGACTTGAGAAGCACCACTTGCAGAGACAGGACTAACTCAGGCTGGATTCAGGTGTAGGTTCAAAATGGTTGGAGACTTTTTTGTGTCCCTTTTGCTCTGCTCAGGAGGCCATCTAACTAGCCCTTGGAGTCACTGTGGAGGTCCTGGGTTCAAGGTGATGTGGAGGGCTCAAGCAACAGGGCACACCTCTGGGGTGCAAGGCAGGCTTCAGGCAGCAGAGCAATCCTTCTTAGTGCAGCAGAGCAGTCTTGAAGTTCACAGCCGGTGACAGCAGCAGGAAGTCTTTTGAGAGTCCTTCCACAGGAACAGAAAGTAAACTGAAGAGTGGGTCTGAGGGTCTCTTTTTATACCTGGTGCCTTCTTTAAGGTAGGAGAAGCTTCTAGAAGTCTCCCTTTCAAAAGTGTTTGGAATTCCCTGCCTCGGTACACTAACCGAAGCCTGGCTACAAGCACAATAAGCAAAAACAATTGGAGGTACCCCTGGTTTTGTGCAACAGGGAGGGGGATTAAACAGTAAAAATATCAAGAAAACCCTGTCTCGAAAAAACAGCAAATCGCTGATGTAAAAGTTACTAGGGGTGGTCTGGGTCAGGGGGGTCTATTCTTTACCGATCTGTAGGCTATACGTGCCAGTTGGTGCCATTACACCCTATTGGAATGAACTTTCGAACACACGTCTTCCTGGGAATCCTAATTAGGAATTCCCAGGAAGACGCCGCCACGGAGGAGCAGGGAGGCCACTTACGACACACAAGAGCCTTGGATCATTGAAGAGAGAAATCCTGACAGTGAGGCTGCGCACTATCTATTTGCCGTCAATGCCCACTTTTGAATCAGCCAAGAACGCAATAAAGGTTGTGTAATAAATACCATATGAAGTACTGCCCGAATTGATGGTGGCTCCTCCGTGCATATACAACACAGAGTTGACTAGACCCAGAGCTCAAGGATATCAAAAAAAACCTGAGCATCTGGTAAATTCATGTGGAATTTTTCGTAATGCTTCACTTCTGATTGAAACACAGAAACAATGGAGTCAAAATGTTGTAAAGTCCTGAAGAAGGTGTGAAAAAAGAAAAAAAGCACCGAAACGCTGCGTCGACTGTTTTTTGATTAAATTTTGACTTTTTTTATATATGACTGTATAACTGGAGTTATGAGTTTTTTAATTATTTTTAATATTGTGATAACATGCTAGATTGTAACCCTATTGGGAGGTGAATAAATCATCATTGATTATTTTTTAAGACACAAATCTCTTCTTGTTTGGTACACTCAAGTGTGTTCGAAAGTTCATTCCAATAGGGTGTAATGGCACCAACTGGCACGTACAAGCACAATAGCCTAGTGTGAAAATATTTCTGTGGTAGCAGGCCATAGCCTATTAAATTGTAAATGGGGCTGTGCTTAGCTCCAGTCCCCCAGCCTGCCTGAAATAGCCTTCCCAGGCACTCCTAACCACTTTCTTTTGGCTGTCTGTTAGAACCAGAGGTGGCTCCTCCACTTGGGGGAAGAGCGTCACCCCACTGCTTTCTCACAGTGCGAAAAACAAAAACATAAAAATGTTATGTTTGGTGGCAGGTGGGTGAGCGGGGCTGCTCTGCGAGCAGGGCAATGGAGTAGTGGTGTGCCCAAGCCTGATTGTGCAAAAACGATGTGGTCAGCCTTCTGGAGCTGCCCAAACTAGTCATGTGCAATGCAGCCTGCATGGAGAATATGGCTTCCCCATAAGCCCCTGACTGGGTGGCGTCCCGACCAATCAAAACGTGATTGGCTTAGGGGTGGGAGCCTGGCTGACTGCCCCGTGTTCCTGCCGAAGACAGGAGAGCAGGACCAGAGAATATGCGGAACCCGGCCTGCAGAAAGGTAAGTTGAATTTTTTACATTATTTATATTATGAAATTAACCCCACCACACGACCCCCCCATCCCCATATGACCCCTTCCGCCCTCCCACTGGTGAGCCATACTGGCCGCGACTGGGTAGTACTATACAAAGGCCACTGCCACTCACACCTAGTCAGGTGAGCCAAGAACTTGCTGCAGGCACCAAATGGTTAAGCAGGAAAATGCCAACTTTCTAAAAGTGAATACAAAAAGAGGAACCTGGCTCCGTTTGACGTTATGCTCTTATTATTTTTGAGCAACAAACAGACCACTATCTTTTCTGTTTGAATGGAATTTTTATTAAACCATTCCTTTCTTTGCAAATGTTTGTATTTTACCAAAAAGATTGTAGTTGCATGAGAAGTAAAGAGACACACATTTTTCAAACTAAAATACAAAACATGAAAAATACTTATGACGATTCACAATAGACAGTGCATGAAATACTTATATGCAAACACATTTATATACAACAACATTGGACTTACGCAGGATTAACATCGGAAACTAGAATACTCTTATTGCTATCTTGTTTTTGGGGCCAAACATGTGCCAAACACGGGAAAAGTGTGTGCGTGGGTCATACGGTGCAATGCAAATCCCTCATGGCTAATGTGAATCGCCATAAGTACTTTTCATGTTTTGTATGTTAATTTGAAAAATATGTGTCTCTTTACTTCTCATGTAACTTAATTTTTTTGGGTAAAATACAAACAATTGCAAAGAAAGGGATGGTTTAATAAAAATTCCATTCAAACAGAAAAGATAGCAGTCTGTTTGTTGCTCAAAAATAATAAGAGCATAACGTAAAACGGAGCCAGGTTCCTCTTTTTGTATTCAATTTAGTACAGCCCTACCTGGTTCTGGTCCTTTGGGCCTATCCCCCCAGCTTTTGAACTTTCTAAAAGTGGCATTTTCAAAATTGTAACAAAATCTGACTTAAAACGTTCAATTGGGAACAGGTAGGAATCTCAAGTTTGGTCTATAAATACGAATTGTAATTTAAAACCCTCTTTAATAGTACATTTTGATTTTATTCACAATTTTGGCAATGCAACTTTTAAAAAGGTGCCATTTTCTTGTCCAAACCATATGGTGCCTGCAACCTGTATCCTGAGTAACATGACTTAGAGTAGCTGGCAGTTGGTCATTGTGTATTACCCTCAGACAGTGAGGCAAAGGGGAAATGGGTGTTGGCAGGATGGGCAATCTCTATCATAATGAAGGGTGGGGGGAGCTGTCAGCTACCACACTAAAAAAGGGTTTCATACTAGTCCTTTATGCTCCCAGACAGGCTGGGGCCAGCACAGAGATGCAGGAATTTCCAGACAGCTGTGCAGGGGATGGGCTCTAGAAGCTTCTCCCATTTCCAGGTGGGCCCCATGTATAAGTTGTGGATCCCCAGATATAACTCTTCAGTGAACCTCTGGACCAGTGGAAGACACAGAAGAAGGAGTGCTCTGCTGTGCTGCAAGAAGAACTTCCCTGCTGCCCTCCTACTCTGCTGCCCTGCTGCCTAAGTGAAAAGGACTGGACCTGCAACTTGAACCCATGATCACCCAAGTGACTCAAGGGCTAGTTGCCTTATCTCCTGACCAGAGCCTCAGAGACAGAAAAGGCTCCAAAAATCTTGAACTCTGCAGCTGAACTCTGCTTGCTGAGAGTCCTAGCACCCTAAGTCAGGGGTACTCACAAATATTTACTAAGGGGCCACAGGTAAAGTTTTAGATTTTGACTGGGGACCACATTGGTTAGGGAAGCAATCATAGATGTAAAGTAGGACCAATAACAGCAAATGTATGCTTCCCTCTGAAATTCACTTAACGCCTTAACGGCGGCCGCGATTTTGCGGAAGTGCGGCACTTCTGCAAAACGGGCGGGGCCGCGTCGGCCATCGGCCGACAGCAGCACTGGAGAGGTAGTGCTGCCATCAGCCAATGGCCGACAGCAGCACGGAACGGGTTAAAGCATGCATTCCTGTATACTTTATTTCTTCCTATTCTTTGTGTGTCTTACAAACCAGAGAAAAAAAGTTGAGAAAAGTTCACCTAGACAAGTAATCCTGAATTGAGCTATGTTTTAAAATGCTAATATGATATGCTAAATGGCCTTAGAAATATGTTAATTTTCACGTCTGTGTGTTTCTGCAGTGGCCTTCATGTGTAATTAATTGAATGTTTACATTTCTATACTAAAATATTTAAGCACTCTGACATGAAAGTGGCTGCTTTCACTGGTTCAGGCTTTAAATAGCAATGAAATGCTCACAAGGAGGGCCTCAAGAGAGGGTACGCAGACAATGAGTATCAGTGCCCCGTGGTGGTGCCCCTCCGCGCCTGGACCCTTGGAAGTGGGGCTAGAGTTCTCTGCAAACCCAGCTGTGCTCTCATCAAACCCAATGCATGGCAGCGCAAACCTGACACAGCTCTTCACAGCACCTCCTCCAAACCAACACAGCATGACACAACTTCGACGGAAGTGCACATTGCAGCCTGCCCAGCTTGTTAGAACAGCTTCTGTACAACAAATCCCTGATGTAAACCTCGCAGCCTTTCACCACAACCGATGCAAAATGATGCAGATTTAATATAAATCTGCATTGCTGCTCCTGGGACATGCCATTGCACAACGCATCCTCAACGCAAGCCCATATCGTAGCCCTTGCAGCTCTTCAGAACTACTGTTGTGCAATGCATCTGTGACGTAGACCATGCATCGCCTCTTGAGACACTGTTGTTTGAGTGCAATGATCTGGAACCAAGATTTAAGGTGTATTGCTAAGGTTAGTCCCAGTGTCTGGCCGGCGCTCCATCACAGTTGGCCTGAATTTGTGACTTTGTTTTGTTTCGGCGTGAGCACATAACCACATCTTTAAAATGACATATCTTCCGTTCTACTTATAGGATTTTTGTTGTTTTGGTGTCGAATCATTTATTGAATATTACTTTATTTTTCTAAAATGGTGTGGGATTTTTCATGTGTGATATTTTCACATTATTTCTGTCTGTATGCTGCATAAATACTTTTCAAATTGCCTCTAAGTTATGTCTGACTGCTTTTGAACCAGGCTACCAGAGGGTTGAGTATAGGTTAATTTGTGGTTTACTTGTATTTAGCCATCATAAGAATTGTGGTTGCTGATTCAGCAGGGTTTCATCCCGCTCAACCAGTAACCCAATTTCCTACACTCCGGATTCCCCCACCACCACACATATACCAACCCTAAATTAGTGGCCCACTTATATCTTACCGCAGTACGAATCCCCTTACTATGAACTTCTGTGTAGACACATCTCAGATCCTATCAGTCCTCAAATTGGTGTCACCCCTTGTAACAAGAGGCCCATTGACCTTATTTAAAATGTTCTAGATCATTAGCCACTGGAAAATAAAAATATCCTACAGCAATAGAACCTTGCAGTGCAAATACCAAACAGTCCATCCCACTTGTGAACTCATTCATGACAACTGTTGAACAGTAAAAAATTAATCTATTGCCCACTCCCAAAGCTGAGCTCATTCCAGGACGATTTGTGGCACAAGATCCTTCCTCAGCGCTCGTTCAATGATGTCTTAAATAAACAGTATGTAGGCGCCAGAGTGGAGCCTGAGCACTCCATAAGACACCGGTTCTTACCTCACAAGCTGGGTCTGGTGTCTCAGTGGACTAAAGCAGCCACTGCTGGGGCTTGTGTTCGACCTCATGGTCACAGGTTCAAATCCCGGCGGGTACACTCAGCCTTTCATCCATTTGAGGTCGATAAAATGAGTACCATTGTGTTAGGTAACAATAAACATCTGTTAGTCAGCGCCAGGACACCATCGGATAATCGTGCGCTTTACAAATACACCTATTATGTTATGTTACCTTCTATCATTATTGGAGAATATTGATACAGAGAAAGAGCTTTTCCTTGGACTATGATCTGTGCCACAAAGGTGCTCAATGACTACTTTCCTTTATCTGTCTATTTCTGCTGTGTTCTCCTCTAGAATTCCCTCCGTCGCTACCTCCTCTACCCAGGGAGTTGATTCTCTCAATGTGCTTCTTGTGTGACTGCCTCTTCCTGTTGTGCTTCTGATATCTTTAGGGTCATCTTTGTATTGATTAATGATTTCAACTTGTAATGTTGACTTTGCCATTGATAAATCAAATGAAAGGGATTACCCAAATAATTGTGCCCCAGTGGGAACTTGGTAACGGAGTGGAAGACCCTTCTCTTCTGCAGTGTGATGGTTGACAAATCCTGGAACAAAAGAATGGGACGATCCTCAAAGGTGACATCTCCTTTTCTCCTTATTGTTCTATTATTTACAACTTCTGCTGAAAGCAATGCACCATTATAGTGATATGTGGGTCTACCATTTTTAGAATGGGATAACGCCATTCTGTGAGTTTTGTCTATATTGGTGACTTCTTGCATCATCTGATTGGAGCACTGGCATCAACCATCTCTGATGAACTCCTGTATATGATTTTCCTCAGCTCCTAGAGGTTCTCCCCAAATCCTAACTTTGCTATGTCTAGAGCAATTCTAAAACAGGGTCTGACAGGGTATCTGCCTCATCTCTCTAGGGTAATGCTGTAATGTATGGTTACCTTACCTGAAGTAGTATTTCAACCTGCTGTCACTATGAACATTGAGGAAGTTATGGCTATCAATAAGAGCACATTCGAGGAGTCATGTGAGATGTATTGAATTTAAAAAGTGACATTGCCCCTCTGCTCACGAAGGGCATCTTGTTACTGTTCTTAAAGAAAAAGAGCACTCTATTAATGAGCCAACAAGCAATGATTGGTATCGTTTATTTAATGAAACTTAAACCAGAGGCCTATTAATGAAAGCAATAAAAAAAAAATCGAAAAAGTCAATTAATTATTCACATTCCACAAAAGACTTGGAGGTGTGTTGAAAAACCACAAGGTGCTTGTTTCTGAGAATTTCCAACAATCACCAAAACACATCAGGCAGAGGCATGCGGGCCCATATTTATGACCCGAATTGTGTCACTCTTGGATCATGCAAGGTGGTGCAAGAGTGACGCAAACCTAAAGCCATATTTTTGTAGTCATGCAAAGCCACTTTGTGGGGAGTTGAATAGCTTCAAAAATATGAAGTACGGCAATGCCGGGCAAATCGAGGGAGGCCTTCCATGGTTGTTATGTGGGTGTTCCCAGGTAACTCCCATGGTTTTTGGCGCTTTCCCAGATTTACCAAACATGGTAAACCTGGGAATGTGACAAAAAGATATTCCTCCCCAGGTGAGGCACAACAGGGAAAAAATTACTTTTTTCTATTTGTTTTTTTCTTCTTTCTATGTGAGCTGCATTCTGCAGCACACATAAGAAGAGAAAAAAGCCACTCAGGATTGTTTTAAAGCAGGACGGTCCTCCTTTCTGCAAGAAAACAACCCTGCCTACAACCCAGGCACCCTTGTGTAATGAGTCAGCAATCTTGTTGTCCGCCCGGCGCAAGGTGGATATGTAGCAACCAAGCGCTCAGGCCAAGCGTGGCCCTAGGTGATAAATAAAAGGGGAGTGGCCGCTCGAGGCCACTCGGCCCAACCACACCACCAAGTGTCAATGTTTGTTCATCTAACCCCCCATTGCTCCCAACGTGTGTCACCACCCCTCACTTTACACTGGTGAAGAGTGCGGAGCCAAGCCCACGCTCCCACACCAGCGCTGAGGTGTCATTGAAGCGACTCTTGCTTTGCTGTTGCCACCAATCCATCCGGGAGGTGAAGCATCATCTGCGCTACCTCAGCCTCTAACGCTGTTGCTGGTACACGGGTAAGTACCTGCACGGGGTGATGGTGAATGGCTGAAGAAGGTCGGTAAGAGCTCAGCCCCAGCACTGCCTATAAGTCCGTCGTGGCCCGCATAAGATGCGCACAATGCTGCCACATGCACTACACACGTGGCCAGGCCCATTCCCACACACATGGCGGTGGAGCCTCTCAGCCACCAAACCCAGCTCCTTGCAGCAACAAGAAGGGGGAGAAGCCCCCGCGCTACTGAGCCCACATAGAAAGGAAGGGGAATTGTCAAGAAAAAAGAGAAGAAAAGGGAAAAGAGCACAGAAGGGGTGGTAGACAACACACGAAACACCACAATGCCACAGGCACAGCACAGAAAGAGAGAGAAGAACACTGTAACTCAGTTACAGCGGCTCAGAGAGGGTGACCCACACAGACCAAATGGGAGATGACCCCAATGTGAACCTGCCACCGACTCGCAGAGTCCCAGAACACGCCCCACAGGGGTCTTACCCCCATTCAGTGAGGCAGCTGACCCTACCACCATGTCCAGACGATGAAAGACGTGGCTAGGGCGCTTAGAGAACTACTTTGTGGCAACGAGAGAGACAGACGGAGGGGTGAAACGCATTTTACTACTCCACTATGCAGGAGAGGAAGTGTACCTCCTGTTTAAGCACTTCCCAAATAAAGGAGCATGACGCAGCCGTGACGGTGCTCAATGCACATTTTGATCTGCAGCTGAATCCGGATTTCGAGAGATTCAAGCTATGCCAGGCCAGAGAAAGGGAAGGGGAATCAATTGATGCGTTCAATGCAAGGCTGCGAGAACTGGCAAGCACCTACACAACGGATGGCAGGGCCACAGAGGAGATCTGCGCACAAATAATCCAGGGCGGCCGCAGCAAGACACTACACGGACTGATCCTGAGGCAACCGAACATACCCCTCAATGACATACTGGTTCTAGTCAGAACGCAAGACCTCTCTGCGGCAAGGGCAGATGAGACAAACTTAGGCCTAACACAAACAACAGAATATAGCGTGTCCATTAAATTAAGCGAGCCGAGGCAGTGAGAACACAAGGCAGAAGGAGCAGGCAGCAAGGCCGTCCATCCAAAACCCCGAAAGGCAGGTGTGGGTACTGTGGATGTGAGGAACACCCCATTCAGGCGTGCCCCATGCATGGTCGGACGTGCTCCCACTATGGAATTCCGAACCATTTCGCATCGGTGTGCCGAAAGAAGAACCAACAGAAAGACAACAGAGGTGGAAAACCAACTATTGAGCGCCTCCCTTGCACCAACGAACAGTTCCAAAGGGACCGAGCAGGCCACTTACCGGATTGAAGACACTTCCACAGAAGATGATGAAGTCGAGACATCCCTGGTCTCATCACGCAGAAGCTGACGAAACAGAGAAAGCCACAACCCATGTGCACGTGAAGATAGCCCGATCGGAAGGGAAGGCGGTCATTGATACCGGGGCCTCTGTGAACGTTATGGGGATCCAGCAATATAACTGACTACGACCCAAGACGAGGATCTTCGATTATGGAAGCCACTCACCCCTGCCTCTATGAGGGAAAATGATCATGCCAATCCGGACGGATGACAATGAGATCACCACAACCGTCTAAATAATCGACCGAGAGGCTGACACATTACTCAGCAGTCATGCCGCCGAGGACCTGGGCCTGGTGACCTTCGCAAGAAGCGTGCAAGCAAATCAGATGGAGGAGCTGCTGAGTCAGTTTGCAAACCTCTTTGATGGCCTGGGATGCATTAAGAGAGCCCAAGTAAAACTACACATCGACCCTGTGGTGAGCCCGACAGCTCTTTGCCACAGGCAAATCCCTTTTCACCTCAGGCTGCTAGTAGAGCAAGAGTTGCAGAAACTAAAGGACCAAGGGGTCATCAAGAAGGTGTCCGGGCCAACCCCCTGGGTGTCCCCCATTGTCATAGGAGAGAAACCACGACAACCGGAGATGTGATTGTGTATCGACATGCATCTCACCCAACAAAGCAATCCGACTGGAACGCCACATCACACCGAGAATGGACGAATAAATGGCTGACGTCAACTGGTCCCCGTAGTTTTCACAGCTGGACCTAAATGCGGGGTGCCACCCGCTGGTCCTGGCCAAGGAAAGTAGGTACATCACTACGTTCAGCACCCACCTGGGGCTGCAGTGCTACAAGCGCCTAAACTTTGGAATATCCTCAGCAGCCGAGGTATTCCAGGATCCAGGATCAAGGACGCAGTATGTGAGATCCTGAAAGGACTGCCAGGCGAACTAAACATTAGTGATGACATCCTCATCCACTCTACCACTGCGGATGAACACTACCAGCATCTCAGGCCCTCAAGAAAATGTCTACAGGAGTATGACATCCCCCTGCCTCGGGAAAAGTGTCTCTTCTTCCAGAGAGAGATAGAATTTTTTGGATACATCTTCAACCAGGAAAGGATCCAGGTGGACCCACGAAAGTCACAAGCCATAAAGGACCCACCACCCCCCCACAACAGTGTCAGAAGTGCGGAGCTTCCTAAGGATGGCCACGTACTGTGGCCGGTTCATCCTGGATCTGGCCACCATCACAAAAAACCCCTGGAACCTCACTCACTCTGACGCCAAGTGGAAATGGGAACAGAAGAAGGAGGAGGTGTTCCAGAGAGTCAAGAGTGCTGTCATCGACCATATCACCCTGGTGCACTTTGACCCTGCCAAATGCATGGAACTCCTCATGGATGCTAGCCTGGTGGGCCTATGAGCGGTGCTTGCCTAGGAGCAAGAATCTGGAAGGTGGACCGCCTTAGCCTATGCTAGTAAGTCTCTCTTTCCCACCGAAATGCACTACATGCAAATCGAATGGGAGGCCTTGGCCATTCGGCGGGCATGCCGGCATTTCCACCTGTACATCCGTGGCCAGCCATTCAAGGTCGTCATGGATCACCAGCCACTAGTGTCCCTATTCAGAGGGTCAGCGCCTCACCCACCCTCAAGAATAGGGCACTGGGCCATCGGATTACAGCAGTAAGAAATGGAGGTGGTGTACCGGCCAGGCCAGGCACGAAGAACCCAGCAGATATTCTCTCCCAACACCCTGCCCCAAAAGAACACTGAGAAGATGTGCAAGAAGTCGAAGCACTTGAGGCACTCATCAGCATGATCTCAACAATTGTTTGCCCCAAAGCACTGACCCTGGCAGACATCACAGCGGCATCTGAGGGGGACCCAGTCATTACCAAGGTGCGCTAGGCGTCCAAAGACGCAACTGGCAACACTTCCTACAGACTGCTAATGACTGATCAGGGCAGGAAAGGGAGTACCTTACCAGATGTAGAGGATACGCAATGAACTGAGTGGTTCCCAGGACTGGTAGACCGGGTAGGAGAGACTATGAGAAGATGCCCAGCATGCCAGCTGACTAGCACACCAGAACGGTTAGCACCTGTTTAGACAGAAGACCATGGGAAGGCCCCATGGGATAGAGTGAGCATCGAATTTGGGAGCTTCCCTGACGGCTAAATGACCCTGGTCATGATGGATAGTTATTCCAGTACCCGGTAGTGGAAGTCGTCAGCTCCACCGCATTCTCCTGATTCGCCCTGATGCTGGAGAAGACGTTTGCGATGTTCAGAAGAAATTAAGAGTGACAACGGACACCCATTGAAGGGAGGTGAGTTCTGTGACTTCATGCAGCTTTACAGGGTACAACACTGCCGGATCAGCCCTCAATGACCACAAGCCAATGGAGAAATTGAAAGATTATGCGGACCCTCAACAAGATATTGCACATTGAGGTGGCTGAAAACGCGGACCCTAAGCGCCAACTTCAACTGTTTCTCCGGGAGTACAGACGAGCGCCACACAGCACCACTCACCACTCTATGGCCCGTGCCGAGACACCATCCCTGAATGCCCAGGATGGGCCCCACCACACTACATCGAGGAGGATACCCTGGAATGGCGAGAAAGACAAAACCTACCTGCCAGCCACATGAGAAGAGCCAGGCCTCGTGATCTACAGCCGGGGGATCAGGTGATAGTAAAGGACCGGAGACCAGGGGGCAAATTCCAGACTCCCTATGAGCCAGGCCATTGGACAGTGACAGGAATCAAGAAAATGATGTTCACCGCGTCAAAAGAAGGGGAGACGGTGACCAGGAACATCTCTTGATTCAAAGGAAAGGAGAAGTTATCCCTAACCAAAGCAGGCAGAGGGATGACAAGATGGCCTGTTTGGGCGCTCTGCCGGGTAGCCACTCCGTAACACCAGGGAATGTCAACCATGAACCCAGTGTGACGTCTTCGAGGTCAGGTGCCCAACAAAGTGGTCGAAGTCAACACCCCAGGTACTGCTTGCAAGGAAACCCTCACCCGAGCTCTAAAGGAGTGTGCACGCTGGGTGGCGAGCCCCCAACCAGCCAACAGGAAACGAAGAAAAGGAAAAGAGACTGAGTTGAAATGGGATGTAATGAGTCAGCGCATTTGTCATCTGCCTTATGTAACCCTGATATGTCGCACCCAAGTGCCGGGTCAGGCATGGCCCGAGGTGAAAAATAAAAGGGGAGTGGTCGCTTGAGGCCAGTCTACCCAACCAAACCATCAAGTGTCCAGGTGTGTTTGTCTTCTCCCAATAGCTCCAAAAAGTGCATCACCACCCCGCACTTTACACCTTGCACCATAGTGAAAGGGTGCCTGCATTGGTGCTAGGTTATCAAAACTGCCCAGCGAAAACAGAAAGGACAGAAATGCACCATATTGGATAAATATGCTGCATTCCTGCCCTTTCCCTGTGACGCTGCCCCATGCCACAAGGGTCATAAATATGGCCCTTAGTTTAGATGAATGAATTTATAGTTTTCAGAAACTAATATCCTGTGAGATAAGACATGTACTCAGTTCTCGGAACTTGTGGATATTTTGAACCTACGGCTGTTATCTGTGGTCATCATCAGAACAGAAAGGTATAAATGTAATACTATGTCATATGAACAAGGAATGCTACCGAAAGAAGCCGTTCAATCAAGGTGGAGAAGGGTGGCTCATTGGTTTGAGCGGCAGACCCTGATGCAGAAGTCTAGCCCGGGACCAGGGTTCAATTCCCCGCCTCGGCGGGTCTTGGGCTCAAAATTCCACGGACCTGATAATTCTCGCCTCGGTGCCTATTCCAATCATGGAGTGCAACTCTGGGCAATAGCTTGCTTAATCTCCACAACGGCCCCCACAACGCTAAGGATGGCTGGCCTCCACCTTGGGGGTGCCAAGGAGTGGACACCTCACAGGGAAAGCCAGGACAGGGTTCAAGTATCAATTTACAATCAATATTTTATTAATATTCTTTCAGGTGCGATAAGTCCAAAGTGCAGAATAACAGTAACATTCCAACTTACCCTATGAGTAGTGCGGAATAGGAATGTGAATTGCTGTCTCCAAGTTGGATAATTAAAGAATCTCTCATCCCCACTTTTAAGTGTAGCATTCAAGTATTTTTACATCCAGTTTGCACAATCTTTTCTGGCACAAGTTTCAATTTGCAAAGTGGATGTCAAAAAGAAATCAGAAGATTGTGAATATCTAAAACGTTATCAGTCTGTGGGTGATCATCGATTTTCTGTTACACCCTTAGACCCTCCATTGGGAAATATCACGTTCTACTTTACACTTAATCTTAAACCTATGGATATTCTGCCGTATTTGAATATTTTTCCTAGCCATGAGTGGACTTTGCAGTTTGAACAACTATTAAATCTTGATTCTGTCAATCATAATATGAGATTTCGAACCACAAATTCACATTTTCTCATATTTAAGGCTTTGTGAATTGCATCCGAATATGCCTTAAAATTCTGACCCCCTACTACTAGCTAAGCTATCATGCTAATGAACATAGTGCATGTTGAGAAGAGAGCTCCCTAATATAACTCTTGTGTTGCTAGGAGCAAAGACATTGTAAACACTCCAGCACCCCTAAGTGCTTCATTCTCTCTTCACAGCAGCCAGGTGTAACTGACTGACATTTACAACAAGGTTCCACACATTGTCATTGAGCAAGGCCCTGTGGCAACTATCATTCATTTAGAAGTTGTAGCTGGAGAAGGGGGGTTGACCTGTCTCATGTGCAAATCAGTAGCAGAGGGAACCTGCTGGACACCAGCATTTGTGGCAAGAATTGTCATTCAGATGAAAATGATCATCGAAAAAGAAAAAAGAAAAAGGAAGTCACTGGAGGTCCTAGCATTTAGAGTATGGGAAAGCCAGCAGAGTTGTCATAATCCAACAGATGCAAATCAGAGAGATGAAGAATGCTAAAATGTTGTATCATCATTGGCTCCGATATCATTATTATCTATAATCTCATGTTATCAGTATTTGTAAAGAGTATTATAACCAGGTGGGGTTTCCTAGCACTGAAAGCAGGTGCAAGTCTGGACTGGCCTGGGGATGGTAGGTGTAAGTTTGTTGAAGAGCCATGTCTTCGATTTCTTGTGGAATTTGAAAAAAGAAGAGATAGCTCTGATGTAAAACAGCAGTTCATTTCATGCTTTAGGAGGGATGTAGGAGAAGGTCTGCCCATTGGCTCTTGCTTTGCATATGTGCCGAATGTGTGCGAGTAGGATTCCAGCAGATCGAAGGTGCTGGTAGGTTTGTGAAATGAGATTCAATCATTTAGGTTAGCTGGGCCCTTGTTGTGTAGGACTTTAAAGGTGTGTCTGAGGAGTTTGAATAGGGCTCATTTGTGTATTGGATTCCAGAGAATCTTCATGTGGTGTGGTGTGATGTGTGTGCGGCATGGTGTGGAAGGTTTATTGTGATCCTGGATGATGAATTTAGGAGGTAGGAGTCGCTTGGTGAGTTGCTTGCTGATACCAGTATAAAGGGTGTTCCCGTAGTCCAACTTGCCTGTAATGAGAGTCTGGGTGATGATTTCCCAGATTTTAGTGAGGAGCCACTTGAAATTTTTCCTTTGCATCTTCAGGGTGCGGAAGCAGGAGACTGTGATGGCATTGGCTTAGATAGTCATGTGGATTTGGTGGAAGACAGTGTTGAACGCTGCAGAGGTCCAGGAGGATGAATGCTTCTAGCATGTCCCCTTGGTGCAGGATTATGCATATGCAATCTGTTGCAGTGATGAGGGCTGTTTCCATGCTCTACTTACGTCTGAAGCCTGACTGTACGGCATATGGTAGTTGTGGCGCATTGAGATGGATAGACTTCTCCAGGACTTTGGTCAGGTATGGTATCAAGGAGGTGGGTCTGTGGCGTGGCCAAGCCGAGCTGCAAGATGAGCAAGATAATCAGAATATTATCTGAGGCCTGCTGAACAATCTATGGTGTGAAAGCAGAGAACAAATACGACTTATCCCAGCGCCATCTTCTGTGAGTCTCCTGGGGCTAAAAACCGGCTGCGGGCCGCAAATCGATTGAGGGTGAGACGCGGCCTACCACAGGCCGTGCAACAACACCAGAGGCTCGTGGCTGCGATCGCTGTCTGTGCACAGCTACCAGCTCCCTGGGACCGCGTAACAGCCTCCGACTCGACCCCCCGCATCTGGGAAGCGGAACAGACAAGGTGCGCACGGAAGACCGCAACCATCTGGGGATGGAAGAAATAAAGACTCAAAATGGCGGCCCACAAACGCCGGGAACCTGCCGGTGATCATAGCGGTGAAGTGAATGCACACACCACCAACGCGTCTTCACCTTCCCCTGCTGGATAACGCGTACGACCTGTAGCATTGGTACACAGACAGCAGTGCACAGTAACGGCCCAACTGGCATGGGCAGACTGTCAATTTGTGGGCAGGCGCAGCGCAGAGAGGCCCCGGGTTGGCGCTGACAAACCACCGCACTGGGGACGTGGACCCTTGGCGAGTAACAGCGTATAAGATCGAACCCATGCGACATACAAATTTAGCGCCTAGGCTCCCTCAAGACCTGCGCATGTTAAGGCGGTGACCTGCGGCCTATTAACAACAGTAATCATCCAGGCGGCAACGATAGTTTAAGGTCAAGTAACAAGACACAACTGGTGGGCCAGCCTGTTGCGGATGCACCGAGGGCCGGCGGAAATATCAGGTGGGACACAGGGAGTGTGCAGCCTTCCCAGGACCCACACAGCGAGTAGCGGCTGACTATCAGGGAAAGGCCCAAGAGCAAGACACTGCGAAAAACGTCTCCTGGGGACACTACAGTGACGAGGATCACACGAGGAGTAATAGAGATCACGAACCTCCTGAAAACGACGACTGGCAGTGGACCGGCCCGACCACTGCGTTGCCTGCTGGTTGGGATCTCTGGGCCTAAGCAGACGCATACTGGAACCTGACGGTTATGACGAAATTGATGAGTGAAGCACCGCAGGGAGGGAAAGATTGTGCGGATGGCTACTCTGGAAAAAGCGTGTGGCATATATATCGAGGACCCACGAAGAGGACCACAGATAAAGAGAAGTGGAAGTGCTGCGATGTGACAAGTTCATTGGACCTCCCAATAACAGTGAGTAGACAGTGCAACCTGCCCGAGCTCCGGAGGGCCACACATCAGTAATACTGTCCACGGACAGGCCGAGGGGAACGACTAGAATACAGCTAAGCGGCCGATACCAGGAGTGAGAATCTCAACAAGAAAGTGAGTGGGACTTACGTGGGCAACGAGAACTGTTTACAGACACAGTAATATCTCTCCAAGCTCGCTGACTAAACATGTTGCAGCAGCAGAAACAGACCGTCATACGCACTGTGCAGACATTTCACAGAGGTGACCGAATCAACCCCAGATATGGGGAAGACTGACAATAAACAAACCAAGATCTCCTTTGAAAAAAGACCCCACTACCGCCCCAATCACCGTAGTCCCTGAGACACAAATTTACTCTGACCAAGATGATGATATCAGAGCACTGATGCGAGATGTCTGAGGCAGCCTCAGAGCAATTGATACAAAAGTAGACAATATGGAGGAAGGCATGGACCACATGTCCCAAAAAATAGACAAGCATGAAAGTCGAATATCGGACTTAGGAGGATCGGCAGGAAACATCACAGGGCAACATGCTACGTATGGAGAGGGTGCATGAGGTAATCAAAGCTCGCAACAAAGACTTGGAAGCGAGGTCCAGAAGGAACAACGTCCATATCACGGGAATACCCGAATCAACCAACATCCAAAACATGGAATGATATGTGGAAGAAATTCTCAGTGAATTATGTGCAGAAGAACTTACTCCGATGTTCCTGGTGGAGCGTGCATATCGCACCCTGGGCCCCAGACCACCTCCGGGAGCCCACCTGAGACCGATCTTAGCTCACCTACTCAACTATAGAGACAGGGACACTGTGTTGAGAGTTGTCAGAGAAAAAGGGGACACCCAATATCAAGGAAACAAAATAGCGCTTTATTCAGACTTTGCTCAAGCAGTACAGTCAGCACAAAGAGAATTTATACCGGTCAAAAAACTACTTCAACAGGCAGGCACGAAATACGCAATGATGTATCCGGCCAAGCTAATAGTCCACACCGGCGGGAAACCCTTATTTTTCACCGACACCAGCGCTGCCTTGAAGTAGGCCAAACAAACCGCCAGAAAACAGCGTGATCAGAAGAGAGGGACTTTGCCTGCCTCCAGTAACCAGATGAGTGATAATGACTGATAATGTGGATGATGGGGGCAATACACTCTATGTTACCAGGGCTGCCACCTGCTGCTATGCTTCTGAGACAGGGCCGCACATATTTGCTCTGCCACCCTGTCCAAAAGTGACAGGGCAGAAAGCAGGCAACCCCATGCCCCTCTGAAATGTTTCCGTTACACTAAGTTAAATGGGTTCCCTCACAAGGGGTGTTGTTCAGTAAGGAATACACAACCTGATTGGGGGGTTGGTGTGGGAGGGGGGTGGGGGGAATGTTATTGTTTGTTGTTGTTGGTTGCAAGGCAGCTTAGACACGGGGTTGGATTATCCTAATCGCAGACAGTCACATACAGTTAGCACACAGTGCAGGCATCCAGATGAAATGCAACAATGGCTACACCGAAGACAGGGGTCGAGGCAGGGAGGGAGGGCAGATAGTGACACAACACAGTTAGATACTAAGCTATTGCCGGAGCCGACTGTCTAAACTCACCTGCCGCACTTGGAATGTATGAGGTCTGCATGACCACATTAATTCCCGGCTTGTACAATCTTACCTGTGGACATCTGTCTCCTACAAGAGACGGCCAGTACAAGACTGTTGGCCACTCGCTGGAGCAAGGTCCATACTGCAGGCTACTCGAACTACTCCCGCGGGGTAGCGACTCTTATCTGTAAAGGGATTCCCTGGCATACATAACAGTCGATAAAAGATCCAGAGGGGGAGTTTCTCCTCCTAAAGGGAACCATATATCAAGGGCAAATAATTGTAGTAAATGTTTATGGCCGCAACATAGACGATTCTACATTTTTTCGCCACCTCCGGACCAAGATTCAATCCATGGGGGACTCTGAAATACTTTGGGGCGGAGATTTTAACATTGCACTGGTGCTCCATATGGACAGGGAGTGGCGTCGAGGGCTTACCACCCGCAGGCCACAGCGACACTGCACAGTATCATACAAGACTACAGCCTAACTGACCTCTGGCGAATGCTCCACCCCGTGACACGGGAGGGAACCTGCATCACACACCACCGCCAAGCCTGGGCCAGAATAGACATCTGGCTCTTGACTAAAGACCTATAAGTCTGGGTACAGGAAGCCACCCACCAAGCGAGGACAATGTCGGACCACGCCCTGGTGGCCCTGGCCCCACTGATCCCACAACCTTATCGACAGCCATTCTCATGGCGACTCCCCCCTAACGCCTTACTAGACACAGCTTTTTTGCGAAAGCCTTCATACACATATCCAAGAGTACTTTAGACACAACATAGGCTTGGTGTCGACTATGGGCGCTTTATGGGAGGCGTTTAAAATGGTGATCCGTGGGCACTGCATAGCAGGTCAGTCCGGTGTCCTCCGGGATATACTGAACAGTTTGGAAAGAATAGAAAAAAGAATTACAAAACCTAGAGGTACAATATTGCACAACACCAACACCCCCCCTTTTGACAAAAATACGCACAACGCTTACGCAATATCATCAAGAAGCTGAACGAGAAGTCAAATTCCTACATAAACAAAGAGGGTCCGGGCCACCTAGGGTGTCTTCACTGAGGGGGGTGACAAAATGGCAAAAATACATGTTTGAAACACATATTGATCCCATTTTGTCCGGCCGGGGGGGGGGACAAGAAATTTTCCACACTGGGTACCACCTGACCTTGCTACGCCACTGACGGGGTGGGGTGTATTGCCTTACGGGCTGATCTTATAGATCAGACATGCAACATCATACAGTGAGGCTCTGTAAGGGGCAGGGTGGTATTTTGAAATGCCAACGTGAATGATGTTTTCATAGTCAAGTCTAATTGACCAAGTGTTTGAATCACTTTTTTAAAATCATGTTCCAGAAGAAAAGATTTGATTCCACAAATCAGTCTGAACTGATCATTAATGCTACAAGCTCTGACATTAATGTGTTTGTAGAGATTGAGACATTAATGCAAAGTAAAATCCAGTGAATTCACATTGATGATGATGGATAAGGAGCATCCACTTTTAATAGAGCCAAACCATTCCTCGACACAGGATTTGGTTTGGATGGAATGAGGAGTAGTTTGTTTATCAATCCATCTACCTAAAAGGCCAGTTGCTCAGGAAAGCAGAGGTACCCATACAAGAATGGTTTTTCAAAAACACCAAAGATAAGCTACGAGAAGATTTCAATATATCAGTGAAAAATTTGGAAAGATAAATATTTGCAAAGTTCGGGAACTTGCTTTTTACTCGAGTATCGAAAACTGAGCACTTGACTTTAAAAACTCAACTAAGTTAATTTTAGAAAGTTATATTCTCTCAATTGACACACTAGCACGTTATTAAATACAATTTATAAAACTGGAGCCAAATGTCTAAATACATGGTAGGTATTGATGATTGAAATGCAGGTGGCATTAGTAGACAACTTTTCTCTAATTAACTACTTTTGGCATGATTTTCATTTTTCTATTTCTGTGTCACTCCTGCCTAGCAATATGTATTGCGTTTTGATCATCTTGTTTTCTATACAATAAAACGTACAAAACACTTTCTGATCACAACTGCACATGAAAGGGCACCTGAAAGGAATCAGAAAAGAAGGGTCTCCTTTCACTGAATGTTTCAATAGTTGTTCCTGTAGCTGCCAGGATGATGGTTTGAACACACCCGGACAGCTATGAAAAAGGCATTGTGAAGTTGGAAACTAAATGTATTTTACCATTGTAGCCTGACACAACAGGCAGTGCCGGGTGGCTTTATGTTTACTTCCCTATTTATAGGACCCAGGAAGGTGATCTAATGAGTAGTCCACACAAAATGTCTAGCTGTGGAAAGAGGTTTAACGAGAGTGAGGCACAAACTTTGAGGACATGAAGTCTAACCATACATAAAATACAGCTCACACTATATTTCCGAGGAGCTGTTCTGAGCTCAAAATCATAGGTATAAAGCAAACAGAGAATGCAACTTCGTCAAGCAAAAACTCCCCACATTTATCATCTAGTATATCCAAGATATTACATTATAAATTATTGTACATGCATCAATAATATATTAGTACCATAAATAAAGCACACACACGTATGCACTGTTAAAAATACACAACCCAGGTATATGCTAATCTTAAAATAAGTACTATTGTTAAATATTCATTAAGAATTTGGTTGATCACGCCCCGTGATAGCTCAAACATGCAAACAATCCAGAGCTATTCATACACATTGACACTAATGAAAAATCATACAACCTCCTGGCTGAACGCAAATAGACGCAGTATGTGTCAGTGTCTCATATTTGTATAATCAATTTTGAACAATCGTGTTACTGCAAATCATCAAGCTGTGCTCCATTCCATTTATTTTCATCATAGGTATATAACTGCTCTTCCACTGTTGAAAGCAAATTATCCTGGTCCTGTCTGCAACAAACGCCCCTGCAGCCTTCGAGGCTTCTTGTTCTCTCTCCAGTGGCTAGATTTAATTCATGATTGTTTTCGGCAATGTTGCACAAACAGACCATTGATATGACCCTGTACCAGCGTTTATGCTATTACAGGGCACCCCTGTGGGAGAGCGTTTTCATGTTTAAATGAGTTCCAGTGGAGACTTGCTAGCCTGCTACTTGTTTGGCTCTGTTGCACCTATTATTCAGTTACAAACAACATATAGAAGATCCTAACCAACAAAACAATATTAAAATGCCTAATAAGTCGGCATGTAGCAGCACAATGACTTCAAAGGAGTCCACAAACCTTTTGCTTTATTTCAAGGTTTAGTGACATATTTTTCTGACATCAGGGCGGAGGTGTATTATGACACCTGGCCTTGTGCAGTGTGAGCGAATTAGCTAGCATCATAAGAACACTTCAGTATATCACACACTAGTTATTGCACAGCGAAGTACATTTTCACATGCACCCTGGAGGTACATTATAACAAAGGTTACTAACTTTCCAAAAGTTAATGTATTCTTAAAGAATGTATTCATCTACAGAAATGCTTGCCTCAAGAAATTAGTCCAGTAACAGTACAGGTATTCCTTATCAACTCAATAAACGTCACCACACACGGAATATCACACCGTGAAAAAATCATTACTCTTCTCTCCTGAAAACAATTGTAAACGTTCTAATGAATGAAAGAATAAAAACAACACATTATTGGAATGAATGCGTGGATCCTTCAGGCTCTGAATACGAGGTATTTTGTGTCATTGTAAGTAGTAAAAGAGGAGGCATTGTTCTTGTCCTAAGAAAAGTCTGCCTTACATTGGGAGATCGAAAGACAATTGTTGTGAGATAAGGGCAGACACTGACTGAGAATGTAAGTTAGTATGTTCTTGCTAAAAATTGTTTGGGCTTTGCAACGGATGCATTGAAGCTGAGAGTTTTGAGGTAATTTCGGTAATGACATGAAGTTAGTGATGAAGTGAGTTTGGAGTCGGGCAAAAGCAATTTCCGAGATTCATTTCAGTCACCAATCTTGCTGCCGTGTTTTGAACCACATAAAGATATCGCGTATGTTGTTTTGACAGACTGACAGAAAGCCATTTGGAGTAGTTCTGGCAGGCTGTGATGGTGATTTGTTTTTAAACTCCTTAGCAGTTAGTCAGTCAGTGGAATACTTTTATTCAGCTGATAGCCACAAAAAAAAATAAAAACCCATATCTACAGATGAACAGTATTAGATCAATAAAAATAATACATTTATATCTCGGTGTACATAATGCAATCTTATGACACAAAAAAACTGACCAGATTGTAAAAGTCAACAAAACAAATCAGTTTGGCAAATACTTTAAAGGCTGGATCCCAGGATGCTTGTTTCCCGTCCAGGAAAGACATGGCTTGGCAGTTTGGTCTGGACTGTTCCCATTAGGCACAGGGTCAAGCCTGATTTGCATATGGCTGGGTCTAAACTGGGGTGTCATGGTGAGCAGACGAGCAATGGATTTAACCCAGATCTCTGGGTGTGGATGTATAATTTATTCAGCATTCCGTCCATCATTTGTTTGTGTAGCACTTTTCACCGTAAGTGGGATGGGTATGCCCAGACGGAGGTCCCTTGCTCACTGTTCCACTGGAATCAAGCTAGCCTGGCTGATGATGGGTAATACCCAGAAACCAGTCCCAGGATGCTTGTTTCCGGTCCACGGAGGACCTGGCTTGGCAGTTTGGTCTGGACTGTTCCCATGAGGCACAGAGTCAAGACTAATTTGCATATGGCAGGGTCTAAACTGGGGTGGCATGGTGAGCAAAAGAACGATGGATTTAACCCAGATCTCTTGACTGGGGGTGAATGTATGATTTATTCAGCATTCCGCCTATCATTTGTTTGTCTAGCAATGGTTACAAAATAGGCAGAAGCTCTAGCCTGGGCTAGAACATTAAGATTGCTTAAGAAATGTTAAAGTTCTCAATTTTTCTAATTCTGAGCACTTGTTGAGTATAACTTATGACGGCTAAACAACAGTGCTCCTAATTTAAAAGCTGTGAACGTTGCAGACTTAAAATGTGTGGTCTTAAACCATAAGAACGCAATAATGGACATAAAAGTTGTGATCTGGGTAGAGGATAAAAATATCTAAAGAGCATTCAATGGACAAACGTTTGCTAGGACATGTTATCACAAGCACAATGGGGTAGAGTAGGGAACCAAGGGGCATATTACCAAGCAATAGCGATAATTATCGCTATTGCTTGGTTAGAGACAAAAATGTACCGCTGAGCTGCGGCGATTTTTTTCGCAGATAAACCTTGGTATAACCAAGGTTTATCGCAAATGCGATAAAAAACGGCCGCAATGCATGAATATCGCTGAAAAGTCAGCGATATTCATGCATTACCGAGCTAATGCTCTTAGCCATGTTATCCACCTCCCATTGGATAACATGGCTAAGAACTGCTCAGGGCAGGTGTTAGCTTTTGGAGATATTCGCGCTTAGCGCGAATATCTCCAAAAGTTGGTAATAGGAGATAGCGATGTTAGCGACTGTTTCCAGTCTCTAACATCTTGGCACGCCCCCTTTGCATGTCATTAGTGATAAATATCACTGACATGCAAAGTGGGGCCCAAGATGGTCGCTATCTCCTACTCGCTGTCACTAACTGGTGTTAGTGACAGCTAGGTAATAGGGAGATAATTTTATCTCCGCTTTCTTGGCTTTTAAAGCCAAAAAAGCGGAGATAAACCCCCTTGATAATATGCCCCCAAGTTCCCTGCTGAGGATAAGCCACCAGAAAGTGCAAAGTGCTCAATCTAACACAGGTTAAGTGAAATCCATGTTCAGGGCTCAAGATCCACAATAAATATGGTTCCATTCCTTCAGCGGGTGTTACATCTAAGTGACAGCAGACTAAACTCATAGATGAGTCTGGCCTGATCTCTATGTTGATAAAAAAGAGATTTCAGCTGGTTCTTTGTGCTATTATCAAATACTTTACGTGAGAGAAACAGATTCGGAAGACCAAGTTCAGAAATATTCCTCTTAAAATAGGCTGATCAGTCTTGTCTCAAGCCGTCCTTATCAACCAATTGGGTATATGTGGTGTGGGGGGGTGCCAGATCTTAAAACAAATAAGCAACAGTGCAACCTTACCAATGTCCTCCAATAAAGGAAGTCCAAGTTCCAGATGGACGATAAGACTGGTGGTACTCTTGGACAGAGCCAGCAATCTGCACATAATTTTATTCTCAATCAATTTCAAGCTTCCAGTTGAAGTATGGCCACAAACCCCACCTCCATAAATCCCCAGAGAAAAACATGTGCTTTAATACAAAGTCGTTAGCTTCTTGATTGGCTTATGACCTACTTTTTTGGAGAATTTAAAAATCGCATCTTTAGAACCGGCAAATTTACAAGCTCTCTGGCTCAGGAGCTTGTCCCATCTCAAATTATCCCTCAGCAAGAGCGCAAGGTAATTAAAACTCTGCACCTTGGTGGTTAGGATACATCGAGGGTGTGTACCTGAACAGGTTTTTTAGGTCCACAGATCATGATATTTGATTTTTGGTGGTTTATTCTCAAATGTAATCCCCCCCATTAAATAAAAGAAGCTTGTAAAAACTGCAGTCCATTTGGGGTGTGGGGGATTAAAACCGTGCTATCCACGTAAAGTAAAATGGAAACTTGACGACATCAAACCATAGGGAGATCCTTGCCGCTTGCCACAAGCTCCACCTCAAGAGCATTGATATAAAAAAGAAATAAAAAGAGGGATAGAAATCATCCTTTTTTCACACCTTTGCTGGAAAAAAGGCAGGACCTGAGCCATCATACTACAGTGCATATGTTTCAAAAGGTCAATTAGGGCTACATCAATCCCTGCGGAGAAGTGTGGCTCACTGGTTAGAGGAGGCAGACCCTGAAGCAGAGGTCAGACCCGGGACCAGGGTTCAATTCCCGACGTGGCAGGGTCTTGAGCCCAAATGTCCACGGACCCGATAATTCTCGCTTCGGTGCTGACTTGAATCACGGGTTCACACTCTGCAACTCTGGGCAATAGCTTGCATAATTTCCACTACGCCCCCCCCCCCCAGCGGCGGGATGCCTGGCTTTCACCTTGGGGAAAAAGCCAGGACGGGTTCCCAAAGCAAGCACCTTGAGACCTTGCGGTGATAAGGCGCTATATAAGAACCTTTGATAGTTGCCCCTCTTAACCCATAACATAGCCTTGTCAACCAGGTTGAACACACTGAAGAGGTCCATAGAGGCCATATGGAGAGCTCCTTCCCTTGCTTGGATATATTTCCCAGATAGCAAAAGCAGATTCAGGGTTTGCTCGACCGTACCAACCCCTGGCTGAAAACCATGTTGCATCTCTGAAAAATAATTTTCTCCACTGCCCAATCTTCTAATTTTTGCAGGATTACCCTCCCATAGATTTTTACAAAATAGTCCAGGGGGGAAATTGGTCGGTAGCAGCTTTTGAAATGTATATCCTTTTTTTCTATATCAGGATGATGATAGAGTTCTTCCAGGAATCTGGGATTACACCTCTGAGCACAATAAATATTTGTTAGCCAGGGTGCCCAAAAATTGGGATTCTGTCTGAAAACGTCAACAGGCACTCCATCTGGCACTGACACATTTCCTGCCAATGATTTACATATGGCTCTAGTTACTGTGCTAACTTCAGTAGAATCACTTAGAACTAGGATTTCAACAGAAGAGGGGTGCCTAACCTGACCAGGAACGTGGGGTGGCGGGTTGCACCTGAATATTTTAGAGAAATGACTCACCCACTCCACTGTGGGGATATAACATTCAATTCTTGACTGATTGTCATCAGTAAGACCCAAAAGGTCCTTGAGTCCCTAAGTTCAGAAACTGCTTGCAAATCCTCCCATGCCCTCCTCCATAACACGTGTTTCCTCTTATCTAGAGTGGATTTACATGCAACCCTAGCATATCTAACCTCCTCAACATTGCTGGGTGATGCATTGGAAACCTTTTTTTAGCTGTTTTAAAGCAACACTGCAAACAGTATTAAACCATTTCATTGGGGATGGGGGTGACATTTGCTTTTTCCCTGTAACCAGAGACCTTCAAACAACTTTAAAGAACTTCCCAAACCAATGCCTCCTCAGGTAGACAGATCATCATTTCCTCTAGGTTTAGTGTGATTAAGCTCTCAAAGAATTTTACATGATCCCCATTTGCCCATTTGAAGCAAATACCATGATTTTAGAGATCTGAAATTCAAAGGCAAGACTGCATCTTTGATATTTGGACAAAGTACATTTTAAGCTAGCAACATAAGGATTATGATTGCTGATTATGGAGGGAAAAATATAAGAGTCCTGAAAGTATGGGACTATTTAAAGGGAAAACAATATCAAATCTATTGTAGATCTCTTCTCCTTCCCTGTAAAAGTTGGTGGAATAAAATCAGCTTCCTTAAAGAAATCTGGGGGGGGGCGTGGTCTAGCTGGCAATGCTGTAAGACGCACTTTGGTGGGCGATCCGGCCATTCGCTGCTAAAAAAAGCTATTTTAGCAGAGCTGGGGTGTTCCCTGTGGTCGTTCCTGGGGGGGCCCGGGTAGGTGACAGCAGGGGCATAACCTGCAGAGCGGGGAGCCGACTGGAGGTGACAGAAGTGGTGCAGTCATCGCGCGACATCGGCCAGCGGGCAGGGACGCCCGCCATCTTACGACACCTGAAGCGGAGCTTCTCAGCGATGCGGTAGGGGCTGTCCTCTGTGCCCCTACAGCCCCTCTGGAACTCCCCGGTACCGGAACAGGCAGTGCAGCGGCAGAGACTCCGGGAAGTCGGGAGTGAGTGGCTGGCCGGGAGCGAGTGACTGGCTCAAAGGTGGGCCCTGGGGCGCCATTTTACAGGCTGTGCCAGGAGCGTTCCCCGGAGCGAGACATGGCGGGTGGCCTCCCCTCGGCCTGATAGAGCTCCTCCTGCTGCTGCCCAACAGGCGACTGCGACGCCCAGACCCTGGTGAGGGTGGAAGCAAAGAAAATGTCGGCCACTGAGGACTACCTCTGGCGGAGCAGGAGACAGCCTGAAGGTGGCGGTAGGCATTGGCCTACAGAATTGAAGGCCCGCCATCTTGAGGCAACAGGACCAGGGCGCTCCCGAGGTGTGGTGACAATTGTTCCTGTATGCCTGAGAGCCCTGGCCCTGTGGCCACATCCAGCATCGGCCCGGACGGCGGAACAGTGGGGGCTCTGACCCCAACAGAAAAGACACGATCAGCTGGCCAGGAATGCACGAACGTCCCTACAGCTGGCGCGGGGTGCCGTCTCTGCATGCAGGAGGAAACAGGCTGCCTCTACCGACCTCACCGGAGCTGACTAGTGGAGGAGGCAGCGCTTAGGGCACGGTATGGGACGTCGTAGGAGACCCCACCGGTGAGTGCGCACCCCTTGCCTCGGGAAGCCTGCTGCAATGATGGCTGCCATTTTGAGCTTGTGACTGGTGAGCGTGCGGCCCTGGGAGTGTGCTGTGGGCCCTGAAGGAGCGCCGTGGGCCTTGTGGGGGGTCCCTGGAGCAGGCATTTCTACAGCCCTGGGTAATGCCTCGGCCCCCGCGTAACTGGGACTACCATCTTGGGCCTCACCTGCCCCCCTGGAGCTGGCGCTGGGCAGGTGACTGGCCTGCAGGTCCACTGGTGCTTTGGACACCATTTTGAGACAGTGACTGATGGGCGTGCAGCCTTGAGAGAATGCTGTGGACCCTGAGAGAATGCTGTGGGCCTTGTGGGGGGGCCCGGAAGACATTTCTTCCGCCCTGTGTGGAACCTCAGCCCCCGCGTGACTGGGACGTTGTCTTGGGTCCCACCCGCCCGCCCCCTTAGAGGATGGGTAGTGGGCCTGATTCAGTCGCCATCCTGAGCCTGTGAAGGATAGGCGCACAACACTGAGAGAGTGCTGTGGACCCTGAGAAAACGATGTGGGCCTAGTGGGGGGTCCCGGGAGCAGGATTTGTTGTAGTCCTGGGTAAAGCCTTGGCCCCAGCGAGATTGGGACTATCGCCTTGGACTTCCCTTGTCCTCTTGGAGCTGGCGCAGGGTGGGAGAGGGGCCTGCGGGCCCACTACTGATTTGCTGGCGTATCGGTGGTGCCTTTCCTGAGGGCCCTGCTGCAGGGACACCAACCACGTGGGGGGAGTGGAGTGTGGCTAACCCTGCTGTTGACTTCTCAATCTCCCCCCCTTCTTGGACATTGGGCTCTGTTGTCTCACGGGGACTGTGAGGTACACGCCTGTTCTGGACCTTGACGGCCACATCGTTAATAAGCTTAAATGACCGCTCCGGGGCCCTGCTGGTGGATCCTGGGTGGACAGTTATAACACGGGCACACTAACACCCTGGGCATGGGGACACGGGATTTGGCGCCTCCTGGTCGAGGTCCACTACGTTGCCCCTTTTGCTTGACCATCGCAGCTACTGGACGACTTGAGCAGACAACATCTTGGCAGTACCCTGCGTGCGACGCGGGGACGTGCGGTGAGCTAGGGGGAACAACAGTGAACGATCGGTCTCGGATGTGGGCGGATCGCTATCCATGACCCTACCCCTGGGGTTGCTGCCTCCCGAATGGGCACTGGAGTAGCTGCATGTGCTCTCGCATCAACTCGGACCCTGCACCAATAGACCTCTTCTGACTTGCTTGATTGCGAACGGACAGGGAGCAGGGACGGGACCCCACATACAAAAAGGGGGTTCTGATCTACTTTGTGTGACAAACACCACAGTGTTGATGTGGAACCTGCAGTGACTCGCCTCAACCCCCTCCATCTGATGCAAAACAAGTATATTTTGCCCCCGGGCATGCCTGCGGGCAATTCTAGAAATCCCCACTGGCCTCTGCGACTGCTGTTACTGAAGGAGGTCCATAGATCGGAAATGACAAGTACCAAGGTGGGCAAGGACTCCTTGGTGGCGACCTCCAAGGACAACCCTGTAGCGGCAATGTGGGGCAAGGTGGGTACGTCTGCCCCCACGAGGTGGCTTCACAAACTGGAGGGGACTCGCCACTAGGCCTGGGCGGTAAATTCCGCTTCGCTCGTGGAATTTGCGGAATTTGAGTAATTTCGCATTCCGCGGAGAACGCAAAATTGCCCAAAATTCTTCATTCCGCAACTCTTTGCTTGTTTGCGTTCTCAAAATGCGTGTTCGCGAGATATTTCCCCCCAAGCACGCAAACAGCAATTGCGAACAGGAAAAAAGCATCGCAAACAAGCAATTTCGCGTGTTCGCAGAATTTCTGCGTGTTCGCGAATATTTTTTACCATTTCGCGGAGATTTGCGTAACGCGATTTCGCAAATTCCGCCCACCCCTACCTCACCACCTGTCACGTAAGCTTTTATGGCCCCATTCATGTCCGAACTCAAGACCGAGATAGGCTCCCCGCGCACTGAAGTACATTCCTGTGTTCGGGAACTCAAGAAGGAGGTTACAGACCTGGGTGAAAGAGTGGACGGGTTGGAAAAGACTTTCAACGCTCGCACTGAGGACCAGGAACAATTCTGGAAGCACCTGGCCACCCTGGAAGAACAGCACATAGAATTGCAACTGAAACAAGAGGACCTGGAGAATCGGAGTTGCCGGAATAACCTCCGCATCTGGGGGGCACCCCTCGGGCGGAGGAGAAGGACATTATGACCTACATAGCGCAACTCCTACACGAGCTCTAGGGGATGACAATGCCTCCCCGCTGGCCCTGGAAAGGGCCCATCGGGTCTCCGGCCCTGTGGGCAGGCTGGGCGTTCTCCCGGACATCTTAACTAGGGTCCACTTCTTCACAGAAAAGGATGCTATACTAAGAGCGGCGCAAACTGAGCAGGATCTCACCTATGATGGGAACAAGATTCTGATCTTTCAAGACCCAGCACCCAACACCTCAAGACGATGCCGAGACTTCAAGCCTGTGACAGATAAACTGCGAAGCATTGATATCTCCTACCAGTAGGGACACCCATTCGCACTCATCTTCCAGCGGGAATCCAAACGTAGAGTGACGCGGTCTTACAAAGAAGCGTCTCAACTACTTCGAATCTCCTCCTCACCGCCTCCCAGCCCCACTCGACTCCCACCTCCCACACGGGTCCCCGCCATGCCATCCTAGTCTACTGTGTGCCGTCGCAGACGCTCGCCACCTCAAGATGAACAATCGTGCTCACAAGCCAAGCAGGACATCCTCCAACACACCAGGTCCCTGGAAGGGGACAAATCAGCGGCAAACTCCCGATCTCCAACTCCCTGATAGACAGACCTCACGCATGCAGCAGATTACAGGACTTGCCTTTGGGAACGCGTTCCTGCCCTGTTGGGATCGGTGATTGTTCTAATACCTAGATAGCACGCCAGTTCCCTGTCTGCAGTGTTGATGGTGCTGGATCCCCCACTTGGACGGTCCCGAGAGCGCGCAGACGACCTACCTACCTGTTCTTGAGAGAGTGACATCTCTGGGATCACCTGAACCTTGTGGTATAGGCTGACCCGCGACTGGAACAGAACACTGTGGCCCGGTTGGCCAATGTTGGTTATCCATTTTTTGATCATACACCTTCCTACTTTTCTGTCCCTTTTTTGCTATTCTTTCTTGTCTACTCGGTGTGGCGGACGGGGCACCCCCAATGCTAGGGCATTCTCCCTCAGACAGGAGTGGCAAGCCCTCGCACCTTCTTTCCCTTACTCCGGCCTCTCCAAGGATGTTAAAAATTTGGAGAGACAAGACCAGGAACATCCCTCGCTCGCATGTAGGCGACGTCTTGCAAACCTTCTGGGAAAACTCTGCTCCCTACGTACCAATAAGGCCGAGAGATCCCTGCTAGCGTTAAAACATCAATACTTTGAAAGGGGGACAAAGTGGGCAGATTACTGGCGAAACCCCTGCGAATGTGTGCTGTGAAGGCCCATATAGCTAACATCCAGCTGCCTGACGAGGAGAGGGTCACCACGGAACGGGCCAAACGCGAGGCCTTTTGGGCATATTATGCTGCCCTCTACACGGCAGAAGCGCCATCCCAAGACCACATTAACGAAGTTCTGAGCCAGTGCCCTTGGACCTCACTACACCCCCACCATGCCAAACAACTGGATGATCCTCTCACTGTGGAGGAGCTGATGGCAGCATTAAAAGACTTCCCTCTTGGGAAGTCACCGGGGCCAGACGGCCTGCCGCTGACCTTTTACTGCATGTTTCTGGTGCAACTCCAGCCCTATCTCCTGCGGCTGTATAATTCTTTTTCTGACACGGAAGGGCCGACCCCCTCCATAGGTATGGCAGAAATAGCCCTTATCCCCAAGCCGGGGAAATACCCCACGTTGTGTGAATCCTATCGTCCCATAGCTCTGTTCAACACGGACCTTAAAGTCTACACTAAAGTACTTGCTAAACGCCTAGACCCCCACATGCCTGGCCTTGTGGAGCCGGAACAGGTTGGCTTCAACCGAAACCGACAAGGGGCGGATAATGTGCGTAGAATTGCGCACCGGGTGGGGAAAGCGTGACACTGGAACATGCCAGCATGCCTTCTATCGCTCGACGCGGAGAAGGCGTTTGACCGGGTGGACTGGACCTTCCTCTGGGCGTTGTTGCAGAAAATCGGACTGGGCCGGAACATGATCTCTATGTTCATGGCCCCTTACCTCTCTCCACAAGCTAGAGCAGGGGTCAATGGACAGTTCACGGACCCTTTCTCCATTCACAGGGGTACATGACAGGGCTGCCTTCTGTCCCCTTGTGGTAAATAAATAAATAATACCTCTCTTTTTGAATGCATAAATGAATAACAGATAGCTCAATAAATAAGAGTCAAGATTCGAGGTAGTAGGAGTTTTGCAGGTTTATTACAGCATAAAGGACAGGAACAGGACAACCTGCATAGGAATAGGATGGCAGGGCCCAGCAGCTGCTGGGGCTGGATCTGGGATGAGCGCGCTAACATTTAATAACAATACACGATCATATATACTAAAACAGTTGCATTACAATACATACGATAGGCGGAGCAGTGGGTGGAGCAATAGGCGTGACGCGTAGCAGTCGCGAAAGATAAGGGTGAAAGTAGGTGTAACAGGGGCGTATACATAGACATGTGATGCAAACGTAACAGAATATGTCATGAATGGGGCGGAAACATGGAGGGGGCTACCTAAGGAGCCGGGACCTCTAACCTGATGGTGCGCGCAAACTGGCAATGACGTGTTACTAGGAGAAGCTGGGGGCTATGAACTCTGTGCTAGGAGCAGAGACGGAAGTCTGGAGAGTCAGGGCGACATGTACCTAAGCAGTATCTAGTATCTGATGTTTAGAGAACATGTTGATAGAATCCAAATGTTATCGGGGTAAAGGCGAACAGACTCTAAGACTGGAGCATGCATTATTCTACATGTAGTGCGTGATGAAGAATATTTAATGACCATTAAATGCAGTATTTCTCTTACATGGAGACGTAGAGGCTAGACAATGACGGAAACTATTGATGCAGTTCAGTAGCTTAGGAATGCAGAGAAGGAGGGCTGAACTGATAACTGGAATCATAACATACTCTTGGCAGACTCAGAAGCAGAGCCAGGCTGAACCGGGCACTGTGAGGCAGGAAGTAAGTGAAGGGTCGAGGATACAGGTGGGGGCTGTATCGCTCCTCAGCGAGGCTTCAGGAGACAGGAGCTGAATCTGATGTCCAGGCCCTTTTGAGGCCTAGAAACGGGGACTTTACAATGCATTAACGTGCACACTGAGAAACGAGGCAACGTAGCTTTACATAGGCCTGATATTCGTAGTATTCACGAGAACTGGAAACTGACATACTAGAGGTGGACACAACTGTAATTGCGTCATTAATTGAACATGGGGAATAACATATGCATATTAATCATGCACATATAACATATGATGGAGGACGCGTAGGGACACAGAACATGGCAAAATTTACTTTTCCACATTCCCTCCTTGTCACTACGTTTCCATCAGGAAACATCAATATTCATGATACCATCTATCATTTCATACAGTATCATTTGCTCGTCACGAATTTTCTGGGAACGTGTTTTAGAACGGGGCTTGGGACTAGGAATACAAGAGGTAGCACAAATGCCGCAAATCGCAGGGCCACATTGTATACAGAGGCAGCAGCTGAATATGATCGCTACTGCAATACCTAGAAAAGACAAGACTTTCCATCCCCAAGCGGAAATTATATTCCAGAACCAACCGGACCATGTCCAGGTGCCTGGATCTTGATGTAACAGATGGGCAATTTTATGGAGTCTGGTTATAGCTGAATAAACAGACGGCGCGTTATTTGGAATGAAAATGCAGCAACTAGATCCGATGACTCTACAGGCCCCGCCCCTATCGGCCAATATGACGTCAAGGACGAGACGATTCTGTAAAACGACAAATCTCATAGCAGATTGCTCTTCGGTTAAGTTACCTAGAGCAGAGGCAGTCTCATTGACTACTACTTCAAGGGTTCTTGTTAACCTTCGGATTAGCTTACTATTCTGGATAGGTCCTATAAAGAAGAAGAAACCTCTATTGAAATCTGTATACTGTTCTAGAGCAGTTTCAGTATAATCGACAATTGGGGACTCGATCTCCCTTCTATGTCTAATGTGTACTAGATGTGTGTTTCTATGATAATCAGGTGGGGCTAGGAAAACTGGTGGCAGTAGGAAGGCAATGTAACAGGTTCCCTCCCAATCGAGGGGCAGACGAACATATGCGGTCTGACCACAAATAAAATAAGAATGACGTGAAGCTTTGAAAATAAATTTCCCACTGTCACTGTATTTGACTATAGTAGTACAATCACTATGTCCTACATGTACGGAACCATTATTTCGGACACATAATTCGCCTTTGACTGGTAATACTGAAATTGCAGGTAAGTCTGGAGTAGTATCAGACTGAACATTCAGGACCATGAAATTCGAAGAATAGTTACCTAAATTATACACTTCATTTTCTAGATCTAACCCGGTTCTGTGGGGGAGACCTTGCTTGTCTGGAAAACATGTACTGTTAAGAAAAGACATATCTGTTGAGGATGACGTTAACGTGGACCATGCTCCACACGAACCATTATGTGAAAATGGATAAGGAAAGAGTGGCAGAACTCCCTTCGGTGTCTGAAAAGGGGGGAGTCGACCACACACCCAACAATTAGTGGCATTGCTGGTCTGGTGTGAATAATGTAACATGCGGATGAAAGAATTATTTCGCATAGCGAGGCGGTAAGAGAGTTCATGAGGAGGCAGATCACTAAACGTGTGTTCTACCGTAACGTTAGAAGACTTATTTACATGAGAAACTGGAAAATACAGGTAAAACGCATAACTGGTGCAGGAAATCATAATACTGAGAAATAATATGAAACATAGAAAAACGATACATCGGATTGAGTTTTGACTAACTCTCTCACTATGGGGGTCTATTTTATACATGTCAGAAACAGTCTAACCGTTTCACCTAGGGGAGGACTTAGACAATCAAACTGGCTGACTTATTTTACTAGACCTTAACTTGAGTTTATACTCCTGTTGCGGAGTTTTCTCTAACTGGGAAGGGTTCGTAGCAATGTCTTTTGCGGGACAGTCCTTAAGAATAGTACTTTGGTAATCCTTTGAATCCTGGGAAATGTTCTTTGAGACCGGTTTCAGTCCATAAAATTTCTTTATGTGCGAAAGGTGCACCCAGCCTTTGCGACCCTCCAACTTCACGGCTGTACGGGTGGCGAGGAGGACCTGTCGGGGCTCCTTCCAGCGAGGCTCCAGCGGACTTGAGCGGTCAAAATTTCGCACCAGGACCATGGATCCTGGAACGATTTCATGCGGTGCCACCTCGGTGTTGTCTGGAAATGCGGCGGCAACCTGTGAACGACAAGAGTTGAGGGCAGACATCAAGGAAGCTAGGTAATCTGTCAGCATATTACTTGAAACATCGGTAATACTTCGGGGTCTGGGTGTACCCCACATGTTAGGGGGGCGGCCGAAAACGACCTCATACGGGGACAGACCTGATCTGGAATGTGCGACCATGCGCATATAGAACAAAGCGACTGGCAGAGCTACTAGCCAGTCCACACCTTTCTCTTTACATACTTTGGCGATGCGAATTTTCAGGGTCTGGTTATGTCTCTCTACGAGACCTGCTGCTTCAGGGTGGCGTACACAATGGAACTTCCACTGGTACCCTAACAAAAGGGAAACATGCTTCATTAACTCTGAGGAGAATGGCTGGCCGTTATCAGAATATACGACCCTAGGGAGTCCATAACGGGGGAAGAACTCACGAACCAACTGCTTGGCAGTGGTCGCGGCTGTGTAATCTGGAACTGGATATGCTTCTGTCCACCTGGACAAAGCGCATACAACTACAAGGACATACTTGAAACCTCGACATCGCTCCATCTGAATATAATCCATCTGGAGGACTTCAAAAGGGTGGTCAGGAGGCTGGAATCCACCTTGTTCCACCGGGACACTTTTACCTGGATTAAACTGACAACATATCATACAGGTACGGACTTTCTGCTTGGCTGCAGCTCGTAAATGCTTGTTGAACCAAATGTTCTGGATACTGTCTAACATGGCTTTTTCTCCTAAATGTGCTGGACTATGTGCGGTATTGATAATGACTTGAACCATAGAGTCGGGGAGAAACCAAGTGGCTTTTCCTTTCGTTAACCATCCTTGATCTGTCTGGACCCCTCCTTGTTCGGACCATTTCTTGATTTCTTCGGGAGTAGCATGTAACTGGATATCTATGACATCTTGAGTAGGGTCTTTAACTGTCATGCATGTAGTCGGATCTGGAGTGTGTGTCATGTTAACTGGAATGTCTGGAGTCTGTGCTGTAAGCTTGGCTGTGCGATCTGCTAGATCATTACCCTGGGAAATAATGTCAGTAACTTTCGTGTGTGCCTTGCATTTCATGATAGCAATGGATGTCGGTAAATGTATTGCATCTAACAGAGCTTGAATAAGGAGACCATGCTGAATCTTGGTTCCATGAGAAGTCATGAAACCTCTCTCCTGCCAGAGCACTCCAAAGTCGTGTACGACTCCAAATGCATAACGTGAATCTGTGTAAACATTAACTTTCCGGTTCTTAGCGTGTATGCAGGCTTGTGTCAGAGCAACTAGCTCTGCTGCTTGAGCGGACAGGGTGTCAATACGGTGTGTCTTAATAACTTCGGTGTCGGTAGTCACTGCATACGCGGCGACTAGTTCTCCTGTACTTGTTCTCATACATGAACCATCCACATAAAGTGTCAGGTCGGGATCTGGTAATGGAATATCTGTCAGATCTTGTCTTGGCTTGGTCGTGATGTTGACTACTTCCACACAGTCATGTGTGTCAGAATTTGGATTAGCTGATGGTAACAGTGTAGCAGGATTGAGAACGTTGCAGCGTCTGATTTCTATGTGTGGCTGAAACAGTGTCAATTCATAACCTGTTAAACGTGCGATTGTCAAGTGCTGAGTTTGTGTTCGGTTTAAAAGAACTTCCACGGAGTGTGGAACTTGTACTGTCAGGGAGTGTCCTAATACTATGGAATCACTTTGTCTGATAGCTAGTGCTGTGGCTGCAACTGACTTGAGGCACGCAGGGAGAGCCTGGGCTACAGGATCTAATGTACTCGAAAAATAAGCACAAGGCTTGTATTGTCCTGCTTGATCTTGTGTGAGAACAGATAATGCTGTACCTTCGCGTTCTGTGACGAAAAGTGTAAAAGGCTTACTGTAGTTTGGTGTAGCTAGAACTGGAGCTTGACATAGGGCTTTCTTTAACTCATTGAAGCTAAGTGTATGTTCAGATGTCCAAGGGAGGACAGTCGATACGGCTGCCTCCTGTGTCGTTAACTGTATCAGTGGCTTGGCTAGAAATGCATACTGAGGAATCCATTGTCGGCAGTAAGAAGTGAGGCCGATAAAAGCACGTACCTCCTTCTGGGTCTTGGGCTGAGGAAGACTCGCTATTAACTGGATACGGTCAGATGTCAACTGCCTACCCCTCTTGGACAGTAAGTGTCCTAAGTAGACCACTTGCTGGACACAGAATTGAAGCTTCGAAGGGGACACCTTGTGCCCCATCTCGGCTAGGTAATACAAAACTGTGAGGGATGCTTGCTCGCAAGCACGTTCAGAACGGGCTGTGATCAGTAGATCATCGACATACTGGAGCAGGGCAGTGTCAGTTGGCATGTGAATGTTGTCTAGTTGCCTCTTGAGTGCTTGACTATAAATACTAGGACTTTCTGTGAAACCTTGAGGAGCTTGTGTGAACATATAGCTCCTTCCATTTAAACAAAATCCGAAAAGGAACTGGCTGTCTGGATGAATGGGGACACTGAAGAATGCGTTCTTGAGGTCTATGACAGTGAAAAATGAAGCTTCGGAATCAATGGCTGTCAATAGGGAAGAGATATCTGGGACAACTGGGTACTGGGGAATAATACATTTATTAAGCTCTCGTAGGTCAATCACTAATCGATATACTGGGGGTGCATTTGGATCAGTACGTTTCATAACAGGAATGATCGGAGAATTGCATACATTGGAGTCAGTTTCTACAACCACTCCTTGAGCCATGAGCTCGTCAATAATTTTGGATAAGGCTGCTACAGCCTCAGGTGGCAATCTGTACTGTCTGATTCGTGGTAACACTACACCTGGCTTGAGAGTCACACGATGGGGTGTGATTTGCATATAACCAACATCAGTTGGACCTTGCGCCCATAAATGCTGCGGAACATTGGACAATCTGGGATCAAAATCTCGTAATACATAGTGACCCTTAAAGTCACGCAGGAACAATCGTATTCCCTCTGGGGAACAGCATATAACTGCACCTAACTCTTTCAGTGTTTTAATACCTAATAGATTCTCTGGACATGACTTAGTAAGTAACAGGTCAGTAGTACGGGACAATGGACCTACTTCTAGAGTAACTGGCTTTGATATTTCATTTACAATGGGTTTTCCTGAAAATCCAAGGGAAACATTTCTTGAGCCTGAGAGCGGAGCCCCTGGAACTTCGGCGTGGCTAATTGTGGTCCTACTTGCCCCTGTATCAATCAAAAACTTTCTGTCTTTCCCTAATACTTGACTGTGAACATAGGGACCTTCTTGATCTACAGGTATCTCGATGAGAGGCAAGCCTACCTCCCTCTCTAGGCTGTTTCATGAATGTGGCTGATACTCTGGATACTCAGACTGTGCATACTGGTACATCTGCTGTGTAACGTGCTGTGTTGCAGCGATGGGCTGCGGTGCTGTAACTGTCTGTGGTGCATTCTGTGGCTGAGGAGTCTGTGAAACTTGTTCTTGTCTAGGCGGACGTGGTCTTTCTTTAGTCTTACCAGTAGCTATGTTGTGTTTCAGAACTGCACACTCGTTTATAAAATGGCCTGGCTGTTTACAATAATTGCAGTTCCCTCTAACGGAAGCTGCAGGATGACTGGCTTGATTCGGACCCGTCTTCTGACTGTCTTGAGGAACGGATTGTGCAACTAGTACTTTCATTTTCGTGTCTTTCATACGTTTTCTCTCGTGTTCTTGCTCTTCTCTGATTCTATTCTGGTGATATTGGAGCATCTGTAACATCTGGGACGGGGTATTAGCTTGCCAGGTACTTTCGACTTTCAAAACTCGATTTTTAATTGGTGGACTTGAATTCTCGACTAATTTAGTAACAAAAAGGTGAGGGTACGACTCACTACTTGTCTTGAGGCCACTGTTGATGCTAAAACATTTCTCAAATCTAGAATAAAAATCACTAATGTCTTCGTCTTGTTTCTGTTTACAGGCTGAGATTGCATCCCAGTCTTCTTTTCTAGTTGTCAATAACCTAGGCAAAACTTGTATTAACAATTCTGGTAATTCTTTACATTTATCTCCAAGACCGGTACCTGGTACTCGTGCCTTATCTTCGGCTTCTAGAACTGCCCAATCGATCTTTTTCTCTCCCACCTCCCATTCTTTTTCCTTGAGCTTTTCATACACCCCTGCGGGCAACAGGACCTTTAACATTTTAATTATATCTGGATACGTGTATTCTCCCATACGGAGCATGTCTTTTAATTCTCGATGGAACCCTGCTGGATCTTTATCGTGACAGGGAATTAATTTTTTCATCTCTAAGAGTTCCATCTTTGTGATCGGGGTGTAAACAAACACTCGTTCTAGTTCGCCACCCGTTCCTCTAACTGGGTGGACTTCTCGTAACGGATTCTGTCTCTCCATGTAAAATGGTTTACTTTCTGGGGGTGAGACATGAACAAAATGCGGGTTCAAAAACGTTCTATATTTGTGACGCTGTTCTAAAATGACACTAATTAAATCGGTACCTAAACCTTTCCATCTATACTGGAGTAACTCGTTCAGGATATCATGTAACGGGCCTGGATCAGAGTGCTGACCCTCATACAATGTAATGAGGTGCTGAATCATATACATACCCGCCAGTCGTTGCTCGGCTGGGGGCATTTTCAGAAACATTTGTGCCACTATTTCGTCTGGAAAAGTGGTAGAATCAGTAGTCCATCGGACTGCTGATCGGGCTAGTTCTTGTTCATGCATAGTACTTAACTCACTGTAACCGATTCGTGATTTCAGAATGTGATCGGTAGCTTGAAACACTTGTTCTAGAGAACCTTGTTCTGATGCTGGATGATGGAAAGTTGACTTGTGTTCTAGGCGTAAATGGCGATCTGGAAATCTAGATTTTCCTACATACGCTATTCTGGCGGAATTCTCGTCGTCTACCTCTTCAGTATCAGAGTTACTTTCTTTCTCGCTTACTTGTGCTGCTTTACGTTGATCGTGTAACCTTATTATTTCTTTACGAATTTTCTTGTACATACTTTCCATAGCACTGATGGTCCTGTGCTTACCCTCGGCTATATTATCACTCCACTTTGTCAGGGTTCTCATTTCGGCTTGATCTTTGGACGGGTAATCTTGTTCTCTTATTAAACAATTAATCAAAAACTTTAGTATCATGAGCTGGATCTCGGCTTTCCTTTGAGACATGACTTCGCCAATGCTTTCTGGATCATCCCCTGTACAGATGAAACGATATATTCTGTCTAGATCTTCTTTCATATTCGGTAGGGTGACTAGATACTCGGCCACCTTTCTTACACGTAATGAATATAAAACCATATTATCCTCGCCTGGGACTGGATCATAGCCGCATTCATTAAGGGCTTTTCTTATTTCTGCTACAGACTGATGTCTGGGCGTACGCTGTGACGCTTGTGCATGTAATTCGGCTGACGTTAAACGCTTATGTGGCGGCGGGGTCTGAGGAGGACCTCCTCCTGCGGCCCCTAAACTAGAATCGTCGACTGATCCTCTTCGTCCTGGCAGAGTGGGAAATGGAAATGCAGGCTGGACTTGTATGGCGGCCTGGACCGGGGGTACCGTAACAGGTACTCCGGTGTCTGGAGGAGCGGGGAGTGCCTGATTTACAGGGACTGGCGGAGCGCGAACAGGATTTGCATATTCTGGGACTGTGTCGTCCAAATAGGACGAAATGAAAATATCAGCTGCGGTCTGTTTGTGACGTAGCTTGGTCGGAACTAATGGTGGCGGAAAGTTACTGGATGCCTCCGGGGTCGCTTTTGGCAAGCCCTCGGCAAGAAGAGGATACATACCCTTAATAAGAGCATGCCTCTGTCTGTCTGACTGTTCGGTTTTAACTCGTTCACCAATCTCGATTAATTCCTTTTCTTGGGCTCGTTCCAAGGATTCTCTACTTAATTCTGACTTTCTGATTTCTTTTTCGGTTCTTTTATGAGATTCTTTGCGCCATAACTCGATGGCATCTTTCTGTGACTGTCTGGCTTTCTTTTTCCATAATGCTTCTTCTACTCTCATGATGCACTCGGCATCCCATGTGCCTGATACAGGCCATCTATACTTTTCCTCTAACTGTTTGGTATACTCGACCCATAAATCTAGATACAATATGGCGCTTATGCCATGCTTCTGATACATAAAATGACCTGGACTGTCCCTAGGCGGGACAGGAACTGCTGCTTCTAGCAGACCTTTTCTAGTTCTCAACTGACGCAGTTTTGAAAAGAGCGGCATGACTGAACTATAATCTGGACACAATACGATACACAATAAACACGATAACTACTTCACACTCATTCCACGACATCAAGATACATGAAGAACATTCAGAATAACAGTTCGAACAGAATACTACCTGGAATACGGAAAACAGAATACCTGAATTTTCTCGAGAACAGAACTGACTAGAACAGAAACTAGATGCACTGCTGAAACAGTACGAAACTTACCGGTCTCATACAGAGACACGTCAGGACCCGCATCCACCGAAGTGGACACTTCGTTTGTGGGCTTGTGTACCACCAACCCATGGACCAGAGTCAATTAAATTGACCCTGTCTAGATACTACCCCAGTAATGGTACTCACCGGCAGTAAGAACGGAAGGCCTCGGACTGGACTGGACTGCTTCGACGCCGGACGGACGAACTTCGGACTTCTGTTACGGGTGGGCCTCCGGATACCTCGGACCTTGGACTCTCAGCTTGGGCTCTGGTCGGGACTCGCCGCGTTCCTCCACCGTCTCGTCTGGATGCTGGACCGCCTCCTCCGTCTCCTCCGTGGGCCTGAGGGATACTTGAAGCAGAAATATCTGCCGGTGCGCAGAAGAGTTCCGTCACGACTGCAGAGGGTCAGGGGGTCGGCGTGGCTTCACCGACGCGTGGGGAAAGGGCAAGTCCCTATTCGGGCGCCATTATGTGGTAAATAAATAAATAATACCTCTCTTTTTGAATGCATAAATGAATAACAGATAGCTCAATAAATAAGAGTCAAGATTCGAGGTAGTAGGAGTTTTGCAGGTTTATTACAGCATAAAGGACAGGAACAGGACAACCTGCATAGGAATAGGATGGCAGGGCCCAGCAGCTGCTGGGGCTGGATCTGGGATGAGCGCGCTAACATTTAATAACAATACACGATCATATATACTAAAACAGTTGCATTACAATACATACGATAGGCGGAGCAGTGGGTAGAGCAATAGGCGTGACGCGTAGCAGTCGCGAAAGATAAGGGTGAAAGTAGGTGTAACAGGGGCGTATACATAGACATGTGATGCAAACGTAACAGAATATGTCATGAATGGGGCGGAAACATGGAGGGGGCTACCTAAGGAGCCGGGACCTCTAACCTGATGGTGCGCGCAAACTGGCAATGACGTGTTACTAGGAGAAGCTGGGGGCTATGAACTCTGTGCTAGGAGCAGAGACTGAAGTCTGGAGAGTCAGGGCGACATGTACCTAAGCAGTATCTAGTATCTGATGTTTAGAGAACATGTTGATAGAATCCAAATGTTATCGGGGTAAAGGCGAACAGACTCTAAGACTGGAGCATGCATTATTCTACATGTAGTGCGTGATGAAGAATATTTAATGACCATTAAATGCAGTATTTCTCTTACATGGAGACGTAGAGGCTAGACAATGACGGAAACTATTGATGCAGTTCAGTAGCTTAGGAATGCAGAGAAGGAGGGCTGAACTGATAACTGGAATCATAACATACTCTTGGCAGACTCAGAAGCAGAGCCAGGCTGAACCGGGCACTGTGAGGCAGGAAGTAAGTGAAGGGTCGAGGATACAGGTGGGGGCTGTATCGCTCCTCAGCGAGGCTTCAGGAGACAGGAGCTGAATCTGATGTCCAGGCCCTTTTGAGGCCTAGAAACGGGGACTTTACAATGCATTAACGTGCACACTGAGAAACGAGGCAACGTAGCTTTACATAGGCCTGATATTCGTAGTATTCACGAGAACTGGAAACTGACATACTAGAGGTGGACACAACTGTAATTGCGTCATTAATTGAACATGGGGAATAACATATGCATATTAATCATGCACATATAACATATGATGGAGGACGCGTAGGGACACAGAACATGGCAAAATTTACTTTTCCACACCCTCTGCTGTTTGCCCTCGCGGTAGAGCCTTTAGCGGAGATGATCAGACAGGCTGCGGACATACATGGTCTTTCTCTCAGGGTTGGCAGAAAAAGGTGGTGCTTTCCACGGATTACCTCATCCTCACATTGTCATATCCACATATATCCCTTCCAGTGCTCCACTCCCTACTAAAGTCTTTAGAGCAGGCCTCAGGTCTTACAATTAATCATGGAAAATCCTGGTCTCTGAACCTTTTAATTCCTGAGGAGGAGATACCAGTCTTGAAAACGCTCGCCCCTTATCAATGGGCCACTGACCACATTCGATATCCAGGGCTTCAAATGACCCCCTCCCTTTACACGTGGATCCAAGTAAACTGGCTGGAGTGCAGGACAACTCTATTGGAGGATTTGAGAGGATGGAAATCTCTGACCCTGTCTTGGCTGGGCTGTCTTAACGCTATAAAAGTGGTGATACTTCCCAATTCCTGTATTTATTTCAATGCCTCCCCACCCCTATCCCGCAGCACCAGATTCAGGGCCTTCAGCAAGACCTCACCAGCTTCATATGGGACAGGCGTAGACCACGATTTTCCCGCAAGGTCCTCATGCTCCCGCGAGACAGAGGATGACTAGCATGCCCCAACCTCCTGGAATATTATTGGGCCTCCCATCTTCTCGTTGTTTCGGAGTAGATAACCACTGAAAGTGAAAAGATCTGGTTACATATGGACATGGTAACTGGGCATACCATCTGGGATTTTCCTTGGCATACTGCACGTTCTCGTAGCGCCTATATTGCAGTGCCCACAAAGACGGTACTGGATATATGGGACAAAGTGGCCGTGCGTAAGGGACTCACGACCTTTCCCTCCCCTCACATTCCCATTGCAGGCGACCTGCTATTTCCTCCGGCCCTCAAGCCACAGGCATTCGCAAAATGGCTACAAGCGGGATGCAGAGTAATCAGTGATCTGTATGAAGGGGGAGCGCTCAAGATGCTTGCTCAATGCAGAGAGGAATTCCACCTTCCACTGGGAGCAGGAATCCAGTATGCACAGCTGCGACATTGGGTGTCCTCGCCGAAGAAGCAACAGGAAGCCACCCGTCCATTCACTCCCTTTGAGCGATTGGTTCGTTCCTTTGACAAATCCAAGGGCCTTATCTCTCGGACGTACCAGATCCTGCATCGTCCCCGTTAATAACTACACATCCATATTAACGCAAATGGCAACTGATGTCCCCAACTAAAATCACGCCCGCACAGTGGAGTCGCCTATGGCACGACATTCCAAAAGTCTATCAAAGTATTTTGCAGCGAGAAACTGCGTACAAAATCATGACGCAATGGTATTACATGCCTACTCGGCTGCACAAAATGTTCCCTGCCACGTCCCCATTGTCCTGGAGGTTTTCAAATGCATCTGGAGACTTCATTCATGTTTGGTGGGCTTGTCCACTCCTGACCCTGCTCTGGAAGGAAGTTCTCAGTCACATTAAGGAGATATTAGGCTTCCCTCTGCCTGAGTCAACAGCCACGGTCCTTTTATGCATCAAGCCTGACAACTTAAAAGCACTTACCCGCAGTGATTGGATTACAGCCCTATACATGCTTGGAGCTGCTAAACAACTTATAGGGTTATATTGGAAGAAAGCTGAGACCCCTCCAATCGCCGCTTGGTTTGTGCGCTTATGGCATGTAGTAACTATGGAACTCTTTACAGCATGACTGCAATCATGTGACACCCGCTTCACTGCCATCTGACAACCCTTAGTTAAATATCTTTGTAAAATAGAACATGCATGCTACCTACCTTCAAAACTCAGGGCCTTACGACTCTTTGAGTACTCTATACTCCCGACTGACCCCATCAGATTACTCATGCACTCAAATCAACCCTGCGCCTAATCTCACCTGACAAGTATGCAGACTCTTGGTCTAAGTAACATGTAATGATGGTCACACTGAACCCTTCCCCCCGTCCGCTGGCCCTTTTCACTGCTGTCTCTCTCATTTCTACTGTTTCTTCCCTTCTTCTACACTTCTCTGTCTGCTCACTACTACTCATTTTCTGTGGGCCTCTCGCCCAATTTCTCAGTTTCACTCTCTGGCATGGCACTATTTTGCTTATAAGGGGTCTTGAAAATTCCCACAATAGTAAAATACTGTTATGTATAGTACATCACGTGGCCGACCCAACAAGGGTTGTAGGCGACATGCTGTGTTTAAAATGCTCAACTAATGCCTCTCCGAACCTCTTGGAGATCCTTTCAAACCACGCGGCCGGCCCTGTATAGGGTTGTGGGCATGACACTGTGTACACCTGGACCCTCCTTTTGTTCTTTCTATTGCGCAGTACATGATTGTAGCTGTATGCATTTAATTATTTCTCCCATTGCAAGGTACTGGGGTGTATCGTTATGCATTGTATTATCTCTCATTTGCTCAGCACAGGATTGTATCGTTAGGCAGTGCATTATTGTTTGTCCATTGCAACGTGTGTCATTCTAGCGTTGCGACCAGCATAGCATTTTGAAAGCGGTGGTTGGGATTTGAACCTACCAGCCAGCCGGAACGAATATTACCCTTCATTATATGTTGGCTTTTGTATTGTGTGGTCTGATCGTGTATCTTTTTATATGAAGATTACACTCGTTTTTATCAAACTCGTGTGGAGTCCATTTGTGGTCTCACCAGGGTGTTATTCTGGGCGTGGTTGCACATACTGTACACTCGTGCCTTGGAGATAGGCCTGGCTGCTCATGCCAAGCTGCTAAGGGGGTGAGCAGGGCTATCTCAAACGGTTTCCTTACTTGGCCTAACGTTGAGCATTTAGTAACAGTGGTGCGGGACGGGGACTCCGGCTTCTAACAGATCCTCTCAAACATTTGCCAATCTGCTTAAGAATATATCTTCTTATTAAACATAATCCAAATTACAGCTTTTATTTTACATTGATCAATACATGTAGGGTCTTCAGATGAATCTGTGGACAGAGCTGGAGAAAGGGCAGATTTATAGGTTTAGTTTCTTTCTAAGTGAAGGTATCTCTTGTTTATCAAAAGTTGATTTATATGAGTTTGCATTGAACACAATCATATTGCTATAAAACTTTAGGCAACACTCAATTTCTTCCTACCTATGCAGATGAAACAAGCTTTGCTAAATACTTGAGAATTATTGTTAATACTCTTTGTTTCATTTCGGCCATTGAACAGCACAATATTGAATATGAGGTAGCTACAGCCAACTGAGCTAATTTAGAATGTATAACTTACTTCAGTCATGCAGTATTCTGGTAGGAACAAAGGTTATTGCATCAACTGTCAGGCCATCAAACTAGCTAAGACTGTTCTTTACTAGTGTTGACCTGACATCCTTGTCATGGTTTTCCATCTAACTATGTGCCTTCACACCTCCCACTTTGCTGATTTTATTTTGCTGGCCTTGGTTCTCTCACTGGAGCCTGGTATAATTGGCTTACATCCAATTGGCATATCGAATTTGCTTGTAATTCTCTGGTAAACCGGCACTACATGTGCCCAGGGCCTGTAAATTAAATGCTACTTGTGGGCCTTCAGCACTGATTGTGCAACCCACATAAGCAGCCTTTTAAACATGACTCAGGACTTCTATTGTAACGTGTGTGCAGTTTTAAACTGACATTTCGACCTGGCAAAATAAACCTTTTTCCAGGCCCTAACCTTCCCTTCTAATGCATATAAGTCACTTCTAGGGTAGGCCCTTGACAGACCACAGGGCAGGATGCAGTGTTTTTAAAATGTTGGGCACATATCTTTTACTTTTATATGTCCTGGTAGTGAAAACCCCTTAAATTCGTCTTTCATTAATGCAAAGCTTAACGCTGCTAGAGGATAACATTTGAGCTACTTTATTACATTTAATAAGCTGTAACTTTCAAATGGGAACAGGTAATCAGCTCATGTTTGGTGTCATGGTAAAGTTGGATTTTTAAATTACAGTTCTGAAAATTACACTTTCAGGAAGTTGGCATTTTCCTTCCTAAGACATGTAGTGTCTGTAGCCAGTCTCTGGGTCACATGACTGGGTGTAGCTTACAGATTGACTTTGCGTATTCCTCCTAGACACCCACACACAACAGAGAGCGTAGTTGTGCCTGGATAAGCCATCACTGGGAGGATGGAAGGGTGGAGCAGGGCACAGCCCTACTTACACTTGAATAGGATGTGCACTTACTCCACACAAAGGGCTGCATACCCCTTATAGTTAGTCTGGAGCCAGGGCAGAGGAGGCAAGACATCTGTGCACTTCAAAGGGAAACCTTTAGAAGCTTTGCCCACTTCAAAGGAGGCAGCTAGTATAAATATTGGATCTTAGACTCCAACTCTTCAGTACACTTCTGGACCTGTGGAGACTCTGCCAGGAAGGACTGCTGTGCTGCTGAAAGGACTGCCACTCTTCTGGACTGCTGACTTGCCGAACTCCTACCCCCCTACCCTTCTGCCTAACTCAGAGGGATTGTACCTGCACCTGTACCCAGGACTCCCACAGTGACTCCAAGGGTTAGCCTGCTGGCCTCCTGTTCAGGGACACAACAGGCTCCCAACCACCGGAACCAGCACTCAGATCCAGCTGGAGCAAACCCCTGACCACAAAGTGGTGCCTCTATGGTTCTGGAGCCTTGGTTTGGCCTCAGAGAGGCTAAAGTGAAGTTTTGGGGCTCTGCAGAACCTCGAACAGGCTCATTGGTACCAAAATATTGTCACTTGTACCGCCCACCAATGCAAAGTTCCTCCAACCAGAGTCTTCATGCTGCAGCATCGACCGCTTGCTGGGAGCACTAATGCAAAGCTCTGGCCCAACCGCCTGCGACGAACACAGGATCTTCATGCTACAGCGTTGACCATATGCGATGCTAGGCTTGCTCTTTGTGCTACATAGTTGAACGTTTGTGATGCAACGCTGCTCCTTTTGGCCACCTCCATTGTGAACAGGACTCTTTGCTCTGGACTGAGAAGTAAATTTTTCAATGGGACTAACCAGGCCCCTGTATCCGACGCACTATCCTTTGCCGTTGGCCTGAACTTGTGACTTTCCTGTCATTTTGATCTTGATTTATTGATTAACATTTGTTGCTCTATTTTTCAAAATTGGTGTGGGATTTTTCTTGTGTTGTGTTTTTACTTTATTTCTGTTTGAAGTGCTACATAAATACTTTACACATTGCCTCTAAGTTAAGCCTGACTGCTCTATGCCAAGTTACCAGAGGGTTGAGCACAGGTTATTTTGGGGTTTGCTTGTGCCTCACCCTGAGAAAGATTGCGGTTGCTGCTAGAGTAGGGGTTTCACCCCCCACCAACCAGTACCCCTATTCCTCACAAAGAGCACCACCAATTACTATACCAGCAGATGCCGCTTAAACCTTGCACTCCTCTCCAGCAGCTCTGCTCACAATGCCTACAACTGTACAGAGAACACTCATGTTCATTCATTAAACCAAATGTCATTATCCAGCAAAGTGTGATTTATTTTGCAGAAATTGTTTCTTTTCAGAGCCAACAAGCTTGTTTTGGTTTTCAATCTTAAATTGGCTTAATTGGCTCATGAAACCAGGCGCCTTTTCAACAGATTTCTAGTTACGCCCGCACTGTTACCCACTTGCTCTCAAATTGATTCCAATACCGTGCACACAAAGTTTCATATCTGAGCTTAGTTTGATAATTCGCTTTAGTCGTCACATTTTCTCTTTCCACGTGCTAGGATAATTGCAGATTTCAAAACACTCAGAAATATGTCGACCTTTTCTGTCAACAACAGTTAAAATCCATAATAGACGCGGGGTTTTGTTGCGTGCCTAGACTGCCAATGGACACTGCGATTTAAAGTAATGAGATTGTAAATGAGGCTGGAAAAAATACAATATTTCATCTTTTATTTTTCCTTGATAACGTTTACCCTGGCAGAGCATTATCTGATGAATTCAGCAGTTCGGCGATTTATTTGATGGTTTTATGAGTGTGCCTGAAAATGCGTGCGTCAGAGGCGCTGTTTAAGGAGGAGAACAAAAAACGAGGTTCACCATTATATTACAGAGAAATGTCACCACGTGAACTGATAAACAGCTAGCCCAATTATCGCTATTTAAGAGCTTGCTAGGAATGGAGGTGCATTTTATCATATATCATCCTTCGGTGTCATCGGACCTATAGTCTAGAATTAATGCCATTGAATATCCGTTGCAGCTACAGTTTTGGGGCATTTAAGAAGGCCATACATTCCCTATTCCAGGCTCAAAACTAGTCACGGCCTCCTGTTTAGGATGCGCTATGTTGCTTTGTTGTTTTCTGTTTTGCTGATGTTCTTTTCCATCTATTTTTTTGTCTGTATTTTGTGTTTCTTCTTAGCGTCAAGATACTTTGGTGGACGTGCGCTGTACAAAAATAAAAACATAAAAATATCCAGAAAGAACTGTTGGGGAGTTTTCACATGATGGCAAACTTGTCCCAAATAGATGTGACTATCACTCGCAATTTAGAGCCTTATTAACATTAGAACTTTAATAATGTCTCAGGGATTCTGCTCTCTGACAGAAGTTTGCTTGGAACCATAGCACATCAGTTTGTAGGGACTGAGTTATCATACCACCTCAGTGTCTGAGTCTGACTCCATCTATCTATAGTGCCTCACGTGTCCTCCTAACCTTACCAGAGAAACAAGTGAATTAGTACCCCAGAACACAACCCTCTCAACCCTCTCAGGGATTGCGGTAAAAGGACACACTCTATCACTCTCTCACCTGTACTTGCCTACGAAAAGATAATCAAGAGACCCAAAGAAAGTTTAGAATGCAGTATACAGGCCACCATTAGAAAACAAATACATGTCAAGAATACTGTTAGCATGGTTAATAATCTGTATACCATGGAAAGCCCTATCATTTTATAGGACAGAGTGAAGAACATTGAAACCTGAAACAGGGGTCCCACTGATACTTGGTCCTTTTAAACCAACAAAGAAGAAATTGGCACAGAAGTGGAAATATAATGATACATCTTTATTAACCTCAAATGAGTGCGACTACGTCACACAGAAGCCTTAGCAACTGAATGAGGCAGTCTAAGAAGTACAGAAAACTGGGGCTTTATATATGCTTAGGGATACATAGTAAGCATAAGACCAAGGGGCAGTCCTGCCTCATGTAAGCATGCAAATTGACTAAGATAAGCATACAAGATCTGCTTGCTCAACAAAGTGGGAGGAGAGTTACTTCTCCATGCAGCAGCAAAAATAGATTGACAGTTATACTAGAGAAGCAGGCGCATTCTACTAGCTAGGCCCTTCTGGGCATGTGCGAAGGTGGAAGATGCTAAATATAATTTGTCTCCAGGCAGACTTCAAGAGCAGTTAACACTGAGGGAGGACAGAGCACATGGCGAGCACATGGCAAACAAAATGGCTGCCAGAAATACAAAATGGCTTTTAGCTCATGCTAACAAATCCGTCCAATATTTAACAAGAGTAGCCTAAGCCCCCCCTGCTACTGAAGCTAAATGATTATATGTTAAAGATCTCTGGAATTAGTGACAGACTCTGTACCTTAGCATACACAGATGGACTTTCTACATCTCAGCTGACGCAGTGTTTTGTGCCCGAACTCTTGTTCCATGTGTGTGTTTTTGGCTTATGTGCTCATCTATATGATTAGACGTGTGCACATAAACAACAGCTGCATTCTTGTGTTATGTCTAAGTGCTAGTGTCTGCCCATAAAAGATAACATATATCATTGTTGTTTGACCTTGTCTGTGGTGTTCAGACTGAATCCTAGGAAAAGGACAGAACATTAAAACATATGCAGGTTTTGTGTGAAAATACAATGTGGCACAAAAGCAAGCGTGTGTATTTAGTAAAGTGTGCGAAGGAAAATGAGGCCGACATACGTGCCAGTTAGGATAGCACAACGAAAACTATAATGGGTCGTGCTGGAAACATACAACAATAATGAGAACATGATGTAAAGTTGCTTTAGCAGTGACCATATTGTACTGTAAATCAAACCTCAGATTCTCATAGGAGGTGGTGAAATGATGAGTGGAGGCAATCCTTGGGGTTTATGGTGAAGACTGGATGAAATTCATGGTATCGATGGAAGAAGGAGGCACAGCTTTGCCCCTTTGCCACTCCAGGGATACTGATTATGGGTGTGTTTTCTGGAAATGATTTTGAAATGTTGGTCTGAGTCTCAGATATTTCATTTAAAGCCAACTAAGTATAGCAGGTGCATGTATAGTTACATGCCACTGTATAGAAGAGTTACATGCCACCGTACATAGATACTTTGTAAGTATGTCTAACTAACTTTTGTTGGATTTGTGTGCTTGTGTTGATAACAGTCTTAACACGAGCCTCACATTTTTTATTAAGAATGTACAATGACATCACTGGAGTTGAAGACTGTATCTCCCATTGGGTTTCATCTGGAAGCAAAGTGCGCATGTGGCACCCCCTTCTCACTTCAATCAATCAATCAATCAATCAATCAATCAATCAAGAACATTTATAGAGCGCGCTACTCACCCATGAGGGTCTCAAGGCGCTGGGGGGGGGGGGGGGTGCTATTGCTCGAATAGCCAGGTCTTGAGTTGTTTCCTGAAGGAGACATGGTCCTGGGTCAGACATAGGTGGGTGGGGAGGGAGTTCCACATCTTGTAGCCAGGTAGGAGAAGGATCTTCCGTCGGTGGTGGTTCTGCGGATCCGCGGGACGGTGGCGAGGGCGAGGCTGGCGGAGCGGAGCTGGCTGGTGTGTAGAACTTGAGGCGGTTGTTGAGGTATGTCATGGAGAGCTTTGTGTGCGTGGGTCAGGAGCCTGAACTTGATCCTCTTGTTGACGGGGAGCCGGTGTAGGTCTGTCAGGTGGGTGGAGATGTGGCTATCATGGGGGATGTCCAGGATGAGTCGTGCCGATACGTTCAGTATGCGCTGAAGTCTTTTCTGTAGTTTGGCTTTGGTACCAGCGTAGAGGGCGTTCCCGTCGTCGAGACCGCCTTCCTGGTTCCGGTGGGATCCAGCGCAAGATCTTGCGGAGCATGCGAAGGGTGTTGAAGCAGGAAGAAGTAACGGCGTTGACTTGCTTGGTCATCGTGAGGGAGGAGTCAAGGATGAATCCCAGGTTGCGTGCGTGGTCTGTGGGCTTGGAGGCGGTGCCCAGAGCCGGGGGCCACCAGGAGTCGTCCCAGGCGGAGGGGGATGGTCCGAGGCTGAGGACCTCCATCTTGTCAGTTCAGTTTCAGACGGCTGAGCTTCATCCATTCTGCGACGTCCTTCATTCCTTCCTGGAGGCTGGCTTTAGCGGTGGCGGGGTCGTTGGTGGGGGAGAGGATAAGCTGGGTGTCGTCTGCGTAGGAGATGATGTTGAGGCCGTGTTTGCATGCCATGGCCGCGAGGGGACTCATGTAGACATTGAAGAGGGTAGGGCTGAGCGAGGAGCCTTGGGGTACGCCGCAGATGATCTTGGTGGCTGCGGCGCGGAAGGGCGGGAGGCGGTCTCTCTGAGTTCTGTCGGAGAGGAAGGAGGTGATCCAGTCCAGGGCCTTTTCTTGGATCCCGGCGTGGTGGAGGCGGGTCGTTTGGGTGTGGTGGCAGACTGTATCGAATGCGGCCGATAGGTCGAGGAGGATGAGGGCGGCAGTTTCCTCGTTGTCAAGCATGGTCCTGATGTCATCGGTTGCTGCGATGAGGGCGGTTTCGGTGCAGTGGTTCGCTCGGAAGCTGGACTGCGATGAGTCGAGGGAGCCGTTCGTTTCGAGGGAAGTGGTCAGCTGTATGTTGACGGTCTTCTCGATGAATTTTGGGGGGAAGGGGAGGAGCGAGATGGGGCGGAAGTTCTTGAGGTCCGTGGGGTCGGCGGTGGGTTTCTTCAGGAGGGCGCTGATCTCTGCGTGCCTCCAGCTCTCCGGAAAGGTGGCGGACGCGAGGGAGTTGTTAATGATGTTCCGGAGGTGGGGTGCGATGATGGGTTAATTGCTCCACTGCTAATTGAAGGGATTTGCCACTTTCAGAAACACAGAGCCTCATTGTGATTCGGTCATTAATCCTGATTTAGAGTTTGATGGGGAGGGTACTTAGTCTCAACTACGATAGAGAACTCTTTCCGCCAAACCCTTGGTCAACCTGCCTGATTAACAGGCAAAGTGTACCTTAAGTATGTCAGCAACAGAGCATCCTTAGGCTCCATCTCTGATATACACCTCCGACAGCCTGATGGGGAATGGGCCATTTAAGATTCACATGTAATATAATTGTTTGGTTGAGAGTAGATGGTGTTACATTTTTCTTTGCTGTTCATCACAGCCAGGTAAGAGGGTAAAGGATAGTAAATACAAATCATGAGGTATACTCCCATAATGTGGGGCTCTTCAGTTCTACATTTTTCAATAAGGCAGTCCGGTTTTGGGGGTTTGTTTATGAAAAATGCAAAACATTTTAAAAGTTTGAGGGGCAACCATAATGTTTGACAGAGCCGTCAGGAAACATTTTACATATACAGGAACCACCATGACGACAGTTCCTGACAATGCTTAGAGATATCTGCAGTGCTGGTGGACAGCTCTACATTTGGCATGTGGAGGACCCCCGATATGGTGGGGTAAACTCCTCCACCATATCGACGGACTCGCCTCTGCCTGCTAAACGCTAAATCAGGCCTCTAATCTCACTCTGAGGACAGCAGTTTGATTTCATTCGGAGTATGGATGGAAATGGGTCTAAAAATCATACCCAAAATGAAAAAATAATGGCACACTTTTTGTAAAATATGAAGCCATACTTTAAAATCAGTGCAACGGGGGAAAAGATAGTAAAGGTATTTTGGCTTCAAATAATTAGTGGTCTGCTGTACTAAATTTATGGTTCTGTAAGTTGAGAAACTAATGTCACTGAAACCAGGTTTGCGCTCAAACTAGAGTATATTACGACTGTGGAGGTTCACTATTAACACTGAAATGCTGTGTGCACCATCTAGTATATAGATGAAAAGACTTTAAATAAAGCACCAAATTGTGGGATGAAGGCTATCAATCAATCAAGTCAAGTAGTATGTGTATAGCACAGCTAATCACCCCAGGGGTATCTAGGCACTGTGCTGCAGCTATCAGTTGAAGAGCCAGGTCTTGAGTCCCTTCCTGAAGACTACCATCCGCACATTACACTGCCTAGCTTTGACACAGGTTTATTAATCCTACCATTTACTATTGGTATCATTGCTCCATTGTCTGACCAAGGACAATTCTCATTTTTTTTTGTCATAGGTCAGCACATTGCTCCAGACATTTGTTACGGTTTCAGTAATTCCTTACTAATATTGATATGTACATCTCCACATGCTTTTCGTTTAATAACACTCTGGTTCTACAAGTGCGTTCTCATAGCAATGACATTTCTTCAATAGGTAGTGTTGATTCCCTTTCGGAATCTAAGTGTCAGTGTTAGGTGCCTTCCTTTCCTCTGGTTTAGACACACTTTGGTTGTGAGGCCATCATCATGATGCCAGTTTTTAAGTAGAAACACTTGGGCAGCCAACCCGTGGACTGTCATTAATCTGGTTCTGACAATTTACTAAGTACATCTATTACAGATTCAATTGAGTAATTGCTTCCATCTACAGCAGTATTGTTTTCAATAATGTTTGCTGGTTTTACCTTTTTCTCTTCACCTCAATATTCTTCTTGTTCTTACAACTTTTATTTCACTTTGATCATCCAGTAAGACATACTCTGATCTGATGGTCTCAAAATGTGTCTTCTGTTTAGGGGGCCGGGCCTTAAAGACTGTACTATCCAAACCATACTTTAATATTTTACAGAGAATCTAGCAGGTTTATATTATCTGAGAGTTCTAGTTCTGTACCTCGTCTCTACCGCTACTGATTGAGGCGAATCATTGGTCATTTATGTATGTGTGATTTAAATGTGTATTGCTAAACTCTGGCTTCTGTGACCTTTTGCGTAAACTATTTGGCGCTCATTATGTGTTCAAAATATTTTATTGAGGTTTAGATCATAATTAACAAAAAAAACAAGACATACAGAAATATATAAGAAATTCATGGTTCCAAGTATAAGTACAAGTAATGTAATAAGTCAACTAAAAGTAGGGGGAGGAGGGGAAGGGAAGGAAATTTATAATATCAGATAAATAATAGGCAATAAAGTGAGCTACTTATCCACAATAATGAAATATGAACTAAATATAAAACAAATGATATTTGAAATTAATTCGATAAATAAATATCTATAGGAACCCAAATTAAATGAAAAGAAGGTGAGTTTTGACAGACCCCGGATAAAGATAATTGTGCTCCTCTTCTCGTAAAAATAACCCAAGACCACCATGCATGAACTGATAACTTTGAAACATCTTTCCAAGAACAGGTAATGGATTTTAACGCTGCTGAAATTAGGAAATTAAAAAGTTTACATTCAAGTGTAGGTAAATCATGAGACAAGAGTATGGATTTGCAAATCAACAGATTATATGTTACCTCCTCTTGAATAGGAAGAATCTTCTTAATAATGTCCCAAACATCTGTCCAGAATTTAGAAACTAAAGGACAACTAAAAAGCATATGTTGTAATGAACCAGAATGCAAATTACAATGCCAACATGTATCAGATTGAATTAATTTGGCTTTGAATAATCTTACAGGTGTCCACAAGCAATTAAATAGAATATAAGAATTAGTTTGAAACAAAGAAACAGGTAACCAACCAGAAATATTGTTAACCCAAATAGTTTCCCATGAATTAAGGGACAGAGAAAGAGATAGTTAATTGTTCCAAAATTGTGCAATCTCATTAACATTAGAACCTAAATTATTAGATAATTTTTTATATAAAATAGAAACACAATGAGGATTTGATGACACAGTGTGAATATACGTGAGTAAATCAGCATGAACTACAGAAGGAATGATTTGTGAAAATGAATCCAAGATAGAATTAATTAGACACTCATATTTACTAAAATCTGAATTCGCCAATTTAAATGTAATTTGCAATAGCTGAAATGATATGAACGTATTATCATTATAAATATCCTTAAGATAGAAAATTCCAGCTTTAATCCATGAGGACCAAAAACTAATATGTCTATTCAATTTAATACCAGAACTATACCATAATGACAAATCAGTAGTATCAGACATGGGGTGTTCAAAAATAGAATCAAGATCATTAAAAATGAGTTTAATGGATTTAATGATATGAGATTTATGAACATAAGGAGATTTAATTGACATAGTTAATAAAGAGGGAAGTGGAAAGGGAGTAACAATGGATTTTTCAATAAGGAACCAAATAGGAGGGTTAGGTATAGAAGGGTGATTAAGCCAAATAGCACTTTGTTTCATAATAAAAGCTTTATGATAGAAAAGAAAATGTGGAACGCCAAAACCAGCATTACTTTTTAACATCTTCAATTTTTTATAATTAATGCGTTTAGCTTTTTTATTCCAAAGAAAATTGGAGAGAAGTTTATCAATATCTTTATAAAATTTCAACGGGAATTGAATGGGGAGCATAGTCAATGTGTAAAAAATTTTAGGGGCAATATTCATTTTAATGCATTCCATTCGTCCCCACCATGAAAGATGCAATGAAGACCATTTAGATGATTTATCCTTAATATAGTTTAAAACAAAATCACTATTTAAATTCAGTGTTGATTTAATAGAAGAGGAAAATAGGGTACCCAAATATTTCAACTTTTTCTTTTGCCAAATAATTTCCCTCATGGGCACCATATCAGGAGTACAATATACATTTAAGGGAAAAAATTCAGTTTTATTGGAATTTAATTTATAACCGGAAACTAAAGAATATTTGGAAATTATGTCTAATAAAGAAGGAAAAGAGGATAAGGGATCACTGATAAACAAAAGCACATCATCTGCATAAGCTAGAGTTTTAACCACAATATCTTTAACTTGAATCCCTTTAATAGAATCGCATTGTCGGATAGAAGCAAGAAAGGGTTCAATACCCAGTAAAAATAAAAGAGGAGAAAGGGGACATCCCTGACGTGTACCTCTATAAAGGGAAAATTGAGTAGAGACTTGACCATTAATAAATAATCTAGCAGTAGGGGCAGAATATAAGGCTAAAACCATATGAATATAATTATCACCAAAATTAAACGAGCGTAATGTACGAAATAAAAAATACCAATGAAGCTTATCAAAGGCTTTTTCAGCATCTAAAGCCATAACACCGGATGGAGTACGTAATGATTGTGCTTGTTCAATGACATGTAATAACGTTCTTGTGTTGTTAGCTGAATATCTATTTTTCATAAACCCGGATTGATCAGAATGTATGATAGAATCTAGTATGGGAGATAAACGTGAAGCTAATATTTTGGCAAATAAATTACAGTCTTGATTTATTAAAGAGATGGGACGGTAATTAGAAACCAGGGTGGGATCTTTATCTGGTTTAGGAAGAACAATAATTAAGGCTTTCGAAAAGGACCCAGACATTTTTCCTGAAGAGCTAAAGAAAGTAAAAAGTTGAAGTAAAAAGGGCGAAAGCTGGGATTGAAATGCTTTATAAAATTCAGCTGGTAACCCATCAGGACCTGGGGATTTATTTTGTTTGAGAGATTTTATAGCGAATAAAATTTCATCTATGGGAATGGGTAAATCTAATCCTAGTTTATCTGTTTGAGAAAGTTTGGGTAAGTTACAATTAGAAAGGAAAGAGTCAACTATAGAATCATCGTTAAACTCCGGTTTATTATATAGTGTAGAGTAAAATTCTAAAAATTCATTAACAATATCTACATGTGAGATCGCAACTTTACCAGTAGGATTACGAATGGAAGCTATCTGAGTTTTGTCTTTTTTAATACGAAGATAATTAGCTAAAAGCCTTCCAGATTTATTGGCGTTAAAACTAAATTTAGCTTTGGCTCTGGAAAGTTGGATCCCAGCTCTTTTACTAAGAATAGTATTGCATTCGTAACGTAGTTTTTGCAAAGTATCTCTATATTTTGAATCATTGGAGGTAATAAAAAGTCTTTCATATTTTGCTATTTGTTTCTGTAGCTGAACAATAGTAGCATTAAAAGTTTTATTTTCATGAGCCATAACAGAAATCGTAGTCCCTCTAATATAAGCTTTAAACGCATCTCATCGAGTAATCAAAGAAGTTGAGCCTTCAGGGTTCAGCTGAAAGTAATCTGATATGGCAGATAGAAGTCTCGGTTTATTCCGTTCACTAAGAGCAATATTAGAATTGATTCGCCATCTAGAGTGATTAGGGAGAATTGTCTGGAGATTTAAAGTACAGGAAATCATGGCGTGATCGGAGATATCAATATTGCCAATGATGGGGTTCGTGATAGATGGAATGAGTTGTCGTGAAACTAAAATATAATCAATTCTAGAATGCGAATTGTGTGGATTAGAAAAGAAAGTAAAATTTTTGTCTGTAGGGAAATGGAGGCGCCAAATATCGACTAACTTTGTGGTTTGGAGAAATTGTTTAAAAGCAAAATAAACTTTAGATGTGTGAAATTTGGTATGGGACAATCTATCCAATAAAGGGTCGGCTACTACATTAAAATCACCTGCAACAATCAAAGGAACATTTCCAATTTTAAGAACCTCAGTAGTAAGAGTAGACCAAAACATAGGTTCATCTGCAGTAGGACCATAAACATTTATCAATGAGATAATATTGTTATGAATTTTAACTGATACAATTAAATACCTCCCGTCAGCATCAGCAACTTTACTCAATATTTGGCAGTGAGATTTTTTTGCAATAAGTATTGCCACACCTTTTTTTTTACCTATAGCAGGAGAAGAAACTATACAATCAACCCATTGCTTTTTCATATAATTCAATATTTTATCGTCAACATGAGTCTCTTGAAGAAAACAAAAATCAGCCTTAGAACGACCTAAATAATCTAAAATCTTAGCACGTTTAACTGGATGCCGCAATCCTTTGACATTTAATGAAATTACTTTAACATTAGCCATAGGAAAGAATTAAAGAAGAGAATAAGAAGAAGAGGATGGTAGAAAAAAGAAGAAGAAATTGAAGAGTATAAATAGCTCAAAGGATTATGAAATGTGAAGGATAGGAGAAAACAGAAAAGAAAAGACAACAGAGGCAAAACAGTACACAGAAATAAGAGCAGTGAAACGCACACACGATCTACAAGCATGACCGTATCCGTTGGACCCCCAAGGTAAAATAAGAATTAAAAAACCTGTCAGCAGACCATGAACAACAAGAATTCAAGAGTCAGGATGAGGATCATGTGTATCCATTGGACGTTGAAATTGCTGGTCAAGAAAATGGCGAAGATCTTCAGGTCTCTGGAAAGATTTGGAGAATGGGTCCTTCCAAATGCGCATCGTCGAAGGATCAAAGAGACCATATTTATAACCAAGACTTCTCAGTTGAGGGCGAAGTGCAGCAAATTCCTTACGTATTGCCACAGTGTCTTTTGCAAAATCTTGATGAATAAAGATTTTGTGACCGTTGACCATCAATGAAGGAATGTCTCTTGCTGCCTTGCGGATCATAACCAAATGATGATGACGAAATACCTTAAGTATCATTTGTCGCGGTTTGGTATGTTGTGGATTACGATGTGAAGGAATTCGATCGGCCTTATCAATTTCGAATTTTTCAGGAAATTTGAGGTTTAAAAGGCCAGGAAGTAAGGACTCCAAATATAATCGACAATTATTTCCTTCAACTTCTTCTGGTAAATTAAAAATTCGTAAGTTATATTGTCTATTTCGATTTTCCATATCCAGAAGGTGCGAACTCATCGGAGATATTTACGCCACAAGTGGAGTGAAAGCATCTATTTTGGTTTTATTATCTTGGATTTTGATTGAGTTATCTGAAGTTTTCATCGATAAACAAGCCATTTCTTTACGCACATTTTTAATTTCTGTCGCAATAGTGTCAGTATTCGCCTTTAGCGCTTGAATCTCCTGCAAACTGAGAGATAGGGAAGGCTCTGAAGACTCCACCAACTTCGATTTTAAAGGAGGTGGTGAAACGTGTTGTTTCCTTTTGTTAGGAGCTTTATTATCCATTTTATCTAAGTAGTTGTCAAAATTATGTAATTCTGAAAAATATCAGGCAGAAAGTATGAAAAGAAGCAAAATAGCTCCAAAGTAATGGTGCAGCAGCTAAACTGTATCGTGGGAGTGGCTAGGCCGAAGCCAGGCCCTCTCCTAAAGGACACTCCGCCCCCCTGACAGAGATTGCAGGCTGTAACTAGAAGCACAACTGGGAGCAGGGACCAAAAGGCTGAAAAACCCACTTGCCGTGAAGAAAATCGGCTGAAACTGCATCCAAAATCAGGTGAGGGCATATGGAGCACACCGAGCTCTTCAAAACACGACCACTGACAGATTTTCGTAGTTTTAGTTGAAAAACGGGCGCAAAACGCGACGGAGCTCTTCAGGCGGCGGCCATCTTGGTCGCGCGCTCGCGCGTCTCATTGGCGCTCATTATGAGTTAGCCCGACTTTGCAGCTAACATACTAGAGAGCTGGAATTTAATTTAATTACAGAATCTCCACTGCAAAGGGTGCTAACTGCTTGTACTGCGATTTACCAGATGTTTTACAACACAGTATTTCACTATTTAAACTGCAAACATTTCGGGTGAGTGTACGCAAGAGTGCCTGTAGCATTTGGGAGGGCAAGATTAGGGCACAGTTGTTCACGGCATGCTTGTGGTTGTGCAAGGAGAGCATTGTATGTTGCCTGAATGCTGCAGGAGGTGGGCTGGGGCAGGCAATGCTACTGCCCTTAATCTCGCCTTGCAGCAATTCTCCGAGGTCCAGTATCTCCCAGCATGGAATTATCATCTCTGTGGGTTTCGGACACAATAACTGCAGTCCGTGACACGCTTGTAATATCGACTTGCATGATTACTTCATGAATTAGCGCTCAGGGCAAAATAACACAACTCGTAATGAGGGCCTTTATGTACGTATAACTTGCAATACTAAAAAAATGAAAAGTTAAAAGTACACACACTGCTTTATATAAGATTGTGAGAACGTGTCTTATGTCATTGAAATGCAATTGAGACCGAATATATACACCTTCTTCAGTGAACTGAATCGAGAAAGATTAATATGTTAGCAGGATTTATCGATATGACCATTAAAAATGAGAGCATAAGACAACTTTGTTTATGGGTCAATGAATAAAGGCCTTTTTGACCGTGAAGGTGGTCAATCTCTCAAAAGAAGGACAGAAGTCCCTCTGACCTTCACAGGTCCAGGAGTGTTCTGAGGAGAGGTCTGTGAGTTCCACTTTGTTGTCCAGTGCCAGCCTGTCGGTGGAAGCAAGTCTTGTCCAGCTCCGAAACCAGTTCTGTTCAGTTCCTCCCCTCCCACTAGTGTCTGTGCTAGTCTCCCTCCAGAGACAAGAGTTAGACAGGCCAGTTACACGGTAGGCATCATTTAAAGCTCAAGAAGGGGCTGGTGGAGCCCACTGGCCATCCGGTTAAGGGAGAAGCCCCCTTGCCCTCACCCAGAGCTATTTGTCCACTGTCCGAGAGCAGATCACGTCTCACCACAGTCACCAGTGGTCAGGTGACAGCCAGACACTGCCAAGAAAGCCGTCTTGGTTTTAGGCAGGAAAATTGCAACTTTCTTAATGTATCATGTTTAGAATAGCAGTATAAAATTCAGCTTGACCATCGAATTGGATTTTAAATTACTTTTAAAATGAGTGCTTGAACTATTTTTCTAGCTATAGCCAAACTGAATTTAGCACTTATTGAAGGTACTAGTGTAAACCAGTGTTAACTTATGGGAGAGCCAGACTTGCCACAATGAAAAGTGACTCTGTAGATTTTCACTGCAAGGACATATAAAATATTAAATATACATGTCCCACTTTTTAAACGTCACCCTGACCTATAGACTTTTAGGGCCACCGTTATGGGTGACTTGTAAGCCTTAAAAAGGAAGTTTTATCCCTGGTAAACGGTTTGTTTTATCAGGTCGAAATGGCAGTTTAAAACTGCAAACCCATGCTGCAGTGGCAGGCCTGGAGATATGCTTTACGGGTTACTTAATTGGATTGCACAATGCGAGCTGCAGTCCACTGGTAACATTTGATGTATATGCCCTGGATGCTTATGCATATACCATATACCAATTATACCATATAAAATACATGTACCCATGCTCTTACCACTGGTTGACAGAAGAAAAGTGTGCAGAGTTCGATGGGCAGCAAAAAACACAGGTTCACATAAAGAAGGCAAAAGTCTAGTGAATACCACACTGCCCCTTCTAGCACTGGCATATGAAAGTAGCCACAGGTCCTAATGCAAGCTAGAAAAATAGGCTCACCTTCTCCTGGTTGGATAGTAAATGTCAGTCATAACTGGGGCACAGAGGATCCCTCTCACATGGGCCCTGCGGTAGCACTGCAGTTCTTGCACAAATTATATGTATGCTGTTCCTCTCACCATGATTGAAGCACAGGCGAAAACGTAGGCACATATGGTGCTTAAATATTTAATCCTGCTGGTGAAAAGTAGACATTTTCACCGATAAAGATATATATTCTTTTATTGTCTTTCTTTATTAGATTTCTATTCCAAGAAAAACAATATCAACATTCTGAACTGGTGCATTGAGCTCAGATTTCAGATGATCCAATTCCTGGTACAGTATCCTTCAAACGATATGCATTCCCACAGGATATGAACAATGTTACTCTCCGAGTCATCACATCTCCTACATTACTGGGTTTTGCTCTGGCCCATTTTACTGGTGATTAGTACGAACGATCGAGGATTTTGAGTAAACTATATTTCAAACACCTCCTACCGTGTACGAGGCGAAGAGAATACATCTGTGGAGCAGTGATGAATGATCAGCATGGCGCACAACTCTGATATGACCCTGTTAGTGACCTTCAAGTGTGTAAATATCGGTCTACAGAAAAGCATTCCAAAACACTCTGAATTACTCCCTAGTCTGCCCACTAGAGTGTGTACCAGTCGGATGTCTCTTCATTTTTCTGCAGTGGGTATACCATATTCCTGTTCTAAGTCTGGGAATGATGTTGGGATTCCATGAGATGTGAAGCCATTAATACGATGATTTTGTGAGTTTTCCAGAGGTACCAAGATAATGCTTACTTTCCTTTCATTGATGTCAGTGTTGCACCATATTATTGCCCTAAAATTGAGGTGATCATGGACTTTTAGAAGTTTTTATACCCTCTTCCTTGCCTACTGAGAGTTGTATATAATGGGGTTTGTGAGTTCAGTGATACATGGCTGTGTTGAGTAATAATCAGCAAGGCTGTCTTTCATGTTAAGAATGTTCTGTTCAATAAATCCCTATGGGGTGTTATTCAACATGTATATAGAGTGGGCCAGTTCTTGTGCTAACCAGTTGCTTCCCAAATGAGGGCGGCCCTCCTTCTCAGTGAATGCATATAGGTTAGTCTTGGTGTATCCTTCCCCCAGATAAATTGGGAAATGTTCTGAGATATTTCCTTGGAAAAGGTGATTGGGGTATGAAAAGGGGCAATATGCTGAAGATATAATTACATTTAGATCCCATGTTCCTTTTGATGACCTGGCTTTCCCCCATACAGAAATGTTCAGGTAGGTCCATTTTTTTAAATTCTGTTTCATTTTGTCAATCATCGGGATAATATTGGCATGATTCATGTCATGTAACCCTAGGTTAATATAGATCCCTAAGTACATTAGGGGCTCATTTTTATCTCGAAGGTATGTATACACCGTTGCAAGGTCTACAGTGCATCTGGCAGATGCAGTCAATCAATCAATCAGGTCATTTATAGAGCGCACAGCTCACCCGTAGGGTCTCAAGGCGCTGGGATGGGGGGGGTGCCGTTACTGCTCGAACAGCCAGGTCTTGAGCTTCTTCCTGAAGGAGAGGTGGTCTTGGGTCAGGCGCAGGTCGGACGGGAGTGAGTTCCAGGTCTTGGCAGCTAGGTAGGAGAAGGACCTTCCTCCTGTTGTCGCTCTTCGGATGCGGGGGACGGCGGCGAGGGCGTGGCTGGTTGATCTGAGGAGGCGCGTGGGAGTGTAGAAGTTGATCCGGTTGTTGAGGTAGCTCGGGTCTTGGTCGTGTAGGGCTTTGTGCGCGTGGGTGAGGAGGCGGAAGGTGATTCTCTTGTTGACCGGGAGCCAGTGCAGGTCTCTCAGGTGTCCAGAGATGTGGCTGCAGTGGGACTGTGGTGCGCATCATGGTCAGTGTATGAATGTCGTGGCCAGTACCCCCAAGCTCCATTGTCCCGAATAGGTAGCTCCATTTCACCTGCTCAACAGCTTTTACGACATCCAGAGATAGGATAACTTTCTCGAACCAGTTGTTATTATCTGCCTTAGTAAGTGAGAGCGTGTGCATATGTGGTTCGCGGAGGAGCATCCCAGCATGAACCCCACTTTTGAAGGGTGGATTAATGAAGAGATTTCTTTGTCTGGCCAGTATTTTGCATCCGCATTTTCAAGTGCTATGTGCCTGTAGCTGTAGCATTCTAGCAGATCACTCTCAGTTTTGGGATTACCAAGATCCAAACCCAAAAAAGAGTTCTAACAAGTACCCCTTTTCAAGTGCCTCATTAAAGAATGAAATTAGGATGGAAATTGTCAAGGCTTTATTCACTTTAGAACTCCACTAGGAAACCAGCCCCTTCCAGTGCCTAAGCAGTGGCCATAACATCAATGACTTTCATGACTTCCCCTGTAGTGATTTTGCTGTCTATTGTAGCAGTCTGAGCTTGGGTAAGTCACGGAAAACTGAGATGTGTAATGAGGTCTGCCTCTTGTGAGAGGCTGGGGCCACTGTCAGAGGTATATAGTAGCTTGCAGGGCCTTTGGAGTTCTGCTACTATATAGGTCATGAGTATCATGGGATTTGACATAGAGATAGAAAATCCTGTGATTGTCCTGAATGAGTCCAATTGTCGGAGTTGGGCTGGCAAATGGCATCTCGTTTTCTCCCCTCTCTCATAACATCTTTGATGAATGCGAAAAATGCATTGCTCTGCGTTCTTTGTCTATAATGTGTTTATTTGAATTTAGCGGTCCGGAGGCCTCCCAGAACTTTGTGTGAAGGCTTATGAGAATAAGTGGTAGGCAAGCTCCTAATGCTGGACAACGGTTGGAGCCAGGTATGAGCCACCTGTACTTTGGCCAATTCCAAGTCCCCCATCAGCATGCCTCTCACCATGACATTTCCTGTGCCCCCAGAGGGACTATTCCAACATTACTAAGGTCTTGTTGTTCTCGATGAACTGCTCTACATGAGAATACAAATGGTGTTTGTCCTGTGGGACACTTTAAAGAGAGGATTCATGCACCAGAGACTTCTAGCAGGTTTTCTTAAATACATGTCTAGAAGGAGATCAATAGGATTATGGTCAGACACTCCACACAGACTGGGTGATGCACTGACCAGTTGCTGGAGAAAAGTGTGTGTGAACAAAAAATAATCAATCCTGGTACGGAAATTGTGCTGTCAGGAGACAAAAGTGTAGTCAATCTCTTGTGGGTGCAGTAGCTGTCAGGGGTCTTGTAGGGCGTCGTCTGTCTCTATTGTGTCGAAGGTCTGGTTTTCCTGGTCTGTCAAGGATGAGATCAGTGGTTATATTCCAATCACCACCTATAACGACTCTGGTGGAGCCAAAAGAAGTCTATTGATCTTGGAGAGAGCATTGGATTTGGACTCAACCAGAGCTTAGACGGCACTAACAATAATGTAAGTATCTTAGATTTGTAGTTTCGTGAATACATACCTCCTGTCAGAATCCACCCATGTGTGTAACCATTGAAAGGGGTGATTTCGGTGCAAGAGAATGTCAACCTCTTATTTCTGGAGGTTCTGTAGCTCTCTCAGCAGACCCTGTTTCTTGAGTACTACACAGCCATATATGCCTTGATGCACCAAGTGCCTTTTAAGCTTGTCACACTCTTCTGGGAAAAGTTGGGCTTCCGGTAAGGGAGCTATTTCAGAGCTATTATGCTTAAGGTTAGTAAGTATGTTCTTCCATCTAATGAAGTGTGCTAGTGCAAGTTATCTTCAAAGGGTTCTGCATTCATAGGTGCCTGTAATCAGGTACTATATATATATATATATATGTCTGTGTGGATGGGTCCTTATTACAGAACCAAGAAGTAGGGTAAACAAGGAACATTAGGGAGTCCAGTTAGGTGATATCTGATGGAGTACAAAGGGTGGATGGTAAGCCAATCACACTATGAATGGGAGTGTGGGTCTAAGCTGATTAAAAGTCTCACTGCAAGCCCTCGAAGTGTTTTATAACTGGGATCTAGATCTTTCATACTAGAGGAAAGAGGTGGCACCGTCACTTATGGTGTATGGAGCTTCAGACCCTCCCATACTAGTTGACCGTCCAGCCATGGCGAGGATATAATAGATATCAGGTAAAAGTTGTGGTTGCTGTTCAGGTTGTATAAAAGCGAGATCTATCCCTGCCCTGCAAGGAAATAAAGTTTAACATGTAAACATTACGGAAGGTCAGTGTCTCTCCCTGGATCAGAGTTTAATTATGTCCTAATGGGTGATTTCAATTTGCCCCTAATCGTCAATGGCTTCCATGATTTTCGCTTGCTGCCTTGAGACCACTTCTGTGTCACCAAATCCCAGTGGTAGCATTCATACTGGTCTGATGGGTGTCGTCGATTCGGGACTTCATATTGTGAATTTGGTGCAGCAGACCTTTCTTGTAGGGAATCCCTTGAAGTGCCGCCCAGTACGTCTAGAACGTTTTCCAGTGTCCCTGGATCATGATATTCTGTTATGCTACCCCGAAATGCATAATCATGATAGCATTCAAAGATGTTGAAAAGTCTACTGTAATAATAATTTATGAGTTATTGTACTAGTATGTGCTATGTTTCTTCGCTTCCAGTATAATCTTTTGGGCCTGTTTGTGTCATATGCGTGATATTGCTTGGTGTGCTCTTTGAAATTCTAGGATTGGGTTAAGGGTGAGGCTCAAGAAGACTGGAGTAAAGATCCCAAAATAGCAAACATGGCATCTCTCTCGGAGCGTTCTGGTATTCCCTTAACCCTTATCTTGTCCCTCGGGCTACAGTATTCCAAATTAATAACTTTCTGTTGCCAAATCTCTTGCCCCAGTCCAGGATTTTTTCCAGGTGCCTTTTCACTTCTGAGAAGCAGCCATCCATAGACTTTAGCTGTGTTTGAAATTTGGGAATGTCTCCCCTCAGCCATTGGACTTCACTACTTGTTTCGTTTATGCCATATTCATACTTTCAGGAGTGTTGTTATAGCTGATTCTGGGACATCTGGGGCAGTTGCCATGACTGAAGATACAACTTTTGCTTGCTGACTTTTAGCCACAGCTTCAGAGAACAGGAGTTGACTCGTAGGCTTGGTTTTCGACATATGGCAATGGAAGAGAGCAAAGGCACTGGTAGGGTAATATTAAATTGGAAGTGTAACTAGCTGGACCACAGCAGCAGTCTGGGTTGTTAACAGTAAGGGCTATGATGTGTCCCAGGATTACAGTACGTATATTGGTCAACTTTAGTTTCACAAGGTCCTCAGAAGTATTATGTCTGTTGAATCACGGGGCAACTTGTTAGAGGGGCGGCTCAGTTGTTAGCAGTAAAACAGCAGCTGTGTGCATGTAGTGCCCGATGCTCTGCTATCCCTTGTCAGATGTTGAATGCAAATTTTAGGCTAGTGGTGCCCACTCCAAGATGGTGGCCACACCAGTAGTCTCATTTCACTTCTACACGTTCACCAACAATGGCCCTGGTAGCAGGAGTTTGTCCTTCTCCAGTCCGCCAGTCCCACGCCTTAGTTGCACCATTCACTGACACTCTGGGGTGCTGACATCAGGGGTGGCATCAAGCAGAGCAGCTGGGTGCAACGATAACAGTTCACCGGGCACCAGCACTCTACAACCCCACATACTTCAAGGAGGGTGTCCATGTACTCCATATGGGTGGTCCTGAGTGCAAGTCAGGCACAGCATGTCTAGATCATCATCTGGTGGTGGGGTCTGCAGGTGAAGCAGTGTGTGACTAGAAAATCATCTGGCAGATCACAGGCCAAATGTAAGCTGCCACCCCCACAAGGAGTTATTCTGGTTCTGAGGATGTGATTGTCTCATCCCCCTCACTTCCTGAGATCACCTAGACCAGCGGGATATGGAAGATTTGGCTCTCAGTTCCACATCCCAGCAGAAGTCATAAGGGTTACTGGTGCCAAGCCCAACCTCTCCTGGCATTTTACATTTGTAAATGCTTGCTTTTACAGGATTTATGGACAAAATGAATTTGACTTCAACGTGACAATAGATGACTACTGCCTCCTATGATGATGTAACTGGAGGATAAGTCAGAACATGTTAAGGGACTATAATATATGTCTACGCAACCCTGATCTGCCACACTTCATCACTCCTACATTCTTCTACTTCTTAATTTTTCCAATTGAATGAAAATGCATTCTGTTTTCACATCACCCATGTTAGAGCCATGTTGAGGATGGTACTGCATACCCCCACCATCAACATACTGTGCAGTAACCAATACTCAGTTTGTACTGCCTCCAGTTTGTCCTTTCCTAAGCCCACTCCACTGATTTAGATTTCTTCTGACTGGTTACTCCATCACAAGTTGAAAAGATATCCTCTCGCCAAAATCAAAATCCCATAGGGAATAATGGCATTTAGATTTTGGTGGATGGGATATCCCTCAGTGTTGTGAAAAAGTAACCCGTCACAGTTGTGACGGAGTAACCCACCCAGCGAATTCTAAATCAGGCCCTAAGTCACTTTGTCAAATATCATCTTTGGAGACGTCCTCTTGAAGCTACTCATGCAAGACGCAACATAGTTTTGGGCAACATGCTACAAGATCTCGGAGTACTAATTCTGCTACTAGTTGCGATGCTGAAATCTTAAGTATTATTTGCGTTGAACCCTGAGTGGATTTGTCTTCTATGATGTCCTGTTCAGCATGCTGCTTTGCGAGGCTCTGCCAGTGTCTATAATTGAATTGGGTTCCATGCCTGACATTCATATTGTGGCAATTACAGGTGCACTATAGGAATCTGCTGGACTTTCTTGCCCTAAGTGCGCCGGGTATGGCCAGACGTGGGTCTCAGGCTCACTGTGCCACTGCAATCAAGCTATCCTGGCAGATGAGGGGTGAAATCCATAAACCAGACCTAGGATGCTTGTTTCTGGTCCAGGGAGGACCTGGCTTGGCAGTTCGGGCTGGACTGTTCCCATGAGGCACAGGGTCAAGACTGATTTGCAGATGGCCAGGTCTAAACTAGGGTGGCATGGTGAGCAAAACAATGATGGATGTAACCCAGATCTCTTGACTGGGGGTGAATGTGTTGAGTTGTTCTGCATTTCGTCCATCAATTGTGTGTTGTTAGATTTGGGGGTCTCTAGTTGGCAGAGGTAGATACCTTTGACCAAATAGGGACTCTTGTGTCTAGTCAGGGTAAGGGGGTACACTCCTAAAATAACCCCTACTCACCCTCTTGGTAGCTTGTTTTGATTTGTTCTGCATTCCGTCCATCAATTGTTTGCATTCCGTCCATCAATTGTTTGTCTTTAGACTGTGCATACTCATAACTGATGGGGTGAGGGGGTCCATAGGTACCCCCATGTGCACCCCCCAACCCCCCTTCACCTTGCGGGCCCGTAATGGGCCCCCAAAGCAAGGACCGTATGCCGGAAAGGCATTCCCCTCAGCCCATCCTAATATGGCTGGTGGTGCCTGATAGACACCGCCACCATATTAGACCTTTTCCGCCGCGGTCGCCTTGCAACCGCGGTGGAAAAGCGGCGGGCGGTCTTCCCGTCCGCCACGGTCCCCCGCCATTATAATATGGCGGGTGGAAATAGGTGGTGGACGGGCAAGGATGGCGGACGGATCGCCACCCCCTGCATGGCGGTGGCGATCCGTCCGCCATCATAATTGACCCCTTAGTTGGGGGAAATCCTATCCAAGATCCACATTTTGTGCTCATTATTCATGTTCTGTTGCATTTTTGTATTTTCGTAGCGCAAAATGCACCTTTGTGTCCATTTTGGAAGCAAGTGGGCATTTTTGTGCTGAGAATGTAGTTCTAAATGCAGAATTACTCTTCTTGCATAATTCTCCAGAATCTCGCTGAATTATGGGGTAATTCAATATGATTATGCTACACCGAAGTTACTATATTTACGCCTACCCCCAGTTTGTACCACCCATAGAGTAATTTGGTATTACTAAGTTTTGTTTTGATGAGTTGTATCCTTCCAATGTTGACTTTAACATCTTGCATTGCAGCCCATAATTGATTCATTTACTCAACTCTCACCGTCTCTGTTTTCTCCCTGCATCACCTTTTTTTTCTGCCATGCTCCCTTTAATTTATAATTAGCCACTACAGCATCTGCTTTCTGGTCTTTCTTGAGATTTTCCCAGCAAAGTTACATTATTTTACATCAATTCTTTCAGCGTTTACACAGATTAAGCAATATTTTTTCCTCATATTGGAGTGATTTCAGCTATTTGCCTATTGCTTTCTTAACATTTGAGTTCTATATTACAGAAATTGATTTGTTTCAGTGCATTTACCATTTTCAGCTCTACTGGCGGAATTCGAAGAAACATTTTCTCTCATTATTTGAGGTAAATGGTGTCTTCAATACTTTTCAATTGTTTTACAAATAGTTCTTTATTGAAAAACCAATGTCAACAATAAAGATACCTTAAAGAGACAGTATAGGGCAGTATGCTACTATTGTCAAACACTTCACATGTTATAGCCCATAAATGTAATTGCTGTAAATTAAAATACTTCTGAAACAAATCTGTTTATGTTTTTTGGCCGATAGCACTGACAAATTAAAATAGTTGTGATAGTAATACAACTGCCGTGCCTGGTGGGGCTCACTGTGCTCTAAAGGGAGTCTATTGCTGGAGCAACGTCGTTTACAGCACTGTTGCATTGCTGAGCAATTGTCATTCTTAAAGAGGCAGCTTTGTTTTCAATTCATAGCCAGCAGACTCCCGAGGCAAGAGTTTGTTTTTGTCAATCAAAACATGTGTGTGGAGTTTTCTCCATGTACCCCAGGGCTAGTCTACATTTTCCATACCCTAACATGCTATGTCTCACAAGACGACCTTGGATGGGGAAATCAGTGACCATTGCCCTGCTCTAACAATGCAGGGTGACCACCACTATGTCCAATAGACCTGTGGAAAATGGACTGCAGGTCCAGGGTTATTGCTGTCTCTGAGGATGGTTCACCCTCTTCTTAATGGACTGGAGAAACGCAAGCTTGGCACGCGGGGAGAACTGTTGCCTTATGGCGATCCTCTCACTCTCCCAGCCCAACATGAGTTCCTAAACCTAGATGGGAGCAAGCCATGAGCACTGAGATAAAGATCTCTTCGCCTTGGACGTAGATGGTTCAAAGGGCTTCCATTGTGATAAGAAGTTTGTCTGCAGCAGAGCTGGGTGGCTCTAGGCTTAGAATTCTGACATGGCAATAATGCACCTGACACCACTACTGCTGCATGACTCAGAGCTCCTCCTACTCACAGAGGGATACTGATTTCTCCTAGAGGGCATGACAGGCACAACGGATTGGCATTGAGATTCAGAACCCATCACAGGTAGATGTTCAAGATATGCACAGTCTGCACAGTCTCACAGACTTAGAAAACCTGGCGAATGGCTGTTGCAAAGTCAATCCAGTTGTACTCCTTTTCTCTAGAACTCTCTCTGAATTTTATCTCAGAGAATTATATTTCTTCTGGCCCATGAGCACTGCCTTCTACAATGTGGAGTCATTTGCCCAAAAAAACACAAAAATACCGATTCTTATAGAATTCAAAAGAGAATTTGAGGAGTATTCCTAGGAAACTTAGACTGTCTTAAATTCACATGCTTATTATCTATCAATGCACAAATATAGCAAATGTGCATTTGTCTCATAAATGTAAAGCAGTAGTACATTTGGAATGATTAACTTTTTTTGTTTTAACATGGAAAATTCATTCCTGTACATAAATAATCAATAATGGTGGTTTGCTACTGCTCTGTGTGCTGCATTCTGCACACTTGTAAATCTGTAAATCTGCGGCAGCGCCAAAAAGCAATGGGTGTTGCGGTGGAACGCCCACAGCAATACCCATTGCATGCTCCTTTCATGCAGATACCTGCTTGAAAGGGTACCATATTTACAATGCAACGTTAAGCCACAAAAAGTGGCTTAGTGGCTTAATGCTACTTTGTAAATATGGAGCAGGGCAGTGCGCCACCGGATGGTCAGTTATAGTGCAATCCCCTTGTACATATGCTCCATTATTTCTTCAAATACAGTGCAGCAATTCAGGTGAGTAACCTATCTAACTAGTTGGTCTTAATTAATACATTAGTTATTTACAGTTTAAAAAGCTAAGCCTACATTTTTTGCCAAAACTCAATTTGATATGTTATTTGATGGCATTTGTATAATGCTTACGACCAATGTTATGGCAACATAGTGCACTCTCAATCTAGGCACCCTTTTCCTCAGGCGAAACTCCTCACCCACTCATGCAAGGACCTTCAGAACACCAGACCAACATACCTGAACAACCGCCTCTCCTTCCACGCACCCAAAAGAAACTTCGGATCAGCCAACCTCTCTCTGGCCACCATTCCACGCATCTACAAGGCTAGAACGGGATGAAAATCCTTCTCTTACAAGGAAATCAAGCCCTGGAATGACCTCCCCCTCCACCTCCACCTCCGGCAAGCCCCCTCACTGCACCAGCTCACGAAGGACCTCAAGACCTGGCTCTTCGGATGGCCACAGCACTCAAGTGAGCCGCCCTCTCCTCCCCCCAGCGTCTTGAGACCCTTGCAGGTGAGTAGCTGCACTTTACCAGCCCTGATTGATTAATTGACTGAGTACAATGCCAAACTACAATTATCTGCTAATACCGTTTCCCCAGACTCTTACCCACTTGCAGCAAACTCACCAAAATTGGTTCTAACTTCTTCGTGCAGGACAGTAACAGCCAAGATATTCAGGATGTTAACTCTGGGCCTTGAACATCATTTCCACCCAACCGCTTTCATTACATTGTTGTTCACAGAAAGAAGGGCAAGCATCTATCAATCATGATAGATCAATGGTGATCACAAAGGAATATACAAACATCAACCAATCGTCAACCTATTCTGGCCTTAAACACATTCTTCCTAAATTGTATTCTGATCAATGCTTGATCAAAGATCAAAGCCAATGGAATATCTTTAACCTACTCACTCAAAACTAGACCTACTGTTTATCACAGAAACACGGAGCCTGATTCACAAAGGTAAATTTGGGTGTTTGGTCTGAACCAAGATCAAATGTCTATGTTTCCAACTTTGGAAATTCAGAAAGGGCATTAACGAGTACTATATGTAACAACCTCATGTTCCCGGGATCGGGGAAGGTCAAGACAGAACAAGAGAAACAACCCTTTTTGGTACGAGACTATGTTAGACTCAGATGGAATCACTGAACAAGAACTTCTAAAGTTGTGGGGAAGGACAATGGTCGCGGAAGAAGGTAACCTACTCATTGCGTGGGCCAATTCTTTCACGATGTTAAATACCGTAGTTAAAGCAGCACCCCTCAAAAGAAATCATCTATTTACCCTATATCGAGTCTACATTTCTCCCAAAAAATTAGTTCAGATCACTAATTTAGAACATTGTTGTCCAAGATGTAAAGCCCTCAACGCTGACGACCTTCACATGTTCGTAGATTGTCCTAGACTTACAGATTTCTGGACCAGAATAGAAGATTTTATAACTGACGTATTGGGAATACAATTTCTTATTACTCCCACAATTATTTTATTTGGTTTAGACTCAGATTATCAGCATAATGATTTATTTATTTATTTATTTATTTGCAGGTTTGTATAGCGCTAGGAATAGCCTCCGCTGGAGTATCTCCGCGCTTGAGACAGCCGGCACGCAAGTATAGAGCAGTAGCATTGAAATTCTAAAACCCTCTGAAACAATTACCTAAGTCTAAGACAAAAGTCTGGTTTAGCTAGTTTTGGCTAAACAAGAAAGTTTTCAATTGTTTCCTAAAAAGGAGATGATCAGGGCATTGTCTCAGTAAGAGTGGAAGCCCATTCCACAAAATAGGACCCACCACAGACAGGGCCTTTCCACCCAATCTAGTTCTACTGGTCTTGGGTACACTCAGCAGCAGCTGTTCACTAGACCTAAGAGTGCGAGAAGGGACATATGGCACAAATTTTCTGGCCAAATATTCCGGTCCTAGATCATGTAGACCTTTATGTATAATACAGCAGGTCTTAAACTTCACTCGTTGGCGTATGGACAACCAGTGAAGTTTATTCAGCAAAGGTTTAGATGGAGATCTAGGGGGGGCGTTCAGAACCAGCCTGGCTGCTGTGTTCTGCACTACTTGCAAGCGGTCTAGTACCTCTTCATTTGCACCTGCCAGAAGACCATTACAATAATCAAGACGGCTGATTACTAAAGCCTGAACCAAAGTTCTTCTAAAGGAGTCCGGGAGGAAAGGGAATATCCTACGAAGGAGACCTATCATATGAAAGCAAGATCCCACAATGCTGTTACCATGTTGTTTCATAGTCAACTCCGGTTCCAACCGTACCCCCAGGTTCTTGATTATTAGCTTAGGTTCGGGGTCTGGGCCTAAGTCCAGTGGCCACCAATCAGGGGACCATTGGACCCTGGCTTCACCGAAAGCATCACCTCGGTCTTACCAACATTACATTGAAGAAAGTTGGCAAACATCCACCGAGATACAGCTTTCATCCCCTCGGAGAAAGATTGTATAACCTCCGGTGTTAGTTGTTTGAAGGGAAAAAGCAACTGCGTATCGTCAGCATAGGACACTGGACAGAAACCAAAGGCTCTGGTTATATCTGCCAAGGGGGCCACATAGGTGTTAAAAAGAGTCGGGCTCAAACAAGATCCCTGAGGAACCCCCTTGGTGATCTTAACCTCTTCCGACCTGAACTCACCCATGGTGACACATTGGGTGCGGTCGGAGAGAAAGCTCTTTATCCAGTCCAGTGCCTTGCCTCTGATTCCATTCACAGTCAGTCGTTCGATCAGGATGTTGTGTGAGATGGTATCGAACGCTGCTGATAAATCCAGCAGCACCAGGACAACGGAATAGCCACTGTCCTGGTACATGCGGAGATCATCCGTTATCGACAGCAAGGCCGTTTCAGTACTGTATTTTGGCCTAAAACCTGACTGTGAGGGATCAAGGCTTCCCGATTGTTCAAGGTATTTGGAAAGATGTTTATTTGTGTGCTTTTCGATGATTTTCCCCAAAAAAGGTAGCAGGGAGATCGGCCTAAGATTAGACATATTGGTCCAAGGGGAGGAGGTGTTCTTCCTAATCGGTCTGACTAGGGCCTTTTTCCATTCCCGTGGGACAGTTCCTGTTGTTAATGAGAGATTCACCAGTCTCTGAATATCAGGACCAAGTGTTCTCCCTAATAGTCCCATTAACCTGGCTGGTAGTAAATCAGACGGGCTCCCACTTTTAATGTCATTAAGCAACTTCTCAACCTCTGACAGAGAAATCTCAGGAAAATTATCAAAGGTGTCGGAGTTGGTGGACACAGTTTGCACCAGTATGTGATCATCCTGGCTAGTCATGGCTGGGATAAGTGCCTCTATCTTATCATAGATAGCATCAATTTTTTCAGTAAAAAAAGTCGAAATGTTGGCACAAAGATGTTGAGATGCCATATCCGCACTTTCGCATGCCACAGGTTTTAATAAGGTATTTACAATCTGGAAGAGTACTTTCGAATCGTTGCCTGCTGCCTCTAACTGCGAGGTGACATAGTTCTTACGTGCAGATCGAATGGCTTTATGATAGGTGTTTATTGCTTTCTGATGATTAATTTTGTCTTCCTCTAAGTGCGACTTTCTCCATATCTTTTCAGTCTTCCTAGCTATGCGCTTGAGGCTTCGCAGTTCTTCCGAAAACCAAACCTCCTGTTTCCTAGCAAGACACTTTTTAAATGTTTTTAGCGGGGCAATCTGCTGCACCGCAGTGTTAGTGGCTGAGTCCAGTTTTGAAAGTGCAATGTTAATATCATCAGTAGCCAAAATAAAAGGAGGAACATAAGCCTTTTTAAAAGTTTCATCGGTTATTTTATGCCATTGCCTTCGTTTAAGTGGAATTTGTACAGGGAGATTGGAACATGTTACCATCTCCGGCATTGAAAACTCAAGCACAAAATGATCTGTCCAATTACACTGTTTAGGTGCATAGCATTCAATACCAGAAAAATTGGAGAGAATCAGGTCTAAAGTGTGACCTGCCAGATGCGTAGGTCCACTATTACGCTGTTTCAATCCTATTAAAGATAAGTCAGTCAGGAAGGCTTGGGCCTCATTATTATTTTCTATCTCACTATGAATATTAAAATCACCAACCAACAGAAAATCTTTATCTAGGCAAACATGCTGGGCAAGTGTTTCCACTAACTGTTTAGAGGCACCTTTTATGGGGCCTGGGGGGCGATAAACCAAAGCTCCCTTTCTACTGTGTTTGGCTGACACACCAATCTTGAAAACCATTATTTCAAAGGCCGAATTACACCATTGGTCTAGAACCGAAACCGAGATGTTATCTTTATGAACAATTGCTATTCCCCCACCGGCTTTTTTGGGTCTGTCCATTCTGATGATTTTGTAACCTTCCGGTATACCAAGGGTAATGGCCGGGATGGAATGGGGTTTAAGCCATGTCTCCGTAAGGAAGCACAGGTCGGCTTTATATGTAGAAATGAGATCCTAGACCTCAATATAATGCTTTGCTAAAGACCATATATTGCATAGTAAGTTCTTCCCACCCTGAATTAGTACAGTGGGTGTATATTTAATGTGTTGTTGGGGGCATACATTTCTTACTATTTGGAATTGGTGTTGACATAGCCTGCACGAAAATGGCCCCTCTGGAGAGCAATGATGTTTTTCCTCACATAGTGTAAGTGGGTTACTTCTTAAACACATTAGAGCCTGTGATGAGTAGATCAACCTGGGTACCTTAGGTCCAAATGATGTTACTGCCATGGCCCCTGGTCCCGTCCAGTCGCGGACGGGCGCAGACGGGCTTCTCTCTGGCGCGTCTCAGGCGCTTCGCTGCGCGCGATCGCTGCGCATTCACTGCGACGAGGGGGCTATATACCCCTCTGCGTGCTGCAGCTAGAGCGCTGACCGCTCGATGTGGGCGGAAGTCACCTGGCTCTGCCTGACCCGCCCTCCGCTCAACGGCACTGGTTGCCGAGTCGGACCGGGGCGGGCAGGTCGTGTGATCGAGCCCAGGCTTCGCAACAGTTAAATTTCACAATGCGCCTAAACGCCCCTGACCTTCAGTGCAAATAAGGTAAATTTGGTGATTTATAAAAATACGGCGCTAATTAAAATACACTTTCAACAGTTACTGTCATTAAAATTAGAATGCTAGGTTCAGCAGCTTACAGCACTCAGCGTCAGCGGGTCGGGGAGACACTGCCACCGTCCTCCGTACCGCAATTCGCCGCCTGCTCCCCGCTGCCTATATACCCCTCTGCGTGCTGCAGCTAGAGCGCTGACCGCTCGATGTGGGCGGAAGTCACCTGGCTCTGCCTGACCCGCCCTCCGCTCAACGGCACTGGTTGCCGAGTCGGACCGGGGCGGGCAGGTCGTGTGATCGAGCCCAGGCTTCGCAACAGTTAAATTTCACAATGCGCCTAAACGCCCCTGACCTTCAGTGCAAATAAGGTAAATTTGGTGATTTATAAAAATACGGCGCTAATTAAAATACACTTTCAACAGTTACTGTAATTAAAATTAGAATGCTAGGTTCAGCAGCTTACAGCACTCAGCGTCAGCGGGTCGGGGAGACACTGCCACCGTCCTCCCTACCTATTTGGCAACCAAATTTATTTTTTATTTGATGGTCTTAGCGAGGCGAGAGATATGTAAGGCCTGGAAGAACACTTTGCCCCCCATGTTTTCTGATTGTTTGAAATATATCATATACATAAGTGAATCTGATATGGCCTGTGATAGCTCTAGCCATGATAAAATCTGGGCGGCCCTAGTGGCCTGGCGGAATCGATGAGACTAACTTGGTTGTATTTCGATGATTTCACCTAGGCACTGTGGGTGCCGGCTCTCCAGCTCATTCCAAGGGTCGTATAGTTACCGAGAGTTGGAGTGGAGCCTGCAAACAGTTGAACTAGAGGTGTATCCATACCTTTTCCTATCCTTTCTTTGAATTGTGGAGGCCGGAATATCATTGTAAAGGAGGGAAGAGGGGGATTTCCTCATCTAGAAAGCCCATTTTCGGTATATGAGGAATACAAAAAAAAACAACAACAAAAAGAGAAACAACCTCTAATATGCTTTTGCTGCATTTATTCGGAAAGAACAGAAAACAAGAAACAACCGAATATCAACTCAAACAGTACAGGAGGTCTTAATGATCAAAACAGTAGTAAATAGAGCAAGGTCAACGATACCCATTAGCAGCACCGGTCCCTTTGCCTTTCAGGGGTTCATACCGTCCTCCGCATGGATACCGGTCCCGGTATCCGCCAACGGAGGGCACTATGCTAAGAAACGGCCGAAAATGCTGTTCGAATGCTGCTAAGGGCTTAAGGTCAACGTGGTCGCTTTTTAATCCCGTGTAGGTGCTATGTCGGGGAAGTTTGAAATTGGGAATGCCCGGCCAGGCACTCGACCATACAGCTCTAGACAAGGGAGCAGCTGCTCCACCTTCTCTACCTTCCACGCCGAATTCGGGGCACGGTATTGGACCACCGTGATACTTCTTGTGCTTCTCAGCAGAGACGCGGCAAACACCTCCGCGGTGTGCGTCTCTACTTGCTTAACCAAACAGTGGAGCAATTCCCAAATCCTAGGAGCGGGGGCAGAGAGCAGCCGCTCGATCTTACCTCCGTGTTCACTGTTCCCGTCCTCTGTGGTTAAACGTAGGTACTGAGTTGAGCGTCTCCTCTCCTGTCTTTCTCTGCGGGCTAACACCCGAACTGGCTGTGAATGAGGGGAGCAAGATGCCGAGAGCCGACGCTCGATCTCACCTTCTCTCCTTGAAACAGGTCCGCTGCAGAATCAGAACGCTGCGCATCCGCGTCCGCCGGCTGCAGGCAAAGTCGGCAAGGATCAATAATATCCGACGCCACGTCTTCGCCGATGTGCGCTTTTAAGGCGTTTCTGGTCAGCGCTCCTTCCCGTAGGCATGCTGGTCATTGTAGTTTCCTTGCTGCCATATTGTTCGTTACTTTGCAGGGTTGTGCTGTGAACAGGAATTGGTACGGGCGAGGGGGAATTCCTGACACTATATTTATGTTAGCACTCGGCTGGATCCACGGACATAAAGGTAGTACCCGTAAACGCCCCCCACTCACCTCACGCCTTGAGCTTCCTGCTGTGGTGTGCCTAGGACATCACTAACGTGTGGACTGGCCACAATTTAATCATACATCCGAGAGGGTGTCTGGGGGAAAGTAGATGCTTTTTCAACCCACAGTCAACGGATGTGCCAGTTAGGCAGGAGGAGAACTTTCAATACCCTCGACTCGTGCACTATAATAGTGACTATACAGCTCGGGACACAATGAACGGGCTCTACTGACCCTCAATTGCCTTTCCTGATATCTGGGGTGGGACTCGGTTCCCCAACTTAAACTGCTCCAAGGAGAGGGAGGGGCCTACCTCCTATTAAACGTACCCTCCTGCTTGCAGAGCTGGACAAGGGTGGGCACGTGCGGAACCATTTGTGGCCAGACAAGGCAGGGCTGGACCCCCCTTTTTAGCCCTCTGTTTCTGGCCGTGATAGAGCTATGAACTCTGATGGTGTGTTCCAAAGTGGAACAACAAGAAGAGATAGAAGACCAGACAGGTCCGTGTACAATTTCCTTTTATTACTTTTTACATCCTCTTATTTGTTCTGTTACCTCTATAGATAGTAATTACTAGTTAACAAGGTATAGACAATGGGCAAATGTAAATTACTGCAGCTACTGGGAAAGGGGGTTCTAAAACCGACTGTCACCACTAAATAAACTACCAACTATTTGATGAATTCTATGGTCCAACTCAATAGCGTAATCAATAATGTGGAGGAAATATTGGCCGCAACTAAATCTGCCCTACATGATGCTATGGCTAAGGTGGCTGAGAAAGATACTGTGATGGAGCCAGGGAAGTCTCTTATCGCAGAAAAGAATATGACATCATGCGTATTTAATAATTCCCTGACGCTTAGCAAGGACTCCCTGCCCGGGGAGCCATCTTCTCCTCCAGCAAAGAGAATCTGCCAGCTGGCAGACACACTTAAAACACCTAGATCTAATGCCTAAGATAAATCGTTAAAACCTGGTAAAACAATAGATTGTTCTCTAAATAATGTACATAATAGATTGACAACATTAGAGGAATCATTTAAAAATGAATTGGAGGCCATAACATCTGGGATTTCCCTACTTTAGGTAACTGTTAAGGAAATACTCGATCATCTAAAATCACCCTCTGGGCAGTCTACTATAAGGGAAGCTGCACAAACCAACATTGTGGCAACTGCAACCTTAAACACTACTCCTACCCAACAACCGCCAGTTTTGACTGCAAACAACGATTATCATCAACCCCAAAATACAAGACTCCAGATATCCTTACATCTTCTGCCGGAAGCTATGCCTTTTGTAATTGTTTTGAGAAACGTACCTATCTTAAGGCCTAATGTAACAGAGAGCTGGTTCGAGCATATAAACAAGGTGATACACTCGCTGGCCAAACAATCGTGGAGCACAAACGATCTTGCCCAAGAAATCATAATGATTAGAAGATTTGGATGGATAGGTCCTTCAAAGAAAACTAGTGATGATGACTGCATTGTGGTAAGAACCCACCTCTCTTGCCTGACATGTAAATCTGGTGCCAAGAACACCACTGGAAATATTCGAGCTGCGCCTTTGGGTTTTTACTACAGGCCAGAAATGTTTGCAGGTAGGACTGATACTCCTATACTTGCTGCACTACCAGTTGGGCAGAATATTACTCGACAACAATCAAAACTTCCCAATAGGCCACAGATCACATTTCCAACAACGAACCGGTTCCTCTCCCTTTCGTACCTCGATGATCAGGACTGACAACAGGTGGGGGAGGAAGACAAGAGCAGTAATCACATCAACTTATATCATGTAGATCCTGAAGCACAGAACCGCCGACTTGGGTATCTCAAATTGTCCAAGGACATACACAGATATCTATCAGTTACACTATGAATCAAAGATCTTTGATTCAGGTACACCAACCCGCCCAACGACTGAGTCTGCTAACTGGTCGAAATACATGATATAGAACATGAAACACAGATCCCTGACACTGGTATTTCAAACTGCCCAAATAGGGGAAAATTTAATTTTGCAATTAAGACATGAATATTGCAGGAATAAAGAACAAACTATCAAACCCAGAGTGGCTGGAGGTCACCTGCCACGCTCAACTAGTCTGCTTACAAGAGACATGGTCACCAAGTGATTTTTTTGTGGAGGGTTTTATCTCATTTCTAACCCTGGCAACCCCTTCAGAGGGAGGGCGGGCTAATAGAGACCTAGCAGTATTAATATCTATAAGCGCTTCATTAAAAGTAATGAGGTCCTGCTTGTCCTTCCCCCTATTTTCAATGTATCCACTTGACAACAGCAGAAAGGTTATCAGTAATTTTATAATAATGTTTTTGATAAAACCAAAGTAACTGTTATAATGGATTTAAGCAGAGAGATTGAATTATTCCTAACTTATATTGAGGATGACTATATTTTATTATGGTTTAGAGATTTTATTCTGAGTAAATGCTATAGGCAGGGATCTGAAAGTTATGGTTGTTAAAACAAATGGGGATAGCATGTTACATTTTTCGCACAATTCATATGGAGAAGCATTAAATGAAATTATTTTTAAATATAGGCTGGTTCTCCTGGAACAATGTATTGCTGAAGACCAAATGTTAGTGGCAAAATATTATGTATGGGAACAGCAGAAGTTATGTCATTAACCATATTTTGGTGACAGAAAATGGACAATGCCTAATAGATTGCTTTAACGTTACTCCAAGTGCCCATAGTGACCATGCTACCCTGAAATTAGTCCTTAATATGAATATCTCAAGGCCAAATAGTTCACAAAATATGTATCAAATTGAAATACAGGGTAGAAATGGTCTTACTTGATGGTATTCGAAGATTAGGGGAAATTATGGCAGAAACTCTTAGAGATTTCTATATATGGGCAGATTTTAAGTCCTCCCCTATGTGTATTATGGAAGCCTTATGTAAAAGTTATGGCTAGAATCTCAGAGAAACTTATATGTCTGACTAAAGGGAAAAGAAAAAAAGAAAGAGGGGTTGGTTTAATACAGAATGTTACTTGATAAATAGAAATCTAAGGAAAATCTTACGGGATTCCCCAAGAGAATTGGAAAAAATCCATAGATGAAGGTTATGTATAAATCCACCTTAGACAAGAGGAAAAGAGAGTTGAAAGAAAAAAATCTGGGAAGATCTGTACCAGGCTGCCGAATCAAAAGATAATTCCTTTTTCTGGAAAATAATAAATCAGCCATTTCTAAAAGAGAGAGGAGTACAAAGGATTGAGGGACTCGTAAAACAGGGGGACTGGATAGAACATGTTAATACAATTATTACTCCGGAAAGTACTATTTAAAATTTGCTAAGCACACATTTAGATCAAATTGATGCCATGGATATTCCTAACATAAGTCTAGAAGAGGTCATTAACGCCATAAATAAAGGAGCAAGTGGGAAGGCCATAGGCCCGAATGGCGTTCCGATAGATATTTTTAAAGCACATGTCACCTTATGGGCCTGGATGCTTACCCAAGTATGCAATTCTATAGCAGAGGGTTTCCTCCCTGCTTCATGGACAGAAAGTACAATAGAACAAATATTAAAAAAAGGTAACAGAGGGGACCCGAAATGTTACCGTCCAATATCCCTCTTGGAATCCAGCGCTAAATTAATGTACAGAATCCTCCTGGGTAGGCTAGAACAATGGGTGGAGGAAAAACACATACTTACTGACACACAATATGGGTTCTGGAGTGATATTGGAACAATAGAACAATGGGTTAACCTACATTTTTTTATTAATAAATATACAGTTGTGGAAAATGAGTACGATTTTGGTAAACATTATCTGCGCCATCTTGCCTTTTCCCGGATGCCACACTTTTGTCGTGCGCACCCGCCATTTTAGGTGCCTCGATCAGAACCACCCTCTGCACGCCGCTGGCCCCCAGCTTAGCCCTTCGCCCTCGCACAGCCCGCGCACTAACAACCCCCGCTCTCACATGCCTTGGGTCATAAACCCCTCTCTAGCACAGCTCTGCCTCAAAGCCCCATCCTGTTCCCAGCGCGACCCCTCCCTTCATTCTTTTCATAGCCCTTTGATGCAAAACCCCTTTTCCTGCGCCCGTTTGTCTTCCTCGTTCCCAGGCCGACACCTAGCTCTGCCGATACTATTCCTTGCCCCTCCACGTACAGTAGGAAGCTTCCCTCATCAAAGGACCCCCGAGTTGATCAAAGCCCCCACCCCATGAGATCCGATCGAACCCCCCACATTCCATGAATCGACGGAATGTCCAGCTGCGTGATAATCATCACCTGTTGTGACCGGGGTGGGGGACTTCTACTGTAAATGTGTGTGGGAACGGGCCGGAAGGGGAGATTCCGGGAACGTCTTTCCGTACATCAAAGCATTGCCATGAATATGTAATCTATAATAAAGCAATAAAACCTGTATATAAGAGGCCAGGCCTCAGAGATGCAGTTAGAGCACCTCATGACGATACCTGCTGTCTAACTGATGTGTTCTCCTCCGGAGAGAATAAACCTTGTTTCCTGCCTTCCCGTCTCCAGCGCCTGCCTCTTCATTGATTAATAATTCGTGGGTTACAGAGGCGATACCGCCGGGCACAAATATCGATTGCCCCTGACCGTAGTTTCTACACAGTAGAAAGGACAGGACAGGTGCACCTATGTTTTGCTGGTCTGAGCAATGCGTTCAATCTGGGAAATCATAACAAACCTTGGGTTACACATGCGGACATTGGAGCCCTTTGGGGGTATTATCAAATACCTGTCCCAATGGTACTCTTACCTTATCACGCAGGTGTGATATGGACCAAATGGGGAATGCACAGAAAGCTTTAATGTTACCAGTGGTATTAGATAGGGTTGTGTCCTTGCCCCCTTGCTCTGTTCACTCTACATAAATGGGGTGGAGGAATGTCTACAAAAAATTAAAGCTGATGTCCCCGTGGTCGGATCTTACCAGATCCCCATTTTATTATATGCAGACGATGCCGTCCTCTTATCTAGAACAGCCAATAGGCTGCCGCTCTTGATAGATAATTTTGCTAAATTTATGGATAACAAAGGTATAAAAGTTAACTAAAAGAAAAGTATTACTATAGTAGCTGGAAAAGGAAGATCAAAAAAGAGGATACATCATATAAAGGGGAGAGGCTAGCGAAGAAACAAATATTCATATACCTGGGAATCCAGTTCACTGCATCAGGGTCTGGGGAATGGCAATTACATATATCGAAAATGAAATTTGAAAGCCAATTAAAGATATCTAATATGAAACTTTTAAGAGTGATAGAATCAATTGTTAGGTTTTCCAGTAAAAAAGGCCAAATCAGAGAAATGCTGACATTCTACAAAAGCAAATGCCTCCCAAGCGCTGGTTATGGTGCTGCCCTACGGGGTTATACAAATTGTGCCAAGATGCAAACACTAGAGAACTTGTTCCTGGCTTGATTACTGGTCGTCCCGAAATCAAGCTCAACGTACATAACACATAAGGAAGTAGCAGTTCCTTTTCTTAGAGGATAACCTATATGTTAGACCCAATATTCTTTGGTACAATATATGGCCAAAACAGGGATACAGTTTACAAAGGCAATAATCGTAGATTGCGTCAGGCTAGATGGAAGAAAATAACATGGATGTCCTATTTAGACACCTTTCTAAGAAAAATGGATCCCACCATTGGAGTCAATGATACAGTTAAAGCCCTTACTTATTCTAAAATAGACGTTAGGACCAGATGTGGCTGGTGACATTTGAAAGTGGTGAGGCGTAAAACAATTATCACACTGTGCTGTGGCGAGCTAGCGAAGCACTTTTCCATCCTCACTCACACACCTTCTCCGTGCCTCTCTACATTTATCTGTGCCTTCCCCATACACCATCTCTGCCTACACGCAGACCTCTCTATTTTCCTGCGCTTCCTCATTTCCCCCTCTGTCCTTCTCCTGACACACCCATAGTGCCCATATCGGCCCTTACACCCGCCCCCCACAGTAAGCAGAATATGTAATAAACAGACCCGACAAATTGTTGATGGGAAAACGGTGAGCAGGTTTATTAGCATACAATACCAGCAAGGTGGGTTATCTTACAGATGATCCAAAGGCAAGCTGCCCCTCGCAGCTTCCAACCTGATGGGCCTTGTAGCACCGCGGCCTTGGCCAGACGGTGCTTCGCGGTTGTGATGAGAGAACAAGCCACTCCCAAATCCGGTGAACTCTTTGTCCACCTTCTTGCTCACCCCCCCCTACGAGGGGCGTAGCGTTAAGCGACCCCCGGTTGTCCAGGTTTCCAACCGGCCGTAGGATAACGGGGCGCCGTCGCACCCCAGGGTCCACCGCACAGATCTCCCGGGGATATTAGGCCTCAGGACCCTATATACACCCTATACACATATATACTTCCTCCCGCCCCCTCTGCAGAACGGAAGTGACGCGCCACCCGGGAAGAGGTAATCACCCTTGGGCTGGAGGTGTGCCATCTTGGGGCACTAAGGGGCCGCCCTCCTATGAGGGTCCCCTGTGGGCACCGTCGGTCCGCCCTCATTCCCCCGCCTCTCTCCCTTTTCCTAATCTCTCTTCCTTATCTCTGTATCTTTGTTGCTCTTCCACTCTCTCCCCTCTCTGTCTATCTTCATTTGCTCTTTCCCTCCTTCTCTGCATCCTTTATCCATCTCTTCATCACTCTCACAACTCAGCATAAACAGAAGCGGCATTGTCAGGGGAGCGCATCTGCCCATTAGCACTGTCTGTCCAGACTTTGTAAGGAGCTGCACTTACTGTATGATGAGAGAGAGAGATCCATTAACTGCAGCCAGGACGGAGAGAGCTCAGATGTGCTTAGGATTGTTTATGATTAAACCCTAAAACAGGTGCAATGAGGCAAAGGTATAAAAAAAATGAAGAGGCGACATGCTGATTTGCAAGCAAGTCCCGTGCTGCTACCAGAGCCTTGTGACACGGCTGTGGGATGCTGTTTCCTATTCAGCCTTCCCAACCACCGCTGGGGCACACGCTGACCTTTGCATCTTGAGGCGGGAGTGGCAGAGGGTTATCTCTGCAGTTAGAGTCCTTTCCAAAGCACAGAGGTGTATCGTCGTTGAGCTTTCCGAACTCTGGATGCGTGATGAATACAACGTAGTGATTGTGTGTTGTTGGCAAATGGGTTGGTGGCTATCTGAGGAGAGGGCTGGCAAGCACCCAGCAAAACAGATGCCAAAGTAAGGCCCGAGATGTTCTGATAAATGTGTAGTCTGTCGGCCTTTGCCTGGGAAAAGAACGGCGAATTTTAGGCTCTTTCTTGGTACCTGGAATTGAGTAGTTGAATCGAGCACAGAAAGCAACGTGGTTGGATTTGGAGGGATTGGTACAATCCAGCCGTGGCCGGCATGCTCAAGGGAGGGGGTGGGGGGCGCGGGTGTTCACAGGTGTCCAACTTCCTTCACATAGGTTCTTGTTAAAAACGCTATTGTTTCCCGGGGATGGCCGTGGCCACGTCAGTGGCCGAAAACATTAAAACACACACCATTTTCTCCAAGAATGCTTATGGGTGCACAAACAAACACTGTTCCAATATTGACCTCAATACCATGCTAAATATCCATGGCGAGACCAGCAAGAGATTTGTAAACTTTCTGCTGACTATGGGGATGCCAACTGACCCTTGTTCCTAGCATTACACTAGAAAAAAACCCTCCGGTATCAAAGAGAGCATTGCTGGGCAGGCAACAAGACCTCTTTGCACCCCAAAAATCTGTGGAGGAGAAGCCCCATTGGGCATTCGACCAGAGGAAGAAGGAATAATAAATAAATAAATCCTACCTTACCACCGGGGCGCCACCTGCGCTCCTGGCCGATGTGATGTGCAGCCGGGTCCTGCAACAGGAACAGGACAGAAAGCAGCCAGTTGCCACCGTACTACACGCTCCTTGACTCGTGTCGTGTGGCACTGGCGCGCCGCTGCGCCAGCCGCGGTGACATGCCACAGCGTAGAGAAATGGCCAATCACCACTGCATGGCTCACAAATGCCACAGTGTGATTGGCCTACAACAGTGCAGCACTAGGCAGGGCCACCACCCACGTGTGGCACCATCCTGCAGGCTGCCTGGCTGTGCGGTGACTGCCCTCAGCCAATCCTGGCGCTGCATCAGCAGCGCCACTGCGCGGGGATTGGCTAAGAGCAGGGTTACTGCCTGCCCATATGAGACCCGGGGGCCCAGGTCCCTCGCAGTCTGAATCGCTAGGGAGGAGGAGGGGGAAGGTACTGTACTGCGTGTGCGCATGCCCGGGCCAGTAAGTAAAAAGAATAGCCCAAAAATTGACATGCGCACACTGCAGCTGCGCTGTTTCCGCTGCACTGTCAATCACTGCTGCAACCCCGCCCCCACACCTTCCGCGATGTAGGGCTTGTCTGGTTAATGGTAATGCTCCCTGACTGAGCTAGCATTGCTGTGCGGCGCAGACTGCGAGTGCACTTATTATTTTTCTTCTAAATCCTCCTGAATGATGTTAGAGTGAGTGACGGTCATCCATGGATAGTGGGGCAACGCCCCAATGGACACACCACCACTGGTTAGGACTATACTCAGGGTACAGAGAAAAAAAGAGAGAGATATTAAAGAAAGCAAAAGGCCCACAGTAGATAGATACGTGTTATACCATGTACTTGAGGGTCAGCCAAACTACCTGACATTTGTCAAGAACAGCCAACAGAGGTTCTATTTTACCAGGTTACGATTAGGAATACTACATTTATGGTTTGCTTTTCCAAAAAGTGGGGCAAGGACTAATAATTTTACAAAATGTCCATGTGATGGCAACTCAGGACAAAGCACAATGCACTTTATCATATTCTGCAGTTTTTATAATGACCTTAGGAAACGTTTTTTAGCTCCGCCTTTTAAAAATGATATATTTATTAGCAGGATGCTTTTAACTATTTATGTGCTTTCGAAAATAGCGATATTTGTGTATCTGCCATAGCATTTATTACAATGGTCTTAGGAAGAAGAAAAAAACTGGTACACTCTGAGGCCCTAACATATGAGACCCCAGAGTAAATGTATTACCTTTTAGTCTGAATGTATAATATGAATTCTATTGATTATATTGCATAAAAACTGGGTGGGACTTGAAGACATATGATTAGTAACGACTCTTGGATCTCTATAGAGGCCTCGGCCAGCTCCTAAGAGATGGTTTCCACGCTATCAAACCACAATTGTCACAGGGAATTTGTTTGGGGAAGGCATATTCGTATATGAACCTGGATTGTTTAAATTTTTCTTTTGATTGTAATGTTTTTACTGTGTACTTTTATGGTTTTATGCTCATAAACCATATAAAGATTTTGAATTTGAATTTGAAGTAGCTCGATATACATTAGACCCCATGTTCTGCAAAAGAGGCATGATGTGAGGATTAAGTGATGGAGGAAGAGTGGCTCAACAGACAAACAGCGGAAGCACATACATAGGGACTGTTACAAATAGACAAATGCTTGGGAAATAGACACAGATTTATTTGGAGATTGTGGAGAACAGGCATTTGGAGGTTAGGGCTGAGACTGACGTATATCTGGGGTCATCAGAGGAAGAGAACCAATTACAGCCATCTGGATCACAATCCTTCAGGCTCTATTTATCATTCCTTATTGGGCAAGTTAAGTACTGGACGCAGTAGGGAATTATTGCCTCACAACATCTTCAGGTATAGGGGTCCCACTGCGGAAAGTATTGCATAGTTTCCATATCCTTGCACGTTTGCTGTTTTCCTCTTCCCAATTTTAATTTCTTCATAAGATGATCCTTTTTATGTCTCTTGAGAACCTTATGGATATTTCTAAAGTTTACCATCTGAGAGGGGTCTTGTTGGAAATGGCCCTTTTTGCAGGGTTATCCCCAAACTTTTTGCTTCTTCCTCCTTTATTTTTCCTGACCTGTGGTTGTTGGCATTAGTACTCTGGGCACTTTACCACTGCTGATCAGTGCTAAAGTGCATATGCTCTCTGGGTAAATTGTTATTGTGATTTGTTATCCATGATTGGCATATTTGTTTTACCAGAAGTCCCTAATAAAGTGCACTGAGTGTGCCAGGGCCGGTGATTCAAATCCTACTAGTGGGCCTTCAGCACTGATTGTGCCACCCACATGAGTAACCCTAAAATGGTGTCTCAGGCCTGCCACCGCAGTGCCTGTGTGCAGTTACTAACTGCCATGCTGACCTGACCAGTGTCCACACTGGCCAGGCCTAACCCTTCCCTTTTTGTACACATTAGACACCTCTATAGAAGGCCCTAGGTTCCCCCTGGGCAGTGTGCAGTGTATGTAAAAGGTAGAACATGTACTAGTGTGTGTGACATGTTCTGGTAGTGAATTACAGCCATTTTTGTTTTTCACTATTGAAAGGCTATCTTGCCCATAGGCTATAATGGGGAATGCTGTGTATAATGTTTGCCTGCATATCTTCCCATAGGAGCATGATAGAAAACAAGCTTCTGGTATCCCTGAACTCAGAATTTAATAACCCATATTTTAGGAAGGTTGTTTTTTAAATACTGTGTTTGAAAACAGCACTTTTAGAAAGTGGCTGCTTTCTTGTCTGACCTTTCTCTGTGCCTTTGGCTGTTTGTGAATTGACTTTCTGTGTTTGTGAGTGACAGGGCTGGGGGATTCCAGGAGACAGAATTACTCCACCCAGTGGTGAATAGAGAGATCTGCATCTAGATGGGAGGGAGGAGTTGCACCTGGGACCTGAATAGGACTGTGCCTGCCTCCAACAGTGTTGGCTCCACCCCCTTTGGTGTGTCTGATGTCTCTGCCCTGCACTGTGAAAGGAAAGAAAGAATCGTGTCAACAAAGTGCTCCAGGGCTGTGCTTTCCCTCCACAATGCTGGCTCCACCTCCTGTGGGGCATCTGATGTTTCTGCTCTGCACTGTGAAAGGAAAGAAGGAGTCATGTAAACCGAGGGCCCCAGAACTGGTTTGTACCGGACTCAGAGCCCTCCGGCACAAAGGGAACAAAGACTTTTTGGGGTATAAGTATAGGACCCCAGACTACAGAAAATTAGATCATCCTGGAATCAAGAAGGAACCTCTGCCAAGGAGAAAGCTGGAAGACTGAAGAAGGAAGACTGTCCTGCTGTTGCTTTGCTGGACTGACCTGCAGTTGCTTTGCTGCCAAGGAGAGGGGAAGGACTTTGCTTTGTGCTGTGTCCCCTTGCTTGAAGGAATCTCCAAGGGCCTGAAGAAGATTTGGCTCCCTGTTAAGAAGTCCCAGGAACAAAAGGACTTCACCCCCAGCTTCCCTGAACTCTGATGATAGAGTTCTTTCCTTCCTAGAGTGCTTGGGCTAGTTGTGGTGCCTCTGGAAGTTGTACCTGTGTTGGGAAGCTGGAAACCAAGATTTTAAAGTACTTTCTGCAAAGTTTAATGCATCGCTCGCTTGCAGAGCGCATCCCTGTCAGTGTGAGGAAATTCCTGCTGCTACGAAGGCCGTGATTGTGGCAGCGCCTCTTGCCGCTGCCAGAGTCGTCGCATCCTTCGTTTGTGGGACGCACCAGTCCGGTGCAGGAAGATTACCATCGCTGCGAGTATTGTCTCAGAGGCTGTCGCCACTGGGTGAGATCATCGCACTGCTTGCTTGCGGATCACATGACGTCGCTGCGAGAGTCGTCGCAGAGCCATCGCATCGAGGGGCCTCGAGAGGAGAAGATCGACGCTGAGCCGCGCATTGTCCCCGCACCGGAAATCGTCGCCGCCCCAAAGATCGTCGCATCGTACCTTTTGCGAACCACTTCCACCAAAACATGTGCACCGGAATCCACGCAAGGTATTGCATCCCTCCCCATACGGACCGGAGCCACCACAACACGCCTGCTACGTCCAGCGGGGTTGTCGCATCGCCTCCCCAGGGTCTCCGGAGTGACGCATCGCTTGCTTTTCACCGCTACAGCTTTCACTTGGAAGTTTTGTCGCATCTAAAGGTACAGTTGGCTAAAACGTGACGCAACTGTGGATTATTTTAACGCAACCTTAAGAACTCATTTGAAACCATATTCTTGAACTGTGTATGTTGGATTTTTGTTGCTTTGGTCTTGTGTAGCTTATTTTTCTAAACTGTTGTGGAGTCAGTTTGTGGTGTTTTCACTGTGTTACTGTGAGTGTTGGTACAAATACTTTGAACATTGCCTTTGATAAGCCTGACTGCTCGTGCCAAGCTACCAAGGGGGTGAGCAGGGGTTATCTAAAGAGTATATCCTTCTTACCCTGACTAGAAGCAAGGGTCCTTATTAGGACAGTGGTACCTACATCTGCCAACTAGAGACCCCCAGTTCTAACATTGTTGGTCAGTGGTGGGATTTGAACTTGTATTTGTACTAGACCCACAGTGACTCGGGTACATCACTGTTAGAATTGTGGGTATCTTGTTGGCACAGGTAGGTACTCGTGATGAATAGGGACCCTCTCCTCTAGTCAGGGTAAGGGGATATACTCCTAAAATAACCCCTGCTTATCTCCTTGGTAGCTTGGCATGAGCAGACAGGCTTATCTCAGAGGCAGTGTGTAAAGCATTTGTGAACACATACAGTAACCAAGTGACAACACTACAAATGGACACCACACAGGTTCTATAGTTATAAAAATAAGTATATTTTATATAGAGTTACCACAAGACCAATAAACGAAAAAAATAATCCACAATACTATTGGAATTCAGGAGTTCTGGTTAAAAAGGCTTAAATCAAGGTTCGGTGTTAGTCGGTATCCCTGTCCGCTACGGCGTTGTTGAAATAACACAGAGTCTAACAAATCCAGCAGACTGCGTTGGTACGGGCCCACTCAAATTTTGACAGACTCAGTCACAGTACCTTTTACTTGATGCGGCTGGCAAGGATGTGCGAGCCGGTTCCGGTGTTCGTCGTGGGGCAGAAAAGAAAGCGTTGCAGGACGCGTTGTCCCTCGATGCGGTGCAGGCAGCGGTCCGTTGACAGAGTTGGTGGATGCAAGGCGTGCGTTGCAGGGCGAGACGGTGCTTCGATGCGGTGCTTGCAGCTTGTGGTGCGGCGACAGAGCCGGAGTTCGGGAGCTGGCGTCGATCAGTCCGGACAGCGGTGCGAGTCGGGTGGTGCGTCGCAAAGTGTGCGAGGCGGTGCCCAACTCCGGTGCATTCACAGGACTTGAAGTCAGCAGCAGTGACCGCATCAGTCAGACCAGTACGAGTCGGTGTAGCGAGGCGTTGCACGTCACGGTGCAGGCAACGGCTCAGTGACGGCATCAGGACAGAGTATGTGAGCTCAGAGCTTGCGTTGTTTGAGGCGGACATTGTTCGATGCGGTGCCTAAAGGACACCAGGCCGGTCGTTAGAGTCAGTCACACCTCCGTGCCTCCGTAGCCACTGAAACATCGTTTCCAGCAGCAATCCACATAGGCTGGTGAAGTCTACTGGTCCTGAGACTTCGGTTAGGGGGCAAGCTCTCTTCCAAGCCCTTGGAGATCCTTCACAAGGTGAATGTAAAGTAAAAATGTTATTTCTCCTCTTTTTGGCAGTCAGGCAACCACTGCAGGTCAATCCCGCAAGCAGCACTTCAGCTTGGGAATAGTCTCTCCTCTGTTTCTTCATGTTCCTCTCCTCAGCAAAGGTTTCGTCTTGTAGTCCAAAAGTGATCTAATTTCACTCCAGCATTTCCAGCATTGTGGAAGGCAAGTACAGTCCTGGAGCACTTTGTTGACAGTCTTCCTTCTCTTCTTTCAGTGTGCAGGGCAGAGACATCAGCCGCACCCCAGGAGGTGGAGTCAGCATTGTGGAAGGCAGGCACAGACCTATTTAAGGTTCAGGTGCAACTCCTCCCTCCCATCTAGATGTAGATATCTCTATTCAAAACTGGGCTGACTCATCCTGTCTCTTGGAATCCCCCAGCCCTGTCACTCACAAAACCAGACAAAGGAATACACAACCTTGCAGAGGCAGGCTTTAAAGGTTAGGCAAGCAAATACCTACTTTCTAAAAGTGGTATTTGCAAACAAAGAATGTTAAAACACACTTAACTAAAGGATGTATTTTATCATTCTGAGTTCAGGCATACTAAACTCGAATTTCTACCATGTTCTCTGAGTCGGTTAGGATTATAAAATGTAATAATTCTAAGAGTCCATTCTGGCCTATGGAGAACAGGTAGCCTTGCAATAGTGAAAAATAAAAATGGCTGTAATTCACTATTAGGACATGCCAAGCACATCAGGGCTCATCCTACCTTATACATACAATGCACCATGCCCTCGGGCCTACCATAGGGGTGACTGATAGGAAGAAAATGGAAGGTTTAGGGACTGGCAAGTGGGTGCACTTGCCCGGTCAGGATGACAGTACCAGACTGCACGCAGGCTCTGCAATGGCAGACCTTAGATACATTTTACAAGGCCGCTTCTGTGGGTGGCACAACCCGTGCTGCAAGCCCACTTGCAGCGTTTGGATTTACACGCCCTGGGCACACTCCGTGCACTGTACTAGGGTCTGACAGGTAAACCAAATAGTCAATCATGGAATCACTAATTGATACATTAATTTACAATAGGGAGCACTCACACTGTGGCACTGGACAGCAGTGGCACATGCCCAAAGCATCTACCACCAGCAAAAACACATGAGGCAACAGCAAAAATGGAAAGGAGAACCACGCCAATGGTGCCAGGTCTAACACGTGTCCCCTCCAGCTAAAATATGGGGAGAACTACCCTACCTCCTGGGAGTTCTCATCACTAAGGCGGAAAAATCTGGACAGACCATCAGGGTTGGTGTGTTCTGTACCACCGTAAAGTCCATACCCTGTAGGGAAATGGACCACCTCAACAGCTTTGGATTCTCACCCCTCATTTGCATCAACCATCTGAGGGGTCTGTGGTCTGTCTGAACCCGGAAGTGAGTCCCAAACAGGTATGGTCTCAGCTTCCTCAGTGCCCAGACCACAGCAAATGCCTCAAGCTCAATAGCACTCCACCTCTGTTTCCGTGGAAGTAACCTTCTACTGATGAAGGCTACAGGTTGATATAGGCCCTCTTCATTCATCTGTGACAAAACAACCCCCACCCCATGCTCTGAAGCGTCTGTTTGAACGATGAACTCTTTGGAGAAGTTGGGTGCCAGGAGCACGGGCACCGTGCACATGGCAGCTTTCAGGGCCTCAAAAGCTCCTGGAAGTCAGCTTTGTCAAGGGTGCAACAATGTTGCAATACCCCTTGACAAACCTCCTGTAGTACCCTGTGAGTCCTAAAAAGGCCCTCACCTCTGTCTGGGTTTTGGGGGGTTCCCAAGCCAGGATGGTTTCAATCTTGGGTTGTAGGGGCACCACCTGGCCGCTCCCAACTTGGTGTCCCAAGTACACCACAGAGCCCTGCCCGATCTGGCACTTACTGACCTTGACCGTGAGGCCTGCCTTCCGCAGCGCCATCAACACTTCCCAGAGGTGGCGCAGATGTTCCTCCCAACTGACACTGAATACTGCAATATTATCCAGTTAGGCGGCACAGAACTCATCCAGTCCAACCAACACCTGGTTGACCAACCTCTGAAAGGTGACAGGGGCATTCTTCATCCCAAAGGGTATAACACGGAACTGGAAATGCCCATCTAGTGTGGAGAATGTTGACCTCTCCTTTGCCCCATCAGTCAAGGCGATCTGCCAGTACCCAGACGTCAAATTCAAATGTGCTACGGTACCGTGCAGCCCCTAACCGATCAATGAGCTCATCAGCTCTGGGCATGGGGTGCGCGTCGGTCTTCGTGACCGAATTGAGCCCTCGGTAGTCCACACAGAACCGGAGTTCGGGTGTGGCACCCGGCGCTGCAGCCTTCGGGACCAAGACCACTGGGCTGGCCCAAGGACTGCTGGAGGACACAAGCATCTTAGAGACCTCCTCTTTGATGCAAGCCCTTACCCTGTCAGTTACCCTGTAAGACTTGTGCTTCACAGGTAAGGTGTATCCTGTATCCACATCATGGACGCACCAATCTGAGATACTAGGAACCAGGGAGAACAGATCAGAAAACTGTCCCAGCATTTGGCGGCAGTCATTCTGTTGGCCATGGGTCACGGTGGAAGAGAGGTTAACACCATCCACTGACCCATCTTGCTCTGTGGCCGAAAGGAGGTCAGGAAGAGGCTCAGTCTCCTCTTCCATTCCAGCATCTGTCGCCAAGAGCATGCCCATTTCAGACCTCTCTAAGTGGGGCTTAAGGCGGTTGACATGCAGGACCCTCAAGGGGTTCCTGGGAGGCCGCAAGTCCACCAAGTAGGTAACTGGACTCTTGCGCTCCACAACCTCAAATGGTTCGGTCCACTTATCCTGGAGCACACAGGGCTCCACTGGGGCCATGACCCACACTTTCTGACCAGGTTGAAGCTCTACCAGAGTGGCATTCTGGTCGTACCACCGCTTCCAAATTCGCCTCAGCGAGTTGCCTGAAACGCCTAGTCTGGTTCCTGAAGGCCAGCATGTAGCTATAGACATCCTGGGGAGGTTTCCTGGGAGATTGCTCCCAGCCTTCCTTGACCAGACTCAGAGGTCCTCTGACCGGGTGCACATAGAGAAGCTCAAAGGGACTGAACCCTAGAGATTTCTGTGGTACCTGCCGGTATGCAAACAACCGGCATGGTAAGAGGACGTCCCACTTATGCCTCATGGGTTCCTCAAGACCCATAATCATGGCCTTTAGGGTTCGGTTGAACCTTTCAACCAACCCATTTCCTTGGGGGTATTAAGGAGTGGTGAACTTGTAAGTTACCCCACACTCCTGCCACAGGGACTTCATATACTTGGAAATGAAGTTGGTTCCCCAGTCAGACACTACCTCTCAAGGGAATCCTACTCGTGAGAAAATTCCCATCAGTGCTCGTCTCACCACGGGGGGCGTCACTGTACTCAGAGGTATGGCTTCCAGGTACAGGGTGGCATGGTCCACCAAGACCAGGATGAACCTGTTGCCCATGGCTGTCTTGGGGTCCAGTTGCCCCACAATGTCAATCCCCACCCGCTCAAAGAGGGTACTGACCACAGGGAATGGCTGGAGAGGAGTCTTCTGCTTCCTCCCACTCTTTCCACTTGCCTGGCAAGTCTGACAGGTCCTGCAATGCGTGTGTGAACTTTTGCGCATTTGGGGCCAGTGAAAATGTGTGACAAGCCTCTCAAAGGTCTTGTCCTGCCCCAAATGTCCTGCCAATGGCACATCATGAGCCAGCCCTAGTAGGAAGGCTCTGAAGCTCTGGGGTACCAACAGCACATGGGCTGACCCAGGCTCAGCAAACTTAGGCTCACTATACTGGAGACCATTCTCCCAGTCGATCCAGTGTGACCCAGACTGAACACCTGCTGCCTGGCTTACAGCCTGTTGCCGCAAGCCCTCAAGAGAAGGACATTCTCTCTGCTCCCGCAGAATTCTTCGCTGGAGGGGCCTCCTTCTTGCTGCCAATGGGTCAGCTCAGGCAGGTCCCCCAGTTCAGCTACCTGTTCCCATGTAGGCTCCAGGGCTTCCCCCTCCAGGTCTACCTCCTCCTGGGCAGTGGGAACTTCGGGGGCGGTTTCCCGTACCCCCTGCCTCTTTTCTCTAAGGCAGGTTCCTGGGACCCTGCCCACCTTTGGCTGAGTCTCCCAGGTGACCCTTGTGGACCCTGGTACTGACCCAGCGGTCCACCTCCTCAGCAAGCTTCCTAGGGTTAGTCAGCTTGCTATCCTTTCCTATTTGGAATATTGGAACTACACTACAGGGCAAGCTCTCTTCCAAGCCCTTGGAGATCCTTCACAAGTTGAAAGTAAAGTACACAAAGTTCATTCTCCTCTCTTTGGCAGTCAGGCAACCACTGCAGGCCAATCCTCCAAGCAGCACTTCAGCTTGGGAATAGTCTCTCCTCAGTTTCTTCAGGTTCCTCTCCTCAGCAAAGGTTTCGTCTTGTAGTCCAAAAGTGATCTATTTTCCTGAGATCAGGGTCTCAATACTTATACCCCAACATCCTTTGTTCTTTGAGGAGAGAGGGTCCTGTGCCCAGTCCAAACCAGTTCTGAAGCACTCTGTTTATCAGACTTCTCCTTTCCTTTCCAGGCTCCAGGAAGTGATTTGGGACTTCCGGGCCAGACGACCAATCAGCTGCCTGCAGCTGTCAGTCACACACTTTAAAAACGGATCAAGACACGCAGCAGACGTGCTTGAGGAAGGCAGATACCACTTCTTCGGTGAGAGGAGCGCCTGGGAAAGGGCTCGCTCTGTTTTTCTTAAAAAAAATTCTACTTTTAAAATCATTGTACATGTTCTAATTTAAAATTGCACTGTCTTACCTGTTTCATGCTCCCCGGTCCACCGCCAATTGTTTGGTTTGTGTGGAGGGACGCAGGATGAGATCCGGGCTCCAGGTAGTGATTGTGACTTCCGGGCCAGATGACCAATCAGCTGCCTGCAGCTGTCAGTCCACACACTTGGGCACCGCGCCACCAGCGCCGCCAGCGTGCCGAAGGCGTGCCAAAGGCAAGCCCGTCTGCACCCTTCCGCAGACGACCGGGGCAAGGGGCCACGACCCTTGTTCGTTTGCCCACCCAGATCAGGAGATACAGCCCCAACTCTTTACGTAAATTAAGAGGAAAGGTCCCACCCCTATGCCTTTCCACATGTAAACCATTAGAACAAGACTCAAACTGCCCACACTGCGGATTTCAGCCTCTCCCCGACCCCTTAACGAAATACACACAGCGAAGTGTTTACCTCCTAAACTGTAGGTCTCTGTCCAAACACACTACAGAGATCTCTCTGCTCTTAGAGGAACTAAACCCAAGTGCCCTGTTTCTAACCGAAATCTGGCTCCACTCTGAATCAGAACCTGACATCATCCAGGCCCTACCTATAGGATACCAAATTCTACGCGAAGACCGCTCAACGGGAAGAGGAGGTGGCTTAGCAATTATCTACAGAGAATGCTATAGTTGCCGCAGCCCCCCTTATCCAATACCCAATTGCAAAAGTCTCTCCTTTTCCCTTGACTGCTCCCCCACTAGCACCTTCTCGGGAATGCTTGTATATCGCCCTCCCTGGACTCTAGGACAATTTCTCAAATCCCTGCCCTCCTCCATAGCCAACCTAGCATGTAGTTCCTCAAATTTCACTCTCCTAGGAGATTTTAATATACACTTTGATGACACCTCGGACCATAATGCCCTAGAAATGACCACCAATCTCGCCGCACTACAACTCCAACAACTAGTGCTGAAACCAACTCACTCTAAGGGCCACCTTCTAGATCCCATTTTTATCAACTGTCCAGATCTCCTAGTGGGAAACCCATCCCCCCTGCCATGGACGGGCGACTTCCTGATTCCTGCTTCCTGGGGTACCCCACTTACTCACTGTGCCTCCACTATAGTCACCCGGAGGGAACGTAACTGGTCCAAACTTCCCCAAGCGGAATTGGCAGCGACCCTAGATACCGCAAGACCACCCTGCAACTCTGACCTCACCTTAGCCAATGAAAGCTTCAACAGATGGATCTCAAACTCTTTAGATTATGTTCTCTCCACAAAACACATTGAATCCAAGCGCGACACTAAGACTGCCCCCTGCTACTCCCAGGATTTACGAGATTATAAACGCCAATGCAAAAAACTGGAGAGGAACTGGCATTTGGACTACTCACTCCCCAGAAAAACTGCATATAGAGCCGCGATAAAAACCTACAAAAATGAAATCAGAATTGCGCAAGCAGCCTTTTTCAAAAGCAAGATCAATGCAGCTGCATCTAGGCCTAAGGGAATTTATCAAATTGCAAAAGCCCTTCTCAAACTTCCAGAAAAACCTCAAATCCTCTTAACGCCCAACCCCTCTGCAATGACCTGGCAGAATAATTTTATATTGAAATACAAACCATCTACACCTCCTTTCCCCACACTCAGATCCCCACGTCAGTCATCAAACCTCCTGAGCTAGAGTCCCACACCCCAGCGACACTCGTTAACTTTCCTTTTCTTGACTCCTCCACGCTACAATCCATCATGCTCCATGTCAAATCCGGCTCCCCAAATGACCCAGCACCCCCGCGCTCCCTGCTTACAGTTACCACGCACATCCTACCCACCATTTTGGAATTGCTCCATGCCTCTTTAGCCACCGGAATCGTCCCGCTCCCATGGAAACGGGCCATTGTCAGAACCCTCCTCAAAAAACCCAACCTAGATCCTAACAACCCAGGGAACTACCGACCAATCTCTCTACTACCCTGGCTTAGCAAGATCATAGAGAAACACATCAATAAAACTCTGACGGAGTTCCTAGAGACCCACCAGCTGCTTAACCCCTCCCAGACAGGATTTCGACCCAGGCATGGGACTGAGACCTCCCTCGTCACTGTGACAGAAGAGGAAAGGAAGATCATGGATCAAGGAGGCACCGCAGCCATCATCCTGCTAGACCTAAGTGCCTCCTTCGACACTGTAAATCTTAGCATATTACTGCAACGACTTACCAACCTGGGAGTCTCATCAAAAGCACTTACATGGTTTGAATCCTTCCTGTATGAGCGATCCTTTCAAGTCTTTGAGGGCGACATCTCCTCCCCCAGCAAACCTCTCGGCTGTGGTGTGCCGCAGGACTCTTCCTTGAGCCCTACGCTTTTTAATATTTACATGAGTCCCCTTGCTGAGATTGTCCACCCCTTCGGGATAAAAATAGTCACCTATTCGGATGATACTCAGTTAGTGGTGGCCCTGAATCACTCTCACACCGGGCCCAACAAACTCAGGGATTGCTTAGAAGCAGTGACCTCATGGATGACATCTTCATGTCTCAAACTAAATGGAGAAAAGGCTGAGCTGATGCTCCTAGGTAACTCCCCCAATCCTACTATTGACCCCCTCTGGCCTGAGTGTCTTGGACCCTCCCATAACCAAGGACACAATCAAGAGCCTTGGCATTTGGCTGGATGAGTCTCTCAATTTCAACCACCAAGCAGCCAAACTTTCAGCCACCTGCTTTAGTTTACTCAGGCTTATCCGAACAATCATTCCCCTACTACCCTTTAAAGCCAGAGAGATCATGATCCAGGGTCTCATCTTGTTTCGTCTGGACTTTGGGAATGCCCTTTACCATAGGCCCCCCAAACCACCTTAAACAAGCTCCAGGTCATCCAGAACAGTGCAGCACGAACCCTCCTCCAGATCCCTCGTCGCATCCCTGTTAAAACTGAACATAAGAAATTCCATTGGCTCCACGAAGCATTCTGGAAAAAGGGCACCACCATCAATCATTCTTTGATTACCCCCTAACAACCCAACAGACAGCTTCGATTGGCTTCCTCCTTCCTTGTCACAGTACCCAGAATCAAGAGAGCCAGATGTGGGGGCCGCTCTTTCCCCCACAACTCGGCCAAACTCTAGAACTCTCTCCCCCTCCACCTGCGTTCTGAGCACAATCTTCAGAAAAAAGCTAAAAACCCTGCTGTTTAACAATTCAGACTAGGCCCCCCACGTGTTTGTCTGCAGTGCTAGGACGCCTCAGGGTAGCTATCGCGCTATACAAATGCTCTTTTCATTTCATTTCTTTCACAGTACAGGGCAGGCTCTTCAGACGCCCCACAGGAGGTGAAGCCAGCATTGTGAAAGGCAAGTACAGTCCTAGAGCACTTTGTTGACAGTCTTCTTTCTCTTTTTTCAGTGTGCAGGGCAGAGACATCAGCCGCACCCCAGGAGGTGGAACCAGCACTGTGGAAGGCAGGCACAGCTCTATTCAAGGTTCAGGTGCAACTCCTCCCTCCCATCTAGATGCAGATCTCTCTATTCACTACTGGGCTGATTCATCATGTCTCTTGGAATCCCCCAGCCCTGTCACTCACAAAACAGACAAAGGAATACAAAACCTCGCAGAGGCAGGCTTGAAAGGTTAGGCAAGCAAATACCTACTTTCTAAAAGTGGTATTTGCAAACACAGAATGTTAAAACCCACTTTTTTAAAAGATGTATTTTATCATTCTGAGTCCAGGCATACTAAACTCAAATTTTTACCATGTTCTCTGAGTCGGTTAGGATTATAAAATATAATAATTCTAACAGCCCATTCTGGCCTATGGAGGAACGGTAGCGTTGCAATAGTGAAAAATGAAAATGGCTGTAATTCACTATTAGGACAAACCTACTAGAAGTGAACATTAGTAAAACAAAAGTTCTTTCTATAACTAGAAGCAAAAATTCGCACACTTGGATGCTTGGTTCGGATGCAATCTCAAACTGCTCTGAATATAAATATCTTGGGATCCAAGTCGATAAAGGTGGCCGCTATCAAAACCAATTAGAGGCCATCAAGAGGAAAGGCATGCTAATAGCCGTGACATTGAAACAGCTAAAGACCAATCTGACCGGTGAGACTCTACTTCCTCTATTACGAGTAGCCAAAATCAAAATAGAGTCATCAATCACGTATGGCAGTGAGGCTCTAAGAGGAATTGATGCTAAACTTCTGGACACAACCATCTCAAAGGCCTACAGATTTCTTTTTAATCTACCACCCTATACCTCGCAGGCCCAGATTCGGTTGGAATTCGGGCTGACGTGCCAAACGCTTGCTCGAAGAGGTACATACATCAAGTGCTGGCACAAGCTAAAGAATTCTCAAGAAAACACCCTGAACCGACAGCTCTGGCAAGACATGCTTACCACATCGCGAATGCCGGCGAAAAAATACCTAGAGGAGTCCTTGTCCATCACAGGACTGAAAGACCTATGGGAGACTCCTGTATCACATGCGCAATTTAAGCGCATAGTGAACAAGAGTCTAAAGAGACAATCGCATGTGGAGGACAAAGCTTTGCTCTCTTTTAGGCGCCATGCCTGGATGACCTTGTGCACATACAGAACACCGGGGCTCCAAGCATATTTTGGTCTGGGGTATGGCTGGAAAACAAAAGAGGCCTTTTTCAAACACAGGCTGGGGATTCTACCCGCCAATCCTCACCTACCACCATGGTTGAGGCAGAACTATGGGACCAAATGCCGGCTCTGCGGAACAGGAATCAAAGATTTGGAACACCTATTGTGCACTTGTCTGAGGCTGAAAGAAGAAAGAGTAGCTCTGTTGAAAACTGCTTTCAACGAACTAGGAGTTCGCACACGCAGACAAGCTGTCCTCGCTTGTTTTGATCCTGGTCTCCCGCCACTAAACGGGAAGCTAGTGAAATTTCTGAAACTAGCTGAACGGAAACAAATATCCCAGGCACTTGGCTAAGTGGAAACCCAGGACAGGACCAAGTGCCTTGAACATTTTTTTCCGCGGGGTTTTACTGTTTTTTACTTTTACTATTCGATCAACCATGAATTTCTGCTTTTAAGGTCTTTTAAATTTCTGATGAGATTGTTTTATTGCACTTTTTGTAACGGTTTTTATTAACCTAAAACAATAAAGAATTACTTACTTACTTACACTATTAGGACATGCCACACACATCAGGGCTTGTCCTACCTTATACTTACAATGCACCCTGCCCTTGGGCCTTCCATAGGGGTGACTAATATGAAAAAAGGGAAGGTTTAGAAACTGGCAAGTGGGTACACTTGCCCAGTCAGCATGACAGTACTAGACTGCATGCAGGCTCAGAATGAGGGAGCCTGATTTGGAGCTCGAGAGGCTTGAGGCCATGAGTGTCTCAGCTGAAGTGAGCTTTGCTGAGTTGGAGGTGGAGTCCAGCTCAGATGGTGGCAGCAAGATTGTAGTTTCCAGTGCTGAGAGAAAGGTACAAACACCCAGAGATGGGGCACCTGACTTGAGCGAGGGGATTGACAAACACCAGGGGGGTCAGGTTTATGATGTAGTTCCAGTGGAGTGCAGTATCCCTGAAGTAGATTGGGGGACTGGCACAGGGGACCATATTCCTAGTGGTGGGAGGGACACTCTACTGACTCAAGATGCGAGGTGCAGGTAGAGGAGTTCCCCCATGGTAGAAACCTTGGAATGTGAGTGTGAAGACCAGACAGAAGAGGGTGGGTTGTGTGACAGAGACAGTAGTACACGGTCTTGCCATTCTCAGGAGAGTGGTGTGGGGTACTTGTGTGAGGCACTGGAGGGTGAGGCAAAGGGTAGCTTGCTTAACAACTGTGGGAGGCTGTGTGATTCATTTGTTGGAGAGCATATTTTAAGTCCCTGTTTTCCAGAGCTATGTCAACACCCGGTGGAGTGTGAGTCCTCTGATTCCAGGGGGCTTGCATTGGAGGCAGATCTCTTGGTGGAGTCCAGAGAGTCTGAAGAGGCATTGGGGAATGATCCCAAAAGGAGTTGCCTAGATATCTTCCAGACCTGTGAGGTGGAAGAGGTTCAATGTAGCACAGTTAGGTCCCAGTGCAATGGGAGGGGTGTAGGGGATCACGTCCTTTCTCAGTGGAGAAGGAGTGAGTATGGGACTGCGTGTCGCAAGGTGCCCAAAACCCAGACTCCGGGCCTGGAAGGTACCTTAAGGGAACACCAGGTTGGGGGGCCTAGAGGGCGCTAGTATGCCACTTGAGGAGGATCTCCTGGTGTCTGATGAACGGGGAGTGTCTGTAATCAGGCCTCCAGTAGTTCTGGTGTCTGGCAGTGCCACTCTAGTTGGGAGGGTGCAGAAGTACAGACTGAGGGGTGAGAGGGGGAAGGAGTCCCCAGTGGGAGAACCAGTGGATCAGGGGCCAGCCGGAAGGGCTGAGTCACCGGTGAGTGACCATGGTGACCTCACTTCTGTCCTGGGGGATCTTCCAGCACTGTCAGATGGACAGGGATCAGGAGATCTGTGCCAGGCAGACTGTCACATGATACCTGAGTTGTGTGTCACCCTCGGGGGGCATAGGTGCTCCCAATGAAGTCCTGGTGCGCCGGGCAAGTGCTCAACCGCAGATTCGGGTCCTGGAGTTGGGTAAACCAGGTTCAGGATCTGCCTGACCTGGAAGGAAGGACATCTGTAACCAGTGTCCTGACCAGTTTGGCTTCCAGGGGTACCTCTCCAGTAGGGAGAGTGCAGCGCTCTGAAAGAGGGTACAGAGGGAGGTAGTCCTCACCTCTGACCCCGGTGCATCCAAGGGTTTAGACCCTAGGGTAGGAGACCAGTTGCTGGAGAGAGGCCCTAAACTGGTGGGAGAGTTGTGTTCTGTGGGTGACTCTCCTGGGAGGACAGGGCAGGACCCCAGAACGAGAGATAGGGGGAGGAGAGCCTCGCCTGTGACCTCTGGTCGGCCTTAGGGTACAGTGTCAGGATGCCCTACCTGACTTGGCAAGAGGGAGAGTGGAAGAAAGGTGCCAGGCATCTGGGGCTTCTGCACCCCACTCTTTGACACCATAGAGGTTAGAGAGGCCTGACAGGCATGCAGCCTGGCTCTCATCACTGACAGCTGTCAGTGACCCCCTGTGGTTGGTTGTCCTGGTGGACAGGGTTGCCCCTAGAATGGGGACAGGAGTCTCACCCTGGGGGTGGACCGTTGTGTTGGCCAGGTGGGTACTGTCTACCAGTGTGGGCACATCTGTGAGTGAAGTCCTGGTGCGCCGTGCAAGTGTCCCATCGCAGGAATTGGTCCCTGGGTGGGGAAGCCAGGTTTAGGTGTTGTCTGACCTGGAGGCTTTTGAGCCTAGGTTGAATGGCCAGGTCCGGGGTGTGTCCCCTTGCCTGGAATACCAGTTGCAGGATAGAACCCCTGAACTGGTGGGTGAATGGTGCAGGACACCTGCCACAGGTGCCCTGGCTATTCTAGAAGGGGGTACCGCTCCAGGTGGGAGGGTACAGAGCCCCAGGAAGAGGAGGACCGGGTGTGGGGAAGCCCACCCCAGCCTCCTGTCCAGCCGCCGGATACAGATCCTGGACTGGTGGGTCAGTGCCAGGACATCAGACCTGACCTGACAGGAGGGAGAGTGGACAACGGGTGCCGAGCACCTGGGGCTACTGCCCCCACTCTCTGATGCCACAAGGGTTTGAGAGCCCTGAGAGGCATAAGGCCTGGGTCCCATCCCTGACCACTGTCAGTAGCCACTGTGGCTTGCTGTCCGTCTGTTGGGACACACCTGTGAGCAAGTCAAGTTTAGGTGCTGCACAGGTGGTGTACACAGGTGAGGAGAAGGGTTGCACATGGTTTGGCTTGGTGGACCCTGAGAGTATGGATGGAGGGATCCAACTGGGTTCAGGAAGGCGTAGAACAGGAATAGTGCCCTGCTGTTTAGGCCAGTGTGTGTGTTCTTTCGTCCTAAGCAGGGAATCCCATTGAGGTATCGTTTGGTGTACCTTTATTTAGCCTGGAAGGGGGTTGTGTTGGAAATGGCCCTTTTAACAGGCTTATCCCCAAATTATTTGCTTTTTCCTCCTTTATTTTTCCTGACCTGTGGTTGTTGGCAATAGGACTCTGGGCACTTTACCACTGCTGATCAGTGCTAAAGTGCATATGCTCTCTGTGTAAATTGTTATTGTGATTGGTTATCCATGATTGGCATATTTGTTTTACCAGGAAGTCCCTAGTAAAGTGCAATGAGTGTGCCAGGACTGGTGATTCAAATGCTACTAGTGGGACTGCAGCACTGATTGTGCCACCCACATGAGTAGCCCTAAAATGGTGTCTTAGGCCTGCCACCACAGTGCCTGTGTGCAGTTTCTAACTGCCATGCTGACCTGACCAGTGTCCACACTGGCCAGGCCTAACCCTTCCCTTTCTGCACACATTAGACACCCCTATATAAGGCCCTAGGTTCCCCCTGGACAGGGTGCAGTGTATGTGAAAGGTAGAGCGTGTACTAGTGCGTGTGCAACATGCTCTGGTAGTGAATTACAGCCATTTTCCTTTTTCACTATTGAAAGGCTATCTTGCCCATAGGCTATACTGGGGGAGAATACTGTGTATAATGTTTACCTGCATATCTTCACATAGGAGCAAGATAGAGAATAATAGTCTGATATCCCTGAACTCAGAATTTAATAACCCATCTTTTAGGAAGGATGGTTTTTAAATCCTGTGTTTGAAAACAGCTCTTTTAGAAAGTGGCTGCTTTCTTGTCTGACCTTTCTCTGTGCCTTTGGCTGTTTGTGAATTGAATGTCTGGTTTGTGAGTGACAGGGCTGGGGGATTCCAAGAAACAGAATGAGTCCACCCAGTGGTGAATAGAGAGATCTGCATCTAGATGGGAGGGAGGAGTTGCACCTGGGACCTGAATAGGACTGTGCCTTCCTCCAACATAGCTGGCTCCACCCCCTATGGTGTATCTGATGTCTCTGCCCTGCACTGTGAAAGGAAAGAAAGAATCATGTCAACAAAGTGCTCCAGGGCTGTGCTTTCCCTCCACAATGCTGTCTCCACCTCCTGTGGGGCATCTGATGTTTCTGCTTTGCACTGTGAAAGGAAAGAAGGAGTCATGTAAACAGAGGGCTCCAGAACTGGTTTGGACCGGACTCAGAGCCCTCCTGCACAAAGGGAACAAAGACTTTTTGGGGTATAAGTATAGGACCCCAGACTACAGAAAATTAGATCATCCTGGAATCAAGAAGGAACCTCTGCCAAGGAGAAAGCTGGAAGATTGAAGAAGGAAGACTGTCCTGCTGTTGCTTTGCTGGACTGACCTGCAGTTGCCCTGCTGCCAAGGAGAGGGGAAGGACTTTGCTTTGTGCTGTGTCCCCTTGCTTGAAGGAATCTCCAAGGGCCTGAAGAAGAGCTGGCTACCTGTTAAGAAGTCCCAGGAACAAAATGACTTCACCCCCAGCTTCCCTGAACTCTGCTGAGAGAGTTCTGTCCTTCCTAGAGTGCTTGGGCCAGTTGTGGTGCCTCTAGAAGTTGTACCTGTGTTGGGAAGCTAGAAACCATGACTTTAAAAGAACTTTCTGAAATGTTTAACGCATTGCTCGCTTATGGAGCGCATCCCTGCCAGTGTGAGGAAATTACCACCGCTACAAAGGTCGAGATTGTCGCCGCGCGTGCTGCCGCTGCCAGAGTCATCGCATTCTTCATTTGTGGGACACACCAGTCCGGTGCGGAAAGATTACCATTGCTGCAAGTATTGTGTTTCTATCTAGGAACCTAATTCGATATTTCTATTTTATGCCCTTGTACGGTTATAATAAATAATATCCCTATAAAGGCATAAGAATAATATCCATAGTTAGTCGTAGCCCATGCAGTCACATTAAGCAAGGCTTCTTCCTCGGACTCCTAGAAAGCACAACGAGTTCTCTAAACAAACCAAACCTCCAGCAACCTGGGAAATCCCCATTGCTTTTGTTTTGATTTCGTCCTAGAACTCCTGTGAAGCACTGTAAGAACGGCCAGTTCTTAGTGACATCTTTATTGACGTCTTATGTCCAACCTTACGTCAAACCTGGCACCTTTCAGGTATAAATATACCAACGTTGCCTTAAGCAAATACACGGTGGTGGTTTTGGAGCAGAGCGGCTAACTACTTGCCCAAGAGCCCAGCTGATGCGAGAGCCCACGGACGCCGCCCCTCCCTTTTGATGCACTTAGAGAGACGCTGTCTTTTCTCCTGCCGAGAAATCCAGCTCCGGTGTTTCCAGATACCTTCGCGGGTTACTGGGATATCGAGTCCTGAGAGAGAGATACCAGACTGTGGAAAGTTAGTACGATTTTGGTAAACATTATCTGCGCCATCTTGCCTTTTCCCGAATGCCACACTTTTGTCGTGCGCACCCGCCATTTTAGGTGCCTCGATCAGAACCACCCCCTGCATGCCGCTGACCCCCCCCAGCTTAGCCCTTCGCCCTCGCACAGCCCGCGCGCTAACAACCCCCGCTCTCACATGCCTTGGACCATAAACCCCTCTCTAGCACAGCTTTGCCTCAAAGCCCCATCCTGTTCCCAGCGCGACCCCTCCCTTCATTCTTTTCATAGTCCCCGGCCCTTTGATGCAAAACCCCTTTTTCCTGCGCCCGTTTGTCTTCCTCATTCCCAGGCCGACACCTAGCTCTACCGATACTATTCCTTGCCCCTCCCCGTACAGTAGAAAGCTTCCCTCATCAAAGGACCCCCGAGTTGATCAAAGCCCCCACCCCATGAGATCCGATCGAACCCCCCCCACATTCCATGAATCGACGGAATGTCCAGCTGCGCGATAATCATCACCTGTTGTGACCGGGGTGGGGGACTTCTACTGTAAATGTGTGTGGGAACGGGCCCGAAGGGGAGATTCCGGGAATGTCTTTCCGTACATCAAAGCATTGCCATGAATATGTGATCTATAATAAAGCAATAAAACCTGTATATAAGAGGCCAGGCCTCGGAGATGCAGTTAGAGCACCTCATGACGATACCTGCTGTCTAACTGACGTGTTCTCCTCCGGAGAGAATAAACCTTGTTTCCTGCCTTCCCGTCTCCAGCGCCTGCCTCTTCATTGATTAATAATTCGTGGGTTATAGAGGCGATACCGCCGGGCACAAATATCGATTGCCCCTGACCTTAGTTTCTACAATTGGCGTCCCAAGCGTGGGGCCCATCAGCGACTCGTGGATCCAGTGGGAGAGGTCCTGACGACAGAGTGAACGACTGCAACGATCGGGAGAGCTCTTGCCCAATAGACCCTCGTCTGGCAGCCGATCATCCGAACTTCACTAGTTCCGAACAGACCTCTCTCGAGTGATCTACGGTCCTGACTGGGAACCATTAGGAGTGCCGCGAGGAACACGAGAAAAAGAGGACGATCGGGCGCTGGATTAAGAAGACAAGAAACTGTCCATACGGTCCGGGTTAGGTCGTGTAAACACGACAAACCGCAAAATAATTGTGTCTATTGTTCAGAAAATACTAGTATTACTCTTTGTTGACCTATTTGGAGATTCACTGTCTGCACACGGAGAAACAGTAGGCTCTTTCCCTTTTGCAAACAGTGAAGGATAGGTAAACGCAGCCGTCGTGCCTATTTTTCTCCCCCACTGATTATTTATTTTATTAACGGTTTTCGGGAGATTCCCTCTCCCACACTGATTAACTGGGTTCTTTGACCCCGAACTACTGTTCACGGATTGTTTTCTGGAGATTCTCTGTCTGCAAACAAGAAATAACAGATTCCTCTTTACGGATAGTGAAAGGGTAGAGGACGCAGACTTTTGCGCCCTACTTATTCTCCCCACTGATTTTATTTTATTTTTTATTGTTTTTATTGGTTGTTTTTATTGGTTGTTTTTGTTATTGGTTCATGAGGTATTCACTGCCTGCAAACAACGTAGAATAGAAATATTCTGTCTAGTCTTTGCACACAGTGATAAGATAGGCAGTGCTGACTTTTTGTCCCTCGTTGCGAGCCGTCATGTCTGTCTTCTCCCCACTGGTTGATAACTGGTTCAGCCCGGACCGTTTATTAGAGGTGGATCATCTAGCTCCGCTGGAAGGCACCCCTAATAAGGACATGTTCATAAACTATGGATTAGTTACCATAGCCTATAATAAATTGTGGCACAGGTATACCAAAGAAAGTCAAGACAAACAGTGGCCACTGGTAGGATCCTTCGACCTTGATAAAATAGAAACGTTGGAAATAGCCCTTCGTAATAATAAGACAACGCCTGTTATGCTCGACAGTCTCGGTATGTGGCGCAAAGAAGCAATGCAACGAAAGAAAAGAGACGAGGACAGAGCAGGTAGAGGAATATATCAACAAGACAACCCCTGGACACCACGACCCGAAAGTTATCCCCCGACACTACGCACAGGACGGCCAGACTTAGGGCAAGACCAATGTGCTTTTTGTAAATGTATCGGACACTGGAAAGCCCAATGTCCGACTTTACTGAGCGAGAGTAGGAACAGAGGACCGACGGGAATAGCAGCCCGGAAGAAAGGGAAAAAGCGCGAGACAAAGAAGAATCAGACTGACATGGTCAGGCCAGATAGAACCACCACGTTTGATTATGCCCGATGGCACAGATTTCGCCAGACTGATTTCAGCGACATGTTCGAGTTTTCATAGATCGAACAATGTTAAGACGGGAACCCAGTCTAACTCTAAATTAACAGACGGAGAAGGATAATTATGGCCAATAACTGTTTTATATTTGTCTTGGGTCTTTGTATGTCATATTTGTACTGTCTCCCCGTCTGAGTTTGTGTGTACGTAATGTATGAATCTGCGTCATCCCTCTGCATGTGCTTCCGTGTTACATAAACTCTGTTAACAGAAATTTTAGCAAGAAACAACCTGGAAAGAAAGGAATGGGAAACGAAATCAGTAAGCCACTGATGAACACGAACTTTTATTTAGCATAACAAGCAAGAAACAATAACAATACAAGAACGGTAAACTGTAGGAAATAAAAGTCAGCAGAACACCCCCCATTCTGGAACCTTCCAAAGTAGGGCAGGGTTACGGCTACGCACAACCGGCGGCAACCCATATAAGGCGGGCCCTGCTGCCAACACTCGGTCAGGAAATCTTAACATATGGGGGAGCCGGAGGAGAGGCAGGGGCCAGCGGAGTCCGGCCACGACGGCCCTGGATAGTTGCAGGCAGTCCCGCCACATGTCCTCCCGGTCCGGCCACCAATGGCCAGGGACCGGGGCCAACTGAGTCCGGCTGCAGCCGATAACCTAAGGAAGCCCGGCCCAGAGCAGGACGAGACACCTCTTCCTTTTCTCCTCCGTTGTGGCCGCAGCAACACGCCAGGCGCCACTTCTGTCATGAACAATGGCCGCGGCAACTCTGGACGGCGGGATGTCCTGTTCGTACCTCCACGGAAATTAGTCCAAGTTGGGCTGGGAGGGAGAGGCGACGGGGACGAGCCTCTCCCACCTCCATGGATGGGAGGTTTCCCAGCCCCCGGCCCAACGCCGAACTCCTCCAGCCAGGCGGTGGTGCCGATACTTGCGCAGCACCGAACATACAACGGTGCCCATATTTTCGGAGCACCGAATATGCAATGGCTGCACCGATACTTGTGCAGCACCGAATGTGCGCCGCAGGCGGCCATACTCCCACAGCACTGAGCATGGGACTTGTGGAGCACAGGATGTGGAGAGACCTTCGTGCAGGCCCATGAAAAAGAGCAGCGTGGGGTGCACAGGGAGTGGGAGATGGCGCGAACGAGTCTCCCTCGCCCCCAGGTGGGGGCATCACAGCTGCACCCCAGCCGAACGTCCCTCTTCCACAACACAGAGTTCCATTCCCTATTTGTCCTCGGAAAGGTCTCTTCCACTCTTGCAGACTCGACGGGAGGGGACTGCTGCAGGGCCTCAAAATGGCGTCTGGGCCCGCTGGAAGGCGGGTCTCGGCCGCTAGAGTAACTTTGAACGGCAATGTAACTCGATCGCTCGCCCACCGGAGCACGAGCCCCCACCTCCGACAGCATCTCCACAGCCTTGAAGATTCTACAAAAGTCCCAGGAGCCCTCGGCCCCTGCAGGCTTCCGGTAAAGGACAACTGCCTTGATCGCTAAACGAAATAAGCATGGCATAGCCACTCCTTCTGTTAGCATGAATTCTTGAACTGCCGAAAAGGACTCTGGTCCAACTGCCAGTTGTAGGAAACATTTCCTTCTCTGATGCTACTTCCGGACTAACCCGGCCCCGCCCAAAATGGCGCCGGTATCAATAGGAACTTACGAACACCTCGTGGTGTTCCTTCGCACTAATACAAACTTGATGTTCCAAGACATATATGTGATCCTTTTATACACTTAACAAGGAAAAAGGAGAGCTCACTCGACGAACATGTAAAAGAATCCCGTAAAAATGTTGGTTACAAAATGTACGATGTATTATATTTTTTTATTTATAATTGATGTATAACCTCGCTTATGACGCACGCACACGGTATGCATATAGGAAATCTGACTGCAGCTAGTCTGATTATGCTTCTAAATTATTAAATAAATGCCCCCGATTCCCCCAACCAATTGATGGACGCTTTAGTTACCTACGAATGACTGAATAAACGTTTCTAAATGTTTTTATTGCTGCAAAACAACACCCCCACTGTACGCACTTTAGCCATTGCCGTGTCCGGCCAAATACGACTCCACCCTCATAATCTACGTACTGAAATGATTTTGCAAAAATAAAGGTTTTCGAAACTATGAACGGGTATTGCATGCTTTATTTAAAATGTGGGATCGGCGGGAGAGTTTTTTGCACCCTACTTTTGTTCTCTCTTTAAGGTTACTAGAAGATGGTTGCCCAGCCTCGGATGAAGGATCGGATCTAAGACACGATACTCTGCCTTCAGACACGCGACTGACTCATGAACTCGCGCATGGAGGAAGACCTCGACTTCTGAGGATGGGTAAAACGAAACGGTATAAATGATGGAATGTAAAAGATGGGTAAAATGGAACGATGTAAATGTTATAAAATACAACGCTCGAAGGTACTAGGGAACAGAGTTGATCGAAGAACTAGTAAACCTTAGAACACCACAGCGTTGAAAGAGATTTAAGGACCCCGATAGCTAGATACACCTACCAACTAGATACCTCGCACTAGGTGCCTTTGGTTTTCTTTTTAACATTTTCCTACACCCGACCTATAAGGGCACACTGCCCCCCCCCCCCCCCCCGACTCCAGAAACCATACCCCAGGGATTCTACCCCGAGGAGGAAAGACGAGTATGAGGTAGGTAAAGGACTCTTGAATCCATGTGTTTTGATATACGCGAATGTTGTCCCCCTCCCTTCCCCTCTTTTCCCTCCCTCTACAGGGTACATCAGAGATCACAACCGAGGTATGGGAAAGATCTGAAGCCCCGCCACGTCTGACACGCGAAGCGAACTAACGCCGCAAGGTGGCGCCTAAGCACACCCACAAACTACTCATGTAGCGAACGAGCCAATAAATCGTACGATCTGATGGAAAAAGATCACCCTTAATCCATGCTGCGCGAATGAACACATGTCACGTATGTCTGAAACTATGGGAGAATGTGTGTGTGTGACTGAAGCGTTGACTCAGCTGGTCAAAGGACCGAGAATGCAAGAAGTGCGACACCATGGTGCCCTTTTCCTTTTTTCTCAAAGCATGACCCCTCTACCCTGCCTAATGTTTGCCCGTCCTGAACCGCATGCATTCAAAATACTAACACCGACCCGAAATGTCTTGTGTCGAGTAATGCACTGAAGGGCTTATCTTGATACACGGCCGCTCCCTATGTTGCACGTGTACTATCTAGCCTATTGTTGCACTCTCTCTCTCTCTCTCTCTCTCTCTCTCTCTCTCCTCCACACTTTCACTCTCCCGAACCGAAATTGGCAAACCGCCACCCCTAGCATACCACCTAATTGGCTCCAAATACCGCCAGTATTTGCACAGAAATTGACTTTAATAAAATCACCCTGACGCCGTGTCACTACCTCTCCTTTCTGCTAAAGTTGATGAAACCGAGATTTGACCATAAGGGAAAGGACAGGTAAGACGACTGAGGTTCCCTAATCCGGCCCGAAATAAGGGAACTACATGTCAGCGGCTCCTATGTTATTAAAAAATGCCTCAGATAAACGCGACCTTCCCCGTCCCGAATTGTTGCGATACCCGAACAGTAAAGGTGATCGAAACATCCTCATGTTCCAGGAACGCCCCTGTCCCCATATCAGCTGCTCCAGACGGGAGTTATAAAACTGTCCCTCACCCCCGGTCATAAGAGATGGGTCTACTCACGCCCTTACCACAGTTTTCTATGTCCCTAGTTGTTTCCCATAAAGCCCCTGTCTTTTCTAATTGACTAATCAGGCCGTAAGAGGCTGCGTAGGAACCAGAATGATGTTTTACAAGGTTAAAGACTGGACCAAAGTGGAGAAATCATTGCAATGAACCCTGTTGAAAGCGAAAATGTTTAGTTGAAAGGCAGGATGCATTGATAGAATAGAAATGTTTAGCCTATGTTCGTCCCTCAGCAAAATACCTATTTAGTACCAAGTTGATAGCTCACAGTACCCTTTGTAAATATAAAACCCTAGAGAACGGTATAGCTTTATAAGGCTCGTATCACGAAGGTGGGTCTCCATCAGAGGAACTGTTGTAACTGTAATAATAATTGTGAAGGGAAGTCGTAGTAAATCCAGCAGGTCCATCATCAATCATTTATATGTTAGTTGTGAACCCTAATATAACGGACGTTTTCATTTTTGCCTGGAGCTGGGAGAGAAATAGACTTATGTGATTACTTTCCACTGCCAATTCTCTAAAGACTGTCTTTTCAAACTCATTTAAGCGTACGGTCGACGGAAGAAAGAAGGACCGGATGTGGGAGCACGAGGCCTGACTACAGACTATGGAACACCTGCGACTTTGGCCAAGGCGAGACCGCGACAGTAAGGAGCTGCAGGACAAGGCACTGTTTTCAACAAAATGAGGAGAAAGGGCCGACCTGATGCCCCCGCTCGATGTCCAGTGTTTGCCGACAAGTCCCCGCTCTCTGAACTCGGTCATGAGCCCGCCTATCTGAAATTTTCCGTCCCCCTAGTCTGTTCCCAATCTGGCCCTGCTCCATCCCCTTTTTTTCTCCGACCTACCCTAGAGGACTGCTCACACGCACCCTTCTTCCATCTGAACTTTTTGACAATCACCTCAAAGGACACAGGGCGAAAAGGACCTTTCTGACCAGAAATGCGAGGGAAAGGTCGTGCCCTGCAACGCGAGACTTAGAATAGAGCTGGATCCGTAGCTCCACCGCCGGTGCTCCACAGCGCCAACAAAGGACGACAAAGAATACTGAGAACTCATTAACTTCGAACATTTGACACCCTCAATCGTCATTTCTGCTACGCCTCATTTCTCTCCCAGCCACCATTGTATCAATTATGCTCCAATCCAAATCTGATCAGAACTTGTATATGTAATAACCTATCAGTTCACATTATGAAATGTACTCACTGCTCACGCTACAGAATCGTTTTTGTATTACATTACTATGACTTTCCTGCGAACAAGTTTTTCGATAGACCCGCCTCCTAAAACGAAAGATTTTAAATGTACTGTTTATGACTCCTCCACCTGGGTTCCTACTTACTTATGACCGCCACAATAGACATGGTTAGGAAATAGACCAGCAAGATGTCTTGGATATGTTAAAGGGAGGACTGTGGAAAATTAGTACGATTTTTTTAAACATTATCTGCGCCATCTTGCCTTTTCCCGAATGCCACACTTTTGTCGTGCGCACCCGCCATTTTAGGTGCCTCGATCAGAACCACCCCCTGCATGCCGCTGACCCCCCCCAGCTTAGCCCTTCGCCCTCGCACAGCCCGCGCGCTAACAACCCCCGCTCTCACATGCCTTGGACCATAAACCCCTCTCTAGCACAGCTTTGCCTCAAAGCCCCATCCTGTTCCCAGCGCGACCCCTCCCTTCATTCTTTTCATAGTCCCCGGCCCTTTGATGCAAAACCCCTTTTTCCTGCGCCCGTTTGTCTTCCTCATTCCCAGGCCGACACCTAGCTCTACCGATACTATTCCTTGCCCCTCCCCGTACAGTAGAAAGCTTCCCTCATCAAAGGACCCCCGAGTTGATCAAAGCCCCCACCCCATGAGATCCGATCGAACCCCCCCCACATTCCATGAATCGACGGAATGTCCAGCTGCGCGATAATCATCACCTGTTGTGACCGGGGTGGGGGACTTCTACTGTAAATGTGTGTGGGAACGGGCCCGAAGGGGAGATTCCGGGAATGTCTTTCCGTACATCAAAGCATTGCCATGAATATGTGATCTATAATAAAGCAATAAAACCTGTATATAAGAGGCCAGGCCTCGGAGATGCAGTTAGAGCACCTCATGACGATACCTGCTGTCTAACTGACGTGTTCTCCTCCGGAGAGAATAAACCTTGTTTCCTGCCTTCCCGTCTCCAGCGCCTGCCTCTTCATTGATTAATAATTCGTGGGTTATAGAGGCGATACCGCCGGGCACAAATATCGATTGCCCCTGACCTTAGTTTCTACAATTGGCGTCCCAAGCGTGGGGCCCATCAGCGACTCGTGGATCCAGTGGGAGAGGTCCTGACGACAGAGTGAACGACTGCAACGATCGGGAGAGCTCTTGCCCAATAGACCCTCGTCTGGCAGCCGATCATCCGAACTTCACTAGTTCCGAACAGACCTCTCTCGAGTGATCTACGGTCCTGACTGGGAACCATTAGGAGTGCCGCGAGGAACACGAGAAAAAGAGGACGATCGGGCGCTGGATTAAGAAGACAAGAAACTGTCCATACGGTCCGGGTTAGGTCGTGTAAACACGACAAACCGCAAAATAATTGTGTCTATTGTTCAGAAAATACTAGTATTACTCTTTGTTGACCTATTTGGAGATTCACTGTCTGCACACGGAGAAACAGTAGGCTCTTTCCCTTTTGCAAACAGTGAAGGATAGGTAAACGCAGCCGTCGTGCCTATTTTTCTCCCCCACTGATTATTTATTTTATTAACGGTTTTCGGGAGATTCCCTCTCCCACACTGATTAACTGGGTTCTTTGACCCCGAACTACTGTTCACGGATTGTTTTCTGGAGATTCTCTGTCTGCAAACAAGAAATAACAGATTCCTCTTTACGGATAGTGAAAGGGTAGAGGACGCAGACTTTTGCGCCCTACTTATTCTCCCCACTGATTTTATTTTATTTTTTATTGTTTTTATTGGTTGTTTTTATTGGTTGTTTTTGTTATTGGTTCATGAGGTATTCACTGCCTGCAAACAACGTAGAATAGAAATATTCTGTCTAGTCTTTGCACACAGTGATAAGATAGGCAGTGCTGACTTTTTGTCCCTCGTTGCGAGCCGTCATGTCTGTCTTCTCCCCACTGGTTGATAACTGGTTCAGCCCGGACCGTTTATTAGAGGTGGATCATCTAGCTCCGCTGGAAGGCACCCCTAATAAGGACATGTTCATAAACTATGGATTAGTTACCATAGCCTATAATAAATTGTGGCACAGGTATACCAAAGAAAGTCAAGACAAACAGTGGCCACTGGTAGGATCCTTCGACCTTGATAAAATAGAAACGTTGGAAATAGCCCTTCGTAATAATAAGACAACGCCTGTTATGCTCGACAGTCTCGGTATGTGGCGCAAAGAAGCAATGCAACGAAAGAAAAGAGACGAGGACAGAGCAGGTAGAGGAATATATCAACAAGACAACCCCTGGACACCACGACCCGAAAGTTATCCCCCGACACTACGCACAGGACGGCCAGACTTAGGGCAAGACCAATGTGCTTTTTGTAAATGTATCGGACACTGGAAAGCCCAATGTCCGACTTTACTGAGCGAGAGTAGGAACAGAGGACCGACGGGAATAGCAGCCCGGAAGAAAGGGAAAAAGCGCGAGACAAAGAAGAATCAGACTGACATGGTCAGGCCAGATAGAACCACCACGTTTGATTATGCCCGATGGCACAGATTTCGCCAGACTGATTTCAGCGACATGTTCGAGTTTTCATAGATCGAACAATGTTAAGACGGGAACCCAGTCTAACTCTAAATTAACAGACGGAGAAGGATAATTATGGCCAATAACTGTTTTATATTTGTCTTGGGTCTTTGTATGTCATATTTGTACTGTCTCCCCGTCTGAGTTTGTGTGTACGTAATGTATGAATCTGCGTCATCCCTCTGCATGTGCTTCCGTGTTACATAAACTCTGTTAACAGAAATTTTAGCAAGAAACAACCTGGAAAGAAAGGAATGGGAAACGAAATCAGTAAGCCACTGATGAACACGAACTTTTATTTAGCATAACAAGCAAGAAACAATAACAATACAAGAACGGTAAACTGTAGGAAATAAAAGTCAGCAGAACACCCCCCATTCTGGAACCTTCCAAAGTAGGGCAGGGTTACGGCTACGCACAACCGGCGGCAACCCATATAAGGCGGGCCCTGCTGCCAACACTCGGTCAGGAAATCTTAACATATGGGGGAGCCGGAGGAGAGGCAGGGGCCAGCGGAGTCCGGCCACGACGGCCCTGGATAGTTGCAGGCAGTCCCGCCACATGTCCTCCCGGTCCGGCCACCAATGGCCAGGGACCGGGGCCAACTGAGTCCGGCTGCAGCCGATAACCTAAGGAAGCCCGGCCCAGAGCAGGACGAGACACCTCTTCCTTTTCTCCTCCGTTGTGGCCGCAGCAACACGCCAGGCGCCACTTCTGTCATGAACAATGGCCGCGGCAACTCTGGACGGCGGGATGTCCTGTTCGTACCTCCACGGAAATTAGTCCAAGTTGGGCTGGGAGGGAGAGGCGACGGGGACGAGCCTCTCCCACCTCCATGGATGGGAGGTTTCCCAGCCCCCGGCCCAACGCCGAACTCCTCCAGCCAGGCGGTGGTGCCGATACTTGCGCAGCACCGAACATACAACGGTGCCCATATTTTCGGAGCACCGAATATGCAATGGCTGCACCGATACTTGTGCAGCACCGAATGTGCGCCGCAGGCGGCCATACTCCCACAGCACTGAGCATGGGACTTGTGGAGCACAGGATGTGGAGAGACCTTCGTGCAGGCCCATGAAAAAGAGCAGCGTGGGGTGCACAGGGAGTGGGAGATGGCGCGAACGAGTCTCCCTCGCCCCCAGGTGGGGGCATCACAGCTGCACCCCAGCCGAACGTCCCTCTTCCACAACACAGAGTTCCATTCCCTATTTGTCCTCGGAAAGGTCTCTTCCACTCTTGCAGACTCGACGGGAGGGGACTGCTGCAGGGCCTCAAAATGGCGTCTGGGCCCGCTGGAAGGCGGGTCTCGGCCGCTAGAGTAACTTTGAACGGCAATGTAACTCGATCGCTCGCCCACCGGAGCACGAGCCCCCACCTCCGACAGCATCTCCACAGCCTTGAAGATTCTACAAAAGTCCCAGGAGCCCTCGGCCCCTGCAGGCTTCCGGTAAAGGACAACTGCCTTGATCGCTAAACGAAATAAGCATGGCATAGCCACTCCTTCTGTTAGCATGAATTCTTGAACTGCCGAAAAGGACTCTGGTCCAACTGCCAGTTGTAGGAAACATTTCCTTCTCTGATGCTACTTCCGGACTAACCCGGCCCCGCCCAAAATGGCGCCGGTATCAATAGGAACTTACGAACACCTCGTGGTGTTCCTTCGCACTAATACAAACTTGATGTTCCAAGAAATATATGTGATCCTTTTATACACTTAACAAGGAAAAAGGAGAGCTCACTCGACGAACATGTAAAAGAATCCCGTAAAAATGTTGGTTACAAAATGTACGATGTATTATATTTTTTTATTTATAATTGATGTATAACCTCGCTTATGACGCACGCACACGGTATGCATATAGGAAATCTGACTGCAGCTAGTCTGATTATGCTTCTAAATTATTAAATAAATGCCCCCGATTCCCCCAACCAATTGATGGACGCTTTAGTTACCTACGAATGACTGAATAAACGTTTCTAAATGTTTTTATTGCTGCAAAACAACACCCCCACTGTACGCACTTTAGCCATTGCCGTGTCCGGCCAAATACGACTCCACCCTCATAATCTACGTACTGAAATGATTTTGCAAAAATAAAGGTTTTCGAAACTATGAACGGGTATTGCATGCTTTATTTAAAATGTGGGATCGGCGGGAGAGTTTTTTGCACCCTACTTTTGTTCTCTCTTTAAGGTTACTAGAAGATGGTTGCCCAGCCTCGGATGAAGGATCGGATCTAAGACACGATACTCTGCCTTCAGACACGCGACTGACTCATGAACTCGCGCATGGAGGAAGACCTCGACTTCTGAGGATGGGTAAAACGAAACGGTATAAATGATGGAATGTAAAAGATGGGTAAAATGGAACGATGTAAATGTTATAAAATACAACGCTCGAAGGTACTAGGGAACAGAGTTGATCGAAGAACTAGTAAACCTTAGAACACCACAGCGTTGAAAGAGATTTAAGGACCCCGATAGCTAGATACACCTACCAACTAGATACCTCGCACTAGGTGCCTTTGGTTTTCTTTTTAACATTTTCCTACACCCGACCTATAAGGGCACACTGCCCCCCCCCCCCCGACTCCAGAAACCATACCCCAGGGATTCTACCCCGAGGAGGAAAGACGAGTATGAGGTAGGTAAAGGACTCTTGAATCCATGTGTTTTGATATACGCGAATGTTGTCCCCCTCCCTTCCCCTCTTTTCCCTCCCTCTACAGGGTACATCAGAGATCACAACCGAGGTATGGGAAAGATCTGAAGCCCCGCCACGTCTGACACGCGAAGCGAACTAACGCCGCAAGGTGGCGCCTAAGCACACCCACAAACTACTCATGTAGCGAACGAGCCAATAAATCGTACGATCTGATGGAAAAAGATCACCCTTAATCCATGCTGCGCGAATGAACACATGTCACGTATGTCTGAAACTATGGGAGAATGTGTGTGTGTGACTGAAGCGTTGACTCAGCTGGTCAAAGGACCGAGAATGCAAGAAGTGCGACACCATGGTGCCCTTTTCCTTTTTTCTCAAAGCATGACCCCTCTACCCTGCCTAATGTTTGCCCGTCCTGAACCGCATGCATTCAAAATACTAACACCGACCCGAAATGTCTTGTGTCGAGTAATGCACTGAAGGGCTTATCTTGATACACGGCCGCTCCCTATGTTGCACGTGTACTATCTAGCCTATTGTTGCACTCTCTCTCTCTCTCTCTCTCTCTCTCTCTCTCTCTCTCCTCCACACTTTCACTCTCCCGAACCGAAATTGGCAAACCGCCACCCCTAGCATACCACCTAATTGGCTCCAAATACCGCCAGTATTTGCACAGAAATTGACTTTAATAAAATCACCCTGACGCCGTGTCACTACCTCTCCTTTCTGCTAAAGTTGATGAAACCGAGATTTGACCATAAGGGAAAGGACAGGTAAGACGACTGAGGTTCCCTAATCCGGCCCGAAATAAGGGAACTACATGTCAGCGGCTCCTATGTTATTAAAAAATGCCTCAGATAAACGCGACCTTCCCCGTCCCGAATTGTTGCGATACCCGAACAGTAAAGGTGATCGAAACATCCTCATGTTCCAGGAACGCCCCTGTCCCCATATCAGCTGCTCCAGACGGGAGTTATAAAACTGTCCCTCACCCCCGGTCATAAGAGATGGGTCTACTCACGCCCTTACCACAGTTTTCTATGTCCCTAGTTGTTTCCCATAAAGCCCCTGTCTTTTCTAATTGACTAATCAGGCCGTAAGAGGCTGCGTAGGAACCAGAATGATGTTTTACAAGGTTAAAGACTGGACCAAAGTGGAGAAATCATTGCAATGAACCCTGTTGAAAGCGAAAATGTTTAGTTGAAAGGCAGGATGCATTGATAGAATAGAAATGTTTAGCCTATGTTCGTCCCTCAGCAAAATACCTATTTAGTACCAAGTTGATAGCTCACAGTACCCTTTGTAAATATAAAACCCTAGAGAACGGTATAGCTTTATAAGGCTCGTATCACGAAGGTGGGTCTCCATCAGAGGAACTGTTGTAACTGTAATAATAATTGTGAAGGGAAGTCGTAGTAAATCCAGCAGGTCCATCATCAATCATTTATATGTTAGTTGTGAACCCTAATATAACGGACGTTTTCATTTTTGCCTGGAGCTGGGAGAGAAATAGACTTATGTGATTACTTTCCACTGCCAATTCTCTAAAGACTGTCTTTTCAAACTCATTTAAGCGTACGGTCGACGGAAGAAAGAAGGACCGGATGTGGGAGCACGAGGCCTGACTACAGACTATGGAACACCTGCGACTTTGGCCAAGGCGAGACCGCGACAGTAAGGAGCTGCAGGACAAGGCACTGTTTTCAACAAAATGAGGAGAAAGGGCCGACCTGATGCCCCCGCTCGATGTCCAGTGTTTGCCGACAAGTCCCCGCTCTCTGAACTCGGTCATGAGCCCGCCTATCTGAAATTTTCCGTCCCCCTAGTCTGTTCCCAATCTGGCCCTGCTCCATCCCCTTTTTTTCTCCGACCTACCCTAGAGGACTGCTCACACGCACCCTTCTTCCATCTGAACTTTTTGACAATCACCTCAAAGGACACAGGGCGAAAAGGACCTTTCTGACCAGAAATGCGAGGGAAAGGTCGTGCCCTGCAACGCGAGACTTAGAATAGAGCTGGATCCGTAGCTCCACCGCCGGTGCTCCACAGCGCCAACAAAGGACGACAAAGAATACTGAGAACTCATTAACTTCGAACATTTGACACCCTCAATCGTCATTTCTGCTACGCCTCATTTCTCTCCCAGCCACCATTGTATCGATTATGCTCCAATCCAAATCTGATCAGAACTTGTATATGTAATAACCTATCAGTTCACATTATGAAATGTACTCACTGCTCACGCTACAGAATCGTTTTTGTATTACATTACTATGACTTTCCTGCGAACAAGTTTTTCGATAGACCCGCCTCCTAAAACGAAAGATTTTAAATGTACTGTTTATGACTCCTCCACCTGGGTTCCTACTTACTTATGACCGCCACAATAGACATGGTTAGGAAATAGACCAGCAAGATGTCTTGGATATGTTAAAGGGAGGACTGTGGAAAATTAGTACGATTTTTTTAAACATTATCTGCGCCATCTTGCCTTTTCCCGAATGCCACACTTTTGTCGTGCGCACCCGCCATTTTAGGTGCCTCGATCAGAACCACCCCCTGCATGCCGCTGACCCCCCCCAGCTTAGCCCTTCGCCCTCGCACAGCCCGCGCGCTAACAACCCCCGCTCTCACATGCCTTGTACCATAAACCCCTCTCTAGCACAGCTTTGCCTCAAAGCCCCATCCTGTTCCCAGCGCGACCCCTCCCTTCATTCTTTTCATAGTCCCCGGCCCTTTGATGCAAAACCCCTTTTTCCTGCGCCCGTTTGTCTTCCTCATTCCCAGGCCGACACCTAGCTCTACCGATACTATTCCTTGCCCCTTCCCGTACAGTAGAAAGCTTCCCTCATCAAAGGACCCCCGAGTTGATCAAAGCCCCCCACCCCATGAGATCCGATCGAACCCCCCCCCACATTCCATGAATCGACGGAATGTCCAGCTGCGCGATAATCATCACCTGTTGTGACCGGGGTGGGGGACTTCTACTGTAAATGTGTGTGGGAACGGGCCCGAAGGGGAGATTCCGGGAATGTCTTTCCGTACATCAAAGCATTGCCATGAATATGTGATCTATAATAAAGCAATAAAACCTGTATATAAGAGGCCAGGCCTCGGAGATGCAGTTAGAGCACCTCATGACGATACCTGCTGTCTAACTGACGTGTTCTCCTCCGGAGAGAATAAACCTTGTTTCCTGCCTTCCCGTCTCCAGCGCCTGCCTCTTCATTGATTAATAATTCGTGGGTTACAGAGGCGATACCGCCGGGCACAAATATCGATTGCCCCTGACCTTAGTTTCTACAAGACCTCCTGCTTTCTATTACCCAGGTACGGAGCTGAATAAACCCTTAAAGAGAATTCTTGAGTCAGATTCTTTGCAAAACCAACTTAACTCAAACTGCTACTTACTTACTCCTTCCCACGTATTAGGCTTAGGTCAGGTACACCGAGGTAGGCGTATTTAGAAGCACCAGTTGAGTACGTTAGTGAATGTATATATGTATGTATATATTTTATCTATTTGAAAGTATCATATGGCTAAGAAACCATATCAATGCTTTTACAGTATTATTTTATAATCCTCCTTTTACTGTACGCACTTTACTTTACTATGAGTATTGCAATTGTGGCAATTCATTTCTCTTGCATGAGAAAGAAGACTGCTCAATAAATTACACCTTTTATTGAAAACGCCCGTCTCTCTATTCTCTGCAATCTGGTGAAACTAAGTATGCACACTTGACTGAGTGAAATAGCTGTCTATTGTTTTCACACGACTCTAGAGATGCAATCTTATTCTGAGGTAGCAAAGTTGTCATGTTTTATGGTTGTCAGAAGCTAATCCCTTCTTGTCTATCCAGGGAGGTTAAACTCCTCCTCGTTTATTCGAGAAAGTTTCTAGTGACCTCTGAGCTAGCTGGCAAACCTTAAGTCTAATATAGTCAGTAGAGACCTAGATGACCTCAGTCCTACGTCTACACTGCTGTTTATATTATTCCAATGCGCAGAGCCTGTCGTCACTGGGTGAGATCGTCGCACCCCTTGCTTGCGGATCGCATCACGGCGCTGCGAGAGTCGTCGCAGAGCCATCGCATCGAGGGGTTGCGAGAGGGGTTGCGAGAGGAGAAGATCGAAGCTGAGCCGCGCATCGTTGCCGCACCGGAGATCGTCGCCGCCCCGAAGATATTCGCATCGTACCTTTTGCGAACCGCTTCCACCGAAACCTGTGCACCGGAATCCACGCAAGGTATCACATCCCTCCCCATACAGACCGGAGCCACCGCAACACACCCGCTACGTCCAGCGGGGTGGTCGCATCGCCTCCCCAGGGTCTCATGAGTGACGCATCACTTGCTTTTCACCGCTACAGCTTTCACTTGGAACTTTTGTCGCATCTAAAGGTACTGTTGGCTAAAACATGACTCAACTGTGGATTATGTTAACGCAACCTTAAGAACTCATTTGAAACCATATTCTTGAACTGTATATGTTGGAATTTTGTCGTTTTGGTCTTGTGTAGTTTAAATTAAATACCTTTATTTTTCTAAACTGTCGTGGAGTCAGTACGTGGTGTTTTTACTCTGTTACTGTGAGTGTTGGTACAAATACTTTGCACATTGCCTTTGATAAGTCTGACTGCTCGTGCCAAGCTACCAAGGGGTGAGCAGGGGTTATCTAAAGAGTGCATCCTTCTTACCTTGACTAGAAGAAAGGGCCCCTATTTGGACAGTGGTACCTATCTCTGCCAACTAGAGACCCCCAGTTCTAACAGGTCTCCCAGGTACATGTGAGGCCAGTTACAGGATGTGTGTTTGAACACTAGAGTAATATAAGCAGCATACTTATGTAAGTCATTAGTACTGATATTTAATTGTCTGCTACACTATCTCTCCTCACTTAAAGTAATTATTGAATGTTTTCCTTGTGTTAGGCTTCTGAGGCCAATGCTTGGCTGTTGCCTATGTATCCGGTACAATGCTGTATTCCGGCTTTTCCCGTGCTAACCCAAGAGGCCAGTGTATTCTCGAAGACCAGGCTATCTTGTGTTGCATTTCTAATTCCTGTTACCCCATTTTTCTCCTGGGAAGGCACAACCTTTACGGGATTCATTACAGTATTATGGGGTTCTTGCTTAACAGAGTGGATAATTAGTTCCCCAACCCTCAGTATAACAAGGTATTATACTTGATCTCAATCCATGAAAACTCTCTGGTCACCTGGGATGATCACCACCTATTCTCCTTCCCAAAAGGATTGATTATCACACTGCAGAACATAATATAAACTAAATGTATGTCATACAAATCATGCTTGTTCATTATTTTGAATACTTGTTTAGGACAAGTTCCTCGAATAGGAGAATTCCCATGATAGGAAAGACATAATATTCACAGCACTCTTTTCCCAAAATAAAAAGAAGGCATGTGTATGCGTATTGAACAAGAAGAGTGACCTGAACTGAAAAGACTTACTATAAACCAGTTTCTAATGGACCCTTACTTGATAAACTAATTGAAACAGCAGGATTTCTATGGATCTCAGAAGTCCTAGAAGACAGTCAGCTTTTCCTCAACTACCAAACAGGCTTCTGCCTGGAAAGAAGCACAGAATTTAAGACGATACTCAACACACAGTTGGAAAAAACTCTGCAGCAGCGCTCCTTCTTCATCATTAGTTGACCCTCGATGCAGTCCAATCTCAATCATTAATTACTACTTCTAGCTCTTTAGTTGGCTTTCAAGATAGTCAACTATCAAACATGAATTAAGAACTCGGTATTGATGGTAAAATTCTTGCATTGATCTGCTCTTACCTTGAAGACAGGGCTAACCTGATAGATATACCTCTCTTCTTTTCAACATCTTAACAAAACAGAAGTACTCCAAAAATCGAACATATTTTCTCTCCTCTTCAACGGATACATGGAACCAGTACGATAATCAAGTTTTCATCCCATCTGCTTTCATGCTATCTACTACAGTTATGAAAACAACACACAAGTAGTACTAAAACAATAGCACCCTAAAGCCATAGGAAACTCAAAAACGGTTTCAATGCACTAGACCAGTGGATGACATCGAACTATCTTAAAATGAAAACCATAAAACTCACTTGTGAAAAATGGAAACAATATGATAACACTCTGTTAAGATGCAAAAGAAGTACAACATCTTGGCACTATCTTTGACTCTGTACTGTCATGTTTGTGAAAGAGTACCCTTTCCACCAACCTCTAAATCGTGCCCTTTGTTAAATACAGAATTGAAAACAAATACAGTTTATGATAGCCTTTGCTCCTAGGGTAGCTCTCAGTGTAAATATGTGACTTATGCTTGAAATTCCTGCCCCTTTCCCAGACCTATCAGAGCTTTCATCAGAGGACACAGAAAGGACAGACACGAAAAGGCACACTCACCACTCTCAAACACACATGCTCTTTTTACCTCTCCTCAACCACAATTGCAGGTGAGAAGGCTGTCTTTCAGTGACTAGACCAACAGAACCCAACGCACTGTTTTTAACTTTGATTGGCGGTCGGAAGAGTATGAAGAGGTGTTTTACAATGTTCAAGATGTTAGAGATTAAAAGTGGATGATGAGGAGGGAGGGGTGATGGGAAAGGGATGGTAGGCGAGAGCTGAGAAGTAAATGTAAATGTAGTATACTTGTAAAGCGAACAGCTGCCCCAGCAACGGGGCGTCCCGGCGCTGTATAACTCTGGGGAACCCGTCCTGGCTTTCCCTGTGGGATGGTCCCTTGCTGGGAGTCCCCAAGGTGGAGCCAGGCATCCCCTGAATTGGTGGGGCCGTTGTGGAGATTAGGCAAGCTAATGCCCAGAGTTGCCGAGTGGAACCCCTGATTATAGTAAGCACCGAAGCGAGAATTATCGAGTCCGCTGACCAAGGTCCACGACCCTGCCGCGTCGGGAATTGAACCCTGGTCCCGGGCTGACTTCTGCTCTCAGGCCTGCCGCCTCTAACCAGTGAGCCACACTACTCCACGTAGACATGAGATGTGAGGAATGAGGGATGAAGACTGCGGGATGAGAAGTGAGGGGTTATAAATGAGAAATAGGGTTGAGGAGTAAGGAATGAGGAGTGAGTGGGATATGAATACTGTATATACCTATATAGACCAAAGTGAAACTACAAGTCCCAGTATGCTGTTGATTAAAATGGCAAGACTGTCTGAAGGTGTCATCCATTGCATGAGGCGGCGTTACAGTACAGGTTACATTTTCATACCAGGGAAATACATTTGTTTTGCAAATAAAGTGGGACGGACCCAAAGTGTTGTAGTTAACTGGAGCATTCAAAACAGTGTAACCGACGGATGCAGAAGCTCCGTCTCATCTCAAAGGACCATTAGGATTTTCCAATCAGGCAGAGACAAGCAATGACCCGGAACAAATGAAGAGGAATGATGCTCGGCTTCAACTTCTTCCGTGGAAGCATGACCCATTACGCTTAAGCTGTAATTAGAAATGAATTTTGCTAATGGCTTCTGCGCAACTTTGTTTCTACTCTGATGATTGAACTCCCAGGTTAAATTAAAGTAAGCAGGGGCAGATGAACCGGTTCTCGCGCCAGCGACAGAGCGCGTTATTCACTGAAGGTGAGAAATCAATCAGGGCTGTGAGCTGCTCAGCCCCCTCTGTGACATCACCTAATCTACCTTCAACCGCACACAGCCCTGGGCAGCATCATTATTCAAAGTGAGCCCAGGGTCATTATCTGCTGGGAGCCCCAACGCCCCAGCATCGGCCCGAGGCCTCCTCGAACAATACCCTTCATTTACAGCAACGGAAAAGCACTTGCATATTCTACTGTCGCGACGTAATATTAAATAACAAGGACGAACCTGGGCCGCATGCTCATACTCATGTTTACTTGAATGCAGCGATACATCTTTAAAATGATTCCTAGTTTATATGAGGTCATTTGTGAAACGAAGACAAGATTAAGAACATGTTGGCAAAGCCGGTACCTTCGAGTTGAATGTGCAACGTGATGCAAATATTTTATTGTATTTATTTTTTATTTTATGCGTTTTTATTTAGCGCGGCCTTTACCCGAATGTGTCAGAGCGCCTCACAATAGGAACAGTAATGACACATGAGAACAAATTGCACAAAAGCAAACTTTAAGTTTGGAAAAATTAAATGAAATTACATTAGATGAAAGCCAGACATTGGCTCTGCCAGTGCTTGTTTATTAAGTGTATGGGGAAGTCCAGCAGGCAAAATATGATGTCCTGAGACTGAAACATGAGCCCGCTGCTATGAAAAAAAAACACAAAACAAAAAATGATTGCTTGCCATACATAGTGCATGTCTGGCATAAATAATTTAATGTCCGATGATTCAGTGCACTTTTGAGATGCCCTCTCATGCATTGCAATGCAAACAATCCATGAGAGGTGGTTTGGTAAAGAAAACATCTCATAGCACGAGAAAAGAAAGAAATGCTCCTCTCGACAAAGGTAATAGGTGTTGCAGAAACCTGCGCTATCAAGCCAGACATGATACATATATGCCAAGTCTTATTTATAATAAAAATACTGGGTATATATTTTCTCACTTTTAAAAGTGCCTCAATTTGGTTAGCTACTTTTTGATATTCACAAAGGTAAACTTAGACCAAAAGTCTAACTTTACTATTAGTAACTTACCTTTGTGAGAACCTGAAAGTAGTAAACCCCACACTCATACAGACTTTGCTGTGCACAGCATAAGATTGGCCTTCAAGCCCCTGGGGACACCAGCCGGGGGAAAATGTAAAAAAAAAAGGGGGAGGTTAATTAATTTATTTAAAAAACAACAGAGGCTGGCCTGAAGCGTTTCGGTCAACTTTAACCTTTATCAAAGGTAAGCATTGGCATCTGTTAAGCAGCCACCACAAATCGATTGCTTCATTTTATAGTTTTAGCCCCCTGGTGGACACCCTTATTGGGCCCTTTGCAAAGCATGCTGTAGCTTGTGGTGCACTATTTCAATATTAAACAAGCCCTCCAGTGAGAGATGCCCGAATATTCCTTCAGATTGATGTAACTTCTTTATTTCATATTTAAATAAAGACTATTTTCCGCTCACTGCTGCTCCGTAGCATTCCTATTTTCGAGGTTGCTGGAGTCCATTCCGAAGTCAGTTTTCGGTGGCGCACTGCTGGCCCTTTATCATTTTCACGAGCATCAAAGACGGTTCAATTTCAGGCAGTAATGGCGCTCTTGCTGGCTGTGCGTCGCTCGCGGCAGAACCAGGCTGCTAAAAAAATATATAAATATATCCAGTGAATCAATAAAGAGACCAGCACTCATGGAGGATGCAAAAACCCAATGATTATTGGATCAAACGTACACTCAGTTGCGTTTCGGCAGTGCACCTTTGTCAATGTCTATGTATTTGTAATCCAATACTTCAATGAAGAGACCAGCACTCACGGGGGATGTAAAAACCCAATGTTTATTGAATTAAACTCACACTCAGACACGTTTAGGCAGGGTGCCTTTGTCAAATTTCCCTGTTTAATCCTCTTGTTTGTTTAGAAGCAGTGTTTGTTTAGAAGCAGCTCAAAAAAAGCAGGAGGATTACACAGGGAAAATGCTCTGTTCAACCCTGCCAAACCAATGAGAAACAAGCATTAGCATAGCCAATAGGTCTCGCCTTTGGGACCTTATAAGTGTTTAGCCATGCAACAGTTGATGTTATTGCACCAAGGATATTGTGCTGGATAACTAAACACTTTTAAGGTCCCAAAGGCAAGACCTATTGACTATGCCAATGCTTGTTTACACCTGTGCTCACTTATCGTTTTTACTTTCAATGTATTTACTGTTGTAATATGGCCATATACCATGATAGAATAGTAAATAAGAACGGCTGCCATTCAGTATCACGCATGCTTTAAGGCAAACGTGTGCATATCAGCAGCTATCTCAGAATTGTCATGAAAGAAAATCCTTTACAACACTGTTAGCCAGGCATGTGCATGCATTTTGTCATATTCGTTCTCGTGCAAATGGAAGAGAAAAAAAAATGAAAACCAATAGCCCTACTTTACAGAGCTGAGACTCACTGGATTGGTAAATGCTTGTTAATTTGGGGGCTGGGATTCATAACCTGTTCACAGTGTACCAATACTAAAAGACCAATTCGTAAAGATCCTGACAGGATAAAGCCACTTGGCAGAGTTGTGTCAGTTACATATTTCCTACATGAGGTATCAACCACTTAAAGGCACCTTAAGATTAAACAGCCCTAACACAAGCCAAACTATCCCCACCCAACCCATCAATCATGCAGTACATGACAAAACGCAACAGAATAGGTCATCAAGTATCACACCTCTACAAACTACTACGCCCAAGCTCCACCAAACTTAACGATAAACCAACTAACTACTGGGTAAAACAAGCCAACGTCCCACTTAATGAGCAAGAGCTAACTTTGTTTTGGACCTCCCCTTCACATAATAAAATATCCCTGTACTATCACAAACAAAATTCTGGCTACTCCACAAAATCTTCTGGGCCCCCGCTCGGTTAGCCTCCCTGGGTCTCAGAGAAAACAACCCATGTTGGAGCTGCAGCTTTGGGAAGGGGGATCTAGCACATCTCATATTCTATTGCTCAAAAATCAAAGCGTTCTGGGAGAAAGTCTTTGATTTCATAAAGAAAGCTCTGGGGTGCACACTAGCTCCATAATTCTCTGCCCTCACCACCGCATTTATATCCGCAGGACTACCTACAGAGCATGACATGGACCTACTAGACCTCCTACTGACTGCAGCAGTGAAACTGGTCCTGTCCAACTGGAAGGACACTGCTAAGACATCATACCAAGGCTGGGTAAAATGGGTGTTGTACCTCAGATGCGCAGATAGCATTGCGCTGCAAAACTCACCCTGGAGGCCAGCTACTAGAGGGATGTGGAACTCACTGGACAGGTACATGGACTCCTATGAATCCCTGTGAGCCCACTGGGGCCCCCAGGAGGGATCGCCCTCCACAACGGTGCTGCAAACAAGGACAAGGCTCATAGCTACTGTATACTTCTTGTACCCTATTGTAGTGTCCTGCTAGGACACAGTCTAGTTGTTTCCTATGTAATCCTACACTAAACACCCACCCACCACAGACGTCACTGGGTCAGGTGACGCTGTCAATAAAAGAGCCAGAGCGCACGTGCTCGTGGCCAGATCTGCTATCCCCTAACTGGTGTCTGTGTGTCTCATTCCCACACCATGTGGGCCTAAGGCCCAACACCACATTGGCGACGAGGACGGTAGTGAAGCCACGCGTGCCACTGCCTCGCATCCTGGATAAAGGGGGAGAGAGCTGCCCGCCTGCAGGGCACCCCCTGTAGCAGGGCGCAGCAGCGTCGAGAAGCCGGTGGGCACGTCGGAGCCCCGCAGCCTGCAGCGACCGTGAGGCCCACCGCACCAGCCTTCAAAGCCGAGCCGACCGGAGCCTACCCGCGTCGGCCGCCACCAACACGCACCTCCAGGGAAAAGCGCACCGCCCAGTGCCCACCTGAGACGGCCGCGTGGCAGAGACCCCCACCGGAGAGATGCACCGGCCGGGCGGAGCCCACCCGCCACGACCGCAGCCCAGGACCTGGCCCGTCGGCCGAAGGTGAGCGGAGGGGGCCACGAATGCCAAGAGCGACCCCCCTCTTATACTGCAGAACTGCAGTGCCCACCCGCATGGCCTGCGGGCAACGCGGTCGAGAATAAATTCCGAATGAGGCGGGGCCAGCGGAGCTCACCCGCGGCCGGCCTGCCGTGTCCCCCGCCGTGTGCATGAAGTACGGCGAGGGTGAATAAACATTAACTATGCCCCCACACAGTGAGAGCTCTGCCAGACATTGCCCCCGCAATACAGCAAGACTCGCGGAGCCCACCCGCGGCCTGCCTGCAGCGCACCCCCCTCCCCCGCCGCGTGTGTGAAGTGCGGCGGAGGTGCGAAAGACTGTGAAATAAGCGGAGCCTACCCGCGTTGTCCAGCGCGCCTTGCCGGGCGCAAGTGCAGCCTCATTTGAATTTCCGGTGAAGCAGTGCAAGCTGAGCCCACCCGCGGCCTGCCGGCGGCGCCCCAGCGAAGGACAGACATGGCAGAGCCAGCGGAGCCCACCCGCGGCCTGCATATAGTCACCCCTGCCGCGCAGCGTCGGACTAATGTTGCCGTAGGAGAAAGGGGCCCCGCAGCGTGAGGAGTGCTGCCAGGCCGTAATTGATATAAGCGGAGCCCACCCGCAATCAACGCAAATAACTTTATATTCAGCGGAGCTCACCCGCAATCAATGCAACCGTCAGCGGAGCCCACCCGCGACTGCAAGTAGCGCTGTCACTCCCTCCCCACGCCGCGTGTGGCTGCGGCAGTGGGGAAGGGAAAGGAGAGAACCGGCACCCGGTCCGCAGCCTGCAACAGCATCAGTGCAAGCCCCTTTGGAAAGTGAAGGCCTGCCGCGAGGGGAGATCAGAACTGAATCCCTGGCCGGAGAAGGAGCAAACTCCCCTAGACGGGAAAGGCAGGTCTCCAGCACCAGCGCTGACTCTCCCCTGCCCAGCCCAGCGTGTTGACTGAGACTGCTGCGGGCGGGGAGAGCTACGAAAGAACGCACACAACACCTGATGATAAGCCCCGCAGCGTGTGCCAAGCTGCCGGGCATAAATGCACCAAGCGGAGCCCACCCGCACTCGCAAAGAGGCCCCTCACCCCACCAAGTACGTAAGCCGCTAGCGCTATAAAGCAACGGTAAATGCAGCGATGCAAGCCGCCTACTAACTCCACTCATAAGAAGGGAATGATGGAACTTACCTGCATATGAGGCGGTGTCCCACCCATTCCTGGTGACCCGCGGTGCCTCCAGCCCCTGTACAGCCCGGGAGAAGAAAACAAAACAAAAAAACGAGCACCGTGGAACCGAGGGACTGCCTCAAAGTCCTGACAGAGCCATCTAGTGGCCATTTTGAGTAACTGCACCCATGAAATGAAGGAACGCTCACAATGATATACATGGAACAAGGTACAGCCACACTTACTCCATACACTATAAGGTTTGCCCAAACGTGCATTCTCAAGTGTTGCAGCAGATGAGGAAAATAAGCCAACACGAGAACCCCCCCACAAGTGATACCCACAAACTGAATAGCGCCCCCAGGGAGAATCTACTTACAAGCAGCAAGTAAGCGCGCAACCACGCAGAAGACACCCACACACACCAGCAAAGGGTCTGCAGATGCCACTTTCAGCGCGACGTGGGAAAGAGGCACAAACACCTCACCAAGCATCAAAGCACTGACAGAACGTCTGGAGGGAAACGCCTGCCAAGCACTAGGAGAACGTCCAGAGCATCAAAGCACTGACAGAACGTCTGGAGGGAAAACGCCTGCCAAGCACTAGAAGAACGTCCAGGGAAAACGAGTGCCGAGATCAAACGACGGAGAGAGCAGCGACGCCTTGTGGCCACAGGTGTTCACCGCAGCATCAACCACTCCCGCCAACGGTCCAAAGCAGCAAGTAACTGACGACAGCCAAAGCAGCAAGTACCCAACGCCACTCAACAGGTGTCCAAGAACCCTGAACAGTAAGTGCGCAGAAACGCGCCACACAGCAACAGGAGAATCTGTCCAAGCAAAAGGACACTGCCACGCCCGAATGACGCAAGCAAAAGGACACTGCCACGCCCGAATGACGCCACGTCAACATGCAACCTCCTGAACACATCAGGAGAACCATGCGGGAACGCACCAGAAGCACAGAACCGCGCCAGAACATTCAGGAACGCGCCAACAGCACGGAACCGGGCTGCAAGAACGCGACAGGAGTGCCAGAACTCCACACCCGCACGCCAGGACCGCGCAGCACTGCGCCGAAACGTGCCAGGAGCACCAGAGTGACGCTGCACAGCGACACGCCAACACCACGGGACAGCACACAAAGGTCCCCAACAGAGACCGCGATGTCTCGCAGCAACCGGAGCGCCATCGTCAGCACGCATGGCAGCACGCACCAGAGTTGCACCAGGAGCGGTGACGCAACCCTCCTCCGCGCAGACAAAGCGCGCCAACGCCAAAACACCGTGACGGTGAATAGCGACCACAAAGACAATAGCACAGCATGACAACTCATGCCCAAGATGAGAACCGACCACCCAGTCTGGTCACCAAGGAAAGAAAAGCAACAACAGAGAAGATACGACGACAGGTCTAGTCACCAAGCCAAGTGAAGACAGTGTCCTACCACATGGACAAGACCACGGAGACGATATGTAGAGGGCCCGCTACATGGAGAATCCTGGTTAGCATGAGAAAGCAAGAAAGAAGACCGGACCGCGTCGAGGAAGTGAACGAAGAGGAAGAATGGAGAATCACATCACTCCACAGAGGAGGAGAGAGAACTACAGCACACAGGAACATCGGTGCTGTCCAAGGAGCATCGTAACAATCAGCACACAGGAACATCGGTGCTGTCCAAGGAACATCGCAACATCCGTGTGGATCCCAGTGATCCCTACAACCTGCATTCGAAGAGACCAACCACTGATGAACTGCATGGGTGCCCCGTGAACCTGAAGCTTACCGAAGCAGAGCATACCCGAGCACTAGACAATCCACCCTTGTGGACTACACAAGACTCGACTGTGGCCATGTCCGAAGTTCGGCAGCGACCCGTACAGCCCACGCGATCAAGTGGCGGTCCAGGGGACAAGGGCCTCGGCCGCATATCCTGTGAGAGAGGAATCCGGATGGGAGAGGTGCAGCAGCGGCAGCTCCACGACAGGCAACAGGAAGCATGAAGGCCCCAGGTAATCACCTGGCACCGAGAAACGGTCGGTTGAAGACACTGAACCCATGTCCTAACGGCAAGACCATCCTGGCGGATGACATCAACACCCCCGAGGACATCATGAGAGACTTGGCGGTGAGTCCGTTGGCAGTTCGGCAGCGACGCCTTTGCGCGGCTCATGCGAAGCCCGCACGGCCCACCCGGTCCCGTCGTGTCCGGCAAGAGGGTCCTCCCAGCGTCTCTAGTGAGAGAAGAGTCCAAGCAGGAGAGGCCAGTCTTCAAGGCTCCCGTGAGAGAGGAGTCCAGCAAGAAAGGCAAGTCGGAAGTTACCTGGCCGGACGGAGATGTGAAGGCATCAAGATCAGCAAATCCAAAGAAAGACCTCTCGTGCCATAATCGTCTCCTACAACCAACAAGCGTGGTCATCCACTGGACTAGGAACACCTGCGAGACCCCTCAAGGGTCACACCCTTTCTGCTCCCAAAGTGAGAACACTGTACATAAGCGTCAACACAGCAAGACAAGGATGATCTGAAGTACACCGCCGAGGTGAAGCTCATCTGACTGACTTTGTAGTCCTGGAACTTTCAACATTCTCCCAGCTGATCGCCTGAAGAAGATCTGTTGAGGCTATCAACTGTTATTGTTCTGTTTTCTTACAGGTTGGACATTCGCTTTTCCTTTCATTAAAGGTGGGGAGGAATGTAGTGTCCTGCTAGGACACAGTCTAGTTGTTTCCTATGTAATCCTACACTAAACACCCACCCACCACAGACGTCACTGGGTCAGGTGACGCTGTCAATAAAAGAGCCAGAGCGCACGTGCCCGTGGCCAGATCTGCTATCCCCTAACTGGTGTCTGTGTGTCTCATTCCCACACCATGTGGGCCTAAGGCCCAACACAACACCTATCTCATCTCTTTCTATCTTCTCTCGTTCTACTTCTCTGCTCCTAATTTCTCTGCAAGTCAATGAGGTGGGGTTAGCTAAACACGTATACCAGAGCACCTGTATTTACTGCAACACCAACCAAGTTTGGGTGGAACCTCATAACGGAAATGCAAATGTATCTGTTTTGGAAAATATGAATCAAATACTTTGAAATAAAAAAAAAGAAAATCAACCCGATCTTAAAAAACAGCAGAATATTCCAGATTCTTTTACAAACGGCCGAGCAGTATCAAACTGCTACTTTGAGAGCACCATGATGGAAAATAAATAGTGAAACAAAGCAGAACACTTAAATGGACAAGAGAAGCAGTCTTTTTAAGCAGAAGATTTTGTTAGTGAGCCAAGACTGTGTGCATTCAAATGGCTGTGAGTATGCCTCTCCCTTGTTTTGTAGATGTTAGCATTACTTCTTTGCAGGATTGCTTCCTTAATTACTTTGTCATTGCAAAAGAATGACTAATTCCCTCTGCCATATTGTGAATACCTGACCCATTTAGGTTTGGCTTGACAACGTGCTGTATGGTAGGCCTATATTTGACAACTCTTTGAAATATACCTGAAATGGATTTTGTCTTTGCCTAGAGAAGTGTTTCTCTCCCAACTTATACTATTGCTTATTTTGTATATCATTTAAACTCTCATGAAGTACTTGCAATAGAATATATTAGGTACTTCACAATTAAATTCTTAACCTTACAGATGGATTGTATACAAAACCTAATCGTTTTTGATGTGTTTCTTCCTTGCAACAAGCCTTGTGTCAATACGGGTTTTCCTAAAGGTGTTTAACTTCAGAAAACAGTTTCTAGCATCTTCACTCTATTTTTTTTAAAAACTTTTTTTATTGCAGAACAAATGCACAGTATACATATCATTACTGGGTCTTGTCAGTACAGATTTTTCCTCCATTCAACTCCGCACCTGATCAGTACAAACAGCCATTCAGCCCACATCCCGAAAGCCGGGCGGCTTCTTCCGCGTCCTCGGTGCATGTTACAATTTCTACTACACATAGTCCCAGTATGAGGTAATCTGGTATCTGCTTTTCAATCAATTCTCCCCGTCCCTCCAGTAGCGTCAGGCAATAGTTCTCCTGTTCTTCAATTCGTATCCCTGAACCCGCCCTCCCCCTCCCCCCCTCAGTGTCCCCGCCTTCGCCTAGTTCTGAGTAGCGTGAATCTGTGGTGATGGGCAGAAGCATTTTGGTGATTACTATGTGTGTGTGTCTAGCGGGGGGGGCGGCACCGCGGCACTCTCAATTGGGTCTCCATGGTCCTCAGGGTCCTCCCCCCTCTCCTCCTCCACTGAGCTATCTCGTAAAGACTGCACCAGCATCTCCCATGCCAATGCCGCCTCGTCTGAGCCGCGGCGGGCTAGTTGGTACCTGATCGTGCTCTCGGCTGCCGCCCATTTTAGGAATTCGTTTAACCATCTCCGGTGCGTCGGCCCTGTTCTTGATTTCCACCCCTTGGTCAGCTCCCTTTTCGCTAAGATTAGGCCCATGTCAATGAATTTACTTGATATTTTGTTTTTGGGCGTGTGTGGAAACCAATGTAGTATGCTGGTCGCACTGTCGAACTGCAGATCCCTGTCCGTCACCTCATTCAATGTGGCGCTAACGTCCGTCCAGTATTCCTGCAGGTGGGGGCAGTCCCTTAGCATATGCACTAAGTCCGCTCCTATCTTATTGCATCTGGGACACGCCGCGTCTACTGCTCCGAAGTACTGCGCAATTTTACCAGGGGTGAGGTAGGCCCTATGAAGAATAAAAAGATGTATTAGCTGGAAGCGCGCATTTCTAGTGCTCTTTCTAGGCCTCCGCACTAGCTGGGACCAAGTCGTGTCCGGAATTTCCCTCTGTAGGTCCGCCTCCCATTTGGCCTTCAATGCCGCCAGCGGCTGCAAGGACTCGCCCAGCATTCTCGAGTAGAGGCATGTCACCGCCTTGAAGGTGCCCTCCGCCATCATTGTGTACTGGCAAGCCGATGCCGTCGGCGGTTCGGCCAAACCTTCCCCCCAGTGTGCCTGAATAGCCCTCACCACAGCCGCGTGCAGTAGGTAGTCCCCTCTCGGAAGATCGTAGCGCTCCTACAACGTCTGGTATGGGGTTAGCACGCCATCGTCATATAAATCCCCTACCACCTGCAATCCCGCCTCCTCCCATAGCTGGAGCCTCGACCAGTCCCCCCCCGTGTGGGAGTGCCGTCAGCATGCCCAGTGGAATTTCGGGCGCATACTGGTGATTGATTGCCGCTCGTTTCTGCGAGCGGTTCCAGCATAAGCGAAACATCCGTTCCTCTTGGGATAGGTCACTGAGCGTTAGCTTTTGCCGAAGGGCAATATAAGCCAACACATGACGGGGGGTGCCGTCGTCCCTCTCCGGGTCCGGCCCGCGGTAGGCTCTCGCAACCTCTTGCGTGAATGTCTGCAGCTGGGCGGCCAGGTAGTAGAGTTTGAATTCCGGGACCGCTAGGCCTCCTTCATCTTTGGGTCGGATCAGTGTTGCTAAGGCAATCCTGCGCCTGCCCTTACCCCATAAGAATGACACGAGCGCCGATATTAACTGTTGAAAAATCGCTCCAGGCACCCAAACGGGGAGAGTTCTGAAGTAGTACAGTAAGCGCGGTAAGGCAACCATTTTTAAGAGAGATACTCGTCCAGCCACTGACAAAGGTAGGGTGGCCCAAAACGACATGCTGCTCCGTAGAGCACGGATACAGCGGCCCACATTGCTGTCCAGCATGTCCGTCGGGTCGTGGTATATGTGTACTCCCAGGTAGGTCAGGCAGTCAGGCTCCCATCGGAGCAATGGGCGGGTTGGGGGTTGGTCCCTCTCCTTCCGCAGGGGGAAGAGACAGGTTTTAGCCCAGTTCACTTTCAGGCCTGACAAGGTGCCAAAGCGCGCCAGCAGTCTCTCTGTTCCTCCCACAGCTCCCTCGGCATCCTCCAAATAAAGGAGGATGTCATCTGCATACAATGAGATGAAGTGTCGCGCTCCTCTGAACTCCAGCCCTCTAAAATAATCACCCCGCCTGGCCAGCGCTGCCAGAGGTTCCACCGCCAGTGCAAACAGTAGGGGAGAAAGTGCGCATCCCTGTCTAGTGCCACGTAGCACCTCGAACTGGTGGGAGATCAGGGCGCCAACCCTTACTCTCGCCCTCGCTGCCGCATATAATACTTTCGTCCAAGTGATGTATCCCTCCCCGAGGCCGAACCTCCGCATCACTTTATACAGATATTCCCATTCTAGGCTGTCAAAGGCTTACTCAATGTCAACAGCCAATACGAGGGGAGTCTCTGCACCGGGGGGGGGGGTCGTCCATCAGTCGGAGCAGCCTCCGGATGCTGTGCGTCGTGTTACGGGTGGGTATAAAGCCGGATTGGTCTTTATGGACTAGATCTTGCATGTGGGTCAACAATCTGGGGGCCAGCACAGTACTCAGGGTCTTATAGTCTGTCGTTAACATGGACAGCGGCCTGTAGGAGGCGGGCTCCGTATTCTCCTTCCGCGGCTTCAGCAGAGGAATCATTATGGCTTCACGCATTGATTGGGGGAGTCGACCTTTATCTTTGGCCTCATTGTAAATTATTTGGAGCTTAGGGGCCAATTGGTCTAGGTATCGCCCGTAGAATTCCACGGGCAACCCGTCTATGCCCGGAGTTTTGTTACGTGCCATCCGCTTTACCGCGCCCTTTATTAATGTCAGTTATATTGGGCCCCCTAGGGCATCTGCTTGGTCCCGTTTAAGTTGCGGTAGCTGCAGCTCATTAAGAAAAGCGTCTATCGCCTCACCCTGGTCTCCTAGCGCGCTCTTATATAGGTCCTCGTAATACGCCCGGAAGCCATCTAATATGTCAGATGGCGTGGTACCGACGCAGCTGTCTTTTCTTTTCAAAGCCAGGATCGGTTGACTGCACCTAGTGGGGTTCGCCAGCCAGGCTAGGAGTGTGCCAGTTTTATCTCCCTCTGCATGTGATTTAGTCAAGTATATTTTATAATCAAAACTGCGAAGGTGCTCTACTTTTGCCGCCACTGCTTCCCTCGCGTCGCTAACCGTCTTCTGAAGCTCGGGTCGGCTTGGGCGCCTGCGCTCAGCCTCCCTCAGAGCATGCTCGGCCTTCTCTAGGTCGTCCAGCAGGGTCCTACGCACCCCCGCATACTTCCCTATGCAGTGTCCTCTCACTACAGTCTTGAAGGCGTCCCATTCCACTGCCCTGGCGGAAGCGGAGCCCTCGTTCTCTATGAAGTATTGGGAAATCCTCTCCTCCAGCCCAGCTCTGAATGTCGGGTCGTCCAGCGTGTCCGGCCGCAGCCGCCACGTCAGGATCCGCGGTATCTCGGACATCCAGTCCAGTGTCAGGAGTAGAGGGTTCTGGTCGGACAGGGTCCGCGTTAGGTATTCAGTTCTAGTCACTGCAGGGAGCACCGATTGGGAGCACAGAAAGGCATCAATGCGGACATGAAGGTCATGTGGACTGGAGTAAAATGAATAATCCCGCTCTGCCGGGTGCTGTGTGCGCCAAGCGTCCGTGAGTCCCCACTGTCCCTGCCAGTCCGATCTGCATCTCGCTAGCCTATGTACTGGGGATGAATGTAGTGGTGGATGTGATCTATCTAGTGCCGTGTCCGCTACGGAATTAAAGTCCCCTCCCATCAGAACAGTTCCCGTGAGATAACTGGCCATGTCTCCGGATAATTTTGTAAAGTAGTTAGCTTGATCGACGTTGGGTGCATAGACACTACTGAGCACAATGTGTCGGCCTCTGAGCTTGCCCTCGATCACCACAAACCTACCTTCAGGGTCAATTATATGTCTGGTTACTTGAAAAGGAGTGCCCGCCCGTATCCATACTAATACCCCCCTAGCAAAGGCAGAATACGTGGTGTTGAACAGTTGCCCTCTCCACCTACGCTGCAGCGCGATCCCTTCTTTCTTTGTCAGGTGGGTTTCTTGCAGAAAAGCTATGTGTACCCCCCTCCAAACCAGTTAGGCGTGAATCTTGTGCCTCCTTGCCATAGTATGCAGCCCCCTCACATTCCAAGACACAAATTTCAGCGATCCCGCGTTAGCCATTGCCCCACAGTGTTCAGTTCAAATCAAGCACATTTCGCCCTCTGGCAGCAGGCGCGACACTGTCCCCATCTCCCCAATGAACAGTCCCTATCCCCCCCATCCCCATGCCTTGAGTCTCCCCAACTACTCCAGGCCCTCCCCCCCAGAATAGGACCTAACCCTGAAAGAGCAGCCCCCATCCAAACTGTAGTTGAGCAAACGTGCTCACAAGTTCTTCTATTCCGCAGTCTGCACTACGGAGGCCCTAGGGGCCCTAAGGAGCGTGTGCTAGCCTCAAGCACTGTAACTTCAGTTCCCATTCCCCCCGCCCCGCAATACGCAGCAAACCTCACGGTGAACCAGTCTTACAAGCGCCTGCTCAGGCGTTCAAGGCGGAAGCCCCAGCAGCTTCTATACCAGTAGGAGCGCCAACGCTGTCTTTCAACCCTCAATTATGTCCTCTGATGTCTGTGGCGTGATCGTCGGGCCCTTCATGTCGCCAAACTCCGATTGTTCAGTCTCTGAGCCTGTTCCCTGTTCTTCCGAGCCCGAAGCTCTCCCCGACTGGGCGAGCGCCGACCCCGATACGTCCATCACCGCCTGCAACGCCGCCCTTCTCTCGTCCTCCGTTTGTGATTCCGTAGGTCTTCTGGATCTCCGTCTGCGCCCACGGTGTCTCCGCGCCTTCTCCGCACGTTGCTTCTGTCGTTCCTCCTCTGCTCTAAACCGGGCTCCGTCTGTGCCCGCCTTGTAGGTGTCCCACCAGGTCCATGCCTCCGCCGCCATTGGGAAGAACAACGATTTCTCGTCCACCACCACTCGAAGCCTAGCCGGAAAGAGGAGCGAATACTGTATGCCTTCAGTTCGCAGTTCTTTCTTGATGGAGAGGAAAGAGGCCCTTAGCTTTTGAGTTTCGAAGGTGTAATCCAGGAATAGCGTGACTCGGCTATTGTCCACTTTGAAGGGGCCCGCTTCCTGGGCTCTTTGTAGTAGCAAGTCCCCGTCTTTATAGTGTAGCAGCTTGATGACCACCGGACGGGGCGGTAGGCCTGGTTTCGGGGGCCTGGCCGGAACTCGGTGCGCTCTCTCCAGCGTGAAAAAGGGCGAAAGGCCCTCCGGGGTGACAGCCGTCTGCAGCCAATAGGTGAGGTAACCCACCATGTCCGAGCCCTCTTTTTTCTCCGGAAGGCCCACAAGGCGTACATTATTCCTCCGACTGCAGTTTTCGGCATCCTCCGCCCGCCTCTCCAGGGTTTGTATGCCTTCTAGAGCCTCCGTGAGTCGACCCTCCGCAGACTTGTGTGCCGGCACTATGTCCTTCAGTGTATCCTCCACCGATTTGACCCTATCTGCAAGCTTTCCGTGGTCTGCTCGGAGGAGCCCCAGCCCCGTCGACACCTGCGCAATGTCTTGGTGCAGAGCATCTTTCGTGGCCGCAATGGCCTCCAGGATACGGTCTTGCATCTGTTGAAGTTCAGTGGAGGTTGGCGGAAGATCTTCAGACGGAAGAATCTTGTGGTTCCCCGCACTAAAACTGTTTCATGGGGTGACAGAAGATTTCTGGTGTCAGCTCCAAAGCTGTGGAATACTTTGCCCCACTTGATCAAAGCCAGCCCCTTTCTCTGGTCTTTTCGGAAGCAATTGAAGACCTGGCTTTTTAATCAGTAGATCCCGCTCCCTACCCTCAGGTTAAATAATACAGATACTTAGCGCCGAGACGCCCACGGGCCTTTGTTTGCGCTTTAGAAATATCAAAATAAATAAATAAAATAAATAAAGACGTTTCCGGCGGTGGGCGTCGGTCTTCCTTCGCTCCCCTTGGTTTCCCCATTGTGTGGTGGGGTGGTGGGTTGTACCAGATCGTTAGTTAAGTCCACCGGTGCCAAGGCTGCTCGCAATCCGGGCGATCAGGAGGGCGATGGCCAGGCAGGTTCCAGGCCGTGCCCGAGCGCGGGTCAACCTGGGTCTTGCAGCTCACTCACGTGTCTGCTCCCCCCTGGGGGCGGTCAGGCCGACGTGGCGCCGACCCCCAGCACAGAACTCCCACGTCGGAGCGGGCGATCTTCGTTTACCCACACCAGGCCTGGCTCGGGTCTTCCGCCAGTGCAGGCTAGGCAGGCATCCGGGGTCCCGGTTCAGCGACGGGGTGATGTGGGCGAGAACGCGCCGGGTGTGTTATAAGTCCACTGTCCTCTGGGACCCACCACTTCCAGTAGGCGTTCCGGGGATGGTAAGGAGATAGTCAGCGTCCACACAAGGGGGGACCCACTCGGCAGCCACTGCCCGCAGAGCTCAGTCAGCGGGGATGCCCAGGCGGCCAGTAAACCCCGCCGCGTGCCCCGGCTCAGGGCGCCAAGCCTGCCCCAAGGTGTCGCCCCACTGCAGTCCCCACAGGGGAGGGGGGTTCGCTGCCACCACAGAGCGCCCCCCGGGTCCGCAGAATCCAGTGGTGGAAAGGGTTATTGGGGCGATGGGTCGGGATCCAAAGCGGAATCCCAGATCAGGTCCAGGGTCTCGAAGTCTGCTCCGCGATCTCGGTAGGAGATGTCGTCGGGGCTCCACAGAGTTCCAGCGGCCGGAAGGGCCCGGGTCCGCAGTAGGCCCCAAGCCGGGGGGTCGCGTAGTCGGGCGCCCCGGTGAAGAGATACTCGAGTGGCTCTGGGCTTCTTTCGGCATACGGGCTGCTGCCCAGTTCACGCCCCTAGGTGGCCCGCAGGCGGAGCGTCCGTCGCTGCAGAGCGCCGCCCGTTGAGGTCCCAACGGAGGTTCAGGGCGGCAGTCGACTCAAAGGGCCAGGTTCGGCCTGGGCACAGAATCGGGGGAGTCCCGTAGGTCCGCTGGTTGGATACGGGATGCAGCGGGACCCATACGGGGTAGAGAGCCGGGCTCGCGCGTCTTGAAGCCGGATGTGCTTACGCTGGGTCGAGCCGCACCAGGCAGGGGCAGGCTCCGCCGCGATGTGCTTCCTGGCCCTCAGTCCGCTGATAGCTCCGGACGTGTAGCTAACGTCTTCGTGCGGTCGCCATTTTGAGTGGCGCCGGACGCTCTGCTCTTCGCCGGTCTCGAGCCGATTTGTAGTGGCCAGCCGGGCGCAGTTAGCCCCAAAGCAGGCGCTGGAGTCCGTAATCCGGGTTCCCCCCTAGGTTTCCAGGGGAAAACCCGCGTTTATGACGGATTATGTGCAGGATCAGCGGGCGGAGGTCGGGAGCCGCTTTAGGCAGCGACCATCTCCGTTGGCTGCTAAGCCACGCCCCCCTTCTAGCATCTTCACTCTAGCCGTTACTTTTGACACTGGGAATCCATAAATCTCCTCAAGAAACTGTCACAAGTCTCTAATTCGCACGTGATAGATTCACAACTCTTTCAGGTCAGGCTGGATCACCGCCGAAGAAGTGTTTGGATACTATATGCAGAGGTTTGTGGAACCTGTAGAGCATTTGAACTTGCATAGTTTGCATAAAGGAGCAGACTCTGCAGCTAATGACAAATAATGTGGAAAAATACAGTGAACCTTTAATGATATGGTTTATATTGGGGCACCAAAACGACATACATCCTGTGCTCTGTATTGAGGGCTACAGGCCAGAAAAGTGCTCTTCTTGTCGCTTCATGCAACATCTCATACATGTGGGACATGCATGTTTATAGTTCAATATAAACTCTACAATAGGATTTATGATGTAGCTTTTAATACTGAGCTCTTTTTTTAGGGGTTATACTATAACTGCCCCTCAAATACCTTCCGCCCCCATGCCGACCCTGCATAATTACCTTTGGGTTGAAACGTAAACACGTGTGCAAGGACCAGGACGGTTTCCTACTGAGAGATCGAAGGGTGTTCCATGCAGGACCTGCTTGGATTCTGGCATTTCTGGAATGCCACAGACCGGACAACAGACAGGACAACAGAGAATCGTCCTAACTAAGAAGGCAGTCCCTATTAATACCACTACCCACTTTCAATCAGACACACCTGATGCCCCTTTAACATTAAACTCGACCCCTCAGCCCACTGTTGATCGAAATTATAGTATCACGGCAAAAGCAAAAGGAAAGCACCATAGGCCATTACTGCAGAAAAGGACTGTGCAGTTCATCTGCTGCATACCAGTCTGTTGTTGTTGTTTATTATCATCTGGATGGGTATCACAATACGTTTTGGTAGTCAGGTATGACTTTACAAACCTTTTCAGTGGGGACTGGAGGCTTATTCGGTTTGGTGGATGTGTGAAGTAAGCAGGACAAGTATGAGAATTTTAATAAGTTATGAGATTTGGTGGGTGAGTCTGAAGAAATGTACCATATTGTCTGCATATTTACCTGGTTGTTACGGGCCCCCATTCCTGGGGAAGTGTTCATTCATTTTAGGTAGATAACAGTACATAAGTGGAGTCAGATTCCTAAATAGCCAGTTCTGTGGCATAACACAATAATGGTGCCATCCTGCAGAATGAGGTGAAGTGCCCCCAATACTCCTTTATCTCATTAATAGTCATATGCTGTTTGCTTAAAGGGGTCCCTAGAAAGGAGGGGCTCCACGTAGGTCAGGCAGTTAATTGTAGACCGGGGATGGATTAGGTGTTTATTCTGTCTTCATTTTGTTATCATATGGTTCTGTTGATGTCATACGATGCAGTGTGGTATGTTGTGGATGGGAGTGATGTTGTGCGCGTGTTGATACCTACCTAACAGGTATATGAGTGTGTTCCATTTAAAGATGATTCAGAGGTCAGTTCAGAGCACCTGTAAATACATTTTATTTCTTAATAGGTAAGAAGGAGCAGCAGAAATAGAAGTCAGATCAGCACAGCCTATCTCCCGTCCCTTCCTTCAACTGTCCGGCATGAAATCCCCCGACTCAAACCACACACATCCTGCATTCTAAATTCCATCCATTCCACATGGCTCTGATCTACACAAGGCATCATAGTATTACATCACACCATACTGTGGCTCACTCACCACACACCTTCCCTCTTTAACGACTTGGTAAACTACATTTCTAAATAATGATAGAGAAGAACAAATTAAAATACTGTGAAAGAAGCAACCTAGTTCAACGAATGAAACAGAAGCCGCGAGCGAGTAACCAGGGTTTCAAGATAATAACCAGCGCGCCCCTTGCTCCTCACTTACTGAAAACCATGACTTGAAGAAACGGTTCACAACATCTCTTTCCTTCTTTCATTTAGTTGCTTCCCTGTGAAATGGATCAAAAAAAGAACCAGTGCACGCCTCGCGCTGAAAGAGACAGCAGGGAGAGAGGAGGGAGCCTGCAGCTGTTTCCTTTGTGGGTTGTGAGCAGGAAACTTAGTAGTTATACATCCATTCTGTGAATACCAAAAGTAGTAAGTGCATTCTGTGAATACCAAAAGTAGTAAGTGCATTCTGTGAATACCAAAAGTAGTAAGTTTAGGATTTTGTCTTAAGTTAGTTCTGTGAATCGGGCCAAGTGTAAACAAGGACAAATCCATTGTCAAATTATCATCTAGGACCTTAACTCATGAAGATGAATCGCTACTCAAGTTGGGCCTGTCTTTCGGTCCTATGAGCATCGGTCAGTATGAACTTTGTGGAATTGTGAATAGATTTGTTCCTGTATATAAGAAAATTAAAATTAATGAAATTGTACAAGATGTCAGGTGGTAATGGGAGGACATTTGCTAATAGGCCATACATAGAAGGTCCATCAGAGTTTACTTTGAAAGACATCAATTCTATTCTTATGATGCATGAACTAGAGCACACCATCGAAGGAACTGTGTAAGACAACGTAGGTGGAACTCTGGTAGAATTGGGGTTTGTAGCAGATAAATCCCTCAATTGTAGTTTTAAACCCAAGTCGAGATTCAATCCCAATGTTCCACATTACAACATAGAAGCATTCAATGCGGTAATAGTGCAAGAACTTTTTTAAATTTCAAAAACAGCATGGATATAATATGAATGACAACTTAAATAAGGAACAAAGAAATTCACTGCACAATCTAATGGATGATTCCACCATTGTCCTAAAGCCTTCAGATAAGGGTGGGAACATAGTTCTCATGGACATTGATGATTATAGAACAGAAGCCCTTAGACAACTAAGGGATACAACTTGTTATGAGGAAATTGGTTGGGAAAGGTAGAAATTGTCCATCACAAAATATCACGAGTTATTCAAAGGTTGGTGGTACTCAGGTCTATTGAATGAGGATGAATATTGATTTCTTAAAAATGATGATCCTTATGTGTCTTGCCTGTATCTACTCCCAAAAATACACAAGCATCCGACTAAACATCCTGGTAAACCTATTGCATCTTCTAATGGTGCTCTCTGGGAGAACACTTCGATCTTTCTCGATCACTTCTTGGCACCATTTTTTCTCAATATGAGGTCTTACTGTTGTGACAGTACCGACCTTTTGAGAAGAATACATGATGTAAAATGGGAAGAGAACTATCTAAAGATAGCTCTAGATATATGTTTACTGTATCTGTGTATTGGACAAAGAAAAGGAGTGGAAGCATGCATGTACTTTTTTCGTGGAAGACCTATATCATGGTTAGACCATACTACTATGTTGAAATACATGATGTTATACTGTCTAGCTTCACTATATGAGGCAGAAAGCTATGTAACATTGGATGTGTGCACATTTTCAAAAACAATAGTTTCATCAGTTGTTCACTATAATAATCAGGTCATTCAAATTTTTCTTCTTTTTCCAATTGAATATTTATTTCATATTCTGATTATCATTTTGTTCCATTATGTTTTCAATTGTTGCTTTTTTACTTCTTCAATATTCACATTTTACCCAAAGCATTTCAGGTGTAAAAGTTGACCCTTCTTCAGGGGTCTATAAAGGAAAGAATTGGAAACTTTAGTGAGCTAGCCTCTACAAAAAATTATTATTCACTGTATTGACTGTTTGTTAGTCCTAATATTTCATAAGTAGCGAACTATATTCATTCATACATAATCGTAATTATGGGTCTTAGCTAATAGACGAAGGACATGCAATCAAGTTGTACGTTAAACTAGTCATAAATATGAAATTACCTAAAGAAAATCATGTGGGGACGGGTGTAAAACATACTTCTAATGTAAACTGTAGCAAATTCTGGCGTTCCTCGTATCAGCGTGTATTCGGTTCGTAAGGCGGATGTATGCCGTAACGGAAAAGGTGAAACTAAATAGGAGATTGGTGCTTTGTCGGTCACGTTATTGCTATGTTTTACAGAAGGAGTGATGTTAGTGGGGGAAGAAAACCTGTTCGTGATTGGTCAAATGAGAGACACGTGATCACGTCTTTTAAAGTCACTAGGAGTGTATGAGAATCACATTAATATTTGCCGTTCAGGTATAAAACATAAATGATTTAAATTACGGTACTGTTCTTGGTTGTGTGAAATTTAGTGAAAAGAGAAATAGAACTCATACAGTCATTATTGACACGAATTGTTGTGACGCAGGATCATGCACGGTAGTGCTTACTATAAAAAAATAGAGGGAAAAATAGCGGCCATGTTGGATGAGTGTGTGGGATGTATTTTGTGTGTATTCTACACAGAATTGTGTATAATACAGTAGATTGCATGTGTCTCATTATAAACAGTTCTGCAGGAATCAGATCATTGCTAAAAATACCTCATAAATTTGATGAAATCATTACAAAAAACAAGATAATTCTGTTCTGTCATTCATTCCTTGGGGATATAGGCTCCCCAAATTTCGTATCCAGTAGTATTCTGTTCTTAATCGTTGTATATGAGGGTCAATGTCACATTGTAAATTTATAGCTTCTCTATGTCTGTCCTACATACATTTTTCCACATGGACATTTTATCCCGTATATAACGTTTTTCGTGTCGCTTGTGCTTGAATGTAATAAAGGAATCTTTTGGCCCGTCATGGGATGGGTGAAGGTGTTACCTTGAATTCTATATGCTCCCGAAGATGCATAAAAATGCCACTAAGCCACCATTTAGACCGATAGTTTCTGCCTGTGGATCCTTATCAGAACCTCTAGGCCAATACCTAGATTGGTTCCTACAACCATAAGTGCAGAGCTGGCAAACGTATATAAAAGACGCAACTTCGTTCCTAAACATGCTATAGACCATTGATCTAACCAACAATGAAGAAATCTGGCTATGCTCAATAGATGTAACAGCACTTTACACCTCAATCTCACACAATGAAGGGATGGAAGCCATGGAATGGTGTTTACTTCAACATGAAGTGAAGAATTCAGAACAAATCTTCCTACTTGAATTATTACATTTTGCACTATTTCACAGCTACCTCCAATGGAAAAATATGTTTTTTGAACAATGCAGTGGAACATCCATTGGATTTGCGGGGGCACCGTCCTACTCTAATTTCTTTATGGCTAAATTCGAAATGGAGCATATCCTAAATACCCCAAATTGGCAACAAGGTCTGATCCTATTTAAAAGAAATATTGATGATATCTTTTTATTGTGGAAGGGAGAGAAAGTCAAGCTATTGGAAAATATCAAACAACTTAACACATGCCATGAGCACATTAAATTCACTCACCGAATCAACAATCACCAACTAGCCTTTTTAGATGTATTGATCACCAAGATAAAAACCAATGTCAACAAAAAAGCACAGATCGAAATAGCTGCTTACATTTTAAGCTTGTAAAAAGTTAGAAGAAGAAATGAAAGAAAGAGAAGCCGATAGAAAAGAACAAGAGTCAAAGATTTCAGGACAATACCCAGTTAGAATGAACTCGACTCTTTATCCTGAGTTACCAACAAAGCAAAAAGTAGATGACGATTTGTTATTAGGTCCCCCGATCATCTACATGCCACCTCCTTATGCCCCTTCTCATCCTCTAGTACAACGCCAGGAATCCCAAAGCATAGCCGCAGATAGCTCCATTGCCTTGGTCTCCGTAGCTTCCGCACCAACCGAATCTCCTGTGCCTAATACCCCATCAAAAGACACGTTAGCAGGAGCTGAATCAAAAGAGAAAGGGTTGCTGAGAATCCCCTGATTGAGTAAAGACAAACGAGCAGGCATCGAAAAAATAGTTAAAGCCCTCGTAGACAGGAAGGAGACAGAAGAGTACATAACCGACATATGCAACTCCTATGTCGAGAACCGCAAGTGACACTTTGTTGTACGTTTCTGTTACCACACCCTCACAGGTTATGAAGAAAAGTACAAGGACGTAGGGCCCGAACGACTAATGGCTCTGTATAGGAAAGTAGATACATCTATAATGGTAGGGCCCCCGACAGACAAACCGAATAATATGATGCCAATAAAAGAAGCAGCCCCTTATTGGGTTCCCCCTAGAGGACAAGGGAATAATGACGACATAGATCATCAGGATGCTAAAGGAAGGGTGGTCTACAATTGGGTATATCAGCCATGGGACAGACAAGACATTCTGACGTTCCGTAAATCTTTACCGGATTTATGGAAGAATCCTACCACATTTTACACAGAACTAGAAACCGCTCTGGGATCTACCATCATGACACTTGCCGACATCGACTTATTCTTTGGGCTATGTCTGCCAGAAGATGTATGGAAACAAATTAGGAAAATAGACCGCACAGAGCTGCTCGGTCATACCTGGGAACAACTCAGTGTTCTAGACAAACAACGAAACCCTGGTCAGAAACCAGTAAAGGCTATATTAGACCTCCCCGACAAGATAGTACAAAAAGTAAAAACAATGATCCCGGAGAAAAAGATCGACTGGTCTATAGTAACCGTGTGCTGCCAGAAACCACAAGAAGATGTCTCGGAGTATTTCTCCAGGTTAGGAACAGTGTTCTCCGATTACAGTGGACAAGACGGGACACCACTTGTTTGTCCAAAATTATGTTAAGGTACTGCTGCCAGAAGTATCACAGAAGCTGCAGACCAGCGAAAGCAGTTGGGCAGCCTCTACACCAGCGGCCATCCTCCAGATGGCCCAGTACTATGAACACCAGAAAAATGAAAATGATAGGGCTACAGAAAAGAAAAAGAAGGATTTGAAGGAACGAGTTATGATAGCGCAACTCCAAGGGGTAAATACAGGAAGGGAACCATATAAGAGAGGATACCACCATAGGCTGGCCTCAGAAATCCATCAGAAAAAAGAGACTGGGACACTTGGAAGCTGGTTTTGGGGCATTTTGAAAGACTGGGGTTGGAAAATATTAATGATCCTCTTGGTTCCGATATTGGCTATATGTGGCTGTTGTTTGGGGATAAACTGTATACCACTTTTGTGCTCCCTCTGCCTAAATTCTTTGTGCCCTGAGACTGTGGACAATCGACTAACTAAAATGAGAGTAATATATGACAGAGAGATACAAGACATTATGGACATTGAGGCTAACTCCTGAGGCAAAATAGCCGGGAGTAGACGCTGTTGTTCGCATTTTTACGACCTGCTTACTTTTAAAACTGTTCTTAAACTCTGTATTATAACTTGCACTGCACCTTGGCACTTTGGGATCACGGAGCGGATCTAGCGCTCACGTGACCCTGCACACCGGCGTCCTGCGCCGCTGGCCACGCCCACCGCTAGGCCACGCCCCCTTCCCGCCCTCCATAAGAGCCGAGTCAACGAGCGCTCTGTTGGGCTAACTCCTGAGGCAAAATAGCCGGGAGTAGACGCTGTTGTTCGCATTTTTACGACCTGCTTACTTTTAAAACTGTTCTTAAACTCTGTATTATAACTTGCACTGCACCTTGGCACTTTGGGATCACGGAGCGGATCTAGCGCTCACGTGACCCTGCACACCGGCGTCCTGCGCCGCTGGCCACGCCCACCGCTAGGCCACGCCCCCTTCCCGCCCTACATAAGAGCCGAGTCAACGAGTGCTCTGTTGGGCTAACTCCTGAGGCAAAATAGCCGGGAGTAGACGCTGTTGTTCGCATTTTTACGACCTGCTTACTTTTAAAACTGTTCTTAAACTCTGTATTATAACTTGCACTGCACCTTGGCACTTTGGGATCACGGAGCGGATCCAGCGCTCACGTGACCCTGCACACCGGCGTCCTGCGCCGCTGGCCACGCCCACCGCCAGGCCACGCCCCCTTCCCGCCCTACGGCCCCCTATATCAATGTGCATTTACAGAACGCGCAGCGGACGAGCGCAGCGGGAGCGCCGTTTGCGCGCCGAAGGCGCGCCTAAGGCAAGCCCGTCTGCGCCCGTCCGCGGCCGCACGGGGCTAGGGGCACGACTCCATGCCAATTTTATTTCCTACTCCTCGGAAGAACTCACTACCCTCCAAGGCCATTGGCCACTCTCGAGCCCCGTCCGGAGTCACATCCTTTCATTAGGACTCGAATCCTCTTCTGCTCCTACCTTGCCGTTCCTCCCGTCCTCTCTTCTCCCTCAACGCCCTCTCCTTTCCGACCCTACCCCTCCCATCCCTTCGCTATCTATTCTCCTCCTAAACACCAGGTCAGCTGTCAAGCACCATCATGAGCTCTTTGTCCTGCTCGATTCTGAGAAGCCTGACTTACTGCTCCTGACCGAAACCTGGTTCTGCGATTCTTCCCTTCCCGTCCTCCTGGCTACCCTCCCCCCTTCCTACGTGGCTCTACGTGCCGATCGGTCGGCAGGTAGGGTTGGTGGTGGAGTGGCGATGATAGCTCGGTCGGAACTAAAGTTTCAAACCATTCCCTCTCCCCCCATCCCTTCCACCGAATTCCTTACAGTTCGCTCCCTCGCCTTTTCCCCCCCCATTACCTGTCTCCTAATGTACCGTCCTCCCCAGTCCTTGCCTCTGTTCTTGCCGGCTTTTCAAGATCTCTTGGCCAACATGGTGGTCAACTATGCATCGGTCCTAGTACTTGGGGATTTCAATTACTGGCCCTCAGACCCATCTGAATGTACAGCCTCAAAAGAATTTACTGAGTCTCTCACATCTTTAAATTTTGAGTCACACATCTCTGCCCCCACTCACTCCCATGGTCATATACTTGACCAGGTTTGGTCCCGTAATCTCTCAGTTTCCCCGGTGTCGGTGTCCCCCTGCCCTTGGTCTGATCACGCCCTTATTTCTTTTTCTATTTCTCTCTACCAGGTACCCAAAGCCCCCCGCGCCAAAAATACCTGGGCACGGAATTGGAACAGAGTCGACTTTCCTACCTTGATGTCTCACCTACGGAACTCTTCCCCGCCCCTTTCTGGTCTTTCGTCCGACTCTCAAGCCAACATTATCAACACCTGGCTGGCTAGAGGGTGCGACTCAGTGGCTCCCCTGCGTCGCATTTCCGTTCGGCGTCCCAAGGAATCCAATAGGTGGTTTAATGACCACCTAAAAGAACTAAAAATGGCCACCCGACAAGCTGAAAGGCGCTGGAGGAAAAATTATTGTCCTTCACTAAAAACTCTCTATTTGTCATCACTCACCGACTACAAGACCGCAATCCTCGCCGCCAAATCCTCTTACTTCTCTACAAAAATAATAGCTGCCGATAACAAATCTAGGGAGATCTTCGGCATAGTGCAGGACTTGGCTTACTCTGATAGAGCCTCACCTCAGATCCCCCCATCTCAGTCCCTTTGCAACCAACTAAACATCTACTTCCTCGACAAGATCACCACCATTAAGGCCAACATCCCCCCCCCCTCGTCTGCCTTTATTGACCCTTCTCCTCCGGCCATTCGAAACCTCCTTACTTTCATCCCTCCCCTCACTGAAGAGGCATTTTTGGAGATACTCCCCAGAGTGAAATCAGGGTCTCCGGCAGATACCTGTCCGGCACGAATCCTCCAACAAATTTACTCCTCTTGTCCTGAACCCCCGATTGCCTTCCTTAATAGCTCCCTAGCGCAGGGAGTAGTGACCCCCACGCTCAAATCAGCCACCATAGTGCCCATTCTAAAGAAGCCTGGCGCAGACCCATCCATCTCAGCCAACTACCGCCCCATTTCCCTGCTGCCCTTCCTGGGCAAGGTGCTGGAGCGCCATGTCACCGCAGCTCTCAGCACCCACGTTGAGGCAAATGGGGGGCTGGCTTCCCGCCAGGCAGGCTTTCGACCGAGGCACTCGACAGAATCAGTCGTGGTATCAGTCTTGGACAACCTCAGGAAGGGTATGGACGATAACAAACACCAGGCGCTGGTTCTCCTCGACCTTTCCGCCGCTTTTGACACGGTTGACCATACCATCCTACTGTCCCGTGTCAAGGCGGCTGGAGTCGAGGGATCCGCCCTGGTGTGGCTTTCCTCCTTCCTGAGGGACCGCACCCAGGCGGTCCGGCTAGGAGACTTCACAACCACCCCATTCCCCGTCACGTGTAGTGTCCCCCAGGGTTCCTCCTTGTCTCCCCTACTATTCAATCTTTACATCTTTCCTCTTATCTTTGCTCTTCAGCAGCTGGAGGTCACCGTGTATAATTACGCGGATGACCTCCAGCTCATCTTTGATCTATCTTCCTCCCCTCACTCTGTCTCCAGCTTTCAGCACACTATGACATTCATCAGGGACTGGATGAACCACAACCACCTCAAGCTGAACCCGGATAAGACCGAGTTGGTTCTTACCGGTGGTTCTTCCAGTCCCTGGAACTCCCTCTTCTGGCCCCAAACCCTCGGTCCCGCCCCCACCCCTTCAACCACGGTGAAAACACTGGGGGTTAAAATGAATAATCAGCTCACCCTTCACTCTCAAATCAGCTCGGTAGTTTCTTCCTGTTTCCTTACCCTCCGAACTATTCGCACTGTCTCCCGTTTCTTCACTCCCCAGGCACTCAAAATGATCATGGCCGCACTTGTGATATCACGGCTGGACTATGCCAACGCCGTCTATAATGGCATACCAGCATACAGCCTCAGGAGGCTACAGTTGGTTCAAAACCAAGCTGCCCGGCTGGTTTTTGGTCTCCCTCGCTTCCACCACTCTACACCCCTCCTCAGGGAGCTTCATTGGCTACCTGTTAAGGAACGTTCCCTGTTCAAAACCGCATGTATGGTTTTCCAGGCCCGTCAGGGAACCGCCCCTGCTTTCATTTCTTCACTTATAAAAGATTACGCTCCCCCAAGAGATCTTCGATCCTCCACCAAATCCCTTCTTCAAATTCCTCGCTTTAGGCGCAAAAAGTGGGCCGGGTCCAATTTTTCCACCTTGGCCCCCACTTTGTGGAACTCCCTCCCTGACCACCTTCGTGCTTCTACCCATTATGTATCCTTCCGCAAGGAACTGAAAACGTTTCTTTTTAAACAGGCTTTCCCTGCGTAACCCTTTTTACTTCCCGGCTCTACTACCGGTTCCCACTTTGTCTCAGTAGTTAATACCCTCCTCCAGCGCCAAGAAACCGACAGGTGTACGCCGCGCTCTACAAATGTTTTTTAAATTAAATTAAATTTAAATTGAAGTAGACTGTCAAGCTGGCTAGGTTATGTTCAAAGGGGTGACTGTGAATATGAAAACGACAAACATGAACTTTGCCGGTGCCATCTTGCTTAGCGAGGGCCTCTACTTGCCCGTAAGCGGCAACCATTTTAGGCACCATGGCCATTTCGTACTCTGCTAGTCAGCTATGTTTCACCCTGACCCTGCTATCATCCCCCAGCGCACTGACCAAGCCCGAACTATGTACCCGGGCTGTAAAACTTTGTCATCATGACAAGGCCCTGGAGTCACTTCCCGCCCCAAACCCGTTCGTCCTTTCATTCTCCATGCGCAGGCAAGTTTTTTGATAACCTCCATCCACGCACCTGGCTGCTCGATCCGGTCCCAGGCACTAACCAACCCTTGCGGACATAGGTTTATTATACCCACACAGCAGGACTTGTTTCACCAACAAAGGGGCCTGATTTAATCATTGACACAGGCCGTTAGATCTGACCAGTCCCATGTGTTTATAGATCCTGTCGGAATGTCCAGCTGCGCGATAGCGATCATCTGCTAGATCTGGGTGGGGGACGATTGCTGCTGGGTTTGTGTGGGAACCGGCAGGTGGCGGGGATTCCAGAGATGTTTTACCATGCCAATAAACCTATGCAATGCACCAAAAACTGTATAAAAGGCTGGGCCACGGAGATGCAGTTAGAGTACCTCCCGAAGGCATCCCGGTGTCTGCGTTGATGTGCTCTCCTCTGGAGTAATAAATCTACTTCTTGCCTTCCAGTTACCAGCGCCTGCCTCGTTATTTTGATAGATAATCATAAAGTAAATTAAAGGTGGTTTGCGCCGAGCAGTATTGGTGGTCTCGAACCGAAATTGCACTTATACACTCTGACACGAGGAACGCCAGAATTTGCTACAGATTACATTAGAAGTAAGTTTTACACCTGTCCCCACATGATTTTCTTTAGGTAATTTCATCTTTATGACTAGTTTAACGTACAACTTGATTGCATGTCCTTCGTCTATTAGCTAAGACCCGTAATTATGATTATGTATGAATGATTATAGTTCGCTACTTATGAAAAATTAAGACTAACAAACAGTCAATACAGTGAATAATAATTTTTTGTAGAGACTAGCTCACTAAAGTTTCCAATTCTTTCCTTTAAAGACCCCTGAAGAAGGGTCAACTTTTAAACACGAAATGCATTGTGTAAAATGTAAATATTGATGAAGTAAAAAAGCAACAGTTGAAAACATAATGGAACAAAATGATAATCAGAATATGAAATAAATATTCACTTGGAAAAAGAAGAAAAAATTGAATGAACTGATTATTATAGTGAACAATCGATGAAACTTTATTGTTTTTGAAAATGTGCACACTACCAATGTGACTGAGTTTTCTGCCTCATATAGTGAAGATAGTCTGATTAGCGCTTCAAGACAAAGGGCTGGGGTGTAGTAGCACACAACGATCCTGGAGAAATAATTGATAAATATAGATAACAAGAGTGCACCTAAGGATTTTCATTTTCATTTCGTTACACTGTCTAGAACAGAATATCGTCTTGTTTGAAAGAACTTTATATCGACAGAAGTCAGGGACAGCTACTGGCACCTGCTTCCCCCAAGCCTGGCGAATTTGTTCCTGGGCTGGTGGGAGGAGTAGGTGGTATGGGTGGAGAAGAATGAGAGATATACTGAGCATATACCAATCTGGGTCAGATATATTTTCGATCTTTTTCTGATTTCGGATGGGCCAGAAACTTTGGAGTTTATTGAGATCCTAAGACACAACAACTTGAATCTAAGTTTCACCCATAATATTAGCAACACATACTGTTGTTAGAACTGGGGGTCTCTAGTTGGCAATGACCATATAGGGACCCTTGCTCCTAAGTCAGGAAAAGGGGATTACACTCCTAGATAACCTCTGCTCACCCACTTGGTAGCTTGGCACAAGCAGACATATTTATCTCAGAGGCAGTGTGTGAAGCATTTGTGAATATACACAGTAATACAGTGAAAACACTACAGATGGACACCACACAGGTTTTATAAAAATATGTATTCATTATATAGACTTAACACAAGACCACAAACGACAAAAATCCACAATACTGTACTTAAAGTTGACTTAAAGATGGTAAAAGTTACTTAGTTCAAGTTGATGATAAATGTGAAACAGTTCTTACAAAAGTACCAGGATACGTAACGCAAAACAAACAAAAGGCTCGCAGAGTGGGAGATGCATCGGTTCCGTGCTTCGGGGGAGATGATGCGTCATGCCTCCATGCTTGCGCAGAGTAGGAGATGCGTAGATTCTCGTCCTGTGACCTGTTTGCGATGCGCGAGATGGCGCCTCGAAGCAATGCGACAATCCTGGTGCGATGTGATAAGATGGCGCCCTTGATGTGACGACATGAAGTTGATGCGTGCATGCCCGGCGGCCGTGCGGCGAACTCCGTAGCTTTCGAGCCACGACAGGACCTGTGACACCCTACTCCGGCGAGGCAATGGCGACCTTGCTGTGGGGACATGCTTCTCCGGTGATGCGTCGGGTAACAGCCTTGACGAAGGCATGCTTCTCTGGTGATGCGGCAGCAACCTCTGCGGCGGCGACACGCTTCTCCGGCGATGCGACGGGAACATTTGCGACTGCGACACGCTTCTCTCGATGCGTCGTGCTTCCAGCTCCCAGCGACACTCAGGGTTTTGTAGACAGAATTCCCATCAAGGAAACTCTGAGGGGAGCCGGAGGCGAAGACTTTTGTCCCTGAGACTTCAGCAGGAGGCAAGCACAAGTTCAAGCCCTAGGAGTAATAATCTGCAAGATGATGACAGTTCTTTGAAAGTTCCTTCTCCTTTCCTGGGCAATAAAGAAACTACTGAAGGCCAACCCAGCAAACATCACACTGGCAGAGGGGCAGTACAAACCCCTGCAGCTTCCTTGGTTCTTCTCCTTGGCAAAAGGTTTGTCTTGTTCTCAGAAGTGATCTAAAGTTCTTGGGTCTGGGTCCCAATATTTAAACCCCAAAATCCTTTGTAAGCATGGCCTGAAAATTCGTTCCGCTCGCGGAATTTGGGGATTTTTAGCAATTTCCGGCATCGCGAATCGCGCGAAATTGCCAAACAATGCGCAATTCGCAAGTTCGCTAATTTATTTTGCATGTTCGCGCTTCAAAAATACAATCTCGCGCGCCCTGCATTGACTTACCATGATTCTGAGTTTGCCGAGTTGTTTTCCTCTCGCGAACAAGATGGCCGCGCCCAAAAACGACCGCATGGGTAAGTTCGAGGGAAGCCGCGCTGAAAAAAACCCCGTGAACACGCAAAAATAAAAAAATCCGCAAGTTCGCACAAATTTGCAGATTTTGCGGACCTCTATTCGCTTTTGCATGAATTTGCGTACTGCGAATTCGCAAATTTCACCCATACTTAATCCTTTGTCCTTTGAGGGCAGAGGGGCATTTGCCTAGTCCAAACCAGTTCTGGAGCACTCTTTTAACATGACTCCTTTTTTCCTGTCATAGTGCAGGGCAGAAACATCAGAAGCTCCACAGGAGGTGGAGCCAGCATTGTGGAGGGAAGGCACAGCCCTGGAGTACTCTGTTGACATGACTCCTTCTCTCCTTTCACAATGCAGGGCTGAGACATCAGACACACCACAGGAGTTGGAGCCAGCATTGTGGAGGGAAGGCACATCTCTATTCAGGTCCCAGTGCAACTCCTCCCTCCCATCTAGATGCAGATCTCTCTATTCACCGCTGGGATGACTCTTCCTGTCTCCTGGAATCCCCCAGCCCTGTCACTCAAACTCCAGACAAGGAATACACAACCTAGCAGAGGCAGGCTTGGATAGTTAGACAAGAAAATACCTGCTTTCTAAAAGTGGTCTTTTCAAACACAGAATGTTGAAACCATCTTTACTAAAAGATGTATTTCATCATTCTGAGTTCTGGCATACTAAATTCGAATTTCTACCATGTTCCCTGTGTCAGTTAGGATTACAAGATGCAATGATCAAACTGCCCATTCTGGCCTATGGAGAACAGGTAGCCATGCAATAGTGAAAAACGAAAATGGCTGCAATTCACTATTAGGACATGTCGCACACACCAGGGCATGTCCTGCCTTATACTTACAATGCACCCGGCCATTGGGCCTACCTTAGGGGTGTCTGATATGAAGAAAAGGGAAGGTTTAGGGACTGGCAAGTGGGTGCACTTGCCAAGTCGACATGGCAGTCACAGACTGCGCACAGGCCTTGCAGTGGCAGGCACTTTACAAGCAGCTTCTGTGAGTGGCACAACCAGTGCTGCACGCCCACCAGCAGCATTTGATTTACAAGCCCTAGGCACACATGGTGCACTGGACTAGGGCCTGACAAGTAATTAAATTGCCCAATCATGGAGTCACTAATCAGTACATCAATGTAACATAGGAAGCACTTGCACTGTGGCACTGAATAGCAGTGGCCCAGTGCCCAAATCATATAACCAGCAAAACAATTAAAAAAACAGAGGAGGCAATCAGTAAAAATGGAAGGCAGACTCACGCCAATGATGCCAAGTCTAACAACTGTGAATTCCTGGATGTTGCTGTTTGCATTGACAATGACAAGCTAAGCACAAAATTATTCAGATATGAAATGGGAGGCAATACTACTTTACATGCCCGTAGTCATCCTATCCCCCTATTAACAGCATCAGATATGGAGAGTTCCAAAAGGCACTGCATAACTGTAGCACTGGCAATAGTTTTGCCGGGGAGCAGAAGTACATGAAAAGTAGGTTCAGACAACAAGGTTATTCCAATAAAATATTAGCTCAGGCCAAAAAGAAGCTTCAGGGTCTGACACAAGACCAGGTTTTGTTTGGAAAAAACATAACCAAAAATGTAAGACAGAATACAACTACCCCTAGATTGATTACCACATACAACAAAAGAACCAAACAGTTGAGAAGAACTTTAAGACATCATTGGAGTGTATTAAAAACTGACCAGGTGATAGGTGGGCTAATTGGTGATTCTCCTCGTATCGCATACAAGAGACCAAGATCATTGCGAGATCTTTTGGTACATAGTTACCAAGAAAAATCCACATCTGCCTCCTGGCTAGGGGGCCAAAGAGGGTTTTTCAAATGTAATATGTGCAAAGTCTTCAAGAGTAGTCATAGCCACAAGGGTTACACCACATACAATGGGATGCCCAAACAGATCAACACATTCATCACATGCACTACTGAATTTTAAATATATGTTTTGGAATGTCCTTGCAGCTCCAGATATGTATATGTATATATGTATTTAGATCCAACCAAACCTCCCCTCTGTTCCCAAAGGAGAAGAGCACAAGCAGGATTTCAGGGAGGGCTGCTCTTTATTAAACATGGCTTTGGATGACGCGTTTCGTATTTAAATTTTCTCAAATGCTGCCAAATATATCAAATGTTCTCCCAACCTCCTCTTAGGCTGCTAGCCTCTATACGATTGGTTGAGGCAGTGCTGACGTCATCTTACAGGGAAAGCCCGAACCCAGGAATCCAGGTAAGAGCGGAACAGTCACCAATTTGTAAGTACTTTCTTGAGTGGGCGGTGTCTGCTCTGTGCACGCCTTGATTGTAACATTGAAAATGTTTAGAGGGGGGAGCAGCCTCCCGAATCCAAAATCCGACCCCAGTAGTCCCAATATCAATCTGTGTGTATATATTTATATATATATATATATATATATATATATATATATATATATATATATATATATATATATATATATATATATATATATATATTACGGTATTACTTCCCCACCTACCTGCAGATTCCTGACAAGCTTGTTTCAACTCGACACACCCCCCCATACCGCCGGCCCAGATGCATCAACATATTGCATATTGGGAGTTGGAGTTCGTGCATTCAACACAACAGCCAACAGGTGAGCAGTTTCAGCACGGGGGAGGAGCTTGCATGTTACAACAGAAAGGATAGCAGGACTTTGGCATTGGGAGGAAGAATACTATGCAGTGCAGGGCGCTGAGGAAGGCTCCATGCCGAAATGCATTCGCCACCACTGTTTGTTCTGCCTAAATAAAGCTTGGTTTTCCGTGGACTCCCCTCTGGCCTCTGATTCTTCTTCTGTGGAGGGATGTTATGCCATAGATATATATATATATATATATATATATATATATATATATATATATATATATATATATATATATATATATATATATATATATATATATATATATATATATATATATAAAGTAAATCCCAATCCAATAGAAGATAAAGGATGCAGCACACCGAAGGTAACCACATTAATTTATTGTGCAAGCAACGCGTCTCGGTGAAAGACTTTGTCAAGCAAGCTCCTTGCTCACGGGAAACAAGCAACTGGGCAGATACAAGTACACACTCACCCATACAGCTACTCTCAAAATCACTCACTCTCATGTATAGACATTTATAAACTCCAACTCTCACATACACTGCCTTTTACATAAGTAGTTACTTGGACATGTACCATTGAGACATCCATTCACTCAAAAACACACCCATACACACACTCACCCACCCATACAGCTGTTTCCACTCTTGTCCCTAATTAGCCGTTATATCGCCCTCTAATTGGAACTACAGGACTGGCAATATGTAACCTTGAGCCACAACTTTGGTTGATTTTGATTGCAGTGGCTCAGTTTATTTGGTGATTCACAATTCCAATAATGTGTAAAACATGGCTTGTTGAACATAGATGATATATACTTGCAAATTGTTGGATTGCATATTGCATTTAGGTTTTCAATTTGACCAATCTTTTGACTTCATACCAACAAAATATGAGTGTCTTCCTGGTCGAGGACCACACTGCTTTTTCTCTTATCTGTCTTGTATCAAGACCCTGCTGAACTATGGGGTGAAAGAAAGCTTGAATACACAGCTACCTATGTTATATGACATCTCTTTATTAGCGTAATAGCTTCACTTTCACAATTGCTTTATTAACCTTCCAGCTTTCCCAAATTTGCTTGAAAATGCACCATTTGTCCACTCTTTTTTCAAATTTTTCTCGGAGAGAACCCCCCTAAACCCACCTTAGGTTCTTCGGCACTCTCGCTGTGTACTATGACACTCATTTTACACCTCACCACTTTCAAATGTCTCCAGCCGCCACTGCTCTTTTGTAATCTGTCTTATCTGTGATACAGAACTACATTTGGAAATGCCAGTTTCGTTCTATTTTTTTTACTATTTTGAATTTTAATAAATGCACATATATTGCTCCGGGAGTGAGTAATAGTAACAAGCACAACTGGTAAATTAATTGCATTCACAGAATACTCAACTATTTATGATCCAAACCCCTTTGGCCAAAGGAAGTGATAAATGGCTCATTCAAGTGTACTATATGATTTTTTTTTTCGCTGGGCGGGGTAAACTCTAATCAAAACCATACTTGAGAAAGGCTCTCTTGCTGAAATTCAGATCCAGTATTACATCTGGCATTCAGCAGTGCCAGTTGAGTTTGTGGGTGGAGACAATAAAACAAGTGGGCGGGGCCGGTGGAGTAGTGGGTGGAGTCGGCAAAGTGGGTGTGGCCTCCGAAAAAAATTTGAGCACCTGCACTTCATTTTTTACAAATTAAGCACTGAGGACTACAAGTCCCATAAGCATTAAGATGAAGGAAGCCCATTAGAGGGTGTTATAACGGCTTATTAGGAAAACAAGTCTGTACATATCTGTCCATTTGCATGTTTCCCATGAGCAAGGAGCAAGAGCTCCGAAACGCGTTGGGAAAGGCTGAAAGGAAATATTTTGCGTGTTGCAGGTTTAGCTGAATAAAGGATTCTTCTGTGCAAGGTTCGGTCCGCCTGTCATTGTGAGCGCCTCTAATTGTGGATAACTTTTGGATGATATATGCCGGCCAGTCCAGGTCGGGGAGGCAGCATCACCACTTGGGAATTTTTTGTGGATTGTGGTTACAGATTTCTGGGTCCGTTACAGGATGGCAGATTCTGCTTGGATTTTTACAATCAAACACACTGAAGGCTCCATTGGGAGTTTGACTTAATTATGGTTTAGGAATAACCCATTGCGGATCATATTGGAACAACAGGACTACAAGTCCCATAAGCATTAAGATGGAGGAAGCCCATTAATAGGGAGATATGACGGCTAATTAGGGACATCAGTCTGTACATATCTGCCCATTTGCATGTTTCCCGTGAGCAAGGAGCAAGCGCTCCGAAATGCGTTGGGAAAGGCTGAAAGGAAATATTCAGCCTGTTGCCGGTTTCGCTGAATAAAGGATTCTTCTGTGCAAGGTTGGGTCCGCCTGTCATTGCGTGTGCCTCTGCTTATGGATAACCTTTGGGCAATATGTATCCAACTGCCAATCACCAGTAGCTAGTCATAATTAGGGCTTAGTTTCTGTTGGAAAATGTTTTCTTATTTTATGAATAACTTTGTTGCTGGTTGATGAATCCTCATGACATTTTCAAAACTAGTTTGCCACTCCCTTCAGCTGCTGTGTTGAAAGTTTTGCGGTGATATGTCAAATGGGGCCCAAGAAACAGGTGGGGTCCCAAAATGCATTTTCCCCATGCAATTCCCTATAGGGATTTTAAACACGACTGCAGCCCAAACCGCTGAATGTAATTACACCAAATTTGGCTGAAAGTTAACTCTGGGTGCAGAAAATATGCTTTTTGTTATTAGCTATAAATCCATGCAGAAGTTTTAGTGATATTAACTTAAAAACAAATTTGTATATCTAGAGTCGCCAGCACTTCCACCGGGAGCCTGAGTAGACCTGAAACTACGTTGTCCAGCATTACTTGTGACAGGAAAGGCCGCCGACGAGCTTCCACCGTGCCAGGAGGTGCAGAAAAGGGTCACCACACTCCCGCAGCGTGGGACGCCAGCACTTCCACCGGGAGCCTGAGGAGGCCTGAAACTACGTTACCCAGCATTACTTGCGGCAGGAAAGGCCGCCGAGGGCTCTCCTGATTTAAAAAAAAAACACTTTGTACAGCAAACTCTGCGCCCCTTCACTCTTAACTTGTGAAAGCTGCTCTAGGCACACAGCGCTCACCTGTCAATCACCCCCTTCCCCGGTCCACCACTGACGGAGTCAGATTGTTGTGGAGGGAAGGCGGGCCCGGAAGTGATTACAACTTCCCTCGCTTGCGGCGCAGGTTAGCAGGCTAGTTGTTCTGCCCACACTGACTACAAAGACCTGTGCTTCACTCGCGGCGGCAGACTCGCCTTCAGGTAACAGATACCGACTGTCACACTGCTGGAGCGTGTGGCAAGGGCTCTCCTGATTTTTAAAAAAACACTTTGTACAGCAAACTCTGCGCTCCTTCACTTTTAACTTGCGAAAGCTGCTCTAGGCACACAGCGCTCACCTGTCAATCACCCCCTTCCCCGGTCCACCACTGACGAAGTCAGATTGTTGTGGAGGGAAGGCGGGCCCGGAAGTGATTACAACTTCCCTCGCTTGCGGCACAGGTTAGCAGGCTAGTTGTTCTGCCCACATTGACTACAAAGACCGGTGCTTCACTCGCGGCGGCAGACTCACCTGGGCACCAATTGCTCATGGCGGTCGTACTGGAGTTTGAATTCTGCAATAAGCATTGCATGGTCACTTGTTTCATGTTGTTTTATCTGGAGGTCCTGAATTCTATTCCTCATACTTTTCCTTATGAAGATGTAGTCGATTGTGGTTTGATTATTAAATGTCAGGAGATTTGAAGCGTTGGTGGTATATTGCTCGGTCCAAGCCTGTACTGAGATTAGATCAAACGACCTAACAAAATTATTAAATTCTCTTTCCGCAGGGGGTCCTTGGTCTTTGTCCGGGCTCAGGTTAAGGAGATTAAAATCCCCAGTGATAATCCAGTCCAAATGCTTGAATTCACAGAGCACTTCCTCTAGGGTTGAGATAATCCGTTTGGTATTTGCCATTTTCGAAACTCCCTTGTGGTTGAGATATACATTGATGATTAGGAGTTCTTTTCTAGTTTTACCGTCCCTTAAACCGTTTATCACAATGCACTGTGCGGTGTCCGTTGATCTTTCAATCTCTTTGATTGAGACTTCCACTTGGTGATTCACATAGATCGAAAGGCCTCCTGAGGGCCTACCAAAAAAAATTATTTTCCTGGCTGGTACATGAGTACAGGCAAACCCTTGTAAGTGGTTGTCCTCTGTGGCCCATGTTTCCTGCAGGCAAAGAATGTCCCCCTTTTGGATCTTTTCCATTGCAGAAACACTATTTCTTGTGTTTAGAATTCCTGCCACATTCCATGCTATGAGTCTCAGGCTTGTCATGTGGTCTCTTTTTGCCAGACCCTCAAAGTTTGTTTGTGGTGGAATTACAGCATATAACTTATTATGTTCCCCAGGGCAAGGAGTACTGCATAGTGTGACCTCCGCACAGTGAGGTGGCTTTGCTAGTTGTCCTTCTTATCAGAGGTCTATGCCGCCCTTCATCGCCAATATTTCTTTCGAGTATTTGCCTCTCACTGTGACCTTTTTTTCTGATTTCAATTGTAAAATTGTGAAAACTTATCTGGGTGTCTACAGGGTAAATCCCTTTTAGAAAGGTTTGTGTCTTTGATCGTTTCTATATTGTTTTATCTAGCTACCACCTTGTGTGTCGAGCACGTCTGGGTATTTGTATTCTTCTAGTTCATGAACCACTATGCCCCATTTATCAAAAGTGATCTTTTCTCTTAGGACCATATCGGCAAGGGATGGTGACTTCCATGTTGTTAATGTATTTTCCATTTTGGGTTGCTTTTTGTCTACCTCAAATTGTATACTGAGGAGACCTTTGTTCGTTATTTGAATTAACAAAGGAATGTGATGATCTGATCTCCCTTTCCAGCCGCCATTGACCAAGTGGTCGCTCATGCCCTCTCTGGCAACCAAAGCATCTCAAAGTGAGACCTGAGATCAACATCCTACCACAAGGACGGCTCCAGGCCGTTCCCTAGCAGACAATCTACAAGCACGGTAGGGTTAACAACCACCCTCAAGGGACCTGAGACCCCCTCATTCCAAAGGAACTAGCACCACCATACACTGGCGCTCTGAGTTGTCCACAACAACTACTTAGTGGAATGCCCCCTGGGGACTACTTGCTCCTCATATTCCAGGTGACAACAGACTGAGTATCTCTGAGAGCTTCTACCCTTTTCCCATTGATGGTCACCCAGGCGCTGTATCTTTTAGTGTTAGCAGGCACCTGGTTCCCTGAGACCATCTCACTGTCCCCTAGTGAGACAAGGGTCATTTCTGCGGGATCCCCATGCTCCTGTGAGCACCCTTCCTCCCCATGCGCTACACTAGCCAACACCTTGGTCTGTCCACCGGTGGGTGGCTGTAGCTTTTTGGGGCACTTGGGGTCCCCCCTTCAAGTGACCCACCTGCTCACAGGCATATCACTTGCGGGAGCCGGCCTCTGCAGACTTTTCTGAAGAAACCACTGCTTTCTTATCTCCTGGGGGATGGGAACCTTTACCATGAGTATTAGTTTGGGGCCCTTTAGAGAACTCCTGTGCTTTACCCTTGTCACCCCTACTCTTTTGCTGGGGACCCTGCTCACTTTTGGCTGAGTCTACCCCAAACACTTTCCCGTGGACCCTGGTACTCACCCAGTGGTCCGCCTCCATACCAAGCTTCCTGGGGTCAGTCAGCTTAATATCAACCAATCAATTACACACCCGGCTCTGTAAAACATAGACTAGAAAAGTGCTCCATTGCAATCAAATTGTAGAGCCCCTGAAAATCTGTTCATCACCCAGCCATCCAGTGACCTGCATAAATAATCCACACAATCCAACCAAGTGTTGGCATCAGTTTTCTTACTGGACCTAAACTGATCCCTGTACTTTTCAGGAGTGATCCCATACCTGGTGAGAAGGGCCTCCTTCATGTCAGCATAGGTGAGGTTACACCCCTTACCCAAAGCCACTTAAGTATCCCTTGCTTCTTCTGGGAAAGCAGGCCACAATCCTGCCCCCCAATTCTTCTCAGGGACCCTATTCATGTGTAGAGATGTCTCATAAACCTGAAACCACATTTGTATATCATCCCCCTTCTTGAATTCCTTACCTACATTCTGGGTATGTGCACAATTCTATCTTACTGCACTGATGAATTGCTGCCACCATCTGAGCTGGGTCTACTCATTAGCTCCAGCTCCTTACGACTACGTTCATGATCTAAGATCATCTTCCTTTCCTCTATGGCTATTCTTTTTTCTTCCCTTTCATTCTCCATCCTGAGTTTTTCCAACTCAAACTGTCCTCCTGCTCCTCTAGGGACAAGCCATTGCCGCTGGGTCTCTGAGTGTCCCCCCCAAAAGCACATCCATTCTAGGAATAGGCTCCTCCGCCTCTCCACTGAGATCTCCAGACTGCCCACTGGCATGTCTGGCTGCTACCCAGGACCTCAGCACCTTTTGTAGCTCATCCTTTCTGATGAGGCCTCTGACTTGGACCTTTAGGTTTTTCCAGATAGCCTTCAACTCTTTCACGTTGCAGGATTCTAACCTATCCTCCTCAAAGGCTACTTCCAAGGATGCAACAGATGATGCTCTTGAATCAGGCATGATGAAGTAGCAAGTTCAAGTTCTCAATAAAACTGGCAAGATCACAAATAGGCCAAAAAGAAAAAGGACCAGTATGTGGTACATAATGGCCTGCAATATGGTAGTAGTGCACACTAATCACTGTAAGTCAAGTGCAAACAAAAGTCCTATCCTCCCCGCTGACACCGAATGTTAGAAATGGGGGTCTCTAGTTGGAAAGGGTTTGCATCTTTGTCCAAGTAGGGACCCTTCTTCCTAGTCAGAGTATGGGAGTTGCATTCCAAAAATAATGCCTGCTCACCCTCTTAGTAGTTTGGCACAAGCAGTCAGGCTTATCTCAGCAGCAGTGTGTAAAGGACATAACCAACAGTAATACAGTGAAAGCACTAAAAAAAGCACACCACTACAGTTTAGAAAAATATCCAATATTTTTATATATCCAAAACAAGACCAAAATGAACAAAATCCAACATACAGTAATTTCTTCAAAAACACAGTTTGTACAAGTCGGTAGCTCCGTCCGGGGCTACCGCGATGCTAAAAACAACAGAGTCTAACAGTTCCAGCCGACTGTGTCGGCAGGGGCCAGAGAAAGCATGAACAGACACGGTAACATTACCTTTCTTGTTGAGGCAGGCACATTGATGCGAGCCGCTCATGGTAACTGTTGCGGTTGCATTGCAAAATGGAAGCAGTGCAGGGTGCGGTGCCCTCTCGATGCGGTGCAGGCAGTGGCTTGGTGATGATCATCCAGACGGTTTGGTGAGACCAAGGCTTAGGGTGCAGGGTGAGGCGGTGCTTGATGCGGTGCTGGCCGGTTGTGGTGCAAGTAATAGAGAAAGTTAGCGGGAGCTGGCGCCGGTCGGCCCAGGCTGCTGTATTGGATGAGGCGTGCATCGTGAAACTTACAAGCGGTTCCCCTAGCAATGGTGTAGTCACGGATGTCAAAGTCAGCATCAGCAACGGCATCAGTGAGACCAGGATGGCAAAGTGAAGCAAGGCCGTGTAGAGCGCGGTGCCCACAGGTCAAGGTACAAGCAGTGACTCAGTGGCGGCGGCATCAGTCGGCAGCACCGGTGAAACTAGCGTTGCAGTGCAAGATGTGGGCAGTGCCTTCTGTGGTGCTCATTATCAGAAATGGGGTGACCCAACAAGTCAAAGACCTGGGTGTTTGAACGCTATTCAAATACAATGGTCTTTAACCATTACTTTCACTGGAATTAAATCAAAACATTACGAGCATTTCTACTTAGTCACGGGATACGTCTAATAGATCAATCCTGTACATTCAATGTATTATAACTAATCAAGAGTCAAAAACACAGAGTGCAACAGCAATAATTACAAATTCAGGAGCATGTTTAATTCATTACATTCATAACTATCTTAATGTAAACAAATTTAGAAGTTGCCCAAAGCGAGCGTGCATAAGATAAACAATTATCAAGTGTTTAAAAAAGAGAAAGAAAGACATACAAGTGTATTTACAAATTCAAATTCACAATAAATCAATCAACACAATACATCATTTTCAATAACCTGGGTTGTGATATAGATTCTATACACTATTTTCCTTGATTAGAGACATCGCTTCCAAAATTAGATATTGCACAAGACAATGTGTCACACTATCCAGGTGTTCAAAGAAGAGAGCGTCGACGTTTCGACTCGTCTTAAAGCCTAAAGGTGAGTTGGACCGTGGCCATGCGAGTCTTCATCAGGACTGAAACAATGGGCAACCAAAAAAGTAGTAAAGCCCCAAGTAAAATGGGGGACCCAGTGGAGTACTTCACTCTATGTCCAAGGATTACTGAATAATACCTTGTCCAGAGGGCGACGACGAGTAACTAAATTGTCTTGATGTAGCAGGCTTACATTCTCTGCATACTCAATTTCCAAGGAGGGATTTTCAATTGGCAGTCCCGTTAGTTAAGGGTATGGCGAGTCATAGGTAGCTTAGACCAATTTTTCGAAAGCAGGAATAAATCAAACTCCACCCACTCTATTCTGAGGTGGTAGGCATTTCGCAGCAGTCGGTGCTCACACAACGTGTTGCCGATATTTATTGGTAAGAATGCTCGTACGATTCAAGCGTGGGAATAAATCCACAAACTTCCTCCTCTCTATTCCAAAGCGGTCGGCGTTCCCCTAGCAATGGTGTAGTCACGGATGTCAAAGTCAGCATCAGCAACGGCATCGGTGAGACCAGGATGGCAAAGTGAAGCAAGGCCGTGCAGAGTGCGGTGCCCACAGGTCAAGGTACAAGCAGTGACTCAGTGGCGGCGGCATCTGTTAGGGGTGCTACTGGTCGTCTTACTTAATTCTGTGTGAGTTTATTCAGTCTATGGTTTATTTAATTCTCAATTTAGTTATTGTAAATATTAGCATATGATTAGTTTATTGTTTGTAAATCTTTCTTCTCTTTTGTTTATGTATAAATGCTGATTAGATGCTGTTTTAGTATTTGCTTTAGACAATGCTTGTTGATTAAGTTGATGTGTATTTGGTTGCCCCGCAAGATTGTGCGCTCTTCATGAGAGATGAACCTGCGTAGGCTCTCGAGACTGGAATCTTCATGTGTGAGGGCTCGCGCTGCTCTCGTGCCAAAGCCAAGTCTATACATAGACTTTTTCCCCAACGGTCTGCGCTTCGTCTCTTGTGGTCGTCCTGACGAGCGCTTCTGGGTTTATGTCCGGTTTCAGTCACCGTCCTTAATTCCTTCCCTGAAACCTATCCAGTGCCTTCCTTCTCTTTAACACCCATTGGAAATAATTCCTATCGAGTCCCCTTCAGCTGTCTAAATTTTGATTCGCTTTGGTTTCGCTGAAACCGAAAGCTCGAGCACCCGTCCTGCGTCAGCGGAGAAATTGATTTCCACTTCCCGGTTTCCTGTTCATTGAAGGGGAGTTCGAGACTCCGGTGAACCTGCCTAGATACGAGGGACAGTAAGATTTAATTCTTCTACAGTTTGGAACTTTAAAAAAGCAGCGCTCTTGTGAATAATTACTTCGTTGCTAAAAGAAGTATAAAGCAGTAGTAGGAAAGGAGTTTAGACATTGTCTGATAAACAAGACTTGGCAAACTCAAATCCAAAGAACGTTTTTTCTGTGAGGGTTTCTTTTGATGAGACTTCAAGAACTTTTTGAAGCAAGGCTAGACTGCTAGACTCTTTAGTTAAACAAGCCTTGGCCCAATCAAACTTTCATAGAGCTTCTTCACGTTCTAAAAAGGCAAGACTTATCATCAGTGAAATAAATACGCCTTGGCAAGGTTAAGGAGTATAACAGTAGACGAAGCCTTGTAAAAAAAAAAAATTGTTTTTTACTCTTGGATTTGTAAACTCACCCTCATGGATGTTTCACAGTTGTCTCAGTTAGTACAGAAGATGACTGTGGAAATGGAGAATCTACGCTTAGAGAATCAGTCTCTACGCCAGGAGTTGGATGAAACTAGAGCGGGGTTTTCCGTTTGGAGGGATCCTTCAAGGGAGAAAAAACCTGTTTTAGCGCCAGCTAAATTTGGAACTGATGTTGATCAGTCACAAATCTCAGGAGATCGGTCAAATAGCCAGCCAGTTCAAGTTACCGTTGTTGCCCCAACACATGTCCCTTTGGCTAACCCAGAGAGATTTTCTGGAGATACTAGTAGATTTGCAACTTTCATTAGTCAATGTCAATTACATTTCATGTGTAAACCTCAAATTTTTTCTTCAGACACAGCTAAGGTGGAGTTTATTATTTCATATCTTGGTGGGGTGGCTGCAAATTGGGCAATGCCTTTAGTGGATAATAATGACCCTCTACTTCATAATTTGCAGGATTTTAAGTTAGCCATGTCTAATTTATTTGCTAAACATACTTTAATTCAGTCTTCTGATAATGAGTTATTGAGTCTTCGTCAAGGGACCAAGGATCTCATTTCTTATATTACTGTTTTTAATAGGCTTTTGACTGAAACTCGTTGGCCTGAGGAGAAGAGAATTTCTTTGTTTTATAGAGGGCTTAAAGATGATTTGAAGGATTCTCTTGCACATATAGTTAATTTGCCTGGTGATTTTAAGGAGTTTCAGGATTTAGTGGTTAAGCTTGATCACAGATTGGGTGAACGTAAAAATGAAAAATCAAGGAGCGATTTTAGAAGTTCACAATTTAGAGTTGATAAAAAAGAGTCTGAGGTGAAGAATGCTTTTGTTGAACCTGTTTTACCAGGTGGTTTTAAAGGTCCTTTAACCCCTGAAGAAAAAGAACGAAGACGTAAGGGCAATTTATGTCTGTATTGTGGCAAGTCTGGGCATTTTGCTAAGGATTGTAATGTTAAACCTGCAAAGAAGAAGGTCTTAGCTATCGAAGTTCCTCTGACTAATTCGTCGGAAAACTAGAATTCTCGAGGAAAGCCGAGATCGTTTCCTCGAGTAAATCTTCTTCTAAGATCTCTCAATTTGTCACCAATGTAACTACACATATTCCTAAACATTTTACCATTCGGATGGTCTTTATTCTAACTACTCTTCAAAGACATAGTATTCCTGTACTTTTGGATTCTGGGGCTACAGGGAATTTTTTTGATGTTGAATTTGCCCATAAATTGAATCTTAGATTTGTGGCCAAAGGAGAACCTGAGTCTGTGAGGGCTGTTGATGGTTCGGCTTTGTCTTCTGGAATGATTCAATTTAACACTGAACCATTGACTTTAGTGGCTGATATTGGACATACTGAAAAGGTGGTCTTTGATCTTATTGATGCACCAACCTTTGGAGTGATCTTGGGTATACCTTGGTTGGAATTGCATAATCCAAAAGTCGACTGGATTAAAAGAACTGTTACTTTAGAGTCATCTTTTTGCAAATTACATTGTTATCAAGAAACCAGGGATCCGGTGATGCCCCTTTTTTGCGCTACTTTAAATTCTGAGATTGATAGGCTTCCAGTTGAGTATAGGAAGTTTTCTAAGGTTTTTGATCCTGTTGAAGCAACTAAATTACCAACGCACAGGATTTTTGATTGTAGGATTGATTTGGTTCTTGGTGCTATTCTACCTTGTAGTAGAATTTATGCCTTAACTGAACCAGAAAATGAATATTTAAGAAAGTATCTGGATGAACTTTTAGAATTGGGTTTCATCCGTCATTCTACTTCTCCAGTCTCGTCTCCTCTTTTCTTCGTTGCGAAGAAGTCGGGTGATTTGAGGGCTTGCATAGATTATAGAGCGGTTAATAAAGCGACCATTAAGAATAGGTACCCATTACCTCTGATTCCTGTGCTTCTTAATCAAATTAAAGGTTCTAGTATTTATACCAAACTTGATCTTAGAGGAGCATATCATTTGATTAGAGTCAAAGAAGGTGATGAGTGGAAGACCGCTTTTCGTACGAAATTCGGTCTTTTTGAGTATACAGTTATGCCGTTTGGTCTTTGCAACGCTCCGGCGGCTTTTCAATATTTTATCAATGAGGTCTTGCATGATCTTTTAGATGTCTGTTGCATCGTTTATATTGATGACATCTTAATTTATTCTAAGAATACAGTAGAACATGTACAACATGTTCAGGCTGTACTACAGAGACTGAGGGATCATTCATTGTATGCTAAATTGGAAAAGTGTGTCTTTAATGTTTCTCAAGTGGAATTTCTTGGTTATTGCTTGTCACCTGAAGGGATTCATATGGGTCCTAAGAAAGTTGAAGCAATTTTAAGTTGGCCAATTCCTGTTTCAATTAAAGACACGCAGAGGATTCTGGGATTTGCTCATTTTTATAGACGTTTCATTTCAAAATTTTCTGAAATTGTTACTCCAATAACCCAGTTATTGAAAAAAGGGAAAGTTTTCTCTTGGACTGAGGAAGCTGATCGAGCTTTTTCATTGTTGAAAAGGGCTTTTACCTCTGCTCCTATCTTGGTTCATCCCGATCCTGATAGGCCATTTTTTTTGGAAGCGGATGCTTCACAGTCAGCCATTGGTGGTGTGTTGCTTCAAAAGGATTCAAATACTGGTCATCTACATCCTATCGCCTTTTTCTCTAGGAAGTTACTTTTGGCTGAACAGAATTATACAATTGCAGAACGAGAATTGTTAGCCATTAAAGATGTGTTTCAGGAGTGGAGACATCATCTCTTGGGGGCCAAACATACTATCACCGTATACTCTGATCATAAAAATTTACAATTCTATTCCACTGTTAAGGCCTTTACTCCCAGACAGATGAGATGGTTACAATTTTTTTAGCGAATTTGACTTTTTGATTATGTATCGGCCTGGGAATAAGCAGTTGTTATCAGACACACTTTCACGATTAGTTTGTGAAAAAGATCTTAATCCTGTTAAAGAACCACCTAGTATTTTACCTTTGGAAAAAATAGCTGCCGAGATCCATTCTGAAAGTTTCCTAGACTCTGTTAAGAAGGAATTAAAAACGTTTAATTCTCATGAATGGTTATCTGGGAAGGGTAATTCTATTAATGATGGTTTTTTCTTTCACAACAATAAATTGTTTATTCCCACTAAAGAGTTACAGGATATGGTCATGCATTGGAATCATGATTTAGCAATTGCTGCTCATCCGGGTGTTAACAAGACCTTGGATCTATGTCAGCAGTCATTTCTGGTGGGGTAAAATGATTCCTATAATTCAGCAATTTGTGAAAGCTTGTCCAGTTTGTTCACGTCAAAAGGCCTTACATGTAGCTCCTATGGGTTTACTTCGTCCTTTGACGATACCTCCTCAACCGTGGCACACAATTAGTCTAGATTTTATAACTGATCTCCCTAAATCTAATGGTTATACTACGGTTCTTGTAGTGGTGGATTTGTTATCTAAGATGGGACATTTTATTCCTCTACACAAGATTCCATCAGCAGCAGAATTTAGTACTGTGTTTTTATCCCATATTGTAAAACTTCATGGTCTTCCTTCAAAGATTATTTCTGATTGAGGTCCTCAATTTGTTTCAAAATTCTGGTCACAGCTTAGTAAACAGTTAGGAATTGAGTTAGCCTTGTCCTCTTCTTTCCATCCACAGACTGATGGACAAACTGAAAGAGTTAATCAGCATGTGGAACAAGGTTTGAGATGTTTGTTAACAACTTCTTCTAGTCCATGGGATGAAGTTTTGCCTTGGGCAGAATTTTCTTATAATAATACCACTCATTCGGCGTTGGGTTGTTCTCCTTTTTATTTTCTTACGGGGCAACATCCAAGATCTATTCCTATACTCTTACCTGACGATCAATTGTCCATGCCTGCGGTTACTGATAGGTTGACACATCTGATGGATATTCAGGAAAAAGCTAGAAGGCAATGGATTAGTAGTAAGTTGACTATGAAAAGGAATGCCGATTCTCATCGAAAATCTTCTCCTTTGTATGAGGAAGGTCAGTTGGTTTGGTTATCTACTAGAAACATCCAGTTAGAGGGTCCTAGAAAGTTGAAACCTAGGTATATTGGGCCTTTTCAAATTAAGAAAATTCTGAATCCCGTATCTGTAAAATTAGTTTTACCTGAGGAATATGCTATTCACCCTGTTTTTCATGTTTCCCTTTTGAAACCTTTTGAACCTTCGACTCGACCTGATAACCCACCTCCGCCTGTAGTTGTTGGTGATCATGTTGAGTATGAGGTTAAATGTATTTTGGATTCTAAAAGGATTCGGGGTACCTTGTTTTATTTGGTTGATTGGAAGGGTTATGATCCTTCTGAACGATCTTGGGAACCTGAAAAGAATGTTCATGCTCCTAGACTTGTTAGGTCTTTTCATGCTTTACATCCTGACAAACCTCGACCAGTAAGACGACCTTTGGGAGGAGGAACTGTTAGGGGTGCTACTGGTCGTCTTACTTAATTCTGTGTGAGTTTATTCAGTCTATGGTTTATTTAATTCTCAATTTAGTTATTGTAAATATTAGCATATGATTAGTTTATTGTTTGTAAATCTTTCTTCTCTTTTGTTTATGTATAAATGCTGATTAGATGCTGTTTTAGTATTTGCTTTAGACAATGCTTGTTGATTAAGTTGATGTGTATTTGGTTGCCCCGCAAGATTGTGCGCTCTTCATGAGAGAGGAACCTGCGTAGGCTCTCGAGACTGGAATCTTCATGTGTGAGGGCTCGCGCTGCTCTCGTGCCAGAGCCAAGTCTATAAATAGACTTTTTCCCCAACGGTCTGCGCTTCATCTCTTGTGGTCGTCCTGACGAGCGCTTCTGGGTTTATGTCCGGTTTCAGTCACCGTCCTTAATTCCTTCCCTGAAACCTATCCAGTGCCTTCCTTCTCTTTAACACCCATTGGAAATAATTCCTATCGAGTCCCCTTCAGCTGTCTAAATTTTGATTCGCTTTGGTTTCGCTGAAACCGAAAGCTCGAGCACCCGTCCTGCGTCAGCGGAGAAATTGATTTCCACTTCCCGGTTTCCTGTTCAACGAAGGGGAGTTTGAGACTCCGGTGAACCTGCCTAGATACGAGGGACAGTAAGATTTAATTCTTCTACAGTTTGGAACTTTAAAAAAGCAGCGCTCTTGTGAATAATGACTTTGTTGCTAAAAGAAGTATAAAGCAGTAGTAGGAAAGGAGTTTAGACATTGTCTGATAAACAAGACTTGGCAAACTCAAATCCAAAGAACGTTTTTTCTGTGAGGGTTTCTTTTGATGAGACTTCAAGAACTTTTTGAAGCAAGGCTAGACTGCTAGACTCTTTAGTTAAACAAGCCTTGGCCCAATCAAACTTTCATAGAGCTTCTTCACGTTCTAAAAAGGCAAGACTTATCATCAGTGAAATAAATAAGCCTTGGCAAGGTTAAGGAGTATAACCTTTCTAGCAAGATTTGTATAGCCAGGTGTTTATTCGTTTTCAGAAGGAGTTCTGACTTAATGAGCAAATGTTAACCTTTCTAGCAAGATTTGTATAGCCAGGTGTTTATTCGTAATCAGAAGGAGTTCTGACTTAATGAGCAAATGTTTTAAAAAGAAAACAACTGTGTAACTCAAAACATAGTTGGATCTAGGAGTAGGTTGTTGTTTTTTACACTATCTCCCTACTGCAGATAATCCTTTGAATAGAAGAATTGCAGATGCCTACAGGTATGTTCTTTGCATGCAGGTAGTCAGTTCAGTTCACTAACCTATTAACATTTAATGTTGGTTAAGGAAGAGTTGAACTCAAATAATTACTTTTGTCATTCAAAGGAATCTAGAGACTGAGGCTGAGCAATTTCTGGTACAAGTTAAGTGTGAACAAAGACCGCAAAAACCTATGGTCAGTGATTGATGTGTTTAGTCAATTTACTAAGTTAAGATGTTTAAAGGTTGGATTAGTAATTATTAACTCTTGAACTTCAGAATTGCATGAAAATCTGAAAGGCTTTTCAAGAAAAGGTCAACGGTCTGGAACACTTTCAAGAGAGACAACAGCAGAAGCCAATGTTTCTTTACATGTTGTTAGTCTCTCTGTCCACATCCCCTTTCCCTTAGGGAAAAGTTGATTCAGTCAGAGTTGAGTTCCTGATTGCGTTAGCTGATCCTTGGGGGAGTTGGGAGTTTGCAGCTCCAAGAGAAAAAACGTCAGAAGTGACTCGCAGGTATTCGTAACAGCATCAGTCGGCAGCACCGGTGAAACTAGCGTTGCAGTGCAAGATGTGGGCAGTGCCTTCTGTGGTGCTCATTATCAGAAATGGGGTGACCCAACAAGTCAAAGACCTGGGTGTTTGAACGCTATTCAAATACAATGGTCTTTAACCATTACTTTCACTGGAATTAAATCAAAACATTACGAGCATTTCTACTTAGTCACGGGATACGTCTAATAGATCAATCCTGTACATTCAATGCATTATAACTAATCAAGAGTCAAAAACACAGAGTGCAACAGCAATAATTACAAATTCAGGAGCATGTTTAATTCATTACATTCATAACTATCTTAATGTAAACAAATTTAGAAGTTGCCCAAAGCGAGCGTGCATAAGATAAACAATTATCAAGTGTTTAAAAAAGAGAAAGAAAGACATACAAGTGTATTTACAAATTCAAATTCACAATAAATCAATCAACACAATACATCATTTTCAATAACCTGGGTTGTGATATAGATTCTATACACTATTTTCCTTGATTAGAGACATCGCTTCCAAAATTAGATATTGCACAAGACAATGTGTCACACTATCCAGGTGTTCAAAGAAGAGAGCGTCGACGTTTCGACTCGTCTTAAAGCCTAAAGGTGAGTTGGACCGTGGCCATGCGAGTCTTCATCAGGACTGAAACAATGGGCAACCAAAAAAGTAGTAAAGCCACAAGTAAAATGGGGGACCCAGTGGAGTACTTCACTCTATGTCCAAGGATTACTGAATAATACCTTGTCCAGAGGGCGACGACGAGTAACTAAATTGTCTTGATGTAGCAGGCTTACATACTCTGCATACTCAATTTCCAAGGAGGGATTTTCAATTGGCAGTCCCGTTAGTTAAGGGTATGGCAAGTCATAGGTAGCTTAGACCAATTTTTCGAACGCAGGAATAAATCAAACTCCACCCACTCTATTCTGAGGTGGTAGGCATTTCGCAGCAGTCGGTGCTCACACAACGTGTTGCCGATATTTATTGGTAAGAATGCTCGTATGATTCAAGCGTGGGAATAAATCCACAAACTTCCTCCTCTCTATTCCAAAGCGGTCGGCGTTCCCCTAGCAATGGTGTAGTCACGGATGTCAAAGTCAGCATCAGCAACGGCATCGGTGAGACCAGGATGGCAAAGTGAAGCAAGGCCGTGCAGAGTGCGGTGCCCACAGGTCAAAGTACAAGCAGTGACTCAGTGGCGGCGGCATCAGTCGGCAGCACCGGTGAAACTAGCGTTGCAGTGCAAGATGTGGGCAGTGCCTTCTGTGGTGCTGTCAGGACACAGAGCCAGCAACGGAGTTGGTGATGGAGTCAGTTGCGTTTCCCTTCTCTCTGGCTGCTGAAACAGCTGTTACAGAGGCAGTACCCAGAGGTTGGGGAAGTCTTTGCAGTATGAACTTATTCCAGAGGAGTGCCGGTTAACATACAGCAACAGTCCTGGAAGGATTTTGTGTAAAAAGTACTGTCGTTTGTGATGAAGCTTTTTCTAACCATCTTATACATTTCTTTTTTTCAAAGATAATTGGGAAGAATGAACAGGCTTGAGGCTCTGAAAAACATGAAGGTTGAAAGCTAAGCCAAGAAAATAAGTAAATATTTCTGCTGACAGTACTTTGGACATAAATGTTAATGGTAACGCATGACATCCTGCTTCATGCTTTTTTCCTCAGTGTCTTTTTGAAGGGTGCATGCGATACACTGTTATATGGAAGAAAGTACAGACTCATCTCTGTTTGTTCCAAATGTAGGTGCATCTTGTACTTACAACAGCATATGAACATAACAAGCACCTCTTGCTTGGCACTCTTTTTGTGTATAAGAAGATCATTAATTTCTCTAAGAAGTGTATTATTTTTGTTGCTGATGAAGGAGAGTATACTTTCAAATCCGTGCTTAAAGCACCTGCAAACGTTTGTCGGATAACGAGAGCAAAGTTCTCCCATTGTCCTGAATTTGATGTCTTTAATGTTACAGTTTATGTGTGTGAAAACATTATGTAAGTTATCCCATATATATTCTCCACAACTCAGAGTTCGAGATCAAGTTTTGTTTTTATACAACATTTATGATTGCTTTTTCCCCACTGGTCATTGATGATTCTTTCAACAGTGCACCTCTTTTGGTGTATGAGTATGGAAACTAGGAACAGTACAAAAGGAAAATGTACTCACAGAAGACATTGTACAGTGTGAAGCATGTGGCATGTTGCACAGTGAGGGAGCATCTCACTTACATTTTTGAAGGCAGGTGTTTTTATAATAACTGAAGCTGGTGGTGGTTCTCCCAAGGGTACCGTACAGGTGGACTGTCCTGTTGCACCTACTTTGGCTATCATTATTAAGTTGTCGCCCCTTTCTGGAATTGCTTTTAAGTACTTCCACATGGAATTTGTCCCATGTAAATAGTGGCTTTGGGTAACTGTTTGCTGCAAGTATTGCAAAACTGATATTTATCTATAACCGTTTTGTTCCCTTGATGGTATTGTAATATGCTTCAAAACCTAATTTTGGTTTGTGCTTACTGAAGTACTTGTGCACAAAAGTGTATTTGTAAATAGTTAGATAAGTTATGCTATGTTTATTTGTTAATTGCTTTGTTTAAAATGTTTTGTAATATGTTAATAAAATGTATTTGTACAGTGCTAAAAATGTATATTAGTAATTTTAGTTATAGATCACAAAAACACCCATTCAGTTACTCATACATGAACTCACACCTATAGAGCCATTTACACAGGTAGTGACACACCCACACATACACTCAGGGAGCCACTCAAAATCCCATACAGTAACTCACACATCAAGGCACACACCTATACAGTGACTCATGTGCCCAGTTATACACTGATTCACCCAGTCTCACACCCAAACACATACACAAATACAGCTATTCTAATACCCAGTCATACACTGATAAAACTACACAGAGACTGACATATTTATGCACAGATCAGTGCAGGCAATCCCACACAAGCACTCTCTGATACAGCCACTGACAGACCCAAGTTCACACTGATACAATCTCTGACATACCTACGGATACACCGATACAGCCACTGACATAACCAGACACACACTGATATAACTATTGATGCACCCAGCCAAATTCCAATACAAAAGCTGACACACCCAGACACATATTCATACATGCAATTACACACCCAACTAATCCAGCCACTTACACATCCAGGCAAACACTAATACATCAAATAACACACCCAGGTACACAGTGCCACACCGAGGGGCTTACTAATGCAGACACTCACACACCCTGGCATACAGCAATGCAGACACTGACACAGCCAGCCAAAGATGAATGCATCCAATGACACACACAGGCACACACTGACATATACACTGAGAGAGTCAGAGACCTAGCAATGCAGAAACTTACACACTCAGGTGTACAGCAATACAGACACTCAGTCAAACAGTAATGTATGCAATAACACCCACAGGCACACACTGATGCATACAAGGACATACCCAGACTCACACTTATGTGTATGCTGAATCACTGACAGAATATCAACGTCGAAAATATCAACGTCAAAAGTATCAGCGGTGGAATATTGACGTCAAGAATATCGAAGTCATCTACATTAGGGTAAGTACAAAAATATCGAGAAAAAATATATATGTTTAAAAATAATATAAAATTAAGTAAATTATACATATAATTACAATACGCATAGTTAAAATATATTTAAAAATGATGAGTAATACATATAATGTAAAAAAATAAACATATACATATGATATATACTACTAAATAATATTTACAATTAACTACTCTAATAACTTATACATTGTTAAAAAATATGTATAAATTATGAATACATGCATACACATACAACAAAAATATAAATAAAAATATCAAAACTATATATAACACATTTTTTAAAATAATTTTAAATAAATGGGACACCACATGAACTAAAACAAAAATATTGGGTAGTGTAGGGTTGAAAATTACTATTCGAACTCCAGAGGGTGCAACAATAGGGAAAGTGTTGGATAGCGAATGGATTAAAATTACTATTCCAACTCCAGAGGGTGCAACAGTAAAATTACTATTCTAACTCCAGGGGGTGCAACAGTAAGGAAAGTGTTGGATAGCGTAGGGGTAAAAATTACTATTCCAACTCCTGAGGGTGCAACAGTAGGGAAAGTGTTGGATAGCATAGGGGTTAAAATTACTATTCCAACTCCGGAGGGTGCAACAGTAGAGAACGTATTTTATAGCATAGGGGTAAAAATTACTTTTCCAACTCTGGAAGATGCAACAGTAGGGAAAGTGTTGGATAGCGTAGGGGTTAAAATTACTATTCCAACTCCAGAGGGTGCAACAGTAGGGAAAGTGTTGGATGGCGTAGGGGTTAAAATTGCGATTCCAACTCCAGAGGGTGCAACAGTAGCAAAAGTGTTGGATAACATAGGGGTCAAAACAACTTACTAATAATTAAAATAATTTGAGGAAAAAACACAATTTAATTATTAAATTACAACAAATTAATTAACAATACCAATAAATAATTATTTTAAAATAATTAACAATTAATAATTAATTAACAATTAAAATAAATACAATTAAATAATAGTTATTAAACATTTCTTAACAAATAATAACAAATAAAACAATAAAGAAATGCAATACAAAAAAACAAAAATTATTTTAAAATAATTAGCGATTCATAATTAATTTGCATTACATTATTAATGGAATACCAATAAATTATAAAAAATAAAATGTAATTACCAATTAATAATTAATAAACAATTGTTTTTTAAAATTAAATAATTAGTAAAAATGTATTACCAATTAATAATTGATTAACAACAATTTAATTATCAATACTCAACGCAATTTATTTTTTACTTAATTACAATTTAATTACTTCTCACCCTATTACCCTATAACCTCACAACACACTTCAATAATAAATTAATACACGTAATATAATGACCAGTGATTCAATTAATAAAAATTAATTACCAATTAATACAAATTAATTACCAATTAATAATTAATTAACATAAAAATATTTATCAATTCCAATAAAAAAATTACATATTTACTTAATTACAATTAAATTACTTCCCACCCTATTCCACAATAACCCCACAACCTGCAACAGAACTAAAACGCTAAATTTATTTACAAATATTTAATAATTCCTAAAAAATGTTTAATTATTTACTATAATTAAATTACTTCCCACCCTATTCCCCTATAAACCCACAACCCGCTATGGTACTAAAACGCATAATTTACTTAAATAAAGTGTAACTAACTTCAAAAATGTACTACATAATTTTCAAAACTAGTACAATAATTAACAAAAATTATAAAAATGAACATATAAAATAAAATACATAATGCTAATGTTAATATCGATATTAGTAACATTGATATATTTCCTATCAATATTACTAACTTCGATATTAACAAAAACGATATTTCTTACTTTTAGGTCAATATTCTGGTCGTCGATATTCTTCATTTCGATATTCTGTCCCTCCGAAATTTTGAACTCGATAATATTGCCTGTCGAAATAAAAAAGTCGATATTTAGACTGTTTACTGTGTATGCTTACTCACCCAGGTGCATACTGATGCATAAACTGACACACCCAGGCACTCACTAATGCATACTCTAACACACCCACACATACACTCAGGCACATACTGACACAACCGCTTTCACACAGGTGCATTCACTGACACATTAAAAACAGACAATTCGCTCTTTGTTTGAGTAGATGGTGGTTTTAACAAGAACTGTTTTTTTGTCTTGAGCTTTTTTTTAACAGTTTTTGAAAGTTAGTGGAACAAAAAGTGAACAAGGTAGTAAAAAAGGGTAAGGATGGTGAAATGCAAAGAAGCAACTGGCTTCAATCATCAGCAAAAGTTATGTAGACACTGGAAGCAAACAAAAAAAACCTCACAGAATATTAATGAGGTAGGTCATTTGCAACCCCATTGAGCATCACTAAATGTGTCTGAGATGCAGTAGATTGCTTAATTTGGTGAGTCGCAATTTGCAAGTCGCAGAATGAAATGGTTGTGCATGTGGCCCACATTATGGTCCCTTTGTAGGTATGTAGCATAGGTATGATAGGTTTGGTATGTTAGGTTAAGTTCATATGACAGGTTTGGTATAATAAGTAAGTTAGGGCTGAAAGGTATTGTAGGTATGGAAGGATAGGTAGATATGTTTGGCTACGGAAAGCACTTATTCATCACATTATTCTCGTCTGTTCTGTATACAGTCTGGCAGCATAAGGATAGGCGCGGACTGAATGCTGCCCACCGGGTGCTGTGCCTCCATGGGAGCAAGCTGGCAGAAAGAAAAGCAGGGTCAGGGGAGCTGAAACTTGGAAGTGCACTGCTCTCACCTAGCCAACCGTGCATTTCTCCTTTGAAAACTGAGGCGCTGTGGCTCTAGGCTTTGCATCAGAAACTCTACCTGTGGCTCCACTGGAGTGTATGCAGGTTTGAGGACACCTGTGTAAGATGCGTTCAAGTCTTGCTACCCACTTAGAGCGACGCCATACGCTGATTTGCGAGATATATGCACGTATTGCCAACGATAAATTTACCGTACCTTAATAAAGCACTCTTGATTAATCACATATTTGAAATGTGATCCTTTCTACTGTCAAAAGCATAAGTAATATCACCACCACAACTAAAGTCACTTTCTTTGTGTTTACTACAGAATAGCGAGAGACTCGTCATGAAGCCTGTTACCTGGGATCAGAACCTTCTAGAAATGCTCTAGGTTTGATTGCTTCCAATCCACCCATTGCAACAGCCACAGCCATGTAGGATGCTAACCCAAGGCCCACACTCCCTGTATTCTCATGTACTCTCATGTACTGTATTGTTAAAAAGAAGCTGGCTGTAGGCAAGACCTAGAAAGGAATTTGTGTGATTCTACAAGTCCATGTGCTGTGGTAGATGAACTGGATTCTTCTTTCCACGTGAAACATCTCAGCCTCCACATAACAAGGGCATTACTCGGAATGTCTGAAACCATGCAGGATGAGTCATTGTTCTGAGTATTGTCATAAAGTTTAGAATTTTCATGAGGTCAAGATCTTGCACTTAATTATTTCCAAACATTTATATTGAACTTAATGTTTCTCCTACTGCCTACACTTCATACCTTCATTTATTCAAGGCCCTGTTTTTCTTTTCATCCAGGCATAAATACCGCATTTCTCTTATTGTTTAAGCAAACATTGCTTTCAATAGCAAAACTGTTCCTTGTTTACTCATGCAAGAAACGTGCTTTTATTGTACTGACTTGTTTCAACTTTGCTTTCAATAGCTCTGTAAGACCTATTTGAATGTCATAGATAGAAAAGGCCTCCAAATAGAACTTAAATATTTAAATGAAAAGTACTTTAGTTGTTACTGCCCACGCACGCTTATAGACCTTCACAAAACGCATGCACAGAGAAAATGGAACGAAAACAAGAAACGGAACAGCATCAAACAATATGCTTTAAAGAACTGCATTGTTGTAGTAGAATTCATAAGCTATGCAAAGCACACTGCTACAATTAGGACTTGGTGGGCATTTTGTTGAAAACTTGGCGTAAGTGTGTTATTAGTGCATTTGAAGATTACAACCTAGGAGGCCGCACTCTTGATCCTTAGTTTGGATGTTGACAAAGCTTTTATTCGTGTAGAAATAGAGATTTCCCCTGAGTTATAACACACGAAATGTGTTTTGGACTAATTTTTGGAAAAGGACTGAATGTCCCTTATCACTCTCCACAGGATCAATTATTGCTATTATGAATCAGACCTGGCCCTGCTCCAATAGGAACAGCCCAGCCAAGCTGCCAGAACGGATTGCCACTAGACCACAATAAATGCAAGTCAAACTTGTGTTGTCTTTCTTGGGTCTCATCGGTGAGGTGTACCTTGAGTCCTGTGGTACAGCGAGTGTATTACCTGTGTCAAGGCGTACTCCTCAATCTAGTGGTATTACACCGAAATACAGAGGTGTTAAAGGTTGGAATGCCTGCAAAATTATCTTCCACAGACAGTCACAGAGAGCTAAGCCCATTGCAAATAATCCACTCATCGCATTTTAGTTTTAGCGTGGCAATGACACATTGCAGTGGCAGTGATATATTGTCCGCCCAGTCTGTGAGGGTCTGAAAACAACGTAAATACAACTTTGTAGTTATTTTTTAAACTAACTGTAAGAAATTGGGTTATTGGTTGAGGGTGGAGGAAGCCCCACTGGACAAAAAAACACAATCCCTGTTAGGGGGCACCACAAAAGTCACACTATTAACCTGTGCTTCACCCTCTGGTAGCTTAGCACAAAGCAATCAGCCTTAACTTTGAGGCAAAGTGTAAAGTATTTATGCAGCAGACAAACATTATTAAAGTGAAAACACAACACAAGAAAAATCCAAATCCAATTTATAGAGTACATTTTAATGAATAAAAGCATACCAGAATCATAAGAACCGCAGATATGCAGCTTCATAGTTTTAGATAAATATAGTGCCTAAAAGCACAAAGCACCACTCAAGGTCATCTAGCACTGCTAGACCAAGGGAAAGTCACTGGTTCAAGCCGGCCACAATGCAGCACTCGTCTGATAAAGGGTTGTGGTTAGCCACGCTGAAAAAGTTACCTTCTCAAAGTCTGTCGTGAAGAGTTCTGTTTGCGTGGGGAAGAATGCGTGGAGCAGGGAAAACGTTATGGATCGTTGTCGCTGTAGCGCGAAGAGCAGGCCGGGGACTGTGAGCTGTCGGTGTTGTAGCATGAAGAGCTGCCGGGCATCACTGACAGTTGTTGTTGGTTCTTCATGTTGGTAGTCACCGTGTGCTGATGATCCATATAGCGTGAAGAGTCAGGTTTACCAAAGCTTTGCGTTGGCTGTCATCGCGGCCAGGGGAGTCTTGCCGCAAACTGGTGTGGTTGCGAAGAGACCAGAACTTCATTATTTCACTTTGTTTCCTAGGAGAAACTCAACTGATGCCAGCCAAGGGTGCAGGATCTGGGGACGCGTCTATTTGGGATCATGTACTCACACTAGCAGAGGTCAGCTGGGCTCAGGCAGGACCAGGCAGGTCCAGTGCAGCAGGTCATCTAGGCAGTTTGCTGGGAGGCCTGTGAAAATTATTGTGTCACTGTAGCTCTGACAAGAGGTCAGCCAATTGTCCCTTGGAGTCACTCATGATAGCCTGGGATGAAGTGAGCAGTTCCAGTTTTCTTTCTCAGAGAGCAAGGTAATACTCAAGCAGCAGGGCAGTCCTCTGGTAGTAGCAGAGTAGACCTCTGGTGGCTGGGCAGTCCTTCTTCTGTAATGTCCATTGGTTGTGGAGTGTACTGATGAGTTGCTCTGGAGGTCAAATATTTATATCTGGTGCCAGCCTTTGAAGTGGACGTTTTCCCTATACTACCCCCAAAACTGGTTCTGGACTGTTCTTCCCTTTCCCTATCAAGGCTCCTAGAAGCCTGAAGTGACAAAAAACAGGGAATGCCTGTTTTCAGACTCCACTGTGTGTGTGTGAGGCAGAGTCACCTAAGCACCCTTGTTTCACCGTCTGGAAGAAATTAAGAAACCCCAACAGCAGAAACGTTCACAGTCATTTGAACCTGGACACTGGCTGAAGGCACAAATGGCTAGGACACAAAAATGACAACTTTCTAAAAATGGCCTTTTCAGAATTGTGACTTAGAATTTGACTTTCCCATTAAAGAGGATTTTAAAGTACAATTCATTTGAGAGTAATCACCATATCCCAATCTGCTCCCAATCAAACGGTATCCCTTGTTAAATGTAATATGGTTACCCAGGGGGAGCCAAAGGGAGTCACAAGCCTTACAGCAGTGAAAAACGCCTTTAAGAGCTTTACACTAACAGAACATGTAAAATTTAAGTACACATGGCATACCTTTTAAATACAATGCACCCTGCTCTATGAGCCTGAGGGGTGAATTATAAATATAAAAAAATTCAGCACAAGCTGCAGTAGCAGTCCTAAGGCATGTTGTAAAAGGGCTACTTCAGTGAGTGGCACAATGAGTCCTGCAGGCCCACAAGTGGCATTTAATTTACAGTACCTGGGTACAAGTAGTGCCACTTAGTAGATTAACTGTGTTAATTAGGTGGAAGCCAATTTTTCCATGTTTCAAGCACAGAGTTCAAGCACTTTGCACTGGTTTGCAGCGGTAAAGTGAACAGAATCCTAATGCCAACACAAACTAATTCAGCGAACAGGAGGTGTGAGTGCAAAATGTTTTGGGAAATGCCACACCAACGATGTAAGGTCTTTCACTATTACTTTTGGAAAAAACCCGAAGTACTAATACCATTACTGAGCAGGACTAGAAGCCCGATCATAGGAAGCCAGATGAACCCGCAACAGCAGCTGTCACACTGCTTGCAAGTATTGAGAGGGCTAAGCAATCATCACTCGCAGGGATATAAGGTGGCACTGGAAGCAGAAAGGGTTCTGATGAAATAACTGTGAGCGATGTGAGACAAGAGAACACATGCAGCAGGTAAAGGCAAAACGAGTCAGAGGTGATAAGCTGAAAGGAGACGGCCCTTAGTGTCATCAATTATTAATCAGGAAAGGTCCAGAGACTCGGGTGGTGGAGGGAATCATATGGGGAATGAGGCAATGCTTGTCACTGGTGAGTATGTGAGAAGGCACAAATTGCTGTGGCATTGATTCTCAGAATGAGGGGACCTGCAGATTGATTTAGGTCTTATCTGTTCTAGTAACTCTGAGAGGATGGAGAGAATGTGTCCAATTCCTAATGTATGTGATGTATGGAGCTAGGTCAGTGCTCATGTGCTGGTCCATGATCACCATGAAAATTGCAGAGATCATGAGAAGGTTTAGAAACCCTGTTTTATGATCTAGGAACATCTTACCATTAAACCTTAACAGAAGTTTTATACTCACAATCACAGAGAGGAACGGCAACACCAGACCAGAAAATGATTCATTAAGGTAAAAGATATTTTGAGTGCACAGAAGCATTTGCAGTTGAAACATGCATTTAGTGGCTCTTGAGTAAGGTGGTTATTTTTCTTCCTGATTGAAGAGGCATTTGGATACCAAGATTGAAGACAAGAGCCTGAGAGTGCTAGAGCTTGGTAGTATGTAATGGATGGCAAGCCTTTTTGTACTAAACATGCCTCACAACCTTAGATCAGAGGACTAAAAGGGTCACTACGATGGCGGGAAGTCTGCCACCGCTGGGCTGGCGGTGAGTACCGCCGGCCCGGAAGTGGCGGACCGCCCACCATCAACCTCAATATTCCCACCTCCGAATGCAGGCACTGCCGTGGGCATTATGATGCCTGTCTTTTGCGGCGGAGTTCCCGCCGCAAAAAGACAGGCGGAGAATGCCTTTGAGGGCCTGTTGCGGGCCCTCAGGGGGGTGGGGTGCTGCACACTGGGGGTACCTATGGTTACCCCCTGCATTTGCATGTACAAGGCGGCAGGCACCGCACGGTGCCTGCCACCTTGTACATGCAAATGCAAAACATGTATTTTTAGATTGTGGTGGGTGCTGCCACCTGCCACAATGTAAACATGCAGGATGTGCCCACCAGTGTGGAGGGCACATCCTAATTCGTTTAGCGGGACGTCCACACCTATGGCGGTCAGTCCCTTTTCCAGCAGTGACATCGTAATCGGCCCCTTAGTATCTGAATATGCTGTTGTTGGACCTGGCCATTTTTTCAGGGTTATCCCAAAACTCTTTGCCTGTATTTTCCTGACTTGTTTTTTGTTGATTTTATGACTCTGGGCACTTTACCACTGCTGATCAGTGTTAAATGGCATGTGCTCTCGCCTGTAAACCTGGTAAAATTGTTTGTCATATTTAATTTACATGTAAGTCTCTTGTACAGTGGTATCCAATATACCCATGGCCTGTAAATTAAATTCAACTGGTGGGCCTGCAGCACTGCTTACACCACCCACAGAATTAGCATTTCAAACCATCCTAAGACCTCTGCCAATGCAGGGCCTGCATGCGCAGGCTACTGCCCAGCCACGGTTCGGGCAGGTCCCAACGGTGGGGCGGTGGAGCTGCGTTGGGGGGATTTCGAAGAACGATGCTGAAGGAACATCCTTATTTATTTAATTTTCACACTGCATCATCCCTCGAAATCCCCCCAACGCGGCCCAACTGCCCCACCTCTGTTTCCTGCACGGACCATGGCCATTACTCCCACAATGACATGGCATTCAAAGTGTTTGTCAAGTGTAAAACTCCCCTAAGACAGGCCCTCGGTAGCTCAATTGGCAGGGTACTGTATAGGTAAAACGAAGGACATGTGCCTTTGTTGAGTGGCATGTCCTAGTAGTGACAAACAGCCTACTTGGTTTCTCACTGCAGTGAGGCTGCTCCTCTCATAGGTTTGCATTGGTAATTCCCTGATATGTGTTCCAGTGGTAATTTCTGTTATGAAAGGGGTTGCGTGGCCATTTTTTTAATGTTTGAAATAGTAGTGATAATTCATGCTTATTGGTGAAAGCTGATTTTTTATTACTATTTTAGAAATGCCAATTTTAGAAGTGGGCATTTATGTGTGCTTATGACTCTTTGTGCTTTGCAGCCTACTCCAATCAAAATCTGGTTTAGACTGAAAGGGGCCTGTTTTGTGCATTCACTCTAGACAGTCACCAAGGGAGCTGCGGTGTACTTCGCATATCCTGATGAGTCATCCTGGGCTAGAGTGATGGGAGGAGTTGTCACTTGCACCTGAATAGCGCTGTGCCTGCCTTTCACAATGCTGTCTTCACACCCCTGTAATGTGTCTGGAGCCAAGGCTAGGGATTGGATGGGGTTGTTGTGCACTTCTAAAGTTTGTTTGAAGTACCCCCAGAACAAAGACTTTGTGAGTATAAGTACAGGGGCAGTGACCTATGATTTGAGACACTGTGTGGGATTTGTAACCAGATGCTGCTGGCTCTACAGACTGCACCTTGCCAGAAGGAACTGCTATGCTGCCAGGAGGAACTGCCATTGAACTCCCTTGTCTGTTGTGCTGACCTGTGGCCTGCTGGGCTGCAAGAAGGACTACCTGCTTCCATACAAGGACTCTGTGTGCTGGCCTGCTGCATCTATTCTTGCTTGCTGCCCTCTGTGATCTCCCTGGGCACCCTCTACACCATCTTCGCAGGAGGTAACAACATCCACTTCAGCCACACCATGCAAACCTCCTGGATGGACCACCACTGGGTACACTTCTCCTTCAACAAACCCACCCCTAACAAACCTACACCGTGCCCTCAGAGAAGAAACTGGAGCAAGGTCACTGAGGAGCACCTCAACTCCACCCTCAGCCACAATCCCCCTCCCACCTCAACCAATGCCAACTCTACAGCCAAGGAACTACACAGATGGATCACCAACTGTGAAGAGAAGCTTGCCCCCTCTGCATCCCTGACAGACAGTGTCCCATGAAGGCCAACTGGTTCACCACCGACCTCCAAGAATCCAGACGCCCCTGCATACATCTCGTAAAGCAATAGAGAAACAGCTAAACCACAGAAGATTAGACCACCTACAAGAACGCCATGACTGAATACCACCAACTCATCACATCCACCAAAAGGTCCTTCATCCAGAACACAATCCTTGCTAACTCCAGCAACTCAAAGGAACTCTTCAGCATCATTCAGGAATTCTCCAAACCCCAAGCAAAGCCACTGATGTCACACCCTCCCTTTGTAGTGTAGTTCCTATCTTCCCAATAGGCTCTGCGCATTGGAATAATACCTACAGCAGTAAAGGCCTAGGCCAGACGTTAACTAGGTCTACTACTGTCGATACTAGACTTAAGTTTTGGGTTTGCCAGCGTAGCTCAGAGTTCGCTAGAAACTTTCTCGAATGTTCAGGAAAGAATTAACTCCCCTGATTAGACAAGAAGGGATTTAGTTTCTGACAACCATAGAACATGACAACTTTGCTCTCCCCTAATCAAGAGTGTATCTCCAGAGTCGTGTGAGCACAAGGCAATTATTTTACTCAGTCAGTACGTGCATTCTTAGTCTCATCAGATTGTAGAGAAAAGGAAGAGACGGGCGTGTTCAATAAAAAGGTGTTATTTATTGATCAGTCTCTTTTCTCGTACAAGAGAAATGGATCGATATTATTGCAATACTTATAGTTTAAGTAAAGTGCATACATTAAAAGCAATAGTATAAAATAATACTGTAAAAACATTGATATGGTTTCTGAGCCATATGATGTTTAAAATGATTAAAATATATTTACATACACATATACATTTGACTAAACGTACTCAACTGGTGTTTCTAAATACGCCTACCCCGTGTACCTGACCTAAGTCTAATGCGTGGGCGGGAATAGAAAGTTACTGTTTAAGTTAAGTTTGTTTTTGCCAAGTGAATAACTAAAGAATTCTCTGTGAGGGGTTATTCAGTTCTGTACCTGGAAGTTAGGATGAATGAAGAATGGTATCTCTTTCTCTGGTCTCGATATTCCAGGCTGCCTGCGAGGGCTGCCCGAAAGCGCCGGTGCTGGGTCTCTCGGCAAGAGATAGCAGCGCGTCTCTCAGCGCGTCAGGAAGGCGGGGCTGCTGCCAGCGGGGTCTGCTCTGCTTCTGGGCTTCGGCAAGTATGGCTGCTCCGTCTCGTCACCACGCGTGTGTTTGCATAGGGCAAGATCGGCAATATTTATACCTTAAAGGTGCCGAGATTGACGTAAGGATGGACATAGATGCGTCAATAAAGATGTCATACGACTTGCTCGTTAGCACATTCTTTTACTGAAGTTCTCTGTGAAATCAAAACAATGGCCGCACGGATTTTCCAGGTTGTCATAGGTTTGATTTGTTATGAGAACGTCGTATGCCTTATCAGGGGCTGGAGGAATGTCGCTTGTCTAATTAGATCTCAAGCGTTATGACCTAATCAGATAACACGTTCCTGTGCCGTAGTGTGACTGCGTCAGATAACGGTATCTGCATCATGTGGGCTTTTCTTGCCTCATGGGCTGACTGTTAGTTAACTTGATAGTTAGTTTAACCAGAATAGGGTCAGGAATAGGGGGATCGATTCAGAACCTATAGGAATACATGACACCCACTCCACGCTAACTATGGTCATATTTACTAATCTATGCATAGTATAACATAGTACAACATACTATAGAGTATAGTGTATACCTCACCACCCCAAAATACATAAATGCATTTTGAAATTTTCAAATATACTGAAAAATTGCAGTCATATATATTGTATGCACTTAAGCTATGAATTAAACGCTAAAGTAAACACGCATTTGTAGACATTATTGCTTATTTGGTATATGAGAAATACACATGAAATGGCTCTTAATATGGCTATACAGAAAGAAAGTTCGAGACCATTTCATCACATAATAAAATATTTGTGAACATACCATCGGGCAACTAAAGTTTATAAAGTATCTAAAAATAGAAATCTTAGTTCTCTAGGAATAGTTTCTTACTTTAAGCAGAAGATAAGTGTCCCGAAAATTTAGTAAAAAATAATTTGGGGCTGCTAAAAAATTGTTGTCCGTGAACTGGTGGGAAAAATTGTTCATGTGACTTTATTTTCAAAGTTGAAGGCCGAATTCAGGGAACGCCGTGTGCGAGCTTGCTCAAAAGTCTCTATTTCTGTTCTGGAGAGAACATCATATCATTAAGGCTTTCGAAAAAACTGTCAACAGCTTCATGGGAAAGTTCCACTAAGTCGGAAATAGGTGTAACCATGCATTCGTGCGCATGATTGCCTCCATTGACATTCTGATTCGCATAGCTGACAGAAGGTCATACCTGATTAATGCTGCTTTCATCTTGAACTTCACTACTCTTCAATCGTAGTGGTGAAGACTCCACGAATGCCGTCATCAGGATTGGCAGCCTTTGAGGGCAGCACAAAGCGTGAACCTTGGTAGGAACCAACAATGTATCTGCATCCACTGGCGCATCCGATTGTAGCGTCAGACAGGTGTCTAACACGCATTCTTCTCCGCATAGCAGACATCTCAATACAGGTAAAACACATCTTTGCCACATTGGTCGAAATGATAGAAACCAAGTCATGTTCAGGTCTCTAAGCCGGGATAGTCCCAGGATTTTTGATATCCGGTCCCGGTATCCAATGGCTAGGATTGTATCTTCCATTGTCGCGAGAGTTTGATCTGTGACATGGGTTGCCATAACGAAAAATAAGGACTAAGAATAGGATTCCTGCAATTAGTCCCAGTATCAGGGGAAGTCCGCCAAAAATCGAATGGACGAAATCTGGAAAAATACCCAGTATGGCTTTGAATGGTGTTAATGCCATCGAAAATACTGTCTTAAATACCTTTGAGACCCCAGTGGTATCAGAAATATTTAAGATTTCGCTCAGGATTTCCGCGAAATGTACGGGGGAATTAGTCGATAATAATGTATGTATCTCTGCAGTCGTCCTTGCGACTTGTAGATCATACGTTTCTTTTGATGACGTGAGCCTTGTAGGCGTCTGAAGAAGCACTGTTTTCATTCTGCTTAAAGTATCTATTCGAATAGAAGTAATTTTCAAACTGGGCCATGCCCTTGCCTCCCTGTCTGGAAAGGAGCTGGGGAACAAAGAACGTCCACAGCACTTGACCTTCGCAGTCGTAGTGACTAGATAAGGAGTCCCGGGCATAAGACTACAACATTTGCGGTCTACAATAAGAATGTAACTCCCATTATAGAGTCTTTGAAAGAATGGTTCTATTTCGGTTGCAGGTGCGCCTTGCTGGTGACATGAAAGGTTGTATGAATTCCCTTCACAGGCTCCATGCAAACTAATTCCGTTACACAGAAGCGTGCCGCTTAGTGACATAGCACAATTGTTGCCACTAAGAAACACTTTCTGTCCTTTATTACTGACACATGCATGCGAATAGGGCAGGTTCCAAGTTGTTTTAAGGTACCCCTTTCCCAATTTCTCGTACATGCCAGCCTGTATATATTTTTGGCAGTATTGAAACCTGAAGGTTGAGATTGGAATATTTATGATTCCGTGGATTATCCATTCACTGACAGGTCGTTCTGACATTGTCATTGGTAATCTTTCTAGTTTTTCAATGCTCAAGATTGTATAATCAGCACCCTTTTGCGCCATACCGATTTGTCTATCAGTAAGGTTAAAGATTTGGAATAGTGACGTTGTGTTGATTAAACGCCAAGGCACATAGCCTGAACGCAGATTTTGTAACGTCCAGCCAAGCTGTACAATAGAACGCAATTGTGACTGACCATGTTGTAATAACAGTAAGTCTTGCGATAATATATCGATTGCTGATGACACAATGCTGTCCAAAGAAAAAATTCTGGAGGACAGAGTCATTAACCCATTGTCCACTACAGAAAGTGATTTTTCCAAATGAATACGGTCAATTTCCCGTATTCTCTCTGCTGTTTCAATTTGATTAACCTTCCAGGCCCCATTGTATGCTGCATATACAGAGGCTGCTATGAAACGCTTTTGACGCTGTTTGCGTGGTCCCATTATGAAATCACGCAAGTCAGCACCATCAGTAAGTAAAGTTAGGTGTTGCTTAATTTCAGGCAGTGTGGAAGTTTGTAGCCACTGAAGGCATAATTTGCCCACACTGTAGGTTGTTATTATCCCTGGGTGATGTCTTTGGGGATATCTAGGGTCTGGCCTGGTCATTTTGAACCCCTGTGTTTTATTCAGGAATCTGTCTTGACAGTTATTTGTATCTGTGGGCCAGATCAACCATTGTTTCCAATTAGGATGTGTTCTGTTTTGGTTTAATATATGGTTTACGTCTATCTCTTCATCTGTATCAGAGCTATTGCTAAACATTGTTGGCTTTGGAATAGACGGTTTATTTAAATCTTTGATTTTGGCTAGGCCAAGACAGGTGGTTTGTTGAACAGTGTCATTTAAAAATATCATTTGTTCTGGGATCATGCAAGCTCTAAACAAAGCTTCTAAACCCTGTACTTGCCATTCTTTTGTACCCCAAACACTTTTCAAATCAACATTTTTGTCCCAATAATTAAATCCTAAAGTATTCATTTCTTCGAAGAATGAATCTGAATATATCAACTTTGTGTTGGTTATCATGGTTTTCATCCCTGTGTTGTTTGACAATTTATAATAAAATGTTTCAGCATTACTTGTGTTAAAACCTGAAAAATATGAATATTTGTCGAAAACAGTTCTTGAGCTCCCTTTTGGAGGTGTTGCACAATGTTCCCATTGATTATAATTTAAAACATTTCTAGGTTGTGCAGATTTATGTAAAAAATGGTTACCATAGTGGTTATAGCAATACATACTATCATAATTTGTAGAACCTTGCAAATAATCATGTTTTGTAAATTTAGCAGACATTACTAAGTCAGACATCATTTTATTAATGCTTTCGAAGTCCCAATCATCAGCAAATGAGTTTGGTTTTGCAAAGTCACTCAAGGAGATCTTGATTTGGTGTGGGTATTTCAGGATCTCGACCGGACCATAAATTTCATAGTCAGTGTTGTCCCAGGCTACCCCACCAGGTATAGGATTGGCTGTGAAGTTGGCTGAAGAAAGTTCTCTTTTCTCGACGTGTGAAGATGTGTGTGGTTTGAGGACCAAGTTGATGTTCTGACTTGCTGTGTCCATTTTAGCATATTTTCCCTCAATGAAGCGTCCCAAAGTTAATACCATGATGAGCCAAAGTATGAGGATAAATGCACCAAAACCCACCCAAAATTCAATCCATGGAGAAATCAGATATGTTTCTTTCAGTTGGTTCAAAAGTTCCTTAGCTTTGTCTTTAAAGGATTTTGATGATGGCTGTGTCTTTGATTCACTGAGGCTTTCAGAGGAATCATCGAAGTTGATTAAGTAGCCGGATGCAGTTCTGTCAATTGTTCCAATTGCTTCAGGATTTTTGTTTCTTGCATTTTCACTTGGTACTTCATTATAGATTGTTGTGTCTCTGCTAAATGTTTTTATTTGGGTTTTCAGAGGTCTGAGTTCTATTGCATCGTTGCATAGTCCTTGTTGTTCTTCTGTAGGCGTTTCGAATGTGATGAGCCTCTTTGTTAGGACCTCTGTACTGGTAGCAAACCTTGGTGTTCTGCTACTTATTGGGAGTCCACTTGGCCTACTGTTTGTTATCGGCCACATGTTGTGGTTTTACCAGGTCGATGGATACAACTCGGTTCTCCTTTTTACCAGCAAGTGGCGGTAGTACAACTGATCTTGTCCCGTTGACAGACAAGACAGGAACTGCTTTTCTGTAAGAAGGCCCAAATTCCTTCTTTACCGCGATCTTCTCCCTGACTAGATCCCCGACTTTTGGAATCCAGACAGGTCTTGCTGGGACAGGTGGTGATTCTTCAGTGGTTGTTGGCTGTTGTTTCAACTGTATGTTGCTCAGGTCTTTCCTTGTTTTGTTTAAGTCCTGCAAAATAGCCAAACGGTCTTTGACATCAAAGCTTTTTTCTTTAACCACTGAAGTCTGACTGTCGAGGTCAGAGATAATCATTCTAGTTCCAAATAATAATTCGTACGGACTGAATCCCTTCAGAGAATTTCTTGGCAAGTTATTTAGACTACGTTGGACACTTATTAGATGTTTGACCCACCCAGCTCCCGAACCTAATATCCTTTCCATTATAGATTGCTTTCTGCCTTGGTTTTTTCTTTACACCATCCCGTACCCTCAGGAAGGAAGTGAGAAGATTCCCGCTGGGCTGTGCTCATTTGGCCATGTTTCCCCCCCCGGCCGGAGGGCTAGAGTGAAGACCATGGTCAAACGTAACATGCTCTTAGCGTATATGCCATTTAGACTCGCAAATCTTTGTATAACAGTCCGGACGTCAGCCGAGTGCTGGTGATCTACATTATAAGTGGAAACTTAGCCTGTATATGTTAATCGCAAGCCCTGCTTTTTATTGGTCATATTATCTGCCTTGATACGACGAGGTATTAAACTGTTTCTCTCCCCACTGCGATCTCTGTTGCAGTTTGGGCAGTTTTTTACAAACATGGTGTAATGCAGGCTCATGCCTGGCCACCAGTACCGTGATTGTAATTCTTCCAGAGAATCTTTCAGTTTGAGGTGTCTGAGACCCTCGCCCATGTGTGCGTCTGCGATTAACAAGCTTCTCCTGTCCATGTTTGGAATCACTCTATCCCCCACTCCAGGGATTCGAGCAAAAGGGACGGAGTTTGCATCGATTATGTATGTATAATTGAGTGGATAGTTGATCGGTAACGCTGAGCAGTCGCCTTTTGATGACGTTTTCACCGCCAGCATTGTTTCACCGTCAATGTATTTTAATGTATGCTTTTTTCGATCTACGGGAGCCGGTATAGTGGCTGCCGCTGCGGCTGTTTCAGCCAATGAATTCCCTACAACGTGAACGCCATCACGCTGATGACTCAGTGAGTGTGTCACGTGAGTCTTTGGTAGTTCTTTTTGTAAAAGAGCTATTTGTTCCCAGAGCAATTTCTGCTTTATTGGTGCATCTGTGTCATCTTTGTAACCATTCTGAATCCATGTCTGCAAATCCTTGTTATATGCTTTGACGCAGTAATATGAATCTGACACTATAAGTGTTGGGAATTCGCGATCCGCATTATCTAGCGCCATTTTTAATGCTATTATTTCAGTTTGTAGTTCTGAATTAGTTTCAACTGAGTGTGTTTTTGTTAATAGAGGTCTTAGTTTACCTCCGCGCCACACTTCTTTTGTAATCTCACATGTGGGGTTGTATGCATGTTCTCCCCAAACGGAGGGTTGAGCATGTCCGTCTGTATAGATTACACAGGCGTAATGTCGTAGAGGCAGAATGTCGATTGGTAGAGGATACGTCTTTTCGTATTTTAGATTTCTTAATTCTTCTAGTTCTGGATCAAAGTAGTAGTATACTTTGTCCGTTGTGATTAAATTCACCCATTGTATCCATTCCGGATTCAATGTTGTTGTTGGTAAATTACACGGTGTTGTTAGTGCCTCAAAGGCTGATTCTGCTGTTCTGACTGTGATATGTCTACCGTCAGCTATGTCTTTTTCTCTAGCTATTGCGGTTTGAACTGCACGAATGATTTTTTCTGTATTACTGAATTTCTGTTCAGCTTCTGTATACAAGTGTGATTTGAATGCAATTGGTACCTTTTCTCCCTCATTAGAGGTCAGGTATGTGAATCCGCATCTCCCTGGGATGACTCGAATCACAAGATTGCGTGTGTTATCACGTGTTTCTAATTTTGTTTTAATTAGCATGTCTGTTTGTAAGGATCTCAAAATTTCTGTGTGTGTTTGAGTCCAATTGGATCTTTTAAAGTCTGGTTTAATTAGATCATAAAGGGGTTTGACCCTTTCTGCGTAATTTGCAATGTATGTTCTTCCGAAATTTAGGAAGCCTAGAATTGACTGTAGGTTTTTTAGTGTTTTAGGAGCTTGGATTACGGCACATTTCTCTAGGAAATTGTCAGCCAGGCTTTTGCCTTCACTTGATAACTCATATCCTAAGAACAGGACTGTCAGATGGGCAATTCTGGACTTTTTAAAGTTGAATTTGTAACCCTCTGCTGCGAACCCAAGTATTATGGTGTTCACTCTTTTCAAGTGAGTATCCAAGTCATCATCTGTTAAGTAAATGTCATCGACATAAGATAATGCTTCATTATCATATAATTGTAGTAATTCTGTTACTCTCGCTGAGAATACTCCCGGGCTGTTCTTGTACCCCTGGGCTAACCGACAAAATTGCTTTTGAGTGCCATTTACTGAGAATGCAGTTAAATATCTGCTCTCTGGTGCTATGTTTTGACAAAAGAATCCATTGGAGATGTCCAAGGTTGTTTTGTATTTTTTGCGCACTATGTTATTCATTAGTGCAGCACTGTGTGAGTTTTGCACTGCAAAGGTTTTGCAACATGTGTTAAGGTGTCGGTAATCCAAAACTAGACGATATGAATTGTCTGGTTTGGAGACCGGAAACAAAGGATTGTTCATTTGTGAGGTGCAAGTTTCAATCAACCCCTGGTATTCTAGCTGATCTAGTATTTCATTTACCTGTTTTTTAGCTTCTTGCTTAATTGGGTACTGCCTTTGTGCAGTAGGTTGTGATTTTAACTGGATTTTGTGAGGAGGAGAATCCTCATCCCATCCTACATGATTTTTATATAAAGCAGGTGCTAAGGCCACTGCCCACTTTCTAGCAAGTGTGTATTTTTTATGAATCGGGATTTGATTCGAGAAGGCAGGCATAATTACTTCTTCGCCATGAGGGCACTCCCTGACAAACTCTGGTGGCCAGTCTTTTTCAGCTAGAAGGATGTCATAGCCCTTGGAGAGGTTATCCCAAAATAGTCCCCTTATTTTCCTAGTCTTATCTCCCTCTATACGTAATGTTATCTCGTATATCTTGTGGGGTTTGCTAACTCTGGTGTCTGCAGTTTCCACTTGAAGATATTCATTCGTGTCCACTGTCTCCAGATGATTCATAAGGACTTTGCGAGCTATGCTCACTTCTGCTGCGCTGTCTAGCATTGTCTGAGCCCACTCTCCGTTTTTCATTGGGTCCTCAGTATTCTCGGCATTGTTAACTACCTTGATACTGGCTACCTTCTTTTTTGGAAATTGTAATTTCTTTTTTTGTTGAGCAGGTTCCTTGTCTTTGGACTTGGCGTGCTCTTCTCTTTGTTCTGATCGTCCTCTTCTTTCCGAATTCTGCGAGGAAGTCTGAAAAGATTGAGAGGGACGTGTATCAATGTCTTGATATCTATCAGGTTTTTTAATATTATCCCTATTTCTAAGGTTATATCTTTTCCCAGAGGGGTCACTCTGGGGTGACCTGTGTCTCTGGTTCGGAGATTTCTCCCTTCGCCTAGGAGACCTTCCTCGGGACTGGAATTTCTTTTCTTTTGGATTGGATTGTTTGTTTCCATCCCAGTTCTTTTTTGGTAAATTATTATTAAAAAATATTTTTTCTGGACTTTCAGTCAGTTGCGGTTTTACTGGTATTCCACCTAAACTATCTCTACCTAGTTCTTCATAAGATTTTTCTATGATTCTGGCAATTTCAGCTGGTTGGTCTGCTATATCTGTCTCTTTTAACCTCTGGCGGATCGCCACGTTTGCTGCTTCACCTTTTATATTGGCTAATAATATAGCCGAGACCTGCTTGAAGTCTTTCAGTAATTTCATACCAAGAGTTAAAGCTGGTTCTGGACCGTATTCATCTTGAATTTGTTTTAGCACATCTGGTATTACCGAAATGGATGGAACACCGTGCGTTTTTGTGTAGATTGAAGCAAAGACTGTACCCCAAGTATCACAGTCCTCTATGTGTGGTGCGATTCCCATTGGGAGACATATAGTCAGAATCCTGTGTTTTTCTAGCGGGGTGGTGTCAGGAAACACCGCCTCTATTTGGGTGATTTTCTGTGCCAACCAGAATGGTATTTGTTCTCGTTTAGCCGGAACTTTACCTAGGCAGGATTGGATGTTCTGTGGTGTGATTTTATTTGTGTTCCCCTGGTGAGGGGTCAGCTGTGGAAGTTTAATCGCTGGCTGAATTGTTGAAGTCCGCATTACATACTGGACTAATTGTCTATGAATTTTTAGTAATTGTTTTAGCTGTATTAACAGCTCTCCAGTAGACATTCCTTCGATGTCTGGGTGTGGTGTGTATCCGGCTAAGACCGGCCACGTTGTTCCTGGTCTACCTAAAGGACCGAGCCTGGTGATGTGATTATTATGTATTAGGGCGCCATCAAATAAGAGCAAATGCTCTTGGAATTTGAGTGGTACTTCCACCTCCTCGAAAGGAGTGTAAATGTCGGGTGGAACCTCTATTTTGTAATAGTGGAAGTACTTTGTTACAGCATTTGCTGCTGGAAAATGTATCCATGTATAGTATACCTCTGTCTGCCGATATTCGTGTGCCTCAATTACGAATATGACTGTGCCACCTCTAGGTGTCAGTCCATTTTCTATAAGTTATAGATTTCCTTTTGCTGACCGGAATGAGTATTATATCCGCGTCTGCATCCTTTAGTGCAGTATCTGTTGCTGCTATTTCAGCTGCTAATCTAACTGCCTCTCTTTCTTCATCACTTTCTGACATTTTACTGTCAGGATGGTTATTTTGTTTGTTTGCAGATCAGGTTTCTTATGGAACAAAGATTAGATGCACAATATTTTGGAACAGTGTATCCTTCAACGTTGACTAAACCAAGAACCTTACATAGGAGTTCCCTCCTGCGAGGTTTTGGAGGATATTACCTTTCACCCACTCCAGACGTCTTTGGAGTATTTTGGAAAAGGGGTCTGAGTGAGAAAGCACGACTGAGTTACTCTAAATGTCTTACGTTAGTTTTATCGCCCTTTCCAAACGCGTTGGGCGCCATGTAGTGTAGTTCCTATCTTCCCAATAGGCTCTGCGCATTGGAATAATACCTACAGCAGTAAAGGCCTAGGCCAGAAGTTAACTAGGTCTACTACTGTCGATACTAGACTTAAGTTTTGGGTTTGCCAGCGTAGCTCAGAGTTCGCTAGAAACTTTCTCGAATGTTCAGGAAAGAATTAACTCCCCTGATTAGACAAGAAGGGATTTAGTTTCTGACAACCATAGAACATGACAACTTTGCTCTCCCCTAATCAAGAGTGTATCTCCAGAGTCGTGTGAGCACAAGGCAATTATTTTACTCAGTCAGTACGTGCATTCTTAGTCTCATCAGATTGTAGAGAAAAGGAAGAGACGGGCGTGTTCAATAAAAAGGTGTTATTTATTGATCAGTCTCTTTTCTCGTACAAGAGAAATGGATCGATATTATTGCAATACTTATAGTTTAAGTAAAGTGCATACATTAAAAGCAATAGTATAAAATAATACTGTAAAAACATTGATATGGTTTCTGAGCCATATGATGTTTAAAATGATTAAAATATATTTACATACACATATACATTTGACTAAACGTACTCAACTGGTGTTTCTAAATACGCCTACCCCGTGTACCATCGACCTAAGTCTAATGCGTGGGCGGGAATAGAAAGTTACTGTTTAAGTTAAGTTTGTTTTTGCCAAGTGAATAACTAAAGAATTCTCTGTGAGGGGTTATTCAGTTCTGTACCTGGAAGTTAGGATGAATGAGGAATGGTATCTCTTTCTCTGGTCTCGATATTCCAGGCTGCCTGCGAGGGCTGCCCGAAAGCGCCGGTGCTGGGTCTCTCGGCAAGAGATAGCAGCGCGTCTCTCAGCGCGTCAGGAAGGCGGGGCTGCTGCCAGCGGGGTCTTCTCTGCTTCTGGGCTTCGGCAAGTATGGCTGCTCCGTCTCGTCACCACGCGTGTGTTTGCATAGGGCAAGATCGGCAATATTTATACCTTAAAGGTGCCGAGATTGACGTAAGGATGGACATAGATGCGTCAATAAAGATGTCATACGACTTGCTCGTTAGCACATTCTTTTACTGAAGTTCTCTGTGAAATCAAAACAATGGCCGCACGGGTTTTCCAGGTTGTCATAGGTTTGATTTGTTATGAGAACGTCGTATGCCTTATCAGGGGCTGGAGGAATGTCGCTTGTCTAATTAGATCTCAAGCGTTATGACCTAATCAGATAACACGTTCCTGTGCCGTAGTGTGACTGCGTCAGATAACGGTATCTGCATCATGGGGGCTTTTCTTGCCTCATGGGCTGACTGTTAGTTAACTTGATAGTTAGTTTAACCAGAATAGGGTCAGGAATAGGGGGATCGATTCAGAACCTATAGGAATACATGACACCTTGATCTCTGAAAAAAACTTGGCTCCTACTTCCATCGGAAACAACTCCTCCCTCCAGCAATGACAGCCAGCCTACCATCTCCGTTTGGACCCCAGTCACCAACGAAGACACCGCCATGACCATGAAAAGCATTCACTCGGGAGCCCCCACGGTCCACTTCCTGCGGCACATCTTCCATAGCACCCGAGCTACGACGAACCATCAATGCCACCTTCGAATCCGGCATGTTCCCCGATGACTGGAAACATGCAGAAGCCAAGCCCCTCCTCATGAATCCCTCTGCAGACCCGATGGACCTCAAAAACTACCGACCTATTTCTCTCTCCCCCTTTGCGGCCATTGTCACTGAGAAGATCATCAGCGTCCAGCTAACGAACTTCATCGAAGATAACTCCCTCCTCGACCCTTGCCAATCTGGATTCTGCAGCAACCACAGCACCAAGACCACCCTACTCACCGCCACAGACGACATCCGCACTCTCCTCGACCAAGGCGACACCGAGGCCCCTCATCCTACTAGATCTCTCTGCAGACTTTGACACCGTCTCCCACCGCACTCTCACCGCCAGACTCCATGACGCCGGCACACAGCGGACTGCCCTCGACTAGCTCTGCTCCTTCCTCACTGACAGAACCCAAAGAATCAGACTCCCGTCCTTCCTCTCTGAACCCACAGAGATCTACCGCAGAGTACCCCAAGGATCATCACTCAGCCCCACGCTCTTCAACATCCACATGGCCCCCCTCACCGCCATCGTCACACAGCATGGACTCAGCATAGTATCCTACGTTGATGACAACCAGCTCATCCTCTCCCTCACAAAGAACCTCCACACCACCAGACTCAGCTTCCAGGAAGGAATGAAAGACGTTGCATGCTGAATGAGCAGTAGCTTCCTGAAACTCAACTTGGAGACGACAAATGTTCTCGTCCTCGGAACCACCCCCTGAGCTTGGGACAACAACCGGTGGCCTACTGCCCTCGGCACCCCCACTCCCATGGACCACACCCAAAACCTCGGCATCATACTTGACTCCTCCATCACCAAGACCCGACAGATCAACACCTCTGCCTCCACCTGCTTCAACACCCTCTGCATCCTTCGAAAGACCTTCAAATTGATCAACCCCGAATCCAGAAAAACTGTCAACCATGCACTCATAACTAGCAGACTGGGCTATGGAAATGCCCTCTACACTGGAATCAACAAATCCCTGCTCCTCAAACTCCAGACCATATAGAACACCATAACCAGACTCGTCCTCAGCATCCCATGACATGAACACATCAAACAACACCTACGAAACCACCACTGGCTTCCCGTCGAGGAGAGAATTGCCTTCAAGCTACTCCTCCACACATACCCAGGAGAAAACTCTTCTCTGCCGACCTCCCCCTTGCCAAAACCCTGTGCATCTGCAGAGCCAGAGCGTGTGGAGGAGCCTTCTCCTACATTGCGGCAAAGACATGGAATGAGCTCCTAATCGACATCAGATGATCCCCCACTCTGCACACCTTCAGGAAGAGCCTCAAGACCTGGCTCTGTGGCTGACTTGGAGCAGCACCCCCTTCTAGCGCCTTGAGTCCCTCACAGGTGACTAGTGGGCATCACAATTCACTGATTGATAGAGATCTTGGTGGCCTGTCCTGGGTGATTTGAAAACCCGGTGCCTGGTAAGCGTGAAATTTTGTAACTGTACTTGTATCAAGATTAGCACACGGCGAGCACTATTCCTTGCTCCTCATTGTAGCAACCTAGTGCTTGTGGGTCACATCACTTGGAATTTTCCCTACCCACCAAAAGTCAGTGCGGGCAGAGGGCTACCCCAGTAATCCAGAGTGACTGCTTTGGAGGGGAAACATCCTTTACCACAAAACTTTTACAACGCGGTACCATTACCACGCAGGTTTTACAACGCAAGTCTTACAACGACTTGTGCTGGAGGGCGGTGTAGGATAGGGAATAGTTTAATTTACTATCCAACTCCTTCCCTACTATCCACGGGGACTGGAGTTGGAATAGTAAATTAAACTATTCACTATCCAGCGCCCCCCAACGCAAGTCGTTGTAACGACTTGCGTTGTAAAACATGCATGGTAACGGTACGCGTTGTAAAAGCATGCGTTGTACCATCATACATCCGCTTTGGAGCCCCACTCGTGGGAAAGCCTGGTTTTGTTGCCCAGTGGGCCCTGCTCCTTAGGGCTGCTGACATCGTGAGTGCCCAGAGGAAGAAGCTACCGCCGCCTTGCGTTCCATCACGGGCCCTAGTTGTGAGAAGAGAGATTAGTTTCATGGAGGGAAGGCTGCTGCTCTGTATGCTCACAGGCTGCTGCATTTTGGGCTCACTCCATGTACCCAATCGGAGTCTGTCTTGGGAAGTAATGCGGGCCCCATGAGTGAGGCCCGCGAACATTACTACGAGGACATGCTGCAGGAATGAAACCTGCATGCAGGCGATGGTGTTGAGCTTCTCATAGCTGCCCCATGTGTTTGATGGCAGCTGCCCGCTTGTCCATTTTAAAAGTAAGGAATACGGAGAGGTCCACCGCCATCCTCCACCACCATCCTCCACTGAGAGTACCCCGTCCCCAGGTGCTCGTTGGACCGTATCGTTTGAAGGCGGTTGTTCAGTCCTGTGGGGCAGATCCATGACGGAGGCCGCAATCGCCAATAAGGGCTTGCTTTATTCCAGGAACTGCCGCCTGATGGAAGCCGGTAAAATTACTTTAACCTGTATAGTAGTCACACAGGTGTTCCAGTGGCTTACAGTATTTATTTATATGCCTTTATCCAACAGGGCTCATGGGTCACGGCCAATATTGTATAACATGTAATAGGAGTGCAGAGGTGCTGTAAGGGATCAACATATCCTCTGGGATAAGACTGACTGCTCTGGCAAGCCACTAAGCTGAGCACTGGTTATCTTGGGTGTGTAACTCCCTTACCCTGACTAGAGTGGTGGGTTCTACTTGGCTTATGTTCATACCCTATTCATCCATCTTGGAATTGGTCCCTTGTATGAAACAAAGAAAAAATCAGTATAACCAAACTCTCAGCCACATATTCCAATAAAGCAAGCTATAAAACTGAAACTTCAAAGTGAAGGACTACGAAAGTGGTGTCATACAATGTATTGACCAACAACAACCTAGGGGGGAAAATTAGAGGTGACAACTAAAGATTTGTGCAGAATAATGGTGTGGAAGTGTAATGAAAAAATGACAATTGACGACAGATAGAGGCCCTAACACTCTGAAAGGCTAACATAAATGGAGGAGAGATATCATATCCTGAAAAACAGGAGAAAAGACAGTATATATGATTAAATAAAACATAGCAATTCAATCCTATCATTGAGACCCCCTGGTGTTAAAGTTTGTAAATACTTGGTCCACCAAGCCTCCCTCTTTGCTAACTGTCTATTCATGTCTGAATCTGGTCTTGTTGTTAGTAATTGAAGAATGGTGAATTTCAATTGAGCATTGGAATGACCATGCTCGGTCCAGTGAGCCGCGAAATGAGATTTAGTGCTTTTAGTTCGAATTGTACTTTTATGTTCTGTTATCCTGATCTTAATTTTACAAGACGTTTTGCCCACATATAATAAGCCACTCGGGCATTTAATCGTGTAGATTACATTGGAAGAATTGCAATCCCCATTGTATCTTAATTTGATAATTTTGCCTGAGTGGGTGTGGCGAATAACATTGCCCACAATTACATTGTTGCAATGAACGCAATTCTGACATTTGCGCATGCCTCGAAATTCAGGTTGGTGATGTGGCTGCATAGTAGCGAGTATTCCCTCAATGTTTTTACTGCGTGTGTAAGCAAAAAGTGGCTGCTCTGCAAACAAAGAGTTAAAATTAGGTTCATGTTTAAGCACTTCCCATCTGGACTTGATGATTCTCTTAATCTCGTGTGACCGAGATGAATATTTGGAAACAAATACTTGTCTTGTAGTCTCTCTTTTGACCTTAGGTTGCAGCAATGTGCTGCGGTCTTGAGATTCAGTTTTTTGGACTGCTAAAGACAGGGTAGAAGAAGGGTACCCACGTTGTTGAAATCTTTTGCACTGATGTTTTAATGCATGTTCCAATTTATCTGGAGTAGAGGTGATACGTTTCATCCTCAACATCTGGGAGTATGGTAGATTTTGGATCAATTGAGGAGGATGAAAACTAGAAAATAACAGTAAGTTATTCTTGTCTGTCATCTTAGTATGCACAAATGTATTGAAGCCATCTTTTCCTTTGTGTATGGATACATCTAAGTAAGAAATTGTGTCTTCACTGATGGTATGAGTAAATTTGATTCTCTCATGCTTAGTGTTCAATTGACCGATCAATTGTTCCAGAGATTCTCTCGAATTTGCCCATACTAGGAAAATGTTGTAAATAAATCTGACATAAAAAGCCAAATTGGAACTCCAACCCACATCTTGAAAAATGTGAGTGTTCTCAAACTGTGACATAAAAGTGTTGGCATATGAGGGAGCACCCGAAAAACCCATTGAGGACCCGCTCACTTGTAAGTAAAAATCCTCTTTGAAATGAATGAATGAAATGAAATTGGGTTTTGTAAAGCACGTTACTACCCGGAGGCCTCGTAGCGCTGTGGAATGGTAGGGGTTAGGAGGCGGCTATCTGACTTTAATGGAAAAGAAGTGTTTTTAGGCTTTTCCTAAACTTTTTGTAGGTCGGGTTCGCTGTGCAGTGTGGGTGGCAGGGAATTCCAGACTGAGGCCGCGTTCCAAGAAAAGGAGCGTCCACCCCATCTAGCCCATTTGATTTTCTTAGTTGTGGCCAAAAAAGCTGTGCTTGAGCGTAGTGATCTCGGCGGATGGTAGGGGGTGGCTAGGGAGCAAATCATTGTGGGGGCTTTCTTCCACATGGCCTTGTGAATTATGCACATCGCCTTGAATTTTACTCTGGCTTGGATAGGCAGCCAGTGTAATCTCCTTAAGGCGGTGGCTCCTGAGTGTCTTCGGGGCAGTCCAAGAAGAATGCGGGCTGCCGCGTTCTGGGTTACTTGGAGTCTTTTTATTGTGCTGGACGGTGCGCTCAAGTAGAGGGCATTCCCAAAATCAAGACGGGACATGACAACGGCCTGGACCATTATTCTCCGGGCTTCAAAAGGGAGGAGAGGCAGGACTTTCCTTAGCATCCTCAGCAGGCCAACGCATGTGGCGGAGAGTATTGTGGCCTGTTGATTGAAGCTTAAGGTGTCATCTAACCATACACCTACGCTTTTAATCCGATCTTTTCGTTCAGGTGGGGTACCCATGCAGATCGGCCACTCGATGGTAGGTCTTGGTACTGTTGTATTCCCCAGAAACATTATCTCTGTTTTGTCGGCTGTGGCTGGAATAACCCCAATGACTGAAATATTTCTAAAACAGGGGATTTTGAAGGAATATGTTGGAAGCCTTTGCAATTCAGCCATCATGGGTTTACAGAATCCCAACAGTAAGTATTGCATTGTACAGGATCTCCACAAAATAAACAACATAGATGTCCATGTTATCCTGTGGTACCAAATTCAGCAACAATATTATTTCTAATTCCCTGCACTGAAGAATGGCTTACTGTTATGAATATCTGCCAGGATCTCTTTCTATTCCATTGCATGAGGACAGTCAATTCCTTTTTTCATTCGTGTTGAGGAGTATACAGAGAATCCTTTGATCTTTAATCAATTCTTGAAAAATAATCTTGAGACTCTGCAGATGCCTTGCAATTCAATCAATCAGTTTACCTGTGAAGCATGACTACTCACCCGTAACTGTCTCCAGGCGCTGGGGGGGGGAGTGGCTGGTCAGACAGAGGCGCTGTGATTCGGTCAACAAGCCAGGTGTTGAGGTCCGTATTGATTTGGGGCAGTGGTGGTGATTGCCTGAGCTGGAGAGGCAGGGTGTTCCAGTTCTTTGCTGCAAATTAGGAGAAGGCTCTTCCTCAGGCTTTGGTATTGCGGATATGTGGGGTGGGAGCCAGGGGCAGGTGGGTGGAGTGAAGGTCTCTGGTGGGTGCGTGGAATGCAAGGTGGTGGTTAAAGTAGCAGGACCCACGCAGTGCAGACCTTTGTAGGCGTGCATGAGTTCTTGAACAGTACATTGAGGACCTGCTTGTGGTATCAAGCAGGAAAGTAATTGTAAACAGGACACATTTACCTTTTTTAATCATTTGGCTGAGAATGGACACAAGAAGTTCAAGAACAAACTACAATACTGTAAAAAAAAGACTTATATTTAGGATATCTCACTGAGAAGTGAATGGGAAAGGTATCACAGGAGAGAATAGATACACATTTGAAGATGAGTCCATCAAGAACTCATAGATAAGTCAGGATGTTCCTGGGAATGTTTGGCTACTGTAGACAGTGGATATCGAATGTTTCCCTAGGAACCAAGCTTTTACTGATGTTGTTGATGCACAAACATGTGCCCGATCAGCTTCCATGGGACGATGGTTGCTTGAAAGCTTTCCTAGATCTGAGAGAAACTTTCTGTTTTGCCCTGGACTAGGAATGCCTGGTTGAAGTAAAATGTTCACATTGTTTTGCAGGGAGAGTGAGGGCTGTGCTTTCTCAGTGCTTACTCAATCTCCTGGAGACTCACATGGCATATTTTTCAATGACCCTTGATCCTGTTGCCGCAGGACTGCCTGGCTGACTTTAAGCGGTTGAGAGATGTGGGAGCATAGTGATAGGATGACTTCTTACAGTAATGGTCCCTCACTAGATGGAGATCTTGCTCGGCCATACAAAGAAACTGTATTTGACCAATGTGAGATTACATAATCTGAACAATAAATACTTGCCATTGATCAAGTGATCTTGAAAACATTTCACACACTCAATCCAGCAATATTTTTTCTGTTGCCTGAAAGGAAAATTGATGGAAATGAGGTTGAGCGTGATTGTCTGATTGTTACGGGTTTATGCACCAAGCCAAGGCAGGATATTAAAAATTAACTTCTCAATGATCCCAAAACTAACATTTATGGACAGCTCATGTCTAAGAGACAATGAAGGAACTTTGAGAGCAGCTTGTGCACAACCAGGAAGTCATAGAAGCCACCTGGCTTTGAGGTGTGTACCTCTGCACAAGTGACATCATTCCTTACAAGAGCATGCAATCTTTCAGCTTATTTGAGAGTGACTATATTTATAGAAAGGCAAATTGGCTTTGATGTGGTTCATGATTTTGGGCAGCTATGGTCGCAAAGGACATTTATGACATCATCTGGGTCCCCTATTAGAAATGGGGATCATGTGATCAAATGAGAAAATTGTTAGAGGCTTTACAGTTGCCCCAAAAGATTGTTGTAGTTAAATGTGCAGCTCACAGAGGTGGCAATGACTATGTCACTTTTGGAAATCGATATGCTGATGAAGTCGCATGAAATTGTGCCCTTGTGGCATTCACATTTAACGTAGAATATACAAATTAATTTTATGAGGACACTACTTTTTCTATGTTGTTGTTAGTAGCTGATACTTAAGAGAAAATAGAAAGACTGCAAGCAGACGTCTCAGAGGCTAAACAACAAGGGTTGATCCTATCAGGATGTGTTAAAAATGCAAACAACCTTCAGGTTCCAACAGATGGAAGGCCAGTGTTGCCTGACAGTTTATTGTTTCCCATGAAACAAAATTTCACTGTTCCTGCACACACTGGAAGGAACGCAATAGTTATGCTTTTTAGACATAATTGTTCGAATCCCAAATTCAGAGTTATAGCTGAAGAGCTACGCAGTAGGTGTGTTACATGTTATCAGATGAATGCGGGAAGCAGAACCCCTGTAACACTTAGCCGCATTGGAAGATTAGGGGAACTCTTTAATTGGATGCAGTTGGACTTCTTCAAAATGCCTGTTTGCAATGGACTAGTATATGTTCTGGTTATAGTGTGCATTTTTTCGATGGGTGAAAGCCTATCCAACAGGAAGAAATGTCAGTCTCATTGTAGCGAAATTGCTGTTACGTAAACTCATTGCGCAGTTGGGATTTCAAGTTTCTCTGGAGTCAGACCAAGGGACCCATTTCAATAATGAGGTCCTTAGAATGCTGTGTGTGGCTCTTCAACTAGAACAGATATTGCATTGTAGCTATCGTCCCGAGGATTTGGGGGTAATGGAACAGTTAAACGGGACTCTGAAGACTCGATTGGCTAAATTCCATGTTTCCACTTCATTAAAACATCCAGATGCTTTACCAGTGGTTTTGATGAGACTTCAAAGCGCTACTGGCAGAAAAAAATGGAATTATCTCTGCATGAAATACTCTTGTGTCATGCCATGAGGCTGCTGTGCTTGCAAATGTAAACATCAGAGATGACATTATAGTTGATTTCTGCAAAAGATTAGCTGATGAGATGCATCCGTTTCTCAGCAAGCTGTGCCATGATCTTCAAATATCAAATATATCATGATCATGATCTTAATTCAGGTGATTGGGTTTTGATGAAGAAACATGGGAAAATCCTGCTTGAAGGAGAGATGGAAAGGACCGTTCCAGGCCATCTTAAAAACCAATTCTGCTGTCAAATTTGCCAGGATACCTAATTAGGTGCATGCTTCACAAACTCAGAGAATGAGGTGCCTTTATAAAGAGGAAGGGTTCTTTGATCCATGTCCGAGTTCTCCTGTGCCCGTATGTCCAGAAGGACCAGAAGGGGGTGAAGTATAGCAAAACCTCTCACCGGTAGAAGTTCCTAAACTCTCGCAAAGTGCTGTGGAGAACTTGGCAAGCACTATTTAGTGAATTCACCACTGAATTGACCAAGACAACAGAAGATGAACTCTGTTTGAAGTAGAAAAATAAAAGATTGAAATGAATGAAATTGAAAATAAACAATTGACAAAAGTGAATAAAAAGAATTAAGACAATTTCCCTCAGAACAAGTTTGCAGTAAAAGAATAGGGATAACACATTTAGAAGATTATGGAGCGGGGATAGGGATGTCTCAGGACAATTTCTGCATTTAAGCTGAATGAAATAAAAATGAATTGATTATCAAAAGGTTTGCACATTTGCAGAAGTAGAAATCAATGCAAAATATTGAATTTGCCTGCTGCTATATTTTGCTAAATGTCTTACTATAAATAAACGGTTGTCCTTACAAGTGCAGAACACTGAATATTGTAACACTAATAGTTGTAGTATTAGCACTTATAATCCTTTTAGTTGGAATGAGCTTTACACCAGAGATAGCAACATGTATGTCTATAGCTGCATCTAAAACGCCTGCACACACAATAGATGAGAAAATATTAAAAGCTTCATTTGTAAATTATTCAAAAGAAGATTTTTCAGCAAATTTTTACTCTAGATTAGTTCAGGAATACACTCAAGCTTTAGATACTAATGATTGAAATGCTTGTGCACAATTGCCTTCTTCAGCTGCAGAAGAAGTGACATATCATTCCATCCCACTTTCATATGAAATTACATGTAGTATTTAACTCAGTTTATTTTATAGACAGTAATGTTTTGAATATTATTTTTCTAACTTTTTCTAACTTTGGCATAATTCTTTCCAGAGTTACTCTTCAGAAAAGAATGAATCCTCATCCACAAGCAAACAACATGGAAATTGCATGGTATTTCTTTAGATCTCCAAAGGTTATAGACCCTGTTAAGGCATACAAGGAGAATCTAACCTGTCTAATGAGGCCATTAGAAAGAAGTGCATTTTGACATCAGAGGAGGGAAGAGCTCAATTTCATCATCATCATCAGCAATCTTTATTTCGACAAAATGTTGTCATAAAAGATAAAAAACAACTCGGTAAAAGAATGAATAATTACATTAAAAACAAACATCTGTAAAGCATTGGAAAACCAGCGCATGTTCCAGTTTTGACAGATATCCATTAAAAACGAGCAATTGCAAGGGATTATAAAACCAACGCATATTCCAGTTTTGACAGTTATCCACCATCCCCAATTAGTTAATGTCTTCTCTTATGCCATATACTTTCTAAGAATTTGGCTACGGCAAAAACAATCATATCGCATAAATCAGTTTTAAAAATCTTATACGCCTGCAAACAGTGAGAAAACCCTACGTTTTTGCAGGCCGGGCCAATCCAATGCCTCCTTGCCCGCGCATAAGAACGGCAGAAGAACAGTATGTGCAACTCAGTTTCTTGCTCTAATTTGCACCCAGGACAGTGACTCGGGGAGGACTCAGACCATTTGCTGGTATATGCTCGAATAGGCAAACTGCCATACCTCCATTGTAGGTACAATTTCCTGGTGGTGGTTGGGAATATAATAACTAAAACTGGTTCAAACTTGTACATATCCTTAGCCTTTAAGAATGATTCTGTCAGGGTACCCGAATCTATATTATGTATATCTGCCTCAAGTTTACTTTCGTAATATAATGTGACCAAGTGCTTCCGTGATACCCTGGTGCAAGATGACAGAGGGTCTGACCATAAGGAAGCTAATCCTAATCGCCCTAGTTCATTCTTTATGTAATTGAACCAGGCGATTTTCCCCACATTTGGGAGGGTCAGTATTTCCTGCAACTCTGTCCTATAATTAACTAGCTCTGGTGTAGTCCATATCCTGCGCCAAAAGGTCAGGGGCCTAACACCCAATCCTTCGTCAAGGGGTTTAAGACCCAAGTCAAGCCTCGTTGGCAACAGGGGAGTGCTAGGGGGTAGTAGTAATAGCTGCCTAATAAATATATTCTCTGTTGCCACTAGTTCGTGTTTACACATGTGGCCCCAGAGCTCGCCTCCATACATAACCGCACCCCGGGCCTGAACTCTATAAATCTCTAACGGTGGCCCAATCGGCTTGGTGGAAGATTTATTTCTATTTGTAAGCCTAGTGATTCCTCCCACCAATTGGGCCAATTTTAGTTGTGATTTTGTTTGATGGTGCCCCCAGGTCATTTTCTCATTTAGGGTAACCCCCAGATACTCAAAGGTTTGAACCCTTTCTAACCTATTTGCACCAATATGCGGGTTGGGGCGAGATCTTAATGGTGGATTGAAAACCATAAATTTGGTTTTTAGTGCATTGATCTCGAGACCATGTTCTCCACAGAACGCCTCAAAACCGTCAAGCACTCTTTGGATTCCCATAGGCGATTTAGACAGCAGCAGGGTGTCGTCCGCGAACATAATCGCCGGCACCCTGCTGCCTGCCAACTTAGGGGCATCACTGTTTTCCACCCCATTCAGATGGGCGATGACCCCGTTGACATAGAGGCAAAACAGGGTCGGTGCTAGCACACAGCCCTGTCTTACCCCCCTGTCAACGGGGAATCTGTTTGATAAGGTTTCCCCCTGCCACATCTGACTTGTGCAAAGTTATCTGTATGTAAACGGATAACTATATTTAGTAGGTGTTGCAGAACCCCCAAATTTGAGAGAACAGACCAGTGTTTTTTACGGGGTACAAGGTCGAAGGCCGCCAGTAGATCCACGAAAACGGTGTAGAGGCTGCCACCCTCCAACTTTACAGTTTTCCAAAATATGAGAGCCAGGCGGAAGACTTGATCTATAGTTGAAACTCTATTCCTGAACCCAGCTTGATATGGGCTCAGGACAGAATGATCAAGCATCCATTCTAATAGGCGATCCAGAATCAGTCTCAAAAAAACTTTTGTGGAACATCGATTAGGCTAATAGGCCTGTAGTTGGCTGGAAGCAGAGGAGAGCCCTTCTTGAAGATGGAAACAATCTCTGCTCCCAGCCAAGTACTAGGCACCGCCATCCCACCCAGGATTGCATTAAATACCACCTGAAAATATGGGGCCCAAACCGTAGGTTCATGCTTGAACAAATCCCCAGGTTATTTATCCAGCCCTGGGGCTTTTTCTGCTGAAAGTCTGGAAATGGCTGCCTCAACCTCTACCAGAGTAAATCCATCCCACTCCATTGAGGGAATAGAGGAAGGGTCAACTACTAAGCTACCTGGGTCCCCTGATTGGTCTATAGCTGCTTGGCCATACAAGGATCGAAAATGGGCCTCCCACACACTTGGTGCGATGTTAGCTTCCACTGCTGGGGTCGGATCAGCAGAACCGGTTTTGACAATCTGCCAGAAGTTACGGGCGTCTTTAAATTTTAGAGCACCCATCATATCGGTCCATTTGTCATTATCCCATTCAATCTTGGCATTTTGGATTAGAACTTTATATTCCTACCTCTTAGCCCTAACCAGTAAAATGTTGTCCTGTTGCTTCATGGCTTCCAGGAGGCCAGCTTTGGCCTTCCTACAGGCAGCATTGTACCAAGAGGCTCTCATCCCTTTGCCTTTCTTTTTCTGCACTACGGGGTTCCGTACCTCCGCCAGGGCGCCAGATAGTTCCAGATAGATATCCCCTAATTTATTACAATACTCCTCACTCGGAGATTGCGATATATGAATTTCAACTTTTTGTAAGGCTGGGACTATTTTGGCATAAAGCCGCTGGATATCTTTAGGATTTCCTATAATTTTAGTCCACCTAACTGTACGTCTATCACTAGATAAAATCGCTCTAGGGTCCGGGAGGTCATCAACCCCCTGGGAATCAATAGTAACACCCGGCACCGAATATTTTAGGATCAGCGCATTATGCTCACTTTCATCTCGAGGGATTACATTAAAACTCATGACTCTAGCCCAATCGCGCATTTCCACTAGAATGTAAGCCAACCGGGATTTATGGCCTAGTTTGTTGAAGGTAGGTTTTGGAGGGATATCTCCATTAACCCGCTCATTACAGGCCCTTAAAGTATTAATAAGGGTCAGGGACATAATTTGGGTGGCTAGTGGTGTCCAAGACTTCGCTGGGGGGCCCGCCAACGGAGGAATTGCCCAATGGTCTTCTTCCTCCATGGTTGCACCCTCCAAAAATGATGGTAGCGGCTCAAATTGGCAATTGAAGTCACCCCCTACCACGTAGGAGATGGCTTGCGGGATAGTACTCAAAAACAAGGCTAAGTCCTCGATGGCAGCTGAGACATTAGCTACACCCACTGATCTAGAGTATACATTGACCAATGTCAATTTGAGAGCATTTGGCCACTCCAATAATACACATTGGACATCCACGGAGTTTGTCTCAAGGGATCTTGCCTTACACCCTAGGTGGCAGCCCACCCAAATATGGAGTCCACCAGACGGACGACCCTCCCCCCCCCCCATTTAGCTGGAATTGAAAAAGTGACAAATCCTGTACGCCAGTAATCTTCCCTAGCCCATGTTTCCTGGAAGAGGCAGACGTCTTGCCTGTCTATAAATGACCCCCGTTCCGGGGACTCAAGTTTGTTCTGTAACCCAGACAAATTCCAAGAGACAATGGAAAATGAGCCCAAATCACCCTTATCGCTCATAATACAAGTAGTTGGTCTAGCTGGTTCCGAGTCTTGTAAAACCTGGGATGCTTGGGAGCAGTTCAGACCACATGGGTAAGTACTCCTATCATTAGACCTAGAAAGTGGTAGTTCACATACCCCTATTTGGTTGAGCGATTCAGTATTAGCATCTCCTGACTTGCCTTTACTCGAGTTGTTAAGAGTGGGTGCCCTTGTTTGTACACTTCAGCTAGGCTCAACTGGGGTACTAGACCACCCCTGATCTACCCCAGCCCTGTTGTGATGTCAATCAACCATATCCAGGCATCTGAACTTATTGGGATGTGAGAATTGGTTGTACAGACCACAGCTATAGGGGATATTCCAGTCACCCCTCCCACAGACTCTAGGTGGCAGCCTAGACCAGTTCTCTCTGCGTGGTCTTCTGGGTATTACCCAGGATCAGCCCTCATCCGCCTCTCCCCCAAACCACTCAAGTTTGTCAGGGTAGAAGGCGGACAGTGGCAAGGCCTGAATAGAGGTATCTTGGGTTGCTAAAGGCCAGTTACAAATGTGGGCCACCATCATCGGGTAACTAAAGTTTATTAGGACACAGTCACCAGTGGTATTTTTCTTTGTAGAGCCTACCCACGGTACTCGTCTGACTAGAATAATTTCACTATTGGTCCCAGGGGGGAGGGGTCTATATTTATTAAGCCAGCTTAGAACCTTGTTTTTTAGAGAAAAGAATGTTTCATTCACAGAACCAACAAGCTCTGGAACCCCGCTTAGAACGACCACAAACGGGGCTGCCTCAGGGGGAAGGTGTATAGCTCGCTTATTATATTGAGTTTTTGCCTCCAAAGCGTTACGCCCCTGTGTCTCCGTGGTCCTATTTGTACCAGTGGCAGATTTAGTGGGAGGAATAACAGGAGGAGGGGGCTGGGTAGGTGGGAGTGGGATACTCGGAAGAGGGGGCACTGTTATAGGTGACGGCCCCACTAATTTGGCAGATACACAGTTGTTACCCATGTTCCCCTGTAAAAGGTTAGCTGAGTTGAGGTAATCTATAGTAGCCCCTGTTGCCTCTTCTAGTTTGGCCAACCTAGCCTCCATTTTATCAAGTCTAGCTTCTAGCAGATGGATTAGGGTCTCCAACAGACTAGCCAAATTGTTGTGCTCTGCTACAGCTTCACCCACCCCCCGGGGACCACTAGCTGATAGTAAGCTAACTAGATGTGCAGGCTGATGATCTGCCTGAGTACTATGTTGGACGCTAGTGTCTATAGGTGTTTGTTCTACATCGTTCCTCCCCCTGTTGTTCTCCATAGGGTTACGGTGCTTTGCAACCTTCGCCTTTTTACCCCCTGATGTGCGTGGGCCACGCTTCCTTTTGGAGATTGCTCCATCCCTATACCCTTGGGACAGTTGATTTTGTGGCCTAACATTCTCAGTTACAGGTGGAGCTACTGTACTAGTCGAGGTGGGGACCGACTCCCGGATTACAGAAACATTCAAAAGAGTCCCTTAGTAGTGCAGCAGCACTCCCCAGATTCGATGGAGTACTGATTATCACATTTGTCTCCACAGGAACTGGCTGCCTAGTGGGAGTCAGGGCTTTTGCTATGTGACCAAGGAAAGATCGCTTAGCATTCTCGATGCCCTGTGAAAGTCTACACTCCAAGGTAGCGATGTCATGTGTCAGAAGAGAATTAGCTCTGACGATGAAATTGTCCATAGCACCAACTGTATGGGCAACAGAGTTAGCAGCTTTGCTCCTGGTTTCTCGGCTCGCCATTTTTTACCCGAGTGTTTTTCAATATTTATACTAAATTAGATAAACTTCGAGTCTTACCCCTGTGAATAGTTGCATTAATGTCCCGGAGCAAAGGCCAAGGGGGGTGGCCCGGGTGGCCCGGGTTAGCGACCGCCCGCTCCCGTCCCGCGTACCGCGGAATGGGCGTGTCTAAATAGGCAGGGGAGGAAGCGGGAAGAGGCCCCAGCTGCGGCAGGTGACGAGCCGCAGAGGAAGCTGGTCCTCGCAGTCCCACATCAGATTCAGTGGCAGCAAGCTAAGTCCGAGCCCCATTAGGCAGCAGTCTCCCTTTCTCCGTTGGAATCCGTGAAATCCCAGGTAAGTGAAGGGAATGAAATTGCCCAAAGTCTCCACCTGCGAGCGGCGCCCGCGAAGCGGGGGCCGCGAGGCGTTATGTGCACCTAATGGGAGGAGCGGGAAGAGGCCCCAGCTGCGGCAGGTGACGAGCCGCTGAGGAAGCTGGTCCTCGCAGTCCCGCGTCAGATCCAGTGGCAGCAAGCTAAGTCCGAGCCCCAATTAGGCAGCAGTCTCCCCTTCTCCGTTGGAATCCGTGAAATCCCAGGTAAGTGCAGGAACCGAAATTGCCCAAAGACTCCGCCTGCGAGCGGCCCCCGCGAGGTGTTATGTACACCCGATGGGAGGACGGGAAGAGGCCCCAGCTGCGGCAGGGGATGAGCCGCTGAAGAAGCTGGTCCTCGCAGTCCTCGCAGTCCCGCGTAGATTCAGTGGCAGCAAGCTAAGTACAAGCCCCAATTAGGCAGCAGTATCCCCTTCTCCGTTGGAATCCCGTGAAATCCCAGGTAAGTGCAGGAACTGAAATTGCCCAAAGTCTCCACCTGCGAGCTCAATTTGTTCATAATTTCAACAAAGGGAAACATGTTTTAAGATATGGTTGGATGAAAGAAGAAGATGAATGCAAACAGAAAATTGTTGTCCAAAATTAATTAAAATAGGATAGACATAAAGCAAATGCATTTGTTTATAAAAGGGGAAACCAATTTAGAAAGAGATACATTGGATAAGTAATTGTGAACACGCATTCAAAGTTTTAGGAGGACCTATACACATTTTAACAGTTATTCCAGAAGTCTATTTTGTGTTCGGACAGGATGCCTATTTACAGTTACCTGCTGATTGGGAGGGTGTTTGCTCATTAATTGTATAGTTTCCTAAAATGTATCATGGAAATTGCATAGATGCTTTAAAAATGACACCACCCCAATGACATGCACGTAGCACTAATGATCTGACACAATTAGTGGGAGACATCTTCGGAGAATTCACTCCACCAGTAGGAATAGTTATAAACTATGAGGAAATTAAAAAGTTATTAAGAACAGTAGATAAATAGGCTATTAATTAATTGAGCCTTGCTGGCAGTTAGCACAGAATTAGTGGCTATCAGATCAACAGTTTTGCAAAATCGATTAGCTTCAGAAATATTATTAGCCGAGAAAGGTGACGTCTGCAAAATCTTCAAAGCTCAACATTGTTGTTCACACATTCCTGAAGAGAGTAGAAATATAGAAGAATTTGCAAAGAATATTTCTGACCTGAAAACTAAATTAGAACATTTAGAAACCACTAGTATATTAGGAAGTCTGGCGAAAGGAGCTTCAATCATTGGCCACTGAATTGTAACATTGGGTGGAGGATTTTCTAGAGTCATATTGAGCCCTATACTAAGTATTGGCATTTGCTTTATATGCTCATATGCTTTATATAAAGGAATTAGGTGCCATTTAACAAAGAAAAAGAACAAAGAAAGAAAAAGATAATCAGAGAAAAATTAGAAATAGAAGACAGAAAGAATAGAGAATATAAAAAGTTGAAAGAAATTGAGGAACCCTGAAAAATAGAAAGGATGACACAGCAGAAAAGATTCATATCAACCATTAGAGGGAGGAAACATCTGGTGCAAATTCCATTCGCTAACAAAATCCCTTTATTAATAATGTGCAAAGCTTATGGTTAAGTAACACATATTCTAAATGCAAAATTTGTAGCAGTTAATCATACTCAATTGTTACAGGCCAGCAGATAAATATGTAATGATTTAAGTTAGCCTAACTGTGGATGCTATTTTAACTGAAAAGAATGCCAGTAGAGGCTCCTGTAGGGAGTGCTGCGGGGTGGTGAGGCAGGGCGTTGGAGGTGCAGGGCGGGTGGTAGTAAACTCTGGCATACGGCCGATCGGAGTTAGGTAAAGAAATAAAGAAATAAAACAAATTAAATTGTGCGTGCTGCAACACATTTGTCATTGCATCACGCGCAATTTAATTAAATTTTTCTTTTTTTCTTTACCTAACTCTGATTGGCCGTATGCCGGAGTTTACTACCACACACCCTGCCCCTCACTCGCCCTGCCCCACTCCCCTGCAACACTCCCACCAGGAGCCGCTACTGAAAAATGCATTTATTTATTATTTATTTATTTATTTTACAGTTTTCTATAGCGCGAACATGACCCGTGGGTATCAGAGCGCTTTACATTCTGTGATCAGGTTACAAACATAATATATATAGCAATTTAGATCGTAAACGTTTGATATGGTGGAAAACACTAATGTGATTGATTGCGATTTAAGTTGCACTGTTCTGAGATAGTATTTCTTCAAAGTTCAGTCGGTCAAATCCTACTCCCATATAGGGTATACTGTCATACAATCCGCGACACGTCTTCGGTAGAGTATTTTTTGTTATGGGAGGAACTTGCTCATAAGAAAATTCTTAATTTCTTTCTTGAATGTTATCGTGTTTTTGATTTTTCTGATGTTTGCAGGAAGGGTGTTCCATATCCTGGGAGCTACTCCTGAGAATGTCCTCTCATAAGTTTTTTTCTTCTTAAAAATAGGTGGTTTCAGGAGTAGATAATTTGAACTCCTGACAGGTCTGTTTCTTCCTGAGATTTCTATTTTGTGGGCTAGATATTTAGGTGTGTTGTGATGAATCGCTTTATGGGTGATACATGCCATTTTCATCTGTACTCTAGCTTCGTACGGTAACCAATTTAAGGTCTTCAGGTGAGGCGAGATATGATCAAATTTCCTAGATCCAGTAATAAGCCTTGCCGCTGAATTGAGGCAAGCTTTTAGTGGTGCTGTTGAGATTTTTGGAAGGCCAGCAAGTGTAGTAACCCATATTCTATCCTAGAGACAACCAGAGATTGCACAGCTAGTTTCAAGTCTGTCTCCGTTAAAAAGGATTTCATCTTCCTTAGATAGTTCAAATGGAAGCGGGCGTTTTTTGCCATAGATTTAATATGTGTTTTCATATTGAGGTTCTCATCCAATGTGATTCCGAGAGATTTTGCCGAATCCACTAGAGTTGGGATGCAATTTAATGCTGTAATCATTTTAGACCATTCTTTCACTAATGAATGTTTTTTTTGTGGTGTGATGAGTAAGAATTCTGTTTTGTCAGCGTTGAGCTTGAGATGATTGTTAGTTAACCATTTTAGCGATATTTTGAGGGCGTCGTTCACTGTGGTTATGTCTTCCAGGCTAGCAATCTTGATGTAAAGTTGCGTGTCATCTGCGTACATGTGGTAGGATATTTTCGAATTCCGCAGAATTTCTGTGAGAGGTTTGATGTATAAGTTAAACAGTGACGGAGATAAGGTGGATCCTTGCGGTACTCCGAGTGTGTTAGGGCAAGATGGCGAAAGTGCTTGGTTTACTAGGAATCTCTGAGTTCTGTTCTTTAAAAATGATTCGAACCATTTCAGTACTGTGCCAGATATTCCCATCCTATCTTGCAGTCTGTTCAGTAATTTTCCGTGGTTAACTGTGTCAAATGCTGCTGACAAGTCTAGGAGGATGAGTAGACAGAATTGATTGCGATCTAGAGCTTGAAGAGCATCATCGACAATGTGTAGGATTGCTGTTTCAGTACTATGATTTGCTCTGAATCCAGATTGGCAGTCATCTAGCAGTGCGAAGTTGTCGATATGTTGACTCAACTGATTCTGTACACATTTTTCTATGAGGTTAGCAAGAAAAGGGGTGTTGGTCACTGGGCGATAGTTGTTTGGATCTGTTGGGTCCGCTGTGGGTTTTTTGATGATCGGGACTCTTTGTCCAGTCTTCATGCATTCTGGCAGGCACCCCTGTGATAGTGAGGCGTTTATGATCTCTGCCCATATTGGGATCATAGTATGGCTGATTTCTTTCTGGCATTTCGATGGTAGTGGGTCGTTATAATGGTTGTTGGGTTTCGTGGTCGCAAGTGTGTTAGCAAGTTCCTTATGATCTAATAATTTGAAGGTGCTCCAGTGTGCCTTGTTTTTAGTCGATTTGTTTGCATGGTTCGGGTCAAATAGTGCTGATGGCATGTTGTCTTTAATATTATCTGCGGCGGTCTTAAGATCTTCTTCCAGCTTATTGGCTTTGTTAATGAAGAAGGTAGAAAATTCATCACAACTTAGTTGTGTTTTGGTGACCTCTTGGACAGATTTAGCCAACTTGTTGGATTGTTGTTTTAGGACTTCGAATAATTTACGTGTGCTGTTTTTGGCGTTATCCAATTCTGTTCTGATGAATTCCTTCTTTGTGTTGATGATCTTCTTGTTATATTCCTTTCTGATTTTTCTAAGAGATTTCAGTGTAGGGGAGGAAGGGTGTTGTCTCCATTTTCTTTCTGCTCTTCTCAAATTGCGTCTTTCTTCATTCAGTATCCCGTCGAACCATGGATTTTTATTCTTTTCCGTCACTCTTTTAAATTTGAGTGGTAGAGTGGCATTGACTATTTCCGTTACTGTGTTGTAGTAGTGGTTCTTTAGATCATTCACATCATTCAAGTTTTCAGGTGGGTTTAAGTCTCTCTTGCAACATTCCGTTAGCAAATCCAGATTTGAATCCCTGGTATCTCTAATCCATCTTTTCATTTTGGTAGATTGAGTCATTTTTATTTTCTCACGTGTAGGTATTTGGAAGGTTATAGCGTGGTGATCAGACCAGTCACATTGTTCAATGGAGAGGATTGTGATGTCCTTAGTTTTCGAGATAATCCAGTCCAGTGTGGCTCCTTTTGAGTGAGTAGGTTGAAGACATGATTGGGATAGTTTCAGATCATTTAAAAATTCTTTAAAGGCGTTGACCTGTTTGTCGTTGTTGTCATTCCAACGAAGATTGAAGTCACCTAAGAATATATTATTAATGTCAGAGTTGGTGTTAACAGTGATGATCTCCATCAGTTGGTCAATGAAGTTCATATTGTTTCCTGGTGGGTGGTAAAGGGCATGTAGATTGCAGATTTGTTTGTTTGCCGCTCTTATGTTAAGCCCTAGGTATTCGCATGATTCGAGGGGGTTGGATTGAAATTGGCCAACTTCTAGAGTCGATCTATGGATACATGCAATACCTCCTCCTGTCTTTATCTGTCTATCTAGTCTTAGAATGTTGTAGAGCATTAACACTTAAAGGCTTGTTTAACATTAGATAGTTTTTTGCGCACCATATTTTTCTTATATGTTGAATTTACTCCAGAAACCGTCAGTTCCAGAATATTATCCAAAGGCTTTGTGTTTGCACATTGATTCTTTCATCAGAACTCTTCGTTTTTCGCTAATTCATTCAACTTTATTTAGAATGCGGATTTTTTTAATTTATGGAGTATGCTTGGTGTATTATTACAACTAACTGTGATTTTAACAAAAATGTTATTCAATTTTATAATCAAATATTGATTGATGGATTATATTATTTTTAATGCTAAAATCAAACGAATAATAACCAATGGATAAAAACATTGATAATTAAAAGAATTGAAAGTAAAACTGGTTCACTCACACTAATTCTCTTTGACTGTACTAAAAGTAATTTGCGATTTAAGATGATAATAGACTGATGTAGATCATTACTCCTAATTTCTCCTTTTCAATGAACAATGGCCCATTGACCAGTGGCAAGAGATATTTAATGATTACTCTTGAAGAATGAGATATAGAAAACCCTCCTCCCTTGTAAGCCAACCCATCAAAAGTGAAGGTAAAAAATAAATGCTCTAGGGACAGGACAAAAACAACCATGGGGAAGTGAGCCATCCAATAAAAAGCAAGGAACCAAAATAACGAACTGAGATAAACAATCAGGACATTCAATCATGAGCAAGGAGCTGACCTAAAGTCCAATCTATGAAGTGTTATATGTAAAGCTGTATGTGAATCACAGCTGATGTTCTCTAGCAATAGTGCAAAAACAGGATCCACTTCATGCCTTTCCAAGGCAGTCGACCTCAAAAAATGTAAAAACCCTATGTTGAGATAAAGAATCTTCATTATGAAAAATGCCTATCACAATTCTCTTGTCAGTTAAGTTACTTCCATATTTTTCTGTTCTAATAGTACTTTGTTAAATATGAAAGGATGCCAAGAGTGCCTTTAAATTATGTAACAGTATCTTTTAAAATTCCAAACGTTGGTAGGAACAAAGTATCTTAAATCTTGGTTACAGAGTGATGCAGAGTACCACATTGAGGATGTATCGCACAGAGGCTGTTTCTAGGAGCTGCCAGGATGTGATGTGAGATTTTGCGATTTCAGGGAAGATACCATCAATGAGGGGCTTGTGATGTCAAATTCTGCCTCGTCATTGAGGATGCTGTCAATGAAAGCCTACAGATGTGAAGGCATGTGTCAAAGATGTGTTGAACAGTGGTGGTTTCTGCAAGGCTTCAGGTGGTAATGAAGTCCTGCACCAGGAGTGCGTCACGCAGAGGTTGCCAAGAGGTGTTTAGTGAGGCAATCCATCTTGCAGCGGCTCAGGTGTGAAGTTTTTGGGAGGCGATGCATCGGTTCTAGTGGCACCACGGTTGGGTTGGCATAGCACCTTCAGGCACACTTCACAGGGTCCAGGACTGGGGTGCTACCACTTGGAAGGACAGTACATAAAGCTGACAGAATACAGGTGCTGGATTCAAGATGGAGGAAGCCTGAACTGTCTCTGAGGCTTCTGACCAGGAGGCCAGTCAACTAGCCCTTAGAGTCACTCTGGTGGTCCTTGGTTCAAGATGCAAGTTAAGTCCTTCTCACTCAGACAGGAGGGCAGCAGGACAGCATAGCAGAGCAGCATAGTGGTGGTCCTTCTTGCAGCAAAGCATCACAGGAGTCATTCTTCTGAGTCTTCCACAGGACAGATGTCTACTGAAGAGTTGAGGTCTGAGATCCAATTTTTATACCTGGTGCCCACTTTGAAGTAGGAGAGGTTTCAAGAAACTTCCACCCCCTGAAGTGTAACGTATCCCCTTCCTTCCGGTCCAAGCCCCAGCTTGTCTGAGAACATAAAAGACTAGTGAAAAATATAAAGTAAGAGTGCTCACGCAGAGCCTTTATGATGTGCAAGTGTGATAGGGACTGCTCCTCCCCCTCATTAGGGCAGAATGACCCATCCTGGCAACGTCTAACTTCCCTTGGTCTCACTGTCTGGGAGCAATACACAAAGATCAACTGCCAGCCACAACTAATCATGTGACAAACTCAGTGCCTTCTTCCATCACAAAATCAAGACCATCTATGACAACTTTGACAACAACATCCTCCACGAGGCACCCATACCCTCCTCTTCCTGCACCACAGAGCCAACATTGGACGGCTGGACCGCCCTCAGAACGCAGACACCCTAAAGATCATGAGGATCTCTCACTCCGGGCCCACATGTACCCATGCCCCCACCACATCTCCAACAGATCCGCAGACATCGAAGTACAACAAATGATCAACCGATCCTTCGAGACCACCTACTTCCCCGATGACTGAAAACACGTAGAGATCAACCCTCGATGGACCCCACTGACCTCAAGAACTTCAGAGCGATCTCCATACTTCCCTGGCCGGTGAAAGTAATTGAAAACGCTGTCAACAGCCAACTCGCCTCCTTCATCGCTGTGAACAACATCCTCGACTCCTACCAGTCAGGCTTCAGGAAGAACCACAACACAGAGACTGCTCTTATCGCAGCGATAGATGACATCCGTTCTCTCCTTGACAAAGTGGAGACTGTGGCCCTCATCCTTCTGGACCTCTCTGCAGCCTTCGACACAGTCTCCACCGCAGCCTAGCCGTCAGACGCCACAATGTAGGAATCCAGAACAAAGACCTCAACTGGATCCACTCATTCCTCTCTGGCAGAATGTAGCGGGTCAGACTTCTTCCCTTCATCTCGGAGCCCATGCCAACAACCTGCACAGTTCCCCAAGGATCCTCCATCAGCCCCACCCTGTTCAACGTCTACATGACACCACTCGCTTCCATAGTGAGAGCACACAGACTCAAAATCGTATTGTACGCTGATGACACACAACTCATCCTCTCACTATCCAACAAACCCAACATCTCAAAACACAACTTTCAAGAAGGAATGGAAGCAGTCACCAGGTGATAAAGAAGAGCTGCCTACAACTGAACACAGACAAATCCCAAGTACTCATCCTAGGCCCACATCCTGACGCCTGGAACAAGACCTGGTGGCCCCAGCCCTCTGGGACCTACCCTCACACCCTCCATCTCCTAATTAAACTTTCAACTGGATCCCCTCAAACACAGGAAAACCGTCACTCAGGCCCTCATCAGCAGCAGACTGGACTACAGCAATGCACTCTATGCCGGGATCAACAAGACCTCAACCTCAAACTACAGAACATTCAAAACACAATCTCAAGGAAAGTCCTTAACCTACCACACCATTGTCACATCACCCAACACCTGCGGGCACTACACTGGCTCCCCGTCGAGAAAAGACTCACCTTCAAGCTTCTCACCCACAAAGACCTCCACAACATCGGCCTGCCTACATGAACCACCGCCTCTCGTTCCACGCAACCCAAAGATCCCTCTGCTCAGCCCAGCTCTCCCTCGCCAGGGTACCACACATCAAGAAAACCAGAACAGGAGGCCACTCCTTCTCCTTCTTCGCGGCCAACGCATGGAACACCCTTCCACTCCACCTCCGCCAGACACCAACTCTCTCCAAGTTCCTGAAGGACCTCAAGACCTGGCTCTTCGGCGAATCACCATGAGTGTCCGGCACCACAAGCACCCTGATGGGCTATGGTAGCCTTCTGATGATTCTCTGCAAGGCTTAGGAGCCGCGCGCCCCCCACCGCCTCCACCCAACGCCTTGAGACCCTTCCGGGTGAGCAGCTGCGCTTCACAAACCCTGATTGATTGATTGAGAAGTACTTTCAATATTTCATCCCCTATTGCTGGTGAAATGCAGGGGCGTAACAGGGAGGACAGATGGGGCTTGTGTCCCACCTGTAACTGATCTGCCCCCACCACCTTGTGTCCCACTACTTGTGACTGACAAAAACAATCACCAGCAGCCATACAACCTGGGCAAGAAGAAGGATGCTGAGTCACAAACCATTGGAGTAGTGCATGTTTCACAGCACAGGCTTCAATCTACTGCACATAGTCTGCACAAGTTTTATCTAGGGCCTGTTGTGTGCACTCCATAAAAAACAATTTTAGAGATGCCACTGATGAAATGTATTAGAGAAAAGGGATTGATAAAAAGGCGTAACATGCCGAATTAGGACTGTAAACTCGAATTCTTTATATTATGGCTCATTCCTATCTGGAGCAGTTGAAATAGAGGTTTTAACCCCACCCTAGAGTACTACTAATTACTGAGGGCTAAATTCACTAAGGTACTTATCTGCAGTAAAGTGCAGAGTCTCCTAAATCGGGGTAGAATCTCTGCACGGCACACTGCAGCTAGTGCACTGCGCTGAGATTCCTCCCCGAGTGCGAAGAATCCGCATTCATAACTTTACTACACATAAGTACCTTTGTGACCAGGTCCTGAGTGCGTTAGTACGTCGTCCTACTTTCTACCACTTTGGACCAGGCCCTATGACTGGCAATAAGGAAGCATAAGGATTGGAGAGGAATATGTCATTCCTTGCCTTTCCCTGTATATACCAGTTTGGGAAAAAGGCTCTTCTCTTAGTCATGTCTGTGTGGGAAAGAGTTGCATTTCTGAGTCTGTTTTGCTAAAAAGTTCAGGACACATAGTCAGTTAATTATAAAATTGGACAGCTGAGTTAGGGTCAGTGAAAGAAGATGATCCTATTTTGAACTGTCTCATTTGTTTCCTTGCTATGGAAATAGCACGCTTGTTAAGCATAGTATTTATATTACTATGCACTAAATATACAAATAGTAAAACACCCTGCATGCAGTGTTATTCTTTGGAGTCTGGTGTTGTAGTGTAGTTCCTATATTCCCAATAGGCTCTGCGCATTGGAATAATATCTTCAATAGTATAGACGTAGGACTGTGGTTAACTAGGTCTTCTACTGACGATATTAGACTTAAAGTTATGTGTGCCAGCTAGCTCAGAGTTCACTAGAAACTTTCTTGAATAGGCAAGGAGGAGTTTAACCTCCCTGTATAGACAAGAAGGGATTTAGTTTCTGACAACCATAGAACATGACAACTTTGCTCCCCCCTAATCAAGAGTATATCTCTAGAGTCGTGTGAAAACAAAAGACAACTATTTCACTCAGTCAGTACGTGCATTCTTAGTTTCACCAGTTTGTGGAGAAATAAGAGATGGGCGTGTTTCAATAAAAGATGTTATTTATTGATCAGTCTCTTTTCTCATACAAGAGAAATGAATCGCTATTATTGCAATACTTATAGTTAGGTAAAGTGCATACAGTAAAAACAGGATTATAAAATAATACTGTAAAAGCATTGATATGGTTTCTTAGCCATATGATATTTAAAATGGATAAAAGATATACATACATATATACATTTGACTAATCGTACTTAACTGGTGCTTCTAACTACGCCTACCCCGGTGTACCTGACCTAAGCCTAATACGTGGGCGGGAGAAAATAAGTAGCAGTTTAAGTTAAGTTTGTTTCGCCAAGAATCTGACTCAAGAATTCTCTGCAAGGGTTTAGTCAGTTCAGTACCTGGGATTTAGAAGGCTGGAGGGTTGGTATCTCTGTCTCAGGACTCGATATCCCAGTTACCCGCGAGGGCGGCTGGAAACGCCGGAGGCTGGATTTCTCAGCAGGAGAAAAGGCAGCGTCTCTCTCAGCGCGTCAAAAGGGAGGGGCAGCGTCCGTGGGCTTCCTGCATCAGCTGGGCTCTCCGGCAAGTAGCGCTGCTCCAAGCTCGTCACCACCGTGTGTTTGCTTAGGGCAGCGTTGGTATATTTATACCTGAAAGGTGCCGAGTTTGACGTAAGGATGGACATAAGACGTCAGTAAGAATGTCATAAGGACTGGCCGTTCCTACATTCTTTTCAGGAGTTCTCGAGCAAAATCAAAACAATAGCTGCGGGGGATTTCCCAGGTCTGCTGGAGGTTTGGTTTGTTTTGAGAACTCGGTGTGCTTTCTAGGGGGCTGGAGGAATAGTGCTTGCTTAATGTGACAGCATGCGCTATGACCTAATCTGAAAACGGGTTTCTGTGCCGTTGTATGGACATTAGTTAATTAATAACCGGACAAGGGTCAGAAATAGGAGTATCAATATAGGTACCTAGATAAACACACTACACACACTCCACGATTTTATGTACATATTTACTAACCTAAGCAATAGTAAACACAACTAGCAGTGTATGTGTATACCGAACCACCCCAAAATACATTTTTGTATTTAAAAAAATGGCGTTTGCGAAATACACGGAATGAGTATAGGTACTGTATGCATTCAAGCAGTGTAATCATTCAAAAAGGAGATGCACATTTTATATCAGCATGAATGATTTGCGAAATTACACATGAAATGGCTCTTAATACAGAAAAAAAATTGCGAGACCATCTCATCACATATAAATACAATTACTTGCATATAAGCTAGAGTTTAAGGTAATGTAATGTCTCTAGAGTTCCTAAGAATAGAAGTTCTGTTCTCTAGGAATAGTTGTACTCTAAGCAGAAGATAAGTGCCAAAAAGGTAAATATTTTGGATTTGGAAAAAGTTTTCGCTTTTCCGGGGAGAAGAGAAAAACAAAATAGTTCACATTCGCTTTGTTTTCACAAAGCTGAAAGCCAACTTCAGAGTTCAGGGAACGCCGTGTGCAAGTTTGTTTAAAGTTATTCTCTTTGTTCTGGTGAAAACATCATTTCATTCAGACTCTCGAAAAAACAGTCTACAGCTTCTGGTGAAAGTTCGACTAGGTTGGAAAATGACGCTATCATGCAGTCATGCGCATGGTTGCTTTCGATGATGGTTCGATCAGAACTGCTTACAGAAGGTCGTACCTGGTCGATGCTGCTTTCATCATGTACTTCACTACCCTTCAATCGTAGTGGTGAAGTCTCCACGAATGCCGTCATCAAGATTGGTAACCGCTGGGGACAGCACAATGCATGAGCCTTTACTGGACCCAACAAAGTATCTGCATCCAATGCTACGTCTGATTGTAGTGTAAGACAGGTGTCCAACACGCATTCTTCGCCGCATAGCATGCATCTTAATACAGGCATCACACAATTCTGCCAGATGGGTCTGAATGAAAGAAACCAGGTCATATTTAGATCTCGTAGCCGGGCTAAGCCAAGGACTTTAGTTATGCGGTCCCGGTAGCGGATAGCTAGGATCGTTTCTTCCATTGTTGCTGGAGTCTTGTCTGTGACATGGCTTGCCATAACGAAGCAAGAGTAGCAAAAATAAAATGCCTGCTACGAGTCCCAACAGGAGTGGAAGTCCGCCAAAGATGGAATGGACGAAATTAGGAAAAATACCCAGGACTGCTTTGAATGGGGTTAACAGTCCCGAAAAAACTGTCTTAAATACACTCGCGATACCACTTGTATCAGAAATGTTTAAGATTTCGTTCAGCATTTCTGCGAAGTGTAGGGGGCAATTTGTTGATAACATTGAATGAATCTCTGCCGTTGTCCTTGCAACTTGGAGATCAGACGTTTCTTTTGATGACGTCAAATGGGTTGACGTCTGTAGGAGCACAGTCTTCATTCTGCTTAAAGTATCTATTCGAATAGACGAGATTTTCAAACTGGGCCATAACCTTCCCTCCCTGTCTGGAGCATCATTCGGGAACAATACTCTTTCACAGCACATGACCCTGGAAGTCACGCTTACAAGATAAGGTTTTCCTGGCAGCAAGCCACAACATCTGTGATCTACAATTAGAATGTAACTCCCGTTAGAAAGTCTTCTAAAGAATGGTTCTATTTGTGTTGCAGGTGTGCCAAACTGGTGACATGAAAGGTTATTTGAAGTTCCTTCACAGGCCCCATGCAAACTTATACCTTTACACAGAAGTATACCACTTAGTGATTTTTCGCAACTATTACCACTAAGAAATACACTCTGTCCTTTATTACTGACACATGTGTGTGTATAGGGTAAGTTCCATGTTGACTTAATGTATCCTTTACCCAACCTTTCATACTGGCCTGCCTGTATATATTTTTGGCAGTATTGAAACTGGAAAGTCGTTATTGGAATAGTTATGATTCCGTGTATTATCCATTCAATGACAGGTCGTTCTGACATTGTCAATGGTAATCTCTCAAGTTTTTCAATGCTCAGAATTGTATAGTCAGCACCCTTTTGTGCCAAACTGATTTGTTTATCAGTAAGGTTAAAGATATTAAATAGTGACGTTATGTTGATTAAACGCCAAGGCACATAGCCTGAACGCAGATTTTGTAACGTCCAGCCAAGCTGTACAATAGAACGTAATTGAGACTGACCGTGTTGCAACATCAGTAAGTCTTGCTCTATTATATCGATTGCAGAAGATACAATACTGTTCAGTGAATATATTCTGGAAGACAGAGTCATTAAGCATGGGCGTAAAATCCGCTCCGCTCGCGGATTTTTCTGATTTTCGGCAAATTCGCAATCCGCGAACTCTCGCGAATTTGCCGAAAATCCGTGAATCCGCTCGCGGCGGATTTTTTGCTTGGTTGCGGCGCGCGGCGTGGTGCACGGCGTTCACTTTCCGTCATTAAGCGTTTGCCGAGTTGTTTTTCTCGATCATATTTTGCGAGTGCTGCGCCATTTTGGATCTTGCTGCGTGATCCCGCGGGAGTTTGGCGCCCGCGAATACGTAATCGCGGCTTGCCACCTTGCACAGCACACCTCGCGAGAGTTTGCAATCGCGAACACGTAGTTGCGGCGGAAAGGAACAATCTCGCACTCGCGAAATAGAGATTATGCAATTCTGCACAAGAAATCCACCAGCAAACAGGATAAACCTTCAGAAAATGATTATTTTTATCAGAATCACACCTCAGGTTGACATTTGCATGGCCTTTTTTTTTGCAAGGAGTCCATTTTTTGGGGGGGGGGAGGGAAGGAAGTGCCCCACAGTCTCCAACTTCCTGTTCCTGTCCAGCAGGCTCCTCCCAGTGCTTTGTCCATCTCCTGGTCACTTTCATTTGGATCTGGAGCTGGAAGGATTACTTTTTGTGGGTGCTGCTGGATATTTGGATTTGAGGCCTTTTTGACTTTCTTTGGATCACTTTTGGATTAGAAATCAACTTTCACAAGTAAGTTTGTTTGGGGCATTACAGTTGCTGCAACTACAATTTTGGAACTTTTTCAGAACATTAAATAAATTATATTGTGGGTAGCCACAGTATCCAGTAGGACCAGAGTTGGTTATGGGTGCATGATACAACTGTTTTGTTGAATTTAAACACCATTGAGGCCATGGATGGGCTGGGATTGTGCTGATTTTTGTTGTTTTTGTCATTTTTTTGGGGCTGCTGGTGGGGCCCTTTGCCCAGGGGTGGTGAGTGTTGCATGGGCCTAGTCTTTGTGTGGGGTGTCTTCTTGAATTTAAACATCATTGAGGCCATGGATGGGCTGGGATTGTGCTTATTTTATTGTTTTTTGTCGTTTTTTTGGGGCTGCTGGTGTGGCCTTTTGCCCAGGGGTGGTGGTGCATGGACTGAGTGTGCCTGTGGTGTGGTCTCACTCTCTTTAATGTAAACATCATGGATGGCATTGGATTGTGGTGATTTTTGGCTGTTTGTCTGTTTTTTGGGGGTGTACTGTTGATGTGGACTGGCCATGTGGGTGGTGGTGGTGGCCATCTTGAGTGCTGGCTGGTACAGGCAACATGTGCTTGGGGTGCAAGGGGCCATTTTGAAGAGAGGCAGTGTCTGAGGCCTGCACTTATTTTGCCTACTTTTCATCCATTATGCCCAGGGGTAGTGAGTGTTGCATGGGCCTAGTCTTTCTGAGGGGTGTCTTCTTGAATGTAAACACCATTGAGGCCATGGATGGACTGGGATTGTGCTGATTTTCTTGTTTTTTGTCGTTTTTTTGGGGCTGCTGGTGGGGCCCTTTGCCCAGGGGTGGTGAGTGTTGCATGGGCCTAGTCTTTCTGTGGGGTGTCCTCTTGAATTTAAACACCATTGAGGCCATGGATGGGCTGGGATTGTGGTGTTTTTTGTGGTTTTTGTCGTTTTTTGGGGGCTGCTGGTGTGGCCTTTTGCCCAGGGGTAGTGGTGCATGGACTGAGTGTGCCTGTAGTGTGGTCTCACTCTCTTTAATGTAAACATCCTGGATGGCATTGGATTGTGGTGATTTGTGGGTGTTTTTCTGTTTTTTTGGGGTGTACTGTTGATGTGGACTGGCCATGTGGGTGGTGGTGGTGGCCATCTTGAGTGCTTGCTGGTACAGGCAACATGTGCTTGGGGTGCAAGGGGCCATTTTGAAGAGAGGCAGTGTCTGAGGCCTGCACTTATTTTGCCTACTTTTCATCCATTATCCCCAGGGGTAGTGAGTGTTGCATGGGCCTAGTCTTTCTGTGGGGTGTCTTGAATGTAAACATCATGGATGGCATGGGATTGTGCTGATTTTTCGATTTTTTGGGGTGTATAACTGAACTGATGTTCCTCTGTCTTCCATTGCTTTTAGGTGCACAAGACTCAAGAGAACCACCAGTGCCAGGAAGAAGTCCTGCAGCGGTGTGTGTGTGCAGCATAACGTCACGCGACGTCACGTCTGGACACAGACAACTCTGCAACTCGTGCAACTGCTGCCTGCTGTTCTGACCTGCTCTGAAGAAGATGGCCCCAAAAAAAGTTACCCGTAGCTCCTCTAGCAAGAAAGTTGCCAGTAAGGAGCAGAAGAAGCAAGTTACCAAGGAGACTGGTGTGCCGGCCGCCCCTTTTTTTGGGAGTAAAAAAAAAAGTATGCCTGCAGCAGCAGCGGGATCTGCTGGGGACCAAGCTGGGAGCAGCACAGTCTAGTTGTTCAATCACCATCGACCAGTGATGTTGGCTCATCGCAAGAAAGTAGCAGCAATGTCCCTCAATCAACACAGGTTGTTGTAACTCATCTGACGAGTGTTGAACAACCACAGCCGCAACATAAACCACATGTGCAAGTACAAGCCCAAGTACATGTGGAAGGAGAGGCAGCGCAAGGAGATGCGCAAGCAGAGGCGCATGGAGGGTCACAAGTGCCCACAATAGTTGTTCCTCCCGAAGTAGGGGCACATCAGGAAATCGACAATCAAGGCGAGGTATCATTTGAGGAAGACACTCCTCCTGATGTTCATTCATTGTCTTCCACACCCCTAGCAAGGAAGAGATCAAGGGTGGTGTCTACATCTTCTTCAAGCACACCTCCTTCTGATGATACGGATCAAAATTGGGAACCAGCACCACTTCCGTCTGAGAGTGAGGCACATGATCTGACAAAGGTATTTAAGCGTAAAAGGAAGCTCGTCCAAAGTCTCAGAGTTATGGAGTGTAATGATGAGGCTCAACAAGAAGTGGCGGATACTGCTGCTGATGAAGACTCTGACAACGACGACCCAGTCATCATAAAGGTCACTGCAGCCCCAGCGGGCATGCAGCAAACAGACATTTTGACCCTAGCCCGAAAAAATGCTGAGCGTGATGATGATGATGTCGACGAGGAGGCAGTGGAAACACCACAATCATTGGAGTTAAGTACACCAACTCGTACCGCTTCCATATTTCTTTCTCACAAGAAGGGACCTCCATCCACCTCGACCTTAATTAGTGGCGGTGAAAGTGCACAACGTACAAAAGTTGGGCAATCCAGATCCTCCACTTCATCTGGCATTAGCAGCATGACCACCACCACCAGTATCGCCGCTTCCTCCAGGCCCCACAGACACTTCAAGTCCCCAGTTTGGGACTTCTTTACTGTTTGCCAAAAAAGGGAAAAGTTCACCATTTGTACCCTTTGTAAGCTTGCAGTTAGTCGTGGTAAGTCAGGTACCAACTATGGTACCGGAGGCCAGAGAGGTCATCTTGAGAGACAGCACACTGTCCAATGGTTTGCGCACCTAGATGCGATCAAGGAAGCCCGAATTGGAAGTCAAGAAAACGTTGATGTTGCATCTGATGATGACGAGGAGGAAGAAGACGTGTCAAACACTTCACTTACACCCAGTACCCCTGTCAGCAGCACACCCCGTGTGAGGCACACTAAGAGTGTTGGAGCGAGTGAGACACCAACGCGCAACAGTTCACCAGCGAGCATAATTGGGTCAACAAAGTCATTATCATCCCGTAAATGCTTGGTCCAGGGCAACATTAGAACCATGTTTTCTTCAGACGCGCCATATGAACGCAACCACCCACTGACGCGTCTGTATAACACTAAGCTGGCTAAAATGCTAGCTGTGGACCTTCTCCCTTTTTCTTTTGTAGAAGCGGTAGGTTTTCTAGAATTAGTGGCAACGCTCTGCCCTAAATGGAAGGTTCCTAGTCGGTTCTATTTTGCCAGAGTTGCGGTTCCAGCACTCCATGAAGATGTGCTGGAGGCGATTGGGGCAGCTTTGCAGAAGAGTGCTGTTCACACTATACATCTGACAACAGACATGTGGACCAGTGGCGCAGGCGCTGATTACATGTGCATCACTGCACACTGGGTCTCTTTTTCAGGTGTTAAAGCAAAGCTAAACGCAGGTGTTGACCCGGACAAAGTTTTTAAAGCTACTCGGAAACATGCAACACTAGCCATGTTTGGCTTGGAGAAAAGTCACACAGCAGAAAACATTTTGGACGAGTTTAACAAAAAGGTCTTTCACTGGCTGTCCCCAAAAAAACGCCAGATTGGTTATGTTTCCACGGATAATGGCGCCAATGTAGTTAAGGCCATGTCGCTGGGTGCATATTTCAGAGTGCCGTGTTTGGCGCACTGTATCAACCTGGTAGTTCAAAAATTCTTGAGTGATACAGACAGTACAGCGTTCGAGGTAATGGCCACCTGCCGCAAAATGTGCAACCATTTCAGCCATTCTTTTAAGGCCCGAAGCATCTGAGGAGCCTGCTACTTCAACGTCGAATGCCAGTGAAAGCACTCATCCAGGAGGTGGCAACACGTTGGAACTCAACCTTCTACATGCTTGAGCGTCTGTATGAGCAGTATACGGTACTCGATCACTATTTCTTAACACAGGGTACAGCTCAGAAGGACCTGCGGATGGGTGCGGCGCAATGGGACATAGTTAAAAGCCTGACAGACATGCTTCGTCCTTTTGAGTTCTTCACGCGTGCAGTCAGCCAGGAGGACTGTAATTTGGGAAAAGCTATCCCATTGTTGTGCATGCTGGAGCACCAACTGAAGGCGGTGTCTTCTGAGTTTGAAAAAGATGAAAAAAAAAAGACCCTTTTATTTTGTCGGAGAAATTATTAGAGCGCCTACGTGGTGATAAACGTCTTAAAAAGATCAAGTCAGAACAGCATTACATTTGTGCTACTATTCTGGAACCACGCTACAAAAAGACGCTGGCAGGCCAAGCATTCTTTCCTTTTGCTGATGAAGATGTTCAAAACTACAAACATTGGCTAGCCTGGTCAGCCAAGAGGTTTGAAAAAGAACGGCAGGATATTGAAGGAGAAAAGCAGTACATCAGCATCAGCATCAGCAGGCCATCCCCAGTCAAAAAAATCCACTTCTGCACCTGTGGCTGTGGCACAAGTGACCTCTCAGCCGTTAAAGACACCGGCAACCGGATCATCTGCACCACACACAACAGTAACAGTGGCTGCTGTAGAGGATTGGCTAACTTTGCTTGGGTATGGTTCTCGAAAAAATGTCACAGGCACAGCAAAAAGTAAGCAAAGTGGAGGAACCGTTGATGACCTTGAGTCGATGGTGCAGGACTATCTGAATGACTCAACAGAGGTCTTTCTTAATGATGAGCCATTGCAGTATTGGCATGGGAAAAAACAATTGTGGCCACAGCTCTCCAACCTGGCTATAAACTATTTGTCTTGCCCACTCGCAAGTGTGTCTTCTGAACGTGTTTTCAGTGCTGCTGGTGGCATTGTAACTCCCAAACGGAGCCGCCTCTCGCCCAAAAATGTGGAGCAGCTGACAATGATCAAGATGAATCAGCACCTCATACCATGAGATTACAAAGTACGAGAAAGCACGCCGCATGAAGACGAGGAGGACGGCAACGTAGATGAGGGGATTGGTTCTCTGTTCGGTGACACTGACCTCATCCTGCCTGAATTCGCAGAGTATGATGACGAAATCTTCTTCTTATTCCCTGACACCGAGCCCTGAAAATGAGACAATGAATCAATAACTTTCTTTTTCGTCCTTATTCACTTTTATTCCTGTGTGTCTGTCTTTCTTTGTTTTGCACAGTTAATTTAATTCAAACTTTAATCACCTAATCCCAAAAACAAGCCCATCAGCAGAACTGTCTTCACTTGTTTGCTTATTGATTTGAAGGTGCCGCAGTCTACATTCCTCAGGTTCACAAGTTCTGAAGAACATGCTCCTCTATCCTCCTCCTCCAGACTCCGATTTCCCTCAAAGCAGAGGGCTGGATTACGCCCAATGAAGAAAGACTCAGCACTTGTGGGGGTGTTCTACTTCTTTGCGGGTGAGTTGACGGCTCTGGGCCCATTGCTGTGAAGCTCTAATAACGGATAAAAGTGTTTTGGACCAAATATGAGGCGGAAATTTCTTGCCGTTTTTGCTGACTTGCTTGCCTTTGAGGTGCTCTTTGGCGGGGTTCCGGGTGTTTGTGGGTGAGTTTTGGGGTCTGGGAGCACTGCTGCAACAGTCTAATGTTGATTGCATTTGCTTTTCAGGAAATCCATGGTGGAAAACAGGAGTTATGATGATGACCTAGCTGCACAGCGCGTTTGGACCGAAGGCCGAGAGATATTGTAAGTATGAGATTTTTCTTTTTTGCTGTTTGGGGGTGTTGTCGCGTCGTGCTTTTTTGCGGGTGGGTTGGCGGGTCTTGGGGCATTCCTGGGAAGGTCTAATACCGGATAAAAGTGTTTTGGACAAAATCCATAAGGAAAAGCCTTTTTTTTGCTATTTCTTCTGACATCTTGCTCAATGTAGCGTTTTGGGGGGCTTCCTGGTGTTTGTGGGTGGGTTGCGGGGTCTCTGTCGAAGCACTGCTGCGACAGTCTAATCTTGATTGCATTTGCTTTTCAGGAAATCCGTGGTGGAAAACAGGAGTTATGATGATGACCTAGCTGCACAGCACGTTTGGACCGAAGGCCGAGAGATATTGTAAGTATGAGATTTTGCTTTTTTGCTGTTTGGGGGTGTGGTCGCGTGCTTTTTTGCAGGTGGGTTGGTGGGTCTTGGGGCATTCCTGGGAAGGTCTAATACCGGATAGAAGTGTTTTGGACAAAACCCATAAGGAAAAGCCTTTTTTTTGCTATTTCTTCTGACATCTTGCTCAATGTAGCGTTTTGGGGGGCTTCCTGGTGTTTGTGGGTGAGTTGCGGGGTCTCTGTCGAAGCACTGCTGCGACAGTCTAATCTTGATTGCATTTGCTTTTCAGGAAATCCGTGGTGGAAAACAGGAGTTATGATGATGACCTAGCTGCACAGCGCGTTTGGACCAAAGGCCGAGAGATATTGTAAGTATGAGATTTTGCTTTTTTGCTGTTTGGGGGTGTGGTCGCGTGCTTTTTTGCGGGTGGGTTGGCGGGTCTTGGGGCATTCCTGGGAAGGTCTAATACCGGATAGAAGTGTTTTGGACAAAATCCATAAGGAAAAGCCTTTTTTTTGCTATTTCTTCTGACATCTTGCTCAATGTAGCGTTTTGGGGGGCTTCCTGGTGTTTGTGGGTGGGTTGCGGGGTCTCTGTCGAAGCACTGCTGCGACAGTCTAATCTTGATTGCATTTGCTTTTCAGGAAATCCGTGGTGGAAAACAGGAGTTATGATGATGACCTAGCTGCACAGCGCGTTTGGACCGAAGGCCGAGAGATATTGTAAGTATGAGATTTAGCTTTTTTGCTGTTTGGGGGTGTGGTCGCGTGCTTTTTTGCGGGTGGGTTGGCGGGTCTTGGGGCATTCCTGGGAAGGTCTAATACCGGATAGAAGTGTTTTGGACAAAATCCATAAGGAAAAGCCTTTTTTTTGCTATTTCTTCTGACATCTTGCTCAATGTAGCGTTTTGGGGGGCTTCCTGGTGTTTGTGGGTGGGTTGCGGGGTCTCTGTCGAAGCACTGCTGCGACAGTCTAATCTTGATTGCATTTGCTTTTCAGGAAATCCGTGGTGGAAAACAGGAGTTATGATGATGTCCGAGCTGCACAGCGCGTTTGGACCGAAGGCCGAGAGATATTGTAAGTATGAGATTTTGCTTTTTTGCTGTTTGGGGGTGTGGGCGCGTGCTTTTTTGCGGGTGGGTTGGCGGGTATTGGGGCATTCCTGGGAAGGTCTAATACCGGATAGAAGTGTTTTGGACAAAATCCATAAGGAAAAGCCTTTTTTTGCTATTTCTTCTGACATCTTGCTCAATGTAGCGTTTTGGGGGGCTTCCTGGTGTTTGTGGGTGGGTTGCGGGGTCTCTGTCGTAGCACTGCTGTGACAGTCTGATCTTGATTGCATTTGCTTTTCAGGAAATCCGTGGTGGAAAACAGGAGTTATGATGATGAGACCTAGCTGCACAGTGGTTTGGACCGAAGGCCGAGAGATATTGTTAGTATGAGATTTTGCTTTTTTGCTGTTTGGGGGTGTTGTCGCGTGCTTTTTTGCGGGTGGGTTGGCGGGTCTTGGGGCATTCCTGGGAAGGTCTAATACCGGATAGAAGTGTTTTGGACAAAATCCATAAGGCAAAACCTTTTGCCACTTTTTGTAACTTAGGGTTCGTTAGGGTTAGCCCTAGCAGCAGGATTGCATGTGTTTCGGGGTGTTCTATTGCAACTCAGTTCTGGGGTTTTAGAGCACTCTTGGAGCAATGCTGGCTATGGATACTTTTGCTTGCTTGCAAGTGGTTTGAATACAATCCACGGTGGGTAAGGGTGTATTTGGGCCTACTTTTACTTTTAAAGTACGTTTTGTCACCATTTTTCTGCTAGGCCTCGTTTTTTGAGATCTGATTGGGGGTCTTCTACATTTGCGACTGGCTTTAGTAAGGGTCTTGGTGGGAGCATTGCTGGGAAGGTCAAATTTTGTTCTAAAACACAGTTTACAGTACACCTACCTTGAGGGGAAAGATCCGCTATAATATTTTGGCCATACTTATTTATCCTTAAAAAGGTGACTCAGACAGAGTACGCAATTTCAAAAATATTGTACTGTCTATTAGGGAAATCAAAGTGTGACTTTTTGCACCACACAGCTTACATACCTTATATTTATTTATCAGTGGTATTGTAATAGCACTTCCTGTTTTCCGTTCAATAATTACAGGCCGGGTTTCAGTTGACATCCGCCAGGCAGGCAGTGGACAGGGTGTCTTCTGTCAGTGGTCACCAACATTGATGATTCAGAAAAGGGGGTGGTGATGAACAGAGTGCCTGAATTAAGCAGACCACTCTTACCCAGTCCAAAGATCAGGGCTTGATCCATCACCGTTTTTTAGCTCACTGCACCATCCCAGCTCAGAACTTGGCTATATGCAAATTAGTCTGTTCCTGTCCCAGTGCATGATGGGAACAGGGCAAACCAAACTACCAAGCCAATTCTTATACTGGGAAGGAAACAAGCTTCCGGGGACCGGTTTCTGCCATTTCAGGCGTCGTCGGCCCGGCTTGCTTGAATCCTGATGGTGCAATGAGCAAGGGACTCACATCTGAGTAAACCTTTCCACGCTTATGGTGGACAAAATGATTCAGAAAAGGGGGTGGTGATGAACAGAGTGCCTGAATTAAGCAGACCACTCTTACCCAGTCCAAAGATCAGGGCTTGATCCATCACCGTTTTTTAGCTCACTGCACCATCCCAGCTCAGAACTTGGCTATATGCAAATTAGTCTGTTCCTGTCCCAGTGCATGATGGGAACAGGGCAAACCAAACTACCAAGCCAATTCTTATACTGGGAAGGAAACAAGCTTCCGGGGACCGGTTTCTGCCATTTCAGGCGTCGTCGGCCCGGCTTGCTTGAATCCTGATGGTGCAATGAGCAAGGGACTCACATCTGAGTATACCCTTCCACGCTTATGGTGGACAAAATGATTCAGAAAAGGGGGTGGTGATGAACAGAGTGCCTGAATTAAGCAGACCACTCTTACCCAGTCCAAAGATCAGGGCTTGATCCATCACCGTTTTTTAGCTCACTGCACCATCCCAGCTCAGAACTTGGCTATATGCAAATTAGTCTGTTCCTGTCCCAGTGCATGATGGGAACAGGGCAAACCAAACTACCAAGCCAATTCTTATACTGGGAAGGAAACAAGCTTCCGGGGACCGGTTTCTGCCATTTCAGGCGTCGTCGGCCCGGCTTGCTTGAATCCTGATGGTGCAATGAGCAAGGGACTCACATCTGAGTATACCCTTCCACGCTTATGGTGGACAAAATGATTCAGAAAAGGGGGTGGTGATGAACAGAGTGCCTGAATTAAGCAGACCACTCTTACCCAGTCCAAAGATCAGGGCTTGATCCATCACCGTTTTTTAGCTCACTGCACCATCCCAGCTCAGAACTTGGCTATATGCAAATTAGTCTGTTCCTGTCCCAGTGCATGATGGGAACAGGGCAAACCAAACTACCAAGCCAATTCTTATACTGGGAAGGAAACAAGCTTCCGGGGACCGGTTTCTGCCATTTCAGGCGTCGTCGGCCCGGCTTGCTTGAATCCTGATGGTGCAATGAGCAAGGGACTCACATCTGAGTATACCCTTCCACGCTTATGGTGGACAAAATGATTCAGAAAAGGGGGTGGTGATGAACAGAGTGCCTGAATTAAGCAGACCACTCTTACCCAGTCCAAAGATCAGGGCTTGATCCATCACCGTTTTTTAGCTCACTGCACCATCCCAGCTCAGAACTTGGCTATATGCAAATTAGTCTGTTCCTGTCCCAGTGCATGATGGGAACAGGGCAAACCAAACTACCAAGCCAATTCTTATACTGGGAAGGAAACAAGCTTCCGGGGACCGGTTTCTGCCATTTCAGGCGTCGTCGGCCCGGCTTGCTTGAATCCTGATGGTGCAATGAGCAAGGGACTCACATCTGAGTATACCCTTCCACGCTTATGGTGGACAAAATGATTCAGAAAAGGGGGTGGTGATGAACAGAGTGCCTGAATTAAGCAGACCACTCTTACCCAGTCCAAAGATCAGGGCTTGATCCATCACCGTTTTTTAGCTCACTGCACCATCCCAGCTCAGAACTTGGCTATATGCAAATTAGTCTGTTCCTGTCCCAGTGCATGATGGGAACAGGGCAAACCAAACTACCAAGCCAATTCTTATACTGGGAAGGAAACAAGCTTCCGGGGACCGGTTTCTGCCATTTCAGGCGTCGTCGGCCCGGCTTGCTTGAATCCTGATGGTGCAATGAGCAAGGGACTCACATCTGAGTATACCCTTCCACGCTTATGGTGGACAAAATGATTCAGAAAAGGGGGTGGTGATGAACAGAGTGCCTGAATTAAGCAGACCACTCTTACCCAGTCCAAAGATCAGGGCTTGATCCATCACCGTTTTTTAGCTCACTGCACCATCCCAGCTCAGAACTTGGCTATATGCAAATTAGTCTGTTCCTGTCCCAGTGCATGATGGGAACAGGGCAAACCAAACTACCAAGCCAATTCTTATACTGGGAAGGAAACAAGCTTCCGGGGACCGGTTTCTGCCATTTCAGGCGTCGTCGGCCCGGCTTGCTTGAATCCTGATGGTGCAATGAGCAAGGGACTCACATCTGAGTATACCCTTCCACGCTTATGGTGGACAAAATGATTCAGAAAAGGGGGTGGTGATGAACAGAGTGCCTGAATTAAGCAGACCACTCTTACCCAGTCCAAAGATCAGGGCTTGATCCATCACCGTTTTTTAGCTCACTGCACCATCCCAGCTCAGAACTTGGCTATATGCAAATTAGTCTGTTCCTGTCCCAGTGCATGATGGGAACAGGGCAAACCAAACTACCAAGCCAATTCTTATACTGGGAAGGAAACAAGCTTCCGGGGACCGGTTTCTGCCATTTCAGGCGTCGTCGGCCCGGCTTGCTTGAATCCTGATGGTGCAATGAGCAAGGGACTCACATCTGAGTATACCCTTCCACGCTTATGGTGGACAAAATGATTCAGAAAAGGGGGTGGTGATGAACAGAGTGCCTGAATTAAGCAGACCACTCTTACCCAGTCCAAAGATCAGGGCTTGATCCATCACCGTTTTTTAGCTCACTGCACCATCCCAGCTCAGAACTTGGCTATATGCAAATTAGTCTGTTCCTGTCCCAGTGCATGATGGGAACAGGGCAAACCAAACTACCAAGCCAATTCTTATACTGGGAAGGAAACAAGCTTCCGGGGACCGGTTTCTGCCATTTCAGGCGTCGTCGGCCCGGCTTGCTTGAATCCTGATGGTGCAATGAGCAAGGGACTCACATCTGAGTATACCCTTCCACGCTTATGGTGGACAAAATGATTCAGAAAAGGGGGTGGTGATGAACAGAGTGCCTGAATTAAGCAGACCACTCTTACCCAGTCCAAAGATCAGGGCTTGATCCATCACCGTTTTTTAGCTCACTGCACCATCCCAGCTCAGAACTTGGCTATATGCAAATTAGTCTGTTCCTGTCCCAGTGCATGATGGGAACAGGGCAAACCAAACTACCAAGCCAATTCTTATACTGGGAAGGAAACAAGCTTCCGGGGACCGGTTTCTGCCATTTCAGGCGTCGTCGGCCCGGCTTGCTTGAATCCTGATGGTGCAATGAGCAAGGGACTCACATCTGAGTATACCCTTCCACGCTTATGGTGGACAAAATGATTCAGAAAAGGGGGTGGTGATGAACAGAGTGCCTGAATTAAGCAGACCACTCTTACCCAGTCCAAAGATCAGGGCTTGATCCATCACCGTTTTTTAGCTCACTGCACCATCCCAGCTCAGAACTTGGCTATATGCAAATTAGTCTGTTCCTGTCCCAGTGCATGATGTTATGTTATGTTATGTTAATTGGCTCTTCTATAGCGCAACGGCTACTCACAATGGAGTGTCCCGGCGCTTTGGCGAAGAGGACCTTTAATGGAAAGGAAACATAACTGAAAATAAAAGACAACACGATTCCTAAATAAAAAGCCATGTTTTTAATGCCTTTCTAAAAGACAACAGACTAGGGGCCTGTCTAAGAGCAATTGGAAGTTCATTCCAAGCACGTGGGGCCAGGTAATGAAACGAACGCCCCCCTTGTCTGGCTCGTTTGATGGATGGAACGCGCATTGTAGACAAGGAGGCGGAGCGAAGAGCTCTGCTCGGTTGGTACAAAGCAAGGCGCTTTCTAATATACCTAGGGCCCAAATCATGGAGGGCCTTATAGGTAAGCGTCAGGCTTTTAAACAGCACCCTTTTGGCTATAGGAAGCCAATGCAATTCCTTCAGCAGATTGGAAGCACTAGCTCGTCTAGGTAGACCATAAATGGCCCGAGCAGCTGAGTTTTGCACGACCTGAAGTCTTCTTACAAGATACTTAGGAAGACCTAAATAAAGGACATTAACATAGTCCAGGCGCGACCCTACCAATGCCTGGACAATAACCCTTCGATGATTCACAGAAACCAAAGGGAGGAATTTCCTAAGCATCCGTAGGATACCAAAGCACTTCCCTGCAAGACAGGCTATTTGAGGTCCAAAAGTCAACTCGTTGTCAACAATAATACCAAGGTTTTTAGCCTTGGTACTGGCATTGGCAGGGGGAAAAAGATCCTGAGGCCACCAGTTCTTCCAGTTTGGTTCGGAGACACACCCGAAAAAGAGCAGCTCCGATTTATCGGAGTTGCATTTCAGGCCATGCCTCCTGAACCAATCAAAGACTGCCTCTAAGCAGCCTCTGATGCGGGTCCCATCAAACACCTCGTTCTTATTCTGAGTGAACAAGAGCTGGGTGTCATCAGCATAAGACACGATCTGGGCGCCAAACAACTCCGCAACCTCTGCAAGGGGGGCCATAAAGATGTTAAAAAGCAGGGGGCTAAGAATAGACCCCTGAGGGACCCCCACTTCCAGGGCTGACATAGCTGCGGAGTGAGGTGGCGCCCAGATCGTTTGTCGACGGTTGGCTAGAAATGATTTAAGCCATTTCCACACCGTCCCCCTTAGACCACAATCCCAGAGTCGAATTAGGAGAGTGTCATGGGGAACGGTGTCGAACGCCGCCGACAAGTCTAACATAACCAACATGGCCTTTCCTCCTGAGTCTAAAACCTCCCTAATGGCAGTGGTGACTTCCAGTAATGTGGTCTCGGTGCTATAATTCGCACGAAACCCAGATTGAGTACTGTGCAATAAGTTGTTAATCTCGATAAAATCGGAGATGGATCGATGCACATGTCTTTCCGCCACCTTTGCCAAAGCAGGGAGTAGGGAAATAGGCCTATAGTTGGCATGTATGATGGGATCCAAAGTTGGTTTTTTTATTAAAGGAATAATACAGGCGCTCTTCCAGGCCTGTGGCACAATGCCGGCGGACAATGAGGAATTTAGAATGGAATTAATGGGACTATTTAGCACAGAGGCTATTTTGTTAAGACACGAGACCGGGCAAGGATCAAGGGGAGAGCCCGATTTCAAGCTTGTCAAATGATCCAGTGAAGCAGTAAGGCTTAGCTGCGGAAATTCCCAAAGAGTGGGAATAGCAAGAGAGATAGCATCAGGATCCACAGCCCGAGGCTGAATGGAATGAGTGGCAAGGTCGGCTTGAATAGTGGTTATTTTCTCAACAAAATAACGTGCAAGTTCATTCAGCCAAGATTCTGAATGACACTGCACATACGTGGCTAAGGATGGGGAAGTGAAGTCTCTAACAATTTTAAAAATTGATGATGATGATGGGAACAGGGCAAACCAAACTACCAAGCCAATTCTTATACTGGGAAGGAAACAAGCTTCCGGGGACCGGTTTCTGCCATTTCAGGCGTCGTCGGCCCGGCTTGCTTGAATCCTGATGGTGCAATGAGCAAGGGACTCACATCTGAGTATACCCTTCCACGCTTATGGTGGACAAAATGATTCAGAAAAGGGGGTGGTGATGAACAGAGTGCCTGAATTAAGCAGACCACTCTTACCCAGTCCAAAGATCAGGGCTTGATCCATCACCGTTTTTTAGCTCACTGCACCATCCCAGCTCAGAACTTGGCTATATGCAAATTAGTCTGTTCCTGTCCCAGTGCATGATGGGAACAGGGCAAACCAAACTACCAAGCCAATTCTTATACTGGGAAGGAAACAAGCTTCCGGGGACCGGTTTCTGCCATTTCAGGCGTCGTCGGCCCGGCTTGCTTGAATCCTGATGGTGCAATGAGCAAGGGACTCACATCTGAGTATACCCTTCCACGCTTATGGTGGACAAAATGATTCAGAAAAGGGGGTGGTGATGAACAGAGTGCCTGAATTAAGCAGACCACTCTTACCCAGTCCAAAGATCAGGGCTTGATCCATCACCGTTTTTTAGCTCACTGCACCATCCCAGCTCAGAACTTGGCTATATGCAAATTAGTCTGTTCCTGTCCCAGTGCATGATGGGAACAGGGCAAACCAAACTACCAAGCCAATTCTTATACTGGGAAGGAAACAAGCTTCCGGGGACCGGTTTCTGCCATTTCAGGCGTCGTCGGCCCGGCTTGCTTGAATCCTGATGGTGCAATGAGCAAGGGACTCACATCTGAGTATACCCTTCCACGCTTATGGTGGACAAAATGATTCAGAAAAGGGGGTGGTGATGAACAGAGTGCCTGAATTAAGCAGACCACTCTTACCCAGTCCAAAGATCAGGGCTTGATCCATCACCGTTTTTTAGCTCACTGCACCATCCCAGCTCAGAACTTGGCTATATGCAAATTAGTCTGTTCCTGTCCCAGTGCATGATGGGAACAGGGCAAACCAAACTACCAAGCCAATTCTTATACTGGGAAGGAAACAAGCTTCCGGGGACCGGTTTCTGCCATTTCAGGCGTCGTCGGCCCGGCTTGCTTGGATCCTGATGGTGCAATGAGCAAGGGACTCACATCTGAGTATACCCTTCCACGCTTATGGTGGACAAAATGATTCAGAAAAGGGGGTGGTGATGAACAGAGTGCCTGAATTAAGCAGACCACTCTTACCCAGTCCAAAGATCAGGGCTTGATCCATCACCGTTTTTTAGCTCACTGCACCATCCCAGCTCAGAACTTGGCTATATGCAAATTAGTCTGTTCCTGTCCCAGTGCATGATGGGAACAGGGCAAACCAAACTACCAAGCCAATTCTTATACTGGGAAGGAAACAAGCTTCCGGGGACCGGTTTCTGCCATTTCAGGCGTCGTCGGCCCGGCTTGCTTGAATCCTGATGGTGCAATGAGCAAGGGACTCACATCTGAGTATACCCTTCCACGCTTATGGTGGACAAAATGATTCAGAAAAGGGGGTGGTGATGAACAGAGTGCCTGAATTAAGCAGACCACTCTTACCCAGTCCAAAGATCAGGGCTTGATCCATCACCGTTTTTTAGCTCACTGCACCATCCCAGCTCAGAACTTGGCTATATGCAAATTAGTCTGTTCCTGTCCCAGTGCATGATGGGAACAGGGCAAACCAAACTACCAAGCCAATTCTTATACTGGGAAGGAAACAAGCTTCCGGGGACCGGTTTCTGCCATTTCAGGCGTCGTCGGCCCGGCTTGCTTGAATCCTGATGGTGCAATGAGCAAGGGACTCACATCTGAGTGTACCCTTCCACGCTTATGGTGGACAAAATGATTCAGAAAAGGGGGTGGTGATGAACAGAGTGCCTGAATTAAGCAGACCACTCTTACCCAGTCCAAAGATCAGGGCTTGATCCATCACCGTTTTTTAGCTCACTGCACCATCCCAGCTCAGAACTTGGCTATATGCAAATTAGTCTGTTCCTGTCCCAGTGCATGATGGGAACAGGGCAAACCAAACTACCAAGCCAATTCTTATACTGGGAAGGAAACAAGCTTCCGGGGACCGGTTTCTGCCATTTCAGGCGTCGTCGGCCCGGCTTGCTTGAATCCTGATGGTGCAATGAGCAAGGGACTCACATCTGAGTATACCCTTCCACGCTTATGGTGGACAAAATGATTCAGAAAAGGGGGTGGTGATGAACAGAGTGCCTGAATTAAGCAGACCACTCTTACCCAGTCCAAAGATCAGGGCTTGATCCATCACCGTTTTTTAGCTCACTGCACCATCCCAGCTCAGAACTTGGCTATATGCAAATTAGTCTGTTCCTGTCCCAGTGCATGATGGGAACAGGGCAAACCAAACTACCAAGCCAATTCTTATACTGGGAAGGAAACAAGCTTCCGGGGACCGGTTTCTGCCATTTCAGGCGTCGTCGGCCCGGCTTGCTTGAATCCTGATGGTGCAATGAGCAAGGGACTCACATCTGAGTATACCCTTCCACGCTTATGGTGGACAAAATGATTCAGAAAAGGGGGTGGTGATGAACAGAGTGCCTGAATTAAGCAGACCACTCTTACCCAGTCCAAAGATCAGGGCTTGATCCATCACCGTTTTTTAGCTCACTGCACGATCCCAGCTCAGAACTTGGCTATATGCAAATTAGTCTGTTCCTGTCCCAGTGCATGATGGGAACAGGGCAAACCAAACTACCAAGCCAATTCTTATACTGGGAAGGAAACAAGCTTCCGGGGACCGGTTTCTGCCATTTCAGGCGTCGTCGGCCCGGCTTGCTTGAATCCTGATGGTGCAATGAGCAAGGGACTCACATCTGAGTATACCCTTCCACGCTTATGGTGGACAAAATGATTCAGAAAAGGGGGTGGTGATGAACAGAGTGCCTGAATTAAGCAGACCACTCTTACCCAGTCCAAAGATCAGGGCTTGATCCATCACCGTTTTTTAGCTCACTGCACCATCCCAGCTCAGAACTTGGCTATATGCAAATTAGTCTGTTCCTGTCCCAGTGCATGATGGGAACAGGGCAAACCAAACTACCAAGCCAATTCTTATACTGGGAAGGAAACAAGCTTCCGGGGACCGGTTTCTGCCATTTCAGGCGTCGTCGGCCCGGCTTGCTTGAATCCTGATGGTGCAATGAGCAAGGGACTCACATCTGAGTATACCCTTCCACGCTTATGGTGGACAAAATGATTCAGAAAAGGGGGTGGTGATGAACAGAGTGCCTGAATTAAGCAGACCACTCTTACCCAGTCCAAAGATCAGGGCTTGATCCATCACCGTTTTTTAGCTCACTGCACCATCCCAGCTCAGAACTTGGCTATATGCAAATTAGTCTGTTCCTGTCCCAGTGCATGATGGGAACAGGGCAAACCAAACTACCAAGCCAATTCTTATACTGGGAAGGAAACAAGCTTCCGGGGACCGGTTTCTGCCATTTCAGGCGTCGTCGGCCCGGCTTGCTTGAATCCTGATGGTGCAATGAGCAAGGGACTCACATCTGAGTATACCCTTCCACGCTTATGGTGGACAAAATGATTCAGAAAAGGGGGTGGTGATGAACAGAGTGCCTGAATTAAGCAGACCACTCTTACCCAGTCCAAAGATCAGGGCTTGATCCATCACCGTTTTTTAGCTCACTGCACCATCCCAGCTCAGAACTTGGCTATATGCAAATTAGTCTGTTCCTGTCCCAGTGCATGATGGGAACAGGGCAAACCAAACTACCAAGCCAATTCTTATACTGGGAAGGAAACAAGCTTCCGGGGACCGGTTTCTGCCATTTCAGGCGTCGTCGGCCCGGCTTGCTTGAATCCTGATGGTGCAATGAGCAAGGGACTCACATCTGAGTATACCCTTCCACGCTTATGGTGGACAAAATGATTCAGAAAAGGGGGTGGTGATGAACAGAGTGCCTGAATTAAGCAGACCACTCTTACCCAGTCCAAAGATCAGGGCTTGATCCATCACCGTTTTTTAGCTCACTGCACCATCCCAGCTCAGAACTTGGCTATATGCAAATTAGTCTGTTCCTGTCCCAGTGCATGATGGGAACAGGGCAAACCAAACTACCAAGCCAATTCTTATACTGGGAAGGAAACAAGCTTCCGGGGACCGGTTTCTGCCATTTCAGGCGTCGTCGGCCCGGCTTTGACGGACAAAGCGTCAGCTGGAATGGAGGAGTGCCGCTAATAAGAGGAATTGTTTGCTGCATGCAACTTACTTACCAAATTCAACAGGACAACTCCAACAACATACAGAATACAGATACAGTATCCATTGTTTTCTTCTATGAGTGTGACTGCATGTGGTTAGCTTTAGTTTGTACCCAAAGATTTCTTTATCTTCAATTATTGTTTGTCCATGCTGTGCTTTTTTTTTCTTCTCTCAACAAAACCTACCGAAAAAGAAACCCCCATTGCCATCCATTTTCCAAACCCTAACCCTCTTCCCCCGGGCTGTGTGGTTTTGCTTGATGTCTGACTAAATGACATCAATAATTCCACACACTTGCTGGGGAGGATAAGGTCATAGCAACAGGCTGGTGAAGGAATACGAGGATATCTTCTAGACTTACTCAGCTTCAGTACTATTTCTTGTAGTAGTAGGAGCCAATGTCAACTAAATTCAACGCAAGTACTAGTTATACTTGCAATACTTTACCATTTGTTAGGCTACATTGTGGCACTGTTCTAGTTTACTGTCACCTGCTATTTTCTCGATCGTACCGTAACCGTTGTAATGCTACAGTAAGGATAAACCAGGTTTCGTTTTCTTTTTTCCCATAGGCATGCAACTGCCACTGTGTCACACCACTAGTACCACCGCAATGAGGAAATTTCATCCGCCCAGGATTGCCAACCTTAATCTCCATTTCACGTGGAGCCAGCCCTGGGCCTAGCCCTAATTTCTAACACAAATTACAGGTAAGATAAGCGTTTGGTGGGAGGTAGTATAATGGAGTATTAGGACTAGACGAGAGATTGACGGTAGTACTACTAAAGTCCTATGACTCTTCAGGAAAACAAACTTACTGTTACACCCCCACCCACCAGACTGAAAAGCAGTAAAAAACAGGTATGGTCAGATAAAGTTCAAAAAAGTATATTTATGTAGCCCTAACAAAATAATCTCCCTCAAGACCCTCCCTAACCCCAACGATTGTCTTTGAAAAGTCCCAAAAAGAACCCAACTCCCAAATCCCTCCCCCCAAAAGTCTCTAAAAAAAGGGCAAGGGACACTCCACTACTGGAGGGTGCTGGTGAATTTTGCGGCCAGGGCATCATATTCCTTGGCGGAGGGTGGCAAGGTCGAAGCGGAGGCCCTCCACCAAGTTCTTGTACCTAAGGACCTCCTGCTCCAGGTAGGACATTCGGACTCCTAGGCGGCGCTGGCGTGCCTTGCAGCTCCTGTGGGGGGCAGCTGGTCTTTTTGCTGCTTGGCGGTGGCGGTTGGCTTTGTTAGCCCGGCTCCGTACCGCTGGAGCACTGCGCTGGCTGGCAGCCCGTGGGGTCACGGAGGAGGATGCAGCTGTCCCAGTCGAGGATGTTGTGGTTGCACCGGTCGACTGCGTGTCCTCCTCCTTCTCCAGGGCCTCCAGCCGCCGATATTCGGCAACAGTGGCATCCAGCCTCCGTTGCCGGGCCATTCGAACCTGCTCCCTCCGTGATGTCGATTTGGAAGGAGCAACTATATGAAGAAAGAAAGACATAGTCTGTAACCAATGCTCCTTCACATTAATAACACAAAGTGATTGAGCCGAAAGTTGTGTCACAGTACAAGTAGCAAATTGAAAGCACAGTACATAACTATTGAGGACAGTATCTATCTAACCTCCCACTTCTGCATCCTTGCTCTAACATTAGTGGGAGTTTAATGAACAAATTCTACGACCACTATGGACTTCCATTACAGTCGACTATGACAGTACACCAGTCTTATTCTTCTTCTTCTCTCTTGTTTAGGAAAATTGGTACGTTATCTTATGCAAGCCGGCAGAATGCCAGCGCAGTGAACTTGCACCCGAGAAAAACAGACGCACACCATGATGAGTGAGACAGACTTGCGTTACTGTACCGGTCCAGTACATGCAGGTGGTGAAGCTATTACTTTTCTATTACGGGTGGCACTGAGAATACTCTGTTACAAGGGCTACAGCTTAATTAATTTACCTTTCACCCTACAGTGCAAATGAGTACTAGAAAAGGAAAATGAAGAAGCTAAATAATTAGATTATCTATCACTTCACATGGGATGTATTTGATGACATATGGGATGACTTTAGGTGCTTTGCTTATTATTGAGTGAACAGTGATACACCCACACATGAATGACGTACTACTACTAAACTAAAGTTATTAAGAGAGGTACGGAGTGTCCACCGTAATAACCGGATATATGCTGTGCTTGCAGTTGCAATACAAACTACTGCTACTATTCATGGTAGTATTGGACAAATTTACAATTTGTTTTCCTTGCCTTCCCTACACTGGAACGGACGTGCGGGTGCGGTGTTACATGCTCTTCAAGGTAACACTTAGTTCATCCAGCGACCATCTACTCTCTCTAGATACACATGTGCTATCTAAGAGTCAGATAATACCATGCTCCAGGCATCCATCCATTCAAAGTATATGCACACATACAGTTTCTGTTTCACCCACCCAGGCTGTTGTCCTTCCACCCATCCTTGCTTCATCATTGACCCAGCCATGCACCATACCATATTCTTTCCTTCCCAGCCACCTCGGGGGCCAAGCAAACACATATCATTCTTCTTTGCCAGCCATCATAAAATTTCTCGTCCTTCCACACTTACTTACACCCTTGTTTCGCTTTTCGTTCATCCCATCCATCAAGTTCATCTAAGATCTTATTGGGATTCTTCTCACCAAAAACTTCACAGCTAAGTCGAAGTACATTTCGAGGAGGCTACTACCTGGTTGATTTGTAATACACCCGTGCAGAAAGCACACTATGCAGTCTTCAATCTCAATAAGTAAGGAATATATAGCTTACCTCTTCCCGCCACCACCGTGCGAACCCTCACAGGAACGTCCGCCGGCACTTCCACCGCATCCTCCCCAGAGTCCTCGCCCAACACCACCACCTCTGCGCTGGCCCCGCCACCAGATGTTACACCTACAAAGTACATTTAAGAATGTTAGAAATACACCACTCACTACTATATAATATTTGGTCTAGGAGGAATAAAGAAATTTAAAAAAAACGAAATACAATGTAATAATTTGTAACTGTATACTCTACAGTAAAAATGTCCCTTTTTCCAGGGAAGGCTGTTGTCTTGCTGCACTTTTTGGCACAACTGATGAATGCTTGCTTTTTATTTGTAACACACAACACTTTTTCTCCTAACAGAAGCTTGACTTCTAAGAACACGATCAGGGTCAAGCTCAAGTTCAAACCAGGTGAGAGCTCAGCTCGACCACAAGAAATGTGTCCAATTAATTGTTAGCACTAAGCACTTTTCCATTTTCAGTTAAACGTTTACTTTTATGACAAAGTTGATTTTAATAAATGTGTTTAGTTTTAATAAAGCTTTTAAACTTAAATAGACTCTGTGGTTTTTGGTCCTCCAGACTAGAGTGGATGAGCTAAAGGTTTTGGAATTTTTGCAAGCATGAGTGCCTCTGACACTTCTTGACTGTGACTCCGTACTCTTGTCCTGCGTAGGATATTCTAATGATCATTGGGGATCAATCATCGGTGACTTAGGGAGCTAAATGACTCTGCCACACTATCTACTCAGTAAGGAGATTGGGGGTTCTTCAAAGTCTGATATCACTGAGGTATGTGGAAAGAAAGTCTACCTGCGCCTATTATAATTGATAAACAATGCACTATTTAGTGTTCATAGTTCGGTTTGTGCAGATTTGTCCCTGCAACAGTAGTAGAATGGATTGTCCTCCTATCCAAACCAAAAGTAAAGTAGTATCTTATTCTTTCTTGGTGGTCATTCACCTTTTTATTGTTGGCAATTGTCAAAGCATAAACATTTAGAAGACTTGAAAAGACATTATGGACAATCCCAGAGGACTGCACTCAGTGCATAGAGCTATTGCTGACTAGAATGGGAGTCCAATGGAATTGACAAATGTGCAATCTTAGTTAGCTACACAGACAGACTAATAAGAATAATCTAGTAATACCACAGGGAGTCATAGTCGAGGCAGGATAAGAATTTAGATCCAGTCTACAAGAAGATCAAAGACGATTTAGAAAAAATCGAATGAGGAACGCTAGGAAAAAATAGGTACTCTTTATTAAAATTAAAACTTACTGGGGCCAGCAAAGGAGCCCTCGCCTGCCCGATCCTGGCCTGCATCCTCCTGAACAGCACCCTCCTCCTCCTGTGTCCTCTTGCCCTTGGGGGGAGCTGATGTACAACATGAAAGAAAGAAAGACCAGAAAACATGGATGAGATTTGTCAACCAAACCAAACATTTCAAAAGAACAATAACAAAATATTTTGGAGAAATAGCAAATAGATAGACAACTATTCCACGGGATATATTGACCTATCTCATGTGGTATACTACGTTATTCGTATTGCCTGATTTGCGGACCGTTGACTTTGAAAGTTCCTATGTAACTCAATAAACAGACTACTAAAAAGGTTTGCCTAGGCCTGGCAGGCAGCAGTCCGCAGCACGCGAAGTGACAGACAAATTCCATCCTGCTTGCAGATCAGTGAATACTCAAACTATCAATCCACCGACCACCACCACTATTTCTTCTTATAGCCATGTGTCTAAAGGAAGGACTGGACTTCAGTCTGTTGGGGCTGATTTAGAAGTCCCTTGCGGCTCATTTTCCTCCATTGTTGCGTGACTTTTGTGACGCAGCGGCAGAACAAAAGAGTCGCCATGGTGCGGCGTATATATTTTAAAAAAAAACGCATATGGGAGATGCATCACGTTGTAAAGCCCTGCGCCATCAGGGGGCGTTCCGGCGCAAGGGAGGGCGTTCCTGCGCAGGAACGAATCCTAAAAGTGGCTGAGGGAAATCTACAAGATGTCAACCAGTCACTTTTAGGACAATGATGCGTGACTCAAACCCTGCGCCTGCTTGAAGCCGACGTACGGCTTGATGCAGCATTGGGGAGATAGGGCACCCCAGAGCATTGCTGGAGCTGCGCCATCGTTGGCACGCAACTCCAGCAATGCGCCGCCTTTACGGCACAGATGCGTAAGGCTTCTGTGACGTTTTGGGCCAATGGGTGGTGGTGGCATGGCGCACAATTACTGCCGCATCCCTGCTACTTTGCAGGGATGCGCCGGTAATTGAAAATATAACCCTTAGTGTCTAGCATTACGCAGTTCTTATCTTTACACTACACTCATACATAATTTCTCAGGCCAATGAAATGAACACAAAATACAAAACAAATAAGCATAGTAGCAAGCAAGGCTACTGAGAAGGAGAGCAGTGCACCTGAAATGCATAGAAGATTTTGAAATATAATTTACCTACAATGTAATCGGCAGCATTATTGCTCTTGGTAAAGAACAAAGATTTGCAAATAACAGAGCCGGATAAAACAGAGTAGTGATGAATAGCTACTACTACTCACCAAGCCCGGGGACCTCTACGCCGAGCGCGTCCAGCAAGTCCCGTTCCCGGTCCATGACATCCGTCCAGCGGTGGGTGGCCTGGTTATAGGTGCGCCGGACCCCAGAGAGCTTAAACATGGCCCGGCACACCTTCTCCCACCGCTTCCGGCGCTCCCGGATGCCATAGCCGGTTGCGATCTTGCCGCCTCCCAGGATGGTCTTGGGGAGGCGGCGCTGGACGTAGAAGATTAGTGCGCCCACCTCCTCCGCGCTAAAGATCTCCCGTGGCACCACTTGCTCCCCCCTCAAACGCCCGCACGGGAGCCGGGCACGGGGTGCGGGACCCTTCCCCTTCTCAGGGTGCTTCCCGGCTCCCTTTACCATGGTCTGGGCAGAAATAAAGTTAAATGATAAAGAAGAAATAGAATAGTGAAGAAGAAAAGAAAAGAGTTTAAAAAAGTAGTTTAAAATTAACTAAAAGTAGCAGAAAACACAAAAATATAGAGCTAGAAAAATAGAGGGATAGATAATAAGTAAAATAGATCAAATAAACTTCAAACAAGCAAAGGATGGCAGAGATTCAGAGAGGATACAGAAAGCATGCCCAGAACCATAGCAATGAATGAGAAACAAGATGGCCGCGCCCATTCACGACCGCGTGGGTAAGTTCGCGCGAGATTTTCCTCGCGATCACGCGCGAAATTGTACTAGCGAGCAGCACACTTTGCGAGATTACACATAGCGGCCGGAAACAGAATTACGTCACGCAAACAAGATGGCCGCGCCCGTGTACGACTGCGTGGGTAAGTTCGCAAACGTATCACTACAAGCGCCTTGCGAACATGCAAAAAATCACGCGAACATACACGCCGCAAAAATAAAAATAGTGTATTCGCACGCATTCGCGGCTTCCGAAATCGATCTCGCACGGATTCGCGCCCCGCAAATCGCGCGAAATTGCAGAAAAACGATTTTTGCTAAACTGAAAGCAATCACCAGGTGCAAAAGTTCAAACTTAACATTAGTAACCATTCACTCTAGTGCTTCCTGAGGGGCCCCTCCAGAGTTCAGTTGCCTATTTGCAACTATTCTATGACCCTGCTATGACCCAAACAGCAGGCTCATAGAATAGCTACAAGTAGACCATAAAGGTCCTGTGAAAAAAAATTGCACTGCAACAGAAAGCAAATTACAGATAAGGAAGGAAGCAGGTGCCAGCCAGACTGAAAGTTTCAAAATTACTGACACATTAATCACCCCCAAATTAATTCATGGCAGTTGAAGAAGGGCAGGTGTGCTTGTTTTCACTGCAACAGAAAGCAAATTACAGATAAGGAAGGAAGCAGGTGCCAGCCAGACTGGATGTTTCAAAATCACTGACACATTAATCAACCCCAAATTAATTCATGGCAGTTGAAGCAGCGCAGGTGTGCTTGCTTTTTTTCACCCCCATAATATACAGTGACAAACAAACCTAATGGGTGGCAGTGAGGATGTACCAGAGGGTGGCATGGGTGTACCAGAGGGTGGCAGTGGTGAAACAGAGGGTGCTGTGAACCTGTGATGATAAACCAGATGTAGAAACAACATAGTCGCGGCCGTTGCGAGCCGAAAATTAAGTTCGCAATTGCGAAATGGTCCACAAATCCTCGAGAACGCGCGCCAACACAAAAAACCTAAAAATCCGCAAATCCGCGAGAGTTCGCGTATTTTTGCGGATTGCGAATCTGTAAATTCGCAAATTCGCGTACGCGAGATCCGCTAGATCCGCCCATACTTAAGAGTCATTAACCCATTGTCTACAACAGAAAGTGATTTTTCCAAATTAACACGGTCAATTTCCCGTATTTTTTCTGCTGTCTCAATTTGAGTTACTTTCCAAGCTTCGTTGTAAGCTGCATATATAGAGGCCGCTATGAAACGTTTTTGACGCTGTTTGCGTGGTCCCATGATGAAATCACGCAAGTCAGCACCTTCTTTAAGTAAAGTTAAGTGTTGCTTAATTTCTGACAGTGTGGATGTTTGTAGCCATTCGAGGCAGAGTTTCCCTACACTGTAAGTAGTTACTATCCCTGGATGTTGTCTTTGGGAGTATCTAGGGTCTGGCCTGGTCAATGTGAACCCTTGTATTTTGTTCAGGAATCTATCTTGACAGTTATTTGTGTCTGTGGGCCAGATCAACCATTTTTTCCAATCAGGATGTGTTCTGTTTTGGTTAAAAATATAGGATACGTCTATCTCAACATCCGTAGTGCTATTACTGTTAGGAGTTGGTTTTGGAATAGACGGTTTATTTAAGTCTTTGATTTTGGCTAGGCCAAGACAGGTCGTCTGTTGAATTGTATCATTCAAGAATATAATTTGTTCTGGGATCATGCAGGCTCTAAATAATGATTCTATAGCTTGTACCTGCCAATCTTTTGTACCCCAGATTGTCTTTGTTTCAATATTTTTGTTCCAGAAATCAAAACCGAATGTTTTCATATTTTCAAAAAATGTCTCTGAATAGATTAATTTTGTATTTGTGAGCATCGTTTTCATTCCTGTCTTATTTGATAATTTAAAATAAAATGTTTCTGCATTGCCTGTGTTGAACCCTGAAAAGTATGAATATTTGTCATAAAAAGTTTTCGAACTGCCTTTTGGTGGAGTTGCACAATGTTCCCATTGATTATAATTTAAAACATTTCTAGGTTGAGCAGATTTATGCAGATAATGGTTACCATAGTGGTTAAAACAATACATCTGGTCATAATTAGATGAACCCTGTAAATAATCATGTTCTATAAATTTAGCTGACATCACTAGATCAGACATCATATCATTAATACTTTCAAAGTCCCAATCATCAGCGAATGTGCTTGGTTTTACAAAATCACTCAATGAAATCTTGAATTGATGAGGATACTTCAAGAGCTCAACCGGACCATAGATTTCGTAATCAGTTTTGTCCCATGCTACCCCACCGGGTATAGGATTGGCTGTGAAGTTCACTGAAGAAAGTTTTCTTTTCTCGATGTGTGAAGATTTGTGCGGTTTCAGGACCAAGTTGATATTCTGACTTGCTGTGTCCATTGTAACATATTTTCCCTCAATGAAATGTCCCAAGCATGGTACCATGATGAGCCAAAGTATGAGGATGAATACTCCTAGTGCCACCCAAAGTTCAATCCATGGAGAAATCAGATAGGTTTTTTTTAGTTGATGAAAGAGTTCTTTTGCTTTGTCTTTAAAAGTTTTTGTTGTTGGCTGTTCCTCAGGTTCACTCAGATCCTCTGAAAAATCATCGAAGTTGATGAAGTAGCCTGATGCTGTTCTGTTAATTGTTTCAATTGCTTCTGGATTCCTTTTTGTTTTTGGAATTTTCTTTGTTTCATTAGCATAGTCTGTGGCTACATCATTGTAAATTGGTGTTTCTTGATGTAAGATTTTGATTTGGGTTTCCAGAGGTTTAAGTTCCATGGCTTTGTTGCATAGTCCTTGTTCTTTTACTGTAGGTTTATCGATTGTGATTAGTCTTTCAGTTTGAACCTCTGTGTTTGTAGCAAACTTTGGTGTTCTGCTACTTCTTGGGAGTCCACTTGGCCTGCTACTTGTTATCGGCCACATGATTGTGGTTTAACCAGGTCGATGGATACAACCCGGTTCTCCTTTTTACCAGCAAGGGTCGGTAGTACTACTGATCTTGTCCCGTTGACAGACAAGACAGGAACTGCTTTTCTGTAAGAAGGCCCAAATTCCTTCTTCACCGCGATCTTCTCTCTAACCAGATCCCCGATTTTTTGAATCCAGACAGGCCTTGCTGGGACAGGTGGTTTCTCCTCAGTGGTCATTGGCTGTAGTTTCAACTTTATGTTGCTCAGGTCTTTTCTTGTTTCGTTTAAGTCCTGTAAAATAGCCAAACGATCTTTGATATCAAAGCATTTTTCTTTAACCACTGAAGTTTGACTATCGAGGTCCTGGATTAACATTCTAGTCCCAAACAATAGTTCGTACGGACTGAGACCTCTCAGAGAATTTCCTGGCAGATTATTAAGACTACGCTGGACACTTATTAAATGTTTGACCCACCCAGCTCCCGAACCTAATACCTTTGCCGTTATAGATTGCTTTATGCCTTGGTTTTTTCTTTACACCATCCCATTGCCCTCAGGAAGGAAGTGACAAGAGTCCCGCAATGCAGTGCCCATGCTAGCCATGCCCCCCCACAAGCTCGAGAGCTAAAAGCAGGACATTGGTCAGAATGTAGCATGCTCCATGCGTATATGCCATTTTAGACTCGCAAATCTTTATATAACAGTTCAGACGTCAGCCGAGAGCTGGGGTCTACATTTTAAGTGTTGATAGTCTCTCTATGTTAATTTGACGCATTAATCATACTGGGTTTTATATATTTATTGTTCAATCCCGTCTTGAGCGAACCGCCATGGTAAAACACCGTCTCAGTCGCCACTGCGATCTCTGTTGCAGTTTGGACAGTTTTTTGCAAATATGTGATGTTGCAGACTCATTCCTGGCCACCAGTATGTGGATTGCAATTCTTCTAGAGAATCTTTGAGCTTGAGGTGTCTAAGACCCTCACCCATATGTGCGCCTGCTATTAACAAGCCTCTCCTGTTCGTGTTTGGAATTACTCTATCCCCCACTCCAGGGATTTGAGCAAAAGGAACAGAGTTTGCATCGATTATGTATGTATAATTGAGTGGATATTTGATGGGTAGCGCTGAGCAGTCGCCTTTTGATGACGTTTTCACCGCCAGCATTGTTTCCCCATCAATGTATTTTTCCGAACGCTTTTTTGTAGCTACGGAAGCCAATTTAGTTACTTCCGCTGTGGCTGTTTCAGCCAATGAATTCCATGCAGCGTGAACGCCATCACGCTGATGACTCAGTGAGTGTATCACGTGAGTCTTTGGTAGTTCTTTCTGAAAAAGAACTACTTGTTCCCAAAGCGATTTTTGCTTTATTGTGGCACCTGTGTCATCTTTGTAGTTGTTTTGAATCCATTTCTGTAAATCGTTATTGTATGATTTGACGCAGTAATACGAATCGCACACTATTAGTGTCGGGAATTCGCGATCGGCATTATCTAACGCCATTCTTAACGCTATTATTTCAGTCTGTTGTTCTGAATTATTTTCTACCGAGTGTGATTTTGTCACCAGAGGTCTCAATTTACCTCCGCGCCACACGTTTTTTACAATCTCGCATGTGGCGTTGTATGCTCGCTCTCCCCAAACCGAGGGTTGAGCATGTCCGTCTGTATATATTACACAGGCGTACTGTCGTATGAGCAGAATGTCGATTGGCAGAGGGTATTCTCTTTCATATTCTAAATTTTTTAATTTTTTCATGTTTGGTCCAAAGTAGTAATTCACTTTGTCTGTATCAAGGGAATTTTCCCATTGTAACCATTTTGGATTTAATGCCATATTAGGTAAATTACATGGGCTTATTAATGCCTCAAAAACTGATTCTGCTGTTACAACAGTAATCCGTCTGCCGTCAGCTTGGTCTTTTTCTCTTGCTACAGCTGTTTGGACCGCATGAACAATGTTTTCCTTAATGCTGAATGTTTTTTCAGTTTCTGTGTACAAGTGTGATTTGTATGCTATTGGTACCGTTTCTCCCTCATTAGAGGTTAGGTATGTGAATCCGCATCTTCCTGGGATGACTCGGATTACAAGGTTGCGTGTGTTATCGCGTGTTTGCAGTCTTGTTTTAACTAACATGTCTGTTTGTAAAGATCTCAAAATTTCTGTGTGTTTTTGAGTCCAATTGATTCTTTTAAAATCTGGTTTTATTAGGTCATAGAGAGGTTTAACCCTCTCCGCGTAATTTATAATGTAAGTTCTTCCGAAATTCAGGAAACCTAGAATTGATTGTAAATTTTTCAGCGTTCTTGGTGCTTGGATTACAGCACATTTCTCTAGGAAATTGTCTGCCAGGCTTTTGCCTTCACTTGATAGTTCATATCCTAAAAATAGGACAGTTGGATGGGCAATTCTTGACTTTTTGAAGTTGAATTTGTAACCCTCTGCTGCGAACCCAAGTATTATGGTGTGCACTCTTTTCAAGTGAGTATCCAAGTCATCGTCTGTTAGATAGATGTCATCGACATAAGATAATGCCTCATCATCATACATTTGTAGTAACTCTGTTACTCTCGCTGAGAATAATCCTGGGCTGTTCTTGAACCCCTGTGGCAAACAACAGAAATTTTTCTGTGAGCCATTTATTGAGAAAGCGGTCAAATATCTGCTATCTGGTGCTATATTTTGACAAAAGAATCCATTAGAGATGTCTAATGTTGTTTTGTATTTTTTGCGCACTATGCTATTCATTAGTGCGGCACTGTGTGAGTTTTGTACCGCAAACGTTTTGCAGCATGAGTTAAGGTGTCTGTAGTCCAAAACTAGACGATATGTATCATCTGGTTTGGAGACAGGAAACAAAGGATTGTTCATTTGTGAGGTGCATGTTTCAATCACCCCCTGGTATTCAAGTTGATCTAAGATCTCCCTGACCTGTTTTTTAGCTTCTTGCTTAATTGGGTACTGCCTCTGTGCAGTTGGTTGAGATTTTAACTGGATTTTGTGAGGAGGTGAGTCCTCATCCCATCCTACGTGGTTTTTATATAATGCAGGAGCTTGGGCTACTGCCCACTTTCTTGCAAGTGTATATTTTTTATGTATTGGAATGTGTTTTGAGAAGGCAGGCATAATCATTTCTTCGCCATGAGGGCACTCCCTGACAAACTCTGGTGGCCAGTCTTTTTCAGCTAGAAGGATGTCATAACCCTTGGAGAGATTATCCCAAAATAGACCCCTTATTTTCGTAGTCTTATCTCCCTCTATACGTAATGTTATTTCATATATTTTATGAGATTTGCTAACTCTGGTATCTGCAGTTTCCACCTGAATGTATTCATTCGTGTCCACTGTCTCCAGATGATTCATCAGGATCTTGCGAGCTATGCTTCTGCTGCGCTGTCTAGCATTGTCTGAGCCCACTCTCCGTTTTTCAGCTGAGTCCTCAGGATCCTCGGCATGTTTGATTACTTTGATGCTGGCTACCTTTTTCTTTGGAAATTGTAACTTTTTACTTTGATGAGCAGGTTCCTTGTCTTTGGACTTGACGTGCTCTTCCCTGTGTTCTGACCGTCCTCTTCTTTCCGATTTCTGCGAGGAAGTCTGAAAAGATCGAGATGGACGTGTATCAATATCTTGATATCTATCAGGTTTCTTCAGATTATCCCTATTTCTAAGGTTGTATTTTTTCTCAGAGGGCTCCCTCTGGGGAGACTTGTGTCCTTGATCCGGAGATCTTTCTCTCCGCCGAGGAGACCTTCCTCTGGTTTGGAATCTTTTTTCTTTGGGAGTGGATTGTTTATTTCCATCCCAGCTCTTTTTTGGAGTGTTTAGATTATTTTTAATAAATACCTTTTCAGGATTTTCAATTAGTTGGGGTTTCACTGGTTTCCCACCCAAACTATCTCTTCCTAGTTCTTCATAGGATTTTTCTATGATTCTGGCAAGTTCAAAAGGTTGTTCTGCTATATCTGTTTCTTTCAATCTTTGGCGGATGGCCACATTTGCTGCTTCCCCCTTTATGTTTGCTAGTAATATTGCCGAGACCTGTTTGAAGTCTTTCAGTAATTTCATACCCAGAGTTAAAGCAGGACAGGACCATATTAATTTTGAATTTGTTTTAGCACCTCTGGTATTACCGACATGGACGGAACACCATGTGTTTTTGTGTAAATGGAAGCAAAGACTGTGCCCCAAGTGTCACAGTCTTCCACATGTGGTGCGATCCCCATTGGAAGACAGATAGTCAGAATTCTGTGTTTTTCAACTGGGGTGGTATCCGGAAATACCGCCTCTATTTGAGTGATTTTTTGTGCTAACCAGAATGGAATTTGTTCCCTTTTAATGGGTACTTTACCTAGACAGGACTGTATGTTCTGTGGTGTTATTTTATTTGTGTTCCCCTGATGAGGGGTCAGCTGTGGAATTTTAATAGCTGGTTGGACTGTTGAAGTCCGCATTACATATTGGACTAATTGTCTGTGTATTTTAATCAGTTGTTTTAACTGTGTTAAAAGTTCTGGTTTTGACATTTTTTCAATGTCTGGATGTGGTGTGTAGCTGGTTAGAACCGGCCACGTTGCTCCTGGTCTACCTAGTGGACCGAGCCTGGTGATGTGATCTTTATGTTTTAGGGCGCCATTAAACCAGAGCAGGTGCTCTTGGTATTTTAGTGGTATTTCCACCTCCTCGAAAGGAGTGTACTCATCCGGAGGTTCCTCTATCTTGTAATAGTGGAATTCCTTTGTTACAGCGTTTGCTGCTGGAAAGTTTATCCATGAATAGAATACCTCTGTCTGCCGATATTCATGTGCCTCAATTACGAATATGACTGTACCACCTCTTGATGTCAGTCCATTTTCTATAAGTTTAAGTGTTATAGTTTTTCTTATGCTGACCGGGATGAGTATTGCGTCCGGGTCAGTCTGCAGGAGACTTATGTCATCCTTTAGGAGTTGAGCTGCTATTCTAGCCGCCTCCCTTTCTCCCTCGCTGTCTGACATTTTACTGACAGCAAGGTTTTTTGTTTTCGTTGCAGATCAGGTTTCTACGGAAACAAAGATTAGGTGCACAATATTTTGGAACACTGTATCCTTCAACGTTGAATAAACCAAAAACTATACATAGGAGTCTCCTCCTACTAAGTTTGGCGGATTTGACCTTTCACCCACTCCAGACGTCTTTGGAGGTTTTTATCGGAAAAAGGGGTCTGTGTGAAAAAGCACGACTGAGTTACTCTAATGTCTTGCGTTAGATTTATTGCCTATCCAAACCGTTGGGCGCCATGTAGTGTAGTTCCTATATTCCCAATAGGCTCTGCGCATTGGAATAATATCTTCAATAGTATAGACGTAGGACTGTGGTTAACTAGGTCTTCTACTGACGATATAAGACTTAAAGTTATGTGTGCCAGCTAGCTCAGAGTTCACTAGAAACTTTCTCGAATAGGCAAGGAGGAGTTTAACCTCCCTGGATAGACAAGAAGGGATTTAGTTTCTGACAACCATAGAACATGACAACTTTGCTCCCCCCTAATCAAGAGTATATCTCTAGAGTCGTGTGAAAACAAAAGACAACTATTTCACTCAGTCAGTACGTGCATTCTTAGTTTCACCAGTTTGTAGAGAAATAAGAGATGGGCGTGTTTCAATAAAAGATGTTATTTATTGATCAGTCTCTTTTCTCATAAAAGAGAAATGAGTCGCTATTATTGCAATGCTTATAGTTAGGTAAAGTACATACAGTAAAAACAGGATTATAAAATAATACTGTAAAAGCATTGATATGGTTTCTTAGCCATATGATATTTAAAATGGATAAAAGATATACATACATATATACATTTGACTAATCGTACTTAACTGGTGCTTCTAACTACGCCTACCCCGGTGTACCTGACCTAAGCCTAATACATGGGCAGGAGAAAATAAGTATCAGTTTAAGTTAAGTTTGTTTCGCCAAGAATCTGACTCAAGAATTCTCTGCAAGGGTTTAGTCAGTTCAGTACCTGGGATTTAGAAGGCTGGAAGGTTGGTATCTCTGTCTCAGGACTCGATATCCCAGTTACCCGCGAGGGCGGCTGGAAACGCCGGAGGCTGGATTTCTCAGCAGGAGAAAAGGCAGCATCTCTCTCAGCGCGTCAAAAGGGAGGGGCAGCGTCCGTGGGCTTCCTGCACCACCGTGAGTTTGCTTAGGGCAGCGTTGGTATATTTATACCTGAAAGGTGCCGAGTTTGACGTAAGGATGGACATAAGACGTCAGTAAGAATGTCATAAGGACTGGTCGTTCCTACATTCTTTTCAGGAGTTCTCGAGCAAAATCAAAACAATAGCTGCGGGGGATTTCCCAGGTCTGCTGGAGGTTTGGTTTGTTTTGAGAACTCGGTGTGCTTTCTAGGGGGCTGGAGGAATAGTGCTTGCTTAATGTGACAGCATGCGCTATGACCTAATCTGAAAACGGGTTTCTGTGCCGTTGTATGGACATTAGTTAATTAATAACCGGACAAGGGTCAGAAATAGGAGTATCAATATAGGTACCTAGATAAACACACTACAGTGTGGCCTGACTTCTGTAATGTTACAGTGATTTATTCAGCTCTAATTGTTATAGGCAGCCTTTCTTCCCAGTATAAGCACCGTGTAAACTCTAATATGACCGACCCACTGTTCATTGATAATAAAAAAAGTAAGGCTGTAGAATGTCTGTCTGTCTATGGCAACTCAAGCTTGATCAACGTAAAGTACTTGGCTGTGTTAAAGTGCTAGGAATGTTTTTACACTTCCATTTTGATTGTTGTGCTTACTTTATTGCTTTAAATTTGTTTTTACTGTTAGTTACATTTCTGTAAATGCATTTCTGAAGTCACTCCTTAAGTTTAGTTAATTCCATTAACTAGTGATCTAGATACACACATTCTTTGAATGCTATATGCACATTTTCTATTCAATCATTTCACACCTTTTTAAGAGTGTAATCCTGACATCCTTACATTTGATTGAATATATTGTCCGTCAAGGCAAAACACAGGAGTGAAATACAATTTGTCACAGGTGGTCTGCTCAGTTCCGCTCCGTCCCTGAATGTTTGGGGGTGATTCGTGAAGCGGGGGTCTAGAAATAGGGGGGTTCCGAAACGTTTTTTACCCAGGGCAATTTTCCATAGGGACCCTTAGACACGGCTACAGCCCGAACTGCTGAACGAATTACACCAAATTGGGCAAAAAGGTAGAGTTTGGTCCATAGATTGTGCTTTTTGTTAAATGGTGTAAATCCGTTCAGTAGTTCCTGAGAAAATCAAGAGCCTCGTGGCTCCCGCCCTACCATAGCAAACTGCTTTCCTATTTGGAAGAGAGAGCAGGTTAATCTACGAAAAGTAATGCTGGCTTATTTACAAATAAAAATATATATCTGTGTTAATAAATAGATTTTTATGCAAATATATGTATGTATCATATGATATAAAATTATAATAAAATACAGGTGTTTTAGCATTTTCTGTCTCGTCTTGGTCTGTGTATCTATTTCGTCAGAGAGGAGTTAATACAGGCAATGGCAGACGGGAGGTTATACAGGTCTATTCTAGGTTGGTAGTCTGTTTTGAGTAGAGTTCGGCTGGCGGTGATGGGGAGCAGATAGTATTTCTGGTCCCCGTGGTTTTGTGTACTCCCAAAGTGTAAAGGAAGTTTATATAGGCCTATTCTAGGTTGGCAGTGTGTGTTGAGTAGGGTTCGGCTGGAGGTGATGGGGAGCAGATAGTATTTCTAATCCCCGTGGTTTGGTGTACTCCCAAGTGTAAAGGAAGTTTATACAGGCCTATTCTAGGTTGGCAGTCTGTGTTGAGTGGGGCTCGGCTGGTGGCGATGGATAGCAGAAACTTAAGTCAGAAGGGAGCTTATACAGGCCTATTGTAGGTTGGCAGTGTGCGTGGACTGGGGTGATGGTGTTGGTGTACCCCATTTGCAGTTCCTTAAAGATTGTAACATATAATTTCTGCACAATCCTTTCTCTGTTTGACAACACTGTTACCCCCAGTGTCTTTGTCATCATGTATATTTTTATCATCTTTGCCTTATTTGAAGTCCGCTTTTTTTACAGTATCTTCTACGTCTCATCGCAATCAGTTCCACAGTGTAGTGTCCATTCGTTCCAGTGTTCTTAGCCTTATTGTTCTTTTGCTGACTTACCAGTTTGTGTACAAGATCCGCTGTTTGATTTGTGCAGCCTTCTTTTGTGTATCTTCATTTGAGCAGCTTTTTTTTGTGTTTCTTGTTTTATATCTGACCTTGGTTCTTCAGTGCTTGATCCAGTGTCCTGAAGAAAGCAGTACATCTGTACACATGTAGTTTACTTCTCCACCACTCATGGACGCTCCTGCCCCTTTTTGCCACCGCCTTAGATCGGCCTTACCTATTAAATCTTTTCACTTGAACGTGATCTTTCTCTAGTGTATTCTCATCATAGTCCAAGCACATACATTGCATCATTTCATCTGCCCTTGCCCACTCTGTGTGGTGGTAACGCTACCAGATATTGCACTTTATACAGCACCTTGAGTGTACCCGCCCTAAAACGTGTCAATTGGCCATTGTACATGCAGACCTTGGACCACCGTTTTCATCCATTCTTGCATACTGAGCTGTAACCTCCAACCTCTGTTCTTCTTCTCCTACTTTCTCCTTTTCAATATTCGAATTCTCTTGGAAAGACCTTACCAAGACTTTCCAGAGAAAAAGTAAGAAGCTGTAATGCGCTTGAGTTGCACTTTTCATTGTTGTTTCGCTTTGTGTGTCATGACAATCATATAGACCATATTCCTGTATATGTTAAATAAAGCACTTGACAGAATGCATATTGACACTGTATTTATTTATTGTATTTATTTATTGCATTTTTTCAAAATAATTTACACTTAAGGTCAAAATTTGTTCTTTCATTGCCAAAATAAATATTAAATACATTCCATTGAGAGCACCATATATGCCGATATTACAGTAACAAAGTAGTAGAAATATTTGTAATGTATCAATTATTTTCCGTCAGCACCTAAAACAGTGATCTTATAGTTAAGACGTTTTTAAAATAGTTACAATGTATCAAAAAATATTTCATGTGAGCACCTCCAACACTGATATTACAGTAAAGAAATGTTTAACAGTTTCAATATATCACAAATCATTTTATGTGAGCACCATCAACGTCAATATTACAGTAAAGAAGTTGTAAAAATGGTTGCAGTATAGCTCAAAATATTGAACGTGAGGACTGCATTCAGTGATAGAACAGTAAACAAGTTGTAAATATATTTTCAATGTATCAGAATAACTCATTTCACTTAATTGATAACATGTTTCTTTACTACTGACAGATCTTAGATGTTACAGATGGCAAATGTCACTCACACAGTAAGCATTTTTTCTTGGCATGCTGTGCTGTATATTCACATGGTTTCTACAGTCCTGTCAACTTGTGTTATGTTGAGATGTTTGCAAGATAATTAAGAACTTTTAAAGAGATAATGGAAAGTTTTTTAGGGAAAGGTTATCTCAAATTTAGTAAAAAGTCTTGATAGGTCTGAAAGTTGGTACTCAGTGAATCATGAACTATTATTGTGTTGGTTAAAGGTTTCAAAATTGGGAAAAAACATTATAGAAATTAGATTTTTAATATGGAGAGTTTACATTTTATGGTACAGATGTGTTTTATACATAGATTTGAGTAAGTTGAGAACTTGGATGAAGAACAAGAAAGAAAGTACCCTTTACTGTTGTTAAAAGGTGGAAGAAATCCTGGTCATCACCAACATAACACCCTCATAACCGTGCTGCCTTTTTTAATAACATAAGAACTTTTTAAATGTAGGTGAGTGGGGGTGTGTGTCTGTGTTACAATGTAAAAATGTGTGTAATAGTTTCATTTAAGCACATACAGAGAACAAAATCATGCAAAATACTTCCAAACTTCCAAACTACGTACCCTACATAACCTTTGGACGATTGCATGTCCTCCTAAAGATGACGAAACGTTCAGATGTCTCCACTATCAACTTTATGTAACTTAAAAAGTAAAATAACTAAAAATAAATATTATAAAAATGTAGGAAATTAGTCTGAAAATAAATAAATATAAAAATTATTACATTTAAAAATTATCATAATCATTTACAAAACCTTTGAAATTCCCAAAAAAAACATAGATTTTCAGCCACGTTATAGTTAGGAATTAGCATTTAAAAAAACTTGGAAATTCACTGAAAAAAACATAGGTTTCACACATGTTATAGTTAGCTGGACATTTCTCTCGTACAAAACCATTGAAATTCCCTCGTCATAGTTAGTTCAGCTAACTATAACTCGCGCGCCCGCAATGCACTGCTGATGACGTCACATATTACATCACTCATGACATGGTCAGTGAAATCATTCATGACATCACTGATGACATCTCAAATGACATCACTGATGACATCATCCAGTGAATGTGTGTTTTTTTATTAAATATGTTTTATATGTGTATATGTAAAGGTCGATGGAAGAATAGATGGGTATATAAGTGTCTAAATGGATTATTTTGTTTTTGAAAAATTGATTGTATAACACATTGATTAGGAGTATCTTAGTGAATATATGGGTTACTGAGTAATGTTTAAATATATAATATCTGTATCAGTCTCTCACTTTGTATATAAGTGACTGCATGGGTTGGCAAGTAGCTACATGAGTGTCTATATGGGTTACTAGTTTTTTTGAGTATCAGTATAAATGTCTGAGTATCTGTATGATTCAGTGAGGGGTCTTACGTAGTGCATAGTTCCATGAATGAGTGACTCACTGCTTGTATGTTTTAAAGACAGCATGTGTGCAGAACGGTTTGGGTAGATGAGTGTGTTTATGACTGGCTAAATAGTGTCTTTATGTATAACTACATATGTTTTAAACTAGTATATGAGAGTATTGGTGCATATAAGTGAGTATATGGGAGAGTGAGAGATTGGAAGAGTTCCTGTATAAAGAAGTATGTGTTTATATAAGTGACTGTTTAAGAGAGTAAGTATGTGTACGTTACTGTAGAAGTGAGTGTAGTGGTGTGTGTATAACTGAATATGCAAGTAAATGGATGTTTGTTTCTTTATTAGCATGAGTGACTATGTGTGTAAGTACTCTATGGATGAGTGGTGGTGTGTAACAGGATGTATAGGTGTATGAGTACATATGATGAGTGAATACATGTATGAGTGACTATATAGGACTGTTGGTGAATGAGTGGATGTGTATTTACATCTTGGAATTACTGAATAGGTTGTTGTAACTGGTATTGGTATGTCCGTTTTTAAAAAAAATGTTAGTTTCTATTTTTGAATGTGTGTATCAAAGGTTATATTAGGGTAAGAGGTGGTCGGCAAATTTATCACAAGGATGATGTCATCAGTGATGTCATTAGTGATGTCATTTGAGATGTCATCAGTGATGTCATAAGTGATGTTACTGACCATGTCATGAGTGATGTAATATGTGACGTCATCAGCAGTGCATTGCGGGCGCGCGAGTTATAGTTAGCTGAACTAACTATAACGAGGGAATTTCCTATGTTTCAGGGGTGTTATAGTTAGCTGGACATTTCATTCATACAAAACCATTGCAATTCCTCCGTTATAGTTAGTTGTACTAACTGTAACTCTCGCGCCCGCAATCCACTGGTGATGATGTCTCATATTACATCATTCATGACATGGTCAGTGACATCCCTGATGACATCACTGATGACATCTCAAATGACATCACTGATGACATCATCCAGTGAATGTGGTTTGGTTCCTTATTTAAATATGTATTATATATATATAGCAATCTGCATTGAAGAATGAGTGGATATATAAACATCTGGATCGAGGATTTAATAGCAGTGTGATTGATTGTTTACTTGAGTAATTTATACTGTCTCACTAAATATATTGGATAGTCACTAAACTGTGTGAATATCTGTATTACTTGGTCAGTTGTTGTGTAAACTGCTGCACCAGTTGGTTACTAGCTACGTGAAAGTCTATATTATTTATTGATTAGTTAACTGATTATTTGTAATGGATTGTGAATGTGTGTTATGTTATGTTATGTTATGTTATGTTATGTTATGCGTTTTTATTAGGCGCACAGATGCTCCAGCCAAGGAGCGTCCTGGCGCCCGACAAGGCAGCTGCACAACACAACGAAAAAATAATCAGACAAATTTAAACTAGGGGAATAACAAAGTTTTCACCGCACGGCGAAAGGAGAACAGATCCCCAAGGGCACGAATGGCCGGGGGGAGGGAGTTCCAAAGCACCGCCGCCCGAACTTGAAAGGAGCGCCCGCCAGCTCTGCTCCGCTTAAAGCGCGGGACGACAGCCAGTTCTAAATCAGCAGATCTTAAAGCTCGGGCTGGAATGTAGTGGGCTTTGGTGGGGGATCTGTGACTGCTCAAAGATATGTGAATAGTTAATTCAGTACGTATATGAGGTTAAGACTACGTATTATAATACTTGTTTGAGTGAGTGAATATCTTTATGGGCGTGGTGATGAGCAAAACATTTCTCAATGGTACATGTCCAACAAAGTCAGTGGCAGTTGTTGTATATAAGTAAGTGTACATAAACCTCATTGATTGCATGAGTGACTGTGTAGATAATTGTATACTTGTAACAGTGATTTTATAACACACTAAGTATGAGTTACTATTCATATGAATACATTAAGTGATATTTGTATAAGTGTGTAGCTGAGTAAATATAAATAATATACATTGTTTGCAAAAGTGAGTTGGATGACTGCATTACTGAAAAGGATGTGTGCTGGTGTGTAATGTTAATATAAGTGTATAAGTATATTTGATAGTGTTCTATTGATCATTGACAACATGTATGAGTGAATCTATAGGTAAGTGATTAGATGTGTGTGTGGATCTAGGAATTACTGAGTGGGTTTTAGATACGTGTATTGCTGTGTCAATTGGGATTGAAATATGGTACTCTGTATTTTACAGTGAGTGATGAAAGGTTATAGTAGTGTATGATGTGGTGTATCTGATTGTCACATGGATGACGTCATCAGTGATGTTATCGGTGATGTCATTTGAGATGTCATCAGTGATGTCATCAGTGATGTCACTGACCATGTCATGAATGATTTAATATGTGACATCATCACCAGTGGATTGCGGCTGCCAGAGTTACAGTTAGTACGACTAACTATAACAGAGGAATTTCAATGGTTTTGTATGAGTGAAATGTCCAGCTAACTATAACACCCCTGAAACCTATGGTTTTTTCAATGAATTTCTAAGGTTTTTTAAATGATAATTCCTAATTATATGTGTTATCAAAAGAGACTAGCTTAAATATGACCAATATTGTTAGGACTCTGATTAGATTTGTCATGGGCACCTCATTGGTGAGCTCATGAAGCCCTCACCCACCAACCTGTTTGGTGGCATGCTTCATCATCGGGCCCACCCAGTGACACCTAATGTGTCCCGGGTGTGCTGCGACAGCTGATTACAGCGGAGCTGGTATTTTACTGAGAGTGCAGTGTGAGGTGTAAAATGAAGTGTGAGTTAAAACGGCTTGGCGAGGGTCCCAGTACCCGAGGGTAAATTAAATTTTAATAACTGGGCCCCCGTCCGCGGTTAAAATAAGGCTTGGGGATGTTTAAGGGAGGCGAATTACTACCTCCTACATCCATCAATTGGTCGACATGTTTTAGCCAGTGCCTTAAACTAAATCTGGCTTTCCTCAGGACCTTTTTAAAATAGAGTGTAGTGCAGGTTAAAAAGGAGTGTAATCCAGGCTATGTGTTACACTCACTAAGGTGTTTCCCTAAGTGTGAGAGGGGGTATTCCCTTCTCATGTATGCGCTTAGATTTTGCAGCCAATGCTTCCAGGAGTGAAGCGGTAAGGGGTTGACCAGCTTTTCTGGTCAGAGCCTGCCTTGTACCTGTTGTACCGGAGTACGAGGATGGTGAAACAGGTACAAGGCATAACCTGCTTGAAACCTATGTTTTTTTTTTTTGTGAATTTCAAAGGTTTTTTAAATGATAGTTCCTAACTATAACCTGCCCGAAACCTATGGTTTTTCAGTGTATTTGAAAGGTTTTTTAAATGACAATTCCTACTTATAATCTTCACCACTTCTCCATATTTTCAACAAGAAACCAAATCTGCAATGCTACCTAAAACATCAAGCAATAGTTCCACTTACCACTAACAAATTAACATCAACATTTAACTACTGTAAGAACGACGAATATGTACTGCGTGAATTACATCCAACTCACACCCATATTTAAAGAGCAAAATATGATAGAGGTTCTAATTATACACTTCCGACACCCAACAAAATCACACTACCCAGCGCCACCGCCACCACCACCACAACCACCCCCCGGGATCCCTCCCCCCTACTACCTCAGAGGCAGCGCAAAACAGGACAACGGACCTTTCCAAAATAATATGTCCCCTCAACAGGACACTAGCTCAATGTACAGAGATGTGGCAACCAAGTATGTGTAAGGGAAAGAACTCGAACATCAACAATAATGTACACAACACTAACACTACGCGGTGAAATACTATTCACAATTCACCATACATACCAAAAACTTTTCCGTGCGTAGATATACCATTGATACGTATAGTGTATTGAATAGTGGATGCAACCATATTATCTCAGACATTGGTGAATATTTCCGTCATGCAGCTGTGTTCACCCCCCACCCCCCTTTGAAACAGAAGTGGAGTGGGCTGGTCCAACGTACACAACGTCAACGTAAGACTATAAATAATTAGGCTACGCCTTGGGCGTGGTTCACTTCTGCAAAGAGAAGATACTGCGCCACAGCAAAAGTCTGCACCCTGCCACGTGGCTGCCGCCATGACCATGTGCCTCCTCGATACAGGCCCATTGGAAACTCAGCGCCACAGCCCAGCAGACTTATGTCTGTATGAACTACTGTCTTTGATCTACACTGTGGACAGCAGGGTGCACAACTTGAATTCAGCTTTGGATCTAAATTTGTCGTCAGTGTCTGTGCTGAGTACTGCCTACAATATACACTGCAGTCAGTAGAATTGACAACTTGATACCAGTTGAGCATAAGGACTACAGAAAACATTGAATTCAGTCTCGATTTATTTAAAGCAGCGACAATTGTACTATGTCCTCAGATTTTGTTAATGTATGAACAGTAGGAAATTCAGCCTTTATTTATTTAATGCAGAGACAATTGTACTATGTCTTCATATTTTCTTTAAATAAGTGACAAAATACATTCGTCCATGTCTGTGTCAACAACTGCCTTCAATCTACACTGCGGACAGCAGGGTTCGCAACTTCAATTCAGCTTGCCACCTACACTACGCACATTAGGGAATTCAGCCTTGATTTATGTAATACAGACACGATTCTACTGTATGTTTTCAGATTTTTTTTACATAAGTCACAAAAATCATTCATCGATATCTGTGCTGACAACTGCCTTCAATCCACACTAGTGAGGTCAAACTTGGAGAAATGACTACTAATGAAGATTCTGATTCAGAATACTCTTGAAATGAAGAATTTGTGCCTCAACCTCCCCCTCCAGAGAAGTATACATCAATTGTCTGGAAGTTTTTTACTTTTTCTCCGAGGCAGAAGAAGGTTAATGCTACCAAAGTCACTTGCAAAATCTGCAAGGCGGTGCTGTGCAGGGGTGACCCTACAAAAAAATAGTCTTATGGAACAGCAAGCATGAGGAGACATCTTCAGACAAAACATCTGGGAAACTTCGCAAGGGAGGAAATGAGGAGAGTAAAATACTTCTTGCTTTGATCTGCAGTGCTGTCAGTAGAGTTTACAACTTGATATCAGTGGTGCAGAAGCACTACAGACAACATTGAATTCTGTCTCAACCTCATATATTGTTAAACTATGAACAGTAGGACATTCAGCCTTCATTTAATTAATGCAGAGATAATTGTACTATATGTCTTCAGATTTTGTTTAAATAAGTGACAAAAAGCATTCCTCGATTTCTGTGTCAACTACTGCCTTCAATCCACACTGCTTACAACAGGGTTCACAACTTGAATTCAGCTCTCCATCCACACTACGGACAGCATTCAAGTTAGCCTAGATTTATATAAGGCAGAGACAATGTTGTTAAATGATGCAACAAACAACATTCCTCAGTGCCTGTACTGAGTACTGCCTTCAAATGTACACTACCATCAACAGAGTTCACCACGTGATACCAGTTCATGAGTCCCGTATGCAACAGTCAATGTATGGAGTACATTAAAGATAATGCAGTGCAAACTAAGATGTACATTGCAAACAGCAGGGTTCACAACTTGAATTCAGCTTTTCATCTACACTACGGTCTGCATTCAAGTTATCCATGATTTATGTAAGGCAGAGACAATTTTGTTAAAGGATGCCACAAAAAACATCCCCTTAATGAGTGAACTGAGTACTGTTTTCAAATGTACACTGCGATCAACAGAGTTCACTACTTGATACCAGAAGCGCTTAAGCACTACAGACAACATTAAATTCATTCTCGATTTAGAGACAATTGTACTCTGTCCTCAGATTTTGTTAACTGTGACAAAAAAGCATTCCTCAATGTTTGTGTCAACTACTGCCTTCAATTTACACTGCGGACAGCAGGGTTCACAACTTGAAGTCAACAATAGGGAATTCAACCTTGATTTATTTAATGCAGAAACAATTGTACAATATGTGTTCTGATTTTGTTAAAATAAGTGACAAAAATAATTTGTCGATACTTCTGCCTTCGATCTACAGTACGGACAGCAGGGTTCACAATTTGAATTCAGCTTTCAATCTATACTACGAACAGCATGAAATTTAGCCTTGTTTATTTTAAGGTCGAGTTAATTGTACTTTATGTCCTCAGATTTTGTTAAAAGATACAACATAAATTGGTGTCAGTGATAACGACTGCCTTCGAACTATATTGTGAGGGCTCTCCATTCAGGTAGAAAGACGATTGTACATGACGCATTCCAGTAGACAAGATATATTATACCACTGCAACCCCCCAAACCATGAATTATCGCAGAGTACGCACACGCGGAGTTCTTTGAGGTACCACTAACTCACTGCACCACAAGTCATATCGCCGTAGCCTTATTAAATCTGAATTCACTAAATAAACATTGCTTCCAGTTCGGCCCAACTGCACCACACATTATCGCAGGATACGTACAAGCTCAAAGCCAAAGATAATATTAACTCAGTGCACCATAAATTATCGCAAAGAAGAGTGAAGAGTTTTATGTCACAGTGAGACATACTGTCCCTTTTAAATGTCCTGGAAATATACATATTTAATTATGTATTCTATATATTTTCTATCTTCCACTTCATCCATGATGCAGTCCACCCTAACATATACATTGCGAACAGCAGGGTTTACAACTTGACTATAATCGGTTAAGAAAACCAAATGCTCCCAATCTGCAACATCGCCACCAGACATACGTCCCCAATTTGAGAAAGTTAGAATGCACTGCGTGTAGTGCAATTGTTTAATTTGTTACGGGGAGCAATCAGTAGACCTAGTTTGCAGAACAATTCATAACCATCGATGGTAGTTTTATTTTACCCCTCAAAGTACATTCAGTCTAGTATACAACATTCAATGCTTTGAGTGCAGCCTGTTCAGACCACGCATCATCGCACGTTGAGCACAGGCTAAACACCAGACGTACCACAAACTCAGGTCACCATAAATAATCGCCCGAGGCTTTATTAAGGCAAAATTCAGTAGTCAAAAAACATTACCCCCAGTGCGGCCTGTCTGGACCACGCATCATCGCAGGTTACATACACGCTCAGTCCCAAAGGTACTACAACTCAGTGCACCATAATTCATCACCACGTGGCCGTATTTAGGAGGAATTCAACTGACTCTTTATTAATTATTTGCAGAGTGCAGTACCAAACTAAACAAAACGTCTATCAAACCCTATACAATATCCCTTTAGTAGCCTTCTTTCAAAAACTTCTTTTCAGTTCTAGGTTTAGTTGAAAAATAAAATTCACGCTGTAATCGCAAACATACAGTCAATGGCAGTCTACACTGCGGACAGCAGAGGTCACAACTTAAACTATAATGTCCCTGCAACATACACATTTCGACAATATATTCCATTCATGTTTCATCTTTTATTTCAATCGTGATTACAGGCTGTGAAGTCCAGTAGGCAACACGCTGAATACCAGACGTACCACTAACTCAGTGCACCATAAGTAATTGCCATGTGGCCTTATTAAGGCAAAATTCAGTAGCAAAAGACATTGTTAGCAGTGCGCTCTGCCTGAACCACACATCATCGCAGATTCCACACAAACCGACCCTACCTCAGTGCACCACAACTCATGAACACTTAAAGATAAAATCTTTTGTGTATTTTTTTACAAGTAGTGCTCTTACCTTTGTACAGCAGAAATCATAAACCATTTACGATTGAATATCTATGTATGATATCATAGTTACTATTCAACTTGTTACCAACAGCAAAGTAATAAAATGGAATCGAGCACACGTGCCCATACACACTTCAACTATCTATCTATGTCTGTGTATTTATTATGTCCGTAATATGCTGCTCCTGCGCCCTACCACATTATATTGTGATATAAATAGTGTATACAACCATCTTACCTCTGACAGTAAGTGTGGGCTATACCTCCTTTTTTCAATTTTTTTAAGCATATTTATATAGCGCAAATCAACCCAAAAGTATATCAGCAATTTACATGAGCACCGTATTTACAGTCCATTGTCAGGCACGCGTAGATTATGTCATTTCTCTACAGTAACAGGATGAGGATGCAACTCCAAGGCTCGAATACTGATTTACAGCACCAAGTTCGACAGTATACCCGAATAACCCCATACGTATATATATATATATTAGCTGCACAACTGCTTCTTAAACCTTTCACAGCCCTGTATTACTACAGCTACAACACTCCAATGAATGTACAACAAACATTCATAATCGCAGAAATGCGTCATGTCCACCATCTTTTATGTATGCAACTTTGAATGAATATAGAGTCAGAGATACCCCATACCTTCCATGTTGGCCATGTTGGCCATGTTGTGGAACTTTACAGATATAATGACACATTTGCGTTTAAGACCCGGGTGTCGTCAGCACTACAAAACGGACACCTGAATCACTTGCTTTCTCATATGGCTCACGACTGAACCACACCCATTGCTCCGGAATCATGGTTCACAGTGCCGTGCAGCACTGGCATAAGTCAGGTCAGCCCACTCCACTTCCGCTACCAGTAAAAACAATAACAAAACATTGCCCAGAGTTCTATTGTACTGATTTCTTACTTCCAGGTCTAGTTGTCAGAACGGCACACACATACTCCCCTCATGGCTGGTGTACACCCACACCCATCCAGCACATGCGTCAGTGGAGTAGTGTGGCTCACTGGTTAGAGGCGGCAGACCCGAGAGCAGAAGTCGGCCCGGGACCAGGGTTCGATTCCCGACGCGGCAGGGTCGTGGACCTTGGTCAGCGGACTCGATAATTCTCGCTTCGGTGCTTACTCTAATCAGGGATCACACTCGGCAACTCTGGGCATTAGCTTGCCTAATCTCCACAACGGCCCCACCAATTCCGGGGATGCCTGGCTCCACCTTGGGGACTCCCAGCAGGGACCATCCCACAGGGAAAGCCAGGACGGGTTCCCCAGAGTTATACAGCGCCGGGACGCCCCGTTGCTGGGGCAGCTGTGCGCTTTACAAGTATACTACATTTACATTTACATTTACTACACACGTGACCCTACCAATAAAAGAGACGGAGTGCACGTGCTCTACACCATTTTAGAGTTGCTCCCATCCCAAGCGCTGTGATGGTACGTTGGACGCCTCGTATAGGCCCAAACCACCGATTACTAGGGCCCACTACTACGTGCGTGGCCTCTTCGCTCACCGAGTTAATGGTATCGGAAGGACTGAGCGGATGAGGAACCTGCGATGATGATGGGAGCACCAGTATGTTGTTAGCCATACCGATATCAAGACTCGGCACCATATATCAGATTTCTTGGTGGCAGAGCGGGACTGCATGATGTAGAAGGTGTCCTGTCCACGAAAAGGTGAACAGTGAGGCCTGGGTGCGCATCGGAGGGAGTTGATGGGGTGCAGCAGACTGGATACAAAATTGCAACGCAGCGATTTAGGCGTACGCAGTCCTATATACCGTATCTTATTGCATTTATATATATATTTTTTTCCAATAGCAGGAATGTTTTTATAATCGATCAAATGTCCGATATATAAACTGTACAAATAGTTGTTTTTAAATGCGGGAGGGAAGGTGTGGAAAGGGCGATGTAATTCTACTCCACATTAAGATAGTAACACATACCAATCATAACATCTTTCTTTTACTATCTTTTAGATGTAGAGCTGGCACGTGATGAAAAACACACCGGTGACAGAAAGGTGAGCTGTAAATATTCTTTTCAGTCACTCTCTTGCTTCCACTCTCCTTTCATAAACAAATGATGCACAATCTTATCTTCCTTTTTATCTTACAGGTTGTGTTTCACAAATTGGCGTCATCCCCCACAAACACCTCCAAAGCTCTACGTTCATGGATTCTGCGATGATGCGTGGCCATCGTAACAACGTCTGAGAAAGCTGCTTCGACACGTGTAGAAACTAAGGTCGGGGACAATCGATATTTGCCCGGCGGTATCGCCTCTTTAACCCATGAATTATTAATCAATGAAGAGGCAGGCGCTGGAGACTGGAAGGCAGGAAACAAGGTTTATTCTCTCCGGAGGAGAACACATCAGTTGGACAGCAGGTATCGTTCTGAGGTGCTCTAACTGCATCTCTGAGGCCTGGCCTCTTATATACAGGGTTTGTTGCTTTATTACAGATTACATGTTCATGACAATGCTTTGATGTACGGAAAGACATTCCCGGAATCTCCCCTTCGGGCCCGTTCCCACACACATTTACAGTAGAAGTCCCCACCCCGGTCACAACAGGTGATGATTATCGCGCAGCTGGATATTCCGCCGATTCATGGAATGTGGGGGGTTCGATCGGATCTCATGGGGTGGGGGCTTTGATCAACTCGGGGGTCCTTTGATGAGGGAAGCTTTCTACTGTACGGGGAGGGGCAAGGAATAGTATCGGCAGAGCTGGGTGTCGGCCTGGGAACGAGGAAGACAAACGGGCACACGGGGAAAAAAGGGGTTTGCATCAAAGGGCCTGGGACCATGAAAAGGAATGATGGGAGGTGTCGCGCTGGGAACAGGAAGGGGTTCTGAGGCAGAGCTGCGCTGAAGAGGGGTTTATGACTCAAGGCAGGTGCGAGCAGGGGGGGTTGGTCAGCGTGCAGGCTTGGTGAGGGCGAAGGGCTATGTCGGGGGCCAGGGGCATGCAAAAAGGACTGTTCTGATCGGGGCACCTAAGATGGCGGGCGCGCACGACAAAAAGTGTGGCATCAGGGGGAAAGGCAAGATGGCGCAGATAATGTTTACCAAAATCGTACTAATTTTCCACAGTCCTCCCTTTAACATATTCAAGACATCTTGCTGGTCTATTTCCTATTCATGTCTATTGTGGTGGTCATAGGTAAAAAGTAGGAACCCAGGTGAAGGAGCTATAAACATTACATTTCAAAATCGCTCATCTTAGGAGGCGGGTCCATCGATAAAACTTGTTTGCAGGAAAGTTATAGTAATGCAGACAAAAATGACATTTCATAGCTACTTATAGTCGGTTGGAATGTAAACTGATAGGTTATTACATATCCGAGTTCTGTTCATTGTTGGTTGCTGCATAATCAATACATTGGTGGCTGGGAGAGAAATGAGACATAGTAGAAACGATAATTAAGGAATGTTCGAAGTTGGCGAGTTCTCAGCATTTTGGTTTCCGTCTTCCGTTGGCACTGTGGAGCACCGGCGGTGGAGCTTATGGGTCCAGCTCTATTCTAGATTCCGCGTTGCGGGGCATGACCTTTTTCTTGCTTTCCCGGTCAAAAAGGTCCTTTTCGCCCCGTGTCCTTTGGAGTCGATAGTCAAAGAGTTCAGGTGGAAGAAGAGTGTGTAAGTAGTCCATAGGGTAGGTCGGAGAAAAAGGGGGATGGAGCAGGGCCAGATCGGGAACAGACCAGGGGGCGGAGAATTCCAGGTAGGCGGGCTCATGACTGAGTTCAGAGAGCGGGGACTTTTCGGCACACATTTGAACATTGAGCAGGGACATCAGGTCAGCCCTTTCCTCTCATTCTGTCGGAAATAGTGCCTCGTCCTGCAGCTCTTTTCTGTCGCGGTCTCGCCCTGGCCAATGTCGCAGATGTTCCATAGTCTGTAGTCAGGCCACGTGCTCCCACATCCGGTCCTTCTTTCCTCCGACAGTCGTACCCTTAAGATGAGTTTGAAAAGACAGTCTTTAGAGAATTGGTAGAGGAAGGTAATCACATAAGTCTATTTCTCTCCCAGCTCCAGGCACAAAATGAAAACATCCGTTATAGTAGGGTTCACAACTAACATATAAATGACCGATGGTGGGTCTGTTGGATTTACTATGACTTTCCTTCACAACTATTTATTACAGTTACGACAGTTCATCTGATGGAGACCCACCTTCGTAAGGCGAGCCTGACAAAGCTATACCGTTCTCTAGGGCTTTATATTTATAAAGGGTGCTGTGAGCTATCAACATGGTACTAATAGGTATCTTGCTGAGGGACGAACATAGGCTAAACATTTTTCATTCTATTAATGCATCTTGCCTTTCAACTAAACATTTTCGCTTTCAACAGTGTTTATTGCAATGATTTTCTTCGCTTCGGTCTAGTCCTTTAACTTTGTAAAACATCATTCTGGTTCCTATGTAGCCTCTTATGGCCTGATTACTAAATTAGAAAAGACAGGGGTCTTATGGGAAACAACTAGGGACATAGAAAACTGTGGTAAGGGCGTAAGTAGACCCATCTCTTATGACCGGGGGTGAGGGACAGTTTTATAACTCTAGTCTGGGGTAGCTGATACGAAACAGGGGGCGTTCCTGGAATATGAGGATGTTTCGATCATTTTTACTGTTTGGGTATTGCGACAATTCGGGACGGGGAAGGTCGCGTAGTCTGAGGCATTTTATTTCATCATAGGAGCCGCTGACATGTAGTTCCCTTATTACGGGTCAGATTAGGGAACCTCAGTCGTCTTACCTGTCCTTTCCCTCATCGCCAACTCTCGGTTTCGTTAATTTAGCAGAAAGGAGAGGCAATGACACGGTCTCAGGGTGATTGTATTAAAGACAAGTTTTGTGCAAATACTGGTGGTATTTGAAGCCGGTTGGGTGGTGTGCTAGGGGTGGCGGTTTGCCAATTTAGGTGCTAGTCGTTCGGAAGAGTGAGAGTGTGGCGGAGAGAGAGAGAGAGAGAGAGAGAGAGAGAGAGAGAGAGAGAGAGAGAGAGAGAGAGAGATGTGCAAAAATAGGCTAGATAGTACACGTGCAACATAGGGAGCGGCCGTGTATTTAAGATAGATTATTCAGCGCATTACTCGATACAAGACATCGCAGGTCTGTGTTAGTATTTTGAAAGCATGCGGTTCAGGACGGACGAGCATTAGGTCGGGAACGGGGGACATGCATTGACAAAAAGGAAAAGGGCACTATTGTGTCGTACTCCTTGCATTCTTGGTCCTTTGACCAGTTGAGTCGACGCTTCAGTCACGCACAAACATTCTTTCATAGTTTCAGACATACGTGGCATGTGTCCACTCGCGCAACCGGGATTAAGGGTGATCATTTCTTATCAAGTCATACTATTTAGTGGCTCGTTTGTTACATGAGCAGTTGGTGGGTGTGCTTAGGTGCCACCTTGCGGCGCTAGTCTGCTTCGCGTATCAGACATGGCAAGGCTTCAGATCTTCGCCACACCTCGGTTGTGATCTCTGATGTAACCTGCAGAGGGAGGAAAAAGAGGGGAAGGGAGGGGGACAACATTCGCGCATATCAAATACATGGATTCAAGAGTCCTTTACTTACCTCATACCCGTCTTATCTCCTCGGGATAGAATCCCTGAGGTTGTGGTTTCTGGAGCCAGGGGGGGGGGGCAGTGTGTCTTTATAGGCTGCGAGTAGGAAAACGTTAGAGAATCAGAAGTACTTAGCGCGAAGTTTCTAGTTGGTAGGTGTATTTAACTATCGGGGTCCTTAAATCTCTTTCAACGCTGTGATGTTTTAAGGTTTATCAGCTCTTCGGTCAACTCTGTTCCCTAGTACCTTTGAGTGTCGTATCTTTATAATATTCTATCATTTACATCGTTTCACTTTACCCATCCTTTATATTCCATTTTTCACACCATTTCGCTTTTACCCATCCCCGGAAATCGAGGTCTTTCTCCATGTGCGAGTCCCTGAGTCAGTCGCATATTTGACGGTAGGGTGTCGTGTCTCAGATTCGATCCTCCATCCGGGGCTGAGCAACCATCTTCTATTAACCTTAAAGAGAGAGCAGAGTAGGGTGCACAGAAAAGAATTCTCCCGCCGATCCCACATTTTTAAATAAAGCATGCAATACCTGTTCATAGTTTCGAAAACCTTTATTTTTGCAAAGTCATTTCAGTACGTAGATTATGAGGGTGCAGTCGTATTTGGCTGGACACGGCAATGGCTAAAGTGCGTACAGTGGGGGTGTTATTTTGCAGCCATAAAAACGTTAGAAAGGTTTATTCATTCATCCGTAGGAAACTAAAACGTCTATCAATTGGTTGGGGGATCGGGGGTATTTATTTCATAATCTAGAAGCATAGTCAGAATAGTTGCAATCAGATTTCCTATATGCATACCGTGTGCGTGCGTCATAAGCGAGGTTATACATCAGCTATATAAAAAAATATAATACATCGTACATTTGTAATCAACATTTTTAACGGGATCCTTTTACATGTTCGTCGAGTGAGCTCTCCTTCTTTCTTGTCAAGTGTACAAAGGATCATATATGTCTCAGAACATCAAGTTTTGTATTAATAAAAAGGAACACCACAAGGTGTTCGTAAGTTCCTATTGATAACGGCGCCATTTTGGGCGGGGCCGGGTTAGTCCGGAAGTAGCATTGGGGAAAAATGTTTCCTACAACCGGCAGTTGGACCAGAGTCCTTTTCGGCAGTTCTAGAATTCCTGCTAACAGAAAGAGTGGCAATGTCATGCTTGTTTCGTTAGTGATCAAGGCAGTCGTCCCTTACCGGAAGCCTGCAGGGGCCGAGGGCTCCGCCGGGGACCTTTGTAGACTCTTCAAGGCTGTGGAGATGCTGTCGGAGGTGGGGGCTCGTGCTCCGGTGGGCGAGCGACCGAGTTACATTGCTGTTCAAAGTTACTCTAGCGGCCGAGACCCGCCTTCCAGTGGGCCCAGACGCCATTTTGAGGCCCTGCAGCAGTCCCCTCTCGTCGAGTCTGCAAGAGTGGAAGAGACCTTTCTGAGGACAAATAGGGAATGGAACTCTGTGTTGTGGAAGCGGGACGTTCGGCTGGGGTGCAGCTGTGATGCCCCCACCTGGGGGGGGCGAGGGAGACTCGTTCGCGCCATCTCCTTCTCCCGGTGCACTCCAGGCCGCTCTCTTTCATGGGCATGCACGATGGTCTCTCCACACCCTGTGCTCCACAAGGCCCATGCCCAGTGCTGTGGAAGTATGGCCACCTGCGGCGCACATTCGGTGCTGCACAAGTATCGGTGCAGCCATTGCATATTCGGTGCTCCGAAAATATGGGCACCGTTGCATGTTCGGTGCTGCGCAAGTACTGGGGCGCCACCATGGTATGTTCGGTGCTACGCAGGTATTGGCACCACCGCCTGGCTGGGGGAGTTCGGCGCTGGGCCGGGGGCTGGGAGACCTCCTATCCATGGAGGTGGGAGAGGCTCGTCCGCGTCGCCTCTCCCTCCCAGCCCAACTTGGACTAATTTTTTCGTGGAGGTATGAACAGGACATCCCGCCGCCCAGAGTTGTCGCGGCCATTGTTCATGACAGAAGTGGCGCCTGGCGTGTTGCTGCGGCTATCACGGAGGGGAAAAGGAAAGAGGTGTCTCGTCCTTCTCTGGGCCGGGCTTCCTTAGGTTATCGGCTGCAGCCGGATCCGGTTGGCCCCGGTCCCTGGCCATTGGTGGCCGGACCGGGAGGACATGTGGCGGGACTACCTGAAACTCCCATGCGCCACCGTGGCCGGGCCGGGAAGGCATGTGGCGGGACTGCCTGCAGCTATCCAGGGCCGTTGCGGCCGGACTCCGCTGGCCCCTGCCTCTCCTCCGGCTCCACCCTATGTTATGATTTCCTGACCGATCGTTGGCAGCAGGGCCCGCCTTATATGGGTTGCTGCCGGTTGGGCGTAGCCGTAACCCTGCCCTACTTTGGAAGGTTCCAGAGTGTGGGGGGGATGCGAATGTTCTGTTGACTTTCATTTTCTAGGTTTTACCGTTCTTGTTTCAAACGTTTTCTGTTGTTAGGGTATTAATAGGTGTTTATTATTACGTATTGTTATTTATTTCTTGTTCGTTATGTTAAATAAAAGTTCAAGTTCATCAGTGGCCTATGGATTTTGTTTTCCCATTTCTTTCTTTCCAGGTTGTTTCATGCTAAAGTTTCTGTTAACAGAGGTTAAGTAACACGGAAACACATGCAGAGGGATGACATAGATTCATGCCTCACGTACACACAAACTCAGACGGGAGACAGTACAAGTACGACATACAAAGACCCAAGACAAATATAAAACAGTTATTGGCCATAATTATCTTTTTCTGTCTGTTAATTTAGAGCTAGACTGGGTTTCCGTCTCAACATGGTCCGATCTATGAAAACTCGAACATGTCGCTGAAATCGGTCTGGCGAAATCTGTGCCATCGGGCATAATCAAACGTGGTGGTTCTATCTGGCCTGGCCATGTCAGTCTGATTCTTCTTTGTCTGGCGCTTTTTCCCTTTCTTCCGGACTGCTATTCCTGTCGGTCCTCTGTTCCTACTCTCGCTCAGTAAAGTCGGGCATTGAGCTTTCCAGTGTCCGATACATTTACAAAAAGCACATTGGTCTTGCCCTAAGTCTGGCCGTCCTGTGCGTAGTGTCGGGGGATAACTTTCGGGTCGTGGTGTCCAGGGGTTGTCCTGTTGATATATTCCTCTACCTGCTCTGTCCTCGTTTCTTTTCTTTCGTTGCATTGCCTCTTTGCGCCACATACCGAGACTGTCGAGCATAATAGGCGTTGTCTTATTATTACGAAGGGCTATTTCTAACGTTTCTATTTTATCAAGATCGAAGGATCCTACCAGTGGCCACTGTTTGTCTTGACTTTCTTTGGTATACCTGTGCCACAATTTATTATAGGCTATGGTAACTAATCCATAGTTTATGAACATGTCTTTATTAGGGGTGCCTTCCAGCGGAGCTAGATGATCCACCTCTAATAAACGGTCCGGGCTGAACCAGCTATCAATCAGTGGGGAGAAGACAGACATGACGGCTCGCAACGAGGGACAAAAAGTCAGCACTGCCTATCTTATCACTGTGCGCAAAGACTAGACAGAATATTTCTATTCTACGTTGTTTGCAGGCAGTGAATACCTCATGAACCAATAACAAAGAACAACCAATAAAAAATAAAATAAAATAAAATAAAATCAGTGGTGAGAATAAGTAGGGGCGCAAAAGTCTGCGTCCTCTACCCTTTCACTATCCGTAAAGAGGAATCTGTTATTTCCTGTTTGCAGACAGCGAATCTCCAGAAAACAATCCGTGAACAGTAGTTCGGGGTCAAAGAACCCAGTTAATCAGTGTGGGAGAGGGAATCTCCCGAAAACCGTTAATAAATAATAGAATCAGTGGGGGAGAAAAATAGGCACGACGGCTGCGTTACCTATCCTTCACTGTTTGCACAAGGGAAAGAGCCTACTGTTTCTCCGTGTGCAGACAGTGAATCTCCAAATAAGTCAATAAAGAGTAATACTAGTATTTTCTGAACAACCAATACAATTATTTTGCAGTTTGTCGTGTTTACACGACCTTACCCGGACCGTATGGACAGTTTCTTGTCTTCCGAATCCAGCGCCCGATCGTCCTCTTTTTCTCGTATTTCTCGCAGCACTCCTAATGGTTCCCAGTCAGGACCGTGGATCACTCGAGAGAGGTCTGTTCGGAACTAGTGAAGTTCGGATGATCGGCTGCCAGACGAGGGTCTATTGGGCACGAGCTCTCCCGATCGTTGCAGTCGTTCACTCTGTCGTCAGGACCTCTCCCCCTGTATCCACGAGTCGCTGATGGGCCCCACGTTTGGGACGCCAATTGTAGAAACTAAGGTCGGGGACAATCGATATTTGCCCGGCGGTATCGCCTCTTTAACCCATGAATTATTAATCAATGAAGAGGCAGGCGCTGGAGACTGGAAGGCAGGAAACAAGGTTTATTCTCTCCGGAGGAGAACACATCAGTTGGACAGCAGGTATCGTTCTGAGGTGCTCTAACTGCATCTCTGAGGCCTGGCCTCTTATATACAGGGTTTGTTGCTTTATTACAGATTACATGTTCATGACAATGCTTTGATGTACGGAAAGACATTCCCGGAATCTCCCCTTCGGGCCCGTTCCCACACACATTTACAGTAGAAGTCCCCACCCCGGTCACAACAGGTGATGATTATCGCGCAGCTGGATATTCCGCCGATTCATGGAATGTGGGGGGTTCGATCGGATCTCATGGGGTGGGGGCTTTGATCAACTCGGGGGTCCTTTGATGAGGGAAGCTTTCTACTGTACGGGGAGGGGCAAGGAATAGTATCGGCAGAGCTGGGTGTCGGCCTGGGAACGAGGAAGACAAACGGGCACACGGGGAAAAAAGGGGTTTGCATCAAAGGGCCTGGGACCATGAAAAGGAATGATGGGAGGTGTCGCGCTGGGAACAGGAAGGGGTTCTGAGGCAGAGCTGCGCTGAAGAGGGGTTTATGACTCAAGGCAGGTGCGAGCAGGGGGGGTTGGTCAGCGTGCAGGCTTGGTGAGGGCGAAGGGCTATGTCGGGGGCCAGGGGCATGCAAAAAGGGCTGTTCTGATCGGGGCACCTAAGATGGCGGGCGCGCACGACAAAAAGTGTGGCATCAGGGGGAAAGGCAAGATGGCGCAGATAATGTTTACCAAAATCGTACTAATTTTCCACACACGTGGTACACCCTCTTTGAATCATGCCAATGGCACAAGGTGAGCAAGAAGCTTGTTCTCGAAACAACGACAAGTCATCTGTGAAAGAAGAGAGTGGGTAGTGTGTAGCAGCTTCACTGCGTAGGAATATACAATTACCTCCGAGCAGTGCGAATAGATAGCTTACAACAGTCTGAGCAGCAGATTTACAAGTCCCTTGTGCCACTTTTGTGTCACTTCTAACATGGGAAAAGTGGCGTAAGGAGCTTGTAAAACTGCCTCTGAGTTCACAAGAAAAAACACTCACCTCCGGACTCTGCGAGTCAATTGGGTGCAACAGTCTAGGTACGCAATATTGAGAACTCACTGCTATGCAGTGGGAGTGCATAGGATATAGTACTTTGGAAGAACAACAGCGCACAGACGCCTCCTTACAGTGGATGTTGATGAAATACATTATCCTGAGTTTACAAATAAATAAACCAAAAATATACTTTAGCAGTTTTATGTACTATGCTATTACTAACTCAATATACTATCTTTTAGATCACTAAACTGGAGGGTGCACTATGAACCAGCACATGCTTGGACACACAACGGAGGCAAATGGTGAGCTACGAAGATTTTCTCCAGTATTAACTGCTCCATCTATAACTTTCTTTCTCTCACGTTTTAATGTTGGTTTTTCTCTCTCTTACTCTCTTTCACATCGTTTCTCTTTTTCTTTTAAAGTTATGGACGCTGCTATCCACTCTGTCGTGTATAACCAAAGTTGAGTTCAAGTTGTGAACTCTGTTGGTCACAGTGTTTACACAAGGTAAGCAGAGCGGCCTAAATATACAATGCCTCTGATTAAATGCGTTAGAAACAAAAGGGCTTATTTACAAGCCCCTTGCGCCACTTTTGCGTCACTTTTAACTTGGGAAAAGTGGCACAAGGAGCTTGTCAAAACTACCCGGGGATATTAGAAATTACTGATAGGGGCTATTTATTTACGGTAAAATTAAAAGTTCTGCACCCAGCGCAGCGCTCAGTGTGTGTGGCCCCCTGGTGTGCACGCACTTGATAGGCCACTCATAATCTGTAGGGTGCACGACTCCAGCGCCTTTGGTGCTCAACCTCTACACGTTTGGGAGCCGGCATTGCTTTTCCACACTAACATGCAGCTCCCCATTTAAAAAAGCAATCTGATTTAGATTTTGAAAAGAGAGAACAGATTTCCTTGCTTTGGGAGGGCGGGATGGACACCCCGGGACACTGCAGGAGCCGTCCCTCCCACAATACATAAAGCCCCGGAGAGTGGTGGTCCCCGGGGCTTTGGAGACCTTGCAGCCCCCCAACCATTTTTTTGTGGCCCTGGGGAGTGACGGGGCCCTTGAGTGCTCCAGGAGGGGGGCCACACAGTCCCCCTCCCCCTCCCACAATACCTTAATCCCCGGGGGTGGTGGTACCCGCTGTATTGGGGACCTTGGATCCCTCCCCCCACCATTTTTTTTAGCCCCGGGGGTGATGATCCCCGGGGTTGGGGGGCCCCTCTGGGCCAACCATAAAATGTAATATTTTTTCCTCCTTTTTATTTTATTTTATTTTTTTACAACAAAATCTCGAAATACATCAAAACCACTAATGCGTGAAAAACAAGCTATTTTCTGTCGACTTTTTTTAATACTTTTTTTTTAGCAGATTCGAGAACATAACAATTACGAAGAAGTGCAAAACAGGAAAACATCAATAGATCATATGGATAAAATCTATGTATTAAAAGCGTAGAGTGTGTTCAGGAAAAAAAAAATCTTTCATCAAAGGTTTGGGAACAAATCCATTTGCACTAATAACAATAGTCAAGCAGCTTTAGGAATAACTATCATTCATTCTTACAACGGTACTTAAAGTGCTAAAATATGAAAGTGCTGGTGTGCCAAAGTGCCAAAATGCTAAAGTGCTGATGCTTCCCGGGAGAAGACCTCCAAACCCCTAAACATATATCCCCTGTTACGCCAACGTTTAAAGTTCAAAAGGACCTAAATTCCTTCGAGGGATAAGACTACTAATGTATCCGATTTTTCAGACTCCTTAAATACTTCCATGTTTCATTAAACTTTTTGGAAGCACCCACCCCCCTCGCATAATCTACCTCAAAGGCCCTAGTCCGCTTCATTTCGTTTAACTACTTCTCGTAAGTGGGTGCTTCAGTCGACCTCCAATTCTCAAGAATTAAAGAGCGTGAAACTAGGGAGGAGATTGAAAGAAAAGTCTTGTCTGCTTTTATCAAATTTGCCTTATCTTTACTAATTTTGAAAAGGGCAATCTCGGCTTCTAACTGTACCCTCTTCTCAATTGTCATATTTAAAGCCCAAAAAATTTCAACCTAGAAGGGACCTAGTCTAGGACACATAAAAAAAATATGTAGGCAGGCCCCTTCACCTTCTACCTGTCAATGAAAGCATCTATTTTCTGCTTCTGGGTATTTTTTATTAAGTGCTTTGGGTGTAAAGTATGCCAGCCACTGGGATAGGAAGGCCATTCTTTTAAAATGAGCTGCTCTCAAGGCATTGATTCCTAACTGGCATATGACTTGCCAATCTTGGGTAGAAAACGTACATTGCATTTCGCGAGTTGCCCTTTCTAAATGTTTCTCAGCCAGTAGGGGGGACCATGATTGCCAAGTAGACAATACCAGTTCCCCACCCCTCTTAGCTGTGCTCCAAAAAAGGCTGGCACCAATTTAGTAGTGTACTAAAAGAGAGATTTTGTCTATTTAGAAAATATTAAATCTGTAAATATTTGAAAAAACCTGGCTTCCTCGGGTCCCTACTCCTCGTCAATACCTCTTGCCAGGTGATCAGCCTATTTTGAATTAGGAAATGCCTTATCTCTACTAACTCACAGTCCTTCCAATTTCTCTGGTGGCTAGATTGGATTTGGCGGTCAAAACTTTTGCATTCTCCTAGCATTAAATAGTAAAACCCGGAAGAACTGGCATATTTAAAAAAAGATTGAAGTCTAGTTGTGTGATCCTTCAGCGTCTTATATTTAGTCCTTTTGGGAAGTTTAGAGACTTTAAAAAAATTGGAATCTGAGAAACCCCTTCCTGCACCATTTTATCCACAAAAAAAGGGAGAGATGGCTGCAGAGAATCACGCCTCTGTGTAGCCACAGGTGACGCTGCACCCCGCCGGTAATGAAGTTTCGGCATACCTGAGCGCGTGCGGTGCGGAAACAAAGGCTTCCCTGATGGTCTCTTTCTTCCCATCACGGCCGCCACTCAGCTTTCTCAGCAGCATCTTTCCTTCACCTGGCCAGCATGAAGGCATGAAGTAATGAAGGCCAGAAGCAACGTTCATAAACACTGAGGTGACGTTTCCGCCAGGAGAAATAACAGAGGCTGCTGGGCAGAGGGGGCTCAGAGTTCAGAAGCACTGAGGCACTGAAGAGACTTGTGTCAAAAACGGCGGGGGAAAAAACGGAGGCTGCTTGGCAGAGGGGACTCAGAGCCTGGAAGCAGGAGATAGAAGGATTTCTCTCCATGGCTCTCAAATGCAACTAGTTAAGGAAACCTGTGCCCGGGACACTTGAGGCGGCCTGGGAGCAGGGGTGAGCTAGTGCTTGAGAAACGGTTTTAAAAAGTGAAACTCTAGTGACCCCTTTATTTTTTATTTTTTTGTGCTTTATGTGAAATTCTGCGAAGACTGCAAAACCTATAAAAAAAAACTGGGAAAACATTTAAAACAAACTAATGCTATTGCCAAGGCTGACTCAGTGGCCGGGCTAAAAGATAAAACCAAGGCAAAGGCAATTTTGTCTGCAGCCAGAACTGAGCTCACTTTAAATCGCCCTAGCCTCAACTCTAGCTTTGAAAGTTCAGAGGAAGAGCAGCCCGAGTCGATGGTACAGTTTGTGGGGGAGACACCTGCCACACAAAAATGAATGAATGGATCGCTGTGTATAATGAAGGAACAAGAAGACAAACCTATAACTAGGGGAAAAAAGGACGAGACAAAATGCTCCAAGGATTTTCCACTATTTTTCAAGAAAGCAACTCTTCTAGCCCCTTCAAAATCAATAGCAAAACCTCAGGCAGTGCCGGAAGAAGCACCAATCAGTTCTCTACAGGTGTGGTCTTCATCACCACGAGCCCGACTAAGGGGCAGGTCTCATTTCCTCCTATGGGTGATCTGGCAGCAAAAGACTCAGGCAAACCTTCGGATGGACAAGTTACATCCCTAACCCCAATACCATTAATGGCACAGAATAAGACCCATGTCAATATCAAAGAGGACTAGCTATTTTTAGGGGGTGGGGGGAGACTCAATGAAGTACGCGGGCCAGCAAACCCATTGGTTTGTTCATGAAGCCCTCACCTACCAACCTAGTTGGTGGCATGCTTCATCATCGGGCCCACCACAGTGACACCGAATGTGTCCCGGGTGTGCTTCAACGCCAGATTACTGCGGAGCTGGTATGTTGCTGAGTGTGCAGTGTAATGGGTGAGAAAGTGAAGGTTAAAAAGCTATACAGTGGGTCCCAGGACCCGAGGGTAAATAAATAAATTAGCTACTAAAAAGGCAGACGGACGTAGTGGAGTACGGATTATGACCTCCAGCGTCCTGTGTGGTCTACATGTTTCAGCCAGGCCTTTTGTTTTTAAACTGGCTTTCCTCAGGACCAAGTGAGTATGTGAATACGGAGAAATACAAAATAAAAATACTAAATTATAGTGATTGTGTTATTTTTTTCTTATGTGTCGCACTCCCTAAGGTGCGTTTATATGTTAGAGGGGGATTCCCTCTTGCTTTGCTACACATAACATATAAGACGTAGACAGACGTACATGGTAGAGTCATATTAGCATGATATGATAATTTCCACATCATTAGCCGACTTATAAGGTGAGTGCTCGACCTATATTCGACTAGGGTGTGGTCATGAACTCTTTGCCAAGATGGCCACCGGAGCAGGAGCCTGCTAAGAGCTCCTGGTGTTTGGGATCCCTCTAGAGGGTTTTATCCCTGTCAGCGCCCTCTGCTCCGCGGAACCGAATTCGTAAGAGTAACAGGAGTAACCAGAATCGTTTTATTTCCTCATACCTGTCCAGTGGAAGGCTGGAGCCACCCGTCGCAGCCTGGGTCAGCTGGAGACATCACCTCTCTCAACGGACGTCTGCTGAACACGGGAATCGGATGCCCCGAGCCTGCGGAGAGTCGGCACTCTGATGCGTCGCTTTGAGGCTCCCCCAGCACGATTGTGATCACGCAAAGGGCTCTTGCCATCATCGAGTCCCGTGCCCACGGTGGGTTGTGGAGCGACCTGAAGCTGACTCCCTCCCCCACCCCTGCATCGGAGCAGTAGATCTACCGATGGGCTCCAGCGCTGGTCGAGCCTCGAGCCTCTGGAGGATCGCCGCCCAGAAGCCCTGGAGTTTGTAGTTGGTGACCAGCGCCGGCTACTTGGCAAACAAAGAAGAATAGCATCAAACCCGGCGTGCGTTCCACCGAATCGCGCAATTCCAAAAATGGCCGCCGCAGTGGAACGCACAACTCTGACTCTGAAGCCGGGAAACCATCTCTGATGACCCCGCGAGGAGTTCTGAATACCGCCGTGTACGATCGACTGCACCGGAGAGTGGCCCCCCTCCCACCCGCACCCGCTCCAAGGCGCAGGCTGCTGATTGCGGTGCCTGGACTGGCCGGAGGACGTCGGCGGACACCCCCTCCCGCCCGCACCACAGCATAGGAGGTTGGATGCGGAACCAGGAAGGACGCCGGTTGAGTGGAGTCGGCTCCTGGAAGCACCGGGAAACGGATGGGAAGGTATAGAGGCGCTGGGGAACTGCTGAACTGGGCTCTGGGACCAAACAAGAGCTGGAGGACCGACATGAGCCGCCCCCATCCGGGAGTGGATATGTGTCATTGAGCCCCCCACCTCCCAGGGAAATACAGGTTTGGAACATCGAGGCAAACACATAACTACAGTCAGATCTATCTGCGTCACACCTGGATCAAAGCAGTACAACAAATTCTGCTGGCAAGATCAACACGCTTAGGGAGGCATAAGGTATTTATCTCACCCCACCCGCCTGCGCACATTTTTTAGACTACCTCCTTTGTACAAAATGGCTGGGGCCATAAAACTGCTCACATTCGCAAGCTACCTCCTTGAGCAACATGGGGCCATAAATCTGTAGAAATAAATCCTCGCTAGTACCTTTGATGTCCACGAGGCTCTACAGCTCTAACTCCCCCACTTTTTCATACCAGCAAGCTATGAGCAATGCCTGCCTCAATAGAAAGTGAAATGGTCCTGCTCTGAGCCCAAAGTAACAACAACAGACAAAGGACCAATAATTTTCTATCTCCCCCATCGGTTCGGCCATCTTAGCTGGTCTATCTTGGGGAGACCATCATGGTCTAGTCATTTCTACCATCGACCTTAAAGACCTAAGGCCTCTTAGACTCTCAGACTACTTTTTACCGGTTGCACATTTTACACAGCTGGGCGTTTTTCACGTCGGATTTAGATAGTCTGCTTTTTCACAGTGATATGTAGTATTATATTTCCTGATTGTATCCAGCACATTTCACTTTTTCTGCACCAATTGCAATTGCTACCCATATATTACTGCCTCGTACAGTAGCATTATATTCTATATATTCCTAACTGTATCTTGCACGTCCCACTTTATCGTCACCGGTAATGCACCGTTTGCTACCTCATACATTTTTCTTTTGCTGCTCGCTAATGCCACCTGTTGTGCCATTTAATCTGTGTCAGCTAATCTATGTGTTCAATTGTATTCTGTCACTGTACCTTACATATTTTTGACTACTCACTATTGGCACCTTCGATTTAGATATTCTTTATGGTCTGCACAGTTAGTTTATTTTATTCAAGTATTTTTCTCAGTGCTATATTTCATATTTTATACCTCATATATTTTTCGTTGCTGCTCACTAATGTCACTTGTTGGTTCATATAAGTTATGTGTGCAATGGTATTCTGTCACAGACTCCTGTACCTCACACATTTTTGACTACTCACTATTGTCACTCCTCACTCCTATTCCTAAAATGTACTGTCGATTTTCTCACATAGACTTGTCACTGATGTAACCTGCACTTACATTGTCCCTTCCCGTATACACTGATTACTACCGCATATGTGTTAACTGCTCGCATTTTTCTGCTCCCTTATATCCTTATTGCGCACCCTATACTGGTGCAACTCGCACCCATCTCAAGTGTTAATCTTGTATGCACCGAGTACTACCTCAAATACCTTGGCAACTCACTAGTGTCAGTTAATCTTGTATGCACCAACTACTACCTCAAATACCTTGGCAGCTCACTAGTGTCACTCCCAATTATCTCACTATTATTGTCTGCAGCGGTACTCTGCGCATAGCATTACTGTGCACGCACTAGTATCACTTTAGGCCCACGCAACTGTTTAGGACAGTGCACCCTCCCTCCTACACCCTCCCTCCTACACCTACCTAGATTGTCCTCCCATCATGGAACCCGTCGGCAACCACACATACAAAATCAACTACCCACCCTCACTCACTAAAAAAGCCGCTAAACGTTTTAAACACAACTTCCTGAGGTCCCACCCTGAAACTCCTTGTGCAGACACCTACTTCTCACCAGTCAATGGTTCACTGAACATTGATATTATCTTCCACACCACACGCAGAGCCCAATGGAGAAACACGTTCCGCACCTTACTCACCGTCTCCACCTCCAGGAATTTCGCGCATGGCCTAAAACTCTCCATCACTCCATCACAACTCTTCCCGGGCAGAACAACCATCACTATATACAATAACGGGATTATCCTAATTCAATCCACAGACAAGAACCTGGAACTACTAGACAACCTGTTCCCCACGTTCAAACAGCACCTCGCCAGTCATCGGACCCCCACTCATAGCACCCGCAGGCCTATCACCCCTGAATTCACAGCCCCCAACCACAACCCTTCTAACGTAGCTCAACCACAAAACGACACGCACCTTCTCTCCACCCCCGGCACCTTAGACAGTCACCCACCTAATGTAACTACCTCGCACTCCACATTTACAGACATAGATCCCTCACCCACACATTCCAGCGGCACCCCCTCCCCCCTACAACCTCACCTTGTCACCCTCCCATACCACACCCATTCCCGTCCCCCCTGACACCACAGCCTCAAACCACATTCATTCTAACCCAGCCCAACCCCAAAACAACATGCACCTCTCCTTTACTCCCGACACCCCAGTCACTCACCCACCTACCGTATCTACCTTACTCCCGTCGAGCACAGACATAGATTACTTACCCTCTTACACCAACCACCTCACCCCTTCCCCCCACACACCAGCCCTCATCCCCTTCCCCACCCCTGATACCACAGCCCCCACCCAAAAAGACATGCACCACCCCTTTACTCCCGGCACCTTAGTCATTCTCCCACCTACCGTAGCTACCCCACATCCCTCAAGCACAGACATAGATCTCTCTCCCTCTTACAACAACCACCCCACCCCTTCCACCTACATACCAGCCCTCATCCCCGTTCCTCTCATCCCCGTTCCTCTCACCCCTGATACCACAGCTCCCACCCGCAACCCGCCTATCCCAGATCAACATCAGACCGACACACACAAAGGCAAACCCCACCCTTTACCCCCACCCATTCTCAGCCCCCACTTCCTCCCACTAACTAATCACACAGAACACGCCACCTCCATCAACTCAACTCGACCCCATCTACAATCCCACTACCCCCCCAGTCTCACCCCCCATTACCCAACCTCCACCCCCGTCACCACTAATAAACGCCCATCCTCCACCCTGCACTCTACGCCCACCACCAATACTCTCATCCACACCACCAACCTCTCCCCTATGTCATCCACGCCTGACCCTCCCATCCCCACCTCCAACACATGTCCCACTGTGGACCACATTACGGCCTCCCTCCTCCAACTCAAAGAAGACATATACATCATCAAACAACAACTACTCTGTCTATCACACTCCAGTCACCCCCCACCCAACACCCTCCACCAGATCAAACAAGACATTCACATCATCAAACAACTACTCAGCACACACCCCAGACACCACTCACGCGCCTCCACCATCACCTCCCATCCCAACTGGTCCTCCACCCGGGCGGCGAACTCTCGCACTCGACTCCCACCGCACTGGACCTCAATCCCTGTTCTCAATCGTGGAAACCGCCCCCATCGTTCCTGCAACCCTCTCTCGGACCTAGATACAATCACCCTCCTCCGCTCCTATGACTCAGCTCCCCTTAGCAACACACCCGACACTCTCACTGCCATACCTACGATTCACTCCAATCCCCTTAGACCCCCCACACTGAACAACAGAGTCGCTATCCATAGTAACCTGAGTAAAGTCCCCCTCGCTCTAGAACACCCTTCCACCCTCGACACACCCCGTCTCAAATGCACTCTCCTAAACTGCAGATCAGCCGCTAGACACTCCGCCGCTATCGCCGATCTCATCCTAAAATTGGATCTTGACTTAATCATCATGACTGAAACATGGCTAACAGAATCTTCTACACCTATAATGGACATTCTGGTTCCCCCCAACTACCACATCACTAGACTTGACAGGTCTGGCAATAAAAAAGGTGGCGGAATCGCATGTATATACAGGAGCAACCTCTCTGTCTTGAAAGTATCTTCCCCTTCCCTACCCTCCCCAACGTCCTGTGAATACATCAGCCTAGATATTATTAGTGAGGGCAAACCGATCTGCACTCTTCACGGCGTTTACCACCCACCCGGTGACAACCTCACCTTCTCCCAACAAATCATGGACATGATCTCAACCAACTCCGGGCGGCAACTCACACAAATATACCTTGGGGACTTCAACCTCCACTGGAACGATCATAATGATGTGGTGGTAAAAGGTCTGAAGAATTTCCTTAACGCCCTTGACCTTACACAAATTTGCAACAGTCCAACACACAAGAAAGGCTCTACCCTCGACCTTATCATCTCCAAAGAGGCCTCTATCCAACTCGAATCTATCCAACCCTGTGACTGGTCGGACCATCATATTATCACGTTCTTCATCAATGAAAAAGTTAAATTTAACCCTATTCAATCCGCCAGGCCCAAAGTCTGGAAAAGAGACATGAAAAAACTAAACTCAAACTCTCTGCCCCCCAACAGCTGCAACTTACTACTTCCTCCGGCTGGCGTTAAGGACGTCCAATCCTTGACTGATCACTATCTTAACAATATGACCGCAATAATTAATGAAGTCGCACCCATGCAGCTAAAAAAAGCCACCACAAAAATCTCCAATCCCTGGTACGACTGGAGTCTCAATGACGATAGACGCGCCATGCGAATGGCAGAGCGTTCCTGGAGATCAGCTCCCTCTGCGCTGAACCTAAAAAACCTGAAGAAAAAGAGAAATGCCTACTTCAGGAAAATAAAACGATCAAAATCAGACTTCTTCAGCCGTCAGCTCGACCAAGCCAAAAATCGTCCGAGAAAGCTGTTTGAGCTTATCCGAACACAAACCAAAGAACAACCCCATCCTCTCAACACTATGTGCGAAGCTCCCTCCTGCGAAGACTTCGCCTCTTTCTTTAACCAAAAAACTGACAACATAAAGAATGATCTCCTCATGGACGCAAGCCTCTATCCCAAACCCCACCGCATAACACCCACTAAACCAAAAAACAATGCAACCTGGTCAACCTTTGTCACCTACACGGAAGAAGAAATTGGCAAACTGCTCAGCACTCTGAAACCATCCAATCACCTCACGGACCCCCTTCCTGCTAACGCTGTCAAAGTCCTTACCCCGTCGCTCCTTCCACTCTGGACCAAAATCATTAACAGCTCACTTCAACAAGGGATTATTCCCGACTCCCTCAAAGTTGGACAAGTAACACCTTTGCTAAAGAAACCTACAGCCGACCCCTCTGACCTAAACAACTACCGTCCCATTACCAACATTCCGACTCTTGCCAAACTGCTGGAAAAATGCGCACAAATACAATTGACTAAACACATTACTCAATTTGATCTCCTCAACTCTCATCAATCAGGCTTCCGAGCTAATCACAGTACGGAAACTGCCATGATTCACATAATCGACGACGCCCTCCAAATCCTAGATCATAACGATACCTGCCTCCTCATCCTCCTGGATCTCTCCTCCGCATTTGACACCGTCAAACATGAGAGCTTACTCGAACTATTAAACACAAGAATGGGCCTATCTGGAACTGTGCTCAAATGGTTCACTTCCTTTTTGCATAACAGGTCGCAGAAATTCAAGAGCAACAACTTGATGTCCGCACCAAGACCTGTATCGCTAGGCGTACCACAAAGATCCTCCCTATCCCCAACTTTGTTCAACCTAGTTATGGAACCTCTCACCACCTTGCTGCAAGAATCCAATGTACACTTCCACATGTATGCTGATGACACCCAACTCTATCTCAAACTACAATCACCCAAAGACATCACGCTCTTGAACTCAACGATCAGAAGCACCCAATCTTAGTTGGCCGCTAATCATCTCAAACTCAATGCCCTTAAAACAGAGTTCCTTCTGATCTCACCCCCAGCGAAGATCACTACCGCACAAATGTGGCTTAAAGACCTAACGGCACTCAATGTTCAACCCACCATCGTGGACTCAGCAAAATCTTTGGGCATAACACTTGACACCAATCTCAGAATGCAGGAACACATCAACAAAGCAACTAAGGGAGCAAACTACTAAATCAACACCCTTAGGAAACTTAAACCTTTCCTTCCAGCCAAAGACTTCCAAACTGCGGTACAATCACTAGTCATACCTCGAATAGAATACGGCAGCACCGCCCTCTGCGGTCTCCCCCTAGCTACTACGGCACCCATAAGAGCCTCTCTAAACGCCGCTGCGAGACTTATCACTGGATCAAAAAAACACTCACACATTTCCCCTGACTTCAAATCACTGAACTGGCTGCCGTTTGAAGCCAGAATACACCTGAAAATCGCTTGCTTGACCCACAAGGCTGTCCACCTGAGCTCACCTAGATACCTCGCTCAGAAGCTGACGATTTCTGGAGGCTCCAGAAACACTAGAGGCACAAACAATCTTTTGCTAAAGCCTAAAAGATTCCGCAAGGAAAAAACCTATAAACGCTCTTTCTCAGGAATGGCTCCCAGGATTTGGAACTCGCTCCCCCCTGAAACAAGGCTCATCACCTCTACCATACTTTTCAAGAGAGAAGTAAAAGCGATCCTCATGGCTAAATACACTTGAACGACTACTGGGGAAAAACTACAAAGACTCGATACTCATCTGTACTACTTGTTCGATCCCTTGTATTTTTATTTTGACTTTGAAATTGACTTACTTGATTGTTTTATATCACTTCAATGTACTGTTAACATGATTGATGTATCTGCGTATACATGCTCCCCTCCTCTGTAAAGCGCTCTGATATCTGCGAAGATCTTGTTCGCGCTATATAAAACTTTCAAAATAAATTAAATAAATAAATGTCGGAGACATGACCTGCGTGGGTTTAATCTTACAACCGCTTGTAGTGGTGGTGAACTAGAACAGCGGTTATTAGCATGGTGAGGTACAGGTAAGTAAATTCACATTATCCTCACACAGGCTATTTGCTGTAAAAAGCTTCCTTGGGTCACCATGCAGAGAAAGAGACCCTGAAAGAAGGTTGTGAGAGTTTTTGGTTATATCCGACCTATAGGGAGGAAGATTTCCAGAGCTTACCCCAATTGTTGCAGTAGCGCGCTGAGATTACTCACGGAATTGCCGGTCTAGATCCTCCTTGGACCTGTCGTCCTTCTGCGATGCCGGAAATGAAATGCTGGGGCCCGTCGATGGTGTATAAGTAGCCCCGTTTATTGCTTTCACCTGGGTTTGGATGGAAATAGAAGGAGGGGTGCACTTGCGCTAGTTGCCTCGTCATTCTGCTGCAGGGCGCATGCCCAAGTGAGCAGTCTTTTGCGCGCATGCGCATTGTGATGTGGGGTGCCTCCGGGTCTGCGCAGGCGCACGGGCGTAATTGAAGGCTAGTGAGGGCAAAGCTCTGCTGGAATGCCAGCGGCAGGTTAGAATTCTATGTGTGAAGCGGTACAGAGCTGCATACAGGGTTCTAACATTGTGCCCAAGAGTCAGTATGTAAGTAATTTATATAGTGCCCTGTATACTTGGGTGCCTACGTGCTAACTATGTGCACGTGGGTATGGATTGTGCTGGGAACATTGTGAGAAGGGGAGAGGTGGTAGATTGGGACACTAGCCACGGTGTTTACAGTTGGTAGGTCTGGCTGTGTACGAGTGGCATGTTCAGTGGGTTAGTGAATTCCACGGAATTGAATCGTTCAAACCCACTGTGTGGGTGGATAGTCTATATATCCAGCGTTGTTCTTTCTGGAGGAAGTACTTATCATTATTTTCTGTTGTATTGAACTGCTCAATGACAGTCCATGTAAAGTCATTACGGGTGTGGTTGTGGGATAAGAAATGATCCGTCAGTTTACTAATGTTCTTGCCACACCGAATGGTGCTTCGGTGTTCTGTCATTCTGGTTCTGACTTTACAGGTGGTCATCCCGACGTATCTGAGGCCACATCTACAGGTCATCATGTTTACTAGGTTGGATGAGTTGCAATTTGTAAACTGGCGTTGCGTCCATGTTTTGCCTGGTTCTAAATTGAGGGTTTTTGATGATGTTGTCAAATGGCAAACGCTGCAGTTATTGCATGGCTGGTGACCTGTGACTTTTGGTAGGCCCCAGGCGTTGAGGATTGTATTGTCGGCCAGGGCAGGGTTCGACCTGGGCCTTGTGTTGACAAGTTGATCTTTAAAGTTTTTTCCTCTTTTGTATGCGAAACGTGGTTTTCCCCAGTTTCTTGTGCCTGAGTTAATGATCTTCCAGTTTCTTTGGATGATGTTGGAAATCTGGTTAGATGCAGTATTGTATGTCGTCACACAGGTGAGAATGGGTTCTTCCGGTGGTTTGATAGTAGTTTCAAGTAGCACCTCCCTATTCTGGTTACGTGCTCTTTTACATGTGGTTCTGATGATCCTAGTAGGATACCCTCTGTCCTCCAATTTGTGGACTAGGGCTGTGGATTGTCGCTTGTCGTCCTGGATTTTGCTGCAGTTGCGTCTGAGGCGCAAAAATTGCCCATAGGGCTGGTTTTCCCTCAGGGGTCTCGGATGGAAACTATCGAATCTAAGGAGGGAGTTCCTTGCCGTGGGTTTGTAAAAGGTGGTGGTGGTAAGGCCCTCTTGGTCTGCTTTGATGTTAAGATCCAGGAAAGCCAGTTCGGTTGGGCTACTACTGCTTGTGAATCGTAAGTAGTTGTCCCGACTGTTGATCCAAACTAGAAAGTTGTAAAGCGTCTCCTGGTTGCCTTCCCAGATGATGAAGATATCGTTGATGTAGCGACGCCATGTTTTTATGTTGATTGAGTATGGATTGGTTGAGGGTTGTATGTGGGTCTGTTCGAAGTGGGCGACATAAAGACCCGCCACGCTTGGGGCAAAAACACTGCCAATTGAGGTCCCGTTGGTCTGTAGGTAGAATTTACCTTCGTATTCGAAGTAGTTTTCTTTTAGAGCGAGGGTGGCGCAGTCAATGATGAAGATTCGGGGGGTTTGATAGTCCCAGGTGAGGTCCATAAGGACATCAGGCAACACTTTCAGTGTGGCGTCTTGTGGCAGGCTGGTGTACAAGCTCTCTATATCAAGTCCGACAAGGAGTTAAGTTGCCGGGTCGAAGCTTGTGTCCTTTATGATGTTGAGAAGGTGTTTGGTATCTTTAATGTACGATGGTGTCTTTTGAACAAGGGGGTTAAGGAAGAAATCACAGAAGCGTGACAGGGGTTCTAGGAGCGATTGGATCCCTGACACGATGGGTCTTCCCGGTGGTGGTGTGACCCCTTTGTGCACCTTGGGGACCGTGTAGAAGTACGGGATTTTGGCATTTTTCGTACAGAGGTAATCAGCTTCTTGTTTTGAAATTTGGTCTGCGTCGCTGGCATTTTTAACCAGGATGTTGATGGTGTTGCGCAGCTCCTCAGTTGGGTCTTTTTTAAGGCATTTATAATTCCTGGTGTCGCTCAGGAGTCTTTGTCATAATCCGATCTGTCCATAAGGACGATGCCCCCGCCCATATCTGCCGGCTTGATGATCAGGGATGGGTCATTCTGTAAGCGTTTGATCGTTTGATCGTTTCGCGTTCCCGGTAGGACAGGTTGTTGAAGGTGTTCCTTTGTTGTAGGTTTTCAACATCTGTATAAACCGCCTGGTCAAAGGTAGATATTTCTACTGGGATGCTGGCTGGTGGTGGGATAAAGTTGGACGTCAGTCTGAGGCCTGTCTCATTGGTGGTCTCGTTGTCACTGTTGTCTGTGTTTTCCTTCTTTTCAAAGAAAGCTTTCAGCTTGAGCTTCCTGAAGGACTCGGCTAGTTCTATATGCAGCTTGAAAATGTCCTGTCTGGTTGTGAGAACGAAGGAGAGCCCTTTGTTCAGGACTTCCGTTTCCACATTAGTGAGCTGTGTGCTTGAGATGTTGAAGACTAATGGAGTGGTGGTTCGGGGAGATGTTATTTGCTCGGTCCCGCCTGTTCTCTGGATTTGTTCCTTGTGTTGGAGCTCACTGGTTCCTCTTCCGGTGCCCACTGGACCTGTAGGACCTGCGTGTTGTTCCTTCTTTTTCCGCGTGGTCTCCGGCCCTGGGATAAAAAAGGGTATCTCTGGTTATGACTGTTTTGATTGAAGGGCAAGTGCCCTGGTGCATATAGAGGTGGGTATCCGAAGTATGGGGGCGGCATGGGGCTAAATTGGGGGGGCCCGAAGTTGTTATTTTGTGGGGGTTCCTGCCAAGGTTGTTGCCAATGTTGTCCTCGCCGTCCTCTGCCTCTAGGTTTGTTGGATCCTGTGCTGGAGTTGCTCGAGATGGAGCTGTTGTCACCGGAGCTTTCAGTATCCCTTCTGGGAGCAGTGTAGTCATCGTCAGCATAGGGGTAGGTTTTTAAATAGCTGCATTTTTTCAGATCTTTCTCGAATTTCTTTACCTTGGTCTGGGTTAGATGTTCTTTGTACTCAGCCATTTCCCGGTTCTGGTCGTCCAGTTTTTTCTTAAAACCCGTGAGTGTGGTTTTAAAGTGAGTCTCTGTTGCTTGGATTTCGATCATCATAGCATCTGATAGACGCTTAGCGGTTTTTATGATTAGTATCAGCCAGTCCCTGGTGCAGTGCCAGGCGATCTGGGCCCAGTCTTTTCTGAAAGTGGCGTCATCCAGGAATATCCTTGGGGCATTAGTAACTAAAAGGCCTGTGGGCGCCGTGTTGGTACGTAGATATTGCGCCAGATTTACACCATGTAGAATGGTCCGTATTCTATTCCTCTTTTTCTCGGTCAGTGTGTCCCAGTCTGTAGTTTGCGCTATTGTGGTAGAGATATTGAAATCTGCCAGGAGGGATGGGTCGGATAGGATTTCACTGACATCATCTTCAGTGAAAGTGAGGCCGATGTTTTCTGCCATCTTGGGTGTGGGTGTATTACTCTCACAGCTGTGCGCTGCCTAATATCGCCGAATCAAAGGAGAGAGTGAGGACTAGGTAAGCCAGTCCGAATCCCCAGGATTATATGTCAATATCAAAGAGGACTAGCTATTTTTAGGGGGAGGGGGGAGACTCAATGAAGTAGGCGTGCCAGCAAACCCATTGGTTTGTTCATGAAGCCCTCACCCACCAACCTAGTTGGTGGCATGCTTCATCATCGGGCCCACCACAGTGACACCGAATGTGTCCCAGGTGTGCTTCAACGCCAGATTACTGCGGAGCTGGTATGTTGCTGAGTGTGCAGTGTAATGGGTGAGAAAGTGAAGGTTAAAAAGCTATACAGTGGGTCCCAGTACCCGAGGGTAAATAAATCAATCGTAATTACTGGGCCCCTGTTAGCTACTAAAAAGGCAGACGGACGTAGTGGAGTACGGATTATGACCTCCAGCGTCCTGTGTGGTCTACATGTTTCAACCAGGCCTTTTGTTTTAAAACTGGCTTTCCTCAGGACCAAGTGAGTATGTGAATAAGGTGCAATACAAAATAAAAATACTAAATTATAGTGATTGTGTTACTTTTTTTCTTATGTGTCGCACTCCCTAAGGTGCGTTTATATGTTAGAGGGGGATTCCCTCTTGCTTTGCTACACATAACATATAAGACGTAGACAGACGTACATGGTAGAGTCATATTAGCATGATATGATAATTTCCACATCATTAGCCGACTTATAAGGTGAGTGGTCGACCTATATTCGACTAGGGTGTGGTCATGTCGGAGACATGACCTGCATGGGTTTAATCTTACAACCACCTGTAGTGGTGGTGAACTAGAACAGCGGTTATTAGCATGGTGAGGTACAGGTAAGTAAATTCACATTATCCTCACACAGGCTATTTGCTGTAAAAAGCTTCCTTGGGTCACCATGCAGAGAAAGAGACCCTGAAAGAAGGTTGTGAGAGTTTTTGGTTATATGCGACCTGTAGGGAGGAAGATTTCGAGAGCTTACCCCAATTGTTACAGTAGCGCGCTGAGATTACTCACGGAATTGCCGGTCTAGATCCTCCTTGGACCTGTCGTCCTTCTGCGATGCCCGAAATGAAATGCTGGGGCCCGTCGATGGTGTATAAGTAGCCCCGTTTATTGCTTTCACCTGTGTTTGGATGGAAATAGAAGGAGGGATGCGCTCGCGCTAGTTGCCTCGTCATTCTGCTGCGGGCGCATGCCCAAGTGAGCAGTCTTTTGCGCGCATGCGCATTGTGATGTGGGGTGCCTCCGGGTCTGCGCAGGCGCACAGGCGTAATTGAAGGCTAGTGAGGGCAAAGCTCTGCTGGAATGCCAGCGGCAGGTTAGAATTCTATGTGTAAAGCGGTACAGAGCTGCATACAGGGTTCTAACATTGTGCCCAAGAGTCAGTATGTTAAATAATTTATATAGTGCCCTGTATACTTGGGTGCCTACCTGCTAACTATGTGCACGTGGGTAAGGATTGTGCTGGGAACATTGTGAGAAGGGGAGAGGTGGTAGATTGAGACACTAGCCACGGTGTTTACAGTTGGTAGGTCTGGCTGTGTACGAGTGGCATGTTCAGTGGGTTAGTGAATTCCACGGAATTGAATCGTTCAAACCCACTGTGAGGGTGGATAGTCTATATATCCAGTGTTGTTCTTTCTGGAGGAGGTACTTATCATTATTTTCTGTTGTATTGAACTGTTCAATGACAGTCCATGTCAAGTCATTAGGGGTGTGGTTGTGGGATAAGAAATGATCCGTCAGTTTACTAATGTTCTTGCCACACCGAATGGTGCTTCGGTGTTCTGTCATTCTGGTTCTGACTTTACAGGTGGTCATCCCGACGTATCTGAGGCCACATCTACAGGTCATCATGTATACTAGGTTGGATGAGTTGCAATTTGTAAACTGGCGTTGCGTACATGTTTTGCCTGGTTCTTAATTGAGGGTTTACGATGATGTTGTCAAATGGCAAACGCTGCAGTTATTGCATGGCTGGTGACCTGTGACTTTTGGTAGGCCCCAGGCGTTGAGGATCGTATTGTCGGCCGGGGCAGGGTTCGGCCTAGGCCTTGTGTTGACAAGCTGATCTTTAAAGTTTTTTCCTCTTTTGTATGCGAAACGTGGTTTTTCCCAGTTTCTTGTGCCTGAATTAATGATCTTCCAGTTTCTTTGGATGATATTGGAAATCCGGTTAGATGCAGTATTGTATGTCGTCACACAGGTGAGAACGGGTTCTTCCGGTGGTTTGATAGTAGTTTCAAGTAGTGCCTCCCTATTCTGGTTACGTGCTCTTTTACATGTGGTTCTGATGATCCTAGTAGGATACCCTCTGTCCTCCAATTTGTGGACTAGGGCGGTGGATTGTCGCTTGTAGTCCTGGATTTTGCTGCAGTTGCGTCTGAGGCGCAAAAATTGCCCATAGGGTAGGTTTTCCCTCAGGGGTCTCGGATGGAAACTATCGAATCTAAGGAGGGAGTTCCTTGCCGTTGGTTTGTAAAAGGTGGTGGTGGTAAGGCCCTCTTGGTCTGCTTTGATGTTAAGATCTAGGAAAGCCAGTTCGGTTGGGCTACTAGTGCTTGTGAATCGTAAGTAGCTGTCCCGACTGTTGATCCAAACTAGAAAGTTGTCCAGCGTCTCCTGGTTACCTTCCCAGATGATGAAGATATCGTCGATGTAGCGAGTACTAGCGACGCCATGTTTTTATGTTGATTGAGTATGGATTGGTTGGGGGTTGTATGTGGGTCTGTTCGAAGTAGGCGACATAAAGACCCGCCGCGCTTGGGGCAAAAACACTGCCCATTGAGGTCCCGTTGGTCTGTAGGTAGAATGTACCTTCGTATTCGAAGTAGTTTTCTTTTAGCGCGAGGGTGGTGCAGTCAATGATGAAGCTTCGGGGGGTTTGATAGTCCCAGGTGAGGTCCATAAGGACATCATGCAACACTTTCAGTGTGGCCTCTTGTGGCAGGCTGGTGTACAAGCTCTCTATATCAAGTACGACAAGGAGTTGAGTTGCCGGGTCGAAGCTTGTGTCCTTTATGATGTTGAGAAGGTGTTTGGTATCTTTAATGTACGATGGTGTCTTTTGAACAAGGGGGTTAAGGAAGAAATCACAGAAGCGTGACAGGGGTTCTAGAAGCGATTGGATCCCTGACACGATGGGTCTTCCCGGTGGTGATGTGACCCCTTTGTGCACCTTGGGGACCGTGTAGAAGTACGGGGTTTTGGCATTTTTCGTACAGAGGTAAACAGCTTCTTGTTATGAAATTTGTTCTGCCTCGCTAGCATTTTTAACCAGGATGTTGATGGTGTTGCGCAGCTCCTCAGTTGGGTCTTTTTTGAGGCATTTATAATTCCTGGTGTCGCTCAGGAGTCTGCGGCACTCTTTGTCATAATCCGATCTGTCCATCAGGACAATGCCCCTGCCCTTATCTGCCGGCTTAATGATCAGGGATGGGTCATTCTGTAAGCGTTTGATCGTTTCGCGTTCCCGGTAGGACAGGTTGTTGAAGGTGTTCCTTTGTTGTAGGTTTTCAACATCTGTATAAACCGCCTGTTCAAAGGTAGATATTTCTACTGGGATGCTGGCTGGTAGTGGGATAAAGTTGGACTTCAGTCTGAGGCCTGTCTCATTGGTGGTCTCGTTGTTACTGTTGTCTGTGTTTTCTTTCTTTTCAAAAAAAGCTTTCAGCTTGAGCTTCCTGAAGGACTCGGCTAGTTCTATATGCAGCTTGAAAATGTCCTGTCTGGTTGTGAGAACGAAGGAGAGCCCTTTGTTCAGGACTTCCGTTTCCACATTAGTGAGCTGTGTGCTCGAGATGTTGAAGACTAATGGAGTGGTGGTTCGGGGAGATGTTATTTGCTCGGTCCCGCCTGTTCCCTGGATTTGTTCCTTGTGTTGGAGCTCACTGGTTCCTCTTCCGGTGCCCACTGGACCTGTTGGACCTGCGTGTTGTTCCTTCTTTTTCCGCGTGGTCTCCGGCCCTGGGATAAAAAAGGGTATCTCTGGTTATGACTGTTTTGATAGAAGGGCAAGTGCCCTGGTGCATATAGAGGTGGGTATCAGAAGTATGGGGGCGGCAACTGAGGAGCTGCGCAACACCATCAACATCCTGGTTAAAAATGCCAGCGACGCAGAACAAATTTCAAAACAAGAAGCTGATTACCTCTGTACAAAAAATGCCAAAACCCCGTACTTCTACACGGTCCTCAAGGTGCACAAAGGGGTCACACCACCACCGGGAAGACCCATCGTGTCAGGGATCCAATCGCTCCTAGAACCCCTGTCATGCTTCTGTGATTTCTTCCTTAACCCCCTTGTTCAAAAGACACCATCGGACATTAAAGATACCAAACACCTTCTCAACATCATAAAGGACACAAGCTTCGACCCGGCAACTCAACTCCATGTCGGACTTGATATAGAGAGCTTGTACACCAGCCTGCCACAAGACGCCACACTGAAATTGTTGCATGATGTCCTTATGGACTTCACCTGGGACTATCAAACCCCCCCAAGCTTCATCATTGACTGCGCCACCCTCGCGCTAAAAGAAAACTACTTCGAATACGAAGGTAAATTCTACCTACAGACCAACGGGACCTCAATGGGCAGTGTTTTTGCCCCAAGCGTGGCGGGTCTTTATGTCGCCCACTTCGAATAGACCCACATACAACCCCCAACCAATCCATACTCAATCAACATAAAAACATGGCATCGCTACATCGACGATATCTTCATCATCTGGGAAGGCAACCAGGAGACGCTGGACAACTTTCTAGTTTGGATCAACAGTCGGGACAACTACTTACGATTCACAAGCACTAGTAGCCCAACCGAACTGGTTTTCCTGGATCTTAACATCAAAGCAGACCAAGAGGGCCTTACCACCACCACCATTTACAAACCCACGGCAAGGAACTCCCTCCTTAGTTTCGATAGTTTCCATCCGAGACCCCTGAGGGAAAACCTCCCCTATGGGCAATGTTTGCGCCTCAGACGCAACTGCAGCAAAATCCAGGACTACAAGCGACAATCCACCGCCCTAGTCCACAAATTGGAGGACAGAGGGTATCCTACTAGGATCATCAGAACCACATGTAAAAGAGCACGTAACCAGAATAGGGAGGCGCTACTTGAAACTACTATCAAACCACCGGAAGAACCCGTTCTCACCTGTGTGACGACATACAATACTCCATCTAACCAGATTTCCAACATCATCCAAAGAAACTGGAAGATCATTAATTCAGGCACAAGAAACTGGGAAAAACCACGTTTCACATACAAAAGAGGAAAAAACTTTAAAGATCAGCTTGTCAACACAAGGCCCAGGCCGAACCCTGCCCCGGCCATAATACAACCCTCAACGCCTGGGGCCTTCCAAAAGTCACAGGTCACCAGCCATGCAATAACTGCAGCGTTTGCCATTTGACAACATCATCAATAGCCCTCAATTTAGAACCAGGCAAAACATGGACGCAGCGCCAGTTTACAAATTGCAACTCATCCAACCTAGTATACATGATGACCTGTAGATGTGGCCTCAGATACGTCGGGATGACCACCTGTAAAGTCAGAACCAGAATGACAGAACACCGAAGCACCATTCGGTGTGGCAAGAACATTAGTAAACTGACGGATCATTTCTTATCCCACAACCACACCCCTAATGACTTTACATGGACTGTCATTGAACAGTTCAATAAAACAGAAAATAATGATAAGTACCTCCTCCAGAAAGAACAACGCTGGATATATAGACTATCCACCCACACAGTGGGTTTGAACAAACAATTCCGTGGAATTCACTAACCCACTGACCTACCAACTGTAAACACCGTGGCTAGTGTCCCAATCTACCACCTCTCCCCTTCTCACAATGTTCCCAGCACAATCCATACCCACGTGCACATAGTCAGCACGTAGGCACCCAAGTATACAGGGCACTATATAAATTACTTAACATACTGACTCTTGGGCACAATGTTAGAACCCTGTATGCAGCTCTGTACCGCTTCACACATAGAATTCTAACCTGCCGCTGCCATACCAGCAGAGCTTTGCCCTCACTAGCCTTCAATTACGCCTGTGCGCCTGCGCAGACCCGGAGGCACCCCACATCACAATGCGCATGCGCGCAAAAGACTTCTCACTTGGGCATGCGCCCCGCAGCAGAATGACGAGGCAACTAGCGCGAGCGCATCCCTCCTTTTATTTCCATCCAAACCCAGGTGAAAGCAATAAACGGGGCTACTTATACACCATCGACGGGCCCCAGCATTTGATTTCGGGCATTGCAGAAGGACGACAGGTCCAAGGAGGATCTAGACCGGCAATTCCATGAGTAATCTCAGCGCGCTACTGCAACAATTGGGGTAAGCTCTCGAAATCTTCCTCCCTACAGGTCGGATATAACCAAAAACTCTCACAACCTTCTTTCAGGGTCTCCTTCTCTGCATGGTGACCCAAGGAAGCTTTTTACCGCAAATAGCCTGTGTGAGGATAATGTGACTTTACTTACCTGTACCTCACCATGCTAATAACCGCTGTTCTAGTTCACCACCACTACAAGCGGTTGTAAGATTAAACCCACGCAGGTCATGTCTCTGACATGACCACACCCTAGTCGAATATAGGTCGAGCTCTCACCTTATAAGTCGGCTAATGATGTGGAAATTATCATATCATGCTAATATGACTCTACCATGTACGTCTGTCTACGTCTTATATGTTATGTGTAGCAAAGCAAGAGGGAATCCCCCTCTAACATATAAACGCACCTTAGGGAGTGCGACACATAAGAAAAAAATAACACAATCACTATAATTTAGTATTTTTATTTTGTATTGCACCTTATTCACATACTCACTTGGTCCTGAGGAAAGCCAGTTTTAAAACAAAAGGCCTGGCTAAAACATGTAGACCACACACGACCCTGGAGGTCATAATCCGTACTCCACTACGTCCGTCTGCCTTTTTAGTAGCTAACAGGGGCCCAGTATTTAAAATGTATTTATTTACCCTCGGGTACTGGGACCCACTGTATAGCTTTTTAACCTTCACTTTCTCACCCATTACACTGCACACTCAGCAACATACCAGCTCCGCAGTAATCTGGCGTTGAAGCACACCCGGGACACATTCGGTGTCACTGTGGTGGGCCCGATGATGAAGCATGCCACCAACTAGGTTGGTGGGTGAAGGCTTCATGAACAAACCAATTGGTTTGCTGGCACGCGTACTTCATTGAGTCTCCCCCCTCCCCCTAAAAATAGCTAGTCCTCTTTGATATTGACATATAATCCTGGGGATTCGGACTGGCTTACCTAGTCCTCCCTCTCTCCTTTGATTCGGCGACAGAATCAGACCCAGTCAGCGCTGTCTTCTCTCGAAGCTACTATAATGCCGCTATCAGAGGCTCAAAGTCAGGCACAGTCCCAGTTTCGGGCTCAGCAGCAGTTGCAGACGTCTGGTGGATCTGGCTTGGAATCTGTGGGATAGTCTGTTGGAAACCAAAAGCCAGATGTGAAGACTTCACGCCTGAAGCCTTGATGCAAGTCCTAATAGCCCTGGTGATGTCCCGGTTGGACTTCTCGAACTCAATCTACTACGGTCTCCCTAAATCTCAGTTATCTAGTTTACAGATCGTCCAAAACCAGGCTGCTCGGCTGGTCTTTAAAATCCCCAAATGGCAGTCGGCCCAACCTCTATTACGTCACCTTCACTGGTTACCAGCGAGCGAAAGAATCACTTTCAAGGTTCACTGCCTGGTCTTCAAAGCTCTCACAGGCCCCGCCCCTGCTTTCCTCAAGTCTCTAATCACCTCCTACTGCCCCCCTCGCACCCTGAGGTCCACCCACCTCCAGCTCCTTGTCGTCCCCCGCTTCAAACTCTCTAGATCGGGTGGCCGCAGCTTCTCTTGTCTAGCCCCTAAGCTATGGAACTCCCTCCCTCTCTCACTTAAGTCATCTTGCTCCCTTCTTTCTTTCAGGAAATCCCTAAAAACACTACTTTTCCCCCACTAATTTTCTTCTTTTTTTTTTATCCCTGCCCTTTCCTCCTCTTTTCTCAATCCGATTAGCGCCAGGAAACCTATGGTGACAGTGCGCTCAAGAAATTTGTTATAACATAACATAACATAACATAACAAGACAACTTAGATTCCACAATACCAGGATTCACCGTGCAACAGATCGACATAAAGAACGAGCTGAACCTTATCTTGGTGGAGATAAGGGTGATGAAAAAGTCACAAGAGCATGAGATCACCTCCCTCCATCTTCGCCTAGGGAAAATCGAAGAGGCAGTGGCCTGCTTCCCAGCCAAACTGCAGGAAGCCGACTCAAGGATTGCTCTGTTAGATGATCAGATGAGTGATATGCTTCTGAAGGCGAACGAAGGGGTGAAAAATGAAACCTATTTGGAGAGCACATTGGAGGAATTCGAGAACCGATCTCGACGGTCGAATAGTGTGGGTTCCCGAAGGGAGAGGGGGATCTAAACTCTTCAGTGGGTCAACGCATTCATCAAACAAAAGGTTCTGCCAGAATTTGCTGGGGATATAACCATTACAAGAGCACATCGAGTTCCCTCACACCCATAGCCTAATTCAGAGATACCACGTACCATCCTGATTAACTTTGCAGATTACCCTATTAAGGAGAGAATGTTGGTGAAGGCGATACAGCAAAGACAATTCTCCACTAACAAAGTTACCAAATGTCGCATATTCTCGCAGGCGAAAGGAATTTGTCAAGTTCTAAGTCAGGGCGCTCAGGCCTCAATACCACAGCAATTAAAGCTTTGAGTTCTAGTGAGGGGGAAGTTTCATCTATTTTCTCATTTAAGATGCCCAGGGCCTATTGAAAGAGATCTCTCCCAAAATTGTAAGCCATGTATGTATATATCACAATGTTAAAGTGTTCCATTGCCAGGGGTGGGAGGGTGACCGAGGGTGTAGTTCCATGACACCCATCAGGAAAGTAGGGGGCTTGAGATGTGACTAGCTTGGCTAGTGGGGTTTTCTACATTTCTGAGGGGGTCCACATTCCCGGAAGGGAGGTGGGACGGGGTTACCTAATAGTAAAAAGAGCAGTGGCAAAGGGAACAAAGAGAGGTGAAAATAGGATCTTGCAACTGTTTAAATACCATGCCTATTTAAGCACTAGACATGGTTAGCAAATTTAGCATTTTGTCAGTAAACGTGAATGGTATGCTCAACAAACAGAAAAATGGTGGGCTTATGAGATGGCTAGCCTCCTTCATGCCAGAGTTCTTTTTCTCCAAGAAACACACCTCAAGTCAAATTCACCAAAACGTCAGCCGGGTTAGCAATGAGAGGTGTAGCCATTTACTTTTCTAGAAACTTGTCTCGTGAATTTGGGCAAGTCCGTAGAGATCCCCAGAGAAGATGGCTATGGGTAGTGGTGAAAGTAAATAGGAGGATCTTGAATTTTGTGAATTACTATGGTTCGATTATGGATGATGCTTCCGGGTTGGCAAAAATCAACGAGCTGCTAAGTGGTGCTCCTGGTAAAATCATCATTGGGGCGGTTTTTAACTATATCCAGGATCTTAAAAAAAGATATCTCTAACAAAAACAAAATACATTTTAAACCAAATACAAAAAGAATTATTGAGGTAATAAAGCACGACTATCAGCTGATAGATCCATGGCATACTGCCCAACCGGTTACATACAGTTATACATGTCACTCTAGCCAACATCAGACGGCATCCTGTATCGACGTTTTTTTAACATCCAGGTCACTAAAGATCTCTAAGGTGGATATTGGGGCGTTTTTCTTTCAGAACATTCTTATATTAAGCTCAACCTAGAAATTGACGAGGAGAGTAGGGAGAGATCCAGGAGGCAGATGGATCGTCTTCTCCTTCAAGATCAACAATGGGTCGACTGTTTAAGAGCATGGATCCTCAAATATTTTAGGCTTAATGAAGGGACTGCAGAGCCCTGTGCAATATGGGGGGGTTCAAGGCTGCTGTACGTGGACAAATTATCTCCTTTTCAGCCTCTCAGTCAAAAGCACGATGGGCTACAATAGCTGAAGTCCAGCAGGCAGTGGAAAGGGCACCAGATCTTAGAAATGCGTCTCAATTATATCAGCTTGAAACCGTCAAAAAGGCGCTGAGGGAATTCTTCTTACTAGAAGATATTAGTAGCTCCCAGCTTACCAACAACGGGTATAAGAGGAAAGCCAAATAGTGGGTAAATTGTTAGCTGACTCCACAAAAACTAGACAGGAAGCAGCCCTAATGTCAGAGGTGGTTGATCCTAAGACTGGAGCTGTAGTGTCAAATAGCAACTGGATTGCTCTGGCTTTTATGGAACACTACTAACAGCTCTATAAAATGGAATATCCAGTGGGGCAAGATGCTACACAGAATTATTTTGACAGCGTAAATCTCCTGAAACTGTCTGATTCCCTCTTGGAACAGCTAAATCTAGACATATCATGTGCAGAAATTCTGACAGCCTTAAAATCTAATGCTGGAGCTAAAGCTTGTGGAGATGATGGGCTCCCGATAGAGTTTTACAAGGTTTTTGCAAAGGAATTAACTCCACCCTTGACTAAGCTATTCAATCATTTAAAAAATGGCGGTGTGGTGCCCCCGCCTTTCAAAGAGGAGATCATTGTCATCTTCGTGAAAAAGGGTAAGAATCCAAAGTATGTCAATTCCTATAGACCCATTAGTCTCCTCAACGCGGATTGTAAGATCTTAATGAAGACTTGGGCGTAGCATTTTACACTCACTGCACAGGAAATAATCCATAAGGATCAGTCCAGGTTTATAGCAGGGAGATCTGTGTCATCAAATACTGAATTTTTAATTCAAGCTCTTGATTACTGCATTACTCACTTAACCCTGGCTTGTAGTATGATGGTCTACGCCGAAAAGCGTTCGACCTGGTAATTGGAATACCCTGTTTTTTGGCCTTGGCAGGTTTGTAATTCCCCCTCAAGTTATTTTAATGCTTCAGAACATTTATCAGAGGGCTCAGGCTCAGGTGGTAATTAATGCAAATAGTGTGGGCACATTAAAAATAAATCGGGGGACAAGACATGGGTGTCCGCATTCCCCTTTACTTTTCACGTTTTTCATTGAATCATGAGCCATTCGAGTTCGAGAAAATGCTGCAATTTATGCTCCAATCATTGGCATGTCCAAGTTAAAGCTATTCGCGGATGATATTATTCTATATCTTAAACCTGATAGTCAGAACTTGGAATTGGCCATATTGGAATTCAGTAAATTTGAATTAGTTGGGGGATATATATTAAACAAAAATAAAACAGAAATCCTAGTTCTGAATTCTGACACAAATGTTCTTCCAGTCAATCTCAAGCACCAAGCCGTTAAGCCTGACCCAATACACTATTTGGGGATCTACGTTTCTGATCAACACCAACAGCTATACAAGCTGAATTATGTAACTATGCAGGGTAAAATCAAGAAACTGCTGGACAGCTGTTTTCTACTACCTTTAACTTTGATAGGACGAGTAATCCTTATCAAAATGTCCATACTTCCATTACGTGATCTTCTCTTTATAAAGATACCAATCAAAATCAACACTATTTACTTTAAGGAGTTGGAAACTATGTTTAGACAGTTTGTTTAAGGGAAGAAGACATCAAGGGTTAAGCTTTCTTCACTACAACTAGTCATCGACCAGGGTGGATGGGCCTTACCTCATGCTCGTTCATACTATGAAGCAGCCTTTTTAGACTTAACAGCTCGTTTATTGGTTTCAAACGGTTCAAATGACAAATTTACTTTTTCTGAAAATTTCTGTTAAACTGCTTATTTGACACCTAGGTTAATGCCATTATTCCATAATCAAGATGAAAAATGGTAGCTCAGCAGAAGTAAAATCTTCTGTGCAATGCTCCGCCTACCTTTTTGATTACAAAAGTCAAAACAGTAGGTGTGTTCGATATGTACATAAGATGCTTTGATGTATGGAATTTTACCACGTTCGTAATCAAACTCTTGGTTCTGCATTTGAAATTGTTGTTGTTATAAGGGCATTACCCACCATTTTTTTAGACTGAGTGACAATAGAGTTTAAACACTAATTTGCCACAGCAAAAAATTACAAGGACTAATAAATCCACCTATTTGCAGTTTCTCAGATGCATTCTGTTTTTTGCTTGGGAAGTGGAGTCTTGAACATTGGCCTTGGATTATCATCTGTTCAGGACTTTTCATTGTTACTCAACAGCACTGTTTAAACAGAATGGAGTCCTGCCAATATTACCTTCTCAACTGTACCGTTCATTAGTATGCACTCACTCCATAATGATAGTGATCAGTTTTAAATTAATTCCAAAAGTGTATGTAACCAACATTTACTCTACTATAACTGTATTTCCAAGTTCATTAAAATTATAGGTTTCAAAACGGTAATTTTAGTTATTCATGTGATGCAGACTTACGTACATTATTTTTTTCTTTTCTATTGAGTGCCAAACCACTAAGACAGCCTAGTTCTCATGGCTGCATCCACACATTCATGGCTGGGGCGTGAAGATGCAGCTGACAACCCAGAAGTGAGCAGAGAGGCTGAGGCAGGGGGCGTAGTCTAGTCTTTCCCCTGCATTGGTCCTCCTCCCGGAAGCCATGTTGGTCTTCTTGTTCCTCGAGTGTGGCAGCATGAAACTACACTTGGGAACCCAACTTTGCTTATCTTGTTTGATCACGTTATCGCTTTTTTCTGTCTTCTCCTTATCGGTCATGCTGCTGCCTGTTCTGCGACCTCTGGAGAGATTACCATAGTTCTTCAATGGTGAGTTTACCTGAATGATCTTTTACTTTGGTAACATGCATGAATGCAAGTCTCTCTGGATAGGTACTCAACTCCTGGGGCATACTCAATGACTTATTTTCTATAAATTGTGTTTGAAAGACTTGACAAATAATGTAATTCTGGTCTTATGTTGCTCTCCTTAATCCCCATCAATTTTGGTGCTTAGGCACTATTGAGCAATATGGGGGGGGGCTGGGGGTAGGAACATTTTTTTTTCTTATTTGTTCAGCATACTGTATTTATTGTCATTACCATGGGATTACACTAAACTCATTGGGTTACTACGACTAGATACAAGTAGGAATGCTCACTTACCAGTTGATAAGCTATTTTCTGGTTGTTCGTGTTTTACAAGCTTGCTTTCACATGCCTCCATGTGTCATGTTACCTTTTGTCTGTCATTCTGTATTCCATTAGAATGTTTCCTGTGGAATACTAGACATGAATTCAGTTTGCCTGCTGTCTCATCTTGGTTTGCTGCATTTTCTGTGTTGCTGAAATAAACTATCTTCCAGCATTTACAAGGACTCTATATCTTACAATGGCGATGAGTTGAAGAAGGAAAAATCCTGTCGAAAATGGGCCACAAGAATGGACTGTTTCCTAAACCCTCGCTCGGATACCACAGTTGGATGGGTATTTTATACTAATTAAGCGGAGTATCTGCATTATTTTTGAGGCGACGTAACTCAAGTAGGTGTTTTTTCCCCTTCCCCATTTGTCTTGGATTGGTTATTTATATATTCAAAATCTTGTGATGGGGCCTCTTTGAGGGTTCCGTTGGATTTCAAAAGAAAACCTTTGGCCAACTCTCCATCATCATTGTGGAATTGGATCTTGGAACAGTGAGAACAGTGAGGACTCTGCGATCTGCTTCTGCCTCTGGATTCCCTGTATTTAGGGTCCAACAAGGCAGAGGTCTTGAGGTTGCAAAGGGCACAGAATGCAGCTGCCAGAACACTTTTAGGTCTATGCAAATTCTGCTCTGTGTCTAATGCTATCCGCCACCTGCACTGGCTACCAGTGGCCAGACGCATTGAATTAAAAACCTTATGCATTGCTTTTAAGGTTTTGAAGCTGGCCACCCCTCCCATTTTGGCTGATCTCCTGTTGCCCTATGCCCCCACGCGTTGTCTCCGCTCACTGGTTCAGCATATGGCAGTGGTTCCTCGGCCTTGTAGAGCCCGGGCGGGAGGCCGCTCTTTTCATTATATACCCGCCACTCTTTGGAACTCGCTTCCTGTGCAGATCTGTGGCCTTGACAATTACTTTGCATTTAGAAAAGCTATCAAGACCTACCTCTTTCTGTCTCCCTAGTCTTCCACATGCTCTCTGCCGTGTTGTCTTTCCTGCATTAGCGCCGGGACGCCCCTTTGCTGGGGCAGCTGTCGCGCTTTACAAGCTAAGATAACATAACATAACATAACAGTTCTACATTTTCCATTTGTTTTCCTCTTCTACCGGAAGTAATCCTATTTATAACCAGTGGCGGCTGGTGACATTTGAAAGTGGTGCAACATAAACGTTGGGCATGATTTTTATATAGCAAGCAATGTGAACAGGTTCTACGGACAAAGCTGGGGTCCAGGGGGAGTCCCTCTCCTGAGAAAGAATTGGAAAAAAAGATTGGCAAATGGTGCAGTTTAGAGCAAAAGAATTTAGCTATAAATCAAGGCTTATTAAGCAGTGGTAACATATAGTCTTGAAATATTAAACAAATTAAATACTGCCCCGTATCTTCTTGCATTAATTTGTTCAACAGTTATTGTAACGTGTAAAGTGTTCTGCATGCCAACTTTACCCCTTTAATATGTATGCTTGCCCAGTGTCTTGAACTGCATGCAACATTAACTTTGGAAAAATATGCTCTAGCCAGACTTCGAGAAACACCCTCAGATGCTAGCTGTAACCAGTCATATAGAAATATGTGCAGACAGGTCTTTAAGTGAGATTAAAAAAAGTGGGTGCTCTCTATTAAGGAACATGCTGAATTCATTTCTGTGATTCCCATAGTGTGCCATCAGACTGATATTTAGGTTTCTCTCTGAGATGTAATTTTATCCAAATAAATGGCACAGTAACTGACATACACCTAAAGCCTGTCAGTATGATAGGGTTTGTTACTGGGTGTTAGCTGTTTAAGATAAATGAGTAACAACAATTATTTCTTATAAATAATTAATATTAGAAATGTTTAAATTCTGAAATAGTGAGTCTGTGAATTAAATAGTATTGAGGCCTGTGGAAGGAGTTGTGGCCTTCAGTTATGTGTGCTTTATGTTAGATATGTATCCTCTTTTCCTCTGTGTATCTTGTCCATCTGCACATCGTCAACCCGCTCGCTTTACTCTTCAGCATCCTCTTTTCATCCTCGCAACTCTGTCATTTCACCGCCCCCAACATGCACTGCACTCCCTCAAATTTAAGCACTTTAATTTCTCTTACTTTTACCTTCCAAATATTTTGACATCAGTGTACCCCCTTCACACACATATCCACAGAATTTCGGTTGCAAATGGAATACACAAACATTGTACTGTGTGCTCTGCAGAGAGGCCAATCCACTGACAGGCACTTTGTTTAGCTTTAGCCTAGGCACCTGAGCGCTCAATCAAAGCCCCTCATGAACACCTGGCATGGCTCAAGGTTCAAAGTATCCACAGAACAAAATACAGATAAACAACAACATTATAAAATAGCTAACTCGTGGGAAATACAAGTTTAAGTATAGCATGATAGCATGTGAAATAAGAGAGGAACTAAATGGCTGAAATGCATTCCTCGATGTTTTTAACATTCATTATTTGCCGGTCAATCCATGTTTTTAACATCAGTGTTAACTTAGGGGCATGTACACAGCGCCAGTTGTAATGCCATACATCACAGAACTGGTGACTGTAAACACATGTTACACAGGAGGCACCTATCTCTTGCTTTGGGCCTGACACAGATATTTGGATCCATTTCGCAAGGGCACAAGAGCAAACCCTGCTCCTTATTTGAATCCATTTCACAAGGGAGCAATGCCGCAGCTCCACTTTGAAAGGAGCGAGCAATGTGCAGCGGCTGCCTGGGGTGTCACAGTGGGGGATGTTAGGGTGATGAGGGGTCTCAGCACAATGTACAGAACAGAGCATTAGCTTGCAAACACTTACCATTACAGAGAACAAGGCACCGGGTCAGATGTGCTTGCATCCACTCTCACGTATGAAAGTGTGGGATCTATATCTTTGACGGACGTCTGAAATCATGCAGGGATGCAGTCTCCTAAGCCCGAAACCATGACACTTATTGCACCACTAGCCTACAGTGTGCATGCAACCAGAGACTGCAATGGCAATGAAGAGCTTTAAAGCAGAAAGCCCTGCATGGTGCGTCATGTTAAGAAAGTTGATTTATTGCCTGTCTTCCGTTTCCTGCTTCAGAGCGAGGTTGGGCAGGCAGCCTGAAACCGACAACCCAGACTTAAATACATCAATTTATTTAGAGCTTCTGTTGTATCTCTAAATAAATTGATCTATTTTATATTTTTTGATGTAAATGTGTAGGAATTTTCAGAGGGGCGCCCCTGTTTATAACACAGTTATGCAGTTTGATACTCCTTCTAAATTCCTGCAAAATAAGGGGAAGCCTCCCATCCCATGAAAATGATGGAAGGAGTTATTTTGTACATGCATGGAGGCCATAGATGGAGAACGGATGGAGGCTAGGAGCAAAAAAAGTATATTTTTGCATTGTCTTGGACCTGAAGGACAAGTGGTTTTTAGAACTTTACCTCAAGCTATGCACCCCAGTGGTGAAGGCAATATGGATGCTTACAAAAAAGCAATGTTGCGAATGGAACTGAGATTTAAACTTACCAAAAGTGTTGCACTCAACATATTTAAGTTTTATACGAAGGCACAGAAGGAAGAAGAGTTGTAAGAAGAGTTCAAGACAGCACTTAAAGGATTGTCCGTGCATTGTAATTTTGGCCTCATGTCTGATAAAATGATCAGGGACCAAATAGTTGTACATGGGAGAAACAAAAAGACTCAAGAACAGCTGTGGGTCATAGGGGAATCCTGAATTACACAAGGCAATTTCTACGGCAAAAGCATTAGAGCAGTTCGAGAAGTGGATGTCCACTGTGAAGAATGCAAATTTACATGGAAGGGAAGTGGAAGATGTGTGTGCATTGAAGCGTTCTGAGGTGGGGAGATGCAAAGGTGAAATTGGCTTGGATAAATGGGGTGTGAATGCCAGTAGCACACGTTTGGGTAGCGGGGGAAAATCCAGGAGATGGGACAGAGCTGACAGATCAAGTGTTTGGTACAGGTATGGAAGCAGCACGCATATGACTTCTTATGGTGGTTGTCCTGCTTTCAACAAAGAGTGTATACAGAGTGGCCATATGGGTAATTTTGCACGTGTGTGCAAGAGTTCTAAAAGGAATATTAATCTAGCACCAGGTAGAATTTCTTGTACCATGGAATCTGTAGTTAATAAATCTGGGGGGTGTCCAGTAATGCTAGTGGTGTTGGCAAAGGAATTGTTTTTATCCATACAACAGGGTGAGATTGGTGTCATAGCTGCATCCATGAAACAAGTAGTCAAAGGTCCACCCAAGAGCATAGTAAACGTGTCAGGAATAGAGTTGGGTCTTATGGCTGATTCCAGGTCCCCCTGGACTATTGTGTCTTGTGAGTATTTCATGGAAAAATTGGAGGGTATATTCAGTCTGGGGCAATTAGAACTGTCCAACATTGTAGCTGAGAGTTTCGACAGTTCCATGATCGACATGGATGGGTTTGGAAGGTTTTTTTTGGAATTTAAAGGTAATGTGCGCAAATCAAATTGTATGTGGCCGTGAAAGGAGAAAACGTGTTAGGGTGGAGAGATGAGTGGAAGTTGGGAATTATTTTGAATCCACTTGCTGATGATCCAGTTTTATTGTGTGAATTAATGAATAGGGAGCAGGTTATGTCGGTTGAATGGTGTGAATAGAGAAAGTGTGAAACAACAGTTTGGAAAAGTGTTTACTGATGGTTTTGGAAATTACGTGACTTTGTATAAAATTGCGCTTAAAGATGGTGCCATACCAGTAAAGCAAAAGCTACGAGTGTTTCCCATAAATGTGAGACGAGAATTGAGGGATATGTTGAATGACCTGTGGAGAGAAGGCCTTATTGAAGAAATTGAGTCTGCAGGATGGGTTTCTCCCATTGTTTTGGCACATTAGGCCAAAAAATTAGATTATGGGTGGACTTGAGACCACTTAACGCAAATCTTGTAATTGACTGTCATCCTTTACTTAATATCAACAAAATGGTAGCAATGCTAGAGGGTGCCAAAATATGTTCGACGTTAGACCTCAGGTCTGCCTATCATCAGATTGAATTGTCAAAAGAATCTAGACAATTTCCAGGTTTAATTACTCTCTAAGGTTTATATCAGTTGACTAGAATGCCGCTTGGTTTTGCTTCGGCCGCTTCTGTATTCCAAAGAGTGATGCTCCATATATTCAGAGACATTGACCAGTACGTCAAGTGATTTCAACATGACATTTTGATATTCTCACAAAATATAGAGGAACAGGTGCACCATCGTATTGAAGTGTGTAACAGATTGGAACATTAGGATTTAACACTCAAGGGGAACAAGTGCAAATTATTTAAGAAATCATTAGAGTATTTGAGTGACACCCTATCCGGTAATGGTGTTGTGCCCAAAAAGTCCAATTTTGATGCCTTTTTATTTGCACCCGCTCCCACTAACAAGGAGCAGGTATTATAATTTTCCGGCGTGTGTGAGTACTATAGCAGATTTATTGATAATTTTGCTACCAAGATAGAGCCTCTGAGAACACAGTTGACACGCAATGTTGTGTTTCAATGGTCTGATATTCAACAGATGGCTTTCGACAATATAAAACAAGACATGGTGAGAGCGCCCACTTTGAAACCATTTTGTATGTGGAAAATATGTGTGATTAGAGTAGATGCTGGTTTGTATGGCATTGGGGCAGTGGTAGCCCAAAAGTCAGATATGGAGGAGTGGAATTATTTGTTTGCTTCCCGCACTCTTATTTAGACTGAGCGTAGATATACTGTCATTGAGAAATAGAGTTGCTTGCATGCTTTGGGCAGTCAAGCATTTTAGAAACTTTGTGTGGGCTGTAGATTCATGCTGAAAACTGACCATAAACTGTTCATAAACATTTTAGAGGTGGATGGAATTCCACGGCACGCATTGCCAGATTGCCTTCGAAACTCCAGGAACGCACTTTCAGTACTGAGTTTATGCCTGGGAAGAAGAATGTGACAGCTGACTTTTTGTCACGTTTGCCATGTCAACTGAGTGAGGTTAAAGGAGTAGGAGAGTTTGATATGGTTGCTAGCATCTAGGAAATTGGTGGTGAATCTGGAGATATTTCTGGAGAATTTTGGGAAGTGTGTGAGAAGAAAGATGAATTGTGGCAAGAGACAAAGAGGTATGTTGTTGAAGGTTGGCCTAGAAAGAGAGAAGTTAAGCCAGAAATGGAAGCTATGTACAGAGTGGCTGAGGGACTGGAAAAAGGAGGGTAATTTACTATTTAAAGGTGGGAAATGTGTCCCTCTTCTGGGAAGATCCATGAGGTTATCCTCAGGTTGGCACATAAGGAGCATCTGGGTATGTCTGCTATGAAGCGTTTGCTGATGATTCATTTTTGGTGGCCAGGAATGGACAGGATGATAGATCGGATAGTAAGGGAATATGATGTGTGTACATCAAGTGAAAGAATTATGAAGGTGAGTGTTCCACCTTTAAATAATGTTGCATGGCCAGAATTACCTTGGCAGAAATTGGCCTTTGATATATCACGGCCTTTTAGTTTCCTACCAGTGCATGTGGGTTTTGCTTTGCTTTTGGTGGTGGCCAAAAGTCATGTTTGTCCTGCATAACACAACAAGTCTAGTGATTGAGTTTCTTAAGGAAGTCTGTTCTAGGGAGGGTTGTCCTTCCACGTAAGTTACTAGGTAAGGGAGTTCAGTTAACATCCAGGGAAATGGAGACGTTCCTCAAACATTGTAACATAAAGCACATAACTACCACTTTATATAAACCCCATAAGAACGGTCAAGTGGAGAGGTTCAACTGGGTGCTTAAAGGCTATGTAGTGGAGGCACATGCTAGTGGTGGAAATTAGAAAAGCGTTTTCAGAGAGAAACTGTGGATGCACAGGATAACTCCGCACACTAGTATGGAAGTTAGTCCTTTCAAGCTGTTTCAGGGTAGAAATCCTGAGATGGAGAGGTGTTGGAGAAGAATGTAATGTTAATATTAATGCTAATGTTAATGTTATCAACACTTATAAAGTGCACTATCACCCTATGGGTACCCTGGCGCTTATGATACGTGTGCCAACTGGTCAACAGATGGTAAAAATAGGCAGTGAGCAATGCAGACAAAGGTGGAATAAGAAACAATAGGAATCAAGCTCTAGGATAGAGTCATGTCTTTATTCTTTTCCTGAACTTAAGTAAGTCTTCCAACTATCTAATGTCAGTTGGGAGTGGGTTCCAGAGTCGTGCTGCTGCAGTGCTAAAGGCACTTTTGGTCTTCTAAATCTGGGCACTTTCACCAATTTGGCAGAAGAAGAACTGAGGCTCCGGGTAGGAACATACCATACACATTTGTTCTGCATTGGTTTCAGTCCAGCACCATGTAGAGCTCTAAACACAATGCAGAGTGACTTAAACTGTATCCTTTGCGATACTGGGAGCCAATGCAGCTCCGAGAGAGTCTGAGAGGCAGATGAGCATCGTGGCTTTATTAAGATTAGCCTAGCCGCCATCATCTGGATTATTTGGAGTCTCTCAATCAAAAACTTTGGAGACTCCTGCAGCAAAGCATTACAATAATCCAGCCGGCTCAAGATAATACTTCTTACTATTAATGCTCTAGGCTGTGTTGGTAGCATCAGAAGACTTTTTCGGAGTACTTTAATTAGGGAGAAATAACTCCCAACTGTTGTGTTCACTTGAGTTTCTAGGCTCAGTTTTTTGTCAAACCTAACTCCCAGGTTACGCACCATCTCGGAGGGGACCAATGGGGTGGGCATAGGAATGGGCTAAAATTTAATTGGAAGTAGAGAAGGAACTTTTCCATCTGCACAACATAGAACCTCTGTCTTATCGGCATTAAATTGTAAAGAGTTCTCTCTCAGCCAATGTGCAGTGTCCTGCATACATGCTTGGAAATCTTCCAATGATATGGATTGGTCTCCCTCTAGAGATAGGATAAGCTGAGTATCGTCTGCATAGTTTACAAGATTGACATTATGAGCCCTTTTGACAGCAATCGAAGGGCTCATGTAAACATTAAACAGTATTGGACTGATCGCAGATCCCTGAGGGACACCGTGCAGGATGTTAATAAACTCAGATTGATAAGGGGGAGGGCCACTGCCTGTTGCCTATTACATAGGTAGGATTGAAACCACTTCAGTGCTGTACCCTCTACCCCAATCTCTTTGAGCCTTGCCAGCAGGATCTGATTGTTAACTGTGTCAAATGCGGCAGACAGGTCAAGCAGAATCAATATAGCTGATTGTCCCCTGTCTGCTCGCATTCAAAGATCGTCCAACACGGTCACCAGGGCGGTCTCCGTTCCATGTCCTGGACGGGAGCCAAATTGACCGTCCTCTAGTTTATTGTTAGTTTCTAAGAATTGAGAAAGTCTCCTACTAATCGGACGCTCTATGATCTTTACCAGGTAGGGTAGAAGGGAGATAGGTCTATAATTTTTTGGGCTAGCTGGATCAAGTGTTGCTTTTTTCAGGAGTAGTGTCACCATTGCTTGTTTCCAGCAAGCCGACAATAGCCCACTGGTGAGAGATTGATTACAGATCTGCTGGAGTATCGGGAATGTTCTTGGCCCCGTTCCTTCTAAATTTTGTGTGGTAGAGGGTCCTTAGGGGATCCTAAGGAGACACCTAGAGCTACTCTGTTGAAATCCTCCACCAAGGGTATCTCTAAGTAATCTAGGGAGCTCAGGTTATCAGCCCCTGCCCATCACTTTTTCTTTGCCTGTAATAATCTTCTAGCCCTACAATTATGATCTTCCTCCTTAGTCGTAGTGCCCATTTTGATTCCCTCAAAAATTATTATGATCTTGTCCTCAAAGAAGGTCACTAGACCATCACAGAGATCTTGAATGGAATGAATTTAATTTTTTTAACAATTTGGATTGGCAATATCACTCACTATTTTAAAGCTACATCTCGCACTATTTGGTGCTTTCAAAATAGTGTCTGCGAAGTAAGTGCTTTTGCTATAAAAATTTATTTTGTATAATTAGCCATTGGCGGTTTTATCTTCGTCTGCATATACCTTTCTCCACTTCCTCTCCGCCTGCTTACATCCCTGTTTCAAGTTTCTTAGTTTTTCATTATACCATGGGGCTGAAGGTCTACTTGTTTTCTTTATAACTTTTTAGCGGGCAGTCTGATCCAGCCTTATATTTATCTGTCCACAGTAGGCCGCATAATTCTCTTCCACCTGCTTATTTACATCAAAGAGCCTGTTAATGTGAAATACAGGGGATAAAGTTGCCTTTTTCGAGAGCCCCTTCCAGTCCCTACTTTGATGGTTCCTTGCTACACAGATAGTTGGGATATTCATCCTGGGGTTATGTACCCAAAATCTTATCAGGTGGTGGTCGGCCCAACCCTCCAGCAAGATGCCCACTACTCCCATGAACTGTTTTTCGGAGAAGGTTAAATCCAAAATATGTCCACCCTTGTGTGTTGGCTCTGTGACCCATTGTTGTAGGTTTAGGCTCTCGCAGGATTGAAGGAGGTTCTTATAGCCTGAGTCCAAATTCCCATTCACCCACAAGTTAAAAACCCCCACAATGAGCAGTCTAGAGTGAGTAAGCGCCATATTATTAATTACCTCAATTAGCGCCTGCTGTTGTTGAGGACTGGCTGCCCCAGGAGGCCTATAGCATACTATGCCGGTCAGCACATGTCCTTTAAGGTCTTTTAACAAGAATCCTAAAAGTTCAATGCCCTAATGTGAGAGATCTAGCAAAAAGAGTTAGGTGGAAGCAGAACAAGACCAAAGAGTGGTATAGTAAAAATTAGAAGACTAAGTCGCACAGTTTTGTTGTTGGAGATTGGGTGAGAGTTCGCAAACATGGTCTCGGGAGTAAAGGACTGCCAAAGTTTGGTAAGGCCATAAAGGTGCAAAAAGTATTCACAAAGTGTATTATTGCACAGGATGGCAAAGTGTGGAATGCCAGCAAGATTGCCAAGTTTACCAAACCAATGAGTGGTAGCAATGAGAGTTTGAGTGGCAATGAACTGGAGAGAAAAATCTTGGTGAGGTACAAAGGCTACTGTAAAGGTAGTGATCCAGAGGAGGATCACAGTAATCTTGCTGGAACAGCTGAGGGCGGTGGAAGCTCAGTGGCTTCCTGTGTAAGTCGTTCATTAGGAACTGTCCTGCCCCAAGGAGGTATGCTGATTATGTTAAATAGGCATAGAGTATTTGTAGAAACTTGACGGCTTTTAGGAAACCTGTTTATTTTTATAGTCCCTTGCCCTTCATCCCCTTTTCTTTTTCTTTTTCCTTTTCCTTTTCTTTTGTTGTTTTTTTGTTGGGAACAGGAGATGTGGTGCATGCTTGCTTTCACATGCCTCCATGTGTCATGTTAACTTTTGTCTGGAGGTCTGAATTCTATGAGAACATTTCCTATGGAATACTGGACTTTAGTTCAGTTTTGCCTGAAGTCTCATCTTGGTTGACTGCATTTGCTGTGCTGATTAAATGAACTATCTTCCAGCATTTATGAGGGCTCTATTTCTTACAACATGGTTTAGAGGTGAGGGTTCTAAAAGGTCCATTATATTTTGTTATAGAGGTATGATGATACTAGAGCACTAAAGGTACCTCTAGTGCTGAGAATTGATGCAGTCACCTTGAAGTGACCCTGGCATGCCATCTTATGTGTTTTCTCCACTTTCCCTTTCCCTGGGTGCTATTATCTCCTGGAGCTCTATCCAAGTCTTTGGTGGTTGCAGATCTCTATGTGATGTAGTGAATCCCTTTCTGGTAGTCACGTCCACAAATTTGAACAGCTACTGAACTGGCTGTGCCCAGTCATTACATTAATAAGGTCATGGTACAGCATTTAGACTTTACAGAAGGATTCCTGAAAGTTTATGAAGGAGCTTTGAGTTGTCTACAGGCGTACTTTCATGAAATCAAACTGAAAGAATGCCAAACTGGTTATATTTAAGTTTAGGAACATAATGGTTACTGTAAAAGAGAAAGTCGAACTAGAAAGTAAAAACTTACTAGATGTGAGTATCAAAGAACCCATTGAGGTCACAGAGAGGTCAGTTCCAGTTCTCATGGTGAATAAACCAGGATGGGAAATTCATCTCTGCATTGATTTGAGAAGTCTAAATAGAAAAGTGACTGCGGAAAAGTATCCATTACCAAAAGTTACTGAAAAGATTTCTGAAATTAAGGAAGACAGAGCAGTCAGTAAACTCAATTTGATGACAGCATACAATCAAATCAAATTCCACCCTGATTCTTGTGATCCCATTTGTCACACCGTTTGGTGCTTTTAGGTTCATAAGGATGCCGCTGGGCTTAAAAAAGGCAACATCAGTTTTACAAACAGTTATGGATGTTTTGTTAGGAATTTTGGAATGTTTACTATACTTCCAAGATGATGTATTGATTATTGGGAAGGATGTGAATGAGCACAATCCAGGAACGATAGTGGTGTTGGATATCTTGCAATGGCAGTGGTTTAACATTAAAAGCCACAACATTGGGAAATCTGACAGTGAATATTTGTCATTTGGTAACTGAAGAAGGTGTAACGCCAAAAGAGATTTTTGTAAATGGTTTGGAAGAGTTAAGATATCTTTGTAATAATGATGGGCTCATGTCCGCTTTGGGCATAGCTGAGTTTTACAGCAGATTCATCAAGGATTTTTCAAGCAAAGCAATCACTATGAGAAAATTACCGAAAGAAAATGTTGTACATGATTGTAATGAGGAGCACAAAAGCATTTGTAGGGGTACAAATAATGAACTATGAGGTATACTGTATTTAAATGCTTTTGACAATGACAACTATTGCAGCATTAGACCAGATGTGAGTGAAAAGGTTTAGGAGATGTTCTAATGTGAGGAGATGAAATTAAAGCGTTTGCATCAAGAGCTCTAAGAGATAATGAGATGAAATGCTCAGCAGTGGGAAAGGAAGCTCTTAGTTTTTTGTGAGCTATAAATAGATTCAAACAGTTCCTGTGAGGTAGAAACAGACTGTAAGCCTTTAAGGAAGATTTTGAACAAAAAAGGTTTAGACAATGCATCGACAAGAGTCTCAAAATGGATCAGATTTTTGCAAGAATACATTTTTATTGTTAAGTATTTCGAAGCAGAAATATTCTACTACAGATTGCTTAAGCAGTCTGGTTACTGTCAAAAGGCTTGAGCTGGAACAAGATGAGTGGTGAAATGATGTAAAGACTTGTGAAATTAATGCTGGAAGCATCACTCAGGATGAATGATTGCTTGAAGTATGCAACAATGAGGTCTTATGTAATGTGTCTGATTTTACAAGAAATGGATGGCCAGGAAAAAAACATTGCTGAGACTTACCAACTATATTTAAAAGGTTCAGGATGAATTGACTAAAAATGTGACTTTTTTGTTTAGAGTAACAACGTTAATTCATCCTCCCACTCTTCGATCATTATTGAAGTAGCGCCTGAGGGTCATTTAGATTGTAGTAAAACCAAGGAAAGGATTAGAAGTGATTTTTGGTAGCCAGCATTAGACCTCATTTCCTCTATTTATTTCTGAGGATAAGAATTCTGAATAGTTTCAAATTTGCTATTATGTCAAGAGTGCTGCTGTAGCCATGTTAGGCTCCTGGAGATTCTAAGAGTAGAAAGGTTACTCTGTGTGTTTAGAAGTCTTTTGATAAAATAATTCTGGGCATCCTTCATAACTGGCTTCTCTGGATATCAACAATATTGAAGAGCGTGACAGCATCTAATTGCAGTCCTATTTGGTTCATCACCAGAAGCTGCACCGACACCGGCTATTTCAGCTAGAAATGTAGGAAATATGTTTGATTCTGATCTTTCTTTTGTGTCCCAAATTCACCAGATTTCTTCATCCTGCTTTGTGAAGCTTAGCTCTGTCAGAAAGCTATTGCGTTTTCTCTTAGAGGAGACCCGAAAGATCATAATCCATGCGTTGGTGACATCGCATTTGGATTACCCCAATAGCTTATATCTGGGGTTAGCATTTATTTTGATCCATGGACTCCAAATAATACAGAATGCAGAGAACAGCCTCATTCGACAGGTCCCCTTTTGTCATCACATCTCTTCTCATCTGAAGCAACTCCATAATACGTCCTGATATTTGCATTCAGAGCCATTAGGGAGAGAGGACACACTATCTTAGGAAGAGGCTGAGCCTGTACCACCAAGAGAGACCTCTGAGATCTAATTACCGTCGCATTTAGAGGTTTAGCAATGTTCCCCAAGGTGGCAGGTTGTTCTCTGTAAAGACAGCCAAGCTTTGGAACACCCTGCCCATTAATGTTTGCATATTTATTTTTATTGATTTTAGTGCAATAAACAAATACATATATGAATCAAAGAGGCGTTTACAGAGATCGATATATAACGTTTTTTGGTACAGCATATTATTGTTGGAGACCTCAAAAAGAAACCCACTTAGGGAAGACAAACAAAAAAGCCTGGGCAAGGCAATCTATACAGGTTTCCTATCCCCTGTCTCTAGGCCTCTTAAATAACATGTACCGCTTCGTCCCTTCCTGATTCGTGTCTCAGGTCCAGGCCTCTATAGGATTGCCAACCTGCCCATACCTTCTCCCATTTCCTGGGGAAGCCCCGTCCCTGACATATTGACTTTGCGTTAGTCATGCGCCAATCCAAGTCCCGCTCCTAGTCACCCACCCGCAGATCCTCGAGCACCTCCCCACAATCTTGCTATGTTTCCCTTGGCTACTATGAGGCCCGATGAGAGCCAAATCTTGGCATATTTTGGTGGCGGCTCCTCTCCCCAAATATGAAAGATAGATTTTTTAGCTGTTGTCAGGTGGGATTCCTTAGTCACTTCCCCCATTATTTTCTGTAGGTTAATCCAGAAGGTTTGAATCTTCGAACATGACCACAGTGTGTGAAAGAAAGTTCCCTCCATTCCGCAGCCTCTCAGACATAGGTTGAGGCAGCTCGCCCCATGTGTCTAAGAGTTGGCGTGCATAGTATGATCAATGGAGTATGCGTAACAAAATCAGTCTGAATGCTGTTTGTATGGTGACCTCTTGGAAGCTCCCCTAAGGTAGGGCCTAGGTAGACCATAGGTGCATTATATTATAATTTAATGGTTGGATATGTACTTTTATGTTTAACATATCCCTGTAGTAAAAAACTCAAAATTAATTTTTCACTACTGTGATGCCAGCTCTCCCGTGGTATAACATTGAGTTGCCCTATTACAGTTGATTAGTGCTAACCTTTGGCTTAGAAGAGGTAAGCATTTCATGTTTAGTATCTCAGCAATTGTAATATGGTAAAGTCGTATTTTAAAGTGCAATTTTAAAAATACCACTTTTTTAAAGTTGTCATTTTCCTACCTTTTGCCATTTGGTAAACACAAAGAATCCACATCAAGATTTCATTGGAGTGGTCCCTACAATGGTGGGGAGCACATAGTGTTCTTTTAATACGTGAGTAAGGTGGGGATCTGTGCACCCCGTCCGGAAGAACATGTCGACGACGCACACACGAGGTGTACCTCACAATCACTCTTTTAACAGTACCAGCACGGAGGCTCATTAAAGTTTTTTGTTAACCTTACGTGCCAGGTACCTTTTTAACGTCACTTTATCACTTCTCGAACCCACCACTCACTTTTATACACAATACTCCACATACACCACACAGAGCCAATAAGTAAGTGCTCCCGCATAGTCGCAGGTTAGCAGCACGCCGCATCCTGTAGACGGGTGCGAAGACCCCAATGATGAAGCATGACACTAAGGGTCCTTTTTTGGTGTGTGAGGGGTATTAAAAGAACACTATGTGCGCCCCACCATTGTAGGGACCACTCCAATGAAATCTTGATGTGGATTCTTTGTGTTTAACTTACATCTGTAAAGGGAGAAAAAATCCATTTCCTCTCCGTCCCCTGTTGTTATATTTGTTATTCAGACAGCGCACAGCTGTGGGATTATATTTAATATACGCAAGACACGCGCACGCTTTGTCACATAACACACTCTTAGGTTAACCTTGCACAAAAAATGGAGGATGAAAATGGCCTCACGTTCGGAGAAGATGAGATCATCCAGATCTTAACAGCAGTGAATCCATTTGAGGGCCTGAGCAACACTGACCCCGGTCCAAGCATAACAGATTGGGTCGAACTGACTAACCTCAGAAGAACACAAATAAAAGCAACACTCCATGGACTATTGATGACGGAATACCTGAGGGGCAAAGTAGCACCTCAGGGTCTCATTGTTAAAAACGAGCCCATCATCTTTCAAAATGATATGCAATTTAAGAAAGACTGGTCACTCATATCGTGGCACTGTACCAGGGACTAGCTAGTCCTTATTATAAAAACTGCCACTAGGATTGCCCAAGAACTCAAAATTGATATCTAAAAATTAGAGGTACAGCTCAAGTCATATCAATCACATAGTGTCCTCAAAAAACGCCTAGAGGAACTTAACCAGCAGATGACAGACTTTGAATTTACTCTAAAACAGAGCAAATTCAACAAATTAAAAAAAGACAAAGATCGTTTCTCCCATGAGAGAGCGTATCCCTATATAAAAGAAGGTTACCTCTCAACAGAAACCATGAGTGACCAGGACAGTGATGTATCGGATTGTAGCTCAAACAGGTCCAACTCAAGTGTGCACCAACCGCACAGATATCAAAGAAGGGGCCAAAGACAACAAAAACCATTCTACCTTAGACAAAGGGGATGGAGAGGCTACCAAGGCCCTCCTATGTACCAACCATATTCAGGCCCACCTGCATACCAACAATATCACTATGGACCACCAGCCACGGGACCCCAATACCAAAAATGGGCCCCTGAATATGATGGAGCTTTCTACGGGCCACAACCTTTTTTAGGATCGGGCCCGGACCCCGAATGGGCAGGAACAAGAGGGGGAGCAACGTCATGTGGCACGAAGGGGACCAAGAGGATCCCCGAGTGGCAACCAGGAGCATGACAGGTGCCCTCCAAAACCAACCATCAACCAGCAAGAGGGGGACCTAGTGGTCAATATAACCCCCTGGGCACTCTCAGACATACAGAAGACAGTTCTGAATAAAGGCTTAGGCTTCGTACCTACAAATAAATTGAACACTTTCAAACTGCATGTTGAAATGCAGGATTTTGTAAGAAAAATCAAACTCAAAACGTTCTTTCAAAACAAAGAGGACACCTCAAAACCCACAGACACAGGGTTAAAACCTAAATCAACCTTTACTCCACCTGATGCAGTCCTACCCGTCGAGGTGCTCGCTTTTGAAAAAGCAGTAATGACCGATCTGAGAAAATTGAATACAACCAGTACGAATGTGGAACAAGAAGCTATCAAACAACTCGCAGGAAACAAGGACATCATCATAAAACCTGCTGACAAAGGGGGAGCAATAGTTGTACAAACAGCCACTGCCTATAACTGAGAATGTCTAAGACTCCTAGCAGATAGGAGAAATTACACTATCCTGCAGGAGGACCCCACAGAGACACTACGCATCCGAATATTGGGAATGGTGGAAGAAGCTTTGGCCCACAATTGGTTATCAAAGAAAGAGGCTGATTTCCTGATCCAGAAGGCCCCCAAGATCCCCTACTTTTACACCATTCCTAAAATACATAAGGACCTAGACAAACTTCCTGGAAGGCCAATTGTTTCTGGCATCGACTCCATTTTGGAACCTCTATCCAGATTCGCGGACGCTTTTTTGCGCCCCCTGGTACAAGCCACCAACACATACCTTAAGGACACAAAAGCAGTACTCCAGTTGCTACAGGACTTACAATTTGACCCCTCAACCCATTTGTTACTTAGTCTGGATGTGAAGAGCCTCTATACGAGTTTACCGCATGATGAAACACTCTACATCATTGAGGAAGTTCTATTCTCCACTCCATGGAAATACCAAACACCTAGAGGTGTAGTTCTTGAATGTATTGTCATCGCCCCAACAAATAACTTATTTGAATATGACAACACACTGCACTTACAGAGCCACGGAATAGCATGGGAGCACCTTTGCTCCAATCTGTCCGGCCTCTTTTGGTGTGTGAGGGGTATTAAAAGAACACTATGTGCTCCCCACCATTGTAGGGACCACTCCAATGAAATCTTGATGTGGATTCCTTGTGTTTCACTAATATCTGTAAAGGGAGAACAAATCCATTTCATCTCCATCCCCTGTTGTTATATTTATTTTGCCATTTGGTACCTTCAGTCTGTCCTAGGTCATATGGTTGACTGTAGTTGGCAGTTAGACTGTAAATTCTTCCCGGACAGTCACACAACTAGGGTCAAGCTATATTTGGTATGGCACTATAATCCAAATGAGCTCAATTCTGAAACGTTCTAGAGACTTCTTGACATTCAGGTTGACTGAAGGAAAACTTGAATTGATTCTCAAATAGAGGGTCAGTGATCAACTTCCCAAATGCAATAAAATTTGTACTACTGAGATTTAACCTATAATGGATGAACATCTCAGAAATTGAGGGTAAGACATCGTGGAGCAGTAAGTATCAAAAACTTAAGTCTGTTACTCATGTTAGCTTAACAGGAGAGCTTACACAGTGATATTTTATGTCAGATTTTTGACATATAATAGTAGCGTTCGCACCCTTATGGAACAGGATACCCACTCCATGCCTTTGCTCCATAGCCAGCCAAGAGATCAGATGAGAATACCATATTCTGGTTACACTGACTGTGATATGGGATTCCTTCTAAAGTACTATTTTACACGACAATCAGCTTGTAGTGTTTGTAACTTGTCTTCTAATCCCATTAGCCAGCTCTATTCTAATATTAAGGATAGAAAATTGGTAGCTAGCTAGGAATCAGCTGAGGGAGAGGTAAAAACTGGAAACAAAACATAAAATAAAATTGCCTAAACACAAAGCTCATACGAAAGGTTTGAAAAAATAGAAGTGTGAGTGGCCATTCATTCAAATATTTTAATTATTGATTTGGTGGGCCCTGACACGAGTAAGTAATGATGTTCCGTACATAGGAAATGAACCAGTGGCAAATATTTTACATGCTGTTATTTCAGTGCTTATTGTGCATGCTCAGATCACCTCCAAAAGCTATTAATTTCTTTTAGAAAATAATGTAATCTCAAACAAAACAAAACAAAATTAAAATAATTGTAAAGACTTGATTGCTGGATGACTTTTTTCTGTAAAGAAATGTTTTCGCTCAAACAATGCTGCATTGGAAATTGTTATGTATTTTTATATCTTTGGGGCTGAGATTTAACAGCCAAGGGAAGAGTTCCTTAGCACTTGCCCACCGCTCACCTCTTTGTATAATTTGCCTTATGGAATTAGACTTCCTTTTTCTCCTCTGTACGTATTTCAAGTTTAATTGTAATATTTAACTGTTAGAAGCCGGCGTTGCCGCGCGCGCCGTTGTCATCAAGTGCGCAACCCAGACCCCCCCCCCTCTTCCACGTTAGGCCAAGAAAGGACACTGTCCGAGACAGCCCTGCTCACCCCCTTAGTAGCTAGACACAAGCAGCCAGGCTTATCTCCAAGGCACAAGTGTTCAGTATGTGCAACCTTGACCCCAGCAATCCTAATGATGTCACCACAACTGGACTCCACACAAGTTTGTATAAAATGATTATACTTTATATAAAAAGATATACGAAATGACCACACGATACAACTCCCACATAATATAAACTGGGTAATATTGTTCCCGGTAGTTTGGGTAGTTCTAATCCCCAACCATCGCTTCTAACCAACAGTTACGCTGACTTTTAACCATTCTCAATAGGTTAGGTCCGTTGAATCACTAGATTCACACACATCTCAAAATACAAGGAATACTGCACTGCTTAACGATGGGTTCTTGTACAGTGCCATAGTGAAACGATGCAATGCATAGCGTCAAGATCATGTACTGAGTCAACACAAGATAATGCAACTCAGCTTGCTACCAGCATACCCTGTTCAAGGAAGGAATACAGCAATGCCTCAAGCTGCAATTACGTACAGTGTGATAGGAATAATGCGTATCACCACCAGTATGCCCTGTGCAAGGAAGGAATAAGGTAATGCGTCACAGTGCAATTCAGCACAGTGCAGTAAACAACCAATGCAGTGCGCTACGGTCCTGTATCCTGCAAGAGAAACATAACGTAGTGCGTAGCGCTCTAACCCCTGAGTTCTTTAAGCACCTCTAGTGTCAGACGTTGTCCAATAGTTCGATAGTTCATTAACAGCAAATATGCAAAGTATTATATAACTGTTTTTAGAACTTGTGCGACCGGTTGCCCCCAACATGGATCAACGGTGACACCCAAGTTCCACTCTGGGCCCTGGCCCCTGTACTGCCGCGTCCGGAACTGACACGGATGAGATCTGGGCCCAAGCAACAGGCACACAGCTGACAGCAGTGAGAGGCCGAGAGAGAGTCCCTCCGGGCCCGCACCCTGCCCCAGGTGATGGTCCACTTTACTTGGGGTGGCAAGACCCCGCTCTCCTCTCCTGCAAGAGCGACTTGACCTCACTCCAGAACATTGTCACCATGGGCAAGGGGCGCCCAGGCCGGTAGTTCAGCTCATACGGGGCTGCTGGTCCGGGCTGCCAACGTTCAGCCCAAACTCCAAAGGCTTCCACACAACGCTGGTGCTACCTCACGTTGCCTTCGAGGGCCTGATCACTTGACCCTCCTCTCCAGCGCTAATAGGACTTCTTCACTCCCTGGTGCTCACCGCTCCCCGGTACTCCTCACCAGCAACTTCCGTGGCACCTTTGACATACACCCCCGGCCCGTCCGGGACCCCCTCTGTCCCCTGGTGCACCCGGTCTTTAGGCGTTCAACACTAACGTCCGAGTCGCACCACGAGATGCACACGGCGCGCCTGAGTCTCACCTCTCCTCCAGGTGCACACGAGGTACCAGGCACTCTCCACTAATGCCCTGGCTGCACCACCACACGCTGACCTGCGTGTCGGAGACTCACTCCTTCTTAGTGCCTACAATGTCCCGGCACTCTTCACCAGTGCTTGGACTGCACTGCGACATGCAAACCCTGCATGTCCCGAATCTCGGCTCTCTTCCATGATGCCCACAATCCACAGGCTCTCCAACACCTGTAGCGGCACCAAGACACGCACACTGCCCGTCAGAGTCTTGATTCGCTCCGGGTGCCCACGATCACCTTAGGCACCCTGAGACCCCTTCAGAGGTCTCAGGCTGCCACGGCACGGTCCCACCACTGTGCCACTTGAGACTTCCTGGAAACTTTTATGTTCCTGTGTTTCTGAACAGGGAGCCAGCTCACCTCGGGCACTCAGCAAAGACCTGCTCAGGAAGAAGAGGGGACACGACCCAAGGTGTCTTCAAAGCGCTCCCAGCACTTCTCTGAACGATACCGAGACCGTTCTCGACGACATTATCAACATAACTAAAGTCTTGTAGTTACAGTTCTTTCAGTTATACCCCTCATTGTCTTTGAAGTTTCCTTGTGCTCAGGGGCCCCCGACCCCTCCCTAAATCAGTCTTGCGTATCTCCTCCCCCCCTATGTCACTGTCCTCTCTTTGATCCTGGGGGCCTGGATCTTTCATTAGTCAGAGGGAAATTTGTCTATTGTTTTATGGCTCTGAACCATGCCTATTCACCTCACAAAGCCTCTCCTTCTCCCCGCTCCAGGTGCAGGGCAGTCTGGCGCCGTCTCCACCCCTCCTCCAGGGCACAACCTTCCTCAGCCTTTCTCACCTCTACCAGATCCAGGCAGGCATTTCCCATTCTGCTGAGACGCACAAAAAGGTATAAAGTACAAACTCTGCCATTTTTCCAGCGGTTTCTGGACACACAGCGACAAAACCATCTCTCCAAAAAGATGCGTTATGACGCTGTGAATTCAGACATACCAAACTTCAGTGTTCCATTTCCAATTCTTGGGAAACTAGGCTGACAACACTACACCCAGCCTCCCCCATTCCGTCCCTTGGGCAGGATGGCCTTTCACCGGGAAAAATGAAATGGAGTATTTTCCACTGTCAGAGCATAGCACCCACACTGGCACAGGTCCTGACTTTTACCTACACTGCACCCTGCCTAGGGGTTACCCAGGATGTCCTAAAGGTGTGTATGCAAAAGGGAAAGTAAGGCCTGACAAGTGGTAGCACTTGTCAGGACAACATGCTAATTTAGCATAATGCCCTACACTTAAGACCTGTGTTCCTTCTCTGCGCATTACTTTAGTACTAGCTCTTGCACACACTGTGCACATCACTTAGGGATCTTGCTAGTAAGGCAAAAATACCGTTCAGAGACAACCAAACACCACTACAATTTATACAAGGAACATCTGTACTTGCCCACTGATTAGTAGTGGCAAGTACCTACAGCATCTACCTTCACAGCTCTCTGTCAGGAAAACGGTCTAGGGGAAAAGCAAAAAGTTTAAGTAAACTTTAAACAACAAGGCCAAGTCCAACATTAACCATAATCGATGAAGAGCCGAGGTCATAAAAATACTTGTGACATACAGCTGAGATGTTTAAAAAACAATTGTGGAAAATAAATGATGGTCCCAAACCAACACCTTTACTTCTGTTCCTGGAAGGGTAAGAAACACAGGGCAACCTATTAGCTTTTAGGTGACACACAGTGATCTTTTGGGCATCATCGGGGAACCTATTATCTTTTGGGCCTGACTATGGTTCAGTTCAGCCACCCGCAAGCCAGTTTAACTAGCTAGGTGAGCATACACCCCAGTTAGTCTCGAGTGCAGTAATTCATAAGAGACTCATCGGTTGATCCTAGTTTGAGCTTGATGTGGTTTGAGCCTATTATCTAAATAATACTAATAATAAAAATAGTAAAAACTACTACTAATAATAATAATGCATCAACTTATTTTTATCGAGACCATCATACTGCAGTTTTGCAGTTTCTAATTTTCCTTCTGTACATCAGTAGGAACACAGATTATTTGCTAAAACAGTGTCAGACAACTGTTTACAGACAAGGAATGGCTAGCTTTAGATTTTGCACAGTTTTTGTGGTCTCATTGATGTCACAAAAATGGATGTTTGTCCTATTCCTGAACAGATGAACACGTGGGCAAGTTTGGTGATGCAAACAAAGCATGCGTTCTCCATTCATTTAACCATTGGGTAGTGGTGTATCATACTGACCCTCGGGGTCATAAAGATGATTGTGTTTCAGATTCTGAAGGTATTTAGTACCAGGTTTGGACCATGTACTTTTACTGAAAAATCTGGTCATTGTTGTCTTTGAGGATCATGATCTCTGCCACCATGGTATCTGGAGCCATACAACCAACATCCCTAAGATTAGATTTTTCGATTAGTGGGGCCTTGGAGGACCCCTCTGCTACAGTGAGGTATACATCTTTACTCTGGAACAACTCTGGAAATAAAGTTGTGACAGGACCTAGGGGGCGCAGTAGATACGAGCACCCAGTATAGTAAGAGAGAATCAAACGGCAGGAGAAATTGACTAGGAACGTTGATATACTAAGGTGAGAGGTTACTGCTGCTGGCAATTTTTCAGGCGTATTTTAGGTGGATATTCACCAAAATGCAGATCTCTGCCCACTTTTGAAGAACTACGAATTGAAAACGGGAGTCTCTTGAGGAAAATAATGGTAAACTTGACAAAAATCCCCCCTTATAGCACCTAATTACACCCCACATCCTGGGTCAAGTCCTCCTTCTCTTGTGTTACAAAACATTGTGGACACCAGACATCATTCATAGTTGGCTTGTGTGTCACCATGTTTATTTGTTTGGATATGAACTGTGCTAAGATTTGTTTTTGAGTGTGAGTAGAGTCATGTAAGATTTGAAATTAAGTGCATGTTATTTCAGTCCATCGAAGCGAAGGTTAGAATATTACAAAACTAGCTTTACAACTTAAAGCCTATTACATCCACCCTCCTCAGAATATCCGATGCCAGTGGTTTATGAAACTCCTAGGAAGGGTAATATCGGAAGGGTGCCAGGCACCTCATATTGTGGTTTCTACTAGGCCAAAGAAAGGCTGGCACTTTGTTATTTAATCAGAAACCTTCCACTAGTAAACTCACTTAAAATGTCAGCCTCTGCACTGACTTCCTATTAAATATAACCAGGATTTTTTTAACTGAGTTACAGATGGAGACTGCAGTCATTTTAAGTATTCGGAGAAATACTTAGAAATGCAAAAAATTGCTATACTCCTGTACTATTAGTAATGCTCAGAGTTAATTAATTTCAACTCATTTTCTACTTTAACCTTTGATCCAGAGTATCACGGTCTAAATATCTTCTGACAAAACGACCATGCTTCAAACATCTTTCACAAAAATCCCCTCCCACGTCCCCTCTTGGAAAGAATATTAGAAAATTTACACCCAACGGAGCGACGATCTTTTTATTATGGTACTAGCTTACCCGTCGCGCGTTGCTGCGATCTACGCAAAAAGGAAATTCAAGGAACCTCGTTATGATAACATTCAATTTACATTGTGTCATTTTTATTGAAACTTATTCATTTTAATATGGAAAACATTTCAAAGTGTTGTTTTAATTCTATTTATTTATTTGAGTGCTTGTGGAGACACAATTTTTTTTTGTTTTTCCGTCTGGTGCATACATAAGTATTCGAAAGATTATGAGGGCCCTGGGGGGCCGATACTTAAACATTTTTTATGCCAGAAACCTTCGCGGGAGCGTACTCAACAACTTCCAAAAGTTTCCTGGCGATCGGTTGAATGCTGTTTTAATTCTATTTATTTATTTGAGTGCTTGTGGATACACAATTTGTTGTTTTTCTGTCTGGTGCGTACAATTCAAAAGATTATGGGGGCCCTTGGGGGCCGATATTTAAAAAAAATGTATGCCAGAAACCTTTGCAGGAGTATACTCAACAACTTCCCAAAGTTTCATGGCGATCGGATGAATGGTGTTTTAATTCTATTTATTTATTCGAGTGCTTGTCGATACACGATTTGTTGTGTTTCTGTCTTGTGCATACATCAGTATTCTAAAGATTATGAGGGCCCTGGGGGGGGCCGATATTTAAAAAAGAATTATGCCAGAACCCTTCGCGGGAGTGTACTCAACAACGTCCAAAAGTTTCATGGCGATCGGATGAATGGTATTTTAATTCTATTTATTTATTCGAGTGCTTGTGGATACACGATTTGTTGTTTTCCGTCTGGTGCGTACAATTCGAAAGATAATGTGGGCCCTGGGGGGCTGATATTTTAAAAAATGTATGCCAGAAACCTTCTCGGGAGTGTACTCAACAACTTTCCAAGGTATCATGGCAATCGGATGAATGGTGTAGTATTGCATAAAGGACAAACAGACAGACAGACAGACAGACATTCGTTTTTATATATATAGATACTGTCATGCAACTCTTTCAATTTTATCTGCTATCTACCTGCCCTCGCCGAACAGACGACTCAACAGAACTTTTTATTTACATACACATCTAGGGGCAGTTTTACAATAACTGATGGCGCACAATAACTGGCGCATCCCTGCTGATACGCAGGGATGCGCCAGTTATTGTGCGCCGCAGCTCCGCCACCCTGGATGCGCCGCATTTATAATGCGGCGAACCAGGGAGCAAAAACGGCACAGATGCGTCACGCATCTGTGCTGTAAAATAGGCGCATTGCTGGAGTTGCGTCGCAAGCGCGATGCAGCTCCAGCTATGCTCTGGGGGGCTCTATCTCCACAATGCTGCATCAATCCTTACGCCTGCTTCAAGCAGGTGCAGGGCTTTGACGCAGCATGGGCCCAAAAGTGACTGAGTGAAATCTTGTAGATTTCACTCAGCCACTTTTGGGAGGTATTCCTGCGCCGGAACCACCCCCTGCGATGGAACGCCTCCTTCTGGCGCAGGGCTTTACAACGTGACGCATCTGGGAGATGCGTCACATTGTAAATACCCCGCACCATAACGCATCTTTTGCACCGCCGCTGCGCCACAAGAGTGATGCAACGGCGGCGTAAAAGAGGCGCAAGGGGCTTGTAAATCTGTCCACTACTGTTTACTGGCTTTCATAGGGTTCCTGGTGCATAAACCGCATCCCAAATAACATTTCTATATCAAATCTATCTTTGCGCATTTTATTTTTCTCAAATTCTTGTTACATTAGCTGGACCACTCTTGATTGGGGATCAGTAAAAGAGGCTGCTAGACTCAATAAATCACAATTAATTTGTGTAGGAAATGTTAATCGCATACAACAATGGGAAATTCGTTCTCATTCCCTCATAAATGACTGTCATAAAACGGAGGGCAACTCTTTTGTCAAACCGCCAAGCATTGCAGGATAAGATTTTAAAACGGAATTCACTCAATATTAAAAAGTACAATTGACTATTAATAGCCATGTTTCTGCGTCTTAAAGCTATTGTAATGAAGATAAACATCCGACTGTAGGAAAGGGACAACAATGGGAATTGTTTACCATATGTTCCCTTCTCTGGCATGCTATGCCATGGAAGCGAGAAACATTTCAGCTGAAAATGAAAAGAAAACAAATACCTGCTGTGAATTGGAGATCTGTAAATTGAATACGTCCTCGCCAAGTCCCACAGTACACAAATACTTCTCAAATCGGAATATCGCTATTTAATTTTGGGAAAATTATCAGATTTCATCATGCATCGGACACAGATATTTAGACCGAAATTCCTCCTTTTCCAGAAAAAAACCCCTCCAAATATAGGGAATATGTGATCCCTGGTAAATAGCAAACACTAGTGTTGGTGGCTTTGCAGATGTGGTAAACACCCATCTTTTCTATGCCGACTCATATTTATGGCCATAGTGAGAGAGAAGCTGCAAAATGGGAAATAGTCAGAACACCGCGGTCTGAACCACGCGTGTTCCGACTACGCAAGTTCTACCACGCTTACCTTAACCACGCATGTGCTGTAACCATGCATATATTTGTTAAGGCAGTGCGCGGTCTGAATGCTGCAAGACGGAAGGAGGAAGACCCCGCGGTGAGGTAAATGGGGCTGTGTTTTTTTAGGGCTGGTTTGGGGGAGTTTAAGGGACAGCACAGCTTTTGGAGGACTGGGTGGTGTAGGCATTTAGACCTTAGGGCAGTGGGAGGGGAATGGTAGTTGGGGTAGTTTTTAGGGCTGGGTGGGTGTCGGGTTGATTTTAGGGCAGTGGAAGGGGTTGAGGTAGTTTAAGGGACATTGGGGGTCAGGGTAGTGTAAGTTAGAGAGCAGGGTTTTAGGCCTTAGGTCAGTGGGATGGGAATGGGTAGTTGGATCCGTTTTTAGGGCGGGGGAGTTGGAGTAGGTTTTAGGGCAGTGTAAGGGGTTGGGGTAGTTTATGGGACGGTGGGGGGAAAGGGGGCTTGGGGTAGTGTACGTTTTAGGCCTAAGGTCAGTGGGAGGGGAATGGCTAGTTGCGGTAGTTATTAGTATTGGGGGGTCAGTAGGTTTTGGGAAAGTGGAAGGGGTTGGGGTAGTTTAAGGAACAGCGTGGGGCATGGGTGGCGGGTCAGCAAAGGCAGGTTAGTGGATACATTAGTCACACGTACCCCTTTATCATTCATGCGTGTACCACAAAATCCTGTGGTAAAGGCATGTGTCATAAAGGAATGGGTGGTTAAGGCACATTCTTGGTTGGGCTGTGTGATAGAGGCATGCGTGGTAAAACCATTCGTGCTTCTATCATAAAACCCTGAAAAATTGGATGCAACAGAATGGGAGAAATGGAGGTTATCGATTGTTGGGGGTGAAGATCAAAGAAAGAAATTTCAGTGATGATGAGGATGGTAGAGTTAGAGGTGAAACTATACGGAGGTATAGCTGGAGGTAAGAGAGAAAATGGAAGAGATAAGTGAGTGAATGGTGGTGTGAGAGATAGATGCTGGGAACTGGAGCGGAGGGGGATATGAAAGGAGTTAGATAAAGTCTGGAAGCAATGGAAGTGAAAGGGAAAGGTATAGGGTGAAAAATAGCACTGCATAGGAGTGTGGAAAAGAGTGTGATGAGAATGAGAGAGGTAAATATGCCCAGAAAAAGAGAGCTAGCATGCATAGAAGGGAGGATATAAGAAGAAAGGCAGCAGACTTAGAAGGATGGTACTATGTGAGAGAGGGATACAAATGAAAGGCAGATGGGAAGCAATGAGGCAAGAACGAAGAGGTAAGGTCAGGAAGGAAGGTACTGAAGGATCTGGGTTCCACGGTCTAGGTCTGCTCTGGAACCCCTGGTCGATTACTCTTTTTCTCAGCATGAAAGTGTGGAGGGGAGAGAAATTGTTAGCCAATCATTACTGTTCCAAGGTGCTATGACTCTGAAGAATCACAGACTCCCAATTAGGTTTAGTTCATTTATTACAAGGCCAGGGAACAGTTGGACGTACAGGCACCTCAAGATGAGGGTTTAGAAATACATTGGAACTAATACATAGCCAAACCTACGGGTGACGTTTACGTGGTGCAACATGCACAGAATAATCAGCTCGCGGAACAAAATACAGAAAATGATTGTGCAGATTTTGAGACTCCCTTTCATTGTAATTTTGTGGGTATAAGCATTAGTCTGTCCCCCTACACTACCTCTAATGTGACATCCCTACTTAGCATTTTCAAGGGAAGGTCCATAAAGGTGTCAGTGTGTGAAGTCTTCCTAAGAAGTCTCTTCGCAGCAGATGGGTCAAGTAGCATAAAGCTACAGAGCTCGTTCTAAGATGCTCTCTTCTCTCAAGGCAAAGCAGAAGTCCTCCGGACACTGTCCCTAACTTCGATACATCAATCATTCTGGTAGTATCCGAAGATGCATTGCAGCACCACACCATCCAGTCAAGCAACCCCCTTGTAGGTGATTCCCAGGCTTACTCTGATGAGAAAGTACAACAGTTCTCTATTATCAGTATCAACATTCAATGTATCCTCTCCTCCCAAAGCCTAACTCCCAATAGAAAGACATTATTCTAGCTAACAAGGATGAATTCTCCACCTGCAACAGAAACACGAGAAAGAACAAATCCAACAGGCACATGAAATTCACTTATTAAATCTAATGCAAGAGCTTCTAGGGAAACAATGCAATTCAAGCCTGCAGAAATCAGCTAACATAGGAAATGGCTCAAAGGCCTCTTGAAACTACACATAAAATGAAAGTTATTTACTAAGCATCTCTAAATTAACACATTACATAAGCACATCAAATATGTGAATACTTGTCAGCGACATGCACAAATTATGCATGTTAATGTTTTCAGCTAATCACACATAGTTGCAATGTTAATTTCTTCACGTTCAAACTGAAAGTATCCCTAACATGTCACCTTTCATGTTATTACAGTTCATATTCTAAGTTAACACAATAAAGGATTATATGTAAGTGCGTACTACCCCTGATTATAATGAACCGCTAAAATTGAAAGAGCGAAATACTCTAAGCGCATGGAGTTGAGAGAATGTGATGTATTGTGGGGAAGGGAAACTTTGAGGAGAGAACATTGAGGGAATAACTGGCGGAGAAGGACAATTAGGGCTAAACATGGTGAGAATGAATAGATGGTGGTAAGGGATAGTGGAGAGATGAAGCGAGAGAATGGGGCAAGTAGGAGTGAGGGAGGACTGATGGTCATGAGAATAGGCTTGAAAAAGCATTGAAAACAAACATGGACATTGGAGGTAAGAGAAAATCAGTCACTGTGATGAAGGGATGATAGAGGTGGAGATTGAGATGAGAACATTAGGAGTGGAGGGGATAGGGAAACAGAGAGCTGAGAAGTGAGAGAAGAGGAGCCGTAGAAATAAGTGCAAATCTGTGCAAAATGACGATAAAACGAGGTGAGAGGTAGAAAGGTGTTGAGATGCAGGTGGGAGAGAGACTCGAAGGGATACGTGTTTTTATGCAACAGTACCCTTGAACATACCTAGCTTTCTAGGTATTTTCAAGGGTACTGCAGCATAAAAACACGTATTTCGTAATCGTGCAAAGCCTGCGCCTTTGAGCGGTGCTGCTTTTGATATCCTTCTGGTGCCAGGGCTTGTCTGTAAGCCTGTCCATGTCAACTGTTTTCTATTCCTACCAACATCATATGTGTTTTAACCCCTCGAGAATATTTAGTCTAGCTTTACCTCTGGTACAGAATTAACAAATATAATTTTGGGAGAAACTGGTTTGTGATTGAGGATGGGTGGAAACCGTACTCAAGCAACAACCACAAAGCAGCTAGGCTTACCCTAGAAGCAATGTGTAAATGCATCACTTTAACAGTAGTAAAGTGAAAACACAGCAAAAGAACAATCCCACACCAATTTTGAAAAAAAGATTTTCTAAACAGAATATTTGACACCAAAACAACAAAAATCCAATAAAAAAATCAGTTTCAAGTGTTTAGGTGAATATAGTGTTCAAAAGCACAGAGAGCCACTCGCGGTTGCAGGAGTGGCTCCTCCGGTGGAGCAGAGGAGCGTTGCCCCACTTAAATGTCCCCGAGATGAAAAATAAAATGGTAATTCATTACCATTTTATTTTTCATCCGCCCTTCCTGAACAGAGCGTCAGGACAGGGTGGGACCTGGTGAGTGACAGCAGCAAGGAGGAGGGTGGGCTGTAGGGGTGGGGGAATTCACGTAATCATGTGACACAAATCTCCGCAAAACTGTAAAAATCTCCGCGAACATGCAGAAATTCTGCGAACCCGCGGAATTGCTCGTTCGCGATGCTTTTTTCCTGTTCGCAATTGCTGTTTGCGTGCACAGGGGAAATATCTCACGAACACGCCTTTTTAGAACGCGAACAAGCAAAAAATTTCACGAAGTCGCGGAACGCAGAATTTTGGGCAATTTCGTGTTCTCCGCGGAACGCAAAATTACCCAAATTCCGCAAATTCCGTGAAAGTAACGGAATCTACCACCCAGGCCTACTGTCTATGCACTGTTTAAAGTGTGCATGTCTCTTTGGCCAGCCATCTTGGGACTGCCACCCACACATGCGCACTTTAAACATCTCTAACCCAGCTGTCTTAAGACAGCTGGGTTAGAGCATGTGCAGGCCTCCAGAGCACTGTGGAGCACCGAGTGAGGCTGCTTTCTCCAATCAGGGCACTGCTAGCCTGCTGGATGTGAGCAGCACCAGGAACGGTCAAAACAGTTTCTAGGTTGCCGGGCTGTAGTTGCAACTAGGATGTTCAGAGCGAGGTGGTCCAGTCGAGTTTGGTAAGTGTTTATTATTATCTTTTTATTTTATTTACAACTGCACCCACCCCTTCCTAAATCCCAGCCACCACTGTGCGGGTATCTGATTGTGCTCAACCGGGGGAAATTCACAAGTTCAGGCAGGCCAAAATGGATTGCATGCCAGATACAGGGACAAGAGTAGTCCAGCTGAAAGATTTACTTTCTCAAAGTCCAGTATGAAGAGACCAATTGGCAGTGAAGGAGGTCACACAAAGAACATTGTGGATATTTTTTGCTGTCGCCCGAGGTGCAGGCCCGGCATCTTGGATGGTCCTTGCTGTAGTAAAAAATCATGTCAAGCATCACGGACAGTCATCGTTAGAGCTTTGCGTTGCTGGTCAACACAGGTTGTCATAGCTGTAGCATGAACTGCAGATGTTGTATTGTCAGTCGTCACTGGTGGTCGCTGTAGTGTGAAAAGGTGGGTTCACTGGAGCTTTGCATTGGCCGTCGCAATGGACAGCAAGACCTCAGCACAAAATAGCCAATCCGTGGTCATGAAAAGCCCATCACCTCAATATTCTCCTCAAGCAACAAGACAGTCCTCTGACAGCAGGACAGTCACTCTTCTATAGTATCCACAGCTTCAGTAGTGTACTGAAGAGTGGGTCTGAGGGTCCTATTTTTATACCTGGTGCCAGCAATGAAGTGGAAGAAACTTCTAGAGTTTTTGCCAGACAGATGGTCCTGGAATTTCCTGCCATCTTGCTCAGGATCCACTGGTTCTTGGTCCTCAAAAGGCTAGTGTGATTTCTGTGTGTCTGTGCTGAGGCAGCTCCTTTGACAAATAAGTGAGGCTGTACACAGCTCAGCCCCTCCTCGCCTGTAAAGTTGACCTATCCTGCAAACATCGATCCCCAGTTTTGTTACTGTCTGGGAGCAGTACACAAAGGCCAACTACACCTAGTCATGTGACCCAGGACACAGGCTGCAGGCACCAAATGGTAAGCACAAAAAAATGCCAACTTTCTAAAAGTAAAAGACACAGAAAAGACAGATGGAATGTGGAACAAATCAAACATTCAACCCCAGTCAAGATATCTAGGCTAAATCCATCATTCTTTTGCACACCATGCAACCCCAGTTTAGACTCAGCCATATGCAAATCAGTCTTGATCATGCTCTTCATGGGAACAGTCCATCCCAAACTGCCAAGCCAGGCCCTCCCCAGACCAGAAACAAGCATCCTGATGCCAGTTTCAAAGTATCACCCCTCATCAGCCAGGCTAGCTTGAATCCAGTGGAATAGTGATCCCAGGACCTATGTCTGGGCAAAACCGGCACACTTAGGACGAGAAAGCAAAAGACACACAAATGATAGATGGAATGCAAAACAAATCAAACATTCACCCGGGTCTAGAGATCTGGGTCAAATCTACTGTTCTTTTGCCCACCGTGCCACCCCAGTTTAAACCTGGCCATATGCAAATCAGTCTTGACCATGCATTTCATGGAAACAGTTCAGTCTGAACTGCCAAGCCAGGTCCTCCCTTGACCAGAAACAAGCATCCTGGTCCCGAATCCGGGGTATTATCCCTCAACAACGAGGCTAGCATGAATCCAGTGACACAGTGACCCCGGAACACACTTCTGGGCATACCCGGCACACTTAGGGCAAGAAAGCAAAAGAAACACAAATGATGGAAACAATGTGGAACAAATCAAACAGTCACCCCTAGTCAATAGATCTGGGTTAAATCCATTGCTCTTTTTTAAATTTTCCAAAAGTGGCATTTTCAGCTTTGTGACTTAATATCCAAGAACCCAAAAATGACATTTGTTCCTGTTCCCAGGCAAATGTTATCACTTATTAAATGTAATTAGATAACCTAGTGCACCCCAATAGAAGAGGTAGGCCCCGGGCAGTGAAAAATGAATTTAATAGTTTTCACTAACAGAACATGTAAAACTTAAAAATACATAACTGACTTTTTAAATACACTGCACCATTTCCTAAGAGCTGTGAAGGGCCTATCTCAGTTGTGACATATGTATATTGAAAAGGAAGGTTTAGGTCTGGTAAAGGGGTTATTTTGCCAGGTAAAAATGCCATTTTAAATCTACACACACAGGCTGCAAATGCAGACTTTAGACATGTTTTGAAGTGTTATTTAAGTGGGTGGCACAAGGAGTGCTACAGACCCACTAGTGGTACTTAACTTACATGCCAAAATACATGTAGTACAACTTTACTAGGGACTTGCAAGTAAATTGAATGTGCAAAGTAAGTCTAAGCCAATTTTACCATATTTAGAGGAGAATGAGTACAAACCTTTTGGTACTGGTCTGCAGTGGTAGAATCCTAATGCCAACAAAAACGACGTTTGGAGAACAGGATGAGTGAAGACAACAAGATTGTGTGTGCCCCAACAGAGAGGGTCAAGCCAAACACAACTCCCTGTAGAGTTGTAGACTTCCCACCAGTGGGTTCTTTCTTAGGGCACAAAGAGTCCCCCTGCTTGTGTACGAACTGCGAACACTGAAAGCAACAGCACTGGAAATGGAGCACACTCGGCCACCGTCCACCAGAAACCTAACCCACCCCTCCCCCATTTCTCAGAAGGGACTTTGGAACCCTTTCCCCAACCTTTCTTTGGGACTTGTCGGTGGAACTGTAGACTTCCTACTCAGTAAGCTGAAAGGAGCCTGAACCTCCCTTTTTTTCTGGGTCACTCCAAGTAACTTCTTGCACACTTTGTTACTAATCTACAAATATAGAGGTCTGCCTCCTTTGCAAGCTCCCTTTGCGAGCAAGTGTTGACACAGCACTGGAAAACAATTGCTGAACATGTGCTCTCTAGCAAACAAATCATACAGCCCCTTGTAATCATACACATCACTGCCCTTCACACAATCACCCAGTGCTTTTCAAAAGTAGTCCATAAAATCCATCCAGAACTGTTGAGGCTGTCCCTAAATTTCTGCCTGTACTTTTCAGGTGTGAGATCATATTTGCTGGTCGGAGTGTCCTTCTTGAGTGGATACTTGAGCCTGCTTCCTTTTCCTAGGGCTAACAGTCCACCCCTCCCTTAATTGGTAATGTGCCTCCAGGGAGTAGCACCTAATGCTCTTCTGAAACCCTGTACTTTTCTAGGGCAATCTCATAGGCCTCACACCATTTATCTATACAATACTTTACAATAGAAGTAGCTACCAAGTAGGCACTGGGGTTTCACTGCCACCATTGCTGGACCCTGATGCTTGCTTAGCTTTAAGCCAGCTTCTTCATACTCATCTTATGAACCATTCTTTTCTCTTCCAGGGCCAGTTTGTTTTCCTTTAGAGCCCTTTGAGCTGCTTCCTCCTCCATCTTGAGTCTGGTCAGCTGCAGCCCTGAGCTCTCTCTTTACCTTCCTGTCTGCCAAATCTTCAGGAGGCATGTCTTGGAAGGACTCACTGCTCCCAGGCTTTACAGGGTACAGCATACCAAGGAATTCATTGTCCTTCTCATCTTCATGCTGCTGCAGTGCAGGGTCTGTGCCCACCCTCCTTCTCCTGCTCTGGGGCTATTCTCAGCTTACTGATGGTTGTATTATGGATGACTATTATTATTAGTGGATTTATGTTGTGGGTATGCTTACTGTTTATCTATGTAGTCCCTTGCCCTATCCGCTATGTATGATATGTTTAGTTTTAAATTCTATCAGACTTGAAAAAGCTCTAGGCCTGCGCGCTGTGAAGGAGCCAAACCCATGTTAGCTGTTAGCTTTTTATGAGAGCTGGTTCAACTTTTGAGCCAGCACATTTGACTAATCTAAAATACAAGAAGCACAATTCAACTAATACTTGGATCTTTGAGTTTCCATAGGGAGCAAGACCAAGGACATAAATTAACTTGATCTGACCAGTAACTTTCGATGACTTCCCTGCATCTTAGACTCATTTCTGATTATCTAGAATCTAGAAGATACTTAAAATCTTTCTTATCTGCTGATTTGATAGAGTTATCTTAGTTGTTGGCATTGGTCTTGATCATTGTACCTAGCGTCATGAAGGCACTGGGGCACTTCTGTATGAGTACTTTATAAACAGCTACAACCAATTGATCATTCAATCAATCAACATAGGCTTAGCAGACACGATAATGTGCCATTTTTTATTTGAATAGTCCTAGCAATGGCCAAATATTATATGCATGGATGTGAAACTTGGATCTATATAGGTCTTTATACAATTTGTTTAGGCATGAGGAACCTAATTGAAATGACCCAAATTGCTGCTTCTTTCTCCCGCCATTATACACCAGCCTCTCACGGAAGCAGAGTTTACGAGTACATGCATTAAAGGCTCTGTTAATAATGCTTAGATTTACATTTCCGCCTGCAACTTAGAGATGGCAATTTAAATAAATACTCCTCAGCTCATGTAGCACTTAGTCACGATCTGCTTCCTCCACCCTGAAGAGCAGCAGTGGTCAGATTTCTAGCCTCTGGCACAAGGACGTAGTTCAATGCACCAACACTAACTAGAAATCCAGTTGGACTGCATCCTTTTACATGACTCACTAAGCAATACTGTGCGGGTGGTGTTTTCTGGCCATGATTAGTCCCTCTTGATGTATTCAGGGGCACGGTGGAACTCCAAACCCTGTTTCGTAAATTAACAACACAGTCGAAACAGCATTAAGAATCTCAGGGGCAACACTTTAAAAATGCTTATGGCAAACGCAAGCACTAGGATCACACGCAAAGCATTGTCAACAGCTTATTATGACCTAAAGCTTACCATTGCTTTGGAAAGTACGCGTGTGGGATCCTTAACGAACCTATTCATCCAATGTAAAGACTTTTATTCCCTGGAATGTGTTTTGGATGGCATGACCCCTGTGCTATCCAGGAAGTTATTTCTGCAGTGGCGATATGGCACACTACCCCTAAGGTCATTCACCAGCTCTTGGTCTTTGCCTCCGACCACAGAGCACTGCCCGGCATGTGCGCACCCCCAAGAAAATGACTTACATGTAGCACTTTTTTGTAAAGCCTACCAAAAAATCAGGAAATACTGGCTAGTCCCCCTTCTCAAAAATCTGGGATTTAGGCAGTTTCTCCCGGCGTACAGAATTCTAAAGACAGATGTGTCACCTCCAATAGTGTTCGAGGTGGCAAAGTTTTTAACAGCTATGTGGCATGCACGCACCCGCCTCTTGAAGGCAGAGGTGGACTCTTAATGAAATTAGTGTAATGGTTTTAAAGCACTTTTTGAGGATGAATTGTCTAATACTTCGTAGCCCAAATTTTATATTTAGTGATTTATTTAATTGTCTAAATTACCATGGATTTGACTGTGTGTATATCTTTTATGATCTAACTGGTCGAAATAAAGATTTGAAAATGGAATGGCTTATTTCCAAAGCCCAAGTCTAGTGCATAAAATACGAACTGTTCCTCCCACAGAAAGAGAAAATAAATGCAGCAATGCATGACAAGGCCAGCGAATGCAATGTGACCTGCCCTAACATTGTTCGGAAATACCTAGCATCCTAACACCCTACTGCTATTTTCAAGTACTATGCTAACATTTAGTAGAAGCTGAAAATAACATGCATATAAATCAAGTTTCTGATTGGGGCTAAGTTGATAGTTCAGTCTCAAAGCCTTTCCAAACAAACTATGGGCAAAACAGGGGTTATTATAGTACCTTATCAATGATTTTTATGGTATGTTTTTAAGCTTGGTGACACTAAAGTCCTAAAATACAAAATAATGAAGGCGATGAATGCATCATTTTAATTCACATGTTGACATATTAGCTTCTTGTGCAAATCTCCATATTAATATGGCAGTGGCCATTACATAAAAAACAAAAACATATCCTTCTAGTTCGCATGCTGCTAACACTTTTGTGCAGGTCTGCCTTCTCTAGCCGCTGCCCAGAGCTAGGTAAATGCTGCTATAGCAGAAATGAAGGCTCAGTAAGTGTACCCGTAAGCGCATCTCTTTGTGAATCCGAGATACAATGAAATCTGAACGTTTCACATTCATGGCATGCCAGGGAGCAGAATGTATTTGTGGTGGCACGAGGTGGGCACACAAAGTGGTTTCAATGAATGTATTTCATTTTTGTGGATGAACACATTGCGTTTGTGAATGTGAGAATGCTTCCTTTTTTCCTAGCATAGTGGATAGAGTTCATGGTGTATATTATTGTCAACTACTTAATATGAATAATTATGCTTAATGAAAATCATCACTGTTTTCCACCACTGCTAATTATTATTACTTGTATTATTAGTATTATCATTATCTCTCTTGTGTAAATGTTTAAAAAAGTAATGTAAGCATCTGATATACAGTTCTTAGCGTGTAAATCTTTATTGTGTCAGCTACACAGAGTGGATTGAAGAAAAGCCATATTAAGTTTACTTCTGTAGTCCTTTTCCGAAAGAGACGCTTTCTGAGCATAAGGGAGATAGTTCCACATTTTTGCAACCAAAAAGGAGAAGGCCGAGCTCCCATTCCGGCTTCCCGGATCTTAGGAACTCTAGCAAGCTTTACCTCCAATGATCAGAGATTGCAACATGGTGCCTACGCTTGTATCACTGGATGCAAATAGCTAGGGCCTTGCTTGTTTAGTATGCGACGGCAGAAGCAAGCTGCTTTAAACCTATTTCTTTTAGACACTGAGAGCCAGTGTAACTGATTGAGTGCATCTGATGCGGAAGATCTTTGGAGAGATTTAGTACAAGTCTTGCGGCAGCATTTTGAACTCGTTGCAGTGTCTTGATACTTCCCTTTGTGATTCCAAGATACATCATATATTTTCATAGTTCAGTTAGGAGGTGATGAGAGCAGGTACAAAGGTTTTTCGGGACTTGGTAGGAAGTAGATTGCAGAGTGCCAAAAACGTTCCCGCATTATGAATAATTCATCATTTGACCCTGATTAGATCCCCCTTGCATCTCCATGTAGCAGATCTCAGCTTGCCGTGCATTCTGTATGTTTCGCCTTGCTATCTCCAGCCCTTCTGCCTCGCCTTCTTGGCTTTCTGCCTCGTGTACTGCTGTGCACTAACTCCTCTTGTCACTCTCTCCTGTGTCAATTGTTTTTTGCCGCTTTTGGCCTTTTTGCTGCTTTATGCCACGCCTTCTCTCTGTTTTGCCACTTTGTGCTCTTCTTTGCCCGCTCTCTGTCTTGCCCCTTGTGCTCTGCTTTGCCTTCTCTTTTTTGCCTTTTTCAGCCTTGTTAACTCTCCATTTTTGCTGCTTTCAGCCTTTAACTATCTATTGTTGTCATTTCTTCCCCTGCTCGTTTTTGCCTCCCATTTTGCCTGCTGATACTGCAAAAGACACACAGATAATGGACGGAATGCAGAGCAAGTCAAATATTCACCCCCAGTCAAGATATCTAGGTTAAATCCATATTTCTTTTGCTCACCATGCCACCCCTGTTTAGACCCACCCAATGCAAATCAGTCTTGACCCTGTGCCTCATGGGAACAGTCCAGACCAAACTGCCAAGCCAGGTCCTCCCTGGAATGGAAACAAGCATCCTGGGACCGGTTTCGGGGCATCACCCCTCATCAGCCAGGCTAGCTTGAATCCAGTGGCTTGGAGAGCCCAGGACCCATGTCTGGGCATTACTGTCCCACTCGGGGTGACAAATGCAAAAAGAACAACTGATGGACAAAATGCAGAATAATGTCATACATTCTCCTCAGTACAGAGATCTGGGCCAAAATCCATAGTTTTTTGCTCCCCACGACGCGACGCTGTAGTCAGACAGGTTAAGGTGCTGCCTTGTCCGTTGCAGACGATCTTGGGCAGATTCCTCTTGCGAACAACGATCACGATTACCTCACGACTGTCTTAACTTTATGATCTCCCTCAGCACGTTGCGGCTTAGGCCGGCGGCGGCGATCTTGATCTGCAGCCTCCGTTACGATGACAGCTTGGGCCACAAACAACTTCACAGCAGCGAGTTCTTCCTTGGCAGAGGTTGCTCTTGACCACGAAGTAATTTCAATCCTTTTCAGTCTTGATCAGTCCAATGTTCAGGGGTATAAGCTCTCGTAGTTATATCCCTAAATGTCTTTGAAGTCTTTGTGTTCAGTGGGGCACTGACCCCTGTTCAAACCAGTTCTAGGTGTCTCCCTGCCAGTGACACCTTCTTTCTTTGATAGGTGGGGGTCTGGTTCCTCAATCACTCAGCAGGAGGTGGAGCCATTCTTTCTTTTATGGCAGCAGCCCAGGCCTCTTCACCTCCAGGGGCAACTCCTCCCCCCTACACTCCAGATGCAGGTCCGCAGGTTGCTGTCTCCTACTCCTCCCCTGGGTGAAGATATTTCCCAAACCCTATGACATTCAAATCCAGACAGTCAATCCACAAGCAGGCAGAGACACAGAGAATTGTTAGAACAAAGAAACCAGCCACTCTAAAAGAGCGGCTTCTAAACACCCAATGCAAAAAACAGCTTCACAAAAAGATGTGTTATTAAATTGTGAGTTCAGGCACACTAAACTTCACCTCTCCATCTTAAGCATACGGGAAGATAGGCAGGAAACATATTATACAGCCTTCCCCATTCTGTCCTATGGGCAAGATGGCCTTGCAACAGAGAAAAACTAAATGGAGAGTATTTCACTGTTAGGACATGGTACACTCCTCAGTACATGTCCTACCTTTCACAGACACTGCACCCTTCCCAGGGGGGTACATTGGACCTACCATGGGGGTGTCTGATGTGCATGGAAAGGGAAGGGGAAGGCCTGGCAAGTGGGTACACTTGTCATGACAACACGGCAGTTAGCAAACTGCACGCAGGCACTGCAGTGGTATGCCTGAGTTCTCTCTTTAGGGCTACTTGTGTGGGTGGCACAATTAGTGCTGCAGGCCCACGAGTACCATTTGCATTACCAGGATGATGATTCATGCTGCAGTGGCACTGCAGTCATGGGGCACTTTCCAACCAGCACCACGTACCCCACGCAGTCTCAGGCTGCATATGTACACGCATAAAGCTTCACTGAAACTCGGTTGGGTTTCAGGCCACACAGTTCCGCGTCAATGCTTCGAAGGTCTCAGGTTGCAAAAAGCACATGCACACAGCGCCGCAGAGACACACTTGGACACTTTTATGTTCCTGAGTTTCCACAACAGGGAGCAGCTCTCCTCAGGCCGTTGGGGACAATGTACTTCAGGACACAGCACACAGCAAAGTCCTTCAAGCAGGGGGACACAGCACATAGCAAAGTCCCTGAGCCTCTCCTTAGTTAAATCAGCAAACTGCAGGCCAGCCCCAGAACACACAGCAAGGGCCAGTCCTTCTCTTCTGTCTCTTCGGCTGTTCATCCTTGGCAGAGGTTCCTCTTGACCACGAAGTAATTTCAATCATTCTCAGTCTTGATCAGTCCAATGTTCAGGGGTATAAGCTCTCGTAGTTATATCCCTAAATGTCTTTGAAGTCTTTGTGTTCAGTGGGGCACTGACCCCTGTCCAAACCAGTTCTAGGTGTCTCCCTCCCAGTGACACCTTCTTCCTTTGATAGGTGGGGGTCTGGTTCCTCAATCACTCAGCAGGAGGTGGAGACATTCTTTCTTTTATGGCAACAGCCCAGGCCTCTTCAACTCCAGAGGCAACTCCTCCCCCCTACACTCCCGATGTAGGTCCGCCTGTTGCTGTCTCCTACTCCTCCCCTGGGTGAAGATATTTCCCAAACCCTATCACATTCAAATCCAGACAGTCAATCCACAAGCAGGCAGAGACACAGAGAATTGTTAGAACAAAGAAACCAGCCTCTCTAAAAGAGCGGCTTCTAAACACCCAATGCAAAAAACAGCTTCACAAAAAGATGTGTTATTAAATTGTGAGTTCAGGCACACTAAACTTCACCTCTCCATCTCAAAAATACGGGAAGATAGGCAGGAAACATATTATACAGCCTTCCCCATTCTGTCCTATGGGCAAGATGGCCTTGCAACAGAGAAAAACTAAATGGAGAGTATTTCACTGTTAGGACATGGTACACTCCTCAGTACATGTCCTACCTTTCACAGACACTGCACCCTTCCCAGGGGGGTACATTGGACCTACCATAGGGGTGTCTGATGTGCATGGAAAGGGAAGGGGAAGGCCTGGCAAGTGGGTACACTTGTCATGACAACACGGCAGTTAGCAAACTGCACGCAGGCACTGCAGTGGTATGCCTGAGTTCTCTCTTTAGGGCTACTTGTGTGGGTGGCACAATTAGTGCTGCAGGCCCACGAGTACCATTTGCATTACCATCCCTGGCATTCATAGTGCACTTTACTAGGGACTTTACTAGTAAGGCAATCATTCCAATAACGGAAAAACAATTACCATAACACTTTATACAGGGAGCACTTGCACTTTGACACTGATCAGCAGTGGCAAAGTGCCAAAAGCATCTAAGTTGGCAACAAAATGTCCGACAAAGGTCTAGTAGGAAAGCAAAAAGTTCAAGGAACTTTAGCCACAAAGGGCCAAGTCCAACCAACCCCCTCCCAGCCTAATGCCAGGGTAGGCCATTCTCTACCTTGATGGACTTCCCTGCTTGGGGCGATAGAACATGGACGCGGGCCCGCTCCCACAGGGACACCCTCCTGTTCAATGCCTTCCTGACCCGAGGGGGTTCCCTTGGTCACTACTCCCTGGGCCAACTAAGCTACTCCACTGATACTTCCTGACAGTAGGGTCCCCTAGGTGTGCTTATCCCCTGCTAACTCCAGGTGGGGTTACCCTGGTGACTTCTATGGGACCCAGCCCTTCTTGCTGGGCCCTGACCCATGGGTTCTCCTTCTGGGAACACCTCCTTTCTACCTTTCTTCTAGACTTCTGGGCCTGCCACTTAGGAATGGCATTCACAAACTTCAGGACTGCTGGAGCTCTGGTTACAGATGCCCCACGACCTCCTGATGCTAGGTGTTCTTCCTCGCACAGCTGGCAAGTGGTTTCTAGACCTCCAACCGGGTGTAATCCTAAGGAGCCCTCCAGTTTCTGGGGTGGGGATGCGGACCCCCGGGACGCAGCTTACACCCTCTCCTTTGAGACAGAGTGCTAGCCTGCATGCCCCCCACTACATTGGGACCTGACTGCTCTACTTTGCTTCTCTTCCCTCCCTAAAGCCTCTTCAGACCCTTGGCCCCTTGACCAGGGGTTGGGCTCTGGTGCAAGCACCTGGGAATCAAAGAGCTCGCACTCTAACAGGTGTTGGCGCAACTCTGAAAAATGACTACTGAGCTGAGGCTCCCTGGGACCCAAATTGAGCAATCCCTTCAAATCATTTGCCATGCTAACCACCACCCAATCATCCAGTGCACATGTGTACTCCTGCACACTTCTACTCCAAGGACTTGATTTCAGTTCCTTGAAGTTCCTAAACTTCTGCCTGTATTGTTCAGGAGTGAGCCCATACCTGAGGCATAAAGCCTCCTTCATGTTGGCATAGATCAAGGTTCCCGCCCTCTCTAAGGGTGATAAAACATCCCTCCCCCAAGCTTCAAAGTGTTTCCATAGGCCCGACCCCCAATGCTTCTCAGGCGCCTCATTCATCCTCAGATTTATCTCATATGCAGTGAACCACACATAAATATCATCACCCCTTTGGTAATATCGCACCAAGTCTTTGGGAATGTACACTTTACCCGCAGGCACTAGCTGTGCGCTGCCACCATTCAAACTTGACTCCACCTGTTTAGCTGTAATGGCCAGTTCCCTCATGCTTAACTCATGAGCCAAGAGAATCTTTTTCTCCTCCAAGGCTAGAGCGTTCTTGCTCTCTTCTGCTCGCTTTTTACTTTCAATCAGCGGCTTCTTCTCCTCTGGTTGAGCTTTAAGTTTTAAAACCTCCAACTAATGCTCTCTGACCCTTTGGTTTTCCTCCAGCTCCTCTGGAGAAAAACTCCACCCGGAATGGTCACTACCAGCCCCTAAGGCTGGCTTTCCCACTGGCAAATCCTGTATGCCCAATCCATTTCTTGGGTCATCCTCATCCGCCTCAGCATCACCGGTCCCTTGAGCCTCTTTGGCTTCCCATCAGGCCCTCAAGGTCATTTGCAGCTCCTCCTTCTTAGCAATACTTTTAATGGGACATCCCAAAGCTCTGCAGAATTGCCACAATTGATCAACTTTGTAGGTAAGAAATGCCTCAATGTCGAATTCCCATTCTGCAGCCTCACTGGCTACTTGACTCCTCTGAGACATGATGTGTGGCTTAAAGGTCACTCAAAAATAGAACCAAAAATCAAAAACACGATATGTGGTTGCGTCGTGGTCTGCGCTAAAACCAGTGATGAACACCAATCACTGAGAGTGAATTGCACATACATGTTCCAATCCCCTACCGCTGACCACCAATGTTGGAATTGGGGGTCTCTACTTGGCTGAGGCAGTTATCTTAGGCCGAATAGGGACTCTTGCTTCTAGTCAGGGAAAGTAGGGACACCCACTTTGATAACCCCTGCAAACCCCCTGGTAGCTTGGCACGATCAGCCAGGCTTATCTTCAAGGCAATGTGTAAATTATTTGCAACCACACTCCCAGTGACACAGTGATCACACCACAAATGGACACCACACTGATGTATGAAATTAGCAGTATCTTTATCAAGAAGAAAAAAATGGTAAGAACAAACCATAAAAACCCAACATATGCGTATTCTTAATATTTCACTTTGCTGGTTATTAGGCTAACCAACTCTTGTAGGTTCTTGCGGTATTAATGAGCAGTTCATGATGTTCGAATGCAGACCTAGTGCAATGCTATGCATTTCGTCATGCACTTCGTATCATCAGACTAATGCAGTTTGTAATGCAAGAATAATGCAATCCTCAATGCAAGTAATCAGGCAGTTTGTAATGCAAGAATAATGCAATCCTCAATGCACGTATTCAGGTAGTTCGGAATGCAAGAATAATGCAATCTTCAATGTACGTAATCAGGCAGTTCGTAATACAAGAATAATTCAATCTTCAATGCAAATACTAAGGTAGTTCGTAATGCAAGTATAACATACTCCTTAATGCATGTAAGCAGGCAGTTCGTAAAGCATGAATAATACTATCCCTAATGCAAGTAATAAGGTAGTTCGTAATGCAGGAATAATACCAGGCCAACTAATGCGATTAGCACTGGCACCACATTGCCCCAACCACAGACAAAAGCCCTGAACTTCTGAGGGTTGCCCCTGTACTGCCGGGCAGGTCTGGGCCACTCAAGGCAGCGGGAGAAAGATGGGAGCACTCCTGTACTCCTCCTGCACGCCTCCCCAGGACACACACACTTGCGGCTCCTGACTGGAGTCCAAGCGTTAGCTGGGGGATGCGCTGCCTCGCTCTCTCTCTCTCCCCGCTCGACAGACGTCCTGCTGGGCACTCCCGATGTTGACGCAGCTCCGATGCAAGGCGACGCTGCAGCTGGACAGGTTACGGTGCTGACTTCTCTGTTGCTGAGGATCTTGGGCAGATTCCTTTTGTAAACAACGATCACAATTATATCACAACTTCCTTAGCTTTATGAACTCCTTCAACTCGAGCCGGTGGCGGCAATCTTGATCCGCAGGCTCCTTTACGATGACGGCTTGCGCCACAAACAACTTCACAGCAGCGTGGACGATGACTCACGCTGCGGGGGCACTGCAGTCATGGGGCACTTTCCAACCTGCACCATGGACCCCACGCAGTGTCAGGCTGCACATGCACAAAGCGTAGCTGAAACTCGGTTGGGTTTCAGGCCTACCAGTCCCGGGACAATGCTTACGATGGTCTCAGGCTACAAAAAGCATACACACACAGCGCAGCTGAGACACACTTGGAAACTTTGATGTTCCTGAGTTTCCGCAACAGGGAGCCAGGACACAACACACAGCAAAGTCCTTTCAAACAGGGGGACACAGCATACAGCAAAGTCCCTTAGCCTCCCCTTAGTTAAATCAGCAAACTGCAGGCCAGCCCCAGAACACACAGCTAGGATCAGTCCATCCCTTCAGTCTCTTCAGCTGTTCTTCCTTGGCAGAGGTTCCTCTTGACCACAAAGTAGTTTAAATCCTTTTCTGTCTTGATCAGTCCAACTTTCAGGGGTTTCAGCTCTCATAGTTATACCCCTAAATGTCTCTGAAGTCTTTGTGTTCAGGGGGCACTGACCTCTGTCCAAACCAGTTCTGGGTGTCTCCCTGCCAGTGATACCTTCTTTCTTTGATTAGTGGGGGTCTGGTTCCTCAATCACTCAGCAGGAGGTGGAGCCATTCTTTTATGGCAGCAGCCCAGGCCTCTTCACCTCCAGGGGCAACTCCTCCCCCTACACTCCAGATGCAGGTCAGCCTGTTGCTGTCTCCTACTCCTCCCCTGGCTCAAGATATTTCCCAGACCCTATCACAATCAAATCCAGACAGTCAATCCACAACCAGGCAGAGACACACAGAATTGTAAAAACAAACAAACCAGCCACTTCTAAAAGCGCAGTTTCTAAATCTAAACACACAATGCAAAAACCACCTTCACAAAAAGATGTGTTATTAAATTGTGAGTTCAGGCACATTAAACTTCCCTTAGACATCCCTTCCGGCTGATCTTCAAGTGGAATGGCACCCTGCACCAGTTGAGATCACTCAAGGACACTGCTGGGGCATGAGCACGACGAGGGGCCTGCCTCACCAGGGCCCTCCCAGCAATCCTCACGGTGAGGGTGGCAAAGGGTAGGCTGGGTATAGTCACCTGCAACGGAGCTGAAACCGGACCCTGACACCATGGCTTAAGAAAGAGCCCTGGCCATCCAAGAGGTGGCCAAAGACACAGCGGCGTCAGATTGAGCCTTTTGATTGTTGGGGGGCGTTGGCACTGCGACAGCGATGGTCCAGGGGGAGGGGGGACGGGCCGGGAGCCGAGGGGGGTTGCCGTGGCTGTTCGCTCATCCAGGTATCTTAACCACAGGTCTGTGATTTTCCTTTCAAGGCTTGGGACTATGACAAACTGTTGGGGTTTTCTGGTTGGGGTTAGGGGGGTAGGACAAGGGAGCTTGGGATTGCAATGTCAAGCGGAATGACGTTTACCAGTTGGGTTGTTGGAGAGGGGGAGGCGGGTGGGTGGATGGTCAGGTTGGGGCGCGAGAGTTACGTGAATTACGGGGTGGGGGAGTGGGAGGGAACCTGTGTGCCGATAGGGGTGGAGACCCACGTGCAGGGTACAGCGTGAAAGGCGGATAGTAGTCTGTGCAATAATTACACCCCTGTAAGGAGATGTCTGAAGCCACGTTGAAAGTCCTTACACTGACCATGAAGGGGCTCAATAATCCCATTAAGCGGCGAGCTGTCTCGTCATATTTAGAAAACTCAGGCGCTGCGATCTGATTACTTCAAGAAACCCACTTACTCAGCAAAGATTGGCATAGGATGAGGTTCGACGCGTTCCCTCAACAGTTCTTTTCCCCCACTCCTGACAAAAAGGTGCAGGTCGCGATCCTGGTTGCCAAAAACTTTCATGGTCAAGTTGGAGATAAGGTTGGGAAGATCAAAGGCAAACTTCTGGCCTACAGCATCACAGTGGGAGGCATGACAATTACGGTGTGGATCCCTTTACACCCCTAACACGAGTCAGGAGCCCTTTATCAAAAATGCCTTGTCGGAGGCCCTACGCTCACCCGACTCCTTAATACTTATGGGGGGGGGACCTCAACTTGGTGATGGATAAAGATAAGGACAGATCGGGCCACCGCTTTGGCAACGCAAGCGCCATTTCGGCGGCAGGGATAGAGTGGCTGACACAGAGTGGGCTGTGGGACCTGTGGCGAGTCAAGCACCCCGAGACCTCGCACTACACTTTTTACTCTCATGTACACCACCGTACGCCAGATTAGTCCACTTCATAGGCTCCTCTGAGTTGGAGACACTTGTAGTGGATGTGGATATCACTCCAGCTGCCATTTCAGATCACGAGGCCGTTGAAATAAAGTTTAGAGTCCCACGCGTCAAGGTACCACTCAGTCGGTGGAGGTTGAGGGAACCCCTCCTGCAACGTAGGGAGTTAGTCCAACAACTCTGTAAACCCATCACTGACTATATCTAGCTTAACGATCGGCCGGACATGCCTGTGGCGGCTGTGTGGGGCGCGTTAAAGGCACTGGTGAGGGGAGAACTAATAGCCATTTCAGCGACTGAGGTCAAAGACTGCAAAACCAAACGGGAATCCCTAACGGCCAAAGTGGTTGAATTGGAAAGGGTGCACAATCGCACGGGGGCTCCAAGAATTTGGAAACAGTTAAAAATCGCCAGAGCTCAACTGGCAAGCCTAGATACAGATCAGGCCGAGTACGCTGCTCTCAACTACGACACACATTCTACGTGGGGGGGAACAAAACGGGACGCCTCCTAGCGAGTGCACTTCAGGCCAAGGTCCAGCGCTCAAAAATGTTAACCTTACACAACAAGGAACGGGAGGAGATCCACGACGAGGCACAAATAGCGGGGGCATTAAAGGACTATTATGCTTCCCTTTACAGAGCAGATCCCACACCTGTAGATAGTGCCGAAACTTACCTGCACGGCGCAGCTACCACCACGCTGAACACAGCAAACGCAGGGTCCTTAGACGCACCTATCAGAATTGAGGAGGTGGTCAGCGCCATCTCCCGCCTTAAACCCCTGAAATCGCCAGGTCCTGACAGCTTCTTTTCAGGTTTTTACAAGGTCTTCTGTCCCATACTCACTCCGATTCTTACTAAGCCCTTTATCTCATTCAAGGGCCCTGGTTCCAACCCACCTGACATGCTGGAGGGTGACATCATAGTTCTGCCTAAGATACCACCCAGTGCTCCGCTTACCGACCGATTTCCTTACTTAACCTGGGCCTCAAACTTTTCACGGGGGATTGCCGCAGTGAAAATGTCGGCACGCCCCAAGATCCTATATATCTTTCAGACCATTCCAGTGCTACCCCCGGCCGGGACTATCAAGACCCTGCAGGAGGCAATTCAGCACTTTATCTGGGCAGGGAAAAGACCGCGCCTGAACAGACAGCTAGATTTTTGAGGGATAGATGACGGGGGCCTAGGGATTCCCAATTTGCACCAGTACTTTCAAGCTGCACAGCTGAGATATCTGGTGGAATGGTACAGGCCCGAATCAGAGAAGAGGTGGCTCTTCCAAGTCAGGGCTATGGCCCAGACCTCCTTATGGAAAACACTAGGGGTGGGCGGAAGTCGCGTAATGGACTTTCGCGGGGAGACACGGAAATTGAACCAATTTCCGTGCCTCTCTGCAAATTTCCGTTACGTGGCACCCACCCTGGCCGCCCGCCTCTCGCCCGCAAGCCTGGGAGCCTGCGCCAGGATGCATGGGCAGGCTCCCACGCATGCGCAGTTTCAAGAAGAAGGCGCAATAGATCCGGAAGAGATGTCCCCGCATACAAGGTAAGTGTCTTTAATCTCATTGAAGGCTTTAATCTTTTTAATATTGCGAGCGGGAGGTGGGCGGGAGGCGAGCGGGAGGCGGCTGGGAGGGCGGCGGGTGGCCAACTTCTGTTTCGCCCCGAGTGTGTGGAAATTTGTGCCATTTTTCCGCCTTCTTTGCGGAAGGCAGAAGGGGCAAATTACCGCACGTTTCGTGGGCAGAACGGAAGTGTCCGCCCACCCCTAGAAAATACCATTCCTCCGCCGCACACACAGACCACGATACCCACAGAAATCGCCCATCACTCGCACAATACTAGGTGAGTGGGACTCGGTGGCTACCGAGCGGGAACTCACATCATTCCCGTCCCCACTAACTCCATTACTGGACAACCCCGACTTCCCTCCAGGAACCGACGCCCACATGTTTATACAATGGCGAGGCTCCAACCGCCGATCGGCTGGGTATCTTTTTGACTTGGAGGGCTTCCTACCACTTTCCACACTGTCACAGTTCTATGATGTCAAATCGCTGCAGCTTTTTCAATATTTCCAACTCCAGCATTGGCTCACGCAGCCCGAGACTAGTCCCTTAGTTGGTAGGCAAATGACGGGATTTTAAAAATGGCTAGTTACGAAAGATTCAGACCGTGGTTTGATTACACAACTCTATAAGATGCTCTTTCCCTCCTCCGAGACATACCGACCGGTCGGTCAGAGGCGATGGGAAGAGGAATTAGGAAGAACGCTCACGACCCGGGAGTGGCAGTCAATTTACTATAGGGCCAACCACACGGCTAGGAAAACAGCAGGTAGGAAATCAGCAGTGAAGCTAGCCATATATTGGTACTTAACCCCAGCTAGGTTTCACTGGGGCAACCCATCTCGAAGTTCTGCCTGTTGGAGGGGGTGTGGGGAGATAGGCACCTTCTATGGGACTGCAAAGAGGTCACGGCCTACTGGACGTCTGTCCTCAACGACATAGACACCAATCTCCACACCAAAATCCCATGGTTTCTAGCCTACACCATTCTAGGACTTCCAAACACGCTCACTTTCCCGCTGAAATCCATTAGGGGGCAACAAATGGGACTAGCGTTGCAGGCAGCCTCCCAACATATTCTGTCTCTTTGGGGGACTAACACACGGCCCACTCACACAGGCTGGTTGCACAAACTATGGTACACACTGGGGATGGAATGCATTCAAGCTACACTCACGCAGACCACGGCCACCTTCCACGCGATCTGGCAACCACTGTTAACACTTTAATCCCAGGAATTTAATGAAATACCATGCCAGAGATACCTCCGCCTTGTTTTTCTTAGCTTGGGTTTACGGGAGATCCTTGTCTAGCTCCACAAGTCATTATGGCGACACAACCCGAGGACAATCGTGGGGCCCGAAAGCCCTTGCAGATTATGTGCAGCTTCATGTAAAATGGTTACCTCAGTCTGCCATTTGCTTTCTCTCGTGGACTCAATACTGCAATGCAACATATTTGTTTTTCTATGAAACCAATAAAACAAATTTAAACCAAAAGTTACTAGAAACACAGTGACACATGTTGCTGCGCAGCGGAAGACCTTTTGCAAAGGTTGACTGGTCAACTTTCTGTTGCATATTGCTATATTGGGGTCTTAAACCAGTACTAGTGAAGTGCACCCAATGTCCAAAGGCCAAAATAATGAAGCAATCCTATCAGTAAATGTGCCGCATTACGTTGCATAATTTACCTTTGCTTGCCGCATAATTTACTCAACCCTGCCGCATATTTTGACCGTCATTTGCCACATAACTCCAGAGGCCCTGCAATTAAAGATATGTTTCTGGTCCCTTTATTTCTTGTATGATTGAAAGTGCAGACAAAGTAAACCTATTATATGTTTATTGTAAACGTGTATGCAGTTGAAAAGTTGAGCACAGTTATACAAGAATGGGGAATTGTCTTTTGTGAACTTTATGCTCCAACATCTTTAATACTTCCCATTTTTGCTGCATAGTCGCTTTCCCACGCATTGCACTCATCAGTGTAATAAAAGTAGCAGACATTAATGGGGTTAATGACAAAGTAACTACAGTGTTCAGCAATAATTATGCAAATGCGATGGCATTTTCCCCATGATGGCTCCATATAGTCACAGAATAAGGTAGGCACTTTCATATTTGCGAGCTGTCACACCTTGTACTGCACTGTGCCCCAATCATTTAAGGCAGAGTGTGCAATTATTTTATAAAAATATACGAGCGCTGACATTATGCGTAAGACTCTGTAGGCGTGTAGCTTCAGTTAAATTACTGCTTATTACATTCCTGGCAGGTAGTATGCAAGATATACAGTAGTTGTTAATGGAAATTGCTATCCTAAAAGTTCCCTAACATATTGCAATGCGTACAGCTGGTCCTCTTTAATCAAAGGCGAATTTTACTAGGCTAAAGAGTACACAGAAACTGTTACAAGAAAGAACATTCGCAGTGAATACGGCAATTGATAACATGATGTTCTCATTCATAGAAAACGGCGGCGACCACATACCTGGGGTAACTTGCAGTCATGTGTGCTGCTTCTGGGTACCTCGAGCCCTTTCGTATTACAGAACAGCCTACAGAAACGTGCTTGGTTCATTATCTAATAATCGTGTCCCTGCTTTTGGGGGGTGGTACTACGTCATAGTAGGAGGTGTGGCCCAACAAGGAAGGAATACATTTGAGTAACTGCTTTGTGTTACTCACACAGGTGCAGACTTGTCAAACAGGTTCCTAAGATGTAGACTAAAAATGCCACCCATGAAATGGTGCAAAGTTCTTCACCCGGTGGTGACTTTTAGGAGCTAGCATCCGGGTCCCATGGCCCTCCAGAGAACCTCGGTTATGGAGGTTCACTAGCTCAGATAAGTTCCTGGCAGGACTGGGAACAGCAGTTTCTTTTCCTTATTGGGCTCATGGTTCCCTTCTGTTTTGGGCCCCCATTTACGTAACGCTGGGCCAGAATCATATAACAGTGTTGTGCTCTCATATTACAATTGAACATGAAGCATTTATAGGGCAATCTTCAAGGCTGTTATGCTTAAATTAGAATGTGTCGATCAACAAAACCACCCAGATGTTAGTCTGTTAGGGTCAGGACCACTGAGAGTATCCATTTCTGGGGCCTCTGCGTTTTTCACATAATTATGGATTTGAGCCATTTGCCACATAAGCCATCATTTTCTACTTAATATGCAGAACTCAACAAAATAAGAATTGTAGTCCGACCTCAAACGGATCAAAGTTACTTACGTTGTAGCGATCAAATGTTTTCGAGCAGTGGAACTCCCTATGAAAAGGTTGACTGATCATCTTTCAGTTGCTTGTTAAAGTATTTGAATGTTAAACTGGTGAAAATCAGGTGAAACCTTTGTCCATACAGTTTTAACATGTGAAAATATTACGACATTATGTAGTAATACTATCACAAAATGTGCTCCATTAGGTTGCTTATTTTGTATTTTCTTGGCTTTTAATTTAGTCAGCCTTGCCACAAAATTTGGTCCTTCCCTGTCACATAATTTCACTGAGTATGGTAAGAGATGGACTGGCATGAAATGGTGTGGCATGGCCTGTCATTGTATAGTATGGAATGGTATGTCCTGTCATTGTATGGTATGGCATAACCTGTCATTGTATACATATGGTATGGTCTATTATTGTATGTATGGTATGGTATGGTAGGATATGGTATGGTATGGAATGGTATGGTATGGTATGGCCTATCATTGTATGGTATGGAATGGTATGGTATAGTCTGGTATGACATCTTGTGGTATGTCCTGTCTTTGCATAGCACTGTATGGCCAGTCATTGTATAGTAGAGTATGGTATGGCATGGTCTGTCATTGTGTGACTATGGTATGGCCTATTATTGTATGTATGGTATGACCAATCATTGTATGGTATGGCCTATCATTTTATGGTATGGTATAGTATGCTCTTTAATTGTATAGTATGATATGATATGAACAGTTAGTGTATCGTATGGTATGACATGGTATGATGTGGCCTGTCATTGCATAGTACTGTGTGGCCTGTAAATGTAAGGTATAGTATGGTATGGCTTGGTATGGCCTGTCATTGTATAGTATAGCATGATATGGTATGGCCTGCTATTGTATATATTAATGTACAATAATATAGATGACTGTACCAACTGCCCACTGGCTGTAATACGTTCTCTTTGGAAAAGCCCTATGAACCTCCAGTAGGTCATGCCCAGCCCCCTGCAGTGGTATGTATTGCAATGCTTCGCTGCAGGGAAGTAAGCCTGAAGCCTCCCCTTCTGGTGTATTGTCACCTGCTTGTGTACCCATGAATGACAGTGACTGCATATGACTGCTAAGAGGGGAACATCCTTTACAACGCGGATGTTACCCCGCAGTACAGTTACAACGCGTCTTTTACAACGCAAGTCGTAACCACGACTTGCGCTGGAGGGCGCTCAAGGATAAGGAATAGTAGATTTACTATTCTAACACCTTCCCTACTGTATGTAGGCTGGTGTTGGAATAGTAAATGTAACTATTCCTAAGTCCGCACCCCTACAGCGTAAGTCGTGGTAACGACGTGTGTTGTAAAAGACGCGTTGTCACGGTACGCGTTATAATACCACGCGTTGTACCGTTGTACATCCCTGCTAAGACAAGTCTGACACAAGTTGAATGACAAACCTGTTCCTGAGTTTAAAGGTCTTGGAGCAATTTACAGATGAAGGTGCTGACTGCGAAAGCAGGATATAGACCTTCTTCCCAGCTTCCATATTCACTTGTGTGATCCTAACATTCCATTTTAACTTTTAGCATCCCAAATTCCTTCCCTCGAAAATACAGGGTGTCCTTAAAAAAGTGGTACTTCCAGTATAAAGAACAATTAAAAAAATAGATTTTTACATTTCCATGTATTGATATCTTCCCGGAGACTCACCCGGGCATGGAAGAAGTCTCCTCACCACTGGGAGCCCCTCAGGACATTCCATGTGTCGTCCTGCGCTCCTGTCATTCTGGAGCCAGGGGTACCTCTTCTCACCCCTGCGGAAAAGTTGCAGAAGGCAAGGGCACGAGACAGTCAGTGCTCCCAGTGCTAGCGGCCGGCATGGCTTTGCTGCTCACTATGCAGCTATCGACAGAGAGTAAAGGACATGGCAGTGGTGGAGAGAACCTCGGGTGATGGGCGAGCAGCACCAATGCCTCTGCTGCATGGCACCAGGTGTCTCAGCCTTGCATCTCAGCGGGCACTCCTCGCATTATGCACCTTGAGACCACATTGGCTTGTTGCCAAAGAAACTCAAGCAGGCTCATTTTTTGGTTCAAATTATTTTATTAATTTGAATTAGGTACGGCATCCAACGGCCGGTGAGGCAAACAAATTGGGGTGGGGGATTGTTTTCTCAGGGAGGGAATGATATCCGCAACACGGAGGGAGGGATATTGGGTAACATGAAGGAGGGCTGAACAGGTAGGAAGGTGGTTTCCACAACACGATTGACATCCTTGACTAGTGTTCAAGGCTGCATGACTGATAGTTGAAGAGAGTTGGATTCAAGGTAGTCCCTCTTTGTCATATTGGCCACATGCAGGCTTTGTGGATCTAAGGAATTGGAGATATTTTGGTAGGAGAGTTCATGGAAATCTTGTGAAAGGAATTGGAAGCATGGCCCCACATTTTATCAAATTGTGTCAATTTGCTGTTGATTAAGGCATTGAGTATTTCCATGCCTGCAATACCCCAACATCTGTGTAGCCAATCAACATGTTCTGAGTCAGTGCCCAACTTGGAGATAACAAGTGCTTGGCTTTACAGAGTGCCGGGGTAAAGGTCATCCCTTTATTGGAGTGTCGCGGGTAAGTCAGTGTGTTCCGGAGTCCTAGCAGTATATAGCTAGGAAGGGCAGGGACATCTGTGTCGGAGATCTCATTAATGTCCTTCAGTACAACATTCCCATGCCGTTTAATTTTTGGGCAGCACCAGAGGAGGTGTGTCAAAACACCTGTGCAACTGTAGTTGCACCTGCAAGGGTCTTTGTTTCCGTGCTTTTAATTTGCTATCCTCGTTGTGGTATAATACCAGTCATGCGTTATTTTAAGCATCACCTCCTTGTTTGCTGTGCTAAAAGAAGAAATATACAATCTATGAAGAATATCAGTCACTTTTTGTAGTAAATGATTGATCGAGCTCTGTTTCTCATCTTCTTTGTGCTTGGGATTTACTGGTATCCATAGGCTTATTCAAGACTGTACACATAGCCGAAAGCAGCCATTTGTCTCTGGTTTTCGTGATAAGCCATTTTTCAAATTTCGTTAGAGGTCTGTGCTCCACCTTGCAGATCCGGAATTGGGTAACCATGTGCCTAATGCTGGTTTGGGGCCATATATCCCTGGCTGAAATTCTGTAGTTGGTCTGCACTTGCCTGAAGTCAATGAGGCCTTCATGATTTTAAAGATCTCCAATCCTTTTGCATTGCGTTGTTTGCCAGGTGTAATACGTGTTACCTGTCATGGTGGGGGAAATGTTGGGTTGCCAATAATGAGAATGAAGGGATAGATAGAAGTGGAATGGCCTCTATGGAGCATAACTCAATCCCTTACTTCTACTGTGGCTCTTAGGATTGGTGATATGTATACCCCAGGGTGTCAATGTCTTTTGAGGGGCCAGGGAATATTACAGATATGAATTGCAGAAATGTCTTGGTCTATAAAGCACCAGTGTTTCTCTGAGAGCGGCCTGTTCCATTTAACCCCTGTAGCGCAGTTGAGCCATGAGGTTGTAATGGGGAGGTGGTGGACACCCAGGTCTCCCTCACCCATTGATAGGTAGTCCCTCTTTCTCACTATGTGGAGTTTCTTGCCTCCCCAAATATATATACCCACAACATGTGTTGTAGCTTACTGTGAAGGTCCTTGAGAAGGTGGTTGTAATGGAGGAATTTGCATGACATACAGTATCTTAGAGAAAAAGAAGGTGGGCAACCCAATCAAACCTTGGAGGCTTGGGAAAATTCAGTATTATCAGGTAAAGGTGCTGTAGTAAATGTTTTCAGAAGAAGTGAAGGTAGATTAAATGGAAGTTTAATCTGGGAACAAACAGCAGTATGCCAAACGCTTGCTGGCCAGGCACAAACTGACTCTGTAGGATTCTAAGAGAGTCAGAGCCACCTAAGTTCTAGAATGGGAAAGGAAGGAAGGAAGGTAGAGACCACAGGGCTAGGGAAACAAGGAAACAGGTTACAACACATCTTCCTTCATTAATACAAAATTTGAACAAAATATAATGAACAGGTGTAATGGACATTGTAGTCATAAAATCAATCACAGCAATAATCATTCAAGTATGCTGGTGGTTTGCGAAACCTTGAATGTCTGGAAATGGCAACAGAATCAATGATAGGTGGAATAAGAGTGGTGTCAACCAACCCACCACTCTGCGAATCAGTAGCATCACCTCCACCCACACAATGACTCTGAACAGGGACAGGAATAGGAACACCTGAATTATCAAAAGAAGAAAACATATAACCATTATTCTCTTCATTGAATAGACTTTCCTGTAAAGGTACAGAGCCAGATTTGCTCATTTTCTTGTATAAGGCAACTCTCCTCAGGTTCCATTTCTCACCATTGGTTAAAGTGACATAATGAGGAAAAACATATTTAACAGTGTAAGGACCTCTAAATTTGGATAAGCCTTTAGAAACCCTGCCAGGCCTCACCTTCACCAAATCTCCCACTTTGATATTCGAAACAACGGACTGATAACTGGAAGGACCCTCTTGATAAGCAACATCAGCGAAGAGATCCCTCATCCAGGAAGGGGTTAGCTTGGTAGTGGGAACTCTGCCACGCATGATCTCAAAGGGAGACTTGTTAAGTGAACCATGAGCGGCAGTGCGATGAGCAAAAACCATTTCTTGAACTAAATCATTGACTGGAATACCTTGAGAAATGGCCATCTGAATTGTGCCTTTCACTAATCTGTTCAAGCGCTCACACAGACCGTTTCCCTGGGGATTGTATAGGGAGGTCCTATGATGTTTGATGCCAAAGTTACTCAAAAAATTACACATGGCCTGAGAAACTAATTGCGTGCCATTGTCAGTGACTACAACACTAGGAGAACCTTCTTGCTGAAATAAAAACTTCAGATGTTTAATGGTCGAGTCAGTCGTGATGTCCCTCAAAAACTCCACTGAAAGCCACTTACTAAACAGATCAACAGAGACTATGGCAAATCGATGGGATAAAGGCAATTCCTCCATGGGACCAATGAAGTCAAAACACAAAGTGTGCCAAGGTAGATCTGGATGAACTATAGTCCCCAAGCTTGAGCCAACAGCAACTTTAAGCCTCTTCTCACTCTCCCTGCAATATGTACATGTCTCAATCCATGAAGAAACTTGGGAGTCTAAACTTGGCCACCAAAAGTTGGCTTTTAGTCTGTGCTGAGTTAGCGTCTGCCCCAAATGGCCCTCATGCGCCATGGCAATCAACCTAGGTCTCAGAGTAGAGGGTGGAATAAATCTCTCACCACGCATCAATACACTATCCTTGCATAAAGAAAGCTCATCAATGACCTTTAAGTATGGCCTCACACTAACATTAACGCAGCTCTCCCGTCTAGAACCAGCTCTCAATAAAACTATAACCTCCGCTAGAATGGTGTCTAACGACATGGCTTCAAACCACTCATCTTTCGAAAAGGAACCTTCCCCCAAGAGAAGAACATCATCAATCCACGCAACATTGTCATCACAACATTCTAGACAAAAATCTGATTTGTCACCTTCATGAGTGTCAACAGCTAACCTAGACAGACAGTCTGCCTGAAAATTCCTCCATCCCTGTAAATGTGATATGTCAAACTGATATTCCTGCAACTTCGCAGCTAATCTAGCAAGCCTAGGAGAACCACTAGTAGCACCCCCTGGTGAAAAAATGCGAACAAGAGGTTTATGGTCCGTCTTAAGATTAAACCTTGCACCCCACAGATAAGGACGGAAGTAGTGAGTACCCCATGCAGCTGCCAGTGCCTCTTTCTCGATAACCGAGTAATTTCTTTCCGAAGCCGACAAAGTCCGTGAGGCAAAGGCAATGGGGCGGTCTCCCTCTTTGTGCTTCTGAAGAAGTACTGCACCGATGCCGGTGGCACTGGCATCAACTAAAAGTGTTGAAGTTTTCTTGGTGTCGAAAGGTGCTAGAATGTTAGCATTACAAATATCACTTTTAATACTAACAAAACAATTCTCCTGCTCATCCCCCCAAACAAATTTGCATCCTTTTTTCAATAACTCTCTCATGGGAATGGTCTTTTCAGAAAACTTTTCGACAAACCGTGAGTAATACTCGATCAAACCCATGAAAGAGCGTAGCTGATCTTTGTCTGCAGGACTAGGGGCCAACCTTATGGCCTCCAACAAATCTTTTTTTGGTTTCACGCCTTCTGATGATATCTCGTGTCCCAAATAGTCTATCTTCTGTATTAGAAAAGAACATTTACCTTTCCTTAAAGTGAGACCAGTGTCTCTAACCCTGTGTAGGACATCTCTGAGTATACAATTATGACCCGGTATGGAGTTGCCAAACAGCAGAATGTCGTCCTGAAAAAAGATAACATTGTGCAACCCTTTGAAGATCTCACTCACCATTCTCTGGAATACGCTGGCTGCTGACACTAAACCAAAAGGGAGGCGGGTAAATTGGAAAATTCCTTCTGTTGTTATAAAGGCAGTGAGCTCCTTGGATGAATCATGTAGTCTCACCTGGTGGTATGCACTCTTCAAGTCGAGCTTAGAAAAAAACTTAGCTCCTTGAAGAGTGGACACCATCTCACCTATATTGGGTAAAGTGTCAGCAACTACACATTTGTTTAGGGACCTGAGGTCCACACAGAACCTCAGTTTTCCATCCGATTTTTTACTAATCACAACAGGCGAAACCCAAGCTGAAGCCTCAACAGGTTCGATCACGCCACTCTGTAGCATTTCCTCGATAAGGGCTTTCACCTCTTCTCTTATGGATAAAGGCACCCTCCTCAGTTTGTGCTGCACCGGAACACTGTTTTTCCTTAGTTTGATGAAATGGGAGTATCCTTTAAGTTCACCAAGTTCATCATTGAAAACAACTTTAAACTCTTCAAGAATACTGTCAATGCTCTCGTCTTCTATGACCATAATTTGGTTCTTTGCTCTGGGGTTAATGATGATATACAGGTCGTACTGGTGTACCCACCCCAAGATGGGTGGACCATCCAACGAAACATATACCCGACCAAATGTAGACCTTTTTTCGAACACAATGTCAGAGTCAAAGTACCCTATTATGTCAATTTTCCCTCCTTGGAAACCAGTAGGATTGATGTCACTTCGGGTAAGATCTTTGTTTTTCCAAGTACTCAAGAATAGATCCTGAGGAATGATCGTATAACGCGAGCCAGTGTCTACCATTAAGTAAACTTGGTGTTTATCTATGAGGAAGAGAGCTTTGGGTCTGTTCTGACGTCTCTCTTCATTGACAGCAATATCATCGTTGACTACCAGAAGTTTGTCTCTCTCATTTACACCCTCATGTAGATAGTCTTGCACAATAGCTACTCTTTGTTTTGTCTTGGCTCTGCACATTTTTGAAAAATTTCCCAAACGGCCACATTTGAGACATTCTTTGTTCGAAGCATAACAAAACCTTGCCTCAGAGGAGTGACTATAACTGCCACACCTCGAACATTGCTTGTTGTTGGAAAAATCTCTTTTTTGGACAAACTTGGATTTGTTCTTGACAACAGCAACAGATTCCTCCTCACAATGCCCACATTCTGGATTTAACTTTTTGACGGAGACCTCAGAAATATCTTGTTGCGAAGTGCCTGCTTTGTGAGAGTCAATGACCCTAATACAAATCTCCGTCTCCTCTACTACTTTTGCCAACTCTATGGCTGTTTTCAATGAGGGATTCTTGGCAGCCCATAGTCTTTCTTTAATTTTCTTATTGGTACACTGGACCATAAGTTGGTCTCTTATGAGCTCATCATTCATGGCCCCAAATTTGCACTTAATTGATAGCTCCCTAAGACGTGCTACAAAATCGTCTATGGATTCAGATTCTTTTTGATGTTGTGTATAAAATTTGTATCGATACATCACCAGATTTTCCTCTTTCGAAAATCTTACCTCAAGCCCAGCTATGGCTTCTTTGTACTCATCAGGCATAGCTTGCCCATTCGCCTGCAATGCTATAGGCAAGAAACGGAAAACTCTCTGACCTTCTTTGCCCAATGAGCTAAGAAGAATAGCTTTCTTCCGTTTTGCAGAGAAATCCTGTCCATCCAGTGCTTCAAGGTAATTGTCAAATATAATGAACCAATCTTCCCACGGAATTTGCGGGTTTCCAGCATCAGGTAAGAAAGGAGGTGGAAGAAGAACGTTTATAGGAGCATTCATCTGTTGTGCCATGATGAGCACAATGTGCACAGGTCTCCTTACTAGAGCCTGAAGACTGGCTTATTCTAGACGCAAATTCAAAAAAAAAGTATTTTTTTTTTTTTTTTTTTTAATTTGTTTTGACAATATTAGCGGAAATCAGGGTTTCAGGACTTCGTTTTGTTTCCAAATGAAGTGCAGGTAAAACGAAGCTTTGGGAATTGCTTTTGTGATCAGAAACGAGGATAGACGCTGTGAGGTCAATTGTTGACTGATACAAAATGGCCTCGCATCAAAAGGAGGCTGAGGTTGGATGAAAACGAGGCTTGGGGCTCAGCGCGAACAGTCTCTGTGACGCGCAGCCCTTCCTCTCAGCGCGAACAGACTCTGTGACGCGCAGCCCTTCCTCTCAGCGTGAACAGTCTTTATGACGCGCAGCCCTTTCTCTGCCAGATGACGCGCTGTCTTTCCTCCTCACACGCTGGGAGACAGAGAGGGAGTGACGCGTGAGCAGAATGGTGCAGGCGCAGGAAGAACGCAGGCCTCTTTCAAATGACGCTGCTTACTCACAGTTCGTTGATCACACGATACAATGCAGGTAAATCCCCAGATTTGAAGAAAATGGATTTCTTCTCCTTCTCTGACCTCTGATATAGATAGCACTTGGTGGGTCGTTCAGCGGTGGCAGCTGCTGCTCGTTGCTTCCAGGAAACAGTAAAACGCTTGTTGTCCAAGAACACAGCTCACTCTTCTTTTCTTCTTATTTTCTGGCCAGGTACTCCTACACCAACGTCGCCAAATTGTAGTAAATGTTTTCAGAAGAAGTGAAGGTAGATTAAATGGAAGTTTAATCTGGGAACAAACAGCAGCAAACGCTTGCTGGCCAGGCACAAACTGACTCTGTAGGATTCTAAGAGAGTCAGAGCCACCTAAGTTCTAGAATGGGAAAGGAAGGAAGGAAGGTAGAGACCACAGGGCTAGGGAAACAAGGAAACAGGTTACAACAGGTGCCTGCAAGGGATTTACTTAAGTACACTCAGTCAGACAATTCATACAATGATTCATCAAGGTTCCAGCCGGTAACCTGCAGTTAAAAACATCTCTACTTTAGTTCTCAATTTCTTGCTGAAAGATCTATAAAAGATACTGATGTAGTGGGTATGGATTCTTCATTAATTACATTTATGTAATATACATATTAAAGAGTACAAAAAGATTGAAACAAATACAAAAATGACTGAGGTTTACGAAGAACTTCTGTGCTATTAGTACCTCCAAGTCATTATAGAAAACATCTATTCCAAACAAAAATTACATAAACAGAAAAGTGATTCTGAAAACACTTTCAAAGAGAGAACTAAACAATAAGGAAATAGATGAGGTTGTCGACATTTAGGTCTTATAGGAGTATTCATCTGTTAGACCATCTTCAGGACAATGAAATGGGCTGTCGTGTGACCCTTATGAACATTCTATTTGGAATGTCCAATTGTGATTCAATCTGTTTATTTACACGGAAAGGAGAAGCTATTGAAGACCTTGTAGATTTGGTACAAATCATAACAATTGTTTAAACTTCTAACGTAATCGCCAGCTAATTAACTATGGCAATTATCTTTACCTGCTAATACAGTATCTTAGGCATTAGGGTCATTTTCACCACAGCTATAATGCCTAATCATGAGAGTCCTCCCCTTTTCCAGGTTTTCAGGTCGAGGCGGGCTGTCACAATGAGATCAGCATAGTTGGATTCAACTGTTTTCTGTGGAGATGGTCTAAAAATGACATCCAGTGGGTTGCCCATAGGAAAGGGATCTGGTGTTGCAATTGAAGGTTATCCTGTTGTGGAACCATGAGACTAAGGGCCCGTGATTTCTGAATGGTTATCTTAAAACCAGAATTGGCACTGAATGCCTCAAGCTCATGCAGTGGAGCCAGCAGAGAGGAGAAAGGTTGAGTGTGCGCAACCATGACATCATCAGCATATTAAGCGTATTTTATGTTCTTGCTGAATGATAGTAATGCCCTTGATCAGCCCAGATTCGCTCTGCAAATGGTTCCATATGGATGTATGACGTTATAACGCATACTATTACTCCGCAGACCATTACAACGCGACTTTTACTCCGCATACCGTTACAACGCATAGCGCCTTGGGGCGCTGGATAGTGGTAAGTATAATTTACTATTCTAACTCCAGTCCCCGTGGACCCTAGGGAAGGTGTTGGATAGTAAATTATACTTATTCCCTATCCTAGAGCGCCCCCCAGCGCAATGCGTTGTAATGGTATGCGGAGTAATGGTCGCGTTGTAATGGTAGTGCGGAGTAAAAGATCCGTTGTAACGGGTGTATACCGTTCCATATATAGGATGAACAGGAGAGGGGAGAGAGGGGAGAGAGGGCAACCTTTCATGTGCCCCTAGCTGTAGTGAAGGCCTGAGAGGTTAGGTTTTTGACTCTCACCCTTGCCATGGGCTTACATCTCACCAATGTTTGAAAATCGAGCTCTTAGGCCTACGTTGTCGAGGACACTCCATAGAAAGACCAGTGCACCTGATCTAATGCTTTTTTAGTGTTGGTAGATATAAAGAGCACAGGTGCGTGTGATTGGGCTGCTTTATTGATAAGGCATAGTAATCACTGTTATGTTATGTTATGTTAAATTAATTTGTTGAGCGCACTAACACCATTAGGTTCCTTGGCGCTGTTCGGAGAGAGCAAAAAGGAGAGACAAAACTAACATAACAATAGATAACAGCTAATTGTACGCTTCAATGAAAAGGTGAGTTTTAAGGGAGGATCTGAAACTGGAATAAGGGGAGGATAGCCTAAGCGGGAGAGGTAAAGAATTCCAAAAGGACGGGGCTAGGAAGGAGAACCTAAGGCCACCGTGTTTCTTCCGCTTAAATCTGGGGACAGATAAAAGGGCCATATGGGAGGACCGGAGGGTACGGGAGGGGACATAGTGATGAAGCAGAGAAGAAATGAAAGCAGGGCCATGACCAGAGAGGGATTTGGAAATGATACATCCCAACTTGAATTTGCAACGAGCAGAGACCGGAAGCCAGTGGAGACCCTTTAAGAGCGGTTGAACATGTTGATCTCTGGGCTGATGATATATCAGACGGGCAGCCTGATTTTGCATCAACTGGAGTCTCCTTAGTTGGTATACAGGGATGCCTACATATAATACATTTGCGTAGTCAAGCCTAGACATGACTAGCGCAAGTAAGGCCAAAGTAAGGGCATCGGTGGTAAGTAGGCGAGAGATCTTGCGTATCTTCCTGAGCTGGAAGTGGCTGGAGGAGACTACGGCACTAATCTGGGGTGTCATAGATAGATCGTTGCTGATGACAACACCCAGACTTTTTGCTGAGTTGACAGGACAAGGCGGGGTGCCCAGGCTGACTGGCCAAAAGGAGGGATGCCATGGATTGGAGGGTCCCCCGACAAGCACCAGCTCGGTCTTGTCGGGGTTAAGTTTCAGATGGTTTGCACCCATCCAATCGCTGATGAAACAGAGGGTATTTTGGAAAGTAGAGATGGATTCGGTCCCGGAGTCAATGGTGAAGACCAATTGAATGTCGTCCGCGTAATTAAACGCGGAGACATTGAAACGGCGAAGGGAGCGAATTAGCGGGGCCAAATATAAATTAAAAAGAAGAGGGGAAAGGGAAGAGCCCTGAGGGACACCACAGGTCAGCTCGACTTGAGAGGCAGAGAACTGAGACAGCCTGACAGCCTGATGGCGGTGGGTCAGGAAAGAACGCACCCAATCCAGGGCAGTGCCCTGGATGCCAGCCTCTCTGACACGGTCGACCAAGATGTCGTGGTCGACCGTGTCAAAGGCGGCTGACAGATCCAAAAGGACCAGGGCCTGACAGATGTTAGTGTCGGCGCCCCTGCGTAGTTCGTCCATCACAGAGAGGATGACTGCTTCTGTGGAATGTGCCGGTCTAAATCCAGCCTGCTGGGGGTCCAGAACACAAAGGCCTCCACAAAAGAGGTAAGGGTTGGGGTAACGTGGGACTCCAAGACCTTACTGAGGAAGGGAAGGAGGGAAATTGGGCGGTAGTTGCTCATGTTGGACAGGTCAGCCGTGGGTTTTTTCAAGATAGCGACCACCTCTGCCCGTTTGAAAGAACCCGGGACCACCCCCGTAGTCAGGGAGTTGTTTAGAAGAGCTAAAGGGGGGTCCGGGCATGAAGTGAAGGCTTCTCGCAGGGCTGACGGAGGGCAACAATCGCTGGGAGATCCGGAGGAAACTTTAAACAAAAGGGGAAGGAAATTGTCTTTAGAGATGAGGGGGAGCTGGGTGAGGGTGTGAGTGTGATAAGGGAGGGGAGGAGTAGGAGGGGGGGAAGCAGATGAGGCGTGGACAGAAATGCTAGTTTTAATTTTAACAATTTTGTCCACAAAAAATTGATTCAAAGAATCACACAATAGCTGGGAGGGGAGGGGGGCGATAGTGACTCTCGCCGGATTAGATAATTCCTCAACAATAGAGAAGATGTCTTTGGACTTGTTGATGGAATTCAAGATCTTATTGGAGAAATAACAAGATTTAGCCCTGGCTATGGCAGACTTGTATTCTCTCACTAGGTGTTATCTTTGCAGCCTCTCTTCTGTATGAAACCCGCTTAATTGAGATCTATAAGGCCTTGCATGCATGGGTTGAGGAAGGCAGCAGGCTTGCCTGTAAAGATTTTAGTGTCCCTTTTGAGCAAGGAGATGGGGGTAAAAAGAAGAGCATTTCATAGAGTTTTTCCAGGTTTGGATATAATGGTCATTACTGCCTCCTGCATAGTCAGTGAGGGTGCCTGTGTCTCCAAAGAAGTTATAGAGGTGGATGAGGACGGGAGCCAGTTGGGTGCTGAACGTTTTATAAAAACTGGGTGTGAACCCATCCAACCTGGGGGCTTTTCCAGGCTGCAGTTGGGCTATGCTGGAAAGGACTTCATCTAAATGGATGCATGCTTTAGGAGAGAGAGCATCCAAAGGTGGCAGACGAGTAGTGTTGTGGGTAGAGAGGTATGTAGGGGAAGTCCAGAGGAATTGTTTTCTGCTGTGTATGGGTTGGCATAGAAGTGTTCGAAGGCATGCATCATTTCCCTGTCTGTGTGCATGATATGTCCTTCTGATGCTTGGGTCTCTGTTCTTCTATTCCTATGGATGTGAGGCACAATTTGTAAGGGAGGAGTTTTCCTGCTTTATTGCCTCCTACATAATATTTTACTTCATGCAGAGAAGGGCGTATTCAGCCCTGTCAATGTCTAGCGCCCTAAGCTGTTTCCTAGCCAAGGTCAATTGTCTTCATACCATTTTGGCACCATACTGCTTGTGGCCCTCTTCGAGATCTCTTACCTACTCCGCTAGGGAGGTGCATTTATCTCTTTGTTGAGGTGAGCTGAAATGGCTATTAGCGTATCTCTATTGACTGCATTCAATCAGTCTCACAGTAAGGAGATAGAAGTGTCAGGGATCTCATTTGTCTGGATAAAATGCTGGATCGCAACTTTAACCTCTTTTATAGTGGGATCGTAGTTTAAACGTTTATTGTTAGGTTATACCACAATGCTTTTTGGATTCGTCAATTATGCCATGTTGAAAGATTATCAAGATTTACCTATGCAATCATGGGTTGCTGTTGAACGTTCACTGTTATTGATTTTTCTTTTCAGGATGTTATGTTTATGACCAATTGTTCTTTCATTTCCAAATATTCTATCTTAAAATATACTCATCATTTAATACATACACTTTTTTTCAAGAGTTTTGACACATACCAATCTTTTTTATCTTCTTCATTATGGTTTAATAAGCACGTCAAATGCCACCACAAATCCTTTTACTACAAGCACTGGAAGGAAAAGGGCATTTTTTATGTACATCAGTTGATAGTTAACAATTCGATTTTATCCTTTCCCAACTACAAGAGAAATTTAGCCTCCCTGACTCTTACATCCAGCAATATAACACATTATCACCAGTTCTCCAAACCTTTTTACAAATGTTTAACTCCAATCCCACTCCTATTTAGTTTACGCCTGTTACACCCCTGATTCAAATTCCTTATGTCCCAATCCCCAGTGCCTCTTTTATTTATAAAACCTTATCCTTAGCTACTAGCACTCTGAGTAAATCTCCTATCGAATTAGCTTGGGAACAGGATTTATCTCAATCACTTTCTGTTCCTCAATGGGATCGTTTGTGCCAAAAAGATTTTCAAAACTTCCAAAGCTGCCAACATTACTGTGGGCTTGGCGCCGGGAGGGGACTCCGTAGTAATGGGCAAGAGGCGGGTCTTCGTGATAGAGGGTTTTATTGCAGTTAACAGAAAATCAGAACATGTCTTTCGTAAGAGTGGGGTACGCCTGGGGGATCGACTTCTGGACCGTCTTCTTCTCCTGACTTCCAGGCGTGACGTTCTCCTGTCGTCCGACAGGCTCCGTCGGGTTGAGGGTTCTCCCGGGTCCGTCGTGGCACTGGACGCCTCCCGGGCTCCGTAACCAAAATAAAGAAAAGAAACACAAGAAAAACCTCGATATCAGGATAGGCAGTCTGTTGAGGGACAGAAGAGCAATTACTAGGGACAGGAAGAGGGGGTGCAAGGACCGGGGAGGCGGGGTCCCGGATAGGCGTTCCGGCCCGGGTCACCCCGTTACAATTACATAATCCTTATATTTTATTTATAAGAGAGTTGGAATTACAACCCAATTTTTACACAAAATTTACTATTCTATATCACCATTATGTTATGTTATGTTATCAATGTTCCTTCAGAAGAAAGACAGGACCTCTCTTTCTTCTGAAGGAACATTGATACATTTACTTTACTATTGTCCCAAGGTTTATGACTTTTGGAAATCTATATGGTCGAAATGTATTCAGATTTTTTCTTGTGCGGTTCCATTTGTTTTTCACAATATATTTTTAGGTACTACATCTCCTGATTTTGACCAACTCCCTTCAAAAACTATTTCATTTGACCTTTTTATTGCTGGTGCTTTTAGAGTTATATTAACATGTTGGAAAGACAATTCTAAACGATCCTTTTTGCTTTGGTGGAATTTAATTTGTGATGAACATAGAATAGCATCTGTCTCTCACTCTTCTATTCATCTAAAAATTAAGTCGGATTTATTATGGTTACCTTTTACTACTTTTCTGTCCTCACACTCATCTTTCCTATAATACCCATTTTTAATCTATTCATTTTTCCTTCTTTACCCTTTCAATTTTAATCCCTTCTTTCTCCTCTTCTCTTCTCCCTTTTCTTTCCTCTCTCACTTTACTATAAAAAAATACATATAGCATACTCTTTTTTCTTTTTTCTTCTAGAACACATTATTGTATTACGATGTTATGATTTTTTTATCCTCATTACTTTTTTCTTCGTATATTAGTGTGTTGTATTATAATATTTGCATAATGTGCTTTTTTATTATCCCAATTTCAAATAGATTGTATTATCCTCTATGTATCTCCTGCTGTATATCCTTCGAGTCATGTAGGGCCATATGTATCAAGGTACCCATTTGCGATTCTGAATTTGCGATTTTTTGCGAATCGCAGATTCAGAATCGCAAATTGGTATGTATGTAACAAACCGCAATTAAATAGCGATTCGGAAAAAAACGCTATTTAATTGCGAGATTCCCAAATGCGATTTCTTAACCTTAAGAAAACACAATTTTGTGATTTCTTAACGGGAAAAATCAAAATTTTGCGAATTTTGCAAATCAGCCAATTGGAAACTCAGGTGCAGCTTGATGACATCGCAACCAGGAAGTGACTGACTACCCGTGCTGCACCTGAGTTGCTGAGTCAGAGTCAGAGTGGAGGAGTGCTGGAGAGTGAACTGTGCTTTTTCATCAACATGGCTGAAACTGGAGACATGCCCAGCCAGGAAACACAGCAGCAGCAGCAGAAGGGAGAATGTACAAGGAAGAGGAAACAGACATTCTCTGAGGCTGAACTGGAGGCATTAATACAGGAAATGGTGCCCAATCATGAGCTACTGTTTGGCAAGAAATCTTTGAAGTTGCCAGAGACCCGCAAAAGGCGCACTTGGGCTGACATACAGCAGAAAGTGAACGCAGTGGGGGTGACACACCGGAGTGTAGATGAACTATGAAAGCGCTGGTATGACCTGCGCCAGCGCTCCAAAGAGAAGTTAGCTGCCAGGCTGGAGCAGTCCAGGCACACCGGTGGAGGGACCTCAACAGTGTCGGACTCAACACCTCTGGAGGAACTGGTGAAGGGGACCCTGCAACCAGAAAGCGTAATGAGCGTGTCTGATCTAGACAGCTCCGATCAACCAACATCTGGACCAGGTAAGAAGCATGCCATCACACCCCTAACACCACCCAAACACCCCCCAGCAGCGACCTAGGGGCAGGAAAAAAGATTTGTAGTCCAGAGCAGGTACACTGGCAGACACAGCAATGTATTATGGGAGATGTAGTCACATGAAATTCAATGATGTGCATTTTCAGCCAGCCAGTCCCAAATAGCATGCGCAGTTCAGGAAAGGGAAATAATTAACAAATGTAATCCCAAACGGTGAAATGTATTATTTTCAAAGTGCAAGTGAGTACAGTTAATAAATGTGTGCTATTCTGTCCACAGCACTATCTACAACACAGCCTACAGGCAGCGGAGCATTGATTGATCATCCAAACTTAGGAGACGCAGGGCACGAGGAGCACACAGATGGGGAGGACAGCCCTGTCATCCCTCAAAAGAAACAAAGGAGACACATAGTCAGACCACTACCACCAATGGAGGGCAAGGCAGAGGACAGCGATGAAAATATGCACTCCGAAAGCACACAGCCACAGCAAGAAGTCCGTGCACGAGACCACCAAGTCCCACAAGGCACAGCCAGGCACAGACGTCGTACAAGCAGCAATGATGAAGATCGGGGTGAGGGATCAGTGTTTGCTGGCCTGGAAATGCATATGTTGCAGGTGTAGCGCCTGCAAGCAAAAAAAATTAGGGGCCAGATGTAGGAGCCAAAATACCGGTCGGTAACGGACGATTTCGGCCGTTACCGACCGGTATTTAAGAATTGGCATGTAGGGGCATATTTTACAGAATCGGTAAATTTACAGATTCTGTAAAATACCTTATCTGTATTTTTTACCGATTCGGTAAATCCCAGATGTAGGTGGGACTCTTCTGAGTCCCAAAGGCCCTACAAATTCGGTATTTTACCACCCAATTCAATTGGGTGTTAAAATACCGAATCCAGGTGTGCATGCACATGTGTGCATGCACACCTAGCCATGTAACAGACAGACATGCCCTTAGGGCATGTCTGTGTGCCACATGGTGCACATGCCTATTTTTGGGGTGCCAGAGGGTGTCAAAGTGACACCCCCTGCACCCTTGCTGGAATCGGTATTTACCGATTCGGTAATTACCGAATCGGTATTTCCTATTGATTCCTATGGGCTTCACAGCCCATAGGAATCAATAGGAAATACCGATTCGGTATTTACCAAATCGGTAAATACCGAATATTAACGATTCGGTATTTCAACATCTGGAAATACCTACATCTCCCCCCTTCATATTTACCGATTCATAAATACCGAATCGGTAAAATTCGGTATTTATGAATCGGTAAATAAAATTTACCTACATCTAGCCCTAAATCATTACAAAGAGAGATGAGAGCAGGCTTCAGGGGAATAACGGGTGAACTGAGGGGTGCCATGCAGGCGCTTTGTGAAGAACTATGCGCAGACCGTACTGCTAGGCGCAGAGAGCTGCAGCGCCTGGATCTATATACACGGGCCATTAACCGCCTGGCCTCAGCCACAAACATCCTGTCCAGGCGCAGCATACACATGCAGCGGGAGTTGGCACATGGAAGCCAGGATATAGCTAGTGCACTTGTGCAGGTAACATCTGCTGTAGACGGGCTGCGGGCAGTTTGTACTACTGGGCCTGGAGTCCTAACTCCCACTGAAGAGGACGCGCAGTCAGGGCGGAGCAGCAACACCCCACCACCCATCATGGAGAGGCACCGTAGTGGCAGAAACAGTAGGCCTACAATGTCCAATGAGGATGACGATGTGCAACAACCAACAGGGGCCTCAGCTAGGCTGCGCCGCATATGAGGTGTTTAGTTTGATGCCACTGGGAGAGGGGAGCTACAGACGTGACTTTACACTCACTCCTGTTTTCTATATTGCACTGTGAGGAAAACATGTGCATGACAAATTGACTGTGACTAGTTGGCATTAAGGATGTGTGACATAATTTCTCCTGCATTTAAGGAACAAAAACACAGTCACACACATAAGATATGGTATTTTGTCATTTTTTCTTACCTAGAAATAGTTGCCCAAAATCTCATGTCGCCTCTGGCGCCCAGCTGTTGCACCAGCTACACCAGCTGCCATACGTCCTGGTCCAGGCCCCTCCACGTCAGAGGATTCTGCTTCACTCAGCTCCACTGGTGTGCCTTTCCTGGTGGCGATGTTGTGAAGCATGGCACATGCTACCACTATCTTGCAACATGTTTTTGGGCTGTATTGTAGTGCACCTCCACTTTTATGGAGGCAGCGGAATCTGCTCTTCAGTATCCCGAATGTGTATTCAATGGTGCCTCTGGTTGCTATGTGTGCTCTGTTGTATCGCCGCTCCCCAGCATTGGCAGGATTTAGGTAGGGCGTCAAAATGAAATCTCGACTGCATATGCACTGTCACCTGTGGGTTGAAATGTTAATGGTTAGCCACTGAACTGCATATGACAGTCAGTACAAATGTGCCCTATGTTTAAATGCATTTACCTAGTAGATATCCCTCGCCAAACTCCCATCTTGAGAGTCTACGGTATATCCCACTGTGACGGAAGATGAAAGTGTCATGTGTGCTGCCTGGATATTTTGCTACTATGTCAGTGATGATGTGTTCGGCATCACACACCACCTGTATGTTTGGTGAATGGTAGCATTTGCGGTTCCTGAACACGTACTCATTGTTTGAGGGGGGGGATATTGCAACATGTGTCCCATCTATGCATCCTATCACGTGGGAGAATTGGGCAATTTGGTAAAAGTCCTGCCTGGTCTGGTCTAGTGCCTGTGGGGTGCTTGGGAAGTAAATGTGGTGTTTCATCCTCTGTACCATGGCATCAAGGAACGCATGGAAAAAGGGCGAAAGTGCACAGTGTGACACCCCTCCTGCTGTGGCTATCACCCCCTGAAAACTACCTTAGGCCAACATGTGTAGTGAACACAGGACCTGGATGTGAGTGGGGATGGCATGTGTCCTGCGTGTGGGGTGTTCAAGGAAGGGTTTGAGTTCCTCAATTAAATCATGGATACTGTCTTCATCCAGTCTGTAGTGGGTGTAGATGTCCTCCTCAGTGCGCTGGTAGATGGTAATGCGCGCACGAAATATCCTCTCCTGGCGTCTCCTCCTCTGTGCAGCAGCTCTGAGTTGCATCCTCCTGGCTATCAAGTAAAGCCCCGCCATTGTGGAAAAAAATCTGTTGCATTCTGGTACTCCTTAAATAGGTTGCACCTGGTTACCACCTGCTCCTACTTGGTGGTAATTGCGATTCTGTAAGTTACTAATTTCCGAAAATCGCAATTTGCAATTGTTTCATACTTTCCATTGCGATTTCTTTTTTTGCGATTTTCCGTTTGCGAATTTCGCACACTGAGATATTGCAAAAATAGGAAATCGCAGGAAATTCGCACATTTTCCAATCTTGCAAATTAAGGAATCGCATTTTATGCGATTTCTTGTTTTGGGAGCTACTTTTGATACATACATTACGAATAGCGAATTTTCATTCGCAAACGCTTGTTTTTGCGAATTGCAGCGTTTGCGACTGAAAATTTGCTTCATACATATGGCCCGTAATGTTTTAATTCTGTGTTCATTCTCTTAATAAAAATATTTAACAAAAAAAAAACGTTTATTGCTGAGGCACCCTGCAGGATGGGGAATGGTCAGTCCCAGATTCTGGAAAGAGATAGTAATGAGGGAGTGGTCTGAGAGTGCTGATACACCCATCACTGTATGGGCATTGGATGCTAAGATGTGGTGTGAGGTCAATAACTAGTCAATCCTGGCTTATGCCTGGTGGGATGCTGAGAAAAATGGGTAGTCCCTGTAACAGGCTCATTTTCACCCATCACTCAACGCATAGCCTGGAGGGATTGGTTGCCTCAGCAGATTCTAAAGCTGCCTGCACTTCCTGTATAGCTCTGTGGGTTACTGTATTGGTTGACAAGATGTGTTGTCCATCTATTGTTCACATGTTCGAATTCCACTAGGGTGGTCTCTGCCTTTTGTTGGGCGTCCGATAAAAAGGGTACCAATACAATACAGTTGGTGAATATTATTACAAGCAAGCCCAGCAGAAGTTCTGAAATCTGTGTTAAAAAATTATGCTGCTGTTTCCCAGATGAGGAGAACTGCAATGAAGATTTTGCAGAGTGCGTGATTTGGTCTGACTGTGATGGATAGACAAAGTAGAAAAGTCGGGCACAGACAGCCTGAGGAAGAGATAACATTACTAGCCCTCACTGCATGCAGGTGCCACAAGGCTCGTCCCTGGTCTCCAGGGATAATCCTCAGCTAGGAATGGAAGTCCAACATGAACAGAGGGTGTGAGGGAGGGTGAGCAAAAGGCAACATGGGCCAAGGGAGGGTTAACAGAACCATGGGTGGAGGGAGGCCTAAAGGCAACACGGATGAAAGGTGAGAGGGAAGTCTGGCTAAAGGCAACAGGGGCAGAGAGCAGAAGGGACGGTCAAAGACAACATGGACAGATAGTGAGAGACTCAGAGGACTAAAACCAATATGGATGGAGGGTAGAAGGGACTTCTAAATGCAACATGGAAGGAGGGTGGGAGGGACGGAAAGCTAAAGGCAACATGAGTGAAGGGTGGAAGGGACAGAGGGCTAAAGGTAACATGAACGGAGGGCTAACGGCAACATGGACGGAGTGTGGGAGGGAGTGACTGACGGCTAAAGGCAAAACGAACAGAGTGCTAAAGGAAACACTGATGGAGGATCAGACAGAAGAATAAAAAATAGATGGAGTGCTAAAGGCAGCATGAATGGAGGGAGAGCTAAAGGTAACATGGATGGAGGATGGGAGACAGGGTTATGGGCAACACAGACAGAAAATAAAATACTGTTGGTATCAGTAGGCACAATGGGTGAGTACATGTCAATATCAGGGCATAAAGCATAAAATCGAACAACTCTCCATATTCAGACCAGAACACTCCCTAAAGGCACAGATATTTAAAAACAGTGTACATATTTAGAGCTCTGTTTCTCCAAAAGTACCTGGCTTTCTTGTTAGCTTTCAACTCAAAGCCAGATAAAAACAGCTTCCTCTGTTGGTGTTGGTGTTGGTGTGGCGGAAGCACACTAATCATGCAATTAATCGGTACTTGGTCCATGCTCCTTTAAAGAGACAAACACACAAATAAGAAATTGAAACTGGAACACACTCTGACCAAATGGAAGCAAGGAAATAGGCTGTCAACAAAGCCAACCAATGGTAAGTAATGGGTGGGCCCAAGCCTTTTAATTATATTATTTTATTTTTAGAAACAATAGAGTTGTAAGTGAGAATGCATGCTCTGTCTCAGGCAAGTATTCAAAACAACCCAGGCACTTTAACAACTAAAACCTCTCCACATTCCTGAAACATGCTACTTTATTGCACTTGAGGGTAAGGTTTGGTGCTAAAGCAATGCAAAACTAAGTAGCAGCCTCTGACACCACCAGCAAGTAAGGACAAGATTCTCACTAAAAGCATCAAATTGGCCCAACTGATATTGTAGGAGTAAATTGCACAAAATTATTTTCCCTAGTGTGTTGAAAAATTTGTAACACTTCTGACCCTGATGGGGCATAACAACCCCTCATTAAAAATGAAACAGGTCTGGGGTTGCTTTCCATGTTATTCAGAGGAGGCAAAGACTGGCAGTTCAGGCCTGGCTGATTCTTAGGGAAGCATCATGGCTCTTTGTATATGGTTAGTCCCCTTCCTGTAGGGACAGAGAGGTTAGAATAATAGATGATCTGGAAGAAAGCCCAAAGTGCTTACCAGTGACTGAGATTAATTAAAATATTCCACCCATCTCATTACTATTGTATTGTACTCTAAATGCATTTATATAGCGCTTACTACCCCTGACGAAGCGTCAAAGTGGTTTTTTTCAGCGAGTAGCACGCTACTCCGGAACCCATAAAGGATTAGTAGTGAATTAGTATATTGAAATATGAAAGTAATTTGAGTGGTGGATATGTTAGTCAGTTATTTGGTTTGAGAAGGATAGTGGAGGGATAGAAGAGGGAAAAAGGTTGGCATTTATATAGCGCTTGGTACTGCTAAAGCACTTTTTCGGCGAGTATTGAGTATGGAATGGAATGTGCAATTATAATAAGGCAAAAAAACTTCTTTCTATTAGAAATAATTCACTGTATTGTTTAGACTTAGTTGGCATAGTTCCAATTTCCTTATTAGAGCCCTCTAGGGCCTTAAGTGAAAATTGCACGCTCTATTTTGTTGGCATGGGCAAATAGCACAATACATGCCAATGCAAAACATGGTGCTACTTGTAATACATGCACCAAAACCTGACACAATAATTGTTTACAGAACGTATTCCCTATTATAAGCCTAGAAATGTACATCAGGAGCAATAATTTATTTGTTCAGCACCCAGCAAGAATACTATTTGCGCCGAGATGTTTTTGCAATCATATTTACTGGTACGGTATGAATGGCCACGTATGTATGCACCTCTTATATCCATAACGACCCCAATTAAACAATAAGAAAATGCACTGATGATTTATGTCACAGGTTTTGAGTGAGACAGTTGTTTGCTTGTTCCATCCATTATTTTTATTTCGACAGCTTCCACCCTAATGGGTGAACGTTGATGTCAAATCTTTCATTTTCACATGTGAGGAGCTTTAACAAATAAATAATTCTAAGATAGGTGTGATGTAGAAAGCCATTGTTAATAAATAGCAGAAACATACATTTTTGGTAAGTTGAAAATGTACTTTAGCATGAATTTCTCTATTTCCCTGGAAGACTTTGTGGCAGAACTTGCGTTTTGCAAATCTGGCTCTTATTTGGATCCCTGCCCTGCTGTGATCTTAAATCTCGCCACTGCTGTGGTTAACCCCCTCTTTAGTATGCTGATGAATATGTCCTTTGCATCTGCAAGTGATTCCTCAAATTGGGAAACACGTGCTCTTGTTCCCTCATTGGTCGACACACAAGTCTCAAGCAACTATATGCCAATTACTCTTCTCCCCAAATTTGTTAAAAGTTTGGAATAAAAGGTCAAAAGGCAGTTATATCACTTTCTAATCTAGGGTGTAATCTTGTTTTGCAAGACTCTCAGTTGGGTTTTTGTGTGGGTTATAGTACCAAGCCTGCCCCTCTCGACGTTTAGGAAATCATTAAGGAAAATCTTGACTGGAGTACGCAGTTATGGTCATGCTTTTGAACCTCTCCTCAGTGTTGGATATTGACTCCTATGCCATCCTGCTAGACAGACTTGAGAAAATTGAAATTAGGGACCAGGTTCTGCTCTGGCTCAACTCCTTCTGCAAAGATCATTCTCAAGCAGTCTACCTGCCTCGTTTCACCTCTTCCTCTAAAACCCTTGATTCAGCCCCACTGCTTGCTAAGTCTGGGGAGTGCAGTTGGTCTCCTATGCGGATGACATCCAGCTCTTCCTGGTTTTCCATGAAAACGTGCCAGCAACCTTCAGCTCTTTCAAGCCTTTTTTGAAGGCAATAGTGGAATAGATGAATGGAAGCTGTCTGAAACTTAGTTCACAAAAAACTGAGATCCTCTTTTTTGGCACCAAGTTCGCCCTGGATGCCAATGTTTCGTGACCATCAGAATTAGGTGTTTCCTCCTACCTAGCATAGGTGGTGAGGAACCTTAGGAGAAACTTTGACTCCAATCTCACTTTTGAGCCTCAAATTAGGTCTCTCTCTCTCCCACTTGCTTAGCCACCTTGAGGGCACTTTGGACGATGTGCCACCTCATTGCGGGGGATTGTCAGAAAACGATAGTTCATGCCTTGATCACGTCCACTCTGGACTACGCCAATAGCCTATATTTAGGCCTGCCTTCAATCCTAATCAATGGCTCCAAACTATCCAAACCTCTGTTGCACGCCTAGTCCTGAAGATCCCTCCCACATTCACCAGTTTCTCATCACCTCCAGCCCCTTCATTGGCTCCCTATCATAAAGTGGATTCAATTCAAGACTCTCAACTTTGACTATAGAGCCTTCACTCATAAAGGTCCTCTTTACCACAGGAGAAGACTCAATCCATATTTTCAAACCAAATCCTTAAAATTCAATAATCTGAAATAGTTCCAAGTTCCTCGCATTTATAAAGTAAGAAGAGTAGGGAGTTCCTTCACACACTTTGCTCTAGAACTTTGGAATGCACTTCCACTTAGTCTGCAGTGCAGCCCTCCTTAATTCTGCTTTAGACAGAGTCTCAAGACTGCATTTTGAATCCTGCCTTTTAGGCTAGTTGGTTCTTGACCCTTTTTAGCTGCTTTCATTGATCAGAGCTCTCAGCTAATGCCAGGATGTCTCTTCGGAGGCAGCTGTGTGCTCTAGAAATGCTATGGATTGATTTGAATTGAAAACACTTCACTAATCTGTCAAGCTGCACCCCCATATTCTCCTTACCATGGAAACACGGATACCAATTTGGCAGTGACACAATCCAAGTGATGTACACTAGAATAGATGATGATTAATGAGATTTATTTATTTATTGATATCTATCCGGGACACTCTGAGGAGTGTCCCGGATAGATATTCAAGCACATATACCATAACATAACTATCTCCATGTGTCACAATGATAGTTTTGCATTGTTGATGCATATCAGTTAAAGACAATGAGGCATATTTATGACAAAGTAAAACAACACAGCACAGAAAGTAACCTTGCTGCACTTCATCACGAGGAAAGGGCAGGAATGTGCCTTATTTATCCCAATACAGTGCATTCCTGTCCTTTCCCCAGAACTGGTGCATAAAGGGCTGCCTAGCGCAAATGCAGGCACCATAGTGCAAGGGTAGTTCCATTGCATGCATTGTTTTTGTGCAGGAAGGGGCACATACCTGCACACAAACAATCTCCTGAGGCATAGCCCACCGTCTATCTGTGCTGCAGAATGTGGTACACATACAAAGAGGAAGTAACGAGGAGAAATAAACATTTTTATCCTCTTTATGCCTCCCCCGGGAAGGCACAGCATTTTGGCGAATTCCCAGATCTACTAGTAATGGTAAATCTGGAAATGCATCAAAATCCATAGGAGTGCAGCAATTTGCGCTCTGCTGCATTACTCCATATTTATGCGTGGCTTGATAAATCACATTGCGCCCGTCCGCGCTAAGGACGCGCGGGGCGTTGCGGGCCCCCTGCTCTATCCTTGGCGGTAGGATGATTGTTTATTCCAGTGTCGTGCTCCGGGCAATTGGGAATTCTCTCCCACGGTGCTCTCTTACATCGCACCACCCGTTATGTGGTCCCTATCAGTGTGCCTGTAAGAGGTGGTCGCTGGACTCACCTGTAGGTATTCGAGACTTTGATACCCCCTCTGCTCCACGAGCACGCATCGGCGTGCCCCCGGTAACTTCAGGGTTGGTGCATGGTTTACGGATCCTTAATCTCAATACCAGATCTCTGGTAAAACACCACTTGACCATTGCAGACCTCATCATGGATGAGCTGCCAGACATATTTGCCATTACTGAAACCTGGCTTCAGGACACCGATGCTGCCATAATCAATCTAGCCTGTCCTCCAGGTTATTCTCTCTTTACATGCAATCGCCGGTCTAGTCTAGAGGTGGTGGCGTCGCCTTAGCTATTAAATCCACTTTTGCGTGCACCTGGACGGCTCTGCAGATTGCTGGGTGTGCAAGCGCCCTTTTTAAGATCATCATTAGCCCCCAGTTCTCGCTGTCAGGGATGGTCGTTTATCGCCCCCCCAGGCAGTGATGCTGCCTTTAGGGGCGCTTTCCCGGAGGCGGTGAGCACGCTGGCGAGTGGTTGCGCTAACTTTTCTATATTAGGCGACCTTAACCTCCACTTCGACAGGCTAGAGACTATGGCTATCAGTGGTTTTTTGGCGGACCTTGAGGCTCTGCAGTTGATCCAACTTGTCTCCCAGCCTACTCATCTGGCTGGTCATACCTTGGATCCGTTTTTTACAAACTTAACGGATGTCCAAGCCTCGGCTGTTTCTCCTGTGGCATGGACCGACCACTATCTGGTGTCCGTCTGGCTTCCCCTTCCTGTTACCCCTACTATTCCACCTTCTAAATGGATACCTTGGCGCCACTGGAATAAGCTTAGGCTAGAGGACCTTCACCACATCATGGCTGACGAGCCATTAGGCCCCCTGCTTAATGCTACCTCGGGCTACGATCTGTTCTGTAACTGGATTACTAAGGCGCTTGACGCTCTGGTACCCATCATCTCTAGTAAGTCCAGTTCCCGGCAGGCGAGCCCCTGGTATGACAGTGCTCTCCGCGCTTTGAAGGGCTCCTGTAGACGGGCAGAAAGGGAGTGGCGCAAGGCGTATGATGCCGTCAAAAAAACTGCCTATCTGGCTGCTGTTAAGCTCTACCACCGAGCAATATGCAGAACCCGGGCGGCGTTCTACGCGGCAGAATTCCGTAGCAGCCTCAATCCTTCTAAGACCATCTTTAAAACTATTAAGGATTTGATGGCCAAGAGAGCTGCCCCGCAAGTGGATAGTTCCATTTCCCACTGCGAAACTTTAGCCGTTTTTTTCTTGGACAAAGTTAAGAACATCTACCAGTCGTTCCCTAGTACGACGCCGCCCGCGACCCCGTGAAGGGTCCTAGTAGCTGTCCGTCGCTACACTCCCTTCCCACTCTTTCTGGGGATGAGTTCGCCAAGTGGGTGCAGCGAGTTAAGTCTGGTTCACCTGCAGACCCGTTAAGATCTGCCCTTTTCAGGGACCCTGCTTTTCAGGGGTGCACGACTGTGTGCTCTCTGATTAACCTCTCCCTGACCTCAGGCATCGTTCCCGCCAAGTGGAAGCAAGCGGTGGTTTCACCAATCCTAAAAAAAACATCTTTGGATCCTCTTAAACCAGAAAACTACCGCCCTATTTCCCTGCTTCCCTGGCGTGCAAAAGTGATGGAGGCTCATGTCAATCTGTCCCTCGCGGAGCATATGACCCGAGCCAATGTCCTCGATCCCATGCAGAATGGGTTCCGTGCTGGTCACAGCACGGAGACGGCCCTTCTGGCAATGGTTGAACATCTGCGGACTGTGTTGGATGCAGGTCAAACGGCAGCGCTCATTTTATTAGACCTTAGCGCTGCCTTTGACACTGTGTCCCATCGCATCCTTCTACACCGCCTGGAGGACATTGGCATCTGTGGCTCTGCTCTGCAATGGTTCCGCTCCTTCCTCAGTGATCGCTCCTTCTGCGTTGCCGCCCCTCCTTTCCAGTCCAAGTACCATCTTTTGGACCTGGGAGTTCCCCAGGGCTCCTCGCTGAGTCCCACGCTTTTCAACCTGTACGTGCAGCCGCTGGCTGAGGTCGCCAGGCAGTGGGGCCTAACCATGGTCTCTTATGCCGATGACACTCAGCTAGCGGTTACGATCAGCGGGGATGCCGAGCAGGATGCCCCCAGGTTCCGAAACGGGCTGAGAGAGGTGGCCAGCTGGATGAATAACAACTGTCTCCAGCTGAACGCGAAAAAAACTGAGGTGATGATCGTTGGAAGCGATGCGGACCGTTGGGGGGACAGCTGGTGGCCGCCTGAGCTGGGACCGGCCCCTATACCAGTTTTGGAACTTAGGAACTTGGGAGTGTGGCTTGATCATACACTCTGTTTTACAACCCACACCAAGAGAGTGGCGGCAAGCTGCTTTGGGGTCCTACGGGGGCTAAGACCGGTGCTCAAATTTTTTGACGCCCCGACAAGACAGCTGGTCATCCAAGCGATGATTATCTCCCGGTTGGACTACGCTAGCTCACTTCTTCTTGGAGCAAACCAAGCTGAGATCCTCCGCCTACAACGGGTCCAGAATGCAGCGTCAAGGGCGGTGGTTGGTTTGCCTTGGAACTGTCCTACCTCTAATACTCTTCGGTCCTTGCACTGGCTACCTATTAAAAGTAGAATTCATTTTAAAGCTCTCAGCCTGGCCTTTAAAATCTTAAAAAGGTCAGCCCCAGAGGTACTTAACAATCTTGTATCTCCCTATGTTCCAACTCGCCCACTCAGATCCCTTGGTCAATCCCTTGTGGTTGTCCCACGCTTCAGACTCAGTCGGATGGGCGGACACTCCTTCCGAGTGAGAGCTGCGATTCTTTGGAACGCTCTTCCGTTAGAAATTCGTCTGCTAGATGACTTATTAACATTTCGTAGGGCCCTGAAAACCTTTTTGTTTTAATTCCTGCTTCTCCCTTTTCTCTTCTTGTTTTAGAGTTGTGTTGTGTTTTACCTTTCCCTGCGCCAGGACGCTCCTTCGCTGGAGCAGCTGTGCGCATTAAAATGACAATAACATAACATAACATTTTGGATTTGCCTCGTGCATGTACCATGTTGCGTGGTGCAAACACGACGCAAACACCTTAATTAATATGCCCTAATGTCCGCAAACAAAGGCTCTGCCACGCACACACACAAGATCTCTACAAAGCATAATTCAATACGCCGACGGTTGTGGAAAGAGATTATAAATCATTCTTAACACAAAGAATACAACTTAGACCACTGTTGAAACCCTCACCCTCGAGATGGGTCATTTTCTATCCAAAGCCTGCACATTTTTCAACAGGGTGGCAAGTGATGGATTTGTTTTAATTGAGACTGGTTGTATCTCTTGCAGCTAGCAAGAGAACAGTGTCCCATCAACCATTAGTTTATTTTTCTTGATTTGGAAGGGTTTAGCAGGAGCTGACTCTCATACATGCACACTCCTCTTCATCCACGCATTTGGCAAAGTCTTTAAATCTGTCTTACGGTCAAAGTTACTAAATATCTGTAAATCATAAGCGGTCAAGGTTAATAATTAGCTGTGCAATATAAGGCGTAACTATGAACCTGTGAACTGAAATAGTTAAAAATGTAATTACTGGGAGGCGATGAATGTTAACAAAGATAAGGGACAACACTGACCACCGTGAAACCCAACATTTCAATGTTTGTGTTTCAGATTTAAACTGGGGGATCCACAGTTTATATATATTTCTTAGAAAGGACATAATCAATACAGTGCACATCCACTAATCCCAATGTTAGACAGTTTAGAAATCAAGATTGAATGATTGACGTTATTGAATGTCATTGACAGATCCAATAAAAACAAGACACCTCCACCATTATCACACATCAGCTAATATTAAGATTATCCCGCCTCGATACAATGATTAGTTCGAAACCCAGTCTCAATCTTACCTGTATGATATACTTTCCTGAACATGACCACAGTTGTGTCATCACCACTTGTTCCAACAGTGTTGTGGGCATGATTTGGAAATTTGCCTGACCATTTTACTTTCAAATAAGGTTTTTGCTATACTAGAATTACAGCATGTTTTTGTACAGTTTATAGGGGCATTTCCTTCCCGAAATATGTGACAAATCAAATAATTTGGATCGTTTGCTGCTCCAGGAGTCAGGCCTAAAACAAAAGCAATTTAATTGATGCTAGCTCTTTCCATGATCTTCTTTCAATATCATGTAACTAAATTTTGCTGCTGACAGAAAGGAATTGAATAAATGCATTCAGCATTTGACCAGATATGCCACTGCCCAAATCTGATGTCCGATGTTCTTGTCTGACAAACTGAATCACATAAGCAGACAGAGCAAAGCAAATTGTTTTTTCTTAACTTATTTGTTTGCGGTTGGGGGACTATGAGAATAACAGTGTCCGAAGTGCTTCCTACATTTTATAATTAAATCAGTTTATATGCCATTCTTTCATAAATCTTCAACACACCAATGCTGCACAATGTCAAACATTCACCCTAGTACAGAGATCTGGGACTTTACTGGCATGCATAGTCTTTTTCTCTTCTTTACATACTGAAACTGAACTGTATTAGCTGTTATATCTATGACATCCATGATAAAATCCCCATAGAAGAAATATGCGTCCAACACCGATGAGAAACAAACTAGAAATAGAAAGAATACAGACACAAAGGGCCAGATGTAGGTAGCTAAATACGGGTCGGTAACGCCTGGAAATCGGTAAATTTCCCGTTACCGACCAGTATTTAGCCCTTTCCAATGTAGGAGGCTGCAAATAAGGATTCGGTAATTTACCAATTTGTTATTTTAAGGAATCGGTAAAATACCGATTCCTTAAAATAACAAATCGATAAATTAGCGAATTCTTATAACCAATGTAGGTAGCACTCAAGTGAGTGCATTTTTGCATTAAGGATTCGTTATTTACCACCAACTACAAGTTGGTGGTAAATACCGAATACCTTAAATAAAGCAATTATTTGCATTTTTTCACAGTGCCATGTGGCAGACATACATGATCTTAGGGCATGTATGTGCTCCACACGTGCACACATGCACGATTCAGGGGTGCAACAGGGTGTCAATGTGACACCCTGCCACCCGTGAATATGCTCCAGCTATTAGCGATTCGGTATTTACCGAATCGGTAATAGTGAAAGGGAAGGTGATTCCTTATTACCGAATCGGTATTACCGATTCGGTAACAACGAATATTCCTGATTCGGTATTTTTTACCAAATTATTAGCTACATATGAAATACCGATTCCTAGGAATTAGTATTTTCAAATTACCTACATCTAGCCCAAAGTGAGGTTAAATGCTTACTCTGGGGACTATGGGGAATAACACATATAAGGAGCAGCTATTGCATCTTTGTCGTTATTGTGTTTCTCTGATTGTCTAAACTGCTAAGCCATAATCAATGGAACATGTGACTGCATGTATTGTATATACGTTTAGGCATCTTTATGGACTATCAAAACCATTCAATTTGTATGCATAGTCATTTTCATGTGTTTTCTTTTTATTATTTACTGTGACAGTACCAGGCCTTTTTATAGTTTGAGAATGATAGTCTGGTGAGTGAAAAAAATACTTGTATGTGTATTTTTAATAATATATTTATGTGCAGGTGTATGATTTTTTAAAAATATTATTATTTCCATGTTTGGCAGAAAGACAGTTTAAGCTTTCTGGTAGATCATATGTCATAAGTAAATGAAGCTACATAAAAACAATCATAAGATTGCTTTTGTCTTTCTCCCAACTGAAGGATGATGGCGCTGTTTCTTTTATGCATTTTACAAGAATGTGCAATGTTTTTTTTTTAACTTTAATACATGGTGGATCCTTCAGTGATTCTGAGTCATGATGATTGATTGAACTTTAAAGCCCTGTTTTCCCTTACCCTATAAATGGTGTTCAGTTTGCATTTAAATAGAGAGGGGATTTGGGTTAGCCCCTTTCTTTCACCAGTTTTTTTCTTTTGCATGACATTCACATTTTGGATCAGCGCACACGACGGAATAAAATAGGTCAGCACCATCGGTAGTTGCTTTGCTGTAAGTGTTATTCACATTTCTGATATGTCCATAAGAAACGTGTCAAAAAATGGGTGTGGTGTTGTCCTTGTGAGATACTACTCCAGACAAAAACTAAGACAACTGCCAGCTATCACCTCAGACATTTCTCCACTTTAAATCCTGTCAATAATTAACTTAAATGAAGAAAATAATCCTAACATACTAGCACAGCCTCAGTAGTCTCACTGTGATGTTTTCTGTGTTTGCATTCAGACAAAAAAGCACCAGAGAGCAGCTAAAGAATGCATTCAAATTAATAACTTAAATCTTATTCCACGATCGCAACATTGTGCGGCACACCTCCGCCAATTGGGCATTGTAAATATAGTAAATGAAATACCTGTGGGTTTGCATACAATTCTAAGGTTTTTAACAAAAAGAATACTTCAACCACTTGTTGCAATTGTAAAAGTAGTAATGTCATCTAACATAAACATAAACATTAATGCAGGCACATTGTTCTACATTGGGCTCACATCACAAATGATCAAACAGGACATTTTCCAGCATAGCAGGAAAATCCGCAGTGCTACCCCACCAACACTCCTCCAGTGCAACAGTTTCAAACACTTAAACGTACCACTGATGACATTGGCAGGTAGAACCTGAGGTTATAAGACCTGACAGGAGCGATAATAACATGGGCGACCTATTGTCCCTCGCGGAATACAGATGGATAGACCAATTCCAACCAGTGAAAGCTGGACGTAATACATTTTCAGAATTCAATGTAGCTCTTTTGGAATGAAATGTAATAATTTATCATGATTGAGGTTTTAAACAACAGAATTATATACACCAATTGAGATCTAATTAAAGTTTAAAGCTTTGATTTTTATCTAATCATGACATTTGGCCTCTTGTCGTACTCACATCGATTTTTGTTGATCATTCTTAACCAACTATTGTAGACAATGTTTCATGCACCACACTACCACACATTGTAAATTATTGTTTGCCCCAGTCCACAGATTAACTCTATTATTGACACTCATACGCCATATGTATAAATAGATGCTTAAGGTTCTTTGCAGAAGTACACTGTCTGGGCATACTTGTATTCTGTATGAGTAAAAAACGTGTGTCCCAGCGGTACAACCATTATTTTTGTTGTTTTGAACTATGGGATATTTTCTCACACAATTTACACTTAATAAACCCTAATGATGGACTGTCATTTTTAGGATTTACAGATATTATGGAGCTGATCTTTCATTCTGAGTTCTTTTTACTGTGGTTGACTCCTAAGATTGCAAGGCATTGCAGTAAACCACATATCCATCTTGCCAGTCCACTCATGAGGAACATCTCCATCTTACACCACATCAACAGGTCCAATTCCTTGGCAGACACACGACACCCTGGCTACTTGGTGTCTAACTTTTTATTCTATTGATATACTAATATTTCAACAAAAACACCCAGATAGAATGAGGGTCCCTGGGAAATTTAAAGACCAAGCACAATTACATACCCCTGGATGCAACTTCTGAAAACACAAAGTAACTGTGGGTCTAAATACGTTGAAAATTGTGAAAGTCTGACCACCAACCTACTTTTGACTAAAGCATAATCCTAAATAGTAAGTAATGCTTCTCGGGTGTAAAAATACCCATCAGATCGTTCGGTGCCGCCCTTGTCATCATATGGGACTCCTTACACCAAGGAGGATATTACTGCATCTCACAGCGAAAGGGCGGATGCCCCAGTGTAACTAAGGGTCTATAAGGGTAACCTAACAACGATATCTGAAAAGCAGTGCGTGTAGAAAAAATGAAGTGATAGCGAAAAATCTAAAATTGGAGAGTATAGAGAGAAAACAATTTATTAGATACCTCTCATACTTCCAAAACTAAAAACCAGTGCGGGAACATAGTAGTTTTCAACAAATAGCTACTATATAGTTTGAAAGGTTACACTGGGGCATCCGCCCTTTCACTGTGAGATGCAGTAATATCCTCCTTGGTGTAAGGAGTCCCATATGATGACAAGGGCGGCACCGAACGATATCTGATGGGTATTTTTACACCCGAGAAGCATTACTTACTATTTAGGATTATGCTTTAGTCAAAAGTAGGTTGGTGGTTAGACTTTCACAATTTGCAACGTATTTAGATCTAATATTTCAACCTTCGCCATATTTGTCATCCACTTTTCATTCTTGCACCAGCAACTGACACTCACTGGCATAGAGATGAAAAGAGACAAGCACACAACTCCTGCCAACATTGCATAATTTTTTTAATATTTTCTTTATGGTAAGCTCAGACGGCTGTATCTTTTTATAGTACATCAGGCATTCTCCTCAATATTGCTGAATCCAACAGCTTATCCCTTTATGTTTATATTCAGCCTACTTGTTGGACACTTGAATATTTAAATTAAGAGTACAGAGTAAATGGCCATAAATGGATGTGTTTCTGTAGGGTATGAAATGATTAAATGTGTTTTTCCAAATGAATCCTTGGAATCAACAGTTGGATGAATTTCTAGTATAGCCAGGGTTCCTGTGTGGTATGCTCACATATATCTGTACCTAGTCTTCCAAGAGTGTCACATAATGTGCCAGTGCACATTTCAGTTTAACAAGAACACTGCACTCTAATATTGGGTGTAGGTGAATGCAATGGTGGCACTCATGTGTGATCATGTGTGAGGTATGTTATTTAATGTTCCAAGGATGTTGTGCTGTATGTCAGGAGGGATACATGTTTTGAAGTATTCCGGCGAGGCCTTTCATTTTTCTTCGCACTCAACTCTACCCTGCAGGTTTTTCTGGGGCATCAGAGAAGGATCCTCAAACATTGCTTTTGAGGTAGACAGTCTGAATGTTGTCAGGGTCAGCCGCAGCAGAAGCCATGGTGGTAGCAAGTGTCTTCTGCTTATACTCAAGCCCAAACCTTGAATTTGGGAAAAGTCAGGCTATCAGTACGTGCTCCCCTCCCACAAAGGCGGCCCTGTGTTGTGGACACTGAGTGCGGCTTGTGGGTGGTGGGAGCACTGATTATGGTGCTCCAGTCTCCGATGGTGCGACGGTGACTTCCTGCAGTTAGCAGTAGCACTGGTTTTAACAGCAGCAGTAGAAGTGGTGGAATCAGACAGCTCCCGCATTGCTCCAGTACTACCCCCAAACTCGAGCCCTTTGACTTGGGTGAACCCAGGCATCCAGGTGGTGCTACCCTTCCTGCGGAGACAGCCTGGTGTGAGGTGGCGGGTGCAGCTTGTTTGTTGTGCGAGTGTCCATTACGGTGCTCCAGGCCTGGGAGTGACAAGGCGATAGTACTGACTAACCTATATTTCGGCTGAGCCCGTAACCCTGGGGGGTTGTGAATCAGGAGGACCAAGGAGGACTCATATGACCTAGAGGCCTCCCCTGTCGAGAGAGAGAGACATGTGAGGTGATTTGGGTGCTTTCTCACCTTAGAGGTTTTTTCCACCCCATCTCTGGCCCTAATGGAGACCTGAATCTCATCTTTCTTTGGCAATAAGGGGAGGAGGCAATCATCATTGTCTAATATAAGTTTCTTCTTAGCACCCACGTGCCTGACTGTAAGGGAATTCCATTGATCGGGAGAAGCGCGAGAAGTTGGTTCCCACTCTTCTTTAAACAGCTCAGGAATTTTTTAATCGGCTGGATTTAACTGTAAAATATCCATAAAGTGACTGGCACTGTGAGCACAGGAATCTTTAAAATATGTGGTGTTTAACCGCAAAGCATCCATAAAGTGACTGGCAGTGCGAACCAATATCATCCATAAAGTGACTGGCACTGTGAGTCAAATAACTGTGGGACCATGAGATCTTGTCACCTCCGCGGAGCAGTGCTTCAACAGCATATTAGGCAACGAAAAAAGAGAATGGGCAAAGATGAGGCATCAGGTGGAGGGCCAGCCTCACAAATTGGACAAAAGATAACTTCATCAACAATAATTGCGGCCGGTCCCCCAAACGTTTGTCCGTTAAATGTCTCTGAGGAGTATCATGCCAAGAATCCTAATGAGACCCTCTAGTCAACTATCACTGACTACTTTTCCACGAGGGAAATAAAAGAAAGAAAAATGTCTCCTGGAATACAAAAAAAATGGTCAAAGACATAATAACGACGGAAATAAGTAGTATAAAATCAGATTCAATATCATCTAATAGTATGCGCTTCCCAGGAGAAGAATTAGTGAATAAGAATATGGTAGCTGCCGGCATCAGTCCTCAAAAACAACCAAAGGTAAATAAAAATTAAGACCTCTAATCATCCGCTGGGTGCTCATTCCTTGATCGTAAAAGGTCAAGTTTGTGTTCCTTGCTCAACAACTATATTAACCAAGTCTAGTGCCACAAATAGTGGGATTGGGAATGTGAAAAAAGCAAATCTGAGAAAGGCTCAGAAAATGATTAGAAAGATGGTGTAATACCAGATGGAGTGGCTTTGGACATTTGTCGGAAAGAAGATAATGTGGTGATTAGTATATCAGCAGGCATACAGTCCTATTCAACAGATGTTGTATTTCTACCCTCCTTCACTCAATCACCAAGAAAGCTAGCACTACGCAATTATAATAGGGATCAAATCTGTCATAATATGAGCCAGGTTTTTAACTCAAGCCCTAACAACCAAAGAAATTGAATTGAAATAGATCATTTTAGTCTAATATCAACAATAGGTAGATCTAATTCTGATTTGAAACCAGCATTGATCCCCAAGGTGATAGATATTAAGCAAACTGGCCTGCATGTCCCAAGCATTACAACCTTCAACAGAAAATTGCGAAATGAACAGCAATTTCTTTAATGATAAAGTAGAAAAAATCTACTCAACATTCAACCCAAACACCCCAGTGGCCACCAATAGCCGGGGAAAATCAGACCCCCCTTGAATAATAACGCCCAACTGAATAGCTTCGCCCCAATTTCAGAAGAAGAAGTGGCCAGAACCATGTTGGAAATCAAATCCGGATCACCCCTCGACCCCTGCCCACTCTTTATTTTTAGGCGGATCATGCGCACCCTTACCCCAGCTATCACACAGCTTTTCAACAAATCCCTAGAAGTAGTTTTCCCTGAAACATGGAAACAAGCCATAGTGACCCCACTGTTAAAAAATCAGGGACAGATGTGACAAATCCGGTCAATTATAGACCAATATCTCAACTCCCGTATCTCTCCAAAGTCTTGGAGAAGCTGATCAATAGGCAGCTGTCCAAATACTTAGAAGACAACAACCTACTGGACCCCTCCCCAACAGACTTCAGGGCTACCAACAGCACAGAGGCCACTCTGCTGGCCGTCACGGACAACATTAGAAACTCCCTAGACCAAAGCAAAGCTGTGGCCCTGATCCTGTTGGACCTGTCGGCAGCGTTCGACACGGTCTCTCATCACCTTCTGTTAGAAAACCTATGGGAAAAAGGGATACATGGAATAGCCCTCGAATGGATCAGCTCCTTTCTGTGCAACAAAACCCAAACGGTCCAACTAGGAGCCTACTCATCCAAACCAAAACAACTGAAATGCAGCGTCCCGCAGGGAGCATCCCTCAGCCCCACGCTGTTCAATGCCTATGTTTCATCTTTGGCACAAATTGGGACAAAACGGGGCTTTGTGGTTTGCTCACACGCGGACGACACGCAGCTCACCATCACCAAAGGCAAGGGGCATGAAGACACCAAAATTAAACTTACCAGCTGCCTAACTGAAATGTCTGACTGGATGGCAGATCACTGCATAAACTAAATGCAGACAAAACCGAGATCCTGGTCCTCGGAGAAGCCAAACTTATTTGGGACTCTTCCTCGTGGCCCTCCTCTTTAGGAGACGCCCCGACACCCAAGCACTGTGCCAAAAACCTGGGTGTAACTATCGACAACACATTATCCATGCAGGCCCACGTACAAACTCTATGTGGGAAAACCTTCGCTACCTTGAAACTCCTAAAAAGGCTATTCCCGTGGATCCCCCTGGAAAGCAGGAAGACAGTCACACAGGCCATGCTAGTCAGCAGGCTGGACTATGGCAATGCCCTCTTCATGGGCATGCCAGATTACCTATTCAAACGCTTACAGGTGGTGCAGAATGCTGCAGCAAAGTTAGTGTGCAACAAAGGCAAACACAGCTCTGCAGGAAACATGGAAAATGTGCCATGAGCACATTATAATTTTTCACGAATATGCCAACTTAGCAACTCGCTCATTTGCTTATGGCTGAGGAACAGGTGGGCTTTCTACTTATGTGTCACTGGATTAGATGTTACCCATCATGTAATTGATTTTCAAAAGACCTGGTTATTATATCAAAATAGATTTTGGATCACTAATTATATTTTGTACATTTATTTAAGTGTAAAGAGTGCAGTTAAGATGATTCAGATTTCAGTATTATGGGAATCAAATAACATTTTATCGTATCAGTATCTGGCAACTAGCCTTATTATTTCGGGAGATCTTAATATTCACCTGTTTACTAAGAACGTTGAAAACTTAATAAGGACAGGCAAGGCTATTACCAAGATGTTTTGTTCCCAATTACAGAAATGTAAGCTTATGCTGCTACAGGATACCCAACAAAATACGACAGGTGTTGCAACTTTCAAAAATTCCTGACAATATTCTACTATTGACTATGCCATTATTTAAAAAAAATTGTCTCAGATTCTAATATGTCCATTAGCTTAATGCTAATTTCTCTAATTCCTGTTCAAGATAACCAGCTTAGATCAGTGATCAAATTGCCTACATATCCCTCCAGAATTGGGTAGGCACTACATGGTGCCTGCCACGTATGAAGGGATATGTCTACACCCTTTTTTATGTACTGTGGCGGAGGCGGCGAACCGCATGCCGCCACAGTACAAAATATAGCTAATGTGACTGCCTTAGTGGCGGTCGCATCATAATTTGGATAGTGAGTAGGCTGCCTCATAGGCGGCCGGACCAAATCCGATACAATGGCGGACGGACTGAAGTCCATCCGCCATTTTAATGACCCCCATAGTGGCCTTAAATAGGGCTGCGTCCTTGCCCCATGTCTTTTTAACCTTTTTATGGCTGACTTATCACATCATTTATATAATGTTAATGCATATTCTCCAATTCTTGCAGGCCAAAGTATAAAATATTTGCAATATGTAGATGACACCATATTATTAAGTCACAAGCAAATAGAGCTTCAAAGATTGATAGAGTCACTTAATCAATATATCCTAGCAAATTGTTTACAAATAAATACAAAAGCACCTAAAATTATGATAATAGGATCAACTAAATCAGATAAGAAATTATGGAAAATTAATGTACTATCGATCGAAACAGTAAATCAGTATAAAGATTCAGGAGTTATGCTTGATGATAGAATGAGATATAAACGACATTTTGATAACTTAAAGGCCAAAGCAACTTCATTGTCTTTTGCTTTTAGATTATTGCAAGACAAGCTATTATGCCTAAGTTACAAGTATTTATTGCAGGTAATGAAGGTGAAACTGATTCCTTTGCTTACAAATGGGTCAAAATGTTTGGGGGCAAAGACAACAAACATTTGTACAAATTACAAATAAAAGTTGTTAAGTCAAGGTTCCAAGAAAACGTTGGCCACGCTACTGTTAGATTAGTGTTTGGTTTATTAAAGGCAGATTGCATTTCTAAAATGTTTATTTTCACTCTATTTATTGGACCCTGAGTAAAGTAAAGTAAAGTAAAGTCTACATTTGTAAAGCGCACAATCACCCGTAAGGGTCTCTAGGCGCTGGGGGGCCGTCGGGAAGATTAAGCGAGCTATTGCCCAGAGTCACATGGTGCTGGGCTAACCTGCCGCCGGAGCCGGGGATCGAACCGTGGTCTCCAGATTCCAGCGTCAGTCGCCCTGGCCGCGGCGCCACACCTCTTCCTCTGTCCCTTGCATACATGTGCAGTCCAGTAATAAATAAGAAAGTGTATACCAGTGCATGCAGATTATATTTAATGGAGTGTTTGAATACCTTCAAGCTTCCATCCTTTGATCATTTGGATAGAAATAAGATTGTTTTAAAACAGGTTTTAAATCAATCAACTACTTTTGTATCATTTTCATTGGTTTAGGAGATGATTGCAAAATAAAAGCATGCCTGGTAGGTTATTAACTCGTATTGTTGTGGGGCTGAGCCTTGCATTCACACAGTGTTAGGTTGACATGAGTTTATTAGAAATTTAAACACAGTTTTTCCTTTCTGCTGCCTTTTGCACACAGCACACACTTTATTAAATGTTTAGAGTTTAGCAGAGTGTTTTGCTTCACATGAGAATAACGTGTTTTTCTACATTAGTAGCCTGGCTTGGTAAGCTTAGTCTGAACAGTGAGTGCCGAGGCCTTCAAGGTTATTTCAACACTGTGGTTGTTGTTCGGACTGATCAGCGCACGTTCTAGACATAACACATATGCAGCTGTGGCTACCTCTGATATTGGCGCATTTAATAATGCACTGCGTAGGTATGATCACACACACTTGGAGAACATTCGTATGCTGAGAGCTTGTGCAGAATTTGATGTGATCCACTTCTGCTAATACCAGAGGTATGGGGCCGCCTATGTAATCCCAAGAGACCTTCTGTAGTAATAAAATAACCTACTAGCAAGGGAGGGTGAAATATAGGTATTTTTTAAACCTGTTTCCATTTAGCATTATAACATGCTTTCTCCCTTTGTATTTTATGGAATAGTAACTATGCTGACAATCTTGTTTCTAATAATATGTCTGCTTGTATTAGCTAAGATACTGCGCATGAGAACACAGCGTTAGAAATAAATATTTCAAACTTGCTCTTGTCTCTTTTAACTCCCTGATTTGGACTCGTATGAGAGTGTAACAAAAGAGTGTTTATGTATTCCACATTGCCTGAGGTAACCTAAGTCGCATGTTCTGGGTTGTCTAATCATTGGTATTTTGGAAGAGCCAATGTGACACTGATGCTAGTCTGGTAGGGGATTTTGGGTACTAAGGTGAGTTTTGGCACACCCTAATTCACTGAGGTCCCAAGTCTCTGTGCACAGTTCTGTGTAGGAGCAGAATCCCTGCAACAGTATAATAAAATCAAGCCCCGATCTTATTTAACCTCCTATTTAAAACCGGCAGTAAGAGATAGATTCATTAAGTTAAGATTTGGCCACTATCCAATAAAGGATGGGACACCAAGATGGGTAAATATTTGGCAATAGCAAAATTGTAGATTATGTGGCTGTATCAATTAAACATTATTGCACATTGCAAGTATTTGCCCCAGTTTGCGTCTAGAGAGACTAACACAGTTAAAACCGATATTACCGAGTTGGGGTGAGAAATTGCTGCCAAGTGATTATATTGTACCATCAAGGGCATATTTCTAATCTAATAGTTTATTCTGTTCAGTTTATCCTTATAGCTGAGAAAAAACAGACTCAGGATGATGCTTTGGTCGTGTTATAGGAATTGAAAGTGGCTGTATTAGTAACCATATTGAATTGTCTATACAGATATTGTAACTAGCAAAAATTCTACAACATCTATTATAGTTGATAATGTAAAATCTTAGGCATAAGGATATCTTAAGAAGCACAAATGCACTTTATACATTAAGTTGCCAATGATTATAATTGGACACAATATGTGTCTGTTCTATGTTTCAAGGGACTGTACAAAGATATTTTAATTATCGGGTTGAGAGAGGCTGCTAATATTGATTGTATGGATGGTTTTATCAATATATAGAGACATGATGATCAATAATGAAAATAAATGTTCTTACTAGGCTATGAATAAAATACTGTTTTATGATATTTTATGCAATTTCAAGGGTTTAATATGATATGTTATCTCTACCACACTATTTGTAATGAACTTATTTAACAGCTCTGTTTTATGAAGTTTGTTGTTTTCATTTTCCATTATTGTAATGATTTTTATTAATTGGACATTAAAGAATAATAATAATAACTCTATCCTGCAGAAGGATCAGTAACCCGGGTCTAGATACAGTCCATGAGTGGGCCAGAGGTAAAAAGGAACATTGCGGTGTCTTTCATTAGACTGCCCAGGCAGCACATTCACATTCTCTCCCTCCAGGCACCTACCACTGCAGAATCTTTGATATTACACATTACCCGGTTACAGTAATATGATAATAGGCCCCAGTAAGCATACCTCCCAGTTTAATAAAACTATCCGTTATCTTTGCCCTGTGGTCCAAATTGCATTATAGCCAAATATTGTCCAGTTTTCCATTCAGTCCAACGAGTACACTGCCTATTTTCTAATGCAGGCCACCATTGCTTGGTGCCTGGTTTCATTCATTATTCACTATTAAATTAATTGGTTTACTTTATTCAGCTAAAGCCAGAAGTAAATTTTTAGGTTTTTGGTAGGCTTCTGAGTGCTTCTCGACCAGTTTCGATTAGAGACCAGGGAACATGTTACACTGTTTCTATAAAGCTATTGTAGCAGAGAGCTCGGTTTCTAATATGTCCATTAGCTTAATGCTGATTTATGTAATTCCTTTGCAAGATCCCCAGTTTAGATCAGTGATCATGTTGCCCAGTTTATTTAAAGCTGCAGTGTTGCCTAACTCCATTCAATAATCACTCATCACTTGTAGTGAAACTGGCACGCTGACCTGGTTTCTTTCTTTATTTGGTTAATAAAAAACATAAAAGGCACAATCACATAAAAGCATAAGATTCATACAAATATTTAAAAATACATATGGATAAGTACATAAAGAATCAGATTGCAAAGGGGCATGGCTTGGATGCCGAAGATGGCGGACGTATGAGCGAGATGCTCCACATCGGCCTTTCTTAAATCCTGCAATACAGGCCTGCTGGCAGGAGCCCGACAACCCAGGCACTCCCCGTGTGAAGGGAAACTGATGAGGTAACACCGGAGTGGCAACAGAGTAGCTGCTAAAGCCATGATGCCGGAGAGTCCAACAACATTAGCGGGAAGCGAGCTGGCGACGGTGACGCACCCAGGCCCACAGCAACAGAGGCGCTGGGCTGCGAGATGAACTTTGGCAGTAACAGGAGGAGCAGGGAGACCCCCCAGAACATAGTACCTGCACCTGGGAGACTCTGCCTAAACTCAGCAACTCAGAAGATACCGAACTCCAGATAGCTGTGGTCTGAGGTGCAGAGGGGCAGAGCACTTGGGAAGAGAGGTGAGCCCCGACTGTGCTTTGACCCTGCCACTGCCTTTTCCCCACTGCCTAGCTGGATAGTGGCCCATCCCGGAGGAACCGGACGACTGCGTGAGACGCCAGGAAGGACAGATGTAGATCACGAGAGATGCACTGGGCGACCTGTGCCTGCCCAGTCTCAGAGCGACAAGAGCGGCTGAACAGGGCAGGGCGAGACTGGGTCCCGAAGAACAGGCCCCTCAAATTGGAGCCGGGTAGGGAGATTTAGCTGCACAGATGAGCGTACCACTACAAAATCACCCGAAGCTGGAGGTGAGGGACGAGCAAAAAAAGGTAGGCCCCTGCAACTTGGAGAAGCGCTGGATGTTTCCTCTGCTTCCTTTCTGGGGAAGAGGACTGATGCGAGCCGGCCAGGTATAGATACAGGCATATCAGAAAATTGACAAAGAGCCCTGCGAAGTGTACCAGACGACTAGGGGCAAGCAGGCACAGATACATGACAAGGGCAATGAGCCTACTTCTGTAAGGGCCTTGAGCCTTGGTGCCGCCAAAAAGGGGAGAAAGACTTTCAGGAGACCTCGATAAGAGCGGCTGTAATGAGGAACACGGACGCAGTACAGTTGAATAAATTGAAGGGAAACAGATTTTGAAACAACTGAATATCTCCAGAATATAATGGAAAGCTCATGTAGAAGATCAACGGCGTGGTGGATAGACAGAATCAGGTCGCTCAGAGTGGAGACGCTCCTGATTCCCCCCCCACTTTCTCTCATTCTCTTGGCATAAACAACTTACCAGCAGTTCAGTTACTGAATGACCAGGTGGTCGCCCACACAACAGAGTGAACTGCTGTATGCGAAACAATCTTGACCCCTACAGAATATTCTACCCAGTCCACAGGCACCAAGGTTGGGCCCAGCACTTAAGTCACAAAGAACACTATAATGGACACTATGAAAGGGCACTGTAGATGGGCGAATGAAGGCACCAGCGCTCCTACAGTCCAATTGGTTGGTCTCTGAGGGTTCCAGGGAATGGACACTCACCTGCTGTGGGGTAACTCACAGACCAAGAAACATGGGTAAAGCCCGGGCTACACCAGGAGGCGCACAACAGGAGGAATGTGAGTCATAACAGGTACCCACGGATAAAGGCGTAGATGAGCTGTGGGCTTCGGATCTGGACAAGATTCTTGCCACTACAGCTGACACTAAAACAGCCCTTTAACAAGATATTGGAGCGGTATTGGTGGGCCTGGGATGAATGCACACAAACTGGTTGACAGGATGACAGAAGTTTAACACGCAATTGAAGTAATACAACCAGAATAAACAGCTACTTTGCATTAGCTCAAATACCTGACATTAAGAGTGATCAACCTCGAAAAGAAATCAGAGGATGCCAAAGGGTGCAATAGGCGCAATAATATACGAGTGGTGATAATCCCAGAGGGCACGGACATGGTCACATTTGTTGAGGCATGGCTGCAGGACACGGTGGACCAAGGAAAGCTCACAAACCTTTCACTCTGGAGAGAGCACATACGGCGCCCTCCCGCCTGATAGCACCAGGCCGACCGCCCCCTCCAGTGGTGGCGCGCCTCCTGCGGACTGAGATATACTTATACAGAATGCTCGCACAAATGGACCTTTTGTAATCGGCAATAGCAAAGTGTCTATCTTTCCAGATTACACGGCGAAAGTGCAAGCCCTACCAGCTTCATTCTTGGAGGTAAAAAAAGACACTAACATCGGAAGACATCACGTACCCCTACTATTTCCAGTAAAATTATGCGTAATGTTAGATGGGAGTTGGGACAACACACTTTTTCGACTTTCCAGATGAACTGTGGTCCTGGCTGGAGGCATGCAGGGCAGGGGCTCCAGCGCACAGACTGGGTAAAGACGCCATGTCTAAAGCCAAGCCACAACGGAAAAAACTCAGAAGATCTTCCAGAAGATTCCCACTGCGGAAACCCTCAGCCTCACAGACGGCGCAGGACAGAGAGGTAGCTTTCCTATCTGTGAAAGAAGTGCTGACACAACGAACCAAGAAGGGCAGCTCAGGGAAAGCATTGGAATGCAGCGCAGTGCACTCAGACTCTGAGGACTCAGCCTGAAGCGAACCGGAACTTCCAGATGTAACATCAGAGACTGCCGATAACATAATTTAAACATGGGTGGGGGGTGAGAGATCGAGAGCTGCAACAGTTACAGATGGAGAGGGTGGCTTACCCAATTGAACTCGAACAACACCATCTTCAGGTAGGCTGGATATTGGTAGATGAGGATTGGATACTGGCCCTAGTTGCAGTGAACAGGACATGAGGGGAGGGGCACCCACCACATGAGGGTCTGAGGTCCCTGCCATGAATCAATGAGGCCGCTTATAAAGGAGCAATATGTGGTTACTTCCTTGCACACTCCAACTAGATAGCCCTCTCTGGCTGGATAGAGAGGACCGTCATATATTAATGTTTTTTAGGTTTAACAGATTTGGGCGATCAGCCGTTGCGAAGCTGCCCTGGCATGAGGGAGTTCCGTGTTTGGAGTGATGGGTGGTCTCCAGGTGTTTTTCCCAATTATGTACTGAAATGGTAGGAGAGGTTTGGGGAGGGTGGGGAGAACTATCTGTGCCGTGGTAATGGCTATAGAGACATCAAGTTTCCACAAACTTATAATGATGACTTGGAATGTGAGAGGGTTGCGTTCAATTGCTAAAAGTCACAAAATTCACAGTTACTTAACATGCAGAGGAATACATATTTCCATGTTACAAGAGGCACACCTCACACCAGACGAAAGTCGAAATTGAGACGCAAATGGCGGGGTCAGATATATGCAACCATATACTCAGCATTCTCGAGGGGGGCCCTAACATGGATCAGAGAGGGAACTCCATTTGAGCTGGACAGATCCATAATAGATACAGAGGGTGGGTATGTCTTGCTTCAGTGTAGAATACTGGGCAGAAGGATCACACTCGGATGCATCTACACCACAAATCAGGCCCAACTTCAATTTTTTGACAAGGTGTCTACACAACTGGACACGCTAGACACTTCCCTCATGCTGCTGGGGGGAGATTTTAACTGTGTGGCGTATGTGGAAATGGATAGGTCGACTCCACATTGAATGACACTCCAGTATCAAAAGTGTCTCGAGGGTTCCGGGCTTGGCTAATGGGGTGGGAAATGGTAGATATCTGGAGATCGCAACATGGGAACACCAAGGATTACTCATGTTACTCACACATGTATAGGCTACATACCAGGTTAAATATGTTCACATGTTCAGTTCAGCTAGGACCTGAAGTCACGCACACGGAATACCTTGCAATCACCATATCTCACCACAACCCGCTCACACTACACATTTTCCCCATCCCAGAGCCTATTCTGACACCCACATGGCGGCTGGACCCCGCTCTTCTAGAGGATGTTCCCTTTTGCACGTCATTACATACGGCAGTAAGGGAATACTTTCAGTTTCACCAAGGCACTGCCAGCTCTACAGCTACGGAATGGGAAGCCTTTAAGCTGGTAGTAAGGGGACACTGCATGAGTCAGAGAATGGGAATGAAGAGACAAATCCTAGAAGACCTCACAGACCTAGAAACGCAACTACATGATAGGGAAGCCCAATTGACGACAGACGAAGATGCGCTGGATAGTTTAAGGGAAAAGAAAAAGGAATACAATAGTATGCTTGAGAGACTGAGGTGTTTGGACGCACTGGAATATCAAGGGCGGGTACATGCAGAAGGGAGAAGAGCATGTCGTATGCTTGCATGGTTGGTGCACCCTAAAATAAGGGGATCCCCCATCTCCAGAATTCAGCTGGGAGATGACCGGTTAAGGACATAAACAATGCATCTAAAACTTATTATGGAACACTAAATTGCGAATCGAGGCCGCTGCCATGGGAGATGTTATTTGACTATTTGTCAGCTTTTCCTCTGGAAATGTTGGAGCCAGATAGACAGTAAGACTTGGGAGGGCTGGTGACGGAAATGGAAATCAATGCTGTGTTTAAAGAAACGGCCAAGGGAAAGACACCAGGCCCAGACGGCATACCGGTAGAATTTTATTTGACCGACACTGGCACCAAAACTAGAGGTGATGTCTGCCGTAACCTGGGAAAAAGAGGAACTGCCCTCCTCGACCAGAGACGCACTGGTTGTCCTGCTTCCAGAGGTTAAGTCGGTGAACCCACGCACTTCAGACTATCTACCTCTATCGATGTTCAATGTTGACTTTAAAATTCTGAGCAAAATCCTAGAAGCCCGAATATTATTGTTCATGACAGGCTTGATCCATAAAGACCAAAATGGGTTTATTCCTACTAGGTCCAACTGTGGGTACTTGCGGAGGCTCTTACATGCTTTGCCGCACACCGATAGGAAACATTATCCGGATGCCCTCATTATGTCAGTAGATTTGGAGAAGGCATTCAATTCAGTATGGTGGGACTTCTTGGAAGTCACAATGGAAACGATGGGACTTAGTGAAAGGGGGACTAAATGGGTGAAAATATTGTACATGCACCCAACAGCACCGTTCAAAAACAATGGAGTGGTGTGGAAGCGTATAACATATATAGAGGCACTAGACAGAATTACCCACTGTCCCCATTACTATTTGCTATTGCAATAGAGCCATTCGCTATTGCCTTCAAGTTACAGAGCCACGATCTAGGCATACCCCTGGGGAGTAGCTCACATGTAATTTTGCTTTATGTGGATGACTTATTATTGTATTTGAGAGACGGGGTCAGGGAGCAGAACGGGCACTACACAAAATGAATACCTTTGCTAACCGGGCGGGACTTAAAACTCAACAAAGCCAAGACACATGCCTTCCTATTGAATAACGAGAGCACGCTACCTGCGGACCTCCCTGGGGGTCTGATATGGTCCCCTTGCTCATTTTAATACTTTGGTATCCAAATATTCCATACGCTGTAGATCTGTGGGAAGGCATCCTACACCCAGTTTTAAGGTCCTTAAAAACCTGTGAGCAGTTCTGGCATTCAATAGTGTTGACACTTGGGCTGAAGCAGAACAGAGAGCAATACTGAAGGAAGATGCAAAAGGGATCCGTAGGTGCCCACTGGCAGAGCTCTGGACAGAGGTACTGAGAGAATGGAAGACAAGGCATTAACCTGATGTAGATGAAGGAGAGGATGAGGCATTAGACCAACAGAAAGCTAACTCTGGGTCAACAAGATCAACAGACAAGCAGGATTGAAGCGAGAGCAGAGAGGAATCCATCATTATGACGAAACCCCCTCACGTTGGAATGGCCTCTTCCCCCCGGCCCCCCCAGCGCACTAACAACACACATATCCAACAGGATTTTTTTAACTATATTAGCCCATATTCTCTGACAAATACACTTTGGACAAACACAAGGTAGGATGACACTGGGAGACACACTACCAAATTGGTTGTCATAGTTTGTTAGATGTGTTAGTTCATAGTAAATAATTCTATATCTTGGCAGATCATTACGAGTAACTCCCTTGACTCCAGGTATACGTGACTTTGTCTTCTAAATGTATCAATGTTTATGGACAATAATTAAACTTTGTGAATATGTAATTGGCACAATTTATACGTCATTGGAAATTTTGCACATGCCACGTGCTTGTCTGTACATGTAAACTAATGTGTTTATATTAAAGAAGAAATGCCAATAAATATATATTTAAAAAAAAATCAGATTGCAAAATCAATACAGTTGCAATAAAAGACCTGCCAGAAAAGTGCAAAGTGAAAAATGTTAAGCCAAAATCACAGAGCAATTAGCTAAGATCAAAAACAATGTCATCCAGCAACCCACTCAAATGGATATATAGCCATCAATAGGATACGGTGCAAGGCAAACAAGTGCAACCCACCACAAAAAATCTGCATGCATATTCAACTCACAATTACCAAGATGGCCAGTCAAAAGAATAAGGAGCTCCTGAGCCGTAACACGTGTTTAAAGAACATGACCACACCTAAACAGACCTCAGGTGTGGGTAGTGATTGTGAAAAAGGGCAGAGATATTGCGGGAATACAACGTGCCCCTCAAGAGTGGGATTAAACACTTTCTTGTGTAACTGCTGCAAAGCCTACAGAAAAACGCAAAATGCACGAAAGTTTGCAAAGAACGCTCATCGCAATGGCAAACCAAGATTCCTTTCAAGTCAAACTGGACTAAAGAAAAGGAAAGGTGACATACAATCTGGCCCAGTATATACCTTGTTAAAAGGACCCAAGCCCTGCCTCTCAGGACCATAGATGGATTAGGCTCCAGACTAAGGGGCTGATTATGATGGCGGACGGACCTGAGTCCGTCTGCCACCATAGAGTAGGAGGGCCCGTCCGCAGGGGCAGCGGCGGTCCCTCCGTGCAAATTAGGATGTGACCGCCACCCTGGCGGTCACATCCTGTATTTTTATCATTGCGGCGGGTGCTGCTTGAAGCAGCACCCGCCGCAATGATAAAAATGTAAGTTGTGCATTTGCATGCACAAAGCGGCAGGCACCGCGCGGTGCCTGCTGCTTTGTGCAGGCAAATGCAGGGGGGTACCATAGGTACCCCCCATGTGCACCCCCCACCCCCCTTCACCCCTGGGGGCCCGCAACGGGCCCCCAAACAAAAATCTGTATGCCTTAGCACGGCGGGAATGCCGCCGTGTAAAGGCATGTTCCTCCAGACATCCTAATATGGCTGGCGGTGTCTGATAGACACCGCCAGCCATGTTAGTGCTTTTCCGCCGCGGACGGGAGGCGACCGCGGCGGAAAAGCTGCGGACTGAAAAACTATCAGTCCGCTGCGGTTTTCCCGCATCCTCTGGGCCGGCGGTGGCTTCCGCCGGCCCGGAGGATGCGGGAAAACCGCCATCGTAATCGGGCCCTAAGTGTGGTATGTACCAACAGGTACTCTACATTAGCGGTCTTTAACAGCTCAGACGCCTCCCTTTTCAGGAGGTCGCTAAAGGCAGAATTTAGCCAACTTTTAGCCCTCGCGGTGATGTCAGCAGGCGTGGAGAAGATATTAGGTCGGCGAGGCTTATTACACGTATCAATAACATACCTGAGCAAGGGGATGCAAAGGCCCTTCACACATGGATTACAGTCCAGGATAATATCCCTGTTCAGAGAGGGCTCAGTGTTTCGCCAAATAGAGCACCATAACATCAGGGGATCAATTTAATACCATCAGCTACGTGTGGTAGGCCGAGTTCCTCGTGGGTGGCGAAGGTTGATGACCCTAGGGGAACCCTGAGGATGCATTTACAAACAATATTTTCCTTGAACTGTTACCCATTGGTAGTTTATGTCCCCTCAAGCTGGAACCATAGGTGAGGTTCGGCACGCGCTTCCTTTTATAAATCTTGACAAGCCCACTACAGGTGTGCAACCTACCCTTGAAGCCAAGCTTAAATGAAATCCAATAGATTTGCAAAACATAAGACATCTTTGCTTCAGACAAGGGACTCAAGTCCCTCACAAGCCAAAAGTGATCCCCAGATACGGAAATTCAAAAGTGTTTCCCATTGGTGTACGCTGTAGTGCAAAATGGTGCATTTTCACATTCTATGGTCCACAAGGCATTATAAAAGTTTTGGCAAAGTTAGTATTTATGCCCAAACCATTCATAAAATTGGCAAAATAATCCAGCAAGACCTGAAGGCCATTTGGTGTCTGGGGCATTAAAACAGCATCATCGGTATAGAAAAGAACAGGAGCACTCTAACCATTCATGGTTGACATGACCATGCCCTGTCCACCAGAGCTGCCTCCAGGACATTGATGTACAAAAGAAACAAGATTGGGGCTTGGACACAGACCTGCTGGACACCGTGTCCCAAGCCTAAACTCTCAGAGCACTCACTGTTCTGCCCAACAGAGATGGAGGCCCTCAAATCACCATGGCATGTAGAAAGGACACTAAACCAGGGTCAAGCTCTAAAGACAATAGTACTTCCCAGAGTTTGGATATGACTATGCCATGCTATGCTATCAAAAGCGCAAGCCAGTTCCATAAATGTGAGATAAAAAGAACCATCTTTGGCCAAAAAAAAAAAACACAAGAAGCTAAAAAAGGAAAGAAAAGAAGAAAGGAAAGAAAGAAAAGAAGGCAAAAAAAATAAAAGAAAAAAGGAAAGTCAAAAAGAAAGAAAAAAAGGAATGAAAGATGGAAAAAAAGAAAGAAGAGAACATGGAAAGAAAGAATGACAAAAAAAGATAGAAAGAAGGAAAGCAAGAAGGTATAAAGAAGGAAGGAAGATCTAATTACAGCACACCTTTGTTTAAATAAAACTGTTAAACACCATGAAGTGTGAGAACCATTGCTGATCCAATTCCAGAAACACAATATGGCATGCTGTGAAATAGCCAGAAAGGGAATTTACAACAGCATTGGAAGAAGACACGAACTGATAAATCCCGAAAGTGCCCTGTTCGAACTTCAAATGTGCTCTACTTTCACATCAGGCAAAATTTGCAATAAATGGAACTCCTTGTGTGCGGATTTGCACCCAGTGAAAGAGAAAAACGTTGTCACTCAAAGTGATGTTAACCAGAGGCTTAGGTAGGCTGACCCATTGCCTCATGCTGTTGTGGACGGAAGCAAAATGGCACAACAACAGGCCTATGGGTGAAGAGAGGTTGCTGAAAGCCTCTTTAAGTAAGTAGCATGAGCACAAATCTGAATGTGGACTTAACCTGCGGTCACACTTGGCACATGGCACTTTATCCAGCTCCCTTGATCCCGCACGAGGTACTAGGCATTTTAGTTCTGATCCCTGACTCCTGAGGGGAGGGGTCAAGCAGGAACTGGGCAGAGAGCGCAGGAGCGCTATAAATCTACTGGAGGTGTCCCGCAGTGCAGGACGGACCCGGGTGAACACTTAGCCTATCATAGCCTGGAAGAGGCTGGGCTGGGCCTTGCTGTGCGGATGGGCCACGTGGAGACTCGGCCGCAGCTGCGCTTCTAGAAAGAGGTACGACTAGTTACTTTTGCCTTCTTGGCCGGAAAACCCAGAGCGGTCTCCAGCTGTTTATTTATCCCCTCGGGTCGAGCCCGCCCAGAGGGGTGTATGCATGCGTGAAAGTGGCTACAATGTAGGGGAGAGCCCGGGTGGCTCTCTAAATCCATTCTTTCTTTCAGTACCAGCCCATCGGGTCAACCAGGTTCATGAAGAGGTATATAAAAAGTCTTTCAGTCTTTGACTTGGCGCAGGGTTTGGCTGGAGACCATACTTCTGGCTCAGGGAGCTGGAACTGACCACTGCACTGGACGGAATATCCAGAGACAACTCAGGTGATTCACCAGAACGGGCTGACCCAGCCACGGGGACAACCCCTTCGCTCACCCTTCTTGATCCCCTCAGTGACGGACTCCATGTTCCTGGCGAGGCAGGTGGGGAGAGACTCGGGGTAGTCTCCGGATAGTCAGACACTTCATGGCCAGACTAATTCTCACAAGTCTTTTTGAAGCTGGATACATTCCTCGTGACTGATTGCTGTCCCCTTTGGGCAGTGACTATGGTCCCTTGAATGCCCACGACGGTCCACTCCTCCGGCTCGTAGAGTGTCCGGGAATCACTGACAGAATATCGACTTCGAAAATATCGCCATCAAAAATATCGGAGGTGGAATATCGAAGTCCTATCTACATTAAGGTAAGTGCAAAAATATTGAAAAAAATATCGCTGTAAAAAATATCGTTGTAAAAAATATCATTTTTTTATGTTTAAAAATAATATTTAAAAAATACATGTAATTAAAATAAACATACTTAAAATATATTTAATATAAGTAATCATATAATATAACAAATAAATAAAGATATATATATATATAATATATAGTTACTTAATAATATTTACAATTAAATACTCTAATAACTTACCCATTGTTAAAAAATATGTTATAATTTATAAATACATACATACGCATACAACAATAATATAAATAAAATATCAAAACTATACATAACAAATTTTAAAAAATGATTTAAAATAAATTAGACACTACATTAACTAAAACAATAAATATTGTATAGCGAAGGGTTAAGAATTACTATTCCAACTCAAGAGGGTGCAACAGTAGCGAAAGTGTTGGATGGCGTAGGGTTTAAAATTACTATTCAAACTCCAGAGGATGCAACAGTAGGGAAAGTGTTGGATAGCGTAGGGGTAAAAATTACCTTTGCATTGGCTACCAGTTAGGAAGCGAGTGATGTTTAAAGCATTATGTACATGCCATCGCATCACCCAGGACACGAGCCCCTCGTATCTGAAGGACCTTGTCACCAGCTATGTGCCTGGAAGGTCCCTGAGATCTAGTGGGACTGGCCTGTTGATAGTGCCTAAGGTGAAGAAGGCCAGAATGGGAGGTAGATCCTTCTGGTTCTTGGCAGCTCAGAATTGGAACAAACTCCCTCTAAATCTCCGGATGGAGACTTCTGAAGTTAGGTTTAGGAAGTTGAGCGCAAGTTGAGCGCCTTGGAGCCGGGCCGATGCTATTTCTCTCACCCTAGCGCGGGGACACACCGAGATGGCGTAACCATGCGCTTTATAAATTCTTTTATTATTATTATTACTATTCTAACTCCAGAGGGCGCAACAGTAGGGAAAGTGTTGGATAGCGTAGGGTTTAAAATTACTATTCCAACTTCAGAGGGTGAAACAGTAGGGAAAGTGTTGGATTGGTTAGGGATTTCAAATTACTATTCCAACTCCAGAGGGTGCAACAGTAGGGAAAATGTTGGATAGGTTATGGGTTAAAATTACTATTCCAACTCCAGAGGGTGTAACAGTAGGGAAAGTGGTGGATAGTGTAGGGGTTAAAATTACTATTCCAACTCCAAAGGGAACAACAGTAGGGAAAGTGTTGGATAGCATAGGGGTCAAAACAACTTACTAATAATTAAAATAATATTTTTTTTGAAAAAAATAACAATTTAATCATTAATTTACAACAAATTATTTAACAATACCAAGAAATAATTAAAACAAAATTCTCAATTAATAATTAATTAACAATTAAAATAAATATAATCAACTATTAATTATTAAAAATATCTTAACAAATACAAATAAAATAATTAAATAAAAAAATCAATAGCAAAAATAATAATTATTAAAAACATTTAGCAATTAATCATAATTAATTAACAATAATGTATTGATTAACACAAATACATTTAAAAAAATCAAATGTAATTACCAATTAATAATCAATTAATTAAAAAAATATTTAATATTTACTACCAATTAATAATTGAGTAACAATAATGTAATCATAAATACTGAACATTAACTTTTTCCTACTTGATTACAATTAAATTACTTCCCACCCTATTACCCTATAATCTCACAGCACACTTCATTAATACATTCATACACTTAATGTAATTAACAATTAATCAATTAAAAAAAAATACCAATTAATAAAAATGTATCACCAATTCATAATTAATTACCCTAAACATATTTTTGAATACCAATAAATAAAAATTACATATTCACTTATTTACAATTAAATTACTTCCCACCGTTTTCACCTATAATCCCACAACCAGCTACAGAACTAAAACGCAAAATATAATTAAAAATATTTAATAATTCCTAAAAAATATTTAATTAATTTACTATAATTAAATTACTTCTCACACATAATTTACTAGAAAAAATTATTACTAACTTCTAAAAATGTAATACGTATATTTTAAAATGAGTACAATAATTAACCAAACTGATAAAAACAAACATATAAAATAAAATACATAACACTAATATTAATATCGATATTAGTAGCATCGATATTTTTGCTATCGATATTACTAACTTCGATATTAACAAAAACAATATTTCTTACCTTCAGGTCGATATTCTTGATGTCGATATTCTGTCCCTCCGAAATTATTGACTCAATATGTGTGCTGGAGAAGATGGCGGACTGAGCGCTTTTCTCCTCCCGTGGCACCGAGTCTGTGTAAATTTCCAGTGCTTCCCTGCTATTGCTGGCTATTCCTGATGGTGAGGTAAAGCGGCGGAATTCGTCAGGAGACTAACGGCGATATTCTGGTTATTAGAGAGCGTGTCTACCCGCGGATCTGGAGATCAACTGCCACGGCCGCATGTGAGCCTTCGCGGGTCCCTGCCCGTCTCGTTAATGCACCGGACAATCGTACTCACCTTCCCGAGGGACCACTAGGCTTCCGATGCTCATCGCACCGGCCCGCTCAATTGGACCAGCTTAGACTGCCGATGACTGCGGTCCCGAAGTGCGCCACAAACCTGGTCTGACCGGCCTCTTCTTTAAGGTACCGCACGCAGCAGCATGCAAAATGGCGGCCGCCCGATCCTTTACCAGCTCTGTCCCCGCGAGGCGATTATCTCTGTTGCCCCGGGCAGAATAACAGGCTTGCACAACAGTAAGGTAGCCGACTCTCCACTTCTACAGGCAGCCGGTTGCTACTTTATCGGTGCATCTACCCCATTATTTATTTATTTATTTATTATTTTTTTTGCAGAGTTTTATATAGCGCTAACTAGACCCGAACCAGGTATCAGAGCGCTTTACATAGAACCAGTTACGTTACATGAGGACAGACACACATTCAAGTTAGGCACGGGGAGATTAAGTGATTTGCCCAAAATCACAGGAGGTTTTGGCGTCGTTACCGAGACTCGAACCCAGATCTCCAGGTCCGAGGTCGAGCGCCCTAGCGGTTAGGCCAACTCCTCTCCTCTCCATTATGCCTCGATTATGTCTGCCATGCTATTTGCTCAGCGTATAAGGGGCTCTTCAGGCTTCATATCTCTTCAAGACCACATATGCCTTAAATTTGTGCCACACCTAATGCTGCCTTATCTACTTGGTGCCCATGATGTGCTGTGTTACCTGGCTTCCGTAGTGAAAAGAAGAAGGTTCCACTCCATTTTCGGCCTTGCCTGACTCTAAAATGGCCGACGTCTGGGACATTCTCAATGAAAATTGACTGCTGCTGGATTTGAGGCTGTTTTTAGTAAAGCTTTTTCCCGCTGTGTACCTCAACGTCGGCCTTGCTTCACCCTCTATTCATTTAATCTTTTAATTTACGGACAATTCACAGTCTTTGCAGACTTCTAGGTAATGGAGTCTAACAAGCCAATTGTCGAACCAAGGCCTACCACTGTGCTACCGCTGCTTTGCGCCACAACTGGATACAGATAGCTAGTGCTGATTTCAACTCCTAACCATGGGGGAAAAGGAAGCCAAGAATCTTAAACGGCTGAAGGCTGAACCGCCGAATCCAGTTTCTCCGACCAAAAGCACGCTTGATATTAATGCGACGCTGGACACAATACTACTCAAACTTGCTGAACTTCACGAGATCACGAAGTCCCCCAGAGAAGAGATTGCTGCGGTACGGCAAGACATTAAAGATACAAATGTCAGGCTCTCAGAAACAGAATGCAGGATCAGTCAACTTGAAGATTCAGAGGTGAAGGTGAACAAATCCCTTAAAGAACTCTCGCTACCTACAACCTCCATGTCACGACGCCTCTCTGAATTGGAAGATAGAAATCGCTGGGGGAACCTGCGTATTTTTAGTATCCCGGAGGGGGCAGAGGATAAAGATGGTTCGTGCATACCTTTCCTGGAATCCTGGTTTCCGCATTCCACCGACCTCTCCTTCAGCACTCCGCTGGAGTTTGATCGAGCTCACAGGGTTCCGACCCGTATCACACCTGGACAAAGGGGCTCTAGACCGATTGTCTGTAAATCTCTCAGGTACCAGCAAGTGGAGCAAATTTTGTCGTTCATTCGCAAGCATAATCACATCTTATGGAAGACCAACAAAGTTTACATTTCCCCGGATTATTGCAAAGAGACTGTCAACTTGAGAAAAAACTTCCTGGCCCTCCGCCCACGGCTCCGCACGCCCGACTACCAATATGGCTTTGTAGGCCCTGCACGTTTCCGAGTACTGATTCAAGGGGTGAAACAAATATTCACTGACCCATCACACCTGAAGAAATTTTTTGACGGTCCAGATGAATCATCAATGGACACTGCTGCGTCGAATGTTCCTGGTGATGGCACCTAGTCTGTGTGGCCCATGTTGCGCCTATAATGACCCACCTGCAATCACACTGACATTCCTTCTTGTTGATCATCACACGGTGCTAGTTTGCTCCTATGTCTTGATCCACGACGGAATTGGTGATCGCTGTCTTGCTCATGGCTCAAGGCGTCTGCTCATATTCATTGTCTTATGTTACAGGGAATGTTTTGCGATGTGGTAGGACGCACTTTTCCTTATTATCTATCTATGTTTCTGTGATGCTACCCTACACTGCATGCTAACACGAGACTTGGATTCCTGCCATGTTATCCACTTGAGTTTCATGTGTTTATTCAACAAGGTGGATGCTTAGAGTCTATGGGGGTTTGTAACGTAGCGGTGCATTATTCATCAAAGGGATCCGCAATGCCGCATGTCATGCTTTTAGCATATCCCAATTGCTCTGGGTGTAGTTTGCTTTCTTTTTGATATGTTGCAAGTCTAGTTTCAGCACTGCCCATTTATCACATAAGTCAAACTCAATGTTTCATCTGTGATCTCACGGTTAGTTTAGGCAGACACCACACATTATCTCATATCACGTTTGTGGTGATAGGGGTTATGGGTTTGTTGTACCGACTGCCTTTTTGTGTTCTTTGATGCAAATATGACCGATTTTCTAGTTACGCTCGCTAATTTGAAGTGATGTACCTAAGACATGTTCCTGATGTTCCTATTGTCTGTTAACGTTACACGTTCTAATTTCTGCAAATGTAAGCAGGGCTATCCTGCAATCTCCACGGGAGAGGGAAAGTGGTGTGGTTGCTTCTCCCTGGTCGCCATGTCCCTAGTGTACTTTTGGTTGTGGGTGGGTTGGGGGGGGTTCTTGGTTATATTGCTATTTATTATTTTTTCTTTGTTCTTGCTTTCACTTCTCCGTCTGCCTTTGTATTAATGCAGCAACGCTCTATACTTGTCAATGACAGTATTAAACTTGTGTACACTTTTCACTGTTTGTCCATTTTGTGGTCCTTTAGCCTCACCTTTAATAGGTGTATAATGCTCCACCCAACTTGCGTTACAAATAGCGTGACGTATTACACATCATACCTCCTTCCTCCTCATGGACTTAATTAGACAGGCTATCAAAATAGTGTCACTCAACGTCAAAGGTATCAATCACCCAATCAAAAAAAGGAAAATTCTAGACTATCTACACAAACAGAAGGGTGACATTATATTATTGCAGGAAACTAAAATCGACTCGCCACAATTTAACTCTATGAAAAATTAATGGTACAGTGAGGCAATTGGATATGATGCCTCGGGGGAAAAAGAACGGGGTTCTCACTTTAATTGCGAAAAGAGCCAATATTGATGTTCTACACAGTACTGCTGACACAAAAGGTAGATGGGTCTCTACAAAACTATCAAAGGACAATAAAGAATTTTATGTAAGTAACGTCTATGCCCCCAATAAGGATGACCCAGGTTTTTGGAAGGAACTCTGTGCCCATATCGACACAATACCAGATACTGCAACGCATGTCTTTGGTGGCGACCTCAATCTCCCTATGGATCCTATCTTAGACAGGGACTTCCGCTGTTCCTTCCGGCTGAACAACTCACACAAAGCACTCATCAATCTCTGCTCCCACTTTAATCTAATTGACTCATGGAGATTGATGAATCCAACAGGTAGAGACTATACCTTTTACTCTCCACCCCACGACTCAGACTCATGCATAGATTACCTACTCACTTCTGGTCACTCCACTGCCGACATTGAGAATACCTCCATTGAACCGCGTGTAATTTCTGATTATCATGCATCACGATGGCTCTGGCAGTGCACAATGTGGTTAAAAAGTCGACTCTAAGGAGATTCAACAATGCGGTCTTGAAAAAAGAAGCAAATAGGTTGGCTATAGAAACAACCATAACTGAATATCTTACTCACAACAAAAAGGGGGATACTACGGATCTTACAAGATGGGAGGCTCTTAAAACGACAGTCAGAGGGGTATTAATTAAAATTCGTGCAGCCATGAATAAGGACGCCAATTCCACTCTAACACGTTTAGAAGAAGAGATCTCGGCGCTAGAAAAACAACACATAGCTTTTAAAGACCACTTGGTCCTAAATGAATTGATGAACAAAAAATACGAATATAACAAAATAGTCAGTGAAAGGACAGGATTTTGGCTTCAGCACCATAAAAACTTCAGGCTGTGTCATACCAATAAGGCAGGTAAGAGCCTTGCTTCTTATCTGCAATTCAAGTTACAACAAACAGCTATCAAGAGCATTGTTGATAAATTAGGGACCCCGCACTCGGACCCCACCAAAATTGCTGACATCTTTAAAGACTTTTATAGCGACCTATACAGTAAAAACCTAGAGATCGATGGCTCCACATTAGGAAAATATCTAGACAATTGTAAGCTCCCTTCTCTCTCAACGCAAGACCAGACCGAACTCAACCGTCCCATATCCGTCCCATATCCTCTGATGATATCGACCAGGCCATTAAATCCCTCAAAACTGGGAAAGCTCCGGGCCCTGACGGGTTCAGCGCTATGTTCTATAAGAGCTTTTCCTCTGCCCTGACAGAGCCACTTAAGGACTTATACAAATACTTTACCCTAAGTGGTCATGTCCAAGGTACCCCTGCAGAGGCTATTATTGCGGTTCTCCGGAAAGACGGGAAAGACTCGACATCCCTGAAGAATTACAGGCCGATAACATTGATCAACCTCGACTGTAAAATTTACGCTATGAATCTGGCTAAGCGGATTCAAAAAGTTTTGCCCCAACTCGTTCATCCGTCACAGGTAGGGTTTCTCAAAAACAGACTATCCAGAGATAACACAAGAATCCTACGGTGGCCGTGACCTTAGATGCCGAGAAGGCCTCTGACAAGGTCGACTGGTCTTACTTGGAAGCCACTCTACATAAATTTAATCTGGGACCCGATTTCATTCGTATGGTGATGACCTTATACTCTAACCCTTCAGCGAGAGTAAGAGCAGGTGGGTGCCTGTCGACTTCATTCGATCTGAAACAAGGCACAAGACAGGGATGTCCCCTTTCTCCCTCCCTTTTTCTTTTAGCAATCGAGCCCTTCCTTTATCCTCTCCGGAATAACAACCTAATCAAAGGAATCTGTTTTGGAGGTTTCACAGTCAAAATTTCGGCTTATGCCGACGATGTTTTGGTGGTTTCCGAGAATGCAGAATTGGCAATCCCGGCTTTGATGTCCTTTATTGCAGACTTTGCAGAAGTGTCAGGTTATAAACTCAATAAGGATAAGACAGAGGTAAAACTGCTTAATAATAAAGGTGACAAGAGCATTTAGGGGGATCGGGCTTGTGTTGGCAACCGAAGAGCTTTAAATATCTAGGTATAGAGTTTGAGAAAGATTTAATTAGCACTCTCAAAATTAATGACCTTTCCCTCCATAAAAAGATATCCTACCTGTTGGATGGCTGGTCCCCGAAATGTTTGTCTTGGTGGGGCAGGGTGGAAACTCTGAAAATTATGATCACGCCCCTTGTCAATTATTTAATAAGTATGCTACTTATGCTACTCTCTGATGATTTCCTCACCAAGATATACAAGCTTTTTAATGCTTTTTTGTGGCAGGGAAAGAAACCAAGAATCTCCTTGCGGAAAATCCAACTTCCAAAAGACAAGGGGGCAATAGGTTTACCAAATTTTAGATGCTACCAGACGGCTTACCTATGCAAGCAAGGAGTGAATTGGTTCCAAGCACACCAGGACTACACTCCTGTATGGGTCCAAGTCGAGAAGTCTATCATCAACAACTTACCGCTTTCCGCCATAATGTCGATGGATATCACAGTCTTTCCTCACTCCAAGTATATATTTCTCAACACTAAAATGGCTCCTCTCACCCTAGAGAGACATTGTAAAGTTAAAATCAAACTTTCCAAATCCAACTTAATCTCGTTTTGGTTCAATCCGGCCTTAAAAGATGAAGGCAAATACCTCTTTTGGGAAAATTGGTCTAAGAAGGGGCTGAACTTACTGAAAGATATCTACGAAGGGTCTTCACCTCTAGCTTTTGCCACCTTACAGACACGGTTTGATCTCCAGCCACTTGATTTTTATAGGTTCCTACGTCTCAAAGCCCTTGTCTCTGCCAGAGCCATCTTACCATACGAACCTACATTTTGCAAAAAATTACTTCAGTTCATGTCACTGGGCCACATGGTTTCGAAAGTTTACAAAATTCTCTCCCCTATGCCTCAGAAAGCACATAGGAAGTGCGAGCTAGACTGGGAAAAATAAACTAACTCCTCTAATATGGTATTCGATTGGGACAAGATTCACCTCACTCCTTTTTCCAACAAAATATCTCCGATACTCTCTCAGACCAAATTTATGTTGATAAACAGATCGTACTGGACCCCAGACAAACCTTTTAAGCTCAAACTCCTTGATAGCCCCCTTTGTTGGAGCTGCAAATCCCACGTTGGTGACCTGCCCCACATGCTCTTTCACTGCCCGTTACTCCAAACGTTCTGGGATAAGATTTATAACTATATTCAACGAATCTTCCACTATCGGCCGGCCAGCGACTTCGCATATGTCTTACTGGAGCAACTAACCAGAGAATAACAAAGGAACATGATAGACACCTACTGGACCTCATGCTCACACTGGCATGTAAAGTCATCCTGAATAAATGGAAGAGTGCTTCCGATGTTTCTTTTAAAATTTGGCAGGAATGGCTGCCTTCATTGAGGGGTGCAGATCATGACGTCCTCCACTCATCACCTTGGCGAAAACCTCATACCAAACTTTGGAGTTCACTTGACTCACTGGAGCTTTGCTACGATCCGCCTTAGGCTTGTTTAGTTGTTATTTCTCCTGATTCATACCTCGTTTTTGTCACCTAAATGGGCCTATTTCGGCGCTGTGAACCCGCTGTCTTGACCTAAGTTTACTGTCAAATGTTATGCTGCTGCTGTCTAGTTTTCTTTCCCTTCTGCTCCCTTCCTTCAGCCCACCCCATTTCTTTATCTTATCCCCCCGCTTTCCTTCGTTCCTCTCCTTCTCTTCCTATCTTACTTTACATTTGTTCTCCAGGATCAATATCTTATGCATGGATAATATGTTCGATGCTTATCGAATGTGTACTATCTGTTCATGACTTGTTATATTTATTTCTCCCGTGATATGTATCTTAGTTATATTATCCTCATGTATGTATCTTATGTGTACACCCATGCATTATTCTCTGTCTCCTTTTCGTTTCTTTTTGTACTCTCTGCATTCTTAAATAAAAAAGATTTGAAATAAAAATATGTTTGCCTGTCGATATGAAAAATTGATATTTAGACTGTTTACCGTGTCCGGAACTTCCAGCCGGGGTCCCTGTCTTTGATCACTACCCGATCTCCCACTCTTAGCTGGGGCTCTTGTGCCCGATGGGCCTCGCTGTCCTTGCAGTTCGTCGTCTTCCTTTTTGCCTGTACTGCTTCGTTGTCTTGCTCCGAGTGCTCCCACGTCAGATCTGACGGGATACTGTCTTGCGGGGGCCGCTTGAATAGCAGGTGAGACAGCGCACACTTGGTGGTGCTGGATCACTGAAATATTATCGACGGACACATTATCGACTTACCAAAATATCGTTGACAAATTATCGAGAACAAAAATATCGACTTACTATACTTATTACACAAACTACAAAAATATCGACTAAAAAATATCGAGTACTAACTATATCGAAAACATAAATATCGCTTAAAAAAATATCGACTACAATTATATCGTTGGACATGAAATTAGCCCTAACACTACAAAAATATCGACTACAAAAATATAGACTACCACAATATCGTAAAAAAAATAATATCGAGTTCATGTTTGCACACTTTTCTTTCTAAAATACCATCTTTATCATCAATAAAAGTCATTTCTCTGTAAAAAAAACTTTTCACATATAATACCTGTTTCTTACATAAAATTACTATTAATCCACATTTACTATACATTCTATTACATGCATTTTATCATTTTCTATTATTCTTTGCATTTAACTAACATTTTCATTACTTATTTTCACATATAAATATATTTCATTTAAACACGAACCTGCTTTAATGCGGGAACAACCACATACCACCATTCTCACATCAACAAACACTCCAATTAACTTAAAAAAATTCAAACTAGCCTATACTATGCTTCCTTACATCCTACAACCAATCAAATCAAAGCACACATAACACATATACTATAAAAGGGCTACATGCATTCTACCATTTGTTGCTGCTACCTATCTGGAAAGTAGATGCCAACACTTTGAAGATTTTGTTGCAGAATAAACATCTTTAAAGATCCAGCTTACTAGCTAATTAATCAAGTAAGTAACACAGCATTTTAGTAGAAAACTACATTAGAAGTGCACTATTTTCCTTACATCTCCTAACTCTTAGACTTATTTTATTTTCATGTCTTCCTACTTTTCTGATAGAAACTACTCCAACACAATTCCTATTACATGGTCATATTTCTTCATGTGCAAAATCAGATAGTAAGTATATAATAATTCTCTGTTACACACCAACTGCTTTGTTTAAACACTAATTTACAAGAGTATTTATTTTTCATTGACATTATATTTACAGATATACAGAAATGGTGCTATTTCTACAGCAAAAACGATAAAACTAACCTAATTACACATGTAAGTATAGATGTGTTTGTTATAAAACGGCCAATTTCATTAATGCACATTTTTAAACAACATATCTTGCTTTTTACATCTTCCCTATAGATCATTTGAAAAATCCAAGATCAACTATAGCAAAACACAAAAATACCCTTCAGAAAAAAGTAAGTATAATTGTTATTTGCTAAAATGTTGGCACAAAAAACGCTAACTATATTCTTAACACCATGTTATTTATTTTAAATTGCCTCTACAGATATTCAGAAAACATCATACATCTATTCTACATATCATATGAAAACATCGTACACAAAATATACCAATATAGAAGAATCGCCTTGTAAAAAATGTAAGTATATTTATCATTTCTCTAAAACTGCCTAAAATAACACAGTCTATGTTCTTAACAACATCTTATCTATTTTATATTTCCTCTACAGATATTCTGAATACATCATACAGCTATTCTACCTACAACAAAGAAAACGACATATTTAGAAGTTAGTATACGTTTAAATCTGTTACATTTCCAAACGGTTCAGTATTAAAATTATAATATTTTGCTTTTATTTCTTCTATCTACTCTACAGATCATACCTGTACTAAATTGATGAACTCCAGCAATTACTACTATTCTACTATTTAAACAAGTAAGTATATGTAATGTTTACATCAAATGCACTAGTAGACAAAAATGACAACTGCTTTTGAGTAGGAAATACATTTGTTATATATAAACATTAACGTTGTTTTTCTATATTTTCATACCAACAGCAAATAAAGACATACATACAAGAACATCATTCAAAAGACATTTCTGCTTCTGTGACTACTACTTTGATTAACTGTAAGTATAAATGCATCACTAATGATGTTAGCACCACATAAGTAAAAAAATGTGTACTGATTTTGTTTCTTTCTACTCTTTCCTAGAACAAGTAAATCAAAATGACTGAAGGTGCAGAATTTGTCATGTCTCAGAAAAATAAATTGCTATTATGCTACATGGGTTATGTGTATAATCAGGAGAGACAAAGTGGTAGAAAGGTTTTTTGGAAGTGTACACAATATTACTCCAACAAATGTTATGGGAGGGCCACTACCAAGGAAACTAATGTGCTATTTACTAGAGAACATAATCATCCCCCAAATGTCACCGAAATAGAAATTAGAGATGCCTTAGAAAGTATTAAAAGTGCTAGCACACAAAGTGACAAACCCACCACCCAAATACTTAAAGAAGAACTGGTAAAAATCCCTAACCATGCTTCAGGGCAACTACCCTCTATTGATTCCCTGAAACGCACAATTGCACGCACCAAACGACTCACTAGCACAACCCAACCCAACCCAACTTGTTTTGAAGAAATTATTATTTCACCCGAAATGGCCATCACACACAATAAAGATAAATTTATTCTTTTTGATAATGAAAGCAGTACAAACAGAATAATTATGTTTGCAACTGCAAGTAATTTACGAAAAATCCAACAGTGTCCCCAATGGATGATGGATGGAACATTTAAACCCTGCCCAAAACCGTTTTACCAACTGTATTCCATCCACGGTTTATACCATCATTCTAACATACCTTTCATTTACTGTTTGCTACCCAACAAACAGCAAACAACCTACACCGAAATTTTAAATGTTCTCAAAACGGAAATCAATAATTATTTTCCCGAAAAAATAATTATTGATTTCGAATTAGCTATGATAAATAGCATTTTGAGAACATTTCCCCACACAGCAATCCAGGGTTGCTATTATCATTTTAATCAGAGTATATGGAGGCATCTCCAAAAATCTACTTTAAGTGTACTATACTCTACAGATAGCACCTTTGCCTATCAAGTTAAAAAGTTAATAGCCCTGGCCTACGTCCCTGTTACAGATGTTGCTGAACATTACAATTTATTAATTGACAGCGCATATTATAAGAGGAATGAGGATAAGCTAACACCATTGCTAGACTATTTTGAAGACACTTGGGTGGGAAGGTTGCACAGATCAGGACATCGACGCCAGCCCAAATTCCAAATCCCTTGGTGGAATGTCTATCTCAGTACTTTAAACCAAGAGGCGAAAACCAACAACAGTGTTGAAGGGTGGCATAATGCTTTCCAAGCAACTACAAACAGAGGCAAACCCACATTCCACAACCTTCTTGAAGCTTTGAAAAAAGAACAAAGCTATCAGGAACTAAGAATGGAACAATCAGTGTCACAAATAGGGCCCAAACTCACTAAACAAACCCAACAAATGTTCCGACTACTTCAAAGTCAAGTCACATTATACCCTACAACTAGAGGTTTAGAATACCTGGCAATAATAGCAAAAAGTCTTCTATAAAAATGTCAAGTAAATATACGAATGTCTTCTTACAATACTAATAAAAATCACATGTCATAAACATATATAATGAATTATAAATAAAACATATTTGTTTGACAAACTTTTAAAAAATATGTAAAAAAATTCGTAACAAATATGCAATGTTTATAATTTTTTATAACATACACATAACATTAGAAATCGACATTTCCCACCCAATCAAAATTGTAAAATAAATACAAAAAATTTTTGGAATTAAGAGACGCAATCAAGGAAAAATCAATCCATACAATCCAATCCAATATCTTACTATTCCAATATGGGAAACCCTCAAAAACCCAAAAATAAATTGTAAAACGTAAAAAAACGCTCCAGGAAATCCCGAAAACAGTAGTGTGTACACGTTAGGATTTAAAGTTATATACACACAATTTTAAAAAAACGGTCACGCATATCAAAGTATCAATCCGATTCGAAACCCTCCAAAAAACCCGAAAAAGGTTTAAAAAGTGAAAAAAACGCTCCAGGCAAACACGAAAAATAGGAGATAAAAGTCAAAATATAAGCATAATAACTTAAACATTTGTTTCTCCGTTAAAAAACACGCTTCCTTCCATGTAGTTTTCATGCGAGGAACCGAAACCTGTAAAATAACATACATAACGAAAGCCACCCACAAATACCCCCTTCACATTTGTAAATATACTAACAATTAACATTAACCATGTAAGAAGACATTTCCGAACAATTAAAATTAGACTTGAAGGAAAAAAAGCACGACACATCTATAACGCAGACTTTTCACCCAAACGCTACTTAAACTAATAATACATACACCAAAAAACACTACAGAGTTTGATTACACCCTCAAACATGACCACTTACTTATAATTAGTATTACAAAATAACCTTACCTCTCTCCAAGCGAAGCAACTCCCAACCGCGAGCTTCTCCAGTCCTGAATGGAGCGCAATAACCTTACGCGGTAAAAAAGTAGTCCCCTTAACCCATTTGTGTAAAATGATAATAGAATAAACAATGTGAAATAAAAAATATATAATACATACACATGTATAATGTAACAAATTAATACACTATACTCATGACAATTTTCCTTTATTAACAAAAAATAATATATTTAATATTAATTAATATATAATATGTATTATATATTAATAATATAAAATAATTATGTAAAACTTTGAATAAAAGATGTAAATATTTAGTTATTCCGTATATTTATAAGAATAATTTTGTGTATAATTTTTATAAAACATTATAAATGTTTATGGGAATAATTAATAATGATAAATAATATAACTTATTTATTGTTATTAATATAACAAGTAGAACCATTTAGTATATAAAGAATGCCCTGAAAAAAGTCTCTATTTTATCTGTGAATATATATATTTTTGTTAATAATCAATGAATGTTTATGTTTATTAATTAATCATAATAATAATTATTAAAATAATTATTATTTTTATTAATTATTAAAAAAAGATTATATAATTATTTCTAATTATAACAAAATTATATAATTGCTTTACTAATATTTGATAAATACCAGATATTATAATTAAACATATTGTTTCCCTATACAATTATAAACTTTACAACCAAAGCGATTTATATGTTTTATGTAAAAACAACATTGTGTGAAATATACACCAAGAAAATTTATTTTGGTATTTCAATTTATCCTAAGAAATGTAATAATAGTCATGTTACTTGTTACAAAGAAATATGTATTATATATTTTATTATATTAATATTTAATATTAACATTATTAAATATTAATGTAAGAAATATATAACAAATCATTGTTTAATGTATTTCTATATAAATACTTTAAATTGTAAATGACTGATGGGAATATGTAAAATTTACTGAAAGAATCTAGTAATCCAAATTATTGTTTACATTGACCACATGTATATAAATGTAAAGATGTTATTGTGTGAATAATAAAAGTAAAAAAAAATGTGATGTTATATTTGTTTTTGATTTTATTGTAGTACACAATAAAAAAAATAAAAATTGTTTAATAAACTAATTTGAAAACATCTATGTTGCATAATTTTTTATTATTAAAATACAGTAATGAACAAATGTATACAAATGTGCTGCACACTGACCAATTTTATATGTATTGTTACTACTCCAGTCAATCTAAAATCATAGAAGCTGCAGGACACTAGCAAAAATTATTTTACTATTCCTACTACACTCAAGGTAATACCATAAAATGTGGTGGAGACTAACCAATGTATTTTTATTAATCCAACTCCAGTGTTGGTAATATTACTGATGGTGCTGGACCCCAACCAATTAATAATTAGAATTCCAACTCCACTCTAGCTACTGTCTGGAAACATGCTAATACATAAATAGTTTTTATCTAAATAAAGTGTACTAATGTAAAGTTATAATAATATCTATTTTCGTGTGATAAATTTAATGTATCACTGTTAAGTTAAACTATACATCAGCACTCTAAAATACCCAAAACTGTCCCAAAACACTAAAAAGACCCCTTGACCCTAAAGGCCAAAACTGACCCAGAACACTACAAATACCCCTTTATCAACAAACTGAAAACTGACCCTGAACCCTACAAATACCCCTTTACCCACAAACTGAAAACTGACCCTGAACCCTACAAATACCCCTTTACCCACAAACTGAAAACTGACCCTGAACCCTACAAATACCCCTTTACCCACAAACTAAAAACTGACCCAGAACCCTACAAATACTCCTTTACCCACAAACTGAAAACTGACCCTGAACCCTACAAATACCCCTTTACCCACAAACTAAAAACTGACCCTGAACCCTACAAATACTCCTTTCCCAACAAACTGAAAACTGACCCTGAACCCTACAAATACTCCTTTCCCAACAAACTGAAAACTGACCCTGAACTCTACAAATACCCCTTTACCCACAAACTGAAAACTGACCCTGAACCCTACAAATACCCCTTTACCCACAAACTGAAAACTGACCCTGAACCCTACAAATACTCCTTTCCCAACAAACTGAAAACTGACCCTGAACTCTACAAATACCCCTTTACCCACAAACTGAAAACTGACCCATAACCCTACAAATACCCCTACAACCACAAACTGAAAACTGACCCTGAACTCTACAAATACCCCTTTACCCACAAACTGAAAACTGACCCTGAAACCTACAAATACCCCTACAACCACAAACTGAAAACTGACCCTGAACCCTACAAATACTCCTTTCCCAACAAACTGAAAACTGACCCTGAACCCTACAAATACCCCTACACCCACAAACTGAAAACTGACCCTGAACCCTACAAATACTCCTTTCCCAACAAACTGAAAACTGACCCAGAACCCTACAAATACCCCTTTACCCACAAACTGAAAACTAACCCTGAACACTACAAATACCCCTTTACCCACAAACTGAAAACTGACCCTGAACCCTACAAATAGCCCTTCACCCACAAACTGAAAACTGACCCTGAACCCTACAAATACTCCTTTTCCCACAAACTGAAAACTGACCCTGAACTCTACAAATAGCCCTTTACACAAGAACAGAAAACTGACCCTCAACCTCAAAAATACCCATTTACCCACAAACTTAAAAATTTCCCAAATCCCACTAAATACACCTTCACTCACGACTACCAAAATTACCCTGAACCCTAAACAATTAACCTATAACAAAAACTATGAAACTAAGCCAGAACACTATAAATAATAATGAACACAACATTAAACATAAATATATAAAAAAAACAAATATTTTTCAAAAAACTATTATAAAATATATTATCACATTACCTATAATAATAATTTAGATTAATTAATATTGTTTAATTCCAATTAATTAATTAACATCAACATTAATTAACACATTACATTTAAATGTATACAATTAATGTAATTAATTCATTATTATAAATTAATTACCAATTAATTTATTTAAATGATATGCAATATATTAATGACATCATTAACTAATTATAATTAATGTGTTAGCAATTAATAAATGTAAATAATATACTAATTCTTAATACAATAAATCACTAATTATTATTAATTAATAACCAATGTATCAATGAAAATCATATACAAAATATTTTTTAAAATATTAATTAATAATAATAAATTAATCAATTAATCAATTAAATTATATGCTAATTAATCAATTAAACAATTAACTAATTAATATTAATTAATTACCAATTACAATCTAATTAAAACAATTACCACACATATATTAACTAATTAATTATTATTAAATTACTTCCCACCCTATTCCCCTATAAACCCACAACCCGCTCCTAAACATTAATACAATAAATCACTAATTATTATTAATTAATAACCAATGTATCAATGAAAATCATATACAAATTTTTTTAACAAATATTAATTATTAATAATCAATTAATCAATTAATCAATTAAATTATATGCTAATTAATCAATTAAACAATTAACTAATTAATATTAATTAATTACCAATTACAATCTAATTAAAACAATTACCACACATATATTAACTAATTAATTATTATTAAATTACTTCCCACCCTATTCCCCTATAAACCCACAACCCGCTCCTAAACATTTGGTACTATTTATTTATATATTATATATATATTATTTTATAAAATCAATATTTTCTAACATTTTCTCGATATTTTTTACTTTCACTGTATTTCGATATTTTGTCTAGTCGATATTTTTAAGTCGATATTTTTGTATTCGATATTTTTGGGTCATTTTTGCAGTCGATATTTTTTTCAACGATATTCCTATAGTCGATATTTTGTTAATGTCGATATTTTTCCGTCGATATTTTGTCCATTCGATATTATGTAGTCGATATTATGTCCAGTTACCGGTGGTGCTGATAGGCGTTTGTCGATAGGCACCACGGCACTGGTACAGTGGCACCTCCGCGTCTTCACCTTGGTCTACGGCAATATGCAGTGCTTGGTTAAGTGTTCGCATCAAACGTTCCACCTCCCCGTTGGCTTGAGGCCACAACGGGGTGATCTTCCTGTGATGAATCACCTTGTTTTCGAGGTACTCTTCGAATTCCAGGCCCTGGAACGGAGGCCTGTTGTCCGAATTGATTTCCTCTGGCATCATTGCGAATGTCTTGTCCAGAACTCTCATTACATGTGAGAACGCTGTTGATGCCACCACCTCCACCACAGGAAACTTTGAAAAAAAGTCGACCATGACCAGCATTTGACGTCCGTCGGAGAAACTCCCAAAGTCAAAACTGACTTTTTCCCAGGGGGTCTTGCTGCGTTCTACGGTGATCACTGGTGCTGGCACCAGATCTCCCCCTGTGACGGTGCAGGCATGACACTGTCTCACCATTTCTTCCACCATGTAGTCCATTGCCGGGAACCAGACTTTGTTCCCCAGCCGGACCTTTGTCTTGGCCATTCCCTGGTGCCCGACATGCGCCGTGTGAGAATACGTTTCTGCAACGGTTCTGGAATTACGAACAGATGTCTTTTCAAGACGACCCCTTGCTCCCCCACACTGAGTTTGTGGCGCACTTGCCAGAGCTGTTGTCGAGCGTTGTTGACCTCTGTCCAGAGAGTACGGGTTCCGTCCATGAAGTGTGCCCTGCCATTGTTCACCAGTGCGGTTTTCACCCGGGACAGTGTCTCATCTTCGCCAGTGACACGGCTGATTTTCACGAGTGTCATGGCTGTGGGGCACTCTCTTCGCGACACCATCTTCACGAACGCTTCTGCATGGAATGCATCTGCTGAGGACCCCTAGAGGTGACATGAACTCAGGGTGGGGTCCATCATCCCCTTTTGTATCGCTTTGTTCGCCCTAAGTGTGGCAGGGTATGCTCAGACGTGAGTCCCTTGCTCACTTGGCCACTGGATTCAAGATAGCCTGGCTGATGAGGATTATGAATCCGAAACCGGTCCCAGGATGCTTGTTTCCGGTCCATGGAAGACATGGCTTGGCAGTTCGGGCTGGACTGTTCCCATGAGGCACAGGGTCAGACTGATTTGCATATAGCCATGTCTGAAATGGGGTGGCTGAGTGGGCTAAAGAATGGTGATGGATTAAACCCAGATCAGTTGACTGGGGGTGAGTGTTTGATTTGCTCAAACGCTCCGTCCATCATCCCCTTTTGTATCGCTTTGTTCGCCCTAAGTGTGGCAGGGTATGCTCAGACGTGAGTCCCTTGCTCACTTGGCCACTGGATTTAAGATAGCCTGGCTGATGAGGATTATGAATCCGAAACCGGTCCCAGGATGCTTGTTTCCGGTCCATGGAAGACATGTCTTGGCAGTTCGGGCTGGACTGTTCCCATGAGGCACAGGGTCAGACTGATTTGCATATAGCCATGTCTGAAATGGGGTGGCTGAGTGGGCTAAAGAATGGTGATGGATTAAACCCAGATCAGTTGACTGGGGGTGAGTGTTTGATTTGCTCAAACGCTCCGTCCATCATCCCCTTTTGTATCGCTTTGTTCGCCCTAAGTGTGGCAGGGTATGCTCAGACGTGAGTCCCTTGCTCACTTGGCCACTGGATTCAAGATAGCCTGGCTGATGAGGATTATGAATCCGAAACCGGTCCCAGGATGCTTGTTTCCGGTCCATGGAAGACATGGCTGGGCAGTAAGCGCTGGACTGTTCCCATGAGGCACAGGGTCAGACTGATTTGCATATAGCCATGTCTGAAATGGGGTGGCTGAGTGGGCTAAAGAATGGTGATGGATTAAACCCAGATCAGTTGACTGGGGGTGAGTGTTTGATTTGCTCAAACGCTCCGTCCATCATCCCCTTTTGTATCGCTATGAACTCAGGGTGGCGTGACAAGTAGTCGGCCGGGTTGTGAGCCCCGGGACAAAACATGACTTTGAAATTGTATGACTGCAGCTGCACCGCCCATCGCTCAATCCTTGGGGGTGCCCGCCTGGACAATCCTGCGAAGAGCGGGAGTAAAGGCTTGTGGTCGGTCACCACATGGAACTCCTGACCGCACAAGTGGAGGTGAAAATGTTGACATGCCCATTTGATAGCCAGCGTCTCCCTCTCGATCCCCTTTTGTATCGCTTTGTTCGCCCTAAGTGTGGCAGGGTATGCTCAAACATGAGTCCCTTGCTCACTTGGCCACTGGATTCGAGATAGCCTGGCTGATGAGGATTATGAATCCGAAACCGGTCCCAGGATGCTTGTTTCCGGTCCAGGGAAGACATGGCTTGGCAGTTCGGGCTGGACTGTTCCCATGAGGCACAGGGTCAGACTGATTTGCATATAGCCATGTCTGAACTGGGGTGGCTGAGTGGGCTAAAGAATGGTGATGGATTAAACCCAGATCAGTTGACTGGGGGTGAGTGTTTGATTTGCTCAAACGCTCCGTCCATCATCCCCTTTTGTATTGCTTTGTTCGCCCTAAGGTTGGCAGGGTATGCTCAGACGTGAGTCCCTTACTCACTTGGCCACTGGATTCAAGATAGCCTGGCTGATGAGGATTATGAATCCAAAACCGGTCCCAGGATGCTTGTTTCCGGTCCAGGGAAGACATGGCTTGGCAGTTCGGGCTGGACTGTTCCCATGAGGCACAGGGTCAGACTGATTTGCATATAGCCATGTCTGAAATGGGGTGGCTGAGTGGGCTAAAGAATGGTGATGGATTAAACCCAGATCAGTTGACTGGGGGTGAGTGTTTGATTTGCTCAAACGCTCCGTCCATCATCCCCTTTTGTATCGGTTTGTTCGCCCTAAGTGTGGCAGGGTATGCTCAGACGTGAGTCCCTTGCTCACTTGGCCACTGGATTCAAGATAGCCTGGCTGATGAGGATTATGAATCCGAAACCGGTCCCAGGATGCTTGTTTCCGGTCCATGGAAGACATGGCTGGGCAGTTCGGGCTGGACTGTTCCCATGAGGCACAGGGTCAGACTGATTTGCATATAGCCATGTCTGAAATGGGGTGGCTGAGTGGGCTAAAGAATGGTGATGGATTAAACCCAGATCAGTTGACTGGGGGTGAGTGTTTGATTTGCTGAAACGCTCCGTCCATCATCCCCTTTTGTATCGCTATGAACTCAAGGTGGCGTGACAAGTAGTCGCCGGGTTGTGAGCCCCGGGACAAAACATGACTTTGAAATTGTATGACTGCAGCTGCACCGCCCATCGCTCAATCCTTGGGGGTGCCCGCCTGGACAATCCTGCGAATAGCGGGAGTAAAGGCTTGTGGTCGGTCACCACATGGAACTCCTGACCGCACAAGTGGAGGTGAAAATGTTGACATGCCCATTTGATAGCCAGCGTCTCCCTCTCGATCCCCTTTTGTATCGCTTTGTTCGCCCTAAGTGTGGCAGGGTATGCTCAGACATGAGTCCCTTGCTCACTTGGCCACTGGATTCAAGATAGCCTGGCTGATGAGGATTATGAATCCGAAACCGGTCCCAGGATGCTTGTTTCCGGTCCAGGGAAGACATGGCTTGGCAGTTCGGGCTGGACTGTTCCCATGAGGCACAGGGTCAGACTGATTTGCATATAGCCATGTCTGAACTGGGGTGGCTGAGTGGGCTAAAGAATGGTGATGGATTAAACCCAGATCAGTTGACTCGGGGTGAGTGTTTGATTTGCTCAAACGCTCCGTCCATCATCCCCTTTTGTATTGCTTTGTTCGCCCTAAGGTTGGCAGGGTATGCTCAGACGTGAGTCCCTTACTCACTTGGCCACTGGATTCAAGATAGCCTGGCTGATGAGGATTATGAATCCAAAACCGGTCCCAGGATGCTTGTTTCCGGTCCAGGGAAGACATGGCTTGGCAGTTCGGGCTGGACTGTTCCCATGAGGCACAGGGTCAGACTGATTTGCATATAGCCATGTCTGAACTGGGATGGCTGAGTGGGCTAAAGAATGGTGATGGATTAAACCCAGATCAGTTGACTGGGGGTGAGTGTTTGATTTGCTCAAACGCTCCGTCCATCATCCCCTTTTGTATCGCTCCCTCTCGATCTGGGCATATCTTGTTTCGGTGTCAGTGGGGGACTTGCTTGCATAGGCCACCGGCCTTCAGAATTCCGGGCTGTGCTCTTGGAGAAGGACCGCTCCCAGGCCAACTGGGCTGGCATCGGCAATCAGCTCAGTGCGCCGCCCCGGATGGAAGTAAGCCATCACCGTTTTGTCTAGCAGTGCTGGCTTGATGTCATTGAATGCTTTGTTGACAGCTCCAGTCCATTCCCACTTGTGGTCATTGTGTGTGAGAGCCCGGAGTGGCTCTGACATGGCAGCGAGATTTAGAATGAACCTGCCACAGTATGTGGCCATGCTGAGAAAACTTCTCACTTCCGTGGGGTTTTTTGGGGTGCTGGCTGCTCCAATGGCCGCAGCCTTCTTGGGGTCCACTAGGAGTCCCTCTCTGGTGAAGGTGTACCCGAAGAAATCGACAGACTCTTGGTAGAAGGAGCACTTTGACTTATGAAGAGTTAGCCCACATTCTTCTAGTCTCTTCTGGGTGGCTCAGAGATGACTGTGATGATCTTCCAACGTGTCTGAGAACAGCAGGATGTCATCGCTGAGGTTAATCACTCCCTGCAGACTCGACAGTGCTTCTCTGATGGAGTTTTGGAAGACTTCAGCTGCCAATGACACCCCAAAGCTGAGTCTCCTATACCTCCACAGGCCAACGTGCGTCGAGAAGGTGTTGATGTACCTACTCTCGGGTTCAAGCTCTAACTGATGGTATCCCGCATTTATATCCAGTTTCGAGAACCACTTTGTTCCATTCATGTCGGCCACTCTGTTGTCCATGGTGGGAGTAATGTGGCGTTCTCTCTTGACGGCCGTATTTGGTAGCCTCATGTCCATGCAGAGATGGATGGCTCCGGGCTGCTTGGGTTTGAGCCACGACCAGCGGGGACACCCACGTGGTGGGGCCAGTGACCTATTCAATTATGTCAAGATCTTCAAGCTTTTTCAGCTCTTCTTCCACTTGCGGGCGAAGATTGAACTGCACCCTCCGGGGCCTTATGGTGACAGGCCTCACTGTGGGTCGATGTGGAGTTTGAACTTCTTCCCCTTGAGCTTCCCCAGTCCGGTGAATAATGACGGAAACTCCTTCAGGATGGCCTCGGCCGGGGAGTCATGAATCTGGTTGGCAGAGGAGATGCGCCACAGCTGAGGAGTGTCCCTTTTCGTCCTTCTGTGATGTGGAACCTGGTTTCTGTGGTGTACTTTCCACTGGCTACTTTGGCATGGATGACTCCTCGGAGAAGAAGTGGATCCGTCCCTCTGTACGTATAGATCTGGGTCCTAGAAGGCGAAAGCCGGGGCCGTGGTGACAGGCAATCGTATTGCTCTGCATCATCACGTTGAGCGAGGCACCAGTGTCGATGAGGGTCTGAACAGCCGTGCCTTCCACGGAGACGGGGCACATTGGTGCTGGCCTTTGGTGATGGTCAGTCCTGCTGACATACGACACAACAAACACCTAGTCATCATCATTTTCAAGCGGAAGGCACCGTTGCTGCTGCTGGACCTCCCTTGTCACTGGCGAGTTGTCGATGGATATTTGGCAGAGGCGTTGCATCATGCCTCGCTGCTTCGAAGGATTCTGCCTGAACCATCCGAGGCGGCACACTTTGGCGTAGTGCTTGAGCTTGCCGCAGCGGGAGCATGTCTTTCCCTTCGCCCCACACGCTGATGTTGCTGAGTGATCTTCTCCACAGTATCCACACTGCCCCCCAGATTGCATTCTCAGTGCTTTGCGGGCTGTGTTGGGGCGTCGTTGGGTGGCCTTGACCTTTTCTTCTTTGATGTGCAGGTGCCTGGACGCATGGGATGCTGCAGCTGGTGTGTGTAGGGCAGCCTCCATTTCGTCAGCTCGAACATCCAACAGTTAGTATATCGGGCCAAGACAAGGATCTCGTCCAGCGAGATCCCAGGTTGACGCAGGATCAGCTTCTGCAGGAGTTTGGAGAGGCATCCCAGGATGATTTGGTTTCGTATCTCCTCCCTGTGATCCGTAAAGGTGCACATGCTGGCCAGCCGGTGCAACAATGCGTAAAACATGTCGTCCATCTGCGAGGACCTCCTGAACTTGAACTTCTTGAAGTTTGGGTTGAATTCGGGGTCAAAGTGCCTGTTGAGCACGGCGACTGCTGTATTGTAGTCATCGTCGTTGCCCGTGTTGGGGAGCATTTCAAAGAGGTCATAGATTTCTGAGCCTCCGTAGTCGATGAAAAGCGACCATTTCATGGTGCCATCGGTCTCTCCTGTACCTTTGAAGTAGTGACTGAGCCGTCCAACCCACGCTTTCCATCATGGCGCAGCCGTGGCAGGGTCCGAGGCTTCACTGAAAGGTGGTAGAGGTGCAACAGTCGTGTGGTTGTACCCTGGGGGTGATGCATTGGCACCCCTATCTGGATTGCTTCCCCCGGCCTGCTGGCTGGCAGCGCCAGTCGTTGGTGGATTGCTCATTGTGACCATGCGTCTGTGCGCAGGTGTGACGGTGTGGCTTTTACGCTGAGAACCCGTGGGTGGGCGTGCTTGTTATTGCGTGACCATATGGCCTTGATGGCGTAAAAGAGGTGTCTTTGCTCCCTGGCACTGACTGGCAGAGGAACAGAGCAGGCACCAGACCCTTGTCTGTGCTGATCAGCTTTGCTAATATCCCGGTGTGCCCTACTTTCTTCTTTTTTTTTTCTCCTCTTTTCTTTTGATGCCAGCGGAGTCCTCTTCTCACTCCCCCTCCTCCTCCCTATCTTCCAGGTGTGAGCCGGTAGCCGGCAGGCCAGAAATGACTGGGGCCTTGCAGCAGGTCAGGCCGTTGTGGGAGATGAGGCCTAGCAAACAGGCCCAGATGCTGGTATGCGGCGGCGGGAGGGCTGGAGGCAGGAGCAAGAGGTCCTGAGCAGGCACACTCAGCACGGTGGGAGGGGCGCCCTTGCCACTGTAAGGCACATGGCGGGATGACCCTCGCGCGGCAGGTTCTCACCCCAGACAATCGCGGCCACAGCGATCGCCACCGCCTGAATGCGCTCCCGCTTGACAGGGAGGTGGTGGGCAGGCGCAGGCACAGCGGCACTTCCAGCAGGGGCAGGCGAAGCTGGCCCCAGATGCCGCAAAGCCTCACAGAGGCACCGGGCAGCTTCAGACGGCAGACGGAGCAGAGCGATGCGAGTGGGCTCCGCGAGCTAACTGCAGGTTGCCGAGCGGGTGGCTAAACACATGTGGGGTGCGGCTGGCCTCGTCGCCAATGTGGAGGTGAAATTGTTGATATGCCCATTTGAGAAAGAGGTTAATTTTGCCTTCTTGGCCAGAAGACCCAGAGCGGTCTCCAGCCCTTTATTTATCCCCTCGGGTCGAGCCCGCCCCGAGGGGTGTATGCATGCATGAAAGTGGCTACAATGTAGGGGAGAGCCCGGGTGGCTCTCTACAGGCTTATTCTCCAAGTCTCTGAACTGAAAACCTCATGGAAGCTGGGGTATGCAGAGACACGTTTTGTGAGCGGTTGGACATAGCACCTGAGCTGTATGGTTGGTGGATTGGGTAAGAAGTAAAGAACCAGCTTTGTAAGTTCTTTTCATCTTACATATCCTGCTGAGATCTGTACTGTATTATCACAACTATACATTATGGCCAGTACGCCAAACATCGGGACATTGGAACACTGGGAGCAGTGACATTAAATTGACAACAATACTGTTTGAAAGATGGGAAAGGAAAAGCACCAATAACAGCCACCACAATTGACAAAGAGTGGGAAGGGTCTGTGCCTCACGCTAATGAATTACCTAACTGGGGCCATGGGGGCTATTGAAAAGCAGATCAATTCTGTAGAAGAAACCCCAAATTTGGAAATAGGAAATGTACCACCCATTTTCAATAATGAGCCACTAACTGAAAATGGAACTTCATTAGGGCGCATGGGGACAAACAAGCTGAGAATGATTGTATACAGAATATATCAGACCACATAACTGATAGTGATCAGGATTCTGACACACAATCACCTCCAAAGCACCCAACAAATCCGGGGGATAAGGTAAATTTGAAAGGTGCTATTAAGACAGGAGAGAAGAATCCGATAGAAACAAGACCCCCACCTACAAAGCCTTGAAAAAAAACCCACTAAGAGCCCCATTAGGATGACAGGCAGACTTTGTCCGCCCGCCACCCTATCGGTAAACGGGACTGCCCGCCATTAGGGTGGGGGTCCCGTGGGGGTAATTAGGATGTGCCCACCACAGTGGTGGGTGCATCCAGCATTCCTGTCATTGTGGCGGGCGATGCACTCAGCACCGCCCGCCACAATGCCAGGAAGGCATGTTGTGCACTTCCATGCACAACATGGCCGGCAGCGCTCAGTGCCTGCCATGTTGTGCATGGAACTTATGGGGGGGTACCATGTGCACCCCCCACCCCCACCCCCCAGAGTCCCTGGGGGCCCGCAACGGGCCTCCAATGTCTAACACCGCATGCCAAAGACATGTCTCCGCCTGTACTCCGCTAGTACTCAAATTGCGAATACCTTGAATGAAATTGGAAATATAACCACACTTGTGGAAAATTTAGATTTATTTCTAAGAGATTCACTAACCAAATTAAACAGTAGAGTTGCCCACATTAAAGAAAAATTAAATAAAGATCAGGGCTATGTGAGGGCGGATAAATCGGAAGCTAGTTATAGCGAGAGAACCAATAATCCCACTCAATACTTGATTCCCACTGTAGTGAATGAATGAATGTATTTATAGAGCACTAATTTCACTCCAAGGAGCATCTTGGCACTAGCAGAGAGTAATCGAGAAGGTAGCAGCAAGTAATCGAGAGGTTAGATATGAGGAATTGCATTCATAACGAGTGCCATATAAGAGGGAACACAATACTGTCGTGAGCAGAAAACATCCATGTTTTCAATAGCTTCCTGAAGAGACGTTCAATCAATCAATCAATCAATCATGACATTTGTATAGCGCGCTACTCACCCGGAAGGGTCTCAAGGCGCTGGGGGGGGGGGAGGGAAATGTTACTGTGCGAACAGCCAGGTCTTGAGTTGTTTCCTGAAGAAAAGATGGTCCTGGGTCAGACGAAGGTGGATGGGGAGGGAGTTCCAGGTTTTGGCTGCCAGGTAGGAGAAAGATCTTCCTCCGGCGGTGGCTCTGCGGATGCGTGGTACGGTGGCGAGGGCGAGGCTGGTTGATCGTAGCTGGCGGGTGGGCGTGTAGAAGGTCAGGCGGTCGTTGAGGTACTTGGGCCCCAGGTCGTGGAGAGCCTTGTGTGCGTGGGTGAGGAGCCTGAGCGTGATCCTCTTGTTAACGGGGAGCCAGTACAGCTCTCTCAGGTGGCCGGAGATGTGGCTGTGTCGGGGGATGTCCAGGATGAGTCGTGCGGAGGCGTTCTGAATGCGTTGGAGTATTTTCTGTAGTTTGGCTGTGGTTCCGGCATAGAGGGTGTTCCCGTAGTCCAGTCGGCTGGTGACGAGTGCCTGGGTGACCGTCTTCCTGGTCTCGGTGGGGATCCAGCGGAAAATCTGATTGAGCCAATCTCAATTAGAGCGGCAAAGTGTACCAGGCTCTTTTTCCTAGAACTGCTATGGTTTTGCCTCCTTTTGTTTTCAGACGGTAGCTGGGGACTGCTAGATAGTTACCCGAAGATGATCGCAAAAGGTGTTGTGTGGTGTAGGGGCGTATTCTTGACCTGGGATATGTTGGCCCTGATGCTTTTATTGCTTTATAATTGATAGTTAAAACTTTAAATAGGATTCTCTTGTGGATTGATAACCAATGCAGACGTTGGAGTGCTGCCGTAGAAAGGGATCCTCTGAGTAGCCTAATCACCAACCTTGCTGCTGCGTTTTGAACCACCTGTAACATTTTTTAAACAGCCTTATTTACTCCTGCATATAGGCTTTTACAGTAGTCCAGACGTGATAGAACTTGTGCTACAGCAACTGTTTTCCTAGCATTCATAGGTAGTAGGTCCAGGAACTTTCTCAATATTTTTATGGTATGAAAGCACATGCCTGCTCCAGCCAGTACTTGGCTGTGGAACGATAGGGTGGGATCAAACTTAATCCCTAGGTTCTTTACTGTGTCTGCAGTATTTGGAGGTAGAACCATGTTTTCAGGCCACCATTGACTGGGTGTGAAGAGATTGGCTTTCCCGAACAGCATGATTTTAGTTTTTGGGCTGTTACATTTCAGATGCTTGTGTTTCATGCAGTTCATGATTGCCGTTAGGCAGTGATAGAATTTCTCTTACGCTAAGGTGGAGTTTTTGTCAAGGGTGAGGATGATCTGTGTGTCATCAGCATATGTAATAGCTTCGACATCGAATGAATCTATCAGGACAAGCAGTGGGGTCATATAACGATTAAAAAGTGTTGGGCTTATAGGAAGAGCCCTGTGGCACCCCGATAATAGCTGTTTTTCTGCAGACTTGTAGCGACCGAGGGTAACCATGTTGCGTCTGTCTTCTAAAAAAGAAGAAAACCAGGCCAGCGCCTTGTTGGTAACATTACTGGTTGCAGGTCTATCTAGCAGAATTTAATGGGAGACCGTGTCAAACGCGGCCGATAAATCCAACAGAATCAGTACTGCATCTTTGCCCTGGTCTAAGGCAAGCTTTAGCATTTCCGTGGTGTGAAGCAGCACTGATTCCATTGAATGGCCAGGTCTGAAACTACATTGTTTTGGATGTAGGATGTTTTCCCTCAGCTGGAAATCATTTAGTTGTTTGTTGGCCAATTTCTCCACTAGTTATTCAGCCATGGTAACAGTGAGATTGGTCTAAAATTGCAGAGGGTGGAAGGGTCAGCGATTTTCTTTTTGAAGGTGTTTTACCGCCACAATCTTCCAAATGTCTGGTCCACTGGAGGATTCAAATGATGAGTTAATTATTTGATTTATCGACGGTTAAATGATGTCCACATGTACATGTAGTACTCTAGGAGAACAGGGATCAAAGGGTGAGCCAGATTTACAGGTGAAAATGGCTTGTCTTGATTGTTCCATGCAATTTCTTGAAAGCAAGAGAATTCTCCTGTAGTCCCTAAAAATGTAGGCTGATTGGTCAGGGGAATGTTCTCAGTAAAATCTTTCCTCAAGTCAGTGATTTTGTTCTCAAAATATTCAGCAATTTTTATCTCACACACCCTGTGATGGTATGATTTCTTGATCAAGTATTTTTTGGTTTAATATAGGTTTGTATGATGTTAAAAATAGATTTGTGATTTTCTCCTGCTTGATTAGTTTGGTTGGAGTAGAATTACATTTTCTCCAATTTAATATAATGGTGGTAGAGTCTAAGAGATGCTTTTAATGGAATAAGGTCCACTGATTCATAGCCTTGTCTCCAGATCCTTTCCAATTTCCTACATTGTCCTTGTAATTCCTTTAAGCGGGGGGTGAACCAAGAGTCCTGTTTTTTCTTGTTAATCGGGCCTTTCCTGGGGCAAGCAATTAGGGCTAAGCTATCTGCAAGGGATATCATCCACTCATTGAACCTGTCGTTATCAGTGGAGGCGATTCCCGTAAGGGTGGGTTTGCCTGCTTCGGCCATTGTTAGAAGCTCGGGATAGTTGAGCCTGCTATTCCACTTGCGACTCTCCGTGGGGCCGTGTTGTCCCCGGGAGTTCCCTACTTGAGTTTTATTCAATTCAATTCTGAATAGTGAAGGGCATCACAGGTATCCACCAATCAGGACGTCATGGAAAGGCAGCCATAAGGACCCCAATAGAAACGACAAAGAACACCTTGCCCCCTAGTCAATCTGAAAGGAAGTAGGGATGATTCTATAAGGGGTACTAATAAACGAGTTTTTAGTTCAACTCATTTCAGTAGTAATAATTACCCCAAGATCGGGCCACCTGTAGGTGTATCCGGACACAGTTTTTCTCCTGACCAGATCTGTTTGGACTTACCGCCCGCTGCTACTCCCTATATAGTTGTTTTAGCCAATGTACCAAAACTAAAATCTCAGGAAGCTGAACCTTGAGAGTCCCTAATAAATAAGGCCTTTAATTGGTTGGAAGTAAAACCAGGTTTCACTGAACCACTCTTTATGGAGTTCAAGATGTCAAGGAGGGTGAGTTGGCTTGGAAGAGATTGTTAAATCTTGGGAGGGGATTGTGTGGTGTTAACATTTAAAATCCCTCAATTAGTAGAAACAATTTTAAAGGAGAGCAGGTAATTACATGATAGTAAACCATGGCATTAATGTGTTACCGCTGGGCTATTTCTACCAGCCACCACATAATCTAGAGATGAATGACAACAGGAGATATACATATGAGATCGGTCTGCACACGTATAAGGTGCCGATTAAAAATCGGTTCGACATTCTCCCAACAATAGAGGAAATAGACTGACTAAATACATAGGCCACATGTTCAATGTTAAGATCATTGGCTAACCCTAAGTTAATAGCTGAGGCTGGTGGGATAAATCCCCGGTTACGAACAGACTCAGACATAGATAATGATATAAACAGACAATCTGGACTAACTCTGTGAGATAGTCTTAATTTGACTCTAACCCCAGATATCCCTCCCATTTTGAGTGATAACAGATCAAATTTAAATAAGGACCTTATACGAGGGACTCAGTAAGTTGTGATGTAACATTAGAGATTCCATAGGATAGGATCTGTAAGGATGACAACTTAGATGTACTTTTTTTGAACATTGCAGGTATACGTACAAAAATTACGAACCGTATATGGATTGGGTTTATAGAAAGATTTAATATTTTGTGCTTTCAGGAGACTTGGGTGGTGGATGCACTTAATATCAATGGCTATAAGACCTTCCACACCCCAGCTGTCCCCTCTTTACATGGGAGACCTAAGGGGGGAGGGCTATGTACCTATATCTCAAACCTTGTGAACATAACTAATATAGCTTTGATAGCTGGGACCTATTATCATTTTATAACTATACATATCGACAAATCGTATTGTGTTGTACTGATACATTTTTATAACAATGCCCCGCCTGACCAAATCCCAATCATTTTGAAAAGAGTGCCTAACGATCTTAATAAGTTACAAAGAGCGTTACAAAAGATGTATGTGTATTGTGGGGAAGGGATTTTAATACCCCCCTATGTCCTTTAATTGGAGGGAACAATAGTGGGTTAAAGGCCGTTGATGATAGTACCTATCCCCACTTTCCCCATACTATCCTGGGAGATTGTTTAAATGAGATATTGTTTTCAAATGACATGGGATTTGCTAATAGCTTATGTATCCCACCTGTCCCATTTGGTCAGACCTTTAATGGTAGAGGTATGAGTGTGATCATCGATTTTATTATTGTATCCAACAGACATGCCTCAAGACTTAAGAATTATAAAATACATAAAAATGCCCTGAGTGACGATTTCCCACTGAATGTGTCTTTATCTTCTGGGAAAAGTGCTTTAAAAGCCCAGGGTAATTCACAATATTTGGTACAGAATTTATCTTTGGACAAGATGAATGGATATTCTTTGAGTTGGTCTGAAGTAGTACCAATGGAGTTCACTAAGAAAATTATGACCAAGTGTCAGGAAAGTTTCTTAATTTGCCTGGAGCAGACAACTCCCCCCAATATTATATTAGAATCATATGAGCAAATAACATGTGAAATAAAGAATGCCCTAATGGTGGAAAATAAATGGGCACTTGAGAGTAAACAAGGGTGGTTTGACTTAAGATGTTCACAGGCTTACACAAATTTGAAATTTTCTCTACATATAACACCAAGAAACTGTCAGGACATAATAAACTGCAAAAGAGCCTATAATCAGGCATTGAATGCCCATAAAGGTGAATTGAAAAATCAGGCATGGCTAATCTGCACGAAGCAACGCTGACCAGGGATAACATAGCATTCTGGCAAGCGGTTAAAGGCCCATTTCTCATAGCCCAAGATACACCTCTGAGTGAGATAACTATAGATGAAAATAAATGGGTGGGCTTTTTTCTCGATAGTGTATGAACAGGTTATGGCTGAGAGCCCCCTGAACACCCCACATATTCCTCACGAGACAGTCACAACTTTGAACTATCCAATCGACCTCTGCTTTACCCTAGATGGGGTCAACTGTGCAATAAGGGCCAGCAAGGGGGGGAAAGCACCCAGTCTGGATAGTGTCCGCGTAGATCTTTTTAAATCAAATGTTTTATTATGGCTTCCTCTTTTAACACAGGGTTTAGCAGCCTGTTGCTCCACGGGGTTCATAGGGACTTGGTCAGAATCAATATGGTCCCTATATTAAAAAAAGGGGATAGCCACATCCCCGCTTGCTATAGGCCAATTTCACTATTAGATTCCTTGGTTAAGGTGGCAAGGCGCATAGTACTAAACCAACTCCAGGACTGGGCAGAAGAAAACAACATTTTATCCGAATTACAATTTGGATTTAGACAGTGTCTTGGCACGGTGGAGCAAGGATTAAACCTTAATATTTTAATGGGTAAATAAACTCTGGCCAAACAGGCAAAACTATATTTGGCCTTGGTAAACCTTATGGCAGCTTTCGAAGGTGTAATACATGCCATACTATGGAACATACAAGCTTACATGGGGGTTGAAGCTCCATTAATACACTTCTTGAGACAGCTCTATTTTGGGGCAAAAGCTAGGGTCTGCTATGGGGTCACGGGTGAATGCACTGCACCGTTTAGCATTGAAAGGGGGGTTTGACAGGGCTGTGTTATGGCGCCGTTCTTAATTAAACTTTATACCAATTGCTTGGGCCATGCCTTGGTGGAGCGGTGTCAGGACCTTCCCCAAATAAATAAACAACCTGTACATGCCCTTTTGTACACTGAGAATGCAGTGCTGATGGCCCGCACAAAATTGAGGCTCAAAAGAGTAGTGACAAATTACAATGTATCTATGGAAAATCTGGGTCTCAAAGTGAATATTTCAAAAACTTTCATCATGAAGTGTGGGAATGGGAGTTTACAATGCAGGGACATTCATATCAATAACAAAAAGGTAGAATTGACCAAGATGTTCCCTTACCTGGGCATTTTATTTGACCACAATGGCACATGTACACAGGCAGTTAAAGCTAGGAGGCTATTATTTATGAGGACCACGGCCGCCCTAGCTAATTTTGCAAGGAAACTAGGTAGAAGGCCCCCGGTGGAGCTCTTGCATATTTATAGAGCCAAATGTGATAGAACGGCTGTGTATGGTGCAGGTGTGTGGGGCTACTGCGATCTCAAGCTCAGACATCTGGTAGAGAATGCCTTTTTAAAAATTCTATTGGTGGTCCCTGGTAGTACCACCACCTATGTATGTCACTCTGAACTAGGGTTATCCTATCTTGCGGATCCAATAAAACTTCAACCCACCCTTCTGGGGCATAGGATCTGGACGTCAGCAAGCACTTCTCTCAATGGAAATATTATATTAGATAGCCTTAAAATGGAAAGGGCACTGGATATACCATGGTTGAGATACATAAAAAATGTCATGAATGATCTTGCACATCCAGAATATTTTGACAATCCAGCCTCCATAACGTCCATTAACAGAAAAGATGTTAAAACATGTTGCATGAAACATTTGGAGACAAACAAATTCGTAGCCGAGATATCGAAAACATCAGTACAGTCTAATCAAATGATACTTACTACCTATAGTATGCAGCCATATTTAAAATCAATATTAAGTGGCTATGAACGACTGGTATTGACTCATTTTAGCTTTGGGATATTCCACCATTTAGCATGTTTTACGACAATAAATGATTGGTCTAAATCAATGAGTAACTGCTCATGTGATGATCTGTCCTTACAGTCGACTATGCATGTAATTTTATTTTGCAAATTTTACAAAACACAAAGAAGGAGATGGATTCTGCCAATTTTAAGGGTATCAGGTTTTAAGACAATGCCGTCCCACATTTTTACAATTGCAATTTTTAGATAACAAATCTTTTTCAAGATCAATTGTGTCTTTTTTAAAAAGTGTAATTAAACACAGAAAAACTGTCATGGAATAAAACTGCAGAAAGTTTTGATAGGAATTACCTGTGTTGGTCTTTTTAAATGAGCTTGTTTTTTATTTTAATGCTATTTTACTCATTGAAGGTTACGATCATGAACACATATATGTTTTTTTCTTTGTATGCTTTTGTGATTTTGTATGCAAAAATCGAATAAAGCGTTCTATTGATTTATTGAAGTATATTATACATAATATTTTAGTAAAATTAAAAAGTCTTGGCTAATGTTAGGTCTAATAAAACAAAGGCACAAGCAGAGACCTATCAACATATCAGGCCCTCCTCTATGCAAGGCCTGCCATCTATTGTGCTATGCAGCTGTGGTACACAACCAGCAAGTTATGGGTGAAGCCTTGCATAGAACCTTGATGTAGAACTCCACAATGCAAATCATCTGACCACTGACAGAGTGAAAATGCTTTCCATATCTAGCAGATAGAGCGCAATTGGGAACACAAAGTTTGCTGGCCCCGCTGTATAATCCAGGCCTTACGGCGAAACTAATCGGTCCTACCAAACACACTGTATCGCTATGGCACAGGGCATTGACACGACTTAAGTGGAAAGGGGTCATAACTAAACTTACTCCATTATGGGACACTAAACAACTGGGCTGTCTTAGATCCAGCAAGGGCTTTACCCAATGGGACAATATTGGAATCACGACGGTGGGAGACCTATGGACCACTACTGGAATGGTCCCTTTCTCACACCTGCAGCAACAATACGCATTAGACCCCACTGAAACTTACAGATACATACAAATAAGGCATGCACTAATGGCAGTAATTGAGCCAGGGTCGACTGTCCCGGAATCCTCACCTCTGGAGGACCGACTTCTCACGGACTTTATGCAGACAAGCGCCACCTCACTCACATACCGCAAATTACTGAATAATCTCCCGGATCCCTTGCTCCAGCTAAAAGAGAAGTGGGAAACTGAGTTAGGCACCATGGATGAGACAGATTGGAACGCCGCGCTGGCGTCACCACGGGAGGCGGGAGTTTCGGCACGGTTCAGGCTAATACAACTCAAGATACTACATAGAATATACTACACCAGAACCACTCTACACAAAATGCACAGGGCAGAAACCCCGTATTGTCTTAGAGGGTGTGGGGAGGAGGGGACACTGCTGCACACACTTTGGGAATGCCCGGCCATCTTGAGCTACTTGCGGCAAGTCATGCGTACCATCTCCCAAGCCCTTGAAACCTCACTAACGCCGGACCCACGTGTATGCCTGCTGAATGTGTGGGACGGAACTGACTTAACGCATCAGAAGTAGCAATGGGTCACTATTGGGAACATGGTGGCCAAGCGCGACATTGCACAGAGGTGGGGAGTGGCGGAAACACCTACGCTTGCACTATGGTGTAGGACGATGGATAGACTTATGTTGACTGAATGAGCAGTGTACAAAATGAGAGCCAACCCTCGCAAATGGAACAAGATCTGGGAGGCATGGAATAGGTACAGAGGGGATCTATGCGAGCCTCTTCCTGAGGAGGAGGAAGACAGCTCAGGAGATGAAGATGAGATGGATGAATGAGACAGTAGGGAGTGGGTGGACGATCAGAGGAAGGTAGGGACCAGGTACTAGAGGTAATGCTTAGCCTGGAGTTCGGAGGGGGAGGGACGATAGCCTAGGAACCCTGAACCGGCAAGTGACAATGAGGATAAAATGTGGTGATTAACAGTGACTATTTAATCTGCGTGAGTCTAAAGTTTTGTTCTAATTTATAGAAAAGTAAGACGACATATACTCTAATACTATATCCTGAATGGCTTATTTATTTTACCAACATTTGCTGCCGGACCGGAAGGTTGTCGGCTAAATAGCTGTGTACTGTTATGGAAGTGTTGCTGAATGCGAAGTGTTGTCATTTGCTACGATGAAAAACAGCACTGTATTGATGGCAAGTCTTACACCAAAAAAAAACAAAAAAAAAAGAAAATGCTTTCCATAAGGTGGAACCTCATGACTGTAACTGGTGTTCCAATGCCTCTGTGGTGCCGCAGTTCCGCCTGCACTTATTAATGATGTGTAAATCCAGATGTGCTTTGTACACACTGTGCCTGTGGATAATGATGGACATATCTGCAAAACATAAGTGTACTAGCTAAATGATATAGGTACAATCATTTTAGTTGGACACATTTGTACAAAATTTAGGGGCATATTTACAACAGAAGCAACACCCATTGCCTCCCCTTACACGCTAAGTGTAGCGTGAAAGGGTGCCTTATTTACAAGTCAGCGTTTAGCCACATTTAGTGGCTTAAGGCTGCCTTGTAAATAAGATGAAGCCCCTATCGCCACCACAATGTTGTGAAAAGTGACATTGTGGTGGCGATAGGGGGCTTGTAAATATGCCCCTTAATTTGGCTAAAGACAGACACATGTAACATGGCTCCAATGTGAAAATTGTGCTGAGATTGATCGCACTAAATGTAATATGCAATATACATAAAGAAAAAACCTATATAAATATAGATTTAAGAATAAGAACCTCTAAAAAAAACATGCATTTTGTATTGCCCTGCCCACTTACACACACCAAACAATTTGTACATGTTTTAAGTCTATTTTAATTAATAAAAGCTAACATTGTAACATTTCAATATATAAATGTGTTTTTCAGAAAGTAACTATGTTTTTATTTATGCGTTTGCCATTTCATCATTTATATTTATGTTTCTTTTATTTTGGAGAAATCTGTCAAAGTTGACAAATATTACATAGTCGACGGTGTAAATCTATTGATTTTAATGAGAATGTTCTAGTTGTTATTGATGGTAGCAACGCAACAGATGATGGATACTTCCGTCAATGACATACTACCCATCTGCCAAATTGCCAGCCATTCACAGTGCTGACAATGGTGGTTTCTGAAGGTGGACCAAACATGGTGCATGTCTGACGTGTCTGTCATAGATGACAAACTAGTAAGACAGTCATTACCTTTCACAAAACAATGGCCTTGTATGTTAATTGATGGTAAATCTGTCTCTTTGACATACACATTTTTTAGGCCAATGAGTTCAATGGCCTCCTAACCACCATCTATAGCAGACCTCCTTCACTGTTGCTTCTCACTAACTTCTGCTTTGGCCCAAAATGGCTGGAAGTTCCAGTGACCTCCCTACAACCCGCTATACGGCCCAACAGTGAGTCAGGTAATCTAAATACATGCATTTCCTACATTTTTTATTGATAAATCGGACTAAATACATTTGTGATTGACCTGACAATCTGACCCACAATATTTGAAATGTCAATCATACTTGCTATAATAAAAGTGTCACCAACCCTAAAGTCCCCCAGTTTACGTTACACACAGGATAATACAAAACAAATGCTGTGTAGTACATTGTGTATCATAGTTTGTAGTTTGGTCAATTAGGGTCTGATTTAAAATGTGGCCGAGTGGGTACTCTGTAGGAAAGGCCTTTCTGCCAAAGTGAAGGTCCGACCCTCTGATTTACAGACGGGCGGGCCTTATGTATTTCAGTGATGGCGACCACATAGGGCCTGATTTAGATCTTGACAGTCCGACCACCGTGCGGCCGCAGCGGAGGCCCTGAGTACTCCACCAAGCTGACAGTTATCTGCCTGCTGTATTTTGAGGTATACGCAATACACAGATGACTGCAGCAACAGTGGTCTTCTGTGCTAGTGAACTGCCCACCGTCGTCTTCTTGGCTGTGGGGTCCCGCCGAGCAGATTTGGATGTTCCCTTTGGGCTGGAGGTGTCCGGTTGACAGAGTACTGATGTTGGCAACTGTGGTGATGGGGAGACTGTGAAGTAAAGCATTTTTATTTACATAAAACACATAAATGTTGTCTATGTGTACATATGTGTATGTAATGTGTACTATTCATATTTTGTACATTCTGCATTGCACCGCACCAATCTACACACACCAAGTTATGTATATCCGCACACACCACGGAAATCTACCTTCAGGTCAGTCAAAATGGGGTGCCGGTCTGGCACAGTCAAGGTGCAGCAGATAAGGGGCGCACTGGGTGAAAGAGGAGAGGATGGAATTGCGGGTTGTATCCCGAAAAAAGGTTTGTCATCACCCTTTTTCGTCACATTTTTCAACTCGAAGTAGGAGGGATTCCCACTGGAATTTCCTTCAAAATGGCCCATATCCAAATCTGGAGAGTGGGAATCCTGGATGGAGCTCCACTGCCGCCTGTTGCAATCCATCCTGCCACATAGGTGGGGAGCAAAGTCCTGGTGGAGTCATCACCCTTTTTCGTCACATTTTTCAACTCGAAGTAGGAGGGATTCCTATTGGAATTTCCTTCAAAACGGCCCATATCCAAATCTGGAGAGTGGGAATCCTGGCTGGAGTTCCACTGCCGCCTGTTGAAATCCATCCTGCCACATAGGTGGGGAGCAAAGTCCTGGTGGAGTCGGCGGGACCCACCAGCATCTAAATTGAGCGGGCGGACCGCCTGGAAGGCGGGTGGGAAGACTGCCAAAAAAGACTACTCCGTCATAGTCACGCCAACATCTAAATCAGGCCCTTAGTCTCTGTTGCTGGCAAGATCCTCTGAAGGCCCGATGGAGTAAGGGGCATCAGAGGATTTGCCATTCGGCCAGCCACCCGATTTAGAGTGGGCAGTTGAAAGGTCAGTTTGAACTGCGATTCACCACCAACTTAACGCCACCTTGTCAAAAAGGCGAAGCCCCAATCGCCACAGGAATGTCTTTAAAAGTGACATTGCAGTGGTGAAAGGGGCTTGGAAAAATGCCCCTAGGTATAGGATTTGGAGAAAGGTAGTAGCACGCACGCGCGCTATTCTGCTGAATTGTTATTCTCAGCGCTGCTGTCATTTTTAAAAATACCTCGTTTGTATTTTTTTTGTTATAAATTGTATTTCCCCTGTTTTTAAAATTATCTCTGTGTACCCTCTCACTTGCACCTTAAATTGGGCCCCCCACCGCGCTTTTCGCGGATCTATCGCACTTTTTCTTCAGCCTTCGTGTTTGGCGCCGGGCGCCATCTTGGGGGTGGTGTGGAGCCAGTGTGCCGCTTGTTTGAGCGCTCTAGCGCTCTCTTGGGATACAGGTGAGCCCTACTTAAGGCGAGCTAGGTAGTAGCTCGACCTGGAGAAAGGTAGTAGCACGCACGCGCGCTATTCTGCTGAATTGTTATTCTCAGCGCTGCTGTCATTTTTAAAAATACCTCGTTTGTATTTTTTTTGTTATAAATTGTATTTCCCCTGTTTTTAAAATTATCTCTGTGTGCCCTCTCACTTGCACCTTAAATTGGGCCCCCCACCGCGCTTTTCGCGGATCTATCGCACTTTTTCTTCAGCCTTCGTGTTTGGCGCCGGGCGCCATCTTGGGGGTGGTGTGGAGCCAGTGTGCCGCTTGTTTGAGCGCTCTAGCGCTCTCTTGGGATACAGGTGAGCCCTACTTAAAGCTCGCCCCCTGCGCGCAGCGGTGACGCGCAGCGGGAGCGCCGGACTCTCGCCGGAGTCAAGCCAGAGTCCTGCCCGTCTGCGCCCGTCTGCGCCCGTCAGCGTCCCGGAGGCTGGCGGAGCGGCGGTTGGGACTCTACTTTCAGGGATGTGTCCCCCTGTTACCACCGTTTTGCGCTATTCTCCTCGTGAGCTCCGTTCTTACGATCCCCAGGGCTCTGGCTGTCGCACTGTTTTTCCCCGACGCCATCATGGGAAATCCCGTTGCCCGGGTTGTGGCTGGTGCCCGACCCGCTCGCTCCTTTTACGGCCGTGCAAGAATATCCTTAGTGTGGGCTTCGGATGCATGCTATTAAACACCAGGTCAGCATGTAAACATGCGCAAGACATCTATGAGCTTTTAGATCTAGAGAAGCCACTATGTCTCATGCTTACTGAGACATGGTGGGGGGACTCTTCCAACCCTGATGTCGCGATGGCAATCCCTCCTGATTATAACATCTACAGGAAGGATAGAGCCAATGGTAGGGGTGGTGGAGTGGCGATAGTGGTCAAAAAAGGAACCCCTTGTGCGATCCTGCCAGCAACGGACATCCGAGGCTCGGAGACCCTAGCGTTCTCTATAAATCTATCGCCTCATCAATCCTTTAAGGGACTGCTCGTGTACAGGCCACCTGGTGCACCCGGTACCTTTTTTGAAGATCTGGAGCCGGTGCTGGTGGAGTTGGCCCTGAAAGCTGAACATGTTATTGTGGCAGGTGATTTCAACTTTCGGATGGACGATCCATCCGATCCGGCTGCCATTAAACTCTTTGAGGCGCTGACCCCGCTGGGGCTGATCCCTTACCTTCAGGAGCCTACGCACAAGAAGGGGCACACCCTTGACCAGATATTCTCGTCCTCCCCTCTTGAGGGCATAGAGATCACTCCTGTTTTATGGTCTGATCATTTTCTTGCCAATTTTGTGATCAAGGGCATAGTTAAATCTGTGCCGATCTCGGCACATCAACAGGGTCGTGTCCACAGGGCATACCATCGAGTGACCCCAGAGATGCTGGCCCAGGCTGCGGTGGTCCACCCCTGCCTCCTTTCAGGCGATCTTGACAGGGATCTGCAGACCATGCAGGACTGGCTTCTTGACAGGCTAAACGATCTTGCCCCGGAAGTAACATCCCGCCCGTCACCGAAACAGGTCTCCGCGCCCTGGTTTACCGCTGCACTGTGGGCTACGCGGCAGCAGTGCAAGGTAGCCGAAAGAGCCTGGCGGGCACAATATGATACTGCTGCCAAGGTTACCTACAAAACGGTGGTTAAGGCTTACTACCGGGACATCCGCCTGGAAAAAAAAGCTTATTTGGCCAGGAGAGTGGAGGCTGCCTCCAACTCCTGCAAGGAGATTTTCTCCATTGTGAGAGAATTTACCTCCCCCTGGTCTAATACCTCGGACGAAAAACCTTCAGGTACCTGGGCTACGGACCTTGCTGATTTTTTTACGAGCAAGATCCAACGCATCCAGGAGTCATTCCTGGCACCAGTATCTGCGGGCCAGACTGAACCTGATAACATCATATCGCCACAGGCTGGGCCAGGGGTGACGCTGAGTGTGTTTCCCCCACTCTCTGCTTCCGACTCCCTGGCTTTAATGGGAAACTTAAAATCGGGTTCACCCCTTGACCCATGCCCTGCTAAATTTCTAGCGAAAGTCGCGGAGGTGATCAACCCGCTGGCTAACCCGCTGCTAAATCTTTCGCTGAGGCTTGGTGTGGTCCCACATGCCTGGAAACAGGCGATGGTGATCCCCTTGCTTAAAAAGCCTGGTCTAGATCCGAAGGCCCCTGTTAATTATAGGCCTATTTCTCTGTTGCCGGCTCTCACGAAGGTTCTGGAAAAGCACGTTCATGGCGGGCTTTCCAATTTTCTTGAATCTAATGAGATCCTGCATGCCACCCAATCGGGCTTTCGTCCCCATTTCAGCACAGAGACTGCGCTCCTTGAGGTCTCGGAAACCATTAAAGGAGTCCTGGACTCTGGGGGCAAAGTCATGCTGGTGATGTTAGACCTGTCGGCGGCGTTCGACACCGTTCCCCATGGTGGTCTTCTCGCTAGACTTTTCGAGATAGGTCTACGGGGGACGGTGTTGGACTGGTTTTCCTCCTTCCTAGCCGGCCGCCGGCAAACGATCTGGGCTCCGCCTGATTCCGCCGCGATGCCGCCTCTGGGAGTCGGGGTCCCTCAGGGCTCTATCTTGAGCCCGACCCTCTTCAACATCATTATGACCCCATTGGGGGCGCTGGTGGAGTCGCATGGCGCCCAGATCGTATCCTACGCGGATGACACCCAGCTCCTCTTTTCTTGTAAAAGAGGAGGTGACTTTGATGGGGAGAGTATTCGGGATTGCCTTGGGGCTGTGTTTCATTGGTTCCATCTGAGCAGCCTCAAGTGCAATTCCGACAAGTCCGAGGTGCTTTTCTTCGGGTGTGACACAGAGCCAGACTGGCAGACCTGGTGGCCAATGGATATGTTCCCTCCTTCGTGTTCCTCTCAGGTTGCTAAAAATCTGGGGGTTAAGATGGATAACAGGCTAACCTTGAAATCCCAGATCCTGGGGGTGGCGGGCACCTGCTTTGGCATCCTTAGGATGCTGCGGAGGTTTCTTCCCCTGCTATCCGAGGAACATAGGGCGTTGACAGTCCAGGCTCTGATTGGGTCCAGGTTGGATTATTCCAACATTCTTTACCTGGGCCTTCCAGAGTACTTGCTACAACGGCTTCAAGTAGTGCAGAACGCCGCTGCCAGGGCAATTTTTGGTCTTAATAGGCGTTCCAGTGCCTCGGGCCTGTTGGCAACTTTGCACTGGCTTCCTATCCGCAAGCGGATCGCCTTTAAGGCATTGACCCTGGCCTACAAAGCTCTTCACAAGGGAGGAGCTAAGTACCTCCATAAGAGACTGGTCTTTTATCAACCGACCAGGTCTCTGAGGTCGGAATCCCTGTACCTGGCTGTTGTCCCTCGGGTTAAGAAAGCGCGCCTTGGTGGCCGCTCTTTTGGACTGCTGGCACCACAGCTGTGGAACTCTCTGCCGCTGGCTTTGCGGGGAGCCACTAGCCTGCTGGCTTTTAGGAAGGGCCTTAAAACGTGGCTGTTCACTCAGTAGTCTGTCTTTTGTAAATTTTCTGGCTGATTCTTCTTCTCTTTTATCTGGTGTTATGTTAGTATGTCGCAGTTTCTTCTCTTTCTCCTATAAAGCGCCGGGACACTCTTTTTGAGTAGCCGAGCGCTATAGAAAAGTTTTAATAACATAACATAACATAACATAACATAACATTTCATAGAGAAAAAAATAAAATTGACAAAAAGGGCAAACAATTGAGAATACAAGTAAAACCCAACACAATTTATCCCAGATTTCAACAATGCAAACTTTCTCGACAAGCAGAGGAGGGAATGAAGCATAGAACAGAATTTTGTTTAGAGCAGGACATTCTAAAGGAGGTGCTTGGTAGTCCTTGTAACTCTTCTGGGATGTCCCTTAAAACAAATGCAATTGGTCTTGCCTTATATGTATTTAGCTATGCAGCACATTAACCTGTGTGCTGAAACATCTACTGTTCTTTAACATGCAGGGAAGGTAAGCACCAAACTGTGTGACATGCCAGGTATGCGAACACTTGGAGAGAAATATTGTCTTTCAGCGGGAAATGGTATTGTCCAAAGCTCTGTTTGTGATATTAAATCCGGGCCTTCGATGATCATATCACTAAAAATACAAGATTTGAAAAAACGAATATTCTCTACGGGTGCTCGTGAAAGACAATTTCTTTGGACTGGAATCTAGAGAACACTAAAGTGACTGGTATTTTACTGACCTCTGCTGGTCGTTTTCTATCAAGAAAGTTAGATAGAGGCAGTTGCCAGAAAAATAAAAAAAGAGTGTTCCTCAGCAGAAAGCAATTCTGGTATTTTACTGACCTCTGCTGGTCGTTTTCTATCAAGACAGTTAAATAGAGGCAGTTGAATAGAGGAAAAAGTCCCTAAGCGGAAGCAGACAAGTCCTAGGCTGATCTCCAGAGCCCACCAAGTACATATACATTTAAGTATTTAATGAGTATATACTAAAGTATATACAAGAGGTCTTGAATGCTCGACCCAAAAATGAGGGCTAAGTGGAGGATTGTGCTGGAAAATTAATCAAATTGTAGTCCCATGTGGTCCGGTGATACCAAATACTGCTGTCATTTAGTTCCAAATTACTGAGAATCCAGCATAGTACAAACTAATTGACTAGTGCCAAGCATTCTTACCCATTTCTTTACATGACGAAAGCCAATATATTTTAGCATTTTGGTTACAAAATAAAGTTCTCTGTCAGTATCAAATACCATAGGAGTATGCCGAAAGTCCCTCCATCTTTAGTCAGAGTCTAAAGAAAGATTTAGAAAGTGGTTGAACAGTATATTAATGACTGACTAGTGACAACAAAGAAAAAAGAAGATTGCATATTAGATAGAATTACACTTGATTCATCTTGCTGACAATGGTCAGAAAGTCTCACTCAAAAAAATGCAGGACTGTAAAGGATATGTAATTTACCTTGGTCATCACATTGAGAAAGGGGCAGAGAAAATCTGAAAGAACCGTTTCTGTTTTCCTGGAGATGAGTCCTCTAACTACCCGGAGGGAAGTGAGGATGTTTTTGGGAATAGTTGGCTACTGTCATCAGTGGATTTCAAACTTGTCTTTGATTGCGAAGCCTTTAGTCGCATTGGTATCAAGGCTTTGCTACCATTTAGTGGCATATGACTTAAGGCCTTCAGAGAACTCAGAAAAAATCTTTGTAGTACACTCGCCCTCAGAATGCCTGAAAATTAGAATGAATTCTTTCACTTCTGTCATGAAAAAGGTGGATGTGCGATGTTCATATTAGTTTAGAAGCATGGAGAAGTATTGCAGCCATTGCTTACTTTTCTGCTACATTAGATCCAATAGCCATAGCTCTTCCTGACTGTTTGAAAGCTGTTGCAGCTTTTTGTGTTTCAAAAGAGTAGATAGAAGGAATTGTTACGGGTCATGCACTCATTGTGTTTGTTCCTTATTCAGTTGACATTTTGCAGAGTCCTATTCGAGCACACCATCTGACAAACAGCTGACTCAAAAAGTAGGAACAAACAATGCTGGCAGCGGAAATCCTTTTGAGTAAGAGATGCTTAAGAGAGGCAAAACCTTAAAACAAGCAATGCTGTTGCCGATTACAACCAATGAGGGAGACGATGATGAAGTGATTGTATTAATGTAATAGAATTATGTGTCAAGCCAAGACCTGGTGTCAAAGATGATCCTCTCGAAATGGCTGATCTGACTTTATTGATGTTTTTTTTCTGAGTGGTCATCAAAGAGTACTGAATGCAGATTATTCAGTCCGTTCCATTTCTGAATTGATGAAGCATGATACTTGTCTAATGAAAACTCAGTATCAAAGTTACTTGCTCTGAAAACAGCTTGCTGCCTAGCAAATTAATTGAGTTTGACAATGTATACAGACAACTTGTACAGATTGGGAGTGTAGCGAATTTTGAACAGCTATGGTTACAAAAGGGCTTCATTCCACTCGTCCCCACCATTTACTCCTCTCTCGCCTCCCGCTTCCCACTGCCCTTCCCTCCCCCATACCTACATAATGGAGGCCACAGCACAATCCCTTTGAACAGCTTCTTGTGCCAGCTCCACTTCCCTGCCTTGAGCAGGTCTTTCCTGCTGATACTGTTGTGCTGCTGATGCTGCCACTTTCCTGCAAAGCTGAGGACACACCACTTGTCTCCTGTGGTTTCTGTGCCAGTTCCAAGTCTGTCAACTGTGTATTATTTTCTAGGTTTACTGTGCCCATTTTGCTGTTTTGGTTACTTTGCTAGGTTAGCCTGTTCTATGAATTAGTCCCATGTGTGCCCATTTTAATGTTCATTTACCAGCCAGAGTAGCCTTTCTTTCCTGTTAGTTATCCTGTTTTCGCCTGCTATACGTGTTGCTAGCCATCCCACCTCACTGCTCTTTCCTGCCATTTCCTCCTCCCTGCCTCCCACTTCCCATTGCCCCTCCCTCGGGACCTACTTAATTGAGGCCGCATCACAGCCATGCAGTGGTCGCTCCAAAGGCAAGGACAAATGCGTCCATCCATGCCTGCACTTCATCTTACGACCTCACCCAGCACCCCAGCCACCCACTGTTACGCCTCCACCAAGCTTCGGGCCCTGGCCCCAGATGCCAAAACAATAACTGCTGAATCACCACCACTCAATCAACAGTAGCCCCCTTCACCTGCTACCGCTTCACCTGCAACACAGAACGGCCCACCCGCACAGGAATCCTCAACCCAGAAGATCACGAGTACCCCCGTTGTTCTCCTGAGAATTCTGCTCAATACCCGGAACCTTTGCAAGCGAGCCAAAGAAATCTGGGACTCCATCCCTGCCCTAACGCCTGACTTGATCTTCATCACATAGACCTGCCTCAATGCCTCCTCATCCCCCAACATTGCCATCATACCACCCGATGGTACAAAATGATACACAAAAAGAACACCAACAAACACAGAAGAGGCATCGCCATCATCCCCAAGGAAACTATTTGATGCACCACCACTAAAGACACCACATCAATCATGGAACACCTCAACTTCCAACTCCTAACCAACGCCAGGATGACCATCAGACGCTCCCTTACCTACAGACCCCGGGGACCGTAACCTGCATTCTGCTTTGCCATATATGAATTAATTGTCCCTCTAGCTAACACCTCCAAGCACTACACCCTACTCAGCGACCGCAACTTCTACCTTGACGACCCCAACAATGTCAACTCCAACAATCTGGTGAAACTCATGAGCAACATTGATATCACACAACTGGCCAATGGCCTAACACACACCACAGGACACATACTGGACCTGATCTTCACATCCAGCGACAGAATCAAACACAGTCAGGTCACCAAACTAACCTGGAATGACCACCACATCGTCCACTTCACCATCACAGGTGCCCCGGATGCCACCACCAAGCCCCCAAGCTCCTCTCCCCACACCTGGAACAAAGTGACTGAGACCCAGTGGGCAGACGCCCTCAACCACACCCAGCCCAATGCTGCAGCAAACTTGGTCCAGGCTGCCCACAGCTTCTTCAACTGAATCACCAAATGCGCTGAGACAGGTACCCCTATGAAGCCAGCCAAATCAAGGAGATCCTCAAGACGAGCCAGCTGGTACACACTAGAACATAGAACCATCACAGGCAAGTGCAAATGACTAGGTAAACAATGATGCCTCACCAAAACCTTCAAATCAGCCCTTCAACAAGTACCACAAAAACATCAAGGACTCAAAAAGAGATGCCCTCACAGTCCACATCGAAACAAGTGTTAACAGAATGAAGGAACTTTTCAACATCGTCATAGAGTTTTCCAGCCTCTCAGCCACCCAAACATGGTTCGCCCTTCCCAAGAACTCTGAGACACCATGTTGGAATACTTCCACAGCAAGATAGCCACCATCTACACCAACTTTGACCTGAAACCCACCAATGTCAACTTCAACAGCCTCCACCCACCCACGGACACCAGCCACTCGATCACTATATGGAATCTTTTCACCACGGAGAGCACCACAATCATCATGTCGTCATCCACCGATGTGTATCCTCAGACCCCTGCTCTCCCCATTTCAAGCATTGATCCCCACAGCAGTCTCCCCGACAGATGGAAACACACCGAGGTCAGACTCCTCCTTAAGTAACCCTCTGCCGACCCCAGCAAACTCAAAAATTACCACCCCATCTTGCTGCTTCTGGTCCCCGCCAAACTCTACGCTAAGGCCATCAACCACCAGCTCACTGAACACCTAGGAAAAAACAACCTGCTCGACATCTCCCAATTTAGTTTCGGTGCCAGCCACAGCACCGAGACGGGCCTGACAGCCACCACTGATGACATGAGATCCCTCCTCATCCGCGATGAAACAGCATCCCTGATTCTCCATTACCTCTCAGCGGCATTCAACACTGTATCCCACTACATCCTCATCAATAGACTCAACCCGCATTGACAACCAAGGGGACACCCTCAAATGGATTGCATTCTTCCTCACAGGAAGGACTCAGAGAATCCACCTGCCGCCCTTTACTTCAGATCCCAAAACCATCATCTGCGGCATACCCCAAGGATCATTCCTCAGCCCCACCCTGTTCAACACCTATGTGCCACCCCTCACCGACATCTTCAGAACCCAGGGACTCAACATCTTAACCTACGTAGATGCACCCAACTTATCCTCTAGCTCACCGATGATCCCACCACCACCAAAACAAACTTCTGCAATGCCATGATCAGTGTGCCAAATGGATTTGAACCAACTGCCTGAAGCTCAACATGGACAAGACGGAAGTGCTGATCTTTGGAAGGAACAGCTCCCTGTGGGACAACAGCCGGTGGCCCTCTGATCTCGGATCCACACCAAAAGATCACGGCTGCAACCTTGGCATCATCCTCAACAATAAACTCACCATGAAGCACCAAATCAACGCAGTTACCTCCTGCTGCTTCCACACCCTTCACATGCCCTGAAAAATCCCTGTCAACACTAGAAAGAATGTCACCCAGGCCCTCGTCGCCAGCCAGCTAGACTACAGAAATGCGCTCTGCTCCAGGATCACTACCAACCTCCTCAAGAGACTTCAGACCATAAAGAATGCAGCAGTCAGACTCATCTTCAACCTCCCCAAATGGACCTGCATGACCCCCAACCTCAAGAAACTCAATTGGGTCCCGGTCCAGAAGAGATGCCTGTCAAGCTACTAACACACGCTTACAAAGCCCTACACGACCAGGAACCAACATGCATCAACCACTACCTGAAATTCCACCAACCCACCAGACACCTGGATTTCGCCTCTCTGGCCCTCGTACACACACCCTCATCTGTTGTAGCCACAGTAGAGGTAATTCCTTCTCCTACCTTGCCGCCAAGGCCTGGAACAGCCTGCCCTCCACCTACAACAGCACCCTCACTGGCTGACTTCAGAAGGGGACTCAAAACCCCCTTGTCAACTGAGACCAGCGAAACCTCAGGACTGAACACACTTGGGGGTAAAGAGCAGCGCTTCACAAAAAAATTATTGATGGATTGATGACATCCTCTGGTTCTCCCATCAGGAATGGTTCCTACATTTTTGATTTATTGGAAGCGATCTAACAACTTAGAGAAATTTCAGGTGTGAAGTGCATAGCGCATAAGTCTGGTGATGACCTTGTCACAATGGGTCAAAAATAAGCGCAACTGTAAGATCAAATGAGGAGAAAATAATACAAGAATAAGAACAATGTAAATGTGAGCCTGATGCAAGGACTGCGAGAGAGGTAAATAATGGCAATTGTTTTTTGTTGACTCCAATACGGACACAATTGAGCTAGTTATAAGAGCTACAGGAGGAAGTGTCAGAACATGAAAAGGAAAGATGGAAATTAAATATTTGTAGAAAAATTATAATGATGTATGTGTACCCTCAGATCATCTGTATGATTTTCCAGACTCTATGCTTCACTTCATGGCATGGTATCTGCATAGACCTAGCCACATGGAATGGATAGCGTGGTCAAAACCTTTAGAAAGTAGTGGCACAATATACAATTCAGAAGTGTAGCAGAACATTTGTGACAGAGGTACATTACTTATAATCAGAACAAGGGTTAATCAGGAATTTATTTCAGTAATTATAAATGTAGAGCCAAAGCAAATTCTTGGCAAGCAACTAATGCAAAAAGGACAACCACTTTAGGACCCCAATGAGGATTTAATATGAATTAAGGCCAAATCCTTCATTTTTCATACTTATGAGTCACCCCTAAGGTAGGAATAAATGCCCATAGGACAGGGTCAACGGTATTTAAAAAGTCGAACATGTATAATCTGTGTTTTACATGTCCTGGCAATGAATAAACTACGCAGTCACTTTTGGGTCTGGCAAAGCTGGCTCTCCCACAGGTTAACACTGGTTTAAACTATTACAATTAATAAGTATTCAGTTTGGGGGTAGGTAAAACAAGGTTCAAGAGCTCATTGCAATAGTGATTTTAAATCCAACTTAATGGTCCAGTCGGATTTTATATTAATATTTTTGAAACTACACTGCTATAAATTTATAATTTTCTTGCCTAAAACCAAAAGACTTTTCTGTCATTGTTCAGCTGTCACCTGACCTCTGATAGCTCCACTGTGGTGAGATGTGTATTGCTCCTAGACAGTTGACAAAGGGCCTTTGGACTGAGGAGGAGGACTCTTATCTTGAATGGATGGCCTGGAGGGGCTGTGCCCAACCCCTATTGAGGTTCAATAGATGCCCACCTTGTGAATGGCAGATGACGCTCACACCTACACCTGCCTCTCCTTTGGCACTCCAGTCAGGCTAGCACCTAACTCAGTCGAGAGAGAGAAACTGACCAACACTGGTTTAGGGGCTAGATAAAGTCTGTCACTTCACCCACAGGCTGACCCTGGACATAAATGTGGACTCCACAGACCTCTCCTCAGAACAATTCTGGACCAGTAAAAAATCAGGAGAGGTCTGTCTGGCTGCAGAACCCTAAAGAAGACTGGGCCTGCTGAGCTTGAGCCCAGGACCCGAGAAGTGACTCCAAAATTGACTTACCGCGTGTTTTAGCTACAGGGCAACACCACACTTTCAGAGACCTCTCTGCCTTCAACGACCCAGCTGACAAGTTCCAACTAGACCTTCTCTGAACCCTGCTACTGGCCTCTACTGCAGTGAATCCTAATCCCCCAAGTGGTGCCCCCCCAGGTCCTGGACCATTGGCTGATTTTAGAGTGTACTCCTCCTGGCCCCCAAATTGCAAGAAGTAGGACATAGAAACTTTTTTACCAACTTTCTGCCTGGAGGATGGAAGGAAACAGGGATCAATGTCAAGGAAGCAGCTGTTGAATCACAGGTCACCCTCAGCCTGCTGATTTGCCCTGCTGAAGAAGGTCTGACTTCAAGAACAGTTTCTAAGTTGAAACGTAGAGGGACTTAATGGAACTGATGCCAAGCAGCAAGCCGTCAGGCCTTTCTTAGGCATAGTCTTCAGAAATTGATGCTCAGAACTGCGGGAGCCCAAGGTCCCACCAAGATGGTTCAATCTTGCAATACACCCACTTACAAGTCTTGCTGTAGAGAATTCTTGTGGCTCTGGAGAGGTTGATAGACCTTTTCCACCTTAGGCAAATTGGAGTTTTCCCAAATCAATTCAAAACATGAATGACAATTTGGAATCTGCAATCAGTCACTGATGATACTTTGGTAACATTTTCAAAACCTTCATTTATCATAAGGTTAGAATATCTGAATCTCTTTATTTTAGTAGGTTTACAGAAATATACATGTATTTGATTATAATTCAGCATCAGAAATATTCACAGTGTTTCGTACAGAAACACTGTAAGCTAACTAAAACGAACAATTCTAAATAGAACCCTTGAAGAGTTGTTCTGGAGAAGAGTGAATAGGAAAATGAACTTCTCATAAGAGTAGTTCTGGATACTCAGCCGAGTTCCTCACAGCTGCAGTAACAAGTGTAATTAGAGGTGTGATCCTTCAGTAGCATTGAACACCAAGATCCACAGGAAAAATTAAAGGAAATCAACTTTCCGTAAAGATGAGTCTCAGGGCAAGGAGATCCAGTGGTAAAACCTCATAAAAGTAGGGAGATATGTGTGTGGAAAAATGTAATTTGTGAATTGCTAACTACCTGGGAATACTTATTAATATAGATTCAGACCTCCGTAACATTTCAGTAGGTGTCCTCTGTTGGTATCCAATAGAAATAGTTCACAAGAGCATATTATCGGTCATACAATGCTTCTTCTTTAATTCCCACAGTCTATAACCTGTTGCCATAGGTTGATACTCTTGCAATAATTTTTACATGAGAGAAGGTTCTCTTTAAGACCCTCTTACCTGAACTAAAAGATGCTCTATGAGCTTGTTGCATGAACAATAGCTAATTAGTAACATGAAAGTATCTATAAATGTTATTGGGAAACAGCATTCATAAAGTCTCTAAGTCATCATTTAACATAAGCGGTTTCAAAGGCTTATTTTATTCTAACACATGATCTAACATGGTATGAGGAGATGGAAAAACATGATGTTACAGTCAACACTTTTCTGAAAGATGTCACTAATGCTAAACAGTTTTCTAAATCTCTCATTCATGTAAATGTGAGCAAGAGTCGAGTTAGAAGACTTTTGGGCCTTGTTAATATACACATTAGGAAAGGGTTGCTTAGAGCAAACAAAATGTTTTTGTTCCCTGACACATATTTATATCAATGTATTTAGTTAACATATTTCACAATTTATTTTACAAGTGTTCTAAACATTCTGCATTTATTTTTCTACAAATCGTATCGTACATAAACATTGATACAACATTTAAAGCATTTTAAGTGCAATTCTAGAGAGGTGAGTGAGTCGGTTTTCTAAATTTGTGCTCATTTCTCCCAGAACATTCCCACCTTTGTTGGACACTGCATTGCAACAATGCTCTTTAGCAACCTGCCGTCTCTGAGCCCCACTTTGGATCCAGCTTGCAGCTTGCCCCACCGACAACTTGTCAGCCACTATTTTTTATTTTATTTTCCTTTTTTAAATATTTTTTTTATTTGTCAAAAGGAGAACAAAACATTACATTTTGACAATTATCATGTAGCATCACAGAAAATCAAATAATATTATGTGTGGATGACATAGGTTACATAAAGTAAAATAATAGCAGTACTACTAGTACACTCTTTATATCAGTATCAGTATCTATACATTCCTACAAATCCTTATCTTTTGTCTCCTAGCCCCCGTTGAAGTTTGTACATGGGTGTAAATCTGCCCCATATAGAATCAAATTTCTTCAAAGACCGGAACCCTCTAGCTTTGGTCAATGCCCTCTTCCTTTCATGGGTTTCCCTCAAAATCGCCCACCATTCTGTCATTCACAGAGGTTTTGACAAGATCCAAGCCCTAGTATGGCAAGTTGAGCGGACACCAGAATGACTGAGAACAAGGACCTCAAAGTCGGACTTGCATCTTTATACCCCAGCATGATTTCAGTCACTGTTGGAGTGCAGTCTAACCCCAAACGTATGTATATGTATATGTGTGTGTCTTGTAAAGTGCACTGCTGCCCTGAGGTGTCGTGGCGCTGTAGACCGCTGGGGAACCCGTCCTGGCTATCCCTGTGAGATGGTCCCTACTGGGTATCTCCAAGGTGAAACCAGGCATCCCCGGCGTCTGTGGGGGGCCGTTGTAGAGATGAGGCAAGCTAATGCCCAGAGTTGCCGAGTGTGATCCCTGGTTAGAGTAGGCACCGAGGCGAGAATTATCGAGTCCGCTGACCCTGGTCCACGACCCTGCCGCGTCGGGAATTGAACCCTGGTCCCGGCCGTTCTCTGCTTCCGGGTCTGCCGCCTCTAACCAGTGAGCCACACCACTCCATAGTGCATCTTGTCTGGTGCCAGAAAGTCTGCCCCTCGGGACAGGTAGCAAACGTATGAACTATATTAGCAGCATATAGGCCACATTTATAGCAATTTTCCCGATCTCTACCCCACCCTCCCCTTTTACAAGCCTAACGACTACTTTTTCTTCATAAAAGTTTTTTAGTCCGAAGATAGACTTTCCTCTAAGACAAACCAGGTCCCTATAATTCTAACCACATTCTATTGTGCCCCATCTTAACATTTTACCTTGACCTTTTCTAGCATGACTAAATAATGACAGTAGGTGCTTTGTGGCTTTGGTGCTATTTTTATTTTTCAAACTTTAAAAATTCATATATCCGGTTTGACTTATTGAAGTTTAATAGTTTTGGTGTCATTGTATGTATTAATGTATTATTCTGTGAATTGATTTGGAATTTTCTTGTGTTGGGTTTTATTGCTGTTTGAGTGCTGTAAAAATACTTTACACTTTGCCTCTAAGTTAGGTCTGACTGCTTTGTGCCATGCTAGCAGAGGATTTAGGTTTATTTATTGACTCTAGTGGGTCACCCTGACATGGTCTGTGCTTATTATTTGAGGAGAATTCTCACCTATGTCAGCTAATACTCCACAACCTTTATCATTGTTCACTGACGCCATACACACTCAACACCCATAACCCATTTTTAGTGTGGGTGAAGACTTTCTTTTAGTCCATTGGTTAAGGTGCTCCTACAAGTCATCTTCCCACTAATTCATGCCCAGCATAAATGTGGAGTCTTCAGTACACTGCGAACTGAAGAAGAATAGAAGACTGGCCCTCCTGTATGTGAACTGAAAGGAGCTCTGAAGGACTGGACCTGTCCCCTTTTGTACCCAGGACAAAAAAGTAGACTCCTATTGTCACAATGCTGATCTCCTGTTCAAGTTACATCAATTCAACAAGCTACAAGAGGCCTTTTCTGCAACTGCCATTCTGACCAGTGGTTACTTAGACCTGGTCTGGACCTTGCCGTTGACCCCTGTCTAACACCCTGTGAGTCTCTAAATGCCTTCACTAAGGTCTTGGGTGCTTTAGAATTGTACTCCCGTAGTGGATTGGGACACTAAGAACTACGTCAGAAGGTAAGATATTTGACCAGGACAAACCCGGTTGGCGTATTTGACCTGTGCTCCATTGTTGCCGCCCTCAAACTGTGCCTAAGTCCAGCTCTGCTGTGCCCATTGACTATCATTGGTACTTTACGCTCCTTTGTGTTATTCCTTCTTCAAACTTTAAAAATTACCATCTCTGGTTCCCCTATTGGATTTTTGCCATTTTTGTGTTATTTGGTTTATTACAATTTACCCTATTTTCTAAATTAGGGGTCGATTAGGATGGCGGACGGAAACGGGTTCCGTCCGCCAAGGACGCGGCCAAGATACTCCCGACCGCTCCGCGGAGAAACCGCCGTTGCGATTAGGATAATAATGCCATGAAACTCCGTCCGCGGCGGTCGGAGTACATCAAACCCCGTCCGCGGCGGTCTGAGTACACCTGAGACCGCCGCAAGCGGACGGAACCTAAGAAACTCCGTCCGCCGCGGATGAACAAGACCGCGGGAACAGGCACAGCCACCTGCAGATGCTCCGTTCCCGCGATTAGGATCACGCCGCCAGTCCCACGGAACTCACCTCCATCCACGACCGCTGCGGAAACAATGCAACGAGAAACCCAGCATCCCAGCGGAAGGACAACATGGACACCATCCCTACCGTCAAACCAATTTACAAATGGCAGACTTAAGTAAATACAAAACACACTACACAGGACACCCACCCACATGAAACACCCACACCAATCACAAGCCACAATGACAACCCCCCAAGCACCTACTATTCCACACTCGCAAATCACACGCGCAAATCACCGCTTGGTGATTTGCGCTATATAAATTCCTGTACATTTACATTTACACTAGTCAACACACCCACCTAGCACCTGACTGCCATCAACCATTGGGACACAACCACGACACAGACTATAAAATTACTCCCACCCACTACCACAATCCTTTGCATCACAGCATAGCTGCTAGCAAGAGGGCCGAGACGACTGACAGCAGAGACAAAATGCACATATACTACCACCACCCAAACACACCCACCACACAAACACCCACCACACCATTGCTACACACCACACACCTGCACCTCCTTAAACAATCAACCCACACCTTGAGCACCACACACCATGGCACCCAAAAAAAAAAAAAAATTCACGGAGACAGAGTTGAAGGTCATGGTGGATGAAATCATCCGTGTTGAACCCCACTTATTCGGGACACTAGTCCAGCAGACCACCGTGGCCCAGAAAAATCACATGTGGGACAGGATAGTAACTCGGGTGAATGCGTCAGGGACCGTGCCAAGGACAAAGCACGAGATCCAGAGGCGGTGGCATGACCTAAAAACCAGGGTCAAAGGCATCTGTGCTAAAAACCATCTGTGAGCACATCACACTGGCGGCGGCACACCCCCAGAGCCCATACCCTATACTGATTGGGAGGAAAAGGTGCTGGGCATACTGCACCCAGAGAGCCTGGAAGTAATTGAGGAAGGAGAAGAGGCTGGTAAGTACAAACCAAGCACCACAAGCACATAGACATGGCCTGCCTCACACAACTGAGAAGAAAAAGCTCCCAGGCTCCAACCCATGCATGTGGGCTACATACTCACCAAAATGTAAACGACTCCCAACAGGCCCCCATGTCCACAGGGAGGGTGGTGGAGGGTGGGGTGTGTGAGAGGTCACAACTACAACTCCCAACAGGCCCCCATGTCCACAGGGAGGGTGGTGGTGGGTGGGGTGTGTGAGAGACCAGCACTACAACTCCCAACAGGCCCCCATGTCCACAGGGAGGGTGGTGGAGGGTGGGGTGTGTGAGAGGTCACAACTACAACTCCCAACAGGCCCCCATGTCCACAGGGAGGGTGGTGGAGGGTGGGGTGTGTGAGAGAGGTCACAACTACAACTCCCAACAGGCCCCCATGTCCACAGGGAGGGTGGTGGAGGGTGGTGTGTGTAAGAGAGGTCACAACTACAACTCCCAACAGGCCCCCATGTCCACAGGGAGGGTGGTGGTGGGTGGGGTGTGTGAGAGACCAGCACTACAACTCCCAACAGGCCCCTATGTCCACAGGGAGGGTGGTGGAGGGTGGGATGTGTGAGAGACCAGCACTACAACTCCCAACAGGCCCCCATGTCCACAGGGAGGGTGGTGGAGGGTGGGCTGTGTGAGAGAGATCACAACTACAACTCCCAACAGGCCCCCATGTCCACAGGGAGGGTGGTGGAGGGTGGTGTGTGTAAGAGAGGTCACAACTACAACTCCCAACAGGCCCCCATGTCCACAGGGAGGGTGGTGGAGGGTGGGGTGTGTGAGAGGTCACAACTACAACTCCCAACAGGCCCCCATGTCCACAGGGAGGGTGGTGGAGGGTGGGATGTGTGAGAGACCAGACTACAACTCCCAACAGGCCCCCATGTCCACAGGGAGGGTGGTGGAGGGTGGGGTGTGTGAGAGAGGTCACAACTACAACTCCCAACAGGCCCCCATGTCCACAGGGAGGGTGGTGGAGGGTGGTGTGTGTGAGAGAGGTCACAACTACAACTCCCAACAGGCCCCCATGTCCACAGGGAGGGTGGTGGAGGGTGGGGTGTGTGAGAGAGGACACTGAAAAGTAATGTATGTCAATCAAAACATGTCATGTCCAAAGTATTGATCATCAACATCTTTTCCCACAGGTGATCGCAATTTGACTGGTGAAACCAGCAACCCGCCGCCACACTCTCCTCACTCACATCCAGGACTCTCTTGTGACGATGCCACAGCCAGCTCCGGTGCGGAGGAGGAAGCGGGCCAATGCACACAGCCAGGGCCATCTGGCTCACTGGAAATCCCTGCCTCAACAACTGTGGCCTGTGTCACTCCTGCAACACCTGCCACAGTGAGCTGTAGACCCACCACCACCACCACCACCACCTCCACCACCACCATTACCACCACTCCTGCCTGTGCCACCCTGCCTGACCCACCGCAAGACGCAGGGCCATCAACATCCCAGGCAAGCAGGGAGAGTGGACGGGAAAGGAGAGAGCCGAGACCACATCCCCCAAGCAGGAGTACCTCACACCGGCGAGCTGGGGAAGGACACCCACCCCATCCTGCCGCTGACACTGAAAGCCCTCGGCAGAGTCCAGGCTTCCTATGAACGTGGGCATGGACACGCTGATCGTGCCCACCAGGACTCGGTTGATAACACCAATGTGTTGCGGTCCATTGAGAGCCGCCTTGGCCAAATAGTGGACCTCCTGGGCCAGCACACATCACTGTGGAGGGTATGGTTAGACCGCAACCCCCCCCGCCCCCCCTCAACCAAGTGTCCAGCCGCCACGGTCTGCAACACCACCGCCACCGCCACCTGTGCCCCTGGACATGGATGTGGCTCCTGAGCAACCTGCCCCACAAGCTGACTCCGTAGCGCCTCCAAGACGGAGGGGCCGTCCGAGGCTGGATGGAGCTGAGAGCAGTGGGGATGCTCCATCTACACGCTCAAAGAGGGGCCGACAATGACTGTAACACTGCCTGAGGCTGCCATCCACCCGCAAACTATCCTGTCCTACTACGCCAAGTATTGGCACAGGTCTGCTGGACTAGCGGGACATCACCCAATGTGGTGTCAGCACGGACATTTCATCTACCATGACCTTCAACTCACACTCCCCCACCCAACACTTACTTGTATATATCCACCAGCACCAATGCACAACCTGTAAATAAATTTCACTTACACACTCAATGATGTGTTGCCTCCATGTTTATTCACATGATTGTCTCAGAAACAGACCTGACCAGGTGCAGGGAACCATGTCGTACAGAATCCAGCCGCTGTGGGAGTGACCTAGGGAAAATTAGAGACAGCTAACACACGTCAGGTAAGTGAATTACACCCATCACAACACACAGCAGTGCAAAATTCCACAAACCACACCCATCACAAATTCAGTGGATGAGAGGACACACATCATGGAGACTTGCATGTCCAGAGAAATAAACACACATACATGCAAACATAACATACCAGAACAGGCAGCTGATGAACACCACATCCACACACCACCAGCAAACATACATAACGCATTGTCAACCGGCACAAGAGGTAGTCACTCAAGGGAAATAACGATCAATGAGCTGACGCCTCTGGTCCACACCTTCCTCCTCACCACTATCCTCATCAGTCGACATGGGTGGGATGGGAGTCCGAGGAACTTGTTGGTCTTCAGGGTCCAAGATCAGTTCAATGTTATTGCGCACTGCCAGGTTGTGGAGCATGCATCAGGCAATCACGATCCTGCATACTTTGCCTGGTGAGTAACGCAGGGCCCCTCCGGTCTTATCCAGGCACCGAAACCTGGACTTTAGCAGTCCAAAAGTACGTTCCACCACTCTATGTGTCCTTCCATGGGCATCATTGTAGCGCATTTCACCCGCTGTAGTAGGATTACGTATGGGACTCAGGAGCCAGGGCCGGTTTGGGTACGCCGAGTCGCCTATGTAGGGGGATGACAGACACAAATATCACAACCAGAATTGGTCGGTACCCCATGCCACACAGAAATCACAAATGTCCCCACAGCATACTCACCAACAAGCCACGCGTGTCCTGGACGCAGATTTGCCATCAGTTGGGGGACAATGCTGCTCCGCATGATGTGGGAGTCATGTGCGGAGCCTGGAAATCTTGCACACACATGGGAGATGATGTTGTCGGCCAGGCACACCACCTGCACATTGAGCGAATGAAAGTGCTTGCGATTCCTATATACCGGCTCACGTGGCCGTGGTGGAATGAGAGCGATATGTGTGCCATCAATGGAACCCACTACGTGTGGTATCTGACCCAGTGCATAGAAGTCTGCTTTGACAGCTGCCAACTCTGCCGGCCGTGGGAAATGGATGTAGTCATCCTTGTACAGCATCATGGCTTTTAGAACATCCCTAAGTACCATGCTGAACATGGACTGTGACATCCCCCCGGCATGTCACACTGTGTACTGAAAGGTGCCAGTAGCAAAAACGTGTAGTGCCGCCATCACCTTAGCTGTGGGTGTTGTGGAACCAGGATACGTCCTTCGTGGCTGCAGATGAGGAGACAATTGGTCTACAAGCTCCATCAATCTACGTCGATCTAGCCGGAATTTCCTGATCACCTCCTCGTCAACCATATCCTCCAGCACAGTGTATGGGCGATGGACATTTGGAGCCTTCCTGTGTGGGAGTAGATGTAATATAAGTCAACTTACAAACAACGCATGGCTGTGCAACTCCATCACATGTAAGTCAACACTAGCAAGAAGATAAATGTTGTGGACAATAGTCATATGTGTGACATCTCAGAAAGTAACGACAATACAGAGTGCCCTATGAACAATGTGCAGCCACTAGCAACATGAAGTGTGTCAACATGTACAATGAAACTTAGTTTCATGTCAACATTACTGCCAACAAGACATGTGTAAGGACCCAAATGTGTACAAGCCTCATCACAGACACACATGCACGTGCAAACACTAAACGATTCTGCTACACACACTCCATGTCATTATGCACCAATGACAACACTGACAATGGTGAGCATCCGCTCATTACATGCATGGTCAAACAACAGGCAACACACATACGCATACACAGAATGCATGTGTACCCCCACCATTGTTATTAGCACACATTAACTACACGCTGTCAACAGATTCTGACTGTGGCGAGACAGGCCTGATGTACAGTGTAGATGTGAAGTATTTGAAACGTGTGTAGGGAAATACAAGACGTCAACACGTCGACATGCACATGTGTAGCACATTGTGTGCACATCAATGGGCATAGTATGAACACACATGATATAGTGCATTACATATGCAGTGTCGCCAGCACGGTAACAACCCTCATAACGCAATAGCGGACTTTACAGCACGGTGCAGCGGTCCAAATAATAACATCATTGGCGCCGCCATGGCGGTGCACTGCTTCCGCGATTTCCAAATGGGCATACGCGGCCCGCGTTCCCTCTTCCCATTGGCTGCATGTGCACGGACCGTCACGGTCACACATCGGCAAGCGCAAGTGCGCACTTCCGCGACGGTTGCATCATTTGCAACAATGTTCAATCAGTGGCGCCACCATGGCGATGCGCGCCTTCCGCGGGGGAGGTGCTGGCAAACACATACTTGTAATTATGGATATCGAAATGGTAGGTCATGAACCCCCTTACAGTCACGTTGCATCATCCACCGTACACCGGCCGTGGCAGGCCCGGTGCACAACCGCCGTGCCAGGCATGTCACCCACCGCCGGCCCAGGCCGGTCACCCACCGCCGGGCCAGGCCCGGTGCACAACCGCCGTGCCAGGCATGTCACCCACCGCCAGCCCAGGCCGGTCACCCACCGCCGGGCCAGGCCCGGTGCACAACCGCCGTGCCAGGCATGTCACCCACCGTCGGCCCAGTCTGGTCACCCACCGCTGGGCCAGGCCCGGTGCACAACCACCGTGCCAGGCATGTCACCCACCGCCGGCCCTGGCCCGGTGCACAACCGCCGTGCCAGGCATGTCACCCACCGCCGGCCCAGGCCGGTCACCCACGGCGGGTGACCGGCCTGGGCCGGCGGTGGGTGACATGCCTGGCACGACGGTTGTGCACCAGGCCTGGCCCGGCGGTGGGTGACCGGCCTGGGCCAGCGGTGGGTGACATGCCTGGCATGGCGGTTGTGCACCGGGCCTGGCCCGGCGGTGGGTGACATGCCTGGCACGGCGGTTGTGCACCGGGCCAGGGCCGGCGGTGGGTGACATGCCTGGCACAGCGGTTGTGCACCGGGGCAGGGCCGGCGGTGGGTGACATGTCTGGCACGGCGGTTGTGCACCGGGCCAGGGCCGGCGGTGCGTGACATGCCTGGCACGGCGGTTGTGCACCGGGCCTGCCACGGCCGGTGTACGGTGGATGATGCAACATGACTGTAAGGGGGGTCATGACCTACCATTTCGATATCCATAATTACAAGTATGTGTTGGCCAGCACCTCCCCCGCGGAAGATGTGCACCGCCATGGTGGCGCCACTGATTGAACATTGTTGCAAATGATGCAACCGTCGCGGAAGTGCGCACTTGCGCTCGCCGATGTGTGTCCGTGACGGCACGTGCACAGGCAGCCAATGGGAAGAGGGAACGCGGGGCGCGTATGCGCCATCGACAATGGCGGAAACAGTGCACCGCCACACCAGGGCCTGTCATTGGGCCTTTTCGAATGAGGCTTCCAGGGGGAACCAATAGCTGGCCTCGTGTGCCACTGACATGGGCTCTGGGCCCTATATATGTGTGGCTTTCACAAGCACACATTTACTGCTTTGATCCAGTGCTGCCTGTGACCATCACCTCGACCTGCTGCTGCTGAGCTGACCATCGGCTGCTGCCTGTGACCATCACCTCGACCTGCTGCTGCTGAGCTGACCATCGGCTGCTGCCTGTGACCATCACCTCGACCTGCTGCTGCTGAGCTGACCAACGGCTGCTGCCTGTGACCATCACCTCGACCTGCTGCTGCTGAGCTGACCAACGGCTGCTGCTGTTGTGCCACTGTCCAGGACCTTGCCATGCAGGGAGTGCGAGAGACCCGGTCGCGTCCCTTCACCGCAGCGGAGCTGGATGTCCTTGTGGACGGTGTGCTCAGCCACTACCAACGGCTCTACGGTGCACCCGGACAGGTGGTAAGTACAGTGGTGTACATGTTGTTGGTCATGAGGTGTTCAGTGGCTCCTGTCTTCTGCAGGCCTGGCGGTGTGCTGTTGGACCTTTACATGTGTAGTGCTGAGCATGGCTGCATGTTGAATCGTGTTACTGCGATGTTTGTGCATGTCATACTGTCCACTTACGTTACCCTCTTGTCTCCCATCATGGCAGGTAAAGCTGCACGTTCGCAAGGCCGTGTGGAGGACGATAGCACGTGATGTACGGGCAGTGGAGGGGTTCAATAGACGACACACACACTGCCACAAGCGCTGGGACGACATCTCCAGGCTTAGCAAGAATGTGGCGGAGATGACACTGGGGATGATTCCAAGATCTACACGTCTGGCCCGCCGCACCATGACCCCTCTTATGCACCGTATCATTGCTATGACGCATCCTGACCTGTACGCCCAGCTGAGTGGGGAACAACAGCACACTAGCGGTAAGCAGATTGTATGTGTATGTTACTTGGGCCTGCAATGCATGTATTGCTGCTCGGACACAGTAGTAGTGGCTTCCGTGGTGCGTATGTTTATCTGAAATACCATGCTGGTGCCATTAGCGGAGTAGGCGTTGGCATTCATGTCCGCCAGGTGGACAGCCCACTTGCTCGGAAGTTGAGGGTTCCAGGACATGCCGTTGAGGTCTGTGGTCCCATGGCATGACATGTGTGCAGATAGTAGGGGTGGGACGTGTGCAGGATGTGTGTTACATGTACAATGTATGTAATGGAATCCTAGATCTGTTGCCCTTCAGTACGTGAGTGTGGCACTTACTCACACCGCGTTTCTCTCTATTTCAGCTTTGGCAGAGGGCACTGACCCACAGACGACGGAGATGAGTGGTGGCAATGCTTCCGAATCAGAGGTCACGCACACGCAGACTGACACTGAAGGGGGCAGCCCCGGAGAGGGGGACAGGACCGTCCCTGAGGACTCGCATGTGGAAACACCATCGCCCTCATCCTCAGAAAGTGTTGGTGAGTCCGCTCTGTTGGCACAGACAGGGAGTGGGCAATCGACACCTTCAGTCGGGACACAGCACACAGGGCCCACACTGCCTGCCACCCACTGCAACATGTACTGCTCGTGCTCGCCAGAGGAGGGGGAGCAGAGTTGCCTTCGGTGCAGGAACCGCCGCCCCTGCCCCAGTGACACAAAGTGCACTTTGTGCAGAGGCTGTTGATCTGCTGCGATAGCTGTGTGTAGGGCAGACCAACATGATCAATGCATTCCAAGACCACGATAGGAAGTAGGGGCAGGTGGTGGCATTCATGGAGGGGATGCATGGCGATGTTGCTGGTCTCCACAGAACAGTTCAGTCATTGGCAAACACTGTGTCCTCAGCCATTGTACAGTCGCATAGACAGGGTGCTACTTCTGTACAACCATCCACACCACTTGATGTTACAGGGGAGAGTGAGTCTTCAGGCCAGGCCTCTTATTCTGGTCATTACACTAGGATCAACCACAGGCAGCAAGGCAGGGCACGGAGGGCACAGACACCCTCCCCTGAGCCTGTGATCTCTTTATCCGAAGACGACGTGTCCAACACTGGAGTTGACAGATAGGATCATGTAGGGGTGTGTATGGAAATGGATTCACATGCTACACAGCCATCCCCCACCAACGTGACTCCCAAGCCAAGGCCACCTCCCAAGAGCAGGGACACTCCCAAGAGCAGGGACACTCCCAAGGACAAGGACAGTACCAAGGAAAGGGCACCTCCCAAGAGCAGGGACACTCCCAAGGACAAGGACAGTACCAAGGAAAGGGCACCTCCCAAGAGCAGGGACACTCCCAAGGACAAGGATAGTACCAAGGAAAGGGCACCTCCGAAGAGCAGGGACACTCTCAAGGACAAGGACAGTACCAAGGAAAGGGCACCTCCCAAGAGCAGGGACACTCCCAAGGACAAGGATAGTACCAAGGAAAGGGCACCTCCCAAGAGCAGGGACACTCCCAAGGACAAGGACAGTACCAAGGAAAGGGCACCTCCCAAGAGCAGGGACACTCCCAAGGACAAGGATAGTACCAAGGAAAGGGCACCTCCCAAGAGCAGGGAAACTCCCAAGGACAAGGACAGTAAGGGCACCTCCCAAGAGCAGGGTAGCTTCAAAGGAGAGGGAAACTACAATGGACATGTCTGCACCCAGGGACAGGGCACCGGAAAGGGATCAGGGCCATTCCAGGGACAGGACACCTCCGACGTCCAAGGCACATCCCATGGCCAAGGGTTCTCCCATGGACACGAGCACCATCAAGGACAGGCATATTTCACCCCTGGCTGCACTGAGGATGATGTTTAAGGAACGTACTACACATGTATCAGCGGTGGAGTCCCCCCATACCTCTACTCCCATCCACGGCCTGCTAAAGCAGAGGAAGGAGTACACTGTTGTTGCAACCCCCATTGAAATGAAATGAAATGAAGAAAGTTCTTGATAAAGCGCACTGCGACCAAGCGGCTTCCTGGCGCTGAGGATAGAGGCTAAAGAGAAGGATAACAGCTGCCAGGAGGAGATCAGCCGGAGTACGCTATGGAAAATAAATGTGTCTTAAGGGCTTTACGAAATTGAAGAAAAGTTGGGATAGATCTAATTGAGAGGGGGAGGCTATTCCAGAGGTGGGGGGCTAGTACCGAAAACCTGGTACCTCCAATTTTGGATTTGCGAAATCGGGGGACGTTAAGAAGAAGTTGGTTGGAAGAGCGGAGGGCACGGATAGGAGTATAGGGGCTGATGAGTGAATTAATGAACACTGGGGCAATACGATTGCGGGCCAGAAAGGCCAAGCATCCCATTTTAAAAAGAGATCTTTGGCAGATGGGAAGCCAATGAAGGGATTTCAGGACAGGCGTAATGTGAGAAGATTTGGGCAAGCGGTGAACAATTCGGGCAGCCTGGTTCTGAATGGCTTGCAATCGGCAGAGTTCGTAAGCCGGAATGCCCACGTAGAGACTGTTCCCGTGATCAAGACGGGACAGAATCATTGCAAGCATGATCAGTTTAAGGGCTTCGGTAGAAAAGAAGCGGGACACTTTCCGAATAATACGGAGGGAAAGGAAACATGAGGAGACAACAGAGCCAATCTGGGCATGCATGGTGAGGTCCCCACTAACTTTAATGCCCAAGGTCTTTGCGGTAGCCGCTGGTATGGGCGGAGGGCCAAAGGTGGAGGGCCAGAAGGCTGACGACCAGGGGGAGGTGGAATGACCGGTCAGGACCAACTCCGTCTTGTCCAGATTGAGCTTAAGTTGGTTGCGGTTCATCCACTCCGAGATGAAAGCAAGAGTGGAATGAAATTTAGGTAGAGAGTGCAGGGGGGCGGAGAGGTCGAAGACAAGCTGGAGGTCATCTGCATAGTTATATACGGAGACCCCCATGTCAAGGAGAGAAAGAATAAGGGGGTGAATATAAAGATTAAAAAGAAGAGGGGACAGGGAAGAACCTTGGGGGACTCCACAGGGAACCAGGCGGGTAGGTGCAATATGGCCAGAGAGATTGACAGACTGTGTCCGCCCGTTTAAAAAGGAGGCGAGCCAAGAGAGAGCGGTGCCCCGAACACGGTCGAGAAGGATGGAATGGTCGACCGTGTCAAACGCAGCGGACAAATCAAGGAGCACCAAGGCTTGAGGCAGGTTGGAGTCCGCCTTACTCTTGAGCTCGTCTAGGACGGATAGGACCACTGACTCTGTAGAGTGGACTGGGCGGAAACCCGCTTGGTGGGAGGCCAAGAGATGGTTATCCTCAATAAAGGTGGAGAGACAGGAAGTGGTATAGCTCTCCAGTATCTTTCCAAGGTAGGGGAGAAGGGAAATGGGTCTGAAATTGGAAGGAAGGGAAGGGTCTGCACCAGGCTTTTTAAGAATGGGGCGAACTATTGCAGCTTTGAAAAATTGCGGAACTAAGCCTGCGGAAATAGAAGAGTTAAGGAGAGATAGGAAAGGGTCAGGACAATGAGTGAGAAGCTCCCTTAAAATGTGAGCTGGAGCACAGTCAGCCGGAGAGCCTGACTTTACTTTCCGGAGAAGAGCCAGAAAGGTGTTTAGAGAGATGGGAGGGAACTGTTCAAAGAGCAGCGGGGCGGAGGCAACAGGGGGAAAGGAGGTGAGAGAGAAGGTGAAATTGTTGGAGGAATATTGGATTTGATCTTTACGATCTTCTCTAGAAAGAAGTCATTAAGAGACAAGCAGAGAGCTTGAGTGGGGACAGGATTGGAGTTGACTCTGTCCGAAGCAACAAGGTTGCGGACTATTGAAAAAATTTCCTTGGGTTTATTTGCTGGTAAGGATATTCTCTCCGAGAAATATGTAGTTTTGGCCAAGAGAATAGCCTTCTTGTAGTTCAGCAAAAGAAGCTTGTATTTGGCTCGCAAAGAAGGGCAGTAATTGCGCCTCCAATGGCGTTCAGATCGTCTAAGATCCAATTTAAGAGTTTTTAAGTCATCTGTGAACCATTTTTGGGCGTCGTGCGGGCGGCAGATCTTGACTTTTCTGAGGGGGGCAACGCAATCACAGGCGGAGGACAGCCACTGATTCACTGCGTCTAATTGAAGATCAAGAGAGAGAGTCCCTAGATCAGGAAGAGAAGCAGTTAAAAAGGAACGGAGAAGGTTGAGATCAACCCGATTCCAATTGCGAGCTGTGATATTTTTAGATAAAAGGGGTTTCTTTTGGGCTCCAAGATCAATGAGAAATGAAACCAGAAAATGATCAGACCAGGTACAGGGGACAGCTGTAGGGGAAAGAATAGTGCAATTGGCTGACCACACCTGATCTAAGGTATGGCCGTGAATATGGGTGGGGAAGTGGAGGTGAGGGAGAAAGTTGAGACATTGGAGAGTAACTGAGAAATCTTTTGAGGACGGGTCCTCTTTAGGATCACCTGGCCAATAATTGAAATCTCCAAGAAGGAGCACTGAGGAGTTATTAACCACGAGTGTGGCCAGTAGTTCTTGTAAGATGGGCACAAAACTGGGCATTTTCTGAGGGGGACGATACATTAGCACTATTGTGATAGGAGCTAGGAGGTTGACTGAGCGAGCAACCAAAAAATCTATGCCAGGTATGGGAGAATGGGGGAGAAGCTGAAACTGCAAATGGGAGCGGATAATCATCGCCACTCCCCCACCGGCTTTACCAGCAGGACGGTCTGCCCTAAGGGCATTACACATTACACCCATTACACATGATGCAGAGGGCAGAAGGCAGGCCCACAGCAAACAGCAGGCAGGGTCCAGCACGTCCCCAGAGAGCAGACCACCACAAGCACATGATACACCTTTGATGTCTGGTGATGCCACTCCACTTACCAGTCCAGGCATGTCCGGGGTGCCCCTACGTTTCACAAAGAAACGGAGACACACACCAGTGAGACCTGAACACCCCAATGTCGCTCCAGTACAGCTGTCCCCAGCTCCCAGAGCCACCCTGCCTCCTGGCCCATACAGCCCATTGGCTCAACATTTCAGTGGTCCTAGTGGCTCAGCTGCTGTTCACTTACATGTGTCAGGTGCAGGCATGGTATTTGTTGGTCAGTGTACAGGGACATGTCCGGCCAGTGTGTCTGGGTCTATGGCACATGTGTCAGTCAGTAGATCGGTGGCTGTGTCTCACACTCCTGTTGCTGGTGTTGGTTGTGTGTCTGGGTGTATGGCACATGTGTCCGTCAGTAGATCGGTGGCTGTGTCTCACACTCCTGTTTCTGGTGCTGGCGGTGTGTCTGGGTCTATGGCACATGTGTCAGTCACCACAGCTGTGGCTGTGTCTCACACTCCTGTTTCTGGTGCTGGCGGTGTGTCTGGGTCTAGGGCTCATGTGTCAGTCAGTAGATCGGTGGCTGTGTCTCACATTCCTGTTGCTGGTGCTGGCGGTGTGTCTGGGTCTATGGCTCATGTGTCAGTCAGTAGATCGGTGGCTGTGTCTCACATTCCTGTTGCTGGTGCTGGCGGTGTGTCTGGGTCTATGGCTCATGTGTCAGTCAGTAGATCGGTGGCTGTGTCTCACACTCCTGTTGCTGGTGCTGGCGGTGTGTCCGAGGCGAGTTGTTCAAGCAGTCCACCAGATTCTGTGGTGTCAGGTCTAGTTGCCATCAGTCACATCTCATTTAAGTTTGTGTGCAGATTGACGTATGTAACCACCTATGTTTTATTAGTCTCCTTGTGACGGGTCGCTTGACACACGTACTTGGCTAGCCAATGATGTACCTGCTGTGTTGTCCACACTGCCCTGTTGCTGTTCTGATACTGCATTCTGCCCTCTCACGTGCTGCCAATGATGTACCTGCTGTGTTGGCCACAATGGCCTGTTGCTGTTCTGATACTGCATTCTGCCCTCTCACGTGCAGCCAATGATGTACCTGCTGTGTTGTCCACACTGCCCTGTTGCTGTTCTGATACTGCATTCTGCCCTCTCATATGCTGTCAATGATGGACCAGCTGTGTTGGCCACAATGCCCTGTTGCTGTTCTGATACTGCATTCTGCCCTCTCATATGCTGCCAATGATGTACCTGCTGTGTTGGCCACAATGCCCTGTTGCTGTTGTGATACTGCATTCTGCCCTCTCACGTGCTGCCAATGATGTACCTGCTCTGTTGGGCACAATGCCCTTTTGCTGTTGTGATACTGCATTCTGCCCTCTCACGTGCTGCCAATGATGTACCTGCTCTGTTGGGCACAATGCCCTGTTGCTGTTGTGATACTGCATTCTGCCCTCTCACGTGCTGCCAATGATGTACCTGCTCTGTTGTCCACAATGCCCTGTTGCTGTTCTGATACTGCATTCTGCCCTCTCACGTGCTGCCTCTGATGGACCTGTTCAGTGCAATGGACTGTTGATGCACTTAGCCCCTCTCACGTGCTGCCTCTGATGGACCTGTTCAGTGCAATGGACTGTTGATGCACTTAGCCCCTCTCATGTGCTGCCTCTGATGGACCTGTTCTGTGCAATGGACTGTTGATGCACTTAGCCCCTCTCACGTGCTGCCTCTGATGGACCTGTTCAGTGCAATGGACTGTTGATGCACTTAGCCCCTCTCACGTGCTGCCTCTGATGGACCTACTCTGTTGTCCACACTGCCCTGTTGCTGTTCTGATACTGCATTCTGCCCTCTCACGTGCAGCCAATGATGTACCTGCTGTGTTGTCCACACTGCCCTGTTGCTGTTCTGATACTGCATTCTGCCCTCTCACATGCAGCCAATGATGTACCTGCTGTGTTGTCCACACTGCCCTGTTGCTGTTGTGATACTGCATTCTGCCCTCTCACGTGCAGCGAATGATGTACCTGCTGTGTTGTCCACACTGCCCTGTTGCTGTTCTGATACTGCATTCTGCCCTCTCATATGCTGCCAATGATGTACCTGCTCTGTTGGGCACAATGCCCATGCTCTTGGATTTTCTGATATTGTGCACCTATTATGTTGAATAAAGCTAATGTATCATGTTTAGTGGTTTGTCGCTGTCATTCCTGGTTGTGTACTTCAATTGTGTATATTTTGGTGCGTTCGTCAATGTATTTCCTGTGACATGACACTCCCCCTCCCAATGTCACAGCCCTGCCAGGTACTCCCCTTCCGGAAGTAAATGGTGTGTAGCGTACCTGCGTCGTCTTCGATGATGGTCCATGACTTGCTGGTGGAGGATCGCGAAGAGTATCGGAAAAGCGTGTAGCGCTGGGTCCATGTGGGCGAGCTGCTTGTGGTGGGTATCTTCGCAATGTGTGGTTTGTTAGCTGTGGGGAATCCGCCGTGTTCAGGCAGGTTGTTTTTCCGCAGCGGTTTTATGTGTGTTTTCCGCCATCGTGATTTGGGACACAGTCTGAGACGTCATTCCGTACGGCGGTGTCTCTGGATTGGTTACGTCCGCCGCGGGGTCGGGTGTAATTCTGCAGCGGTGCGTTCTCTTCCGCCGCCTACGGAGTTTTGACAGTTTTTCCCATCCTAATATGGCGGTCGGACTGTCCGCGGCAGGCGGACGGAAAAGGGCTTTTTCCGCCTACTCCAGGACGGCGGACGGCCTTCCGTCCGCCATCCTAATGAGCCCCTTAGTTTGGGATACTTATTGTTGTGTATTTTGACGTTATTATTGCTTTTGTACTTCATAAATATGTACATACATTGCCCTAAATTAAGCCTGCCTACTCTGTGCCATAACTACCAGAGGGTTGAGCTCAGGTTAATTTAGTGAATTTAAGGGTTATCTCTGACAAGAGTCGTGATTGTTCCTTAACCGCATCGATGCGGTGCATTTTCCCGTTGTGTGCTGGAAAATGCAAAAACAAATGTTCCATGACGAGCTGGGCTCGTCATCAGCGTAGCAGGAGGCTACCTCATGACGAGCCCAGCTCGTCATGAGCGTGGAAGGGGTTAAGGCATGTAATGGCTCGCCCCACATACTATTACACATTCTTACATTATTCCTCAAAAGAAGCAATGCAGATTGTCCCTGTGACTGTAGTAAGCTAACGAGTGTCTGGAGACATGTCGAGAAAACAGAATGCCTGCTCGGACATACACTAACCCAAGGAAGCAATGACTACCATTATGTATAAAAGTCTGGCTATCATAACAACCAAATGCAAAATAGCACTGAACTGCAAAGCAAGCAAGATGCCATCTGTCAAAAATGGTTACTGTATTGGAAGAGAAAATCCACCACAGGGAATGAAGCCCTTCTAATTCGACAAAGATGAACTGGAACGATTGTCATTCACAATGACTGGAACACACCTCTGACAGCCCTAGCAGTGAAAACCGAACAGCAGGATTGGCTGAGTCACGATAGAGCAATAACATTAACTAAAACACTGAGAGTGCAGAGGTACATTGACAGGTAAATTCGTACTACTCATACATTCAACAGGTGGAACCCCAATAGGGCGAAACTAGCAGCAGTGCTAACTAAAAATCGGGGGAAGTTACACCAAGTGTCAATGACTATGGGGATGTCACCCAATGACAGACTCATCCCACTTTAAGGACATAACATTAAATAAAAGAAAATGTTTAAGGTAATTATTGCTATGCCATTTCAAAGTTAAAGTTGTGTAAGGGAACAAACTGCTTGTGATGTGGTGGAGGACCTATACTGAATGCAAAGGGGAGACGCCAATGCAATTGTATGACAAGGTATGGTAATGTATGTGAAAATAACCTGTCAGATATAAAATCACTGAAGAGCAATTTAAGATAAGACCAGTGTCTGGAGACTTCGAGGGCCGACAGCCCTGTATAAATATTAGCCAGTCAGTAGGACTTGATAAGAGTGTAGTACTGGGGGGGTACTGCAGAACCTTGAGTCTGGTGGGGATTCCTCTGCCTAAGGGCTTGGAAGTGAATCGAGCAGATAACTTTATCTTAATTGTGCTTTCGTCTGACTTTTCCAGCTGGTCCAGGAAGCCTGACTTGCTAACACTCTTTGTGACAGAATCAAGATAGAAATGCTCTAACCTATACTCACGGCCACTCAAACATAGGGAGGAACAAATTGTATATCAGGGTTGATTAAATTATGCAGAAAAAAAGGCAAATTATGCAGCAGAATGTGGCACATTTTGTTATAGTATTACTTCATTATTTTCTCACACTGTATGGGCATAGGTTGCACCTCATTAGTACCATTTAACAACCATTTGTAGCAATAAGCAACAGAAAGCTGACCAGTCAACCTATGCAAAGGGCCTGAGTGGCAAAATCCTTTGCTGCGCTTTAAGTACCTTTTGACCCATTTGAGCTAGAAACAATATTTGTGTTAAAATCCGCAGATTATGCACCAGATGATGGATTATGTGGCAAATGAAGAAAATCTATAAATATGTGAAAAACGCATTGACCGCACAATCGCATAATTCAAGTAGCCCTGTCTATACAGGTGTAGCTCACTATGTTCAATGGAGCACTCATTTAAACTCCAATCCTTCTATAATGTGTTGCAAATATTGCCATACGCACTAGATGGCTCAACACAGACCAGCATCGTCCTTCTTGCTCGTCTTTTGCAGCCTCCATTGTGTCTTCCTCTTCATCGCAGGGTTTGTCGAGACTGAAGTGATAACATTTTCTGCTGATGGCCACAGAAGAACGTGTACCTGCTCCGGAAGTGCACAACATTCTGACGCACGTACTTGTTCAACAAAAGGTAAATTATTCAATGCGTGTGCTTCAGCTGCCTGGGGTATTGAGGGCTGCGCCGCAGAGCCAAGCCGCTCAGCTGAATGTATTTGTGAAGACCTTTGCAATATAGCGGGTCAAAGCCGGAGCCCACAGCTTCATACTGCACAGGCCACAGAAACTCTTTGAAAGCCCGCAACCCCAAACCTCTATTATATTTTCATTAACACCAGCCTGCAACCTTTACTCTGGTAGCTACATGTTCTGCTGACTCAATGCACGCTTTATAAGAAACTGCACTTTAATTATTCATTGTTCAGCTTTTCTCAGCCTTTTCAAATTAAACCATTTTTTTGTTTTGAATTAACAATTTCTCCTGAGATGTTCTGCAGCGAGATCTGTTCTTTTTACGGTAATAAAACCATATAAAACAGCTTTACAATAAAATTGGTGGTGGCTCTTGTAAATATTGCACATAATGGCCGGAAAGTGGGGCAGGTGAGCATTCATAGCACATTGTGGCTTAGTAGACATCGCTTGCTTTGGAGATGACAGCCAGATAAGGAGAAATTGGTACTTAACGCCACACATCCTGTGCAAAGATCAATGGGGCATATTATCAAGGGGGTTTATCTCCGCTTTTTTGGCTTTAAAAGCCAAGAAAGCGGAGATAAAATGATCTCCCTATTACCTAGCTGTCGCTAACACCAGTTAGCGACAGCTAGTAGGAGATAGCGACCACCTTGGGCCCCACTTTGCATGTCAGTGATATTTATCACTAATGATATTTGATATTTTGATATTTATGGGATTTTATAAAGCGCGACTATCGCTCCGGAAGGAGCATCTTGGCGCTGAGCGTGCAGAGAAAAGAAACATAGTGATGAATGAATCAGATGGCTGCGAAAACTGAGGAGTCGGATTGCTGGAATACCCAGGTTTTCAAGAGTTTCCTGAAGTGGCTCTCAGTAGCAGCTAGCCTAAGGTTGACGGGGAGGTTGTTCCAAGCTCTTGATGCTAAGAAGGAAAAGGTCTTCCCTCCTCGCGTTTTTAACTTAAATCTTGGGATAACGACAAGGTTGGTTCCTGAGGATCTCAGGCAGCGCGTAGGATTGTAGTACATAAAGCGCTTGGTAAAGTACAAGGGACCTGTTTTTCTAGTGGCTTTAAATACAGTGAATAGAAGTTTAAACAAAATTCTTTTGTGAAGAGGTAGCCAGTGGAGGGTATTGAGGGCTGCTGAGGCTGAGGACCTTCTGGGGAGTTTAAGAACGAGTCTGGCAGCCGCGTGTTGAACACCTTGCAGTTTCCTAAGGGTGGACTTCTTCACTCCTGCCATTAGTCCGTTGCAATAATCAAGTCGGGAGAGGACTAGAGCAACCACGACTGATTTTCTGGCTGAGATGGGGAGGAAGTCAAAGAATTTCTTCAGTGTTCTAATAAGACTAAAACAGCTCCCGGCAGTGATGCGAACATGGTCATCAAAGCTGAGGGATGCGTCGAATTGGATGCCAAGATTGCGTGCCGAGGAGACCGCACTCGGCGGGGCTTCTGAGTTTTTTGGCCACCAGTCTTTTGGGGAAAAAGACAAGTCTTTCCCTAGGGGTATGATCTCAGTCTTGGCACTGTTACATCTGAGGTGGTTACTATTCAACCATAGGAAGACCTCGGAGAGACAGTTCTTAAATCTAAAGACAGCATCCGTGCATTCTTTATCGATGGTGACGACAAGCTGAGTGTCATCAGCATACGATGTAACGAGGATTCCTTGGGATTCTATCAGTGCAAGGAGGGGGGTCATGTAAATGTTAAAAAAAAGAGGGCTAAGTATGGACCCCTGGGGGACTCCTGATGTAATTGGTCTTTCTCTGGAGAGGTAGGGACCTAGTGAAACCGTTTGGGATCTATTGGACAGGAACAATGTAATCCATGTCAACACAGTATCTGTCACACCAATCTCGCGCATTCTATTGATAAGAATGGCATGCGAGATGGTGTCAAACGCTGCTGTTAGGTCAAGCAGGATGAGTACAGCCTGTCTCCCCTCATCCTGCAAGAACTTGATAGAATCAGATAGTTCAATCAAGGCGGTTTCAGTGGAGTGGCCGGGACGGAACCCTGATTGTTGGGGGTGCAGAAGGTAATTATTCTCTACAAAGGTTTTTAACTCGCCATATACTAGCTGCTCCGTGATTTTGCCAAGCGTGGGTAGTAAAGAAATTGGGCGCATATTAGTGAGGTCAGTAGGGGATTTGTTTTGCTTCTTCATTAAAGGCTTCACTATGGCCTTTTTCCAGTCATCGGGAACGATGCCTGATTCGAGGGATTCGTTGATAATAGCGTTAATCGTGGGATTTACAGCCTCGATGAGATGGTGGAGAATGCTAGGGGGGCATGAGTCCGTGGGGGCTCCCGATTTGCAGGCCAAGATAGCCTTATGAGTTTGTTGAAGGGAGACTGGTGAGAAACTGCCGAAGATGGAGGGAATTGTAACGGCGTCATGGGTGGTAGTAAGGGGTTGAGGGAAATCTTTCTGAATGTTGGCGATTTTATCTATAAAGAAATCAGCAATTTGGTTGCATAGGGTTTGGGATGGAGGAATTTCAGGTAGGAGTGCTTTGGGATGAGTGAAGGACTTAACTATGGAGAAGACCGTTTGTTGTTTTTGCTGGGCTTCCTCTATGGCTTTGGTAAAGTACTCCTTTTTGGCCGCTTTAATGCTAGAGAGATAAAGTTTCCTCTGTAGGATGTAGAGTAGCCTAGAGGCTTCGTCGTAAGTTTTTCTCCATTTCCTTTCTAGGATCCTACATTGGAGGTGGCTTTCAGTGAGGGACTGGGTGTACCAGGGGGCATTGGGCTTTCTTTTTCGGCGGACTGGCTGGCGGCGATTCGGACTGGAGTTGTCTGAGACGATTTTGTCAATCCAAATGTGAAAGTTACAAGAGTCGGACACTACATCCCCAACTAAGATGGGGGGCGGGGCCAAAGGTTGGGAGTCTGACTTGATGCGTTCAGCCACCTTCTTCCAATTGATCGAAGAAGGAGGGAGGAGGCGCTTGGCGCTCGGTGGCATGGAGGAGTTTACCTTAATGGCAAAGGGGATAAGGCAGTGATCGGTCCATATTTGCGGAATCGGGGGGAATGTAGTCATGGTTGTCAAGTTAGAACAGATGCCGTCTAACGTATGTCCAGCCCTATGTGTCGGGGAAGTAACAAGTTGGGAGAGACCAAAAATACTGAGAGATTGTTGGAAGCTGATGGTGTGAGGGTCTGTGCCTGACGCAAAGTGGGCGTGCCAAGATGTTAGCGACTGGAAACAGTCGCTAACATCGCTATCTCCTATTACCAACTTTTGGAGATATTCGCGCTAAGCACGAATATCTCCAAAAACTAACACCTGCCCTGAGCAGTTCTTAGCCATGTTATCCAATGGGAGGTGGATAACATGGCTAAGAGTGTTAGCTCGGTAATGCATGAATATCGCTGACTTTTCAGCGATATTCATGCATTGCGGCCGTTTTTTATCGCATTTGCGATAAACCTTGATAATAGCAAGGTTTATCTGCGATCATTTCTGACGATGCTTAGCGTTAAAAAATTCGTTGCTAAGCATCGTTAGCGATAAATATCGCTTAACGTTGGTAATATGCCCCTATGTTTGCACTCTTTTCAATCACTATAAAACAATTGATGCGCGCAGAAGATGTGACATCTATTTAAAAAACACTGGTTTCTATTTTGGACACAACATGCAATTTTCTGTTTAGCAATTTCAGTTAATTGTTGAATTAACATTTTTGAAAACAGATTGCAAACTTTCAAATGGGAAAAGGGAGCATTTTAAGGAGGGAATAGAAGCAGCTGTCAGTGTGCAGAAATTACCATACATTTGCATAACAGATGTTCACTAAGGTGTCGATGGCAGACAATCACCGAATATTAATTTTGTAGACTGCAGCATCATTTGCTTAAAGGCTGTCGGCTGGGTTATGAGAAGCTGCGCTGGCTGAAAAAGACAAAGGGGGGTGCAGAATTGAACAGATGTACAAAATACATTGAAGCATCTCCATTTATGACAGCCTCATATAAAAGGTTTATGGTGCGATTTTAGGATCTATCTCAAATAACTAAGAGATAAAGAAGCTCGGCCAGAGCTTACACATTCCAGCCTGTGCCTGCCAGGAGACAACAGTCTGTTTTGAATTTCCATTCCGATGTTTTGATATGAAAATAATTTAGATTTGAATGCGTTGCTGATGTTTGGGGATGTGGAAAATCCTTTTCCAAACGCTGTCCTCCTCGGAATTAGTGAAACAGAGGAGGCTGCACGGGGGCTGCTTTAATGTGAAAGATAATCAAAGGGATGCTGCAATAGTACGTGCATTCTTGTAGGCAGTTGAGTGTAAATGGCACAGCAGGCTAGCTCTAGGGTACAAACCGCCCACAAATGTTTTAAACAACTTTATTTTTGCTCATTTAATAGTAGATAGCACAATATAAAAAATAGGGCAGGAAAGAAAAAGTGGTACACAGCATTTATTACTTTTTATCAGATTTTGTGCAGTTCTTACAACATTAATTCAAAGAAACGGAACATTTTTAAACACTTAGGCAGCCACGGCCCGTGGAGGGAGTTACGCTGGGGCAGGGAGGCGGGGAGGGGGAGGGGCAGGGTGGAGGGTGCTAAAAACCGGCATATGGATAATTGCAGGTAAGTAAACAATTTAATTAATAAAAACGAATTTCGTAGCGCGCACTGCATCGCATTTTGCGATGCAAGGCGCGCTACCAAATTCGTTTAATTAATTAAATTGTTTACTTACCTGCAATCATCCAAATGCCGGTTTTTAGCACCCTCCACCCTGCCCCTCACCCCTCCCCGCCTCCCTGCCCCACCGTAACTCCCTCCACGGGCCGTGGCTGCATGCAGGAATTAACAGGGGGGCACCATAGGTGGCCCCTCGGCCCCCAACGGGAGGCCGCAGGGAGCCCTGCAAGGGCCTCCCAAACTCGCTGGGAAAGTCCGACATGGAAAGTCCGACATCGCTGTCGGAAAGTCCGACATGGAAAGCTTGTCGGAAACCGACATCATAATCCTGAAGGTATAAACGCCATCCATAGGGATTATGGTGGGGCCTCCAACTGGCTGACAGACTCCTTGAGTCGGAATCTAGCCGGAATGAACATCTGGTTTTACTTTCGACTGCCGGCATTGTAATGTGGAGGTTGAAAATGAAACCGAAGATGTTGGTCGGAAATTGAAATAGGGACAATAGTTTTGAAATGGAGCTTGGTAGTATCTTTATAAATCATGGGGTGAATCAGGCTCAAACAGACCATCTCTTCCAACTGTGTTTGATTGATATTGTCCGGACTTCCATAAAACTCACCAACGCCTATTCACAAGACCATTTTGAAAAAGAGTCATGTAGAATCCATGTAGTAGTACCCTTTTGCATATTCTTACGTGTGTTTATGAATTTGGCCTAAAACATCTAAAATGGAAATAATATGAGAATATTCTGGGAATTTTTATATACATTTAGAATGGAATGTGCCCTCTTTGAATGTCTACTAATAGGAAGTTTAACCTTTACGTTTTAGACCGGAGTCTCAGAGGCATGTTAAGAGTACTTAAAAAAGTACTCCTGTTATACCCATTCCTGTACTAATAAATGCTGGTGTGAATCAGCACTATGGTTCACAGAAAATTGAAAAGGAGCCCGACTTGCTCATATTTGAGAAGCTTGGCCTGAGCCACTGCAGATGGTTTCTCCTTTGAGTTAAAGTGCCACATCTCGGTCTTCCACATTCGTATCAGAGGAGGGAAGCTATTAGTTATTGTGATGTAAGATAAGATGCTCCAAGGTTTAAAATATGAAACCAAGTATCAGTATGAAAGTTCTTTATTAGCTACCCGTAAATAAGCTGGCACATTGATAATTGTCATTCATTACCACCTTGAATAGGCTTTGACATCACCATTAAAATATGTTTGTATATTGCAATTCTCCTATATCAAGACTGCTTCCAAGTGCTATGATGGGAGGTTGGAGCGAGGGAGGTTACAGCAATAGGATGTCTCAGGTAGAGCATGTTGCTCAACAAGGACAACGGTGTTAGTTTCACAACACTGTATGCCAAATACAGGGAGATGTGTCCTCTTTGGTTCTTTCACTCGAGTGGCTTTGAGTTGTAAAGTATGTGATAAATTGCTGTACATGGTATTGAACAGGTGCTTCTTGAGCCCTCACTTGAACATTGTAAAATCTTGTTCTAGGTGGAGATGTGTGAAGGGAGAAGGTTTTAGAATATGGAGTTTGCAGAATGGTGACAACATAATTTGGTTTCCTAGTACATAGTCAGGTGTCTAGATTACTGGTAATGTGAGAACAGTCTAGTTAAGATTAGGCTTGCATGATCACACATTTATAGTTGCAAATTTCCGTGCACTTCATACTTAAAGCATTCCTTAATCAGAAGGCAGTGCTGCGTTATTATGGGCCAACGGCTACTGTTGTTGCATCTTTTTAGGTGAAATACTGAGTGGATTTTGTTGTGCTCTGTGTTGTTTTCAAATCATTTTTTTATCAGCAATCCTAAAGACTTGAGTAAAAAAATACCAAGTGGCACAGGAGCATGTAAGAAATATCTTGACTTTTGTCAGGGAAGCAGTGGAAAAATCCCCTACAGTACATACAGTAACACTGTTGGTTTTGAAGATAAAGGTTAGAAAAAAGGAATAGACTAGGAAAAAAAGAGCCAGCTGTGCTAAAGATATGGTCACAAAAAAAGCAATCACAATTAAAACTAAATGTGTGCCTAGAAACCTATTTTGTGAACTGACTCATGTACTAAGAGGTGGGTTTGCAAAATAAGGGTTCTGATTGAGTCATAATTCAATCTACCTGCCTCATATTTATTAGGTAGGTTACACATTTCAACACAATTTAACTGGTACTATTTGTCACTGCCAAGGGGGCCAAAAACACCTCTCAGAACTGCCCAGCGCCCTGGAAGGGGACCACAGCGCCCACAGATCACAGAGCCTGGAGGTGCTGTTTCGTCAGGAAGGGGGCAGGGCCTACCACAACCAACACCCTCAAAGCGCACCGGGCATCCTGGGACACACCCAGGCCAAGCCCAGGCTAAGGGAAGGCCCATCCTGCGCTCGTCAGCGCAAGAAGAGCCAGGGCCGTGCCCCCCCCCCATTAATTTTTCATTGTGTTGCTGGAGTAAGGATTGTACCATTTCTGTCTTTGGGAAACCTCTAATGATTCTGGTCACTCTTCTGTTAGGTTCCACTGGGTTTGCTCTTCCTGATGCAGGACATTTTTTGCAACCTCGTTTGAGGAGTTTTATATATGTATAACTGAGGCATTTCTCAAACCCCTATGCATATTACCTATGTAGACCCTATGCAGTGATTTTATGCAATAGAGATTGGGAAAGCAGAAGGCACTTAACTCTCCCCAAGGAAAGAGGTTTAAAAATCGCAAATTGGCCCCTCCTAGAGTTATGAACAGTTTGACAGAGAGCACTATTCAAAAGGACATCGATAAACTTTTTGAGGAATTGGAAACTCGTTAGGGGGGAAGGTAATACCACTGGCTCACATCCTCCAACAAGCTCGAAGAAAGTTCCCTCCATCTTTTCAAAGAAGCGGAAAACTAAAGATGTAACAGTGTTGCATGACTGTTCAAATCCTAACCTTACCCTTTCTAGTTCCTCTCTAGCCGGCTCTAGCTATGTCTAATCCTCTTCTTTGTGTAAATCTCCGACTGTTAAAAGAATGCTTTTACCAGTGTCTCCATCAACATTATGTGCTAACAGATTCACACCTTTGGCTTCTCCTCCTTCAGAACCGGACCCCCCAAGTTTGGGCATTGTTTTAAATCAATGAGGGCATTGGCAAAGGGCTATTAAATCAAGGCGACAACATTTTATGACAACAAAAACGTCCCTATCGAGTTTCACAAGTCAGTGTGGCTTTAAGCACCCAAAGGAGATGATGACTATTTATAATGTAAAGTGTAGATCGTCGGCCATGTATGGGGCTGAGCTTTGGGGTCATGCAAAAAGACATATATTGCAGCTTGAAGACAATGTTTTTTTCAGGTCTCTCCTTGCACTCCCGAAAAGTAGCTCAACGTTTGTATGTCACTCTGAATTGGGTGCCCCCTACTTAGCAGACTATGGGGCCGATTATGATGGCGGAGGGACCTGAGTCCGTCCGCCACTATAGACTTGGAGGGACCGTCCGCAGGGGCAGCGGCGGTCCCTCCGTGCAGATTAGGATGTGACCGCCAGGGTGGCGGTCACATCCTCTATCTTTAACATTGCGGCGGGTTCAGCTTCAAGCTGCACCCGCCGCAATGTTAAAAATGCATGCACGGCATTTGCGTGCACAAAGCAGCAGGCACCGCGCGGTGCCTGCCGCTTTGTTCACGCAAAGGCAGGGGGGTACCATAGGTACCCCCCATGTGCACCCCCACCCCCCTTCACCCAGGGGGCCCAGGGAAGGTCCGTATGCTTTTCCACGGCGGAAAAGCCGCCGTGGAAAAGCATACTTTCTACTCCATCCTTATATGTCTGGCGGTGTCTGATAGACACCGCCAGCCATGTTAATGCTTTTCCGCCGCGGTCGGAAGGCGACCGCGGCGGAAAAGTGGAGGACAGATTGCAAGACCCACCAGCGATCCTAATTTGGCAGTGGGTCTTTCAAGCCTCCGCGGCGGTTTTCCCGCATCCTCCGGGCCGGCGGTGGCTTCCGCCGGCCTGGAGGATGCGGGAAATCCGCAATCGTAATAGGCCCCTTAATTAGGATCCAACCTGTGCTATTATGGTACATAATATGGTCATATGAACACACTGTTTTAAACCGAGCGATAATCGCCGACTGCCAAAAATCCCTTAATGTTCTTAAAATCCCATGGCTCAAGTATGTTCAAAATTTCTTGGTAAACCTTGGCCATTCTGAATATTTTATTCTCCCTGAGAGTTTGGCCACCGTTCAGAGGAAAACCTTGAAGTTCAAATGCATCTCTTTTTTAGAAGAAATTAGATTTTGACTAGTGTTTACATGCAACCATACTAAGCTAACATTTATAATTCTCGATATCGGTTTGTGCTCACACGTTTTCAGCTGGATATTTTTCATTATTTAATCAGTTTTCCCATTGCTAATAATTGGTCAGCCGACCTGGGAAACTGTATGTGTGATGTTATTTTGTCGTGTATTTCTGTAGGTTCTGAATCAGTCCCCCTATTCCTGACCCTATTCTGGTTAAACTAACTATCAAGTTAACTAACAGTCAGCCCATGAGGCAAGAAATCCCCCATGATGCAGATACCGTTATCTGACGCAGTCACACTACGGCACAGGAACGTGTTATCTGATTAGGTCATAACGCTTGAGATCTAATTAGACAAGCGACATTCCTCCAGCCCCTGATAAGGCATACGACGTTCTCATAACAAATCAAACCTATGACAACCTGGATAATCCGTGCGGCCATTGTTTTGATTTCACAGAGAACTTTTGCAAAAGAATGTGCTAACGAGCAAGTCGTATGACATCTTTATTGACGTACCTATGTCCATCCTTACGTCAATCTCGGCACCTTTAAGGTATAAATATTGCCGACCTTGCCCTATGCAAACACACGCGTGGTGACAAGACGGAGCAGCCATACTTGCCGAAGCCGAGAGCAGAAGCAGACCCCGCTGGCAGCAGCCCCGCCTTCCTGACGCGCTGAGAGACGCGCTGCTATCTCAAGCCGAGAGACCCAGCACCGGCGTTTCTGGGCAGCCCTCGCAGGCAGCCTGGAATATCGAGAGCAGAGAAAGAGATACCATTCCTCATCCATCCTAAATTCCAGGTACAGAACTGAATAACCCCTCACAGAGAATTCTTTAGTTATTCACTTGGCAAAAACAAACTTAACTTAAACTGTAACTTTCTATTCCCGCCCACGCATTAGACTTAGGTCAGGTACACGGGGTAGGCGTATTTAGAAACACCAGTTGAGTACGTTTAGTCAAATGTATATGTGTATGTAAATATATTTTAATCATTTTTAAACATCATATGGCTCAGAACCATATCAATGTTTTTACAGTATTATTTTATACTATTGCTTCTAATGTATGCACTTTACTTAACTATAAGTATTGCAATAATATCGATCCATTTCTCTTGTACGAGAAAAGAGACTGATCAATAAATAACATATTTTATTGAACACGCCCGTCTCTTCCTTTTCTCTACATTCTGATGAGACTAAGAATGCACGTACTGACTGAGTAAAATAATTGCCTTGTGCTCACACGACTCTTGAGATTGACTCTTGATTAGGGGAGAGCAAAGTTGTCATGTTCTATGGTTGTCAGAAACTAAATCCCTTCTTGTCTAATCAGGGAAGTTAATCCTTCCTTGAACATTCGAGAAAGTTTCTAGCGAACTCTGAGCTTAGCTGGCAAACCCAAAAATTAAGTCTAGTATCGACAGTAGTAGACCTAGTTAACGTCTGGTCTAGGCCTTTACTGCTGTAGGTACTATTCCAATGCGCAGAGCCTATTGGGAAAATAGGAGCTACACTACATGGCGCCCAACGCGTTTGGAAAGGGCGATAAAACTAACGTAAGACATTTAGAGTAACTCAGTCGTGCTTTCTCACTCAGACCCCTTTTCCCGAATACTCCAAAGACGTCTGGAGTGGGTGAAAGGTTATATCCTCCAAAACCTCGCAGGAGGGAACTCCTATGTATGGTTCTTGGTCAAGTCAACGTTGAAGGATAAAACAGTTCCGAAATATTGTGCATCTTATCTTTGTTCCATAAAGAAACCTGATCTGCAAACAAACATAATACCATCCTGACAGTAAAATGTCAGAAAGTGATGAAGAAAGAGAGGCAGTTAGATTAGCAACTGAACTCGCAGATGCTGATGCTACCATGCAAGCAGCAGACGCGGATATAATACTCATTCCGGTCATTAAAAGGAGATCTATAACCTTAAAACTTATAGAAAATGGACTGACACCTAGAGGTGGCACAGTCATATTCGTAATTGAGGCACACGAATATCGGCAGACAGAGGTATACTATTCATGGATACATTTTCCAGCAGCAAATGCTGTAACAAAGTACTTCCACTATTACAAAGTAGAGGAACCTCCTGAAACGTACACTCCTTTCGAGGAGGTGGAAGTACCACTCAAATTCCAAGAGCATTTGCTCTTATTTGATGGCGCCCTAAAACATAACAATCACATTACAAGGCTCGGTCCTTTAGGAAGACCAGGAGCAACGTGGCCGGTCTTAGCCGGATACACACCACATCCAGACATCGAAAGAATGCCTGCAGCAGAGCTATTAATACAGCTAAAACAACTACTAAAAATTCATAGACAATTAGTTCAGTATGTAATGCGGACTTCAACAATTCAGCCAGCGATTAAACTTCCACAGCTGACCCCTCACCAGGGGAACACAAACAAAATTACACCACAGAACATCCAATCCTGCCTAGGTAAAGTTCCAGCTAAACGGGAACAGATACCATTCTGGTTGGCACAGAAAATTACCCAAATAGAGGCGGTGTTTCCTGACACCACCCCATTAGAAAAACACAGGATTCTGACTATATGTCTCCCAATGGGAATCGCACCACACATTGAGGACTGTGACACTTGGGGTACAGTCTTTGCTTCCATCTATACAAAAACGCACGGTGTCCCATCCATTTGGGTGATACCAGATGTGCTAAAACAAATTCAAGATGAATACGGTCCAGAACCTGCTTTAACTCTTGGTATGAAATTACTAAAAGACTTCAAACAGGTTTCGGCTATATTACTAGCCAACATAAAAGGTGAAGCAGCAAGCGTGGCGATCCGCCAGAGGTTAAAAGAGACAGATATAGCAGACCAACCAGCTGAAATTGCCAGAATCATAGAAAAATCCTATGAAGAACTAGGCAGAGATAGTCTAGGTGGAATACCAGTAAAACCGCAACTGACTACAAGTCCAGAAAAAATATTTTTTAATAATAATAATTCACCAAAAAAGAACTGGGATGGAAACAAACAATCCAATCCTAAAGAAAAGAAATTCCAGTCCAGAGGAAGGTCTCCTAGGCGAAGAGAGAAATCTCCAAACCAAAGACAGAGGTCACCGCAGAGTGACCCCTCTGGGAATAGATATAACCTTAGAAATAGGGATAATATTAAAAAACCTGATAGATATCAAGACATTGATACACGTCCCTCTCAATCTTTTCAGAATTCCTCGCAGAAATCGGAAAGAAGAGGACGATCAGAAGAGCACGCCAAGTCCAAAGACAAGGAACCTGCTCAACTTAAAAAGAAATTACAATTTCCAAAAAAGAATGTAGCCAGTATCAAGGTAGTTAAAAATGCCGAGAATACTGAGGACATAACTGAAAAACGGAGAATGGGCTCAGACAATGCTAGACAGCGCAGCAGAGGTGAGCATAGCTCGCAAAGTCCTTATGAATCATCTGGAGACAGTGGACACGAATGAATACCTTCAAGTGGAAACTGCAGACACCAGAGTTAGCAAGCCCCACAAGATATACGAGATAACATTACGTATAGAGGGAGATAAGACTAGGAAAATAAGGGGACTATTTTGGGATAACCTCTCCAAAGGCTATGACATCCTTCTAGCTGAAAAAGACTGGCCACCAGAGTTTGTCAGGGAGTGCCCTCATGGCGAAGAAGTAATTATGCCTGCCTTCTCGAATCAAATACCGATTCATAAAAAATACACACTTGCTAGAAAGTGGGCAGTGGCCTTAGCACCTGCTTTATATAAAAATCATGTAGGATGGGATGAGGATTCTCCTCCTCACAAAATCCAGTTAAAATCACAACCAACTGCACAAAGGCAGTACCCAATTAAGCAAGAAGCTAAAAAACAAGTAAATGAAATACTAGATCAGCTAGAATACCAGGGGGTGATTGAAACTTGCACCTCACAAATGAACAATCCTTTGTTTCCGGTCTCCAAACCAGACAATTCGTACCGTCTAGTTTTGGATTACCGACACCTTAACACATGTTGCAAAACCTTTGCAGTGCAAAACTCACACAGTGCTGCACTAATGAATAACATAGTGCGCAAAAAATACAAAACAACCTTGGACATCTCCAATGGATTCTTTTGTCAAAACATAGCACCAGAGAGCAGATCTTTAACTGCATTCTCAGTAAATGGCACTCAAAAACAATTCTGTCGGTTAGCCCAGGGGTACAAGAACAGCCCGGGGGTATTCTCAGCGAGAGTAACAGAATTACTACAACTATATGATGATGAAGCATTATCTTATGTCGATGACATTTACTTAACAGATGATGACTTGGAGACTCACTTGAAAAGGGTGAACACCATAATACTTGGGTTCGCTGCAGAGGGTTACAAATTCAACTTCAAAAAGTCCAGAATTGCCCATCTGACGGTCCTATTCTTAGGATATGAGTTATCAAGTGAAGGTAAAAGCCTGGCAGACAATTTCCTAGAGAAATGTGCCGTAATCCAAGCTCCTAAAACACTAAAAAACCTACAGTCAATTCTAGGCTTCCTAAATTTCGGAAGAACATACATTGCAAATTACGCAGAAAGGGTCAAACCCCTTTACGATCTAATTAAACCAGACTTTAAAAGATCCAGTTGGACTCAAAAACACACAGAAATTTTGAGATCCTTACAAACAGACATGCTAATTAAAACAAAATTAGAAACACGTGATAACACACGCAATCTTGTGATTCGAGTCATCCCAGGGAGTCGGGATTCACATACCTGACCTCTAATGAGGGAGAAAAGGTACCAATTGCATTCAAATCACACTTGTACACAAAAGCTGAACAGAGATTCAGCAACAAAGGAAAAATTGTTCAAGCAGTTCAAACCGCAATAGCTAGAGAAAAAGACATAGCTGACGGTAGACATATCACAGTCAGAACAGCTGAATCAGCCTTTGAGGCATTAACAACACCGTGTAATTTACCATCAACAACATTGGATCCAGAATGGATACAATGGGTGAATTCAATCACAACGGACAAAGTATACTACTACTTTGATCCAGAACTAGAAGAATTAAAAAATCTAAAATATGAAAAGACGTATCCTCTGCCAATCGACATTTTGCCTCTACGACATTACGCCTGTGTAATCTATACAGACGGACATGCTCAACCCTCCGTTTGGGGAGAACATGCATACAACCCCACATGTGAGATTACAAAAGAAGTGTGGCGCGGAGGTAAACTAAAACCTCTATTAACAAAATCACACTCAGTAGAAACTAATTCAGAACTACAAACTGAAATAATAGCTTTGAAAATGGCGCTAGATAATGCGGATCGCGAATTCCCGACACTTATAGTGTCAGATTCATATTACTGCGTCAAAGCATATAACAAGGATTTGCAGACATGGATTCAGAACGGTTACAAAGATGACACAGATGCACCAATAAAGCAGAGACTGCTCTGGGAACAAATAGCTCTTTTACAAAAAGAACTACCAAAGACTCACGTGACACACTCACTGAGTCATCAACGTGATGGCGTTCACGTTGTGGGGAATTCATTAGCTGAAACAGCCGCAGCGGCAGCCACTAAATCGGCTCCCGTAGATCGAAAAAAGCGTACATTAAAATACATTGACGGTGAAACATTGCTGGCAGTGAAAACGTCATCAAACGGCGACTGCTCAGCACTACCGATCAACTATCCACTCAATTATACATACATAATCGATGCAAACTCCGTCCCTTTTGCTCGAATCCCTGGAGTGGGGGATAGAGTGATTCCAAACATGGACAGGAGAAACTTGTTAATCGCAGACGCACACATGGGCGAGGGTTACAGACACCTTAAATTAAAAGATTCTCTGGAAGAATTACAATCACGGTACTGGTGGCCAGGCATGAGCCTGCACTACACCATGTTTGTAAAAAACTGCCCAAACTGCAACAGAGATCGCAGAGGGGAGAGAAGCAGTTTAATACCTCGTCGAAACAAGGCAGATAATATTACCAGCAAAAAGAATGGCTTGCGATTGACATATACAGGCTAGTTTCCACTTATAATGTAGATCACCAGCACTCGGCTGACGTCCGGACTATTATACAAGATTCGCGAGTCTAAATGGCATATACGCTAAGAGCATGCTACGTTCGACCATTTCTTTCACTCAGGCAAACCAGCCTGGGGGGGAAACATGGCCAAATGAGCACAGCCCAGCGGGAATCTTCTCACTTCCTTCCTGAGGGTATGGGATGGTGTAAAGAAAAAACCAAGGCAGAAAGCAATCTATAATAGAAAGGATATTAGGTTCGGGAGCTGGGTGGGTCAAACATCTAATAAGTGTCCAACTTAGTCTAAATAACTTGCCAAGAAATTCTCTGAAGGGATTCAGTCCGTACGAATTATTATTCGGAACTAGGATGTTGATCTCTGACCTTGATAGTCAGACTTCAGTGGTAATAGAAAAAACCTTTGATGTCAAAGACCGTTTGGCTATTTTGCAGGACTTAAACAAAACAAGAAAAGACCTGAGCAACATACAGTTGAAACAACAGCCAACAACCACTGAAGAATCACCACCTGTCCCAGCAAGACCTGTCTGGATTCCAAAAGTCGGGGATCTAGTCAGGGAGAAGATCGCGGTAAAGAAGGAATTTGGGCCTTCTTACAGAAAAGCAGTTCCTGTCTTGTCTGTCAACGGGACAAGATCAGTTGTACTACCGCCACTTGCTGGAAAAAAGGAGAACCGAGTTGTATCCATCGACCTGGTAAAACCACAACATGTGGCCAATAACAAACAGTAGGCCAAGTGGACTCCCAATAAGTAGCAGAACACCAAGGTTTGCTACCAGTACAGAGGTCCTATCAAAGAGGCTCATCACATTCGAAACGCCTACAGAAGAACAACAAGGACTATGCAACAATGCAATAGAACTAAGACCTCTGAAAACCCAAATAAAAACATTTAGCAGAGACACACCTATCTATACTGAAGTACCAAGTGACAATGCAAAAAACAAAAATCCTGAACCAATTGGAACAATTGACAGAACTGCATCTGGTTACTTCATCAACTTCGATGATCCCTCTGAAGGCTTCAGTGAACCAAAGACACAGCCATCATCAAAATCCTTTAAAGACAAAGCTAAGGAACGTTTGAAACAACTGAAAGAAACATATCTGGTTTCTCCATGGATTGAATTTTGGGTGGGTTTTGGTGCATTTATCCTCATACTTTGGCTCATCATGGTATTTACTTTGGGACGCTTCATTGAGGGAAAATATGCTAAAATGGACACAGCAAGTCAGAACATCAACTTGGTCCTCAAACCACACACATCTTCACACGTCGAGAAAAGAGAACTTTTTCCAGAACTTTCTTCAGCCAACTTCACAGCCAAACCGATACCTGGTGGGGTAGCCTGGGACAACACTGACTATGAAATTTATGGTCCGGTCGAGATCCTGAAATATCCACACCAAATGAAGATCTCTTTGAGTGACTTTGCAAAACCAAACTCATTTGCTGATGATTGGGACTTTGAAAGTATTAACAATATGATGTCTGACTTAGTAATGTCTGCTAAATTTACAAAACATGATTATTTGCAAGGTTCTACAAATTATGATAGTATGTATTGCTATAACCATTATGGTAACCATTTCTTGCATAAATCTGCACAACCTAGAAATGTTTTAAATTATAATCAATGGGAACATTGTGCTACACCTCCAAAAGGGAGCTCTAGAACCGTTTATGACAAATATTCATATTTTTCAGGTTTTAACATAACTAATGCTGAAACATTTTATTACAAATTGTCAAACAAGACAGGGATGAAAACCATGATAACCAACACAAAATTGATATATTCAGATTCATTCTTTGAAAAAATGAATACTTTTGGATTTGATTATTGGGACAAAAATGTTGATTTGAAAAGTTTTTGGGGTACAAAAGAATGGCAAGTACAGGGTTTAGAAGCTTTGTTTAGAGCCTGCATGATCCCAGAACAAATGATATTTTTAAATGACACTGTTCAACAAACCACCTGTCTTGGCTTAGCCAAAATCAAAGATTTAAATAACCCGTCTATTCCAAAGCCAACAATGTTTAGCAATAACTCTGATACAGATGAAGGAATAGACATAAACCATATAATTAACCAAAACAGAACACATCCTGATTGGAAACAATGGTTGATCTGGCCCACAGATACAAATAACTGTCAAGATAGATTCCTGAATAAAACACAGGGTTTCAAAATGACCAGGCCAGACCCTAGATATCCCCAAAGACATCACCCAGGGATAATAACAACCTACAGTGTGGGCAAATTATGCCTTCAATGGCTACAGACTTCCACACTGCCTGAAATTAAGCAACACCTAACTTTACTTACTGATGGTGCTGACTTGCGTGATTTCATACTTGGACCACGCAAACAGCGTCAAAAGCGTTTCATAGCAGCCTCTGTATATGCAGCATACAATGAGGCCTGGAAGGTTACTCAAATTGAAACAGCAGAAAGAATACGGGAAATTGACCGTATCAATTTTGAAAAATCACTTTCTGTAGTGGACAATGGGTTAATGACTCTGTCCTCCAGAATTTTTTCATTGGACAGCATTGTGTCTTCAGCAATCGATATACTATCGCAAGACTTACTGATATTACAACATGGTCAGTCACAATTGCGTTCCATTGTACAGCTTGGCTGGACGTTACAAAATCTGCGTTCAGGCTATGTGCCTTGGCGTTTAATCAGCACAACGTCACTATTCCAAATCTTTAACCTTACTGATAGACAAATCGGTATGGCGCAAAAGGGTGCTGATTATACAATCTTGAGCATTGAAAAACTAGAAAGATTACCAATGACAATGTCAGAACGACCTGTCAGTGAATGGATAATCCACGGAATAATAAATATTCCAATCTCAACCTTCAGGTTTCAATACTGCCAAAAATATATACAGGCTGGCATGTACGAGAAATTGGGAAAGGGGTACCTTAAAACAACTTGGAACCTGCCATATTCACATGCATGTGTCAGTAATAAAGGACAGAAAGTGTTTCTTAGTGGCAACAATTGTGCTATGTCACTAAGCGGCACGCTTCTGTGTAACGGAATTAGTTTGCATGGAGCCTGTGAAGGGAATTCTTACAACCTTTCATGTCACCAGCAAGGCGCACCTGCAACTGAAATAGAACCATTCTTTCAAAGACTCTATAATGGGAGTTACATTCTTATTGTAGACCGCAGATGTTGCAGTCTTATGCCCGGGACTCCTTATCTAGTAACAACAACGGCGAAGGTCAAGTGCTGTGGACGTTCTTTATTCCCCAGCTCCTTTCCAGACAGGGAGGCAAGGGCATGGCCCAGTTTGAAAATTACTTCTATTCGAATAGACACTTTAAGCAGAATGAAAACAGTGCTTCTTCAGACGCCTACAAGGCTCACGTCATCAAAAGAAACGTATGATCTACAAGTCGCAAGGACGACTGCAGAGATACATACATTATTATCAACTAATTCCCCCGTACATTTCGCGGAAATCCTAAGCGAAATCTTAAATATTTCTGATACCACTGGGGTCTCAAAGGTATTTAAGACAGTATTTTCGATGGCATTAACACCATTCAGAGCCATACTGGGTATTTTTCCAGATTTCGTCCATTCGATTTTTGGCGGACTTCCCCTGATCCTGGGACTAATTGCAGGAATCCTATTCCTAGTCCTTATTTTTCGTTATGGCAACCCATGTCACAGATCAAACTCTCGCGACAATGGAAGATACGATCCTAGCCATTGGATACCGGGACCGGATATCAAAAATCCTGGGACTTTCCCGGCTTAGAGACCTAAACATGACTTGGTTTCTATCATTTCGACCAATGTGGCAAAGGTGTGTTTTACCTGTACTAAGGTGTCTGCTATGCGGAGAAGAATGCGTGTTAGACACCTGTCTGACGCTACAATCGGATGCGCCAGTGGATGCAGATACACTGTTGGTTCCTACCAAGGTTCACGCTTTGTGCTGCCCTCAAAGGCTGCCAATCCTGATGACGGCATTCCTGGAATCTTCACCACTGCGATTGAAGAGTAGTGAAGTTCAAGATGAAAGCAACATCGAACAGGTACGACCTTCTGTCAGCAATGCAAATCAGAATGTCAATGGAGACAATCATGCGCATGAATGCATGGTTACCCCTATTTCCGACTTAGTGGAACTTTCCCATGAAGCTGTTGACAGTTTTTTCGAAAGCCTGAATGATATGATGTTCTCTCCGGAACAGAAATAGAGACTTTTGAGTAAACTCGCACACGGCGTTCCCTGAATTCGGCCTTCAACTTTAAAAATAAAGTCACATGAACAATTACCATCCAGTTCACGGACAGCAATTTTTTCAGCATGCCCCTTAAAATATTTTTCTACATATTTTTTCCCGGGACACTGATCTTCTGCTTAAAGTAAGAAACTATTCCTAGAGAAATAAGATTTCTATTTTTAGATACTTTATATAGACTTTAGCTGCTCGCTGGTAGGTTCACAAATATTTTATTATGTGATGAAATGGTCTCGGACTTCCTTTCTGTATAGCCATATTAAGAGCCATTTCATGTGTATTTCTCATATACCAAAAAGCAATAATGCATAACAATGCGTGTTTACTTTTGCATTTAATTCATAGCTTAAGTGCATACAATATATATGACTGCAATTTTTCAGTATATTTGAAAATTTCAAAATGCATTTATGTATTTTGGGGTGGTAAGGTATACACTATACTCTATAGTATGTTGTACTATGTTATACTATGCATAGATTAGTAGATATGACCATAGTTAGCGTGGAGTGGGTGTCGTGTATTTCTATAGGTTCTGAATCAGTCCCCCTATTCCTGACCCTATTCTGGTTAAACTAACTATCAAGTTAACTAACAGTCAGCCCATGAGGCAAGAAATCCCCCATGATGCAGATACCGTTATCTGACGCAGTCACACTACGGCACAGGAACGTGTTATCTGATTAGGTCATAACGCTTGAGATCTAATTAGACAAGCGACATTCCTCCAGCCCCTGATAAGGCATACGACGTTCTCATAACAAATCAAACCTATGACAACCTGGATAATCCGTGCGGCCATTGTTTTGATTTCACAGAGAACTTTTGCAAAAGAATGTGCTAACGAGCAAGTCGTATGACATCTTTATTGACGTACCTATGTCCATCCTTACGTCAATCTCGGCACCTTTAAGGTATAAATATTGCCGACCTTGCCCTATGCAAACGCACGCGTGGTGACAAGACGGAGCAGCCATACTTGCCGAAGCCGAGAGCAGAAGCAGACCCCGCTGGCAGCAGCCCCGCCTTCCTGACGCGCTGAGAGACGCGCTGCTATCTCAAGCCGAGAGACCCAGCACCGGCGTTTCTGGGCAGCCCTCGCAGGCAGCCTGGAATATCGAGAGCAGAGAAAGAGATACCATTCCTCATCCATCCTAAATTCCAGGTACAGAACTGAATAACCCCTCACAGAGAATTCTTTAGTTATTCACTTGGCAAAAACAAACTTAACTTAAACTGTAACTTTCTATTCCCGCCCACGCATTAGACTTAGGTCAGGTACACGGGGTAGGCGTATTTAGAAACACCAGTTGAGTACGTTTAGTCAAATGTATATGTGTATGTAAATATATTTTAATCATTTTTAAACATCATATGGCTCAGAAACCATATCAATGTTTTTACAGTATTATTTTATACTATTGCTTCTAATGTATGCACTTTACTTAACTATAAGTATTGCAATAATATCGATCCATTTCTCTTGTACGAGAAAAGAGACTGATCAATAAATAACATCTTTTATTGAACACGCCCGTCTCTTCCTTTTCTCTACATTCTGATGAGACTAAGAATGCACGTACTGACTGAGTAAAATAATTGCCTTGTGCTCACACGACTCTTGAGATTGACTCTTGATTAGGGGAGAGCAAAGTTGTCATGTTCTATGGTTGTCAGAAACTAAATCCCTTCTTGTCTAATCAGGGAAGTTAATCCTTCCTTGAACATTCGAGAAAGTTTCTAGCGAACTCTGAGCTTAGCTGGCAAACCCAAAAATTAAGTCTAGTATCGACAGTAGTAGACCTAGTTAACGTCTGGTCTAGGCCTTTACTGCTGTAGGTACTATTCCAATGCGCAGAGCCTATTGGGAAAATAGGAGCTACACTACAATTTCACCTCAGAATACTATGCACACCATATTCTTTTGTAAACACTTCTCATGTTTAAGACAGAAATGTATAAAACCCTTGTTATTACAGCTGGACTTCAGATACTGTCGTCCAGCGTACACATACTTGCAAACGCTTCCAGAAATTTTTACATGCTTTGTAATGTTGCGTTTTCTGTTGACTGTCATAAATCGTAGGGAACAGCTGTAAATTGTAACTATATCATTGTGATACCATGTTAGTCCTTTTTATATTTGAAATCTTCCATTTTTAAATAAGGATGAATTTTGTAAAATTGTTTTTAATTTGTATTTTTGGTCATTCTTAAATCATTGTAGCGATGTATTTTGTAGCTTTTATGACTCACTTCGTGATCTCGAATAAAGCTTATTTTGATTGATTTGATAATATACAAATCTGTATTCACATTATCCAGATCCGTCCTATGGAATTGGTGGTTACTAACCTGAATTTGCATGTTGGCATTAGGGGAAACCATGTTTTTAATTTGGTATCTAGCTTGCAGTCTTAGGTTTCTGATTTAAAGGCTCAGCTAGTAACAATAATGGCTCAAATGGAAAAGCTAAGATTAGTAGTGGGGCCAGCGCTTCCCAAAACTCTTCAATGTGACTCACGCCTTGTCTACACAACACTTATTAATGAAAGGAAAAGGGTAAGAACCAAATGGTTCTAAATCACTCCACTGCCTTCCTCCGCCCCATGTAGTGCTCTATCCCAGGTCGTTAAACCCATACCTTCCCTGCTCTGATTGGCCCAAGCGTTGCCCTCACGAAACACTCAAAAACCCACCAAAACTAGATACAAAAGTCAGGTTGGGTGGACCCAGTATTATGACCACACTCTCCTGAAACGTAGCGAAGGTGGTTATTGTAGTCTAGCAAGGATGGCCAGGACAGGATACACGTCAACTGCTTTGATTTACAAGACCAAGGTCCCTATTATACTTTAGTCTGCAAATGAAGAAACAGAGTTCCTTATATATAAATGTATCTTCCAGATAAGAGCCAGCCACCACTGTTACTGGGTTGTTCTCTCTGACATTTGTGACGCAAGACAATTCTATGATTCCTCTAAGCCCTCTGGCGCTCTTGACTATATCAGCCTTGAGCTTAATATGAGGGCTCTGCCCGAGGGTTTGGTGAACATGGGGTTGTGCCGTCACCTGTTAGAGGGACCAACAACCAGATTTAAATTCAATTCCCTGGTATTCTGCGGTCCATGGCCCTTGAGAAAGGGAACCAATTACAATGATCTTTTGGGCATATCGTTGGTGGATTGACTGGTTGAGGTACCTTTGAATATTAGTAGTGGGCACAAGTATGCTGTTTTATAAACATTGCACCTAAACACAGATTAACTAGCTGTGGATATCTCCTTTGACCATGTGCCTAGCGTCTCTGACCCTATGCCTTTTGTTCCTTCTTCTAATATGGTTCCTAAAGATATCAGTGTCAGTAGTAGGGACCATCATGCCGTCTTAGGATCATTGCACCCAGATATTGATTCCCTAACTTTGCATACTTATTTTGCCCCTTTGTCTAGTGTCCCAGATCCTATTCCTTCTACTCCTGCTTTCAACATGCTTTCTTGGAATATTGCGGGAATCAAGGACAAGTTTGGTGATCTGACCTGGGGAGGCTTCATTGATCAAATTGACTTGTGTTTCCTCCAGGAAATCTGGTCTTTTGACCTGCTTCACAGATCAGGCTGCATGACATATCATGTACCTGCTGGTAGCACTGGAACAGGTCACCTTTTGGTTAGCCTTCATGTTTGGGCAAGAACAAATATCATATGCCTGATCACAGGCACAAATATGGTGACAATCACATAGAGATGCTGCAACATGCACCTCCAGACAACAAATGGCATCAGATTTCACGCGAAACATACAGACCAGGTCAGCCTTGGAGTGGAACAGCCACAACCATCACACGCCTTTTGGCTTCTGCAAAAGGTTCAGATTTCGGTGAGGTTTATTATTAAAATTGCAAATCTTCATTGTAAAGGATCGCCCTGCGGGGGGCCTTCTTAGTTGAAGTAAAACTACTATCAAATGTTAAAATAAATCCCCTACCCTTAATTTCATATGATGTTATGGGTATATCCATCACTAGATCAGTTGCCCATACCGCCTATTTTTATAATGCTTACAATAGGATGGTCGGGGGAGGGAGGGAGTCTGAGGCGATTCAGGACCTTGCTCTACACAGGCCTGCTTTTGAGTCTCACAAAATTGCTATCTTTGTGAGCAATCTTAATACTACATATGAGCCTTGTGATATGCTTAATCAATCCCCTATTAGTGAAGAGGATAAGGATTCGGGTGTCCAAGTCCTTAATGCTGCTACAATAAAGGGCTGGACCGGAGCTCCATGTCAGCTTCTGTCCATCACCCTAGCTTATGATCTGAGGGCATGTAATGGTCACTCACTCTCAGATCGTAATGCAGCGCATATGTTTAATCGTCCAGGACAAACAAGCAGAATTGACTATGTCTTAATCCCTGCCCATTGGGAAAATTTGACTGACTTTAAGGTAATAAATAGGGACGACAGTGATCACAATGTCCTCGATTGCTCGCTAAATGGCCTCTTATGTCACTTGGCTGATGTCCCCTGCCATCCAAAGACAAGCGCAGGGTTAAATGGGGGCATGTATCCCAGGAGCATCGCACAAGAAATCTTATGAGCCTGGCCCTAAGAGAAGCCATACTAGAGCTAGTCACACTAAATCCATCTCAGCCCTGAGTCCATTTTTGGTCTACCAAAATATTGAAAACAAATGAGAGCTCGTTCGAAACTCTAGGAAAGTGTTTTTCACGTAATGACTAGCCCGCCAGGACCTATTTCAAACCAAAACATTTGTGGTATAACAAAGCATGTAATACTAAAAAGAATGAACTTCGACAGGCATTATCCATGGATGAAACTCGATTGATATCTTAAAAGACATGAGTACAGGCAAATTCAAACAAGAGCACATGGGGAATGGGAGTCAGAACTATGTGAAAATATTTATGATGAGGCATCCATATCAAAAGATTCCAAGGGCCTTATTTATGAAGGCCTTGCGTCGCCAGTGCGTCGCTTTTTCCTATTTTAAAAGTGGCGCACCGGTGGCGCAAGGCCTTCATAAATAAGGCCCCAAAACCTTTTGGAAGCTGGTAGCTAATGGTAAGGAGGGCCCATCGAGGCACCTAGCAGATACGATTTCTCCTACAGATCTGTATATGCTGCAGCAGGGACTCCTGCCTGATAGCCCTGGCCAACACTATGGGGTAATCCCATCTAACACAGGCTCTCTCATGATGGAGTTGAAAGACTCTGTCGAGGTAATTAAGGCCATTTTCCCTGGAAAAGCAGTGGGACCCAACGGCGTACTGGGTGACCTTTTCTTTGCCAATATTGAGGCCTGGGTCCTTTACCTTTACAAACTATCCAATTACATCCTGAAGGGAGCAAGTATTCAGGCTCGCTGGAAGGCTGCCCATATTGTGCCCATTTATAAAAAGGACCAGTAAGACTCCCCCCTAAACTAAAGGCCTATCAGCCTAATAGATGTAGCCCAAAAGGTCTTTGAAAGACAAATACTTGAAATATTAGAATCCTGCATTAAGGATCACCAATCACTTTCCCCACTGTAGGCAGGATTTAGAAGAGGGATCATTACAATTGACCAGATTTGTAGGTTTTTATTCATTTACTGGAAACAGTGTATATATAGACGGCACATTTATACCTGGTCTTCATTGATTTTAAGTCAGCATTTGACTCAGCCCCCAGAGCCCAAATGTGGGCTGACCTGAGGAATATTGAGGTCCCACCCGATATTGAACATTTTGGTCTGCCTCCACAGGGACACCAGTGCTCAAGTAAATGGGCCCAGGAAGGGGAGAAGACAGAACGGATTTCCATCCAGAAAGACGTCCGGCAAGACTGTGTCCTTGCCCCCACACTTTTCTCCTTGTTTCTTGACGACGTGGTGTTCTACTTCGAGGATGGCCTTAATGATGTCCCTTTTCTTGGAGGCTCTAAAATTCCTCTTCTATTATTTGCTGATGGTGCCCTCTTGTTCTCAAAGACCCCATAAGCCCCACAAAACATTTAGGGCTCAATATTGTGGGGGAGAGGTTGCCCTTTAGACAGGGTTTGTGAGTTTGAGTATTTGGGGATCAGGTTATCCAGATCTATGTCATGGGCACCATAGGTTGAAAAAATCAATTAAAATTTAGTCCATCACACTGCTGCCATTTGAAAATGCTATAAGACATCTTGCACCAGGCACATTTCTCCAGCAGTTAAGGTGTATAGTGCTAAGGACGAGGGCCGTGCCTTGTATGGGCAGAGGCATGGGGGACTTCAAATCTTACTAAACTTGGGAGTGGTGGAAAACAAGTTTTTGAGATCTCTAACAAACCTCCTAAAGAATGCACCCCAATACCATTAAGACGGGACATGGGTCTCAATTTAATGATACCTAAGGCCCAATTTAGGGTGCTATTCTACTGGAGAAGGCTGAAGTACTCTGTAGGCCTAGATGATTACCGTGGAGCCCTAGAGGAAGTAATTTCCCTGAACAGTTTTGGCAAAATCAAGTGGAAATGCTATGTCCATTAGATATTAGTACATCTTGGGCTAGGAGACTACTGGTCTTCTTCAGTATCCGTGGTCTATTTATCCAAGACACCACTCAAGAATGCCTTTTGGGATCACATCCATCTTGGTGAATTTCAAACTGTGCCTGAGGGGCTGCCTAATTTCTTTTTGGTTTTTAAATCTAAATTTCTATTTGATCCATTTCGGGATCTTATCAACCCATTGCTGCAAAGTCGCTTTTCCTCAATTTCTGACATAGCATATTTCCCTCAATTCCTTTATTACCAAAAGTAAATCACCTAACACATGCAAGTACTGTATGCCCAGTTTGCCAACAGTCAGAGGAATCACTGGTGCACTTTATTTTATTTTGTCCTGGCTACATCAACCCAAGGAAAGCATGGATTGTTCCACTATGTAATCAACTTGGTTGCCGTCAACTAGAGGTCGCTGTATGGCTTCTTTGCACAGAATCCTCTCAGATAATAATCTGGGCCGAATCCAAGTATTTTCATTGGAGCTAGTCCATTAGGTGTAGGACGATGAAGTAGCTAACATGATTAGTTTATCTGTCATGCCTCTTTTTGTCTTAGTGTCCTAGTGCCTATACCGAGTTATATGATGCATTTTAACTGTCATTTTTTTTTACCAATTTTCAATAATTATAAGGTATTTATTCATAGTTTTTTATGGGATGCTTTGATTTTTTCAATTTATTATAACATAATTTAAAAGCATATTTGTATAGATCATCTGAACATTTAATGGCATGACTTAGGGATGTGTTTTTAAGCTGAGCTTTTATGTGTTTTCTGTACATTTGCTGTATGTGTCTATGCACTTTTATGGTTGAAAAACACAGAATAAAGTATTTTGATGATGATGAACTGGTACAAACCACAGGGACTGTGGCCCCCAAGATAAGCAGGCCACTATGTCTGTGATTGTTTTAAGTAAAGTAGCATTTTTTATAGCTACCAATATTCTTGATAGGAAAAGGGTCTCCTTTTAAAAGTTTCATTGAGAGTTTGACAGTGGCCCGCTAGAATACTGCTCACTCTCCTAAAACGTTTATCCCTATTTACAAATGAGAAGGAGAGCCTTCCCTTTTGCAAATAGGTTACAACCTCAAATGGGAGTCAGTGACTTTTCAAATGTGTAGTTGAAAGAATCAATATAACCTGGGCATGGCAATTCTATACCTGATATGCATCCATTAGGAAGATTGCCATGCCTCCACCCATACCAATAAACAACACAGTGATGGAAAGGATACTTGAATTAAATCAGCCACTGAGATCGCTTGGGGCCACAATGAGGTCCATTGCTTTGTGCCCACTATGCCACTTTGATAAGAGAGACCTGGCACATGCAAATGTTTCTTGGTCCTACTCCAGTAAGAACAGTTCAGTCAAAACTGCCAGGGCAGGCCTGCTCTGAGGGTAACATGAGCCAACCCAGGCTGATTTCAGCATACATGGCCTTATTAGTGAATGACTGTCAGAGTGCACTAACCTTGCAATCCAGATCCAAGGGGAGTGTTGTGTGCTGCCCCAGTTCTCTTGTTATATGCTTCCTAGGTATCTAGTAGGACTCTCTATTTAGAACAAAAACATTCATAACACAGAGACTGAGGGCCTGATTGCAATCTTGGCGGATGGGATACTCCGTCACAAATGTGACGGATAGCCCGTTTGCTGTATTACATGTTCTATAGGATATAATGGACTTGTAATACGGCAGATGGGATATCTGTCACATTTGTGACAGAGTAACCCTGTCCGCCAAGATCGTTATCAGGCACTGAGTCTTATATAATCAGTAAATGTTGGTTTGTTTGGCTAGCTCACAGTACCATATGTAAACTCTTAAACTTACAGAGTTATAGATATTGTTGGTAACCTCAAACATGACCACTCAGATTCCCAAAGAAATCATGGAAACAGATCTAACCCTTTAGTTTTGTCACATTTGCATTCGCAATGTCAAAAAGAAAAGATACGATATTGCATTTTCAAACATGTATTGAAAAGCTCTAATCTTTCCAAATAAACCACGAGCTACGATTACGAGAAAGATGAGACACATCATTGTTATAAGCATTATTGGAATTATGAAAAATGCAAACAGTTCAACCATGTTCTTGTTCCTTTTGTTACTAAGGTTACTCATTTCTAATACTACTTTCTCTGTGCTAAAGAGAGCATGTTGCCAGGCCTACTGGAAGGACCCAACCCCATACCTTGGTACTGTATGTTATGAAGCTGGTCTTTGTGCATTAAAAAATGCACCCTCATCTGTATGTGAAGGCCCAAACCGCTATTTGCTTCTTAGCATGAAGGGACCCAGACAGTGGAACTGCATCTCAGTCACATCTCACAGCAGCGTTCCATGATGACTACGACGGGATGTGAACCTCTCACTGAACTCAAAATGGATGATGCTTAAATAAGAAAATGGGTAGCTTATCACAGTGTGCCAAAGGTGCAGAACAGCGACTTACTTAGTCTGTGGAAAAATAGCCATCTCCAACAAACAAAAAATAAAGGAAAATAAAACATTGCATCATGTTATTAGTTGTGAGACACTGGAACTAAATGTGCAGTCTACAGGGACGCAATGGTTATCAGAATGAAATGCCTGCATGGCACATTCTCGCAAGATGGAAACATGAGCAAACCACCATTAGAAAATTATGCTAAGTTAAAATGAAAAGCTAAAATGGAGACAAAATGTAAGCTACATATCACTCCATATCCACTGCCAGCCATACCCTGGTAATATACTGGTTAGAAGATGATCGGAAGGAAATGGCAATTGGCTAATAGTGAAAGAGAGACACTGGATAACAACACTCTGCTTGGTTGCATATCTGGGATCGGGTTGCACTGCATGGGCATTTATATCTTAAGACAAAAGGAAACTTTTAGTGATGTTATTGTTTTTACTCCCACATCTAATTCCTAATGTTCTATATGATATACCTTGTGACAGCTCTGTGTTTCCAACTCTGTATTATCTAGTGAAACTATGTGTGACTCCTTATAGCTTCAATATTACAAAAATATTTTCAGTTTGAGTTACTTTTAAAACCAATAGTTCATAAACGTAATACCATTTTTGTCTCTTTAAGATAATTTAGTCGGCGCGAAGGTAAGAATCCTTAGCGTTATTCTTGAAGAAGCAAATGAAGAGGGATAGAGGATCACATTCTTTAACTGATTACTCCTGAGAATAGCATTCAAATGTAAGTTTAAACTAACTAACATGAGCACTCACCCAGATTTCGTCTCTGTATCCACTTCAGTTTCCATTGACTTCTTAAGATATTGACAATATGCACAATTTACAAATTCAAATGACACGGTTCCAGCTCCCCTCGACTTCCTTTTTTGATTACCTAGCACACATGATCTAGTACAAGAGCAGCCTATACTCCAAGATTTCCAGGTAGCTGCCACTAGTGGAAATTTTATGAAGGTCCTGTGGCTCCATGGGGCATATAGTTCTTTGGCTTTGCTATTGTGACGTCGGTAGTGTACTCAATGGAAACACAAAGCCTCTATCCTGGCAATGCCTACATTCTGGGCATCTTACCAGTCTCTTCTGCTTATCAAAGCATGTACATTCAGGAGTTTTGGATAACATGCTTCTGTGTCGGACTAGTGGGAAGAGGTAAGCATTGCTCATGGTTCAAAGGAGGTAAAGTTTGAGTCGCATTGAAGCAAGTCTTTGCAATGCATATTGTCCATATTTTTGGAATCAGATATGGTGTTTAAGAAAGTATGATGAAGGTAGATTCATTTTTTGATGAGATCACAATGTTGGTAGTAGGAACAATGGGTGATTTAAAGGACACAATGTGAGAGGGGGCAACCTTTCATAATGGCCTACTATCACAATAGGTTAGCTGGCTAGAGCATGACGCCTTTATGAACCCCAAAACTATGCAGAGAGACATCCCCCCCTCCCAGAGTCTATGTAATACAATAGCGGACTACTTCAAGGAAAGAATTTACACTCTCACGAAGGATTTCCCTCATCTCCCGACCAAAGGGGAAACACAGGACAGCAGGGGCGGCACTATCATGTCTACATTTCACCCGGTCAGCCTAGGGGAATCCCGGACAGCTATCCTAGCAATCAAATCAGGCTCCCCTTTTGATCCCTGTCCGCCTCTTGTACTCCATACAATGGTGGATATTGTAAACCCCACAATTAATAGCATTATAAATTCCTCACTTCATCAAGGTTCAGTCCCGGAGGAATGGAAACTAGTAGCGGTAAAACCCTTACAGAAAAAACAGATACCAGACCAAACAACTTTGACAAATCTACGACCCATCTCCCTGCTCCCGGCACTTTGCAAATTAACTGAGAAAGCCATGAATAAGCAGCTCACTGGTTTTTTGGAGGCTAACAACATCTGGCACCCCAACCAAGCAGGTTTTAGGGCTCAACACTCTACGGAGTCAGCCCTGATTTTCACCTCTGAAACCCTACGAGCTGCAATGGATCAGGGAAAAAAAGCGGTCCTAGTACTCCTGGACCTGTCTGCGGCGTTCAATACGGTCTCACATTCCATCTTGGTGGACCGTCTAGCCGCGGCCGGGATAGCTGGTGATGTACTGGGCTGGATAAAATGTTTTCTAGCAAATAGGCGACAAGTAGTCACCTTAGGCCATTTCAGGTCAGAAGAAAAGCGGCTCAGCTCAGGAGTACCGCAGGGCTCATGCCTGAGCCCGACGCTTTTCAATATATATATATGGCTCCCCTGATTGCTCTTATATCATCCTTTAATATCAACACCATCTCGTATGCAGATGATACGCAGCTCATCCTGGTGATGGATGACGACACCAGTGAGGCTGAAATGAAGCTTAAAGACTGCCTCAAAGCAACTTTCCAATGGATGAGCATGAACCATCTTAAATGCAACTCAGGGAAAACCGAGATCTTGCCGTATGGAAAAGGTAACGCGTTTAGCCCCACCTTATGGTGGCCAGAGAACGCTACCACCCCCCCAAACACTGTCACGTCAGTCAGAAACCTAGGGATCAGGTTTGATTCTTCCCTGGCCTTTAAACAACAGGCAGTGGCCGTAGCAGGAACCTGCTTCGGAATCATAAAGGGGCTTAGAAAATTCTTTGACCTAATACCACTCCCAGCACGAAAAATGGTTGCAGTAGCACTTATTACATCACGCCTTGACTACTGCAACAGCCTCTATGCAGGGACAAATAGGACGGTCGGCCACAAGCTGCAAATGGTGCAACATGCAGATCCAAGACTCGTGCTGAGATGGAACAGAAAGACGTCCGCCACAGCAGCAATGGACGCCCTACACTGGCTGCCAATCCACAAACGGGTTCTCTTTAAAATCCTCCTGATCACCTTTAGGGTCTTTCAGGGAAAGGGACCTAGCTATATCCAGAGTATGTTTAAATACTACACCCCCACACGAAACCTGAGATCTGTAAATGCGAATCTCCTCAACAACCCCAATTTCAGATTAAAAACCAGAGGAGGAAAGGCTCTGGCAGTTCTGGGCTCAAAAGCCTGGAACAAACTCCCCCTGTCCCTACGCCAAATCACATCAGAAATAGTCTTCAGAAAAACTCTTAAAACATGGATATATGGACTATCTGATGCCTTCTGCAAAAACCTAATCTGAACATATATACCTAAACCTATCTTCAGCGAGGTCTTTGTTACCCCTGCCTAGCCTTTTCGAAGCGCCAAGATGCTCCCTGGAGTGAAGGCTGCGCTATACAAGCAACCCCTTACATTACATTACGTTACGGCTGCGGCTGATCCAGCCTAGCGTAGCCTGAGGTGACCACATTGCCCCTCCCCCCGATTCAGAGCGGATTTTTGATGCCAGCAGACGAGTGAGGAGATACTGTAATGCCGAACCGACATTGTGAAGGCTCTTTTTCTGGATTTGTTGCTGCTCTTACTCAACGCAAGCCCCCATGCTTGAAAGGGGGATCCTGGAAAGGTGATTGGAGCAGTCTGTGGAGCACGGTTTGTGAGGCGATAGAGCTGCTTTTTTAAAGACTGCCAATTAAGGTGAGCAGACATTCTACGACCCAGAGACATTCTGCTCCCCGGGGGTTTTCTTTTGCTGCTGCTTTGGTCATCTCAGAATCCCCCGGGCGGCGCCAGTTTGGCACTAGTTTGGACGATGAGGTGCACAATTTCTTTTTTTATTTAAATGGAGTACTAACTGCTGGCATCTGCTATTGAGCTGGGAGGGCACCCCCAGCAGTAGTAATTGCTAATTCGTAGGTGCTGAAATACACGTACTTGAGAGGACATCAAAAAAGAAGTGGAAAAGAAGCGGATATAGAATTTGGCAGCAATCTTCTTTATAAGAGGGGGAAAAAACATTCTGTTTTGGTTTCATGACCCCCCTTTATGATGGGGAAACACTTAAAGATCGCCAATGTACTGACTCATGTTGACTCAAATGCGGGTCTGAAATCAAAAGCTCAAGTGACCCAGATGAAGATAGCCTCAGCAATGGCAAGCGCCGAACTGTCACAAAAAGCTTATTGAGGCTCAGCCCTCTAAGCTCGGAAGATGATGTGGTTGAGCTCAGAATAGGGGTTATAGGTGATCTACCTCTGGAAAATCTTGAAATACCCCAGCAGGGAAAGGTGACTGATGGACTAGGTGCGGAGGGGCAAATCTGGCTCAGGTGCTAAAGGGGATATTGCTGAGAGAAGACATCTGGACTACAGGAAAGATAGAGGAGAGGGTGAATCAAGAGATTGGAAAGGATGAATCATCTAGCTTGTCTCAAGGCAAAACCAAGGAATACCCATTAATTCTTGAAACCCAAAATATTCTCATCGTCTGTGACAAGCTCTGGTTTTAGAGCAAGAAGTAGTCAGGAATAGACAAGCGAGCATGTCACTAAGCGTCCAAGCCCCTACCTTGCCTCTTAGGTCCCTAGAATATTAGAAGGGGGTCTAGATGGACTGTCAGCCTCTAGCCTCCTTGCTGGGTAAAATCGCTGAGTCCAAACAGCAAGATCAGATCCAGCTAGTACCGGAAGAACTCCCAAGGAAACAGGTATTAGAAGCAGGGATCAGCATCCAGAATGACATTACAACCATGCTAAATCTCATTTTGGATGGGGTAGGTGAGCTGAAAGTAACACAAGCAAACAAGATAGCAGCATTACATCTTCGCTTGTCAAAAATCAAAGGAGCAGTCGGTAGCTATCCTGCAAGAATACCAGAAGCCAAATCTAGGATATCCCAGCTGGAAGATCAGATGATCTCCATGCAGCACCATGCACTTGAAAGTAAACGGGAAGAGCTGGAAGGGCTGGAAAACCACTCTCGATGCTCTAACCTGCGGCTGGTCGGAGTCCCAGAAGGCAGTGAGGGGTCACAAATACATCACTGAGTTGAGACATTTATTAAGGATAATGTGATGCCTGAATTCTCCAGAGATCTTACCATCACAAGAGCACATAGGGTCCCAGCCCAGGCGTATCCATTCTCAAAGCTACCACAAACGATCCTAGTCAACTTCTCAGATTTCCAGATCAAAGAACAGATACTGACTAGGGCTATCCAAAAGAAGCAATTTTCAACTTGCGAAGTACCCAACTGCCATATTTTCTCTGATATGTCCGCAGCAGAGGCTCGTCGTTGGAAAGAATTTGTTACACTTTTGTACTTGTTTAAGGCACAGGGGGCCCGGGCAGCTATAGCTCAGAAATCTAAGCTCTGAGTTTTGGTGCGAGGGAAATTTCATATGTTTCCAAATCTTGATGAGGCCCAGGAACTGTTACAGAAAATTACTGCACAAAAGTAGCCTGTCTTTCTCTGATTTGCAGAGAGAAAGGAGGGGCAGGTCACCTCAGGGTGCAATACCATGGCTCCCACCTTAGGGACAACTCAGAGCGGGGAGGGAGGGGGTATGGTGGGCTATTCCCCAACTGCCAGGGGTGGGAAGGAGCACAGGGAGCTGGAAATGTTTAGGGAGGAGTTGGGAGGGTGTGGGAGTAGATGGGTGTGGATAGCAAAGAAAAGAGCAAAGTCATATTATATACATTTTGGGAAAATAGAATACTGAAGGGATCACTACAATCTCAAAGCAACAATCACAGGTATGGTTTTTAAACTCCACATAATATTGGTGAATGTAAATGGGATATTGAATAAGCAAAAGTAAGGTGGCTTAATAAGATGGCTAGGTTATTTTTCCCACAAGTCCTCTTCCTTCAGGAAACTCCCCTTAAAACACTCCAAAACTTTGTATACCGAAATCTTTTTCAAAGGTTTATTTCCCCTCTGCAGGGATGGCAATAAGGGGGGTTGCTATATGTTTAGCTGGGGTCTAGCTTGGGAGTTTATCCAAGTTCAGAGAGATCCCCATGGTCGATGGCTATGGGTCACTGCCAGTATAAATGGTAACGTTTTTAATTATGTTTATTATTATGCACCCATTACTGATGACCCTACATCTACTATAAGGATTAATTATATACTTAGAGGGGCTAATATTTTGGGAGGGGATTTTTTAAATTTTATTCAAGATCTGTTAAAGGACACCTCAACTAAAAATAAAAAACAACTGAAGCCTACAACTAAAAAAGTAGTAGATGTGATAAAGCAAGATTATCAGTTAATTGATGCATGGCATAAAGCCCATCGGGAAGATCTACAATATACTTGTTACTCCCAACAATTTCAGTCGTCATCTCATATTGATTTTTTTCTAATTTCCCTTTCTTTGAATTTTTCTGGCTCAGATATTGGGGTTAATTCATTTTCAGATCACTCCCTGGTTAAACTAGTAATAGAAATGGAGGAACGAAGGAGGACATGGTCCAGGTGGCAAATGGATCGACTCCTTTTCTCAAACCAGCAATGGGTAACTGGTAGAAGGTAATGGATAAGATAATTTTTTCAGTCTGGGGGACTTTTAAGGCCGCCATCCGTTGGCAGATGGTGGCCTTTATGGCTGTGCAGTAAAATATTTGAAGGATGCGCATAGCCAAACTTCAGCTGGCAGTCGATACTGCTTTGTTGACGAAAAATGTCTTCTCAAGGAAGAAAGATTGCAGAGAGGCTGCTCAACAAAAGCAAAACAGGAGTTAAGAGAGTTCTTTATTTTAGAAGAAATAAACAGCTCACAGACATTTCAGCAGTGAGTCTACGAAGACAGTCAAATGGTAGGCAATTTTTTAGCCTGATCGACTAAAGTAAAACAAGAAGCAGCATTGGTTACAGAATTGTTGGAACCCGGTACAAAGACTTTGGTCACTAACAAGGATAAAATTGCCTACATTTTTTTGGAGCATTATGATAAGCTATACGCTCCTAAATATATGGTGACCCAGGAGATAATTCATCAATATTGCGATGGTAGGAACCTCCAGGCATTTATCTAATATCCAGGCAGACGAGATTCAAGTAGATATTTCAGCTCCCGAAATTTAGTTAGCACTGGGTACAATATCTGGAGGAAAAGCTTGTGGAAATGATGGGCTGCCAATAGAATTTTATAAGGTGTTCATGAAGGAAATAACACTATTTTTGGTCAAGCATTTTAATTATGTGAAAACGGGTGAGTCGGTTCCCTCAGCTTTTAAAATAATCTATTATTGTCAGCTTTGTAACGAAGGGTAAGAACCCCAGAGACACCAGTTTGTATAGGCCAAACAGTTTGTTTAATTCCGATTTTAAAATATTAATAAAAGTCTTGGCGAATTGTTAAACTCCAGTTGCACGAAAAGTGATCCATAAAGACCAGACAAGGTTTATTGCCTGGAGGCTAATGTCTACTAATACTGGGTGTGTAGTCCAAGCACTCAAGTTTTTTAATATTAATCAAACTCCTGCACTCATTATCATGGTTGAGGTAGAAAAAGCGTTTGATTTGGTAAATTGGGATGCTCTTTTTATGGCCTTGGAAGGTTTTGGATTCCATTCCAGGTTATTAATATGTTATGCAATATCTTTCAAGGGGCACAGGTAAAGGTTGTTATAAACTCTAACTTAGGGACCGATTAGGATGGCGGACGGATCGCCACCGCCATGCAGGCAGTGGCGATCCGTCCGTCATCCTTGTCCGTCATCCTCGACATGCAGGCAGTGGTGATCCGTCCGTCATCCTGGCATACGGGAAGACGGCGGAAAAGGTCTAATATGGTGGTGGTGTCTATTAGACACCGCCAGCCATATTAGGATGGGCTGAGGGGAATGCCTTTCCGTGGCGGCAATGCCGCCACGAAAAGGCATACGGTTCTTGCTTTGGGGGCCCATTGCGGGCCCCCAGGGTGAAGGCGTGGTGGGGGGTGCACATGGGGGGTACCTATGGTACCCCCCTGCATTTCACAGTACAACATGGCAGGCACCACACGGTGCCTGTCATGTTGTGCTGTGAAACGCACAACATGCATTTTTGACATTGCGGCGGACGGTGCTTTAAGCACCGTCCGCCGCAATGTAAAAAATGCGGGATGCACCCGCCACTGTGGCGGGTGCATCCCAATTGGGGGCACGGTTCCTCTGCCCTTTTGGCGGATGGTCTCTGCCCCAGACAGGATGGCGGACGGACTTTGTCCGTCTGCCATCCTAATCGACCCCCTAGTCTAGTCAGTAAATGTAAATCCGTAGACCAGGCAAGGTTGCCCTGTGTCCCCCATGCTCTTTACCTTTTTTATTGAACCCCTAGCTGTCAGGATTCGAAGTAATGCGGGGATAAAAACACCATTATTAGCAATGTCTAAAGTAAAACTATTTGCAGATGACATTAGCCTCTATCTTAACCCAGAAAGACAGAATATCGAAACAACTTTAGGAGAATTTGCACAATTTTAATTAATCGGAGGGTATAAAACCAATCATAGTACTGAGATTTTAACAATCAATAGCTCAAGTAACTCTCTCCCCTATAATTTAAAGCACCAAGCCCCTGGTTCTGCCCCGACTCGATATGTGGGGATATATGTCACCAACCAGTAGGCAGAAATCTACAAATTGAATTATGAAGGTGTACGGGAAAAAAATTTCTCCTACAGGAATGGTCGCTTTTACCTCTTACTCTGATTGTCTGTGTTTCCCTTATAAAAATGTCCATTCTACCTCTTCTTGTTTTTCTTTTCACAAATGTCACTATTAAAATTAACTTGATGTATTTTAAGGGGCTGGAAACGAATTTACATCAGTTTATCTGGAGTAAGAGGGCCCGAGGGTAAAGCTGCCAGTACTTCAACTTGAAGTGAATCAGGGAGGGCTTGCATTTCCACATCTTCGAACATGTTATGAAGCAGACTTTTGCCATAAAAGTTCATTTAATTGACTGTAAGGGATTTGTGGATAATTAATTTTTTTAGAAGATGGTGCAGGAAGCCGGATCTCTGACACCGGTTTTCTTAAAAACAGCTAAACTTCCCAATAAAAACAAAGTACAAGAGTTTGCTTGATTATGGTACCAGACTACAGACTTTTTACTCAAAGCAGGCTTGTGTCACAGGCCATCACTATTTGAAGCTTACAAACTGTAAAAGCTTGGGCCTCCAAATCCAGCACAGTCATTTAAGGTTTTGGAACGCCAACGGTTTTACAGAACTGGGTCATTTTATCGTTGGTGGTAGATGTATCACCTGGTAAGAGGTTCAAAGTAGATGTGGGAACAGGAGTAAGCTTTTTTTCTGGGATTTTTCAGATGTTATATCTACTGAATAAGTACTGTCTTCCACTTAGTTATTATCCAACTCCACTTACGGATGCTCTATTTAGAGCAAAATAAAGGGGGGTAGGAAATGGCATAGCCTTTTTCGGTCCCAAACAGAGTTAATGATGGTTAACACATTTTTAGAAAAAGTGACCCAGGAGACACAATGGGCCTCATTTATGAGAAATGACGCATCGCTGCGTGAAAGCAGCAATGCGTCACTTCTCAGTGTGCACTCCTTGCGACATTCCTGATGCGTCATATTTAATGTATGACGCATCATGTCGCAAGGAGTTACAGAAACATCAGTATTTCTGACGTAGCTGTAAGCGCAAAAGTGACGCATTCCTGGAGTGTGTCACAAAAGTGACGCAACTCCAGCAATGCATCCTACGCCTGCTGTGAGCCAGGCGCAAGATTTTGACGCAACGGCGTCCTAAAAGTGATGCAGTGAAATCTCGTAGATTTCACTGCGTCACTTCTACGACCCTTCCTTTGCGTCAATATGCCCCCCTTGCATACATTATACCTGGCGCAGGTTTAATGTGGTGCAGGGGTTTACAAAGTGACGCATCTACCTAGATGCGTCACTTTGTAAATATGGCGCAACGAGGCGAATTTTTACACCACTGGTGCATCACAACAAGTGACGCACCGGCGGCGTAAAAGTGACGCACAGCCTCATAAATGAGGCCCAATGTATCTTTTCAAATCCGGAGAGGCAAGCTATTTCGCAACTTGGTAGCAAGGCTTTAAAAAGAATGGCCTTTTTGTCACACTGGATGGCGTACTATACCCTTAAGGCACTTCATAAAATGTGTCCAGAAATAGAGAAAAGATGCTTTCACTGCCAGAGTGTAGGCGAGGGAGTTTGGCTTCATATTTATTTTACTTGGCTAAAGCTAGGGCAGTTTTGGGGGAGAATCTTTGCTGCTCACAGCTGTGAATTGTAGAAAAGGTTGGATCCTGAGGCAGCTATAGCACTCTTTGGCATTGGCAGTAAGAGACAAAAGTTAGAAACGTCTAGAGGGGAGGACATTTTCTTAGTAATTGCTTCCCTTGTGGCACACTCTTTCATATTACAGGACTGGAAGTCTCCAAAGGTACCCATTTATGTGGAGTGGTATAATAAAATTACATGCACAAGGAAATTTGAAGAAGCGTATGCTAAGAGAGTGGGTGCCATTCAAAGATTTACTATTGTATGGAAATATATGCAGCACTTGGAAATGTAAGTCAATATTAGTATAAAAATAATGCACTTGACTAGATGTTAAAGCACCGCACTTTATTAATTTATAACTGGCGGCATTTTGTTAGCGCAAAAAGCAAGATTAAGGTACAACACCAGATGCAGATGATGAATTGGCATGTTGCACTTTAAGGAAGGGGATATTTTTAAAGCCTATGTTAGGAGAGCCGGTTCCATAGGAGATATACTACTGAATGGAAATTAATGGGGTACTTGGTAATGCACTTTATGGATTCTGTTGGACTAGAATAGTACTGCACTTTATTGTAGCTGGTGGATGGTGGCATTTTTGTATTGTATTAAGCCTTATTTGAAGATTGAGGTGCAGTACTCGGCACTTTAAGGAAAGCAAGTGTTTGTAAGAACTATTTATTCAAGTCAATATTTATTACAGCGATGTATATTTCTCTAATTGATTGTCCCAATTTGTATTAATTCCGTGTGTTTTGTTTTTATGATTCTGCTCAGTAAAAAATGTTTTAAAAAAATGTTAGCTGGTTAGATCTGTTAGCTAAGACAGAGGATATCATGAATAGGTATATAGGCCTGCTAGTATGGGGGCAGGTGCAATGCCATATTCAAGCATGGAATGGTAACTTGATCCTAAACGTGGTGTAATTGAGGGTAGACTTTCTCTCAAATATTTGTGTGGTGCTTGTGAAAGGGACCTCCCTGATGGTTGTCAGTGACTATTCTTTTTTAATGATGGGGCCCAATGACGGTGGGATGTTTTGCTTTGCAAGGTCGATAATACTGGTGGGGCAATTGAGATAAGGGTGTGTCTGAGTGCTTGTCCAGTAGCCCAGTAATAATGTGATTTTTGGTTGAAGCCACCAAGCTGTGATCTGCCTTCATCATCACATTATCATGTTTGAGTGAGCTAATTATCCCGTGAGGTGTAGCTCAATGTATGGGAGTAGGAAGCTTAGCTGCGGTTTGTAACTGTTATGCTCTAATTTAGGTTCCAATTGAGAGTTTAATTGACAGGGTACTCCACTGCAAACAAAAATGGAGTTCGCCACCCACCAAACTCTACCCACTTCATTTAGAGACGGGCATGACGATCAATGGAGCACTGGTGGCCCTATATATGGAATACCTTCTCCAACAACCTGACAGAGTGAAACTGATATTTTAATACTTCAGCACTTATGTAATTTTTATTATCATAAGTGATGCAATCAATGATGTAGTTTGACATGTCATGAGTGATGTAATATGTGAAGTCATAAGCAGTGCATGGAGGGGGTACAAGTTATAGTTAGCTCAGTAAATCATAACTGGTGAATTACAGTGCTTTTCTGGTGTCAAACACTAGTTTTTTCATTTTTCACTTCATTCTTTGTTTTTTTCAGTGAACTTCTGGGTTTTTTAAATGTAAAATAATTACCATATCTAATTATAATGTTACATTACCTTTTGGTTCTGCATTGAATTTACATATGATAAGAGCATACTACAATACCTACCTATAAAATCATTTTAAGCACTGTTAAATAATACATATGGTATGTTATGCAGATTAGTAGAGCGCACTATCTCCTGGTATCCTGGCATGATGTATATACAACATTTATAACCAAACGACAATACATAGGAAATGTTTCCATGTTTCCATAGGAAAAGTATTTTTTGATTTGCGTATAACTTTAGCGACATTTGGCTAATATTCACAAAAATTTGCAAAACGTTCCAGAAGTTAACAAACGTTTTCAAATAAGCTTACCAAAAGAAAGTTTCATCTACCTCAGCTTCTTTTTGGAAAGTCTCAGGGTGATCCATCAAGCAGGGGCAGAGAAAATGGGTGGCACCCAAAACACATTTTCCCCATTCATTTTTCTATAAGAAAGTTAGATACAACTACAGCCAAAATGTCTGAATGGAATTAAACCACATTTGGTAGAAAGGAAAATCTTGGTCCAGAAAGCATGCTGTTTATGATTTAATGAAATTTCATTCTGCGTTTTTTGAGAAATTAAGGTTAAAAAACTAGATATTTCACAGCACGGGGGTTCCTTGGTGCCAACAGATCTTAAAAAAAGGTCTGATTGGCTGCCACCACATCAACAAAGATGTGAGAGCAGCCATTTGTGGACTCAGGGACTCAGTACCCTGTCCTATGAAAAATGGGGAAAAAAATCTAGGGAGGCAAGGTAGGGATACCCTGACCCCTAAGACCTAGGGGGGAGTTCAAGAGGGAACCTACCCCAGGGTCAAAAAATATATATTTTAAAATTTCACTGTGAATCTGTGGAGGTTCAGTGATTCCACAGCACCAATAAAAACAAACATCGGTCTCACAAGCTTTCCCTCTTCATGAATCTTGAACAAGCCATGGGTACCCCATCCCACAGGCCCAGTATATATATTTTGGGAAGAGGCACTTTCCCCATCCCAACCTGTTACCAGGCCCCAGGACCCCATCTCCCAGGGCCACTAATTAGCAATAGGGGAGGTAGCTTATGGCCCCTGTTAGAAATTGGGTTGTAGGTTTACTGGGTTAGGAGACCTAGTCAAGCAGCAGCCACAATCCTAGTCAGGGTAAGAAGCAGACACATTTTAAATTAAGCTGTGCTCACTCTATAATAGCTTGCCACCGAGGAGTCAGGCTTAACTTAGAGGCCATGTGTAAAGTATTTGTGCAACACTTCAAAGAGTAAAAACGTGAAAACACCACACATTAAGATTCCACACCAGTGAGAAAAATACAACTTAATTTTATAAATAAAACAAGACTAAAACAACAAACATCTTGAGATATGAATTTTCTAAGTATAACTGTAAAATATCACTGAGAAGCAATAAGCTCTTACTTGGGATATCTGGTTGTGCCGAACCATGACAAACCCAGGAGTTTAGGCTGACCGCGGCGGAGCTTGGGCTGGATACAGGGACCCATTGGGGCCCGTTGAACAAAATGACCTTAATCCTGGTTGCATTGACGAAGATGCGGGGTGCCGCAGAGTGGTGTGTCGGTTTTCCCCACACAGTAGTGGTGTAGATTTTCTTCATGCAGAAGCAGCGATGTGTCGGTTCCGAAGGTGATGCGCTGGTTCAGTTCTGGGTCACATGGCATTCGTTAACTTCATGGAATATGAAGGTATTGGGCACACTTGTGTTCCTTAATAGAATGTTTGTTGGTTAGTGTCCGGACCAACAATACTTCAGCGTTTCTGCAGGATACACTACCAGCTGTACGGATTGTGCTCCATTACTGACATGGGGCTGGCACACTGGTTCTTCCGGATGTCAGGTGATTTCGTTTATATGTCACATGCTTTGTACGTTTATTGGTCTACTTATTTGACAAAGTATCATTTTTTTCATGTTTTTAAACATGGAGCATGTATTTCACTCCTTCACATTATGATTACGCATGGTCATTCTTTAAAAAGTTTGCAATTGCAGTTTAGAGTAACCACCCGGCTTAAGCGCTATGTGTTTGGGTCACTTTACATACACTTTTCACGTGGTGGTGGATTTCATCACCTCGTGGTGTTCTAAATTTTGCCTCACAGAATTATTTTCAAACCATAGGTAATCAAGAGTACTGCCCATTGAGGGGTGGTAGAATGCAAGTGTCAGTATGTTTAAAGTTGCATGTTATGTATATAGCATCGGACTAGGTGTCATTGTGCCATTTCAGGTCTATCATTTGTTGGAGTTATGTCATTTATTGTTTGTTCTAATACGACTTTTTTCTAAAACTTTAACATTATATTTACCCCTGAAGAAGGGAACCTTCCTGAAATGCATTGGGGTTATATGATTATGGATGAAATCTGAATCTTTAAATGCATAGGAATCAAGCTTGAAGTGGCTGTGTTCTATGAATATTAAACACTGGAATAATCATGCTGTTAATAAAATATGGAAGACTTGAAAATCAACATTTTATTTTGTTTAAAACTGGACTTATATTGATAAATGTGATACAAATGAGTTTGTTGTTAGAGTCATGGTGGCCCACGGGCCTCTGGGCTGTGCATCTTGGGTCTGTTGAACCATTTGTGTGCCAGCTTTGACAATTTCCATTTGAATGTGAATTTAGGCAGAACATGCACCAGGGTAGAATGCCATAATTGCCATTTGGACAAAGTAGACATGTGCATTCTATCATTTATATTGTTAAAATGTTTAGTTTTCCTGGTTGACATGGCAGTGTAAATCTGCACATACAGGCTTCAGAGAGGCAGGCCTGAGACATGGTTAAAGGACTACTTCCGGGAGTGGCACAATCAGTACTGCAGGCCCACTAGTAACATTTAATGTTCAGGCCCTGGGTACTTAACTACGAATTGGCGATGAACCAATGTTGGAAAATTATGTGGAGAAGCACTCCTGTACTATTTAATCTTGAACTAGATTTAGGCTCAAAATAATTCTAAGCGTGCTACAGTGGTAGCACGTTTGCCCTTCACAGGGCCTTCCTCTGAAACTTCCTACCTGGAGTGAAATCACACTCGACCACTGTGCAATGTTGCTGGAAACACTTTCCAATCTTTTTTTTTTTTCAAAAGAAAAAATCTCTTTTACATTGTTCAAAAACGTTGATTCAAACATACATAAATCTATCCTCCTGAGATATACAATAAATCTCAAATATACCTTTATATCAGCATACAATAATAACTTTTCACAAACTTCCAAAGTATACAATGATTTTAACAAATCATTCAGTGTCATACACTGTGTTCAGTGTGGATTAGGATTGCTTGAGACCGTTCTGTAATGGCGTCTATAGTAGGAGGCGTGTCGGTAATAGGCTCAGCGTTTAACAGGAAGAGGGAAGTGTTTGCGTTTCGAGAGCATTGTGACCAGAGTTGCATTCGCAGAGGTTCATACAGCAGAGAGGATTTTCAGAGAAGCATTTGAAGGTACGTGCAGGCGGCACATAGGGCTGAATTAACGATAGTGTACACGCGAGTGCAAGCAGCAGAGTATATACGTGGTGTACTTTTTATTTCAGAAAGGAGACTAGCGGAGATTAGAGATTTTTGAATGAACAGCGGTGTTTCACAGCATTGAGGTAAGCTTCAATGACTGATTAAGTTTATTGTGCCACGGTCGTGTTTACCAAGGTAGCTTGATATTTACAGGTTTGCTACAGTGAGAAAGTGTGACTTTGGAAAAGAAGCAGGGTAAGTTCTTTATGTGTGTCGAGCACGGTTAGTCACCAGAGGGTGGAGGGGTTAAGAGTTCATTCATATTATTTTTGTTGTTATATGTTTTTGAAATCAAAGGTGCTAAGCAATTCTATAGCGTTGTAAATCACAGTGGTCCTATGATTGTTTTTGTTGTTTTTTGACATTTCAACAAAGAATTTGAGAAATTTTTAAATGGTTCTCATTTGTTCAGATTTCAGGCCCCCGATGAAGGGCCCGTCCGGCCCGAAATGCATTGGGCACACGTTAGAAAATGAAAAATATGTTCGCCATACAAAAATCATTTTCTTGGGAAAATCATTGTATACTTTGGAAGTTTGTGAAAAGTTATTATTGTATGCTGATATAAAAGTGTATTTGAGATTTATTGTATATCTCAGGAGGATAGATTTATGTATGTTTGAATCAAAACGTTTTTGAATAATGTAAAAGAGATTTTTTTCCTTTGAAAATAAAAAAAAGATTGGAAAGTGTTTCCAGCAACAGTGCACAGTGGTCGAGTGTGATTTCACTCGAGGTAGGATAATCCAATGTTACCATGTTTAGGGGAGAGAGCACTGATTAGGAGTTGTAAAGGGCACAGAGTCCTAAAGCCAGCAAAAAGGTCAGGAAAGTGGAAAAGGTAGGCAAAATGTTGAGGGGAAGACTACCCTAAGGCTGTCAGGTCTAACAGTTCCCCTCCCCAACCCAATGATCAGCCCTTGGGACCACAACCTCTGGGACCGAATACAGCTGCAGTGTGTCCAGTTGCCATCACCGGGTCACTGGTGTTGTGTGCCCAGGAGAGCACAGGCATGACAGTACACAGTGGTGTGTAGTTATAGTTAGGACTTAGTTGTGATAGGATGCGTTTTTTGGTTTGTTAACCACATGCGCGCGGCGGGTTTTCCCGCTGCGCGCTGAAGTTTTTAAAACCCCGCGGTTCATCACGACCTCAGCTCGTCATGAGCGCACGACAGGTAAACCTCATGACGAGCTGAGCTCGTCATCAGCGCAGAAGGGGTTAATATCTTTGATGCCATTTCAGGGTGATCTGGCAAGCGAGGACCTAGAAAAAAGGGGGTCCCAAAATGCAGTTTTCCAGAGGAATTTCGAACAGAGCTACAGCCAAATGGCTAAATGGAATTACCACAAATTTGGCAAAAAGTTACATTTTTACACAGAAAATGTGATTTTTGTAATTTAGTGTAAATCTGTTGAACAGTTTTGAGTAATTAAGGTTCAAAATGTATAGATATTTGGACGGTTGGGTTTGCGGGAGTCAAATGAGCATGCAAATTTAAATAATAGAACAATCTGATTAGTCAAGAGGGTTTCTTTTCCTGCAGGAGCTCGCACTTTGGATGGCTATGACAGGACGAGAAATAATGCAGCCGTTATTTCAGACTGTGGAAGATGGACTATCCCCCAATAGAAAATAATAGAGGTAGGGACTTAAAACCCCCAAAGCACCAATAAAAATAATATTAAATTAAATGAAATAACTTAAAATGGTTAGAAATATAACTAAATATAAATTAACGTATAAAATATATCCAACAAAAGCATTCGTTATATATTTTTTAAACATTTTAACTACCTTTTTGAATGTATGAATTAATGTGACATTAATGTTTATTCATATACAATTGATTGTCTTCTCATTAAGTGTATACATACATTTTAATATGTATTAATACAAAATAAAAATAAAAATTCTTAGGACCGAGCCTGCAAGTGCATGTGCTAGTGCATGTATTTTGCTTGTGAGACTCTGTTGTATACATAAAAGGGCTTGGAGCCTGCCCGTTGCTTACAATTTATTGGCTTGCATGGTCCTGTTCTTTACAGCCTCGTAATTTGTCATGGTAGGCCTAACATCATCTCCATTTCTCTCTGTGGAGTAGGGACCAAGCACTGATTGATAGAGGAACCCTCCTCTGCAGACCCCCGGGACCACGCACACAATTCTGCGAAGACATCACGGACTTCATCAGCCCACACGCCCTCCCCTCCGCCGACTACATCCTCCTAGGGGACCTCAACTTCCACCTGGAGAACAACAAGGACCGCAACACTGTCACCCTGCTGGACAACCTCGCCAACCTCGGACTCAAGCAACTGGTCAACACCCCCACCCACTACGCCGGCCACACGCTCGACCCCGTCTTTTCATCCAGCAAGCACATCGCCTTCAGCCACTCCACCGGACTTCACTGGACTGACCACAGCTGCGTCCACTTCAGCTTCAGAAAAACCACCACCCACCACCACCCGAAACAGGTTGCTCACAGGACCTGGAGCAAGATCACCGCCGACCAGCTCACCGCCTCCCTCAGCCAGAACCCACCTGCCAGCTGTCAGGTTGACACTCCGCAGGATCCGTATGCAGCAACAATGCTCCACCTCCGGACCCTCCGAACACCCTGAATTGTAAACACAGGGTGTTCAGACGATACGGCGAGGGAAAAACCCCAAAAGGGGAAAAGACCCAGAAAGGACAAAGGGAAGAAAGGAAGGGGCAGCAGGGAAAAAGAAACTGAAAGACAAAAGTGCATAGGTTAATACATTATATAAACCTACTCTCATAAATTCTTACTAGATCAAGAACCCCGGAATTCACCTGTAGTATTTATGCACTAAACACCCTATTGCTGTATCTCCCGTCTTCCTTCCATCCTGCACAATACAAACAAGGGATTAACATAAAGCAGGGCAATCTGTATCTGAAAACTAAAAGCCTGCCTGGTTAATATCAACATACCCCATAGTACAAACAAGGAGCTTATAGGTGGTTTCCAATAACTTGCAGAAAACACAAAGTAAATGATTGAGCACAACAGTGCTAAACGATGCAATGAGAATCCACTCCTTTGGGAAATGAAAGTACAAAAGTTATCCTTATTTCCAAGTAAACAAACGAAATAACCAAACACGGCAGAGCGTAGTTCCAATCACTACTGCACTCCGCTTTGGTGTTTAAAGTCCATACAAATCCTAGATGGATATAACCAAACACGGCAGAGCGTAGTTCCAATCACTACTGCACTCCGCTTTGGTGTTTTAAGTCCATACAAATCCAGATGGATATATACCCAGACCAAGCCTTCGTGACGGTAGTGCGGAGGTCCTCAATCCCCCCCTGCACTCCGCCACTTAAAATGCCAAACTATTGTGAAACGCCCAAGAAAGTAATCCTTAGCGCTTGAGTAGGGAATACGGACAATCACTTAAGGAACAGTACCCTCGCAGCCGCGAGGCAAAAGGAAACACACAGCGTGTGTTTTCGCCATGCAAAAACGAAAGTCAGCACAGTACAGCGGAATGAACGCGCTAGCCTGCGCGTTCCTAAGTTACCAAATTACCGGCTCCAACTTCCCGACTAGTTTCCATGGAAGTCGCTTGGAACCCAAGGGCGCAGATGAGCGGCCGTATCCTCCGGTAAACCATGAATCACTCACTAGCGCCGATCATCGGGCTCCGCCTGGTGATATCCTGTGACTCCTCAGGGGAGTCTGGGAAAGGTAGTTCTGAGCTAGAGGATGCTGGGAAACGTAGTCTTAGGCAGGCGCGCGATCTAAAACCTGACAGTACGCCCTCCTCCCAAGCGCCTCCTAGGCCCAGGCTTTGCAGGAAACCGGACATGGAAAGATCTCACAGCCCTAGGAGCATGGACGTGATGCACTGGTTCCCAGGAATCCTCCTCAGCCCCGTAGCCCTTCCATGAGACCAGATACCAAAGCACCCCTCTGCGAACCTTGGAGTCTCGGATAGACCTCACCTCATACTCAAATTCCCATCACTAGCAAGGACAGGAGGCGCAGATCTGCGTGACGTAAGGGCTCTCTTCAGCAGTTGCACATGGAACACAGGATGTATTCTCAATGTGTTAGGTAACTTCAACTTGTAGGCCACAGGGTTAATACGACGCACCACGGAATAGGGTCCAATGAATCGCGGATGAAATATACTCCTCATTTTGAACCGTATGTATTTGGTCGACAGCCATACCTTATCCCCAACCTCGAACTGAGGACCAGGGGCACGATGCCTGTCCTCCCACCGTTTGTATACTTCTTTGGCCTTCAGCAGATGACGGTGCACCGCTCTATGCACCCTCCTCATTGTCAGTACTCGCTCCCTCACAGAGGGCTGGTTACCCAAATCGTCAGGGATACTGATCGGTAATGTATGTACATCATAACCGTAGTTGGCTTTGAACGGTGACATGCCTATGGAACTGTGCCAAAGGTTGTTGTATGCCAGCTCCGCCATCCACAATAAATCCACCCATGACTCATGTGCTTCCTTGGCGTAACAACGCAAATACTTCTTTAACGATTGATTCAGACGTTCTGTCTGTCCGTCTGTTTGGGGATGGAAGCTGGTAGATAACGCTGACTCTATACCCAATGCACTGCACCACATACGCCAGAAACGAGCGATGAATTGTGGTCCCCTATCAGACACAATGACTCTCGGAACGCCATCAAGCGTATGACATGAGATGCCAATAACTGAGCCGTTTGACTAGCAGTGGGAAGGTTCACACACGGTATAAAGTGTCCCATCTTGGTCAGGTTGTCCACTACCACCAACACTGCTGTGTTTCCCTGGTCAGACGGGAGACCCGTAATGAAGTCCAAACTTATGTTCAGCCATGGCCTATCAGGTGTGGGCATAGGCATCAACAAACCTTTCTTCTTTGTTGATTCCCCTTTTGCTCTAGCGCAGGCATCACATCTGCCTACCCAATGAGTCACGTCTCTGACCAACGACTCCCACCAGAAATACCTCCTAAGTAGTTCCACCGTCTTGGTAATCCCAGGATGTCCAGCCGTCGGTGCTTCATGACACCAACTGAAAGCTTTCTTTCTGATCTCCACATTCGGCAGAAACAAACACTCCCCCTGAAAAGGCAAGCCCTGTCTCACCCTCCGACCTGGTTTGGCAGCCGCCCATTGGACCCAAGACCCCAAAGACCTGGATTCCTTGATGTCGTCCAGAAACTTTTCGGCCCTGATCACACACACCACCTTATTAGCAGGGATGATGGATTGTTCCTCTTCACGCTGTTTCAGGGGGATTACCTGTCTGGGATGAGCATCCGCCTTCCTGTTCTCCGAGGCAGGACGAAAGGTCACTACAAAAGTTATATTCGGAAAAGAAAAGCATCCACCTCATCTGTCTTTGTGTCAGATGTCGGGCGGAGGACATGTATTGGAGATTCCTGTGATCGGTATAAACCGTCACTGCTTGACAGGCTCCCCACAGATAAGGCCTCCACTCCTGAAAGGCCTTTTTTATTGCCAAGAGTTCTTTTTCCGCAATGGAATAGTTGATCTCAGCCGAGCTCAACTTCTTCGAAAGATAAGCCACCGGATGGAGCTGACCAGTGTGTACATCTCTCTGTGAAAGTACTGCCCCTATGGCCTCATCCGAAGCATCGGCCTCAACTATGAAAGGATGTTCCAAGACAGGATGTGCTAACACTGGTGCTGTGGTGAAAGCCCTTTTTAGAGCCCTAAATGCCTCCTCAGCCTCCCCTGTCCACTCAAAAGACTTTCCTTTTCTTAATAGCCTGGTGATGGGGACAGCAGTCTGGGAAAAATGCAGGATGAACCGCCGATAATAATTTGCGAACCCCAAGAAACTCTGCACCTCCTTCTCATTCTTAGGGGCAGGCCAATCCCTCACCGCCTGTACCTTTCTCTCGGACATCTGCAAACCACTAGGAGTAAGGTTCACACCTAGAAATTCCACCTCTCGCACCCCGAACTCGCATTTGCTCAGCTTCACGAATAAACGGTGTTCCCTAAGTTTATCCAAAACTTTTCAGACATGATTCTTATGGCATGACACATCCTGGGAGTAGATCAAGATGTCATCGATGTACATCACTACAAAGTGATCCACGTATTCTTTCAGTACATCGTTTATGAAAAACTGAAACGCTGCAGGAGCATTACAAAGCCCAAAGGGCATCACCAATTACTCGTACAAACCAAATCGCGTCTTGAACGCCGTCTTCCACTCATCCCCTTCTCTCACTCTGACTAAGTGATATGCCCCACGTAGATCCAAACGAGTATATATCTTGGCCTCTCTAACCTGGTCTAGCAACACCGAGATGAGTGGAAGAGGGTAACGGTTACGGATGGTGTTTTTATTCAAGACGCGATAGTCAACACACGCTCTTAAATCCCCGTTGGCCTTCGCTATGAAAAAAAGAGGGGAAGCTGCCGGAGAGCGGGAAGGTCGGATGAACCCCAAATGTGTATAATGCTCTATGTATTCTTTCAAATGCTTTGTCTCGGGCACAGACAAAGCGTACACTCTACAAGATGGTATAGTAGCCCCTTCCACTAAATCGATACGACAGTCATACTCCCTGTGAGGGGGTAAGGCTTCTGCCTTTGCCTCACTGAACACGTCACTATAAGCCAAGAATTCAACTGGTAGCTGGACTTCTTTTTCCGCAGCTGTAGCTGCCACGAAAGGGTGGCTAACACCGTGACATTAACAGACACACATGGAGTTACATGGTCCTTACAAACGTCAGATAGAAACTGAAATGTTTTCGACTGCCAATCCACCACAGGGTTGTGTTTATGTAACCAAGGCATACCCAAAATAATTTCGTATTGAGGGGCGTCAATGATATTTAACGACAGAACCTCAGAATGCACGTATCCTTGAGTTACCACTGACAAACCCAGCTCGCCAGTTCGTTCGGTAATCTGACCTGACGTCAAAGGCTGTCCATCGACAGCCAACACGTCCTCAGGAATCTCCCTAGCGACACGAGGTAAAGCCAGACGCCTCACCAAACCTTCATCCACAAAATTACCCGTGGCTCCGGAATCTAGCATTACCATCACCTGACATCTTTCTAAGTCATATTCCAACGACATTACTGCCACCAAATGTGACTCTGTTTCTTCATTACCAGGAGAGGACAGTGACGTGAGTTTCCACTCATGTCCCCCTTCTACACTCGACGTTTTCTCTTCCTTCTGCTCTTTTTCCTGTACTGTATTGGATATCGCAACCTTTTTAAACCTACTGACAAATCCTGAAGACTTGGGTTTAGAAGGACATTCCCTGACATAATGCCCTTTCTTACCACAGTACATGCAGAGGCCCTGTACTCGCCTGGTTTCCCTCTCTTCCTTCGACAAAGGTGCTCTAAGGGCTCCGATCTCCATAGGTTCCGGCGGGATGCCGACACCCCCAGACACCTTCCGCGGGAGTCTCTCACCACCATAGGCTCCTTTTTCCCATCGTCTCCTGTTACTCCCCCTATCCGTGAGACGACTATCCAGTCTCAGCACCAAATTTACCATGTCCACAAAAGAAGTAGGCTGTGGATCTACCTGTGCCACAACGTCTTTCAAATCATCGTGTAACCCTTGGTAAAACAGGGACAACCTTTTCTCCTCTGGCCATTCTGCTTCTGCTACAAGTCTATTGAAAGCAGTAAGATAAGTTATCAATTCACCCTTGCCTTGTCTCAATGTCAACAGTTCTCGGTCAGCACTAAAGGTAGTAGCTCTTCGGTCAAAGACCCTCTCAAATTCTTTCTTAAACTCTGTCCAATCGGACAGGAGGGCATCATCTCTTTTTACCAAAGGAACCACCCAATCAGCGGCATCCCCCGACAAATAGGAAATCAAAAAGGCCACCCTCGAATGGTTTGTGGGGAATGAAGAAGGCTTACAAGAAAAATGCATAAGGATTTGGGTCATAAACACATGTACCTTACGGGGGTCCCCTGAAAACCGTTCCGGGGTAGCCAGCGGAATAGGAGGTGGCACAGTGACCTGGACATTTGATGATGGAGCTGAAGCATTAAAAGGATTACTACTCAACCTTTCTACCTTTTCCCGTAAGGCAGCAGTCTCGGCCTTTGAAGAGGCCAACTCCTGCTGGACCAGGACCAAGGCATGCAACACATCCTCCATAGACGCCATTGTTGCTACCTACGGATCGGGCAGAGTGAATTTCTTGGGCTAGTGATTCTGTCAGGTTGACACTCCGCAGGATCTGTATGCAGCAACAATGCTCCACCTCCGGACCCTCCGAACACCCTGAATTGTAAACACAGGGTGTTCAGACGATACGGCGAGGGAAAAAACCCAAAAGGGGAAAAAACCCAGAAAGGACAAAGGGAAGAAAGGAAGGGGCAGCAGGGAAAAAGAAACTGAAAGACAAAAGTGCATAGGTTAATACATTATATAAACCTACTCTCATAAATTCTTACTAGATCAAGAACCCCGGAATTCACCTGTAGTATTTATGCACTAAACACCCTATTGCTGTATCTCCCGTCTTCCTTCCATCCTGCACAATACAAACAAGGGATTAACATAAAGCAGGGCAATCTGTATCTGAAAACTAAAAGCCTGCCTTGTTAATATCAACATACCCCATAGTACAAACAAGGAGCTTATAGGTGGTTTCCAATAACTTGCAGAAAACACAAAGTAAATGATTGAGCACAACAGTGCTAAACGATGCAATGAGAATCCACTCCTTTGGGAAATGAAAGTACAAAAGTTATCCTTATTTCCAAATAAACAAACGAAATAACCAGACACGGCAGAGCGTAGTTCCAATCACTACTGCACCAAAAGTGTTTAAAGTCCATACAAATCCTAGATGGATATAACCAAACACGGCAGAGCGTAGTTCCAATCACTACTGCACTCCGCTTTGGTGTTTTAAGTCCATACAAATCCAGATGGATATATACCCAGACCAAGCCTTCGTGACGGTAGTGCGGAGGTCCTCAATCCCCCCCTGCACTCCGCCACTTAAAATGCCAAACTATTGTGAAACGCACAAGAAAGTAATCCTTAGCGCTTGAGTAGGGAATACGGACAATCACTTAAGGAACAGTACCCTCGCAGCCGCGAGGCAAAAGGAAACACACAGCGTGTGTTTTCGCCATGCAAAAACGAAAGTCAGCACAGTACAGCAGAATGAACGCGCTAGCCAGCGCGTTCCTAAGTTACCAAATTACCGGCTCCAACTTCCCGACTAGTTTCCATGGAAGTCGCTTGGAACCCAAGGGCGCAGATGAGCGGCCGTATCCTCCGGTAAACTATGAATCACTAGCGCCGATCATCGGGCTCCGCCTGGTGATATCCTGTGACTCCTCAGGGGAGTCTGGGAAAGGTAGTTCTGAGCTAGAGGATGCTGGGAAACGTAGTCTTAGGCAGGCGCGCGATCTAAAACCTGACACCAGCACACCGGACCCCAACGAAGCAGCCCGCAACTTCACGCAATGGCTGACCATCTGCGCTGACGACCTCGCACCACTGAAGAACCCCCCCCCAGCAAACCCAGAAGCAAGAAGGCCCCCTCGTTCACCGACAAACTCAAGGACTCCAAGAAGACCTGCCGCACCCTCGAGAAAGCCTGGTTCCTTGACCGGACCACTGACAACATGACCGCCCTCAAACACGCGACCCGCAAGCACCACCAGCTCATCCGCACCACCAAGAAGAAATCACTGAAGGATCGACTGGACAACAACGCCCACAACAGCAAGGAACTCTTCAGCATCGTCAAGGAGTTCTCCTACCCCAGAACCAGCAACAACGACATCACCCCTTCACAAGATCTCTGTGACTCCCTCGCCTCGTTCTTCCACCGCAAGATTGCCGACATTCACAACAGCTTCGGCACACCATCCAAGCGCCCAACCGTCGAACCAACGCACCCCACCGCCACCCTCCACACCTGGACCGCAGTGACCACCGAAGACACAGCCCGCACGATGAACACCATCCACTCCGGATCTCCGACTGACCCCTGCCCCCACCACATCTTCAACAAAGCTGTCTCCACCATCGCACCCCAACTCCGAGACGTCATCAACACCTCCTTCCACACCGCCATCTTCCCGGAGAGCTGGAAGCATGCAGAGCTCAGCGCCCTACTGAAGAAACCAACAGCGGACCCCACCGACCTCAAGAACTTCCGCCCCATCTCGCTCCTCCCTTTTTCTGCCAAAGTCATCGAGAAGACCGTCAACAGACAGCTGGCCGCCTTCCTCGAGCCGAATGGATCCCTCGACCCCTCGCAAACCGGTTTCAGAGCCAACCACAGCACCGAGACCGCCCTCATTGCAGCCACCGACGTCATCCAAGCCCTGCTCGACAACGGGGAAACAGCGGCACTCATACTCCTGGACCTCTCTGCAGCGTTCGACACTGTCTGCCACCGCACCCTAGTCCAGCGCCTCAGCAACACCGGCATCCAAGAGAAGGCACTGAAGTGGATCATCTCGTTCCTAGCTGGAAGAACACAGAGAGTCCGCCTCACCCCGTTTTGTTCCGAGGCCACCGAAGTCATCTGCGGCGTCCCGCAAGGATCATCACTCAGCCCCACCCTTTTCAACGTCTACATGAGACCCCTCGCAGCCATCGCACGCCGACACAACCTCAACATCATCTCCTACGCCGACGACACCCAGCTGATCCTCTCCCTCACCAGAGACCCCGACACCGCCAGAACCAGCCTCCACGAAGGGATGAAAGACGTCGCCGAGGGGATGAAGAACAGCTGCTTGAAACTAAACTCAGACAAGACGGAAGTCCTCATCCTGGGACCATCGCCCTCCGCCTGGAACGACTCCTGGTGGCCCCCCGCCCTGGGCACCGCTCCCAAGCCAACAGACCACGCACGCAACCTGGGCTTCATCCTGGACTCCTCCCTCTCCATGACCAGACAAGTCAACGCCGTCTCCTCTTCATGCTTTCACACCCTCCGCATGCTCCGCAAGATCTTCCGATGGATCCCGATCGAAACCAGGAAGACGGTCACCCAGGCCCTCGTCACCAGCCGGCTGGACTACAGAAACACCCTCTACGCCGGAACCACAACCAAGCTACAAAAAAGACTACAATGCATCCAGAACGCCTCCGCCCGACTCATCCTAGACATCCCTCGATGCAGCCACATCTCCGGCCACCTGAGGAACCTGCACTGGCTCCCCATCAACAAGCGGATCACATTCAGGCTAATCACCCACGCACACAAGTCTCTCCACAACCTGGGCCCCAAGTACCTCAACGACCGCCTGACCTTCCACACGCCCACCCGCCAGCTACGATCCGCTAGCCTCGCCCTCGCCGCCATACCACGCATCCGAAGAGCCACCACCGGAGGCAGATCCTTCTCCTACCTAGCGGCCAAGACATGGAACTCCCTCCCCATCCTCCTTCTGCTGACCCAGGACCACCTCGCCTTTAGAAGACAACTCAAGACCTGGCTGTTCGAGCAGTAGCAGCCCCCTTCCCTTCCCCCAAGCGCCTTGAGACCCTTCCGGGTGAGTAGCGCGCTATACAAGTGATATGATTGATTGATTGATCGATTGATTGATTCAACTTAATCAGTACCCGTCAGCTAATCCCGACATGTTTGAGGTACTATTTTGTTAGTTTCACTTTTACTGCCCTGCAAACACAAGGTGTGTGACTGGCAAAAACATGCCCAGCAAGACAAACAAAACTACAAAGATTTATATTCTATAGTTAAGTTTCGTTTATTTTGTCAAGTCTTCTTTTCTCACTTTGCACTCATGTTTCCTTTTGATTTTGCCCATGGGCGCTGTTCTCAAAAGATGTGGAGTATCATCTTTCAAATTGTTTCTTATGTGTAATTTCTGCAATGATCCTTAAACACATAATCGTGCAGTACACCCCAATCCACATCCACTCCAATCCACCCCACTCTAATCTACGGCAATTCACCCCACCTCACCCTACACCAATCCACCCCACTCAATCCAATCCATCCCAAACCATTCCAACGCACCTCACTCCAATCCAAACCATTCACCCTAAAAAATCCACCCCAGTCCAACACACTCCAATCCTCCCAACCCACCCCACTGCAATCTGCCCCATTCCAATCATCCCCACTCAAATTTGCACCACTCCAATAAAAAACAATCTGCCCCGCTACAATCCAAAATATTCTGCCTGCTCCAATCCGCCGCACTCCAATCAACTCCAATCCAAAACAATTTGCCCCACTCCAATCCAAAACAATCGGCCCCTTTCCAACCCAACCCACCCCACTTCAATCCAATGCAATACACTTTACCCCTATCCAGTACACCTTACCCTCAATCCAGTCTACCCCGCTCCAATCCAATCCAGCACCCCCATCCACTCCACCTCAATCCAGTCAAATCCGATCTACCTCAACCCAATCCACCCCACTCAATCCTACCCACCGTACTCCATTCCAATCCACCTCACTGCAATCCAATCTACTCCATTTCAATCCACACCACCTAACCCCATGCCAATCCAATTCACCTCAATCCAATGCATGCCAATCCAGCCCAATCTGATCTACCCCACTCCAATTCACCTCACCCCACTACAATCCAATCACCTCAAACAAATGCACCACAACTCAATTCCCCCACTCAATCCAATACACCTCACTCCATTCCAATCCACCCCACTACCATCCAATCGACTCCACTCCACCCCATCCATGCCAATCCAATTTACCCCACTCCATTCCACCTCAATCCAGCCCACCCCACTCTACTCCTCTCCAATATACTCCAATCCATCCCACCCCACACCCTCCCCACTCCAATCCAGCCAAATCTGATCTACCCTGCTCTAATCCACCCCACCCCAATCCAGCCAAATCCGATCTACCCGACTCTAATCCACCCCACCCCAATCCAATCTACTCAATTTAATCCTCCCTACTCCATTGCAATCCACCGCACTGCAATCCAAGCTGCTCCACTCCAATCCACCGCGCCCCATTTCAATCCAATTCATCTCACTCCATTCCACCACACTCCATTCCACCAGACTTAAGTCCATCCCACTCCAGTCCATCCCACTCAACTCAAATCCACCCTACCGTCTACCCCACTCCACTTCAGTCCACCCCAACACATTTCAATCCACACCACTCCAATCTGATCCACCCCATGCAGTTTGCCCTGCTCCAATCCACTCCACTCTACTGCAGTTCTGGTCAACCCCAATCCATCCAACCCCAGCCCAGTTCAGTCCACCCCTCAAACCTATCTATCCAGCCTACCACACTCCAATTCACCCCACTCCAGTCCAATCCACCCCTTCAGTCAGTCCAATTCACCCCCCTCCACTCCACTCTAATTTACCCCACTTCAAACCACCCTACTCTAATCCAATCCACCCCAGTCCAATCCAATCCAATAACCTCACCACAAACCAATCTAAACCACCCTACTTCAATCCACCTTGCCCAATTCAAATGCGCCCAATCCAATCCACCCCATCCAGTTCACCCACTCCAATCCACCCACTCCACTTAATCCAACCCTCTCTTCCCCAACCCAATCCACTCCAATCTACTCCAAGCCAATCCACCCTATTCCACCCTATTCAACTCTATGTCACTCCACTCTATGTCACTCCACTCTACGACACTGCACTCTATGACACTGATCCACTGAACTCTACTCCCCTTTACTCAACTCTATGACACTCTACTCCCCCACTACCCTCTAGGCCACTCCATTCCACGAACTTTTAGCCTTGCTTAACAGCAGCCACACTGGTGTGCAACTGGCAAGAGCACATTGCCAAAGTCAAAAGCTCTTGTATAGGCGAGACCTATTGGCTATACCAGTGCTTGGTTACTTTAGGTGGGAATTAATTTTTTTAAATTAAACTTCAGCAAATTATCATTCATTTAACGTAATATATTTGAATTGATGTAATTCAAAATCTAGTTAATAGTGCTATAACATGTTTTTTGGCCTACATTTAAAATAAATATGTGCACTTATTTCTTTTAACATCTATACTACTATAATAAAGGAGAAAGTTTCAGGCTTTGAGGCGGGTAAACTCCGGAACCACTGCGCCAATCTACACACCTGATACACCGTAGAAATCGTCAGAGTGTGTAGATGGTTATAGGCTATATAAATTTTAAAAATAAACCTTATTTAAAAAATTTATATTTAAAAAAAAGTAGTCCCCCCCAAAGTAGCGCTGGCCGCGACGTGCGTGCTCACGTCGAGGAGTGGCATCAGAGCGGCGTCAGAGGAGCTCCTGCCATGGCGCGGGGGAGGAGCGGTCACGTGAAAATCAGCACGGAGAGACGGACATGGCGCGGGGGAGGAGCGGCGGGGAACAAGCGGTGAGAGCGGCGAGGAGCTGTGAACTCAGAAGTGGCAGAAAAGGTAAGCAGGCGGGTGTCAGGCCAGGCGGGGAACAGCCAAAAGGCAATGTCGGGGCAGGCGGGGGACGGGGACGGGGATTGACTCAGGCCACGCGAGGGTCGGGCCAGGCGGCAGGCGGGGGACGGGGCGGGCGGGGGCACAGGCTGCAGGCGGAGAACGGACAAAAGGCAATGTCGGGGCAGGCGGGGGTCGGGGAAGGCGGGGGACGGGGACGGGGACGGGGATTGACTCAGGCCACGCGAGGGTCGGGCCAGGCGGCAGGCGGAGGACGGGGCGGGCGGGGGCACGGGCTGCTGGGCAATGCCGGGGCAGGCGGGGGTAGGGGGAAGCCTGAAAGCTCCCGGACAAGGTCGGGACGGGCTGCTAGTTTAACATAAAACAAGTTAGCAATTTTTTATTCAAATGAACCTTTTGATTTGTCCCTATACTTTACAATAAGGAGACTCTACAGTTGAGGTGGAGATCTCTCCATGGTATAATTTATGGAACATTCGAAAAGTTTACTAAACTTTCTAACATATTAGGAAAAATTTTATGAAAGATGCTCCAGAAGCTAAAATAAAAGGACCTTTGCTATACATTCACACTATATTTCTCTGCCATTTTACAATAAAGTCTGATATTCTGAGCAAAATATGTACTTTCAACAGCAGAACTGCTCTGTCTGTTGATTCCCAAATAAATAATGTATGCGACCATAGAACTTCGAAATATCACAAGAAATTCACTTATGCCCAAATTTTGATGTCAGTATTAAATCATAAGATAATAGCAAAAAGCAGTAGCAAAACTACTGCATGGAATCACCTGTACATTTTTTTAATTTGTGGAAATACATGGGAACAACCTGTTACAACAATGTTGCGCTTTTCATGCATGTACAGTTCTTTTACATGTTTTTCCTTCTTTTAATAGTGTTCCCTCAAAGGCTACACTAGTTTCAGATTGATGAATATCCGTTTGTTTTTTCTCCATGAATATGTCTCAATTTTGTTGCAGCTCGTTTAAATGTTCCTGATTTTCTGTCTCAGAGCTGTTCAACCATCGGCAGTGTCATCTGAAGGGCATTCGGGCTCATTACAGGTCACGTGGGATACTGGTGTGGTGATATGGGTCTTCTGTAGTATGCTCTATATATTTTGTTATCGACTGCTGGTTTAGGTATGGTTTTGTTTACTCAAATCCTCTTCATAATCGCTGGTATGGAGTTGCTAATACTGACTTAAATTTCTTAGTGGTTTACATACCATCTGAGTTTAATTGTGGGGACGCTTTCATGTCTTCCCCTGCCCATTTGCCTGCTGAAGAAGTAAGCCAACAATTTATACTTGGGATATTTTTAAATGTTTCACTGAGTTTCCTCTGTATTTTCACTTTCTGTTGTTGTATTTTCCTATGTAGGAAGAAGTAAGGAAAATAATAAACACATATGCTAGAAACTATATATTGACAATGTTTTCTCTACATTGGCCATTTAAACTGCACACACTTAAAGCTGAAATTGTATTGCAACTTTGATAGAATAGGTTATTATCAATCACCTAAGTGGTATTCCTTTACACCAGGAGGATGGCAGTCCAATTGCTGGAGAGGTAAATTGGAGAAGACTCTACTAGTAGTATTTCAGGGGCGGCTTCTCCGTTAAGGTGGAGGAGCGTCGCGCCCCTAATCAAATTGCACCTAGAGATGAAAAATAAAATGGTAATAAAACTAATTTATTACCATTTTATTTTCAAGACCCCATCCTGAGCTGAGCATCAGGATGGGAGGTGGGGCCTTCTGGTTTCTACTGCTGCCAGTAAGAATGCAGTGATGGGGAGGGCACTTTAAGTTTAAAGTGTACATGTCTCTTTGTCTGACCTTCTTGTGCCGGCCAACCAGACGTGCAATTTAAGCCTCTCTAACCTAGCTGTCTTAGACAGTTGGGTGAGAGAAAGCATACGGCTACGGTATTCTCAGGAGTGCCAAAGGAGGCCGCTCCCTCTAATCCTGGCACTGCTTTCATGCAGGATGAGAGCAGTACTAGTATTGGTCAGTGCAATTTCCTTTGTCCTGCTGGAGCCTGTCTGCCTGGAGAAGACTGGACAAAGAGAACGTTGCGCCAGGAAGGTAACTGTGGTTACTTTTTTTATTTTTCTACTACCCGTCCCAGAACCCTGCATACATGCCAGCCGCCACTGTAATATTTACTTCAGCAGTGGGATTCTTTGATGGAGGAATTACCATTGGTGCATTCTCCAGTACCACTGTGCTCTAAATTAGCAATAGATAAGTTCTGCCACAATTGGAAGCTGCTAGATACATGTCACACCCAACACACACACACATATGCACACTAAGAGAGATCCTTGTAGCTGACACTAAGCTCTGTGATCTGAGAAACGTTTTAATATTTATGGATTTTTCAAGTTGAAAATCAGCACCTACTTCCAATCCAATAGTCATGTGTTTTCCAAAAATTGTTATAAAATCCATTCAGATCTAATTACCTTGCACCCAATGGATGGAATATAACAATGTGCAGTCCCCCATGCATTTATCTATCATAACCACCAAAGGTCCAATGAAAGGGCTGCTATCAAACACATTGAGCATTTTAAGTAAGCTGTCTCAGAGGGAAAAATAACTGCTGCATTTAACACAGCTATTCCTTCAGGGGATGAGGGTGAAAAGGACAGTTGAATGATAAAGGAACATCAAGAGCACAATGAAAAGTAATATCTCCCATGCTGGTATCCTCAACTTTGAGAAGCCTTTCCATAGCCCACTTATGTAGGAAATACAAAGAATCCCCAGAAGACCAGAAGCGTCCCCATACTCAGCCCCACCAAATCACTCTTTGTAATGTCCTAAATTGTCCAGGAAAGATTTAGCTGCTTCCACCTGTGCAAACAGAAACATTTATCCGTTGTGCTCTAACCTGATTCGCACGTGGGAACGCACAGATGCCACAATGTCCTTCAACACAAGTACTTGTTCAACGCCCATCAAGGCCCCCTTTTTGATTTTACTAAAATCTCACTCACGACAATTTATTTTACTACTTAAATGGGCTTTCGGCCATCCCTATTCACCCATTAGTCTGTTGTTGTTCCATTCACATTTTGCTTCTGCCCACTACAGCGTGCAGCATGGGGCAATGGGTTCACCCTCTTTAAGCCACTGATTAACTTCACACAAGCAGCTCCCTTTAGTGCCAGTGTTGCCTGATGTGATAGTGGGATGCATCTGAAGTAAGCACAGGGAATATTCCAGCATTATCAATTCCTATCTCCTTCCAATGCAGCTGTACATTTCTCTTGAAGCTATTTCACAGCAAACCATATTGTGTTCCTGGACTCTGTTTCACCAATGGTTTTTTGAAACACATTGCCCAGGAAAAAAAAGAAAAAGCAAACTTTATGGTGATGAATTTGCAGTGCACTGATAACAGTTTTATTTGAACTTAAGTGGGGTAGAATTTAAGTTTTAGGGCCTGATTATGACATTGGACCGGTGTTGCAGCGGTCAGGTGAACACCACAATGCCTGGGGTGTTCAGGCTGCCACATTACAGGTGGACCGCTGGGCCAGCGGTCCGAGGTCAGCGGTCCTATGACGGGGGCATGGCTCACCCATCAAGAAGGGCCACTGCAGATGGCGCCATGATGTAGCTCTTTCTGCACTTCCGTAAATGTATGTCATGCACCATGTTGTGCATGGCAAATGGTACATTTACAGAGATGCATGGAAAGGGGGTACAACATGTACCCCATGCACTAACCCCCTTTACTAAATCGCCTCAGGCCCTGTTTGAGGCCACCTGGCGATTTACTTCTGTCTCCTTTTTCATGGCTGGGTTCCTGCAATGAAAAGCTGCGCAAAGGGAAGTCATAATCCCGATGATGGTTCCTGCCTCAGCACTGCTGCCATTCACGACCATCTACTCCTGCGCAGCACGGTCGGGATCCAAGATCCTGGTGGCGTTGTTGCAGGCTGGTGGTGATCTGACTGGCAAACTTGTAATCAGGCAGCTGGACTGCTTACATTGTGGCAGTCGGACCTCCACCACAAGTATAGCAGTCTCGAGACCGCCGTACATCGCTTTTCTTTCCTTATTTCTTAATTTCTATTTCTTTCATTCTTTCCTTCTTTCTTTCCTTTTGCCTTCTTTTTGACATTTCCTTCTTTTGTTCCTTCTTTCCATCTTTCCTTCTTTTTTGCCTTTCTTTTTTTCTTAACTTCTTTTTCTCTTTTGCCTTCATTCCTTTTTCTTTCAATCCTTCTTATTCTTTCTCTTTCTTTTTTGCCTTCTTCACCTTTTCTTTCCTCCTTTAATTTTTTCTTTCTTTTCCTCTTTCCTTTTCTTCATTCCTTCTTACTTGTTTTCTTCTTTTATTTCCTTTTCTTTAATTTTTCTTCTTTCTTTCTCTTTTCCCTCTTTCCTTTTTTCTTTTGTGCCTACTTTCTTTTTTCTTCACTTCCTTCTTTTTTCTCTTTCATTTCTTATTTCTTTCCTTCATTCTTTTCTTTCTTTTTGCCTTCTTTCTTTAATAATTTCTTTCTTTTGTACACCATTCCTTATTTTTATTTGCTTTCTTTTCTTTTTAGTTCCTTCTTCCTTTATTTGCCCTCTTTTCTATGTTCTTTCTTTCCTTCTTTCTTTCTGTTTTGACATTTTTCTTTTATTGTTTCCTTCTTTATTTATCTTAACTTTTTTCCGTTTCTGTCTTCTTTCTTTCCTTCCTTCCTTGTTTTTTGTCTTCTTTCTTTTTGACCTTTTCCTTCTGCTTGTTTGCCTTCTTCATTTTTATTTCCTTCTTTCTTGCCTTTTTCCTTCCTTTTCCTTCTTTCCACCCTTCTTTCTTTTTGCCTTCCTTCCTTATTTTTTTACCTCCCTCCCTTTCCTCCTTTTTGACTTCCTTCCTTTTGTGTCTGCCCTCCTACCTTTTATTCCTTCCTTCTTTCTCAAAGGCAAGGCTATTAGGCAATCCAGACCAATGGCCTGTTATGGTCTGTGTAAGCTAAGTCCTTCTGATTTTGCTAATAGTATGTGTAACATAGTTACTTATAAGGGTTTTCAGCCAGACCTCATCCATTAGTCTGTTATTGTGTAATTCACATTTTTATCCACCCTTTCCAGCATTCACCAAAGGGCAATGTAAGCCCACTTCAGCCATTGACTGACTTCACTGTGAGTTATATATTTTTTTATTTTTAGATTTAATGAGGGCCTGTCATCTTCCCAAATTATAAAGTTGTGCAAAAACCATGACAAAGCAAAACAAGAATTGCTAAAGGCTGCTGGTCAAAGCCAGACCTATTTGCTATGCCGTGCCAATGTCCGTTGGCTAGTGTATTCAGACTGAAGTCTGGAGAAAACAACAGGCAGTTCACTCTATTTTTCACCATTACCCCCTGTACAGCTGCTCACAGAAGCTCTGCTGAATTCTGTCCAGGCCTTGCAACACCACCATCACGGAGTTATCCATGCCATTGTTCGATAACCTCAGCATCTGGAGAAATATGAAGGGATTCACAACGTCACCAAAAGCCTCCACAGGCCAGAGACCCAACAAATACGTCAAAGCATGATCATCCTGGGAAAAACATCAAGTTAAAGCTTTGCAAGAACTCCTTACACATGTGATTGCCTCTCTGTATATTGTCCAAAACCTACAGCCTATCCTCGGGGTATACCAGAACTGACACAGTATTGTTATATTGGTTTTGAAGACTGTCAGTCCAGCTTCTGCCCCATAATGCACCTCTCTATTTGCATCAATTTGGCCTCAGATATTTTGCGCCACAGTCAGAAAACTGCTTAAAATGCCCTATACTGTTGCTTCTCTGTTCTCCATGGGAGACTAAACGGCAAATGTTTTTTTCTTGTAGATCAGCACGCAGTGCATTGATTGAGTTAAGAAGTGTTCTTGCATCCTTAGTCCTCTCTCTAGTCTTCCATTGCGAGATGATCTGAGAGGGCCCTTTGAATCTTCCAGAATCCAACATTGCGCAACTTAAAGAAGTTGTTGTTGTTCTTTTCCCTGCCTGTCATATCGCATTGCCAGTTGAAGGGCCTACTGAAGACACGTCCGCTCTGGAACAGCACTTTCCATCAGTTATCAAGGTGGGGCACTGGCGTAACGAAAATTGAGGGGGCCTCCCTTCAAGGTATGTAGAGGGGCCCCCTCCGGGCTCAATTAGGAGCTCTCCGGACAGAGTGCAGTGCCGAGGGGGCCCACTGGAGCTTCGGGCCCCCCCCGCACCATGTGGGCTGCGGGGGCCTGTGTTACGCCCCTGAGGTTTGGAACCAGGTCTCGAATCGGGGTACTACGCGGGTGGACGGTGTCCCCCCACTTATTTTACCGGGAGCTCGATAACTATAAACTGCAACTGAGTGCAAGCCACCTTTCGTGACGTCACTTCCTCTTGTGATGTCAGCATCCCCCCACTTTTTTTTAGGAATTGTGCCCTGTGGGGAACAAAGGTATGAAGAAACTGCAGTACACCTCCAAGGAGACTGAAGTGGAGGAACACCTAGAGAGGCAACATGTTTAAAAGCCCATTGCCCTGAAGGTAGGGATTCCAGGTTACTGACAGGGGGAAGGAAGGTGCCTCTCTGCCATATCTACAGTCGACGCCGCCCCCAGGCTCTTCAGTCACAATGAGGCACCACTACACCATGAGCTCGCTAGTCAGACGGTGTGCTCTCTGTGTAACTGCCTGGCATAGATGGACCTATGAAGAGCCCCACACGCCATCCCCAGCTTCACCTCAGAAGGAGGGTTTGATTTGAGAGTGTACCATTGACCTGCCAAGTAGACCAGGTTGGCACAGGTCCTCATATTTGGTAGCTCCCACACCCAAGCAAGGGGAGCACTCATCTCTCTTCTCCTGTAACCCTTCATGTACCCTCCAAAAGGGCACACCAACTGCTCCCCTTAGTGGTCACAATTAGTGCGACCCCAAAGTCCTCTTTGCTTTTGAGCCTTTATCTGTAATGTGGTACAGGTGCATGGGCAAAGGCTTTGGGGAGTTACACCCTCTTTGGAATAAGAAAATGGGCTGCGAGATGTACACACTTGCGAAAAGAGCACCAAAGGGGCCAAAAGCCACTCAAGCATCTGCAGCCCCCTCTGTAATTTGGAACTGACCCAGTATCGTAATACACTCACTGCCTCACCAGACACTCCTGTAAAATGCCACCTGGTGTGCGTAGGCATTTCACTGCAAAACAACCAAATACGGCCAGAAAAAGAACACCCTCGCATCTGTCGCTTCAAACTCTACACAGGCCAAAGATATGAACAATATTCTCCACCTGCTTCCCACTGCCAAAAACAAGTGATTAAATCACCTTTAATTGAATGACTTCATGCAAATGTGTATACGGCAATCAGAAAGAGCGATTTATTCGGTACAGAATTGATAGAGTTTTGGGTCTCAAGCTGCTTTGTTGCTGCAAATGACAAACACAATTATTTTTGCATTGGCACCTTTCAATCGCTGTCATTCAGCACCAAAATCAACACAGCATGTAACAATTTGAAAATAAAAGCATCGCTACCTCACGCTACATTAGGGGGCTGCAAATATTCTGAATGCAAAGAAGTCGGATAACGGCAGGACATTTCGAACATCATCATTCGAGAATTTTGCCTGCACCTAGACGGATGTTTGAGAAAAGATCTCAAATGTTGGCTCTAACAACCCTCCCCATTTTTTCAGTCAGTGGAAATTGGCAAAAATGTGGCTGCTTGATCAAAACTGCCTTCAGAAGATAGTCAAGAGATTTAACAAAGCTGATGTTTCCTCCTTTTTCGCCTAAAAAATGTCCGGAAAAGCTTTTCGGTTGGGGCTTTACCAGACTTTGACGTCTGATGAGTGAACTGTGATGCTCCTGTTACTGCAACCGTTGCCAGGCAACATCCTCGAGGTTCCGTGGGTGCATTGATCATACAAAAGTGCTATATTTCGATCTTCTTTTGCTTTAATGTAGCGTAACATAAGTGATCACTGAACAATAAACGTTCGAGGTTTTTTAGTAATTTGACTGGCAACTGTAAGTTGAAGCAAGGAATTACATTATACATTTAACTACATGGTGCTCCTATGTTCTTTATCTCACTTCGTATGTTGACTTACATTCTGCTACCATCTTTAGCCTAGGGAGTTGCTGGCATCGCTGAAATTGAACAATGAAGGAGACTGGTGTTTGGTCATTTTTATTCTCACTCGAGCCTAGTTATTTTATTTATTTGTTGTAGATTTATATAGCGTGAACTGGACCCGAAGGTATTGGAGCGATTTACATGAGCATCAGTTACGTTACACAAGGACACATTCATTTTTTTGGTAGGCACGGGAGATTAAGTGATTTGCCCAGAATCACAGGATGTGGAGTCGACCCCGAGGCTCGAACCTTGGGGGCAAATTTACAAGTCCCTTGCGCCAACTTTATGTCGCTGTTGCGTCACTTCTGTGAAGTAGCTGTGTCGTAAACAATGCACCACGATGCAACATATTTACAACATGACACATCTAGGGAGATGTGTCACGTTGTAAAGCCCTGCGCTACATTATACCTGTGTCAGGTATAATGTATGCAGGGTGGGCGTTCCGTTGTAAGGAAGCTTCGTCACTTTTACGATGCCACTGAGTCAAAACCTTGCGCCTGTTTAAAGCAGGAATAAGTAATGTTGCAGCATGATGGGAATAGGTATTCCTGACCTTTGTTGGAGTTGCATTATGCTTAAACAAGACTATTGCAATGCGTTGCCTTTCCGACAAAAAATGTGTCACGCATCTGTCTATCCTTGCACTACGGTGTGCCACAATGTAAATGCGGCGCATCCATGGTGGTGCAAGGCTATTTTTCCGTCACACAAATTAACTGGTGCATCTCTGCTAATATGCAGAGATGCGCCAGTTCTTGTAAAGCTGCCCCTTGGTTCTTAGGGCTTAGCTGGAGATGAGCGCAGTTTGCGCCATCGCCAATTAATGCAGAACAAGTCACTTAGGATGAAGATATGTGCAAAACGGAAAGAAATAACAGTTAAGTGCATCATACTACAATATTTTATACAAGGGACTAAACCAGCTGGAAATTATATTCCGATTTCCCAGTGTAAATGCTACTTTGGCTGGGGTGCTTTTTTAAGGTAACTGTTAATTGGTAGGTGAAAATTATTTAGAGGACTTTCATTTCATTATTTATCTGAAATGCTGAAAAGCATTTACACATTTGTATCTGCAACTGGGAAATACCACATACATTTATCTTTTAACCTACTGCCTGTGTGTGTGTGTGTTTGTGTGTGTATATATATATTCACTGAAAAAACCATAGGTTATAGACCATATATAGTTAGGAATTAGCATTTACAAAACCTTGAAAATTCACTGAAAAAACCATAGGTTATAGACCATATATAGTTAGGAATTAGCATTTAAAAAACCTTATTTTACTCACACAAAACCATTGAAATTCCATATATAGTTAGTTGCACTAACTATATATCGCGCACCCGCAATCCACTGCTGATCATGTCACATATTACATCATTCATGACATGGTCAGTGACATCACTGATGACATCACTGATGACATCTCAAATGACATCACTGATGACATCACTGATGACAACATCCAGTGACTGTATGTTTCTGTAAAGTTAAAATATGTCTTACATATTGAAGAATGAGTGGATGTATAAGTGTCTGGATGAAGGATTTAGTAGGTGCGTGACTGACTGTATGAGTGAGTGATTAAATGTGTCTCACTGAATGCATGGGTTAGTGACTAAACTGTCTTAATTTGTGCATCATTATGTCTGTTGTTCTGTAAACTGCTGCATGTGTTGATCATTAGCTATACGAGAGGCTATATGTGTTATTAATTGGTTGCCCAAGTATTTCTATGGGAGATTGAGTTTGTGTGGGGGTGGCTGGAAGGTGTGTGACTCTATGCATAGATGTGTGAGCAGTTTATTCACTAGGTGTATGAGTTCAAGAGTGCATGTGGAAACAGCTACATGGGCAGTTGACTGTGTGCATGAGTGTATTGATGAGTGAATGGATATCTCAATGCTACATGTCATAGTAAGTACATATGTAAAACACAGTACATGTGAGAGTTGGCATATATAAATAACTGTGCATGAGAGCCACTGAATGAGTGAGTGGTTGTATCGATCATTGTGAACTTGTATCAGGGATTGTATAAGAGAGTAAATATGTGTTAGTATATGTTTCAATAAGTAAGGTGTGTTTAACTGTATAGTTGAAGAAATGGAGGTGAGATTGTTTCTTTGCATGACTGACTGGGTGTGTGAGTAACTCCATGGATGAGTGGCAGTGTGTGAGTGTCTGTATACACTGAGTGTATCTAAGGTTATATTAGAGTCTGAAGAGGTTTATCGTATTAGCACAAGAATGATGTCAAATGAGATGTCATCAGTGATGTCATCAGTGATGTCATTTGAGATGTCATCAGTGATGTCATCAGTGATGTCACTGACCATGTCATGAATGATGTAATATGTGACATGATCAGCAGTGGATTGCGGGTGCGCGATATATAGTTAGTGCAACTAACTATATATGGAATTTCAATGGTTTTGTGTGAGTAAAATAAGGTTTTTTAAATGCTAATTCCTAACTATATATGGTCTATAACCTATGGTTTTTTCAGTGAATTTTCAAGGTTTTGTAAATGCTAATTCCTAACTATATATGGTCTATAACCTATGGTTTTTTCAGTGAATTTCAATGGTTTTTTAATAGCAAATATCATAAACTGTCGAATGTCAAGTACGTGGTAAGTGAAAACATTTTCGTGTTTATGCACACTGATCTGCTTTGAATGGTGCCCCCCCCCTCATTTCTATTAGGAGTACTCTCTCTTTGCAGATAGTGAAAGGTAGTTAACGCAGGCGTTTGCCCCCGTTGTAATCCGTCGTGCCTGCTTCTCTCTCCATTTGATTGATTGTTATCCAAGTATTTACTGTTTTAGAATTAGTTCTCTTTGGTTCATTCTCTATTTACAAACAAACACAGAGTCGCAATACTCTGTTTAGTCTTTGCAGATAACGAAAAATCGTGTAAAAAAAAAGAAAAGGAATCGAGCAAAATCAGTAGGCCACTAATGGGATCTCTTTTTGACCTCGCTAAAATAGAAACATTAGGAACAACCCCTCATGACAAATACAAAACTAGTGAGATGAACTGAACTCCACACAATGATGGCTGCAAAACAGCTCGGCTCCGCCACCCACCCCGCCCAAAATAACGATAAAGAACGGCTGCCATGATTGGTTGCGGAATGACCACGACGGAGCTACGAAATGGTGCTGCTCTCATGCTAACCCCAGCTTCAGTCTGAAACATCCAGAAACACTGTAGACTACCAATTCGATCAGTTCCGGTAGCGCCCCAATGTAACCCGGTAGAGAAGAACTAGCCCTCCCTTCTTTGACTAATGGTTCTTGTTGCCTGTCCTTTCTGTTGCCATTTAACAGAACTATTTAGCCTGCTGAAAGGGGTTGTGTTCCGACCGCTGGTTGTTGGAGACATTTTGACTATATTCTGTACCTGCGTTGTCGCGTAATGCGTCATATGACGCGCCGCGTTAGCGCATCCGGAAGTCATCCGGGGCGCGCAGCGCGTAACGTAAGCATAACAAGTCATGTGACTTGTTAATAAAACTTTTCATTGGTTCATTTTACTTTTCTTATTGTAATGATGAAAGGCTTGGTCATATGACCTAAAAATTACGCTTTTCATTACTTCTGAACATTATTTTTTCTTAAATATATGTTATAATGTTCCAGGCTAATGTACTTTCCCGGAAATTTTACAACTGTCCTGCAAGTAAAATATATTCTTTTTTCGAGAAAAAGAGCGTTTCTTCGTCCCATGACGGAGCCGTTGAGCAAAAGAGGGTCGACCTGCTGTCTTAGTCGCCGATACGCCTGAATATGAGATTCTTATCGATCACTTTATGTTGCAGGAATAGAAAACACAACAGCCCTTGACCATTTATCTTTACTGCGTTCCTTCGTATTATACCTTTTACCCTTCATGTAATTGGTCTGCTTTATTTCACTTGCCTTTTAATGATTCTAAAACAGTCACTATTATTAAAAACTTTACCAATGTATATACTACTACCATGTTTTCTTTTAAAAACCTTTATTGTGAAAATGTCATTATACAAATACGAGCCTATAACCACGTGGGCCTGCCACAGAGCAAACTGTAATCGTATATGATGAATAGACATTTACACTGTAGAGGAACGTAACGGGCGGGCCATTAGGTTGCAAGAACTAAGGTGTCTAACAGTTACGGAATCGGTGGACGTACATTTTATAATTAAAATACGACAGGGCCAGTTACAATAAAATTATCTAGATATACATTTGCGGGCAAGTACCATGGGTGACGTTAATTCGAACTTTCAACAGTACAGTAATCAATAACACATCAGAACTTAATATCAATAGGGATGTCGAAATAGTCAATCAATTCTCGTCCCCGCCCGCCATGTGCTTCAAAACTGCATACGTATCTCGTGATTTCAAGGTTCTGCAACCAGTACACAACAAGGAGTTACGAGTCCCATTTATTCCGGCGCCATTTTGGGCGAGGACGGGCAGGTCCAGGATATAGTCAAAATGTCTCTACCAACCATCGACTATGATGATGTTCATATGCTGTATTTATTAGAGTAACACTCATCTGTCCACATGAAATTAATTTGCCACAATCTAAACATGTCATTTTAATCTTTCCAAAGTTCTTCTAAATATTTGGGACCGTTTCCCTTGCCTCTGAAGCTCTCAGTGCCACTTCTTTGATGAATGTACTAGCAGGTCAGGGGTTCTCCTCCAAATCTCTCTTTTATGCAGCACTATAATTAATTGGTGCCACCTCTCCATATGACGATGCATGGTATAGTTACCACAACTATATTTTTTTTCGGTCCCTCTGGAGAGTTCATCGTGGCAGATGAAGCGTGTAACGTACCGGGCATTTACCTTTTTTTGCATGTACAGGAAAGGAAAAAAAAATCGAGCGTCCGAGTTCTAAGGTGTCCCAGGGCCATTTTAGTGGACCAGGCCCAAATCCAAAGAACAGGCCGCCATTTTGAGAGTCCTGTTGCAGCCGCCTGTCGCTGTAGCATCAAGAGCAGCCGAAACTCAGCTGAATGGCAACTGAAACGGTAAAGGGGCGCCCCACTACAGCAGACGAGCCTCCACCTAGGAAGGCCCATTCACGCCGGCTCCCCCCCCCTTCGGGCACCCCACGCCGTTATTCGGAGCAGTATTGTAGGATGGCCACACCAGTGCGGCAACTTGCTAGACATCACCACGGTGGTAACCGAATCTCAACGCCTTGTGGTGTCTTCTATTCAAAAAACATTGTTATGCTGCCTTCGACCTATTCGCCGCAAGTGCGCACACAACTCAACTGCATAGCTTGCTAGACACCACCTCGGTGCCATCCGGATCTTGGAATGTCAGCACCTTTTGGTGTCTTCTCTTCAGAAAATATTGTTGCGCTGCCTTTGGCCCCATTCGCACATCAGTCCGCTACTGACGCCATCTCACAGGCTAATGGGGTGCCCCACGCCGACTTTCAGCATTGTAGAATGACCACACCAGTACAGCAACTTGCTAGACATCACCTCGGTGCCATCCGGATCTCGGCGCCCCACTGCAGATGAAGTGCCTCTCAACTATGAAACCACCACGGTGACATCCGGATCTTGGCGCGTTGTGCTGCCTTCGGCCTATTCGCACATCGGTCCGCTACTGACGCCATCTCACAGGCTAATGGGGCGACCCACGCCGAGTTTCAGCATTGTAGGATGACCACACCAGTACAGCAACTTGCTAGACATCACCTCGGTGCCATCCGAATCTTGGCATCTCAACGCCTAGTGGTATCTTCCATACAAAAAATATTGTTACGCTGCCTTTGGCCCCATTCGCACATCAGTCCGCAACTTAGACATCACCTCGGTGCCATCCGGATCTTGGCATCTCAGCGCCTTGTGGTGTCAGTCAGAAAATATTGTTGCGCTGCCTTTGGCCCTATTCGCACATCGGTCCGCTACTGACGCCATCTCACAGGCCAACGGGGCGCCCCACGCCGACTTTCAGCATTGTTGCATGGCCACACCAGTGCGGCAACTTACTAGACACCACCTCGGTGCCATCCGGATCTTGGCGCGTTGTATTGCCTTCGGCCTATTCGCACATCGGTCCGCTACTGACGCCGCCTCACGTGCCAACGTATTTTCTACGCATTTTATACCCTATGCCGCATAACAGGTCATGTGACTTGTTTATAAAACTTTTCATTGGTTCATTTTACTTTTGGTTTCCTAATGATGGAAGGCTTGATCATATGACCTAAAAACAACACTTTTCATTGGATGAAAACTTTTTTTTTTTTCCCAAACGATGAAAGCCCCACCTTGTTTCTGGATGTTTCAGACTAAACTGGCGTCAGCATGAGAGCACCACCATCTCGTAGCTCCGTCGTGGTCATTCCGCGAGCAATCATGGCAGCCGCTCCCCACCAGAAGCCTGCATGAGTCGGGGCCCCCAAAACTTTTGATGAATTCTCAAGGCGGAGGGGACGCTTTCGAGAATGGGGTCCAAGACCTAGCAGACAAGCGTCCGATTTCCAAGGTGTCCCAGGGCCATTTCAGTGGACCAGGCCCAAAAAGTAAAGAGCCTGCCGCCATTTTGAGAGTCCTGTGACAGCCGCCTATCGCTGCACCGCAAGAGTGGGCGCAACTCAGCTGAATTGCGGCTTTTGACACAGTGGACCAAAAACGGACGGAATGGCAACTGAAACGGTAAAGGGGCACCCCACTACAACAGATGACACTCCACCTGGAGAGGCTCGTTCACGCCGCCTCCCCCGGGGCGCCCCACGCCGTTATTCGGAGCAGCATTGTAGGATACCAAAACCAGTGCGGCAACTTACTGGACATCACCTTGGTGCCATCGTTCTGCTGCCTTGGAACTATTCGCACAACAGTTTGCTACTGATGACCCACCCCCCGCGACGCCCCACGCCGTTATTTGCTGGGTGGCAACTTACTAGACATCACTTTCGTGTCATCTAGATTTCGGCGCGTTCTGCTGCCTTGGAACTATTCGCACAACAGTTTGCTACTGATGACCCACCCCCCGCGACGCCCCACGCCGGAAATCTGGACGTTGTGCTGCGTTGGGACTATTCGCACAGCCGACCGCTACTTCGTTGTTTTTCCCTAAAAATGTTTATATGTTATTACTATTTTTGTTTTCTTGTATATATTTATAAATTATTAAAGTTTTATAATCTTACTACTTTGTCGGAGTGCTATATATTTTTAATGTGACACATAATTGTAAAAACTTTCATGTACAAAGAGTCATCCCTGGAATCTTCCGCTTCACGCTCGGTCCCCTCCCCAATCACAATACAGGATGGTTTTCAGATAATAGCAACGCTTCTGCTGTGACGGATCTCATCGAGTGTGGGCCTTGATCTACTATAACTCCTTTGAAGAGGGGTGATTCTTTACAGCTGTGGCCATAAACTACATCTGCAGGGCTAGCTGATAGCCTAGGACCGGCCTGGACAATCGGACACAGAGGAAAAGAAGTGTCAGAGGGTGCGGTAGTGAATAGGGCGAAAGGGAGGTGTCGGGCGGGCACAGGGTGTGATTCTCAGGGAAGAGCAGCGCAGATGGGGGAGGTTTATTACCCATGCATAAGACAGAGAGCGGGGGTGACCACTGCCTGGGTGAGATGCTTGCGAGGGTGGGGAGCCATGCTAAGGATCGACAGCGTGCACAGAGTGGGTCTGGTCAAGGCATCTAAAATGGCTGCCGTGCACGACAAAAGTGTGGCATTTGAAAAAAGACAAGATGGCGCAGACAATGTTTTTCAACACTTCCTGATTTCCTTCGAATCGAACGTTAACAGACGTTGGGGCATATTACCAAAGTTAAGCGATATTTATCCCTAACGATGCATTGCAAAGATTTTTTTACCGTCAGAAATTATCGCAGATAAACCTTGCTATTATCAAGGTTTATCGCAAATACGATAAAAAACGACCGCAATGCATTAATATCGCTGAAAACTCAGCGATATTCATGCATTACCGAGCTAATGCTCTTAGCCATGTTATCCACCTCCTATTGGATAACATGGCTAAGAACTGCTCAGGGCAGCTGTTACTTTTTGGAGATAGTCGCGCTTATCTCGAATATTTCCAAAAGTTGATAATAGGAGATAGCGATGTTAGCGACTGTTTCCAGTCGCTAACATCTTGGCATGCCCACTTTGCATGTCATTAGTGATAAATATCACTCACATGCAAAGTGGGGCCCAAGATGGTCGCTATCTCCTACTAGCCGTCGCTAACTGGTGTTAGCAACAGCTAGGTAATACAGATATAATTTTATCTCCGCGAAGCGGAGCGCTGTTACAGATATATATCTTGTTTTTGAACGTTAATTTCTCAAAATGCACTGAAGCACATATATTGAGACCTAGCAAAGGCACATCGGGCTACCAGTCCCTAATATTTTACCAAGTTTCGTGCAAATCCATTCAGCCGTTCGATTATTATTATTATTTTTTTTTTTTGCCCCGCGGGGCCCTTTTAAAACCTCCACATCAAACCTAGGGGGTCAGCGAGGATCTACTATGCCCCCTTATGGTCATTTGCCCCTTCGCTTTGGCCTCCTCTTGTCTCTCGATCCTACCGAGAGACAAGATGGCGGCCGCTACGTACTGTTTGGAATGTTTACAGACACCGGAGAGCCAATCAGCTTTGCTTCGCAAAGCTCCGTAACGCGAAAAGTACGCGAAGCGGTGCGCTGTTACAGATATATATCTTTTTTTGAACGTTAATTTCTCAAAATCCACTGAAGCACATATATTGAGACCTAGCAAAGGCACATCGGGCTACCAGTCCCTAATATTTTACCAAGTTTCGTGCAAATCCATTCAGCCGTTCGATTATTATTATTATTTTTTTTTTTTGCCCCGCGGGGCCCTTTTAAAACCTCCACATCAAACCTAGGGGGTCAGCGAGGATCTACTATTCCCCCTTATGGTCATTTGCCCCTTCGCTTTGGCCTCCTCTTGTCTCTCGATCCTACCGAGAGACAAGATGGCGGCCGCTACGGACTGTTTGGAATGTTGACAGACGCCGGAGAACCAATCAGCTTCGCTTCACAAAGCTCCGTTGCGCGAAAAGTACGCGTCCTGGAGCGCTGCCCGGTCCGCTGTTACAGATATATATCTTTTTTTAAACGTTAATTTCTCAAAATCCACTGAAGCACATATATTGAGACCTACAAAAGGCACATCGGGCTACCAGTCCCTACAATTTTGCCAAGTTTCGTGCAAATCCATTCAGCCGTTCGGGCTAAAAGTGAGGCCAACCGCCCTATGGAAAACTCAATGTTAAAAACACGTTTTGGGACCCCCCTTTTTTCTCGACCCCCCCTGGACGAACCCCCCCCCCAATTTTCAGGGGCTGCTCAGAAACAAAATGTGCCATTTTCCTGAAAATTTCAGCCAATTCCGTCCACAAACGCCAAAGTTATTAGACATAGAATTTTCAAAAAACCCATAGAGAAAAAATCCTAACTATATATACCTACTGGCGACCGCCAGTAGGTAATATATATTTATATATATATACATACATATATATATATATATATATTACCTACTGGCGGCCGCCAGTAGGTAATATATATTTATATATATATACATACATATATATATATATATATATTACCTACTGGCGGTCGCCAGTAGGTATATATAGTTAGGATTTTTTCCCTATGGGTTTTTTGAAAATTCTATGTCTAATAACTTTGGCGTTTGTGGACGGAATTGGCCGAAATTTTCAGGAAAATGGCACATTTTGTTTCTGAGCAGCCCCTGAAAATTTGGGGGGGTTTCGTCAAGGGGGGGCCGAGAAAAAAGGGGGGTCCAAAAACGTGTTTTTAACATTGATTTTTCCATAGGGCGGTTAGCCTCACTTTTAGCCCGAACGGCTGAATAGATTTGCACGAAACTTGGCAAAATTGTAGGGACTGGTAGCCCGATGTGCCTTTTGTAGGTCTCAATATATGTGCTCCAGTGGATTTTGAGAAATTAACGTTTAAAAAAAGATATATATCTGTAACAGCGGACCGGGCAGCGGCGCAGGACGCGTACTTTTCGCGCAACGGAGCTTTGTGAAGCGAAGCTGATTGGTTCTCTGGCGTCTGTCAACATTCCAAAAAGTCCATAGCGGCCGCCATCTTGTCTCTCGGTAGGATCGAGAGACAAGAGGAGGCCAAAACAAAGGGGCAAATAACCATAAGGGGGCATAGTAGATCCTCCCTGACCCCCTAGGTTTAATGTGGAGGCTTTAAAAGGGCACCGCGGGGCAAAAAAAAAAATTTTTTGTTTGTTTTTTTGCGTGGGTAGCGCCCGGTCCGGGAACCGGGAAGCTTTCTGGGCAGCGTACTGCAATGAAAAATGAATGATAGACTTTTCAAATACTGTATGTTAATTGATTGTTGGTTTTGTTGATTATTTTTTATTTTTTTTTATTTTTTAAGGATTGTTTATTGTGTTTCATAATTTATTAAACTTTCTAACGCGGCGCGTCATATGACGCATTACGCGACAACGCAGGTCCAGAATATAGTCAAAATGTCTCCACCAACCAGCGGACGGCACACAACCCCTTTCAGCAGGCTAAATAGTTCTGTTAAATGACAACAGAAGGGACAGGCAACAAGAACCATCAGTCAAAGAGGGGAGGGCAAGTTCTTCTCTACCGGGTCACGTTGGAGCGCTACCGGAACTGATCGAATTGGTAGTCTACAGTGTTTCTGGATGTTTCAGACTGAAGCTGGCGTTAGCATGAGAGCACCACCATTTCGTAGCTCCGTCGTGGCCATTCCACGAGCAATCATGCTAGGCGCTCCCCACCAGAAGCCTGCGGGAGTCGGGGGCCCCCAAGACTTTTGTAGAATCTTCAAGGATGAGGGGACGCTTTCGAGAATGGAGCCCAAGCTCTAGCAGACAAGCGTCCGAGTTCCAAGGTGTCGCAGGCCCATTTTAGTGGACCACGCCCAAATCTGAAGAGATGGCTGCCATTTTGAGAGTCCTGTGGCAGCCGCCTATCGCTGCACCGCAAGAGCGGGAGCAACTCAAGTACATGGTGAGCGAGACGCTGTAGTCGAAAGAGCGGGCGGTAAACAGCTGAATAGCGGAAGAGGCACAGTGTAGCAAAAGCGGGCTGAATGGCAAATGAAACGGAAAAGGGGTGCCCCACTACAGCGTGTCTTTAGGTGAAACGGATTGTGGGACAAGGTGAAGAATGGAAGAGTCACCAAAAGGAAAAAAGTTCCGCTTGACCCCGGGAGCCGGCCACCTATGTCGGGGGCGATCTCAGGCCACACCAGGGCAACACGACTTGGGGAGGGGGCCGGAGCCAAGCGCCCCCTCCGAGTCCGCGACATGACACCGTCCCTCGGGGGCCTCCGTCAAGCGGTTCAGGGTGGCACCGCATCACAACAGCCCCCACTTACTTTAAGAATAGTGAAGATGAAGCAATTGCAAATAGGCTTCAGACAATGTTACAAGCACTCCTCAAAACTTTGAACTTTCAGAGTGCATGAGTTGGGACAGCGAGGGGTGATTTGGTTTCTCGGACTGTTTTTCTGGTCTCTCACCACTGGCATACTTTAACGTTTTCTTGTTTCTAGGACATTAATAGCTTTTATCATTACGTTATGTTATCGTTTCTTTGTTTGTTGTTTAATAAAAGTTCATGTTCATCAGTGGCCTACTGATTTTCGTTTTCCTATTTTTTTCTTTCCAGGTTGTTTCATGGTAAAGTTTCTGTTAACAGGATACAGTGATCACTTCGTTATTATTGCATATGTCCTTTTCACTAGGGGTGCTCTCTGGTCGGGCCAGATGACGTATCTCTAGTAAATGGTCCGGGTGAAAAAGGTGCATCAATCAGTGGGGAGTAGATAGGCATGACAGATTACAACGGGGGAGAAAGGTCCGCATTACGTACCCTTTCACTACTTGCAAAGATTTTCCTACGTTTATTTGCAAACAGGGAATACCTCCAAAAAGAAATAATTCCCAAACAGTCAATGTTCGGACAATCAATCAATCAATGAGGAATGAAATAGGTACGACGTGTTAAAGGCTTGCGTTACCTACCCTTCACTATCTGCAAAGGGAGAGAGAATATTCCTATTCTTCCTCGTTTGCAGGTAGAGAAGATCCTTAAGAGAATTAACTTCGAACAATTCAATGCTCGATTGAAACAATCAACAAGGGGTACTGTGAACACAAATGAACGCCGCTTATGTACATACGCATTGCTATTTTCAACAGGTTGTTCCTAATGTTTCTATTTTAGCGAGGTCAAAAAGAGATCCCATTAGTGGCCTACTGATTTTGCTCGATTCCTTTTGTTTTTTTACACGATTTTTCGCTATCTGCAAAGACTAAACAGAGTATTGCGACTCTGTGCTTGTTTGTAAATAGAGAATGAACCAAAGAGAACAATCAATCAAATGGAGAGAGAAGCAGGCACGACGGATTACAACGGGGGCAAAGGGCTGCGTTAACTACCCTTCACTATCTGCAAAGAGAGAGTACTCCTAATAGAAATGAGGGGTGGGGGGCAGTATTCAAAGCAGATCAGTGTGCATAAACACGAAAATGTTTTTACTTACCACGTACTTGACATTCGACAGCTTATGATATTTGCTATTAAAAAACCATTGAAATTCACTGAAAAAACCATAGGTTATAGACCATATATAGTTGGAATTAGCATTTACAAAACCTTGAAAATTCACTGAAAAAACCATAGGTTATACACCATATATAGTTAGGAATTAGCATTTAAAAAACCTTATTTTACTCACACAAAACCATTGAAATTCCATATATAGTTAGTTGCACTAACTATATATCGCGCACCCGCAATCCACTGCTGATCATGTCACATATTACATCATTCATGACATGGTCAGTGACATCACTGATGACATCACTGATGACATCTCAAATGACATCACTAATGACATCACTGATGACATCTCATTTGACATCATTCTTGTGCTAATACGATAAACCTCTTCAGACTCTAATATAACCTTAGATACACTCAGTGTAAACAGACACTCACACACTGCCACTCATCCATGGAGTTACTCACACACCCAGTCAGTCATGCAAAGAAACAATCTCACCTCCATTTCTTCAACTATACAGTTAAACACACCTTACTTATTGAAACATATACTAACACATATTTACTCTCTTATACAATCCCTGATACAAGTTCACAATGATCGATACAACCACTCACTCATTCAGTGGCTCTCATGCACAGTTATTTATATATGCCAACTCTCACATGTACTGTGTTTTACATATGTACTTACTATGACATGTAGCATTGAGATATCCATTCACTCATCAATACACTCATGCACACAGTCAACTGCCCATGTAGCTGTTTCCACATGCACTCTTGAACTCATACACCTAGTGAATAAACTGCTCACACATCTATGCATAGAGTCACACACCTTCCAGCCACCCCCACACAAACTCAATCTCCCATAGAAATACTTGGGCAACCAATTAATAACACATATAGCCTCTCGTATAGCTAATGATCAACACATGCAGCAGTTTACAGAACAACAGACATAATGATGCACAAATTAAGACAGTTTAGTCACTAACCCATGCATTCAGTGAGACACATTTAATCACTCACTCATACAGTCAGTCATGCACCTACTAAATCCTTCATCCAGACACTTATACATCCACTCAAGACATATTTTAACTTTACAGAAAAATACAGTCACTGGATGTTGTCATCAGTGATGTCATCAGTGATGTCATTTGAGATGTCATCAGTGATGTCATCAGTGATGTCACTGACCATGTCATGAATGATGTAATATGTGATATGATCAGCAGTGGATTGCGGGTGCGCGATATATAGTTAGTGCAACTAACTATATATGGAATTTCAATGGTTTTGTGTGAGTAAAATAAGGTTTTTTAAATGCTAATTCCTAACTATATATGGTGTATAACCTATGGTTTTTTCAGTGAATATATATATATATATATATATATATATATATATATATGTATATAAAAATATATACATATATATATATAAAATGTAACACAACTTTACTATTTTTAGTTATTTTTACTTGGTAAAAGAGTAGCTGGATCATGCAGGCCCACAATTGGGAATTCACTTTCTTTGAGATCCATCCATCTTGCTCATTTGCGAGCAGTTATTTCGGTCACGGAGTCCACAGTCAAGATCAGAACTGGGATTAAAGCAGTGAATCAAAATGTGACAGCTCTGCCCAGTTATTTAACCTTCCCCAGCCTACGCTGCAATTTACGGAGACCATCGAGGAATTGATTTTGTTCACTTTTAGTGTGGTTTCCAAAGGTCAAATATTGAGACCTAATCACCAAAATATATTTGAAACTACCTTGTGATGTACAAAGTCTTCACAAGAATGTTGCAGAATATTTTAAAGACATGGAATAACCCGTTGTACCACAGTCTTAACCATAGCACACGTGTTTTACTTCTAAATAGGGCAGGCCACATATCTGTAATGTCACCTCCCTAAGTATTAATGTTTTTAATTGCGGGAGGGCCTAAATATCTTGGGGCAGATTTACAATAACTGGCGCATCCGTGCATATTAGCAGGGATGCAGCAGTTATTGTGCGCCACGGCAACGCCACCATGGATGCGCCACATTTACATTGTGGCACACCAAGGGGCAAAAACGGCACAGATGCGTGACGCATTTGTACTGTAAAGGCGGCTCATTGCTGGAGTTGCGTCGCAAGCGTGACTCAGCTCCAGCAATGCTCTGGGGGGCCCTATCTTTGCAATGCTGCATCAATCCTTACGCCTGCTTCAAGCAGGCGCAGGGTTTTGACGCAGCATGGGCTCAAAAGTGACTTAGTGAAATCTTCACTCAGCCACTTTTGGAAGGTGTTCCTGCGCCGGAACACCCCCCTGCGCAGGAACGCCTACTTCTGGCGCAGGGCTTTACAACCTGATGCATCCCCCAGATGCGTCACGTTGTAAATACCCCGCAGCATGGCGCATCTTTAGCGCCACTGCTGCGCCACAAAAGTGACGCAACGGCGGCGTAAAAGGGGCGCAAGGGGCTTGTAAATCTGCCCCCTTGTTTTTTAGAATCGGTTTTAGCTTATTCATAATCGACTCACGTGCACTTTATGGAAATTGTCTCTTCTCCGAGCCGCTTGTTAGACTTGTTATTTGTCGTTTTTATAATGTCTCACTATTCTTTTGGGTTTGCTATATTCTGACAGTTTTGAATAACTTGAAACAATTAAATGTATCTATCTACAATGTCATTTCTCACATTTTATAGATGTTTCCAATCAATTAATCAACCAATCAATCTTTCAATCACCACATACACTAGAAAGAAATACGAAACTGCGTAGTAGCATTCTTAAATCATATAATACCAAGCTAAAATCACTTTGCCCGACAGCTCATTTGACCATTCTTGGCATAGGCCATCCTTTCCTTGGCAGCACCGACCAATCATCTCTAAGGTGGAAGTTGCAACCCACTCCACCCACATGACCGCAATGTCCCTTTACTTTTAGTACCAAACCTACTGGTCCAACAGAGTATGCTGATTTATAGTTTTGGGCACCATTCTCATAATTATTGAGTTGAGCAGTGCTCAAATCCATATGCGAGCAGTTATTTCTCTCTAAAGGTATACAGGCTCTTTCAGGATTCAGTAACACATGGAACAAAATGTTTACTTTAAGAGATTTCAGTTTCTCACATTGCACTGGGAGAAACTCTGGGTCACTCTTCCTTAAAAAAAGGCTTAGAATTTGTGATGCGTGAGAGCATAACTTTATGCTCAGATCTTTAGGTCCTGCCACAGCCAGAGGTTTAACAAAAAATGATGGCCCTCTCTGCTCAATGTGATTGAAGGCCACGGACTCTTCTCAGATTGCACAGCTATTTATTGGCCTTCAGCTCAAATTTGTCATCTGTTAAGTAGATATCATCCATGTAGGACAGAGCATCAGGGTCACTGTCATGGAGAATTGATACAATCTGTGCCTCAAAAACTCCTGGACTGTTCTTATATCCCATAGGTAGTCATGCGTAGCGCATCTGAAAACCAAGGGTGCTAAATGCGGACTAGTCACAGCTCTCAGGAGCCAAATTGTGACTGAAGAAACCCTTTGATATATCCAAAGTGGTCTTATATTTTTTACGGACCACATTATTAATGAGTGCCATACTGTGTGTACTTTGTACCGCAAAGGTATGTGTATGATTATTTAAATGTATATAATCTAAGTTAATGCAATATGAATGATCTGGTTTCAGAACAGGAAAAAGAGGATTATTCATCGGAGACACACAAGGTCCAATTACTCCCTGGCACTCCAGCTGGGAAAGAATTGCATTAACGGGTGCTTTTGCATCCCGTTTAATATGATACTGTGGTTGTACCTGAGGTGTGGACCGTATAGGAATAACACAATAAGGCGAATCCCTATCTCAACCACTATGATTATGATAAAGTGCGGTGTCTAATGCAAGGACCCATTTAGATGCATATGCTTGTTTAACCCCTTCGCTGTGGGGTTAATCCCCCACTGTGCCGGGGGGAGGGGGTGCGCACAGCGCCCCCATGCTCATGATGAGCTGAGCTCGTCATGAGCTACGGCGCTCCGGTGCTCATGACGAGCTCAGCTCGTCACAGGTGCATTACCTGCCGTGGAACGCTCAGCACAGCAGGGGAATTATCCCCGCGTGTGAGCGTTCCACGGCTCATGACGAGCTGAGCTCGTCATGAGCACCGGAGCGCTGTGGCTCATGACGAGCTCAGCTCGTCATGAGCATGGAAGAGGTTAACTTCATAAGGGTCAAGAAGCGATAAAGAAGAGAGTATGACATCCTCCTCACCCTGGGGGAATGCAAGAACAAATGGTGGAGGCCAATCAACCTCCGCAAAGAGATTGTCATAGGACATAGTTAAAGTGTCCCAAAATACCACTTTAATGGTGCACTCAACGTCGCCTTCAATTTGAATACATCCAAGTGATGGAGTCGGTTTGGAGGGGCTATGTGGGTGTTTGTGGTTTCAATGGTAATAAATATTTCAGTTGCTCTCTCTACCAGAAATTGGTCGATATATTCCGGCACAATATGATGATGCCGAGCTGTCGCGGAGAGTCACTGCCTAGCTCCTGTTCGAGAGCATGGTTCTCACCGTCTGTGGCGTATTTAGCAGTTAATGCAGCATCTTTTTTTTTCTGAAAATGAGTTTTATATGGAGGAGGTCTATCCCCCATACATCCTCCATATATGTAGGCATTAGATGAGCGTTGTGTTTCCCATTTTTGATTTCACATACTCTTCTTGTCTGCGGTCAGATTGCTCTTCTCTATCGTATTGTTGATCAGGAGAATGGGTATCAGGAATTCGATACCTGTCAGAAGTTTACATTTTTGTGCGATCATGAAAATCGTTTCTTCTCTCAGAGGACTCAGGGGTGGAGAGTTTCCGCATGATCTAGGTTTTGGTTGTTTGTTTGGACTTATCCCATGGCTTCTTAGGAAATTCACAGGCAGGTGTGGCATCCTTGTCAGAGCTAGACCTGCCAAGAGGTGGTACTGAAGGTCTAGTCACCAAACAATTACGTCTTAGGGATGTATATACATTAGCAAATACAGGCAACTCGCGTTACCAGTCGGCCCCTGCCACCACGGTAAGTCACTGGTGTATAGCCAAAGACGCTGCTTCACCTTTAAGAACAGGAAGAATAATTTTGGAGACAACGGGTTTCCCACAAGTTTAATTCCCAAATTGAGGGAAGGACCTGTCTCATGCTCATTCTGTATTTGTTTGAGAGTGTTCGGTAGAACAGCCATCGAGGGAGTGCAACGACGGAGAGTGTAAACGTTGTCAAAAATCATCCCCAGGTATTGCAATCCACTAAAAAGGGAACCAGGCCATTGGGTAAGCATATTGTCAGTATTTTGTGCTTGGCCCGTGGTCCTGTAAGGGGGAACATGGCTTCAAGTTGATCTATTTTTTGGGCAATCCTAAACAGTGTTTCTTCCTGATTAACTGAAGGAAGAATTACATGACGTGTAGCATAAGTTGCAGGTATCTGAGGTTGCCGTTGAGGTGCAACCCTAGTGGGTCCAGCCAGTAAGGCAGGTGTAATCAAATGGGCCATTCCTCTATATAAGACAACAAGAACATTGTATAAAGCACAAGCCTGCACTAGATTTTTTTTAGCCAAATCTGGATTCGAGGTGTTGGTCGCTAGTGCCCCATCAATACTTATGGTGTTTATTCGGGCACTGCCAAGCATGTGGGGAAGGATGCCATTAAACCAAGTCTGGTACTCCAAGGCTGGCCCATATTTAATTAAGGAGCGATTCAAATTGTATCACTATGAGGGCCATAAAACCTTTTAATATTCAAGCATGAAAAACCAAAGAAACTAGGTGTTCCCCAAAAACTGTGGAGATCGAATCCCTAACACCACGGGCCTCTCTGAAAAAAAGGGGTGAGAGTATTGTGGACAAGCACAAGCACAACTCTGGGTTCTCGCAAGTAAGTACCAGACCAAATGTTAGCAGCGCCATGCTGCAGGGATTCTGCTCTGAAACCGAACTATGCTTGGAACCATAGAACATCAGTGTGTAGGGACTGAGTCACCATATCAAGTCAGAGTCTGATTAGCTATAGTGCCTCACTTGCGCTCCTAACCTCACCAGTGTATCAAGTGAATTGGCATCCCAGAACACAACACTCTCGACCCTCTTGGGGATCGCAGTAACAGGACACACCCTTTCGTTTTCTCACTTTTACTTATCCACAATAAAAGAACAAAGAGACACGAAAGAAGTTTAGAATATTAATTTAAACGAATGCGCTCTGAAGTGCAGTATACGTGCTACAATTAGAAAATAAATGCATTCTCAAAATAGTGTTAGCATGGTTAACAAACTGTATAACATGATCAGCCTTGTCATTTAGTAGGACAGGGTAGCCTAAAGCCCCCTCCCCTGCTACTGACGCTAAATTAATATATATGAAAGATATCTGGAATTACTGGCAGACCATGTACCTTAGCAAACACAGATGGATGTTCTACATCTCAGCAGACGCTGTGCTCTTGTTCCTGGACTCTTGTTCCATGTGTGTTTTGGGCTCATGTGCTGACCTATATGACAAGACATGTGTGCACATAAAGAACAGCCGCATTCTTGTGTTCTGTCTAGGTGCTGGTGCCTGGCCAGAAAGAATATCAAGGGACATTGTTGTTTGACCTTATCTGTGGTGCTCAGACTAAATTCCAGGAAAATAACAGAATGCGAAAACATATGCAGGTTCCGTGTGAAAGTTCCATGTGCACAAAAGCAAGCGTGTTTATATATCAATGTGTGAAAAGGAAAAATAAGGCCTACAATGTGCACAGGTAGGCCAACGTAGGAAAAACTACAATGGGCCATGCACGAAACACATATAATATCAAACATCGGTGTGACAAAGAGGAAGCAACTTAAGGAAAAAACCATGTACATGTAAATTGCCACTATTTCCTACCAGGCCAAACTCAGGTAAATAACACCAATTCCCCATACACATGTCTGTTAAAAAGCTATCTAAAGCAAACTATTCCTGACCTGAAAAACACATCAGCTTGTATGAAATATAATGCAGAAAAGTGTAAATGATAAAAAACGCCTTAAAAGTGCATTGAAATCAGGCACTCATGCTATTTGGAGGCCTAATGCATAAAGAAAGCCAAACATAGATATAAAAAACATAAGATCAATAAAAATAGAGGGCAATTTAAAACAAATTTGGAAGTTTAAAAACAGCCCAAATAAAATTTCCCACCACATGGAGAGCGAGATGTTTACATGTTGCGAGTGGTAGATGAAAATTACTGTTCCCAGCATCTGCAGATGATGTTCCCACAGGTTCACCTCGGAGAAAATTGATAGAACAAATATGTTCCCATCCACCCTCTACAGCAGCCGCTGAGGTAGCAAATGCAGCCAATTAACGTTCCAGTGACATAGTGCCTAGATCCAAACCACTAGGTGCTGAGGCAAACCAGTGAGGCTTATATAATGCAGCAGGGAGCAGAGGTATCCGCAGAGGACAGATGCATGGATGGGCCTTCAACAGGTCCACCAGTGCGTGTATGTCCTCAGAGTCAACCAATTGCCACCCTAAGCTCAAGTCCAGGGCACACTCATTGGAGCACATGAGACAGCAGAACTCAGTCTGTATGCAATGAAGCCATATAGGCCGCAAAGACAGGCATCAGTGCTCATCCAGTTCTCGAAGGAAAGGTGCGCGTAAGAAACCCACCATGCATTCACAGCACAACAGAACATGAGGCAGTGCCAGCTCCATATGATCTCGGACTGAGATATCTATTGCGGAACAAAAATAATAAAAGCCACATCCCTGTAATTAAGATCAAGACCAGCGGAAGACCTCCAAAGATGCTTCTGAGGATATAGTAGATGAAGGATGGAATAACTCCAAACAGTGGGCAGCTGCAAAGTTGGGCAGTTTTCTCTACAGGAGTCCCGGAGTGGGGTTCCCAACTGGGCATTGTCGGGCCAGTAACTTGTGGGCCTTATTCTTCTCAGCAGAAATGCAGAAGCGTGTAGCTGGGGTGTTGTGGCCATCCCCCTGAGAGTCCCTGAAAGGGGGGGCTCCAACTTCAACTAGTGGTGCCAGTGTTCTTTGTGGGATGCACAGCGGCGCCACAGTTGCGGGCCGCTGCAACATTTGGGGCACTTTTTCTTGATTAAGTAGCCCAGGAGTGGGGCTCCAAATCTGCACGGTAACCACTAGTACTTTTGTGGGCCTTATTCTTCCTCAGCTGCACCGCAGGAGCGGGCTGCTGCAATGTGGGCAAGTCCATTGGGTAGAGTCCTGGAGTAGGGGCTCCCCAGGCACAGTGGCGCCGAAAGCTAATCTGCAACGTTAGGGACACTTATCATGTGTTCAGCTTTTCCCTAAGGTTTGCATTGCTGATTTTATGCCCAATATGACTTATTCTGATATGATATCTAATGTGTTTCTATGTCTAAGGTTTATGCCTAATGCATCTATGCTAATGATGATGCCTAATGCTTTTCCCCTAATGCTTACACTGCTGGGTTTAGTCTCATGCCTGATCTAATGGGCTTTATGCCTCATGCTAATATGATGCTTGGGTTAGGCGATGATCTAAATGTGATTTGTGCCCCATGGTTATTGCACAATGTATTTTTTAATGCCTAATGATGTTGCATTCATGCTTATGAGGTTACCTAATATCATGCTCCGGTGTTTTAGGTTCATGCCTGATCTAATGGGTTTAGGCCTTATGCTAATGTGAAGGTGTTAAGTTTATGATCTTGCCGGTAGGTACTGGGTGTTCTAGATTAATTACTTGCACTTTTGCAATGCTTCTGGCAGCGACCTGATTGGCACTGCCTTGTACACAGTCCCCTGTAAATTGTGACCTGGTGTCGGTTGGCACAGTGTATATATATCTGTGATTGCATTCTAATGTGTTTTTATAATACAAAGGCTATTTTTTATAAAACCTTGTGTGGAGTCTCATTTGAAGTGTGCCTAGTGTGTCGCCGCTGTGTGTGTGTTGCATACATGCTTTACACATTGCCTCTGGGATAGGCCTGACTGCTCGTGCCAAGCTATCAAGGGGGTGAGCAGGGGTTATCCTCTTGGTGCAGCTCCCTCACCCTGACTAGAATGGGGGTTTCTGCTTGACTTTGGTGCTTGCCCTAGCCTACCGGGAAACCCTGTGTCTAACACTATTCATGTTAGAAATATGATGCACCTGCTCCCCAAAATGTCATGTGAAGTTGGTATCAAGAAGAGCCTGTATCTCAGAAGAGGAACAAGAATCCTCAAGATCAAACGTCTCCTTGGCTGACGTTAAGGCCACATCTTTTTGAAATAGTAAGGTTTCAGTTTGCTCAGAGAGTCAAAGAGCATGTTAGTAAGATTAATTGAAGGCCACAGCATGTCCTCCCTAACCAAAAGGGCAGGCAGAAACAGGACTTGTGTGCAACATGTTACAATGAAGGATTTGGTCACCACATAGGTGACCCCATGTTTCATCCCACAGCAACCTAGCCTCTTCAACATTAGGTAACTCCTGTGCAAGAGAAATCTGAAAGTCAGACGTATCATGGATGTCAGAGACCTTTTCAAGGAGCAAGACTGTTTCGCCACAGATGATTTACACGCCCTGTGCAACAAAACATCCTGGCATACTAGGAACCCACTTAAGGTATTCTCGCAGTCTGAGCCGCTGACAAAGTCTTCAGTATCCTTATTCCAACACCAGAATGTGATAAGAAGATCCCATTGTTCATGTATGAACTCTTCACTTAACGCTTAATATCTACCCACTTGATGGTATTGTTGACAGTACTGAAAGTTTACATTTACATTTATGTGCTGCGCACAGCATTGACAGCCATAATGATGTCTCTTTCTATTCTCATACTTGAACAAGTTATCACAGCAACTGCGGCAGTGTGAACTGTCGCCATTGTGGTTTCATCAGCCAGTAAATTTCCTGCAACGTATATACAAACTTGCTGATGACTCAGTGTATGCATGACATGAGCCAGTGTCAAGCAAACATTCAGCTTCACCACCTGTTCCCAAAGCAACTTGTGCTTCACTGTGCAGCCTTTCGAGTCCCTGAATCCATTCTGGCTCCAATAATTAAGACACTCATTATATGACTGCACACAATAATCTGAATAGCACACTATAAGTGTGGAAAGCCTAGCATCCGTATTCTGTAGTGTTAATACTAGACCCTTAAGCTCTGCCATCTGTGCCGTGGAATCACCTAGTGACTGTTTGTAGGTTTTGTCAGGATGGAAGGTTCCATCATGTATACAATCTTTTACGACTATACATGCTGTGGAATATTGCTGTTTGGTTCCTATGGCAGGCTGAGCAGAACCATCAGTGTAAATTATACAGTCATAGCGTCCTAGAGGCATTATTTCATTTGGCAGAGGATATTCTCGCTCGTACTTAAGAAATTCTGATGTCTGTAATATAGCATCAAATCTATAGTCTTCATCTGTTGCAGTGAGGGTGTTTGCCCATTTTACCCATCTCGGATGTAGAGCTTCAGTGTTCGCAACACTTGTTCTAGTTATCGCCTTTACAGTCGGTACTGGGGTCATCGCAATAATTTGTTTCCCTTGAGCCAGTGCACTCTCTCTCACCACAGCAGTCCAAACTCCTGTCCCTATTTTTTTTAGTCTGTGCAAAATGCATTTCAACACTTATATAAAGATGTGATTTATATGCAATCGGAACTGTGTCACCTTCATTGAACGTGACATATATATGCCCCTGCAATTACACAGATCGCCAAGTTTGTTGTGTGTGCAAATGTTTGGAAACTATCATGTCTGCTTGAACAAATGTAAAATGTCCCTGTGTTCTTGCGTCCAATGTGTACTTGAAAAGCCTCGACGAATAAGGTTGTAGAATGGTTTTACCCATTCTGCATAATCAGGAATGTATATTCTCCCAACATTTGGAAATTCTAATATGGATTCTAATCTTTTCAAAGTCATTGGAGGTTAGAGCAATACACATTTTTCTAAAAAATGCATCACCAGGCTTTTGCCCTCTCTTGACAGCTTGTATCCCGGAAACAAGACACTAAGCTGGGCAATTTTCGATTTTTTTAAATTGAATCTGTAGCCTATGTGAACCCCAGGATTAAATGGTCTACTTTGGTCAAGGGCTCCATTGTATGTTAAGTATATGTCATCGACATTGCTGTATTCCCGAGTTAGGCCCAAGCAGCTTATTTCTTACATGTTCCTATTTTCCAGCAGTAATCTTTTGCACTTTTTTGGGTGCATGACAATGTAGGATTGGCTCCCTGAAACTACAATTGTTTATACATCTAGCTTCACTCAACATTATCACATTGCCCTGAACATCAAGTACAAGGTCTCATTTTGCACTATGTACATATGTGATCTCTATTTTCATCCACGGGGACGACATAACATCCCTAATCTATACGCACCTCGCAAGGCTATTTTCTAATATAAAAGAGGAGCATCCCAATAGATTAGCAGAGGGGGCACTCCGGCTGATGCCAGACGACCGGGCATGCTGAGAATTCACCACGCAGCAGTCTGAAATCTCGTGAGAGGTGTCCACTTCGTGACCAAGACGGGATTCTTCATTCTCTCCCACCAGGTAATGGGGTTGGATTGTCCCTTGGGGGAAATCTTGGCTGTACACCTACACACACTCTGGGTACACTTAGAGTAGGGTTCGCATAGTAGGAGTATGCTTGATTACTTCCTTGTTTTATATGCCTGCATATATACATCAAATCAAATCAATTCAAAATTACTTTATTCGGATACTTGGTAAAGCATTCCATAAAAGCACAGTTTATAGTTTATACAGTTTAAAAATAAAAAGAGACAGTTAATGAAGCAGTCCGATTATATCATAATTGATATACGCAATCTAAAAACAGTTTTTAAAAAGGAAGTAAGAGAGGCAATTATGAATTCACAGTCCAGAAATTGCAGTGCCAAATGTGCAGGGGGGCATTGCTTTAATCCTAGTTTTTTAGGCACAGGTATAATCCATCTTTTTCTAGGGCTAAAATAAAATTTGTGGAAAAACAAAATGTGTATAGAGGATTGTGCGGAAAGACCATCGCACGGGCATTTACTTAACGTTCTCGACCAGTCATTCAGTTCTGGAAAGCTTAATGACCTAAAGATGATGTTTAACCTGAAGCGCTTCAACAGAAATCTATCGTAGTCAATAGTAACCATCAAGATGTATGGCTAGGTGTGCTCGAAGTATATAAAGAATGTCCTCTCAGTTCAATTCACTTCCTCAACACTCATTCACTTAGTTGTGTTACGCACTCACTAATCATCTCCTCCCACTGGCGCTCAAAAATATCCCCAGTGTTGGCACAAAATACTAGAAATTTGTAAAAATCAATATAAAATTGATTATGACAAAAAATTTTATAAAAACATTCTATGAGTTCCAGACATCATAGTCACTTTTATATATTAAAAACACCTCACTTTTGCATATTAAAAACACATCAGAATCTCATATGGAAAAACGAAATAACATTTAGACATAAACAAAATATCTACGAGAGTTTGTACAGACAGTACTCTTTGTCATTAGATGCCACAATTGGATGCTGCTTTGCAATTTTATATCCTATACACCCCATTAGTTACCACATGTTTGTGACCATCTAAGGTGATAGTACAGCAATTACATTTGTGGCCCATTTGGTTGCGTCGACGCGTATTGAAGGTTTTATTCTTATGGCTCCTTCTTTTTCAAGACTGTGATTTTTACTCTCGTCTTTGTATAATTTTAATTATTATCTGTGCGGCCCCCTCTGCCCCGCTTCTTGCAATGTTCTTCTTCTCAATGTAACTCTGTTTAGATTCAATGACGACGTGTGTCCCCGATTCGGGAAAGCATGTTCATCTAGTTCGGCACTCGTATCTATTGGATGACTGCCTTTTCACTTAATTCAAAAACGGCTTTGAGACCCAAATTAGTCCACGACTGTTTCGTAATTAAAATTTTTAAATTTAAATAGTGGCTGTTGCGCACACCCTTTCTTTTACTTCCGGGTTCCTCTAATCAAAACAGCGTCCTCACGAACTCGTTGCCACGTCTCGAAGGCCAAGGTAAGATGGTGGGATTGAACCGTAGACTTATCCATTTCAATCATGGCTCTCTTTTCACACAGATATCTCATACAACCAGCTTTTAGGTTCTTTCTGGAGACACTGCATATGGTGTTCGGATCATTGTAGTATTCCTGATGGCCTAACTTGCCTAAGAAAGATTTGACATATTCTAACCATCTCATGCTTTTTACTCCATCAAGGCCCATCGCGTCTTTTAAAATAAGGTGATTAAAAGCTGACTCTTCTGTGGTCCAAACCCTGTGCCAGAGGAGGACGGGCTGGATCTTAAATACGTCCTCCAGATAGGGTAGACCGAGTTCAGCGTGACAGATATAATTGGACGTGCTTTCCGGTACAGACAGAAGGTATTTAGAAACATATTTTCTGCCATTTGTAATGAGTTAACGTTAGAAAAGCTCCGAATTCCTGCCTCATAGGTGGCGACCGCAATACATTTAGCCTTGTATATGTGCAGTAATTCCCCTGGAGGGCATTTTCCTAGTTTTCTGCTAAAATTAACTAAGGCCATTAGTGACTTACTAAACAGTAGCCTTCTGGATTTAACAGCACTGGTCCAGGTTCCTGTTTGTTCGAATAAAAGCCATAGGTAAGAGAATGTTTTAGTGCACCCAATTACCTTACTGTTAATAAAGATGGTGTCACTCTTTTTGTTGGATCCCTTGCCGCAATTCATAACAAACGTTTTTGAGCAATTGATGGTAAGTCCCAATTTAAACATAAAGTTTGTAAAAGAGGTAACTACCCTCTGTAGGCCAAGGGGCGTACGTGACATGAGGACTGCATCATCTGCGTAAAGGAGCGCAGGGATAGGGCAGGTGGCGCCTCATGGCAAGTCCCTACACTCCTTTACCAAAGTCGCCTCTTGGTTATTTATGTACATAGTAAATAGAAAGGGGACAAGGACGCAGCCTTGCCTAATGCCCTTCATAACTTTAAAACTTTGTGTACATTCTTCATCCCACCCAAAACTCACTCTGGCCCTAACACCCAAATAAAGCTGCCTTAGGAAGGAAATTAAAACAGGGTCTGCCCCCTGCTCCCCTAAGATTGACCATAGCTTTTCATGGGTTAGACAGTCGAAAGCGGCTGTTAAGTCAACAAAGGTTAAAAACAGCCTTTCACCTTTGGCTTTTACATATTTTTCCAGTAAAATATATAACTTTAATCCCTGGTCAATAGTGCCCAAACCTTTACGAAAACCATTTTGCACATCGCTTATGATTCTATGGGGCATATTATCAAGGGATTTATCTCCGCTTTTTTGGCTTTAAAAGCCAAGAAAGCATAGATAAAATGATCTCCCTATTACCTAGCTGTCGCTAACACCAGTTAGCGACAGCTCGTAGGAGATAGCGACCATCTTGGGCCCCGCTTTGCATGTCAGAGAAATTTATCACTAATGACATGCAAAGTGGGCGTGCCAAGATGTTAGCGACTGGAAACAGTCGCTAACATCGCTATCTCCTATTACCAACTTTTGGAGATATTCGCGCTAAGCGCGAATATCTCCAAAAGCTAACACCTGCCCTGAGCAGTTCTTAGCCATGTTATCCAATGGGAGGTGGATAACATGGCTAAGAGCATTCGCTCGGTAATGCATGAATATCGCTGACTTTACAGCGATATTCATGCATTTCGGCCGATTTTTATCGTTACTGAGATAAACCTTGCTAATAGCAAGGTTTATCTGCGATAAAAATCGTCAAAGCTCGGCGGTAAATTTTTATCGCTAACCAAGCAATAGCCATAATTATCGCTATTGCTTGGTAATATGCCCCAACGTTCTTCCGCCCAACCCTGCAGTCTCTCTAAAATCACCCGTCCCAAAATCTTCACTGTAGAGTCCAGTAATGAAATAGGACGATAACAGACTGGGCTCGACCTATCTCCCTTTTTAAAAATAGGTACGATTATGGAGTCATACCAAGTCGTTAAAATTCCCTGTGTGCAACACGCGTTAAAAACTTGCGTTAAAATCGCCCCCCATAGAGCCAGGTTAGACTTAAAAAGGTCCCCAGGAATGCCATCCGGCCCGGCGCCTTACCACCCACACTTGCTCTTATGGCGTTGTTGACCTCGCTCAAGGTAAAGATCAAGGATAGCTTTAAAAATGGAGGGGAGAACTCAGTATTGACCCCATTTACTGGGATCTCTTTTTCGTCTCTGGTGATGTTATTATACAGGTTGGAATAATGTGAGCTCCACTCCGCTTCTGAGATAGCAATTTCTATACTTGCTTTATCGCTCCCAACCAGGAAAGGAGCATTTACTGCTTTCCAGAATGCTGTAGGATCTCGGTCAATTGATGCCTCGTGCAATGCATTCCAGGCTTCCACTTTCAAGGATTTTTTTCTGGCATTTAAAGCCTTCCTATAATCCCTTCTAGTTTCCCTAATATATTCCAGGTTTCTAGCCCCTGCATTCAAAGCATGTTTAAGTTTAGTGTAGGTTTTGGTGCAGTGGGAATCAAACAACCCTTCTTTATGAGAGTTCTTCCCTCTTGCTTTTATATGTAGCGTATCTTTGACCTGAGCAGCAATATTTAAAAAACTCATAATAATTTTCTGATGTGATGAATTCTCATCTAGACAGGCATAAAACATATCTTTACACATTGAAACAATAGTTGTAACAAAGGCCTCTGGGTCCAGTTTCTCCCATTTTAATGTATACCTATTTTGCCGGTTCAATGTGATGTTACTCAACAGCTGGTTAGCATGGCCCTTCATATCAAGATCTTGTTTACACAGTAAAATATTGATGCTTTGTGGGTAATGATCGCTTAAAGCAATATCATGGGTAGTGAATGCTCTAACTCGTGTGGAGTGCCTACATGTTATCAATATAAAATCGATAATGGAGAGGAAACCTCGTCCGTTAAACGTTGGAGAGAAAGGGAGCACAGGTGAACATAAGTTGTTTGCATAGCCCATGTCGTGTGAGAACATAATCTCATTTAAAAGTTCTCCAAGTGTTGTGTGTGTAGGAAATGGGGAAGATTGATATATTTTTCGTGTGTTATTCCACATACCCCTTTAGCATCCCTTTGGCAGATCGGGGAGTTGAAGTCACCACCCCAAATATCGATGACTTCGTTATTTGAATGGTAGAGTAACTTATTCAGCTTGCCCTTTAGTTTGCGCAGGGTGCCCTCGAGCAGGTCAGTTGGAATATTGTTATAGAAATTTATTATGGCCACGCACAAACCCAAATCGACTTGAATATTTATAAGTTGATAGTACCTATTGGATGCAATTACTTCAACTTTTCTCAAGTTTAGCTGATTCGAAATATAGGTACATAAGCCCCCTTTTGCTCTACCAAAGTGCGATCTTATAGCTGGAGTGTGAAACGTTTTAAACCCATTGATGTGAATTGGTTCCACTGCCCAGGTTTCTTGTAGGCTTATGATCTCAAATTCTGACACAAAATCCGACCATATGGTAATTGAGATTTTGCTTTTTAGGCCAGCCACGTTCCAAAATAGGAACTGACATTGATCTTGTTTGCCAGTGGCCAGACTCCTTCCCTGCCCATTCTCCGCCTGTGAATTAACAGGTCCAATTTGTAAGGGTGGAGTTTGAAATGGCACTACCAAGATCTCTGGGGCTGTGTCGATGTTTGCCTGTGTGTGTCCCCTTGTGTCTTTTCCTTGTATGTCGCCTGCTTTAGATATATGAACAATTATTGATGCTCTCAGGGTAACCTCATTAACCATATTTCTAGTTATTTTTGCCTGAGCCGCGTCCTCATATCTGAGTCAATCTACTGCTTCGAGAGAATTAAATGCGTTGAAGCGGTTAAATGTATGGATGTTAAAACGACTGCAATAGGTTAACATATGAGGTTCCCAATTTACCCTTGTGCTGCTACTGTCCGGGGTTTTGGTAAAAATAACCTAGGGGTGGTACATTGACACCTTGTGACAATGTAGTATGATTTCCTGTTCTATTCATAATCAAATTTCCTAGGCGGGGGTTCTAAATATCAGGACTACACAGTCCCCTGGGAGTGTTTTTCTTCCTCTTCCAACCCACCCTATTCTCCTCGCCATTTTAAATTAATCAAATAGCTCCCCCACAAGGCCCATCCTAGTGCCAAGCCAATCCAGTGACCTGTTTTTCAGCGATTCTTCTATACCATGATCTAATTTAGGAACGTTCGCCAATACCACAATATAGGGCGAAGTGACTGGGGGTAAGTCCAAATATGTTGTGTGCTGTTCCCTCTTCCTCTCATATGAGGAATTGGGGTTTTTATCGCTAATTTTATATCTGGATGGAATAGAAACTGGTGGTATGACTGGAGGAGGAATCCTTATATTTATGGTTGGAGAGTGAGACTGTGTGTTTAAGTGGCCGGGTCCCAAATCCCTGTCAGTACCTTGATCAATAGTATTTGTGTTAGACCTTAGTCTGGCTCCTTCATTACCCGATTGTTTCACTTGGCCAAAGGCGCTCCCCTGTCCAAGGGACTCAAGTTTGTCCAAGCATTTGGTCAAACTGACTTCAATCTGGCCAAATCTTAACAACAGATTTCTTAAACTGTCCCTAGAGTATGTTTCTAGGGCCTCCAGCTTGTCTTGTAAGTTACCCACCGTACTCTGTAAACGCGCATTTGAAGTTAGTAATGATTTTTCTTAATTCTCGGATTTTTGGGGCTTAACTTTTGCAGAGGACTTTTTACATAATTTAGATGGAAGTTTGCTTGGCTTTGAGCATGTTATGTCAGGAATGGGAGGGCACGTTTCAGGGTTTCTGGCGCGCTTTGTCGGCGGTTGCACTTCGTGGTCGCTATTATGTTCACATCCAGATATATGATCAGAGATGTTAACCACGCAGCCCTTTAGAACCGAGTCACTTCCATGAGCGCCTTCTGGGTTAAGAGTACCAGCTTCCCCTGATGCACCCCCCTCCATGACTAGATTTAAGGCCTCTTCAACAGTTCAATCTGTCGTTCTGTGTCCCCCACTGCACCCGTTAAATAAGTCATTAAGGACTGGCGAGAATGCTCTCCTGATTTAACTGGCTTTTTGTTGTGGTTGATCACTAGTTTTCTCTTCCCCATATTCGAACAGATAAATGACAGGGCAAAAGAATAACGAGAAAAAAAATATATAAATATTAATAGATAAGATAGGTTTAGTATACACCTGATGTGAGCAGACTTAGCCCTGTGGTCCAAAGTTCATAAGGTTATGAACAATCAATGCACAATGCCTTACTTCAGGCTTATTTACTTCCTGCCAAGCTGCACTGGAAAGAATAGCACGTGCTGTTACAAATTCAGTAAAATTCAAAGACAATGTCACTCCGGCAGTATTGTCCCAATGCGAATATGTTCTATTTAACCCCTAGGCACAGTACCTTGGATATGATAGAAGAAAAAGTTATGGCCCAGCCCAGCCTTGGTTGATCTAGGATGGACTAAAGCAACACTGTTCTCAAGCCCCTCCAGGGGCCGTACTCAAGGTTCAAGGTGCTTCTGGGCCAGGCAGGGACTCGGGAAAAAGTACTCAGTGCAGGATTCCTTGGTCTGCGGTCTCCCTGTGTATAGAAGGCAGGACAGTAAGGGCTGCACTTGCAGCGTTGCAGTGAGGTGGCAGGAAATCAGGAAATCAGGGTGTCCCATGCCGCCCTCCCGTTGCTTTATGCGCCTGGCTTGGCGCAAAGATGATGCTCCAACCGTGAGACCGCACTGCCCCCTGGGACTTGTAGTCCTGTCCTGTGGCGGTCCACTGTGTTGTGTGGCAGCCAAAATGCGGGGCGAGATGCAGGCAGGGCAGTAAGGGCTGCACTTGCAGCGTTGCAGTGAGGTGGCAGGAAATCAGCAAATCAGGGTGGCCCAGTATCTATTGAGGCGTTCGCTATTGTTGAATTTCCCAGATCGGAGCTCAGTAATAAGCAGCAACCCCCACCCCCTCCGGAGATCTTCGGCTCAACCTAGTATCTGCCTCCTCACACACCGAAGATCTGTGCAGCGCTGCCCCTTCACTCAGGGCACTCCGCCATTACCACTTACTGTTTGCAGCCGTTTGTATATTTTCCCTCCTGCCATATACTGCGCCCAGTACATTATTGGCGGCTGAGTGCACCCCACTCGTTATGGGCGCTTCCTTCTTCCCTTCGGCGTCTTCTCACCACCCGCTGGTTAATCTGTATGTTTTCGCTCTTCTGCAGCACCTAGAGCTGCTTCCCCTGCTTCCACTTCACACAATACAACAGCGCACCTCCTCAAACATTCGGTGTGTGATGAGCAAGCCGTTGGATCTCACGTTCCTCTGGGGTGGACAGTAAGCTGATTGCTGTTGCTACTGGTGACCCCGACTTCCAAGTGTCCTTGCCTCGAAACACGTCCTAGTGTGCCACTCTGTTGCCCCCTGGCAATGTCCTGACTTCACGGAAAGCGCAGCCGCCAGCCAATGCCATGCTCTTCCTCCCACTTCATTAGAATGGCTCTGGAATCATCCACAGCCACACAGCTTGCTTGCTTTATTTGCACATCCATAACATCCCGAATCTATACGCACCTCGCAAGGTTGTTTTCTATTATAAAACATGAGCATCCCAATAGATTAGCAGAGGAGGCACTGCGGCTGATGCCAGGCGATCGGGCATGCTGAGAATTCACCACGCAGCAGTCTGAAATCTCGTGAGAGGTGTCCACTTCGTGACCAAGACAGGATCCTTCATTCTCTCCCACCAGGTAATGAGGTTGGATTGTCCCTTGGGGGAAATCTTGGCTGGACACCTACACACACTCTGGGTACACTTAGGGGTCGATTCCGATTCGGGGAAAAAAACGTCCGTACGATTTGTATCCGGAGCCCTCTCCGTACGAATCGTACCCGTCCATCCGAGTCGCGAAGTACGATCCGTATTCCGTGAATCCATACGAATCGTCGCGATCCGTACGTATTGCAAGGCTGAAACCGTGAACCGTATGACTCGTACACATACCGTACGACTCGTACACATGCCGTACGACTCGTACACATGCCGTACGACCCGACGAGTACGATCCGGACCGGGGTATGAGGACGCGATTCGTACGGTCCACGTCAGGTAAGGGCGAGCCGTACGGAAAAGCACACAAACACACACACACCGTACGGTCCGTACACCCCATAATCGCAGGGGTACGCACCGTACACCTGCGATCATGGGGTGTACGAGCTGTACCCCATTGTACGATCGGTGTACGAGCCGTACCCCCATTGTACGATCGGTGTACGAGCCGTACCCCCATTGTACGATCGGTGTACGAGCCGTACCCCTTGTACGATCGGTGTACGAGCCGCACACCCATCGTACAATGGGGGTACGGCTCGTCCTGAAAATCCAGAGCATGCCTGACCGTTAGTCCTGCTACCGTCTTCTTTTTAAATTGAGGTTTTGATATTTTAGGCTTGTCTTCCTGTTTAATTATGTATTCAGATGAGCTTTGTGAGTCCTTCCTTGGTTTCATGTGCTCTAATGATCTACGCTCTGACTGTCCTCCTCTGTCTTAACGTCTATGGGATGTATCCTGAAAGGAGCGAGTATTAGTACCCTGATACATATCAGGGTATAACATTATCATAGTTATTTAAATTGTAATGTTTTTCTGTAGATTCCTGTGAAGAAGACTCACCCCATGTTTTTGTTGTTTATTATTTTTCTTGTTGTCCCACTTATTTTTGGAAGCATCAGGTGCCTGCTTAGAGTTATTCTTTTCAGATTTACTCTTTGCTTGAGGTTTTCCTGGTCTGGCTACCAAATTATCTCTATCCAATACAACATAGGCTTCTTTGATAATTTTAGGCAATTTGCACTCCTGTTGTGCAGAAGGCCAATCCCTTAGACATTGGTGAATGGGTAATGTTACTCAACATCATGGCGGATACTGCTGCAAAATTGTCCATCAATTTCATCCCTAAGTCCAGGACAAGTGCTGCCTTATGCTCATTTTGTACCTGTTTTGCAACCTCACCTCACGCTAAAGAAGGGGTACTATGTGTTCTGCTATATACTGCAGCAAAACTGTACCCCAAGTGGCACAATCTTCTCCTGGGGCAGCTATCCCCATTGGCAAGCAAATAGTTAGTATCCTGTGTTTTTCCTGCAGGCCTGTATAGGTATAAACTGCTTCAACCTGTTTTTTTTTTTTGTGCGAAACAAAACAGAATGTCATCCATTTTGGTGGGAATTTTCTCCATCATTGCATTTAATGTTTGAGGGCTAATGCCTGCCACAGCTAATTGTGGTCCTACCGCTTGAACAGTCTGCGCAGAAGCGAATGTTAATGTTCACATCACGAATTGTGTAAGACTTCTCTAGATTGTTACTAGATTATTATATCATCCCCAAAGATGCCCTGCAGTCACACGATCAACACCAGGATGTGGTGTGTAGCATGCTAGGACTGGCCCTGTTGCCCCCTCATTGCTGACTGGGCCCAATCTCACATCTTGCATGCTGTGGGAAAGGGCGCCTTTAAACCAATTAGTATGTTTTTGGTAGGTTAAAGGAATTGTTATCTCCTCATGTAAGTGTATTCCTCTGGTATTCTGCCTATTTCAAATTCATTAAATACCTGTGTAGCATCATCTGTAGCAAGGAATTTAACCCAGGAGTAAAACACCTCTGCTCTAAATGCCTTGTGTGCCTCTACCACAAAGGTAACATCCCCACCATCTACTGTGAGGCCATGTCTGCTATTTCTCAGAAATATTCCGGACCATGTTATGTAAGAAATGACTTAGAGTTCGGCAAACACAGTGAGAACAATCGGGCGTTAAAATTATCACCCGTTTAGCGGCAGAAAACTGCTGCTGAAGTGGCAATAATGGGCTTGATAACTCGCCCTGGAGAATTCCAATAGAAGCCCATGTTCACACCAGAACATGGACTTCAATTGGAATTTTCAAAGGTATATTATCAAGTCCGTTATCGCTGCTTTAGCGGCAGTTTTCTGCTGCTAAACCAGTGATAATTTTTAACGCCGTCCTTGATAATATGCCCCAATATTCTTTCAAGCTTGAATTTACCTACAGCCAACACATAGGATATACCTACTCAGCTGAGGAGGATGTTCACTACCACCATGGACATCTTTGGTTTAAAAGGTGTTTAGGACTCTCTGAGGGAGCGCAATTTAACTTTTCAGTTGATCCATACAAAATTAGAAACCAACAACGCTGGCAGTGTCATATCATGCGGTTTCCACTAATCAGTAGGAACTGTGAGTTTGCGGATGACATAAACTTATGATGGTGCCAGTCTGATTTCATGCACCCCGCTGGATATGTTGTCCCTTGGATTAGCTAGCTCACAGTGCCACCGTTAGCCAATTGAACCTAGACAGGGAGCGAACAGTTCTGGCAACTACTGAACATGACAACTCTATCCCTCAGGAACCATGGTGACAGACCTAGAACTTTTCCCTCAGTCACTTGTGCTCTCCTTCGCTCAAAGAAATATACAAGAACCCGCAAAGGGAAGTTTTTCAATATTTATTGAACCATAGTTATTCTTGTAAAGAAAATATGTGCTGCAATGATTAATAGAGAGACAGAAGCAGACAAAGGTTATAATGAGTGTCAAAACAGTGAATCTTGTTGAGATAGATAGATTATATATGCATACATAAACAGTATTATAACAATTTAATGTACTCCTATGATGCAAATCCTAACCTACGTGTCTAGGGTGTGAATGTATGGTCTGCCAAGAAACCCCCTTCTGGTTGATCTAAGTCTTTGACCTGGTAGGTAAAAATGTAAGATCCCATCTTGGTCACGAACTGCACATCCCACACGGAGCTGTCAGTCAGCAGCTAGGCCAAATCTTCAGCAAGCAGGAGTGTCTCCTCTGATTGTATTATGAAACCAAAGGATATTTATAGAAAAGGACATCCTTGCTTTGGGCCATGATAGTGATCAGGCTGCCTATTGTTTTTATTCCACAGATAGCTGTGCCACCATATGGACGTTATACCAAGCACATTTGTATTATGCACATGAAGGCCTTGCACTTAACGCCACAGCAGTGTGATAGTTATTTTATGAAGTTCTTTTGTGTCAGCAAGGTCGGGGTTTCTTAAGAACTAACCCAAGTGTTGTAAATGCAAATGGGAGTAAAAAGTAGGTGTGACACAGGGAGGCAACTTTAGGAGAGACCAATGGACATGTAAATTGGCACTTTTCCTACCACGCCTAACTCCGGCACATGACACAGTAGTCTCTATTTCCGAACCTTCCACTTATGATGCCCTGCTGACACACAAAGCTATGACCTGTCATCCTTAGGGTGATTTTCCCAATTTTTTTTTGCCTGCTAACATCCTCTTTTTGCTGTATCTTTTTATTGGCCTTAGGATTCCAAGCACTTTGCCACTTCTAACCAATGCTAAAGTACATATGCCTCTCTCCTAAACATGGTGACACATGATTGGCATATTGAGTTTACTTATATGTCCCTTGAAAGGTGGTATACCATATACCCAGGGCCTGTAACCTAAATGCTACCAGTGGGCCTGCAGCACCTTTTGCGCTTCTCACACAAGTACCCTTTGATACCTGCCGTGGGCCTGCCATTGCAATGCCTGTGTGTGCAGTTTACTGTCACTTCGACTTGGCAATTAAAACCACTTGCCAAGCCTTCAACTCCCACTTCATTACATATAAGTCACTCGTAAGGTAGGCCCTAAGGAAGCCCAAATGGCAGAGTGTTGTGTAAGTGAAAGGTAGAACATGTACTTTTGAGTTTCACATATGCTGGTAGTGACAAAAACTACATTTCGTTCTTCACTACTGTGAGGCCTATTCTTTTCATCGACTAGCATTGGGAATTTCTTAATATACTTTAAAAACTGTCATTCCTGATTAGGAAGGAGTGGCTGCATCATGTTTCATATCTTTGGAATAGTAATGATAAATCATCTTTAGTACTAAAGATGAATTTTAGAAATGCCACTCTTAGAAAGTGGAAATTTCTTATCTTAGCTGTGTGTGCCTGCAGCCTTTCTCCAACATCTGGGTTGGGTGACAGCTTCTCTTTGTGCAGTCTTCTAGACAGCCGCAAATACATAAAGGGTGGGTTTGACAGAAAACTCATCTGCATTCATCTGGATTCTAATAGCTCTTCTTAGGAAGGAAGAGATGGGGGGCCCTGACAGATACATTTGAATAGGCAGAGTCCTGTTTCCCTCACACAGTGCTGATTATCCTCCACAGATAGCCTGGCAGACATGGCTGGGATGAAAGGGGACATGTGCACTTCAATGGCTTACTTTGAAGTCACCCCCACTTCAGAGGCACATTTGGGTACCCCCTTGACCCTGTGTACAGGCAGGTCGCTCCCCATGCCGCACAGCTAGCACCACCAGTCTGTGCTGTGCCTCCCCATCGCTGCTGCCGCGAGTTCTAGTCTCATGTGGCCGCTCTCGTTCGCTTTTGTTTTATTTTTCTCTGTAATTTGCCTGCTCTCTGGGCTTTGTACTGCCTTCCTTTTTGCTGCATTTTGCTCCATTTACTATTTGGTCCCCTCTCTCCCCGTAGCCTCCTGGATCCAATTTTCCTGCTGCTGCGTCCCCTGGGGCCCGCCCCACTCACCCATTCGCCATCCCACCCACCTCCCAGCTGCCGCTCCCTCCCATCGCCCCTTCCTAATGGCAGCATAAGGCAAGCCTGTCGGCACCCGTCCGCGCCTGGACTGCGCCCAGTGCCAGACCCCCTAGCCCTGTGAGCGACACGACACCAGACACTGCTACAACGCCACCCTCCTCCACGCACTCAACGCCGGCCGATCTACCACCTGCACTTCCCGACCCACACCGATCCCAGCACCACCCTCAGGGGAACCCTCATGTACAGACCCCCCCGGATCCCAGCCACAGTTCAGTGACTCCAACACAGATGTCCTCAGCTCACACACCTTGTCCTCCACAGACTACATCCTCATCGGAGACCTGAACTTCCACCTCGAGAACGCTAACAACAGCAACTCCATCACACTGCTGGACAACCTCACCAACCTCGGTCTCAAACAGCTCGTCACGACACCCACCCACTACACCGGACACACGCTCGACCCCATCTTCTCCGCCAGCAACCACGTCACCTTCAGCCACACCACCAAACACCACTGGACCGACCACCGCTGCATCCACTTCTCCTTTGAGAAAAACACCACCCGCAATGAATACCCCACCGCAGCTGGAACAGGAGCACCGAAGACCAGCTAATCAACACCCTCGCCTGAGATCCACCAATCGACCACACTGACACAACCGCCCGCAACCTTAGGCAATGGATCAACAACTGCACCAACACTCTCACCCGATCAAGAAACCCTCAAACAGACACTCCGACAGAAGGGCTATCTGGTTCATCACCGACCTCCAGACATCCAAGCAGACCTGGCGAAGATTCAAGAAGTAGTGGCGCCTCGAGCAAACACCAGACAACCATACAGCCCTCAAGAACGCCTGCTCAGTCAAACCGCCAAACGGACCTCCTTCAAGGAACGCATTGACAACAACGCGCACAACAGAAAAGAGCTCTTTAACATCGTGAAGGAACTCACAAACACCAGCCCCAGCTCCAACGACATCCCGCTGTCAAAAGACATCTGCGACTCTCTAGCCACCTTCTTCCACCGCAAGATCATAGACATCCACAACAGCTTCAACACTCAGACCCCCCCTTACAGCCGCCAACACCGCGGACTCACTATCCCCCGGTAACACCAGCCTCCTGACCTCCTGGAACCACGTCAATGACAAAGACATGCTCAAAACCATGAACACCATCCACTCCGGCACACCATGAGACCCCTACCCCTACCACATCTTCAACAAAGTGAGCTCCATCATCGCACCCCAACTCTGAAAGATCCTCAACAGCTCATTTGAGAAAGCCACCTTCCCAGAAAGCTGGAAACACGCAGAGATCAACGCCCTACTCAAGAAACCCAAGGCAGACCCTAAGGACTTAAAGAATTTACGGCCCATCTCCCTGCTACCATTCGTGGTGAAAGTGATCCAGAAGATTGTCAACAGACAACTGACTCGATTCCTCAAAGAGAACAACATCCTGGACCCATACCAGCCCGGATTCCGCAGCAATCACTGCACCAAAACCGGCCTCATTGCCGCCACCGATAACATCAGGATCCTGCTGGTCAACGGCGAAACAGCGGCCCTCATCGTCCTAGACCTCTCAGCCGCCTTTGACACCGTCTGCCACCACACCCTACGCACACGCCTCCACACCGCAGGGATCCGCGACAAGTCCCTAGACTGGATCATCTCCTTCCTCACCGACAGAACCCAGAGAGTCCGCCTTCCTCCATTCCGATCCGAAGCCACCAAGATCATCTGCGGCGTACCCCAGGAATCATCCCTCAGCCGACCCTCTTCAATGTCTACATGATACCACTCGCCAACATCGTCTAATCACACAACCTCAACATTGTCTCATACGCCGCCGACACCCATCTGATCCTCTCCCTCACCAAAGACCCCGCCACCATCAAATCCAACTTCCACAAAGGAATGAAGGCTGTCTCCGAATGGATTAAGAACAGTCGCCTGAAACTGAACTTGGAAAAGACGCAGGTCCTCATCCTCGGATCTACCCCCTCCGCCTCGGACGGCTCCTGGTGGCCGGCCTCGAAGGGAGTTGCACCCAAAACCCACCAACCTTGCATGCAACCTGGGGTTCATTGTGGACTCATCACTGTCAATGACCCAGAAAGTCAACGCCGTCTCCTCTTCCTGCTTCAACACCCTCCGCGTGCTTCACAAGATCTACAGATGGACCCCCACCGGAACCAGAAGGACGGTCACCCAGGCACTTGTCACCAGCAGACTGGGCTACGACACTTAGGAAGCTGGATATCAAGACGGCATTACACAGCTCGATTATGACAGAACATCTCAGGACCAATATCGCCCCTAATGGTCTCCTGATCACACTGGCGCCAAGAATTAAGCTTTCTCTGAGAGTGGTCGCGGATTTATTGGAAGTGCACACGCGACTGGCTAGTGTTGATTATCAACACAGACAAGAGACTGTCAGATGAACTATTGAGTCAGATCACTCTATCTGAAAACAAACTCAAAGCAGGGATATCTATCACAGCCTATATATCACACCTCACGGAAATCAGCCAAGAGATGAACGACCACAAAGAATAGCTAATGAAGCAGAAGATCAACCAACTGCAGAAGGATGTCAAACACTTTGACAAAGAAAAAATCTCCCCTTTACGAAGGAGGATTATGTCTTTCAGAACAGCGAGATCAGATCAGAAGATGCCAGCAGTAGTCACTTCACAAGATCAGACTCAACCAGTAGTGAGTCCAGTTACGAGAACAGACAACACAGACAAAGGGGCGGATACAGACACCAGCCACCACCACCACTGTTCCAGGGCTTCCCACCCCATCCATTTCAACCACCCATATACCAGGGCTGGATGGGTCCACAACCACTATGGAACGGACCTCCTGGACAAAACCCTCATATGCAAGCATACCAACAATTCCAAACCCCCCCTTTTTACAACAGAGGGAGGGGCAGAGGAAGAGGCAAAAGAAGAGGAGGATCCAAGAATGTCCACTAGCAAGATCAGGAACAGAGGGTATTGAGGAGTCACACAGCGAGACGCTAGTGATGAATCTCTCTTCTAGACCCTTAGCGTCGGGGGAACTTAGGCTCTTGGAGAGGAGCATGGGTTTTGTCCCATCGCCTGAGGAAGATGACTTCAGACTACATCAAGGACTACATCAATTCTTTAGGAAAGTGTGCCTAAAAGCATTTTTCCAGGACAAACCGGAGGTTCCCACTGAAGGCACAGGTTTCAGACCAAAATCGCGATTCACGCTCAACGCGGCGATGACGCCTCACGAAGTGGTAACGTTCGAGCAAGCGATCCTTAAGGATGTCAGCAACATCACCACCAAACGCCCCTTTGACAATCTCACCAAAGAAGAAAGACGACTACTGAAAGACATCACGGAAGACACGACGATCATCCTGAAACCCGCCGATAATGACGGTGCCACTGTGATACAGGACAAGGAGGCATACAATGCCGAATGCCTGTGCCAACTCTCTGACTCCAGGTACTATCAACCTATTGAAGATGACTCCACTTCAAGGCAATCTACCACGATACAGAGCCTCATCTTCGAGGCCGAAACAGAAGGCTGGATCTCACGAGATGAAGCATGTTTCAAATCCTGCATCCCCTATTTCTACTGTCTACCCAGGATTCACAAAGGGGTTAACCCCCCCTCCTGGGCGCCCCATTGTGTCAGGCATTGACTCCTTGCTGGAACCCCTCAGCAAATTCTGTGACTTCTTTCTACGTCCTTTGGTCACTAAAACCCCCACATATCTGAGAGACACTTCAGATGTTCTTAACCTCATTGTACAATTTGTGGAACCCACCACCATAAACCTGCTTGTCACCCTCAATGTGGACGCACTTTATGCCAACAGCCCCCAAGATGCTACATTAGCAGTACTGGAGAAGGCCCTCCACAACCTGGATCCATGGCCTTACGTGACTCTGATTACCTTTATCTGTGACTGTGCTACCATTGCCCTTAAGGAACACTTTTTTGCCTTTCACAAGAAACTATACCACCAAGGCCAGGGCACCAGCATGGGCAGTACTTTTGCGCCGAGTCTGGTGTGTCTCTAAATGGCCAATTTCGAAGCAGAACACATTCTTAACACCACCAACCCATTTGAGACTAACATTTTGTTATGGCGTCGCTACATTGACGACATTATAATTTTTTGGAAAGGAAATAAGGAGGAATGCCGTTCCTTTTTTGACTGGATCAACACCATTGACTCATTTATAAAATTCACTGGCACATTGTCACAAGATTCCATCCCCTTCCTAGACCTCCTGATTTCTCTGGAAGAAGGCACCCTAAACCCACCAACTATAAAAAGTCCACAGAAAGAAATAGTCTCTTTGTGTACCACAGCCATGCCATCACCCCAAGGCACTTAGGGACACCTCCCTGTGGGACAATTCTTAGACTGGCACTTTCAACCCAGTCCATACACCGCTTTTCGCCTTCAAACGCACACAGAACCTTGTGCACACACGCCCCAGGAACCCCATCCGTCAACAACCCACTCTTTGGACACTGTCCCCCAGTGGTTGGTCATTTCCCATGTGGATCATGTGCAGCCTGCCCACAAACTAAGCACTCCAAAGAGTTATATTTGGGGCTCACCAGACCATGGCAACAGAGACGCCACACTAATTGCAACAAGAACTGCGTGTATATGATTACTTGCCCGTGCAGCTCCAACTACATAGGCATGACAGCACAACCTATCAAAGAACGTATTGGAGAACATAAAAGCACGATCCGATGTAAACAAAAACAATCACCAGGCTACAGAGTCATTTCCTAGAGAAAAATCACCCCCCAGACAGTTTACATTGGTCTATGGTAGAGTCCACCCCAACTGGACAGCACCTAACCTGTTCAGACCAGAACGATGATGGGTGTTTAGACTCAGGAGTAACGTGGGAGGTTAGAACAATGACATACCATGGGTTGAATTAATTCCCTGAATACACCTCCCTCTCTTTCCTTATGAGCTACAGGGGTACATTACATTATGTCTATCCTCCTTTTCTCTACTTAGGACAAGCTCAATTCACCTGCCTAAGTGAATATCCTTGTACCCCTATCATCGAAGCACTCACAAGAGCCACAATGTGGGTTGTTATCATGGCTAACCTTTTGTCATTAGGGGCGTTGCTCATGCCTGAGTACGTATATATTTACCATATACACTAATACTTTCCTCATTACATGTAGTTACCAGCACCCAGGAAAGACTGGGTTTCTCTACACCAGAACCATGTGGAACCATACCACGACCCTTTTTCAGTGTCCTGACTGACTATTCCTAAGCACACTACAAACCCAATGTGAGTGCTAGTCAGCAAGCAATTCGTTCCCATTGTACTATTGCTACTTACCCAATATGGCGACCACTGACGACACCCTTTACCCTGGCACACATCTTGACTGACCTTACCCACGTCCGCATTAATACAGAATTGACATTTCACTACATCTTCCCCGTCGTGCACTACCGAGGGCCTTTTTGTTACCAACTATTCTTTCTCCTACACATGGTAGTAGGTGACTGTAATCCCTGATCGCCCTCAGGATTGGGTGTAACCTCTAGTTTACCTAGGGCGCTCCGATACTGTAGGAAAGCAGACTCAGTTCAAGGTAAAGGGTTGAAGGTTCTTTACTAAGAAAACATAAGGTTCAATAGAGGGATAATACTCCCTAGCAGCACAACAAAGGGTTAACACCACCCTATAGTGAACTTCCTCCTGGACCCGTCCTCCGCATGAGTGCCCGTCCGGACACTCCCCAACGGAGGGCAATGCACACAACAATGGCCGAAAATGCCAATCGACCTTCCGGTCTCAAACCGTCCCCCGCACGAATGCCAGTCCTGGCACTCACCAACGAAGGGTACAGTAATTCTGGTTAGCTTCACCAGGGGCTTGTGGACCCAATGAAAGTCAGCCCATATGCCAGGTAAACTCCTGGTAACAAGTGCGCTAGGCAGGAAGCGTAGTTCAGTCACTAGCTCCCCCAGAGCGTGATGCAGTATAGTTCAAACTGCTCTCCGAACCCAGAGGGTTCACAAGTTCACAACACCGAGAGAGCAGTTAAGGCACTCGCTCCCCAGTGTTCAATGTTAGGTCTGGAGCGGTTACAGTTCGGTTTGCTCCCAGTGCTCTTAGAGTAGCCTGTCACCTGCGTGCTGCTGAAGGAGAGCTCTCACAGCGCAGGTAGGCTCTGTTGGTTTCAAAGTGTTCGCAGCGCGTGTGGTAGGCGCCGAACTCTGACTTGGTAACAGCTGAGTAGGGGGGTTGAGCTTCCCCTATCTAGAACCAGAAAGCAAGCGCAGGAGAACTCCGTCTCCTTACCTTGCAGCGAAGCTTCATGCGTAGCGCCAGCAATAATCAACAGTGTCCGCGGGCGCCGCCATTCCTTAAGTACTACCCGTGTGTAGTGGGCATGAGCCGCGCATCGCCTCACGGGAGTTGTAGTCCTTTCCGGTGTTGCGAACCCGGAAGTGTAGTCCGCGGTGGATGCGCTGTGTGTTTTCCTGTCTTCATCGTTCCTGCGCCCTCGGGAGAGGTATGACAGTGACCGCCTTCAGATCCCTATCGATAGAGGGTACACCAGCCCTCTTCTAAGATGACTGCTCTAATATCGTAGCGTCAGGTCATCACGACCACGCGACATGCGTGCTGTCCCACGTGACATACATTCAATTAAGTTAAGGGCCACGTCGACGTACGTCAGTTCGGGCGACGGAGACCAAACCCTGCAGTATCACCTACTAGTGGCTCCGGTAATTCTTTCAGCCCCCTCTCACCTGTATCCGGTGAAACCACCCCGGTAGTGTCGGTGCTGATCCTGCGCCCGACACAACAACTGGCGATGAGGATGGGCGTGCCCTCATTTCTGTTTGTCGTTGAGGCGGCCGTGAGCGTGTCCTGGTGCTAGCGGTACTCGTGCCCTGATGCATCGCCCAGTGCGGTCTGCTTCTGCCAATCGGTGATCGTGCCACGCTGGGAGCATTGAACTACTGCTGTGGCCTGAAGAGCTGCTGCCTGCCGCCTGTGGGATCCCAGCGGGCGTTTCTGCGGCCGTGCGCGCCCTCTTGTGCATGCGCTCCCTTCCTAAAGCCTGCCGAGCTGCCCCGCCTGATTTGGACAATCGGCGCGAGGGCAGTCTGCTCCTTGGGACAGCGGCTGCCAGAAAACGCTGCCTCTTTGTGGCCTCACGTGGGGGAAGTGCTGCGGGCACACAACAAGCAGCCACACTCGTCGGGGCCCACGGCCGCCCCAGGAATACACGGCACAGTCTGCAGGCCCAATTAAGCCCCTCCTACGATTAGAGGAAAGGCCCTCTACATCCAATGAGGCACATTAGAGGAAAGGCCCTAATGGTGCACAGTGCTCCTTAGAGGAAAAGCCTTAAAGGAAAGATGGGAACGGTGCTAGGAACAAATAATGACACACAGCTACAGTGATTAAAGTGGTGGAACACAGCACAATAAATATATAATAATTTAAAAAAACAAGAACAATTACAAATAACTATATTTTGTAGAAGCCACTGTTTTCATAATTTGGCTATATCTAAACAGCCAGTGTGCCATTATTAGGAGAACTATTTACCTGCACAGTGAAGGAAAAGAGGCAACCCGAGGGTCATTTATTGGAAGTACATACCCTGGAAGGACTTACAGTATTGAAAAATAAGAACAAGTAGGAACTAAATCATGGCCCAAATACCGCCGGTAGAGCCCTTCATAGTAGAAGGGTCCCCATCCTCCCTTGCGCCCAAATGGAAAGATTGGGTGTAGCGAGTACAAATATTTTTTGAGGCCACCAAGGTACGCAAGGATCAAAAACGTGCAATGCTCTTGCACCTCGGAGGGAAAGACATCCACAACACCGTCAAAACAATCATGGAAGTTACCCCCAAGAACCACCACACCTTAATAAACGCGCTCAATGGGCACTTTGAGCCCATGGCTAACCAGGACTACGAAAGGTTTATATTTAGACAGGCACAACAACTTCCTGATGAATCGCTGGACACCTATCATGCTAGGCTGAAGAACCTCGCTTCCACATGTGGGTTCCAGGACACTACAGAAGAAATAAGAGGTCAAATAATTCAGGGGTGTGCGTCAGCCAAACTTCGAGAACGCATTCTAGAAGAATCTGGCAAACCGCTTGCTGATATTCTAACTCTGGGATGAACGAAAGAACTCTCCAAAGCCCGAGCTGCTCACATGGAGGCTGCTCTACAAGTCCCAGTGAAAACAGAGCCTGTCAATGCAGCGACCACTAGACCTGTGACTAAGTGGACAAAAAAAGGTCCCAATAATATGGTTGCCGGACCAGCTAAGATGTGTGGTTACTGTGGCGGACCACCGCATCCGCCAGCAGAGTGCCCAGCAAAAGGGAAGAAATGTTCTGGATGTGGAAGGTTCAACCACTTCAAAAAGGTATGCCGATCCAAAAAGTTCCGACGTCCCCGACAAAGGGCAAATGCAGTATGTATCGGAAATGGATGAAACTCCAAGCGACATGGATGATGATGAGGAGGAAGAGAAAGTAGTACACAAAGTGCACATGATTGGCACTGCCACCCGGAAGGCCCGTCAGTTGCCACAATGTAATATCTGCGTGGGCCGTAGTGGACACTGGTGCTACCATAAACATAATGGCAGCCGCTTTACATCGGACGCTGAGTCCTGCTCCTGCACTGCGTCCCTCTGCGATCACGGTGTTCGCTTATGGACAAGAAACCCCACTGAAGATTCTAGGGAGGATCACACATGGAGAACGAGTTGTCAACACTAATGTGTATGTCACGGAAGAGGGGCAAGGAATTGCTGTTGGGCTGTCGGGCAGCCGAAGACCTTGGAGTGGTGACATTTTCTTTTAGTGTACATCATGAATCCATACAGCATCTTCTTGATGAATTTGCAGAAGTATTCAAAGGAATTGGACGATTCCGAGGGAAAGAAATTCACCTTCATATCAACCCTATAGTTCAGCCTGTCGCTCTACAACATCGAAGAATAGCGTTTCATCTTCGCCCACAAGTAGAGGAAGAACTCAAAAAGCTGGAGGCTGCAGGAATCATCGAGAAAGTCTCTGGTCCCACTCCGTGGTTTTTTCCAATTGTGGTTACGAGAAAACCAAAGCAGACTGGGGCAGTTAGAATCTGTGTTGATATGCGCCTGCCAAATGCAGCAATCAAACGAGTGCGCCACATCACCCCAACCATTGATGATCTCATTGGGGAAATGGCTGGAGCCTGTTGGTTCCCAAAGTTGGACTTACGGTCAGGGTCCCATCAACTGGTACTTGATGAGGCCTCGAGAAACATCACCACTTTCTCAACTCACTTGGGGTTACGGCGATACACCCGGTAGAGCTTTGGAGTGTCAAGTGCGGCTGAAGTTTTCCAAAATGTTATACATGAACTGATCATGGACATCCCAGGGGTGATCAATGTAAGTGATGACATTATGAGATACGCAAAATCACTTCCCGAATACAATGCATGGCTTACACAAGTGTTTTGCCGCCTACGCGATGCTGGGCTTACTCTCCACCGAGAAAAGTGCGAGTTTCTGAAGAAAAAGCTCCAGTTCTTTGGGTACACATTCTCCACTGAAGGAGTCAACCCGGATCGGGAGAAAGTTTGAGATATCAAAGAAGCCGTGGCTACCACTAGCGTAACTGAAGTTCGCTGCTTGCTTGGCATCATAAATTACTGTGGAAGGTTCATCCGGGATCTTACAACTTTAACGAGGTTCCGAGCTAAATTAAAAACCCACCTCTATGTTAGATAAATTGGTCCGCTTAGCAGCCTCTTTGTCTCTGTTTTATGCCCTCTCATCATCAGCGCGGGGATACGCCGGTGAGCGTAACTCAGCGCTCTAAGAATGCCCCTATTATTATTATTATTATTATTATTACGAGAGCTCACAAAAGACTCAGTTCCAAGCATTCACCGATATAAAAAGCTCTCTTTCTGAAGCAACGACTCTGGCGTTCTTTGATCCTGCTAAGCTGGCACAAATCGCCGTAGATGCTGGTCCTCGAGGCCTGGGGGCTGTGTTGCTGCAGAGACAACAATAAGAAGAGGACTGGACTCCTGTATCTTTTGCAAGCAGATCATAGACCGAAACAGAACAGAGATACTCTCAAATTGAAAAAGAGGCCATTGCCATTCACTGGGGATGTCGCCGTTTTCACTTGTATGTTTATGGAAAGCCTTTCACAGTCACCACGGATCACAAACCGCTGGTAGCTCTCTTTTCAGGAACCTCCACCAAACCTCCTCCGAGAATTGAAAAATGGATGCTGCAGCTTCAAGACTACAATTGTAAAGTGGAATATCAACCTGGATCCCATAACCCGGCGAACTACCTGACCCGACATCCCCGAGTCGCTACCCGTAAGGAGATGGAGGATGCTGCTGACACCGAAGAATAGGTGAAATGTGTTAAAGCTCGGTCCTGTCCACTTCCCTTGTCTATGCAGACCTTGGCCGAAGCAACTTCTACTAAAGAGTGTTTACAGAGAGCCAAATTAGCTCTGCAACGTAACAATTGGCGAAAGGTCAAGGATGACTAGAAAATCCTGACGACTCAAGCTCAGTGAATAATGGAAAGTCTATACAATGTCCGAGAAGAACTCACTGAAGACCAGAGTGGTTGTTTGCTAAGAGGACATCGACTAGTAATTCCCACCTCGCTAATGGACCGCTGTGTGCAATTAGCCCATGTGGGGCACCAGGGCATGGTGAAGACAAAGTCTCGACTTCGGACCAAGGTATGGTTCCCTCTAATGGACGAGCTGGTAGAATCCACCGTTCGGTCGTGTTCTTCATGTCAAGCCACCGGAGACCTGCCCCGTCCGGCTCCAGTAATCGCAGAGACTCGGCCAATGCTCCCCTGGTCCTGTGTCAGCATGGATTTTGGCAGTCTGCCGGATGGCCGCCACACTCTAGTTGCCATAGATGACCACTCCAAGTATCCAGAGGTGGAGATTGTAGCATCTACCACTGCTGCGGAAGTCATACCCAAAATCGAAAAAATCATGACTGCACATGGACTGATGCAGGAGCAGCGCACTGACAATGGGCCTCCATTCCAAGGACAAGAACTAGCCACATATCTTGCTGCCTTGGGAATTTGACATCGTAGAGTCACGCCAAGATGGCCGCAAGCCAATGGTGAGGCGGAAAGATTTATGAGGACTCTCAATAAGGTGATCGGGATTGCTCATGACAAAAGAAAATCCATAGAGTTGGCCATATTCACATTTCTCCGGAGCTATCGGCAAACCCTTCACTCCACCACTGGAGTGACCCCTGCTCACCTGCTAATGGGTCGAGTGATTACGGACTCAATACCGCATTACCCTTGCTGGCAGCCCCAAAATCCTGATGAAGTATGGATTGAGGTTCGGCGCAAGCAGGCGTTTGCTCAAACAAGCCAGAAAAGAAATGCTCAACCCACAAGGATCCAAAAGGGGGACATGGTGCTGCTCAAGAATCGAGCGTCCACCGGAAAATTTCAACTTCCATATGAAAAGTTACCATGGACTGTTGTCAGTATTAAGGGGACCAGGGTCATTGCCATGCGAGGACGCGAGAATGTGACACGGAATGTTTCCCACTTCAAAAAGTACCACCCTGAGACCCTGACAACCTCGTCATCCCAACCGGAAAATGGAGACCAATCCCCTGGGAATAGTGGAGATGAGTGTTCAAATGAGGATGGTGATCTGGATGACTCATGGCCTGCTGACAGCCCCCTCGCGGAGCCTGAAGTGTCTAGTGCTCCGTTGGAAGTCGGCGACAGTGAAGATGCCGTTGAGGCCGAAGTGGGCGTCCCCTCAGGGCGAGGCCAGTCCTAGTATCAGCTGCGAAGAAATCCTCAGCCCTCCTGTTGGCTAAGAAATTATTTCACGTAAGACTGTTCCGCATTTTGTGGGGATCTGTTAAGAGTACCAGAGTGTATTTAATCGGGGTTTTCTTTCGAATGTGGACATTGCTATTCCCTATTGCTGGTTCATAGCAGTACTTTTTGGTTTTCTGTTGTTTTTGTTGATTGTTGGGAGGAATGTAATATCGTGACGTCAGGCCGTCATGGCCACGCGACATGCGTGCTGTCCCACATGACATACATTCAATTAAGTTAAGAGCCACGTCGACGTACGCCAGTTCGGGTGACGGAGACCAAACCTTGCAGTATCACCTACTAGTGGCTCCGGTAATTCTTTCAGCCCCCACTCACCTGTATCCAGTGAAACCACCCCGATAGTGTTGGCGCTGATCCTGCGCCCGACACAACAACTGCCACCTTCACACATCCGTGCAGGCCATCGCCCGATGCACCTTGAGGTCGCTCCAGAAGTGAGGCGTGCTCTGCGCTCCTCGCCGTCTACTTCCAAGGAGCCTGCCTGCCGCACATCACCCGCGAACTGGGCAGGCTGCTAGCTCCGCAGGACATGATTGGCGAGTAATCAGTAAGTCTTCAATGCTGGCGTGCTTCGAGAAGCTTGAGGTACACCATCTCGAGCCTCTCTCTATGTTTTAATACATGTACGATCATTTCTGTCTTTGCCGCTTTTAATTTTTCTCTGCAGCTTTCCACCCACTCAAGTCTGCATCCAGCCGCAGAAGCCCTATTCCTTACAGGGAAGGGTCCAGTCGGCTGGTGACGAGGGCCTGGGTGACGGTCTTCCTGGTCTCGGTGGGGATCCACCAGAAGATCTTCCGTAGCATGCGTAGGATGTTGAAGCAAGCCGAGGAGACGTTGTTGACTTGCCTGGTCATGGAGAGGGAGGAGTCCAGGATGACGCCCAGGTTGCGTGCATGGTCTGTCGGTTTGGGTGCGGTGCCCAGGGCGGGAGGCCACCAGGAGTCGTCCCAGGCGGAGGGTGAGGAGCCCAGGATGAGGACCTCCGTCTTGTCCGAGTTCAGTTTCAGGCGGCTGGTCGTCATCCACTCGGCTACCTCTTTCATCCCTTCGTGCAGGTTGGCTCTGGCGGCGGCGGGGTCGTTGGTCAGGGAGAGGATCAGCTGGGTGTCGTCGGCGTAGGAGATTATGCTGAGGTTGTGTTTGCGTACGATGGCCGCGAGGGGGCTCATGTAGACGTTGAAGAGGGTGGGGCTCAGAGAGGATCCTTGGGGGACGCCGCAGATGACTTCGGTGGCCTCTGACTTGTACGGTGGTAGGCGGACTCTCTGTGTTCTTCCGTCGAGGAAGGAGATGATCCATTCCAGTGCCTTCCCCTGGATTCCGGCGTTGTTGAGGCGCTGTACTAGGGTGCGGTGGCAGACCGTGTCGAAAGCCGCGGAGAGGTCTAGGAGGATGAGGGCCGCTGTTTCTCCATTGTCCATCAGGGCTCGGATGTCATCGGTGGCGGCGATGAGGGCGGTCTCGGTGCTGTGATTGGCTCGGAAGCCGGACTGTGAGGGGTCGAGGGATCCGTTCGTCTCGAGGAAGGCGGCCATCTGCTTGTTGACGGTCTTCTCGATGACTTTGGCTGGAAACGGGAGGAGCGAGATGGGGCGGTAATTCTTGAGGTCGGTGGGGTCCGCTGTTGGTTTCTTGAGTAGAGCGCTGAGTTCGGCGTGTTTCCAGCTCTCAGGGAAGATGGTGGTGTCGAAGGATGTGTTGATGATGTCTCGCAGGTGGGGTGCGATGACAGCGTCGGCCTTGTTGAAGACGTGGTGAGGGCAGGGGTCGGTCGGTGATCCGGAGTGGATGGAGTTCATCGTGCGGATGGTGTCTTCGGTGCTGATCGGGGTCCAGGCGTGGAGGGTGGTGGTGGGGGGTGGTTGTTCGGTCATGGTGTGCGTTGGTTGGTTGTTGAAGCTGTTGTGTATGTCCGCGATCTTGTTGTGGAAGTATAAAGCGAGGGAGTTGCAGAGGTCTTGCGATGGGGTGATGTCGTTGTTTCCTGCGCTGGGGTTGGAAAGCTCTTTCACGATGTTGAAGAGTTCCTTGCAGTTGTGTGCGTTGTTGTCCAACCGGTCCTTGAATGCTGTTTTCTTGGCGGTGCGGATCAGCTGGTGGTGTTTCCGGGTGGCCAGTTTGAAGGAGGTCCTGTTGTCCGGTGTCGGTTCCCTTTTCCAGACTTTCTCGAGGGCTCGGCAGTTCTTCTTGGAGCTCTTGAGTTCGTCGGTGAACCATGGGGCCTTCTTGCTGCCGGGTCTGCTAGGCGGGGTCCTCAGTGGGGCGAGCTCGTCCGCGCAGATGCTGATCCACTTCGTGAGGTTGTCGGCGGTCTGGCTGGGGTCCGCTGAGCTGGCAGGAGGGTGCTGGCTCAGGGAGGTGGCGAGCTGGTCTGCTGTGATCTTGTTCCAGCTTCTGCAGGCGGCCTGTTGCTGGTGTTGGTGGGTCGTCGTTCTCTTGAAGGTGAAGTGGACGCAGCTGTGGTCCGTCCATTGAAGCTCTGTGGCGTGGCTGAAGCCGATGTCTGTGCTGGAAGAGAAGACTGCGTCGAGTGTGTGTCCGGCGAGGTGGGTGGGGGTGGACACCAGTTGCTTGAGTCCCAGGTTGGCGAGGTTGTCGAGCAGGGTGCTGGTGTTGCGGTCGTTGTTGTTTTCCAGGTGGAAGTTGAGGTCTCCCAGGAGGATGTAGTCAGCGGAGGAGAGGGCATGCGGGCTGACGAAGTCGGCGATGTCCTCGCTGAATTGTGTGCGTGGTCCAGGGGGTCGGTAGATCAGGGTGCCTCTGAGGGTGGTGTTCGGGTTGGTGTGGATCTGGAAATGCAGGTGTTCTGCGCTGGTCAGGGTGTTGTCGGTGCTGGTCGTGAGACGGATGGTGTTCCTGTGGATGATGGCGATGCCTCCTCCCATCTGGTAGGCGTTGCGGTCCCTCCGGACGATCTTGTAGCCCTCTGGGATAGCGATGGCGATGTCGGGAGCTGAAGAGGCGTTCATCCAGGTCTCCGTGAGGAAGGCAACGTCAGGGGCTGTGGCGTCTAGGAGGTTCCAGAGTTCGATTGCGTGTCTGTGGACGGAGCGGGTGTTGAGCAGGATGCACTTGAGGTGGGTGCTGCTGGTGTTCGACTTGGCGGGTGCTGGTGCGAGGCAGGTCCGGATGCAGGTGAACTTGCAGGCGTGGCAGCTGAAAGGACCGTGGGTGCGTCGTGGGGTGGCTTGATGGCATTCTGGGAGTCGGCCGGTGTTGAGAGCGGTGAGGGTGGCGGTGGAGTACGTCAGGCGGGTCGGTCGGGGTCTTCGTGGGCCAGGGGTCCTGGCGCTGGTCGCGATCCGGTCGCGGACGGGCGCAGACGGGCTTACCTTTGGCGCGCCTTTGGCGCACAATCGGCGCGCCCGCTGCGCGTGACCGCTGCGCGTTCGCACGGTCGCCATTTAAGGCCAAGTGCGCGGGTGGGCGGAGCAGCTGGGAGGCGGGAGCGGGGAGGGTACAGAAAAGAAAAAGGGGCGGGGAAAAGCGGCGGTGGCGGGAAGGGAGGGCGGAGGGCGGCGAGGTAGGCGGACAACAAGGAAGGAAAACCAAAACACAGGCACAATGAAATAAAATAAAACAGGCACAAATTACAGAAAAAATAACAAGGCAGAGACAATCGCAGCGGAGGCAGCCGGCAACCGGCAAACGAGGCAGCAGCGAGGTCGAGGGCAGGCAAGGGCACACGCAGCAGCTGGTGGCCGTGCGGCGCGGGGGTGTCCCACAAGTGGGTCACACTCACCTGCGTCGCACGGTCGCCATTTAAGGCCAAGTGCGCGGGTGGGCGGAGCAGCTGGGAGGCGGGAGCGGGGAGGGTACAGAAAAGAAAAAGGGGCGGGGAAAAGCGGCGGTGGCGGGAAGGGAGGGCGGAGGGCGGCGAGGTAGTCGGACAACAAGGAAGGAAAACCAAAACACAGGCACAATGAAATAAAATAAAACAGGCACAAATTACAGAAAAAATAACAAGGCAGAGACAATCGCAGCGGAGGCAGCCGGCAACCGGCAAACGAGGCAGCAGCGAGGTCGAGGGCAGGCAAGGGGAACACGCAGCAGCTGGTGGCCGTGCGGCGCGGGGGTGTCCCACAAGTGGGACCCTCCCCATCCACCTCCGACAGACCCAGGACCTGCTGACCTTCAGGAGACTTCTCAAGCCAAAGCTGTTCGAGCAGTAGCAGTCCCTCCCTTAGCACCTTGAGACCCTCACAGGTGAGTAGGGCGCTCTACAAATGATTGATTGATTGAATGATTGAGTACTAGGGCTCTAACCCCAACAAGACAGTACACTACTGGATGTGTGAAGAACTCTGCCAGCAGTAAAGACTGCTGTGCTAAAAGGATTGCCACTCTGATTGACTGCTGCTCTGGAATAACTGCTTTTCTGCTTTTCTGTGCTGCCCTGCTGCCTGCTGCTCTCTGCCCTGCTGAGCACAAGGACTGGACCCATCTCACTTGAACCCAAAGTGACTTCAAGAGCTTGTTTGCTTGCCCCCTTTTCTGAAGTCTCAGGGCAATCAGAGACTTCCTTCAACTCTGCACAGCACCTGGACTCTGCTGCTTGTGATGTGACTTCTGCCCTGCCAAGTGGTGCCAATCCAGTCCAGGGCCGCTGAAAGGTGATTTCTGGGGTCCAGAACCTTCAAAATTGATCGGAACAGAAACATTGTTCTTTGACGCAGGAGCCAATCCACAACAGTACCTAAGTGGCTTGATGACAATGGTGCTTTGTAAGTGTCTAGCCTGCACACCGCCTCACAGTTGATCAGAATCAAAAGGATATCTTCAGACCCAACAGAATGTGACACCCTAATTAAAGAACAAGTAGAGAGATACACTGAAAGAGGTTACCCAATGAACATATTAGAAGACTCAGTCCAAAAAGTTTCTACAATGGACAGAAATAGACTCTTGCAGAAAACAGAAAAATCTCCTAATGAATGGATAGTGTTTGTGATGAAACACTCCACGCAATCACAGAGGATCAAACAGATTCTCAAGAAACGGTGGGAAATGATAGCTAATGAACCAGACTTTGCAAATCTATTCAGGAATTTTCCTATTATAGCACATACCCGCGCTAAAAATATCAGGGAAATACTCAAGAACCCACGAAAAATCAGCACAACTAATTTTAGAGGGATGAGAAAATGCCATAACTGTGGTCAATGCAACAATGTCACAGTGAGTAAAGTGTTTGCGCATCCTAATACTGGCAAATACATAATTCTCAAACACAGTGCTGATTGTAATTCCACTGGGGTGATTTATGCGATTCTTTGCCCGTGTGGTTTGACTTACGTGGGAAGGACTTCTAGAAAACTAAAGACCCGCATAATTGAGCACAAAAGTACAATACGCAATAGGTCCTCCACATCTAGCTTAGCGACACATTGGATTAAGACATCTCATACCATACCGCAATTGAGATTCACAGTGCTAGAACTGGTAGAGAAGCACACAGGCATAGATCACAACATTGCGTTATCTAGGAATGAGACATTTTGGATTAAAAAACTGGGGACGTTGACACCGGGTGGGCTCAATGACCAGTATGAAATGTTATGCTTCCTGTAGAGATTCAGATGATGCCGTAAATGTTTTGTAATTCTTTTAGATTGGAAGTTTAATGTATTAATGTCATGAGCAATACGCAAGTAATCAGGATGGTATTCCTGTTCAATGATAATTACTGTTTGATTAGACTCCACACCATTAGGAGCTTTGTTCGTATTTACCGCAGCATATTGTACAGGATTGACACTAAGTCCCTCTGGTTCTGTTTATTTTTTACGCACGCTTCCACTTTTTTATTTTTTTAGTTTTTATTTATTTATCTTTTATCATGTTACCGTTCAACCTTTTTCTCCAGTTTCTGTCACATATAGGATACTACACTCATCATTATCTAGTAATAGAGACTTTAGGTTAACATTCTTGTCACCATTACACGAGCCGTTTTTGCCGATTAAAGTTTTAGATTCAATGCGCGTCTCTTTATAAATCGGAAGTAACTATTAGCCGGATGTTGATGCCGGAAGTGCTTCACAGGTCAGAGTTCGACGTACGCCACTGTGGCGAGGTAGGCGTCTCCAAGCTAGCGATATTATTTTTGAACATTGTTCACGAGTTTGTATAGGAAGTGCAGTTCAACCGTTTTACATTTTTATTCTTGAAGTTGGCGCATCTTGAAAAGTCAATAAGGACAGGAGCAGCAAGGGAATTTCAGCAAGTGGAGCGCTCTCTTACAGAATCGGGTAAGCAAGTGGCAGTCTTAGTATACAGCAGTTTCTTAGACATTACTACCCTAGTCTTAATTTTGATTTTTGAACATTATTTTCAGACCGGGTTTGTACAAGCCCTGGCAATTATATACGGTCTAATCCTGCAGTGATATGGACTGGGTAAGTGACAGTTAGCGGTTCATAGTCACTGAGTGGTAAGGGCACCACGTGTAGCTAGATGGCAACTGGATAGGTAACACAACCATTAGGAACTCTCCTTCACTTTGCTCTTTTCACAGTTTGTGATGGTTTATTATTACACTCGGTTGGTGGTGGAATTCTGTTACACTACGTTTTTTACCTTTGGAGTTTGACTTTTTTCAAATATAGGATTGTTAATATCTGGTACTTCGTTCACCCTCCAACACTTTTTTTGGGAAGTAGTGTTAATCCTAATTAATCAATCATGTACATAGAGTTGTGAGTAACGTTAAACAATTTTATTTTGTAGTGCCCGGAAACAGAACAAATGTGAAAACCACCAGAAAAATTTCGAATGATCAGGATTTGATTTGTTATAAGAGTTATATTCCCCTGAAGAAGGGTCGTATATGACCCGAAATGCATAGGGAAATGTTGTCACTTTCTTCATTCATTGATAATTGTTTGCACTTGTACAGAGCACAGTCACCTTATTAAGTGATTAATGTCTTGATTTAATTTTTTGAACCGTTTTGTGCATTGAAATACTTGGAGTGAATGTATAAATCCAAAGTATTACTAAAAATTGTTTGATCAACCGATAAGAATTGTATTATTATTCACTAAGTATAAAAATTGGGGGACTAAAGTTTGGTCAACCTTGATGAAATAACCTGAAACCCTAGGGACAAAGGGTGAGCTTCCAGTCAGACCTAGTCCTATCTAGGTCTCTACAGAGCAGTTGATGACAATGGTGTCATGATCCCAGCCACTCAATGGCCCTCTATACCCTTGTGATTTGGGCGGGCTTTTCTACTTCTCCCTTTTTATTTGCTTTCCTCAAGTTGCTTGTTCACTCTGTGATGTGGGTTGGTATGTGTGCCTTTTCTGGTGGCATGGTGGTAAATATTGGCCTTAGCAGTCAGTTGACTAAACTCAATAGTCTATAGTCTGCTTGTTAAAAATCCATTAGAAGGCCTCAGAATATTGGCAACAGTGACAGGTGTACCTATTAATCACATTCATGAGGATAAACTGCCACAACTAATTTCCCTGCCTAATCTGAATGTTCCATGACCCTGAGGGCAGCAGCAGGCACACTCCTAGACTAATTACTCTGCTCAAGTTGTACTTTCCATGACCCTGACAGTAGCAGCAGGTGCACTTGCCAATCAAACTCACATGGAGTAACTGATAAAAGTACAGGTATTGTTTTCTTGAAATACGCGTCCGGCTTCTATCTAAAGGCTGCTCCCCCTAGTTTCCTGCTTGGCGTCTTTGTCCCGCACTCATCTGCTTCTCTTTGCCGAGCCCCTTCTGGCACTGTTCCAGTCATCCTCAGTTCTTCGCATCAGGCTCGAGCTGCTCCCTGATCCTTTCCAGACGTGGTGAGCACTCCAGCATCGAATTTCCTAGAAGAAGAAAGAAACAATCTGACATCAGGTATTCTTTTATAAAAAAAACTGTTCTTGTTTCTTGTGCTCTGAGCTCAGTAGCAGTAGATTTTAAGAAACAAAATGGTCCTTTAATTTTTGAAGTGCACAATAGACTATTGCACTGGCAGGTCTCTGCCAAGAATAAACCTCCCTGGTATTAAAACTTGCATTGTTCTCTAGGACTACAACTTAAGTGGACACAAGGACTGCAATTGGGACACCTCGACTCAGCACATTATAAGTGGGGGTCCAGAGATTTCATATGCTGCACTTTGGACACTACAGGATAATTGTGTTGACATCTGTCAAGCGATTCATTAAGAATCCATGCTCCAACTTCATGATAACACAATCCTTCTTGCCGGAAGGACAGAGTACTACTAGATGTCTCTTGGGTACGAACAAATGATATACAAATAAGTGGTTTATTACGATAATGGTCGGAAGCCTCTGTGGGCTTGTAAGGGTGGGTTGGTCCACCCGATGTTGCATCTTAAGCAGTTGGTCTAACGGCAGTATTATGATGCACTACAAACCATGGCTTACTGACTGACGCGATTCGTCTGAATCTGACAGGAAATTTCAATCACAGCTGTGTCGCAAAAGTCCAATGTAGCAGATCCGAGTGCGGTCCGACCCTGGAACCAGCCGCCTTATTACAATGTATATTTTCGACGCGCCGTCTCCGTTGGTCCAACCACCTCATCTGAACTGGCAGATTGTTGTGAGGCTGGCAAGGCCACAACATGCTTCCACATTTCCTGTGCAGTTAGGGAGCCCATTGTGCACGTCATACCACTTCTGTACCTACTTGATGACCAACAAAATCAGAATCATCTTGAACGTCACCGCCGATAAGTGACACAACTACCCCTACAGCAGTGGCCTTCAAACTTGTCAATGCTATGCCCCCCCCTGTGAAAAAAAAAACGTTAGGGCACCCCTCAATTTTTTTATCAAATATTCTACAAATTGACAATGTTTACATATGTCAAAACATATTTAAATATTTGACTTAGGCTGTGTGACCACTTTTTACACACACTCCCAGTTAGGAAATAAATGACAAAAGTTGTCAGTGAAGGCCCATTACAAGGTGACTTACCGCTGCTCATGCTTTTAACACTTAAAACAAAACATGATGCTACTCTTATCGTGAGACTGGTGCCCCTCCCTGATAACACTTAAGGCTCTTCCAGGGGGGCCCGCCCCCCCCCAGTCTGAAGACCTCTGCCCTACACATTGAAGTGACCACAAAACGAAGGTGAAGTAATGTGAAAGTGTCCTGGACCATGTTGGGCATGGGGAATGAGGTAATGCCAGCATTGGGTATCCACAGTGTGACCTGGAAATACAGGGACAGACCCAGCATAAAGGTAGAAATAGAAATGGGCATAGGCACATAGATATATGTACAGAAATATATATGATAAGCTCAACCCTGCTCTATGTGCCACATGCCTTGGCAACATAACACTAATGCCCACTTAAAAGTGTGTACCACAGAAGCCCATACACTGGCACACTGCATCCTCCCTGAACCCAATACCCTCATTACCACTGCTGGGAGCACAAACTGAGGGGCAGATTTATAAGCCCCTTGCACCGCCAGTGCGTCACTTTTTGTGATGCACCAGCAGCGCATTTTTCTACCTCAAATTTAAAAGGACAGAAAAAGCCACCCAGCGTGGCTTTTCCTGTTCTTGTAAATGCGGCCCCTTTGCAAGCAGCACTTTGCGTGAAAGGGGCGTTCCATGGGTGTTGCTGTGGGTGTTCCCATGCAACACGCATGGAACCTGACACATTTCCAGATCTACTGGAATCATAAATCTGGAAATGCGTCTGCATGCTAAGCCTCCTAGGGGAGGCATAGGGAGGTTATTTTCATCTTTCGAAGCGTGCTGCATTCTGCAGCACACATAGAATGAGCAGATTACCTTTATTGATTGTTTATGTACAAGAAGGTGTCATTTTCTGCACATAATCGTTTAAATAAATGACATTTTACAAGTTCTATGTGTGCTAATGCAGCACACATATAAGTTGAAAAACGCCATTTTAGATGGTTTATGTGCAGGAAAGGAGTCTCAACTGGGACTAATGGGTATTGGCACAAAGTAAAGTAAAAGTAAAGTCCACATTTGTAAAGCGCACAATCACCCGTAGGGGTCTCTAGGCGCTGGGGGGCCGTCGGGAAGATTAAGCGAGCTATTGCCCAGAGTCACATGGTGCTGGGCTGACCTGCCGCCGGAGCCGGGGATCGAACCGTGGTCCCCAGATTCCAGCGTCAGTCGCCCTGGCCGCGGCGCCACACCTCTTCCAAAGTGGAATCCATGTGTGGCAAATTTGTCATTGGAATTACTTAACACGATCCACTGAAGGAACAGCAATTGGCCCATATCTATTAAGTAAATTGACACATCTTTGTACATATGTGGCTAAAGTAATTATGATGTATGTAGAGTCACAACGCCTCCATGTGTATTGACAGGAAGATTAACTTTGTACACATCAAATACATATGCAACATACACAGTGGTGGCCGGCATTATCCCGGGTGGCAAGGTGGATGCGGGTGCACGGGGGAGGTGCAGGAGGGGAGGAAATAGTAATAACTAAAATAATGAAAGAAAACCATACCGCACCTGTCACGTGTCTCTGCTCCTACTCTCCTCGTCAGACCGAGGCACAGGAAGTCCAGAAAAGGCTCCCCTGACCAATCACAACGCTGCAAAGCAGTGTTGTGTTTGGTAGGCACCCAGACTCCCCAGACCAATCTCAACGCTGAAGTGCAGCATTGTGATTGGTTTTGAGTGTCCTGGTAATATGCTCAACCAGGGAATGGGGGCCTGGGCTTGCTCTCCATGCAGGCTGTAATGTAGCCTGCATGGAGAACAGGAAAGTGCTCATGACTGGTTTGGGCAGCCCAAGAGGGCTGACCAAACAGTCTTTGCGCAGTGGTGGGCAAACCACTCCTCCCCTCCAATGCTGAGAGAGCAGAGAAGCCCTACCCACCCACCAGCAAAGCAGAGGGAAACATAAAATGATAATAACTCAAAGTTATTATCATTTTATTTTTTCTTTACATTGCAGTGCACTGCTTAAAAGCAGTGGGGCGACGCTCCTGTGCCATAGCTGAGGAGCCACCCTTGAACATATATCTCATTGAGTTTTGTCCCTTGACACACTTGCACAATGGACTTAGAAATCTGCATAAAGTAGGTACACAAATCCACACAACATCTCAATAGACTTACCTACTCCATGAACCATTTGCTATCATTGTCATACTAATAGAACTGTACTCACACATCACAAATTACACTTGAATGACAGTTAACATAAAGATATATGTTTGAACACAGGAATACCAAAACCAAAATAAAAATGCTTTATTCAGCCTCCATAGTATAATGATGACATCAAAGGCCAATGGCCAGTCCAAATGTCTCTGTTGTGAGCCAACAAAGTGTGGCCCACTCAAACTTGCCGTCAGTAATGCTGTTGAGGGATAACTCGCCCGGACATGGCTTCCAGGGGGCAGGCCAGGCACTAATAGAAAATAACTAGGGTGGACTGGGTTGTTCCTTGGGAGGGCTGGGCTTAGGATGGGGGTTGGCTAGGTCAATGGGAGGACCTGATGTAGGGGGCAGGGGTTGGGTTTCACTATTTTAGGCATTTTATATCCCTGAAAGGTGGTGAAAGGAATAGGGAGAGGGGGGGCTTTTTGCCTTTACTTTTCTTCCCTGGGGAGGTACAGGAGTAGAATGGGAAAGCTGATCTGGGTTTAGGAGTGGGTGGAGCAGTGGCACGAGGGGGAGCTTTCCTCTTCCAGGTTGCTTGCTGTTTCCGTTGGGTCTCAGTAGGGGGCATGCAAGGTTTAAGGGGTGGATGTGGAAGGGTATGGCAGGGGCTGTAGGATATTCCTTTTAGATTTGGGAGGGGGTTGGTCAGTTTGGGAAGGGAAGAGGTCAAGGGCAATGAGTTTGAGCTTTTGGGCTAAGTGGGTATGAGGAGAGGCAAGGGAAGGGGTTGTGGAGGCAGAGGGTAGTGACATCTTTGACATGGCTGTGTGTGCTAGTGTGGATCTGTGGTGGCTGTGTGTGATATGTGCTGTCTGCTTGTTTGTCCGAATGTGAGCAATGTTGTGCAGTGGGCGCTGTGTCTGCCAGCATGTGAATGGATTTAGAAGTGAGGGTGTCTTGTGTCTGCTGAGTGCGTGTGTGTCTGTCTTCGGCCTTATGTCTCTACGGTTGTGTGCTGCATGATGTTGATGTGGATGTGTGTTCATGATTGTGTGTGCTTTAGTCAGGTATGGGAATAGGGACTGTGGAGGCTAGAGCCTGATGGATCTCTGTAGGGTAGACATGTCAGAGTGAATGCCCTCCAGGAATTATACCATCTGGCTCTGCTGATTGGTATGCACCAGAAGGACATTCAGCACTGCTGTCTGACCCACAGAGATCTGCCTCAGGAAGTAAATGGCTTCCATACTCTGGGCAGCAGGGGAGATGGAAGCAGGGGGTGAGGTGTTTGGCGCAAAGGAGACTTCGCCCCTTTTAGGGCAGCAGACACGGACAACGGGCTAGGGAGCAGCTGTGAGGGTGGAAATGGTAGGGTGGGTGGTGGACACAGATGGAGTGGACACAGGTCAAGGGGGGATCCACTCCCTCCTGGGAGGGCTCATTGGAACTGGACTACTCTGATGAAGATGTTCCAGCCACCATGTTGGTTAGCTGCTCAGTGGCGCTCCCATCACCCTCTGTGCCACTGGTTCCCTCTTGCTTACTGGCAGCATGAGAACCACTGTGGCCAGCTGCTTCCCCAACATATGTGGCACTGTTTCCTTAGCTACCCTAGTCTGATACTGAAAAACAGAATCGAAAAATAATTATTTGAGATGTTGACATGTACTTGATACATAGGTGTAATGACAACTCTACCCACATTGGTCAACATTATAAATTGTACTTGGATGGCAACATTAGGTTATCTACTCAATAACACATTACTGAAAGCTACAAGACCTGTGTGCACTCTCACATAATGGTGTCAGGAACATAGTTTGAGTTAATGCTATGTTTCTCCTTCTCAACATCTTAACCACATCTATGTACCAGCTAATGTTTTGTCTGGATCACTGAAAGAATATCGACTGAAAGAATATCGACCATCAAAAATATCGTTGAGAAAATATCGACAGTCAAAATATCGAGTTTCTATCTACAAACAGGTAAGTACAAAAATATCGAGTTAAAAATATCGTTTACAAAAATATAGTTGTAAAAAATATCGTATTTACTAAAAACAGTGTTAAATTAAATTAATATTAATAATTAATTACTAAAATATACTTAAAATTACTTAAATTAACTTATAATAATTAAATAATTAATGAAAGTTAAATAAATATTTTTTTATTTCATATTTATTAAACATATATATATAGTAATAAAATATAATAAAATAATACCCAAAAACTGAAAACTGACCCTGAACCCTAAAAATACCCCTTTACCCAAAAACTGAAAACTGACCCTGAACCCTAAAAATACCCCTTTACCCAAAAACTGAAAACTGACCCTGAACCCTAAAAATACCCCTTTACCCAAAAACTGAAAACTGACCCTGAACCCTAAAAATACCCCTTTACCCAAAAACTGAAAACTGACCCTGAACCCTAAAAATACCCCTTTGCTCAAAAACTGAAAACTGACCCTGAACCCTAAAAATACCCCTTTACCCAAAAACCCAAAACTGACCCTGAACCCTAAAAATACCCCTTTACCCAAAAACCAAAACTAACCCTGAACCCTAAAAATACCCCTTTAGCCAAAAACCCAAAACTGACCCTGAACCCTAAAAATATAAACGATATTACTTCACTTACCTTAAAAACGATATTACTTCACTTACCTTAAAAACGATATTTTGGCTGTCGATATTCTGTCCTGTCGATATTTTCTCCAAACGATATTTTGGAGTCGATATTATGTCCAAACGATATTTTGGAGTCGATATTATGTCTGTGTACCGTTTTGTCTCTAACTCTTAATGCCCTTGTAGAGTACCACACTTACCTCTTGTGATCCATGAGAGAACAGGCCTTCTATTTAGAAATGGAATAACACTGCAGCTTTTACATACATCATATTGTGAGCTATCCCTAATCCAGAACTTGTGGAACAGCAGGTGCCCTGCTTCAGTTAACATATTTTGATGTCACCATCAAGATGTGGGAGTCATGGAATAGGCTATTTCACACGGATCACATTACAGTTGCACTTCTCTCCATTATCAGATGAAGCAGTTCTGAGTGCCATAAGTGTAACTCATGTAGAAGTTACACATGGAATATAGGCATAGCAAGCCATAAAGTTATGTCTACAAGTATTATGTCATGTCAGCAGAGTGCTGTACTACTGTAGGCAGATTACAACACTTGTAACAGTTTGGCATGTAAACACACCTTATCACACTGCCACTGACAATGACTGAATGTTACTTCAGGGACATGTGGCTTACTATACCACCAGGCCAGGTAGAATAATTGTGTGGACACAATCTTAGTGCAACTTTGTTTAACTTGATACATTTTGACAACACTATTTCTTATTGTGTACATCCTTATGATGTCCACAACTCACAAGGACAAGTCAGCCTATCTCCCCCTGATAAATATAATCATTTACATATTTCCCAGCTTAGATGCCTTTTGTGTCCTTCAACTAAATATATCTGCCATTCTCAGATGTCGGTGAAGCCACATTTCCTGATATTCCATTAACAGTGCTAAACCATTGTTTTATTTGCCCAAAAACTTCTAATACTCCTTGTAACAATGATCATTAACATTGGGAATGTGTAACTTTCACATCCATGTAATTACGTTACTGTTAGCACATATTACCTACTTTGTTAGGCACTTACAGACATCTGTTGTCACCTACATGTAGTCCAAAATATGGAATTTGATTAAAATCAGATAGGATATATTCTGTCACTCACTTATGGCAAGGTCCAGTCTGACATGTGACATTAGTACACATAAGTCTACATTTTTGGCAGCTGCTACATTGGACAACAGATAGCACCAGTGCTGTATGGAAACATTTTCACACAGATCAATCTCTACTAACCAACGCCTGCAATTACACATTGCCTGCTACCTGGATGTATTGCATGACATGTTACAGTCAAGTTCGCAAGCATCAAATAACACAAACGTGTTGTTGTCTCAATACAGAGACCGGGGCAAACAATGGTATTTGGGATAAACTATGCTGAGGATCACTGAAATACGTAAAGGTTTCTTTTCTTGCTCATTGTGTTATCATGTGCCCCGTTGTACAATAGAATAACACTTGTGTCAATACCCAGCCTATTTTCGTCTTACATGTCCGAGATTCAAGGAACCTAACCATGCACCAACAACTATTGTAGCATTTGCACATTTGACACATTACATTGGCATCGATTATTTCAAAACCTAGATTCAAGGGACCTAACCATGCACCAACAACTATTGTAGCCTATGCTACATTCGACACATTACATTGGCATTGATTGTTTTAAAACCTAGAAAGTCATAACACTACCAGCAATACATGAACATTAATGGTATTGTACAAAGTTCATCAAGGCACATACTCACCCCGTCCTTGCTGCTTTCTGACTCTCAACTGCCCATCTAGGTTGGGATAGACCACAGCCAGGATGCGATGTATTAGGAAGGTCAGGGTGCACAGCGATACACTCCTACCTGAAGGTGCCAGGCCTTGCTGGACTTTGGCAATCTTCTTGGCCCAGCCTCTTAAGTCCTGCCCCTGTGTTTGGCAGTGGCCACTGCGCCGACAGGTGACCCCCAGGGCCCGAACCTTCCAGGTGATGGTCCTCCACAGGTAAACCTTCTGATGGGAATTGACCTGTAAGGAGGATATGGTATCGGGCACGTAGTACACATGCACAATGTATATATCCAGGTACTTTGGCACATAGGTCATGAATGGCTAACTTAACCTATATCAAAGTTAGCAGTGTAGAATTCTTACCACGGCATTTGTTGTCAAACATGCAACCTTTATATATTTAATATCACATTTTCATTTACTGTTGACACCATACTCTAACATGATCTTGCCCTAAGTGACTATGCAACACCTCTCACTACACTGTGGATGAAAGAACAACACAGATGGTGTGAAATATCATAACTGTTAACCTCAGTACACCTATGTTTTCTGCGGAAGGGAACAGTAGCATGTTGGCCCTGGACATACACCTAACTAGTATGGTTATTAACCAATGATTACACTGTCTCAATAAAATGTTGTTCAACATGATCTACACATGGCCTGAATGAACATTATAACCCATACATCTGGTCTCCTTCCTACATCTGACCTGACCATTTTTTAGCACTGTGACTTGTTATGTGAGGGCTTGTGACATAACTGACGTAACACTAATATTTCATCATGTGGGTAGAGTTGTTGTAACTGTATACATTAACAACTTAACCACATATGAAAATCACATTTCACATTCAACATTAGAGTTTGATCAGCTATTACTCCACAAGCAAATGTATTTTAAAATGTCATAAAACAAGGCATCATTATGTCAAACTGATGTGCACATGCCTAACTAATACACTTTACAAAGTTTGTGTTTGATGATGATATATTCACATGAGAACAGTGATATGAAGTTCAGAACGGTACTAACACACATACAGCAGTGAACTTGTTCATCACATTTACAGAAACACTTTTAGACAATTGGCTACAGATTCAGATGTATGTCTCATTGCAACAATCTGCCCTAAGTGCATGGTTAGCTGACATTTCAAATATGTATTTTGTCAGAATTGTTCTCACCTGCGCCTCTGGTGTGCCATACAGCTGCTTGTACAGAGGAAGTACCGTGTCTACCAGCATCTGCAGCTCCTCTGGTGTGAAGGCAGGGGCCTGCTCCCTGTACAGCGAGACATTGTAGCTCAGAGAGGATGTGAATAGCAGCAGAGAGATGGAGAGGTCTGTAGAAGTTCAGGTTTTTAAGCCAAGTCATCTGCTTTGCAAAACACAAGACTTATATCTAGACCGCATAGGTGGTCTTCTGTGCGGGCAGTCAAAGGTATAGTTCCGCGTCGGTCGCATTTTCCAAAGTCGTTCAATGTCTTCAATTGCTTCCGGTCACTCTGCCTACCGCGCCATTCAAAATAGCCGACGATATGCGATTAAGATTGTTACATTAGCAATGGAAGATTACAGTGTCGGTCTTCATTGCGGGAAGCCACAATCAGTGAGCCGTAACTGTCACCACAACAAGTTACAGCCTACGGCTGTGTCCGCCTAGATTCTGAACCGCCTACCACGACTTTTGAATGAAGGTTCATTTGGGGGAAAATAATCTTGCCAATGTTATTGTTTTGTAGTACGTCATGCCTGGATGCACTATATTGTGTGTTGAAGGAACAACCAAATCAAATGCACACACTCACATGAAGAAGTTACCTTGAGAGAACCCTGAAACACTTTTTGGTAGGCTAAATCAAGATGAAGGTAAATAGTACAGTTTCTGATTTTCCACTTTCTCTCAGGCAGTATGCAGCTCATGTCCATTAACATGTGTCAATACACCATATAACAGTGTTGGAAGCCACTTTCACCCAGTGTGCGATCTGTGTGATGTCTAGGTTGAAAGTGGGTGTGTGTCTGATGATGTACAGAATCCTACCTTCCTAGCGGGCCAATACACTCAAAAGCTCAATCACCCTACTGAAGCACAGAAAATAAATGGAACTTTGTAAGTGCTCTTTGTGTACTATACTTAAGTGTACAGATGCATATTAAGACAAATGTACATTGTGAATACATTGTGTGTCATTGTATGTGCAATGGGTTCAACAAATCACATTTGTCTGCATGAAGTCCTGAGTGAAACTCAAGATGTATGTGGTGTACATGATGTGATACATAACATGGTCCTGCTGTGTTTACGACAATACTTGCTCAGTAATTCAAAATACCTAAGTCATGTGTTCTTGGCTTGTGAGATTTTGACCTGTCACTAGTGAAATTAGTGACATTTCATTCCTGTGTAACTGTACATTTGAGACATATTGAGAAAAGACGTGTATGCTGTGGTATGTTTAGAAACTTTTTCCTATGTTAAATCAAGTTTGCACTGCCATGGACTGTCAAGTGTGGTTACTTGGTCGTTGGTGTTTGTCTAAATACATGTTGCTGGGGACATTGTGATCTAACACCTACTGTGTATACACTCCACACATAGGTTTCCCGAAGGAGCCGGAAGACAGCCTCCAGTCTACATGCCCTTTCCTGACCTACAAACAATGGAAGATTGAGACGTGATCAGAAAATACCATCTCCATATGGCGACACTAAATGATTTGCGCCAATAGTTGGCACCTTCATTGCGTCCACATCACTACTGTCCAACATCAATGACACCCAAAGTTAAGTTGATGGCAGTACTGCATTTCTTGGCCACAGGTTTGGTCCAGTACACCGTGGCAACATCTGATGGAATGTCCCAGCCTATGTTTAGCAATGTATTTCGGAATGTGGTACAGGCATTGACCAGACACATAGACAGCTACATCAAGTTTCCCAAGCCTGGGGAATCAGCCAATATGAAAGCAGATTTTTATGGGTTTGATCGAATCCCATGTGTCATCGGAACAATCGATGGGACACATATTGCTTTGATTTCACCACTGGCCAAAAAACAAGTATGTAGGAACAGGAAGCACTTACACTCAAAGTACAGGTGGTGTGTTTGCCAGATATGTGTTTTTCCCAAATCTGTGCCTGATTTCCCGAACAGCCCATGACTCTTACATTCTACAGAACAGCATCATACCCCATTTGATGACTCAACTACTTCCAGAGCGGGCATAGCTTGTTGGCAAGTAAGGTTTAGATGATGTTTGTTGTGAGTGGTTTTGTGTGTCAATTTAGTAAATGTTTGCTTGAACATTGTACTCATGTCTATCTTCCATGTGGGAGACACTGGATACCCCAACCAGCCGTGGTTACTAACATCATTGCAGAATCCAGTCACCCCAGGAGAAGTTCACTTCAATGAGGCCCTTGAGAGGACAGGGCGGATAGTGGAGCGTGCTTTTGGCCTCCTGAGGGCCAGATTCCGCTGTCTCGTTAAAACTGGAGGAGCCCTACAATATTCACCTGGAAAGGTGTGCCAGATCAACGTTGCCTGCTGCATGCTCCACAACCTGGCAATACGAAAAAACATCCCTGTAATTGAAGATGAAGGATACCAGCAGGTGCCATGAAGACAGTGGTGAGGAGGAAGGAGTTGACTTTCGACAACAGCTCATCAACAACTTCTTTTCATGACTATAAGTATGCACTGAGATGAATTTCCAAATCTATAGGGCTTATTGGTGTGTATCTGTGTTGACTATTTGTATGTAAACACTAATGTTTAGGATAAGTGCGCTATTGTTTGTGCAATAGTATTAATGGAATATGCTACAATGCCAATGGACCTTCATCAAATCCTGTATACTTTGTTTAGCAATATGTGTAATGTGTATCATCATGTGCTCAAGTGCTATGTGGTTGTTGGGATAGACCATGGCCATTTCTATTCACATCACATAGATAATTGATGTGTGGAAACCTGATGTGGCTGTAGATGTGTGTCCTCATTGTATGTCACAGTGTAAGCGCCACACCACCAACATATGCTTGGGACCTACCCAAAGATGCAGCACAACTTGTTCTGATAGGACCTGTTCACACTGGCCAGTAGTACAGTCCTGTTTTCTTTTGTTTTGTCTACTGATTGTGTATGGCATTTATGGTATTTGTGGTCGGGTTCCAGGTGTATCTGAAAAATAAAATTTGTGTTTCACTTTGAAGTTTGCATTGTCTGATATTGCTCCTCCAAAATTGTGTTTTTTTTGATTGACCATGACAAAATAGGTTAGTGACATAGATTGTTGAGTGGGACAACAACTTGTGATGATTGACTGTCTGTGATTAGGTACAGTGGACAAAAGTTTGTATGATACACTGAATCTGTCTATCTTGTGGTGCCACGTTTGGTTGACTTTGTGGCACCTACGTTACAATTTACATGTACTTGTTGACCTATGTTTATTACTCTTTCATCAGAGTGATCACATGATACTTTATAACACTTTTAGATAGATGTCAAAGGCACAGCATGAGCTGATATTCATGTACAAAGTGTTTTTGTTTCACAAATATGGTGAATAGGTATTGACAAACGATATGGATCAGTAAAAAAAAAACAATTGAGAAGTTGACAATTTTGTTGGTTGAAATCCAAAGAATCATATCCACAGTTATCAGAGTCCGAAGTGCAATGATGTACTTCTATCTGATGTGGAACATTTGGGATGAATAGTCAACAAAGTGAACATTGGGCGCACAAAGAAGGATATCAGATGTGCCGTTTTTTGCAGGCTTGGGTTGTGCATTGCTATCTGACCCTCCCTTTTCTTTCTTTTGATGGCCTACCCCATGTTTGGGGGGGGGGACAACAACTGCAGACTCCAGGGGTACTGAGGATTCTCTACCAGACTCAGCATCCCTTCCTGTAACTTGTGAAGATGTTGAGGGCACAGATGGTGATGTCACACAGGGAGGGGTACTTTTATGTGAAAATCCCTGACAAAAGGTGGTACTGATCTCCCTCAGTACCACTATGACTGAGTCCATTTGGTCATTGAAATGCTCAAGTCTTTCATCTTGGGACGCCTACAGTTGTTCAATGTTTCAGAGGTGTTCAGAAACCTGTCCCATTGCTCCTTGGTACCCCTCATAGGCATCCAGTACTCGGGAGAGCTTGGCCTGGGCATCAGCGATACCAGCTGTTTGCCAACGTGGACCCACACGTTCCCTCCCACCACCCCTACCCCCATTGGCTGGCATGGTTAGTGTCTGTCCAGTTGAACATGATCCTCCTTCCTCATTGACTAGGTTTGTGTCCGTCAACTCCAGAGTGAACTATGTTGCCTCATTGATGTCGTTGCCCATAGTTGATGGTGTACGTCTTGTGGTAGGGGTCAGCTGTATGTTGTTCGCTGAGGTGAGAGATATTGCAGTGGATCCTGCTGGACATGCTGGTGCCGTCTACCTAGCCAAACCTAATGGACCAGGTTGCTCCTCCTCGTCCAAGCGTTCAGAAGAGTCTTCTTCACCCCTTGGGAGCTTATTCAGGATGAGAGTCTGAGGCTGAGCCTGGCTGGTTTCTTCAATCTGCATGAATGCGTTCCCAGGTCACCCTGTTGCTACAGATAGGACACAGTCAATTATTTGATATTTGATATTTGATATTTATGGGCATTTGTAAAGCGCGAGCGTTCGCTCCCAAGGGAGCATCATGGCGCTGGGCAAGCTGCAGAGAAATAACTGGGAAAAGTGAAGTAAATGGAGGAGAGAACTAGATGGCAGCCAGGACAGAGGAGTCTGGTAATTTGTAGATCCATGTCTTGAGGAGTTTTCTGAAATTGTTCTCGTTGTCTATGGCTCTAAGGTCGGCGGGTAGAGTGTTCCAGGCTTTAGCTGCCAGAACATTGAAGGATTTTCCTCCTCTGGTCTTATATTTAAATCTGGGAATTTGAACCAGGTTAGTCCCAGAGGATCTCAAGCAACGCGAAGGGTTATAGCGCTTGAAACGGTTTACAAAGTAACGGGGTCCTGTGTTTTGCATGGTTTTGTGGACTGTAAGAAGCAGTTTAAAAAGGATTCTTTTGTGCAGTGGCATCCAGTGAAGTGAATTCAGGGCTGCAGACGCAGATGACCTTCTGGGGAGTTGTAAAACCAGTCGAGCTGCAGCATGTTGTAGGCTCTGCAGCTTTCTGAGGGTGGATTTTTTCACTCCGGCCATGAGGCCATTGCAGTAGTCAAGTCGGGAAAGTAAGAGGGCTACCGCGACTGACTTTCTGGCTGCTATTGGGAGGAAGTCAAAACATTTCCTCAGAGATTTTATTAATCCAAAGCATCGTCCGGCAGTGATCTTAACATGGTCATCAAAAGTAAGAGAAGAATCAAATTGCACGCCCAGATTTCTAGCTGATGTAACTGCACTAGGAGGGGCCTCAGATCCTGTGGGCCACCAATCTTTCGGGCAAAAAGAAGGATTCTTACCTATTGGGATGATCTCTGTCTTTGCGCTATTGCATCTAAGATGATTAGTGTTTAACCAGTCAAAGACGTCAAGGAGGCAGTTTTTGAACCGGAGCTCTGCGTCGATACGCTGTTTGTCAATGGTGACGACCAATTGAGTGTCGTCAGCGTAAGACGTAACCAGAATCCCATGTGATTCTATCACGGCTAGGAGGGGTGCCATGTAGATATTAAAAAATAAAGGGCTTAATATGGACCCCTGGGGCACTCCAGATGTAATTGGCTTTTCGCAGGATAGGTGTGGTCCTAGCGCCACAGTCTGAGACCTATTTGAAAGAAATGATGAAATCCAGGCCAGGGCTGAGTCTGTCACGCCAATCTCTCGCATTCGATTGATTAGAATAACATGCGAGATGGTGTCGAATGCTGCTGTGAGATCCAGCAGGATGAGGACAACTTGCTTGCCCTCATCCTGTAGGAATTTGATGGAATCAGCAAGTTCGATCAGGGCTGTTTCGGTGGAGTGACCGGAGCGGAAGCCCGATTGCTGGGGGTGCAAGATGTTGTGGGACAATTATGTGACAATACATTGTACCTCAATTGGTACACATTAGGTAAATGCCGGGATCCCAAAACAGTTTTAGAGGGATGATTTGGCACCTTTCCCCCATGATGTTAGCCTTCATTTGGCATAAGCAATGCAACTGTTTCATGATGTTGATTATGGTCTTGCTCTCAAATGTAATTGTAACATGTTTACTGACATCGTCTTGTACCTGACACTCTGTACATGATACTTGAGGATTACTGAGCTACACATCCAAATAATTTGTTTGACATACATACTCATCAATTAGAAATGTTAGTTGTTGTTATCCCTGTGTGCTGTGCATGGTCAATGTATCACCAGGCACATTGAAGTAACAGCCTAACCCCGAACAGTTTGTGTATTTCCATAAACATGTAGTCATGTGTGAGTGATGTGCTAGTTCTTTTCTAATCAAGAGACTGAGGGACATCAGCCTGAGTAGGCATACGTGTATTTGCATAGCATTATGTATACACAGCTCTTTGATTTTGAACTCACACTCCATAGTATGATGTGAGGTAAATGGTTTTGGACGTAAATTACAGGTGACTGTTTCTGTGAGCTTGTGTTAGAAGTCCTGATGGGATGTGTGGTCATTTCAAACACTTCTCCCCCCCCCCACTTGAGCAATGGCATCCTGCCAGTGATGGGAAATGAAGTGGAGAGATGGCTGACCAAGGTGCCTGTAGTTTGGAGTACATGGCCTGATGGGAGTTGTGGTCAGTGCAGTGAGTCCTCCTCCCACCCAGCACACCCAGCCCACCTGGGCCTATTGCTTCCTGCCAGTGAGGGGGAGTTAGGTAGAGAGTTGGTTGACCCAGGTGCCTGTAGCTTGGAGTACAAGGCCTGATGGGAGTTGTGGTCAGTGCAGCGAGTCTTCCTCCCACCCAGCACAGCCAGCCCAGATAGAACTATTGGTTCCTGACAATGAGACGAAGTTGCGAGGAGAGATGGCTGACACAGGAGGCTGTTGTTCGTAGATGGACTGTGAGAGACTGATGGTAGGTGTAGTGATTTCCTTCTGGGAGATCTAATTAGTTGGTGAAGTGGTTAGTATTACATACCTGGTAACTACTTACTCTTGTTAAGGGTCATTTTATGGGATGTTGACAGATGTTGTTACTAGTGCCATGATGAGTTAATGGGTATACACTGACAGCCTACATGTGGACATTTATAAATGAGGTTGTTTGGGTAATTTTTGATGTTCAGTGCAGGTATACGGGTTGAAAGCATTAGTTACATATGTACAATACTTTGGTTACTGCTTTATTTAAAAAATTCATAATTACAAAAGTTGACCATTGCAGTTAAGCATGCTAAGGTGTCATGGATGGCTTGTGGCTGATGTTTGGTGGTCAGTTACCAGACTCCATTCCTTTAGGTATTCAAAACAAGCTTTCCAAATACAGGTTGGGATGCACCTTCTCCTACTAGGCAGTAAAGGGTACTGGTGGTACAGGAGGACCACCACCAGTCTGTTGGGCAGCCCCGTTGTTTTTGTTGACTATGATCTTGACCCTCCTCCTACCATCATACCACCTCTTCCTGATATCCTCCATTGTCCTAGGGTGCTGGGTACTGCATTCACCTTGTTGACTATCCTGTACCACATCAGGTTTCTCTGGGTGATGGAAGTTTGTTGGGTTTGGGTCCCAAAAAACTGTGGCTCAACTCTGAGGATTTCATTTACAAGCACTCTGAACTCCTCATCTGAAAAACGTGGCTGTCTCTTTTTGGTCATTGTGAATTAGTGAGTGTGAGTGCGAAATTGAAGGGGTGTACAAGAAAAAAAATAGCAGAAATAAATTTGCTATGTGCAGTGAGACATATTATTGGGGTGCGTGAGTATGTGAATGGCTGGCTGCAGTGTAACAGGAATGTGCTCCATCAGACTCTGCAGGATTGTAATAGCAAAGGATCAAGGTGTGCTAAGGTATTTTTTTTTATAGGTGGATTGGTGGTGTGTTTACTTAAATTGACGTCAGCTGTGTAGTTTTGTGAATGCACACTATGGTTGGTATTGTGTTAGCTAGTGTCAGTTTCTCTGATTTACACTTGCCATGTGGCAGATGCATCATATCGGCTCGGTGGTGCAACTAATGCATTTGCGTTTTCAGAATCCCTGTGAAACAGTCTTTCCGACTGACGCTGTTGGGTCTGACTCGTTTCCGACCAACGCGGTTTGAAGTTTTCCTGGTATACATCATAATACGGTGGTCGGAGAGGTCGCGGTTTAGTCGGTTGGAATCTCACATGTCGGTTGGATACTATTCCGACCAACATCGTAATCAAGCCCTTATTATTCCCACTCAAATCTATACCAACTTGCTGAAGGTGTTGAACACTAAAGGGGTAACATTTATTATTCCCACTCCAATCTATACTAATTAGAGGAATGCATTGGATGCTAATAAAGTAACATGTACTATACCTACTCTAATCCATACCAATTTGAGAAAGGTATTGGACACTAAAAGGATGTCATTTACTATTTCCACTATAATCTACAACACTCTATTCAAGATGCTACAAACTAAAAATGTCATATACACAAGCATTACTCAATACTAACCAACATTTTGAATGTATAAAATAAACTAAAATTCACTTTAAAAAAAACGAACCAAAACTGCAAGCCTACGCATTTGTATTCAAACATTGAATTCTAAAACATTTCTTTTAACATTATTAATAAATAATATATATTTAAAATATTTTATTACAATTGCTACAGCTAAAAACATAAAATACAAAATAAAATCATGTTCCAAAATTATCATAAAAATAGAAAACACCACATGTTCAAATATAAATGGAAATAAGAAAAATTTTAAAATAACTATGATTTTCAACAAAAAATGAAAAAAGATGTAAAACTTTTAGAAAATGTATATATTTAAATATTGTATTACCAAAATTGAAAAATAATTTACTTTATTTAGTAATTCTAATGTTTTTTATATATTTTTCCAATTACAAAAGCAATTCAAATTGTTTTTTTTAATATGTACAATAAAATATTTGTTGTTTTTTATTTTATTATTTTATATGTATTTCAAATAATTATAAATTATTTACAAAAAGTATTGCTACAAAATATACGTATACATTTTACAATATTTATTTGCATATTGTTAGAAAAATGAACATTGTACTTGTTATACTTGCCAAACAAAATGATCAATCCAAAATTTTTATACATTAATACAACTAAAAACACAAATTTCAACAATTTCATAATTGGAAATTATCTTAATGAAAACCAAATATAAAATAATTAATAAACATATATGGGTGGATGCTCCTACTCATGTAGGGGGGCACATTCTAGACCTAGTTTGTTCAAATTTTGATCTACGAACGGATAGCCCTGAGTGGGTCACTTGGTCGGATCATGGCCTCATTAAATTTGGAAAAAGGGTCGGGCCCTGGGGCACGCCTTTGCTTGTTCACTCACACCGGGTCAACTTGGCTAAGTTTGCGGACTCCCTCGATCATAGCCGCCCTTTGCCCCTGCCTGATATTGAGGAGGCTGTGAACACTTTTAATAGCTGGCTGCAAGAGGGTGTGAGTGCTTCTACTAAGGATAGTGGTATCCGTAGGATGCGGTCTTCTCCCTCCCAACCATGGTTTACCCATACCCTCCAGGAAATGAAGGGGCGCTGTAAGAAATTAGAACGAGCATGGCGAACCGCATATCTCCCAGAGGCCAAAAAAGCTTTATGAGTATCGCAAAAAAACTATTATGCGGCGATTCGCTCAGCCAAGAGCCTATATTTTGCGGGGAGAATCGCCAAGGCCCAAAATAATAGCAAAGAAATTTTCACTATTGTACAAAGCTTCCTTTCGCCATGTGCGGAGCAATCGAGGCTGCCTTCCTCCTCTGAGTGGTGCGAGTAGCTTTCCTCGTATTTTGTGGGAAAAATTGATAGGATACAGTTAGACCTCCAGGGTGTGTGCAACAGTTTTAATTCCCCCCCGTCACTCCCTCTGTTTTCAGGGGTTGGATCTACTGCTCGGTTCACGGCCTTTCCCCCCCCGGCCGAATTGGACAGCCGGGAGATACTTGAGACATTGAAGTCAGGCTCCCCCGCCAACCCTTGTCCGGCTAGAGTCCTGGGCGGGGTGGCTGCTATGATCTATAAAGAGGTCACCCAGATTGTCAACCTTTCACTGTCTTCCGCATGCGTTCCGGCCTGCTGGAAACAGGCTAAACTGTTGCCCCTTTTGAAAAAGTCTGGGGCTGACCCCTTGACCCCATCCAGCTACAGACCCATTTCACTACTTCCAGCTTTGGCCAAAGTATGTGAGAAGGTCTTTAAACAGCTGGATCATTTCATCGAGTCCTCCCAGCGACTCCACCCGTCTCAGTCGGGGTTCCGCACTGCGTACAGCACAGAGACGGCGCTGGTTGAAGTGTCTGAGGCTATCCGCGAGTGCCTGGACGGAGGTGGCAGAGCGGTCCTGATATTACTTGACCTCTCTGCCGCCTTCGATACGGTGCCACACGGCCAGCGCCTTACCCGACTGTCTGCTGTGGGCATCGCGGGGCTAGCATTGGACTGGTTATCGTCCTTTCTGCAGGATAGATCGCAGGAGGTCTGGATGCCTCCCTTTTCATCTACCCCAAAGAGGCTTACGACTGGCGTTCCGCAGGGGTCCACGTTAAGTCCCCTTCTTTTTAATGTTTACCTGACCCCATTGATCTACCTTGCTGAACAACTAGGGGCCAAGACAATGGCCTACGCTGACGATACTCAGCTCCTCTTTACCTGGCCTAAGGACAATCTTGACACATCATCAGTCCACCATTGTCTATCTTCCATTTTTCGCTGGTTAGCCCTTGCCCAGCTAAAATGTAATGAAGAAAAATCTGAGGTCCTCTTTTACGGATCATTTCCTGACAATTTTAGGGACCTCCTATGGCCTCCAGACTTGCCCTCTCCTAAAAACATGGGCCGCCCTGCAAAAAATCTTGGGGTCTGGTTTGGGAGTAACCTAAAATTTGAAGAGCCCATAAAAAAACTAACGGGCATTTGCTTTGGTACTCTCAGGGCTTTACGCAGGTTTTTTCCTCTCCTTCTGAGAGAAGCAAAGGAAACTGTTTCGCGAGCCTTGATTTTGTCAAGACTCGATTATGCGAATGCCCTCTATAGTGGCCTTCCTGCCTACCTAATTCAGAGGCTCCAGGTGATCCAGAATTCTGCTGCGCGCCTTTTGTTGCAAGTTCCCAGGAGATCCAGCGTTCGGTCTCACTTGCTGAGTCTCCACTGGCTACCCGTGGCGCACAGGATTCTGTTTAAAACGCTAGTACTTGCGTTCAGAGCAATTGATCAGACAGGCCCCAGTTATTTGAGGAAAAGATGTGCCCGATACATCCCATCCCGTTCCCTTCGGTCAGAGAATCAATGCCTAATGGCTGTCCCAATATTCAAATATGCCAGAATAGGAGGCCAATCGATCTCAGTTAGGGCGGCAAGGGCCTGGAACGCCCTTCCTCTCACACTTAGATCGGTTCAGTCAATCGAGATTTTTAAGAAAAGACTCAAAACCCATCTGTTTAAACTCTGGTAGTAGGCACCTGATTCTGATTTCTCTATCTTTCTCCTCCCCTAACAGTCTGCTTGTATTTCACATCCCGCGCCAGGATACTATTTCAGTAATTGAGCGCGCTACATAAGCCTTTAATAATAATAATAATTAATAATATACAATTAAACACACTATAATAAATTACATAAAAAATAACACTTAGAAACGATATTACATACAGCAATATTTTCTAAATCAGTGGTTTTATAATGATAATATAAAGAACACTTAAACAATATTTGTACCTTCAATATTCCTGTTGACTAAATTTCTGACAATGAGTTGACCAGAATTAGTGTTTTGGATTGTTTCGGGAGACTAGAGGTATGTGTAATCTTAAAGAAACCCCCCCAAAAAAGTTAATAATCTCATTTTAAATGCCACTTTCTAATATTACAAATTATAAATATTTGAGCATACATGTCTCTTCGAATTTAAAAGGATAGCTTCATAGTAAGTCCTTTGAGGCTAAGGTTAACTTGATTTTGTTGAGCTTATGTACTTGATATTCTGTAGCAACAATATTGCAGGGATAAAGGTATTCATAACCTATTGCTGCCTTACTTGAACATATGGTATACTGGAATTCTTGCAGTTTCTGTTCTCACTGCTGAGGCTTTCCATTGTGGGGTTGTTCTCTTAAATATGAGTATTTGGCATTATTATTCATTTATATAATGAATAGATGGCTTCCTACTTTTATTTCTATTCTTCTGGTGGAAAAGTGACACTTTTTTCATTTTCTCATTTTAATTATGTCTCTCAAGTTCACATAAGACTCTATTTATCAGGTCATCTGAAAATAAGTAAAAAATATAATTTTATTTCTGTTTATTTCTTATTAAATGTTCCAAATCCAATGTGTAACATTATTGCTTAACATTTACACTTAACACATTGCATTGAATTGAATTGAATGCAGATTTGTAAAGCGCATAGCTACCCTGGGGCGTCCCAGCGCTGAATCGACCTGACGCTTTCAGAGGAGGGAAGAAAAGGTGATGTATTATGGGAAGAGCCATGTTTTTAGTTGCCTACGAAAGGCAAGTAGGTTGTGTTCTCTTCTGATGGAGAGTGGAAGGGAGTTCCACAGCTTTGGAGCATTGTAAGAGAACAGTCGCCCCCCGGAGCGGGCCTTTTTTATTCTGGGGACGCTGGCCAGGGAAAGGGAGTCTGATCTGAGTTGTCTGTTCGAATGATGGGGTTTGACGAGGGATCTCAAAATCGGCGGGCCTCTGCCTTGCATTATTTTGTGTGAAATGCAAAGGGTCTTAAAGGTGATCCTTTCCTTAATCGGAAGCCAGTGTAGGCTTTTGAGGGCTGGCTTGGCAGAGCATCTAGATTTGGTCCCGTTCGGGAGTCTGGTGGCGGCGTTTTGGGCGCATTGCAGTCTGTTAATGACCGATGCGGGGGCCCCTAGATAAAGGGCATTTCTGTAGTCCAATCTGGAATTAACCAGCCCCTGCATGAGCAGTTTCCTGGATTGGAAGGGGATTAAGTGGAGGATTTTTCGCGCTGTTTGAATGAGGCCGAAGCAAGTGCCGGCGATTTTTCTGGCCTGGACTTTAAAGTTGAGGTCTTGGTCCAACCAGATACCAAGGCTTTTGACTTCGGATTTGGGAGTGGGGGGTGATCCCTTGCAGAGTGGCCATGAGAGGGATGGAGGGAGTCTGCGTGGGTTTCCCAAGAGAAGGATCTCGGATTTCTCTCCGTTTAATTTCAGGCGCGATTCGCACATCCAATGAGAGATATTCTCGAGACAAGATGGCAGGTTGTCCAGGCTTTTACTCGACTGGTTTATGGACACTACCAGCTGGGTATCGTCGACTGTTTTTATGCCGAATGGAGTTTTAACGTCTTCTAGGGGAGACATGTAGACGTTAAAAAGTGTGGGGCTCAGGGAGGAGCCCTGGGGGACCCCACACTGGAGAGGGAGAGCTTTGGACTTAACTGTGCCATCGGACACCTGGAAGGTTCTGCCTTTCAGGAAGGATTTAATCCAGGACAGGGCATTGCCGGAGACTCCTGCCATGCTGAGCCGGTGGATGAGGATGGCATGGTCCACCGTGTCGAAGGCGGCACTCAGATCAAGGAGGATCACTGCCACTGATCCTCCCGCGTCTATGATGGTTCTTGCCTCTTCGACCACGGCTAGTAGTGCGGTGTCCGTTCCCTGTCCCGGTCTAAACCCTGTCTGGGATTGGCGCAGGAGGTTGTTGGATTCCAAAAAGAGGGATAGTTGGTGGTTGACAATTCGCTCGGCCACTTTGCTGATGGCCGGGAGGCGAGAGATGGGTCTGAAATTAGATAGGTCATTGGGAAGGATGGCGTCCAGGGATTGCTCAATCCAGCAGCGGAGTTGAACATCTGCTCTGGAGGGGTCTGGGTCAAGCACAGGTGTGGTAGAGGCTAGTGCTTGAGTCCATGAAGCCATGTCCAGTTTTTGCCACAGGCGGGATGGTGCTTGGAGAGGACTGCCTTTCAAGTGAATGTTAAGGGAGGCTAGGTCTTCCTTAAGGTCCTCAGCTGTTTTATTTGTTGGGTCATCGAAGTGGAGATTTAAATCTCCTAGGACCGTAAAGTTAGGAGACAGGCAAGGAAGAGAGGAGATGGTTTCCACTAGGGAATTGCAAAAAAGACGTTGCTGTCCTGGGGGGCGATAGATGAGTATCCCTGAAAGGGTTGTGGATGGGGATAGGTGGATAGAGAACTGGGCATTTTCACAGTCCTGAATTGGGCTGTCCTTAAAATGGCAGGACAGGTAATCTCGGTAGATGATCGCGATTCCGCCTCCAGTCCCGGAGGGTCTGTCGTGGTGCTTGATTAGGTAACCAGAGGGGAGTACTTGAACTATGTCCGGGTCTGAGTTGGAGTTAATCCATGTTTCAGCGAGAAAGAGGATCTCGATCTCGGAATCTTGATTTCTGCTTGGTGTTTGGGAGGGATCTGCAATTGAGTAGAGCCATCTTGAGCCAGCGTGGTTTCAGGGGGAGTTGTGGTGTTAACCTATATGGACAGTTTGAGCAGCAGGAATGTCCATCCTTTAAGGAGATAATGCTGCTGCAGGGAGCGGAGGAAGAGTCCCTGAGTTTGAGAAGGGTTTCTTGGGTATACCTCAGGGGAGTAGGTGTGAAAGAAGCAGGGGTCCTGGGCTCAGGGGCTCAGAGCTCGGTCTGGCGCGGACGGGCGCAGACGGGCTTGCCTTAGGCGCTCCCGCTGCGCTCGTCCGCTGCGCGTCCGGCAGATGCACATAATTTATGCGATAGGAGGGGGTGGAGAAGGGGGTGTGGCCTAAAAAAGGGGCATGGCCTCTGTAATCGCCGGTAATGGCGTCAGGAGGTGTGTTTGGTCTGGTTCCGCGGCAGCGCTAGAATCCGCTGCGCGGGCTGGTCAGGGGCGAGCAAGTGCCCTGGAATGGTGTCACAAGAGGAAGTAAGTGAGTTTAAAAACACACAAGAAAGGTGACTTTTGATTTTAAAAAAATGCACAAGTCGCGCTCCCGGCTTCCGCCTCAGGAGATAGGTCGAATCTAAATGCGGCGCTTGTAATCAGCGTCTTTTGTACGTTGCGGCGGTGGGCGTGGCCTAAAAAAGGGGCGTGGCCTCTGTAATCGCCGGGAATGGCGTCAGGAGGTGTGTTTGGTCTGGTTCCGCGGTAGCGCTAGAATCCGCTGCGCGGGCTGGTCAGGGGCGAGCAAGTGCCCTGGAATGGTGTCACAAGAGGAAGTAAGTGAGTTTAAAAACACACAAGAAAGGTGACTTTTGATTTTAATAAAATGCACAAGTCGCGCTCCCGGCTCCCGCCTCAGGAGATAGGTCGAATCTAAATGCGGCGCTTGTAATCAGCGTCTTTTGTACGTTGCGGCAGTGGGCGTGGCCTAAAAAAGGGGCGTGGCCTCTGTAATCGCCGGTAATGGCGTCAGGGGGTGTGTTTGGTCTGGTTCCGCGGCAGTGCTAGAATCCGCTGCGCGGGCTGGTCAGGGGCGAGCAAGTGCCCTGGAATGGTGTCACAAGAGGAAGTAAGTGAGTTTAAAAACACACAAGAAAGGTGACTTTTGATTTTAAAAAAATGCACAAGTCATGCTCCCGGCTTCCGCCTCAGGAGATAGGTCGGATCTAAATGCGGCGCTTGTAATCAGCGTCTTTTGTACGTTGCGGCGGTGGGCGTGGCCTAAAAAAGGGGAGTGGCCTCTGTAATCGCCGGTAATGGCGTCAGGAGGTGTGTTTGGTCTGGTTCCGCGGCAGCGCTAGAATCTGCTGCGCGGGCTGGTCAGGGGCGAGCAAGTGCCCTGGAATGGTGTCACAAGAGGAAGTAAGTGAGTTTAAAAACACACAAGAAAGGTGACTTTTGATTTAAAAAAAATGCACAAGTCGCGCTCCCGGCTTCCGCCTCAGGAGATAGGTTGAATCTAAATGCGGTGCTTGTAATCAGCGTCTTTTGTACGTTGCGGCGGTGGGTGTGGCCTAAAAAAGAGGCGTGGCCTCTGTAATCGCCGGTAATGGCGTCAGGAGGTGTGTTTGGTCTGGTTCCGCGGCAGGGCTAGAATCCGCTGCGCGGGCTGGTCAGGGGCGAGCAAGTGCCCTGGAATGGTGTCACAAGAGGAAGTAAGTGAGTTTAAAAACACACAAGAAAGGTGACTTTTGATTTTAAAAAAATGCACAAGTCGCGCTCCCGGCTTCCGCCTCAGGAGATAGGTCGAATCTAAATGCGGCGCTTGTAATCAGCGTCTTTTGTACGTTGCGGCGGTGGGCATGGCCTAAAAAAGGGGCGTGGCCTCTGTAATCGCCGGTAATGGGGTCAGGAGGTGTGTTTGGTCTGGTTCCGCGGCAGCGCTAGAATCCGCTGCGCGGGCTGGTCAGGGGCGAGCAAGTGCTCTGGAATGGTGTCACAAGAGGAAGTAAGTGAGTTTAAAAACACACAAGAAAGGTGACTTTTGATTTTAAAAAAATGCACAAGTCGTGCTCCCGGCTTCCGCCTCAGGAGATAGGTCGAATTTCCACATGAAGACACACCAAAATCTGTCTGTCTAAATATATTCAGGCATTCTGCATTTTCATTAACTCCCTATATAGTTGTGGTGGTCGTTCCCCCGCCGTATTCTGATTTCGGCAGGAGGACCGCCACTGGACCGCTGCAACCACTGGGGACCCATGATCCTCCAGCGGTGGCTCACTCATAAGGCAGAGTAATATGCTGGCTGTGCAGCTACACCACCACAAAGCATATTCTGAGCTGCCTTTTCGCCAGCCTTTAAAGGTTGGCAGAGAGGCAACTCAAGGCGCTTGATTGGGTGCATGTAGCGGGATACATGGTGTGCTCTCCTAGTACTGCACACTCAAATTCCTACACAGGAAGAAATACCCAACATTGTGCATTTCTTCCCGTGCATGAAAGTGCTGCAGCGGTCCCACGGGGGTGCCTTTCTAAGGCTCTGCTCTGAGCCGCAGCATCATCCACCCGACCTGGATTCCAGTCAGAATACTGCAGGTGGTCTCATTACGGGTTTGGCAGTCCTCCCACAGAGCACTGGCGTGGTGCTCTGCAGGAGAATTGCCAAACTCATAATTAGGCCCTAAGTACATTCTGACTTGATTAAGGGCCTTATTACAATCTTGGCTGTCTTACCTCTGTTCCTCTGTGGCAGCGGTTCTGAATACTCTGCCGAGCCTAAGGTCTTTCGGCCACTGTAGTCAGATGTATGCAGGCTGCGTTTCGATTCACTACAATGGAGTATTTCCTGCCACTGTCGCTGAACACCGCTGCAGACGCAGCAGTCTCCAATGTTGGCGATTACTACTCTGTCGCCTTTAGGGAGGCATGTTTCTGCCAACCAGATTTAGATCACACAGTTGTGCTGGTGGTCTTCCAGTACGCGGTTCCCACATGGAGTGTGGCTGTCACGGTAAGCGTTCTACAATACACCAACACTGTGGCTATTGGATGGATGCCAGTGGAACACAACTGACGTCCAGTGACCAAATGGAAACGCCTGCATACCACACTATAAAAAACGCCTTTCAGACCATGATCCTTTGACATTCTACTTCACCACAACACTTGCCAGCAGAGCTTTACCCAGTTAAGTCCGATTTTTTGGTTTCGTTTCCCTGTTACTTGTCCCTTTAACTTTTTCACTTTGTACACCTTGAGTTCAAGTTATTTTATTTGATATAATTTTGTTGCACAATGCCAGGATACAAGAATCCCTGATGGTACTGTGGACGCATTGTCAGTCATGGTAGATGAAATCATAAGAGTAGATCCACAATTGTTTGTCAAAAATACTCCCCTGTCACAGAAAAGGCAAATGTGAGCAAGGACAGTCAACTGAGTGAATGCAGTAGCTAACAACCTGCACACACAGGATGAAATTAGAAAAAGGTGGAAGATCTGTGGAGAAGGGTGCATTCCCTGGTCTACAAGTGTATCTGGAGGCCAACAGGAATGGTGGTAATTCTCCCAGGTCACCCTTCCAAATCATGCCCTGGGAAGAGAAGGTCTTGTGGAGCCTACATGCTGACGGCTTGGCAGGAATACCTGGTGGAATGGTCTGGTAAGTTACACATTACAAAGTCACAATCATCCTCAATGTACTGTTTGCTTAGAAGTTAGTTGTTGCTAATGTGTCCTGCACATATTTTCTTAACATAGAAATCTAAAAATATGACTTACATCTAATTGTGAATGTTTGTGTAAAGTATTAGGTTGCATCTAAGATCACGTGTCATTCTCCATTACATGTCACTTGATGGCATGGTGCCTGTAACCAGCACAAATAGCCTATTGCTCATATGGGTGTCATATTGTAAGTATCTGGTCCATTCTAACTGCATATTTTCTACAGGCATGTTCCACTAAACATTTTCCAAGTTTTGGGAATTTGTCTTTCAAATGGCCACAACTACCATGATGCGCTGTTTCTGTTTTTTAAAACCATATTGCTGAGTCATGTTGCTCATTCTCTCTTAATAACAGATTTCAACATATGGTAAAGTGTCATATACTGATCAATCCCTATTCAATGCTCTCTTCTGAAAATGGTGTGTGTTGCTTTTCTGAATGTTGTCCTGTTCTTTTCAAACAAATGCATTGATGTCATTAGTGTCACAAACTAAACTGTGTATACTGAAAAATAGTCAAGAGTAGTATAGGTAAGCAAATTACAATGCTGAATATAAGTGGTACATGCAAAATTTTAAACTGCAATGTTCACACGATGACTAATGGCAAACAGCCATCTAAGTAGTGGACATGTCTCTTTTGCAGTCAGCTAGGCCTTGGAATTGTCAATTGCAAAGTTCACCTCTACACTGTGTTGATCTGAATGTTCGGGAGATGGTAGCTATGTTCCCTAATCACTTCATGGACATTTTAGAACATCTTATTACCTGTAGATTTGATGTTGTATTTTTTGAAATTGTCAAAGGATAGAGGGTTATGTACAATACCACTGTAGGCCCTCCTCACAATAATCTTTATCTATTTTATCTTCCAGGTATCAGCATTGTCTGTCTCCAAAGATTTGAATGTACAATACACACTTTTACTAATAAAATGTTCTCCATTTCTCAAAAGGTCAAACTGCCAGACCACATGGGCATTTTCCTGCCACTGAAGACATTGCCACTCAAGACATTGCCACTCCAGACAAGGATCAAGCTGTCAGTGCGGACAGCACTCCTTGTGATATGCAGGAGCTTGAGGAGCCTGGCACATCTGGTCAGTCTGGGCAGACGGCTTCAGTGAAGCTTACTACAGCCACACTGACACCCCTAACGCAGCTGCAATACCTCAGCACATCCACACCTACATACACTTTGCACACAATTACCATTTTATCAATGTGAAGGGAGTTCGTCATGAATTAGCTCTACTACCCCATGTGTTTTAAGCAGATTATGGCACATGCATTGCTATAGTGCCAATATACCACAGAGAACAAGTCCAATGTTATTTCCAAAACTTCCATTTAATCATGGTGCAAGTTGCCTTGGTACAAGATGTGCACATCTAAAGTCTGTGGCTATCTTTCCCAGGATGAGCACAGGTGTCTTTGTACTTAGAAACAGCACCATATACTAGCCAATGTCACAACTCTGAAATCTCAAAATTAAGTTGACATTTTGAAGGAACCTAAGACAGATCCAAAAAACAATACATTATCTATCCCACAGAGCTTGAGGGCTACATTTAAAAAGTAACTTCTTGTGAAGGATACAGTTTCACAAAAGAATGAAATTGAAGACAGTAGTAAATGTGTCCACACTTTGATAAAAAAGCCTTTATCCGTTTTGCCCCTGAACTTGCCCTTCCCAAAAAAGTAACGATACATACGGCTCTCATCAACACATCAATAGTTGGTGAAATGGTGGAAGACATAACATGTAGTGATAGACTTACACTCATGAGAAGAAGTTGTCAATGAAATCTTGACATAAGACATCTCCTTCCTCTTCACTTCTATCATCTTCATTTGGTATATCAGGATCCACACCCAGTGACTCTCCAGGCTCTCTATCCTCTACCATATAAGGCATGTTCCGACACAGGGCGATGTTGTGGAGCTTGCAGTAGGTAATGGTGAGTTGGCACACCTTAGCGGGTGAGTAGAGAAGGGCACCTCCAGTTTTTTCCTTTCAGCAAAATCTGGACTTTAGGAGCCCAAAAGCCTGCTCCATTGGTCGCTATGTTCAGCCATGGGTCCCACTGAAGCTGACTTCTCCTGGTGGTGATGGATTCTTCAGCGGTGCCAACAACCATGGTCGGTTGCTGAGTCTCATAGATGGAAGAGAAGAAACAGAGCAAACATATGTAACAACATTATTGATGATTACTCTAGAAATTACCCAAACAATCCCATGACAAAATGTAGTTACCAACAGGCAAGGCCCTCTCAGGCCTAAGATGTGACATTTGCTGGGGTATGGGACTATTCTGCATTACAAAGAAATCATGGGCAGAGCGGTGGAAATGGGCACTGATGCTTGTGATGTACAAATCCCTTAAGCAGACAACTTGCACCTTGATTGAATGGAAGTGTTTCCGATTCCAGTAGACCTTTTCTCTGGAGTGTGGAGGCATAAAGGCAATATGGGTGCCATCAACTGCTACAGCACATGTAGTAGGCAAACCAAACCATAAATAATCCCCTTCACATTGGTCATATCCTGCTTCCATAGAAATTGAATGAAGGTATTGATGTGTCTCATCATGACAGGAAGAAGTTCTTAGAGCATACGACAGAAAGCTAGTTTTGACATACCCCTAGATATTGCCACAGCATATTGGAAAGAAAATGTGGCCACCAAATGAAGTACTGTCATGAGTTTGACAATTGGTGTAAAAGATGTGGGATTCCTGTTGTGAGGCTGAAGATCTGGCTCCAGCTGATGACATACATCCAGTATGGTTTGCCTATTAAGCCTGAACTTCTTGATGATTTTTCTTTCTTCCCTGGTGGCCAGGTCTGAAAATGGGTGGTACACCGGAGGCTGTCGTCTCTTCAATCTACCAGTATTGCTATGTCTGCATTGGAAAAACTTGTGAACATTTATTACATCATCCATAGCAACATATTTAATGAGTAACACTTGAGTAATGTAAATTGTCGATGTGTATATGGGTTGAAACATGATCTGAACCAACATTTGTTTCTTGTCCCTCATCCATCACAAATTACGTTTGTGGACTTGATTTTAATCTTTGCAATAAATATGTGATTAATAAATTTCAAAGGTATTATTTACACAAATCTTTTTTTAAACATATTTACCATTTACAGAGGTGTAAGTGTCCATCAAAGTGCAATTATTTGAACACGCAGAGCCTCATTTGGAATGGTGGTGATGCACTTTACAGTCAATAACACACTAGTTTGTTTTTATAAAATGCTGGGTGCCTGACCTCGCCGAAAGCAACATTAACAATTGATGGACAGAATGCAGAACAATGTCATACATTCACCTCAGTACAGAGATCTGAGCCTAAATCAATCATTTTTTTGCTTCCCATGCTATTCCAGTTTCCATCTATACACATGTCATGGAACAATCTTGATAAATCCATGGAAGTATGACATTTATCTCCCTCATTGCTTCATCATCTGGACATGACAAAGGACATTGAGCAATGCTTTAGGGTATGTGTTACTCTATCGCCAATGTGTACATATTCTTGTCTGTGTAGTTACAATAACTGTATTCCTATCACAAATATTTGTAAAGAGACAGACTGGCAAACACACACATATTTGTGAAGGATTGAGTTATCATGCTACTATGACACTTTAAACAGGAATGAAACAGTATTATTTACGCAAAACACCATTTGAGAAATGTTTAGAATCGAAAACATAGGCACTAATACTGATGTTACCAGTGATTTAGGCTCACATGCTCACTCACATTTGTGTAGAATCCCAAATTACCAATGTGACGTTTTGTACACCCACTGCATCAGAAGTGCACAGTATGACATGTCACATGTAATTCAGCTACCATCATATAATCCACAATACTTAAGGAGCATCACACCTGACACAATAAAGAGTAGTGGCCTGTTTTGTACAATTATTCTCCATTACATCTAACTATATGATGTATATGTGAGGTTTCTGCAGCCCTGTGTCTGCTCGGTACAGTACGTTTGTTGTGGACATGAATGAGATGGGATCCTGTTCAAAAGTAAATAGACAGAGCACATTATCATACATCTTGTACAAGACTTAGACTTTCAAGAACTCTTCTAGTGTGTTGGACAGGGGCTCCCCTTAATGCTGATGGGAATAAAATCGGCGGTCACAAAAATTGGGTCATGTAACATATGAAACTCTAGATTAGTACTTACACCCTTGTGGCTGCTGTTGGGACATTAACTTCCCATCAAGCTCAGGATAGGCCACCGCAACAATGTGGGCCATTAGGGCGGTCAGGGTGTGGCGCTCAACCTTCACATATTGGGAGGACTTACCCAATTGGACTTCTGTGATCATCTAGGTACAGCATCTTAGGTCCTTCCACCTCTTGCAACAATGTACACTGTGCTGCCTGTAGACGCCCAGGGTCTGCACCTTCCTGGTTGTGCCCTTCCATATAACTTGCTTCTGATGGGCGTTGACTTGTAGGAATACAAGAAAGGAACGAAATATCAATGGGATTGTGACTGTTAGTTTTTCCTCATCGATGTCACTAAATATATCTCCAGCTATTGTAGCATAACTCATGAGTTGGCATACAACATTTCTATTGTCACATGCTGATCTACACTTATGTACTTATACACACTTTGGTAGTCACCTATTGGCTATCCTCAACCCATGTCATATCTGGTCTAACCACACTAAACCAGGTCTGGGATATCATCTAGCCCAGGGGCCCCTAAATAATCTCTGGTGTGACCCCATCCTGATCAGTCTAAAGGATTGTGAACTACTGAAGGCTAAACAATAAAAATCATGGCACAGTGAATAGTGGCCAGTGTGGAGGCGGTACCTGCAGTTTGGACATTACATATTTTGACTTTTGAGTCTTTGGAAAAGAAGTGTCAGTGCAATAAGTCAGGAATATCTCCCTTCCAACTGTTGTCCTTTCAAAAGCATTCAGGGGCATATCTTAAGTACACCAACACATCTGAGCTGCATAGGAGATATGTTCTTTGCAGCTGTACCTCAGTTCTTCAGTTGTTTGACCCTGTGACTCAGACCCAGCCTGGCCCATGATTCTGTGTGGGCATTGCTCATTGTCAGGTATTGTTATCTGCAACCTGATCAGGATGTCACATGAACACTGCCTTTCCCCACCTTTTACATTAAAAGGGTAAACTTGTGCCCATCCAATAAGTGTTCTCAAGGTTATGTGCTACACTGAAGGGCTCTGGAAGCTACTGGTAGCTCCCACACAACAGTTTGGAAAGCCCTTTTCTAGGCTGAGGGAATTGTGAGACTTTACACATATCCATCATCTGCTATTACATTCAAATCTCCAGTTGTAAGGAGTATATATTTGGTTTTCCTTTTACTATGATGTGTGTTGCCACATTAACACAGTTACAACAAAAATATACATGCATTGATCTCAACATACACAACTAATATGATCCATGCCTTTAAACACACTACACATTTGAATGGGGATGTTCATTAGACATTGTACAATGCTTACAAATCCCTGACATGAGTGTCCGTAGTAATATCTGACACTTAACACCAATGACTACAATTCACTCTAGAACTCAAAGCCACATTGTAGCCTGTGTAATTGGAATCGAGACAGTTAGACAGATGCACTTTTATTTCAGACATGTACCTGTCCTTCCTGTTCCTCCTGTGAGCCACAGAGCTGGCGTACTGGCAAAGGGACTCATTTGCCAGCAGCTGCAACTTCTCTGGTGAATAGGCAGTGGCCCTATCACCTGCTTTACCTGGCATGCTCGCAAAAGTGACAACCACCATCCATAGTAGAGGAGTTCTTGATAGCAGCAGTGTTAGGAAGCAAGTGAGCTACTTTTCAACCTGCTGCGTACATGTACGTGACATACGCCATTGTCAGTGGAGACGAACACATCCATTTGCCTTCTTTCATTTTGTTTACCATGGGTAGCCTATGGCTGCATCTGTCATGGATTTACCATCCACTGTGCGGTTGACTTCCGCCGCCACCATGTGATTCCAAATGCCCTATCAGCTAGGTCAAAAGCAAAAGAAACAAATGATGGACGGAATGCCGAACACCGCACACGTCTTTCCTAATTCAACATCAATTTTTACATAAACAGTATTGCACGTTATTCTTTGGACTCTGTGATTCCTCTTCTGAGTTTGCACATCTCTACCCATGATTAATGCCATTGTGCCCAACTGTTATTAAGTATTTCATGTTTTTCCACACGTACAATGGTTTTTTTATATATATTATATACTCTGATTCCTTGTGAATAGGGGGGCCCTTGTTTTCCTGAATGCCCCTAAGAGGGCTGTCATCTCCTTTGTTCCAGGGAAACTAAAAAGGTTTGGGTCCTGTCTCTGACCGGCTTGGACCACTACAATCTACTAAACAGAACAGATAGCCAGTCAGGTTTACTTTTTAATCCTGTGATCACACCCAGCCTGTAAGTACTGAGTGATCAACTATTTTATTTTAGTTTTTTATTTTATTCTGCTTTTTTGATTGACTCTTTGTATGTCATCAAAAGCACAGTTATCAAACAATCAAGAATGCATTCAGAAAACAATGTGCGCAATATATACAAGGGTTTAATATTTACAAAGTCAATACTCAGATTTCAGGGACACCAAAAAAAACATTTACAAAAAATAAATTAGTACAATACATAACAATAATTTTTAAATAGGCACCAGTCCTTCAAATTATATACCAGAAGACAGGCGGACAACAGAGTTAAAAGATACTGCCTGCCTGTCTTACTAAGCCTGTGATTAGATACTTTTAGGATTGCACTACTAAGGGTGGAAAGCGTGGTATTATTTTTGTCCCTAGTTGCACCTTTCTTCTTTGTCACAGGCTCGGGGTCAACGCGTTTCGAACCACAGAAGGATTGTGGGTTCTCCTCAGGACACAGACTGGATAGGGCCGTAACTGTCTGTAGCACTCAATGGCCACATGGATGGTGAAGCCTCGCACAGGATGGAGTTTCTGAACCTCGGGCGGGGTGTAGTGCAGAATGGGGATTCATGAACCGGTTGTTAATCCGGTAATTCGTGTTCTTAACTCGCTTCGTTCAATTAGAGTCGTTCGTTTAGTGAACTGCTTCGTATCTGCACCTCCGGCGTCTGGCATGTCTCCTTTGTTCCAGGCACCTCCCCCACTGCCCCTATCCCTCCGGCTGCACTGAATGTAGGGCAGATGGCACTACTGAATGCCATCCAGGGCCTTGGAAGCAATATGCAAGAAATTGTAGCCTACTTGGAAGGTATTCACAGTGCACTGTCTCCCCTACAGAGGTCTACGAATGAGGCCTCCTCAATGACTGCAATCTCCCATCCAGCCCAATTTGTGGCCCCAATTCTGTCCCTTCCCCATTGCAATACGGTATTCCCAGACCTGACCCAAGAACACACACAGATCTACATACACACACTCATACAGGCACAAGCAGCACACCCGCACAAACACAAACATCACAAGAAACACTTGCATACATTCAAACATCCAAACACCACTTACCCCACAGTTACCACCCACCATCATGTCCACACATCACAGACACCAGCACCCCTATGTTTACTCCCCTCACCACCATCACATCCACATGCATCACAGACTCCCACACCCTCACAGTTACCAGCCCCACCACCATCACATCCATACACCTCACAGACACCACAATCCGCACAGTTACCACTACCAATGCACTTTCCATTCTTTTGGACCACAGAACTGTCAATTGGCATGGACTTTATTTAGAGACATTTCTCTTGTTGTTTAATGACTACTTTATTTTCATTTGACCAAATTGGTCCTGATATTACTTTTCCTTAGCCATTGTTTGATTTCTGACCAGGTTGCAGAGTCAGATGTGAATTTCTAATTTTTGTGGAGCATGCTGCAAGATTATGCTGCAGATTTTTATAAAGTCTGCTTTGGTATGTGCATACACTCGTTGACATGCTATGTGATGGTCATTTTATTTTATGTATAAACAACAAGGTTCTATCCCTATTATATTTAATTTTATGTTTTTTAGTGAAATTTCATACTCGTGATATGATGTTATTAGCTAACCACCGAATGCGGGGAAAGCACTATGTGTTTTTTAAAATACCCCTCACACTCTATGAATCCCATAGTGTCATGCTTCATCATAGGGGTCTTCTCGTCCCTCTACGGGGCAGACGTGCTTCGACCTACGAATACGCGGGAGCACTTGATTTTGTGAAAATAGACTATGTGTGTGATTGGTGTGAGTGATCTAGGTGGTGAATAAGGTGTGTAATAGGGAAAACAAATGAAAAATTCCCTGGCTAGTAGAAAAAATAGACTTTATTCGTATCTCTGGCTGGGAACGTTAAAAAAGGGGGGAAAAAGGAGAGAGCAAAATCTAGTTATGTTGTACTCTCTACTTGGTCGACATGTTTCATTTGCATTCCCCTACTGCTTCACTCATTAGGACCTATTGTGATCCCTACTGCACTATAGGATAATAATTTCAATGTTGTGAGCCTATTTCACAACTAGCTGGCCGCAAAAATAGGCTGGTCAGCTGAAAAAATATATCATAAGAGGTTGATTGGCCTCTTAAAAAGTTTTACCAAAGCGGTATCTGTGGAGAAAGAGTGGAGACAAAAACACACAAAAATAAAAATGAAAATGAAGACAAGTATCATTGGGTTGTCAATATTACAAATCATCAATACGTGGAATCGTTAATGAGAGGCATAAGCATATTTCTGGTTGCCCTGTAATGAAGAAATGCAGATGCTGTGATATATTTTTCACGATAAATTTCTCGTGCTACGTTTCTCCACTGTGTCAGAGGAAAAACACATGCTGTGATATATTTTTACGAAATACTGCGTGCCTGGTTTTCCATACCGCATATTTGTATACATGGATGTATTTTAAACCCCTTAATTTAGTGGATTTCTGATAACGTTACATAAAGTTAGACAAACATCACATACACACACACATTCAATCACTGAAAATACAATCGCTGTATTTCCATGTGCACGTCATGGCTTCTTGTAGGGAATTTTCTTTTCTTTAAATAGACATAATTGGGAGCCGATGGTATTTGCTCCTGTTTTGAAAGAATACGTACTTTTGTTTTCATTACCCGTGCCCCATGAGTCAGCGCCGGAGTGGGAGAGGGTTCTTTTGAATTTTGAATACACTGCAACAAAACGTAAATCAAGGTTTTGGTGAGGTGCCCTTGGAGACTGGCAAATAACAGCGTGAGGACTCGAGTCCCAGAAAATCTCTCACAGCGTTTTGCCTGGTGGTTTAACGACTTGGCAAAAGTCAGACTTACGTGAATACCAATGTTCCCTCATCCGTCCATAAACCTCCATGCTGCTCCGTGGTGTGAAGCATTGGAGGTTTGTTCAGGGTATTTATACTCTTGACGATTGAATAATTGCAATCCTAATTGCCCTGATCGTTTCCACCTGCTGTGTTGTCAGCATGCTCTCGGTGTGGTGCCTCACATTGACGCTGCTTCGCCTATGGGTTTAGGTTGAAGAACTAGCCCGGCAACAAAGATGGCCGAGCTTACTGGAACATCCGCGACGTTTCTTTGAAACTATTTCCTGTTTCGCCACTAGAAACTAACTAGACCGGCAACAAACATGGCCAACCTTACTGGAACCTCCGCGATGTTCCTTAGAATCCATTTCCTGTTTCGCCACTATGTCTTGTTGGGAAGCTTTTGTGGATGGGTTTTTCAATGTGAGCAATGGTTAGGAAAAAGTAGAACTCGGTTGTATTTATGAAACTGCACATGAAGTACTCTGATGGCTAAGATCAACATACTATCTATGAATATATGCGTCCTTAATGATTTAAAGAAGAGACAGAAAACATCGGAGAGTCTCAAAGCTTCCGGGGCAAATGTTGTCTGCCTTCAGGAAACGCATATTGGGGGTTCGCAGCAATATCTACTTAAAACATTAGGTTATCGTCTCATCGTAGCTACAACGCAGGGGACACGGACCAGGGGGGTAGCTATTCTATCAAAAGGTGGGGGATTGCAATTTCCACGGGCCTTGTCAGATACACTAGGACGATTTGCAATAGTAGAATGCCACTATAACAATGGGAAAGGCAAGCTAACAATATGTACTATATATGGCAACACCAGTGATGACCCAGATGTATTGATTAAGGTCTCCAATGAACTAACACATTGGCCTCTACCGTTAATTATATGTGGAGATCTAAATATTCACCTGCCCAGCGAATGGTCGACAGATCAAGGTTTTAAATTCCAGGGTAGGAAGCGAAAAGTTTTTTATGCCTTAAAAGACATGTGCATACTTCATGGGTTATCAGACGGTTGGTCAGTAAAACACCCAGGGGACCCAGGGGACCCTGACTATACCTATTATTCACACCCTCACTCAAGACATGTTAAATTAGATTACATGCTCTTGTCTAATTCCCTGAGATCAAGTTATCAAATCGAGAGACTACCCAGAATTCTTTCAGATCATAATCCGCTGGAGCTCAGCCTTACGAATGTCCCAATGAGATCCAATATAAAAACATGGACATTCGAAAGGGCATTATTACATAATGATGCCTATTGCCAGCAAATAAGAACCTGGATCCCTGCTTTTTTAGAAGACAAAGTAGGTTCTACCTCCATAGACATGGTATGGGATGCACTGAAAGCTTGCGCCAGGGGTGAAACGATGAAATTCTCCTTTAAATATAACAAAACAGAAAAAAAAATGGCTTTACTAGAACTTGAGCTGCGAAGAGCTGAAGAGGAACTGATTAAAACGGTACAGGAAGGAAGGTCAATAGATAATGCGCTGCGTAATGTGACAATTGCTAAAAACTGTATTTCAGAAATATTAGTTGAGAGGGCAGTTGCTAAAGCTAGCATTAACGGGAAAAAACATACGAGCTGAGCGAGAAAGTGGGACATCAATTAGCTGTTAGAACTCGAGAAGAGACCTCGTCTGCACTAATAAAAGACATCAGGGACCTAGATTTGGGGCTAAGATCTGAACCTGCTGAAATAAGAATGGCCTTCCAGAAGTTTTATACAAAATTATACCATGACGACGATGAATGTGGCGACCCTAAAATATATTTGGATTTATCCACTTCCAATCGCTTGGGAAGCGACGACAAAGAACTTTTAGATGGGCCAATCTCTGGGGAGGAAATACTGCTAGCAATAAAGGGCCTGGCTATAGGAAAAGCAGCGGGTATGGATGGGATTCCCACCGAATTTTACATCAAATCCGCTCCACAACTGAGTACCACTATAACATCACTTTTTCAATATATTTTTCAGGGGGGGAACCCACCAATGTCCTGGTCATCGGCCAAAATAATATTTTTTCCTAAAAAGAATAAGGATGTTAAAGAAATGGGTTCTTATCGCCCCATTACCTTGATCAATGGGGACTCGAAAATTTATTCTAAAATACTGGCATCATGGCTAGCACCTATTATCCATAAAATAGTTTCGGAACGACAACATGGGTTCGTTCCTGGACGATCGACTATTGACCACATACAAAGAGTTATATCTCTCTTCGATTACACAGGAGTGACAGGAGACCCTATGGCGCTTATACTGCTAAACGCAGAAAAAGCGTTCGATAGGGTCTCCTGGAAATACTTATGGGCAGCTATGACTAAGTGTGGAATTGGAGGAAAATATATAATAGCAATTAAACGGCTTTATGTAAATCCAAATGCCTGCTTCTTGATTAATGGTTTTTTTTCTGAAAGCTTCACCATTAGTAGGGGTACAAGACATGGGTGTCCCTGCTCGCCCCTCCTGTTTGCCATCTATATTGATGCATTTATACATAGTCTAGAAAAAAACGCCTTAATTCCTCCAAATAAAGTACGGGATCTAGAAACTAAATGCATGGCATATGCAGATGATATAGCTATCGTTACAGGTGACCCTAAAAACGCTATAACATTGATAGAAAAATAAGCTCATGATTTCGGGTGTGTTTCAGGATACAAATTGAACTCCAGTAAAACTCAGATAGTATTGAATAATAAAATCACAATGAACGACCCGAGGATATTTGATAAGGCAACATATTTAGGGGTTAGTATTAGCTCCAAAATCGAAAACATCTTTGATGATAATATTGAGCCCCTAATATACCGTACTAAGAAAGAACTACTTCGGTTACATAATCTACATCTAACAATCGGGGGCAGAACTAACGTAGTCAAGATGTTATTTTTCCCAAAGTTTCTATATTTTTTTCGAGCTATATGCTTAGAATTCTCACCATTAATTTTTAAAAACATAGACACTATGTTCTCACGCTTTGTATGGGGATATAATAGACCACGCAGAGCACTTAAGTGGATTACTCTGCCCCGAGAACGCGGTGGTTGGTCACTACCCAATTTTAAACTATATTATTGGGCTACCGTGCTGAAATACAGTGTTAATCTACTGACGGTTAACTTGAAAGTCTGCAACATACCTACCCCGCAAGAACTTATCTTGGGAGATGGAAGCACTGGTTGTCTGTGGTGCCATATTAATGATGACTACTTTAAAAAAGTGAAATTTAAGACTATTTTGAGTATCCATAAAGTATGGTGAAATGTAAAAAAACGAGTAGGCTTAGGTCGATATTCTTTTTACACCCCTGTGTCACAGAATACGGATCTTCCTGAAATATTCCAGGATGTATACATGCAGAGATGGGTTGAATTAGGTGTTAAGCTTCTTTTCCATTAACGGATTGAAATCATTTGACGAATTGAAAGTAGATTTTGATTTGACAAATCGAGATTTTTTTACATTTCTCCAGGTGCGGGACTTTATATCAAAGAAGGGGTGCGGCCGCATCAAATTCCAACCCTCTCAAATTATAGAGAAACTAAGACTAGTTAAAACTCCAAGGATTGGCGAGATATATGCGGGATTAAACTTGTTATTACCCGACGATATGGATAAACATGGGGTGGCATGGCAGACTAGACTGGGGGTTAGTCCTCAAATCTCTCTAAACGCTTGTGAACTGTCACTCACCTGCTTAATGTCCATGAAACTCCAGGCGCAATACTTTAAAACTTTCTTTTCACTCTATTATACTCCTGGAAAATTGGCCAAATGGGGGACAGGGAAAGGAACAACCTGCCCACGATGTGCGCTTCCCGCAGCTGATCTAACCCATATGTTCGCCTCATGCCCAAATCTACGTAATGTATTAGCAGAAGTGTCCGACTTTATATCGAGCATCGCACGCTGTGGGGTTAACATCACTAATGCAGAAAGTCCTGCTGGGTATAACTAGCATCGCCCGACCTTCTGAACTACAAGGGCGGATTTTTGTAGCTATGGCGGTGTTCAGGATGTGCGTTGCATCAGCATGGATACATCCGCTACCTCCATCATTCTCTGAATGGAGAGCTCGACTGCTTGCGACCTGCAGCCTGGAGGTTGCAATCTATAGAAATAAAGGGAGGGTCAAGCGGAATCGGGGTATGAAGATCTGGGCACCCCTTTATCTTGGATTCAGGATGTTTAACTACTGAAATAACATGCATGGGTCATCCGCTGAAATTGTGAGATTTCTTTTTTTTTCTCTCAATTGTATTATGTTTTTTCGATCTTAAGATTGTCTATGCACTACATTACTATTATGTTGTAATAATAAGTGATGGATACCTGTTCTCCGGGGGCGGGGTGGATGGGTGGGGAGATGTATATTATTAACTTGAAAATGAAATAAAAACTGTTTAAAAAAAAAAAGAATCCATTTCCTGTTTTGCCACTATGTCTTGTCAGGAAGCTTTTGCGGATGGGTTTCTCAATGTGAGCAATGGTTAGAAAAAATAGAACTCGGTTGTATTTATGAAACTGCTTCTCTTGCTGGCTGTGAGGCAAACAACCTTGTCACTCATGTATCTGACATATGTGTATGTAAAACGAAAAATGCCCATGATTTTGATTAGCATATTTGGGACAAAATAAAGGAAAAAAAGGGGGGGTTATTATACCTAAAGGTTAATGAAGACTCATGTTATGCCATGAGGTTGGCTACATGTTTGGTTAAATTATAGCAAAAATTGGGGGAGTACCAGTTATCTGTGAAAACTCAGGTTATGCAGTGAAACAGCTATATTCACTGTCTGTGTGAAAAACGACCAGTTGCTCCCTTGCTGTTGGGTATTGCGGGTGGTCATGGATCATTATTTATAATTGGCTCCAGGGAATTTCGTCATTGAGCCCTCTCTCATTGCTCTTTATGGGATGCACCCAGCGCTGCTCTTTTTCAAATAGGTGTTTCTCATTGGGTATCTGTTCGATCACAGTCCAATAGATATTTTTTGCAGTGTGTATTTTTTCTAAAAAGTGCGATGCCATCTTGGTTGTACTTCTCTTGCAATTGATGTTGCTTTTATGTTCGCCAATTCTTGTTTTTACTGGTCTCATGGTCATTCCCACATATTCCATAAGACATGGGCACCTGATCAAATACACCACCCTGGCAGTGTTGCATGTGGTGAAAGTTCTTTGTTCCCACTTGGTGCCGTTTTGGAACACTATTTCTTTGCTTTTGGTGGTTAGGCTGCCGACCTTGCATTTGCCACAAGGGTGATGTCCATGGATGTTGCTCATTGCCAAAGATCGCCCTGATATCATCTGTTTCTTCGGTCTTGTGTGCACGACCATGTCTTAAATACTTTGTCCTTTTCTGGGTGAAAAAATAGGTTTTGGGAGATTTAGTCCACCACTATTGAGAATCTTCCAATGTCTCATTATCAATTTAGTTATTTCATTCGATTTAGTGTTGTAGGTGGTTATACAGAATGGGCGCCGTTCATCTTGTTTCTGAAAAGCAGGTTCTAAGAGGCTTTCTCTACAGTTGTTTCGTGCTCTCTTATAGGCCTTGTTGATCACCCTCTCCGGGTATTGTCATGCCTGTAATTTCTGCTTTAGATCATCCGATTGCTTTTTGAAATCCGCCACTTCGGTACAATTTCTTCTCAAACGCAGAAATTGTCACCTGGCTCAACTGCCAAGATGATTGTTTGAAATTCACTAGTACTATCACTAAGGAACTCTTGATATTCCTGCATCTGAACATTTCACCAATGGATCGCAGACTAAAAACAACGACCCATTTTAAGGAGACATCAAAAAACTGCTTACTGATGTACCAAAGCTTCCACCCCAGACACCTCAGGGACAATCTCCCTTATGGACAATTTCTGCGTTTGAGAAGAAATTGTACCGAAGTGGTGGATATCAAAAAGCAATCGGATGATCTAAAGCAGAAATTACAGGCACGGCAATACCCAGAGAGGGGGATCAAGAAGGCCTATAAGAGAGCACGAAACAACTGTAGAGAAAGCCTGTTAGAACCTGCTTTTCAGAAACAAGATGAACGGTGCCCATTCTGTAATCCCACCTACAACACCAAATCGAATGAAATAACTAAATTGATAACGAGACATTGGAAGATTCTTAATAGTGGTGGACTAAATCTACCAAAAAAAGAGGACTATGCAGCTTTTTGGAAGGTGATAAACAAGCTAAGGTTCAAGGAGCTGGGAGCCCCGACATTGGAAGTGACTATACCAGTAAAGAATGGGTTGATCAGTTGCTAACTTTGCTCAGTCCTTTGATACTATGAGTCCTTTTCCCATGTCTAAGGATGAACTCCTAAACAGATCTCATTACACATTAAACAGATTTCATTACACTGCCATTACTAAAAACTCTAACATCATAGCACAGGCCCAATGACATTTCATCTGACCTTATCAAGGCCAATGAAGAGCTTTGGGGCCCCTTCTTACCAATGTTTTAAGGTCTGTTCTTAAAATTGCATGTTGGATACTTTTGGCCTCATTCACAATGGGTAAACTTAAACATTTGTGCATGCTACTTGGCTTCCATCTCAAACATTCAACATGCGTTCAGACTCAAAAGATTCAGATTTATAATGGTCCATCGAATTGTGACATTTCCACATCAGAATGATTGGTCAAGAGAGCTTGGAAATGCCTTTGTGGTAGACTGTTGAATCAAAGCACAAGGTGTCTGTCACTTGCTGAGCTGCTGTGCGCAGCAGGGAAAGAGGAAGAATGCACCGTATTTATCCAATACTGCTCATTCCTGTCCTTTCCCCTTGGGCTGGCACCGTTTTGGCAACCTATCACCAATGCAGGCACCCTGGTACCATGGTGCAAGGGTGCATGTGTTGTAGGTAGGATTGTAGGCAGGAGCAACTTCCTGCACAAAAACAATCCTGAGAGGTGATTTCCTATTTCTTTGTGTGCTGCTGAATGGAGCACACATAGAAAGAGGAGGAAACAAGGAGAAATTTACATATTTCTCCTTGTTACGCCTCCTTCGGGGAGGCATATCTCTTTGGAACATTCTCAGGTTTACAAGGTCTTGTAAATCTGGGAATGAATAAAAAACCTTAGGAGTTGCGTGGAAGCACCCATGCAATGCCCATGGAATGCCTACCCTGGGCAGAGTAATGCAATCCAGTGATTTGCATGGCTTAAAAAATATGCCTTAAGGTTTGTGTAGCACTTGCACGACGATGTATGGTGCACGAGCGACGCGAAACGGGCCATAAATGTGGCCCCTATATTTTTTGCCAAGTGTCGATGCCCCAGATCAATTTTATTAAACACTTATTACGGTAATATAATTTTAGACCAAGCAGATCAGTTCTAATTTCTCTAATACATTGGCACTCCATATGTGTTCAAAAGTTTTGATGACTGGTAACTACTCCCTGAAATATTTGATGGGAGCACTGGCAGTGTAGCTTCATTTTATGTATTTTATATTAGATTATGTTATCAGCCATGTGTTCTAATGATTTTTTAGAAAATTATTTGATAAATCATATCAGATTGTATAATATAAAATTGTCATATATTGCAACCTCTTTGGAAGCCTATTAGAGCCTCTGCATGAACCTCCCAAAAGAAATTGATATCTAGGCTGCAAAGGGGCCATAATTATGTTATTGAAGAGGTAGGGCAGCAGTATTTCACCACCCAAGAAAGTGGTAATGGATTACATGTAACTGAAACTTCAAAAGAATATGCTATTTTGGCTGTAGGTTTGGTAACATTTGTTGAAGGCTCCAAAGTAAACGCAGAGCAAAACCAATCCAATAACATAATACAAAGTAAATTAACCAACACAGCAAAAGCATAAAATAACTCAAAACAACAAAATGTTCAAACCAGGGCAGAGCAGTACAACACAATGCAATAATACATCACAGCCAATATCCCAAAATACAGCATATCACCATCACAACAAATTGAAACACAAACACACAAAATAACTACACACCATCTCAACAAAAACAAAATTAAAGGACGACTCAGGCCAAAAAAAGATGAGTTGAGCCAGACAACTAAGTAACACTAAAATAACTCATTGGCAAAGTAAAAAATAACACTGTCTCACTTAAACATAAGAATACAGGCACAACAGAAACAGTGACAAAATAAACACACCAACACAATAAACCAAATTAACACAATAACACACTTTTACAGCACGACTGTGACTTAACGCAACACAACAAAACAGATGTGAGACCCCAATGCAAAAGCTCCACGTGACAACACCAGAACACAAATCATAACATAAGAAAATACAAGACATGTTGTGCCATTATGCTGTACTGTATTGAGGTCTTGCTGTATTGTTGAGCTGTCTTTTTGAGTTATCATCAAGGTGTGTTTTTGTATTTTGGTATTGTGTTGCTGTGGTATTGCTGTACCTCAACGTCAGCCTGTCTATGTAACTCTGTACAAGTATTCTTATCACACATTACCACCTCCAGAAATCTGCTTTCATAATGTGATGGTAAACGATGTTTGCATCAACCACTGACTTCTTTACCACCAAGCGCTAGCTAATTATGTTTAATGATCCGGCGATTTCAGTGAAATGTTGGTCCAACTCTAACCTCTTATATGTTTTCCAGCTCAACTTTTTTAATTACGTTAGAGAGGCAATTTTATTTCAGTAGCTAATTTTGTCACAATTTTCAGTAGTTGAACTACAACCAGAAATTAGTTTGCAAGTAAGCTTTGTTCTCTATTCTGCATTGTCCTTGTTTTGAGATATAATTTCTAGAAAATATCTGAGGAGAAAGAACAAACACAGAGTTTCACTTGGAAAAGGTAATGACAGAATTGATTTTCTTTCAAGAAGCTCATTTTCTACATCTGCCCTGAAGGGTGTTTTGATCGAAAGTTACATGAGTGCAGAGAATAAAATGATTTTAAATAGATAGCACAGACTTGCTTAATTTTTCACTTCAATGTTAGCAGTGAAGCGGTCTGTGTAAATGGTGCTGTCAGTTAATGTCTACAGAGTATAAACAGAGTGATAGCTTTAACTACACTGTGTAATTAGAGTGATTGCTCTTATGAGTATCTATAGAGACTTTGATATAACAGTCATTCGAAAAAGAGCCCAATGTTCCTTTCTGTAAAACTAGCCATTGCGTATCATTTTATCATGCTGTGACTTCGATTATTTCAATGTAATATATCGTATTTTTTTGTGTTACTTGAAGATTGTGCAATGTTGCCCTTCATGGAAACTAGAAAAGCATTGTGTAAAGTTTGTTTGCCTTACTCAATCACCCAATTACCACCCGATGGATAAATGGTATTTACGAGTGCCATAAGTTATAATTTACCTAGTTCTCGGGATAATCCTTACTAAACTGTGTAAAATTAGCACTAGTTTGGGTATACTTCCCATCATCCTTTATGATATGGTCTCATCATTCTAGGTATTGTATTACAAAAGAGCTCCTGGTGCACTTAGATACTTGAAAAGTGGCTTCTGATGCTTGTTGGTCCCCACTCTGTAATTCAAAGGGACATTCTCTCATTTGATTCGAGTTGGGGTTCCATGCAAATGAGGACACTTGTTTGCACCTTTCACTCAAGCCATGTTACTGACACAGGTACAGGCGCACAAAATTTGTCAGGAAGGTTAATGGACTGTGGGCCATTCGGGAGGAGGAACAAGGTTCCTATGCCACCTACATACTTCTTCCCACTAGTGAGTGCAGTTACACACTGTACCTGTCAATGATTGAATCCTTGACCAATGTTTCATCTCAGGCCATTTTATCTGCATCAAAATGTTCACCGGCCCAGCAATTTGAAGCCTACGGTACATATTTAACTTCTGTTTAACCCCAGTAAAGGCATGGGCTTGCACCTACACTGGAGGATATGCTGGACTCACACTCTTGTGTGCCCATGACATTGACACTAGAGACAGGCTGCCTGTTAAAAATTAGATTTACAGCTGTCAGACAAGGTAAGGGCCAGTATCAAGGAGGAGGTTTTTGCTGGCATTAGGACTCTGTGCACGACCACTTCTAACCAGTGCTAAAGTGCATGTGCTCCCTCCTGAAAATATGACAACATCGGCTTATCCCCAATTGACCCACTTAATGTACTTATACGTCCCTAGTAAAGTGCTACTAAATGTACCCAGAGCCTAAAAATTAAATTGCACAAGTGGGCCTACAGCACATATTGTGACACCAACTTAAGTAGCCTTTTAAACATGTCTAAGGCCTGCCATTTCAGCCTGTGTGTGCAATTTTTAAACTCCCAGTTTCACCTGGCAAAATAAAGCCTTGGAAGTGGGCCTAAGATGCTTGGCAGCCTTTGTGGATCCAGCGGAACCGACAAATCTCTTCTACTGTGCACCTTGATCCCGAGCAGAACCAACACATTGATGCTGCTGTGTAGATGGAAACTGCCGCAGAGACTGGCATCACATCTCAGCCATCTCCTCATCAGAACTGCTGTTGCACGACGCATCCTCAGCGCAGGCCCTTGCATCTCCCATCGACAGCAACCTCAACAATGACACCGGGCTCCGCATCAAAGGCCTCACAGCTCCTCGGAACCGAGGCATCAGCCAACTGCGTTAGGTATCCTCAACGCCAGACTTTGTATCACAAGCCCTTGTCAACAGGATCATTGAAAATGACACAGGACCTAGCACCGCAGCCTCACTGCATCTTGGAATCAACCCATTACTTTGGCTGCATGATGCATTTTCGCCACAGATCATACCAATGCTCCACAAACCAGGATTTAAGGTAGTCTGTTCTGTGGGCCTAACTGGGTCGTTGTAGCCAGCCTGTGCATCATCAAATGGCCTAACATGACTTTTTTCTGGTCCGGTGCAACCAGCTATCCACAGCTGGCGCTTTATGCTTTTTTACACTATTTTTACTGAAATATTTAAAATTGCATAAATTACATTCTACTATTTGGATTTCTGCCATTTTGGTCGTGTTTTATTTAATGACAATTACTCCACTTTTCTAAATCTTTTGTGGTGTTTGTTTATACTGTGTTACTGTTGGAAGTGTTGCATGAATACTTTACATATTGCATCTGAGTTAAGTCTGTCTCCTCTGTTACAGGCGACCCGAGGGATAAGCATGAGTAAATTTAGGGGTTGCTTGTGATATCACCCTGGGAGGAATTGTGGTTACTACTTTAAAAGGGTTTAATCCCCCTTAGCCAGTAACCCAGTTTCTTATACTGCCAATAAAGGAACCAAATGGGCCAACCCCAACTCCCTTCTGGCGTGCAATCCTGTAGGCAAAGAGCATGCATGGCAACAGGACATACCACTATCACCTCATGGGCTCAGATGGGCCCATATTCATGCCCTTGAGGGTCTTGTTGAACCTTTTAACAAATCTGTTGGTCTCAGGGGGATACAGTGTGAGAAACCTCTAGGTTGGGGTACCCCACTCTGGCCACTGCAGGAGCAGTAAGAGATCTTAGAGGTATTGCTTCTGGGCCTCTGGTGGCATGGTCCACTAAAACCAAGATAAACCTGTTGCTTAAGGCAATTTTTGGATATAGGTGACCAAAAATGTTTATGCCCACCCTTTCAAAGGTTAGGAACAGGTAAGGAACCAGGACAGCCAAGCACATTTACCTTGTTTGCCCACTGGCTTGACAAGTAGAACATGATCTAGAGAATGCTCTGAGGCTGACTTTATCTGGGATCAATAGAAGAGTCAGGATTCCTGCCACAGCCCAGCTCTCTTGACTACATATCACAGTATACCAGCATGACTTGTACCATTCCTCCCAACACTGATGAATAAACAAACATTTTCTAGCCCGACGTTTGACCATATTACATGCTGTTGGTAATAGCTAGCTGGTGTTCCCTGGTTTGTTTAAAAAGGTTGAATAGCTTTTATAAATGTTTCACCATGCATGTGCACAATCAGGTTTCAAGTGCTATGGAAACATCCAGAAAATCCACAAGAACAAGCATCAAGTAACCAACATAGATTACCTCAACATGAAACTTCCGTTAGACAGCTCTCATTAAATTAATCCTCTGCACCTGTGCTTTGCAATAAGCAATTAGAATGCGACCTTTGTGAACAAAAAACACCTTCTAAAAGACAGACTCACAAAATTAATCATCTGCTCCTGTTCCTTGCTATAAGAAAGTAAAACGCACATTTGTGAACATTCTACAGCACCTTCTAGAAAGCGGCCTCACCTTGTTAATTATCTGCACCTGTTCTTTGTTACAAACAATTAGAATGTGATCTTTGTGAACGTTCTAAAGCAGTCTTATTTAAAGACCATTCACACTCCTCCCCCTCGCTTAGCCTCTTTGCTTACCACACACCTATTTTCCAGCTTCCAGGACTCTGTCTTGGCAGCTCCCTTGATCCTCCTTCTTTGACCTCACCACAAAGAATACCCCCATCAGTCTCACACCTGAATGGAAAAAAAGAACAAGAAGAAAATGAGAGATGCATTAACAGACTTGATTTAAGTACACACTGAGCTCAGTTGCAAAATCTTGGAGCAAACAAAGGTATCCAGTGTTTTTGGTCAACTCGTACATACTGTTGGCAGTGCTCTGCCAGAGAGGATTTAGGTGAAGCTAACTCTGTCCAAATTTGCTTGTGGGTTTGGTGCTGAAATCATACTCACTACAGTTTCAAGAACTTTGATGACGGGGCCTCTACAGACAATCTAAGTGAAAACAAAACAACACCAAAATTAAAGGTTGGTTGAGATTTGAAAAGCTTTCGTGAGGTGATACCTTGAGAAATAGAGTTAATACTAGACCAAAGCCTTATTATTTGCTTGTTATTAGGTACCTTATCTGCCGAAACCATTAATTAGACAGGTGTGAGTGCCTGCTGTGGTGTTACTGTTGAGTAGACCAGCCACAGCATCTTTGACTCTACACGCTCTCTCCATCCCAACCCCCTTCCCCCTGAGGTTTCCCACCAGAGAAGGTGGTCAAGTCTCAGGAGGATTTGGGAACTAGCGTTGCCGCCCCATTGGAATCATCTGGGATCCAGGTAGGTGGCTTATGGCTGAAGGTTTAGCCACACACCTAACATTGCTTTCAGGTGGCACCATGAACAATCAAGATCAAATATTCATGGACGATCTAGCAGGTGCCTTATCAGGATACCTCAATGAGGCAAACAATCTGTCTGAGTTAATACAGCATTTGCAACTATATCTGAATAGTGAAATGCATTACTTAAGTAAGAGTTTCCATGAGAGAGGACACATTTTACAGAATGGAAGGATACTAAACCCAAGGAAAGTTGCCTAATTTTGACCCAGCCAATGTGTGGAGAACCATTTCAAAGAGAGGCCTTTACAAATACTGACCAAAATCCTGTGGCCTTAGCAGCTCCAGAACTCTTTCATGGCAACAGTACTAAATTTGCAGCCTTTATGAAGCAATGGCAATTGCATTCCCAATGCAAAGCTTGGACGGTCCCCAATGACACTGCTAAATTAGTGTTTGTAATCTCTTATTTGTGTGGTGAATCCACTAACTGAGCAGTTCCTTTAATAGAAACAAACAATTCTCTTTTGTACAACTATTCTGCTTTTAAGGCTGCCATTACCAAGTTATTTGCAAAACATGTTTTTATCCAAGCAACTGACAATGAGTTATTAAACCCACGTCAAGGTTATAAGGGCCTCCTGACTTATATCACTACTTTCAGTTGATCGACTGGTGGTGGGCTCACGCTGGTCGGAAGAGAAAAGAACATCCTTATACTATTGAGGGTTGAGAGATGACCTTAAAGACTCGCTCTCCCAGATTGTTGATCTGCCTGACGATTGTGCAGAATTTATTGATCTTGTGCTTAAGCTAGGTCACTGATTGGGCGAGCAAAAGGGTGATCGATCTCGCTGTGACACCAAAGTAATGGTTCTCAAAGCCAGGAAGAAGGAGTCAGACCCATTACACTGAACCTATGCAGATAGGAGTTATAGGGGGTTCAATATTTAATGAGGAAAAGGAATGTAGCCGCAAATGTAACCTAAGTCTTTATTAAGGCAAAGCTGGTAATTTCACTGGGGAATGTTCTGTAAAACAAAAAAAGACTACCGCTGTCGCTAGTGTAGAGGTCGATCAAGAACAGGGAAAACTCTCAACCAGAAGGGAGATTGTCTCGTTGAGAGAAGCCATGCAGATCTCACAATATCTGACTAATTTAGGAAAATGAATTACACGGAATCTGACTGTCTGAATTACACTAGTCCTATCGAACCCTGGGCGAAGTCCTATGCTACGCTCGCGTAGTTTGCTAAGTTTGCGCTACTACGCACTACCCGAACTGCATGTCGCACAGTTCAAACACGCATAGCGTAGCGGTCATTTTTGCTTGCTCGCGGTCCTCAAAGTTCAAGTTGGCGACCACGAGCGAGCAAAATGACATCCCGGCGAGACTTTTTCCTTGTTCGCGATCAGCAACATCAAGTTGTCGATCGCGAGCGTGGAAAATAAACCTCCTGGCGAGATTCACAATCTGGGGAGGTCAGGTTTCTTATTGCGAGTGGTCGTGACCGCTCGCGATGAGAAACTACCAGTCCACGTTGAAAAAGCTGCTGCTCCAGTAGAAATCTATTTGAGCGGCAGAAAACGACCGCTTGCACTGTGCAAGATGCGGTTTGCACTGATTGCAAAGTGCGTCCAAGCATCCGGCACTGTGCAATCAATGCGAACAGCATTTTGCACAGTGCACTACGCAGTTCGCGTAGCTCACGTAGTGCGTAGTGCACTTCGCATAGCTACACGTAGCGCCGCTACGCGAACTACGCCCAGGGTTAGTCTTATCCCCACAGCGTACACACATAATATCCATGCTTATTGCTTAAGGGATCACAGGAAATTTCTTTGATCTGATCCTAGCTGGCAAGCTCGGGCTCACAAAAGTTCCCAAAGAAAAACCTGAGCCTGTGCGAGTAGTAGATGGTTCAGAGTTGTCTTCTGGACTAATAATAATAATAATAATAATAATAATCATTTATTAAGCGCCTGGCTGCACAGAACTGTGTGTCCCCGCGCTGACTGCAAGTTCAACCTATCCAGAGGCCAGAGAACAGGAAGAGGAGCTAAGCTGTGGGAAATAGATGCGTTTTGAGTTTGGCTCTGAACCTGGTTTCCGATGGCTCCATCCGGAGCTGTATCGGTAGGGCATTCCAAAGCTTGGTGGCTAAATAACGGAAGGATTTTCCTCCCATTTTAGCTTTAGTGATGCGAGGGATTTTAAATAGCATCATGCCTGCTGATCTGAGGTCTCTAACCGGCCTATGGATGGTAAGAAGGCCTCTCAGATAACTGGGACCTTTATTTTGAGCAATGCGATGTGCATAGCAGAGAGTTTTGAATATGATCCTCTCTTTAATGGGTAGCCAGTGAAGCTTGGCGAGTGCATTTTTAGTGGATGCTCTCCTAGGGAGACCAAGCACCAGTCGTGCAGCAGAGTTTTGAATGCACTGAAGCTGGTGTAGGCTCTTTTGATTAAGACCCAGTAGGAGAGCATTGCCATAGTCCAAATGAGGGGATATTAAGGCATGGACTATGGTCTTTCTTGCTTCGGTTGGGAGAAGGTCTAATACTTTACGCAGTACTTTTAAAGTACTATAGCATTTGCCTGTTACTTTGTTTACCTGAGTTCTGCCTGAGAGATCGGTGTCAAGCATGACTCCGAGATTCTTCACTTTCTCTACAGGCATGGGTACTTCTCCCAACTCACTAGGCCACCATGCTTGCGACCAGACTGAGGTATCCTTCCCAACTATTAGTACCTCTGTTTTATCTCCGTTTAAACGGAGGCAGTTGGCGTTCATCCATGTCGCTATTTTTGACATGCAGTTAGAGAAGTTGGAAGCTAAGTCTCTACTGTCTGGCGTTATTTTGAACACCAACTGGGTGTCGTCAGCATAGCTGACAATGCCCACCCCAAATTCCTCCGCGATGTATGCCAGGGGTTCCATGTAGATGTTAAATAAGGTAGGGCTCAAACTAGAGCCCTGTGGAACCCCGTGGCTAACATCGCGAGGAGAAGATTTGAAGGGTGGGCAGTGAAGTTGGAAGGTTCTTTCGGTGAGGTATGACTGAAACCAGGTGAGGGCAGAGTCTTTTACTCCTATGTCTGAGAGCCGAGACAGCAGTGTTGAGTGCAGCACGGTGTCAAACGCTGCACTTAGGTCCAATAGGACCAACGCTGCTGTCTCCCCCTCATCCACCAGTTTCCGAATCAGTTCGGTGGAATATAGAACGGCTGATTCTGTCGAATGGCCTGATCTAAATCCTGATTGGGAAGGGTGGAGGAGTGCTTCTTTCTCCAAATACTCCATGAGTTGGAGATTGGCTACCTTCTCTATGATCTTGGCACAAAAAGGGAGAAGGGAAATAGGCCGCAGGTTTTGGAGCTGAGTAATAGGAATATTCGGTTTCTTTTTTAATGGGAGTACCAGAGCAGATTTCCAGTTTTTCAGGACGTTGCCTTCCTGGAATGAGGTTGTGATCATGCTGCTTATATGATCCAATAATAGGCTTTCCATGACCGCTTTGAACTGTTCCGGTGGGCAGGCATCCATAGGGGAGCCAGAACAGATAGAATTTATGATTTTCATAAGTTCCTGTTTATTGGGGGTCCTGAGGTTGGTAAACTGGGGTTTAAGGGGGCAAGAATTTAGAGCCTCCACCTTATTTTTATCTGATCTGGTACTACAAGAAAATGTAGCATGAATTTTTTCTACCTTCTCCACAAAGAAGTCAGCTATCTGGTCGCAGATAATGTGTTTTCAGACAGAGGCTCTAACCTTAGTGTGCAATAATGGGCATACTGAACAACTTGTCTTTGACACTCCCACCTTTGGGGTAATTTAGGGAGTACCTTGGTTAGAACACCATAATCCAAAAATCGATTGGGTACACCGCACCGTAACATTTGACTCACCATTCTGCATTACTACCTGCTTCCAAGAGGGTCCAGACATGGGAATACTTCTGCATTGCGCTTTGATACAAAGAACAGAAGACCTTAAACTACCTAAAGAATACCAGGACTGTCAGGATTTTTTAAACCCATAAAAAACACCCAACTGCCACCGCACAGAGATTTTGATTGCTGCATAGATCTCCTCCCAGAAGCAACATTGTCCTGCAGTAGAGTTTATCCGTTGACAGAACCTGAAACTCAATTACTACACAAATATCTGGATGAACTACTAGAGGTAGATTTCATAGCCCTCTCCATGTTGCATGTGTCTTTCCCACTCTTTTTTGTACCCAAGAAGAATGGGTAATTGAGGGCTTGTGTGGATGATAGGGCGGTCAATAAGGGGACTATTAGGAACTGCTATCCTCTCCCATTAATTCTGGAACTACTTGATGAGGTCACAAATTCCACCAATTACACAAAACTATATTGACGGTGAGCTTACCACTTAATTCATGTACGAGAAGCCCATGAATGTAAAACTGCCTTTAGGACTACGTTTGGGTTGTTTGAGTATGCTTTTATGTACTTAGGGCTATGTAATGCTCTGACAGCATTTTAATATTTTATTAACAGGCTAGTTTTTGAGGGAGTTTTTCAATGTTTGTGCAGTCATCTACATAGACGACATTCTGATTTACTCAAACTCAGAACAAAGACATGTGCAGCATGTACATGCCATCTTGCAGCGCCTTAGGGAAAATGCTCTCTCTGCTAAATTGGACAGATGTTCTTTGCATGTACAATCAGTAGAGTTTCTGTAATATCATTTATCTCCACCAGGGATCACTATGGACCCCAAAAAGGTAGAAGCCATTACCAACTGGCCAACTCCAACAAATGTCAAAGAAATTCAACAGATACTTGGCTTCGCCAATTTTTAGCTCCCTTTCATCCCGCACTTTTCGGAGATAGTGGTGCCCATTACAGCTGCAAAAAATGGGCCAATGATTTGCATGGTCCCCAGAAGCCAATCAGGCATTACAACAGTTAAAAACTAAAATCACCACTGCACCCATTTTTCAGCATCCTAATTCAGACTAACCTTATTACATTAAAGCTGATGTTTCAGAGGTAGCCTTATGGTGAAATTTATCACAAAGTACCCAATAACTGGCCACATGCACCCTAGAGCCTTTTATTCCCAAAAATATCTACCAGCAGAGCAAAACTATACGGTGACTGAAAGAGAACTTCTGGCTATCAAACTGGTATTCCCTGAATTAAGGCATTACCTACAGGGGTCTAACCATCCAGCCACAATATTGTCAGATCATAAAAGTCTACAATTCTTCAGCTCTGTCAGGGCTCTCACCCACCATCAAATGCGATGGCTGCATTTCTTTAGTCGGTTCGATTTCATCCTCACCTATCACCCAGGGAAAAAGCAGTCACAGTCTGATGTTCTTTCTAGACTGAGGTATCTCACTCTTCCATTCCACATTAGACTCCCCTACTATTATTCCACCGGATAAAGTTTTCACAGTCAGCGACGGTGACACCTTTATGGCAGCCTTACATGAAGAATATAAATAAAGGCAGAAGAATGGATCAAAACGCATAACCATACTATCACACACAAGCTGTTCCTTCATGTTCAGAAACTATACATCCCAACATTAGAATTAAGACATCAGGTAATTCAATGTAATTCAATGGAATCATGACACAGCATTAGCAGGGTACAACAAACACTCTAAGGCATTGTCTAAAAACCTTCCGGTGAAACAACATGTGGAAGTATATACAAGAATATGTATCTGACTACCCAAGTTGTGCACGACACAAGAACATTCACACTGCGCCTGGCAGCCTTATTACAGGCTCTGCCTAAACCCCCAGTTCCTTGGCACATCATTAGTCTGGATTTTATTACTAACCTTCCAGCAAGCAATACCTTCACTACTATTTTAGTAGTTGTTGATATGTTATCAAAAATGGTACATTTCATTCCCCTCAAAAAGATACCCACCACAGCAGAATTTAGTCAAATATTCATTAACCATATCTATACGTAATTAAAATGCGACCTTTGTGAACATTCTAAAGCACCTGCTAGAAGACAGCCTCATCACGTTAATTATCTGCAGCTGTTCATTGTTGCAAACAATTAGAATGTGACCTTTATGAACGTTCTAAAGCATTCTTATGTAAAAACTGTTCACACTCCCTCCCTCGCTTAGCCTCTTTGCCTGCCATTTACTTGTTTATTTGCTTCCAAGACTCTGTCTTGCCAGATCCCTTGATCCTCCTACTTCAACCTCACTGCAAAGGACGTCCCGCATTAGTCTTGCACCTGGATGGGAAAAAAACACAAGAATATAAAGATAGACGCATTAACAGACTTGATTTTACTACACGCTGAACTCAGTCACAACATTGTGCAGCAAACAAAGGTAACCAGTGTTTTTGATCAACTTGTACTTACTGTTGGCAGGGCTCTGCCAGAGAGGACTTGGGTGAAGCTAACCCCATCCAAATTTGCGTGTAGGTTTCAGGCTGAAATCATACTCACTACAGTTTCAAGAACTGTGATGAAACGTCCTCTACGGACAATCTAAATGAAAACAAAACAACAACAAAACTAAAGGTTGGTTGAGATTCGAAAAGCTTTCGTGAGGTGATACCTTATGCAATAGTTAATACTAAACTAAAGCCTTATTTTTTGTTTGTTTATAGGTACCATATCTGTTGGTACCATTGATCAGACTAGTTTGAATGACTGCTGCAGTGTTGCTATTGAGTAGATGAGCCACAGCATCTTTGACTCTGCATGCTCTCTCCATCCCAAACTCCTTTCCCATAGATTTGTCACTGGAGCAGTATCTCCTTCTGTAAACAGAGGGCAAGTCTCGGAAAGATTCGGGAACTAGTGTCATCGCCCCATTGCAATCACCTGGGATCCAGGTAGATGGCTCATGACAAGAGGGGGATGACAAGCCTTGCAATTGTCTTCTCCTGCCCCTGATGTCCAATACAAAAGCTCTGTATCACTGGGGGACCACCAAAACACAGGTTCTCAATAGATCAGGTGATCTCCTAAGGTGTCAACAGCTGGCTGGGACTCAGCTTGCTTCCTCAAGCCCCCTAGGGTTGAGCACTCCTTCTGTTTCTTACAGAATTCCCCGCTGGTTGGTCTACCCCCACCCTCAACTTGCCATTCAGCAAGTCATTCACACAAGTCTCCCAGGACAGCAATGTAATTCCCAATAGACTCCGGGGTAGCATCCGGGGGGGCCCATAAACCTAGACTGTAGGAGGTTTGGGGCTAGTTTCCCATGCCCTCTTTCCTTCCCTGTCTTGTCAGCTGCCTGGGTCCTTTTGTCAGACTTCCGGTTTCTTTGTTGTCTCTCCTGGGCAGCCATGCACCTGTGTGGCCAGGATCACCCTCTCAGGCAACCCTAGCATTGGTAGGTGAGATGTAAGCTCCACTTCTTTCCAGATAGTGTGCTCCAAATCATTGCCTAATAGACAATCTACAAAAATACCAGGGCTCACAGCTGTTTTTAACGAACCTGAAACACCGCCCCCACTCAAAGGGAGCCTGGTCCACTGGGTAGTAACTCTCCCAGTTAATCACTATTACTACCTGATGGAATGTATTGGGCATTACCTTCTCTGAGACCACATTATGATACCTTAATGGCTCCTGTGTAGGCCAGGGTGTAATTCCACTGGTGGAATCAGAGGAATGTTGGTAATTCTGCCGCTGCTTTGGCAGTATTGAAAATGATTCAATGGTTTTTAAAGTTTAGAAACCACTGCATACCAACTGGCACCCATACTCTGCAGTGATTAAAAGTTTTAATCACTGCAGAGTATGCAGGGCGAGTGATATTTCCTGCTCTATTTTTGTAGCACATCGTTGCATTTATTTTTAGGCTTGAGGGTCAATTTTGTCCTAATAAAATAAAATACCACCAAATGCCCACTCCCCCCCCTGGGGAACTCCGCAGAATCTCATGGAATTGTAATGGAATTCCTTGGAATCAAACTTTGTGGATTCTGCCCACCCCTACTCCTGTGACCCTCAGAGTCTCCATCATCTGCCAATTGATGGTGACCCACTAAGTGTACTTGGAAGTATTATTAGGCGTGTGGGCTTTGGTCACCATTTCCTTGTCACCTACAGACACTAAGGTAACCTCTGTTCTCTCCTCCACACTAATGTAGGCAATCTCCTCCTCAAATGCTACATTGGCCAACCCCTGAATCTGCCAACCAGTGGTGGGGTGACACTTGTCACTTTCACATGCCCATACTTAAAGCACCCTGACACTAGGAGATAAACCTACCTGTCTTCTTATCAAAGAGGCCATTGTTGTTGTGGTCAGATTGGGGCTGGATTCTATTACACTGTGAATTATTTGGAGTTCCTTGAAAGTACTCTCTGTTCCTCTTTCTTCTGGTGCGGACCCCGTTCATCCATTTAGGAATCCCCCAGATGACTTTTTGGACACTTTGTTGCTGACCCAGATGTCTGCTTTCTTAGCAAGCTACCTGGAGTCAGTGAACTTACTGTCAACCAGGTGTTGCCACAGCTCTGTAAATAAGGTATTGAGCATGTGCTCCCTCAAAAGCACAACACAAGAAAAATCCCACACCAATTTAGAAAAGTAGATTATATTTTATTTAATAATTTAGCACCAAAATTACAAAAGTTCAATCAGAACAACCGGAGTTATGATTTTTTAAAGTTTAAGGTGAAGAATAGTGACTAAAAGATCAAAGCACCAATGTGAAAATATAAGCGCACAAGACTGGAGCAAAGGGGAAAGTTATGGCCAACTGCGATGTTGCGGGGTTCAGATACACAAAGTGGATTGGGCTCAGTCTCCACATACCTTCGGACTATGAAAATATGTTGTGAAAACATTTCTAAGAAAGTAAAGTTCAGCAGGGCGAGGTAGCCGGTGGTGTCCGAGGAGGAAGCGTAGTCGTCAGGGAGCCACACGATGAAGTCGCTGTGAAGATTTTTACATTTGGATTTAGTGCCTGATTAGGATCTTGTCTGATGGGATACTCCATCACAAACCTGACAGATATCCTGTCTGCTATATTACAAAATCCATTAAATCCTATGGAATTTGTAATATGGCGGACAGGATCTCCATCACGTTTGTGACAGAGTAACCCATCCACCAAGATCGTAATCAGGCCCTAAGTCTCTCTCAAAATTTCCAGTGGGTCGAAGCTGCAGGCTGTAGCCGACGAGGACTCCACAAGACTGAATACCCTTCTGGACATGAGCCACTTAATAGAATTTGCTGCTGCAAAGAAGAATGTAGTGGGAGCAACTGTGAAGTCAGGCTTGCCAGTAATTCTCCCGAAACGTATCGGTGAGCAGGTAGGTCCTAGTCTTCTCTCGGTTCTCTGGGCACTTTTTGGCTGAACATTTTCCAGGTCCCAATTTTTGGATATTGGCCATCTGTTCACCTTGAGCACCACTTCCAAGGTTTCAGCACTTGAGAAGCACCACTTGGAGTGTAGGGACTCATTCAAGCGAGGTCCATGTGCGGGTTCAAGATGGTTGAATGGTTGATTCATTTCTATCACTAATGCGCTGATCAACTAGCCCTAGGTGTCACTTTGGAAGTCTTGGGTTCAAGCAAAGAAGCATGTCTCAACAGCCTGACAATTGTACTCCTGTGGTTGCTTTGGCACCAGAAGAAAGTTTGGAAAATCTTGAAAACGTTTCCTCCAGAGCTTAGTGGTACCCACTGGAAAAGGTATCCGACCAGCAAGTCCACAATGTCAGTTTGGATTTCAGCTCTTTCACATGCAGAGCACTCTGCACCTACGAAAATATGACTAGGTACCCTTCTGAGTTGGGTCTTAGAACATTATCAGCGAGAAAATTTAAAGACTATAGAAGGAACACCTAGTCTCAGGTAGCCAGCCTTCAGTTCCAGGGAGGTGGTTACACTTTCAGCTGTGCCCCTTGTAGAGAGGATTTTTCTTCTCAATTTATTTTTCACATTCGTTCTTTGAAAATGCATGTCTACAGTTCTTGTTATAGAATTTTTATAATTTAGTCTTATTTTCTCATACAATTTTATCTTTATTTTAAAATTGGTCATGAAATTTTATTTTGTTCATGACTTTTCAACTGTTTATGCACTGCTTAAATCTGAGGAAAACAATACCTAGGCAGTATTTCAAAAATATCAGACAATGTTATAAAGACCAACACTGGCAGCAGAACAGTTTCTAAGTAGTAACAAAATTTATTACATTCACATAAAAAAATACATGTCGACACACAACTTATTCACTCATGTTCACGTAATTTTTATGTATGTGTACTTTCTCAGGAAGGTATATTTTTAATTATTGATGCTATATACATGTATTTTTTTATGTGAATGTAATACATTTTGTTACTACTTAGAAACTGTTCTGCTGCCAGTGTTGGTCTTTATAACATTGTCTGATATTTTTGAAATACTGCCTAGGTATTGTTTTCCTCAGATTTATTCCCTGACCTAGGGGTTGATTGGCACTTGCTCTAACAGGGAACCCTTGTTGTTTACAAGTTATGCACTGCTTAAATACTTAGCAAATTACCTTTGAATTAAGCCTGACTGCTTTGTGTCACATTACCAGTAATTGCGCAGAGCTTTTTTATTTTTATTTAATTAATGTTACATCTAGCAAGTGGTGGTGTTATTATTTTGAGGTAGACAACTGTCCTCCCCAAATAATAATCCACTTTTCTGCACTGATGAACTGTTTCCTGTTAAAATGATCTTGATCTTCCATGCCTTGGTTGACTTCAAGGCTAAGACAAATGAAGGCCTCATTCAAACAAGAAGAGTACTGCTGGCACAAAAAATATGTCTCAAATTTTAAGATCAATTATCATCTTATGCTCAGAGCTTATAAATGGGCCATATTCAAGGCCTGTCTGCAGAGACCTGATTTACACACATGAAATGCTTTCCATTTCTAAAGAGCTGAAGAATACACTCTAATAAACCAATGTAACCCATTCCTTACACCTTTATGATTATCAATCAGCTGTTTCAAACAGTTACATTGACTGATTAACTAGTTTTAACTCCTGCCTTTTTTGTTTCTTTTCCCCATATGTTATTTAATAATATATTTGCTCTAAATTTAGTTTGGCAGAATAGAAATGCCCCACTCATGTCCATTTCTGTAACCATGTCTGGCAAGATGGGGTTTGATCCAAAAGGGGCTGGGCACAGGGGCAGGCTTTTGCAAGGCCCTCTTTTCAACTGCTGTTGCACAAAGCTGAATGCTGTACATCCCAAGGAGGCTGGGAGATGGGCTGTCACTGGCCAGGCTCCGGGGACAATTCCTGCTGTACATGACCAATGGCTGAACGGCACACTCTGCACCCTTTCCCATGCTTCACCAGCCATGTCTGTGCACAATGTGCTATAATCAGATGGATATGTAGGCCTAAGTTTACACTGACACATACAGATATAGCAGAATAAAGAGTAGGTCATTCATTCCTACACTAGTTCACCTGTACATACTAGGAAGTAGTCAAGTAGTGACTCTCTCACAGGTCATTTACAGGAGGGCTGAGAGAAGTGTGATATGGCTTTGGATTCAGCTGACAGATGAAATATGCACACACAAAATGATTTCAGTGCATGAATAGAGAACTCTCTAAAAACCAACTATGGGAGTAAAATCCGTTCCGCTCGCGGAATTTGAGGATTTTTGGCAATTTCGCGGTCCCCGAATCGTGCGAATTTGCCCAAAAATCCGCAATTCGCAAGCTGGCGGATTTTTTTGCTTGGTCGCGCTTGAAAAATACAATATCGCGCGCGCTGCGTTGACTTACCGTGATTCTGAGTTCTCTAAGTTGTTTTTCTCCTGGTTTGCGTGTGCTGCGCCATTTTAGATCTTGCTGCGTGATCGCGCAAGAGTTTTTCGACCGCTAGTACGTCATCGTGGCCCGCCATCTTGCACAGAGAGAGTATGACAAAGCGAGTACGTCATAAGGGCCCGCGATCACGCATCGCGGGAGTAAACAATTGCAAACACGTATATGCGGCGTGCAGCTGACTTCCGGCGGGAGATTTGAACAGCTCGCTTTCCCAAACTTGCAAAAATTGCAATTCTTCACAAGAAATCCCCTGCAGGCAGAATAAACCTTCTGAAAATGATGATTTTGATCAGAATAACTCCTCAGATTGACATTTGGCTGCACTTTTTTGTGCAAGGAGTCCATTTTGGGGGGGGGGGGAGGATGGAAGTACCCCAGAGTCTCCAACTTCCTGTTCCTGTCCAGCAGGCTCCTCCCAGTGCTTTGTCCATGTTCTGGTCACTTTTCATTTGGATCTGGAGCTGGAAAGATTACTTTTTGTGGCTGCTGCTGGATATTTGTATTTGAGGACTTTTTGGACTTTGGAGTTTGGATCACTTTTGGATGTGAGATTTTACAAGTAAGTTGGTGTTGTTTGTTTGGGGCATTGCAGTTGCTGCAACTACAATTTTAAAACTTTTTCACAACTTTAAAAAAAATATATTGTGGGTAGCCTCAGTATCCAGTAGGCCCAGGGTTAGTCATGGGTGCATGATACAACTGTTTCTGTGAGTTTGGTTGAACTTAAATCTCATTTATGTCATGGAATTTTAGCTCACTGTTATATGTGCAATTTATTTTTAATTTTGGGGTGCCTGTAAGCCACACTAGCCAGTAGGCCAAGGGGTACTGAGTGGTGCATGAACCAAGTCTTTCTGTGGGGTGTCTTGAATTTAAACATCATTGAGGGCATGGATGGCATTGGATTGGGGTGATTTTTGTGTGTTTTTTTACTTTTTGGGGTGTTGTTGGGACCTGGCCATGTGGGTGGGGGGCATTTCGAGGCCTGGTACAGGCAGGGCTTGGCCTTTTGGTGGGGGTGAAGGGGCCATTTTGATGCCAGGCAGTGTGCTCAGGCCTGCACCCAGTTTGCCTTGCTTTCATCCATTATGCCCAGGGGTACTCAGTGGTGCATGGGCCAAGTCTTTCTGTGGTGTGTCTTGAATTTAAACATCATTGAGGGCATGGATGGCATTGGATTGGGGTGTTTTTTAGTTTTTTTCGACTTTTTGGTGGGTTGTTGGGGCCTGGCCATGTGAGTGGGGGGCATTTTGAGGCCTGGCACAGGCAGGGCCTGGCCATGTGGTGGGGGTCAAGGGGCCATTTTGAAGCCAGACAGTGTGCTCAGGCCTGCACCCAGTTTGCCTTGCTTTCATCCATTATGCCCAGGGGTACTCAGTGGTGCATGGGCAAAGTCTTTCTGTGGGGTGTCTCTTCTATTAATGCAAACATCCATTTTTGATTAGAATTGCAATTTTTATTTTGGGTCTTTCCGTTTTTGGGTGTGTTGTAAAAATAAATGCCTAGTTGCAAATATCAATTGAAGCACCACCTATGCAACATTTACTTAACTGATGTTCCTCTGGCTTCCTTTGCTTTTAGGTGCACAAGAGAACAACAAATCAGTCATCGTTCATCATCAGTGCCAGGAAGAAGTCCTGCTGCAGTTTGTTCAGCACAACATCACATGACGTCACGTGTGGCCACAACAACTCTGCAACTTGTGCAACTGCGGCCTGCTGTTCTGACATCTGAAGAAGATGTAAATGTAAATGTAAATTGATACTTGTATAGCGCACTACTCACCCGCAAGGGTCTCAAGGCGCTTGTACGAATACCGCTGTGGAACCCATCCTGGCTTTCCCTGTGAGGTGTCCACTCCTGGGCACCCCCAAGGTGGAGGCCAGGCATCCTTAGCGTTGTGGGGGCCGTTGTGGAGATTAAGCAAGCTATTACCCAGAGTTGCAGAGTGGGACTCCATGATTGGAATAGGTACAGAGGCGAGCATTATCAGGTCCGTGGAATTTTTGAGCCCAAGACCCCCCGAGGCGGGGAATTGAACCCTGGTCCCGGGCTAGACCTCTGCATCCTGGTCTGCCGCTCTAACCATTGAGCCACACTTCTCCACCAAGATGGGCCAAAAGAAAGGTGGCCGTAGCTCCTCCACCAAGAAAATTCCCAGTGCCACTGCCAGTAAGAAGGAGCAGAAGAAGCAAGTGGCGCCACTTACCAAGGAGACTGGTGTGCCTACAGACACTTTTTTGGGGGGGAAAAAAACTACTAGCCAGAAACCGGTCCTATGATGCTTGATTTCGGTCCAGGAAATACATGGCTTGGCAGTTCGGGCTGGACTGTTCCCATGAGGCACAGGGTCAAGACTGATTTGCATACGGCCATGTCTGAACTGGGATGGCTTGGTGAGCAAAATAACGATGGATTAAACCCAGATCTGTGACTGGGGGTGAATGTTTTGCCATTGTGCAACATTCCGTCCATCATCTTGTGTGTTTTGCTGTTCACCCTATGTGGGAAGGGTATGCCCAGACGTGGGTCCCTTGCTCACTAAGCCACTGGAGTCAAGCTATCCTGGCTGAAGACGGCTGATAGCCAGAAACCGGTCCTAGGATGCTTGATTCCGGTCCAGGAAAGACATGGCTTGGCAGTTCGGGCTGGACTGATCCCATGAGACACAGGGTCAAGACTGATTTGCATACGGCCATGTCTGAACTGGGGTGGCTTGGTGAGAAAAATAACGGTGGATTAAACCTAGATCTGTGACTGGGGGTGAATGTTTTGCCATTGTGCAACATTTCGTCCATCTTCTTGTGTGTTTTGACAAAAAAACTACGCCTGCAGCAGCGGGGACCGCCGGGGACCAAGCTGGGATCAGCACCTCCGCTTCATTGGGCTCAGTGCCACCATGCCAAGTTAGGTCCAAGGCCATGAGTGCTGCAGAGGCAGCCACTTTAATTGTTCAATCACCATCGACCAGTGATGTTGGCTCATCGCAAGAAAGTAGCATCCAATCAACGCAGGGTGTAACTCCTCTGACGAGTGTTCAACAACCACAGGTGCAACGACAACCACAGGTGCAACTAGTACAAGCGCAAGTACATGCGCAAGGAGAGGCGCAAGTGGAGGTGCAAGTGGAGGCACAAGTGGAGGCGCAAGTGGAGGTACAAGGAGAGGCGCAAGGAGAGGCGCAAGGAGAGGCGCAACTAGAGGCGCATGAAGCGGCACAACCGCCCACAATGCTTGTTCCCCCAGAAGTAGGGGCAGATCAGGAAATCGAGATTGTAGCTATGGCGGTCTTCAGGATGTGCGTTGCATCAGCATGGATAGATCCGCTACCTCCATCATTCTCGGAATGGAGAGCTCGACTGCTTGCGACCTGCAGCCTGGAGGTTGCAATCTATAGAAATAAAGGGAGGGACAAGCGGAATCGGGGTATGAAGATCTGGGCACCACTTTTAGCTTGGATACAAGATGTTTAACTACTGAAATAACATGCATGGGCCAACCGCTGAAATTGTGATTTTTTTTTTCCTCTCAATTGTATTATGTTTTTTCGATCTTAAGATTGTCTATGCACTACATTACTGTTTATGTTGTAATAATAAGTGATGGATACCTGTTCTCCGGGGGTGGGGTGGGTGGGTGGGGAGATGTATATTATTAACTTGAAAATGAAATAAAAACTGTTAAAAGAAAAAAAGGAAATCGAGATTGAAGCAGAGGTATCATCTGAGGAAGCCACTCCTCTTGATGATGATCCATTATCTTCCAGATCCCCAGAAAGAAAAAGGTCAAGAAGGGCTACTACAAGTTCTTCTTCAAGCCCCCTTCCTTCTGATGATCTTGATGTTGAATGGAACCCACCAATGCAGTCTGAGAGTGAGGCACGCCATGAGCCGACAAAGGTAGCTAAGCCGAAAAGGAAGGTTCACGCAAGGCTTCGACTTATGGGTGATGACGACGAACAAGAAGTGTTGTATTCTGCTGCTGATGAACAGTCTGACGAAGACCCTGTCATCACAGGCATCACTCCAGGCCCAGCGGGCATACAGCAGACAGACATTTTTACCCTATCCCGAATTGCTGCTGAGCGTGATGTGGGCGGCGTGGCACTGGTACCACCACCAATGCAGTTAACTACTACACCAACACGACCTACAGCTTCCATATTTTCCCATCAGAAGGGCCGGTAGGGACCTCCATCCAGCTCGACCTCCATTACCTCATGTAGTGGTGCTGTAAGTGCACAACAGAGTCAAATTCAGCCACGCCCATCCTCCACTTCATCTGGCATTGAAAGTAGCACCTCCAGCACCAGCAGTCATCTCCAGTTCCCAGTTTGGGACTTTTTTAGTGTAAGGCGGAAAACATGGTTGTTTGTTCGATTTGTAAAGCTGTAGTTAGTCGGGGTAAGCTTGGTACCAACTATGGTACCAAAGGCAGAGAGGTCATCTCCAAAAACACCACACTATTATTTGGGATGCGCACATGAGGAAGATCCGGGAAACCACACGTACAACAAATCCAAATGTATCCATTCATATTGCATCTGATGATGACGAGGGGCTGTTCGTGCAGGGGGCAGTGAAGAAGCGACAGACATTTTTTCTGGTACACCCAGTACCCCTGGCAGCAGCACTGCAGTGGTAGCGCCCACACCCTCTACCCCAGCAACATGTATTGGGCACACTAAGAGACTAGGAGAGACACCAATGCGAAAAAGTACATCAATCAGCCTAACTGGGTTGAAGAAGTCTGGATCATCATCATCACATATGAAAACGGTCAAGACCTCCATTAAAAGAATGTTTTGGTCGGAGGCGCCATTTGAACGCAACCAACCAACAGCACGTCTGAATAACGCAAAGCTGGCTAAAATGCTAGCGCTGGACCTTCTCCCTTTTTCTTTTGTGGAAGGGGTGGGTTTTCTAGAATTTGTGGCAAAAGTCTGCCCTAAATGGAAGGTTCCTAGCCGGTCCTATTTTGCCAGAGTTACGGTTCCAGCACAACATGAAGATGTGCTGGAAGTGATTGGGTCAGCTTTGCAGAAGAGTGCTGTTCACACTATCCACCTGACAACAGACATGTGGACCAGTTGCCAAGCTGTGGATTACATGTGCATCACTGCACACTGGGTCTCTTTTGCAGGGGTTAGAGAAAAGATGTCTACAGGTGTTGACCCTACCACAATTTTTCAAGCGAGTCGGAAACATGCAACAGTAGCCATGTTTGCCATGTAGAAATCTCATACTGCATTAAACATTTTGGATGAGTTTAAGAGTAAGGTCTCTAAATGGCTGGTGCCAAGAAGTCGCATGATTGGTTATGTTTCCACAGAGAAAGGCAGTATAATAGTTAAGGCCATGCATGATGGTGGCTACTTCAGAGTGCCGTGTTTGGTGCACTGCATTAACATTGTTGTGCAAGATTTCTTGAAAAGAGAAAACACAGTCAACAAGTTACTGACCACCTGCCAAAGAGGACTGCACACATTTCAGCCATTCTTTTAAGGCCCGGAAGGAGATGAGGATCATTCAACGTAGCTGTGGAGTGCCAGTGAAAGGACTCAAGGCAACACGTTGGAACTCAACCTTCTACATACTTGAACGTCTGTTTGAGGAGTACAAGGTAATCAATGAGTATGTCAATAGCATTAACATACGGACTGCTCCCATGAAAGACATGAGGCTAAAGCCGGAGGAATGGAACCTAGTTCAAAGCCTGACAGACATGATGCGTCCTTTTGAGGTCTTCACCGTGAAGTCAGCAGGGAGGATTGTAGTTTGGGCAAAGCTATCCCATTGTTGTTCATGCTAGAGCAACAACTGAAGGCGGTGTCTTCAACGTTCAAGCTGATGTTCACAAACAAGACGCATATCGGTTGGCGGAGAGCTTATAGGCGGAAGCTGCCTACTTGTCAATGAAAGTCTTAGAAAAATACATTCAGAACAGCATTACAATTGTGCCACTTATCTGGATCCACGGTACAAAAAGGCACTGACCAGCAAAGTATTCATTCCTTTTGATGAAGAAGATGTTTCAAAGAACAAACATTGGCTAGCTGTGTCAGCCACTCAGTTCGAAAAAGAGCGGCAGGAAATTGAAGGAAACACCACAAGTACTACTGAAGCAGCAGGCCATCCGGTGTCAAGGTCCACTTCTGTGGCCGAAGGCAGTCACTTTCCCTCACAGCCATTACCGACAGCAGCAACAGTATCCTCGTCATCATTACCTGCACCAGGCCTAGCCATAATATTGTCGGAAGCGGATTGGATAACTCGGCAAGGGTTTGCTCGCTCCAGTGTTTATGCAAAGGAAACACATGGTACGCAAAGTGGAGCACCACCCAGGGAGGCCCTTGAGTGGATGATGCAGGCCTATCTGGATGACCCAACAGAGGTCTACATTGATCGTGGCCCATTGGTGTATTGGTATGGGAAAAGGCCTCACTAGCCCCTGCTCAGCAGGCTGGCTATAAATTATTTGTCTTGCCCACTCGCAAGCATGTCTTCGGAACGAGTTTTCAGTGCTGCTGGTGCCATTGTCACTTCAAAAGGTCCTGCCTCTTGCCCAAAAATGTGGAGAGGTTAACAATGATCAAAATGAATCAGCACTTCCTACCACCAGATTACAAAATACGTGAATCCACGCAGGAAGAAGAGGACACCGACTTAGGTGACGGACGTTCTTCTCTGTTAGCTGTCCTACTCTCGTCTCAATTCACAGAGTTTGAGGCTGACCTACTCCATGTTCAATTCACAGAGTTTGAGGACAAGCTCTACTTCCCTGACAACGAGGCTTGAAAAACTTACTTTTTGTTTTCATCCTTTTTGACTTTTACTTCTGTGTGTCTTTCTTTGATTTGCAACTTTTAGCACAACAAAACTTTAATCACAACAAATCCATCAGCAGCACTGTCTTCGTCTTATTTTCCATATTGAAGGTGCCGCTGCCTGCATTCCTGAAGTTCACAACTCAGTCATGCTCCTCTATCCTCCTCCTCCAGACTCCCCCTATCCATTTCCCTCAAGGCAGATGGCCGGATTACGCAGAATCTAGAAACTGTCGCTTCAGTCCGTACACGAGTCCCCTCAAAAGAAGTGGGACTGGAATGACTCACTATGCTGACTGGACCTTCTGAAATTGACACGAGAGGCTGCCCTGTGGCCCTTCACTTAAATAAGATGATGACAAGTGGAACAGGTAATGAATGATGAGATAACATGCAGTGGTGGACAACAATGGCTGTCTGGCTCTAATGAAAGCAATTGTTGTTTGTTGGTTGTGCATGAAGTGAATCCTATCTGTGTTCTGTTATTATTATTTAATCTTTTACACACTAAATGTAACTCAAGTGTACTCTGTTACCTTGTGTAATACAAATTGTACTTCTACTGCAGGGGCCAGCCACTACGTTGCATTTTTCAGTATGGAAAAGGTCCTTGGACTCAGTGTGTAGACAACATTGAGCTTGCCAATAACATACCATGATGATGATGAGTCTTGATGATTAAAGTTACATATTATTTGTATTCTTTACACAGTCACTCACTGGGATGGATGGATCATCATCATTGTCGGTTTACGGAAGAAATATGGCCGTTTTGTGAGTGGCAAACAACAGGTAAACAAGTCAACAACAACCACAGCGACCTACATATCTGTCTAGTCGTGGTATGGGAGTGGTTGAGCCAGTGTAGTGTTGGCCAGAGACCAGACAGCAGTTCATGTAAAATTGTGGCTATGTGGCTTGCTGCATAAAATTAGATATGCTTTGTCTGTCTGTGTCAAAGAGGTATGCTACATCATCAGGGTGGTTCACTCAGTGGTGCCTGCCTTGACCGTCTGCATGGCCCTGGCCTGCTGTGTGCAATTACTATCCTTGAAAAGGAGACTCAGAGTACGCACTTTAGAATTGATGCCTGTATGTAATACTGTCGACTCTGAAAGTGTTATTTTTGCACTACACACCGTACCTTCTATTTTTTCTCAGTGCTGTTTTAATATCCCTTCCTGTTTTTCCATCAACAATTGCAGGCCGGCTTTTACCTTGTGCCATGGGAACAGCATCAATCCGCAATTCCACATCCGCCAGGCAGGCAGTGGACAGTGTGTCTCGTCACCAAGATTGATCGACGGAGTGTCAGATGGAATGGAGGACTACCGCGAATTAGAGGAATGGCTGGATGCATGCAACTTCCCAAATTGAACAGGACTTCTATGAGTGCGACTCTCTGCTTCAAATTCATCCCTACAGCTATTTCATAACTTTCTTTGCTATTTTTAAAACTAATGTGATGTACTACTAAGTCATTCTCTCTCTGAGTGAAATTGAGTAATTACAGCAGCCCTGTACTGTCTAATAGTTTAATACTACTTAGTAAGTTGTAGTTAGTACTACTTTTCAGTAACCGAACCATCCATTTAGCAAACAACTTCATGCATGCACTTCCTCGATGTCCCTTAAATGATTTATGGATATCTTTGGATCCAAAGATTTGTTTTTCTTCATTTGTTGTTTGTACATGCTGTGTTTTTTTCCCTCTCTCCACAAAACTTTCCCAAGAAACCCCATACCCATCCAATTTTCAAACCCTAACCCTCTTCCCCCGGGCTGTGTGGTTTTCATTGGGGTGTGACTAAATGACAGCAATAATTCCACACACTTACTGGGGAGGATAAGGTGCAAGCAACCTCCTCAAAACAATTTTAAGGCAGCTAGATGAATCCTAGGATATTGTAATTCTGCTTCAAAAAACACCAATGAGTAACTATTTAAAAATCAATTCTGATTTTCATGCCCACCATCGATTGGATCCATCGTCAACATCATCCTCCTACATGTCAAGACTTGTTACGTTGCTGTGTCACTGTTCTTGTTGTAGCCATAATCATCCATGCAAAATTTGTTTTCCCATACTTATCTTCAGCATTGCTTAGGCTACAAATATACTGTTCCTTCTAATACTCCTCCCAATGTCTCATTTTTTTCCTTTGTTTTTCATATGCTGCTACTGCTAGTGTGGTACCACTACGACTACCACCGGTACCACTCCTACTACCGCCACAACAATGGAATTTCTGTCCTTGATGGATGGGCAACCGTTATCGCCATTTGCCATGCAGCCAGTGCTGTGCCTAGCTCTATTCTCAAACACGAATCACAGGTAAGATAAGCATTTTGGGGAGGTAGAATAATGGGCTAGGACTCGGAGGAGAGGAGAGACTACTAGTAGGCCAATTGAATTCACTAACTCTGTTAGTGGCAATGTTGTACATTTTTGGACGTTTTAGATAATTCATGCTGGTAAGTTTGAGGAAACCAAACGTGCAGTAATCCCCGCCCACCACCCCACAAAATAATATGAATGCGTACACTATGTTGAAGTATGTAAAATAAATAAATATATATTTTACCCTAACAAAAATAAAGTTGTCCATAGACCCAAACCACCCCCCTACCTAACCCCAACAATTGTCCATTTCAAATGTCCCACAAAAACAACCCTCAGAAATATAATCCCCAACTCCCAATTTCCACCCTCCCAACAGTCTTTAAAAAAGGGGCAAGGGACACAGTCACTTCCGGCGGTGTCCTGTGGACAGGTGGTCCCGGAGCTGGTGCCGCTGCTTCTCCACCGTGCGTTCCAGGTAGTCCACTCGGCGACATAGCTGGCGCAGGCGTGCCATCCAGGCTCTGGGGGGGGGAGCTGCTGGTGTTCTTGCAGCTGAGCGGCGGGAGGCTGTTGGACCACGGCGCCGTGCTGGAGGCTGCTGGCTGGTAGACCCGGGGACACTAGAGGAGGATGCAGCTTTTGCCGCCTCCTTCTTCTGTTCCCGAGCCCACAGCCGGCGATATTCGGCACAAATGGCCTCCAGCTTGCGCGCCCTGGCCCGGACAGCCATCTTCTTTCGGGTGAGCTTTTGTGAAGCATCTATATGAAAAGAAAGAAAAATACTGTAACCAATAGTCTTTAACAATAACACAAATAATTCAACAGAAAGTTGTCTCACAGTAACACTAGCAACTTGCAAGCACAGTATAACATTTTGGCATGTATCTTTCCGCCGTCTTTTTAGGCCTGTAACATTAGTGGGAGTTTCAGGAATTCTACTAGCAGCACTATGGACTCACTACATAGTCAGAGATTCAGAGAGTACACCAGTCTTCTTCTTTTTTTCTCTAGTTTTACTTGTACGGGAACTTGTGGTAGCCGGCATAATGCCAGCTCAGTCAGCTTGCACCCAAGAAAAACAGACACAAGCCATGATGATGACGCAGACTCGCATTACTTTAAGCAGTACATGCAGGTGGGGATAGGGAAGCTCTTAATTTTCTATATATAGGGGTGGCACTGGCCATACTCAGTTACATCAAGGGCTACTGCTCAATGTAATTTATAGTTCGCACTGCCACCCCGGCAGTACTACAAAAGGAAAATTAAGATTATTCATTTCTGATCATGTATCCAGCCGATCACATGATCTTTGCTTATATGATGGATGACTTTAGGTGCTTTGTTGTGATAGATTGAGTGAACAACAGCGATAGTCCGCCCATGCTTGACACAGCTGAAAGAAAATTATTAACATAGGGAGTGAGTGTGGTACCCATAATTGCCGGAGGAAAGGACTTGACTTGATATAATGTCAACTATACAATACATACACAACATATGCTGTGCTTGCAAAGTAAACTACTGTACTGTTAGTCAAGGGAGAATTTCTGAACAATCACAACTTCTAGTATTTGGATTTCCTCTGCTTTGCTACTTTGGCACGGACATGCTGTTCAAACAAAGTAACACTCTTCATCCACTGAGCGTCTGCTCTACATACACCTCTGCTATTTATGAGGAAGAAGATACCATCCATGCTTCCAAAGTGAACATCTATCATTCTTCTTAATGTCTCAACTGTACCAACTTTACTTTTTCTCAACAACCAACTAACACCCTTTTCATTTTATTTGGTAAACCACCGTCTTGACTTGCATTTCACTTTCACCCAAATGATATATTGCAATGCACACCACACATGCATTTTCTGATTCTCCCACACAGGCAGTCATCTTTTCTTTCTCTCCAACCATCCTTGCTTCAAGCAGCCAAGCATCTGATTCCTTCCTATCAGCAACCTCTGCATGCATTCAAAAACACGTATAATTCTTTACAGTCATAAATGTTAATCTGATCTGACTTGGCTTCATGATAAAAGTTTCACAGCTGAGTTGAAGTGAAATAGAGGGGGCCATTGCTTACTCGAGAACTACCGCCGCTAATGCTATGGCTAAGTCAAGGGTGACTGTCTTCTCCGTGATTGGCAAAAATGTAGTTCTAAATTTGTAACTGTTCATAACAGTAAGGTGTACTTCTACTAGTGTACTGCCTACTGTACAGTACATCATACAACCCTTTGCGAGCCTACTCTAAAATGTCAATAAGTAAGGAGTATAATAACTTACCACCGTCCGCCGCTGCTGAGCCATCCCCCTCAGCTCCTCCTGGTGGCACTTGTGGTGCCGCCGCATCTGCCCCTGGAGTGGACCCCTCCGTGCCGCATCCGATGTTGTGATGACGCCTAGAAAAAAAACATGTCATATTTTTAGATGCTACACACCACCCCCTATTTCGTCTCGTAATGGAAGAGAAAATGTTAAGTTATAACACTTAAACAATTTTTAATTATTGGGACTGAAAAAAAGTCACGGTTTTGGGGAGGGTGTTAAATTATATGCTTAGCCATAACATGCTACACTTTTTGGCACAACTGATGAATGCTCGCTTTTTAACGTGCAACATTTCTCTAATTACAGACAGGACCACCTACTCCTCATCACCACCAGGAAGACTTGAAGTTCCAACAAGGTGAGGGCTCCCGAGTCCCGCACAGTTACTTCTGTTCTCACTGAGGTATGTGGAAAGTCGAACTGCACCTATCATCAACAATGTCCTATTTCTCTTGTCCATACTTCTGTATGTGCAGAATAGTCCCTGAAACACTAACGGTATGGTATATGCTACTATCCAATCAAAAAGCCAACTACTAGCTTATTCTTGGTGGACATTGACATTTTGTTGTTGGAAATTGTCAAAGCACTAACATTAAGAAGACTGGAATAGACAGCAAGGCCAACCCAGAGGACTGTACTCAGTGCCTCTAGAGCTATTGCTGGATCAGAGTTTTGTTTAACACCGTTTGCCAACTGGGCAAGCTTAGCTACCTACACAGACCGACTCATAATAATAGTAAATAGTAGTAGCACAGAGAGTGATGGTAGAGAGGCAGGATAAGAATGTAGAAACAGTCTACAAGAAGATCAAAGACTATTTTGTAAAAAATAGAATTAGGAAACAGTTTGGAATGAATAGGAGCTGTAAACGTTAGGGAAGTATAATTATATTAACAACAAAACAACTTACTGGGGACAGCAGAAGAGCCTGCAGAGGACCGTTCCTGCCCACTTTGTTCCGCCGGAGTCTCAGTAGTCTTCTTGCCCCTGGGAGGTGCTGATGATCATGAAATAAACACAAACATGGATGATTGTGTTTTTTAAAATATTTGATTTCTTTGACCACAATCAAAAATTATATCGGGGACACAAATTACCAACAATTGCACTACATGTATTGATTGACCTATCAGATCTGGTCAACTAGGATAGATAGTACAGTATTGCTTAGAAAGTTATGTAAATCACTAACTAAACCAACAACAAAAAGGTTCTACTACGACTGCCAGCACTCACCAGCACACGACGTGACAGACACAGTCCGTCATCATGATTGCGGACCACTAAAAAATGTCCTACTACTAAATAACAAGTCATATACTCAACCTATCAATCCACCACTATCGCTTCTTAGTGCTAGCAGGAGTAGAAAGGAAGGACTGGACTTGAGTCTCTAGTCTCTCGAGCATTACGCACTTCTGCTCAAATGAACACAAAGTTGCAAACAAGGAAGCATTGTAGCAACGCCACTGAGCAGGCGAACGAGCACCTGCAATCACAGAAGCTATTTAAACATTCATTTACCTGCAATGTAATCGAATCAGCAGCATTCTTGCTCTTCGGGAAAAACATATATTAGCAATATAACACAGAGCAGAAGAAAACAAAGTAGTTATTAAATAGCTACTCACCAAGGCCAGGGATCTCCACGCCTAGCAGGTGAAGCAGGTCCTGCTCCCGGTCGAGGAGGTCAGCCCACCGGTGTGTCACTTGGTCATAGGTGTGCCTGACCCCTGACTCCCTACGCATGGCCCGGCACACCTTATCCCACAGCTGGCGACGCTCCCGTGGGCCATACCCTTTACCGGGCCTGCCCCCTGCTGCCACAGTCTTGGGGGGGTGGGGCTGGACGTAGAAAATCAGTGTGGCCACCTCCACCGTGCTGAAAATCTCCCTGGCCACTACATCCTCCCCCTTTAATCGCCCGCAAGGGAGCTGGCTAGGGGGTGCGGGAACCTTCCCCTTGCTCTTCCTGGCTCCCTTTGCCATGGTCCTGGACAGGAAAGTTAAATAAAAAAAAAGGAAAGAATAGGGAAAAAGTAAATAAAAGAAAAGAGTTTAAAAAGTAGTTTAAAGTAACCAAAAGTAGAAAACAAAACACAAAATATAGATGTAGAAAAAGAGAGGGATAGATAATGAGTAAAAAAGATCAAAAAAAAGTTCAAAGTAACAAAGGATTGCAAAGATTAGGGGAGGATTGAAAAAGCATGCCCAGAACCATAGCAATGAATGAAATACAAGATGGCTGCGCCCATTGAGGACCGCGTGGGTAAGTTTGCGCGATATTTCTCCCGCGAGCATGCAAAAACGCACATGATCACATAATCGCGCCCCGCGCACAACGCGAGAATGCAACTAGCGCCCGGAAATGGAAATACGCAACGCAAATAAGATGGCTGCGCCCATGTACGACCGAATGAGTAACTTTGCAGTCAGTGCGCTGCAAGAGGCCAGCGAACACGCAAAGCGCCCCGTGAACACGCCCCCCAAAAAATCTGCAAATTCGCGGATTATGCGGAACGCGAATTCGCTTTCGGCAAATTTCACCCATACTTACTAAAAATGCATGATACGGTACATACCCATGGGCATATTTATAAAGATTTGGCGTAGAGCAATGCAGCAAGTCATTTTGCTGCGCTGCCCTACGCCAATTCAAAAGGGCAGGAATGCACCGTGTTTACACATACAGTGTGTTCCTGTCATTCCGTTGGCGCACAATTAGCAGCCGCGTGCCAGTGCAGGTACTTGCACGGTGTCTGTGCTGTTGGCATGACAACTTCCGGCACAAAAACAATCATTGCAGCACAAAATGAAAGAGGAAAACATATTTCTCCTCGTTATGCCGCCCCTGGAGAGTCGCACGGTTTTAATACATTCCCAGATTGATGCCATTTTGTAAATCTGGGAATTTGTCAAAATCTATGGGTGTTGCTTGGGAACACCCACTGCAATGCCCATGCAATGCATTGTGAGGGAACACAGCGACTTGCGCTGCGTTAGCTCACTATGTATCTACAAGGCCATGGAAAGCCAACCAGTTTTGGCTAAGCCTAAAAAAGTGACATTCCGGTGGCACACAGGGCTTGTAAATAAGCCTCCTGTTTCCAAAATATTCCTCTGATCCATAGCTATGGCAGCAAGCCTCCCTCCACGCTCATCTTACTGGCCCCTGACTAGCTGGGTCATTATTCTAGGTGATGAGTGGTGCTTCAGAGATAGTTGATACCAAACATCTGAAATTGAATTATCTAAAGTCTCGACAATATCATTTTGTCTTCCTAACTATATTTTATTACAGCTTAGCAATACCTTTTCAATTCCCTACCTCAAATTCACCTGACAATTAATCTAGGTTGTAATTCTGAAACTAAAAAGTGAGAAGAACTACATTTTGAATATGAAATATGTAAGAGAGAAACCAAAATTTTGAATCTGAATACAGTTATCATGCCCACTATTATAGTAGCCAAATGTTCGAAATTTTTTCAATTTGTATTTTTACTACAGGATCTAAGAAACAAGGGATTTGAACAGACAGATCAGGGAGAGGCGATGGTGGTGTGGAAAAGAAGGGAATAAAAAACAGCAAGTGAGAGAGGTAGGAGAGGAAGGGCTAGAAAGTTGGGAGGAGTTGGGTAGAGGGAGAGGGTAGTAAAGGAGAGTCTGAAAAGATTGAGAGGGAGGAGAAAAGGGTAAGAAGAGAAAGAGGCATAGGGGAGTGAGAGGATCAGAAAAAGAAATTGATGGGCAAATCGAAGGGATAGCGTCTCAAAAGATTATATGAGTGAAAGAAAGGCAAGAAGGGCATGAAACAAGGGCAATGAGCGGGGACAGCCAGTGGAGTAGTAGGAGTTGGAGTGAGAGATCTGATGGGTGCAAAGGGGATAGAGAATGGGCAGAGAAATTAAAAAGACAGAAGCAGGAAAGAGGAAATAGAAAATGAAAGAAAGCAAAGGACAGAAGGATAGGAGGAAGAATGGAAGACAAGGACGGAACTTAGGGAAAGAGTTAAATGACGGGCGGGTGGATAAAGAAGGGAGGATTGATAGGAGAGTAGTATGAGGGCAAGTAGACTGGAGAGAGAATGAATTTGTTAGAGAATAGCTGGGGAGTACATTGAGCAAGGACAAGGAGTATAGAGGCAGGCAGTGGAATGGGGAACAAGAATGCAGGGATCAGATGAAAGAAACGTTACCTAGCCCTATCCTCAAGCCTAACATTATGCAACATACTAACCTTTACCCTCCCCACATCTCTAACCGTAATCTGCTCACAAACCCTAGTCTACACTGTCAAACTATCTCTAACCCGAGCCTAAGCTAATTCTTTCTCTTAACCTAACCCTTACCCGAACACTAACACAAATCCTAACCGTCTTGCTTACCCATTTAAAATGTTTTACGTTTTTGAATGTATTTTGGACACCCTGCTATTTTATGACATTTGGGGACAGATGTAGGTAATTTGATTTTACCGATTCTTAAATACCGAATTTTAACGATTCGGTATTCAAAAATCGGTAAATGATATGTAGGTAAAAAATCGGTATTTTGTACTGATTCGGTAAAAGTCGGTATCGGACTATCGGAAAATACCGAATCGGTAAGTACCGAATCGGTATTTACCGATCGGTATTTCCAATGCATTCCTATGGGCCTTTCGGCCCATAGGAATGCATTGGAAATACCGATCGGTAAATACCAATCGGTAAATACCGATCGGTAAATACCGAATCGGTATATTCAAAAACGGGCAGCAAACAAAAGTGAAACTTAACACAACAGCCAATCAGGTGCAACCACCCTCCCCCTTCCTACCAGGAAGTGGCTACCCAGGCAGCTGCAACTCATTAGAAGGTTCTGGAGAGGCAGTCAGAGCTGAGCTGAGAGACAGAGCAGCAGGGAGAGGTTTGTTTGGATTTAAATACAGAAATAATGGCAAGCAGCACAGAGAGCCAGAAGGCTGACAGAAAGCGCAAATTAAAGTTTAGCAACATGGAGCTGCAGGTACTGGTTGAGGAAGTGGTGAGGGTACACAAACAGCTTTTTGGCAGGCTGTCCCTCACTGTAGCAGAGTCAGCCAAAAGAAACCTGTGGCATGCCATAGGGGAGAAGGTGAATGCTGTGGGTGTGACCAGCAGGAGCCAGGAGGACCTTAAGAAAAGGTTTTACGACCTCAGGAGCCTCACCAAAAGAAAAATGGCAGAGATCCACAAGCAGGCTGGTGTGTCCGGTGGAGGCAGGAACCCTGCGCCCCCCTGACTGACCTTGAGGAACTGGTGTCCTCCACCATCGAGCCTGACAGTGTCGTGGGATCAGGAGATATGGACAGCTCCGCCAGAGCTACTAAGAAAGGTAAGAGGCCTGCGCAGCATGACACCCCAAAGCAAACTGCTTCCCTTTAGCCTATGTGTACAGCCCAACCCCAGTCCAGTACTGCTAGCACTATACATGAGCAATGCATTATGGGTAATGTAGTCAGCAAAAGTAGGACCACATGTAAGTGCACAGAAAACAGCAATGCATTGAAAGGCAATCACAGTAATGAAAGTGAAATGTGCAATGCATTTATTGTAGTGACTGTAAGACAATAGCACGCAGTGTACATACGCTTCTTTATACCTAGGGCCAACATCAGCCAGTGGGCCATCTGCCTCAGAAGGAACTGCGCCAGCGAGGGAGGAGAGTGGTGAGGCAGGGCCAAGCACCGCAGCAGCCTCGCAGGAGGGAGAAGAGGCCACTGCCCTCTCCATTGAGGATGACACTGTTCGTTCCCTTGTGTTTCACCAATCCCCACACCTTTCCCAAAGCCCCGCATTGGTGTTCTCACCTGAGAACTCTCCATCACGGTCCCTGACAACACCTGCTACCTCACCAGCCAGGAGGAGATATGTGGCCCCACTGAGAGCCATGCCGGGAGGTGAGGGTGAGGCACCAGCAGCCACAGAAGTCACTCCTACTGAACAGGTGTCCACACATCAGTCCAGCAGCACACGCAGGCGCCAACGCACTCCCAGCAGTGCAGGTCCACCTGGAGAGGGCACTGTATTCCGTGGCCTTGAGGGGAGCATGGTGCGCATCCAGCGCATGCAGGCTAAGTCCATTCAGGCCTGCCACCGCCAGTTCAGGATCCTGAATCAGCAAATGGGAGAGATGGGCAAGGGCATCAGTGCTTTAGTTGAAACAAACAGGGAGGTAGCAAAGACCAACACTGACATGACCTCCGCCATCAACAAAGTATTGGAAAAAATGGATGCCCAGGAGCAAACAAGGCGCAGGGATGCGCGTGTGCACAACAGGGCTATGCACCGGCTGGCCACGGCAACATCCCTGCTATGCCGTAGGAGCGCCAACATGGAAGAAAGCCTCACGCAGAACACCACGGAGGTAACCAGGGGCATGGCCAGGATTACCAGTGCCCTGGAGGCCATGATAATCTCTCATACTGCTGGGGATCCTGCCCTGGACGTGGCAGATGACAGCAGCAGCCGCAGCAGCCTGGCTAGCGCCGTTGTTGAGCCACGCCGGAGCACCAGGAGCTCAGCAGAGCCTGCAGGCTCTGCCGAAGGGAGTGAACCACACCCCAGTGGGTCTGCAAAGCGCGCCCGTAAATGACATTTACAGTGTGTGTGTCAACCTGGGACATTAGCAGTCCCCACATTCAAATACTTATTATTAGTTCAACATCAGTGCATTAACGTTGTTGCAACATAAAAAATACTTTTTTTCACATTCACAAGCTGTCTGTGTCTCTTTACTTACTCAGAAATAGTTGTCTGTTATCTCCTCACGTCTGTATCTGCCATCACTTGGTGTTGACACGCCAGCAGGTTGTCTGTCAGGCACAGCATTGTCGTCGTCATGATCCTCGTAATCAGACAACTCCACCTCAGTACCCTTCCTCACAGCCAAGTTGTGCAACATGGCACAGGCAGCAATTATCTTGCAGCAGGTGATGGGGGTATACTGCCTTGCACCTCCACTCTTGTGAAGGCATCTAAATCTGCTCTTCCAGATGCCAAAGGTCCGTTCTACCACATTGCATGTACTTTTGTGGGCCCGGTTATACCTCCTTTGGCTGGGTGTGGAGGGGTTGAGGTAGGGAGTGAGGATAAATGAACGTAGGGCATATGCACTGTCTCCTAAAAGGGAAATGGGAATAGATTACTCACATGCATACTTGTGATTCTCACTGCATCAGGTATTGAAGGGGTCACACACTCTGTCTTACCTAGGAGGTATCCTTCGCCAAATTCCCCTGCTGCCAGCCGTGCATAGATGCCGCTGTTCTGAAAAATATAGGAGTCGTGGGTACTTCCAGGGAATTTTGCGACAAGGTCTGTGATGACGTACTTTGCATTGCAAATCACCTGGACGTTGATGGTGTGGCTTGACTTCCTATTGCGGTAAATGTATTCTGTGGCAGCAGGGGGACAAATGGGGATCTGCGTGCCATCAATGCATCCGATGATATGGGGAAATCTTGCCATCTGGTAGAACTCCGATTTGGTTTGAACCAGTTCAGCATGGGTGGATGGAAAAGAAATGTAATGCTCCATCCTATGAAACATGGCGTCAAGGAATATGTGAAAAAACCTTGAGAGGCTGCTCTGGGTCACCCCTCCCACCGCAGCAACCACGCTCTGGTAGCTCCCTGACGCCAGCAGGTGGAGGCTGCACAGCACCTGTACATGGGGTGGTATTGCATGTGCCCTTGGGGTGGGGTGCTGCAACAGTGGTTTTAGGTCCCTGATGAGCTCCAAGATGGTGTCTGGAGCCAACCTGTACCTCTGCAGTATCTCTTCCTCTGTGAGCATGAACAGGGTCACCCTCTGCCTGTAGACCTGCTCCTGTCTCAGCCATTCCCTCTCTCCTTCCTCCTGTAGCCGTAGCCGTCTTTCGATGACATAAAATGCCGCCATTGTGCAAACAGCATTGCATTTTGGGTTCATTTTTATAGGCTGCACCTGGTTACCACCTGATTTGAATCCATGGTAAATACCAACTCTTAAATACCGAATTTTAAGCAAATTCGGTTTTTCAGAGCCTCCCTACATCTCAATCTTCAATTTTACCTATTCTTAATTACCGAATCGGTATTTTACCGAGTCGGTATTTTACCGAATCGGTAAATTTTCCGATTCGGTAAATATTCAGAGTCGGTATTTTACCGAATCGGTAAATTTTCCGAATCGGTAAATATTCCGAGTCGGTATTTTAACGAATCGGTAAATTTTCCGAATCGGTAAATATTCCGAGTCGGTATTTTACCGAATCGGTAAATGTTCCGAATCGGTAAATTTTCCGATTCGGTAAATATTCCGAGTCGGTATTTTACAGATTCGGTAAATTCACCGATTCGGACAATTTTCTGTCACCTACATGCCGATCGCTCAATACCGGTTGGTAACGGCCGAAAATACCGATTTTCGGCCGTTACCGACCGACCTACATCTGCCCCTTGGTTTTCTAACATTTTTCTAACTTTTTTGAAGTGTTGGGCTTCTCTCTTTTTATTTCTGAATTTAGACCTAATACTCTACTAACATCGTACTACATTATGTTTCTTCTGCAGCACTTTGATCCATTTCATTTGGCTCCGTCTCCTCTACTCTTTAACACTGCTCAGGTCCACTGCCTTACCATTCCCCTGCCACTGCCTGTCACTCCTCCTCATCAATGCATTACTCCCTGATCATGCCTACACTTCAGGAAATCTGTAATGCTAAACAATATCAGAAGTACTAGCTATGGTCCTCAACCATTGAAATGGAGGCAACACTCTGCTCGGTAACCTCACTGACCCCTCACTGGCTCCTCTGAAAGGCACCCAACAGCACATCTCACCAAATTCCAACAAGAAACCTTATAAGAGCAGCATGGTTGAATAAGCTTACATACACATCTTCATTCATCTTTACTGCATGTATACACAGTACAAAGTACCCTGCTGTAACCACACAGATGGCATTTCACATTGCTTGGTCCACAGCAATTTCATGTGAACAGACCTGAAATTATGTATTCTAAATACAACCTGAACAATGTAATACCAGAATCTTCGCACTCAGTGGGTGTGGTAAGGTTCAAGTCTTGTGTTTGAAGGTATGTTGGTGCTTAATGAGATCTCCCTTCTGGGTCATGGGAGTGAGTAAACAGATATAGATGGCACTGTTCCAGCAGGGAACAGCGTCCTCATGAAGCACTCAGAAGAAAAAAGGTTTCTTGAAGCTGTGTTATTTTCTTTTCAATAAAGTTTTATTCCGATGTATATCATTTGTAAACCAATCATATGTTTTTCAATGTGGTAATCATATTTGTAATTCAAAATCAAATTCAAATTCAAAACGCCCAATGCATTTCGGGCAATTTGCCCTTCTTCAGGGGCATAGTATTCTGTTGAGGAAAAACACACTTGTAATAAAATCGTTTGATTGATGGTATATAAGAAACACATGAACTTTTGATTCAATTTGCACGGTTTAAACAAAGTATCACTCTTAGGAATACCTTATATCCCTACGTGGTGTTACTACTTTTAAAGTGAAAAATCTCTGTTGACCCCTAAAAGCCGTGTATTTTAACAAACAAGTTCGCCTAAAAAACATGTTCATCATATTACTCAGTGGGATCATGTGGCGCTATCAACCTTAGTATGCTGTTGTGTGTTAATAGAGCAAAGTAAAAGAAGGAAACTTCTGTTTCCAGTACCTGCGTTGTCACGTCAAAAAGATTAAGTTGGTTAAATTTCATTTGAATCCGGTCATAAGAGATGTTAATAACCTGTGGATGTATACGCAACCAAGATTTAGAACACTAATACTCAAAACGTTAGAATCTTAACTGAACTCATAAACAGACTTACGTACCGAAAGCGGGACACTTGCAGAATGTTCTCAAAGTCGTTCGGTATTTTATCTGCAAATGCAATATCAAAGACCGGGGTTGATATATGAATTCGTAACGGCAGGCACATTGAACAAGTACCTGTAGTTTGCGCTGTTTACTCTGCACAAGAAAGAGCTTACCGTAAGGGTGGCTGATTGTCGAAAAACGAATGTCATCAATCTTCTAAAGGGTGCCGAGCGAGAGGTGCCAGTAAACAGATTCTATGAACCTGTCGTATTTAACCCGGAAGATCCTGTCGACAGGCCGGGACTCGTAAATCATCATCATAAATGACGGACTATGTTGGTGTTGGAAAATACCCGTTCAAAGATGGCGGGACTCAAGGTACAATGTGATGATCGAAATGAGGTGCCAGGCACCTCATTTCGATGGTACAATGTGATGATCGAAATGAGGTGCCTACATTTAAGGAATCTCTATTTGAGATTCCTTAAATGCAATTCATCATCCATTTAAAAATAGCGAATTGGCAATTTCGGCCCGCTATTTACCACGAGGTCAAACCTCATGGTAAATAGCGAAAACTTAGAAAAATGCTTTTAAAAGCATTTTTTTAAGTTGCATGTTGCACACACACATGTCCTTTGGACATGTCTGTGCGCAACACCTGTTTCAATTTGCATTTAAGGGGTGCTACAGGGTGTCCTTTGGACACCCCTGGCACCCTTTAAATCGCTATCTTATTTGCGAGTAGCTAATTGCTAATCGCAAATAAGGAATACTCCCCATTCATTCCTATGGGCCTTTTGGCCCATAGGAATGAATGGGGAGTTATTCCTTATTTGCGATTAGCAATTTGCTAATCGCAAATAAGGAATGTGTAGGAATCGCATTTCTTTATGCAATTCCTACATGAATCCCGTTTTGCAAGTCCTTAATAGCGATTCGTTATGAATCGCTATTAGGGGCTCGCAAAACGGGAGATTGATGAATCAGGCTGTAAGTACTGTTCATTTCGTTATGGTTCTTTATCTGTTCTATGGGGGAATATTTTATTATTGGTATCCTGCTCTGTTAATGTCTGCCTGTGTTCAGCTTTGGTGCCATAGCTGCTTAGATTTTACTATAGCATTCCTCCCTTCCACCTTCTCTTAATGCCGCAGTTGGGTTAGTCCCCCGGGCTGTTTCTCCTGCTCATTTGTGTGTGGTTTTTTTTAGCTTTTTTTTACTTTTCAGTGCTTAACAGCAGAGCTTGTTTTTGGTAGGATATTGGGTTGATTTGGGATTTGTTGTAAGGGGAATTGGGCTTGATGAAGGGTTGTACTGCTGCTCGCCCCTTCTCCTGGGTCGTGTTTTGTTTCCCTGGCATTCCTGGGGCTGCAGAGAGAGACGTACAAAGACCGGAAGTGAACAACTTCCCTTCTGTTTATAATAGCGCTGCAGCCCTGCCGTGCGCTGGGTCTGGAGCTGCTCTCTCCCTGGACAGACGCCCTATCCACTTTGTCTGTCCAAATACCGTTGTATTAAAAAATCAGCGCTTCTTGTTTTAGCATTGCAATTTTTTGGGTAAGTGCTGTTACCGTTGTTTGTGATAACAACAGGGGAAACCCAATTTAACCAAACGGCATCTGGGTAAGTATATACTAGCAAAATACAAGTGATGCCAAAGGTATTCAAATTTAAACGTAATTATTTAAGGGGACAGATACCATCAATTATCTATCTCCAACATACACATTTATACTGACTAAATCAACTGTCCTATTTTTATGTTCATCTTATGGCTAATTTTCTAAAGAAAACACAAAACACATAAATGATATGTAGTCTTCATGTATTAATCTTTAAAGATTCTCTTTAAGATCTTCAGTATTTTGGTCATACACAAAGAATCACACAATACATATTCTTATGTCAAGTAATTTTCAACAGGACATGCAAGCAAAATAACAAATAAAGTGAAACAATCGTTGACCCTTAATCCATGTGTTATGTCTGAAGCCCAATAGTTTGCAAAATAAGGAAAAATTGGTAGTGTCTCTGGTAACCTAAATTCCTTTTTCGAACACCAAAAAATATATGTATATAGGGGTCAGTGAAGCACAACTCAATGTTTTTGTGGCTCCTCAAGTCAATCCAACTCCTAGGGAATATATCCCATATTACTTCCAAATCAAACCAAGGGTGTCGAAATCAATAGTAAACTGTCGACGCGTTTCGGCCTGTCAAGCAGTTTCAGGCCTCATCAGGACAATGGGCAAACAAAACACGCAATATTTAACCGCATTTAAAGCTGGTGGAAATCCCAGCTTTGTATCAAATTCGTTTACACGACTCTATATCATACCGGGAGTATAATATGGCAATTTTCCATTTCGGCGGTACAACCTTGCATCCATAAAGTGTGCCTTCACCAGAATACCGGGTCCGCACAAAAGACTTTACTCCAAAAGGTGTCTGGACCTGAAAGCGTCTCTGAGTCACGCCAATTGGTATCCCTTCACTCGTTTCTTACAGTCTCACCGGAACTGACATACTCTTACCGTTGTTTGAGCATGGCACCCGATGTCTTTAGAAGGATTTACATGTTTTATACAAAGTTGAGTTTTATGTTTGTTTCGCAGTTTAATTCCGCTGAAGGACCACTACTTGTGTCTTTCTTTTGTTTCCATGCCCCAAGGGTTACTTACTGCCAGTGACCTTTATTTGTTTTGATACTGGATGTAGCAGTATCCGAGGAGGGGGTGCATTCAATTTTTACTTTGCACTGTTTGTCTGCAAAGAAAATTGACAGATGTCTGTGGGACCCCATAGCACTGGAGCAGAATGTGCACCATAGCTGAGTGCCGGAACAGATTTCCCTTACACTTCCTAGTTTGGTTGGCTATCAGCTCTGCTCCTATCTTCCAGCTTTAAGCAGTGGGTACATGCTAGGTGCACCGAGAACAGAAAGTGAAAGGGAGGAAACCAGTGCAGTGGCCTTGCCTGGGGTATCTAAGGTCATTACTGATTCTAAATGATAATCAGCGCCTTATCTGATCTCCGGTAAGTAATAACTAAAACATCAACAGTTTTATTCCGCTTTGAGTGACAGCTTCTGACCTGACACATTTCTTGAACTTCATGTGACCTGTTCTAGGTTACTGACTGGCTGAAAGCTTTTTGTTATTTTCACCTACTTGAGGCATGTTTTCCCCACCGGGTTTCAGTTCCACGAATGCACAACATATTTTCAAATTTGGTACTACATTTTAAATTCTATTCCTTCTACTTGGTAAAATACATCCCAAAATTACCAACAGTTTGTTTATTTGGTGGTGTACCAGTGATGTGACTATAGAGCATGTATTTACTGTTAGTAAATAGTGGGTATCGTTGGTAGGGTTGAGGCATTTTTTGTCCTGTTGGCTCAAAATCCTCAGTCACAAGTGTGATTTTAGCTTTAAAAGGCAACAGGCAGAACTCAAAGTTCAGTTTTAGATAGAAGTATATGAAAACGCACATTAAGTTATTTTCTGTCTTTATAGCATACATTTCCCACTCTAACCATTTATATTGTGATTGGCAGACTCTATTGGTTCCTGACGAAGCACATTTATCACTGGTTCTTAATGCTGTACGTGTGTAGTATTTACAACTACTGTATTTACTTGTACATCCTCAGCCTTCTCTTCATTTTCTTGTGTGGAATGACCCTCTTATATGGTAGAAAACGCCAGGGTCATTACAGTAGAGGTTTTGAAGCTCAAGCAGTTCTGGCCATTCAAAAATACTGCCTGCTTGGTTTTTCACTTCACTTTCATGTTAAGTTACGTTAAATATTTTAGTAAGAGCAAGCAATCATCACCCAAATAGACCTTCATGGCAACATTTGCACTTACTAGTTAAGACCACTAACCGATCAGCAATCTAATTGCGCAAATGTCTTAAGGGCATATTTGGATATGAGTCTTCTGTAAGTGATGTTAGCAAAGTCAAGACTTTATAGAACAAGCATCAGTAATTCCTAACAGGTAGATAAATACCTTTTTGACTGAAGTAAAGTACTTGCATGGAGATGTGCCTATGAAGTTTACAAGATGGCTACTGCCCCTGCTTCCCATAGAACATTCCACAAGTGGTGGACCTCCATTTATTGTGCACCTTCCAAGGTTATTCTTTAGCCTGTTCCTCATATTTTTTTTTAAATAATGTTTTATTGATTTTTATTTTAACATTTGTGGACATCAGATCAATTACCTTGTTACACGTATATTTATAGCACATAAAGCACAAGGTTACAAGACTACGAGTCCATACCATACATGCAGATGGTGACAGAAATATATCGTTTTGTTGTACCACTGACAAATAATGTGAATTTTACAAACCAAAAACAATTTTGTTTAACATCCATACGTTCCTTGTAACTTTGTTTAGTGACCCCGTTAGTGAATAACCGTTGAATTCACATTCCGTAGTGTTTGTATGTGGGGTGGATGTCCCGGCAAAAGTTGTGGTATTTGTAGGAGAAGGCAGATCTATCCATGAGTTAACTATAACCTTGAGGGAATGACGTTTGTATAGCATGACACATCTATTGGTAAACGTGGAGGGGGAGGCGTGGGGCTGGTGTGACAGATTGTCCCAGCGTGTTGGCTCCTATTAGGGGTCCTATTGATTGGGAAAATCTATAGCCAGGCGTTATCGTGGGATCAAATTTGTATAGGAGTGTTGGCGTGGTTGTCTTGGTGGAGTTGTAATTCTACATATGTCAGGTACTTTTGACATTCTGGAGGGTAAGGATTTGGAGGGCGTCTGTTTGTAGTAGTGTCTTGTAGTTTTGTGTGTTCGGCAATCAGTGCTCTTCAAAGATCTGTAAGCCTTACAAGTGTGCGTGGGGGCAGGCTTGACTTCTATGACATGGCCAGTCTCTGTTTGGCCAGGCCAAGTGCCAGATCCAAGAATTTATCAACGTTTTTCTGCCCAGTGGTACGTTTAGTTATTCCCAACAGGAAGTGGAAAGCTTGTGTTGTCACTGTAGTTTCGCTGGCTTCCAAAAAAGTGGTTGTCCCCTCATCCCAGTATGTTTTTATGCCCGAGCAGTCCCACACCATATGGAGGAACCTGGCTTCAGTTTTGTAGCAGGGGGGGGGCAGATGTCATGGGATCCTTCATACATCCTCGCAGGTCTAATGGGGTTAAATAAGTATGATGTAAATAGTTGAATTGTGTGTATTTAATACAGGCATTAATTGATATTGTTTTTGGTTAGGACAAGGCCTGCGTTCATTGTTTATCTGTTAATGTGGCCTCGAGTTCTGGGTTTCAGTCTCTGTTTTAAGTGAGGTGTAGAGCATAGTTATTGCTCTTCTGTCCGTGCTGTGTCCCAGTAATCCTTTAGTGGGGCCATGAGGGTTTCAGTCTTTGTTTTAAGTGAGGTGTATAGCATAGTTATTACTATTCTGCCCGTGCTGTGTCCCAGTAATCCCTTAGTGGGGTCATGAGGGTTTCAGTCTCTGTTTTAAGTGCGGTATATAGCATAGTTATTACTATTCTGCCCATGCCTTGTGTTAATAACATGTGGAGTGTGGCAGAGGTTTTAGGTTCATCCTGCCTAAACCAAGCAATAAATTACATGCAGAGATAAATATCAGAAATGACACTTTTTTGAGCAACAAGAAGCTTTAATAAAAAGGTCTTGAAACTGCTGCAAAACAATTAGAATGTAATGTCAGTAATCTACTGGCTCTTGATAAAACTGTCCAAAACAGTGTGGTTAGAACATGCTACACAGTATTTTGCTAATGCCGAAGAGCATCTCCAAAGCCACTGGTTTATTTTGCCAGTGGTGGTGGTGGTTGGGGGGAGGGCAACATTGTATTAACCTGAACCTTGCAAGATTCTCCAAGTTTATCCTACACCGAGGGTTATACATTTTCAAAATTACATGTTTGACAATGATTAAAGGAGGTAACCTTCTTCAATTTCACTCACGTCTTGCTGTATGCAGTGTTGTTTGTTGTGATGCATAACAACCTGCTGATTGGACCTGTTAGCTTAAGATCGGACAGTGCTAAATATTTCAGTAACTTTCATGGGCATGCCACTTTCATTTTCTTAAATACTGTTTGCATGTAATTGATGCAACTAGTGGTGACAGTGGTTTGAAGAAAATTGCTCTGCATTTTGATATATGTTCTTTTGAGTTTACATTTCTTGGGTGTTTTGGGACAAAGATGATGTGGTGACATTTAAATAATGTAATCCAATTTCGTCACTAAGAAATATTCCGATTTGTAGATTTATCCAGTCACTAATTTCTTATTAAAAATTGTAGGGGCAGAATGTTTTCCTTAGGAACGGGCCACTGGTCCTATTGAAAGCTGTGGTTGACAAACTCCTGGACGGCAAAATCTTGATCCATTTCATGGTTTCTGGTCACAGTGTCTCACCTCTACAAAATGGTGTGGTATTGGGCATTTGGCGTTCTTTTCCTCTTTGCATAGCAGACTTTGGAGCACATATATCCTGTAGAGATGTATAGAATCTTAGATATTCATCTTAGATTTGTTGGTGAAATATAATTGTTAATATTGTGCAGAAACATCCACCAATACACACGCTGTATGCAACGTCCATCCGCTCCAAGCAATGCAACTCCGCCTTACACAAGGGCATGCCACTCCACACAACTGCACTTCATTCTATGCCACACCATGCCACTACACTCAATGCCACTCCGGTCCATGCAATACCACTCTTCTTCACACAATGGTACTCCACTAAGCTGCACTCCACTCTACACCACGCCACTCCATACACTGCACTCCACTCCACTCAATGCTACTCCACACAACTACACACCACTCCATGCCACTATACGCCATGCGACTCTACACAGCGTCACTCTACACACCTGCACTCTACTCTACGACACGCCACTCTATGCAGTGCCACTCTATGCAACGCCACTCTACTCAGCACTACTCTATGCAATGCCACGCTACGCAATGCTACTCCACTCTATGCTAAAGTACTCCATAACGCTACACTCTACTTAAATTTTGAACACTTCACTCCATGCCCCTTTACATCAATAACTTTTAGCATACTAAATAGCAGCCACACTAGTTTTTCACAACCATCAGTCTGTTTAATATGTGGAGTCTAGAGTCTAAATTTACCTCAAGCAATATTATGGATGCCTATCGCAGCTTTTGTTGAGCTGGATAGAATGGCCCCCGGTTAACCAGCTAATATCTGTATGCTGTGCATTTAGATGGTTTGAGCGTACTGTGCACGTTAACATCATTGCCCATGTCTGGCGCTCACAGCAGTGCTTGTCGCAGGTCAGATATAAGGTGTGCGGCATAATTTCTGTTTTGTCCTAGAAAGTTTGTGCTGGTGTGGCCATCTGAGCTGAGGTGCCTCACTCCGACTCGGAGGCACATCCTCATCAAAAGGGACACCTTTATGAGCTCTTAACAAAGTAACTTTGTCAATGGCCTGTACACATGTTCAGAGGTTGGAAGCACTACCTAGGCATCACTCAGCACTAGTGCAGCTCCACCTGAGCACCACCTTAACATCACTCAGCACCGGCACAGCACCACTCTAGCACACCCTAAACATCACTGCAGCACCAGTGCATCAGTGCAACACCAACTCAGCACCACCGCAGCAGCATCTCAACATCAGTGCAGCACCACTTAAGCATCACTTAGCACCCCTCACCATTACTCCGCAACATCACAGCACCACTATAGCACCACTTGAGCACTGCCGCTGTATCAGCACAGCTCCACCTCAGCACCAGTGCAACACCACCTCAGCACCAACTCAGCACCACTTCAGTGCAGTACCACTTTAGCACCAATTAGGGTCAATCAGCACCACCACAGCACCACCTGAGCACCACCACAACACCACACAGCACCACCTCAGCATCAATAAGCCCCAGAGCCGCAGCACCTCTAGCTCTCTCTAAAGCACATACACACATAATATCTTGCTCCCTCGTTTATCTTTCTCTGTCACCCTTTGTCCGTCCTGTGGGTACCATTCTTTCTATTCTATTGCTATCCTCTCATACCAGCTCAGTTTGTCTTTCTCACCTGTTTATTTCTTGTCCCCTACACACACCCTCTTACATCAGTGGCTCTTTCTCTGGCCACAATGCTTCTATTAATATTATTTTATACAGATTTCAGACTCTATCCACTCAGTTTCTAATGTGCCCCATTGCCATAAGTGCAGTCTGTCCTCTGAATCTGGCACCTGTTGATTCTCTCATACTATTCGTCTGCTGCTTATGTTGTAATTCAGGTACTATTTCCAAACCTCCGCCTTCCTATTGTTTATGTCCCCCCTCCCCTCATAAACAAACAAAAAAAACTATAACAAACAATCATTAGAGCATGAAGGAAGAAGTTGCCAGCATTGCAAAGACAAAAAAAAAACTCCAGTATATTAAGCAATACTCCGTCTGGAGTGCACCTCCCGATCTGTGGTTGTGTGCAGAAGTTATGGATAATGTGCTGCATGGCTAAACACTTATAAGGCTCCAAAGGCGAATACATAGATAAAATACATTAACATTTCAATGCCAATGCCAATAGCTCCTACTCTCCAAATAGCAAGACCTATTGCGTTGCAAATGCTTGTTTCAGTTTATGTTTGTGCATGAAGCACTGTGCAGACCTACTAAATGTCAGCAACAATATCTGAAACACATCAGACATTTCACATTTTAAACCCCTTAATCTTGTCATTAATCAAGAGGAGTGTTCCTAATTAAATTGAGTGACACCATATTTGTGAAGGAATGCATTGTTCCAATTCTTCAACATATCACAAAAATGCTGAACATCTCCTTCGAAAAAAGCAATGCACCAGCAATTCTGCTGTTGTAAAAAACCTCTTCTCCCTAATCAAGATCATGTAAGTGGAGGTGACAAAACATCTTAAGACATTTCTTAATTGCCATACATCCTCCTTGATAGACAGTCCAAGTTCATGTCCTCCATAGACATGTGAATGTCAGTACAAGACATCAGGGATGGACTTTTCATGTCCCTCGATATGAACCAACCAACAGCATGGATACCGCTTGAAATGTTTGTAGTAGAGGATGCAGTGGACTACAAGATTCTCCTAGGCTACATTGGGAAGTGTTGAAAGAGTGAAAGGAGCAGCCTTTGCTTAAATCTAGTCCTTCCTCACTGATTACAGCCTGTAGCTTATATATCTAGAAAGTCACCTTTAATCCAAAGATTTACACTATTGTCACTAAGCTGTTTAGAGCAACTGTACTATTCACAAATATGCACACATTTATTGCTACAAGGCAAAGGCAATTTTTGAGTTTATTACCACAGTACATTAAATTTGACATTAGTAGAACAATATTTACTGCTTCAATAGATAGCCTGTAACAATCATTTTTCCACAAGGAAACAACTATCCAAATAGGTACAAGGCATCTTCAACGTGCTTTGTTTTATCTTACTACACATATTTAACCCCCTGCATTCTAACTTTGTTGGATACCTTTTGTTGAAACAAGTACTCATGACTTAGGGCCAGATGTACAACCTGCAAAATAGCACCTCGCAAATTGCGACTCATTTCCGACTCGCAATTTGCGAGGCTCTATTTGGCATGTACAACAGTGTGTTTAACACTGTTTACGATTCCCAATGGGGTCGCAAATTGTGGAGCTCATGGATATTAATGAGCCTCTCACAATTTTCAAGCCCATTGGGAATGACAGGCCCGCCTAGGGATGGTGGCCTGCTGGGCTCACCACACCACCATATCTGGGACTGCTTTTAAATAAAGACTTTTTTTTTTAAATGGAGCCCGTTTTCCTTAAAGGAAAACGGGATGCATGTCTCTAAAAATTTAAAAAAATATATTTTTAGAGACAGTCACAAAGTGGAAGGGGTCCCCTGGGGACCTATTTCCAAATTGCGACTGCATTACCACCTTCTTCAAGAGGGTGGTAATTTGCAAGTGTTTTACGACCGCGATAGTGGTCACAAAACATTCATTCATTGCTTTGCAGCGCTATTAGGAAGGAAATGCGCCTTCCTAATAGCAAGTCGCAATTCCTAAATAGAGAGTCGCAAATAAATTGTGACTCGCTATTTAGGAATTGTACATGGCCCTGGGCCATTTTGCATGTGCAAATGGGTCGCAAACCCGTTTGCGTATGCAATTTAGGGTCGTACATCTGGCCCAAAGTGCCTTGACATAAACCATATATACAGGTGAGCAGATTACACCGTGCTATTCAATATCTTAACTGAAGAAAAAAAATTACATTTAAAAACTGAGCTATGGTTCTTACTCAAAACTACAGAAATTCACAGCTATGGTTGATGGATCACTTAAGACATGCAAAAATGTATTAATGGTATTAAAAAATCACAATTTTCATAAAAATAAATTGCATCTTTTTTCCGAGGCATTACATGTCAGCCATGTAATCGTGATTTTCTTAAACTTCTTTATGCTATCATTGTGTACTATTTGTTTGCCATTTTCCACACCACTGAGCACACCTCTGCGGCTGGGCCTCTCTCATGGTACCCAGATTGATGTGGATTTTTTTAATAGCAGGATGCTTGCATTTTCTTTTTTAATCGCGATCTCAATCAATCAATCAGGGATTTGTAGAGCGCACTACTCACCGGTGAGGCTCTAAGTATGCTGGGAGGAGGGGTAGTTTGGGCAGCTCCAGTCATTCAAAGAGCCTGGGCTTGAGGCTCTTTCTGAATGCCTGCAGTGTGGGGATTTGTCTGATGCGGAGATGGAGTTCGTTCCAGGTCTTGGCAATGGTGCAGGAGAAGGATCTGCCTCCTGTTCTGGCTCTGTGGGTGCAGGGGATTTAGAACAGGCTAGGTCAGCAGAGCGGAGGTTTCTCTTGGAGGCATAGAAGGAGATTATTTTGTTGACGTATTGGGGTCCAGTGTTGTGGAGGGCTTTGTAGGTGTGGGCGAGCAGCTTGAAGGTCACTCTTTTTTTGACAGTGAGCCAGTGGAGGTCTCGAAGGTGCTGGGTGATGTGGTCTTGTCATGGGATGCTGAGCACGAGTCTGGTTGCGGCGTTCTGCACGTTCTGGAGTTTCTGGAGTAGAGACTTGTTGATTCCGGCGAAGAGGGTGTTCCATAGTCCAGCCTGCTGGTGAAGAGTGCGTGGGTGATGGTCTTCCTTGATTCAGGGGGGATCCATTTGATGGTCATGCGGAGGGTGTTGAAGCATGCAGAGGATACAACGTTAATCTGTCAGTTCATGGTGAGGGAGGAGTCGAGTATGATGCTGAGGTTGTGGGCATGGTCCGTGGGTGTGGGATGGTTGCCAAGGACAAGGGGCCAGCAGGTGTCGTCCCCCGCTGAGGGGTTAGATCAGAGTATGAGAACTTCCTTTTTCTCAGAGTTGAGCTTCAGGCAGCTGCTGCTCATCCAGGATGCGGCGTCCTTCATTCCTTCCTGGAAGTTGTGTCTGGTGATGTGGTGTTCTCATTTTGTCTCTCGCCAGCCAATCACAAATTACAAAGGTAATCAAGCATGATTGATAGGCTTCACAATTTAAGAAATACTATTTTAAATAAGCTTTTAAGTTCAAAGTACACCACTTTCAAACGTTTACATCTCAAAAACTACTAAATGGATTTTCACCAAACCAACAAAGGCACAGTTTCCGAGTAACATTTTACATTAATGCCAGTTTGCTTTAAATAAATTTAGCAGTTGTTGTTGTAGGCATGAGCAAAAATTCCCATGGGATCTAAAATGGAGAAAAAAACTGCTTTCTACAACCCTCTTAAATGTGTTTTTTATGTACTGATCTGCATGTTTGATTCGCATGCTTGACCTTAGCTGATTACACTGTTCGGATGCCAAATTACATGCAGATCTGTTCATGGGATGCACACACACCTACTTGCCCCTGCTTCAAGAGCGATACCAATGCATAAAACATTCACCTACAGTTAGGCAGTGCCTTTGAAAATCAGAACAAGTGCGCTGATTGTCTGAGGGACATGTAGCTATGACTGACGGAGAACGACTTGTATTTGATTACATACCAACCAAAAAATTGAATATTGTAGATAAATAAAGAAATTGAGAAAAGATTACCTGCTGATTTTCCACAGGAAACAGGAGTCTGTAAGCAAATACAAAAGAATGTGGATGAAAGTAAACTCATTCAAGTGCAGGGCCCACAACTGAGCCAGGTGCTGAAAATGAGGGTTATTCATAATAGCCTGCCTCTAGTGAGACCCTAAAAACACCTCTTTTTCAAAAAAAGACCTTTAGCCACCACTCAAATGGTACTCTGACGCAAAGTTCCACCATCAAAACCAACATGCTCACTGCAGACTGCCCATTTTCTCCCAACCTATGGGCTAAAGGATTACCTGCTGCCTCAGTAGAAGCAGTAATTTACTTACAGTCCCATATTCATTCCAGCATAATGAAGAAGAGAGAAGGGAACATAGGAGCATGCAAATGACGGTACAACTTTGCCATAATGTGGATAATGCATAAACAGTGTATGTGCAGAGAGTTTTTAGCAGATGCACTAACTGTGTGCCACCTACGAATTGAAGGACAGATAATATGACCCAATGATGCTCTTTGGGAGGATTCATGAAGGGTCAGGTTGGTCCCCAGTGGTCGCCCGACAGAAAGCCATAGTTGCATCCCCATTAGCGGGAATCCCTGTCCTCTTCGAAAGGCTTGTAGCAAAGGACAGTTTCTTTATTCACTGATGCGCCCCCATCAGTGCATGTGTAGTGTGTAACGGTCGTGTTCTCATGGCACGCGACGGGTGCACCCAATGTAGGTTCTGTGTCCATAATACAGCATGATATCTTCAGGTATCTCAGAAAAAAACGTTTAACTAGAAAAAATCCATACCAATTTACTTTGTAAATGCTTACTGTAATATCATAGCTCTGTCCTTCAGGCCTGAGACTTTCGTTTGATTACATTTCTGAAATTCTGTCTAGCCATATTACATTTTATTTATAGTCTTGATCTTAACAGAATAATGATGGGCATTGGACTACTAATCTTTACTTCTTTATTCTTTTCATTGTGCAGCAGAGTGTATATTGACTATCCATTCTTTATATTAGCATGCAATCTAATTGATTTACGCCATGATCTATTTGATCTCCACTGAAGATTGTATGTTCCCAATGCTCTGGATGACACTGGATCATCAAAAAGCTAAAGCAAATCTATTGACCTTCAGTACATAAGGAGAGATTTAGATGGTTATTCCTTGGAGGTGAAATTTGCCCAATACATGAGTATAATAGGTAAGTTAATTATGGCGTTTTTGGAGCAGTAAAAAGATCTGCAGTAATAAATGTCTTATTTTGATTCAATTTAAACTATAGAGGCCTGTCCTACACTTCAATGCTGGCATGTGGACCCGGTTTGGATGCTACATTCCAGAAAGGGTATTTTAAACTCTTTAAAGGAGATCCCTGGGCCAAAAGTGTGTAACTTCAATAGAGGATACTGGTTAAAACGTGGATTAAAGCCAAGCTTTGGCCTCTCTTTAGTATCACTTTGTTGGCCTACTTTTTATTAATATTTTCTTTTTTTTTAACAATCATCTATATGGTTTGAAATGTGTAGTAGGCATAAGTAGACATAAATCAAAATACCAATATTTAATTGCTGCGGATGCCTGAATAACATATATAATAATAAAACATAAGCTCCTTTATTTAAGTAAAGGAAAAACAACCAAGTAAGAGGCTTTCTATAACCATGAAAGTTTCAGTCACATCTCATTTCATACTAAGTCGTGACACCTTGGGTATTAAATGGTGCTAGCATTCTTCAAAATTATGTTGCTATTTTGGCTATGTTACTTTCTGTCATTCAACAATGTCATTTGACAGAATCAATAATGTACTATTCATCATGGTTACTACGTTCTGATAAAATCGAACACATTGTACTATTGAAGATATGGTCATCTCTGTATTGTGATTGCTCTAGCTATAGATGGAATACATACTGTGAAAGGGTTGTATGCCATTACTTTGCATGTATTTACAATGGAATGCTGTGATATGGGGTCTTTATATAGCTTTGATCCTATGTTTTTCCCTAATTGCATTGTTGGTTCATTCATTTTTATTGTTTAAATTTGTTTATTCATTTTTGGATTTAATAACAGGTGTTACACATGTGCATGCATCAGTGATGAACACATTCGGATCCCATAGGTGGGTTTGAGCTCAAATGGAGTTAAAGCGGTGACACATGACACAGTCAATTCAATTGTCTGGTTTCAGTGTTGTCGAAAAAGTTCACTGCCAATTGACATGACCAACTAAAGATAATAGTATGCCTATGGTGCCGGCAGCACCCATGCCTGCACGCAACATGTGGGGTGTTGGCTAGGAAGGGTAGGTGGGTAGGTAAGCAAGGAACAGGTGTGGGGTAGATGGTGACCAAGTGTGTACAGTGTCATCTATTGCCCAACTGAGGGACATATTATCAAGAATGGCTTTAAAATTTTTCGCCGGTTTAGCGGCAGAAAACTGCTGCTAAAGCAGCGATAAGGGGCTTGATAATATGCCCTTAAGAATTCTAGTAGAAGTCCATGTTCTGGTGTGAACATGAGCTTCTATTGGAATTCTCCAGGGCATATAATCAAGCCCATTATCGCTGCTTTAACTGCTGCTAAACCGGCGATAATTTTAACACCGTCCTTGATAATATGCCCCTAAGTACTCAGCTGCCCCCCAGCGCTTGTGTTCTTTTCATAACCCAGACCAATTCTTTGTGGTTTGCTTGTTCTTTTTGTGTGTTAAAACCTCCTCCTTTCCTGTCAAATGTAATGTGCCCTGGATATGCCCGCAAGGTGTTAAGGTATTAGGCCGCCTGGAGTTCTACCTAATTTGGTCATATCGGTATCCTGGTTACACTATGCTAGTTGTAAGTACCAGAGCCTCACCAGTGCCCATGGCAGTCTCCTGATATTGGGAGTGTGCACAGCCCTAAGGAATCCTTAAGGTGCAGAGCGATGCTTTCCCCTGCATCCAGGTCACCAGTGTGTGAAACCAAGCTGTCTTGGGTGGGGATTCCGGACATTTCTAGCGTCTGTTAATCAAGCACTTAACTACATTCAACCCCAGGTCTATGAATCTGGATGTTTCTTTATGTTTTTTTGATATGTGGCAGAGGCCTAGAAGGCATACTTCCCAAGTGAATTCTTCTACTTGGCCAGTGCACTGCGACAGGTGAGTGACAACAGCCTCCCAGTAGGAAGTGAGAGCAGTGCAGCTCCACAGCATATGCAGTAGATCCATGTCAGTTATGCCCTGTGTATTATAAAGTATTGTATTAGGCGTAATCTGGTGTTACTAGGGGTACGCGTGGGCCCCTCTAGGATGGCCAACCGCTCTTGGTCCATGAATGGCAGACGGAGGTCAGTTTCCCAAAAGTTGTCTGAGGGATGTCAGTGGCTGTGTTGCATGTTATCTCAGTGAATCAGCGAACAACTTTGTGAGGCTCATCCCCATGCCCATCACATGCATACATTGGATGGTGAGGTGCATTGTGGGCTCTTGTGCTATGTCTCCCCATAGTGCTCATAGCGCCGATGTCAGTGAGGTGTGTAGTAGGAATTGGTCCCTAGCCGGCCATTCTCCTCAGCCAGTGTGTCAAAAGTTGCTAATTGCCCGTCGCGATGCAGGTCTTCCAGTGTTTCTATCTCTGCCTCCCCACAGGCATAGAGTTTTGCCTTGCTAATGGTGCGCTGCCCTTTCGCTGTACCCTGTAAAGAATGCACATATAGGATTGTGCTGTTTGTGAGGCATAAGCTCTGATGGAAGCATCTGTAGGCCACTTCTAGCATCAGCTGTGTAGGTGTTGCCACTTTCCTCCTGGGGTTAAATACGCTTATGATTGATGAGGGTGTGTTTGCTGGCAGTTGCGTGACAGTGTCTGTTAAGTAGAGTCCACTAATCCAACGGGGTATGTACTGAAGTTGTGCTGCCAGGTAGTAGTGTTCTAAATTGGAAGCCCTCCCTGGTCTGCTGGTAAGTATAGCTTAGACAAGGCCACCCTGCATTGCAAACCATGCCAAATGAATTCTCTCATGTTGTGTTAAGCTAAAGATTTGGGGCTTGATATAGAGTTGCAGGTTAATCTATCTATAAATATAAAAACGAATGTATGTCTGTCTGTCTGTCTGTCTGTTTGTCCTTTATGCATTACTACACCATTCATCCGATCGCCATGAAACTTTGGGAAGTTGTTGAGTAAACTACCGCAAAGTTTCTGGCATAAAAATAGTTTATATATCGGCACCCCAGGGCCCTCATAATCTTTCGAATAACGCACGAAATTACAAAAATCATCAGTGGCTCAGTGGACGTGCTATATTAGCAGCTACGAACAACGACGTAAATGCCATAAATTTCAGCATTCAAAACAGAATACCAGGCGAAGCGACAATGTAGAAGTCCATCGATACTGTGTTGAATCAAGACGAAGTTGTCAATTACCCAACAGAATTCTTGAATTCACTGGATTTGCCCGGTATGCCACCGCACATTTTGACATTGAAAATTGGCGTGCCTATCATTCTTCTCCAAAACATCAATCCACCACGACTTTGCAACGGTACAAGACTTTCGGTGAAAAAGATGATTAACAATGTCATCGAAGCTACAATTTTGAATGGGAAATTGAAGGGGGAAGATGTACTGTTGCCACGTATTCCAATGATCCCAACAGATATGTCATTTGAATTCAAACTTTTAAAGTTTCCGGTGTGACTCGCTTTTGCAATGACCATCAACAAAGCACAAGGACAATCGCTGCAAGTGTGACTCCATTTGGAGAATCCATGCTTCTCACATGGACAACAGTACTGATGCATATGCCTTGTAGTATTCAGCTGGTAACCTGTCTGATTCAAGTGTCTTACCCGTAGATAATGCTTTTATGACTTCCTGGACCTCAAGAAGCACGATCGGTTCATCTAGCTTCGCCAGCTGCGGCGGTGCCACAGCTGGCACGGAGAGAGGGCAAATTAAGGCCTCCAATGCCTCTGGATCTACGTTAATAACAGTCTTGCATAGATTAGTATCATGTTTAACAAACTCTTGTGTATTTTTTGATGGATGGTTAATAAATGTCCTGACAGTGAGCATAGAGAGAGGATCAGTTGTTGCATTTGCTCCTGTCTAATCCGTCATGGCAGCAAACAGCCCGCTCTGTATGCCGCAGAATGGGTGCGAGCGGCAAAGTTTAGACATTGTAGGCATTCCACCACTTCCGCATGCTCACACCTCACCTTCTCTAGTTTACGCATGCCGGCTGGGTTCAGCACAGTGCCAGATGCTAGATGAAGGAACAAGTTTTTGAGCGTGTTATCTCCCGATCCAGTTCCCAACAGATGCCCCAGCCAAGACCCAGGCACTGTCCTCTCACTACTGTTTTAAATGTTATCCACTCTACCCTCTTATCAGTGACCGAGTCTGCGTTTATTTCAAAGAAAATTCTTGGTTCATTCTTACTAGAATGTATAGAATGTTATGGTTTGAAGTTAGATACTGTTCTGGAGGACTGTAGAGCAGAATTGCAGTGGATGGAGTTTCTCCTTTCTCCAATAAAGTACTCTACTGATTTCCATGTCTCCTGGAATTTGCTGAGGTGACTTGTACTCCCACATTGGCGATGAGTGGTACCTCCTTTGTGTGCCTGTAACTGTGGGGAAAAAGTTCAAAACAGAGCCTACTTTGAATTGGATACATTTATTGGTATCGGTTTTAAAACAACCTCTTCTCAAGGTACCGTGGGGCTTATTTACAAGGCCCCTGCGACGCTGGTACATCACTTTTTCCGATATTAAAAGTGACGTACTGGAGGCGCAAGGGGCTTGTAAATAAGCCCCAGTGTGTCATTTTAAAATTTGGAATGCTTGTGAGGACCCACATTCCCTCTGAGCCCTGCAATCCTCTCAAGACTATGTTCTACGCTTCTATGCTCATTGCATGCGCCGGACAGCCGCATGCAGACTCGGGGCTGAGCAGCCTGCCCGTTCCCCAGTCTCGCACCACGCTTCTCACTGTGTGTGCCAGACAGCTGCATGAGACTCACCTCTCAGAGGCGGGGGGACACAGTGGGCGCTCTTCTGCCTGCCTCAAATGAAGTTGCCCACATTTTACATCTACGGCGCACTGTTTTAGAGCCCTCTGCTTGCTTCTGAGAGGATTTCCATCACATTCACCACAATCACCTTCTCTCTACGAACATCTGCCTCTCACGCCAGATTACCCATACTGCAGTCCAGCTGTCTCCACCATATAGACACTCAGCACAGACTGTGTAGCCTGTCATCTACAAAGTTATAAGTTTGCTATTCAGACTTTAAACTAGCCCAATTTCCTTGTCAAACTGTGTTTTGTCTATGCTGTATCCTGTGACAGCAGACTTCCTCAGGGCTATAACCTATATATACATGTATTAAAAGCAGGCAACATTCTAAATTTCTTTTAAAGAGTCCAATCACCAGGGTATCCAAGAGCTGCCTCTGACCCATTAGTGAGTAAAAAGTGAAAAAGTTATTGAAAAGGTGGAGCAAAAGGGGGCGAACATGATTCATTAAAAGAATGAAGATTGGTAGTGGGGGTGCGAGGGAAAAGGGAAGAAACACATATGGAAAATTATCTTCTATGCTGTTAGAATTCAAGTGATACACATGTATATCTCATACAATCTATATTGTGAATCCGGTTAGGTTCAAATAACCCAAAGTGTGTTTGCTAGTAGAATTGTAGGGGAACCAATGTCAGGCACTAGAACTTACCTCATTCATACAATAAACTTAATCAGCATTTATTGAGTGTCTCATAGTTCCAGATCCAGTAATTGTTATCAATTGGATAGTTTGTAATTCATGTCTAGGGAAAACATAAACAGTAGTTAATCTAGGATTCCATCAGGACCAGCCCAAAAACAGTGTAAAGAAAAGAAGATATCTCACCTAATATTAAGTGTCCCAAAGTATGAACCGGTTTTCTACTGAGCAAAATCTGTAACAAAATATGAATTCCCCTGTTACCAAAACCTGCATCAAGAGAGCTATTCCTCACACCAAATAAGTCATAACCTGAATAAGAAAAACAACATATTTGACCAGCCATCCAAAACTCAGAAATCATCTTATCAACAAATCTTGTAAGGCATTAGTTCCTGATATCCAGTCCTAGCCACTCATAAAAGTAAATTGTTTTGCTGTAAAGTGAACCTTTGTACCTTATACCAATAAAATAGCAAAAAAGATGGCCCCTTGTATATAAGGCTTCTATGAGATTGAGAACTGAATGTATCGAAAAGCATCTCCATTCATGCAGAACCTAATTACCAAACTTCACTTTTCCTTCCCAATCCAAGATGGCTCCCATAATTATGAGTATAAATATATCACTTCCTGTGAAAGACTTCCTGAAATAACTAAGCAAGAATGAAATCAGTTGAAGGGGGCATGGCTAGCCAGCTAAGATGGTGGACGCGAACCTTTAGCGATCCGTCAAAATCACCTCGTTTATCCTGCAAAAACTATGTGAAATCCCGATCCAAGAGCCTGAAACAGGGCAGAATCCACACCTGATGCACCGATCAACAAATTCGCAAGAGCAAAGCAACCGCAAAACGTGGTAACAAGTGAGGGAGCCCCCGCACCGCCTTCTCGCGCCAATAAGTGGCAGTGTACAGCACAGAACAGCGGTGGCGGCAGGGCCATCGTAGTCCAGCCACAACAGGCGGAATCCGAGCCCAGAGATATGCTGTGGGCAAATATCCTTACTGCGGCATGAAGACACCTCCCAGTGACGACAACGTGGAGGCCACCAGCCCCAGCGGTCAGGGGTGGCGGGGGACAGGCCAGGGTGGTCTAGCCCAAACTTACAGAAAGGAGCCAGCAAAGGAGGACCCACCCTCCCCAGAGAGGACAAGCTGAAGGCCCTAGTGAGAAGAGAGCTTGCACCTGCTGGAGAGCGGTGCAACGCCCAGAGCTGACCCACACAGCAACGTAGACCCGCGAGAGGAGGACTACACTGCAGACGGAAGGACCCGCGTGGGGACGGTGAACAAGTGTGGGCCCGGACCGAAGTCGCGCAGGCCTGAGCCCGCTAGCTAGGAAATACGTGCCCGCATCAAGGTCACTTGGGGTGAGCACACGGCACAGAAGTCGACAATTAGGTGCCCACAAGAATTAAAGCAGTGACCTGCGCTGCCCTGTCCTGTTAAGAGAAGTAACTAAGCAGCAATTGGCCCATTAATGTAGAATACTGATGCCCCAGCTAGGGGAAACAAGGGGATGGATGGCGAAGCATACATGTGAAGGCCCTGAAGTGGTGTGAGGCCCACCCTGACCAGAGCGCAGACTTGAGGTCCGTCGAGACAATCCTCTCATGATAGCCCGGGCGAGTAAAGTGTAGGTGCAACACTCAGTATTGCCAAGGGCCAGGACCCTCAAGACTCCTGGTCCCAGTCTGGTGTGTGCCTAGCACCTCTAAACACAATTTCGTATTGCAGGAGGCCACAAGAGGCCCTGAATTATGCCTGGCTACCAGCAAGAGCCCAATAAGGCACAAAAAGCACACGTGAAGCACCTGGGGCAAAACAAATGTGAATCTAACGTCGGGTCCCTAGCCGCCGTCTCTCCGCCTGTTGATGAGGGGCGAGATCCCACAATGCTGCAGCTACAGTGACACTTGCTGAAAACCTGAGGAATGGTCCTTCTCGGGAGGATTTCGGCGCTTGCACATGACAGGGCCAGAAGAAGGTCAGACCAAGTGCGAAATTGAAATCCACCATACCCCGGACTGCAGCTCGTGGCAACAGGAGCACTGAGAGTCCCTCCTGCCCTACAAGGTCAGCAGTCAACTTGACACAGCTAGAGCCTAACAGACGAACACCTTGTTCAACACCTGCATGCCCTCTGTACAGAAGCTAGCCATGGGTCGCTTATGCACAAACACACAACAACCCACTGCACACTCGAAAGCACAAGGGGCTCAGCGAACAGAAGAAGAAGTATCAGGAGAGACCCCAAACCTCGGGCTCTCCACTCAACTTGGCTCAGTCCTAGCCATGCTGGAGAAGATAGGCACTGTCCTGGACCACACCCGACCACATTCGAATAAAAATTGAAGAGGTCGTATCTGACTTCACCCTACTGAGACCCAAATACTGAAAGCTATCGGACAAAGTCCAGACTAATGAGAAAACCCTACTAGAACTGAAGCTAACCACATGCAGCCCCACAGCTGCACTACATTTCATAATGGACCAAGTGAGCCCTAGACATAGTCCGAGTAGTACACACTCAGCGCAAAGCACCCTTCCCACCAGTTCAGATGTGCTCACAGCCAAACCCCGAGTAAAAAAAGAGATTCACTAATAGCGCCTAGTAAATACTAAGGTGAAATCCAACACACACTACCACTCAGCATGCAACCCCGAAGCTAGTCATTTTCAGCATGACAGTTGCCACGGTTTGGCCCCACAGTCTGGACGAGCATCAACTACGAGTTTGCCTCATAAGGTTGTACACAACTCAGTTACATCTCCACTCCTTGTTATGTTTGCCTCATCCCTAGAAGCCTGGATGGGCACCCTGGTCGCCAATATCAACCTCAACCTCCCCCACGCAGTGGGTCAAAGACCACGCACATGGCACAGATTAATATTCTGACATGAAATGTGAGGGGCATGCACACATCCACCCACATATAGACAGTTTATTAATATCTCAGGTTGTGTACACACAACATGAAATACATGCAACACTGACATGCCACTATACTACATTGTACCAATCAATGGGGTCCCATGATGAGAGGCAGCTTACAACATTTTTAGAGTTTGTGCATTTTCCTGAAGCACTGATGGAGCAAAGGGAACTACTAAATGAGCATATAACACCTGAGGAAATCCGAAGCGCAATAATGGTGCTAGCGATTGGAAAAACCCCTGGCCCAGATGGATTCATGGAGGAATTCTATAAATCTACACCACAACACTCACTCCCCACATGCATGCGCTGTACACAGTGGCACTGAGTGAGCAGTGACTCCCCCCATCCATGAGAGAGGTGAATCTTGTGTCCCTGCCCAAGCCCGACAAAGACTCCACAGAACTGGGATCATACAGGCCCCTAACACTTCTTAATGTTGATTATAAAATACTAGTGAAGCTATTAGCTGATAGACTAACACAGGTGGTCCCCACTCTGGTGCACACAGACCAGAATGGGTTTGTCCCTTCCAGGAGCATCTCATTATACTTGAGGTGATTCTTTAGAATTGCACCTACTCAAAAGCCTGCTGGCCACTTCCAGGATGCCTGTTACTAGATCTCGAGAAAGCTTTTGACTCCTTAGAATGGGGGTTCCTATTCGCGGTGCTGGAGGAATACAAACTGTGTGATTCCTTCCTAAGCATGGTAAGACTATTAAATGATGCTCTAACGGTATGAGTAAAAACAGGCCCTTACATATTGGACCTGGTAAGCATGCAGAGGAGGTACAAACAGGGATGCCCCCTCCTCACGCTGTTATTCTCACTAACCCTGGGCAGAGTGCGTGGAGTTGCACTATGCTAAGCTACGCGAAGTGCAAAAAGAAATCTTGTCGCACTACGCGGAGCTCCGTGAGTGGCAGAGTACAGTAGAAAAATGCTGTTCGCAGTCATAGCACAGTGCCGGATGCTTGTCTGCACTGTGCAATCATTGCGAACAGCACCATTCACAGCGCAAGCTTACTTTTTCGGCCGCTCCAGTAGATTTTTACTCGAGCTGCAGCTTTCTCAACGCGAACTATCAGTTTCTCAATGCGAGCTTTCGCGAGCATACGCAACCACTCGCAATGAGAAACCTGACACCCCGCATTGAGAAATCTCACCGGGAGGTTTATTTTCCACGCTCGTACTCGCCAACTTGATGTTGGTGATCGTGAATGAGGAAAAATCTTGCCAGGAGGTGGATTTTCCTCGCTCGCCAACTTGCTGTTGGTAAACGCAAGCGAGGAAAAAACTCCGCTCCGCGAAGCGGAGTTTTTCGGAACTCCGCAAGCTCCGCGTAACGCAGAGTGCGGGAAACTCCGCAAACTCCGCAAGTGGAGCGGATTTCACCACCCAGGGTTAATTTTCACTCGCTTATGAGCCGAGGCACTTAGATCGGAGATAGGGGGGGTGTTGCACTAGGTGATTGCACGCACACAATATCTCTGTGTGCAGACGATCATCTGCTGTATATAAGACATCCATCAAGTTCCCCAACAATTAGCGCTCAGGTTGGAAAGATTCACCACTATTTCGGGGCTGAGGGTTAATGTCTTCAAGTCCTGCTTATACTCCTTCAGTAAACACTGCAAAGACCTGGGTTATGCACTCAACGGGCAGCAGGTCCGATGGTGTGAGGACACGTACCGCGATCTCAGAATTTGCATATACTGGAAACCGGTGGATCTGTTAGATGGCAACCTAGGCAGAGCCCTGACCATGGTCTGATCCCAGATGACATTATGGAGTATGCTCCCGTTGTCAGTGATGAGAAGTGTGCCCTTACTAAGATGGTTATTTTGTCCGACTTGTATATTACTTCACAAACCTCCCGATATATGTCCCCCCTCTTTCTTTCAACCACTGAAAAGCTGGTCAAAGATTTTATATGGGGACACTAAACTCTACCTTTCTACAGGTCAGGGAGGCCTTGTGTCCCCGAATCTAGAGCAATACTACCTGGCTGCGTAACTGCAGTGGGTGGCAAGGTGGCTAGATAATCGCAACAGAGGAGACACTGCGACCACACAGGCTCCTTACACCTCTAAGAACTGATAGGACTATTCCACCCCTGCTCAAAAACTAAGCCATTGGATGTGTTGCTGCTCAATGTAGCACACAGAATCGATGGCAGAACACTATATACCGCCTGTGAAGTCGCCCTGTATGCTCCAGCCTTGCCACTGGAGGGGACACCCAGAGGCACCACAACCACCACTAAGCCACAACTGCAGCACTGGCATAAAGCAGTGGTCCAGGATATAGAAGACCTGTATTGTGAGGGTGCACTTATCCTGTACACTAGGTTGGTAGAGGAAGATGAATTAACCCGGTCAGTTTCTACTTCACCGTTCCCTCCTGGTGGCACTTGCCGCCAAAAGGGGTGCCTTGTCCACTGAACCAGTGACACACCTCACTGTACAATACATACATGTCATGGGTGTGGGGGACACCCAACTAAATGGTTTGCTGCCTTGTTAAGGCTCCACACAATGGCCGACTTGTCGCCACTCCGACAGCACTGGGAGGATGATATGTAGACACTCTGTCACAATGCATGTGCCGAGTCCTCTCGCCCAAATGGCACACGTACATTCTTCACTTGTACCGGAGAAACTGTAACAACAAAGTCACCGTTCCATTATAACCCGCCTCCACAGTTCATGCTATTGCTATTCTGAACACCACGCAGTCAAAACATGGAAGTAGAGAACATGCCTCAATAACCCCAGAAGGGTAGTGTTAATCAATAAATTGTGTGATAGTTTATTAACTCTATATGATATTGAGCGATGCATACTGGGACTGCAGAGTAATTTACAAACCAATGCTAAACCTGATAAATGTATAATGTATGTATAAAGTTGAGATGCTTGCCAGAAGATCTTTGTAACAAGTAACTAAGAAACACAACAATTTGAATCATCTGCATAGCTCATGTAAACTAGAAAAATTAATAAAAACAATTTTACCAAAAAATAATTGAAAGAAATCAGTTGAACAACAGGGAGAGGCGGGCGGGAGCTCAGGACTGTGACGAGGAAGACATGAACTTGGAGTAATACATTTAAATTCATCCCATGGAAGGATCTGCCAAACCTAAAACCGTATGAACAGTGGGGGCAGGAGCCCCCTCTCTAGCAGCAAGAGCAGCTACCCTCGCCTGAGACATACCCAGCAGAATGTCCAGATAATGTGAGTGCACCCCACAAAGCACGGTGGAGCTAGGGCCCCCCTCACTCAGAGGAAGCTACAGTATGGTGTCACATAGAAGCACAAGTCTCCTCTATAACAGACTGAAGCAAATGGCAAACCCGCAACAAAACAACCTGGCAGACCCACCACACCACGTTACCCAGTAACAGAGGAGGAGATGCCCACCATCGACCACTAGACGACCAGAGAAGACAAGAACCAAGCGGGAACCAGCCCTCACACTCGGATACCTGGAGTGACCTCCTAAAACAGAAGCCCTGCCCCCCAAAATACCCTGCTCCTGATTCTAGCAGCGTAGCAAGACCACCACTTTGAGGAGGTCTGCAAGAGCTAGCCACCGCTAGCTGAGCCAGCCCCAAAATCGCCCAGCTGAGGGGCAGCACATGAGAAAATCTGCCTGAACCAGGCCCGGTTCTGGGGGGTGTGCCGGGTGGGCCAGGCCCACCCAAACATGAGCCTGGCCCACCCAAACATGAACGTTATTTTTCTTATTTTTCTAGGAGTTGCGTGATTGGGCCTGGGCTTTTTCTCATAGGCACCCCCAATCACGCATCTCCTTTTAGGAAGGTGGCTTATGTCCCCGCCCACTTGTGCAGGTACAGGGGCATGGCGAAGGGGATAAATCCTCTTTGGCACCGGGTAATGTGTGTGCACTGTCCTACCACGTGGATATTTCAGCGCTGGAGAAAAGGAGTTTGTTGATCCAGATTCACCTTTCCTGACCCCTTCGGCTGTTTATGAGATCGGGCTGTGCCACAGAGTTTGAACGGAGTAGTTAAGAGAATGAATGGCTATTGTTCCATTTTTTTTTAAATCTGCAGAGGCCCAGCTAGATGTTTGCTTCGAGGATGTGTGTGTATTGGTTATTTTTTTTTTATTCTATGAGGGCCCAGCATGACACATACTTCGTGTATGCTGTCTATATTTTATATCGTTGTATCGTTATCATGACGTATGCAAGACACAACTACTAAAATGTCCAGATAACTCTGGTGATTAATGATCCTCCTGGAGAGCAATATTTTGTCTGTTCCTAATTTTTAAATGCAGATAAACTGTATTTATGTGGATAGCTCAGGGGTTACTTGCAGTACAGAAGTTACAATCCTAAAATAGGTTAGTGACCTATGAACTGACATCAAAGAGCTGCATACAAACCTGGTATAATTAGAACTTATTTTTTTGGGTGTTGCAATATAGTTAGAATTTGAACGCAAAGTAGAATTTTCGAATGCAGAAAAAAATAACAGTGCACGGCACAAAAAAGGCTTGCATGGGACATACCACCACCCCCATGGAAGTCTCCAACACAGGAAGGGAAGCAGTGGGTGCCCCCTCCCGGGCCCAAAAGGCAGCCCCCGAGCAGCCGTATCCAGGAGGCACAGCCGCCCAACAGATGGCCCAGCCTCCGCAAAAACAGCCACAGTGCCATAATCATGTTTATTGTTTGCTTGTTAGGTTATACAAACTTGTCAGAGCAAACAGGTAACTGTTGCACAACACTACCCCATACACATTAGGGGAGTGAGGCGATAAGATTATAAATGTGAATTATACATGAGAGATTACTTTGAGCCATGGTTGCTCATGTGAAGTTTTAAGATGAAAAACTCCAGTTAGCAATCCAATGGGATGGAGAAATGCTATTCTCCTCATGGCGTGTGACCAGGAGACAGTGTAGATGGTGCTGCCTAAAGACCCTGGACTATTTAGGTTCACTGAGAATTAATTGAGTTATATGTGTCATACTTGGACTTGGCATACATTACCAAATTGCCACATTAATTACCCATGCAGATTCAGAGGATATGTTAAAAAGAAGAATGTAGTGAATTCTGGAAAAATGCATGATTCCCAGTGCATAAATGAATATATAAGAAACTACATAAACCATAAGGATGTTATTTTTTTGCTTAACCTTTTGATTCTATTTTAGAGCTGCTTCTAAGAGTACACAATGCCAGAGCATGGATGCTGTTGAACATTCCTAGATTCTCCTCTATAGGCACAGCGCTTAGCAAATTCCACTGGCTTCCGATAAGGAGAAGAGTGTCCTTTAAAGTAAAGAGTCTCCTTTAAAGCACTATGCTTCTGCCACAAAATCCTGTATCTGAAAAGTCCCTGTTACTTGTGCTCCTTGAGCAAACGCTACCACCTTAGCTGTTGCCACCGGTGCTGACCTCACAGTGGTCCCCAAGGTAACTGGAAGCGCGAATGGAAAGCCAATCTTTTAGCTACCTGGCAGCTAAACTTTGGAATACTCTTCCTGGTGATCTGAAACAGAAACGATCGGAAATGGTCTTTCAAAAGAAGGTTGAAACCTGGCTTTTTAGACAACCTTATTTCACTGTGTTTCAGATTACTTCATGGTGTGGAATCTTAGGGCTATATTCACAAGGAGCCATTGCCTAATTAACAGCACAATATCGCAGCCAAAGTTGTGATAAATTTACCCCATCATTCACAAGCAGGTGCTAACAGCCCACAGCACCAGTTTTCCCGCGATAGCGGCCGCAAGAAACATCGCCACAGAGGACCCCCAAAACTATCGCTAATGAGATGTAGAGTAGGCGTTCGCATGCACAAAGCCATGACAACACCACACCTCAACATTCACAACGACCAGACAGATCGGCAATAAGAACACAAAACATGCGATAAGGCGCGTTAGCAGCAGGAAATTTACACCTGCTCTGACCTGGTGTAAAGTCGGACGGCAGCCTGCACCATAGTAGGGAGCCCAGCCCAGGGCGTCATCGGAATGGTAACAGATGCCATGGAGCAATTGAACATGCAGCCCGGACACCCAAGAGGGTCACAACACCCACCCGGTACCCCCCCCACTGGACCACCACAGAGGCAGCTCAGACAAATACAGCGGCCCCCTAGGAAACGCACTTGCCTCACAGGCACAACAACTGGCAATGTCACGGTCCATTACAGGCTGAAAGGGACAACCATCCTACGCATCCTGGCCTTCCTCGCCCAACAGGCCAACGGCTCCAGCAAAGCGGACAACCAACATCCCACCCCACACCTAGCTGCTGGCTATTCTGCACCTGTTGGTCCCTGGCACACCCCAACCAATACCCACCAGAGTTGGAGGAGTCTCATAGCCAGCCACATCCAAGTCCCCCACACCTGTCCTGGACATCACCATCACCCTGGGACCACAGGCCCCATACGGCCAACACAATGCGCTGGAACCGCTGGAGACTAAGCAAGGACCATACGCCATAGCCGGATGCACGCACGTGTTGAGGGAAATCCACTGCACACATGCCCCACCTGTGCCCCCTGGTGACACAGCACACAATCAGCGCAACAGGAAGCACACGTCACACATCAATGTGCAGGCAACATCAGAATACCGTGGGACCTACACCAATATTGCCTCCATATACACAGCCAGTGTGCATGATCCCGTCACCCTCCGCCAGTCCATCAGCAACCAGCCTTCCCAGGATGGGACCAAGGGAAATGCACAGCCCCTTGGCAAGTTCCCAATTAACACCACACTCATGTCCACTCCACAACCATGTAATCCACGACTCTGGCAATGCACATGTCACAAGTTCACAACCAACATGCACAACAACATGCCCAGCCACCAGGCACGATAGAACAACTTAGAATGGTAACCTGGGCAAGCCGTGAACATGAACAACCAATGGCATGGCACCTAAGCCACACAATAGCCGAATGTGGCGAGAGGTGGCAACCAGGCATGTGTGAAGGATGCAGTAGAACCATGATTGGGAAAGTACACAATGCCAAGAGTGGCGGCGAAGTGCTGCACAGACCGCCGTATTCAGAAAACACCCATATCCACGGCGAGATACACCTCTGGTGTATGGAGTGCAGTGGACAGTGGACGCAATCATGTCATGCCAGCCAGTGGGGGTCTTTGCAGAAATGTTGCCTGTTACGCCCCCCGTAAGCCTGAGCAGAGTGGGATGCCCCGGAGTATGCCAGGCCAGTGTAGGGCTGTGTATAAAAAGCATGTAGCCCTGGGTGTGGTCCTCTTCCGGAAAGCCGAACGTCTCTGCCAGGGCAACACCTCCCACCCCACCACGAGGCTGACACCGTCCTTGTTAGCGGAGTTGCCTGAGTTCCTGTGCGCCTGCATACCCCGGCCCGCTGGCCATGAACCCGTCAGACCCGAGCCTACGCAGCCAGGCCACATTGATCTGCATCTAACACCAGTGTGTGTCATGGAGGGCCCACCACGTGCCTGTGTAAGCTCCTAGCCCACATTACTCCTTACTCATTGACATATTCTACCGGCCTCCTCCGCAGTCCAGTTGGACACATATGTGTAACTGTGTCCTGGCTCCTGAGTGGCAGTGACCTCAAATCAGGCCCCGCGGCCACAGCACCAGACACCCCCCCCCGATCAGTGAGGTATAGTTCCATATGGGAATCTTGTGACACGTGCTGCCACAAACCCTGTTCAATGCCAGCCAGCGACACGTGTTGCCACAAGCCCTGTTAAAACGCCAGCCGGTGACACGTGCTACCTCAAACCCTGTTCAACAGGACACGTGGATGAGGGACCAGGACTACCCTGCGGACCAGTAGGTCTCACATCCAGCACCTAGTCGCCATTCACGAATGGCAGAGTCTACACCAGTGGACACACGAAAAAGAGTAAGAGGAAGATGCGGCTCAGTCCAGATGAAAGCCGGGTCACAGTCACGGAGGTGACCGAACACATGCTGCCACTGAACCTGAATTATGCAGGCCGGTGGGGCCACCAACCTATGCCAGCGACACTTGGTGACTGGCCCGTGCTGACTGCTGCCTCCGGCCTGCACTGCGGTCCAGTAGGTCACAGAGTCATGATTCTGCAATGGTGGAGTACATATCAGTGTACCGGCATCATCGCAGACTGCATCCCCACTCAGCCCAACGCCACTAAGTCTGTTCCTCGACATTCATGGACACTCTCTGGTCGAACTTTGGTGGCGTCTGAGTCTATGGACTAGGGGACAGTTTACATCCTCATGGGGCTGATACCGAATTGATGGTGGCAACAAGGCTGTCGCATTCCACTCCTCCATTTGCTGTTTCTGGATACAATCAAACCTTTTGTCGTCTTGCCCTGGAGGACACATTCCACTGTCCCCCGAAACCCTCCACAACATACACCTCTGACATTGATGGTGACCCGCTCAGGTCGCCTGGCCCATCTGACTGCACCGCAAGCACCGTCCCGTGGCTGGGTGCCTGTGCCGGCCCCAGTGCATCCGGGGCCACTAACTCTGTGCTGGTCAGGTCCGGGACCCCTTCTCCGGACACATTGGCTGGCCCCTGAGGCATAGGCTTTGGGGTCATCAAGGCCATTCCTCTGTGGCCATGTGCTGTACGCAGCATCCGGGCCTAAATGCGTCCCGCCAGGGCTCACACACCAAAGCGAGCCCAGACCGGCCCGGACGACGCATCACCGCAGAAGGCACACGCCACCACCGCAAGGAACACCTCCAACCACCATCTGCCAGAGTTGAAACAGTGGTCCTGACAGACTTACGGAGTTGCTCAGGCCTTTCGTGGGTGCCATCATCGGCCTGATACCCTGCCAGTGCCAGTGACTCAGTGCACCGCAGGCCATTGTCCGTTGCGGATTGTGTTTTGTGCTGTGGAGCGGTTGCGCAGGTATGTCACCTCAAACAGTGTGGGGGCCCTGAGACGTTGATGGGAAAGATGATGCAGGTCTATTACAACCCACTGAATCTGCATCAGGAATATGTCAAAGGGACACAATCCAAGACTTTTTCTTCACATGAGCGTGCTCATCTCTATTGTCCAAACCCCAGTGCACTGCAACTCACTGACACTTCTGTTTGCATGTTGGCTGTCCGCTGGACTTTCTCCTGCTCCCTCCATGTTGCTCAGCAGTTGACTCTGTATTGAATGTGTGTTCTGTTTCCGTTCCACTGGTGTCCAATGTTCAAGTGGTTGCCAGCACCAGGTATTCCATGCGGAATGGCTTACACTTACCCCACACAATGCCAGTAGCCAGTTCTACATGATATCTGCATATGTCCCTGTGGTCTTGTAGTATGCATGTGGGCCCTGGGCCCTACGACATTACATTGTGCTGTGTACATCGGATGCAGACATATGACCGCAGGCAGCAGGTTGGAGCTTGGACATGTAGCTTAGTTGTAAACCACACAATTTGTTAGGGGAGTGGCCAGGACCGTCGTACGAAGAGCCAACATGGGTGTGTGACTGCTATTTGAGCGCCCCTGGGCATGGTTCTGTGCTGTGAATGTGCATCTGTATGTATCTCTATGGCAAAGTGGGTCTCCTGAGTGGGGTGGGGGCCTGAAGGGTGATGGACCCTTACATATGTGTCCTGGTTCACATTCCATGGGTTCAGACCCCACCCACACCTGTTGGGCCACCTCTTTTTAGCGTGCTGACACATGGCATTGGGGTGGCATGTGTGGGTGGGTAAAGTGTCATGAGCCAGCTGTGCTTGCGGGTGCTTCCTGCTGTGTGGTCTGTTGCAGGTTCTGTGTTCTCCTCTAAGTAGCTTGGCTGCCCGGGTCCTGGTGGTGGGTTAAGTGGGATGTCTGTTGGACCTGGGCCTCTTGGCAGGGTCATCCCTAAACTTTTTGCCTTCCTCCAATACTCTCTGTGACCTGTTTTTGTTGGTTTAATGACTCTGGGCACTTTGCCACTGCTGACCAGTGCTAAAGTGCATATGCTCTCCCTGTTGTAAAGTGTACATGTGATTGATGTCCATGATTGGTTCATTGGATTTACTGTTAGTCCCTAGTAAAGTGCACCAGGAGTGCCAGGGCTTGTGAATGCCAATACTGCTAGTGGGCCTGCAGCGCTGGTTGCGCCACCCACAGAAGCAGCCTTAAAATGTGTCTAGGGTCTGCCATTGCAGAACCTGCGTGCAGTCTGGTACTGTCATGCTAGCTGGGCAAGTGCACACACTTGCCAGCCCCTGAACCTTCCCTTAACTTCATATTAGTCACCCCTATGGTAGGCCTGAGGGCAGGGTGCATTGTAGTGTAAGGTAGAACATGCCCTGATGTGTGTGGCATGTTCTAATAGTGAATTACTACCAAAGTCGTTTTTCACTATTGTAAGGCTACCTGTTCCCTTCTAGGCCAGATGGGCTGCTGGAATTATTACACTCTATAATCCCAGCAGGCTCAGGGAACATGGTAGAAATTCATGTTTAGTATGCCTGAACTCAGAATAATAAAATACTTCTTTTAGTAAAGTTTATTTTAATATCCTGTGTTTGCAAATGCTACTTTTAGAAAGTTAGCATTTGCTTGCCTAACCATTTCAGCCCGCCTCTGCTTGGATGTGGATCTGACTGTCTGGTGTGTGTGAGTGACAGGGCTGGGAGTTGACAGGTAGTGAATAGCCAGATGACACCTTAGTGGGTGGTGGGAGTTTCCCCTGAATGATGCATCAGGCTGTGCTCTGCCTCCACAATGCTGGCTCCGCCCTCCTGGGGAGCGACTGATGACTCAGCCTGCACCTGGCCCAGGAAGGACCGAAGCTTGTCAACAAAGTGCTCAGGCCACTCCTGCCCTCACAATGCCGGCTCCGCCCCCCTGGGGAGCGGCTGATGTGCCTGCACTCACACTGAATACAGAAGCCAGAAGTACCCACAACAAGTACTCAGAGACTGGAGCAGTTATGCAGAGGCCCCCCTGGCTTGCTAGAACAAAAGAAACTGGGTATAAAAGAAGGAGCCCTGCTCCTTGTAAATTAGATCCAGTTTGCGCAAAGAAGAAGCTCTGCCTGAAGAGAAGGACCCTGGAAGCTGCATGGAGAAGTACTGACTCTGACCCCAAGAGACTGGCCTGTGGTGGGTGCCTTGCTGCTGAAGGAGAGCAGGAGAAGAAAGACGGAAAGACTTTGCTTTTATTCAACTTGTGCCAAACTCTGCTGAAAGATCTCCAAGGGCTTGCTGCTGAACTTGCCCCCTGACCAGCGCCCCAGGAACAGTGGGCGCTACCCCCGTCTGGAAGAGGAACAGCTGCTGTGTATTGTCGACTCTGCATCACCGCCCTAAAGGACCTGTGCTAACCCCTGTCCTGCCAAGCACCGTAATTTCCTGCCGTCGCAGCTCGCACCGCAAAGGTCAGCCTGTCTGACCCCAGCCCCGTGACTGCCTCCCCGACCGGAAGAGACAACGCAAAGCAGAGGACCTGTCCGGTCCGATCACCACCTTCTGCTGCCCCCGCGCTGTGGAAAGTGAAGAGAAGACGGACTTCAGTACGTGTGCCCATCGGGAGGAAAGAGCCCTGCAGAGACCCTCGCAATCCGCTGCACCCCTCTCCAGGCGAACCCAAGACGCAGCCCCTGCCTGTAAGCCTGTGTCCCCTGAACACCGCCAACCTCGAGGTTAGTGCTCCTGTGGTCTCCGTGCCACGTCACCCTCCTGGAAGGCACCACAACAGGGACGTCTGCCTGGCATCGGCCGCACCGAAGCTGAAAAGGACACGAAGGTATTGTGTGCTAAGCAAGCAGCATATTAGCCCGCGCTGTGTGCTCCCAATTGTATGCCCTGCCTTGCTCTGCCCCCCCAGGAGAGGCCGCACCGCACTGTGAAGGGTGCCTTGCCTCCCGGAGATCCTCCGCTGTCAGAAGGGACCCCTCTGCACTGACATTCCTGAAAGAAAGCATTCCTGAAGGTGCCTTGGCCCCAGAGGCTCCTCTCACCCCTCCCTGCTCCTCACTGCAGCTGAGAGCCCCCACCTCTGGAAAAGGCCCGGGGCTCCTCTCATCGCCTGCTTGCTGCTCTGCTCCGAGCTCAGCCCCCACCTCTGGAAAAGGCCCAGGGTTTCTTCGAGGCCCTCTCTGGTATCCATTCCAAGCCTACCGCGAGATGCGTGAGAGTTGGTAGGGGCCGAGTCAGTTTCACCCTTAAAGGCAGGAGAGGCGCTGCAAGGCGCTCCGAAGGCCGAGGAGGGTCCCAAAGCCCCAGAACAGAGAGAGGCTTTCTCTTTGAAAAGGAAAGAACACTGAGAGAACTGTGAAATTAGGAGATTTATAACAAAAGCGCCTTAACAGAGAAATCTCCATTTTTGAACTACAAGGAAGTGAGAAAACATTCAGAAGTGCATATAAAGACTTGTACATTACTAAAAAGAACTGTGGCAACATAAATAAGAGTAACTGGAACCTCGCAATCCTTTAAAGTAACAAACTGTATTTACAAGCCTGATTTTAAAAATATATAAAGAGAATATATTTTTTACTACAAAACAGTTTGGTGTCATTGTGTGGTGGGTTGGTTGTGGTGGTATGATATTGCAAATGTTTAACCCTATGTGCCCCAGAGATTAGCCTAGACTGCTTGCGCCACACTACCTAGAGGGTAAGCAGAGGTTGTTCTTAGAGGTAACCCTCAGCCCTGACGAGGAAGAGAGAGGCCCTGTTTGTCGCCAGTGCTGCACTGCGCCAACCAGAGACTCCCCCTTCCTACATTGGACGCAGCGGTGAGGATAGCGAATTTACATTTGCAGTGTTCATGCCTTAACTATTGACCATTGCACAGTGATGACAGTCCAGTAACTAAGCCACAGACTTTGTTTTTTTTGGATTTATGATTTGCGAGAAGAGATCTCCATGTGTTTTTGAAGTCATGCCTGTGTCAGTGAAAATGGAAAAGGCAGCATCCATTTCTTCTATTGACTGTGATTGGGAGAAACTAGAAAACTACACTGGGAAACAGCTCAGGAGCTTCTGCAAAAATTTGAACATTTCCATGACCGGACTCTCCAGAAGGGAGCAGTTCCAAAAGGCGCTGAGGGCCTGGGTCAAGGCAAGGAATGCCCCAGGAAAGGATTTTGAATTTGAGAATGCAGAACAGCAGCTGGAGGGACCCCTGACTCCAGAGTGGAGGGGTGCAACCTCCCCATTGGGTAGCAGTGTTTCTGGCCGAGGTCTGTCGCCAGAGGAGCTGGCGGACAGACAGGCAACCCGAGATCATGAATTGAAGTTGGCAGAGCTGGAAATAAATGGGCAACTGGAGCTAGAATCTAGGAAGTTAGCCCTGGAAGTAATGAAAATGGAGCTTGCGCATGACTTAAGAATGAGGAAACTTGACTTGGAGCTCGAGGGGCTTGAGGCCAGGAGGGCTTCAGCCCAGCAACAAGAAATGTGTGTAGCTCAGAGATTGAGCTTTGCTGAGTTGGAGGTGGAGTCCAGCTCAGATGGTGGCAGCAACATTCAGGTATCTAGTGCTGACAGCATAGCGCGCGCACCTAGAGGTATGGCACCTGACTTGGAGGGGGTTAACATACACCAGGAGGTTCAAGGGCATGAGGTAGCTCCAGTAGTGCGCAGCGTCCCTGAAGGGAATAGGGTAGCTGGCGTAGGAGTTCATGGTCCTAGTGGTGGGAGGGATTCCCCCATGGTTGAGGTCCTGGTGGGTGAGTGTAAGGACCGCCCAGAAGAGTGTGGGTTGTGTGACAGAGACAGTTCGCTACTGTCTGGCCAGTCTCAGAAGAATGGTGTGGAGTATGTGTGTGAGGCGCTGGATGGTGAGGTGAAGGATAATTTGGTTAACCCTACTAGGGGGCTGTGTAATCCAATTGTGGGAGAGCATACTTTAAGTCCCAGTTTTCCAGAGCTATGCCAACACCTGTTTGAGAGTGAGTTCTCTGGCCCCAGGGAGCTCACATTGGAGGCAGACCTTGTGGTGGATTCCCGAGGGTCTGGAGAGGCATTGGGGTGTGATCCTGTGGGGAGTGTCTCAGGTATCTTCCAGCCCAGAGTGGTGGAAGTGGCGCAGAGTAGCCCAGCTAGGTCCTGTAGTAGTGAGATGGGTGTAGGGCCTCACGTCCTGTCCTTAAGGGGAAGGAGTGAGAATGGGTTTTGTCCCGGTAGTGCCCAACCTCAGTCTCAGAGCCTGGATGGTTCTTTAAGGGAACACCAGGTGGGGAGCCTAGGCTGTCCGGATGAGTCACCCGCTGAGGGGGATCCCCCAGTGGCTAGAGAACGTGGAGGCTCTGTAAACAGGGCTCCAGTAGTTCTGGTGACTGGCAGTACCACTCCAGTTGGGAGGGTGCAGAAGTCCAGAAAGAGGGGCGAGAGGGGGAAAGAGTCCCCAGTGGAAGAACCAGTGGGTCAGGGGCCAGCCAGCAGGGCTGCGTCCCCAGTGAATGACCAGGGGGACACCACTTCTGTCCTGGGGGATCTTCCCGCCCTGTCAGAGGGACAGGGGTTGGGAGATCCGCGCCGGGCAGGCTGTTGCACGACACATGAGCTATGTGCCACCCTCAGGGGGGGCAGGCGTGCTCCCCGGAAAGTCCTGGTGCGCCAGGCAAGTGTTCAACTGCAGGGTTGGGTCCCTGAGTTGAGAAGCCAGGGTCAGGTGTTGTCTGACCTGGAGGGCAGGGCCACTGTAATCAGTGTCCTGGCCCATGTCACTTCTAGGGGTACCACTCCAGTTGGGAGTGGGCAGTACTGTGGAAGGGGGTGCAGAGGGAGGGAGTCCTCGCCTCTGACCCCGGTGCAGTTTGAGGGTTTAGACCCTAGGTTTAAGGGCCAGGTGCAGGGTGTCCCCCCTGACCTGGTGCCCCAGTTGCAGGATAGCACCCCTGAACTGGTGGGCGAATTGTGCAGGTCACCTGCCACAGGTGCCCTGACAATTCTGGAAGGGGGTACCACTCCAGGTGGGAGGGTACAGAGCCCCCAGGAGGAGGACCGGGTGTGGGAGAGGCCACCCCAGTCTTTAGTACAGCCGTCAGGTACAGACCTGAGGCTGGTGGGTCAGTGCCAGGATGGCATACCTGACCTGACAGGAGGGAGAGTGGACCAAGGGTGCCAAGCACCTGGGGCTAATGCCCCCCACTCTTTAAGGCCACAGAGGTTTGAGAGCCCTGAGAGGCGTAAGGCTTGGGTCTCATTCCTGACTACTGTCAGTGGCCACTGTGACATTTTTCTGTCTGCCTGTTGGGACACACCTGTGAGCGAATTAAGGTTCAAGGCTGCACAGGTGGTGTCCACAGGTGTAGAGAAGGGTTTCCCATGGATTGGCTTGGTGGACCCTGAGAGTATGAACAGAGGATTTGAAGGAGGTGCAGATTGGCGTAGAACTGGAATGTGCCCCTGCTGTTGCGGGCCAGGTCCAGGTTCTATCGCCCAAAGCAGGGAAGCCCATCACAGTGGTGATTGGTCTACCCTGCGTTTTGGCTGGAAGGGGGTTGTGTTGGACCTGGGCCTCTTGGCAGGGTCATCCCTAAACTTTTTGCCTTCCTCCAATACTCTCTCTGACCTGTTTTTGTTGGTTTAATGACTCTGGGCACTTTGCCACTGCTGACCAGTGCTAAAGTGCATATGCTCTCCCTGTTGTAAAGTGTACATGTGATTGATGTCCATGATTGGTTCATTGGATTTACTGTTAGTCCCTAGTAAAGTGCACCAGGAGTGCCAGGGCTTGTGAATGCCAATACTGCTAGTGGGCCTGCAGCGCTGGTTGCGCCACCCACAGAAGCAGCCTTAAAATGTGTCTAGGGTCTGCCATTGCAGAACCTGCGTGCAGTCTGGTACTGTCATGCTAGCTGGGCAAGTGCACACACTTGCCAGCCCCTGAACCTTCCCTTAACTTCATATTAGTCACCCCTATGGTAGGCCTGAGGGCAGGGTGCATTGTAGTGTAAGGTAGAACATGCCCTGATGTGTGTGGCATGTTCTAATAGTGAATTACTACCAAAGTCGTTTTTCACTATTGTAAGGCTACCTGTTCCCTTCTAGGCCAGATGGGCTGCTGGAATTATTACACTCTATAATCCCAGCAGGCTCAGGGAACATGGTAGAAATTCATGTTTAGTATGCCTGAACTCAGAATAATAAAATACTTCTTTTAGTAAAGTTTATTTTAATATCCTGTGTTTGCAAATGCTACTTTTAGAAAGTTAGCATTTGCTTGCCTAACCATTTCAGCCCGCCTCTGCTTGGATGTGGATCTGACTGTCTGGTGTGTGTGAGTGACAGGGCTGGGAGTTGACAGGTAGTGAATAGCCAGATGACACCTTAGTGGGTGGTGGGAGTTTCCCCTGAATGATGCATCAGGCTGTGCTCTGCCTCCACAATGCTGGCTCCGCCCTCCTGGGGAGCGACTGATGACTCAGCCTGCACCTGGCCCAGGAAGGACCGAAGCTTGTCAACAAAGTGCTCAGGCCACTCCTGCCCTCACAATGCCGGCTCCGCCCCCCTGGGGAGCGGCTGATGTGCCTGCACTCACACTGAATACAGAAGCCAGAAGTACCCACAACAAGTACTCAGAGACTGGAGCAGTTATGCAGAGGCCCCCCTGGCTTGCTAGAACAAAAGAAACTGGGTATAAAAGAAGGAGCCCTGCTCCTTGTAAATTAGATCCAGTTTGCGCAAAGAAGAAGCTCTGCCTGAAGAGAAGGACCCTGGAAGCTGCATGGAGAAGTACTGACTCTGACCCCAAGAGACTGGCCTGTGGTGGGTGCCTTGCTGCTGAAGGAGAGCAGGAGAAGAAAGACGGAAAGACTTTGCTTTTATTCAACTTGTGCCAAACTCTGCTGAAAGATCTCCAAGGGCTTGCTGCTGAACTTGCCCCCTGACCAGCGCCCCAGGAACAGTGGGCGCTACCCCCGTCTGGAAGAGGAACAGCTGCTGTGTATTGTCGACTCTGCATCACCGCCCTAAAGGACCTGTGCTAACCCCTGTCCTGCCAAGCACCGTAATTTCCTGCCGTCGCAGCTCGCACCGCAAAGGTCAGCCTGTCTGACCCCAGCCCCGTGACTGCCTCCCCGACCGGAAGAGACAACGCAAAGCAGAGGACCTGTCCGGTCCGATCACCACCTTCTGCTGCCCCCGCGCTGTGGAAAGTGAAGAGAAGACGGACTTCAGTACGTGTGCCCATCGGGAGGAAAGAGCCCTGCAGAGACCCTCGCAATCCGCTGCACCCCTCTCCAGGCGAACCCAAGACGCAGCCCCTGCCTGTAAGCCTGTGTCCCCTGAACACCGCCAACCTCGAGGTTAGTGCTCCTGTGGTCTCCGTGCCACGTCACCCTCCTGGAAGGCACCACAACAGGGACGTCTGCCTGGCATCGGCCGCACCGAAGCTGAAAAGGACACGAAGGTATTGTGTGCTAAGAAAGCAGCATATTAGCCCGCGCTGTGTGCTCCCAATTGTATGCCCTGCCTTGCTCTGCCCCCCCAGGAGAGGCCGCACCGCACTGTGAAGGGTGCCTTGCCTCCCGGAGATCCTCCGCTGTCAGAAGGGACCCCTCTGCACTGACATTCCTGAAAGAAAGCATTCCTGAAGGTGCCTTGGCCCCAGAGGCTCCTCTCACCCCTCCCTGCTCCTCACTGCAGCTGAGAGCCCCCACCTCTGGAAAAGGCCCGGGGCTCCTCTCATCGCCTGCTTGCTGCTCTGCTCCGAGCTCAGCCCCCACCTCTGGAAAAGGCCCAGGGTTTCTTCGAGGCCCTCTCTGGTATCCATTCCAAGCCTACCGCGAGATGCGTGAGAGTTGGTAGGGGCCGAGTCAGTTTCACCCTTAAAGGCAGGAGAGGCGCTGCAAGGCGCTCCGAAGGCCGAGGAGGGTCCCAAAGCCCCAGAACAGAGAGAGGCTTTCTCTTTGAAAAGGAAAGAACACTGAGAGAACTGTGAAATTAGGAGATTTATAACAAAAGCGCCTTAACAGAGAAATCTCCATTTTTGAACTACAAGGAAGTGAGAAAACATTCAGAAGTGCATATAAAGACTTGTACATTACTAAAAAGAACTGTGGCAACATAAATAAGAGTAACTGGAACCTCGCAATCCTTTAAAGTAACAAACTGTATTTACAAGCCTGATTTTAAAAATATATAAAGAGAATATATTTTTTACTACAAAACAGTTTGGTGTCATTGTGTGGTGGGTTGGTTGTGGTGGTATGATATTGCAAATGTTTAACCCTATGTGCCCCAGAGATTAGCCTAGACTGCTTGCGCCACACTACCTAGAGGGTAAGCAGAGGTTGTTCTTAGAGGTAACCCTCAGCCCTGACGAGGAAGAGAGAGGCCCTGTTTGTCGCCAGTGCTGCACTGCGCCAACCAGAGACTCCCCCTTCCTACAATGTCCATGGGCTATTGTAGGGCATTGGTGTCGATGGTGTGGTGGTCCTTTCTGGCATCACTGATGTGTTGTATTCTGTGCTCTGTTGAAGGTGTTGTGTGCCCTTCTGCGATGTGAAGGGGAGCATTTGACATATATGTGCGCGCATTGTGCTGGTTTGCATGCAGACTGTATGGCAATGAACATTGTGACTGTTCGGGGGTGCTGGATTCTTTTGCGGGACAGTATACATTTGGACTAGATGACGGATGTGAGGTCTTACGCGTACATTTCCATTTCACTTTTTCCGGCACTGTCAGATGTACTGGGCATGTTTCTGTGTGGAGCCAGTTGTGTCCTCTGGTCTGCAGTGTCGGCTATGCGTATTGTTCCACGTTGTCGTCAATGTGGGTGCGCTGTTCGTGCTATATATGTGTGCAGCAGTGTGCCAAGGGGATCTGGGGCATGATCCTGGGTGTCTGTGGGTGTGCAGTGTGCTACGCTTCGATGTGCATGTATGTTATTGTGCCCATCTCCACCCCCCCGTGGCACTCCCTGTTGATTTTGTGTCAGGTCCTCCCGAGCTGTGTCCGTACTCCATCTCCACACTGATGACTGTGGCCTGGGTCTCCTCCAACTCCTCCGGGGGCGCTGGACTTCCACCTCCTGTCGCTGTTACTGCCTTCCTGTTGGCAGTGGGTTGATGCCTGGTTTAGGTAGTCACGTCATGCCGGTGCCTATTGGCCTCATGGATCGACCTCCTCGGCACTCCGACTGCAATCCAGGTGGTCTGCTAGTGGGTCAGTTGCTGGTAGTGTTCTGTCACCTCCATGACGCTGGTCTTGTTTTCCTGCGGTCTGCACCCCATTTTCCTCTCCCTCTTTTCCTTGGCCTTCCCCGTCCCCGTTGTTCCTTGCTGGTGGTCAGTGGTGGTTGTGGGGTTCGAGTTGGCCTCCGCGCTGGGTCAGGGTGCATCCATGTTGCTACATGCTTTGGCTTGTTTCTGGTGTATTTTTTCTGTGTTTTTGTGGTGCATTGTCCCGCCAGACGCGTGGGATTTGCAGGCCTGTGGCTGATTTTTGCAACATTTTGTACTGCGTTTGGTGTCATCGCATGTTTTTGGTCGTTCGCGTATCGCATTTTAGCTGTGTGGCGTTGATTTTACGCGGACCTTTGCCACGTAATCTGGTGTCTATCACATGCTACCACCGCGTTTTGAATTCCACGTTGACACAGGGTTATTTTCCTGCAATAGGCTGCGATGTTCAAAGTTGCGTTACGTTACTCTTGCAGTAGTTATCACATGTTCTTGTGACTATACCCCATAGTGCGGTGACACTCCGAATGGAGTAACCATGTGCTTTATGAATGTGTTAACATAATATAGCATATACCAATTTAGAAGCATACAAAATGTAATTCAATAGGCGTTTATTAAGGCCATATATTTAATTTTAATATACTGTCAAGTTTATATGACAATATAAAATATTGTAACATTAATACTACCATGAATACTAATACTAGAAAAACTACTACACCTAATAATAATTACTATAATAATTATTATATTAGATTTGCTATTATTAGTAATAGGCAGCTTCTACTACTACCTTTGTTTTTTCCAAAATAATTGTCTGATGAAATTTGAAATCATCGCAGCAGTTGGAAATTGATAAATGTACTGCAGGTTTAACCAAACAAACAACTTCGAGAGTATTTTTTACCCCGTCTAAAAAATGAGGATACTACGTTCCCTGCTATATGGTCTAAATATTTAGAAGTCTGTCCTGAGAAAGCATTCTCAAATTCTGTGCACAGCCTTAGTGTTTCATTTTAGTACACCGAACTAAGGGCCGGATGTACAACCCACCAATTTGTGAGTCACAAATCGGGTTGCATTTGCGACTCGCAATCTGCAACTTGTAAATTGGGATGCACAACAGTGTCAGAGATACTGTTTGCGATTCCCAATGGAGTCGCAAATTGCATGACTCATGCATATTAATGAGGCTGTCGCAATTTGCGATCCCATTGGGAATGGCTGGCACTCCCAGGGGTGGTGGCCTGCTGGGGTCAGCAGACCACCATGTCTCGACTGCTTTTAAATAAAGCAGTTCTTTTTTTTTAAATGCAGGATACATTCAAGAAATAAAAATGAAACTTTTCAGTTTAAGTTTTTAAGGGCAGGCAGTACCCCTGTGACCACTGCCTGCCCTTAAAAAATATTTTGAGAGACACTCACAAAGGGGAAGGGGTCCCCCTTCCTGTTTGTGAGTGGTTTACCACCCTTTTGTGAAGGGTGTAAACTGTGACTGTGGTTGCAAAACAGTCATACATAGCTTCAGGAGTCGCTATTAGGATGGGACACCCTTGGAATGCCCCTTCCTAATAGTGAGTCGCTAATCCTATTATTCGAGTCGAAAATTGATTTGCGACTCTCAAAATAGGATTAGTACATGGGCCACACCTTTTTTGCAGTCGCAAATGGGGCTAAAACCCATTTGTGCCCGTAAAAATCTTTAGTTCATCTGGCCCTAAGCTACTGAGTACCACCCCTTTATCGTTTGTCTTACGTGTTGTTTATTTTATGATTTGTATTTATCGATTTTTGTCCAATTTATGTTGAAACAAACAACTTAAAAATGATACAAATAAGACACCTCAACAAAACACTTCCAGGAAAGATGAAGAAGCTGATTTAAATATGCAGCAAAACAATGATTCAAATAAAAAAGTGATAAAATGATGCAGCATGCTACAATTTTATAACGTTTACACGTTCGCATGCTACATCTAAAGAAACATTTTGACAATAATCATATTGACATAATAACAATAATAATAACCCTTAAAAACTTCAAAATGCACGCATTTTATAATGATGGGCTTCTTTGGAAACCGGAATGTTGGATTAACATTATTTATGGAAGGTTTGGAATGAAGTTAAGTCTAGTGCATGAAAGCAAGGAAACGAAAGACATTAAAAAAACACTAAACTGACTCACTAAGATCACTGTCTTTCTATCTGATTGGAAAGTGTAGAAGCAGACAAATACAGACAAAATTCAGCGCACTTAAGAGTCTAGTCACAGAAAACCAAGACCGTGGGTTCGAGCAAGTTTTGTCTCTTAAACACGTGGCAACACCAGATTCTGAACTTGAAAAACCTGCTTCGTTTCTGTGAGGTGCTGTCTCTGTGCAACAAAGCCCTCAATAATATGTATCTATGCGGCAGTCATTTAGCTGTTAGCAAACAGAGATAATGACCAAGGGGAATTGAAAAGCAAGACTACAAGCGACTCTAGCAAATACAATCCCGAGGTAATGACTCACCAAAGAGCGACCTTTTGTAAAGGAACCATGGCAACGTACACGATTTTAAAATAAGATCAAGTGAAGCTGTCTTCAGTCAAGATGATCGAGCCTGAGGAGATGTGACGTTACAGAGCGCTCGAGAGCTTTAAAAGTGCCGATTTGCAGCTCTCCTGACTGGCATTTCTCAAGGGTGCTAGTGAAGAAAGCTGCACATTGTATGAGGAGGCGTGTCTATCAGGGTCTGCATCACATAAAGTGAGCAATGTAAGGGCTAATTTAAGGCATGGTCCCTGCCTCAGTTTTCAGGGCTGCCTGGTGTCTTAGATGAACAGAAGTGGTATGTTATCATTTGAGACAGTGGTAAATATTTGCTTGTCACTGGAGCTTTAAAGGAATGTGCTGCTTTTGCTGGAAATCTAACAACATGTGTAACATTTCGAAACATTTCGAAAGTAATTACGAAGCACAACACATAACATAACAAAATGAAAGTCAACAACACAACAAAATCATAGCCGGCGCATAAGAAGATGTCACTGAAACAGAGCACAACACAACAACCACAGTACAACATAATAACACAATACAAAGATGCAGCACAAAAGCAAAAATAACATAAAGAACACCACAACAAAATACAATACAGCAAACATGTCCACGTGTTATTGTCACACATCATCATCTCCTTAAATCTTCTTTCAAAATACTCTAAGCAGTGTTTTACTTACCACCAAGGACATGTGGTAGCGCCAGTATTGTAAATCTGGGGAAGTGTCAAAATCCATGGGTATTGAAATGAAAACCTCACTGCAATGCCAATGAGACCAAACAGTCCCCCTCCCCAACCCTATTTTAGCCCCAGGGAGCCCATCTCCCAGGCCTCTCCATTTAATAGGTGGGTGCCCCGGTGTCTACCCAGGGCACTAGCTTGCACACATTAGGGGTGATTGGGGAGCACCAGGGCCCCACCCGGCTCCCCACTTGCTGCGGGAGCCAACATTGCTCCTGTCCACAGGAAGCAGCTAGTTATGCTGTTCACTCCAAGCAGGCACACTATCTTCATCTGTTTCCCTTCCCACATCTGTAGGGGCAGTAAAACAGACCAAAAGTCTGCTTCCAGCAGGAGGGTGCATTTTGAAAGCTCCTGCTGGCTGGAAGTATTTGTGTTTGCTCTCGTTTAGCGGGTGTTTTGAAAATGCTCCCACCAGACGGGAGCAAATAAAAGTTTCCCTGCCTGTGCCAGAGCAGGCAGGGAAAATACTGTGTCCCAGGAGGTTGGCTCTCCGAGAGGGTCTCCAGGGCCATTATTGACTCATGGAGGAAGGCCCCCCTCCCTTTTTTATAGTAGCAGCCCTGGGGATGGCATCCACAGGGCCTTTCGAAAGGTTAAGGAATTAGGCCCCCCTCCACTTTTCTGTAAGTTTGGTCCCCAGGGGTGGACTTCCCAGGGCCTGTATTAGCTCAGAGAGGGGGGTCCATTGCTCCCCCTCCCTCTACTTTTGAAGTAGCAGCCCTGTGGTTCCCTGGGCTCTTCACAGGCTCCCCTTTTATGGACCTTTGTGGACATTTCAGCCCCGGAGTGGGCTACCCAGGGCCTTTATTGGCTCAGGGAGGTGGGCCTTGCAGCCCCTCCCCTTAATTAATCAAAATCAGCCCAGGAGCACTGGGGCCTTTGGAGGTTTGGGGAGGGTGCTGCTTTCTGACTCCTTTCAGCACCATGCTCCCTAGGGCATATAATGGATGTGTGCCTTCCTTCTCTTATGTAAAGAGGCCCAGAGAGTGGGCTCTCTGGAGCCTATAATGACACAGGGAGGGGTCTGTGTGCCCCCCTTCACTTAATTAAACCCTTGCAGCCATTTTGTTTTGTTTTTAATGATCCCATGGCTGTCCAATTTTGTCACAAATTGCAGGTTGTTTTATATTTAGGCTCTAGGGGTTTCTCTGGGTCTCCCCATGGGCCTATGGGAGCAGGGTACCCCTACCCTGCTCCCTTATAGCTTTTTAGTTTAAATTTCAGGACTGGGGACTAAGACCCTGAGTCTTGTATTTGGCTGCCGGCAACATATTTCTGATGTTTCTGGCAGCCAATCAGAGCGCTCACTCCCGCAGGTGTGTGACTCCCATGAGAGAAAATTAACCCAAGTGAAGTAAAGCTCCCTGGACCAATCAGAATGCTCTGATTTTGAAATGCAAAAAGAACAATTGATGGACAGAATGCAGAACAATGTCATACATTCACCCCAGTACAGAGATCTGGGCCTAAATCTATTGTTTTTTTGCTCACCATGCCATTCCAGTTTGGACCCAGCCATATGCAAATCAGTTTTGACCCTGCGCCCAATGGGAACAGTCCAGCTCGAACTGCCAGGCCAGGTCCTCCGTGGAATGGAAACAAGCATCCTAGGATCGGTTTCAGGCTTTCAGCCCTCATCAGTTAGGATAGCTTGACTCCATTGGCATGGAGAGCATGGGACCCACGTCTGGGCATACCCGTCCCACTCAAGGTGACAGATGCAAAAAGAACAATTGATGGACAGAATGCAGAACAATGTCATACATTCACCCCAGTACAGAGATCTGGGCCTAAATCTATTGTTTTTTTGCTCACCATGCCATTCCAGTTTGGACCCAGCCATATGCAAATCAGTCTTGACCCTGCGCCCAATGGGAACATTCCAACCCGAACTCTCAGGCCAGGTCCTCCCTGTGCCACTGGATTCAAGCTAGCCTGGCTGAAGAAGGGTGACATACCCTGAAACGAGTCCCAGGATGCTTGTTTTCGGTCCAGGGTGTACCTGGCCTGGCAGTTCAGTCTGGACTGTTCCCATGAGGCACAGGGTCAAGACTGATTTGCATATGACTGGGTCCAAACTGGTGTGGCCTAATGGGCAAAAGAACAATGGATTTAACCCACATCTTTTGACTGGGGGAGAATGTTTGCATTGTCAGCATTCCATCCATCATTTGTTTTCTGTAACACTGATTTTGAAATGGCACTCCCGCGAGATTCTCCTGAGCCTCTTGGCGATCTAACCATTCAGATAAACAAATATTTTTGAATCTTAATTTTTCAAAAACTACCAAATGGATTTACACAAAATCACAAAAAGCACAACCTGCAGACCAAGATCTAGCTCCTGCCATATTTGGTGTAGTTCCGTTAACCGTTTTTCTTCTGTAGCCCTGCCTAAAATGTCGGTGGAAAATGCATGGGGATTTTGCGTTTTGGGACCACCCTTTTTCACAACTCCAGCTTGATAGATCACCCTCAAACTTTCTATTCGTAAACTGGTCTAAAAGTAGCACCTTTTTGGAAAGTTTTGTGAAGATTCATGAAAGGTTGTTAAAGTTATAATCAAACCAAAAAAACGCTTTTGCTGTGGAACAGCTGACCTAACTATAACTACCCACTGGCATCTGCCACTGGGTAATATTCACTGAAAAAACGGTTAAAGCAACGTCATATTTAGGTGAATCTTTCAGTGACAATACAAAATGTAACACTCAAAATCTGTAACTCATGCTCTATGGTAACTATAAATCGCACCCCCGCCATGCACAGTCGTCCCCAATGATGTTATTTCAAATTATAGCGTCATGTTATCAAGGATGTTATAGAAAATATCATGAGTGATATAATATGTGGGATAGTTATCTGTGTGTGGCGAGGGCGCAAGTCGCAGTTACCTACAGGCACAAGTTTTAGTCACTTGAGATAAATATAACTGGCGAATTTCAGTGTTTTTGAGCTTAAAACTTTACGTTGCCATTGACATTTTATAGGGTTTTTTAATGTAAATTAGAACATTGGAATGTTGGGAGCTCCATTGAAAACAATGGAGTGCTCTGGGCTTATAATGGCTGGTATAAGCCTGGAGCTCCAACATTCCAATGTTTCTTTGTTCACAGCTCTGGCTGTGAACAAAGGCTACAGGGAACCTGAGGGGATTCCAATCCCCTCACGCTCCCAAAAGGCTTTGTTTTTTTTTGTTAGAACATTCTGTCCTCTAGTGACAGAATGTTCTAATAGCCTTATAGCCCTTCTTAGATGGGCTATACCGCTATTAAAGTCCCTCTCCCTTGTTAAAGGCCCTCGCCTTTGGCTCGGGGCCTTTAACGCTGGAGAGGGCCTTTAATAGTTGGTATAGCCCTCTACGGCGGGCTATAAGGCTATAGTAATATTTTATTACCATACGTGCTGCCAACTCCAGCCGTCTGTGGCATGCAGTTGGCAGCAGGGCAGAGCCTGTGACCAGGCCCTACATCTAACCCCCACAGGCAGCCAGCCCCTACTGCTCGCATTCTTGTGCAGCCTGAGTTTGGCCACAGGGCAGGGTTTGCAAGCAGCCAACCGTACACCAGGCATGGCCTTCTTGCAAGTGCAGTGTGCGGTAGGTCTTGGCTCCATTTAGGCAGACTTACTGACTTTCTCAAGGAGTAACAAAACCAAAATATAAAAAGTGGGCCTATTGGTTTCAATAAAAGCAGATCTATCATCTTTCTCCCAAATCACCGAGATTTTTGACGTAATGTATATTTCAGTAATTCACACAATTACATGTTTATTAATATTGATTATTTAAAAAATATTTAATAAAGTTTTAATTAGAAAAGAATGTCTGCAAACATGTTAAAATAAATAGTCAGAGCATATTATTTAAAAAACTAAAAAACAACAACATATCTCAGAGACTTTCTTTGAAAAAATGTTGGCTCAGAAAATGCAATCATAAAAACAACCAAAAAAGGGCCTTGCACACAAGCTGAAGAAAGGAGTGCTTTATAAATAATATGGTCATGGATTTAGTGGCCCAGGAGACTTACAGTTTGTTTGTTTTGAATGGGCCTGGGGGCCGCTGGACTCCCAGCAGCCATAAAACAACATAATAATAAGGCTTTGGGTTGCCCCTCCCTATTCTAGTGTCACCGCCAAGCTACAAAAGATAGCAAAAAAGCCCTTGCAGGGCATTATGAGATGCTCCTTTAATGGAGCAGTGAATAATAAATGAGTGCTTTTTGGTATCCCTGTACCCACCCAGGACACCCTTTTTATATTTATTGGGGAGGAGGGCACACTGCATCTCTTCCTGAGCTTTTACGGCCCAGGGACCCCAATCCTCTGGGGCAGTTATTTTTTATTAAGGGGATGGGGCAAATGGCCCCCCTACCCAAGCCTTTACAGCTCCGGTGATCCCATACACTGGAGCTATTCTTTTTTTAATGGGCACCCCATCCCCTTGTGCCAAAAAACATCTGAAAGGGATAGGGGCACAAAACCTCCCTTCCTGAGCCAATAGTAGCCTCAGGGAACGCATCCCTTTGGGCCTTACGTAGGTGCTCCGGTGTCCGCAGGGGCACTCACAGCACACTGCATGCTCCTATTCTGGGTGCTGCAGAGCCTGCATTGCTCTCACCCAGCAGGATCAGCTATTTTTGTTTGCTCCCACCAGGTGGGAGCAATCTGAGTTTCCCTGCCCACAAGAGAATGGGCAGGGAAAAACATGTCTGCTCCCACATGGCAGGAGTATTTTGAAAGCTCCAGCCAGTTTGGGGCAGACGAGTTTTCCTCACCTCACTCTGTGGGCAGGGAAACTAATGTGTCTCCGGGGTTGGGCTCCCGGGAACACAGTCATTGTGCCAGCCCCAGGGAATGGGGACCCCAGGGCCTTTACAGGCTCAGGGAGGAGAGCAACACACCTTTCTCCCTTCTAATTTATCAATCTGTCCTGGAGGATGGGGTCCCTGGGTCCCATTAGTAGAATGGAGAGGGAGGCCTTGCCCACCCTCCCCTTTAATTACCTATGTTGGCCCCAGTAGATGAGGTTAATGAGAACTTTACAGGTTGGGGGATGGGAAGGGGATAGCGCTCTTCCCTCCTCCTCCATTTAATTTTAAATCAGCTCCAAGGATTGAAGTTCCCTGGCCACAGAGAAGCTTGGGGATGGGGATCCCATGCCACACTCCCCTTTCATATTACACTGGGCCCCGGGGGATAGGATCCCTTGGGCCCTCAATAAGGCTCGGGAAGGGAGGCCGTGGGCCTGGGAAGGGCCGGCCACCATTGTTTTTTTTTTTTTTATGCTGCTATCCAGAGGGAGTCCCGCTGGTCACTGTAAGGACATTTTAACAATAATTGTTTAGATGTCCTACTTGCATCCTGCCTAGCGGACTACAAAGCCTACATAAGGTGACACTGATATTTAAAAAGGAGGTTTTGACCTATCAAAAGAGTTTATTTGACAGGTAGAATTGCAGTTTTTACACTACTATATTCAGGATAAAATGGTAGGTCTGAAGCCATGTTTTACACTGCCTCTGTAGCGGCGGGCACTATAGGTGCTGTAGTTCACTAGTGACATTTAACTTAGAAGCCCTGGGTACAATTTGTACCATATACAAGGACTTTTAGGTAAGTTAAATATACCATGCCTAACAGGGGAGCACAGGAACTTTACTAATGGTTAGCAGCGATAAAGTGCACAGAATTCTAAAGCCGCCAAAAATATAAGTATAGAATCCAGCAAAAGGCGTAAAATCCAGGGTGACCATGCAGAAAAGCTCTGCCATGCTGGATTTTAATGGTACAGCATGTGGTAGAAAAGATGGAATAAGCACCTTGGAAACTTTTTAGTCATTGTTTAGGGAGTGTCTGCAAGTCACTGCCTCCCACTGGCTAGTAAATGACCAAAAGTAGCACCTCACTTCACAGCTTTTCGAAAAACATCTGGACTTGTGCATGGAATGAATACTGTACCTGCTGTTTTTGTCTTGTGTGGAGACCTGCAGTTGCTGGATCTGTTCCCACTTGTACTTAGTACCCAGAAGTGAACTCCAAAAGTTAGTTGACTGAACCTCTATGTGGCTGCAGAGACACCAGGCCTTTTTTGGAATAAAAAGTCAACCAGTAGCATGTGGATCAGTACTAGACTGTGCTGGTGGCCTCTGATTCACTGGTTACTAGATTCTAAGTGTGGCCCTGAAGTACTAGGAACCTTAGAAGTGACCAAGAGTAGTTCATCCAAAAAGTCGGGACATAGAAAATTTCGACTTCTGGAGGACTGGGACTAACCACACAAGGCTATCCACTCAAGGTGTAATCTTGGCAGGACAGAAAACAAAAAAAGTCAACCAGTAGCATGTGGATCAGTACTAGACCGTGCTGGTGGCCTCTGATTCACTGGTTACTAGATTCTTAGTGCGGGCCCTGAAGTACTAGGAACCTTAGAAGTGAACAAGAGTAGTTCATCCAAAAAGTTGGGACATAGAAAATTTCGACTTCTGGAGGACTGGGACTAACCACACAAGGCTATCCACTCAAGGTGTAATCTTGGCAGGACAGAAAACAAGTTTGGCCCCAGAAGGGCCTTTTGAAGGCTGAAAAGGGATTTAGCAGACCCTCATGGTCAAGGTTTACGGCTTGACCAGCTCCAGCTCCCATTCTAATCTCACTGAAGGTTTTCAAGAACCATAAAACTAATGGTCAGATTTAGTGTTTGGCGGACATGTTATCCGTCACTTTTTATGATGGAGTACCCACCTGCCAATCTCTAAATTTGTACCTAAATCCCAGCATAGGCCAGGCAAAGGCGTAACAAGTATCTAGCAAGAGAAATTGGAATCTGATCACTCACAGCTTTTTCTCTTTAAACAAATTACTTTAGCAGGAATTCGTCCAATGGCTTGTCAACTTTGAGAGGACTTCACTAGACAAACCTTTTAACCTTACCCTGATGGAAGATTTTGGCTTTCATAAAAAATACTAAGTTAGAATGTAAAGCCTTTGATCTGGACAAACTGCCTGAAGAAGCTGAGCTCCACTCCATTGTTGCCAGCATGAAATCACACCTAGCTCCCGGTCAACAGTGATTTCTGATTGGCGCTTTATTTTTCTTGGCACTTTTTTTATTTACAATTTTGAAAATTCATACCTCTGGTTGCGTTTGTCTTCGAGCTAAATGCAACCCCACCTGTGGCCTATCAATCAGTAGGCCTGGGTTTGGGTCACAGGGCCTGTTTGACCACATATCTCTGACTCAGGGTTGCTGTGAAGATCATCTTGGTTTAAATCATCAGCAATGAAATGAGCTCATTGCTGCGTGTGCATAAAACATGGCGCTCATTGATATCATAGTTACTGACATTGTCATTATTGTGGGTACAGTTGTCATAGCATACATAAACATTGCCTTTACTATTTTTGACGTTGTTATGCGTGCATAATTTATGACGTACATCGACTTGCATCTACCGGCATTGCTGCTGTTGGGCCTGCACATTTCATGGTGTACATTAGCATTGTATTCACCAATATTAACAGCACAATCATTGCGACAGGCCTACTAGTAGCATTTAATTTACAGGCTGTGTCTGTAGAATTTTCTATGGACTTGTAAGTAAATTAAATATGCCAATTGGGTATCTGCCAATGTTATCATGTTTTAGGGAGAGAGCACAAGCACTTTACCACTGGTTCGCAGGGGTAGGAAGCACTGAGTCCTAAAGCCAACAAGAACGAATACAGCAAAAAGTGGTAGGAGGAAGGCAACAAGTTTGAGGGTGACCTTTCCATCACACTGCTCAAGGAAGAGCAGGTTGAGGGAAAGTTTTTGAACATGTTTTCTTTTTATTGTTGTTGTTCTAGCTAGGAAAATGCATGCATCAACAGTGCCATTTATGAAACTTACATGCAGGCGTACTGGCTGTTCCCAACAGCCTACGAACTGATGAATATATTCATCAGGAATAATCCTCTTTACCGAGCCTTGGAAACAAGAACGCCAGCCCCCACGAAAATCACTGATTAAAGGGGGATCATTGTGCAGAAGATTAATACTTCTTTAAAACCTAAGCGTTCTTTCATGTTCTCTGGACGCGTTTGAGTCAAAATGACTTTTAAATGGTGCCCATGTTAATGGACATTAACTAAGGTGCACAAAAGCGATTTAGCAGCTGAAAATGATGTGATTATCCGGCTCTGCCACCCCCGCTGGCTATGATGAATTGGGAGAAGCTTTTGTTTTGGTTCTCGCTATGAAGCCACAGTAACACCGAAGATCAAAAATCCCGAACTGGGATTTAACCTCAAGCCTCAAAACCCTAAATGGTTTATTGATGCAAAACATAAATGGAAAGGGAAACCTCCCACGCGCACAGCAGGTCAGGCGCGCGAAAGCCGATTTATCTGGAACAAAGCTTTAGAGCCAGGCCCTCCCGACGCTGATTATCAGAGCGGATTCCCTGCAGGCCGCTGTCAGCAGTTGTTTTACAGTCTCTTGATTACTCGAATGACTGAGAAATGAACACGAGTGGGGGATGTCCATTTCTGCCAAATTAAGTCCGGAGAAGGGAGAGGAGGGCATAACATAAGCGAGTGGCAGGGTGACTTTAGTGGAACAAAAAAAGGATATTAGTAGTACCAGTTAATCCTTCAAGTCATGATGAATTTGTGCTGATTTTTCATGTGATGTTACAAACGTTACCAAACTCGTCTGTCTTTCTCCCCACCGTTCTTACGAAATTATCTATTCTGTCGCTCGCATACAAAATTTACTACCCAAATAAAAAATAAAAAATGGAAACATAAGACCTCACAGGAAGTGTTCATGGATGACAATACATAGGCGGAGTTCTGTAGTAATGTTTCCTGTTTTTTTTCTTCTGTGTTACTCGACCAGGATTTGCCTTCTCCAGTTTATATTTAATTAAGTATTTTTAATTGGTTCGGCAATTCCAGACACCCTATCTCAATGAGGACGTGGAAAGCAGATTCTTCCCTAAAGGCTCACTTGTCTCCTCTCCTCTTTAATGGAACAAAGTTATTTGGCCCAAACTGGAGTAAATGATGCAGAAATCGGCCGAGGACCATAAACTACTTACCCCAGTGAAGCGTCCTTTCAAGGGAAGAGGATTTGATTTTTGCCAAGCCTTTTGGCGGTGTTCAATCAGGGAAAGGTACCAGTCAGCCTTCCAAAGCAGTGGCATGCCCCTTCAAAAAGCATCCTGGTGTCAAAACTCTGTCTCCCCTTCTACTCCAGCCAATCCTTCAACTTCAGTATCCGGAGGAAATTGGGGGTCGGATCTACTCCTTTCTTCCATCTTGGGAGTAAGATGTAACATAGACCTGTCTGTTCCAGCTGGTTACAAAATAGAATTTTCCTCCCCTCCAGTGGACATCTTTGGTCAGACTCCGACTCAGTGTAGAAATATTTCAAGCTTTGGAGAAAGCAATTCAGGAACCCCACAGCAAGGAGCCATAACCTCAGTGCCGAAGAATGAGTGGGGTCAAGGTTGTTACTCACTGGTGTTGTTAGTTAAAATATCTCCAGGGTACTATCGGCCCTTCTGGGATCTCAAGGATGTGAACCTCTTTATAACTCAGCAGGAATTTAAGATGGTGAGCCTACAAAATATAATTCCTGTCATTTCCCATGGTATGTTGATGGCTTCGATTCACCTTCTGCATGCCTATTTACATATCCCTATGCACCCTCTTCACAAAGGTTTCTCAGATTTTCAATTCTGTGTACTTCCTTTTGGGCTCTCTTCAGCACCTAGAGTCTTTACGAAAACCTTATGAAAATAAAAAGGGAGTGGCCCAACTATCCAAGAGACAGGGTACCAACACAACCAGTGTAATAAGGAAATTCCCTTGGTTTAGATATCAATCATGCTCTCATTCTCACCACAACTGGAATACAATATCAAAAGATACACCCTTAGTCAGCTGTGAATATAAGCACAAAAAAACTTTAAAAAAGCCCCAAAAGGAAAAAATATATCAATTTATTCAATACAATAATGAAACACATATAAAAACATAATCACCCAAATGTTTCATTAAAACAATCAAAAACCCAAAAAGAGACACTAATAGGTGAGTCAATGTGGAAACATCCTAGGTTATCAATTCATTAGGATTTATAGACACTGTTGGGTAAGAATCCTCAGTATCCCACACATATAGACCCTTGAATTTGATATAACAGTACCGTCGACGCGTTTCGGTGAGTTGCTAGGTATGCACCACCTTTCTCTAGACCACAATATTTGAATGTCTCTTTTCTTATAGTATTTAGAAAAAGGAATTTCCCAATAATCTAAATGAAAATGCATAAAAACATATCAATACATTGTGAATAACACACATTACAGTTTACATAGTGTACACATAAGTTAAACATCAACATATATCTAATTCTCAAAGGATTTTGTAGTCCCAATTTCTCTCTCCCCTTCTGATGCCTAATGTTCATTAATAAAAACCATCCCGGTATACATTTATTCGTCAATTTTGAACATCAACATTATCCCTAATTTTAGTTCACTGAATTCCATTGATTTCCAAACCCACTCCTGTTATTTAACACTATACATTCGAGTATGGACCTCAGTATTGTGGCATATACAAACCTTATCCATCCCCACTGTATTCAGTGATTCTATCCTCAGCTTCATGTCGGGTTCCATTCACATTCCATGCGCTCACCGAGTTTTGTGTTTGCACTCATTCTCACTCTCATACATACCAATCTGTTATGTGGATTGAGGAAATAGCACCCTTTGTTAGTAACCTTCATTTATAGAATTGTTAGTGTTTTCCTACTTGGGCGATTGGCTAATCTGTGCCCCAAGGTTGCAAGTCTCTGACACAGCACACATTTCTCCATCAATGACAAAATATGTCACTGGTGCCTTCACAGGATATTTTGTTTATTTGAGCCCTGTTCAACACAAACCTGGGAAAAGTCTTCCTATCTCCAGTTCATCAACAGAAGCTCATGACCTGTTTCGAGAGCCTGCTGAGTTGTCAAGTCCCTGGAAGAAAATGATTAAGGGTGAAGAGGAAAATGTCAGTCTCACTAGTTCTTGTCCTTTGAACTTGCCTCCACCCATTACAGATCGTAAATTATTTCCTATCCATCTGGGGTCCAAGCTCTCATAACTTCGAGACCCCAGTTCTAGTATCTCGGGAGATAGTATGGAAGTTAAAGTGGTGGCTGACACAGCCAAATCTGAACAAGGAATGTTTGACATAAAATCGACAGACAGAATATCTACATACAAAAATATCGACACAAAAATATCGAAATCAAAAATATCGAAATTATATCTACATAATGGTAAGTACAAAAATATCGAGAAAATAATATCGTAGTACAAAAATATCGAAATTAAAAATAGCGTTTTTTTAAATGTATTAATAATAATGTAAAAATAATTTTAAAATACATATCATTTAACAAATATTAAATAAAAACATTAAAACATAATTAAAAAATTAAAAGTAATACATATACATTTAAAATAAATTAAAAACTTAATAATTTAATGTAATTTTATTTTTTTAATTTCATTTAATTGATTTAAATTAAATTTAAATTTATTTTATTTTTACCCTGTACGCCTGTACCCCAAAAACCCAAAACTGACCCTGAACCCTAAAAATACCCCTGTACCCCAAAAACCCCAAACTGACCCTGAACCATAAAAATACCCCTGTACCCCAAAAACCCCAAACTGACCCTGAACCCTAAATATACCCCTTTACCCAAAAACTGAAAACTGACCCTGAACCCTAAAAATACCCCTTTACCCAAAAACTGAAAACTGACCCTGAACCCTAAAAATACCCCTTTACCCAAAAACTGAAAACTGACCCTGAACCCTAAAAATACCCCTTTACCCAAAAACTGAAAACTGACCCTGAACCCTAAAAATACCCCTTTACCCAAAAACTGAAAACTGACCCTGAACCCTAAAAATACCCCTTTACCTAAAAACTGAAAACTGACCCTGAACCCAAAAAATACCCCTTTACCCAAGAACTGAAAACTGACCCTGAACCCTAAAAATACTCCTTTACCCAAAATTAATTAACATTATTTAATTACCAATTAATTATTAATTAACAATAACAATAAAGTAAATATATTAGCACATTAGCTATAATTAATTTAATTTACTAATTAATATTAATTTCCCCAAATAATTAATTAACAATAAAAAAATTATATATATTAAAAAATTACTCTAATTAATGTAATTAACTAATTAATATTAATTAATTACCAAGTAATTAATTAAAAATATGTACAAAATTATATTAATTAATTAACTAATTAATATTAATTAATTACCAATTAATTATTAATTAAAAATATGTACAACATTATATTAATTAATTAACTAATTAATATTAATTAATTACCAATTAATTATTATTTAAAAATATTTACAAACATATATTAATTAATTAACTAATTAATATTAATTAATTACCAATTAATTATTAATTAAAAATATTTACAAACATATATTAATTAATTAATTATTATTAAATTACTTCCCTCCCTATTCCCCTATAAACCCACAACCCGCTCTAATACTAAAACGCAAAATGTTAACAAAATTACTAATTTTCAAACATACATTTCTAAGCATATTTAGCAAACATATAAACAACAAAATAAAATACATAACACTAAACAACAAAATTTCGATATTACTAACATACATACCTTAATCTCGATATTCTGTCTGTCGATATTATGGCACATCGATATACTATACCATCGATATTAAAACATCGATATTATTGTATATCGATATTTTAATTTCGATATTTTGTCTGCCTACCCTGAAGAAGGGTGTTTTCCTTTCTCATCCTTGTCCGTCAGCCATCACAACAGATGCCAGCAATCTAGAGTGGGGCATGACATTAGATCATATTTAGGCACAAGGTCTTTGGACAATTCCAGAATCCAAGATGCCTTAAAATTAGAAAGCACTAGCAGCAGTGTACACAGCCATTCTGGCTTTTGCTCCTCACCTTCTCCACTCTTCTTCTCAGATCAAGACAGATAGGCTCATGTAAATCAGCTGGGGGTGAACCTGCTCTCCTCTTCTGTATTATGTGGCAAAATAAATAGGGATGTGGGCTAGCACGAACATGCTCTCTCTGACAGCGATTTATCTTCCAGTGAGAGTGAGTGGGCATGCAAACCTCCCGAGTCACACCTTCCCCTCCTTGGTCACCCTGTGTCTGTCACATCAAAAACTCGATCTTTTTGCATCCCCCAGAAATTCTCTTCTTCTCAACTTTTGCTTTCTACTTCCATGTCAGGAGGCATGGGGAGTGGATGCAATGACCATTCCTTCGTCTCACAGTCTCTTGTACGCTTTTCCCCAGTATCCTTTGATCAGCAGGATTCTCATAAAGATCCTGATGGAGGGAGTTGAGATGCTTCTAATTGCACCATTTTGGACGAGGCAGCCCTGGTTTCCTTGGTAAGTCCATCTTGCATTCCATCCCCTGGTATCTTCCATTTGGTTCCTTCCCACATCTGCTACACTAGTCTTCCGAAGGCTTCTCTGTGAGATCTCTGCATGGGGACTGAAAATGCAAGGCAAAAGCTGCAGTCCTTAGGTTGCTCTACAGAGATCACAGAATCTAATTAGAAATCCAGAAAGGGTAACATCCTTAAGTTTTACGAGAGGCTTTGGGTGAAATTTTCAAAAGGGTATCCCTCTAGAGGTATTCATCTGGTTTCATGTGAAGGGGTTAGTATTCTGGAGTTCCCGCAGAATAGGTTTCTGTTGGGTCTCTTAGTGGGAACCCTCCGTAGTCAGTGACCAGTTATTAAAGCGGGGAAAGGCCAATCTGAACCTTTTGCTTTTCAGTCTTTTACAGAGCTTTCAGCATAGTAAACCAGTGATACATTCCTCGGTACCTCTCTGGAGCCTTCCCTGGTTTAGATTTAGCTTCCGGGCTCTCCATTCGAGGCTCTCTCTTTGGTTTCCTTTAAACCTCTCTCTGAACAATTTTTTTTCTAGTTGCCATAGGTTCTGGAGAAACTGGGGCTCTATTGGGTCATGAGCCATTTCTGATTTTTTTTCTGCATAAGGTATTTCTTTGTCCACACCCAAAATTCATTCTGAATGTTTCTTTTTCCTTTCATGTAAACCAAGATTTGATCCTTTGTGACTTTTTCCCATTTCCTTCCTTCAATCAGGAGATTTGGTCAAGTCTCGGACCGTTTACCGAGAGAGAACTGATCCATCTCGGAATTCAGATTGTTGTTTGTTTTCTGTGGCATGGGCAATAGAGGTCAATGCCCTTCATTTTTCCCTCTAAATCACTGGATTAAGACAATTTTTTTTTTAGCTTACCAAACATTGTCACTTCTCTTTCAGAAGGTATTCAAGGGTGTTCAATGAGAGAAGTATCATCTTCCTGGGATGCTCTCAAAAGGGCTTCACTGAAACATATTTGTGCGGCAGCAATGTGGTCTAGCCCTAATACTTTTTTATCTCTTAATAAATTAAGAATGGATGATATCTTTTCTTCCTCTTTCGGGATTGCTGTTCTTCTTGCAGTACAGCACTATGTATGCTGGTGGTTTCTTCTCCACAAATAGTTTTTCAATTAATGTACTAGATGTGCCATCAATATGTTGTTGTATGAATCAATTTCCTTTTTTACACTGGCTGTGTTATACGCTCATCTGATAAGGACTGTGGCGAGGAAGATGGACGAGATAGGTAATGACTCAGTTACTTACTGGTAATCTTGATTACTCTGTGTCATAGTCTTCCTCATCACAGTCCTACATTCTCTTTCACCCCTACCTAGATGGAGGCAAAATGGGAATTGATGGTTTGGGTGTGTTTGCTTAAATTTGCTTAAGTGATCTCAGGAATTATTATTGTAGAATTCTGCATATACGGTGTCATCCATGATCTCTTCTTGTGAGCCCATATTGGTAGTAACATGTTAAATCGTTTTTTTATTTGGAGGGGTAAATTCTGTCAGCGAGCGACAGAGTAGCTAATTATTTAAGGACTGTGGCAAGGAATGCTGTGACTCGGAGTAATGAAATTACTGATAAGTAACCGAGTCATTACCTCATAATGCCAAGTTTCACTGATCTATGCGTGATGTGCTGCTCCAGTCAATAGTTTGTTTTCTTTGAATTCTGGGACTTGTAGTCCTGTTTTATATTCAGGTAAACAAGACTATAAGTCCCAGAATTGAAAAAAGAAACTTGGACAGGAGCAGCACATCACACATTGACCTGGAAAACCTGGCCAAATAGTTATCAATAAGTATTTTGTATGGGCACTTAAACATTCACAGGTACCCATTAGGCTGTTACTCTTGTAGGCAAAAGGCCAAATATTGTCAATTTCATTTAAATCAAGTCATCCACTTTGCTTGTGAAGTCGTGGGAAATTGAGAAACTGCTATCTTAGTGAAGGTATGTGAAGTTTTGTGACTTAGCCTGGCTTCCCAACCTGAAACCAATAAACATCTGTTATTCAGTGCCTTGAGACCCATGGGTTATAAGTGTGCTTTACAAATACATGTGTTAAAGCATAAAACCCAACAGCAGTGGTAATTTCCTCCTGCAATGTATCACATGTTGGATTGATTCTGCAGCAGGAAATTAAGGATGGACCCGCACTCCTCAACACTATCACCATATAGAAGGTGCCATGAAGAGGGTCAGTTAACAGCGCATGGTGCCAGGATGGGCATGGTCACCTGACAAGGGATGGTACAGGGGGCAGGAGAGGGCAGGAAAGGTGATGTCTAGAGGTGGGGGTGTGGGCCAGTTCCATCCCTCACCCTATGCACCTTCAGCAGTAGGATACCAGGGCAAGGGAACACAGCCCCGGCATTGAAAAACTCCTAACGTTGTTTTTCACTGTTGTAAGGCCTTTCCCTCACATGGACTAGCACTAGGTTACCTTATCACATTTAAGAACGGATAACTTTCCCCTGACTCATGTGTCTGCCAAGCTTCTTGGGTCTGAATAGTGTTTGTCAATACTCTCCATCTAGTATGTTTCCTGAAAAACATGTTGCTGTAAATTCACACACCTTAATTTTTTTGCCCCATAGCAGGCATCTATGATTGCAGCCTATTCTTATGAGTGTCATCGCCATTCATAGCTTACATTAAAGCTGTTTGACTTTCCAACCCTAATAAATACAATAACAATACTTTCCTTTTTCTAATGTAAATGATTTATTATGATCAGTGGTTTATGAAATATTACTTTCCCTTGTACATTTGTAGCAATGACTCTTCTGCGACTAGCATGAATATCTGGGAAAGTAACTACACCAGACCACACTCATTGACCCACTAGAGCAGGATTAGGGGACATCATGTAGGCTCTTAATTCATAGGTAAAGAATCAACATAGGAAGGCTATTTCTGTGGCTTCCAAGAAATAAATCACCTAACAAGCACCTCCCTTTTATGATATTGTCAGGGTAAAATGGCACATATGCAGGTGGTGATCAACCAGGTGCTATACAAGTATTTAGTACAATTATATATGCAACCATGCCACCTAGGAATGTTGGAAATAGACTCCATGCTGCAAATAGGTACACTTAGAGGATTGACGGATGATCATAGATTCTGGGTGGATGAACCATTGAGTGAGGAAGAAATCTTAAGGACTCTTGTGTATTTTAAATAGAGAAGATCTCATTTAAGATCTTGCCTGTGCCCTACCAGACCTGTTGCTACTGTTACTGACTTTATTGGATGACACAACTTAATTGTGAATTCCCAAAGAATACGAGGAAGGCAACAATGTTAATGGTATCCATGCTGCTCGAAGAGGTAGCTGACTATAAGGCACAGAGGCTGTTGTTCATGCTGATTAAGATACAAATATATTTGGCAATCTGCTTATGAATCGGCTGAAATGGGTGGTACTGGACCTTGTAGACCCCTATTAATGTGGATTCATGCCTTGAAAGAACACAAATCTCAACTTCCAAAGGCTGGCCAATATCATGAAGGGAGCATTGGACAGGAGAATGTTGAAATGGGTAAATACAATGTCAATGAATACCATGATATGTGCCAATGAATGCAATCTCAATATATGCAATAACCTGTGCCCGCATAGCAGTGTCAAAACCCATAAATGCAATGTCAATGTATGGCATAACCTCTGCCCGCACAACAGTGTCGATCCTAGCAGTAACAGTGTCAATGTATGCCATAATCCATGCACAAATGACAATGTTAGTACCGGTAGAAACAATCTTGATGTATGCTATGACCTAGGCAGGCCTAACTATATCAACATCAGTAAAGACAATATCGATGTATGCTATGACAACTGTACGTGCAATGTAGAGACCGTCAATAAAAATGATATCAGTGACTGCCATTTTATTTTCAGGAGTTCCAGTGAACTCGTATCATTGCTGTCAGATTCACCCAAGGTGACCTCTCCATCAAACCCAAGTCAGAGATATGTGGGCAGGCAGGTCTTGGGACCCACACCCATGTCTATCAAATGACAGGTCACAGGTGGGGTCTCTCTTAACCCAAAGACAAAGGTGAAACCAGGGAAAACCCTACTCGATCCCACAGATAGTTACACCACAAACAGGTCAGAGAAAATTGGCCCCAATAAAACACTTTGGAGTAAAGGCTCGCGTTCCCCCAAAACACCACACTGCTAAATACCACATGTAGATAGGAACACCCAGCATCTCTGCAGTGCACATATGCAAGTGCAGAAAGGGATGCTGGCCTCTAAACCGCCATGCCCTATTATATACTAGTAACTTAAAGGTAGTCTTAACCCCCTACCCTATTATGTACTATGGACTTATAGGTCATGCCAATTATATGTGTACCTTAATATATAGTGTACCTCGTGTATGTGTGTTTTTTCACTGTGTGTCTTCAACATAGCACTGGTCCTGGGCCTTGTTAGACAGAGCCCGGGGACAGTCAAAGTCAGTTACCACCAGTACCATTGAGAAAAATATAGGGGTGAACAGGGCACACAGGAGGACTTTGCTACACACACCCTGCTGGTAAACAGCACTTTTTATTTTTAGCAGGGTAGATATAGTCCCAGTGTCAATGCGTCAACAGGAACAATGAACCTTTGTTGTTATTCAGCATCTTTAAAAAAGCAGGAACATAGTAGTTAAAATTATTTGTTTTCTAAGTAAGATAGTACTCACAAGACGACTTACAAATCCTATGCAAATGCAGAAATGCTACACAAGCACCGAAACGGGCAAAAACAGAAATACTACACAACTTACAAATAACACATGTTTTGAGATACTGCGTTAATGCAGTGATAATGTCAGTGAACAACAGATATCAAATGTTACTAACAACTACCTGTGTGATTTCAACTTGAACTAAGGCAACCAATGTGATATATATGCTGCATTCCTCAAGACCATTTTTGACAGTCATAACTTTCTTCAAGCTCTATCTCTCTCCCACACACCAAGGGTAAAATAGTAGATATTGTTATTCATGATACAGCTGACATTGGCTGTGCATACCCCCATCAAAGTAAAATGGTCTGACCACTTCCTTGTCCTTTGGCAATACATGTATAACTTAATTTGCTAATGTCAAATTTCAACTGCACCATGAAATTGAAAGCACTTTCAGGCAAGTCACCAAACAAGACTAGACACAAGAACCAAACAGAGTAGCAGCAAGCAACTCAGACACTTGAGAGGTGAATGAGCTATTTCACAGTTGGAGTTGGGCAGGCTAAAATGTGACTGATGATATTGCCTCAGTCAATAAATATAAGAACACCATAAACAAACACTTTCCCCGGTTTACTGACATCTTTTCCAGATGGACAGAGAGACACAGAAACTGGAAAGGCTTTGTAGAGTACGGCAATCCTTCACCAGTTTAGGATCTTTCAGAAGAATAAAATACAAATTTGCAATGACTGACAACAGTGGCGGTGGCATCCTAATAGCCACAGAGGGACCGCCGCACCTCTGGCGGACGGTCCCATTCACCGTTACGGTGGAGGGCACGTAATAGGGCCCTTGGTGTATTCCTCGTGTTATTTTTTCATGACTATTGCCCGGGTTAGCTCACTTTCAGTTAAAACACACCCCTGTGTCCCTGCCTCAAATATTTCCATTCCAATAAACCTAAACCTCATAGGTCCACAAACCATGAAGTCTGAAAGATTGTCCAAACCAAAATATTTCCTATTCCTGAGAATATCCCATATTAGGTCAATCACTGACTGCCGGAGGGGTGCACAGGGGTGCAGTTAATCAACTAGATAGTGTTATGTGATGGAGCAATTTATGTAGTTACTGTAAATTCAGAGATTAGTATTCTAGGTATTGGTATTCAGTGGCATTATGTAGGAAACAGGCTCTATATATATTATAACAACATGAGGTATAGTGTGTATAGAGTCCAGGTGACCCCAGAGGTTAGGCAGAGGTTAAAGTTAGATAGAACCTTACTCTCTATTTGTGGAAGAGTGGTCGAGCAGTAAGGCAGTATCAGAGGACTGTGTTCAGCATTTGATGTACACATTCAGTCAGCAAATGAATTCACAAACTCAAGGACTGAAATCTAAACCAATTGTTTTTGTATAAAAAATATACTGTTGTTTTATTTTTAGAACCAAGCAAGCCTGACACAGGTAAGCATTAAATACTTTACAGTAATAAGTTGCTGAATGTAGAACTGTTTGAAAAGGCCATGGGACTTGTACTTTGTTTGATTTACAGGGGATAAAGTAGGTTGCAATACATTGCAAATACAGTACATTGAAATGAATAGGCTTTTTCAGTAAATTACAGGTAAGTTACTGTTTTACGTTACTTTTCTAACTCAGTGCTGGATACCTAGATTCAGCACTGGGACATTTCCTGGAAACAGGTAAGTAAATACGTTATGGTTATTTGTGCGATTTTCAAAGAATATTTTTAGATTTCAAAATGCCACACTTAGAAACTTCTTGGAAGAAAATTGTCAATGTTATCCTATGGAGGAAAAACAGGTTATCGGTTCACAGGTAAGTTATCTACTGAGGGAATTAAGGTTCTGGGGTTAGACTCAGGGGTCGCTGAGGGTCAGTGATGCACTCTTGTTACACCCTCAGCGGCACTAGGGCGGCCGAGTGTTGAGGCCCAATGTTATCCAATGAGGGATAGGGGACCTCCGGTTGGTGGCTGTGGGAGCTAAGCTCCTAGGGTTTAGGTCAGGGCAAAAGTAGCAAAAAAGGTGAACCCTCAGCGGCACTGAGACGGCCGGGTGCAGAATGCTGTTTCAACGTCGGGCGCCCTGTTGTTTTCTATGGAGAACCTCCGGTTTGCAAAAGCACTGCAGGCAGGGAGACCAAGGAATTCTGGGCGCGACCACCACTTTGAGAGGTAAATGGGAAGTTGAGGGTTGGTTAGGTACCGTCGGTTTGGGCACACAAGGCCGTGGGGCAAATGGTGCAGGGGTGCCTTTTGGGGTTGGATCTTCTTACCAGCTCCTGGTCACGGTTAGGGAGGCCTTCTGGATTTAGACTGCAGGCGTCGGCTAGAGGCTTGAGGCAGGTCAGCTCTCGGGATCTCGGTTCAGGATCATCGAAGTGACCTCCTCGTGGTGTTTTTCCACTCAAGCTTAGGCCGGGATCGGCGGGTGCAGAGTGGGCTGAATTCATGGTTTCCGGCTGCTGACAGAGGTTGCAGTTGAACAAATCCGGTGTTCAAGGGAGAAGCAGTCTTTGGAAGTGAAGGCAGTCAGGTCCTCGGGGGTTTTCGAGGTTTCTGGCTGCAGGACACACCGGGATTTTGCAGCAGCAGGTTCGAGGGAAGACAGGCCTGTAGGGCTGGTGCTAAGTTAGTGGGTGTCTTCCTCTTGTTAGTTGGCTGCATGGCTGTTCGGTCTGTCTTCTTCTTCTTTTCTTCTTGTCGTTTCTGGATCTGAGGAAGCAAGTTTCATGGTGCCCCCGAAATACTAGATTTAGGGGTGTTACAGGCAGGTAAATGGCAGGGACCAATGGGTTTCTTCCCTGTGGTGGGTACACCCCCTATTGTGCCACCCTCAAGTGGAAGGGGGGCAGGAGCCTGTCCCTGGTTGGTTGGGTCCCCCCATCCTCAAGATGGCGGGGAATCAGAGTTGTGCTTCACCTCGCCTCCCCCACCTGAGGGGTGGAGTTGGCAGAGGTGGGCAGACCTCTTTCCCTCACTTGTTTTTCCCGCTGGTTCTCCCGCCCAAATTGGAGGATAGAACCAGTGGGGATCAGTTGCTGAAATCAGCAAATGATCTGGGGAGGCTCACAAAGGTGCCATGCCTTTGAAGCTCCCCCTTCATGAACTCTGCTTATCCTAGGGGAGGAGGCTTGGCACCTCGTCCCAGGATGTGCATTGTTTCAGGCCCCTGAGAGCAACAGGCTCTCGCCCCAGGGGTCCAGAAACATGTCTGTTGGTGGCAGCCAAAGCAGCCACTCAGTCAGGACACTAGAAGTTGGTCGAGTTTCAGGGTGCATCTCTAAGATGCCCTCTGTCGTGCATTTTATATTAAATCCCACACTGGCATCAGTGTGGGTTTAATGTGCTGAGAAGTTTGACACCAAACTTCCCAGTTTTCAGTGTAGCCATTATGGTGTTGTGGAGTTTGTATTGATACACTCCCAGCACCATACACTGTTAATGGCAGCACTGCACTTACAATACCCAAGAATGGACTTGGGCACTGTACCGGTACAGGGCTCATGCACCTGTACCCTCACCATTGGTATAGTGCACCCTGCTAGAGGGGTGACTGATCTATACCAGGGCATTGGTTTGTGGGCATGGCACACAGGTATATGTGCCATGTCGACTCTTCACTTTGTTCTGCACTAAGACATGCAGCCTGCAAAGGCCGTGTGTGAGAGTCAGGGTACAGAAGCTCTAAGGGTGGCACAATAAGTGCTGTAGCCCTTAGAGGCCTTCTCTGGTCACAGTGCCCTGGGTACCTGTGGCACCATTTACCAGGGGCTGACCTGTGGCCAGAGATGCCAATTGGGTTTAGGCTTCAATGCAATTTTAGGGAAGGAGCATAGGCCCTGGGTACCTGATTAGCAAGAACCCAGGGCACACTCAGGCAAAGAACATCAGCAGTTCAGCAAAAAGTGGGGGCATACCGTGCAGAAAGAGGGCACTTTCTCACATATTGGGAATACTAGGAAGTAGGTTAGTGAGAGCAAGAGGATGAAGTGACTATGATTAGCTTTGACTTTCAGGTAATTCGAATTTGTATTCCATGATGTGAAGATCTGCAGAAAATTATACTTGAAGTGAGTCTGTGACTGCACATTCATTCAGTACTGAAGAGCACTGCATGGTAAAAATGTTGACATAATTTTCCTCTTTTATGTACATTTCGGTCTGTGTACCACATGGCTATGATGTAACACTGAGCTGTGTACTTCGACCAACTGGGAGATTGGATGTGTGCTTATACACATGAGGCAACGGGTAACAGCATATCTCTGCAAACCCTGGGGGAGAAGGCTGTAGAGCTGGAGCGATGGGTGGATGATTTAATGCATATCTGAAGGAAATACGAAGAGTCATCTACACGGAAAAGAGGAAATGTGCAATGCATTAATAGTGTTTCGGAAAGTGGGTGATGAATAGGGTGACATAGATGGGTTTGACAAAGCAATGTGTATGCTGTATTGGAACTTTGAAAGAGAGAAGTATGAAGTTCTGAAGAAGAATCACTTCTTAGCAAAAATCAGATACCGGAGTAAAGAGTGGATTGCTCTGTTGTATGTTTATGTGCCCTTGATGTCGCATGCAATTACCAGGAGTTCATTCATGAGATGCCCACAAAACTAACAAGACTAATAAGTGGGGGTTCAGCCTTAGTGGTGGCCTTTAGAATAATGTACAGTTAGAGAATGATTCAACATGGATTAAGAAGTTATCAGTGAATGACTCAGTAATACATAATGTACATGAAGAGTAGGACTGAGGTCTGCTGTTACAGATGAATGAGATACCATGTTATCCAGAGACCTTGATGCTTTAATTGTGGGTTCAGGGTCATTTGGCTTATAGTAGGCTTTTACCCAAGTATGCAGAGTGCATACTTATAAGGTGCCTTGCAAGAGTATGCAAAGAAAAAGAGGTGGTGTTGGCATTATGTTATGTTATGTTATGTTATGTTACAGGTATTTCTAAAGCGTGACTATGGATAAAAGTTGATGGAGGAAATGTTGATGCCTTCATCGTGACATTTCCTTTATTTCGACTCTGTGGAACCATAAAAGGTACAGTAAAACATTTGGGGGCAGATGTACGACCATTTTTTGAGGTTGCAAATGGGTATTTGGACCGTTTGCGAGCGCAAAATAGGTCATCCCCATGTACAAACCATATATTAGGAGTCGCTAGCCTATTAGCGACTCGCAAAATATGGTTTGCGACTCTCTATTATGAAGGGGCATGCCAAGGGTGTCCCTTTCTAATAGCAAGTCTGACTGCAATGTATGATTGTTTTGCAGTGAGCTGTGTGTGACTCCACGGAGGGCAGGGTGAGTCAGCGCTAGGCTGAATAGGGGATCTGCATTTGGAGTAGTGGGAGGAGTAGTTCCCTGACCCTGAAAAGGTCTGTGCCTGCCTGGGTGAATGGTGGCTCCGCCCCCCTGTGGTGGTCTGGTGACTCAGCCCCCAATTGATAATGGGAAAGAGGAGCCCTGTAAACAGAGTGCTCCATAAAACCCCAGAACCAGTTCAGGCTGCTCTCCCTAAGCCCTGTGCCAAGGGGAGACAAAGGAAAAGGGCGTATAAATATTGGGACTGTGTGACCCCGTGAAAATGTTGTGCTTCCTGGTGACTTGTGGTTGCTGGGCCCCAGGAGGAACTGCCACGAGGGACTGCCTCCCTGCTGGAGGGCCCTGTGAGCTGGCCTGCCTGGGAACAGCCTTTTCCCCTTGACCCGTGAGGTCCCAGCACCTTGTGAGCACTGCAGCTTTATTTCTTTGCTCCAGGACGAGAGGAGCGCTTCTGTTTTAATTTACAACACTGGGCTGCAACGAATTTGGGAGGGGATCCCGATGTGGGGAATCCCCCGCATTGTGGGTGCTTTTGCAGTGGAGCAGGACCCCGCCCGCACTGCCGCTGCTAATTGAAGTGGGAGACCACCCCGCATGGATGCCTTGCTAGCGGGAGCCTACCTCGCATTTTTGTTCTACTAGAAGCGGGAGCCCACCCTGCATTAGGGTTTAATTCACAGCAGGAACCCACCCCGCACTTCACCAAGGAGAGCGAGAGACTCGCGGTCGACCAGGAAGACAGGCGCCCACGTCTGACTATGGGCGGGGCCTGCCATTAGCTGACCGGAGCTTCGTGGACACCTTTCCCGCCTCCCTCTGCCGAGGGGAAGCCATCTGGAGCCTTGCGTGCTCCACGTTGAAGCCCTGTGTCCCAGAAAAGGGATCAGGCGGAGTCATGAGAAGTACCGATGGAGCAGGGACTGTTGAGGTACATTGTCGGTGCCTGAAGCCTGCCAGTGAGCCCCGGTGGGTGGGGGCTGAGCACAGAGCCATGTTGGTGCTCCTGAGGCACTGCGAGTGTCAGGAAACCCGGGTGTCCAGCGCCTACATAGTCCTTGTTCCTACATCTCCCAGAATGTTGGAGGAGGAGGGGGAGGAGTTAATGTCATAAGAGAACGTGACGCACGCAGGGCTTCGTGCATAATTCTGTTTAAGTAAATGCCGGAGCAAAGGGGACTCGGAAAGCGAGAGCTCCGCGTTAGTTGACCTAACGAATAGGAATCAAATCTTTAATAACTCTGTTTGGTGGTGCTCGGCTGAACGCATTTTGGTGACCGATGTGCCCAGATTTAGTTTCTGGCGTTACGCGGTGGGAATCCCGGTTCCCGCAGAGACACCAATAGCAGGACTGGGCAGGCCATGCTAGAGGTCTCGCTGCAAGCTGCAGAGAGCCTAGCAGTACTGAAGTTCTTTTTGCGGTGAGAGTAACCGCTGCCTTACTTCCTTTTGGATTCCGCTCCGAGGTAGGAGTGGAAAAATCCTCTCTGTTTTTCATATTTATGTTGGTACATTTGTGGAGAGAACAGCAACACTATTTGGGCCACGGGTTTCAGTATTTATTGGATATTGCCTGGTGCATTGGTGAATTACTCATGGGAGCAAGACTTTGATTTGGCATTTTGTTCTGTGCAAGGCTTTCATGACGCACTATTATTGGGCAGCCACATAGCGTCCCGAGCCCTGCCATTTGGGACAGAGGGCATTTGGGCCCTAAAGGAGGCCAGTTAGCCTGGGGTCCTTTGAAGTACCTGTGTGTACTGACAGGGCGCAAGGCTTTAAGGTGATGTATGCAGCTGGTGGTAAAGTTACTGTGGTGCACTGCTGATTTATGCATAATGTGTTTGTGCCTATTTGTGATGCCTAATGCAAATTTCATGCTATGGACGTTTTGGCCTAATGAGATGGCATAATGTGTTTATGCTAGTGATAATGATGATTTCGTTATTTGACCAGTATTTACTGGTAGTGTTTTATTTCTCGTGCTTGTAATGGTTCTGACAGTGAGCCGATTGGCCCTGTCATGTCCATAATCCCCTGTGAATATTGCCTAGTGCCAGTTGGCACATTGTATATTGTGTTATTATGAGTCTAATGTGTTTATGATAATACAAAGGCTATTTTTTATATAACCTTGTGCGGAGTTTTTTTTGTAGTGTGCCTTATGTGTTGCTGCTGTGTGTCTGTGTTGCGCAAACGCTTTACACGTTGCCTCTGGGATAAGTCTGACTGCTCGTGCCAAGCTACTAAGGGGGTGAGCAGGGGTTATCTTCAGCGTGTAACCGCCATGCCCTGACTAGAGTGGTGGTTTCTGCCTGGTTTAGGCGCATGCCCTAGCCAACCAGAAATCCCATTTCTAACACATGGCCTGAAGCCATAAGTGAACTTTATATCAATGATCTGAAGGGCAGCAGAACACATTTTGGGTGATTTCCTAGAGCCATAAAAGGGGATTATCCCACAAAATTAATCTTTTTTCTTAACTAATTCCAAAAATGCAATATATGGCTCAACAGACACATTAAAATCTCCTGCAATAATCACATTATGACTGGGGCCAACATCTACCTAAAATGTGTTACAAATATTTAAGGTCTGGGAAGGTTTGGTAAAAAGAGTCGACTGGTTATGAATATTGACCAACAAATAAGGGGTCCCGACTTAGGCACACGCATAAATATGGTGACAATCACATAGAGATGCTGCAACATGCACCTCCAGACAACAAATGGTATCAGATTTCACGCGAAACATACAGACCAGGACCAGGCTAGGTGTGAAGCTAAGAACCAAGACATCGTAAGAAAAATTTCTTAATGGCACACTCAAGCAATGTTTTAGGCCATATGGTAAGCCCCACAAATAGCCAACCTGCTACCGATGGACGTGCTTCAATGCTATGTGGTAAGAAGCCCTGTTTATTTACTTGGGTGAGAGCCCAAGTCACTTGGAAGATACAGAAATCAAATTTATCAATAAGCAATCCTCAGTCCACATCGTCCATTTTAGATCGGATCCCAGCAATGTTCCAGAAGATAAGAGGGAGAGCAGAAGCAGGATTTTTCGTGGCTTGCAAGAGCCTCGGAGAGATCAATGTTGGTTGCAAGAGAAGAGTTGTCAATTCAGGATCATTAAAAGCCCCCCACAGTAGCTGAATCATTTATAGCCTCCCCCTGGCTAATTCACAAGTGTGAGGCCCCTCCAGATGGAGAAAGCAGATAGTCAATTGCTGCAAAGCTGCTGTCCTGGTGGCTGGCACACTGTGCCCCATGCTCCATTCCAGTTTCCCTCTTCCTCGTGTAGGTACCCACACAACGCAGACACCCTCTTCCCTAAGGGTTAATAGTATGGGGTGTAGTGGACTGTTTTTAAAGCGTATTTTCAAGCCATTTGGGGGAGATGAACATAAATCCCAGGAAATCAAGCCTTCTGGTAGATCAGGTGAAATAAGGTTAACTTTAATTGTGTTCCAGGAGCCAGCAGGTGCTATATGGCATTTTCCATAGATGATGTCAGAATATACAACCGAGTGGCACTGTCTGATATGCCTATTGGAAGCTCTGTGGAAGCTCTGCTTGCTCTCCGCCCATCTTTTTCATTGGCTTAGTTCCTAAATACTGCCTTCTGATTGGATTTAGGCTTGGTAGTCCCTCCTTATGACGGGCATCTCGTCATTTGTATCCTTCCATGGTTACTGGCCCCTTTACTTTGAGTGTTGCACAGTATGTTTTATTTATACTGTGAGCACAATTTTCTTCCCGTGCCTCCCCCTCCTGCAGTCGGTGCCGTCTCAGCCACCCCACCCCCGTTGCTCATGCCTTCTCACACGCCTGTAAAGTCAGGCGTTAGGCCCGCATGCTGAGTGAAATAACTGCGACACAGACACACTGAGGTAACTGGGTGGAACTGGCCTCGAGCCCGTGCGGTCGGCCTCTTTTATTATCTCTGTGTCACCTGACCAGTGACATCAGTGGTGGGTGGGTGTACAGTGTAGAAGCAACACCAAAACAACTAGACTGTGTCCAGCAGGACACTACATCCCTCCCAAAATTTAATGAAAGGAAAACGAATATCCAACCTGCATGAAAACAAAACAACAACATTTTACATACCCAACAGTTCTGGACCAACAGGGTCAGTCAGATGAGATTCACCTCAGCGGTGTCATTCAGATCTTCCTGGTCTCGCTGCGTTGGCTTTTATGTACAGTGTTCAACACTCGGGGCATCTGGAGCAGAGTAGGAGTGACTCTTGATGGATCTCGCAGGTGTTCCGAGTCCGGTGGATGACAACGCTTATTGGTTGTTGGAGACGAGACGAAGAGGTCTTTCCTTGGATTCGTGGATCTTGATGCTTTCACACCTCCTGCCGGTCAGGTACTTTCCGACTTGCCTTTCTTGCCTGACTCCTCTCTCACTGGAGCCTCGAAGACTGGCCTCTCCTACTTGGACTCTTCTCTCACTAGAGTCTCTGGGAGGACCCTCTTGCTGGACGCGATAGGACCGGGTGGACCGTGCGGGGCTTCGCATGAACCACGCAAAGGCGTCGCTGAGGAACTGCCAATGGACTCACCGCCAAGTCGCTCATGTTGTCCCGGGGGTGTTGATGTCATCCGCCAGGATGGTCTTGCCGTTAGGACATGTGTTCAGTGCCTTCTTCCGACCGTTTGTCGGTGTCAGGTGTTCACCTGGGGCCTCCGTGCTTCCCGTTGCCTGTCGCGGAGCTGCCACTGCTACACCTCTCCAATACGGATTCCTCTGTCACAGGAATTCCGCCGAGGCCCTTGTCCCCTGGACTGCCATGTGACCGTGTGGGCTGTGCGGGTCGCTGTGGAACTTCGGACAGGGCCACAGTCAAGTCTTGTGTAGTCCACAAGGGTGGATCGTCTAGTGCTCGGGTATGCTCTGCTTCGGCAAGCTCCAGGTTCATGGGGCACCCATATGGTTCTTCGGTGGTTGGTCTCCTCAAATGCAGGTTGTCGGGATTACTGGGATCCACACAGATGGTGCGATGCTCCTTGGACAGCACCGATGTTCTTGTGTGCTGAATGTGGTTCTCTCTCTTCCTATGTGGAGTGATGTTGTGTTAATCCATTCTTCCTCTTCGTTCTCTTCCTCAACGCTGTCCAGTCTTCCTTCTTGCTTGCTCATGCTAACCAGTCTTCTCCAGGCAGCGTGCACTCCACCTGCTTCTCTCTGGTCTGGTCATGGCTCTCAGACACTGTGATCTTCCCTTCTGTGACTGGACCGGTCGTCGCGATCTTCTCTGTTGCTTCTTCTTTCTTTTCTTGGCGACCAGACTGGGTGGTCGGCTCTTTGCTTGGGTTCGACTATTTGGCGGGTCGGTTTCTTTGCTTGCGTGCAACCATTTGGCGGGTCAGCTTCTTTGCGACCATTTGGCGGGTCGGCTTCTTGGGTGCGACCATTTGGCGGGTCGGCTTCTTGGGTGCGACCATGTGGCGGGTCGGCTTCTTGAGTGCGACCATTTGGTGGGTCGGCTTCTTGGGTGCGACCATTTGGCGGGTCGGCTTCTTGGGTGCGACCATGTGGCGGGTCGGCTTCTTGAGTGCGACCATTTGGTGGATCGGCTTCTTGGGTGCGACCATTTGGTGGGTCGGCTGTTTGGGTGCGGCACGTCGTGTGACCGTCCGTGGTACCGGACTTGCGCGATGACGCTCCATGTGCTCTTCTTCCTCCTTGCGGTGGCGTCTTGTTGTCACGTGGCGTGCATTCTGCGCCCTTGCGCTTCCGTTCCGTCTGGTACTTGCTGCGCACATGTTCAGTGGCATCCTCTGTTCCAGGCGCTGACGTGTACTTCCCGCGTCCGGGGTACACCTGCGCACTGTCCCTCATGCCTCGTGGCGCAGTTCTGTTCTTCTGGCACGTTCCTGCACTAGTCTCGCATTACAGTGTGTGCCCTGTGGTGCTGGCGCGGCGCAGTGCCACTCTTTACACTGTAGTCCTGTGGTGGTGCGGCACCTCTGGCGCGTCTGGTAGCAGTGGCTTGCCTTTACTTTGTCCTTTGAGTGCTTTCCAGCTTGTCCTCCTCTGCTGGGAGTCTACTTTCCCTGGGTGCGCTTGGGGGCTATACTGCAGGGCTGCAGTGGTCAGTTTACATTCACAGCAGGTTTGGGCTGTAGCAGCTTGCTCTGTGCTGCATTAGTCTCCTTCTGGCACACAGTTACCTCGCAGCCCACTAGCTCATTTCACTTGGTGATATATCAGTTTTGTACTTTGTGGCCCTAATTACGCATTTTGGTCACTAGATGGCAGTGTTGTATTCATTTCCGATGCCCCGGCAGCTTTGTACTTGCTGTGGATCTTAGTGCTGGCCCTCTCTGGGTTTCACGTTTGCTGCTGACCCCGATGCGATTACTTTCCTGCCATCAGCGCTCCAGTCGGCCAGGGTGGCTTCACCCACGCTGCGGGCCTCGCCGGGCTGTTCCTTTTGTCTCTCGCTCATCTCTGCAGGTGGGACATTGATGCCGCAGACTGCCCGCCTCACACACACACTGCAACGGCTTTCTCTCTCGTGGATGGCGGCACTTCCCCTCCTGGTAGGTCCTTTAATCCATTAAGGCGCGTGGAGAGGGTGGGGGGGTAAGGCATGCAGGCTCTGGCAGAGTCGTGAGATGCTGCGGCGGCCAGCCGCTCACATCAAAGCATTCCTTCTCTCTCTTGTAATGCGTCTTTGACTCATCAGCGCCGCCGGCCGCACACTGTCCCTGAGCGTTCTCCGCCCCTCGCAGCAGTCTCATCAACACACACACACGCTGCGGGGGGTAATCGCTGGACATCTCGCCTCTTTACTGGGCACTTCACTAAGCCCCTGAACGATGAGGCATGAGGCGGGTTGTCTCCTCCGCTTTAGTTCACATTGCCCGGCAGCTCTTCACACGCTGCCGGTCGCTCGCCGCTTCACCTCACAAGGCTGGGTAGCGTCTCTCCATACAGCTGGTGGGCTCCGCTTGCCATGCTCTCTCTCGCCCGGTAGCTCCCCACATGCTGCGGACGTTTCGTGGTTAACTTCGGTCACCCCGCCGCACTTCCCATACGCTGCGGGCGGGAGACGCTGCAGGCAGGCCGCGGGTGGGCTCCGCTGGTCCTGCTCTATTGGGGGTCGCTGCTCTGAGCACAGGCTCACCTCTGGGCTTTGGCCTTTTCACTTCGCGGGTGGGGTCCGCGTCGGTCACCACGCGGTGGGGCCTCACTTGCGGCCGACGCGGGTGGGCTCCGGTCGGTCCGATTTCTCCTGGGCACTTCGGACCACGCCTCCACGTGGTGCTCAGTTACGGCCGGCGCAGGTGGGCTCTGGTCGGTCCGCTCTTCGTCGGACAAGCTTGAGAGGTACGGGGTGGGCTCCCGGTCACCTTCTCGTTGACGTCCAGGCCCGGGGCTCGTCACATGCCCCGCGGGCCTCTTGGCGGCCGGCGCCAATTCTGTGGGGGGAGGGGGGCGCAATGTCGCCCTGTACTTCTCCCCTTTTCCTCACGATGATGTGGCTGTGGCACGCTAGGCACAGCTCCGCCCTCTTCGCCAATGTAATGTCGGGCGCTAGGCCTGCATGCTGTGTGAAATAACTGCGACACAGACACACTGAGGTAACTGGGTGGAACTGGCCTCGAGCCCGTGCGCTCGGCCCCTTTTATTATCTCTGTGTCACCTGACCAGTGACAATAGTGGTGGGTGGGTGTACAGTGTAGAAGCAACACCAAAACAACTAGACTGTGTCCAGCAGGACACTACAACGCCCACACTCCTGTTTGCAATGCAATAGGAATGCGTTAATGCGGGTCCTATTGCTTTGCAAATGCTTGTTTCACTTTTCCTGAGCTTTATCTCTAATATATTCTAGGGATAAGGGATGATTGCTGCCAACTGTACACTTGCAAAGCGATCTGATGCCCTCGGTCTGTCTTCTGTCTTTCAGCTGCAGAAAATCACAAATAAATAAACACATACCGTCCTATGACGTACGTAGAAAGGAACAATTCCTTGTTAAATAGATGGAATACCGCCAGCCATTTACATAGCCAGGGAGATACGTTAGCTCTCTAGTTCTTCGTTAGGCACCTGTGTGGCTTTTACATGTTTTTTTCCCATTGGCGCTGGTTGAGAGGGGGGATCAATTTGCCACTGTGCTGCACATGACGGAAGCACGCATGTAAAACATGCCTAATTAGCTTAGTTCTGCCAGTGTTTTGCGCTTGCGCCTGCGTGTTTCAGTCTTTTTTTTCACCAGCTCATGGGTTTCTGTGCTCATTCTTTCTGACTGCCTCAGGACTTCCTGAAACTGCACCATGAGTGGGCCACTGGCTAAGATAGCGGAAATAGAGGCAGAGTTACCTGTGAGGCGAGGAAGGAGGACAGCCTAGTTAGTGGCTCGGGAGGGGACTGAAAAGCAATGAAGAGTCTGGAGGGCGACACAGGGGGACAGGCAAGAGAGACATGCTTATGAGCTGGAACTGCGCCTCAGCCAAGGTGGGGATATAGAAGACTGCGACAAGATGGAGACAAGGTATTCTTGAGGGTGACTACATTTAGGGAGGCATGAAAGTAGATGTGTACAGCTAAAGTCAAGTAGCTGACAATGGGTATGCAAAGAAAATGATGGAACGTCTCACGTTTGGGAACTTTTGCATGTCACTTTCCCTTTTGCTAGGTTAGAGTTCAATAAGTCCGCCAGGGCACAGGTTTACTGAACGAGATCTAGACCTGGATGGTGGAGGGAAAGAGAGTTATTTCTGGTGGACTATGTTCCCTCAGGAGGATGAGAGTCCCTGAGAGAGATACCTGGACATTCTGAACAGTGTGATGTCTTTTTCGAAGGGTTATTAAAGATCTAAGCTGGACCAGAGAAACATTTTGTGCTCTTTCTTTTATAAATTTCATCTGTTGCATGCAGGTTTTTACACTGCTCCCTCCCTCTAATTCCTATCCCTCTTTCTCTTCCAAGTTTCCTCTTCCCTATTTGTCTGTCTAACAATCTCTGTACTTTGTCTTCCTTCTCTGTCCTCTTCCTCAATCCCTCTCTACTTCCTGTTATCAGTTTCTGACCATCTTATCCTCTTTCGCACACACTTCTTTTTAAAATATTTTTCCAAGGACAAAAACATGAAACATTTTTTGTTAAATTTTTTAAATACGGTTGTTCAATTATACATAATATCTTAATTATATATAAGGGAACAAAAAATGCTTATAACTTTGCGAAATGCTGTACAGCAGCCACACTACTCTACAACATAGCTTAAACATATTGGCAAAGCCTATAGCTCTTGTTAAACGCATATAAGCTCCCAAAGGCGAGACCTATTGGCTAGGCCAATGCTTGTTTTCAGTGAGTCTCTCCCTTCATAAGAGCCTGGGGACAGCTTCGGAATCCTTGTCTTGTAAATTGAACGGCCTATTGATGGCAGAGGGTATCTCTGTAGTCTTTTGGGCAAACTGGGTTTAGGGGGGGATGATGCGTCATGATGACGGGACCCGTATGTAGAGCTAATAATGGGTCCATACAGAGGGTAGGCTAATGGAGCATAAACAAATACAGGCCTACTGTCTACAGAAAGAGGCAGAACAAAGTTAGTATTAGAGCAATGTTCCAAGCTGCCAAAGTGGTTCCTAAGTAGATTTTGGACATACACTTGAGAAGGGAGAGAAGGTGCTGCAGTAACCACTGGTAAACATTTCGAGGTCAATTTACCCTGCAATGCGTGGGCTGTCTGAGTGCTATCATGCAACTGTAATTGGGAGATATTGAATTGCTGTCAAGTTGCTAAGAGTCTTAACTACGCCCAGTAAAATTCCCTTCAAATTAACACATTCTTCTCCTATAGCAGTGATTAAAACAATGACTTCACTGAGCGATGGAAGATCCTGGGGAAGAAAATGTAGCAGTGGGGAAGAAACAGAAACAATCTGTGTATGGGAATGAGGAGCTAGATCTTAAGGCTCTTGGGAAGCAGCAAACCTGTTTGAACATCCAATATCAATGTGAATTTGTGTGTCTGGGATATTGGCCAAAGTGGAGGTGGATTTGCTGCCTAGATCTTCTGTAGGCAATGGTCTCTTATCGATGGAGGGATCAGTGGCAGTTGTAATCTGGTTGTTCCAGGGTCTAGGTTTTATCTTAAAAAGGTCTGGGACCTTCCCACCTGTTGCTACTTTCCCCCGATTTGCATCTTTATTTTTCGAAATAGTTTCCACTTTTTTTAGCTAAGTTTTAATTTCACTTTTGAACACAATTCACAGCCACATGGGTTGATTGTTTCTGAAGTTTAGACATTTTTGGTTGAGCAGCCAAACCCACAGGGTTATTTTGGGCCTTTCACTTCCAAAACCTTAGAGCACCCACATGTAAAAGAAAGAACAAGTGGTTGCAGTACCTTCAAATTTCAAGGACGCAGGTACAGATGATCCATAGAATCCAGGGCCAAAGGAGTTGGCTCTGCCTCTTCCTGGCGCTGACGGGCACAGGATGGGCCCGTCCTTGGCATGGGATTTGCTCGGGCGTGGCCCATTCACGTCCTGCGCTGGGGAAGATGCCCACTTTCTATAAGCGTGGCTGTGTGGGAAGGAGCTAGCAGCCCCTCATCCTGGGCAAAGATTTCTGGGACAGTAAGTCCCTCTGGCTCCAAATAGAATCCTGGGCACCCAGCACAGTGGGAGATGGCTAAGCGCTATAAGCGCTGCAGCGTGGGAAGGCGGTAGCAGCACCTCCTCTTGGGCAAAGACTTCTGGGACAGTGAGTCCCTCTGGCCCCAGGCACAGTCCTGGGAATTGATGACTTTTTGCCATAGGTTTGTGGTGTGGTTAATGATCAAGATGCCCTTCATTGTGCTCTGACAGGGGAAGTAGAGGTTGAAGAACAAGTGTTGGCAGATTCTAGCCTGTGCTACTTGCTCAATGGTTATGAGATGTCGGAGTTACCTAATGCAAGACTTACAAAAACTGCCAAACATGCCAGAGGCTAGAGGTGGTGTGATATTTAGAGGAACATTTAGTATTTAAAGTGAGTAAAACAGCAGTAAAAGAGTATGTGCATGGCAATGGCGTGTGCTTTTTGGTGTGGCCACAGCATCATGATTAACAAACATATCCTGGATCCCAATCAAAAGAGCAGAAGTTCAATGTAAAGGTATCTGTGGAAAGGACACTTATGGTGTGGGAAAGGTCATATATTAAAGTCTTTGTGGAGGAAATGTGGATGGCGAAGGGATCTATGCATAAAATCATTTTGCACTAGGGTTCAAAACACCTTTTTTTCAATAGGTGCACATTATACTGGTTACCATAGTGCTGTTCTGTGGGCTAAATTGTAGACCTTTTTAAAGGAGGGAATAAGATAGTATTACATTATCTGACCAGTATGCCTCTGTGTTTCTGGCTAAAAAACAAGATGGACATGTATGGGCCCTTTAAATGACACAAACTGTTTCCCGTTTGGGAATGCAAATGTGGGGACAGAGGTCTGCTTCCCCTTCCAAGACTGCCATCCCTGTCACAGCAGCCAATCACAGAAGGTCTCAGTCTGCAACCTGCTTAATTAACATTCATTATACAAGCCAGTCTGCCATATCCTGTGAATGTATATTTTGTGACACAAACTATTAGTGCAAGAATAACACTGCAAATTGCAATCCCCTTTGCAAACCAGTCGGTGTGCAATTTGCAAATACTTGATTTGCAAATGCGTGCAGTACATAAGGTCTATAATTTTGATCCAATTGGAAATATTTCCAACTCTCTGCTGAAAGTATCAATTATACTTTCATGTACTGAACTTGTTTTAATGTAGATTGCTTCAAATGTGGGTTCAAATTAATAAGTTGATTTAAGTCATAAAGATGTAATAAGCACAACCATTTTTTTCAAAGAATATTATTTGTGTTGCTTGAGGAAAGCACTCAGGGTCCGATTCATAAAGTTAAACTTACAATGTTGTGTATGTGTGCTCTTTTTCTGATGTTCACATACGGGGAAACAGTAAGTTTATGACTGTGGGGACTACTTTGGGTGGAGAATGCCATGCATAAAACAGATAGGACAGGGCTATCTTTTTATTTGGTAAGTTCCTTACCCAACTGCGGAGTCTCCATAGTCATAAACTTACTATTAACTCGCTGTTTGTGGATACCAAAAAAAAGAGTAAACTTACACAAAGGTGTAAGTTTAACTTTGGAATCAAGCCCTCAGCATTTGTTTAAGCTCCTTCTCTCTAATATACTGTGTCTGTGTGCTTAGATGTTTCAATGCAATATTTCAATGTTCTTACATTTGAATTGTTAAGATATTCATATCAATGTTTATCAACAAACTTAGAAAGACTGACATGAAGAAGATATACCCTACATATTTTGACATGGCTACTCTTTGGTAATTTGATAATGTACACTGTGATTATTGTATAGCTCCAAGATAATACAGACAGATGAAGTCATTGATCACATCTATTTGTGTTTTTATTTACTAACATAGAAGATCTTTGTCATATAAGGGCTGAATAAAGGTAAAATGCACCTCAGACAGCAAACAATTTTTTGGGAGCTTCCTCATCTCCTCGAAGTGTTTAGTATCTACATTATCATCAATATCCAAGTACCATTAATATATCCAGAGCTACTGTGGACACCCTTCTATGAAATTGTGGATTGCTTGATTTTAGAATTGAGATATTATCAGAAAACGTTTATTAAAATTGGAGTCGTACTTCTGTAAAATGGTGGTTTTGCTTGCTTTTAGAAATGAGATAATACTACAAAAATATTGTAAAAAAGATCACATCAACTATCTTTGGGGAATGATTCTCAATGATACTCACTGTTGTCTCAATAGACCTAAAACACATTAGATGTAAAATAAAATGGCTTTCAATACATTTTTATCAGTATGTCAACAGTGCTGTCCTTTTCGTTTCCCTGAAATTTGAATCTTTTTGAGCTGTATCGTAGCAGAGAAATAATTTCCTTGATAAGCATTTTGACAGTAGGGATTAACACATTTTTCTCTGAAAAACTTAAAACATTGAATTTTTTAATAACCTGCTTTATATGTGTTCTGTCATACGTTTAGTTTGTATTATTATTATAGGATGGTGTTACTTTGTGACAGATTTGTATTTAATTGTAATCATGTCTCTGAAGTCTATCATTACAATTCTATAACCCACTATTTGGTATGGCCCAATTTCGATATGGATGTCGTGCAGGGCTTGCTAAAGCCCAGCCTGCTGTTTTGAAATAATGTTGATGTTACTGGTCTGTGCAGAAAAAAATCAAGGTATTTATAAAAGACCGGGTGCCCCATTACAATTTTCGTGGATACACCTTGCAGGATTGTGAGGTTTACCCAGAGGTCGGAGTGAGCGGGATCTGAGAAGCATAACAACATGCTCACACTTTTTAAATTTGACTAAAGCAGCCCTTCAACTTTATGATGAAATTCAACCGTCCCAGGACGGTTAATTCTGCCATTAGAGATGCCTCAAACTGAAGTGGAAAGGGAGTGAGCCCCTTGTGCTTTGAAGCAGAGGGAGGGACAGACATCTCGACGAGAAACGAGCCACAGAGTGTCTGCTGCCTGAAAGTGTAAAGGCGTCTTTGAAGCTGGTGTTTGTCTCAATTGATGAGATGGTGAAGAGAATTCTTTTGGAGAGGCATTGATGAGCTATGGAGGATGTGCTTTTAATGAAAAGTTATAAAAAGAAGTCTGCACTAGGTACAGCCTGCATGTTACTCAGATCTGTATTCAGGAATTACTTTTTTCTCTTAAATTAAAATCTTTTTGTGCACTTTATGACAGCCTATATTACTGTGTGTAATGCCGTACATACAGTGACTTCTGTCACAGGCTGATACTTCGTAACACTAAAAACATGTTACCATTCCCCCCTCACCAACCAGAATTCAATTTGGTGGCCCTCTGGTTAAACACACAGACATCTGCAGTGTCAGTCAGTCAGTCATAAAAACTTTTATTCGGTTACAATTTTGCATAACCATAAAAAGTACATACACTGGTTAAAAGACTACATTTCTAAATACATCTTAATTAAATAAAAGCACAATTCATTAAATACATTTTTTTTTAAAAAGATTATAAAAGAACTTCATTTAACAATAACGTACATTTAAAACAATAAGCTGGGCCTCGAATTTTTCTGCAACAAATTTTAAGCGTGATTCTAATATACTTGTTGGACCTGGGCCTCTTGGCAGGGTCATCCCTAAACTTTTTGCCTTCCTCCAATACTCTCTCTGACCTGTTTTTGTTGGTTTAATGACTCTGGGCACTTTGCCACTGCTGACCAGTGCTAAAGTGCATATGCTCTCCCTGTTGTAAAGTGTACATGTGATTGATGTCCATGATTGGTTCATTGGATTTACTGTTAGTCCCTAGTAAAGTGCACCAGGAGTGCCAGGGCTTGTGAATGCCAATACTGCTAGTGGGCCTGCAGCGCTGGTTGCGCCACCCACAGAAGCAGCCTTAAAATGTGTCTAGGGTCTGCCATTGCAGAACCTGCGTGCAGTCTGGTACTGTCATGCTAGCTGGGCAAGTGCACACACTTGCCAGCCCCTGAACCTTCCCTGAACTTCATATTAGTCACCCCTATGGTAGGCCTGAGGGCAGGGTGCATTGTAGTGTAAGGTAGAACATGCCCTGATGTGTGTGGCATGTTCTAATAGTGAATTACTACCAAAGTCGTTTTTCACTATTGTAAGGCTACCTGTTCCCTTCTAGGCCAGATGGGCTGCTGGAATTATTACACTCTATAATCCCAGCAGGCTCAGGGAACATGGTAGAAATTCATGTTTAGTATGCCTGAACTCAGAATAATAAAATACTTCTTTTAGTAAAGTTTATTTTAATATCCTGTGTTTGCAAATGCTACTTTTAGAAAGTTAGCATTTGCTTGCCTAACCATTTCAGCCCGCCTCTGCTTGGATGTGGATCTGACTGTCTGGTGTGTGTGAGTGACAGGGCTGGGAGTTGACAGGTAGTGAATAGCCAGATGACACCTTAGTGGGTGGTGGGAGTTTCCCCTGAATGATGCATCAGGCTGTGCTCTGCCTCCACAATGCTGGCTCCGCCCTCCTGGGGAGCGACTGATAGCCTGCACCTGGCCCAGGAAGGACCGAAGCTTGTCAACAAAGTGCTCAGGCCACTCCTGCCCTCACAATGCCGGCTCCGCCCCCCTGGGGAGCGGCTGATGTGCCTGCACTCACACTGAATACAGAAGCCAGAAGTACCCACAACAAGTACTCAGAGACTGGAGCAGTTATGCAGAGGCCCCCCTGGCTTGCTAGAACAAAAGAAACTGGGTATAAAAGAAGGAGCCCTGCTCCTTGTAAATTAGATCCAGTTTGCGCAAAGAAGAAGCTCTGCCTGAAGAGAAGGACCTGGAAGCTGCATGGAGAAGTACTGACTCTGACCCCAAGAGACTGGCCTGTGGTGGGTGCCTTGCTGCTGAAGGAGAGCAGGAGAAGAAAGACGGAAAGACTTTGCTTTTATTCAACTTGTGCCAAACTCTGCTGAAAGATCTCCAAGGGCTTGCTGCTGAACTTGCCCCCTGACCAGCGCCCCAGGAACAGTGGGCGCTACCCCCGTCTGGAAGAGGAACAGCTGCTGTGTATTGTCGACTCTGCATCACCGCCCTAAAGGACCTGTGCTAACCCCTGTCCTGCCGTAATTTCCTGCCGTCGCAGCTCGCACCGCAAAGGTCAGCCTGTCTGACCCCAGCCCCGTGACTGCCTCCCCGACCGGAAGAGACAACGCAAAGCAGAGGACCTGTCCGGTCCGATCACCACCTTCTGCTGCCCCCGCGCTGTGGAAAGTGAAGAGGAGACGGACTTCAGTACGTGTGCCCATCGGGAGGAAAGAGCCCTGCAGAGACCCTCGCAATCCGCTGCACCCCTCTCCAGGCGAACCCAAGACGCAGCCCCTGCCTGTAAGCCTGTGTCCCCTGAACACCGCCAACCTCGAGGTTAGTGCTCCTGTGGTCTCCGTGCCACGTCACCCTCCTGGAAGGCACCACAACAGGGACGTCTGCCTGGCATCGGCCGCACCGAAGCTGAAAAGGACACGAAGGTATTGTGTGCTAAGCAAGCAGCATATTAGCCCGCGCTGTGTGCTCCCAATTGTATGCCCTGCCTTGCTCTGCCCCCCCAGGAGAGGCCGCACCGCACTGTGAAGGGTGCCTTGCCTCCCGGAGATCCTCCGCTGTCAGAAGGGACCCCTCTGCACTGACAAGTCCTGAAAGAAAGCATTCCTGAAGGTGCCTTGGCCCCAGAGGCTCCTCTCACCCCTCCCTGCTCCTCACTGCAGCTGAGAGCCCCCACCTCTGGAAAAGGTCCGGGGCTCCTCTCATCGCCTGCTTGCTGCTCTGCTCCGCAGCTCAGCCCCCACCTCTGGAAAAGGCCCAGGGTTTCTTCGAGGCCCTCTCTGGTGTCCATTCCAAGCCTACCGCGAGATGCGTGAGAGTTGGTAGGGGCCAAGTCAGTTTCACCCTTAAAGGCAGGAGAGGCGCTGCAAGGCGCTCCGAAGGCCGAGGAGGGTCCCAAAGCCCCAGAACAGAGAGAGGCTTTCTCTTTGAAAGGAAAGAACACTGAGAGAACTGTGAAATTAGGAGATTTATAACAAAAGCGCCTTAACAGAGAAATCTCCATTTTTGAACTACAAGGAAGTGAGAAAACATTCAGAAGTGCATATAAAGACTTGTACATTACTAAAAAGAACTGTGGCAACATAAATAAGAGTAACTGGAACCTCGCAATCCTTTAAAGTAACAAACTGTATTTACAAGCCTGATTTTAAAAATATATAAAGAGAATATATTTTTTACTACAAAACAGTTTGGTGTCATTGTGTGGTGGGTTGGTTGTGGTGGTATGATATTGCAAATGTTTAACCCTATGTGCCCCAGAGATTAGCCTAGACTGCTTGCGCCACACTACCTAGAGGGTAAGCAGAGGTTGTTCTTAGAGGTAACCCTCAGCCCTGACGAGGAAGAGAGAGGCCCTGTTTGTCGCCAGTGCTGCACTGCGCCAACCAGAGACTCCCCCTTCCTACATTGGACGCAGCGGTGAGGATAGCGAATTTACATTTGCAGTGTCTTTACCTTAACTACTGACCATGGCACAGTGATGACAGTCCAGTAACTAAGCCACAGACTTTTTTTATGTTTTGCGAGAAGAGATCTCCATGTGTTTTTGAAGTCATGCCTGTGTCAGTGAAAATGGAAAAGGCAGCATCCATTTCTTCTATTGACTGTGATTGGGAGAAACTAGAAAACTACACTGGGAAACAGCTCAGGAGCTTCTGCAAAAATTTGAACATTTCCATGACCGGACTCTCCAGAAGGGAGCAGTTCCAAAAGGCGCTGAGGGCCTGGGTCAAGGCAAGGAATGCCCCTGGAAAGGATTTTGAATTTGAGGATGCAGAACAGCAGCTGGAGGGACCCCTGACTCTAGAGTGGAGGGGTGCAACCTCCCCATTGGGTAGCAGTGTTTCTGGCCGAGGTCTGTCGCCAGAGGAGCTGGCGGACAGACAGGCAACCCGAGATCATGAATTGAAGTTGGCAGAGCTGGAAATAAATGGGCAACTGGAGCTAGAATCTAGGAGGTTAGCCCTGGAAGTAATGAAAATGGAGCTTGCGCATGACTTAAGAATGAGGAAACTTGACTTGGAGCTCGAGGCGCTTGAGGCCAGGAGGGCTTCAGCCCAGCAACAAGAAATGTGTGTAGCTCAGAGATTGAGCTTTGCTGAGTTGGAGGTGGAGTCCAGCTCAGATGGTGGCAGCAACATTCAGGTATCTAGTGCAGACAGCATAGCGCGCGCACCTAGAGATATGGCACCTGACTTGGAGGGGGTTAACATACACCAGGAGGTTCAAGGGCATGAGGTAGCTCCAGTAGTGCGCAGCGTCCCTGAAGGGAATAGGGTAGCTGGCGTAGGAGTTCATGGTCCTAGTGGTGGGAGGGATTCCCCCATGGTTGAGGTCCTGGTGGGTGAGTGTAAGGACCGCCCAGAAGAGTGTGGGTTGTGTGACAGAGACAGTTCGCTACTGTCTGGCCAGTCTCAGAAGAATGGTGTGGAGTATGTGTGTGAGGCGCTGGATGGTGAGGTGAAGGATAATTTGGTTAACCCTACTAGGGGGCTGTGTAATCCAATTGTGGGAGAGCATACTTTAAGTCCCAGTTTTCCAGAGCTATGCCAACACCTGTTTGAGAGTGAGTTCTCTGGCCCCAGGGAGCTCACATTGGAGGCAGACCTTGTGGTGGATTCCCGAGGGTCTGGAGAGGCATTGGGGTGTGATCCTGTGGGGAGTGTCTCAGGTATCTTCCAGCCCAGAGTGGTGGAAGTGGCGCAGAGTAGCCCAGCTAGGTCCTGTAGTAGTGAGATGGGTGTAGGGCCTCACGTCCTGTCCTTAAGGGGAAGGAGTGAGAATGGGTTTTGTCCCGGTAGTGCCCAACCTCAGTCTCAGAGCCTGGATGGTTCTTTAAGGGAACACCAGGTGGGGAGCCTAGGCTGTCCGGATGAGTCACCCGCTGAGGGGGATCCCCCAGTGGCTAGAGAACGTGGAGGCTCTGTAAACAGGGCTCCAGTAGTTCTGGTGACTGGCAGTACCACTCCAGTTGGGAGGGTGCAGAAGTCCAGAAAGAGGGGCGAGAGGGGGAAAGAGTCCCCAGTGGAAGAACCAGTGGGTCAGGGGCCAGCCAGCAGGGCTGCGTCCCCAGTGAATGACCAGGGGGACACCACTTCTGTCCTGGGGGATCTTCCCGCACTGTCAGAGGGACAGGGGTTGGGAGATCCGCGCCGGGCAGGCTGTTGCACGACACATGAGCTATGTGCCACCCTCAGGGGGGGCAGGCGTGCTCCCCGGAAAGTCCTGGTGCGCCAGGCAAGTGTTCAACTGCAGGGTTGGGTCCCTGAGTTGAGAAGCCAGGGTCAGGTGTTGTCTGACCTGGAGGGCAGGGCCACTGTAATCAGTGTCCTGGCCCATGTCACTTCTAGGGGTACCACTCCAGTTGGGAGTGGGCAGTACTGTGGAAGGGGGTGCAGAGGGAGGGAGTCCTCGCCTCTGACCCCGGTGCAGTTTGAGGGTTTAGACCCTAGGTTTAAGGGCCAGGTGCAAGGTGTCCCCCCTGACCTGGTGCCCCAGTTGCAGGATAGCACCCCTGAACTGGTGGGCGAATTGTGCAGGTCACCTGCCACAGGTGCCCTGACAATTCTGGAAGGGGGTACCACTCCAGGTGGGAGGGTACAGAGCCCCCAGGAGGAGGACCGGGTGTGGGAGAGGCCACCCCAGTCTTTAGTACAGCCGTCAGGTACAGACCTGAGGCTGGTGGGTCAGTGCCAGGATGGCATACCTGACCTGACAGGAGGGAGAGTGGACCAAGGGTGCCAAGCACCTGGGGCTAATGCCCCCCACTCTTTAAGGCCACAGAGGTTTGAGAGCCCTGAGAGGCGTAAGGCTTGGGTCTCATTCCTGACTACTGTCAGTGGCCACTGTGACATTTTTCTGTCTGCCTGTTGGGACACACCTGTGAGCGAATTAAGGTTCAAGGCTGCACAGGTGGTGTCCACAGGTGTAGAGAAGGGTTTCCCATGGATTGGCTTGGTGGACCCTGAGAGTATGAACAGAGGATTTGAAGGAGGTGCAGATTGGCGTAGAACTGGAATGTGCCCCTGCTGTTGCGGGCCAGGTCCAGGTTCTATCGCCCAAAGCAGGGAAGCCCATCACAGTGGTGATTGGTCTACCCTGCGTTTTGGCTGGAAGGGGGTTGTGTTGGACCTGGGCCTCTTGGCAGGGTCATCCCTAAACTTTTTGCCTTCCTCCAATACTCTCTCTGACCTGTTTTTGTTGGTTTAATGACTCTGGGCACTTTGCCACTGCTGACCAGTGCTAAAGTGCATATGCTCTCCCTGTTGTAAAGTGTACATGTGATTGATGTCCATGATTGGTTCATTGGATTTACTGTTAGTCCCTAGTAAAGTGCACCAGGAGTGCCAGGGCTTGTGAATGCCAATACTGCTAGTGGGCCTGCAGCGCTGGTTGCGCCACCCACAGAAGCAGCCTTAAAATGTGTCTAGGGTCTGCCATTGCAGAACCTGCGTGCAGTCTGGTACTGTCATGCTAGCTGGGCAAGTGCACACACTTGCCAGCCCCTGAACCTTCCCTGAACTTCATATTAGTCACCCCTATGGTAGGCCTGAGGGCAGGGTGCATTGTAGTGTAAGGTAGAACATGCCCTGATGTGTGTGGCATGTTCTAATAGTGAATTACTACCAAAGTCGTTTTTCACTATTGTAAGGCTACCTGTTCCCTTCTAGGCCAGATGGGCTGCTGGAATTATTACACTCTATAATCCCAGCAGGCTCAGGGAACATGGTAGAAATTCATGTTTAGTATGCCTGAACTCAGAATAATAAAATACTTCTTTTAGTAAAGTTTATTTTAATATCCTGTGTTTGCAAATGCTACTTTTAGAAAGTTAGCATTTGCTTGCCTAACCATTTCAGCCCGCCTCTGCTTGGATGTGGATCTGACTGTCTGGTGTGTGTGAGTGACAGGGCTGGGAGTTGACAGGTAGTGAATAGCCAGATGACACCTTAGTGGGTGGTGGGAGTTTCCCCTGAATGATGCATCAGGCTGTGCTCTGCCTCCACAATGCTGGCTCCGCCCTCCTGGGGAGCGACTGATGACTCAGCCTGCACCTGGCCCAGGAAGGACCGAAGCTTGTCAACAAAGTGCTCAGGCCACTCCTGCCCTCACAATGCCGGCTCCGCCCCCCTGGGGAGCGGCTGATGTGCCTGCACTCACACTGAATACAGAAGCCAGAAGTACCCACAACAAGTACTCAGAGACTGGAGCAGTTATGCAGAGGCCCCCCTGGCTTGCTAGAACAAAAGAAACTGGGTATAAAAGAAGGAGCCCTGCTCCTTGTAAATTAGATCCAGTTTGCGCAAAGAAGAAGCTCTGCCTGAAGAGAAGGACCTGGAAGCTGCATGGAGAAGTACTGACTCTGACCCCAAGAGACTGGCCTGTGGTGGGTGCCTTGCTGCTGAAGGAGAGCAGGAGAAGAAAGACGGAAAGACTTTGCTTTTATTCAACTTGTGCCAAACTCTGCTGAAAGATCTCCAAGGGCTTGCTGCTGAACTTGCCCCCTGACCAGCGCCCCAGGAACAGTGGGCGCTACCCCCGTCTGGAAGAGGAACAGCTGCTGTGTATTGTCGACTCTGCATCACCGCCCTAAAGGACCTGTGCTAACCCCTGTCCTGCCGTAATTTCCTGCCGTCGCAGCTCGCACCGCAATGGTCAGCCTGTCTGACCCCAGCCCCGTGACTGCCTCCCCGACCGGAAGAGACAACGCAAAGCAGAGGACCTGTCCGGTCCGATCATCACCTTCTGCTGCCCCCGCGCTGTGGAAAGTGAAGAGGAGACGGACTTCAGTACGTGTGCCCATCGGGAGGAAAGAGCCCTGCAGAGACCCTCGCAATCCGCTGCACCCCTCTCCAGGCGAACCCAAGACGCAGCCCCTGCCTGTAAGCCTGTGTCCCCTGAACACCGCCAACCTCGAGGTTAGTGCTCCTGTGGTCTCCGTGCCACGTCACCCTCCTGGAAGGCACCACAACAGGGACGTCTGCCTGGCATCGGCCGCACCGAAGCTGAAAAGGACACGAAGGTATTGTGTGCTAAGCAAGCAGCATATTAGCCCGCGCTGTGTGCTCCCAATTGTATGCCCTGCCTTGCTCTGCCCCCCCAGGAGAGGCCGCACCGCACTGTGAAGGGTGCCTTGCCTCCCGGAGATCCTCCGCTGTCAGAAGGGACCCCTCTGCACTGACAAGTCCTGAAAGAAAGCATTCCTGAAGGTGCCTTGGCCCCAGAGGCTCCTCTCACCCCTCCCTGCTCCTCACTGCAGCTGAGAGCCCCCACCTCTGGAAAAGGTCCGGGGCTCCTCTCATCGCCTGCTTGCTGCTCTGCTCAGCAGCTCAGCCCCCACCTCTGGAAAAGGCCCAGGGTTTCTTCGAGGCCCTCTCTGGTGTCCATTCCAAGCCTACCGCGAGATGCGTGAGAGTTGGTAGGGGCCGAGTCAGTTTCACCCTTAAAGGCAGGAGAGGCGCTGCAAGGCGCTCCGAAGGCCGAGGAGGGTCCCAAAGCCCCAGAACAGAGAGAGGCTTTCTCTTTGAAAGGAAAGAACACTGAGAGAACTGTGAAATTAGGAGATTTATAACAAAAGCGCCTTAACAGAGAAATCTCCATTTTTGAACTACAAGGAAGTGAGAAAACATTCAGAAGTGCATATAAAGACTTGTACATTACTAAAAAGAACTGTGGCAACATAAATAAGAGTAACTGGAACCTCGCAATCCTTTAAAGTAACAAACTGTATTTACAAGCCTGATTTTAAAAATATATAAAGAGAATATATTTTTTACTACAAAACAGTTTGGTGTCATTGTGTGGTGGGTTGGTTGTGGTGGTATGATATTGCAAATGTTTAACCCTATGTGCCCCAGAGATTAGCCTAGACTGCTTGCGCCACACTACCTAGAGGGTAAGCAGAGGTTGTTCTTAGAGGTAACCCTCAGCCCTGACGAGGAAGAGAGAGGCCCTGTTTGTCGCCAGTGCTGCACTGCGCCAACCAGAGACTCCCCCTTCCTACAATACTCATTACAGAATTGGCGTTGTATTCGAGGTCCAGAGACAACACTAAACAATGAGAGTGTAACTTTAACACAGGTGGCTAAGCCACGCGAAGACTACACCTGATATTTAGACATAGTTTTAGGAAGCCAGCTACACATTTTGCAATGTATACAGAGTCCAAGGACTGTAACTGTAATGCCAAGTATGCGGGACGACACAATCTCAAACCCATTGTGCGCAATACAGGCAAAATCCAGCGCTTACGTGGGGTTGTATAATATCTACAGAACAGTATTATATGAATTGTTGACTGGTCCGAGATCCCATCACAGGGACATTTCATTAAATTGTGTGACCAGTCTTGCTGCTTTGGATATGTGACTAGGTGATAAAATATATTAAATCTAAACCTAGTCAATAAATATTTGTCGTAGGTACTTAAATAGAAGGTTAAATAAGGCTGGATCCCCAAAATAGTCTGAAGTGTTAGAATATGAGCGTTTGAAGGTTTGCTTATTTCCTGTGTCAATCGTAGTTCCCTGAGATAAGAGAGGCAACGTTTTTTCAATTCTTTCCTAGAAATGTCCATCAAAGTGGGCGGGTCCCAAAAATATACAATTCGATCCAGGTCGCCTAGGAAGTTTTTTACATACTGGAGCCATGGAATTTTGTGCCAATTAGCTAGGGCCAGGCAGTCAGTTAAGAGTGAGCGGGTTAGGTGGCACTGCGTTTTGGTCCAAACACGGTGCCACAGAAGGATCGGCTGAACCCTGATGTTATCAGTCAGATAGTCGATTCCCAGCTCAATGTGGCAACCGTATGTAGCGGCGCTTTGAGGTACAGCTAGCAGATATTTTATAAACCCATTCTCAACTGTTTGAAGGGCTTCAACTGATACGTACCCCCAGACTCCTGCACCGTAGGTCGCTATGCTATGGCATTTCGCATAATAGATTTTTAGTAATTCCGCTGCGGCAGGCTTACCCAATTTCCCTGAAAAGGAAACTAGGGCTGAAGTTGCTCTCTGAAAGAGCAATTTTTTACTAACTAAACCTTGCTTCCAGCTTAATTTATCATCCACTAGGATCCCTAAGTATGGATACTCCTTGGTTCGTTCCGACCTGACGTTATCGATAACTATTGGTTTGGTTTCCTAGGCCCAATATGCATTACAAAAGTTTTGTTTTTATTTACTTCTAAACCCAGGGATGACATAAATTCGCAGTACTTATTTAGTTGTAGTTGAAGTTGGTTGAGTGTTCTTGCTAATATAACAGAATCATCTGCATATAATAATGCAGGGATAGGGCGATGCTTAATAGTTGGAAGGTCCTGACTCCCTTCAAGCATGGCCACTTCTAGGCCATTTGTATACAGATTAAATAGGAAGGGAGCCAGGACACAGCCCTGTCTAACCCCCCTATTGACGGCGCAAGATGGTGATAATTCTCTATTCACTCCATATCCGACGCAAGCTGAGGCGTTAGAATAGAGTTCGTGGAGAAAATTGATGAGAGGGGGGTCGACCCCTAGCTCGCCGAGTATAGACCACAGCTTTGAATGGATGACACAATCGAAAGCTGCGCTGAGGTCGACGTAAACTAGATATAAATTAGCCCCTTTAACTCCTACATACTTGCCAATCAAGAGGGCTAAATTTAAAGCCTGCTCCACAGTGCCAAGGCCTTCTGGAAGCCATATTGCAGGTCGGTCATGATGTTATTCGTGGTTGCCCAATCCTGGAGACGCTCCAGGATTAACCGACCCGCAACTTTACCCAAGGAATCCAGGAGGGAGATCGGCCTGTAGCAGGCTGGGTTGTTACGCCCGCCTTTCTTAAAGATAGGAAGGAGAATTGAGGTGGACCAGGAGTCTATTAGACCTATGTTTGTAAAGGCGGACATAACCTGAGTGATAAGAGGTGTCCAAAGGTCCGGACAGTATGCAAAGATGTCCAGGGGTACCCCGTCCGGGCCTGGTGCCTTGCCAGTCTTAGAAAAGGATAATGCATTGATGACCTGCTTATGGCTAAACGCAAGATCTATTGGATAAGTCTGACGTAAACTTCCTTCCTCCCTAACTTCGGTGATAGTCTGTGTAGATGAATCACCAAATATTTTGGAAAAGTGTGCTACCCACTCTTCAGTCGACACCACCACATCAAGATGGCGGGGAGTGGTGGTATCGACCAAAAAGGGTGTTTTAACCGTGCGCCAAAACAGGGAGTTGGGCCCACAGCTTTTTCTTAATTTCTTTCCTGCGATTGTATTGAGCTAAATTGTAGCCCTTTCTGAGTGATTTAATTTCATCTTGGTCTCTAACAGGTTTATGCAGGGCTGTTTTTAAATTACTCTGGGCTTTACGACAATCTGAATTAAACCAGCCGTTAGTTTTTGATTTCTTGGACTTTTGATTGCTAGTCAGCTCTTCCCGTATTATTCTGACAATTTCCAGAAAACTGTCGATGATCAACTTTGGAAAGGAGTCTAGTGCTAGACAAGTGTTCAACCAAGGAAGGGCTCTGCTTACAACTTTACTAGAAATTGCTGCTGGGTCGATTTTAGCCCATTTTACTGAAAAGCCATTTACTTTGTCCATGGTCAATGATTGTTGGGTCAATTGACTCAGCCTGTCAGGTTCGAAAATGACATTTCGAAGTAGTAGTGAAACACTGTTGGGAAAATGATCACTGCTGATATCAGAACCTGTGATAAAATTTGTCAATTGGCCCTTCATATTTTGAGAACAAAGTATGTAGTCAATTACACTTGACAAACCCCTCCCATGAAACGTTGGCATAAAATCAACAGGGGGTTCAACTAGGTCATTTGCAAAATCCATCTCTAGAGAAAATAAACACTCATTCAAACAGTTACCTTCCTTTGTGCGATGATAGTGTATTAGTGGAGAACCGTTTACATCCGTAAGACCACAATTACCGTTCTTACAATTAGTACATAATGGCATGTTAAAATCCCCTGCCCATATCAAATAGTATGTTTTGGTAGTGAGCTTGATCCGCTGTTCGTTCAAAAGGGATGTTATTTCAGTTAGAGTATTTACACAGTCTGCCTGAGAAAGATTGTTGTAAAAGTTAACAAAAAAGAGCGTCACACATTTTTTAAATGTAACCCTTAAAATTTGATAGGTCACATTACACTTCAAGATTTTTACTTCCATCGAAGGGAGATTATTTGCTACATAGAGTGTGAGTCCACCCTTGGGTCTCCCTGATGTACTAGGACTAGCGGGTACATAATAGGTTTTAAAGCCTAATAAATGTATAGGCACAGTGGACCATGTCTCCTGTAAGCATAATATCTGGTGTACTCTAACTGTAGCTAACCATGACGGAAGGTTAGTTTTCGTGCGGAGACCTGCTACATTCCAATATAGAACGGAGAAGGTTAAATAGGGGTTTGGCATATCATTAGTTTCGAGGTGGGCCATACTACACTCCTGTGGATACGAGTCTGTTAGCAGTAAGCCTTGTGATGTATCATCTAAGTTGTCAAAAGTGGTTTGAATGTGGGTAATCTCCTCAATTGGCCCTACGTCTAGTAGCCTAAAGTTTTCTACCACCCCCATGGCTGCTGGTGGCCAATTTCAGTGGTTTCAGACTCTAATTGGTCAGTGCTAATGCCTATTGGGCCAAACTTTGGCGATATTTCCGGGGGTGCGTTCCTGGTAGTTGATACTGTATTTATTGGAGCTGTGGAGTGAGCCCACCCGTTTTTCCGACCAGGATGAGAACAATGTAAAAGGCCCTGCCTGCCTAGTCTGGTACTCGGTGGTGGTCAATCGACCAATTCTAGGCAGTCAAACCTGTTGGTAAATGGAGCGCCTCTCCAACCTACGTTGTATGGCATACCTCTATCTCTATTACCTGACCAGTCTACCCACTCCCTTCTCCTGTCCCATTTCCCTACTTGGGTCCAGTCCCCACCTTGACCTCCGTTACCTGACCAATCTGCCCAATCTCTTCTTCAGTCCCAGTTCCCTACTTGGGTCCAGTCCCCACCTTGACCTCCGTTACCGGACCAATCTGCCCAATCTCTTCTTCTGTCCCAGTTCCCTACTTGGGTCCAGTCCCCACCTTGACCTCCGTTGTAGCAATTTACTGGGGGGTAGAAAAAGGCAAGTCTTTTAGTGTCTATTCCGTCGTTCTTAACGGTCGGGGCCCATGAACAAATATGGTCAACTGTGCGTGGGTCTTCGAAGTTGACTATAACACAATCCCCCAGAATATTTTTCAACTCCTTACCTATCCAGGGGACCCTTCGGACCATTGAAATTCTGCGAGGGCAGTGGTCTGTTTATATTGAGCCAATGCTGTACCTTGTTTTTAAGGGACCAACTAGGTTCCGCCGTGTTGGAACTCAGCTCTGGGACCCCTGTCATTATCACAGCAAAAGGGCTACATTCCGGGGATAGGTGCACTGGTAACCCTGTCCTCCCCCTGTTCTTATCATTGGCAAGTTGTACCCCTACTGGTTTAGCTGGAACAGCCTTCTGTGAATCTTGTATAACGGGGGTCTTTGGCACCGCAGGAGCTTTTTTCACTTCTGCTGGGGCAGGCTTCGTTTTTACATTAGTGGCCGGTACGGTGGCTTTGGTTTTTAAAGTGCCTACCGGGAGAATGTTCTTATTCAAATTTTGGGTCCCTGTTGTAGCCACCCCTACCCCCTTAGGAACATTTGCGCGTGCCTTTAAAACGTTTGCAGGTGCCTGCAAATCGGACAATTTCTTTTCTAGATTTGAAAGGGTCGTTACTATGGGCTGTAAATAAGTTTTTATGAGTTCACCTAATCTAGTTAGAAGTTGGTTGTTTAAAGCACAGATTTTGCATCCACCCTCCGGGCTGCCAGTGTCGATGGAATTTTCTACGTCTAAGGAGGGAATTACAATATCTATATGTTTAGTTTGTAAATCATACTGCCCCAATGAATCTTGACCCTGGGCCTGTGTGCAGGGTAAATCGATTAATGCTGTATGATCTTTCCCATTTACTTTTGTTTTTGCTGCCCTCTTATTCTTGGGTATAGCACCCTCCCTTTTCCCCCTTGAGAGTTCCAAGGCAGGGCTTATCCGCCTCGGGGAAGCAAAAAGTTCTGGAGTTTTATCCAGCGGCTGGCTCAATTGTGAATCAGTTAGGCCAAGGAGGCCGACAAGTCGACCATATTTGGGACACTGTGAATTTCAACAAGTGTTTCAACTAAGGGATTATTTACTCGCGGGTTATTAGATGTCCTTACTGACGCTAATGTTCCCAGTGAGGAGCGCTTAGCTGCTACCAGGTCTAGTGAGACCCTGCGCTCCAACAGGAGTATGCCTTGGTCTATGGCGTCGTTGGCTCTATTAATATACTGGTCTATTGGGCCAATCACCTGTGCTGCACCCTGAGCCTTGCTCCTCATACCTCTCGTCGTCATGATAGCTGAAAATTGCTGACACTTAGGTAGGTAGTTTACAACATGTGAGGACTTAGCAAGATGTAATACACAGTAATAGGTAGAATTAGTCCATAAAAGCGAGCAAAACTTTAAGTTCAAATATAAGAGGGATGGCCCAGTCCAGTCTTACCCGGTCTTTAACGGGCTTAAACGGGTCCACCCTTGGCCCGGGCTTCGCCCGGCGTGGTCCCGCGTCGCGGGAACCCTGTCAATGTTTAAATGCGCCTCCTGGCGCCAAAAAGAGTGGTGGGCGTGGTCACCCGCAGGGATCGCTGGGGGTTGTGGTCTCCCCTCTCGGCGGCCGTGCACCGATGGAAACGTGCAATGGCGGCGGAGGAGACCAACAGGGTGTCCCAAGCGGCAGCGTGTGTCCCCAGACAAGCAGGTGAGGTTCTGGCAGAAGGAAAAAGTTCAGTTTGGCAAAGGGCATCCACTTCTCTGCAGCCCTGTCAATGTTTAAATGCGCCTCCTGGCACCAAAAAGAGTGGTGGGCGTGGTCGCCCGCAGGGATCGCTGGTGGTTGTGGTCTCCCCTCTCGGCGGCCGTGCACCGATGGAAACGTGCAACGGCGGCGGAGGAGACCAACAGGGTGTCCCAAGCGGCAGCGTGTGTCCCCAGACAAGCAGGTGAGGTTCTGGCAGAAGGAAAAAGTTCAGTTTGGCAAAGGACATCTGCAGTGAGCGCATTAACTAATGGATGTTTCACTACACAACAAGCATTTGCAATGTAATAGGTCTCGCATTTGTGAAATTTAGAGCTATTGGCTTTGTAAATGATATCGGTTTTTATGAGGAGTCTAGAGCAATAAGAATGAGGAATAACATCTGGGAAAAGAGACACAGCTGCAGCACTGCCCAGAAGACTTATGAGGAATTTCCACTGGGATTACAAAGGCAGCACTATCTAGAGGACTTAGAATAAGGAATTACTAATGAGACTAGAGAAGCAGGTAGCGGCACTGTATATAGGACTTAGAATGAAGAATTACCGACTGGACCAGAAAAGCAGCTAGCAGCACTGTCTAGAGGACTTGGAATGAGGAATTATTGACAAGACCGAAGAAGCAGCTGCAGAACTGCCTATTGATCCTAAAATGTGGCAATTCTCGATGCCAACAGAGAAGTAGCTGCAGCACTGTCTAGGGCTTAAAATGAGGAATTACTGATGAGACCAGAGAAGCAGCTAGCAGCACTGTCTAGAGGACTAAGAAAGAGGAATTACCACTGGGAGCAGAGACACATCTGTACCACTACCTAGAGGACTTAAAATGTGGGAATTACCGACAGGACAGGAAAAGCAGCTGCAGCACTGACTAGAGGACTTAGAATGAGGAATTACCGATGGGACCAGAGAATCAGCTAGCAGCATTGTCTAGAGGACTGACAATGAAGATTTATCACTGGGTCCAGAGAAACAGCTGCAGCACTACCTAGAGGACTAAGAATGAGGAATTACCACTGTGACCGGAGACACAGCTGCTGCACTGCCTAAAGGACTTAGAATAAGGGAGTTACTGATGGGACCAGAAATGTAGCAATCAGCACTGGCTAAAGGACTAAGAATGATGATTTACTGATAAGACCGGAGAAGCAGCTAGCAGCACTGTCTAGAGGACTTAGAATGAGGAATTACTGACAGGAGAAGCAGCTAATAGCACTGTCTAGAGGGCTTAGAATGAGGAACTGCCCCTAGGACCAGCAAAACAGCTAGCAGTACTCCCTAGAGGACTTAGCATGAAGAACTAACAACAGGACCAGAGAAGCAGCTAGCAGCACTGTCTAGAGGACTTAGAATAAGGAATTACCACTGGGAACATAAAACCAGCTAAAAATACTGTCGAGAGAAATATGATTGTTAAATTGCAACTGGAAACAGAGACACACCTGTGGTACTGCGTAGAGGACTAAGAATGGGGAATTGCCATTGAGACCAGAGAAGCAGCTAGCTACACTGCCTAGAGGGCTTAAAATGAGGAATTATCAATGGGACCAGAGAAGCAGCTAGCAGCACTGCCTAGAAGACTGAGAATGAGAAATTACCAATGGGATCAGAGACACAGCTAGCAGCACTGTCTAGAGGACTTTGAATGAGGAATTACCACTAGGACCATAGAGGCAGCTGCAGAACTGTCTAGAGGACTGGGAATAAGGAATTACCACGGGGACCAGAAAAACAGATAACAGCACTGCCTAGAGGACTATGAATGAGGAATTACAACTAGGAACAGAGACACAGCTGCAGCACCGTCTAGAGGACTTAGTATGGGGAAATACCGAGGGGACCAGAGAAGCATCTAGCAGCACTGTCTAGAGGACTTAGAATGTCCAGATCCATGTAAGGGACCATTCCCTACCACAATATGCACAAATACCAGTGTTTTGTGACATTATTATACAGAAGGAACATAGTGTGGAGCTCATTTTGAGTCGTGTGCATAATTTGTCAAGCCTGCACATAAATAAGAGTGCACAAACAGAAAACAAAAGTGCATATTAACAAATAACGTTTGTTATCGGCTAATAGGCTTTTGAATTCGCGCGTGAAAGTTGTTTTAAATAAAAAGGAAAAAAGTGCACGCTATACTATTTGTTAGTCCAAACAGTGGCATTAGCGTACAATACATTGCGCACATCGCGCATAGGTTTATATAACTAAACAGACCAAAAGGGAACATTCTTTACAAAATGTTGCAGGCTGTACTAAAATAAAATAGTGCACAAACACTAAAGTAAAAAGCCTTTAAAGAAAGGATACACGTAACAGGCCAATATTCCTGGGGAGGAGCAAGGCATGAAAATGGACACAAATAAAGACCGTGAACCAAACAAAAGCAACCTTTTACGAACCACACATAGTTGAAAGAATCACCAGTGATGGGCGGAATTAAATACCACATACCAAACACAGCATGACTTGCAGAGCAGCGTATGCGTTGCCTAGCCTTGACCTAAAAAGGTGCATCTCTCACTGATTAGTTAACATGCATTTATTTTTCATTTAAGGTGTGTATTTTTTTATATGCAGTTACTAGAAGGTCACATACCAACGAAATAGTTGCAGAATATTTTGTTCATGTTTAGCCATGCCTTTGACTTCAGCCCCACTCTCACTGACCCCATTCCCATTGGATTCAGGATCACAGTTCCTGTACTTTTTTTAATGCCCTTCGACCGCTGATTTTACCAGGAATTGGACATGGTGATTTACCAGACACCTTTTCCACACACCATCTCAAAGCAGGAAGAAGATGTACGTGGTAAAATGCATGGAATCGCAAAATCGAATGCAGGAATGGGCATAGTAATTCCAGGACCCGCATGTTAGCCCAAATTCTGGCACTGGAAACTCCCAATAGTTTGTAACTGTAGTGGAGGCAAATCCGCCCCCCTTCAGTGACCACCCATCTACTAATAAATGCCAAGAAAGTGTACATCATATGCAATGCTCTGTACCAGGAAGCATTATTTGAGAGTAAACTCTTGCAAACTTACAAAAGCAGATAGATCTAATATATATATATATATATATTACCTACTGGCGATAGCCAGTAGGTATATATAGTTAGGATTTTTTCTCTATGGGATTTCTGAAAATTCTATGTCTAATAACTTTGGCGTTTGTGGACGGAATTGGCTGAAATTTTCAGGAAAATGGCACATTTTGTTTCTGAGCAGCCCCTGAATATTTGGGGGTGTTTCGTCAAGGGGGGGCCGAGAAAAAAGGGGGTCCTAAAACGCGTTTTTCCCTTTCATTTTTCCATAGGGCGGTTGGACTCACTTTTAGCTCGAACGGCTGAATGGATTTACATGAAACTTGGCAAAATTGTAGATATGGTTTGCCCGACGTGCCTTTGCTATGTCTCAATATATGTGCTCCAGTGGATTTTGAGAAATTAACGTTTAAAAAAATATATATATCTGTAACAGCGCTCCGGTTAGCGCCCCGGTTCGCGTACCTGACGCGTAACGGAACTTCGCGAAGCGAAGCTGATTGGCTCTCCGGTGTCTGTCAACATTCTAAACAGTCCGGAGCGGCCGCCATCTTGTCTCTCGGTAGGATCGAGAGACAAGATGTGGTGAAAAACAAAGGGGGAAATGAAGGAAAGGGGGCAAGGTAGACCCCTCCTGACCCCCTAGGATTGATGAGGGGGATATTAAAGTGCCCCGCGGGGCAAAAAAAAGAAAAAAAATTTTTTGCGATTTTTCGCCGTAGAGGCGCGTCCCGGTACGCGAACCGGGCAGCTAACCGGCAGCGTAACGGGAGTCCGCCATCTTGTGTTTTTGGAGCGTCCGGTTCGCGTACCGGGTAGCGTCCCGGTAAGCGTAACAAGGGGAAAACCAAGAGAAACAGTAAAAAAAATTAAGGGAATAGATTTCCAGCAAACTTGGCAAAATTGTAGGGACTGTTTGCTTGATTTGCCTTTGCAAGGCCTCAAGATATGTGCACGTGAGGGGAAAACCAAGAGAAACAGTAAAAAAAAAATTAAGGGAATAAATTTCCAGCAAACTTGGTAAAATTGTAGGGACTGTTTGTTTGATGTGCCTTTGCAAGGCCTCAAGATATGTGCACGTGTGGATTTTGTCTAATTAAGGTTAAAAAAATATATATATCTGTAAGCGTGCTCCGGCGTGCTTACGTTACGGGTTTTGTTTGCGCTGCAGAGCCGATACGTCACGGTTATGCGACGCGTCATGAGGCGTGTCACGTGGCTATGTGATACGTCACGTAATAAAGAATATATTTTACAGCTATAGATATTAGCTTTTAAAAAACCAATGAAATTCACTGAAAAAACCATAGGTTATAGACCATATATAGTTAGGAATTTGCATTTACAAAACCTTGAAAATTCACTGAAAAAACCATAGGTTAGAGACCATATATAGTTAGCTGGACATTTTATTGACATAAAACCAATGAAATTCCATATATAGTTAGTTGCACTAACTATATATCGCGCACCCGCAATCCACTGCTGATGATGTCACATATTACATCATTCATGACATGGTCAGTGACATCACTGATGACATCACTGATGACATCTCAAATGACATCACTGATGACATCATGACACACCAATACCAGTTACTACATACGCACTCACTGATTCCTACGTCTACACACACATTCACTCATTCACCCATACAATCACTCATACATACAGTCGCTCTTTATTACAACACTATCATATGCACTCATACACCTATGCAGACACTCACACACTGCCACTCATCCATGGAGTTACTCACACACCTAGTCAGTCCTGTAAAGAATCAATCACACTTCGATTTCCTCATCTATACAGTTAAACACAGAACACCATACTTCAGTGACATCACTGATGACATCACTGATGACATCTCAAATGACATCACTGATGACATCACTGATGACATCTCAAATGACATCACTGATGACATCATGACACACCAATACCAGTTACTACATACGCACTCACTGATTCCTACGTCTACACACACATTCACTAATTCACCCATACAATCACTCATACATACAGTCACTCATTATTACAACACTATCATATGCACTCATACACCTATGCAGACACTCACACACTGCCACTCATCCATGGAGTTACTCACACACCTAGTCAGTCCTGTAAAGAATCAATCACACTTCGATTTCCTCATGTATACATTTAAACACAGAACACCATACTTTTTCACACATATACTAACACATACTTACTCTCTTATACAATCACTGATACAAGTACACATTGATATGCACAGAGTCACACACCTCCCAGCCAGCCACACACACACTCAGTCTTCCATACATCCACTCATTCTTTAATATGTAAAACATATTTAAACTTTACAAAAACACACAGACACTAGATGATGTCATCAGTGATGTCATCAGTGATGTCATTTGAGATGTCATCAGTGATGTCATCAGTGATGTCATTTGAGATGTCATCAGTGATGTCATCAGTGATGTCACTGGCCATGTCATGAATGATGTAATATGTGACATCATCAGCAGTGGATTGCGGGTGCGCGATATATAGTTAGTGCAACTAACTATATATGGAATTTCATTGGTTTTATGTCAATAAAATGTCCAGATAACTATATATGGTCTCTAACCTATGGTTTTTTCAGAGAAAAAAAATATATATATATATATATATATATATATATATATATATATATTTATGAGAAATGTAATGCAAAAAGGTTTGTCATGTCATGGCTCTGTGATTTAGTTAGTTCGTGCAATGTGAAAAAGCAAAAATAATAATTTGATCAACGGTAGAGAACTTGGCCTGCAAACAGGACGCTTCAGCACACAGCGAGCGGCAGCTGCTCACGTTAACATACTGCTGCACATCACATTGTGCTCAACTAATGTTAGAGTAATAAAGGGAGCGCGCTGTGAACGTGACAGTAATGGGGACAAGATGGCGGATGTCATTTCATTTCTGCTGTGTCACTGCTTCTGCTGCTTTGTCCTTTCACCTCAGACAAGCTGATCATCGAGCGTGACATGAAGGTCAGAACACGGAAATGAATGGCTGGGGATCAAGGACAAGAATGCAATTAACCCCCTCCACCATCTCTAACCCCCACCACGCCAAATTGTATTATAGTAGCGGCAGTAGTGCTGACTGGAAGCTTCTTACTGCGCGCTGTTCTGATGGCCTGGAATCCGGGATTATGGAAAACCTCGCTGCAGCGTAACTGCCTTCCTTCTCTGTTACTTTTCTAGGATTTTTCTGAAGTTCTATTTGCGTCCTACAAAATCCGCACATGCTTATTTTGTATCAATATTTACACAAAGGTACACGTGAAGCACCGACAATCATACAGCTACTGCAGTTTCCTTTAAGCCAAATAGTACCATAATTGTACAGTCGTGTTGTTACAAGTGCCACAGATATGCTTTTGCAAAAGGCATTCCAACACATCTCTCCCAGGACCAACCATCCCATTGGCGTTATTTATAAATAGTTCCCGAGTATCCCCCACACTCATCAGAACTGGCCAACACCGCCCTGTTCATGCAGGTTCCAGTCATGCACCAGAGCCTCCAGTGCAGCTCTTTCGAGATAAAAGGCCTGCTAATAAAAATATGGCAAACCCAACAGGTCTGAATTTTAATTTGTATTTCAATATTTGCATATAAAGTTAGTAACTTAGAAGGAGGCCTTGTGTATAGGGTGAATCATCTCGGCACTCATTCCTATAATAGAAGCACAAAACGAGTTGCTAATATTCGTATTGTTAGCTGTACAGTAGCATAAAGGACATGAGCAGAGTAAAATTATGAATGATTGTGCCGTATTGCCCATTGCTTAGAACATTAACAGCAGTCAATTGTCTGGCTCACAATTATGGGGTAAAGGTGAGAGTGGATAATTATAGCAAGGGCAATTAACAGCTGTCAGAAGTGGACAGGATGAGGGTGATAAAGCTATAACCCCTGCACTGTGCCCAACTACAGAGCATATACACATATGTATCCAACCTATGTTGGTCCTCAGAATGAACAAGCCAACAACCGTTGCCCAACTTATACATCCTGCCATTTTGCCATTGTGCAAGCCACCATTTGGTCTTCGTAACACGGTGGCTGGTACAGGCACATTGTTTTTTTTGCCACTCCCTCCCATCTCTTTATTTAGGGTTTTTGTTTTCTTTCCTTTCTTAGTTCGAGGCCAATTTTCTGGCTTGATTGGGCTGTTTTGTTATTAACAGGTATGCAGGGGTACTTATGTTGGGTAGGTTGTCACTTTGATTTAGGTGCACAGGCTGTTGTCTGAGAAGTTGCCAGAATTTACAGAATTTAATTCTTGTTGTCAGTGGCAGTTCAGGCTGAAAGGGAACGGATAGGCAGCTCACATCTGGACGAGTTAGGAAGTTGAAGGGGTTCAAAGGTTAATAGCGGTAGAAAACAAGCATTAGAAATGCAATCGGGCTCGGATTTATTTGAGGTTGAGCTAATGGCATTGTAAATGCCAATGTCTTTTTGCCATGTGTTATGGAGTGTGTGCATGTGGTGTGTAGTGGAAGTATGTTTGTTGAATTGTAATTTTACCAATGGTGGCATTCTGTGCTTTATATGAATATGTTTAAAAGTAAAGTGTACCATACTGCGATTGCTTGGTGGAAAAGTGCACTGCCGGCTGGAGGTGTGTGTGCCTGGTGGAAGGGTGCACTGACGGCGGGTGGGTGTGTGCTTGGTAAAAGCGTGCACAGATGGATGATGGTTGTTGGTGTTTGTGCATGGTGAAAGCATTCATTGACGGCTGGGGGTGTGTTGTTGTGTGTGTTGTTTTCTGTGTGCTGGTGAGTGTGTGGTGGTGAGTCTGTGGGGGTGAGCCTGGGGAGTGAGTGTGGTGGTGAGTGTGTTGTGTTGAGTGGTGACAAGTGTGTGGTGTTGAGAGACTGAGGTGTGTGGTTTGTGTGTGCGTTATGTGTGTGTGGTGTACGTGTGTGTGGTGTTTTCTGCACACTCACACACTGCCCCGTAACATTCCCACACTGCTCACCCGCACACTCCCAATGTCACCCTGCATAGTCACACACTGTTTACCCTGCACACTCATTCTGCACACTCACACAATGTGCACCCTGACACACTGTCTCTGCAGTCACTCTGCACTCACTGTCACTCTGCACTCACTGTCACTCTGCACTCACTGTCACTCTGCACTCACTGTCACTCTGCACTCACTGTCACTCTGCACTCACTGTCACTCTGCACTCACTGTCACTCTGCACTCTGCTGTCACTCTGCACTCTGCTGTCACTCTGCACTCTGCTGTCACTCTGCACTCTGCTGTCACTCTGCACTCTACAGTCACTCTGCACTCTACAGTCACTCTGCACTCTACAGTCACTCTGCACTCACTGTCACTCTGCACTCACTGTCACTCTGCTGTCACTCTGCACTCACTGTCACTCTGCTGTCACTCTACACTCACTGTCACTCTGCTGTCACTCTGCACTCACTGTCACTCTGCTGTCACTCTGCACTCACTGTCACTCTGCACTCACTGTCACTCTGCACTCACTGTCACTCTGCACTCACTGTCACTCTGCACTCACTGTCACTCTGCACTCACCGCCACTCTGCACCGCCACTCTGCACCGCCACTCTGCACCGCCACTCTGCACCGCCACTCTGCACTCTGCACCGCCACTCTGCACCGCCACTCTGCACCGCCACTCTGCACCGCCACTCTTCACCGCCACTCTGCACTCTGCACCGCCACTCTGCACCGCCACTCTGCACCGCCGCACCGCCACTCTGCACCGCCACTCTGCACCGCCACTCTGCACCGCCACTCTGCACCGCCACTTTGCACCGCCACTCTGCACCGCCACTCTGCACTCTGCACCGCCACTCTGCACCGCCACTCTGCACTCTGCACCGCCACTCTGCACCGCCACTCTGCACTCTGCACCGCCACTCTGCACCGCCACTCTGCACTCTGCACCGCCACTCTGCACCGCCACTCTGCACCGCCACTCTGCACCGCCACTCTGCACCGCTGCACCGCCACTCTGCACCGCCACTCTGCACCGCCACTCTGCACCGCCACTCTGCACTCTGCACCGCCACTCTGCACCGCCACTCTGCACCGCCGCACCGTCACTCTGCACCGCCACTCTGCACCGCCACTCTGCGCCGCCACTCTGCGCCGCCACTCTGCACCGCCACTCTGCACCGCCACTCTGCACCCCCACTCTGCACCACCACTCTGCACCGCCACTCTGCACTCTGCACCGCCACTCGGCACCGCCACTCTGCACTCTGCACCGCCACTCTGCACCGCCACTCTGCACTCTGCACCGCCACTCTGCACCGCCACTCTGCACTCTGCACCGCCACTCTGCACCGCCACTCTGCACCGCCACTCTGCACTGCCACTCTGCACCGCCACTCTGCACCACCACTCTGCACCGCCACTCTGCACCGCCACTCTGCACTCTGCACCGCCACTCTGCACCGCCACTCTGCACTCTGCACCGCCACTCTGCACCACCACTCTGCACTCTGCACCGCCACTCTGCACCGCCACTCTGCACTCTGCACCGCCACTCTGCACCGCCACTCTGCACCGCCGCACCGCCACTCTGCACCGCCAGTCTGCACCGCCACTCTGCACCGCCACTCTGCACCGCCACTCTGCACCGCCACTCTGCACCGCCACTCTGCACCCCCACTCTGCACTCTGCACCGCCACTCTGCACCGCCACTCTTCACTCTACACCGCCACTCTGCACTCTGCACCGCCACTCTGCACCGCCACTCTGCACTCTGCACCGCCACTCTGCACTCTGCACCGCCACTCTGCACCGCCACTCTGCACCGCCACTCTGCACTCTGCACCGCCACTCTGCACCGCCACTCTGCACCGCCGCACCGCCACTCTGCACCGCCACTCTGCACCGCCACTCTGCACCGCCACTCTGCACCGCCACTCTGCACTCTGCACCGCCACTCTGCACCGCCACTTTGCACCGCCACTCTGCACCGCCACTCTGCACTCTGCACCGCCACTCTGCACCGCCACTCTGCACTCTGCACCGCCACTCTGCACCGCCACTCTGCACTCTGCACCGCCACTCTGCACCGCCACTCTGCACCGCCACTCTGCACCGCCACTCTGCACCGCCACTCTGCACCGCCGCAACGCCACTCTGCACCGCCACTCTGCACCGCCGCAACGCCACTCTGCACCGCCACTCTGCACCGCCACTCTGCACCGCCACTCTGCACCGCCACTCTGCACCGCCACTCTGCACTGCCACTCTGCACCGCCACTCTGCACAGCCACTCTGCACCGCCACTCTGCACTCTGCACCGCCACTCTGCACCGCCACTCTGCACCGCCACTCTGCACCGCCACTCTGCACCGCCACTCTGCACTCTGCACCGCCACTCTGCACCGCCACTCTGCACCGCTGCACCGCCACTCTGTACCGCCACTCTGCACCGCCACTCTGCACCGCCACTCTGCACCGCCACTCTGCACTCTGCACCGCCACTCTGCACCGCCACTCTGCACCGCCACTCTGCACCGCCACTCTGCACCGCCACTCTGCACCGCCACTCTGCACCGCCACTCTGCACCACCACTCTGCACCGCGACTCTGCACCGCCACTCTGCACTCTGCACCGCCACTCTGCACCGCCACTCTGCACTCTGCACCGCCACTCTGCACCGCCACTCTGTACCGCCACTCTGCACTCTGCACCGCCACTCTGCACCGCCACTCTGCACTCTGCACCGCCACTCTGCACCGCCACTCTGCACCGCCGCACCGCCACTCTGCACCGCCACTCTGCACCGCCGCACCGCCACTCTGCACCGCCACTCTGCACCGCCACTCTGCACCGCCACTCTGCACTCTGCACCGCCACTCTGCACCCCCACTCTGCACCCCCACTCTGCACCCCCACTCTGCACCCCCACTCTGCACCGCCACTCTGCACCGCCACTCTGCACCGCCACTCTGCACCGCCACTCTGCACTCTGCACCGCCACTCTGCACCCCCACTCTGCACCCCCACTCTGCACCCCCACTCTGCACCCCCACTCTGCACCCCCACTCTGCACCCCCACTCTGCACCGCCACTCTGCACCGCCACTCTGCACTCTGCACTGCCACTCCGCACTCTGCACCGCCACTCTGCACCGCCACTCTGCACTCTGCACCGCCACTCTGCACTCTCAAACTGCACTCTCAAACTGCACTCTCAACTCTCAATCTCCACTCTGCACTCTCAAACACCACTCTCAATCTGCACTCTCATACTGCACTCTCATACTGCACTCTCATACTGCACTCTCAAACTGCACTCTCAAACTGCACTCTCAAACTGCACTCTCAAACTGCACTCTCAAACTACACTCTCAAACTGCACTCTCAATCTGCACTCTCAAACTGCACTCTCAATCTGCACTCTCAACTCTCAATCTGCACTCTCAACTCTCAAACTGCACTCTCACAATTGTCATATACACGTATGTGAGTGTGACAGGAGCAAGGCGGTCATGTTTTCTGCCCCCAAGACCACTGTAATCAGATGCTTTACTGTCTGCTAGAATAGTGCAACTACTCCATATAAACAGTCCTGAAGAATTCCAGTTAGACTTCTGAAAGCGGAAACCTGTTGACAGACAGCCTTTAGAGCGAAAGACAGTTCCCCCCAGCTTATCCCAGATTTGCTGCTTTTATGAACACTACACATAAACTTTGAGAATGCTATTAGGCTTTCAACGTCTTGCCCCTTATTAAAAAAATATTATAGTATGCCACTTGTAGTATGTCATTGCTCTGCATTGTGCTGCTTTGGCATTTCATCTTGAAAAAATACTTTTAGATTGTCTTAAGATATGTAAAAAAAAAATACACAAACCTTGAACACCTAAAGAGTGATATTTAAAGAGGAATGAAAGTGAATCTCTGAACTATATGAAACCAGTCAAAAGGTTCCTATCTCCCATTTCCGATAGATGCTTGCTTTTAGAAAAAAGATTTTGTAAAACATTGTCAGGAGTCTCAAACAGAAAGCAAACAGTTCTAAAAGGCGCTGCCTGCCAGCTTGCTATTCATTACCTCAGCTCCGAAAACAAAAGCTGCTGCAAATAAACACATAATAAACTCGAGAGAACAATTCCATTCACACCGGCCACGGACCATTACAGAAAAAAAATGAAACTGAGATTAAAAGAACAGCCCATGACAGAACGTCAGACTCTTGTTCTTGAACTAATGAAGCCCTTTCCCGCGCCCGGCCATCTGGATTCACTTACGGAGGCACCCTGACAGCTCCTAATTATAATTAATGTACTTCTTTGCGCGCACACGAACGAAAAATGCTACACATGCCCGACGAAAAAGACATTTAGCCTATCACTTCAAGGCTATTAAAACGACACCACAACGAAGACGAATCACTGGCCAGATGACATAACACACTAAAGAATGTGTGGAATTTGTCTCGCCAAAGCCCTAGGATATACTTTTTTTTTCTCTTCTTTAACATTAGGATCTCGAAACTCCTCCCACTTTCAGTGGGCGGAGGCCGAGCCCTAAAAAGTGAAGGGATTTCAGAGGTCCCACTTACAATTCAAAAGCTATGGCAAAAGTAGTTTATTGATCAGCTAGATTGTTATGGAGGAGTAGTTCAAAATAGATGATTATATGTATAGTGAAGTTATAGCTTTGTAAGGCAAAGGCTCAGGTTATTTTGTAATGTGCACCTATTTTAATATAGCAGCCTTTTTCACACAAGCTCTGTGTTAGTGGTGTATGCTGCTACCCTCTTCCCCAATCAAGCTTAGAATGCAGGCAAACCCTGTAGGTGGTGCCAACATTTGAAACAGTCTAATTGGCTTACTCTGTTTTAAAATTCAGCACGGGGTGCTAAAAGTGGTTAAAACATTGTTATGTGGGCAGGCTAGAGTTATACACTGCAGTAGTTTCTAGATAGTGAAAAGATGAATACAAATCTGAATAAGAAAACAGAGGAGATGGCACCTAGAAATAGACAATGCACATTTCCCACACATGTGGAATCCTGCACTTATTCTGCACAGGTTGTATCTTTTCTGTGAGCATGAAAAACATTTGCTGATGCCTCCTGTCCTGTAACTGTTGCTTGTGGTAGGAGAGGCTCCCCACCACAGCTCATGAGGTGCCTGTGTTATAAATTAGAGAAGTTTAGAGTACCTTGGTGAACAACTATCACTTTACAAAATCCACAAAAATTATCATTAGTAATGGGGGTGCCTAATGAGAAACGAATGGTTATGGGGCAATATAGAGTGCATGGCACAAGTGTGAGGATACAGCAGAGGATGGCTACACAGAGAATACATAAAGGACATACAGCAATAGTGCACATTCTCCCTCACACAGCAAGAACAAGCATCACTTCCTTCACAGCTGTGTGCTTTGGTGTCTGTATGTTTGTTTGTGTTTTTTATTTGTATCTGCCTGATGCGTGTTGTCAGTCACATGAGAACCTGCAAGCTGCTCTGTGTGTGCACATGGAAGCCTTATTCTGTCTGCATGTGTGTATGTAGGCATGCAAGTGTCTCTCAGTGTGTCGGCACTACACAAAATTCCAAACTATTCTCTTAACACATGATTGTTAAGAAATGACCTTGGAGAAGGTCAAGTGCTTAGGGATCCCAAGTATTGTTTGACACCCCAAGTAGATTCCAAAGTGCACCTGATATTAATTGAATCTCCCCAAATCCTACTGGTCTGTCATTGAAGAGATTGGCTTTTGAATGACTCTCCCACTAGACCTCTCTGTGCACCAGAAGGGTGGCTGACATTGCCCTAGCCTTTCAGGTTGTGATTGTTCCACAGATACTGGGCTATTTCTCACTTCTATTGATCTTTCACTGGTACTCCTGACAGGTGACTTTCTCCTATACAGTACATCCCACCTTTCAGAGATGGGAATGATGTCACAGGCTGTGCTATTCCTTTACTGGCACATTATTTATGTGACGGGTGATTGACTGACCCCTAACGGGACCCATGTCTGGGTATACCCTTCCCACTTGAGGTGACAGATGCAAAAAGAACAATGTCATTCATTCACCCCAGTACAGAAATCTGGACCTAAATCCATAATTTGTTGCTCTCCATGCCATTCCAGTTTGAACCCAGCCATATGCAAATCAGTCTTGACCCTGCACCCAATGGGAACAGTCCAGCCTGAACTGCAAGGCCAGGTCCTCCCTGGACTGCAAATAATCATCTGTGTGTCTTTTGCTTTATCAAGGGGTCAACATATCACATATAAAGCAAGTCTATTGCTTTTGTCAAAAAATTACCAATAATTGAAATCAAAAGTCACAGATTGAAATGTTTAACAAAATTGATTGAACTGATTTTTTAAAATAAGGTTTAATTTAAAAAACGTCTTAAAATCTTTCTTTTACCTTTTTTTCAGGCCACAAAATGCAGCATTAGAAGCAACCACAAGAGGGCCCAGCATCCCCATGCCGGGAGATGGCCTTTTATTTGATTTTTTTGAAGTGGGTGCCCTGGTGCCCACCTCGAGTACCCAAAATCCCTCTTTCATTTTGTGCCGTGGAGGACCCCCATGGTGCCCGCGACATCAAACAGCTCCCCACCAAGTGTTGGCGGGAGCTGGATTTATTACTTTGCTCCCACCCTGGTGTGAGAAGCATTTTTCACTGTTCCCGCAAACACCCATACCATAACCACATAATACACAGGCATGCTCTTATAATAATAATCAAATGTTTCCAATCATGCTGTTCTTCATTTTTGCCATTATACATGAATGTTATGTTAACAGTGCCTTACTACAAATTGACATCCCATATGATGTTGTGGCATTTCAGTTTTTATATCATATGTAAAAACATTTTTTTGTAAATATAATTGGGCTACTTTTGTATCATTGTTAATCATGGTCACCTACTGTCAATTGTGGCAACTCGATTTTTGGAACTTGGATTGTAAAGGGGAATTGCTTATATGGCATTGTCATCCATTGCCTCATTTATTATTATTTTATTTATATATTTTATTGTTTGTTACATATAGAAGTGGACATATTCACTCATAACTGTATTTTGTTGTCCTTTACTTTTCAATGTACGACCAAACAGCAAGTGGTGAACAGTGGGACCAGGACAAAATAGAAAGAGAACCTTGGCTTCTAGGATCACACAAGTGAAATGCACCAGCACTTGTACTTAGATTCACTCAATCACTAGCCCAGATATCCCAGACAGAGGATTGTGAGACCACTGAGGTTGTTGTCTATCTGAAAACCATGCCAGGAGGATGCAGATAATGGGGTTCCTCCAAGGCACAAATGAAATACTATTTGGGGTGTCCCAGGATCAGAACCCTCTATCAGGCCACCCCATCTATTATTCAAGAGAGCCTCCTCCAAGTGCTCACCAAGAAAGACAGAGGCCAGTGGTTGAGATTCTTCTCAGACATCCCTGAACCCGTAAATTGTGTTCCTTTCCCACTCCCTGACTATATGGTCATGGCTGCTTTACAACAGAGGCGATAGCACACCAGGAGGCAGATACTGTTTTGCTGTCCTTCCTCCCTACAACCCTCCCCTATCAGTGGTATTCTGTCCCCTAATATGTCTTCTTCCTCTGCCCCTAAACATATCCTAATTCATTCAGATCCGCAGATAGGTCTAGTCCATCCCTGCAGCCAAAAGTGTGTGGAGGAGGTCCAGGTGGTTCTTGTCACTGAGATAGAAGAGCAGAATGGCCTCTATATTTTGTGCCTCAACCCAGGAAACCCTTTCTGAAACCCCATCTGAGTTTGGCAAATCATTTTATATTCATTTTAGACTTTTGAACTCTGAAGGGACTGTATATCTTTTTGGAACTTTTTTGTGAACTTTATGCCCATTTGACTGTGTACATAGACTGATTGTTAGTTATCCCCTACCCAAGGACAGATGCCTTTTGCACAAAACAAATGCAGAATTAGTAATTTCAACATTTTTAATAAACAAAAGATATTTTAATAACAACTTAAGGATAGCTGTACTCATATTACTTTACCTGCCTGTTGCTTTGACACCATTTCCCATGCCATTCTACCGGATTGAGTTACAGGATTAGGCACATGGTCTACAACTAGGTTTCCTCCTTCTTGAAAGACTGGAGCCAGGCAGTCTCCATAGCAAATTTTTCTTCCCCCAAAGTCTATCTTTAAGCTTTAACAGACCTCCTTTATTCAGTTAATTTGATGTACTACTTGCAGTATTGATTGACTCTTTTGGACTGAAATTCTATCCCTACACAGAAGATACTCAGATTATACTTGGGTTAGATGGTTAACTTCAACTCTCAGTACGAAAATGTATGGTCTGCCTTCAGAAAGTGGCTCTTTGGATGAAACAGAACTCCCTGATACTAACTGCTGAGAAAAGAAAGGTCCTAATTTTTGGTAACCCTTCCATATAGACCACAAATGTTGGTTAGACATCCTTGGCCATATTACGCCACATGCTCAAAATACTAGAAACGATGTGAATATTTTTGATTAGCACTTTCCTTTGATGATGATATAAATGCCCTAACTTCCATCCACTTCCTTCTGTTAAATTTATATAAACAGGAACATTCTCCCATATCTTTTACAAACCTTAATAACATCTAGGCGCCACCACTGCATTTCTCTGCTGTTCGACCTTCTGTATTTTCTGTTGCAAAACCTTCTTTTGGTACAACATGCAACCACTTGCTTAATTCTTGGAATGAACAGAAGATTGTCAATTTGTAAACATCTGCTGAAGCAGAAATCTATTCAAGGCATTGTGTCTGTGTCACAAAAGCATTTACACTCTTACACAGGGAAGCTATATGTCCTAATTTTTTCCTTGTACCTTCCTATATGGACACTATGCTCCAATACGACATTTAACATCTATTGGTAGATTTAAAAAGGCCATGAGGGGGTTATTCACTTTCATTGGTGACATCCAAGGACTGGAACCTACTGCCTGTGCCCCACTGACAGAATCCAATTTTATCACTTTCAGAAAACATTTAAAGGCTCACTTGTTCACAACTCTTATATAGCATTGGTTTCTTTCCTGTGGTATTTGACTGTTCTCTTCTGTTTTTTGTTACCTTTCAGCACAGGAAAACGTCTTGAGGTATCCATGTGCTTAATGTGTCTTATACATGCCAGTGTCCTACATACAGGCACTCTTTAAGTCTGTTTGTGAGGATGCCTGTACATGGTTTACTGTTCCATTTTCATAGTCAGTAACACATTGCCTCACATCATTATAATACATGGATATTCATGGCTAGACACACACAAGATGACAGATAGATAAAATGTAAGTCCAAGGGACATTTATTAAAATAGATACATAATCCAAGTATTTCCATATTCAACTAAAGTTTGGTGACTTTTGCCATTGGAGTGCGTTTTATGAGTTTGGATGATTGAATTGGTGATTGTGAGTGGTGATTGTTGCAAACACCCACAGGGGAAGGACAGTCAATCACACATCCAGCTATGCAATACTGTGCCTATTGGGGGTTAGATTTGGGGTTGCGGAGTGGGAGCAGGTAGGTTCATGGGTGATGCAGTTGTTGGTTGGTTTTTTGGGAGAGGTGGTCCTTACGTGCTTATGCTTCCCTCAACAAACAAAGATTTTCCAGGTTCAACTTTGCCATGTCTTGGAAATATATTTGAACCTCTGTCAAGAGACGGGTCTGTCTCTCTATGAATAGCACTCGTTGCAACGCATGCGTTTTCTATGCATGCCATTACAACGCAAGTTGTTACAACGACTCATTGTTACATCACATGCCACTACAACGCAAGTCGTTACAATGACTTGCTATAGGGGGGGCGCTGGTGTTTGGAATAGTATAACTTACTATTCCAACTCCAGTGTGTGCAACAGTAGGGAAGGTGTTGGATTGAAAATCAAACAAGTCCAACACCACCTTCCCCCTACAGCAAGTCGTTGTAACAACTTGCGTTGTAATGGCATGCAATGTAACAATGCATCGCTGAAATAACTTGCGTTATAATGGCATGCGATGTATCACATGCGTTGTAAGTGATGTTTCACCTCTCTATCAAACTAGGTACCTCTCATTATGTTCTTCATTTGGACAAATCTGCAAAGTGCGATGTTGCTAGAAAGACGGATCCTCCCAGAGTCCAGGATTCTGCCATACCAATCTACCTCCCCTCACATTTGTCACCATCTAACATCAGTAGGTTGCCCATTAGTTTAGTCATTAACATCTTGGAGGCTATGGGAAGGACATTTTTAAATGGAGGAGGAGACCTCTACTGATGGATTTCTTCTCTTTGAAGGAGAATGAGATAATAAGAAGACCGAAGTTACCCATGCATTGGGGGGAGATGCAAAGGGGTGGGTTGAGGAGAGTCATTCATAGGTGTATGATCATTCGTCGATTAGGAGCTGCTGACTAGGGACTTGCAAACTGTAGGAGTTGCTAGAAGGGAGACTATTGCATGGCCTTGTGGTAATTTCCGAGATGTTATCCAGAGCGGGACCAACAATTTTCTGCTCATAATCCTCCTCCTCCTTCTCCTCTCGAACTGTCAAGGGTATAGACTTGTCAATGTGGAGGAGGATAGGGTGTTCTCTAGGGATTACATGATGTGCTCTGCTTGTGGCTGTAAGGCATCATTGTAAGGCTCTTGGTCCCCAAGAGCTAAAAGAAATTAACATTACAATATTTGGAAGCTTGGAATCACTGTATAAACCTGTCTCGAATTACCTTATTACAGGCTATTTATGACATTTCTAGTTGCCTGTATCAGTAATGATGTAGTTGTTCAATTTATGCTGTGGAGTTCTGATGTTGTAATGCCTGTTTCCAGAGCCAGTAGTTTAGAGGAAATGAAGGATATGGAGCATAATTGAATCAAAATTAAAGCTGCAGTTTAAACAGCGAAAATGAAACCTGGCCTCCCCTTCTTCTGCTCTGTTTTTCTAGATGAACAGTGATCAGCAGGAAGCAGATATTTATAGCAAGATGCTTACCTTTTGCATGTTTTAGGATATTATAAGAAATATAGAATATTTCTGCATGTTTCTACACCTTCTAAGATACAGTGTTTTTAATGTGCTTTCTATAAAACTGATTTTAATATGTTTTTGAAAAAAATATCTAAATTCTTTTTGATGTTTATATTTGCACTACAGATTCTACTTGTATGCTTTATTTTTGCAAACATCCTACCTCTTTCATATGAAAGACCAGCACATCTAGGAATTACGCAGTTTGTGGAAATGCTGATGGTGTGACCATGTATTGTAAGGAATAAAGTACCTTCTACTATACACTATAATGATATTCGAAAGTCACCTCTGAGTTCTATTACGTTACAAAGGAACGTTCTCTTTGGCCTCGTTCCTCTATATTGTCACGGAACTCCTCAGTGACTGGCAATATCCTTATAATGTATGGCAGGGGCTATCCCACATATAATTATTCACATTGGAGATTAAATATATTCTTAACACTGGAAAAATATGCAATGTTTAAAATGCAAAGATGACACTTTATAAAGTATACATTACAATATCATGTATTGTTAATTGTACTGATATGGCTAAATAACTCATATAAAATTACCTGCTCTTGCCATGTATGTTCCTAAGGGTCTTGGTTGACCCGTCCCTTGGCTGACAGCTGTTTATTATGGGATACGTAGAAAAGTGTGAACATGTATTTCCACATCCTGCATCTGTTATTAAAAAAATCAGATTATTGTCAGTGTGAATGGGCTTTATTTTATCTTTCACAAATGTCCTCAATGGACTAAAGGCATTAAAAAATATATTCGATTTCCTATTCCAATTCCAATTCCAAAAATTCTTTATTTCGGCCACATGGGCCATAAAAGATGCAGTAAAAATACATATAGATAAAACACAATATATACAATAAAAACCAACTGGACCTGCAAATATTGCGATTCCTTAAATCCTATGGCAAAGTAAGGAATCGCAATTTTTTGCAATTCCTTAAATTGCGATTTTTTCATACATACAAATACATGCAAAAAGGCCGTTTGCGAGTCGCAAAAGGCTTGATAAATCTGCCCCCAAATATATTCCGAAAACTGGAAAAATATGCAATGTTTAAAATCCAAAGATGACACTTTATAAAGTATACATTACAATATCATGTATTGTTAATGGTACTTATATGGCTAAATCACTCATATAAAATTACCTGCTCTTGCCATGTATGCTTCCTGAGGGTCTTTGTTGACCCGTCCCTTGGCTGACAGCTGCTTGTTATGGGATACGTAGAAAAGTGTGAACATGTATTTCCACATCCTGCATCTGTTATTAAAAAAATCAGATTATTGTCAGTGTGAATGGGCTTTATTTTATCTTTCACAAATGTCCTCAATGGACTAAAGGCATTAAAAAATATATTCGATTTCCTATTAGGATAGTTACATTGGAAGGCGGGTAGATATTGCAATCCAGGCAAAACATTAAGATAATTTAGAAATTGCTGTGGATAGTAGTACATGCATTGTTGCCACAGACTTACCCGACAATAATATGACAGAGGGCCAAATTGCTGCTGGCATGATGTCCCCTAATGTCGGATGTGAGGGACGTGATCACTGAAACTGTAAGAAAAACAAAATACAAAGAAATAATATAAATGCACACACATAGTTACAGTGCAATTTCAAATCACAGTTATACACATGGTTTACAGAAGAACATACAGATGTCCTGCATCAAATCACATAATACCTTACTGTCTCTCCCATAATGAAAGTATGTGAAAGAATGTAAGGTACTATAAGTTAAACAATATCACAGAATGCATGCACTGGGCACACGGGTGACTAGAGTGGGTGATAAAGTCGAAATAAATGTATTTACAAATACATCTGAAAAATGGAAAGATGCATGTAGTAACTAACCCAAGGAGAGCACGATTAGACATTCAATCACACATTACATTTTCCATTTAATATATGTATATCAAGGGTTTAATTTTAGTCATAATGAGAGAAATATGGTTAGACATATCGAACATAAAATTGCTCAAAACATACCACTCTCTACCATCAGTGCTTTAAATGGGAAAAAATAAGTGCAGGTACTCATTAAAATGCGCAAGAGGTGTAGTGAGTGGGCGGGGCTAGGGGCGGGGCTAAGGGCAGGACATGATGATACTTAACGACTTCTATAATAGTTGCATCACACAGCAAAACACATGATAAATGTGTTTATATAAACAAAGCAGGTTAACTCATTACACAAAATGAAAGAGAAATGCAATAATATGTTAACATTTCCTTTTTTTTGCAATAGTTACACCTTCTTAATGCCATACTGTCAATTGCTGTTGTTTAGCACAATACTATATATTTTTGAGCAAGTGAGTAGGAAGAAACTGAAAATATCCCCACTTCGAACCAAAGCTCTTATGGCACCAAGCAAATCATCATGACCCTCCCCAGAACATATCTCTTGTCTCTTCCATCCATCTATCCATTCATCCTTTCATCCAACCATTTACCTGCTGATGTTCACCATTTACATTCTGTTGTCTATTCAGTTTTTCATCCATCATTCAGTTGATTTTCACCATTCCGTCTGTCCACCTTTCATATCCAAACCTATCCATCCTTCCCTAAACCTATCCATTAATCTTTTCACTCATCCATCTCTTTATCCACCTTTTCACTCATCCATCAATCCTTTCGCTCATCTATCCATCAACCCTTTCACTCCTTAATACCATCCGCCCTTTCATTCCATCCACCCTTTCAACCAATCCCTCCTTTCACTCATCCATTATCCCCCCTTTCATCCATCCTCTCTACCTTTCATTCATCCATCCAATATTTAACTTACCCACCCATCATCGGCCCTTATATCCAATCATCCACCCTCTTTCACCCATCCATTCACTCATCCATCCATCCATTCATCTGCACATCCACCCGGGCTCACTCATCCACCCATCCACTCACTCACTCACCAACCCTCCCTACTGTTATTTATGAACCTTTGTCGCCGAGCAGACATATACACACAAAGGGCCACCCATTTTCTTTAAAATAACTCCTGAGAGTTTCTTAATTCTTTCTCTCTCACTTTTTTTGCTTTAAAAAAACAGGCTTACAAATGCAGGCAAACAGACAAACATAAGCAGACACACAAAAGATTTCGGTATGTTAAAAGCCATGTTATACTCTTCAATATGGCTTTTTAATTGCCACTGCCAGGGGATTGCCAAAACTGCTAGTTTAGACAAAACGTAGTGCATATTAAGCCCAGACTCTAGTGTGCCCATTTGCAAGGCCCCCTGCCGTGCTGGAGCCCCATAATAATTTTCGTAACAAACATTTTAAATGTCAGCAGCAGGAGAATATTAAATGATCTCTTTAGAGCTGTCAGAACGATCCACCAAGGAGCTGCTGGCTGGCACCGCGGGGATCTCTGGCCTGTCTCTTCCTCAGGGAGTCAGACAGCGAGCCCTGGTGCAGTGTCTCTGCCTGTGCCCTCTGCTCCCACCATGAGACTCACAATGGCGTGATGAGTCTGGGGCAGAGGTCAGGAGGAGGTGTGCAGGTGCTGAACCCGGACCCTCTGCAGGTTGCAAGTATCCTAGTGTTAGAGTACTCTTCTGCTGATATGGTAAATGCTCTGTGTCGCGTAAAATCCAGAACACAAACACATTACCAAACATCGTTGGAAACTAGTGTAAGCCTTTTGTAACCGTTTCCATTCCAAACCAAAGCCATACAGTGTCCTCCAGGAGACCTTTAGCTTTGCTAATTAACTTATTCACCACATTTACATTTCTTTAGGAAGGAGGCAGTCTTTCGCTGCCAGCTCTTCCTCACACAGTATAAATATAGTGCGAGGAGCACAACGTGCAAGTCGCCATCCACCACCACAACAGGCACCAGCGGGCTCTCAGGAAAGAAAAGCACTTGTGGTGTTTTAACCAGGGCGTAGCCTTTATTTTGCACATTAAATTCCAACTCCATGCATCAGGGGAATTTCATGGGTGCACTGGGGCCGGCTGGCTGGCAGGAAAGGCAACATCCTGCCACAGCCTGGGCATATAAGAAACAGACCTTGAGGCATTTGGCGTTAGGAAGGTGGGCGCCTCAGTGCAGAAAACAGTTAGATTAGCGCTCCAGGGGCCTCTTCGATCGCATAGACAATGCGATCGAAGAGGCCCCTGGAGCGTCAATCTAACTGTAGGGTTAATGCCCGGACAGGGCATTAACACTCACATCAAGAGAAAGGACGTGTGAAATTCCGCCGCCGTTTACCCTGCACTGACTTTCTTTCACTACCTGAAGTGCTGCGCTTTGAAAAGCACACGCGCGCACACTAGCAGGTAAAATGAATCTCCACCCATCTCTGTCAAGCACGGCATGACGGCGAGCATCGGACATTATTTAAAAGAGCCCTGCTGAATAGCTCAGCTGGGGCTCTGATGGGCGGGAGGGGGCTGCAGAAGCGGCGACTCGGCTGCCAGTGACATGTCCCACTCCGGCCCACAAGCACAGCCACGAGCAGACCTTTTCATGAGTACCGGTACTCTCCTCGGGCAGTAGAGAAGTGCCGGTACTCAAAGTGATAAATTTAGGAAGTGGCGGTACTCAGTACCGGTGAGTACCGGCCCATTTAAAGCACTGTCTACCATCCATCTGTTGCTAATAGCCAATTTATGTGTTTTGGCGGGTTAGATTAGCAGAGGCGGCGCTGTTAGTTTGAGGATGGGCAGACAACATAGGACTTTAAAAAATGAACAGTGATATGAGATGTAAATCAATCACTTATGCTGTAATCTGTACTATTTATAATGCCAAACTCCTTTTTGACTTAGGGCCTTATTTAGATCACGGCAGAGGGGAATTCGCCGTCACAAACGTGACGGATATACGGTCCATAGTATTACAATCTCCATAGGATATAATGGGATTGTACTACAGCGGATGAGATATCTGCCACTTTTGTGACAGAGTATTCCCCTCCACCAAGATCTAAATCAGGCACTAAATTAGAATATCCTTCTAGTCAGCAGTTGGGTTTACATTATTCCATACATGTTAAGTTACATAGTGAAGGACATAAAGGTGCAAAATTAATTCAATTGAAAAACATTTATTCAGCAGATAATCAAACCAAATGCAATATAAATAAAAGCACATCGTGGTTGTGCCCACAAGCCTAGTGGATGCAGGCTTTTGAAAGTTCGGACCACTGTTTCCCATTGGGCTCAATTACATGGTTTCATCTGAAAAGAAGTCCAGGAATCATGCAGGTGTGCTATGGAGAAGTGTTACGCAGAGCTTGTCAGGGTGGAACACAGAAATCACATGTGCTGGGTCTAAAACTTGGAGAGGTATGCCCCTACTCCTTCTTGCCACGTGACCTTGATAAGATGGCAGCGAAAATGAGGAATTAAATGTGCTGAGGGGAAAGGGGCACGGAAAAGCAAAGAGTTGAAGCAGCTTGTGAATTCGAATGTCTGTTTTAAAATTCAGCATGGGGTGCTAAAAGTGGTTAAAACATTCTTATGTGGGCAGTCTAGAGTTATACACTGCAGTAGTTCCTAGATAGTGAAAAGATGAAAACAAATCTGAATAGGAAAACAGAGGAGATGGCACCTAGAAATAGACAATGCACATTTCCCACACAGGTGGAATCATGCACTTATTCTGCACAGGTTGTATCTTATCTGTGAGCATGAAAAACATTTCCTGATGCCTCCTGTCCTGTAAAGGTTGCTTGTGGTAGGAGAGGCTCCCCACCACAGCTCATGAGGTGCCTGTGTTATAAATTAGAGAAGCTTAGAGTACCTTGGTGAACAACTATCACTTTACAAAATCCACAAAAATTATCATTAGAAATGGGGGTGCCTAATGAGAAACGAAAGGTGAAGGGGCAATATAGAGTGCATGGCACAAGTGTGAGGATTCAGCGGAGGATGGCTACACAGAGAACAGATAAAGGACATTCAGCAATAGTGCACTTTCTCCTTCACACAGCAAGAACAAGCATTACTTCATTCACAGCGACAAAACTGGTGCAAGTTGTCCTGAATACAGAGGTGTGCTTTGGTGTCTGTATGTTTTTTTTATTTGTATCTGCCTGATGCGTGTTGTCAGTCACATGAGAGCCTGCAAGCTGCTCCGTGTGTGCACATGGAAGCCTTACTCTGTCTGCATGTGTGTATGTAGGCATGCAAGTGTCTCTCAGTGTGCAGGCACTACACCAAATTCAAAACTATTTACTTAACACATGATTGTTAAGAAATGCCCTTGGAGAAGGTCAAGTGCTTAGGGATCCCAACTATTGTTTGACACCCCAAGTAGATTCCAAAGTGCACCTGACATTTATTGACTCTCCCCAAGTCCTACTGGTCTGTCATTGAAGAGATTGGCTTTTGAATGACTCTCCCACTAGACCTCTCTGTCCACCAGAAGGGTGGCTGACATTGCCCTAGCCTTTCTGGTTGTGATTGTTCCACACATTCTGGGCTATTTCTTACTTCTATTGATCATTCACTGGTACGCCTGACAGGTGACTTTCTCCTATACTGTATAGCCCACCTTTCAGAGATGGGAATGATGTCACAGGCTGTGCTATTCCTTTACTGGCACATTATTTATGTGACGGGTGATTGACTGACCGCTAACGGGACCCACGTCTGAGTATACCCTTCCCACTTGGGGTGACAAATGCAAAAAGAACAATTGATGGACAGAATGCAAAACAATGTCATACATTCACCCCAATACAAAGATCTGGACCTAAATCCATAATTTGTTGCTCCCCATGCCATTCCAGTTTGAAACCAGCTATGTGCAAATCAGTGTTGAACCTGCACCCAATAGCAGCAGTCCTGCCCAAACTACCAGGCCAGGTCCTCCCTGGACTGGAAACAAGCATCCTAGGACCGGTTTCGGGGTTTCACCCTTCAACAGCCAGGATAGCTTAACTCCAGTGGCATGAAAAGCACGGAGCCGCATCTGGGCATACCCGTCCCACTTGGGGTGACAAATGCAAAAAAACAATTGATGGACAGAATGCAGAACAATGTCATATATTCACCCCAGTACAGACATCTGGGCCCAAATCCATAGTTTTTTTGCTGCCCATGCCATTCCAGTTTGAACCCAGCCATATGCAAATCAGTCTTGACCCTGCACCCAATGGGAACAGTCCAGCCCGAACTGCAAGGTCAGGTCCTCCCTGGACTGCAAACAATCATCTGTGTGACTTTTCCTTTATCAAGGGGTCAACATATCACATATAAAGCAAGTCTATTGTTTTTGTAAAAAAATTACCAATAATTGAAATCAAAAGTCACAGATTGAAATGTTTAACAAAATTGATTGTCCTGATTTTTTTAAATAAGGCTTTATTTAAAAAAACGTCTGAAAATCTTTCTTTTACCTTTTTTTCAGGCCACAAAATACAGCATTAGAAGCAACCACAAGAGGGCCCAGCATCTCCATGCCGGGAGATGGCCTTTTAATTTTTATTTTTTGTTAAGTGGGTGCCCTGGTGCCCACCTCGAGTACCCAAAATCCCTCTTTCATTTTGTGCCGTGGAGGACCCCCATGGTGCCCGCGACATCAAACAGTCCCCACCAAGTGTTGGCAGGAGCTGGATTCATTACTTTGCTCCCACCCTGGTGGGGGAAGCATTTTTCACTGCTCCCAGCTAACAGCCATGATATAACCACATAATACACAGGCATGCTCTTATAATAATAATCAAATGTTTCCAATCATGCTGTTCTTCATTTTTGCCTTTATACATGAATGTTATGTTAACAGTGTCTTACTACAAGTTGACATCCCATATGATGATGTGGCATTTCAGTTTTTATATCATATGTAAAAACATTTGTTTTATAAATATAATTGGGCTACTTTTGTATCATTGTTAATCACGGTGACCTACTGTCAAAAGTGGCAACTCGATTTTAGGAACTTGGATTGTAAAGGGGTATTGCTTATATGGCATTGTCATCCATTGCCTCATTTATTATTATTTTATTTATATATTTTATTGTTTGTTACATGTAGAAGTGGACATATTCACTCATAACTGTATTGTGTTGTCCTTTACTTTTCAATGTATGATCAAACAGCAAGTGGTGAATAGTGGGACCAGGACAAAATAGAAAGAGAACCTTGGCTTCTAGGATCACACAAGTGAAATGCACCAGCACTTGCACTTAGATTCACTGAATCACTAGCCCAGATATTCCAGGCAGAGATTATGAGACCACTGAGGTTGTTGTCTATCTGAAAACCATGCCAGGAGGAGTCAGATAATGGGGTTCCTCTAAGGCACACATGAAATACTATTTGGGTTTTCCCAGGATCAGAACCCTCTATCAGGCCACCCCATCTATTATTCAAGAGAGCCTCCTTCAAGTGCTCACCAAGAAAAACAGGGGCCAGTGATTGAGATTCTTCCCAGACATCCTTGTACCCGTAAATTGTGTTCCTTTCCCCCCCCCCCCCCTCACTATATATGGCTGCTTTACAACAGAGGCGAAAGCACACCAGGAGGCAGATACTGTTTTGCTGTCCTTCCTCCCTACAACCCTCCGCTATCAGTGGTATTCTGTCCCCTAATATGTCTTCTTCCTCCGCCCCTAAACATATCCTAATTCCTCCAGATCCGCAGATAGGTCTAGTCCTGCCCTGCAACCAAAAGTGTGTGGAGGAGGTCCAGGTGGTTCTCGTCACTGAGATAGAAGAGCAGAATGGCCTGTATATTTTGTGCCTCAACCCAGGAAACCCTCTCTGATACCCCATCTGAGTTTGGCAAATCATTTTATATTCATTTTAGACTTTTGAACTCTGAAGGGACTGTATATCTTTTTGGAACTTTTTTGTGAACATTATGCCCATTTGACTGTGTACATAGACTGATTGTTAGTTATCCCCTACCCAAGGACATATGCCTTTTGCACAAAACAAATGCAGAATTAGTACTTTCAAAATTGTTAATAAACAAAAGATTTTTTATTAACAACTTAAGGATAGCTGTACTTATATTACTTGACCTGCCTGTCGCTTTGACACCATTTCCCATGCCATTCTACTGGATTGAGTTACAGGATTAGGGACATGGTCTACAACTAGGTTTCTTCCTTCTTGAAAGACTGCAGCCAGGCAGTCTCCATAGCACGTTTTTCTTCCCCCCAAGTCTATCTTTAAGCGTTAACAGACCTCCTTTATTCAGTTTATTTGATGTACTACTTGCAGTATTGATTGACTCCTTTGGACTGAAATTCTATCCCTACACAGAAGATACTCAGATTATACTTGGGTTAGATGGTTAACTGCAACTCAGTACGAAAATGTATGGTCTGCCTTCAGAAAGTGGCTCTTTGGATGAAACAGAACTCCCTGTTACTAAATGCTGAGAAAAGAAAGGTCCTAATTTTTGGTAACCCTTCCACATAGATCACAAAATGTTGGTTAGACATCTTTGGCCATATTACGCCACATGCTCAAAATGCTAGAAATGATGTGAATATTTTTGATTAGCACTTTCCTTCGATGATGATATAAATGTCCTATCTTCCATCCACTTCCTTCTGTTAAATGTATATAAACAGGAAAATTCTCCCAAATCTTTTGCAAACCTTAATAACATCTAGGCATCACCACTGCATTTCTCTGCTGGTTGACCTTCTGTATTTTCTGTTGCAAAGCCTTCTTTTGGTACAACATGCAACCACTTGCTTAATTCTTGGAATGAACAGAAGATTGTCAATTTGTAAACATCTGCTGAAGCAGAAATCTATTCAAGGCATTGTGGTTGTGTCACAAAAGCATTTACACTCTCACACAGGGAAGCTATATGTCCTCTTTTTTTCCTTGTACCTTCCTACATGGACACTGTGCTCCAATACGACATTTAACATCTATTGGTAGATTTAAAAAGGCCATGAGTGGGGTTATTCACTTTCATTGGTGATATCCAAGGACTGGAACCTACTGCCTGTGCCTCACTGACAGAATCCAATTTGATCACTTTCAGAAAACATTTAAAGGCTCACTTGTTCACAACTCTTATATAGCATTGGTTTCTTTCCTGTGGTATTTGACTGTTCTCTTCTGTTTTTTGTTACCTTTCAGCACAGGAAAACGTCTTGAGGTATCTATGTGCTTAATGCGTCTTATACATGCCAGTATCCTACATACAGGCACTCTTTAAGTCTGTTTGTGAGGATGCCTGTACATGGTTTACTGTTCCATTTTCATAGTCAGTAACACACTGCCTCACATCATTATAATACATGGATATTCATGGTTAGACACACACAAGATGACAGATAGATAAAATGTAAGTCCAAGTGACATTTATTAAAATAGATACATAATCCAAGTATTTCCATATTCAACTAAAATTTGGTGACTTTTGCCATTGGAGTGCGTTTTATGAGTTTGGGTGATTGAATTGGTGATTGTAAGTGGTGATTGTCCCAAACACCCACAGGGGAAGGACAGTCAATCAAACATCCAGCTGTGCAATACTGTGCCCATTGGGGGCTAGATTTGGGGTTGTGGAGTGGGAGCAGGTAGGTTCATGGGTGATGCAGATGGATTGTTGGTTGGTTTTTTGGGAGAGGTGGTCCTTACGTTTTTATGCTGTTCCTCAGTTCATTGAGGCGTATGACTTGGCCCTGCAATTTGACACAGGCATCTCTGTGATATATCATTTACATAGTCAAGGTGTGTCATCTTGCAACCTCTTCCCTCAACAAACAAAGATTTTCCAGGTTCAACTTTGCCAAGTCTTGGAAATATATTTGAACCTCTCTCTAGAGACGGGTCTGTCTCTCTATGAATAGCACTCGTTGCAAAGCATGCGTTTTCTATGCATGCCGTTACAACGCAAGTTGTTACAACGACTCATTGTTACATCACATGCCATTACAACGCAAGTCGTTACAATGACTTGCTGTAGGGGGGGCGCTGGTGTTTGGAATAGTATAATTTACTATTCCAACTCCAGTGTGTGAAACAGTAGGAAAGGTGTTGGATTGAAAATCCAACAAGTCAAACACCTTCTTCCCCCTACAGCAAGTCGTTGAAACAACTTGTGTTGTAATGGCATGCAATGTAACAATGCATCGCTGTAATAACTTGCGTTATAATGGCATGCGATGTATCACATGCGTTGTAAGTGATGTTTCACCTCTCTATCAAACTAGGTACCTCTCTCTATGTTCTTCATTTGGACAAATCTGCAAAGTGCAATGTTGCTAGAAAGACTGATCGTCCCAGAGTTCAGGATTCGGCCATACCAATCTACCTCCCCTCACATTTGTCACCAACTAACATCAGTAGGTTGCCCTTTAGTTTAGTTATTAACATCTTGGAGGCTATGGGAAGGATATTTTTAAATGGAGGAGGAGACCTCGACTGATGGATTTCTTCTCTTTGAAGGAGAATGAGAAAATGAGAAGACCGAAGTTACCCTTGCATTGGAGGGAGATGCAAAGGGGTGGGTTGAGGAGAGTCATTCATAGATGTATGATCATTCGTCGATTAGGAGCTGCTGACTAGGGACTTGCAAACTGTAGGAGTTGCTAGGAGGGAGACTATTGCATGGCCTTGTGGTAATTTCCGAGATGTTATCCAGAGCGGGACCAACAATTTTCTGCTCATAATCATCCTCCTCCTTCTCCTCTTGAACTGTCAAGGGTATAGACTTGTCAATGTGGAGGAGGATAGGGTGTTCTCTAGGGATTACATGATGTGCTCTGCTTGTGGTTGTAAGGCATCATTGTAAGGCTCTTGGTCCCCAAGAGCTAAAAGAAATTAACATTACAATATATGGAAGCCTGGAATCCCTGTATAAACCTGTCTCGAATTACCTTATTACAGGCTATTTATGACATTTCTAGTTGCCTGTATCAGTAATGATGTAGTTGTTCAATTTATGCTGTGGAGTTCTGATGTTGTAATGCCTGTTTCCAGAGCCAGTAGTTTAGAGGAAAGGAAGGATATGGAGCATAATTGAATCAAAATTAAAGCTGCAGTTTACACAGCGAAAATGAAACCTGGCCTCCCCTTCTTCTGCTCTGTTTTTCTAGATGAACAGTGATCAGCAGGAAGCAGATATTAATAGCAAGATGCTTACCTTTTGCATGTTTTAGGATATTATAAGAAATATAGAATCTTTCTGCATGTTTCTACACCTTCTAAGATACAGTGTTTTTAATGTGCTTTTTATAAAACAGATTTTAATATGTTTTTGAAACAAATATCTAAATGCTTTTTGATGTTTATATTTGCACTACAGATTCTACTTGTATTCTTTATTTTCGCAAACATCCTATCTCTTTCATATGAAAGACCAGCACATCTAGGAATTACGCAGTTTGTGGAAATGCTGATGGTGTGACCATGTATTGTAAGGAATAAAGTACCTTCTACTATATACTATAAGGATATTGAAAGTCACCTCTGAGTTCTATTACGTTACAAAGGAACTTTCTCTTTGGCCTCGTTCCTCTATATTGTCACAGAACTCCTCGGTGACTGGTAATATCCTTATAATGTATGGCAGGGGCTATCCCACATATAATTATTCACATTGGAGATTATGGGGCAGATGTATCAAGATTCTAATTTGCGAATTCTAAATAGCGATTTTTTGCGAATCGCTATTTAGAATTCGCCAAATGGAATGTATGTAAAAATTAGTTATTTTTTAGCGATTCCTTATTATTCTTTATTTGCGAATTCGCATTTTGCGAATTCGCAAATAAGGAATAATTTCCCATGCATTCCTATGGGCCAGGAGGCCCATAGGTGTGATTGTGAAGTAATTCTCAAATTGAGAATTCGCAATTTGCTAATCGCAATTTGAGAATTATTTCAAGGGTGCAGGGGTGTCTCAAAGACACCCTGCTGCACCCCTGAAATGTACATGTGTGTGCATATGGCGCACATACATGCCCTATGGGCATGTGTGTGCGTCACATGCCACCTTGACAAATGTCAAATTGTGCTTTTTCAAAAGAACTCGCAAATTACCATCAACAACAAGTTGGTGGTAATTTGCGATTTCTTAACCAAAATTCGCAAATTGAAATTGCTACATACATAGCATTTAAGGAATCGCAAATATTGCGATTCCTTAAATCCTATGGCAAAGTAAGGAATCGCAATTTTTTGCAATTCCTTAAATTGCGATTTTTTCATACATACAAATACATGCAAAAAGGCCGTTTGCGAGTCGCAAAAGGCTTGATAAATCTGCCCCCAAATATATTCCGAAAACTGGAAAAATATGCAATGTTTAAAATCCAAAGATGACACTTTATAAAGTATACATTACAATATCATGTATTGTTAATGGTACTTATATGGCTAAATCACTCATATAAAATTACCTGCTCTTGCCATGTATGCTTCCTGAGGGTCTTTGTTGACCCGTCCCTTGGCTGACAGCTGCTTGTTATGGGATACGTAGAAAAGTGTGAACATGTATTTCCACATCCTGCATCTGTTATTAAAAAAATCAGATTATTGTCAGTGTGAATGGGCTTTATTTTATCTTTCACAAATGTCCTCAATGGACTAAAGGCATTAAAAAATATATTCGATTTCCTATTAGGATAGTTACATTGGAAGGCGGGTAGATATTGCAATCCAGGCAAAACATTAAGATAATTTAGAAATTGCTGTGGATAGTAGTACATGCATTCGTGCCACAGACTTACCCGACAATAATATGACAGAGGGCCAAATTGCTGCTTGCATGATGTCCCCTAATGTCGGATGTACGGGACGTGATCACTGAAACTGTAAGAATAACACAATACAAATAAATAATATAAAAGCACACAAATAGTTACAGTGCAATTTCAAATCACAGTTATACACATGACTTCTAGAAGAACATACAGATGCCCTGCATCAAATCACATAATACCTTACAGTCTCTCCCATAATGAAAGTATGTGAAAGAATGTAAGGTACTATAAGTTAAACAATATCACAGAATGCATGCACTGGGCACACGGGTGACTAGAGTGGGTGATAATGTCGAAATAAATGTATTTACAAATACATCTGAAAAATGGAAAGATGCATGTAGTAACTAACCCAAGGAGAGCACGATTAGACATTACATTTTCCACTTAATATATGTATAACAAGGGTTTAATTTTAATCATAATGAGAGAAATATGGTTATACATATCGAACATGCATTTGCTAAAAACATACCACTCTCTACCATCCATCTGTTGCTAATAGCCAATTTATGTGTTTTGGCGGGTTAGATTAGCAGAGGCGGCGCTGTTAGTTTGAGGATGGGCAGACAACATAGGACTTTAAAAAATGAACAGTGATATGATATGAATGAGGAATGTATGACGTTACATCGAATTCCGTTGCAACGCATGCCTTTACCACGCATGCGTTACAACGGAATTCGTTTACCACTCATAACATTTTCCTCGATTGGTGGCGTGGTGACGTCATACGTCGTTAAGAGAAAACGGAAGTTTTTTTCCGATTTCTCTTAAACGACGTGACTTCAGGTGAGTTTTTTTTTGGGGGGGGGAGACCCCCCCAAGCCCCCCTTTTTTTTACTTTTTTCCTTTACCACATATACCTTTACTACAAACCTCGTAGTAAAGGTATGCGTGGTAAAGGCTTTCGTGGTAACTACGCATGCGTTGTACTGCATGCGTGGTTAACGATTTCGTGGAAACGGCTTCGTTGTAATGGCCGTTTCCCATGAATGAGCACATTAGATTCCTATGAAATTACAGCATAAGGGTATGTTGAGTGCAGTGTATATAAACATATATAACAAAGGGACATTGATTTCAGGGTTGAAGTATGAAATATCAAGACATAGTAAAAAAACTCTAGAGTATAGTAGTATCATGGATATCAGTATGACATACCTATGTGCTTGTTTTTTTATTTCATTAGAGGAATACCTTGGCTGTCGTATTGGCACAGTTAATGGTACTTTTGCTACTGCTGCTGCTACCAATTTGCTTGATAACATAACAAAATGATTACATTAGGATAGATTTAATTAACCAAAACTCTGACGGGGTTCTAAACTGTGTGTAAATGATAAGTTGAGGTGCCAATCTTTTGGGGGTGAACATGGCATGAGCTTTGAGTTGAAAATGTGTGGTAAAATAGAGGGTCTTTGTTTTTTTACCTGGGCTGTCGTTAGGTCAGGTTGCATGGTGGAGAGAATATGCTCTTTGAAAGGGAGGAGACAAAGACGGGATCCAAGCCTCCCTCCATTAAGAGCTTTTGCCAAATTTAATATGGAAAACGTCTCCTTCTTTTAATTCTCAATATTTGGTACCTCCACCCCAAATACAGGGCCTACTTCTGCACATGAAAGCCTTCACTGCTCCATTGAGGGTATAGGAGGTAGACTATGCTATTCCCCATCGTGTTTAAAACAAAGGTAACTCTGGTTAGGTCTGTCTCCTCCTGAGTGAATTTCCTCTTCTTCTAAAGTGTTAGAGACTACATCCTGGAGGCTGGACCTGATTTTTAGTATCCACAAGGTCATGTAGTCAAAGAGAAAGAGTGTACACCTCATGGTGTGTCCGAATTTCTGTGTTTGCAGTGGTAATGTTAGTCAGGTGTGCCTGATTATGGGCAGATGACTGCTATTTCCTTATACTATTCTCCTCTGAGTTCTCCATGGCAAAGATTAGAAATCTGGTTGCAAAGTTGTAACTTTACAGTCATAATTTCTGTCACAAGAGTCTCCACGCCCTTGTATGGGAAGTAGTAACTTATAAATCCTAATCCTAATATTTGGTGGAAATGTCTTAAGGCCTTTCTCTAGTTATGTACTAATCAATACACCATTCCCATATAATGGCTCACATTGCTTTATATCTGCCCACAATGATTGCAGATACACTTCTGTCCTCTGAAGATCCCGACTGATATTGCCTGGTATCAGTTTTAAAATCTTCACCACAAAAACCATGACCGCTTTGGAATCACTCTGTCCTGTCTCGCTGTACTTGCACTAGTGAACAAATGGAAAGAAGACATAAAACAACAACAACTGGCAGAGGTAGGGATAGGCTTAATTAAAGTGCTGGAAACCCTGAGATGAGACATAAACCTGTTGTAGAGAGGGTGGTCAAAGTAGAAAACAGCGTGAAAGAGACGTCTATGAACCTCACATCCTCAGGCATGAAACTTACAGATCTAAATGCACAAATAGGCATGCTTCAACTCAAGCTTGAGGATCATGAAAACAATGCAAGACGCGACAATGTGAAAGTGGTACAAGGGGCAGCAGAACATTATCTGGCTGAATACTCCAAACTCCAACTGGGCTTCAAGGAAGGTGAAACACTTGGCTTTGATTGGTTTCATAGAGTCTGACTTCAGGCGTCCACAGGAAAATACCAAAGCTGTTGTCAACGATGTCAGGAGGCAAAGTACAGTAATTTTCAATGGAGACACGTTGTTGATTCTAGAGGATCTGGCCCAATTAATGCAAGCAAAAAGAAAGTAGCTCTGCCTGTTGTGGGAAGCCTAAGTTAGATAGAATATCAAGTTTTGGTGGACTTTCCCCTGTGGAGTGCAATTTTAAGTGGATGATCACAATATTCAACTAACTGAAATGAAAGATAGTCTTAAAGTATTGAGCATGGAGGCTTTAGCCCATTCACCCTCTGGCTCACATCAAAGCTTAGGACACCAATGAGAGGAAGTGGCCCCAAACAGGCAAAGCCAGAAACAAAGACCATGGAAGATATGGAATTCCAAGGAGGAGGATTAAAGAGAAGTCTGGAGAATCATAATCACAATCTTCTACACATCATAAGCACATAGAACTCTAAAAGAAGTACAAACCTATGAATTATAATTGTACTGATTCCCTTAGAGGAATGACCACCCAACCTTAATGGGGCAAATACGGACTTGAAGAGCCTGGAGTGGACAACAGACCCATATTGAACATGGTCACATCAATTGGATGCTAAAATTAGATTGTTGCTACGGGACTTAAACTCTTTGGGCCTTATTTATGAAGGCCTTGCGCCGCCGGTGCGTCACTTTTTCCCATGTTAAAAATGACACACCGGCGGCGCAAGGCCTTCATAAATCTTCCCCTTTATATCTATAATGTTAAATTTGTTTTTGATGCTTGTGTTTTATTGCATTGTTCACATTGGGGGCAATAAGGGGATGGGGGAGAGTGTTTCTATATTTGTTCACCAGTGAACAAGTCCAAGAGGAGAAGGCAGAGCTGGATGAGAATGTTAAGGGGTTGAACACCCAGCTAAGAGAAAGGGAGTGCTTTCCCACTGGAGTATGGAAAACGCATAGCTCATACGTCCACAAGAGACACATTTGAAGTGGGGAGGCATATGCAGGCTAGCATCTAGAGAATACATTTTGCAATTATATGGCACTGTACTAGGTAAAACGTGCAGTGTCCATTGTACTTGTTAGATCATTCCGATTTGTGGCTCAGGAGAGTCTGACTGAAAATGCGGGGCAATATATAATAACTAGCAGCCCGTCCCTACGTTGTCCGGGTATGAATTGCTGCCGGCCAGTAGTATATTGTTTTGTAGGATTTCGTTTTGATAGCATTTCTTATCTGTGACAGGCCTGTGAAACGCTCCGATTCACAGTGCACTGCCGATGCACTTAAGAGTGCAGGTTCAGTAGTGTGTGAACTCGAGTTTCCCTACTTTATTTTTCCTTGCAATATTATATAGCGCGAACTCGACAACATGGCATGAGCACAATTTACATTACAGAAGAACACATCCATTTGTGGTAGGCACGGGGAGACAAAGCGATTTGCCTGGAATCACAGGATGTTGAGCTGATGCCGAGATTCGAACGTAGCTCCCCAGCTCTAAAGTTCGCAATTCTAGAACTTGTGGCGGGAGGTGTGTCTAAAAGTGTATGTCGGTGCTGGCCATCAATGAGAGAGACCTGTGCATTTTTTAAATGGGTGGTGAAAAAAATATGAGTATGTTGCTGGAGATGTGGGCCACCAATGTACTTACCGGGGAGGGTAAACACCCATTATTCCGCAACTTTCTTTCCGCATACCATCACTCCGCATACTTTCATTACGAAAGTACCATGACTCCGCAATGCCATTATAACGCATGGCATTACATTTTATATGCTTTTACCGCGCATACATTTACAACAAAATTCGTTGTAAATGCATGAATGGTAAAAGCATGTTTTTTTTATGTTTGGATAAGGTAAGTATGGGTATAGGGGTATATGTTTTGGGGTACTGAGGTATATGTTTTGGGGTGTTTGGGTATTTTAAGGGTTCCGATATAGTTTTGGGTTATGGGGTACAGGGGTAGTTTAAGGGTTTAGGGATATGTATGGGTTTTGGGGTACAGGGGTATTTTTAGGGTTCAGTGGTAGGTTTGGGTTTTGGGGTATAGGGGTATTTTTAGGGTTCAGGGGTAGGTTTGGGTTTTGGGGAACAGGGGTATTTTAAGGGTTCAGGGCTAGGTTTTGGGGTACAGGGGTATTTGTAGGGTACAGGGCTAGGTTTGGGTTTTGGGGTACAGGGGTATTTTAGGGTTCAGGCGGTAGGTTTGGGTTTTGGGGTAAGTTTGGGTTTTGGGGTACAGGGGTATTTTTAGGGTTCAGGGGTAGGTTTGGGTTTGGGGTACAGGGGTATTTTTAGGGTTCAGGGGTAGGTTTGGGTTATGGGGTACAGGGGTATTTTAAGGGTTCAGGGCTAGGTGTGGGTTTTGGGGTAGAGGGGTATTTTAGGGTTCAGGGGTGGTTTTGGGGTACAGTGGTATTTTTAGGATTCAGGGGTAGGTTTGGGTTTTGAGGTACACGGGTATTTATAGGGTTCAGGGCTGGGTTGGGGGTACAGGGGTATTTTTAGGGTTTAGGGATTGGTTTGGGTTTTGGTGTACAGGGTATATTTATGGGGTTAAGATGGGTTAGTGTTTAAGGGTGTTGGGGTATTTTAAGGAGTAAGGGTGGGTTATGGTTATGGGGTTCAGGGGTATTTAAAGGGAGCAGGGTGGGATTAGCACACGATATGAGACATGGCATGAAGGGCGGAACGTACCACACGCCCCCAGCACACGCCCACAGCACAACGCAGACACGCCCACAAGGGACTACTTTGCTGGCACGGTTCTTTTACCTTTTAAACGTATATGGTGGGCGTCTGCATAGCCTATGTCCTTTTGCTGCAACTGCCCTTTCCAACGCTGTATTGGGTGTTGTGATTGGTGCTGTGGTTCCTGAGATTACCCGCCTCAAAGGTTTAGGCTCTCTCTTTATTATATTAGTATAGATACATGTGGAGACAAGAAAGGAGATTTTAACATTAAGGTTGGTCTCTGGCCTAAATCAAAGTCAGAATGGGTTCCTACCGAAGCTCTTATGTCAGTTTGCAAAATGTATGGAAGGGAATGTGATATTGGTAGCTAATCTCAATCAAATGGAACTAGCTAGATCAGAAAGAGGAACAACAACCTCTAAGAAAGCCACAGAGGCCTCTATGGAAACTAGGCAAGAGTTGGGACTATGTGATATTTGGAAAAAATTACATACTTGAGAAAGAAGCTACACATTTTCACATAAACATTACTATCATCAGAATTGATTACATGTGTGCTGTAAAGATGTTGGGAATATCTCAACATCTAATCATGCCCTTCTAATGAAATCATTAGTTGGTCTATGTAAGGTCCCGAGTGACAGAAAGTGGAGAGTTGGCAGGTACTTGCACCAGGTGCTCTAATAGGGTGAAATTAGGGGCATCAAACACAGTATGAGGAACAGAAGACTATGCTGCATATGTGCATGGAGGTGTTGCGGGATGCCCCAGAGGATGATTCATGGCAATTTCAGCTGAAGCTAAGAGGGAAAGGCATCTGTTGAGACTTAGGCTGGAGACTGATTTACAACTGACTGAAGTAAACCAAAAATCAATTATTATTATAAGGGAATTTAACAAAGTAATGAAGCTTAGGGAGTAGCTAAGAATGGTAAGCAGGATCTATGAAACATGTTACAAGGTCCATTGGATCCTAGTAAACACACTAAAAGTACAAAAGAATGGGGAAACTATTCAAAATCTGAAAAACAAGGAAGGAATAGTAATAAATAGGGGGAGGCAGAGGGGCATATTTAAAATAAACTGACGGAGTGCGGTGCTTCTCCAAAATTGGTAACGCCGCACTCCAACAGTTTTAACACGGAGGGATGCGCTGTATTTACAAAAACACAGCACACCACTGCAGTTCCCTTAGTGCTGGTGCTAAAAAAGCTGCCTAGCGCCAGCACAGGCACTCTTGCGCTATGTTGCAAGGGTGCCTGCATGGAAGGGGCAATTGTTTCTGAGTAGGAAGAGGCATCTTACTGCACATAAACATTTCTCCTTGTATCACCTGTTTAAGACCAGGTATTTCCTGTTCCTATTTTTGGCGCTGCCCCATACCTTGACATATGGGGCAGTGTAAAAAATCAATTGGTGTTGCAGCGAAACACCCACCGCAAGTGCTGCGAGAATAGGGAGGGGCATGCTTTACAAGTCGCCGCCTTGTAAGTGAGGCAAAGGAGTTAACCCCACCAGAACGTCAAAAAAATGTTATGGTGGTGTTAACTCCTTGTACGTATGCCCCAGAATGTGTCTTTTTCTGTGATTCTTAAAAAGAGCTGTGAAAGAATGGAAAGAATGTCTATACACCACAAAACAAGCAAAATTCTAGTAGGGTATTCAGTTTATGACAATTACACTACACTAGAGGGAAGAATATGATACCCCAGAAGATGCAGATGAGGTACTTCAGGCAATTAAGAAAACTTGATGTCAATAAAGCACCAGGCCCAAATTGCTATTCAGATAATTTCACGAGGTATTCGTGCACCAATAGGCACTGATACTGAATGATCTTTCCAGAGACAGTGCATCAAAAACAGGTAAACAGACATAGAGGTCATGTAATAAGTAAAGAAAGGATAGCCACCTGTAGCCTTACTGAATGTGGAACCCAAAATCCTGGCTTATAAGCTGCCCCCTGATGCGGTCTGCAAGGGTCACTCGGGTTTTATAGGGGACAAATATATCTTCTGCAACATGCTCAGTCTAGCTCACCTTGTTGAGATAGCGAAGATAATGTAGATTAAAGCAACAATATTGACATTAAATACAGTAAAGGCAATGGAGAGGGTGAGTTGGCCCTATCTCATGGTAGTCTTAGCCAAGTATGAAATGGAAGATGTAATTATGACTATGCTGCTGGCAGAATAGGAAGTACCTCAGGCCAGAACGGAGGTGAATGTTTTTTTTCTCAAACTCTCCCGCCTTGGACGGGGGACCAGACTGGGATGCACAATGTCCCCTCTGCTCTTTGTTATCAATAGAACTACTGGTGATGAAAGAGAGATCAAACCCCCTGATTAGGGGTATCAGATTTGTGGGGCAGAAACAAATAATCTCAATATTTGAGGTCAACATTATGGCTTCCGTAGAAGACTCATTGGCACGTCACAGGTAAATGGCTGAAACACTACTCAGAAACACTATCCAGAAAAAGCACTTGGCCCACATGGATTTTTTAGGCCGATCACTGTGAGTCGGAAACTGCCTACTTAGAATATGCAAACCTCAGAATCTCTACCACTAGCAGGCAGCTAGCACTCTGTTGGATCCATAGGATTCATTAGTTACTGTGCAACATCTCACTATGTTCCCCTCCCCTCTGCTGCTGAAACAATATAACCTGTGTCTCTCTCCAGCAACGGATAAGACAGCATTCAAGAAACTGAGCGACAGAGAGTATCAAATGGTATCTATCATGTACCGGGCCTAAGACCCTAAATCCTTGAAAGACTGTAAACATGACTATTGGGTTCGGAGACAGAGAATTTTCGGTACTATCAAATAAGGCATTGGGTATTAGAACCAAAAAGGCAACAACTAGGCAGAAAACACCCTTGGAGACACAGCTTACAACACACGAGAACACGTTGTATTGTGCACACAAGAACAAGGGTTCTTGTGTCAAAACTATGTAAATGAATCTCTGCCCCACTGAGTGAGATTAGACCAAAGTATATGAAACCATGGGTCAATGATTGGCAGTTACTAGGTCAGTCTGGTCAAGATTATGGGCAGATGCATACAAATGTAACACATCAGTCTTACATATGGAGTCTGCTATAAAAATAATGATAGATTCTGGATTTACTATACAATGGAATTAGATCAGTGTAGCAATTAAATACATGATGGGATTAGCAATCTCGGAAGTGCCTTGCTGATGGGTACTGGAGATTAGGCCAGAGAACTAGAGAGTAATGGTTTAAGTGGAGTTGAAACTCATACTCCAGTTACCAGTCACAGTGGAGATGGTCAACGAGAGAAATCGGGAGACCTTCCTACCCTACTCTGGATTTGTGGCTCAAGAAGGTGTGGAAAACTATGTCAGTGGAATGGCTGGTGAGGCAGCTGATGAATGATAAAGATTATTTTGTTGATGTTGGGTCTGCAGTGCTTTACTAGATGGAGAATGAATTCAGGAAACTGATATGCCTGCTCTGAGACTTTTCAACTAGGACAAACACACAGGATAAATGGGTACTAATTATCTGAAGGGACAATGCACACTACTTCTCCCTTAGAAAACATGGAGTGATCCAAAGTGAGAGGAACAGAGGGACACAGCTTGCTTTAGCATTTACGGCCATATTTTGTTGAAAGCTGTGATGAGTGTTAATATATGTGTGATGCTACATGGAGTGCTATGGATCTTCATTTCAATAAAAATAAATTGCAAAAAATAAATGGAGTAGGTAGTTTTCTACTTATACAGATGTTCTCAAATCAGTAAAGAGAGATTGCTTACACTGATACTCCAGATACAATGTTTTGCAAACAGCAAGTTTTATTTTGTTTTACATATCCCAGGTTTAATTGATAAAATGAGACCCCTAAAGTCAAACAACCCTATTATGAAATAGGCTTAAAATGAATTCAACAAATTTGCTAGGACAAGGACTTAATTATAGAAATATCAGCTCTCCTCACCACCTTGTGCATCCAATGAACTCACACCACCCTCTTGAATGACTTCAACCCAGGGCCGGACTGAGAACCCAAATCAGGCCTGGCAATTTTCTTGGACCAGCTTGGAGAAGCACCGCATGGCCCGTGGAGGCTGGAAATACTTGCTTGCTGCTTCTGTTACTGGTGGCTGATATTGCAGCACCTTTGCAAAACCAGCCACTAGTAACAAAACCGGACCCCACCCCGGCAAGCCCGGCCCCAACCCTACCAGCCTCCCGGGGAAATGCCTGATGCCCGGTATGGCTATTCCGGCCCTGCTTTAACCACTCAGACAACACAGACTCAAAAACACAAGATACACCCTCTTTAAACTCATAGATACACTCAATGTGGTACAGCATGCCACACAACCAACGCACTTCAAAGACTACATCCTTGACCTTGTTATGTTATGTGTATTTATAAAGTGCACTATCACCCACAACGGGATCCTGGCGTTGTGACGGTCTCACCAGCAATCCAAGCCAACTCACCCAAAACCCTGGACTGGTGCAACCACTTTGCCTTCCCTATCTCTCTGCTCAGCATCCTACCAGCAAACCAAGGTCAGCACAAGAGAGAAGCTCAAATCTTCAGATCATTTAAAGGCTTCTCCACAGACAACCTAATGCTTGAATTCATTTCCCATCCTACCAACTCTTATTACAAAACTCAGGTGCAAGCCAAAGCCTACAGTACTCTGACACTCTAAAGATGTTGCTGATAATACATGTCCCATTTGCATACAGAAAAGAAAATGGAAGGAAAACAAAATTCCAGGGAATCTTTTGATACTGAAGTCCATCTTCACAACACACAGACAGCTAATCACATCAATCAAAGCAAAACACTGTTACAACATCATTATGAAGCCACAAACAGAAACAGAATGCTGTTCAATACAATGAAACACTGAATCAACCCCCAACTAGACCCACCTATTCCTCATTCGACAAAAAACTTTAATACCATCAACCTCTTCTTCAGTGAAAAAAAAACAGAAGATCCGACAGCACATCAGTGACACCAAGCAACTCTTCCTTTAGAATTCTGTAATGGTCAGCCTTCAAAGCTCTATCTCTCCCAGATCTTGCCGATATATTTAAGTCCCCCAAAGCCACTTCTTCTTCTTATGAAGATGATGTCTTACCAACATTCTTCATCAAATCCTTCTTTGGGGATGCTCTCTTACTCATACTTACCATTGTTAATGCCTCCCTCTCCCAAAGGGCCTTATTTATGATGCCTTGCAACAGTGTTGCGCTACCGCTGTGTCACTTTTTGTGATGCATCAGCGGTGTAAAACATGCCCCCTGTTGCACCCTATGCGTAAGGGGGACACAGTGCTATATCCATAGCCCTCCCCCTGCATTGCTTGAGTTGCGTCAGGCATCCGACACAACTTCAGCAATGTGTAATGTTTGCGCCGACAGATAGGTCAGTAAAACTGACGTATCTGTCATTCCTTGCGACATGATGCGTCATACAGTAAATATGATGCATCCATCATGTCGAAAGGAGAGGTGACGCCTCGCTGTTTTCATGCAGCGGTGTGTCACTGTTCATAAATGAGGCCCAAGTATCTTCCCAGATGCTATAAATATAGGCCAGATCCTCCCATTCCTAAAGCAACCTACACTAGACCCTGATGGCCTCGTCAACTATCGTCCCATCACTCATATACCATTTATTGGCAAGATCATTGAAAAAGCAGTTTGTTTAACGCTAAGATCACATCAGTGCTAACCATCTCCTACACGACTACCAGACTGGCTTCAGATTGTGCTGCAACATGGCGACTACTACCTTACTCATAACAGGCAATACCCTCTTGACCACCCAGGAAGATGACCCCTGCCCCTGTATTGTTGGACCTCTGAGCTGCCTTTGACACAGTCAACACACAACACTCATAGACACTCTGTAGTCTTGAATTGGATTGACCTGCCATGTACTTCACTAGTTCCCCTCCTACCCTTCCAAACAACACCAACTTGTTTACATGTGCACCTCAAAGTCACAAAAGATCCCTATCACCTGGAGGGTCCCCTAGTTTCCATACTGTCTTCTGTTGTCTTCAACCTTTACATGGAACCTCTTGGCATTCAATTCACGGACACAGCATTGAGTTTTAACAATATCCTTATGATACACAGCTCTTTATTTAAAGCCTCATCTGCTTCAGATAATGAACACCTCCAGAACTGCTTGCATATTATCCACACCTGGAAGTCCAGCGCCTACCAGAACTCAACCCATCCAACACAGAATTCCTGTTATTTGCCTTCCAATTCCACATTATACCCCTTAGGGGCATCCTACAGAGTGTAGCATGTCTCAATAAAGGCTTGACAAATATGATCCTGATGGAACTTCATTGGCTCCCCTTGCCGACCTGCACGCTCTTCAAAACCAGTTTTATCCTTTACAAAGTCATCACAACCAGTACCACCGCTTATCACCATCTCTGGTGGTTCTCAGCACGCCTACAGCCAGGACACCATAGATTGGAGACTAAGAAGTGTAAAAAAAGAAGACAGCAGGCTTTTTTCATCTACATATCCAGGATCTGGTCCAATACAGTAAAATTGCTTCCACTGCACATGAGTGCACTAGTGCAGTGAAAACTAAATTTACATTATTTGCTGAAGATCTAAAACAGGAGGTCGGCAGAGCAGGAAAAAACGGTTGCTGGCATTTTTCCCTCCTAAAATTATCCACTGCTAGAATCCAAATTAGAAGCAGGCTGTCCATTGATTTACTGGCTATCCCATAAACTTAAAGCTATGAAAATAGTGCAGGAAGCAGGCTGTTTTTCTTTTTTATTTTCAAGCGAGCAACATGTTTTACTCAAGATAGGTGGGGTCACCATAACTCTGTTGATAGATAAAAAATGTAACTACTCCAACAATGTGATTTGTAGGAAATCATTCGAGATGACCTCTTCCAAATAAGCCGAGATTTGGGAGGCGACCATGCCTTCATGGATTTTGGCAATAGTGGAAGTGCTACAGATATGTCTATAGTTGACAAACATGTTAGTGTCTGCAGAGAACAGGTGTGTTTGTAGCCTATTCAAGCTTCTTAGGAGCATTTTCAGTAAGTAGGGGTACAACTGCAAATAAATTGACAATCAGTTCAAGACTAGATTGGCTGTGCGGGAATTTCTTTTCACTTCGAGGCTCTAATGGTGTAGACAAAGGCTTGTGTTTGTTATTGGTTTTGTGAATGCACTCTTTAGTCACTGGAGTGAAATAGTAGAGGTGGTTTGCAGTGGGTGGTTTGGGAGCCGGCGTATTGATAATCTTTTGTAAACCTGGAGTTCATTTGAGAATTTTCAGGGCATGGAATACAAGATTGGAAGTGGCCCTCTTTTCTTCTTAATATGGCTGCTCAGTAATCTCTTTCGCTAATGGGATAAGCAGTTTTATTAAATGGGAAATAGGACTTTTTCCATTGCTTTTCTAGTTTTCTGCACTGAGTTATAGCAGGTGAAGCACTTTAGAGAATCATTTGTTGTGCCTGAAATTGCCTGTTTGATTTTTTTTTAGCAAGGATTGTAATGTTGTCCAAAGCAGCACCGGTCATAATTAAATAATGACAGATGATGAGTTAAATATTTTCTACCAGAGGACATTCTAAGTGAGATAGCATTCAACTTTTTCCTCTCTGCAGGGCCATCCCCAAACATTTCTCATTAACCCTCCTCTTTTCTGAATTTACTTTTGTTGGCCATAGGACTTTGTACACGTTACCCCTGCTAACCAATGCTAAAGTGCTTGTGCTCTCCTTAAAATATGGTAGAATTAGCGTACACCCAATTGGCCTATTTAATTTGTTATAAGTCCCTAGTAGGTAGGTGATGCCACATATGCCCAGGGCACCTGTATATTAAATGCTTCTTGTGTGCCTGCAGCACTACTTGTGCCACCCATTTGTAGGCCTTTAAAATGCTTCTGGCCTGCCATTGCAGCCTGTGTATGCAGTCCTAAACTGCCATTTCGAACTGGAATATTAAACCTTTTGCCAGGGCCAAACCTTCGTTTTTAATACATACAAGTCACCCTTAGGGTAGACCATGAACAGCCCAGAGGGCAGGGTACAGTGTATTTAAACAGTAGCATATGTACTTTTAAGTTTTACGCCCTGGTAGAGAAAACTCTTACATTTGTTTTTCACTATTGCAGGGCCTACCTTTCCTATAGGAAACATTGGTTTTCTTTATTATATTTGATAAGTGATAAGTTTATTTGGTAGCATGTAGGGATGTCTATGAAATTGTAATTCAAAGCCCTCTTTTATGGTAAAGTTACATTTTTAATCTCAATTCTGAAAATTAAACTTCAAGAAAGTTGTCATGTGTTTTGTCCTAACCATTTGATGCCTACAGCTTGATCTTGGGTAACATGACTAGGTGTAGCTGGCAGTTGGTCTTTGTGTATTGCTCCCAGACAGTGAGGCAAAAGGAAGAAAGGTGTTGTCAGGATGGGCCACTCTGAGTTAACATGGGGGCGGACCTGTCACATACCACAGTTGCAGAACACAAAGGCCCTGCCTGAGCACACTCACAAAGGATTTGACACTGGTGTATTGTAACCCTAGAAAAGCTGGGGCCAGGACATGGATAAAAGGGATCCCTCAAGGTGGTGGAAATCTCTAGAAGCTTCCCAAACCTCACAGGAGGCACCAAGTATACATTTTGGACCTCAATCCCCTACTCTTCAGTACACTTCTGGACCTGTGGAAGACTCTGCCAGGAAAAAGGACTGTTGTGCTGCTGAAAGGACTGCCACTCAGCTAGACTGCTGACCTGAATGACTGCTGACTGCTGAGCTGATCTGTTGCCCTCTTGCCTGGGTGAGAAGGACTGAGCCTTTAACCTGTACCCAGGACCACCAGACGGACTCCAATGTCTAGTCTATTGTAACCAGCAACTGTACTCTGCAACTATGAGTTCTACCCTGTCACGTGGTGCCATCACAGTCCTGGATATTTGAAATTGGGCCTGAAGGCACTCTGCCAGCTATTTCTGTGGACCCAGCAGAACTGATGCATCTCCTCTGCTACGTGGCACAATTCTGTGCAGAACCGACACATCGCCTATCCTGCGAGGATTATGTCAGCCCTAGAACTCTGCATTGCCCTCACAGCCAGCAGCCTCATCCAAACCGCTGATGCACAATGTATCCCCGATGCAGGCCCTCACATTGCAAACCTCTCACTGATGGCAGTCACAACCACGATGCAGATCTTCGCAACGTAAGCCCCGCAGCCTCTTCGGAAGTAGCTGGTTCATGATGCAGCCTTGACACAGGACTTTGCACAGAAAGCTTCCCTCATTGAGGGCCTCATTGACAACGATGCAAGAAAACCCAAAAATTGGTCCCAGGATGCTTGTTTCCAGTCCAGGGAGGACCTTGACAGGCAATTCTGGCTAGACTGTTCCCATAGAGAGCAGGGTCAAGACTGATTTGCATATGGCTGGGTTTAAACTGGAATGGCATGGGGAGCAAAAACAATGGGTTTAGGCCCATATCTCTGTACTGGGGTGAGTGTTTGACATTTTTCAACATTCTGTCCATCAATTGTTCTTTTTGCATTTGACACCCCGAGTCAGACGGATATGCCCAGACGTGGGTCCTGTGCTCTCCATGCCACGGAAGTCAAGCTAGCCTCGCTGATGAGGGGTGAAACCCCAAAACCGGTCCCACAATGCTTGTTTTCAGTCCAGGGAGGTCTTTAGCTGGCATTTCAGGTTGGACTATACCCATAGGGAGCAGGGTCAAGATTGATTTGCATATGGCTGGGTTTAAATTGGAATGGCACGGGGAGCAAGAAACAATGGGTTTAGGCGCAGATATCTGTACTGGGGTGAAAGTTTGACATTGTTCAACATTCTGTTCATCAATTGTTCTTCTTGCATTTGTCACCGCAAGTGGGACAGATATGCCCAGACTTGTATACTCCAACATGCTGATTTTCGCTATGCAGCTCCTCGAACACACTAAAGGTGAAGAGGGGAATGCTTACAATAATTCTAACCACTGAACTTACAGACCAGGGCCTCCTTGAACCAGAACACAAGCAACCTAAAACCTAAAGCTGGTTTTGCCCTGACAGAGGCTGTCAGTCAGGTGTTGTTTGCTTCCAGTGGCACAGTAAGCACGGGACCCATGACTGGGCAAACCCTTGGCCATTTAGGGTGTTACATCAAACACACGAAAGGTGATGGAAAGGATGCATGCAATAAGTCTAACCCATGGCAATAGGCTACGGGTAGCATTCCAATCCATTGTTATTTTGCCCATCACGCACCCTCAGATTGGAGTCAGCCATGTGCAAATCAGTCTTGACCCTTCTTCAATAGGAAGAGTCCAGCCTGAACTGGATTACCAGTAGGTAGTTGTAAACATGCCTTCAGTCACAATGCCTGACACTCCAAATAGCGAATGGTTGTCCCTTGGGTTGGTCCAAAATCTTAATGGCATTGGAAACAAAGCCAATATCTAAATGATGCTGACCAGTTCCCCACTCTTTGTCTGCTGTCCTGTGGGCTGATCCATAATGAGAAATATGGGGCATAGTTATAAAGGTTTTGCGTCGCCCTTGAGCCACGCAAGGCCACCTTGCATGGCCCTGCATGGCTTAATAAATCCAGAGTAGTGCAACGCAGCGCAAATTGCTGTGTTGTGTTACTCTGCCCCAGGGAGGCCTTCCATGGGTAGAGCCTGGGTGTTCCCATGCATCCATCCATGGATTTTGGTGCATTCCCAGATTTACCAGCAAAGGTAAATCTGGGAATGGGTCAAAATGCCACGCCTTCTCTATTTTGCTCTTTCTATGTGTGCTGCGTTCTGCAGCACACATAGAAAGAGGAAACAGCCTCAAGGGATTGTTTTGTGCAGGAAGGTGCCCCTTCCTGCACAAAAACAATCCTGCTTACAACTCCACGATGCAAAGGTGACTGCGTTGGTGCTAGGCAGCACATTGTGCGCCAGTGCCGGGAAATGGCAGGAATGCACCATATATTGTTAAGTACAGCGCATTCCTGCCCTTTCCCTATCGAGCAGTGCAGCAAGGTGACTCCCTGCGCTGCGTGATTATTTGTTAAATGCGCCCTTCTGTTTTCAGTAAGCAATGGCTGAAGGAGGTTAAGCCTGTCTTTGTATTACTATTTTTATTAGTAGGTTTCTACTATTTACCAAAGAGCCGACAATATAGCTTTTAACTAAAACAAAGGGATTAAATTGTTGAGAAAAACATTGTCTGTACACAGAAGGCTATTATCATACCGCGTATGCATTGTCCTAAAAGATGAACCTGAACCATTTCATATTGATTTATTTTTATTATATAATTGTTCTAATTTTACACAGTATTTTTTTACAAAATAAAAATCGGTTTTGTGATTACAGAACGGGATGACAGACCGCGGTTTCAAGGCTGCATGATTATGTTCAAGGGAGACTCTATTTTATCAGCTCGGCTTTCCAACAGATGTTAGCCAACATACTTTGATGCACTAAAGGGATTTATAGGGATTTATTGAAGGGAGGAAGCTAAAAATAAATAATAATTTCAATTTCCGGATTCACTCTGCATTCAAGAATGATTTACTAACATATTTTCTATTTCTATTAGGTATCACAAGAATGGTTTAGATTGAAATGTGGCCATTTCTCTTGGATTTCTTTCCACAGCAGCACCACAGAGCTCTTTACACAGTGCAACGCAACCCTGCCTGCTTCCTCTTAAGGACCTTATAAGCCAAATCAGAGTTCTTTCCCTAAATAAATTACTCCATCTGAAGTGTGTTTGTATGGAACCCATTGGTGTTTCAAAAAGTCCTATATTATACAGCTGGGGTTACAGCTTGACAATTAGTGACTCAAATGCCATGGGTTTAATTGTTAAACTCTTTCAAGATATGAAATTAATTTGGTCAGCAGAGAAGGTAAAAACAGAAAATATCTGCGTAAACTCAATACATTGAGAACCAAAAAAACAATATGTGTTGCTTATGTGGGAAACCTTTTTGCATTTAGAAAATGTTCATGGGTTAGCATTTTTGTAGTCAGCCAACCAAATTCATTTCATATTTTGAAAAAGTTTAACATTCCACCCCTGTCAATAGAGTCACCCCTTGCCTGACTTCAGTGTGAGTGACGGCATCTTGCCTGTGCAAAGAAACGGACAAAAAATTAACTCAAAGCCAGAGCTGGTGTGCCAACGTCATGCGATTGAATGGTAGAGCATGTTAGATGTGTTTTGTGTTACTTCTATTTACTGTGCATATTTTTCGTGTTACTAGCCCCATTTCCAACTGGTGGCACACATAAATGTATTAATAACACCGGCACAGAGTTTATGTTTGTATAGGTACCCAGTTCTTATTAAGACATTTTAAGGATTTTCCTTATAATTGTGAATGTTGGCCAGGGGCGCACCTAGAACCACACTTTGCAAAGGAGGCAGAGCCAAATAGAAAGTCTGACTCAGGATTACTTGGGGAAGGTCAGATCACTGTTGCTGTACCACTAATGGACGTTTACAGCTATCTTTCAAGGAATGTTAGCAAAACAAATAATATACTTTTGCTATTCATTTGGTCTTCATCCACTTCCCCACTGCCCTAAGGAATTTTGGAAATTTGTGATAAATGCTGCAGTTTACCTTTTGGAACTGTTCTAGTTAATGCAAGCAGTGCATGAATTAACATGTGTTTTCACACTAAGGTATCAAAGAAAAGGCAGAGACTATACTAATGTGGGGAGAGTCAAGTTTTACAATTAATTTTTGAAAGTATAGCAGAATAGTGTCACACTGCAGCAAGGATGGGAGAGAGTTCCACTCCTTCGCAGTCAGAAAGGTGAAGGTCCAGACACTATTATGCACCGTCTTAATGTAAAGGAGGAGCAGGATGTTTGTTGTTTCAGAGAGTAGGGATCGGTAAGGAGTGTAAGGAGTGATACAGTGCCCAAGGACTCTACTTCTTATAAAGAGTACACAATTACAAACAAACAACACTGGATGACAGTTTAATAACTGAAGCCAATAGAGAGAAGAAAGGTGAGAAGAGGAAGAAGAGCAAAGGAACATACCTCAGACAAACCGTAAAGCAATGTTGTGAATGATCCTAGGGCAGTAAAAATCACTGCTGAATTTTAATGAGCCATCAGCCAAGGGGCAAATTCTAGCAGGTAAGACTGAAACTTCTCTTGAGCAGAGCCCAGATCATTGTTGAAGGATTAGGTATCATCTGCATAGGACAGCTGTGAGAAACCAAAGAATGGCAAGTCTTACTGAAAAATATAAAGACTAAACAGAAAAGTGCTCAGAGTTGAGATCGGAGGAACTACGCTCGAGAGGGGTTTAGAACATGACTGGAATGAGGGAAGGTGGACTGTTTGGGACCTCTCAGATAGAAAAGAGTTAAGCCATGCCAGGGCAGCTCATGAAGTTGTTCCAGCCAATTCATAAGAACACAAATGTGATGTTAATATTTTGTATGATATGGTCTGCTCATGAATCAGGTCAAATCATTTGACACAGAAAGAAGAGCTACTTCCATGTTGTGGAGAATGTGAAGCGAGCTTTAACATGGCTAATGGAGTTAATTACTTTTGAAGAAGGTGGAGATATGGGGATTGACTTTTCAGAGATTTTGGAGGGCAAAGGCAACAAAGGGATGGGTGACAAGTTACTAAGATTATTAAAGTAGGCTGAAGATGTATTCAAGATGTATTCAGCCTAGGAACAACCAATCTTTTTCTACTCAGTAGGAAGTATTGCTGAGGTAAGGGAGATATTGGTTAGGGAGGTTGGGCATAAGCTATAATATCTAGACTCTGGTCCAGAAATGAAGTGTACAAAGAGTCCAGGGGGATGCATAATTAATATAAATGGCAAGAGGAGTGCATGGAAAGTAGGCTAATGTTCATCAAAACACAAAGTGTGGATCAAGATCACAACATTGCAAGACAAATGGCACACTCCTGTCAAAAAGAAGCTGAACCTTTTCACATTTTTCAAGGAAAATATCATGTACGGAATTGTAAACCTCAATGGAAGGCTCAATGGACTTAGCAGTAGATTCTGGTTTGAGGAGATTTTATACCAAAGTAAAAACCTCTTAAGAATAATGACTAACTGCTTAAATTGTGGAAGCATTGTGGTACAAATAGGAATCGTAATTGTCAATTGTAGTTCTTCATAACCGAGCTAAAGGTGTCTTTTTCAAAGACTTCATTCTCATAGTGCCATCTTTTTTTAAGAGTTTGACTGACATTAGACTTTAAATAGAGCTTCAAATTAGATAACGGAGAAAGCACAGCTCCCAGAACAAAATGCATATTTAAGTAGGGCAACGCTATCAAGAGTAGATATTAGCCACATATTGTTGGTAAGGAAAGAATGTCCCCTGCACTCAAATACTAGTATAGCAAATAGTGTGTATAGTATGACACTCAAATTACAAAATCACAGTTTACTAGAGGAAAATGAAGGAGAGAACAGAAACAAAATCTTCTTGGGGTGTCTTTGTTTAATACTTCAGAAGCCAGCCGACACGTGTTTTAACCTATGTATTGATGTGTTGGTTCCAACACACTCATTTAGAAGGGTTATAGGGCTCGCCCTTCATCCTCTAGTACCACTGCCCTACCTTTTCACTTGCTTTACTTATGCTAGCTGAGCGCCCAGTATTTCCCTTATATTCTCTGAAAACCCTATCGTTTGGTTTACCACATATTGTTGGTAGTTATAGGGCCAACCTTTGGCGTGAGTGAGCTGGGCCCAAGTCATAGGCACTGACTTTGAGAAGCAAGTATACTACTTAAGAATGGATGGAGAGCTTGAAATAATCTCAACCACTGATAATTACTCTGGACATAATGCCACCTCAGTTTAAACCCAACCATATGCAAATCAGTCTTGATCCTACTCCAATCAGAACTGTCTAACCCGATTTTCCAGGCAAGGTCCTCTCTGAATGGAGCACAAGCAACTGAATACCAGTTTTTCCCTGATTGGTGGTCATCACTCGGGTCCAATTTAGCACAGAACACATGTCAGTGCATACATATCGCACTTAGGCCCTCACTGTGAAGCATCCAAAATCTTCAGAGGGGGTCGCTGATTGGCCTGCATTAATGCCGTGCATGCAGCAGTCTCACTCTGACCTCTAGTGATACAGTTTAAACAGCCTATAATAATTTTTTACATGCAGCACATGCCACTGTTTAGCACTTCCTCAATCTCCATTCATCTCCCCTAGAGACCTATCACTGATTGTTAGAAATTGGATTACTGGTTGACTGGGATGTGAGCCTTTGTTAAGCAGCAACCACAATCCTGATCAGTGTAAGGTACAAGCAAACCCCAAATTAACCTAAGCTCAACCTCCTAGCAGCTTGACACAGAGCAGTCAGGCTAAACTAAGGGCGATGAATAAAGTATTTGTGCAACACTTCAAACAGTAAAACAGTGAAAACACCACGCAAAAGTATCCCATACTTGGTTAGAATAACAGGGCTTAATTTCATAAATAAAACACAACCAAAACTGAAAAAATCCAATCAGTAGAACCAGAGTTATGAATTTTTGAAGAATAAATTGCAATATAGCACCTAAAAGCATAAAGCGCAAACCGTTACTATCTGGTTATGCTGTAGTGGGTCAAAGTAAAAAGTTCAGGCTGACCGCGATGGAGGGCGGGTATGATACATATTAGTTCTGCTGAAGTTTTACCTTCTCAAGTTTTGTAGCAAGAGTCCTATTCACGTTGAAGAGGGTCGCTGGGAGCAAGGAGAGCATAGTGGACTGTGGCCGGCATAGCACAAAGAGGTGGCAAGGCATAGCGGACAGTCGGGCTTGAGCTTCGCGTTGGCGGTCCACCATGGGCTATCAAAGCTGCTGTGCAAAGAGACAGGCAGGCAGTGGCTTGCACGGATTTTCAGAGCAAATTGAACTGTTCAGGTGTGAACTGGCTCATTCGTGGTCACAAAGAGCCCTAAAGCTTGATTTCAAGACCTCGAGAGCCACACCAAGGGTCCAGGACCTAAGAGGTACCACTTGCAGGTCAGGAACTCGCTGAAGACGGGCCCAGGTGCTGTTGAGGAGACTTTTATGTCCCTAGGGTTCAGTTCAGGAGGCCAGCAGACTAGCCTTTTGAGTCACTCTGGAGACGTGGGTTCAATTTAAAGTTGCAGGTCCAGTTCTTCTTCCCTAGGCAAGAGGACAGCAAGCAGCAGGTCAGCACAGCAGGGCAGCAGTTCCGTTAGAGCAGCAGTCCAGCAGAATGGCAGTCCTTGTAGCAGCACAGCAGTCCTTCATTCTGGCAGAGTATCCGCAGGTCCAGATGTGCACTGAAAAGTTGGTGCCTGAGGTCCTTTTTTATACAGATTTGTGGGGAGAAGCTTCTAGAGGCATGCCTTTGAAGTGTGCAAATGCCCTGCCACCCTGCCCCTGGCTCCATACTAACTACAAGGGGTATGCACTCCTTTGTGAAGAGGCAGGATACAGCCTCCTTCCTCCCGCCCTGCCATTGATGGCCCATCCAGGCACACCTAAGCTCCCATTGTGTTTGGCTGTCTAGGAGGAATACACAAGTTTAGTTGTCAGCTACATCCAGTCATGTGACCCAGAGACAGGCCACAGGCATCAAATGGCTAAGGCAAGAATGGAAATGGAAATTTTCTAAAAGCTTCCTAATAGATAGACAACCACACTCCTTGTTTATACATGAGTTGAAAATGTGTTCACTGTATCTTGGATTACTGAGTGCACTGGAGTATTACCCTCTGATATTCTGCATAATTGAAACAATTGCAGGATGCATTCCCCTGTTAGGGAGTAACATTCCCTCAGTGGACTCTCTTAGATAAATTAATCTTAGTGTATCTTGGTAACACAGTTATCTAAATGTTTATCTAATGTGAAATCACAGGCCCCTCACAGGTTTACCACTGTAAATTTACTTTGTTCATCGAAAATAAAGAATGGAATTTTTATTTTTAAAGACGTGTAATGTTGTATCATCACATTATTTCATTCAAGTATCGTACATATTTCCTGATCCCGATGCATTTGGGGCATAGCCCTTCTTCGGGGAAATGATAATCCTGAAGGATGGTAAAACAGTGAATAACCAAATAGATTTTAAATGGAACCACCAGTAAACAAAAATGTAATCTGTTATGAACTGTGTCGTCAGAAGTGAGACACCAGTGTCAGGCATGTGAAAATAATTAAACCCAGGGTGAAGCAAATGGAAACAGAAAGTTGTAGACCTACGAAACGGTGCACTCCAATCAATAAACCCGAGCTCGTACTGTGATGTAATGGATCAACAATGTGTACTTTACTGTATAAACAATATAAACGGTAAGCCAGTACCTGGGTGGAGACACAGTCGTAGCAACCAGCCTCTTAATAATGGTGAGGGCAATGTTAATACAATAATTTAAAAAAAGTATCTATGATACCATCAAAACAAACCGTGTTCGGCATGCACTGCATTAAGATCCATAGTGAAAGTGAATTTCACTGATTAACCTTTATAAACAATAAGTAATTGCCTTGGTGAGAGCCACAGTCGGAGCAACAAGTGTGTCTTAAATATGGCAAGGGCAATGTTAGTACAGTAATTAATTTAACAAATGCTATGATACCATCAAAACAAAGAAAAAAAAATGTGCTTGGCACTCGCTGCCTTAAGATTCATACAGAAGGTGCTGGCCATTAAAAAAGATACATTTAAGCCGTAAAAGTTAAAGTAACTCAACGAAAGGTGTGCCGACTTCAGTGTATCTGTGGCAGCATACACCAAGTTTGCCACCTCTGAGAATCTGTGTACACGTGTATAGAAAGCAGACTGTATGAAGATATTCTGGCATCATGATGGAATAGTAATGACCCGGTAAGCATGCAAGTCGTGGTATGATAATGTCTCAACATGTCATAGTCAACACAATAAAGTAAAAACATATATCAGAAAGACATAAAGACTGGCAAACCAATATAAATTAACTTGCTTCTGGGCATGTAGGATAGAAAACAGAAACCTAGACTGGAACAACGAAGGCATAAAGGATATTGTAGGGTGGTATTGTGCTGTATAAACATCATCATAGGTAACATTTGAATTCCATGTGGTTATTTTACCCTGTTGGAGAGACTGTGTCCAGTTTTTTAATCCAGTACAACTCCCTGCTGAGTAACTGTTTCTTGTTATCAACCTCCTCTTTGATGAGCACCGTCTCAAGAATCAAAAATCTCAATTGGCTGATATTATGCCCTTGTGTGTTGAAATGCAGGGAGCGACTGTAGACATGTCATTCTTTGTGCGTATGTTACTTTTGTGTTCGATCAGTCTAGTTTATATTTTGCTTTCGGTCTTGCCAGCATAAGCAAGCCCCCAAGGGCATTTCAGAACGTAAACCACGTTCTTGGAATCACATGTAATGGAGGTGTAAACTTTGATTTTAGTTCCTGGGGATGGATGGGCAACCGTATTGCCTTTAATAAGGTTATTGCAACTGCCGCAGTTTATGCAAGTAGTGGTTGCTTTCTAATTCATGTTGGCCTCAGCATTATGCTTCTTGTCTAGCATTTCTTTGAGATTCCTGGTTCTCTGATATGCAAATATTCGAGGTGAGTTAAACATCCCTCTAAAGTCTGCTTCAGTCTGTAGCATAGGCCAATATTTCTGTATGATGCCTTTTAATCTTATACTTCTGGTGGAATATATGGATACAAATACTATCCTCTTAAAATCCCTTCAGGGGTACTTCAATGTAAGAAGGTAAATTTGATCCTTGGTATGAACCCTTTCTGTAGCTTCCTGAATGATCATTTGGGAGTAACTTCTTTGTTTAAATTTGTTCACCATAATTTCCCTGCTAGTATAGTAATTATCAGACTTAGATGTGATTCTTTTCACCGTTAATAATTGGAAATATGTAAGATGCCTCTTCTGTGAATGTTGGTAAAATCAGCTGTAGCGTAGTAAGTTGTTGCTATTCGTAGGTTTAACCTACATTGGTCTCCAAAGTGTTGACCTTTATTGTGATATCCATATCTAGGAATGTGATAGTGCTTTCACTGATGGTGTTGTTGAATCCTATTCTTCTATTGACGGTGTTGAGTTTTTCTATGGAAGAATTTAAACAGGATTTAGGTCCTTTCTATATCAGGAAGATGTCATTGTATATCCAGTATGTAATTAAATTGGTTTGCCACTGTTTGTCATGAACAATGATTTCAAGCTGAAATCGTTGCATGAACAGGTTTGTATAGCTCTGGGTGGCACAATTCCCCATGGAAGTCCCAGTCTTCTGCAGGTAAAAACAGGTCAAGTAGAAATACTTTAAGGTTTTCATCTATTGACAATGTCACTAAAATGATTCCAAAGCTTCCAATCTTAGGTAGTGTGGAAGGGAAGAATACATGCACTTGATGTAGATAGTACATAGGATAGGACTATAATTTTCCTCAAAGCGTATAATCCTGATATTGTTTCAAAAGCCAGTGGTGTCCTTTAAATATGTTGTCATGTTCTAGACTTATGGCTGTAAATGACAATCCAGATATTTACCAACCGATTCATGTATAGAGTTTCTTGTGGAGACTATTGGTCAGAATGGTGGCAAAGTAAGGATCTTCTGTTTCTTCGGTAGCATAGAAATGCTTGACGTCCACGGGTTCTTTTTTGTGAGATATCTTCTGTCATCCTCTGCGATTGTACCAAGGGTAATGGCCCTATTAAGGATGTTGGATAACATTTCGGAAAATTCCTTTGCGAGATTCAAGTTCAACTTCCTGTAGGTGGAGTCATCCTGAACGTGGTCCCTAACATTCTTGGAGAACGCCTTCTTTGTCAGCTTTGCTTCTGTGTTGTTAGCAATTTGTTTTACAATACCTCTTTCTTTTTTTACTTCAGTTTGAAGTTTTAGGAGTCTTGGATTTGAAATTCTTTCTGGACAATCACTTCAAATGAGTCCGCACTTTAGACACATCAAGGTCCCCATGTTTTTGTACGGTCGTTCCTCTGCTACATTTTCAAAAAAGTGGCGTAATCTTAGGTTTCTAATGAATTTGAATAAGCCTATTTGTTGTTCAAGTTCATAGGAGTGGTATGTGGGGACAAAGGACATACCCTTCTGGAATGCATTGATTTGATTCCTCGTGAGTTGGCGCTTTAAGATGTTGATTACTAAGCTCTTCCCTGCTATGTTTTCCGACTTCGGGTTTGTACTCATTGGTCCTTCATAACTAATTGTCCTTTTTTTTTGTTGCCATGTCCCCTTCGGGTTTGACTGTGATATTCAGGCATCCACCTAAAAAAGAGGCTTCAGAGGTGGAAGGTGCAGAAATTTCTGAACTTGGTGCATTAAGGTTACTTGGGCCAGATGGATTGCTTTCCTCGAGATTAATCCCTCGGTTTGCGGAGTTGTTGTCAGATGACAATGTTTCTCCTTCAGTGGATTTTGAAGAGAATTGTTTGTTCTGTGTTCTTAGAGCATAAACTTCTGCCCAACTATAAACTTCTCCTACTTTATAATCTATTGTCTCATTTCAATTTTTTGATCTCCTTTTGCTGATCTCTTTTGTTTATCGATCCAGCTGAATTTTAATATCTCTAGTGGTTTTGCCTCCTTCTTCCTTCTCCATTTTTCTGGCTAATTCATGTTTCAATTGGTTGATGTCTTTGTTTAGATCATCCAACAACTTGGACAGTTCTTCGACTATGACTATGAGCAGTATCAGATCCAAAGAGCATTTGTTTAAAACTGCATACCAGCGCTCTGCAAAAATGTGGTTATTTTTGCATTGTGTTGATTTGAGAGGGAACCTTAGGCCCCTATGAATTCTCTGGGCAGGGTGATATTTGATAAGGGTACTAGCATGTAGTCTTTGGTTGACTTCTCTTTTAGTAACATATATGAGCTGTTTGATGTTCCTCTGTATAAATCCAGTGCTTGTTTTCAGTTGGCCAATTAATGAATAAATTAGCTGTGCATCATCAGGTGAAAAACCAAATTAGTTCGCTCTGTTATCCGTTAAGTTTGAGATCTCCTTGTAAGACATTTTAGTGGCTGGGCGCTGCATTGTTGCTGATCATACAAATGTAATATGCCTAATAGATTTACAACCACACTCCTTGGTAATACGTGAGTTGAAAATGTGTTCTCTGTATCGTGGTTAGGTGGGTGCACACGGGTATCGTCCTCTGATTTTAGGTGTAATCAAAAAAAATTCAGGATGCGTTCCCATGTTAGGGTGTAATGTCCCCTCAGTGCACTCTCTTAGATAAATTAATCTTAGTGTATTTTGGTAACATGGTTATCCAAATGTTCATCCAATGTGAAATAATTGGTCTTCTGACGACACAATTCATACCAGATTACATTTTTGTTTGTTGGAGGTTCCATTTGAAATATATTTGGTTAGTCGTTGTTTACCATCCTTTAGGATTATAATTCCCATGAAGAAGGGCTGTGCCCGAAATGCATCGGGATTTTGAAATACATGTGGTACTTGAATGAAATAATGTGATGATACAACATGATACATCTTTGAAAAAAAAATCATTCTTCAGTTTTGATGAATAAAGAACATTTACAACGGTAAACCTGTGAGAGATCTGTGATTTTATATTGGATGAACAGTTGGATAACTGTGTTACCAAGATACACTAAGATTAATTTATCTAAGAGAGTTCATGGAGGAGACATTACTTTCTAACAAGGGAACGCATCTTGCAACTTTCTAAAAGGGGGATTTTCAGAAGTGCAATTTAAAATCAAACTTCACCATATGTAAGATTTTAAATTGTGATTCCAGAGACAACAAACATAAACTGCTTATACTTCCCATATGGAGATTACACATATAAAATGCAATCAGGCAACTACAGTGCTATCCAATATGAGAGATAGTCTTTTCTAGCAGTGAAAAGCTAATGTAAGAGATTTTCACTACTGGGATATGTAAAACTTAAAAATACATATCCTACTTTTTAAATACATGCCACCCTGCCCTCTGGGCTGTCCAGGGGCTTACCCTAGGGGAGACTTATATGTTTTAAAAAAGAACGTTTATGTCTGGCAAAAGGTTAACTTTGCCAGGTCGACATGGCAGTTTAAAACTGCACACACAGGCTCTGCAGTGGCAGGCCCAAGACATATTTAAATGCTACTTAAGTGGGTGGCACAATGAGTGCTGCAGGCCCACTAGAAGCATTTTACAGGCCGTGGCACATGTGCTGCCACTCTACTAGGGACTTATAAGTACATTGGGCATAAGCTAATTTACAATGTTTTAAGCTGAGAGCACAAGCACTTTAGCACTGGTTAGCAGTGGTATAGCACATAGAATCCTAAGACCAACCAAATCAAATTGAGCAAAGACTAGGAGGAGGAAGACAAAATGTTTGGGGATGTCCCTGCAGAAAGGGCCAGGTCAATCAATGATATAATGTAAATGTAATCAGCCAGGGACTGATCTGTCAACACAAAATGTTGACAGATCGTTTGCCCTATTTTATTCACTGCTGGCAGCAACAGCGTCAAATTTGGTTCTGCCCAGGGCACTGTTGAGGAAAGGTTAACCCTGACTAAGTAAACAGGAGTTCATATTGTTGCCAAACAACAGGCTTGAACCACGATGTTGTGAGAGTACTTCAGAATAAAGATGTAGTTCTTTTAGACTATATTGTGAAGGGGACATCTCTGAGCTGGGAGATTTCATGTTTTGCCCGACTAGGCAGTATGAAAGCCCCAATGGGACATCAAAGTGGTCAGGCCATGCTTAAACTTAGCAACTGAATGAGCGTTGAAGAGAGTGAACGCGATGTCAAGAATTCGACCAGCTTGAGCAGTGGGGTCAGAGACCTTTACATCTCTGTTAAGTTGTTCTTTTTAACACATTTTATGAATAAAATTGAAGAGCTACATCAAGTTCACCGGACGTGAATTGTACAAGTCGTCATGTAAATACTTGTTTTATAGAGAAGATAATTAAAAGTGTGCCATACACAAATAATTTTAAGTGCACAGAAATCAAACGGTGAAGCTTCAGTGTGGCTTTTACAAGCATGTTAAGCATGCTTAAAACTATAGCCCTGTTTCTGAGGAGGACAGAAATGGCTGAGAATTATAGCAATAATTACCGCACATGTTTTTAATTTGTATACCTGTGAATACAGGTGGTTCCGCAGGACCACTTTCTATACAGGTCCACCTGGAATCTGGGACTATGTGTCCAGAGTGCTTGATAAGCTACCTTGCACTGCAGCAGGAGAAAGCAAACTTGATCTAAAGCCGGTTGAAGAAATTATTACACCCATATTTTTGATACCCATATTTATAGTTATGAATACCATGAGTATTTAAAGGATTTTAGATGCAATTTATTTGTTTAATTTACTTTTTAAAAGAACAGGAATGTATTCAAAGCACAAATCAAAGAAATAGAACAAAGTAGTTAGATGAATGCTCTGATATACTACACAATGTATTTCTCCTTCTGCATACATCACAGTCTGTTTGTTAATACAGTGTTGTTCCTGGTTCTGCTTCCCTTACATACACCTTTGTTTCTTATCTCCCTGAAGCCTTTTATCTTTTAGTTCCTGATTATGTCCCTTCTACATCCACACCTTTCCTACTCCCTCTCCCACAGCTGCTTTCTTCCCTCCACTTGCTGGTTCTGCCCCCTTACATCTATGTGTCTCCTTCCCTTCTCCCTCGCCACTCCAACCTTTTAACAATTTTTAGGTCTCGCCTATGCAGCGCGCATGCTCAGCTTTGGCAAAAAAGACCTTTTGCGTTCGATTTGGCTTTTCAGCCCAAAAAGTGCACGCGTTCATTGCCTTCAATGGCAATGCATGCACGTGAGGCGATTCACTTGCGGGAGCGAACGCCGCCATATGGTGGCAATTATCACTCCCGCAAGTGAATCGCGCAGGCCCCCCACCTCCCACCTGCTGCCGCGCTTGGCGCACGCGCACTTCTTTTTTTGGCTTCTCCCTTGGGTGCACCAACATGTAATAGCACCGGTCGCTGCCCTCTGAGCAGAGCTGGGCACCGGCAGTCATTCCTTCACAAATTAAGCACTGCTAATACTCAACATGAATATATTTTTCCCATAGATGTTGACAGAACACTCAGTGGCCACACTTTTAGCTTTTAGAATCTTCTTTACACTTTGAGGTGAAATGTATCACTTTCTCCGTCTTCCGCTTCTCTCGTTTTACCATATTTTGTTTGTTCGCCATATCCTTCCATCTCCTGTTTGCCCCTCTTCTCTGTTTCTTTCACCCCCTCTTTCTCCTCTCAGCTCATTTGCACCGCCCAACATTGCTCAGCGTCAATATTTTCCACCTACTTCCTCCCATATACCCCAAGATAAACTGAACATGTCGGAACATATTTCTGCATTTTTTTTATTGTTGTTCTTCTCCGGTACCTCTCTAAATTAAACTCTGTGGGGCGAACCGGGCCTGTGTGCTTCCGGTTAGGGAGTCCCAGTGGCAGATAGAGGGGCTGCGTGTGGTTGCGAGAACACATGAGCCAGTGTCTTCCTTGTAGCCTAATATTATCTTCACTTCTTCTTGCAAAGTTCACTATACAAACACCCAACAGGTAGTGGACAGACAGCGATGCAAGCTTCTTTGCCATGAGTCTCGACTCAACATTTGTGATTCGGGTCAACTTGCTTAATTTCACTGAGCCTAAAAAACAAACAAAATTGGCAAAGCCAATAGGTTGTGCGTTATAGACATAATGGGGCTTCAATGTTTTTCCTTGGTGCTGCACAGAATCAAAGCAGACGCTATATTGCATAAAGGAAAGTCAGTTGCAGACTGTATAATTTTGTAGGCACGTGAATGCTTTAAAAATTGCGTGCGTATGCGCCTACAGAAAAGATGCAGCCCCTGTGATCACGTATATATTTTTATGTATTAATCGGGTGCAGTAGCGGGTCTGGGAGGGCACTAAGATGGTCGGGAGTGAGGAGGGGTAGGGCAGCAACACCAGAAAAGCAGGGCACGAACAAGAACAACATGTGGAGTAGGAAGGTGAAAATTAGCACAAGTTGGGGCCTCAAGGACTCTGGTGAGAGAGTGCTGCGGGGGTACTAAAGCTCACAGGCAAGATAGAGTAACAAAGACCAGTTCATGAGTAGATTGAGGAGAGCATGTGGCATAAGAACCAGAGCTACTGACTTTGGAGCACTGAAACTAGGTTTAAATCTCAGCGTCGCCTCAACCTCCTGTGATTCTAGGCAAATCGCTTAACCTCACCTTGCCTACCAAAAATTAATGTATCTTTGCAAAACTTAAGTGGTTGCGCAAGTGAAGCGCACTTATAACCTCTGGTCGAGTTCGACTGAAATATATATTTATATATATATATATATGGGTGAAAATGTTTCTCGATACATAGATTTTTATTTACAAGAACATGTCCAGGGATTACCTAGTTACATCAAAGACACTGGTGACTTCTTATCCAAATTGGAAGCCATACCATGGCAAAAGGACTGGTGTATAATAACCCTGGACATTGAATCTTTATATACGTGTATCGAGCATCACAAAGGAATCGAGGGTATAAAGCATTTCCTGGGACGTAAGTCATGTGCATACTATAGCCACAACAAAATGATTTGTAACTTGGTTTTGTGGTGCTTAAACAATAACTTTTTCTTGTTTGGAAAGGACATATGGAAGCAAATACATGGTGTAGCCATGGGTTCCTGCTTCTCGCCCAGCTACGCGTGCTTGCACGTCGGGCTGTGGGAGGAGCAGGAACTACCTGGCATTGCTGGATTTGAACGGGTTAAATATTGGATGCGCTTTATTGATGATATTTTTTGTGTGTGGGAGGGTGACATTAGCAGTGCTCGGACTTTTGTTGATGCACTTAACAAAAATCATTCCAACTTATTTTTTACTTCTAACATCAGTGAAAGCACTGCTGAATTTCTTGATGTATCTATTAATATCATCAACAAACAGATCATCACTGCCCTCCACAGAAAGTCCACTGCCGGCAATAGTATTCTTCACGCCAGCAGTGGCCACCCACAACATGTCATTATGAGCATCCCGCTGGGCGAATTGCTACGCCTTAAGCGAATATGCAACACCCAGGCTAAATTTGAGGAAGGGGCATCCGCAATGCTTGCAAGACTGGAGGCAAGAGGATACAGTAAATCCTGTCTTGCCACTGCATTGAGGAAGAGCGGTGAAAGAACTAGAGACTCTTTGTTATTATCTAAACCCCCTGAGAGTGATTTGACCTCGAATTCCAGCAGACTAATAACAACCTATAGTCAGCAGCACCGCAAAATCAAATCCATAGTAAATAAACATTGGGCAGTCCTAAAAACAGATGGAGTTTTACGTGATCTAACTCCTGATAAGCCTACAATTACATTCAGGCGTGCGTTTAGCATGCGCAGCAAATTATCACAATCCAGCCCCGAACTGCCTAGGATGGATCAATGGTTTGGAAGAAAGGGATTCCACAAATGTTCCTCCTGTCGGGCATGCAAGTTTGGACAAAATACCACCCATTATCGCACTCCGTTCACTGATACTGAATTTTGTATTCAAGGCAATTACAACTGCCGCACGGAGTTTGCGGTATATGTCTTAACTTGTACATGCGGCCTACGTTATGTGGGCAGTACTGGTGCACAAGTGCATGTCAGAATACTGCAGCACCTTAGAGCCATAGTCAACCATGATGGGGCATACCCTGTGGCGCGTCATTTCAACAGCAGGCACAATAGGGATTTGTCATGCCTTACCTATTATGTCATTGACGCCGTGGCCCCCCTCAGACGAGGAGGCGATCGTGACAAAATGTTGCGCCGATTGGAAACGCAATATATCATTAAACTCGACAGCAAACAACCCAATGGATTGAATGCGACGGAGGACTTGCACAACTTTCTGTAGGAACATACACTTTGCGCAAACATTCTGCTTGATAATTTACATAGTGGATACAACGTGAGTACAATGAATCAATTTGTACATAGTGTGTATATATATGAAATCCTGTATTATAGCACCTAATTTTAGGTATTCTGTAGTCCTGTCTTGTTAAGGTCTGGCTGTTTAGTTCTCTAGACAGCACAGTTTTTTAAAACAAACACTTGGGAATTTCTTTTTTTTGGTGATTTTCACTACACTGGTTATTTAGACAAGCACTCTTTTTTCTTACACACAATTTTGATGTAAACAGTTCTGATATAATTATGATATTGTACAAATGAACAATGTACAGATATACATATATATATATATTTTTTCATACATAGGAAATTGGAACTATAATGTGTTTACAATTGTGTAGTACACTTAGGTGCTGTTCTGGTGTTTTAAAGTCATTATTTTTGGTTGTTTTATGCTATAACAACAAACTGCACGGCACCGCCACGATTTGATTGAATAGATTTGTGTTGCAAATCCATGAAAGTTAAACAATCAGATATTTTCTTATGGAGTTCTGTGTAATTTACATTGCATTTATGCACATTATTATTCTCAGGTTAACCCTATGAGACTTCCTTCGCATTCATGCGGTTATTTTTGAACTCCTAGGCAAAGCAACATGGTATAAAAAATTCCCTGCGTGTAATTTATGGTGTACTTCTGTATCCAATAACCAGCATTCATGCATATTATTGTTTTCAGTAACCTCCATAAGAAATTCTTTACGCATTCATGCTTTTATTTCCAACATTCAGTGATAATGCCACCGTATATTCAATTATATGTACAGACCCACAGAGCAATCAATGTGAGCACATTAATAGGCTTACATGAATGTTTGTATTCTGGATTGCAACCATGTTATACTTATATGGCGTCACAGTGCACTGTGCCTTTAATTTAGGTTTTGGTTCGGTTGTTTTAAATGTCAAACCATGTGACTCACGTTTGGAGGTGGGACCCGGATGGGTGTGTCCTCACTGCAATTGATATAAAAAAAGTTTCCACTTTGTGCAATGTGGTGTGTGAACAAGACTACGTCAGTAGTCGAAACGTTGCATTTTGGAAGGCACAAGGACTGAATAAACATCTTGCCTGGAACGCGTGGGGTCTGTCTCTTCTTTCGCCGCTGTGCAGTGGAGGTTTGAAGATTTGTGCTGATATATATATATATATATATATATATATTACCTACTGGCGGTCGCCAGTAGGTATATATAGTTAGGATTTTTTCTCTATGGGATTTTTGAAAATTCTATGTCTAATAACTTTGGCGTTTGTGGACGGAATTGGCTGAAATTTTCAGGAAAATGGCACATTTTGTTTCTGAGCAGCCCTTGAAAATTTGGGGGGGGTTCGTCAAGGGGGGGCCGAGAAAAAAGGGGGGTCCCAAAACGTGTTTTTAACATTGAGTTTTCCATAGGGCGGTTGGCCTCACTTTTAGCCCGAACGGCTGAATGGATTTGCACGGAACTTGGCAAAATTGTAGGGACTGGTAGCCCGATGTGCCTTTTGTAGGTCTCAATATATGTGCTACAGTGGATTTTGAGAAATTAACGTTTAAAAAAAGATATATATCTGTAACAGCGGACCGGGCAGCGCTCCAGTACGCGTACTTTTCGCGCAACGCAGCTTTGTGAAGCGAAGCTGATTGGTTTCTCCGGCGTCTGTAAACATTCCAAACAGTCCGTAGCGGCCGCCATCTTGTCTCTCGGTAGGATCGAGAGACAAGAGGAGGCCAAAGCGAAGGGGCAAATGACCATAAGGGGGCATAGTAGATCCTCGCTGACCCCCTAGGTTTGATGTGGAGGTTTTAAAAGGGCCCCGCGGGGCAAAAAAAAAAAAATAATAATAATAATCGAACGGCTGAATGGATTTGCACGAAACTTGGTAAAATATTAGGGACTGGTAGCCCGATGTGCCTTTGCTAGAATTTTGAGAAATTAACGTTCAAAAAAAGATATATATCTGTAACAGCGCTCCGCTTCGCGTAACGGAGGTTTGCGAAGCTGATTGGTCATTCTGTCACTGGGCTATAGTTGGGCTACATCTGGCTGATATTTGGGCTACATTTGTTTTTTTTGTCTCTGGCGGCCATCTTTGGGCTACATTGGGCTACATTGGGCTTCATTGGGCTTCATTGGGCTACATTGGGCTACATTTGGGCTCCAACATATATATAGGCCAATGTAGCCCAATATATATTTTTCAAAGTTAATTTTCGTAAAAACCACTGGAGCATATATCTTGAGACATAGCAAAGGCACATCGGGCTACCAGTCCCTACAATTTTGCCAAGTTTCGTGGAAATCCATTCAGCCGTTCGAGCTAAAAGTCCAACCGCCCTATGGAAATGAAGGAAATGAATGGGTAATTTGTAATTAGCAAATAGCAAATAGCTCATCGCAAACTAGGAATGGTAAAGAATCGCTATTTATTCCTTAAAGTTCGCTATTTAGGAAATGCAAAAAACTTTGATGATACATATGGCGGTTCATCTCTAACAAGATAAGAAGCATAGGGATAGATTTATGATGACTGGCGCATCACCAGGGATGTGTTAGTCATTCTGTGCCGCTGTTCCGTCACCTATGGTGTGCTGCATTTACAATGCGGCGCATCATGGGGCAAAAACAGCACAGATGCGTGATGTATCTGTGCCGTAAAGGTGGCGCATTGCTGGAGTTGTATCGCAAGTGTGATGAAGCTCCAGCAAGGGTCGGGGGTGCCCCTGTCGCAGGGTTTCTGTTCTCACACAGAACTGTGGACAGAGGATTGGAACCTCGGCGAATTAGGGTGTCCCAAAACTCACCTTAGTAATCAAAAACCCCTTAGCAAGCTAGGTACAGTGTCATATTGGATATAACAAACTCTCAATGTTTAGACAATCCAGAATATGAACTTATAGTACCTCAGGATACGTGGAACTCATGAACAGTCGGTCGTTATATATTTTTTAGAAACCAGAACATGGAGTTAAGAAGAACACATGTGTATTTGAAATGTTTATTTACTAATGCCGTCTTCTCAGGCGTAGTATCTTAGATAATACAAGTACACATATTATCAGTAGCAAAATTACCAGCATAGTTACTAGTACATAAAAAGCGAATGGTGACAGTATGTTAACATGCTGTAAATGAATAAGAGTTAGCAACACTTATAAGCAGCCACGGGCCGTGGAGGGAGTTACGGTGGGGCAGGGAGGCGGGGAGGGGGAGGGGCAGGGTGGAGAGGGCTCCACCCTGCCCCTCCCCCTCCCCGCCTCCCTGCCCCACCGTAACTCCCTCCACGGCCCGCGGCTGCTTATATCTCACCCTCCCTAATACACATATTATATTATTTGCTAAGAAGGTCTGTTTGTGTTGGTTTAGGGCGTGCCCATACTTTAGTGTCTTAGATTTGAAGGAATCACATCAGCATACACCAGCTCTCTCTTCATGTGAACCGCATCAACTGTTGTGTATGTGTGTTCGGCAAAGCAATATAAAACCCGCCTCATGCCCAGAATTGGCAGAAGCTGCACTTATGTTATGAGTATGAAGTCGTGGAGATCAGACCTCATAACAATTCTGTATCGTGTTGTTCTTGAAACTTCAGCACTCGCTGTACAGATATAGTTTAACAAGCAAAGCAGATAGTAGAGCAATAACATATTATTCTCATGTAAACCACGATGAACTACTAGGTTGAAAGCTAAAGCAACAACTAAGTGTCGTGTGCAGAAGTTGCAAAAAAGGAAAAATGGCGTTTAAACCGGTAATGAGCCCATGCTAACTTAACACGGTGTAAAGATATCCAGGACCTAGATGACACCTCCCCATGATCCGGAAACGAACTGAATAAGATAATAGAAGTGCCATCTCATGAGAGCAGATTGCAACTTTATATGTGGACGGTCCGCAAGGTAAAACATTAAAAACTAGGAAAATTTAATGCTAAAGAAAAATAAAACAGCCAAGTACTTTATCGAGTGTTAAGCCAATAGGCAAGCTAAATAATAAAAACTTGACAAATAAGTCAATGAATTGTCAATGAAATGCTAGTACTCAGCATGTCAAACATGAAAAAGGTCTATGACATAACTGTGTATGCAAAATAAGCTGCAACAGCCTCCAATAGGAAGTCACCGTCTTCATCCGAAAAGAGTTCAGCCATCCAATTTAAAAGCGGAAAAGAACATACGTGCTCTCCCAGCACCGGATCCTCTATCACCATCAGAGGACAGCTCGGTGGGTTTTCAAGAAAGCTCTGTTTCAAGAAAGACTGTGTTGCCGCCAGTAAATTCCAGGGACCAATTAGTCCATGCATCAATGCCACAGCCATAATCCTTTCGCCAGGACAAACCAACTCGTGAGTAATGATAGGAGTCATCAGCTGATTAAAGTCGACGTCAGGAGAAACCGGTCCGCAGAGACACAAATCAATGGCCCAATCGAAATCACAAGTCAGGCAGTGAAATACAGGCTGGACAGAGGTGAAGTAGGAGAATCGAAAAGATAATCCATATGCCGTGCTTAATATCGCCAACGGCATTGTGCCATAATATTCTAGCATGCGATTGAGGAACAGTGTCAGCAGCTGCAGGGCGGGAGCTTGCACAGGAGGGACATCCATATTTAAAAATGTAAAAAAGCACAAGAGCGTCCGCTGGTAATGCAAGTAAAAATGGGAATCCACGAAGCAGAGTGGAAAAAATAGAATGAAAGAAAGCAGGGATGACTCCAAAGATTTTCTCAAATGAAGTCACGAGACCACTGGTAACAACTTTAAAAAAGTGCGCCAGGGCCTTTGTGGAGGACGCGTTAAAGATAGTCCGAACCATCTTGCTGAAATGGAAAGGCAAATCTGTATTGAAAAGGGTCTGCACCTCTGTACGGGTGTTCGCTATGTGAAGCACGAAAGTTTCACGGGCCGAACTCAAGGCCACCTCTCTCTGAGACAAAAGAGCTCTTATTCTTGCCATGCCGTTGAAATGTGCTCCCAAGGTTGGTATTTGTGGCGAGATTGAAAACTCCCTATGTTCATGTGTGGGAGGAAATAGAACATTTCTGCAGCAAATAACCCGTTCACTTACTGTTACGATAAAAGGAATACTTTTAATTAACCCAGAACAATCTTCATTATTGAGCATCAAATAACTACCATTTTCCAACAACTTGAACGTGGGGATGATAGCAGGAACTGGCGTGCCTTGCAACACGCAAGCCATATTTGGTCGGTGTTTGTTGCATGAACCGTGTAACTGTATGTGCCTACACATTAGTGAATGATCTGGCGTCTCAGTGCATTCCTCTCCATTCAGATAAACTTCTTGATCATCTTTGAAACATCTGTATGTGTATGGAAGCGACCAGACCTCATGAAGAAAAGCACTACCTAAAGGTTCATAACAACCTATTGGTATATATTTCATACAATTTGAAAACTTATATAAAGCAAAAGGCAGCGTTATTAAACCGTGGATAAGGCACGTTGCCAAAAAACCCGCAATCCTCTGCTGATGATGTCACTGAGCATGTCATGAATGATGTAATATGTGACATCATCAGCAGTGGATTACGGGTAATAGTATCTCTAGTTTACTCCCCTATAGCTGTCTTTCTTTTAACATAAGTGTCTGTTTCCTTCCCTTATACTTACTGTTCTTTTTTTTTTAAAAAATTTTTGGTTCACTTCCGGTTCGCGTACCGGCGAGCGAACTGGGAAGCGAACTACGAGAAATAGAGGTTGGCACAGTTCCAAATATTGTACCAATTTTTTAATAACGGGGAGGTAGTTCTGAAAAGAACTTTTTTTTTTATTGTTTTTGTTGTTTTATATTTTTTTTATTATTTTTCTGAACATTTTTTTACTTTTTTTGAATTTTTCTGAACAGTTTTATATTTTTTGGGGTTTTTCTTGGAGGGGGCAATGAAAATGATTCATTGTAAAGGGCTCAACAGGAGCAACAAAATAAAAAAAAAGTATTTATTATTTGGGGCGTTTCGTACAAACTTGCATATGATTGTCAATAGCTCTGTTGATCAGAGTGATGCTACTTTCTCTGTAGCAAATGAATCCATTGCAATGTACGCAGACTTGTTTTACTTCACCAAATCTCATTTGTATATTTGGCACCATCTCCCTGCCCTCTGGTCCCGTTACTTCCGGTACAACAGATCTTCTGGCCATAATAGGGAGATTATCTAGGTCGTTCCGAAACTGTGCAGCACTGTAGTTGTTAGGATGCCACCTAGTCATATGGCGATGCATTGTGTAGTTTCCGAAACTGTATTTTTTGTCGGTCCCTCTGGACAGTCTATCTTGACATATAAGGCAAGTTACGTATCTTGCATTTACTTTTTTCTGACCTTTGGGAATTTAAAAAAATTGCCAAATGAAGTTTTCTTTCCGGTGAGACGTCCTGGGCTCCTCAGGCAAAAACTGCCTCTCTTCGTGCTCGTCGTCCTGTTCCTCTTCTTCCTCTTCTTGTTGAATTATAACTTGAGCAGGTGGTCCACTCTTCCTTGGATGTGGTGGAGGTGGTGGGGAAGCACCAGCTGAAGCTACTAAAGAAGCCATTGCTCACTGGTAACAAAGGGTCTTTCTCTCACAATGATGAAAGTCAGAGTGAGGAAAGAAGGAGGGATTTTCATCATTTGGGAAAAACAAGAGTTCTCAACCAATGAAAAGTGTTCATTTTAGATTATATGACCTAGTCTTACATCATTAGGAAACCAAAAGTGAAATGAACCAATGAAAAGTGTTATTACCAAGTCACATGACCTGCTGTGTTTACGTTAAGCGCTTTGCAGGGCCTCCCGGTTTGCTTCCAGAAACCTGCGCTTTGCGACTCGCTTCGCGTACCAGTTCGCTAACGTAGCACGTCATATGACGTATCACGCGACAACGTGAAACGTCATGCGGACGGGAGGCGTCACGATGTTGTTTTCTAACGCGGCAGTTGCGGTAAAGAAAGGTTTACCGGCTCGCGGTCTATTTCGCGGCATCAAGGTCAGCTAACGGGAAGCTTCCCGATTCGCGAAGCGGGAACGAAGAAAAAAAAATATTTAAAAAAAAAATTATTCATAAACATATAAAATATATTTTTGGATTTAAAGAAGAATACATTTTACAGCTACAGATATTAGCTGTTAAAAAACCAATGAAATTCACTGAAAAAACCATAGGTTATAGACCATATATAGTTAGGAATTAGCATTTACAAAACCTTGAAAATTCACTGAAAAAACCATAGGTTATAGACCATATATAGTTAGGAATTAGCATTTAAAAAACCTTATTTTACTCACACAAAACCATTGAAATTCCATATATAGTTAGTTGCACTAACTATATATCGCGCACCCGCAATCCACTGCTGATGATGTCACATATTACATCATTCATGACATGGTCAGTGACATCACTGATGACATCACTGATGACATCTCAAATGACATCACTGATGACATCACTGATGACATCACTGATGACAACATCCAGTGACTGTATGTTTCTGTAAAGTTAAAATGTGTCTTACATATTGAAGAATGAGTGGAAGTATAAGTGTCTGGACAAAGGATTTAGTAGGTGCATGACTGAATGTATGAGTGAGTGATTAAATGTGTCTCACTGAGTGCATGGGTTAGTGACTAAACTGTCTTAATTTGTGCATCATTATGTCTGTTGTTCTGTAAACTGCTGCATGTGTTGATCAGTAGCTATATGATTAACTATATGGGTTACTGATTGATTGTCCAAGTATTTGTATGGGAGACTGAGTGTGTGTGTGGCTGGCTGGGAGGTGTGTGACTCTGTGCAGATCAATGTGTACTTGTATCAATGATTGTATAAGAAGGTAAGTATGTGTTAGTATATGTTTGAAAATGTAAGGTGCTCTATGTTTAACTGTATAGACAAGAAAATGGAAGTGTCATTGATTCTTTACAGGACTGACTAGGTGTGTGAGTAACTCCATGGATGAGTGGCAGACTGTGAGTGTCTGTATAGGTGTATGAGTGCATATGATAGTGTTGTAAAGATGAGTGATTGTATGTATGAATGATTGTATGGGTGAATGAGTGAATGTGTGTGTAGACATAGGAATCAGTGAGTGCGTATGTAGTAACTAGTATTGGTGTGTCAATGGTTTCAAAAATTATACTCTGTATTTAACACTGGGTGAAACAGAGGTTATATTAAAATGTGAGGAGATGCATTGTATTGTCACATGAATGATATCATCAGTGATGTGGTCATTGATGTCAAATGAGATGTCATCAGTGATGTCATCAGTGATGTCATTTGAGATGTCATCAGTGATGTCATCAGTGATGTCACTGACCATGTCATGAATGATGTAATATGTGACATCATCAGCAGTGGATTGCGGGTGCGCGATATATAGTTAGTGCAACTAACTATATATGGAATTTCAATGGTTTTGTGTGAGTAAAATAAGGTTTTTTAAATGCTAATTCCTAACTATATATGGTCTATAACCTATGGTTTTTTCAGTGAATTTTCAAGGTTTTGTAAATGCTAATTCCTAACTATATATGGTCTATAACCTATGGTTTTTTCAGTGAATATATATATATATGTTTGGTGCAGTTCTGCAATCACTGTTCAAGCAGCCTCCCCACCAACCAACTGCCGGTAGTAAGGCCATAAAACAAGCTGACCCGAGTTAACACTCTACAAGCGACCGAGCACTCTACTGAACACAAAAGCTGGATCCGCATTCTCGTGTGAAGCAGATCAGTGATTGCAATGGAACAGACTAATGCTGCATATATAGATGAGATAAAACCTAAGAAGCATTGCAAAGTCATCACGAAAAGTGGCGTTTTTTATGCCGCTTTGGAACGTGAGCCTATGCACCTCTTCTCCTCAGCACTGACGCTTGCTCTAACTTTGGAACAAATAAAACAATATCCAGTCTCTACAAATCTCATCCTGCCAGGGCTTTAAGTGGGCCGGGTCCTGCAGGGGCTCAGCATCGGCAGTTCTAAAATGCAGGTGCCGAGATGGGTCTCTGTCCGGCTCTCCATTTTTGCCTTGACCTTCAAGCTAAAACAATAAATCTTAACTCTGCAGCAGTGCCACCCTTCACTGCCTTTGAGGCACCTTCAAAGAAACTCGTTTTAGTTCTTTCACAGTGACTCTTCATTTCAAGACAGAAGCATTTTCAATATTCTATACTACGTAGCCATAGTTGTTACTTAAAAATCTTACACAACTAGCAACCACTGGCAAAGCCAATAGACCTGGTTTGTTTATGGCGTGCCTTAAGAACCAGAATAGACTTATTAATTGAAAACAATAAAAATATCAACGTGTTTAAGCTCATCGTATCCCATACAGTGCAGCCTGGGAATAAAATTGATTATATTTTACAGCATTTTTGTGTATTTTTAATTCATATCAGATTGCAAACACTTTGCTCCTGTGCTCTTTTAAAATTAGGCTGGGGCTGGAACAGGCTGTCGTGAATATGTGCCAAAGTTTTTCAAAAAACATGTGTCTGTGCCAAACACAAGCAAACACCTGCACAAATTAAGCACTGGCCACAGACAACTCTGCAGCATCTCTGAATGCAAACATATTACCACCCTCAATCTCTCTTCACACGTGTTTCTGCCCACAACATATCTCTCAACCTTTTATGGTTTCGCTCCTCTTATATTATGCAATTTGTTGGAACCTGGTATGACAGGTCACCTAGGGTAGCCTGGCCTAGGGTAAGACAATATTAACAGAGGCAGATGTGTAAAGGTTGCAAGCCACCCAGCAGTAACATCACGTACTTGCTGGGGCTGAAGCTGGCTGTGGAGAGGAGCCAACCTTAGGAGGAGCGGAAGCGGAGTGAAACCGAGCAGGTCTACCCCCGAGCCAGCGCCTGGTGAGCAGTGCAAGATCGGCGCTGTGGTAGCTGGTAGTGTGGGGAGAGGAGTGGGTTGTCAGGGCTTCTGGTGGCTGCGTAGTTCTCCCTGATTCCGCCGTGAGCGGGACCCCTGGGGCTTCGTTAGCGCTGTTGTGGCAGCGCCGCTGACTGAAGGAGAAAAGGGGGCTGGTTGAGCAGTATCCGGCGCCACTGCGCATACTCTAGGCTGATCCAGTTGTCCTTGGCAGGAGGGGCCTAGGACCGAGCAGGCCCGCTGTGGAGCCACTGCCAGCGTCAGGCGGGCAGAGCAGACTCTGTGGCCGGTCCGCTTTCTTCCCGCGCATGCGCGATAGCGCCTTCGCGGAGAATACATCGTCAGCAGCTTGAGAGGAGATCCTAGGGGAGCGGCTCCGTTGAGCAACTGATATCCCGCCAGCGCCGTGAGTCACATCAAGGAGGGCCCCTGCTTCCCTGAGGAGAGAGAGGGAGCGGGGAGGCCCGGCTTTCGGCGGGGAGCGTACTTCAAGTGAAGGGGTGCGACTGGTGGCCAGATATTCGAGTTTTCACCATCAAGTAAGCTGGGAAGCCTGAGGGGAGGCAGAGGAGGACTGGGCTGTACTTCAATCTGACTGGCCTCATAAACAGGGAATGGTGCAGCGCTGGTTGGTTTCCACCTACGGCAGGGGATAGAGGAACTGCTAGGTAGCAGTGCCCTGATAAGCCAATTAAAACAGTCTAAATTCCTCCTGTACTCTAGAGGGCTTGAAGGTGGCAGAGGCCTAAGCCAGTTAATTTGTATACTCTTTCACAGCTCCTGGTGCCTGAAACCAATGTCCGCTTGAACTAAAAAAAAGGTGGGGTTGCTTAAGAAATTGATATCCTGTGCCGGAAAAAGCCAATCTGATTCCTGGAGATAGATTGTCTGTGAAAAGATTGTAATTAACTGACAAGGGCTTAATTTCTGAAGAGGATTTGAAAAGAGTTAATTGAAATACAGTAATATTGCACATGATCTGTTGAAATATGTAGATGTCTACCTGCTATATGTGACAAAGTGATGAGGTTAAGAGAACTTAAATGTATTTGACTGTGAAAGTTTGAAGAACAAAGAAACTAAAAGAACTTTTATAAAACAGCTCGTATTTTTACACAAAGATTGGTGTAGCGTCATTTTTGAGTGGAATTGCTTGATGTTACTGCTGGGTGGCTTGCAACCTTTACACATGTGCCTCTGTTAATATTGTCTTACCCTAGGCCAGGCTACCCTAGGTGACCTGTCATACCAGGTTCCAACAAGTTGGTGGCAGCGGTGGGATATCAGTTGCTCAACGGAGCCGCTCCCCTAGGATCCCCTCTCAAGCTGCTGACGATGTATTCTCCGCGAAGGCGCTATCGCGCATGCGCGGGAAGAAAGCGGACCGGCCACAGAGTCTGCTCTGCCCGCCTGACGCTGGCAGTGGCTCCACAGCGGGCCTGCTCGGTCCAAGGCCCCTCCTGCCAAGGACAACTGGATCAGCCTAGAGTATGCACAGTGGCGCCGGATACTGCTCAACCAGCCCCCTTTTCTCCTTCAGTCAGCGGCGCTGCCACAACAGCGCTAACGAAGGCCCAGGGGTCCCGCTCACGGCGGAATCAGGGAGAACTACGCAGCCACCAGAAGCCCTGACAACCCACTCCTCTCCCCACACTACCAGCTACCACAGCGCCGATCTTGCACTGCTCACCAGGCGCTGGCTCGGGGGTAGACCTGCTCGGTTTCACTCCGCTTCCGCTCCTCCTAAGGTTGGCTCCTCTCCACAGCCAGCTTCAGCCCCAGCAAGTACGTGATGTTACTGCTGGGTGGCTTGCAACCTTTACACATGTGCCTCTGTTAATATTGTCTTACCCTAGGCCAGGCTACCCTAGGTGACCTGTCATACCAGGTTCCAACAAGTTGGTGTCTAGCGGTGGGATCCTGACTGTGGTTGCAGCTACTCAGTAGTAATTGAACGTAATACACTAGCCTACACCAGGAGTTTTCTCCTAGCGGCCCTCCTAATTTGTCCTTTTGTTTTTCCAAATTTGTTCCTGGTGGTGGGGTGGAGGTGGCTTTAGGTTGCCCTTGCAACTCTAATTTCCTGGTGTGTATAACTTGGTATTTCCTGTTGTAAAATGGAGTTTGCACTAGAAAACCTAGATACCTATTCTGTGGCTCAGCTGAAAGATTTCTGCCAGAAAATGGGGGTATTTTTTAAGCATGGTGCCAAGAAGGGGGAACTCCAGACCTGTCTCAGGGCTTGGGTGGAGGCACACAAAGAAGGGAAGGAGGAGGATGAAGGGGCAGACCGGGACACGGTTGTGGAGATAGATGGATTATTCCACTCTGAGGGGGAAAACCTACTCCCAGGACCAGTGTCCTACTCCAGGAAGGGCAGTAGCGCCTCTGGGGGAAGCTTAACTGAAGCAGAGCTCTCTGACAGGAGGGAAAAGAGGCAATTAAAATGGGAGTTGGCTAAGCTGGAGCAGGAGAAGGAAGAGAAGAGGATGGTTCATGAGTTCAGGTTGAAAGAGTTGGAACTCCAGGCCCTGCAACGGGGGCCCTCTCCTGTAATAAATGGTGGCAGCGAATCCAAAGAAACAGCCAGGGAGTCCAGACCCTATTTGCCAAAAGACCTTATTGCTAGCTTTAGTCAGGGGGATGACATAGCCAAGTGGTTGGCTGCCTATGAGGTCTCCTTAAGAGCCCATGGGGTGCAGGAGAAGCACTGGGGGGGTGGTTTGTATAAGTACATGCCTCCTACTGGTCGGGACACCTTGCTGGCCCTGGAACCAGGGGAGCATTAACCAACTACCCTACCATGAAGCTAGCATTAGTAAGGAAGTTTGGGCTTACCCCAGAAAGGTATCGCCAGAAGTTCAGGGGGAGCCACAAGTTAAGCACCCAGAACTGGGTGGACTTCCTTGATTACGCACGTAAGGCATTGGAGGGCTGGGTCAAGGGCAGTGAGGTAAAGGATTATGAGGGGTTGTATGATCTATTTTTGAAAGAGCACCTCCTCGAGAAATGTTTTCCCGAGCTGCGCCAACACCTGGTGGACAGCAAGCTGACCAATCCCCGGAAGCTTGCAGAGGAGGCGGACATCTGGGCAAGTACCCGGGTGTCCTCAAAGGGGACTGGAGGGGATTACCAAAAGGCCGGACAGGGCGCCCCCCGGAAGAAGGAGGGGGGAGATAAAAAGAGGGAGTTCACTAAAGGTCCCCAAAATAATTTCCAAGGGAAGGGAACAGGTTTCACCCATAGGGCAAACCCGCCCAGAAACCCTAATCCTGGCCAAAGCCAGCAGCCAAGGGTTCTCCACTGCTTTGAGTGTGGTGGTGTTGGACATTATAAGGGAGATGTCAGATGCCCAAAGAGACCACCCCCTCCCACCGGAGGAAAACCACCGGGAGTAGCTAGTGTAGCGCTCGGGGAGGAGTTGCCCTTAGATAAGGGGGTGAGTGGGCGGGTGTCACCTTAGTGTCCCTGGGAGAATGGGAGATGGTCCCAAAGATCCAGGTGCCCCCAAATACTGTTAAGTATGGGCAATGGTTCACCATCAATGGCCAGAGAGGGGAGGCTCTGAGAGATACAGGAGCCAGTATGACTATGGTGAGAAGTCAACTGGTATCTCCAGAGCAGGTGGTTCCCCATGTACTCCACCCGCCGCGATGGCTGACGGCAGAATGGGCCACTATCCAGTGGCTGAGGTTCCCTTTGAGTGGGAAGGGGTTGCAGGTTCACTTCGAGTTGCCGTAAGCCCTGCCGTGCCAGTTGATTGTCTGCTGGGGAATGACATGGAGCACAACACTTGGAGAGAAGTGGAATACCGGACGCACTCTGCGATGCTGGGTACACCTGACTGGGCCTGTGTGAGCACACGGTCTGTGGCTGCCCGGAGAGGGAGTTCGCCTGGGTTGGAGCCTGGAACAATGGCCCAACCCGCTGCCAAAAAGGGACAGATCCGAAGACAGGAAGAGCCTGCTTCGGCTTCCGCACCCCATGTGACGGATCGGCCACCTGCAGTGGTGGACCAGGAGTCTGTGGAGGGGGAAGTAGACTCTCTGGAGGATTTACCCATCCCTGCTGAGTGGCATGTGGAGGGAGGACCTACCAGAGAGGAATTCTGTAAGGGGCAGAGGGAGTGCCCTACCCTTGAGGGACTGAGGCGTCAGGCTGAAGCCCAGGCAGCAGGTGATGTTACGGGATACTACCATATTTACTGGGAGGATGGACTCCTCTACAGTGAACCCAAGGTACCCTTACCTGGCTCATCAAGGGCCTTGGTAGTCCCGCAACAATACCGAGCCTTTCTGCTGGAATTGGCTCATGCTATACCCTTGGCAGGACACTTAGGTCAGGACAAGACCTTTGCTCGGCTTGTCCTCCACTTTTATTGGCCTCAAATGAAAGTGGCGTCCAACACTTACTGTCGGACATGTGTATCCTGCCAGGCCAGTGGGAAAACAGGGGTGAAGCTGAAAGCTCCCCTGGAACCACTTCCAGTCGTTAGCACCCCCTTTGAAAGGGTGGGCATCGACATTGTAGGGCCATTGGATCCACCAACAACAGCTGGTCATAGGTTTATCCTGGTTCTGGTGGATCATGCCACACGGCATCCAGAGGCCATTCCTCTGAGGACTGTCACTGCACCTGTGGTGGCTAGGGCCCTGATGGGGATCTTTACCCGAGTGGGATTCCCCAAGGAAGTTGTGTCCGACAGGGGGACCAACTTTATGTCAGCTTACATGCGGGCGATGTGGAAGGAGTGTGGAGTGACTTACCGGTTCACCACTCCTTATCACCCCCAGTGCAATGGACTGGTAGAGAGGTTCAATAAGACCCTGAAGGGCATGATAAGAAGTCTGCCTGAGAGCCTACGGAGGAAATGGGACGTCCTCCTGCCCTGTTTGCTATTCTCCTACCGAGAAGTGCCGCAGAAGGGAGTGGGCTTCAGCCCTTTTGAACTGTTGTACGGGCACCCTGTGCGTGGACCTCTTAGCCTGGTGAAGGATGGATGGGAAAAGTCTCCCAGAAAGCCTCCTCAGGATGTGGTGAGCTACATGCTGGCCTTCCGGAGCCAAATGGCAAAGTTGTGGAAGCAAGCTTCTGACAACTTGGAGGCCAGCCAGGCAGTAATGAAGGAATGGTACGCCCACAATGCTCACCCGGTGGAGTTGGAGCCTGGCCAGAAAGTGTGGGTGATGGAACCTGGAGAGCTAAGTGCCCTTCAAGATCGTTGGACAGGCCCATTTGAGGTGTTGGAAAAGAAGGGTAAGGCCACTTACTTGGTGGATCTTAAGACCCCTTGACAGCCCCTACGGGTGCTGCATGCCAATCGCCTCAAACCCCACTATGAGAGGCCAGAGGTCATCCTGATGATGGTGACTGTTGGTGCCGAGGAAGCAGAAAGCGAGCCTCTCCCTGATCTCTTCTCGTCTCAAGAGAAGGATGGGTCGGTGGAGGGAGTGATTCTCTCCCCATCCCTAACTCCTGAGCAGCGAGAGGATTGCCGCCAGGTATTGGAGCAGTACTCTTCGTTGTTCTCCCTTGTCCCGGGAAGAACCCACCTGTGTACCCATGATGTGGACACAGGAGACAGCCCACCAGTGAAGTCAAAGGCCTACCGGCTGTCAGACAAGGTGAAGGCTAGCATCCATGGAGAGGTTGCCAAGATGCTAGAGCTAGGAGTGATAGAACCTTCCAACAGCCCTTGGTCCAGTCCGGTGGTGCTAGTGCCAAAAGCCGCTCCACCAGGCACCACACCAGAACTGAGGTTCTGTGTGGATTACCGAGGACTGAACTCAGTTACAAAGACTGATGCTCATCCGATCCCTAGGGCGGATGAATTAATTGACCGGCTAGGAGCTGCCCAATATCTAAGTACCTTTGACCTCACTTCAGGGTACTGGCAGATCTCCTTGACAGATGGAGCAAAGGAAAGGTCAGCCTTCTCCACGCCTGAGGGACACTTCCAATTTTGTGGGATGCCCTTTGGGCTCAAAAATGCCCCTGCCACTTTTCAGCGACTGGTGAATCAGGTCCTCTCTGGAATGGAGAGTTTCTCTGCTGCTTACCTGGATGACATTGCTGTCTTCAGTAGCAGTTGGGAGGACCATTTGCAACATTTGCAAGCAGTTCTCCAGGCCCTGAAACAAGCTGGATTGACAATCAAGGCCAGCAAATGCCAGATTGGGCAGGGGTCGGTTGTGTACCTTGGATACTTGGTGGGTAGGGGGACAGTGCAACCCCTGCAGGCAAAGATTGAGGCAATCATGGCCTGGGAACCCCCCAAGACACAGACTGAGGTCCGAGCTTTCCTGGGCCTCACAGGCTACTACCGTCGCTTTGTGAAGGGGTATGGCACAATTGTAGCGCCCCTCACAGAGCTCACCTCAAAGAAACAACCTAGACGGGTAGTTTGGACAAAAGCTTGTCAGCAAGCTTTTGAGAAACTGAAGCAGGCAATGTGTGCAGCACCGGTCCTGAGGGCCCCAGACTTCTCCAAGGAGTTCATTGTCCAGACAGATGCATCAGAACATGGCATTGGGGCAGTGTTATCGCAACTAAATGAAGAGGGCCTGGATCAGCCTGTGGTCTTCCTATCCAGGAGACTGCTTCCCCGGGAACAGAAGTGGAGTGCAATTGAGAGGGAAGCTTTTGCGGTGGTGTGGGCTCTGAAGAAGCTGCGGCCAAACCTGTTTGGCTCGCACTTCCTGGTTCAGACTGACCACCGACCCCTTCGTTGGCTAATGCAGATGAAGGGGGAGAATCCCAAGCTGTTGAGGTGGTCCATCTCCCTACAGGGAATGGACTTCCGGGTGGAACATCGGCCTGGAGTGGACCACGCCAATGCAGACGGACTCTCTAGGTATTTCCGCCTTAGTGATGAGGACTCCCAAGGGGTTGGGTAGTTCTCCCCACTTTCAGCTGGGGGGAACGCGTGTTAGACCTGTCTGATTTTTTTGCGTAGTCCCTCCAATTTATTATTTATTTTGTCCCCTTTTTGCCCCTCTTGCCTTTATTAATTTTTGTGTCCACTAGCTTTTTCAAGGTGTTGGTCTAGGGGATAGGTGCTTTTTCACCCTCATAATTTTTCACCTCAGGCCTAGAGGCCTTTCCTGATAGGAATTCACTAGGAGTCACAAAATGGTGGCTACCAACTGACATAACTGTCACACCCAGAACCTGTCCCATAGGATAGAGCAGGGCATTCCAGAACCTTCTGGTCCCTTCTGGACCTCTGAGGGTCAGCCTATATAAGGCGGAATGCTGGTCAGCCATTTTGTCTCACTGGAGAGAGTCAGCTGGAGGACAGGCTGTAGCTGAAGGTGGGGGTAGGATAGTCAGAGGGTTGACCTATTGATTCACCACCCTTCCTCCTTTGGGTTACCTGACCTGTCCCTGCTGATTTGGATGGCTGGAGACCCTGGGCGCCTGACCAACCCCTAGTCTAGAAATACAGGGGTGTGAAGAGGAGAAGGAGACTGCAGTGCTGCGGAGCGCAGTCCTCTGCCCAGTAGAGAGACTTTTATTGAGCAGTGCTTAGTAGAAGAAGGGTTAATCTTTGTGGCCCCCCCCCTCGTGCAGTGGACAATTGAATCCTGCCCCTGGTTGCCGTGACTTTCCCCCAGTAACAGAATCCCCCAGAGTTTCATCACGTACTTGCTGGGGCTGAAGCTGGCTGTGGAGAGGAGCCAACCTTAGGAGGAGCGGAAGCGGAGTGAAACCGAGCAGGTCTACACCCGAGCCAGCGCCTGGTGAGCAGTGCAAGATCGGCGCTGTGGTAGCTGGTAGTGTGGGGAGAGGAGTGGGTTGTCAGGGCTTCTGGTGGCTGCGTAGTTCTCCCTGATTCCGCCGTGAGCGGGACCCCTGGGGCTTCGTTAGCGCTGTTGTGGCAGCGCCGCTGACTGAAGGAGAAAAGGGGGCTGGTTGAGCAGTATCCGGCGCCACTGCGCATACTCTAGGCTGATCCAGTTGTCCTTGGCAGGAGGGGCCTAGGACCGAGCAGGCCCGCTGTGGAGCCACTGCCATCGTCAGGCGGGCAGAGCAGACTCTGTGGCCGGTCCGCTTTCTTCCCGCGCATGCGCGATAGCGCCTTCGCGGAGAATACATCGTCAGCAGCTTGAGAGGAGATCCTAGGGGAGCGGCTCCGTTGAGCAACTGATATCCCGCCAGCGCCGTGAGTCACATCAAGGAGGGCCCCTGCTTCCCTGAGGAGAGAGAGGGAGCGGGGAGGCCCGGCTTTCGGCGGGGAGCGTACTTCAAGTGAAGGGGTGCGACTGGTGGCCAGATATTCGAGTTTTCACCATCAAGTAAGCTGGGAAGCCTGAGGGGAGGCAGAGGAGGACTGGGCTGTACTTCAATCTGACTGGCCTCATAAACAGGGAATGGTGCAGCGCTGGTTGGTTTCCACCTACGGCAGGGGATAGAGGAACTGCTAGGTAGCAGTGCCCTGATAAGCCAATTAAAACAGTCTAAATTCCTCCTGTACTCTAGAGGGCTTGAAGGTGGCAGAGGCCTAAGCCAGTTAATTTGTATACTCTTTCACAGCTCCTGGTGCCTGAAACCAATGTCCGCTTGAACTAAAAAAAAGGTGGGGTTGCTTAAGAAATTGATATCCTGTGCCGGAAAAAGCCAATCTGATTCCTGGAGATAGATTGTCTGTGAAAAGATTGTAATTAACTGACAAGGGCTTAATTTCTGAAGAGGATTTGAAAAGAGTTAATTGAAATACAGTAATATTGCACATGATCTGTTGAAATATGTAGATGTCTACCTGCTATATGTGACAAAGTGATGAGGTTAAGATAACTTAAATGTATTTGACTGTGAAAGTTTGAAGAACAAAGAAACTAAAAGAACTTTTATAAAACAGCTCGTATTTTTACACAAAGATTGGTGTTGCGTCATTTTTGAGTGGAATTGCTTGATGTTACTGCTGGGTGGCTTGCAACCTTTACACATGTGCCTCTGTTAATATTGTCTTACCCTAGGCCAGGCTACCCTAGGTGACCTGTCATACCAGGTTCCAACACAATGGTTCTACTAATTCATTCACTTGTGCCTTGAAGGATCATCTGGAGGGCCAAGGCATGACATTATCAAAGTGTTGTACATGTTAAGCTACATATTTTTACGATGTAAATATGTATATAGTGTGTGTATGCATGCAAAAATGTAGATTTATACAGTGCAAACTTAACCACAAAACAATAGGCCGCTGTAATCATACAGAGGAGACATATTCATGTGATTACACTTATTTTTGTATGTTTAAAGCAATGAGTGAACCTACAAACACAAGCATACTGTGTGAATATTAAAAAAAAATACTGATATAGGCTAACATTATAAGTGCATGTACATTGGCATGCTGAAACACAAATAAAGGCATGCTTATGCTGTTTAAAGGAGGTCGTCTATCTTACCGCCCCAGGTACATCTTGGAAGGTGTTATAATAAAGGGGTGCTCCTTACACAGTTATGTGCAGTGGGGAGATGCGTTCCTGTCTCGCTGCTCACCAAACGCTGCCCCCTAGCAGCCAGTTATCAGCAGTTTCACTTCCACTTTGCCACCAATGAAGACATTTTATCAATGGACATCGAGTCCTGTCAAAGTCACTGTATAATGTCAAACTATGGCTAAAACGAACAAGCATTAGCATAGCCAATAGGTCTTGCCTTTGAGACCTTATAACTGTTTTGCCATGCAACACTTGATGTTGTTGCACCAAGGATATTGTGCTGCATAAATAAATACTTATCAGGTCCCAAAAGCGAGACCTATTGGCTATGCCAATGCTTGTTGTTTGTTCTCCCCACTTATATCCATATCTCTTTCTCATGCTCTACTCGCCTTTCATCACTCTCTCAGCATTTAACCGTCTCTCGCTGATTCTAATCATCTTACGCCCATCTCTCCCTTGCCCCTGCACCAGCCTTCACTTGTTGGTTCTGCCCTCGTACATCCACTTCTCCCATTTACCTTTAATGCTTTCCTCAGCCTTTTATGTTCTCGCACTGGTTCAATCTCTTATACAACTGCCATCCACTTCCCACTCTGCACTCACCTATTAATTTCTCTTGCTGGCCATGCCGCTCCTATTTTCCCCTCTACTCTACTCATTTCTCATATCTCTTACCATATCTCTAGCCTCTCACCTTCTCTTGGTGGTTCAGATCCTAGTGTGGCCAATTTTCCATTAATAATTTTCCGGACACTTTGTGAATAAAGAGACACTTTGTGCGCTCAAGGACATAAAAGTACTTTTATTGCGAAACAGGAGACGATGATTAGCATAGAGCTTACAGCTTTTGGGGTTTCATTTTAAATTCTCCTTCTGAGGCCAACTAAGAAGAACTAATGTGGCAGGAGACTGAGCTCATTTAGTGTGATTGCTATATCATGCTGTATTTAAGTTCTAATCCCTTTACCACCTCCTAGAGTAAGCCTCTACTGCAAACAGTTGCCACTTTTGAAAGAAGTGAAAATGAAGAGCTCTTGTATCCAAACAAAATGAAATAGTCTGAAATTGTGGTACATCAAAGGAAAATCTCAGTCTCTTCCACCTATACTGGCCAGTAATCACCTGCTGACACAGGATTCAAGGAAAAGGTAGTGAGTACTATAGCATGACAGTCCGTCTAACAGGGTGGTCAAGTAACTGGGGTGGGCAGACAACAAAAGTAGATGTCTAAAGGGAATGTTTTTGCCATGAAACTAGGATTCTTGATATCTAATCTCAGCCTTAACACTTCACATACATTTTCTGGAAATAAACACTGTATTCTCAAGTTGGGCAAGTTGCAGGACTTAAACACAGTGGCATTTCCCTGGGGAGGTCAGCTTCCTGATTTTGCCATCAGAATCACTGCCTTCTCACTTGTGGATTAGTGGACTAGTTGAAAGCATGGAGCCAGAAAACCCTGTTTTAATCCTGGCCTCCTAATTGGCCAAATAGTGAGCTCTTGAGCTATCACTTTTACAATATATTCACCTGCCTGCTCTCTGTTTGGCACGATTTGGAGTATTTAAAATCAATAAAAAAGCTGCCTGTAAGCGTGTCATTAAAATAACAGACTGAATATTTTCCGAGGGAATGGAAAAGTACCCAGTACTATAGTATACTCACCAAATTACAATTTGATGTTAAATATATAGCCTTTGCAGCAAGGATCAGTTTGGTGCAATCTCATGTTTTTCTAGGTAAACAACCTTTACAACGCAACTTTTACATCGCAGAGCCTTTACAACGCAACCATTACAATGCAAACTATTACAACGCATTGCTCTGGGAGGCGCTCTAGGATAGGGAATAGGTTAATTTACTATCCAATAACCTTCCCTAGTGTCCACGGGGACTGGAGTTGGAATAGTAAATTAAACTATTCACTATCCAGCACCCCAAAGCACTATGCGTTGTAATGAAATGCGTTGTAATACTTGCGTTGTAAAGGCATGCGATGTAAAGGCATGCGTTGTAATGTCATACATCCGTTTTTCTACTTTAACAAACTGATTGATCAGGGACAAATCATACTCTCCCTGTATTTCTATCCACTGATATGACAATAATTAAGCACATTGAAAAAGCCTTATCTGCCCCTAGTACTCTCACCTCACCTCTTCCACTCTACCCCCAGCCTCTTGCCTTCTCTTTCTGGTACTGCGCCTTTTCATCCATCACTCCCCTCTGTTCTTTACTCATGTCTCATAAAGACCCCCAGCCTTTAAGCTTCTATTGCTGGTTGTACCTCCCTTTATCCAACCTTTTCTCTCTGCCATTGTCTCTTACACTTTATTACTGGTTTTCCCTCATGGATTGGCCAAATGGTTTCCACCTGGCCAGTATTTTCTTGTGCTGTGATGCAATATTTGTATTGATGGAGTGCGCTAACACACCTAGTGACATGGCCAATGTTTTTAAGAAAGTCTTGTATAAAAGAAAGCGTGGAAAATTAGTGAAAGCTGATATTTTTTCCTATTTGAGCAATAACGTTAAAACAGTAAATACTAGCAATATTCACTATAGTATTATCAAGTGACCCCTCGTGCTCTCTCTCTCTCAATCAATCAGGGAATTGTAAGTGCGCTACTCACCTGTGAGGGTCCCAAGGCACTGAGGGGTGGATGGGGGGTGAGGGGGGGGGGGTTTACAAATCTGTTTAGCCAAAGAGTGAGGTCTTGAGTGTCTTCCTGAAGGTGTTCATGGAGGGGCTACATCTGATGTCTGCCGGTAGCTCGTTCCAGGTCTTGCTTGCAATGTGAGGGAAGGATCTTCCGGCTGTTCTGGCTCTGTGGATGCGCGGGGTTTCAGCCAGTGCAAGGTTTGAAGATCGGATGTTTCTTTTGGGTACGTGGAAGTTGATTCTGTCATTGAGGTATTTGGCTCCATTGTTGCGTACGCATTTGTAGGCATGAGTGAGGATTTTGAAAGTGACTCTTTTCTACACGGGAAGCCAGTGGAGACATCGTAGGTGTTGACTGATGTGTTCGTGTTGAGGGATGCCGAGTACAAGTTTGGAGGCAGTGTTCTGTATTGTCTGGAGTTTGCGGAGTAGGGACTTGTTGATGCCGGCGTAGAGTGCGCTTCCAAAGTCCAGTCTGCTGGTGATGAGTGCATGGGTGACAGTCTTGACTCTGGGGGATCCACTCAAATGTCTTGCAGAGGATGCGAAGGATGTTGAAGCAGCTGGAGGTGACGGTGTTGACCTGTCGGTTCATGGTGAGTGATGAGCCGAGTACGATGCCGAGGTTCTTGGCGTGGTCTGAGGGAGTAGGTGGGCTTCCAAGCGTGGTGGGCCACCAGGTGCTGTCCCATGCAGAAGGGGTGGTTCCGAGGATGAAGACTTCTGTCTTTTAGGCGTTGAGCTTCAGGCTGCTGTTGGTCATCCAGACTGCTAAAACTTGCATTACTTTCTGGAAGTTGAGTTTGGCAGAGGTGGGGTCTTTGGTGAGGGAGAGGATGAGCTGGGTGTCATCGGCGTAGGATACGATGTTAAGGCTGTGTTGTTGTACGATGGCTGCGAGGGAGACCATGTAGATGTTGAAGAGGGTGGGTCCCAGGGATGAATACTGTGGGACTCCGCAGGTGATTTTCATGGGATCGGAGAGGAAGGGTGGGAGTCTGATCCTTTGGCTTCTTCCAGTGAGGAATGATCGGATCCAGTCCAGGGCTGTTCCTTGTATACCTGTGTCATGTATTCTGGCAACTAGTGTGCGGTGGGAGACGGTGTCTAAGGCTGCTGCAAAGTGGCCTTGGTCCAGAAGGGTGCGGATGTCGTCTGTGGCGCCGAGTAGGGCAGTCTCTGTGCTCTGGTTGCTTCAGAATCCGAATTGGGACGGGTTGAGGATGGCATTCTTTTCAATGAATCGTGTCGGTTTCCTGTTGACTGTTTTCCCTGCAACTTTGGCTGCGAAGGGGCCAATAGTTCTTGAGGTCGGTGGGGTCAGATGTGGGCTTCTTGCACAGAGGTCTGACTTCTGTGCTCTTCCAGTCGTCTGGGAAGTTGTCTGTTTTGGAGGTGATGTTGATGGTGCGTTGTAGTTAGGGTGCGATGGCTGCCGCGGCTCTGTGGTAGATGTGAGGGGGGGCAAGGGTCGGTGGGGGCCCCGAGTGGATGCTTTTCATGGTCGAGGCAGTGTCTTTGGCCATGATCGGTGTCCAGTTGGACATAGTGGGCTGGCTGGTGTTTCTGGGGTTCGGGGGCAGTCTGTGGTGCCTGGTGGATGGTCAATGAAGTTGTCATAGAGGTTTTTGAACTTGAGGTGGAAATAGGTTCCAAGCGTGTTGCAGAGGTCTTGGGATGGGTGATGTCTGTGACTTCGCTGTGTGGGTTGGTGATTTCTTGAATGACACTGGAAAGTTCCTTGGAGTTGGTGGAGTTGGCCAGGATTTTGTTGTGGATGAAGTTCTGATCTGAGCCACTCTTGGTGGCTCAGATCTGGTTTTGGTTGTCCATCATTGTGTCCTTGTAGGTGGTGTGGTTTTCGGTTGTCTTGGTGTTTCTCCAGTTCTTCTCCAGGTGTCTGCAGGTGTGTCTGGCTTCTTGGAGAGCGGTGGTGAACCAGGCGGCTTTCCTGGGGCATTGTCTGTTGGGGTTGCGCAGCGGGCGAGCTTGTTTGCGCAGTCGGAGATCCAGGTGTGGAGTTCTCTGGCTGCGTCATTTGCGTTGGGTGCCCAGGTGTGGTTGTCTCAGGTGAGGGTGGAGTTAAGTTGCTCGTCTGTAACCTTGCTCCAGTTCCTTTGTCTCTATCTCTCTCTCCATGTATATGGATAGATAGATAGATAGATAGATAGATAGATAGATAGATAGATAGATAGATAGATAGATAGATAGATAGATAGATAGATAGATAGATAGATAGATAGATAGTTAGATAGATAGATAGATAGATAGATAGATAGATAGATAGATAGATAGATAGATAGATAGATAGATAGATAGATAGATAGATAGATAGATAGATAGATAGATAGATAGATAGATAGATAGATAGATAGATAGATAGGTAGATAGATAGATAGATAGATATTATTAAAGCTAATTAAGGCAGAATAATAAACGTAACAATAAATATAGCTGACTTTGGTTTCTTTTGTGGGTTTTTTGGGTAGAGTTTTATATAGAGCAATCTCGACCCCAAGGTATCGGAGCGCTTTACATAAGCACCAGTTGTGTTACAGATGGACACATTCATTTTGTTAGGCACAGAGAGATTAAGTGATTTGCACAGAATCACAGGATGCTGAGCATCAGCCTTATCTTAGAGGCAATATGTTAAGTATTTATGCAGCACACAAATACGTAATAAAGTAAAAATGCAACAAAAGAAAAATTCCACACCAATTTTGAAAAATAAATAACATTTTAATCAATAAAATGACACCAAAACTAATCAAATGCAATCATTCAGTAAAACCAGACATATGAATTGATATAATTATTCACTAAGTAGCCTAAAAGATCAAAGCTCCAACCGTGGGTATCTCGTTGTGCAGCCGGGGTCGGTAGGGGAGTACCTGCCGGGGCGGTGACTTGGGGAGTGGGAGGGGCAGGGTGGGGGTAGTAATCTATGGATAATGGACGTTTACAGGTAAGTAAACATATAAAAAAATCAAACGAATTTCGTTGTGTGCACTGCATTCCTAAATGTAATGCAGTGCACGCAACGAAATTCGTTTGATTTACTTATATGTTTACTTACCTGTAAACGTCCCTTATCCATAGATTACTACCCCCCCACCCTGCCCCTCCCCCTCCCCATGTCACCGCCCCGGCAGGTACTCCCCTACCAACCGCGGCTGTCATTGTGTAAGACCGGGTCAAAGTCAAATGCTAAGGCCAAAAGTGATGGAGCGCAGGTCAGATATAACGCGAGGATTGGGCCAAATCAGGGTTTTTGATCGCACACAGAATTCTTGGGTGACTTTCTCCATGCGTAACAATTGTTTCCTGCTTTGTTGCTCACTCTCGGGGCTCTTTTGGACTTTTTGTCTCTCTAGTTCCAGCTTATTCCATGCTTGTCTCTCTGTCGCTTAGCCTGGTCAGTTGGAATTTTTTCTGTTTTTCAGTTTTTCTCCTTCCTGCTGGATTATTTTCTGGTGCAGTCCCGGACTTTCTGTTTCATTCTGGCATCAGTTACTCCCTCTGAAAGCAAACAGCTGTATCTTCACACAAAGAAGTCTCTATTAGCGTCGCCCAGAAGGCAAGCTCTTGACAAGTGAATGGGTGTGGTGGTGAGATTGTGAAGGAGAACTACATCACTAGAAGGAAGGGAAATCAACCCTTAAGCTTAGTATGTAACTCAGAGAGTAAGAATACATCGCAGTGATTTAGATGAGGCAGTGTGAATCGTCATCCACAAACTGTCTTGCCTATAAATATAGATCTTATTGTTGCTTGAAAATGGACCATTTGTAGTGTGCATTTGAAGCCAATGTGATGAGAGAAGAAGACAGGGAAACATCCAGGACTAATGAGTGTGCAGTTGATGGAGATTGTCAGTGATGATCATGATATATTAGTAGTTGTTGATTCCACGTGTGAACCTCCAAAGTACTCTTGGGAGGTTAAAAAGGATGTAAGTGTTGTGGAGTCTTATAATCTAAGAAAGATGCCATGTTAATTGATATTGCCATGTGGGCTTATTCCAATTAACTGTATAGATTGACTGATTGGAATGCTTACAAAGTGTTTAGTAATCCTTTGTTGTAGTGATGTAAATAGGTATCTGTAGACCAGTATATATGTATATATGTACATAAATGATGTTTCTTTATTTTTGGTAAACTTGTATATTAATGCGTAGCGGTATTATCAGACATAGGAGATGAGAAACACTAGCCCTGTATATGAAATGACATAACTTGAATCATAAACGGTTTTTGCACTGTAAATAGAGATTTGTAAATATATTTTTTAATATATCTTTTACAGACAAACGATGGTACAGTCCTGAGGAAGACACACCTGTGTCGAAACGCGTAGACAGGAAACCATCCTTTTATTGTATTATAAATGTGTTTGATAAATGTTTGAACTTATGCATATGCTATAATGCTGAAACACTTTATCATGTATATATATTAATGTACCAAGAATTTTTTATTATTGAATTATGCTTTTAGAATAGTAATTAAAATGTACCAAATGTGCAAAAACGTTTTTTGAGCTTTTCTTGTTTCATATTTTGGGCAAAATGCCACTGTTCATGTGCTAGTGTACTTTTAAGATTTGCCTGGGTATTATATTCACACAAATTGCTTTGCCCTGACCCAGGAAATTGATCCATAATCAGGGGGTCCTTGTTTGCTTCACAGAATATTACCCACGGACGTTCCGTGTGGGACTTTAATTGCTATCTATTCTCCATATACCGCTGGTTGCAATTCGAATATCAGAGCTTGTAATTGAAATATACTGTTGTGTGTGAGACATTATTCTATAATCTGTGCATATAACAGTTCTGTTGTCATTTTCTTTTCATTCTTTTCCCTTTCTTCACTGTCCTTATTAAAAATGGCTCAGATGGAAACCTTTGGCTTCTCAGACGAAGACTTTGCGACACTAGTAGGTATACCTGTACCTCAAAACCAAAGTTTGGCCCCTATTTTTCAAAATAATAGTGACTTAGAAAAACTATCGAACTTACGCAAAAAACTAATAAGGATAGAAGCCCATGGCGAGTTCATGCTGAACTACCTAAAAGCAGGCATTATCCCACTAGGATTAAGGATTAGGAACATCCCAGGGTTATTCGTAGATGTAAAAACATTTCTCCACAAATGGAGTATGATAGCGAGCAGGTGCTCGCGAGATCTTATGATCCTGATTATTGCGACATTCAAAGACTTAGCCGTAGAAGTCAAAAAGGAGATAGAAGAACTAGAGGACAAAATAAAAAAATCCACTACACTAGAGGAGGCGGAAAAACAATTGGAAAGCTTAAAAAAGGATATTCTGTCTTTCTCTGAATATCTTTCTAAAAGAAAAAATGACAAACTTGTAAAGGACAAAAGATTTTATAAAATTGAGCGGACCTACCCTTATCTGGGGGAAACTTTTTATAAAACTGATTACCAGCAAGGAGGAGCTAACTATAATCCACCGAAAATTAACACCTTTTCTGACTCCTCTGACCCAGAATCAGATGGTGATTCCGTTTATCATGATGAGGGCCCATATAATCCGAGCAATGGACGCAGAAATCAGCGCCAACCTTTTTTAGGACACCGCGGAGCGAGACGGGGACGACAACGAGTTTGATTTCAGCCACAATCGAGAGGCCACTACCAATCCCATCAATATCCAACAGAGCCTCAACAATATCTGGAGACTCGGAACAAACAATATCAAAGGTAGTAGATACAATACCTATCTTCAACCTCTCTAAGCATGTTCTTTCAGATTCTGCTGTTTCTATTCTAACTAAAGGCTTATCATTCGTACCTCATTCAAATACCAATCTGTTTGAACTTCATCAAGATATACACTCTTTCTTCAGAAAGATCAGGTTACAGAAGTTCTTCATGAACAGAGAAAATATAGAGATGGAGGTTGATACAAATAACATCGTATCTTTACCTTCCACCTTTACCCCAACCTTAGATCAATTAGGCCCCGAGATGGCTATCTTTGAAAAGGTAGTCATCAATAAACTAACAACAGCCCTCCGATATGTTCCTAAACCGAGATATAACATCTCTAAAGAGGAACATACCGCTCTACACAATCTAAAAAATAATAAATCAGTAGTGATAAAAAGTAGTGATAAAGGAGGAGGCATTGTTCTAATTGACTCAGTTGCGTATGAAACAAATATACTTTCTATGCTCAATGATCCTACATTTTATAAAAAAGTTACAAAAAATCCAACAGAAAGAGTAACTAAATTAATTCATGAAATAACAACTCAAGCTTTGAACCATGATATAATTACAAAAAAGGAATATGAGTACCTTAATAAATCTCAGAATAGGATAGCCTGCATTTACGGCACTCCTAAAATGCACAAAAATGAGCAAAACCCCCCCTATCGTCCAATTGTATCTACGATAGGCACTCCAACTGAAGCTTTATCAAAATACCTTGATAATATTTTAAGACCATACATTCAATTTACTCCCTCGTATATTAAAGACACGGGGGCCATCATTGCAAAAGTAGAACATTTACCTTTCAATGAAAATAAAGACCTTTTAGTAACGTTGGATGTTGAAGCCCTCTATAGCAATATCCCTCAAAATGAAGCTATGGAGGCTACGAGTTGGTTCATTGATTTACATCAGATACCATGCAACAAACCATTCATTTTACAATGTCTGTCAGTACTCAAAGAAAATGTGTTTCAATTTGGTGAACATATGTACCAACAGACGAAAGGCGTCAGTATGGGGGCAGCAATGGCCCCATCGATAGCCAATATATATATGGCAAAATTTGAATCCCAGAATATATATAATGAGATGGCACCATTCTATGAGTCTGTTTCCCATTGGTACCGGTTTATAGATGATATTTTTTTCATTTGGACCAATGGGGAACAGACTCTTCAAGAGTTCTTAGAGTGGTTGAACCTGGCAGACAGAAGTCTCCATTTTACTGCACATGTAGAATCAACTAAAGTGGAGTTTCTTGATATACACATAAAAAATGTATCCAAACAACTTGAAGTTGATTTACATGTTAAGCCAACGGCAAGAAACACGCTGCTTCATTTCAGCAGCTACCACCCAAGGAACCAAAAGGATGGCATACCCTTTTCCCAGTTCCTTAGTGTGCGTAGAAATTGTACCAATATTAGGGACTATGATGCTCAGTCTGAACAGATGAAACAGAAATTTATTGCACGTGGCTATCCTCATAGACTAGTACGTGAGGCATACAAACGAGCACGATACTTTGATCGAGATGTGTTACTCAATTCGAATAAACGACAAAAAGAACAAAAACTGGTATGTATCACCAAACACTCTCCTTTAAATGCCACAGTTCGACAAATTATTAACTCAAATTGGCATCTGTTAAATGTAGAACCCACCCAACCTAAACTATCAAAGCCACTGTTTGTGCATCGTCGCAACAAAAACTTAAAAGATCTAGTGGTAAGATCACGTTTCGAGGGCTCTAGTATTAAGACCCCATACATACAGAAATCCTTTGAAGGCGGTAATGCGATCAAAGGAACCTCCAGATGTGGCACATGTCAATCATGTGAAGGTATTATTCCAGGTGAAATCTTTACATTCAATCAAATTAAAATACAAGCCAAGGAACTATGGACATGTAACACTAGTAACATCGTTTATCTTCTGCTATGTCCGTGCAATTTAGGCTATGTCGGAGAGACGTCAAGAACTATGAAACTACGCCTCACTGAACATAGATCGGCTATTAAAACACGAAAAATGGCAGCTCCTTTGGCTTTACATTTTTCTGAGTTTCACCATTCCCCATCGCAGATTCGATGGAGGATTTTAGAAAGGACCCATACACCTAACAGTAATGGCGGAGAGAGAATCAGAAAAAAGAGAGAGGTGTATTGGATTTTTTCTTTGAACACTTTCATCCATGGTTTAAACAACGATTTACCATGGAATAATGCAATACTGTAGTTATTAAATAGGATATATATGTTACTCCAAAATAGGCATAATACAAGAAACGATTAGACACTCAACCACCCTTTATGGCATGTAAATATAGGTTATAAGAATACTTTTCTCTTGGAGGGTTTTGTGGTATTGTCCAGGCAAATCTCAACAAAAAATAAAAAATGTAAAGCTTTCTCTTTAAGAGGCACGTGACCGCAATTCAACCACTAGATGCAGTCGGTATATAAGCCAATGCATGTGCACAGTTTAGATTCTTGCCGAAAAATCAGATACCGCCGGGATCTCCATACCACCGGTTCGCTTTCTGCATTTCAACTCACGGTAAGCCGCACACCATAGGAGTGCACTAGAAGTCACGTTACCCCCGCGTTTAAATACTGAAAGCCGTGCTTGTGTTCCCCTTGTAGCAATAAAGACGCTGGGAACCGCTTACAGCCAGGTTGCGTTAATCGACTCTGAAAGCCAGGCTACGTTAGTCAACCCTGAAAGAGGGTGCAGATCATGGTAAGCCGTATACCGGTGCAGTGCGTGAGTAGTGATTGAAACCGTGAAAGCGCGCTAGAAGTCATTTTTATCTTATTTTATTGTTAAGATTATACCAGTCATGTCTGTGTTCCCCTTATAGAAATAAAGACGCCGGGAACCGCGTGCAGCCGGTCTGAACAATTTGTCACTTAAACAGGTAAACATAATGATTCCAACAAAGAGGTGTTCTATATTTAGTAGATCCTTTTTATAATGACGGTAGTTCCGTTCTTTCCTTTCCTCGTCTGCAGGCAGGAAATCGCCGGGAAACGTTGGCAACCGGTGTATTTACATGACAACATTACAGGTAAAAATTAAGGCACTAGACATTAGGTATAGTAGATCTAGGCCCTGTCTGAAGATGACTGACATAGAATAATAATAGTTGCTATCTTTTTCCCTTTATATCTTTAGTAAAAGATGCAAACATCTGTGTGGCTGCTACCTATCTACTGAAAAGTGACCGTTATACTGCAGGTTTTTAATCTTGGTAAGAGTGCCATTACATAACAACGTCCATGGAATGTGCCAGACATCAAATTAGGCAGATAACTAATGAACTGACTACTGGTTCACTATGATACATCATTTGTTGACCCTATCTGACTCCATTTATAACCACTTAGAAATAGCGTAGTAAAATAATGTAAACAAATATGGTAACATAGAATAGACCAAAAATATCTATTGTTAGGTTGGATTACTGCAATGAATTTTGATCCCTTTTTTGCAGTATCTAATACTCCGCATCCATTTCTGGGAATCTTGATCAGCTGAATCCACCCGTATAACTGTTCAAATTCCGGTACTACCAGTTGGTACCATTAGGTAAGCAGATACTAAAATAAAATACTGAGCCTACTATATACTGGTTGATATGGGTTGATGTAACATGCAATAACCCAAATGGCACCATCTTATGTGGCACACACCATATAATAATAATATGGATAATTCAGGATATTTGAACCCTATGTATGGCCAAGATACGTAGAATCCCATGCACTTCTCATTATCTTTATTTCTCTCCTTTCATTATCTTTTCATTATCTTTATCTCTCTTTTCTATCCACGCATGTTGGTCTTTTCATCCTATATTATAGATGTGCGGGTTTTAGCGATCTTTTGATGCAGTGATATAAATAGGTATCTGTAGACTAGTATATAAATATATATGTGCATAAATGATGTTCCTTTTTTCATCCACACATATGGTTTTTTCACCCTCTATCATAGGTGTTTGTTTAGTAATCCTTTGTTGTAGTGATGTAAATAGGTATCTGTAGACCAGTATATATGTATATATGTACATAAATGATGTTTCTTTATTTTTGGTAAACTTGTATATTAATGCGTAGCGGTATTATCAGACATAGGAGATGAGAAACACTAGCCCTGTATATGAAATGACATAACTTGAATCATAAACGGTTTTTGCACTGTAAATAGAGATTTGTAAATATATTTTTTAATATATCTTTTACAGAAAAACGATGGTACAGTCCTGAGGAAGACACACCTGTGTCGAAACGCGTAGACAGGAAACCATCCTTTTATTGTATTATAAATGTGTTTGATAAATGTTTGAACTTATGCATATGCTATAATGCTGAAACACTTTATCATGTATATACATTAATGTACCAAGAATTTTTTATTATTGAATTATGCTTTTAGAATAGTAATTAAAATGTACCAAATGTGCAAAAACGTTTTTTGAGCTTTTCTTGTTTCATATTTTTGGCAAAATGCCACTGTTCATGTGCTAGTGTACTTTTAAGATTTGCCTGGGTATTATATTCACACAAATTGCTTTGCCCTGACCCAGGAAATTGATCCATAATCAGGGGGTCCTTGTTTGCTTCACAGAATGTTAATTGATATTGCCATGTGGGCTAATTCCAATTAACTGTATAGATTGACTGATTGGAATGCTTACAAAGTGATGAAAGGGAATGTTAAAACGATGAAGTTTCATATGCCGCATAAGGTTTATTGTGGTGTCAATTTGCCAATCATAGGTTGTTTAGAGGCCATCCGGAAACTGAAGAGAAGGAAGACCACACGTACAATGTATGCAGTCTGGAAAGAAGGAGTGTTGTTTGGTTGGAGGAAGAGAACATTGGACTTATCCTAGATCCCAACCATCCTGACCAAGTTGTTGTTATGAATGTGTCAGATATTGATGCTTGGAAGCTGGAATATCTAGACGATTTGAGGAGAAACTAAGGGGCAGATTTACAATAACTGGTGCATCCCTGCGTATCAGCAGGGATGTGCCAGTTATTGTGCGCCGCACCTCCGCCACCCTGGATGCGCCGCATTTATAATGCGACGCACCAGGGAGCAAAAACAGCACAGATGCGTCACGCATCTGTGCTGTAAAATCGGCGCATTGCTGGAGTTGCGTCGCAAGCGCAACTCAGCTCTAGCAATGCTCTGGGGGGCTCTATCTCCACAATGCTGCGTCAATCCTTACGCCTGCTTCAAGCAGGTGCAGGTTTTGACTCAGCATGGGCCCAAAAGTGACTGAGTGAAATCCTGTAGATTTCACTCAGCCACTTTTGGGAGGCGTTCCTGCGTCGGAACGCCCCCCCCCCTGCGATGGAACGCCTCCTTCTGGCACAGGGCTTTACAACGTGACGCATCTGGTAGATGCGTCACGTTGTAAGTACTCCACACCATGGCGCATCTTTTGCGCAGCCGCTGTGTCACAAAAGTGATGCAACAGCAGCGTAAAAGAGGCGCAAGGGGCTTGTAAATCTGTCCCCTAGTACATTGAAACCAAATTATTTAGTGTTAAGGCTCTTTACCAAAAATACATAGGGTGGGAAAGAATCCTATAGTGTTGATGGAGTCTCTTAAGAGTGAATTACGAAGGTTGTGTGAGGAATGAGTAATAGTAGTCATAAAACTGTCTGAGTGGTTGAGTCCGATTGTGTTGGCATAGAAGATCAACTGAACAATAATATACATGTGGGTGATCTCAACAACTTCATTTGGGTGGATGATCATCCATTACCAAATATAGTTAAGAGGTTGATTATCCTTTTACAAAGTAAGTTTTTTTTCGAATTCAGAGTTATCAAAGCCACACCATCAGGTTGTATTGCATTCCGATTGTAGGCACTGGACATTGGTTATCATACTTTAGGGTGCATTTAGATATCGCTTTGGTGGTTTTTCAACGTGTGATGGAAAAAAATATGTTGGTAGTTGATCTGGTAGGCCCATGCCGATCTCATTAACATTAAAGTCTTACAAGCCAGTGGGATTCCCGTACTCCCATTTCCACCACACAGCAGAGGAATAGCTTCCTACTGACATTCACATGATGTGCCTCTTTAATGTTTGAAATGCTGCCACTGAAGTTAGACCAGGTTTTTTCACTTCTGTCCAGGGCAGGTTTGTCCTTCCCCTTTTATATGGTGCACACAGGTGACTATGTGCCACCACACAAACAGGTAGTTCCATGAAGGGTAGTCTAGCATGAGTCATGTCTATTTTCTCCCGACGCTCCCTGGGGAAGAACAATTAAAGGATGTGGTACCCATATAAACTCCATCTTGAACTCTCTGGTTATATAAAAAGATGCAAATGACCAGCTAGCTATAGATATCTCTAGCAACTGCTGTACTAGAGACGATCACAATCGCTCTTTCACTTGTTCCAGGGGTCGCAATCCATATAAATATAATTACCTTTCATTAAGAAGATGGACAATAAGGTGGATCCTTGTGTCCAAAGGTCACTGGACAGAACTTGCACAGGGGACCAGTAAGAATGCAGCTTTGCTGCAAAAACGGCCCTGTAATAAAAACTCCCCCCAGGGGCCCAACACCGGCCCCCAACCTGGCGGCCCACCGGGGGAATGCCCGGTGCCCGCTACAGACAGTCTGGCCCCGAGAATCATTCCTGTATTCTGTACCCAGAGTACAATTTCCTAGCTCAACAGGGAAACCTGCGACATGACAGAGTTCCCAGTAGTTTAGAGCGAGTAGAAATAAGCATAAAGGGACTAAAGTTAGACAATGCACCATGATTCAAGGCAGGATCTTTTTAGAGGTGACACTGTTGCCTTTCCAAGGACAGACGAAAAGCAGCAATGCTAAATAATAATTTAAACGACGAAGCGCTAAAGCCAGCCTATCAGACAGCGTTCTGAGATGTTTTGTAGGACAAGCGCTTAAACGAGATCCTGACGCTAGAACATTGTATGCAGCCTCCAGTACCCAGGAGTAGGGAAAGCAGGGAGCTGAGGTAAAGGTCATTTTAGGTTAAACGGAAGCCAGCTGAAGTAACAATTGCTGCAGAGCGAGACAGAGGGGGGAGAAGAGGCGTAACCCAAGCTCTTGTGGGCCCTGCCGCTCCAGGTGGGGGGAGGGGCCACAACCCAGCAGGGTGGCCCCAATCCGTCAGGTGGCCCCATTCAGCCCAATTTGAATGAACAGCTGTGAGACATGGTATACTCAGGGGCCCCTCTTCATATTCCTTGGCCGAGGGTGTTGTTGGTGACTGTCTCTGCACTTTGTGGCACTACACTGGGGCACGATTGCTTAATTTAATACATTTTAGGAAAAAATCAAAAATCTTCACAGAGCAGATGTAAAGTAAAGTCCACATTTGTAAAGCGCACAATCACCCGTAAGGGTTTCTAGGCGCTGGGGGCCGTCGGGAAGATTAAGCGAGCTATTGTCCAGAGTCACATGGTGTGGGCTAACCTGCCGCCGGAGCCGGGATCGAACCGTGGTCCCCAGATTCCAGCGTCAGTCGCCCTGGCCGCGGCGCCACACCTCTCCCTGACACAGACACTACATAACCCGTGCATTAGGGATTATTTACATAGTATTTCGTGGGTTTAAAAAAAACATTACACAATCCTTTCTTAATAATAGTTAGAAAAAAACAATGAACAGACAACATTGCACCCTTGATACCTGACCGTTATTTGATATAGGACCATGACGCCAAAACATACTAGGTACAAGAAGTTTATCTCGTTTAAAATGTCATGCCCTACCTCGTTGCACTTTGAGAAAAGCTTCTTATACTGTAAGTCATTTTTCTCTGTATCATGTGTGCTTAATGATTAATTATGAAATTTCACTTCCATATGCTCCCCTTTAATGACAATCCTCAAAGGAGCTCAAGGGAAAACACATCACAAGCCTCAACATCACCATAATGAGCAAATATTGCAAAAACATGTCTTTAATGTTGAGCGAAAAATAGCTGTATTTATCTTTACTGTTGGTTCGACTATCACTCGGTTCCCCTGGCAACCACTGGCTATAAGAACATAGGGTCCCCGCATCTGAGATAATAACATGTTCAAAAGCGTCAGTTTATAATACTTCTGTAGTCTAATTTCTAGTGGGTTTAACAGCGTTAATAGGCAACCGTGAGCAATATTCCCATTTCCCAGAATTCCGGTGAAATCATGCTGTGTCCTCTCGCGCTCCATTTTTCTGGGGCTTATATCTAGATGGCTACACGGTAGTAATCTCAATATAGGGCTAGCTATTAGAGCATACAGGCTCATTTGCAAATTAATGGGTATCATCTGTCACATAAAACTGGTGTTTGAAATTTACATCAGTTAATTCTTCCAGGAGGTTCCCTGTTCAACATTTCTCATCCTCGAGGGAGCCAAGGATTTGTTTGAAGTAGGAACAGCTCACTTTGAATAATGGCAAATTGACTTTAAAATGAATCATCTCCCATCAGATTCTTTTTATGGGAACTGTTACACGAGGAAATTTAAATAGGATTGTCCTCGTTAGAAAGGAACCCTGCAAGGAAACAGGACACAACGCTCTAGTCATGCAAGTAAAATATGTGTGTTATGATCAGCTGAATAAGCTTCAATAGTTCTCATATTAATTTATTTATGGTTATCTGATTTTATGGCAATATGGATGCTGACTTAATGGTCTTATAAGTTATGTTACGATATTGGTAGAGCGCAAATAGCTGCCCCAGCAAAGGGGCGTCCCGGCGCTAATAATTCACATAACATCCTGGGGGTAGATATTCGGCAAGGCCTAGAGGGGAGGAAATAGGTGTGTTTTCACAGCTCTTCGGAAGGCGTATAGATTTTCCAGTGAGCGGATGCTGAGGGGCAGATCATTCCAAAGTTTGGCTCCTAATACTCGGAAGGAGCGTCCGCCAGTGCGAGCCAGCTTAGTGAGGGGGATCTTCAACAGTTGTTGTCCAAGTGAGCGCAGATTACGCTGTGGAACATACGGAGTAAGGAGAGGCCGGAGGATTTCTGGGCGGCCCGTCTTGAGGATTTTGAAGATCATGACGAGGGCTTTAAACTTGATTCGGGATTCGATAGGCAGCCAATGAAGTTTACGGATTGTGGCCCTGGCCGAACATCTGCGAGGAAGTCCGACTAAGGTTCTTGCCGCGGTGTTCTGTATGCGCTGCAGACGCGCAATCTCTGCTTTATTGGCGCCCAAGAGTAAGACGTTAGCGTAGTCTATGCGAGACAGAATTGTAGCTTGGATGATCATTTGGCGGACCTTGGGATCAAAGAATCCGAGTATGGGGTTAAGGCTTCTCATCAGGCCCACACAGGTGGCCGCTACTCTTTTAGTGTGGGTTTGAAAATTGAGTGATGAGTCCATCCATACGCCCAAGTTTTTGACCAGTGATTTGGGGGGAGGGACAGTGCCCAGTGAAGATGGCCACCAGTGTTGGTTCCAGTGACTGGTGTTCTTACCGAGGAGCAGCACCTCCGTCTTGCCGGCATTGAGCTGTAGGCAGTTGTCTGTCATCCATTGGGCTACTGCTGCCAGCCCGTCCCTGAACCTTGCTGCAGAGGAGGAGGGGCCCTCAGTTAGAGTGACAGCCAGCTGAGTGTCGTCAGCATAGGACACCAGCGACAGGCCCCATTCTCTGGCTACAGCCGCGAGGGGCTGTACGTATAGGTTGAAAAGGGATGGGCTGAGTGCAGAGCCTTGAGGGACCCCCTGCCCGATAGAGTGGGACTGTGAGAGGAATGGTGGGGCTGAGACCCTGAATGCTCTGTCCTCCAGAAAGGAGCGGAACCATTCCAAAGCACGGTCCGCAATACCAGCTGTGGCCAGACGATTTAGAAGGATGTTATGGGAGACCGTGTCAAAGGCCGCGCTGAGGTCTAGTAGGATCAGCGCGGCACTTTGGCCGGCATCTAGGATCGTCCGGAGATGTTCTGACGTGGCTAGTAGGGCGGACTCGGTGCTATGGCCTGGTCTGAAGCCGTTTTGCGATGGATCCAAGGTGTTATTTAGATCCAGATGTTTGGACAGGGCGATGTTTACGTGGGCCTCAGCAATTTTGGATATCCAAGGGAGCAATGAGATGGGTCTAAAGTTCTCCAGTTTGGAGGGATCGAGGGTTGGTTTTTTAATAATGGGAGAGACCCATGCTTGCTTCCAGACTGTCGGGACCGTGGCCGAGGAAAAGGATAGGTTTAGTATATGTGCTAAGGAGGGGAGTAGGAATTCAAGTGATTCCATGAAGTGTGCCGGTCTCATGGGGTCTGCTGGGGAGCCGGATTTAACTTTCTTGCAGAGTACCCTCAGGTCTTCTTGCGAGATTTCAGGTATATGCTCCAGTTTTGTACCATTGTTGGTAGATAGAGGGGGGTTGCGAGAGGCTGCCAAGTGATGCGGGAAGGATTTATATATATTTTGTACTTTGTCGACAAAATAGGATGCGAGGTCCTCACATTGCTGTGCTGACAGGGTATGGGAGGAGAGAGATCTCTTACTCTGCAGCTCATCCACAAGTTTGAACACCACTTTAGAGGGGTTGGGGCTGGAGCTAATCTCTTCCGCATAGAAGGCGGCCCTGGCGGAGCAGATTGCTTTGTGATAGAGCTTTTGTTTGAGCCGGTAGGTGGATTTATCTGTGTTGCTATATACACGTCTCCAAGTTCTTTCGGCAGTCTTACAGTCCTTCCGCATAGCTTTCAAGGTGTTATTGTACCAGGGGTTGGAGGGGGAGCTGCGGCCCCTAGTCCATTTAAGCGGTATAAGGGTGTCTAGCCCTTGAGTGATCCAGTTGTGAAAGGCAGCATAGGTAGAGTCTATATTTGAATGCGCCTCAGGATGGAATTCACCTAAGGTGGCGCGCAGGTCGCTGGGTAAGAGTTTGTGCCATGCTCTTTTGAGGTGACGGGGAGGTACGGTTCCGGTGAATGCTTCTTTGATCGGTATACTGAATTTGATTAGATGATGGTCCGTCCATACCATGGGTTTGGGCACCTCTGTTCGGGTCTCCGGTAGGTTAGTGAAGACCGGGTCCAGAATGTGACCAGCCGAGTGGGTAGCATCCTGAATCAAGGGGCAGAGTTGTAGGGCTGAGAGGTCAGCCAGGAGATTTTTGATATTAGGGTCTTGATTCCGATCGAAGTGGAGATTTAGGTCGCCTAGGATGGTGAAATTAGCCGATCTTACAACTAGGGAGTTTGCTGTTTCAAGGAGAGCTTCAGTGAACTTAGAAGAAGGGCCAAGGGGGCGATAGATGTAGAGGCCGGACAGTGAGAACTGCGGACCTATATTGATTTTAAAGTAGGCGTTTTCACAGTTCGAGATGGATTCTTTAGTGAATGAGCACAGAAATTGCTTTCTGTATATAACAGCGATACCGCCACCTCTAGTGTCTCGATTAATGGATTTCATGTGGTAGCTCTCAGGAAGCGCGAGATTGATGATACTGGACATGTCGTCATGTAACCAGGTTTCGCACATGAAGAGAATGTCAGGGTCTTCTTCCATTAGTAGTGAGTTGACCTCTTGGTGGTGCTTACTGAGCGACCTTACATTGAGTTGAAGGATAGTGAGGGGGATGGATTTGTGCATAGCGGACAGGTGTTTGGGGAGACAAGGATTGGGTGTGGAGAAATGACAGGACTTACAGTGGAGGTAGGTCTGACCAAGATATCCCGAAATGATCTTACAGTTTTTTCTGGGGTTCAATGCGATAAGGGTGTCTCTGTCGTAGCGGATGGGATCCCGGATCGATTGGCCAGGGGGACAGGCGAGAGGCGATGTCTTGGCGATGACGGGCGCAGACGGGCTTGCCTTTGGCGCGCCTTCGGCGCGCTGACGGCACGCCCGCTGCGCCCGTCCGCTGCACGTCCGCGGTACGCACATGTTTTTGTAGGAGGGTGGGAGGGGGATGGGCGTGGCCTCAGAGGGGGCGTGGCTTCGCGGGTCGCCGGAATGGCGTCAGGAAAATGCAATCTTTCCCTCAAGTCCGCGGCAGCTTGCAGTCAGCTGCGCGGAAGAATTATGATCAGGCTATGACCAGAATAGGCGGCGAAGTGCAGTGGGTTAAAAGAATACACAAAGTAAGTGACAGTCAATTTTAAAAGTATCCTCCCGGCTTTCCGCCTCAGGAGTGCGAGTGATTACTGAAAGGCGCAGGCAGTCAGCGTCTATTTAAGGTGCGAGCAGGGGGCGTGGCCTCAGAGGGGGCGTGGCTTCGCGGGTCGCCGGAATGGCGTCAGGAAAATGCAATCTTTCCCTCAAGTCCGCGGCAGCTTGCAGTCAGCTGCGCGGAAGAATTATGATCAGGCTATGACCAGAATAGGCGGCGAAGTGCAGTGGGTTAAAAGAATACACAAAGTAAGTGACAGTCAATTTTAAAAGTATCCTCCCGGCTTTCCGCCTCAGGAGTGCGAGTGATTACTGAAAGGCGCAGGCAGTCAGCGTCTATTTAAGGCGCGAGCAGGGGGCGTGGCCTCAGAGGGGGCGTGGCTTCGCGGGTCGCCGGAATGGCGTCAGGAAAATGCAATCTTTCCCTCAAGTCCGCGGCAGCTTGCAGTCAGCTGCGCGGAAGAATTATGATCAGGCTATGACCAGAATAGGCGGCGAAGTGCAGTGGGTTAAAAGAATACACAAAGTAAGTGACAGTCAATTTTAAAAGTATCCTCCCGGCTTTCCGCCTCAGGAGTGCGAGTGATTACTGAAAGGCGCAGGCAGTCAGCGTCTATTTAAGGCGCGAGCAGGGGGCGTGACCTCAGAGGGGGCATGGCTTCGCGGGTCGCCAGAATGGCGTCAGGAAAATGCAATCTTTCCCTCAAGTCCGCGGCAGCTTGCAGTCAGCTGCGCGGAAGAATTATGATCAGGCTATGACCAGAATAGGCGGCGAAGTGCAGTGGGTTAAAAGAATACACAAAGTAAGTGACAGTCAATTTTAAAAGTATCCTCCCGGCTTTCCGCCTCAGGAGTGCGAGTGATAAGGCAGCTTTACTAGGATCACCAGCCAGGTTAACCAACGAAAACTACACTTCCATGAAAATCAGAGAAGTGTAGTAACAAGTAAAATAATATACAAGCATTGGCATTGCAAATTGGTTTGGCTTTTATGTACAACGCACGTAGAGACCTGCGCACACAAATGCTGTTTGCGTGTGTTGGCGCATTAAAGCCAAACCTATTGGCTTTCCTAACGAGCGTTTCGTTGTGTGATGGGGTGTTTGGTAGAAAAACATACATGATTTGGTTAGAATATAAATGACTGTTATTCAAAGGCGTGTCTCAGTCAGTCAACATGTGTTCTGCATATGTTGTCAAAGGGAATGACTGTTTTAAACAAGTAACAAACACATCTTTGCCTGTGGAAGAATATTACATTGCCTCTTTATTCCAGTAGCATAATGGCAGCATGAAATAAAACATTTAACATGTTAAAAAATGTTCAGATGCTACATCTAAAATGTCCCTTTGAACATTATGCATAATCCAAACCTTGTTAATACAAATGGCAGACGTCAAATTCGATGGAAGCAAAGCTTCAAGTTGTCTTTTGTTATGTTATGCATTTTTCAGTCCTTGACCTCTCCGTGCTATTTCATGAGACAGCCTTAGAAGTGCCCACATTTAACAATCCTTGTCATAGCCAATAGGTTGCGCCTTTGGGACCTTATAAGTGTTTAGCCATGCAACACTTGATGTATTTGCACCAAGGATATTGTGCTGCATAACGAAATACTTATAAGGTCCCAAAAGGGAGACCTATTGGCTATGCCAATGCTTGTTTCAAATACTTACCGATACAACTTAGAGAATAAAAAGGCACTTGTAGCTCGATGGCGCTGTGTCTACACAGTGACTTGGCCACTATGGAGAAGTAATAATAATATTTCTGAGGAAATTCAATTTGCAACATAGAAGTGCTGGTTCTCCAAGACCTTATGGTGGTTTCTGAAATCTGCTGTGACATGAATAAATGAATGAATGAATGATGTTTATAGAACACAAACAAACACCAGAAAGCTTCATGGCCTGAGAATTTAAATGTATAGTCAGCAAGACTTAGTAGAAAATATCTGTCGTAGGTACTTTTTAAATGGCTTTCAAGTCAATGTATTTGTGTAGACAAAGCATCTTAAGGAGGGGGCAGCTGCCAAAAAGGAACGGCAACCTTGCTGAGATTTCCTAAAGTGTGGTACACTAAAGAGAGACAGAGATCCTGAGTGTAGGGGTCTCCTTTCGGAGTGTCTCAGGAGAAGTTTCTGAACAGCAGAGCGGCCAATCCTGTAAACGACATTATGCACAAAGCTATGTTCCTTGTATTGAATCTGACTTGAGATAGACAACCGATGAACAGGGCAATGGGTCTGAGTGACCCACTTCAACTTTCTCAAGATGATGACAAGCCAGTCTGCCATTTGTGTACACATCGCAGTTTAATAATTGATAAAGCTGAAAGGCCTGTATAGCAGGCATTGGCAAAGCCTATATGAATTCAATTAGAAACCTGCCGTGCAGGTTTCAAGATGAGCAGGCATAAAAGGGAGGATTTTCTTTAAAATCAGCACCTGATGATATTAAATTGAAAATGCTGCCTGGGCTAACAGGTTAAGTTATTTACCCATTCAGAAGCCTAGGCTTTTAATCTTGATGACTTGTGTTGGACCGCGGGTGGCCTGTCCAAGTTACAGAACCGAGTCTTGGCGGCACAAAGCTTGGGCTAGGTGAAATTCATTCATAAAGAGATGACAGACAGACATTCATGCGCTCCCGAGTTTCCCCTGCTGTTTTTTAAAAATATTTTTATTGACATTTTGTTAAAGATACAAAACACTTCAACAACACAACAGGCCAGTATGTTGATACAGTAATACGCAATGTAGCATAGTCACAGTCCATGCATTAATACACAATTCGATATTTGGTTGCGCCTCACTTGTGCCCACGGCTCATGAGAACATTAACATCATAAACCCAAATGCTCTCTGACAGCGGTATAAGAAGATAAGAGATTAAAATAACAAAATAATACAGTATTCCACAGGGGTTGTCCAGATCGTACCAGTCATATGCAATTACCACCACTGTTTCTGTGGAATTAAGAGCGGGGACCCAGTTTCCCCTGCTGATTTGTTGAATATCAATAACCTGGGAGCCATCCACGTATAAAATCATGTGAAACCCAATGGCTTTAATGATTTTGATGAGAGAAAGGAGAAAGATATTGAAGAGGATAATGGAGAAAGTAGAACCCTGAGGGGCTCTAGCCCCGAGTGGGAGTGGCTCTGAATGTAAACGAGGTAAAGTAAATGTTTGAGTTCTCTCAGAAAGAATGAACCACTGGCTTGCTACTTCCTACTGACACCTCTTCAGGTCGCTGGATCAGGATGGAGAGATCAACTGTATCAAATTCAGCAGAAAGATCCCAGCAAAATGAAGCAGATGTGAGTGTTTCTGTAGTAGGGGATCTCTGTGTATAGTCATAATCTAGTGAATAGTCCCGCCCATGTGCGTGGACCCCGGAGCAATCAAAAATAATCTCTTACAGTGTCGAAAAATGCAGAACTGCACAGACACTTAAGAGAGAATTTAAAGACAGATAATGCAGCCTAAAAAGGCTACACTGTCCAGTACTTCAACTAGAAATTCCACCACAAAAATCCACAAAACAGCAAAGCCTGTACAGATTTCCCTTGCTTTAACAGCAAAATCCCTCAGGAATGATAGAGAGAAGAACCTGGACAGACAAGCCCCATAGGCTGCCATTATGTGGCTCAGAACAGGATACTGTGCCTTTAAGAGAACTTTCCAGAACTTCACAGTATCCCAGAATGCCCTGTAGGTCCCAGTTACTTTCAGTTCTTTTTTCCGGCTCCTGCAAGCAGGACCCTGGAGCATTGAGCTCTCCCTTTTCAAGGGTTTATTGGTGTTTTTTCACTTTAAATTCGATTTGAGTACTTTCTAAGTACTTTTAGGCCTTTCTTCTTGGTGTTTTGCACTCTTTTGATGTCAAATATGCCTGCATTATTTGACAAATGCCCGGAGTGCTCCAGGAAGAAGGCAAAGTCAGACCCTCATGAGGTGTGTATCCTCTGCCTGCCCTCTTCCCATATTCCAGAGGAGTGTGAGATCTGCCAAGGCTTCTCTGGCAGGACCCTGAAGGACAGAATGAAGATAAGGCTTCAGGGCCTCGAGGAAAGGAGCCTGAAGGCGCAAGGTGGGTCTGGAAGGGCTTCATCTGCCCATGCTGAGGCCTCTGGGGGGCTCCCCAGGGGCAGGAAGTCCAGCAAACGTCCACATTCTCCGTCTGGGTCAGTAGCACTGACCACGACGTCGAGAGGGAGGTCCACGGCCAGCTCCCGGTCTTCCCAGGGCTCTGGGTCGGGAAAACGTCGCCCGTCGACGTCGAGGGACTTACACAGGCCGCCGTCGAACCCAGTGACGATTTCTTCGTTGTCGTCTTCGGCGTCGACGGGCCCGGCGTCGGCGCTCGCCGTCAAGGCGACACCGCCGATCGCCGTCGACGGACAGGACATTGTCGTCGTCGAGGGGATCCTCGTCGTCGAGGCCGCCGTCGAAACGGAAGAGGTCGCCGTCGAGGCAGAAGAGATCTCCGGCGAGGAAGAAGTCGCCGTCGAGGCGGTCGAGGTCACCGTCGAGGCGGACAAGGTTGCCGTCAAGGCGTTTGAAGAGGTCGCCGTCGAGGCGGTCGAGGTCGCCGTCGAGGCACACGAGATCGCCGTCGAGGCATAAAGGATCGTCGTCGAGATGGTTGGGCTCGACGTCGAGGCATGGAGGACGTTCGACGCCGAAGCATAGAAGACGGTCGACGCCGAAGGGGCGCTCGACGTCGAGGGACCTACGTTCGACACCTGGTCGCCGCTCTTCGGCGTTGAGGGGTTGTGCTGACAGGCCTAGGACTGTGGGGGGCTCCCCTTGGTCCGGGAAGGATGGCGGGTCACCGGGATCGGTACACTCGGAGGTGTATGCCCCGAAGAAGGCCGTTCCACCTCCTCCTCCATTGCCAAGAGGTCTCCCTCCGAGGGCTCAAACCCCTCCTCCGTTGCCTCCTCTGCCTCCACTTCCAACAGGCCCTAGGACCCCGGTGCCGAGGTCGGTCTCGTTGCCCAGGCTTCCGACACCTCCCAAGAAGACTCCTAAGTCTAAGGAACCACCCAGGCCCAAGACGTCCGCCCCGGGGAAACCGGCTGAACGCCCCAGACCTAGGAGGTCAAGGTCGCGCTCCAGGCGGAGAGACAGGTCGAGGAGCAGACACAGGTCCTCCACCAGATCTAGACGTCACCACAGGAGGCATAGGTCGAGATCCCGTACAGCATCATCTAGGACCCGTTCCTATTCCCCTACTCTATCGGATTCTCCGGAGACTAGGGTGTCCCCGGTCAACGACATTGGCACGTTCCAGGAGGTGCTCCTGCGGGAGGCTGCGAAGTTGGGTATCACGGTGACGGCTCCTACACCTACGACGTCCGTGATATTTGAGACACTTCACAAGAAGCACCTGTCTCGCCCTCTTCTGCCGTTGGTCCCAGGACTGGTCGAACCAGCGGAAGCGCTGTTCCTTACACCGACGGTGGTGAAGGCTGCTCCCTCAAGACTCCTGAAAAAGTACCGAGCTCCTGACTCGGACCTGGCCTTCCTCCGTGTGGACCCGATGCCCGACACGGTGATAGTGACGGCGGCCAGGAAGTTACATTCTACCTCCCCGTCCTCCACAGTGCCACCAGATAAAGAGAGCCGCTGGATTGATTCGGCTGGTAGGAAAGCCTGTGGGACTTCTTCCACCACTATGAAAGCCTCCAGTGATTCGGCTTTGCTAGGGCGGTACAACCGTGCGCTATGGGACTCTCTGGAACAGTTTGCGGACCTTGTGCCACGCGACAGGAGGGAGGACTTCCTGGAAATTTTCTCGGAAGGGATGCTGGTTTCCAACCAGGCCATCAGTGACGCTGCGGACATAGCGCTGTTGGCCGCACATGGCTACTGCCACGGGGTCAACCAGCGCCGCCATGCTTGGCTCAGGCTTACGTCACTCAAGCCTGAGGCGCAACAGCGGGTGGCCAATCTACCGTTTTCCGGTGCAACGCTCTTCGGTAAACATGCCGACGACGAAATGGCCCGGATGAAGGCCGAGGCTGAAACCCTGACGGCTGTGGGTCTGGAGAAACCCAAGGACAAAAAGCCTTACCGCCAGTTCCAACGGCGGTTCGGCTCGCAGGGGAAAGGAAGAGGACAGTCTTCTGGACAACAGCAGCAGCAACAACAGCAGCAGTTCCGAAGACCCTTCCAAAAACGTCAGAGAGGTAGAGGTGGACAGCAGTCCTCTACCGCGACCAAAGGCCCGGCCGGGTCTCGCCCCTGAGCCGTTACTTCCCCTTCATCCGTTACCCGCTCCGGTGGGGGGAAGCGTTCAATTTTTTTTGGCAGAGTGGAGAAAAATTACTCAGGACAAGTGGGTGCTGAATATTGTTTGCAATGGATACAGTCTTCGGTTCATCAGCCCTCCTCCATCGATTCCTCCGGTCAGCCCGCAGTATCAGCTGCGCGAGCTCCAGGCAGAGGCCGATATCCTGTTAAGGAAAAGGGCGATAGAAGATGTACCTCTGTCTCAAAGGGGAAGAGGTCTGTACTCCCGGTTCTTTCTGGTCCGCAAGAAGGACAAGAACGAGTTCAGGCCCATTCTGGACTTGCGACAGGCAAACAAGTGGATTCGCAGAGAAAAGTTTCGCATACTGTCGTTGCATCAGATTTATCCTCAGTTGCAACGGGGAGACTGGCTATGTGCCATCGACCTACAGGATGCATACTTCCATGTGCCCATTGCACACAAACACAGGAAGTTCCTGAGATTTCAAGTCGGCACCAATCACTATCAGTACACGGTACTTCCGTTCGGGCTGAAGTCTGCGCCCAGGACGTTCTCGAAGTGCTTGGCAGTGGTAGCGGCGCACCTGAGGAAGAACAAGGTGTTTGTCTACCCGTACCTGGACGATTGGTTGATCAAGGTCTCCTCCTTCTCGGAAACTCAAGCACACTTCCTTATCACTCCTTCGGAAGGCTCAGGCTCTCATGTCCACTCCATCTACGACAGTAAGGACGGTGTCTTCTCTTCTGGGATCGATGGCCTCTTGTATCTTCCTGACGCCACATGAGCGGCTGCACATGAGACCGCTGCAGGAGTGCTTAGAAGATCAGTGGGACCAGAGGAGAGGTTCTTGGGACGACAAAATACGACTGTCTCTGCATGCTCTTCAGTCTCTGAAGTGGTGGTGTTCAGCGGAGAATCTCCTCAGAGGGGTTCCCTTCCACAAGGACATTCCCGCGCAGACTATTGTGACAGATGCTTCTCTCCAGGGATGGGGAGCGCACTCCGGAGACTTACAGATTCAAGGGACGTGGTCCCCGACGGAGTCCACGTACCACATCATTTTCCTGGAACTCAGAGCTGTTCACTTAGCGCTGAATGCTTTCCACCCGACCTTCCGGACCAACTCTCTGCTTGTACAGACGGACAATACGACTATGATGTATTACCTCAACAAGCAGGGGGGCTCGAGATCCCGCACTCTGTCGCAGGAGGCGCAGGCGATCTGGCACTGGCTTCTGGCCCGAGGACTGTCGATAATGGCCACTCATCTGCCAGGTGTGCAGAATGTTCAGGCAGACGAGCTGAGCAGACTGATTCAGGAAAACCACGAATGGGTCATAAACGATGAAGTACTTTGCAAGGTGGGGAACTCCAGACGTGGATCTGTTCGCCACCGTCGAAAACAGCAAATGCCGAGACTTCGCCTCCAGGTACTAGCAGCCAGGGACGCTGGGGAGCGCGTTATGGATCAACTGGTCGAACAGCTTTCTGTACGCTTTTCCACCCATTCCCCTGATCCCGACGGTTCTCATCAAGCTGTCCCAATCCAGGGCGAGGATGATTCTGATTGCCCCGGAATGGCCCAGACAGTGGTGGTTCACGGACCTGCTTCACCGGTCTCTCCTTCCTCACATGAAGCTGCCGTGCAGGCCGGACCTTCTCACGAAGTTCGGGGGGCGAATGGTGCACCCCAACCTCTCGTCTTTGAGTTTGGCGGCATGGCTCCTGAAATAGTGCAATATGGCCATCTGAATCTCCCAGAGGATTGTATGGACATACTGAAGGAGGCTAAGCGACCTTCCACAAGGACTTCTTATGCTTACAAGTGGAAAAGGTTTTGCATCTGGTGCAAGTCTAAGAACTATGACCCTACGACATGCAAGGAGGATGTCATCCTTCCATATCTGCTACATCTGGCACATTCTGGCCTTAATGTCCATTCCATTAAGGTTCATCTGGCTGCTTTGACTGCCTACAGGAAATGCCCTTCACAGACTTCCTTCTTCCAGATCCCTGTGATCAAAGATTTTCTGGAAGGCTTGAAGAAAGTATTCCCTCCTGTCAGGCTTCCTTTGCCTTCATGGGACTTGAATGTGGTGCTGTCCAGGTTGATGAAGGAGCCTTTTGTACCTATTCATAAGGCTTCGTTGCAGCACCTGTCCTGGAAGGCGGCGTTCCTCGTGGCCATTACATCGGCCCGCAGGGTGAGTGAAATTCAGGCGTTGTGTTGCCAAGAACCTTATACTATATTTCATGCTGCTAAGGTTGTTATGCGTACTCACCCTAAATTTTTTCCCAAGGTTATTTCAGATTTTCATATCAACCAGACTATAACTTTACCTACGTTCTTTCAGAATCCTTCATCTCCAGCGGAAAGGTCCTTGCAATCCCTGGATGTTAGGAGGGTGCTGAAATTTTATCTGGATAAAACCAAAGATATTCGTAGGTCAGACCAATTGTTCATCAATTATGGGTCAGTCAGGACGGGTACTGCTACCTCTAAACAGTCCATCTCGAGGTGGATTGTGTCCTGCATACAATTGTGTTACCAACACGCTAATAAGACCTTAGGGGGAAAACCTAAGGCTCATTCCACCAGGGGCAAGGCCGCCACAACGGCTTTGCTTCGTAACGTGCCAATTGAGGAAATCTGCAAGGCGGCCACTTGGAAGTCGGTCCATACCTTTGCTAAGCATTACTGCCTGGACTCTGATGCCAGGGCAGACGCTCAGGTTGGGCAGGCTTCGCTGCGAAATCTGTTCGCACAATAGTGGTGTTAATTCTCGTTTCTCCACCGCCGCTTTGGTGTGGGGATGGGCTTGCCATTCTATTCACTAGATTATGACTATACACAGAGATCCCCTACTACAGAAGGAGTAGTTTCTGTCCTGTAACTCCAGTTCTGTAGTAGGGGTATCTCTGTTATAGTCATAAGCGCCCGCCCTCCTCCCCGGTGGAGAGAGATATTCATGTACGGAATGCTACAGGTCTGGCGTGTTACGCCTTCAAAAAGAACTGAAAGTAACTGGGACCTACAGGGCATTCTAGGATACTGTGAAGTTCTGGAAAGTTCTCTTAAAGGCACAGTATCCTGTTCTGAGCCACATAATGGCAGCCTATGGTTCTTCTCTCTATCATTCCTGAGGGATTTTGCTATTAAAGCAAGGGAAATCTATACAGGCTTTGCTGTTTTGTGGATTTTTGTGGTGGAATTTCTAGTTGAAGTACTGGACAGTGTAGCCTTTTTAGGCTGCATTATCTGTCTTTAAATTCTCTCTTAAGTGTCTGTGCAGTTCTGCATTTTTCGACACTGTAAGAGATTATTTTTGATTGCTCCGGGGTCCACGCACATGGGCGGGACTATTCACTAGATTATGACTATAACAGAGATACCCCTACTACAGAACTGGAGTTACAGGACAGAAACTACTCCTTCTGTCCAGTCCCCTTATAAGTGCAGTCAATACAGCCAACAGAGCTATCACCATCCCCAGAACAAGTCTAAGACCTATTATACTAAGAAACGTCCAAGGTAAGGATTCCTTGTTGGTCGAGTTGTGAAAGTGCAGAACCACTGTACACTAAGAGAAGCAAAGATCTGTTCGGGAGTCTGGAATTGATGGCTGATGTGGTGGTAAAGGAGAGGAAATGTGGTTGGGTTCTCCAGCACACTGTTCAAGGCCTTGTGGACAAGTTTTAGGGATTTTGAATATGACCCGCTGCTTAGCAATCCACAGTGAGCGGTATCTGTTAAGACAAGGTGCAGCTGTTCTTAAGCCAAGTCACTCAACTCAGGGCATCCATTGTTTATAGACCAAAGTGGTGTCCTATTCAGTTACATCAGTTTGCCCAGACTGATTTTTCAGCATAAATATTAACAAAAGGATTGATGGGTGCACTTCTCAGGTTTCAGTTTATAATCTTTATTCAGGGCCTGACGGTGCTATATGAAAAGGCCACGTCCTCCTATCCTGTAGTATCATTAAATTCCCTTTAAATTTGGAGAACATTCCATTATCCATTCGACTCATAACTGGCTCAGTGCAAACATCCAAATCCAATGGATGTTTGACATGACACCGTCAGACCCTGAGGAAGTAAACATTTTTACGAAACACGTGTTGGCCAAGACATTTTAATGCAAGTCAAAGGATTAATAAACATTATGAACTAAATCTGAAAAGTGTGATCGTAAAGCATTGTATTGCCATATTCTCTTAAGTCATATGGTATAGTTAAGGATGAGTAAGGAACAACGTTTTGGACTCTGAAGCTTTCGCATCATCTTGGCAGATAGGCCCCATAGCTGTTATCTATGTGTGAAGGGTCACTGCAGTGACGAGTGCAGTTTCATTATTAAACAATGTATGCGGGTAAACATCTACAAATAATTGTTGTTGCAAAGAGGAGGTCCCTGGGGAGTAATGCCTCTCTGAACTCGTAGCTAAAGGGCAGGAAGGGGGCAAGAGGCACAGCCTGGTTTAACAAATGTTGCATTTTCACAGCCTCTCCTCTCACAGACACACAACTTGACCACCTCAAGCACACCCCCAGCTTCCTTTCCGATGAACGCCGAATTTTTCCATGCCTTGATATCTCCCTAGTACACAGTGAATAAAACTCTGATTCGGGCCCTCAAGATGAAATGCACAACTTGGTCTGCAGCGCGCTCGTGTACACTGCTTAAAGCGAGCACAGCCCACGGCTCCTGAGGTGTCTGCGGAACAGATGCGTGCCCACCATCCTGGGCTTCCTGACAAGCAAACTGTGCATTTTATCTGAATACAAATGTTTTATGTGTTGAAATAAAGCCGAAAACACGCCATATTAGAAGCCGCTTTCTAAATCCGTGGGCGTCAATCAAGAGAAAATTGACCCCTTTGTTAACATACTTGGTTATGTTCCTTTTTTGGGGGGGGGAGGAGAACAAGTGAATCAACAGCTAAGAAGCTTCTGTCAGTAGGCTGCCGGGATGCGACAACCGATAGTTCTTCGCTGAAAATGTGGACATATGTCTCTGAACAAATGCGGTGTAGGAGGTGCTGCTGGGGGAAAAAACGGCTGTGAAAGCCACGCGGCCGTGAAAGTGAAAGGCCACTCTAATTAAAAAAAAAACATATGGCCCCTGCACGCCTGCGCCTGTTTCCTTTGCGGGAGCGAACAGGGGCCAGTAGCGGTCGGTGGTGGGAGTGCTGCTGGGTGGTGACGTAGGGCGGGGCAAGGTGGGGGGTAGTAAACTATGGAATATGGCCAAATACAGGTAGGTAAACATAAAAATAAATAAAATTAAATTAGTTGGTGCACTGCATCGCATTTGGCGATGCAGTGCGCGCAACGACATTTGTTTTATTTATTTTTATGTTTACTTACCTGTATTTGGCTGTATTCGGTAGTTTACTACCTGCCACCCTGCCCCTCCCGCACCCCACGTCACCGCCCGGCAGCACTCCCACAACCGACCACTGCTGGCAGGGGCACCATCTGTTTGCAAGATAATTGCAAACAGATGTCGCCAAAGCTCGCTCAAACAAGGGAATTGCCAAACATGCATGCGTTGCAATTGAAAGCAATGCAAAGCGTGCACATTTTTGAGCAAAAAAGCTGATTGATTCCAAGAGGTTCCCACCTATGCAGCTCATGCGCGCTGCGTAGGCGAGACCTAAAAAGGCGTCATTTTGCAAGCATATGCATGGGTGATGTGGAAAAATAGTAGCACAGACACACCCATACCCTGGAACTCATAAAATATAACACTCTCTGGTACACAAACACACACACACACACCCACACACACACACACAGGCACACCTTTCAGTCTAAATTCCCTTAGATGTACAATTTACCCCAGACTCATATAGACACATCCCTCAATTCACAAACAATACTTTTCACCTTGACCCACCCTGTTTATCTTTGAATTTAGGGTGAGCAGACAGACCGAAGTTATTATTTTTTCAACTAAATTTAGCAAGTAAAGTAATCCTGGGATAAAAATCTTCAGGCACATGCCTCCTGGAGGCTCTTTGTAGACATTTACCCCGACTTTCCTGTTGAACAGTGTCTGCTTCTTGCCTTGTTTTCCTGCTCCTAACATTTAAAAACCTGTTGTTATATATACATTTCCTTCAATTCAAATCTCTCTGCTAGTTGTTTCAGTTCCCACTTTGTTGCGGAGTATTGCAGCGTCTTGTGAATTAGCGATTACAGTACTCTTTTGGTTCCTGATGGACTCCATCAACCTATTATGTAAGTGTTCCGGTGTGGTGAATAGAGTTCCTGTAAGAATGTTCAGTTTGCAGTTATACTCACAGAAATAAAGACGTGTAATATTAAGCTCTGTGTGTTGCATATTCAATTACGAGTACCCAGGCTGGGGAGGACACTACAACTGGTTAGGAAGGAGATACGTAACCCAAAGATCTACAGTGCTTGCCCATAGAGTTTGCTGTGTTCCAACGAAAAGCTTGTGCGTGCCGCATGTACCTCAATTGAAGTGAAGGTTGACGTTTGATGTATGTGGACTCAAAGTGCAACACCAGCTACTGTGAAGAATTTGATGGCAACGAGAGCCTCACTAAGAAGTTTACTCATCGTTAACCAGAAATATGCTATCAAGGCCGTGAAAGAGGTACTTCATCTCTTCGCAACACCGAGCTATAAATTTTATGGAACGATAATGCTAAAGGCAGAAACAACCAGGTACAGAAAAGCACTGGAAGCAGCTACAGATAAGGGCAAGTAAGCGCTGGCAGTGAAAATAGCCAAATACAGAAAAGTGCTACAGGCAGTGAATCACAGGTTAAGAAATTATTGTCGTACATACCCAAAATCTGAGTAAAGAGAGTCATCATATCACTGCGGTTGGCCCTATGCTTTAAGTAGAATACCCAGGGTTATAAATAAGGAGCTGTTGATCCCTGAAGCAGACTCCACTGTAGGTGAGGGGTGCATTCTGCAAACTCGAAAGTCCTTCAAGAGTTGAAAGTTTCCGATGTCAGGGGCGGATTCTCCATTAGGGCTCTGGGGCTGCGCCCGCCTGATATTCCTTCACATTCCTGAACAAATATTAAATAGATCGATTTATTTAAAGATAGGATTGTATCGCTAAACAAATAGATGTATTTAAGGCTGGGCTGTGTGTCCCAGGCTGCCTGCCCCGCCCACTCTGAAGCAGGAAATGTAAGCCAGGCAGGTAATCAACTTTCTGACTTGTGAGGCACGACGCAGGGCTTACTGTTCTAAAGCCTTTGATAAAGAATCATTGCCATTGTATTCTATGGCAGTATCCACTGTAGGTCGAAGCAGAATGGTATGCAGTTCCTCATGAACACTATAGGTTGACTTGTGGTTAGTGTGTAACGGATAACACACTACGTGCAGGAGGAAATTTCCTCCTTTCGGAAAAGAGACTCTCACACACCCCCCATCAGTGGAGTACCTTGCTTCATCATCGGATCTGCTCCTTATCCGGTCGGCGCTGCAATACCTGATCGCTGTCCTTAACGGGGCCTTTTGACTGAGAACTTTATTTTCTTTTGCCGTAAGGTGCTGTGCGTGTGAGGGCACTAGTAAGTGTAGATGTAGTGAGTGTAGAAGTGAGAATAAAACAGAAGGAAGTGGTCCACCCAAAACTACTTTAATGATCATGGCCACTCTCCTGATTAAAAAAAGTGAAAGTTGCGCACCCCTGTTATAAGGTCACGGAGTTGTGCGCATTTGGGGTCAACATATTTCTTGCCAATATTTCAATTAGAAGGCAATTCTTCAGGACCAAATAAAGATCTATCCACACTTTTTGCTAGTGGTACACAATTAACTATTTAAGTGACCAGCCATGCAGCACCCTTAAAGGTGGTACCTGCAGATCTATGACATCAACCTGTAGAAAAATATAACCTGATACCTACATACCATATGATGGAAGAGTATCAGGGATTGAGTTTCGGCGATGAGATAGCAGCAGAGATTCTGAGAACACCCTCGCTGTTGGGAAGTGATGGAAACCCAGCATCGGGTAGCCATTCGGAAGATTGGACTGCCCTTTCCACCCTCAAATGCGAGTGGCTTTTAATTACTCTACCTGGGGCCATGATGACCGAGTACTTACAGGCTAACATAGCCCTCAACGGCTTAATGGTGAGCAATTTTCTGTGCCTATTCCTTGAGGATGCAGTCTTTAAAATGGAGTGGTCCCTAGTGGCATGAAAGTGCACTAGGGACTGGCTCATCCTCATCATCAACACTGCTAAAAGGATGGCGGATGCTTTACTAATTAGAATTCAGACTGCAGAAGGGGCCATCAAGGTGACTGCAATCTACTGTGTACAAAAGTAAACTTGCAGAAATCGCTGATAATAGGGAGTACCTAATGAAGCAGAAAATATCTAAGCTTCAGAAAGATATTACTAAATTTAACAAAGAAAAAGTATTCCCCTATTTAAAAGCACATTACACAACACCAGGGTCAAACTATTCTTCCAATGAGGGATCAAACTCCTCAAGAAGAGGTTCATCCTCTAACAGTGAATCCAGCCATGGGAGCTGGAGTAACAACAACCCCTGACAAAATACACACCAGGTCTACCGCCCATTTGGGCTACCACAATACCAAGGACCATAGTTCTGGCAATATCCCATGTACCATCATGGATCGGCATCTCCCCCTTTTTACCAACAAGGTACTGCACCTCCTTTTTTTAGACAGAGGTTGGGGCAGAGGAAAAGGGCACAGAAGAGGTCACAAAAAAGAGTGTAGTGGTAGGAACAACCAACCCACTCTGTGGAAACAAGGAGCCAGACAAGGGGGAAGAGAAACTAATTATCTATCTATCTGAGAGACCTTTAACAGCCACAGAAGAAGCTGTACTCCAAAGAGGGTTAGGTTTCGTTCCGACTCTCAAATATGACAAATCTCAACCATGGTCTTTACAGCAGAAACAGAGGGGTGGATCTCCAAGAAGGAGGCAACTTTGCTGATCGCTACAAACCCAAAAGTCCCTTACTTCTACACTCTGCCAAGAGTACATAAAGGAGGCTCACCGGTGCATGGGAGACCTTTAATCTCAGGGATAGGCTCGATCCTCAAACCACTGTCCAAGTTCTGTGACTACTTTCTTCAACCTTTGATCAGAGCCACTCCCTCCTTTGTCAAGAATACATCAGACATCTTGCGTCTACTCGAGGGGGTCCCAACATCCAGAGGAGGTGAACCTACTAGTTACCCTGGATGTTGAGATCTTCTATATTAAGATCCCGCAGAGGGCTACCCTGGACGTAATTGAGGATGCGTTGGGCAGGAGCAAATGGGCTTCCTCTACCCCAGTGACTTTCATCCTTTTTTTAATCCAACAAACAATTATTTCACCAGACACAGGGCACATCCATGGGGAGCACCTTTGGGCCGAGCCTGGCATGTTTATACATTACAGCGTTCGAGGAAAGGAAGATCCTTGATTCCAACAACCCCTTTCAGGCGAATGTGCTCCTATGGAAGAGATTTATCAACAACATTTTGATCCTGTGGAAGGGAGATCGGACTAGGTACGAAGACTTTTGCCAGTGGAATAATACCCTTAACCCATTTCTTAAGTTTACAATCTCTATCTCTGAATGTGAGATACCATTCCTGGACCTACTAATAAAACTGGATGGAGGTCATATCAGCACTACTCTCTACCGTAAACCTACAGACAAGAACAGCCTTTTACATTTCAGCAGTCACCATCCGAGAGCCCTTAAACAAAACCTTCCGTTTGGCTAGTTCCTCCATATCCGGAGGTACTGTGGCTCAATGGCAGACTTCCAAAAGGAGTCCCAGGTTCGGGCAAGACACCTACGCAGTAGGGATTATCCCCAATGCAACATAGCTCTCGCTCAAAAGAGAGTAAGGAACAATAACAGAGTAGGCTTACTAGAAACCAGACCAAAAGAAACAAATGATTCCCTGACCTGTGTGACCACATGTACACCTGACTCCAACTATTTAAAAAGCATCATTAAGAAACATTGGGGGATCCTGAATATAGGGGATTTACAGTTCCCGACACCGAGGTGTGCTTTAAAACGGATGAGCAACCTCAAAGACATGTTGCTACATACTAGACCCAGGGTACACACCACAATAGTCCAAAGATCTTTGTGAGATATACGACCCGTGAAGGGACATTACCCCTGTGGTTCATGCACTGTGTGTCCATTTACCAAGATGACTAAAGAAATCACGGTTGCTAATGGGTTTGTAGTGTAGTTCCTATGTCCCTAAAAGGCTCTGCCCATTGGAATAGTATACACTATAGTTTTGACATAGGACTGAGGTCAGTATGTCTCTATCGAGTACAATAAACTTAAAGGATTAATAAACATTATGAACTAAATCTGAAAAGTGTGATCCTAAAGCATTGTATTGCAATATTCTCTTAAGTCATATGGTATAGTTAAGGATGAGTAAGGAACAACGTTTTGGACTCTGAAGCTTTCGCATCATCTTGGCAGATAGGCCCCATAGCTGTTATCTATGTGTGAAGGGTCACTGCAGTGACGAGTGCTGTTTCATTATTAAACAATGTATGCGGGTAAACATCTACAAATAATTGTTGTTGCAAAGAGGAGGTCCCTGGGGAGTAATGCCTCTCTGAACTCGTAGCTAAAGGGCAGGAAGGGGGCAAGAGGCACAGCCTGGTTTAACAAATGTTGCATTTTCACAGCCTCTCCTCTCACAGACACACAACTTGACCACCTCAAGCACACCCCCAGCTTCCTTTCCGATGAACGCCGACTTTTTCCATGCCTTGATATCTCCCTAGTACACAGTGAATAAAACTCTGATTCGGGCCCTCAAGATGAAATGCACAACTTGGTCTGCAGCGCGCTCGTGTACACTGCTTAAAGCGAGCACAGCCCACGGCTCCTGAGGTGTCTGCGGAACAGATGCGTGCCCACCATCCTGGGCTTCCTGACAAGCAAACTGTGCATTTTATCTGAATACAAATGTTTTATGTGTTGAAATAAAGCCGAAAACACGCCATATTAGAAGCTGCTTTCTAAATCCGTGGGCGTCAATCAAGAGAAAATTGACCCCTTTGTTAACATACTTGGTTATGTTCCTTTTTTTGGGGGGGGAGGAGAACAAGTGAATCAACAGCTAAGAAGCTTCTGTCAGTAGGCTGCCGGGATGCGACAACCGATAGTTCTTCGCTGAAAATGTGGACATATGTCTCTGAACAAATGCGGTGTAGGAGGTGCTGCTGGGGGAAAAAACGGCTGTGAAAGCCACGCGGCCGTGAAAGTGAAAGGCCACTCTAATTTTAAAAAAAAACATATGGCCCCTGCACGCCTGCGCCTGTTTCCTTTGCGGGAGCGAACAGGGGCCAGTAGCGGTCGGTGGTGGGAGTGCTGCCGGGTGGTGACGTAGGGCGGGGCAAGGTGGGGGGTAGTAAACTATGGAATATGGCCAAATACAGGTAAGTAAACATAAAAATAAATAAAATTAATTTAGTTGATGCACTGCATCGCATTTGGCGATGCAGTGCGCGCAACGACATTTGTTTTATTTATTTTTATGTTTACTTACCTGTATTTGGCTGTATTCGGTAGTTTACTACCTGCCACCCTGCCCCTCCCGCACCCCACGTCACCGCCCGGCAGCACTCCCACAACCGACCACTGCTGGCAGGGGCACCATCTGTTTGCAAGATAATTGCAAACAGATGTCGCCAAAGCTCGCTCAAACAAGGGAATTGCCAAACATGCATGCGTTGCAATTGAAAGCAATGCAAAGCGTGCACATTTTTGGGCAAAAAAGCTGATTGATTCCAAGAGGTTCCCACCTATGCAGCTCATGCGCGCTACGTAGGCGAGACCTAAAAAGGCGTCATTTTGCAAGCATATGCATGGGTGATGTGGAAAAATAGTAGCACAGACACACCCATACCCTGGAACTCATAAAACATAACACTCTCTGGTACACAAACACACACACACACACCCACACACACACACACAGGCACACCTTTCAGTCTAAATTCCCTTAGATGTACAATTTACCCCAGACTCATATAGTAACATCCCTCAATTCACAAACAATACTTTTCACCTTGACCCACCCTGTTTATCTTTGAATTTAGGGTGAGCAGACAGACCGAAGTTATTATTTTTTCAACTAAATTTAGCAAGTAAAGTAATCCTGGGATAAAAACCTTCAGGCACATGCCTCCTGGAGGCTCTTTGTAGACATTTACCCCGACTTTCCTGTTGAACAGTGTCTGCTTCTTGCCTTGTTTTCCTGCTCCTAACATTTAAAAACCTGTTGTTATATATACATTTCCTTCAATTCAAATCTCTCTGCTAGTTGTTTCAGTTCCCACTTTGTTGCGGAGTATTGCAGCGTCTTGTGAATTAGCGATTACAGTACTCTTTTGGTTCCTGATGGACTCCATCAAACTATTATGTAAGTGTTCTGGTGTGGTGAATAGAGTTCCTGTAAGAATGTTCAGTTTGCAGTTATACTCACAGAAATAAAGACGTGTAATATTAAGCTCTGTGTGTTGCATATTCAATTACGAGTACCCAGGCTGGGGAGGACACTCCAACTGGTTAGGAAGGAGATACGTAACCCAAAGATCTACAGTGCTTGCCCATAGAGTTTGCTGTGTTCCAACGAAAAGCTTGTGCGTGCCGCATGTGCCTCAATTGAAGTGAAGGTTGACGTTTGATGTATGTGGACTCAAAGTGCAACACCAGCTACTGTGAAGAATTTGATGGCAACGAGAGCCTCACTAAGAAGTTTACTCATCGTTAACCAGAAATATGCTATCAAGGCCGTGAAAGAGGTACTTCATCTCTTCGCAACACCGAGCTATAAATTTTATGGAACGATAATGCTAAAGGCAGAAACAACCAGGTACAGAAAAGCACTGGAAGCAGCTACAGATAAGGGCAAGTAAGCGCTGGCAGTGAAAATAGCCAAATACAGAAAAGTGCTAAAGGCAGTGAATTACAGGTTAAGAAATTATTGTCGTACATAGCCAAAATCTGAGTAAAGAGAGTCATCATATCACTGCGGTTGGCCCTATGCTTTAAGTAGAATACCCAGGGTTATAAATAAGGAGCTGTTGATCCCTGAAGCAGACTCCACTGTAGGTGAGGGGTACATTCTGCAAACTCGAAAGTCCTTCAAGAGTTGAAAGTTTCCGATGTCAGGGGCGGATTCTCCATTAGGGCTCTGGGGCTGCGCCCGCCTGATATTCCTTCACATTCCTGAACAAATATTAAATAGATCGATTTATTTAAAGATAGGATTGTATCGCTAAACAAATAGATGTATTTAAGGCTGGGCTGTGTGTCCCAGGCTGCCTGCCCCGCCCACTCTGAAGCAGGAAATGTAAGCCAGGCAGGTAATCAACTTTCTGACTTGTGAGGCACGACGCAGGGCTTACTGTTCTAAAGCCTTTGATAAAGAATCATTGCCATTGTATTCTATGGCAGTATCCACTGTAGGTCGAAGCAGAATGGTATGCAGTTCCTCATGAACACTATAGGTTGACGTGTGGTTAGTGTGTAATGGATAACACACTACGTGCAGGAGGAAATTTCCTCCTTTCGGAAAAGAGACTCTCACACACCCCCCATCAGTGGAGTACCTTGCTTCATCATCGGGTCTGCTCCTTATCCGGTCGGCGCTGCAATACCTGATCGCTGTCCTTAACGGGGCCTTTTGACTGAGAACTTTATTTTCTTTTGCCGTAAGGTGCCGTGCGTGTAAGGGCACTAGTAAGTGTAGATGTAGTGAGTGTAGAAGTGAGAATAAAACAGAAGGAAGTGGTCCACCCAAAACTACTTTAATGATCATGGCCACTCTCCTGATTAAAAAAAGTGAAAGTTGCGCACCCCTGTTATAAGGTCACGGAGTTGTGCGCATTTGGGGCCAACATATTTCTTGCCAATATTTCAATTAGAAGGCAATTCTTCAGGACCAAATAAAGATCTATCCACACTTTTTGGTAGTGGTACACAATTAACTATTTAAGTGACCAGCCATGCAGCACCCTTAAAGGTGGTACCTGCAGATCTATGACATCAACCTGTAGAAAAATATAACCTGATACCTACATACCATATGATGGAAGAGTATCAGGGATTGAGTTTCGGCGATGAGATAGCAGCAGAGATTCTGAGAACACCCTCGCTGTTGGGAAGTGATGGAAACCCAGCATCGGGTAGCCATTCGGAAGATTGGACTTCCCTTTCCACCCTCAAATGCGAGTGGCTTTTAATTACTCTACCTGGGGCCATGATGACCGAGTACTTACAGGCTAACATAGCCCTCAACGGCTTAATGGTGAGCAATTTTCTGTGCCTATTCCTTGAGGATGCAGTCTTTAAAAAGGAGTGGTCCCTAGTGGCATGAAAGTGCACTAGGGACTGGCTCATCCTCATCATCAACACTGCTAAAAGGATGGCGGATGCTTTACTAATTAGAATTCAGACTGCAGAAGGGGACATCAAGGTGACTGCAATCTACTGTGTACAAAAGTAAACTTGCAGAAATCAATGCAGAAATCGCTGATAATAGGGAGTACCTAATGAAGCAGAAAATATCTAAGCTTCAGAAAGATATTACTAAATTTAACAAAGAAAAAGTATTCCCCTATTTAAAAGCACATTACACAACACCAGGGTCAAACTATTCTTCCAATGAGGGATCAAACTCCTCAAGAAGAGGTTCATCCTCTAACAGTGAATCCAGCCATGGGAGCTGGAGTAACAACAACCCCTGACAAAATACACACCAGGTCTACCCCCCATTTGGGCTACCACAATACCAAGGACCATAGTTCTGGCAATATCCCATGTACCATCATGGATCGGCATCTCCCCCTTTTTACCAACAAGGTACTGCACCTCCTTTTTTTAGACAGAGGTTGGGGCAGAGGAAAAGGGCACAGAAGAGGTCACAAAAAAAGAGTGTAGTGGTAGGAACAACCAACCCACTCTGTGGAAACAAGGAGCCAGACAAGGGGGAAGAGAAACTAACTATCTATCTATCTGAGAGACCTTTAACAGCCACAGAAGAAGCTGTACTCCAAAGAGGGTTAGGTTTCGTTCCGACTCTCAAATATGACAAATCTCAACCATGGTCTTTACAGCAGAAACAGAGGGGTGGATCTCCAAGAAGGAGGCAACCTTGCTAATCGCTACAAACCCAAAAGTCCCTTACTTCTACACTCTGCCAAGAGTGCATAAAGGAGGCTCACCGGTGCATGGGAGACCTTTAATCTCAGGGATAGGCTCGATCCTCGAACCACTGTCCAAGTTCTGTGACTACTTTCTTCAACCTTTGGTCAGAGCCACTCCCTCCTTTGTCAAGAATACATCAGACATCTTGCATCTACTCGAGGGGGTCCCAACATCCAGAGGAGGTGAACCTACTAGTTACCCTGGATGTTGAGACCTTCTATATTAAGATCCCGCAGAGGGCTACCCTGGACGTAATTGAGGATGCGTTGGGCAGGAGCAAATGGGCTTCCTCTACCCCAGTGACTTTCATCCTTTTTTTAATCCAACAAACAATTATTTCACCAGACACAGGGCACATCCATGGGGAGCACCTTTGGGCCGAGCCTGGCATGTTTATACATGACAGCGTTCGAGGAAAGGAAGATCCTTGATTCCAACAACCCCTTTCAGGCGAATGTGCTCCTATGGAAGAGATTTATCAACAACATTTTGATCCTGTGGAAGGGAGATCGGACTAGGTATGAAGACTTTTGCCAGTGGAATAATACCCTTAACCCATTTCTTAAGTTTACAATCTCTATCTCTGAATGTGAGATACCATTCCTGGACCTACTAATAAAACTGGATGGAGGTCATATCAGCACTACTCTCTACCGTAAACCTACAGACAAGAACAGCCTTTTACATTTCAGCAGTCACCATCCGAGAGCCCTTAAACAAAACCTTCCATTTGGCTAGTTCCTCCATATCCGGAGGAACTGTGGCTCAAAGGCAGACTTCCAAAAGGAGTCCCAGGTTCGGGCAAGACACCTACGCAGTAGGGATTATCCCCAATGCAACATAGCTCTCGCTCAAAAGAGAGTAAGGAACAATAACAGAGTAGGCTTACTAGAAACCAGACCAAAAGAAACAAATGATTCCCTGACCTGTGTGACCACATGTACACCTGACTCCAACTATTTAAAAAGCATCATTAAGAAACATTGGGGGATCCTGAATATAGGGGATTTACAGTTCCCGACACCGAGGTGTGCTTTAAAACGGATGAGCAACCTCAAAGACATGTTGCTACATACTAGACCCAGGGTACACACCACAATAGTCCAAAGATCTTTGTGAGATATACGACCCGTGAAGGGACATTACCCCTGTGGTTCATGCACTGTGTGTCCATTTACCAAGATGACCAAAGAAATCACGGTTGCTAATGGGTTTGTAGTGTAGTTCCTATGTCCCTGATAGGCTCTGCCCATTGGAATAGTATACACTATAGTTTTGACATAGGACGGAGGTCAGTATGTCTCTATCGAGTACAATAAACTTAATTACTTGTGTGTGCCAGCTAACTCAGAGGTCACTAGAAACTTTCTCGAATGAACAAGAAGGGATGAGTTTCTGACAACCGCATAAACATGACAACTTTGTTTCCCTGAGAGTCGGAACAATATCTTTAGAGTCATGTAAACAATAGATAACCGTTTTACTCAGTCAATTGTGCATGCTTTGTTTCTACAGAGTTGTTGCACAGAAATAGGGAGACGGGCGTTTCAATAAAAAGTGTTTATTGAACTTTCTTCTATCTCATGCAAGAGATTTGAACTGCTACAATCGTAAGACAGAATGCAAAGTACAATGCGTACAGCGTTAACAGTAATATAAAATAATACTGTAATAGCATGGGCTGTAGCTGTGACATATATAAAAGTACATACATAAATAACACAGGCTATAATACTCAATCGGTGCTTCTAAAATATTCCTACCCCATTGTACCTAACCTAAGCCTAGTACGAGGGAAGAAGTAGGTGCTGTTTTAGCTATAGTTTAGTTTAGTTTAGTTGTCCCAAGAATTTCCAAAAGTTTCTCTAGGTTCTGATCAGCTCCATACCTTAGAATGAGAGAGGTTGGTATCTCTTTTCCGGGACTCGTTCCCCAACACCCCGCAAGGGGAGTCAGAAACACTGGAGCTGGATCCTCGGCGAGGAGGATGACAGCGTCTGGTCAGTGCGTCAGTTTGGAGAGTTGACTTCCTTCGGGACTTGCTGTGGCGAGCCGCATTGTGCAAGTAGGTAGCCGAACTGCACCCTGCCTTGCCATAGCAAGTGAAGGTATATTTATACCTTGAAGGTGTTAAGGAATGCCAGTATTGACGTAAAAGTCAGGCATAAGAACGTCATGAAAGAACCCCTAAGGAACAGATGTTCATGCATAATAAATGAGTTCTTGGAGAAATCAATTTTCAAGAAAAGGGGAAGTCCTAGAGGCTCAACAGTCTGGTTTTCCAGGAACTCGTTGTGACGTAGATGAACGGATGTAAGTAGCCATGCTTGTTTTTGGGTAGCATGGACTATGCCTAATAAGGGCTGTATTTCTATGCCTAAATAAGGACAATGTGAATTGTACCTATATAAGGGCATGAATCGGGAAATTCATACGGAATCTAAATCGATACACAACACCCACTCCACTTTCGTATGTACAACGTTACTAAATTCTAACCATGTTAAACATATCTAAAATATATCTACACATTAAGTGCTAAAGCATAAAAATGCATTGGTGCTGTACACATTAAAGCAATGTTTAACTCTAACAAATGTTGACATTGGAAATGCAAATTGAATCAATCATAAAAATATACATTTATGAAATGGCTCATAAATACAGAAGAAAAAGGGCCAAAACTATTTCATGTCAGATTACATAAAACTGTTTGTTTGTGGACAAGGTCACATATTGTCTCTGGAAGTATTCAAAGAATTCTTGTTCTCTATGAATAGTTCTACTGTAAGCAGAGTACTTGTGCCCAAAAAATATATAAATTAGGAGACAAAAATAATAATCATAGGAAACAATTCCAAAGTTAGTACCTTGTTTTTGAAAAATGAAGGTCAAATTCAAAGTCTCTCAGAACACTGTTTGCCAAAATCAAAAGTCAGTGTTAGGGCTGGGAGAAAACATGAAATCTTCTATGTCTGTAGACAAAAAGTCCGCTATCATTGTAGGTGAAAGTTGGATTACCTCGTTTAGAAGAATAACCGCACAGAGATGTGAAGCATCGCCTTCAGCAATGTTCGTACCGGATGTTACCAGCCGCTCAGTGAATATACGGGGAAGCACTGTCAGCTTCCACTGTACTAGCGGGACCGGCAGAGCTGGGGTAGGTCTGCTGACTTTATACGCGGATGTTCAAGTAAGTACCTGTGCTGGCTTAACTAGCTCTCTTTCCACAATGCGGGTGAGATTACAACCCATACCGGGTGGGAACTAATACTGATTCCAAGAGTGACGCACCGGATCTAGTATATGCTAAGAAGCCTACCTTTGTCACCAATACTTAACCATGACTCGTCACGAGGAGATGGGTGTGGTTATGTTGGTGGCAGTCAGTGTCTTATCAATAGACTGGAGTGTACCCTGTGTGTCCAGCATTTTTATCGTTATCTAGATATGATTATTATATACACTGAGGCTGCTCCCACACATGAGGCGGGTGAGACCTCATGTTTGGCACCTCAGCGTCACTTGCTGTGTGACGTCTGGATGTGGTTGCTATGGGATCACACCGGCTAGCGTGGTATGGGGAAACATGACACACGTGCTACAAAAGCATCAACCCTCAATTTTGGTGTACTCAACCTTTTGTGCCCAAGCACCCTATACTGACATTTACCTTCTAGAACCTGACAAATGTCTTTTTATCTCTCGCCTATTCAAGGACACTGTACTATTCAGTGTTTGAGCTCGCCAGCCACCAATGTAACATCTCTCTGATCCAGACTGGGTGATTTCTCTTGACGCTAGGAGCAATCATATTCTACACATAATGCTCCTATGTTATCTTAGTTTCTAGTTTTTAATTCTCTTTACTACTCAATATCTCTTTGTGCATGGTCACTACCACTGTGTGTGATGCATGCCTTTTTATCACAATTTTAATTAGAACCCTAAATAAGTATAGTAGGTTCATACAATGTGCTGATATACTTCTACGCTTATATTTTTCTACAGGTTGATGTCATAAATCTGCAGGTATCACTTTTTAGGGTGCTGTATCGGTGGTCTAATTATTAGTTTATTGTGTACCACTACCAAATACTGTGAATAGATCTTAATTTGGTCCTGAAGAATTGCCTTCTACTTGAAATATTGGCAAGAAACATGTTGACCCCAAATGCTTACAACCCTGTGACCTTATAACAGGAGTGCGCAACTTTCACATTTTTAATCAGGAGAGTGGGCATGATCATTAAAGCAGGTTTGGGTGGACCACTTCCTTCTGTTTTAATCTCACTTTGACACTCACTACATCTACACTCACTAGGGCCCACACATGCACAGCACCTTATGGCAAAGGGAAATAAAGATCTCCACCAAAAGGCCCCGTTAAGGGCACCGATCGGATATTGCAGCGCCGACCCGATAAGGAGCAGACCCAATGAAGAATCAAGACACCCCACTGATGGGGGTGTGTGAGGGTCTCTTTTCCGAAAGGATGACATTTCCTCCTGCACTTAGTGTGTTACCCATTACACACTAACCACACGTCAACCTATAGTGTTCATGAGGACCTGCATACAGTTCTGCTTTTTATGACTTTTGGGCATGTATGCTGGACCGGGAGAAATATAGCCATTTGTCCTCTATTTTATTAATAAGTAGCCACTGTAGGCCTGTGACACTTTCAGTGTCATAGTTTTGGGTGTTGAAGTCTCCGTCCCTGTGAGAGATCAGCTGTTCGTTATGCATATGCATAGATCCCACCCTTTTCTCATTTGTTACACATAGGAGTGGATGCAAGCATGTGTGATGTGGTGCCTTTTTCTCGATAATGGTAAGTGTTTAAATGCTAATCTTCGGTTATACATATTGAGCTGAAACTCCTCACCATTCTAACCTCCCCCATTGTGACACCCCATGCCCTGGCTCCATGTTGCTCGACCCCTTAGGGCATTTGTTCACCCGTGAAATGTATCCAAGAGACGAGCAGGCCAGTGTTCTTGATGCCTTGTGAATTTAATGGAAATATCCGAGTCAAGCGCAAAGTAAGAGAAATGTGCTTACATTACACAGTTATCTTTTGTATGACATTAAAACTGGTCCTGAGTACAGAGTCCTGCAGAAAAGTACATGTTGTGCGACTTAAAGTCTCTGCAGTCCAGCTGAGCTATGTTGGCTCAGTTGATATAAATGCATTGCAGTTATAATGCGGTCTGCCGGCAGTGCTTTTAAATCTACTGCATGTCTCAATGCAAGTACTACATCCCTGCAGGTGCATGGCCATGCTGCTTAGTCTCCAGATTGAGAGCATGCAATGCAGACTTTAACAATAACATAGTATTAATGTCTCAGTTTTATGTTTCCAAGGTTTGATGAAATCATACTCTGAAAAGAAAAGAATTGTGTGTAGTTTTTTAAATTTGATTTACAAGATAAAGGTGGAAATTAGTGATCATAGTAGTCCGAACCATGGCCCTCCAGCCCGCATTACTGTAGTCTTGCATGTCAGTGACATGCCCTTAACAACATTAATGATCAAAACATGGATTGATTTATGAACAATGAGTGTTTTTGAGGGACTTTGACACTGAGTGAAGCCAAAGCAAAATGCCTGTCAGTGGATTGGCCTCTCTGCAGAATGCACAGAAGTTCCAGTTATAATTGCAATTTTATAAAACAATTTGTGTGAAGGGGTGCACAGATGGCAAAATATTGACAGCGCTATAGCAAAAGGAAATACATTGCTTAAATGTGAGCGAGAGCAGTGTATGTTTGGAAGTGGTGAAGTGAGGGAGATGCAAGGAAGTGCATTCAGGTAAGAGTGAAAAGAGGGTACTGCAGAAAAAAGAGAGATGGCTAAAGATGTGCAGATGGACGAGATGTGCAGAGAAAAAGGATGTATATATATATATATATATCCAACATAAAGCACACATAATTGAAAGCCAGAAATCCTTCCGCAAGCCTCAATACTATTGAAATTTTAGAATAGAAACATTTTGACGCTTAATTATTTATCACAAATCTTTGTGTTCCTTATTTTTGTTAAACTGCTAACATCCATTGACAAAGCCAATCGTACTGACAAGTTTTAGGTCTAGGTCAGTTGTTGTGTTATACATCTGGATGCAATTACATTTCAGAGAGAAACCAAAATACCGATTGGGTTGCACACTATGGGCTTCACAGAAATGTATTTTACGTGTTCCCTTTTAGAGAGTCAACACATTTATCATCACACTTAAAGGCCTGTCTTCACATATTTCTATATGACTGATTGCAATCAGCAGCTGTCGATCCTTCCCGAAACCTGGTTAGAGCATTTCCTTCCAAAGCTGATGCCCCATGCAGTGCAAGAAACTGGGCAAGCACACACTTTAAAATGCTGAAGTTGTCGAGGTTGCACATTACAATAACTGTTGAACATATTAATGTAGTAAGATATAGGGAAGTTTTTTATGTGTTTAATATTTCAAAACTATATGTTCCCACTTCTTTATAAGCTTTGCTTTATCACTAAATGAATTTGCTTTAAAATGCACCATTTGGCAATCTTTAAAAAAAAGAATTCTCTTGAGGAGGATCCAGCCTGGACCCCACGTTTGTCCATTAAGCTTGCCAATGTCACTCACTACATAAAAGTCATATTAAATGCTTAAGCCTCCCCACTTTCAAATGCCACCTGCCACCACTGTCCGATGGCCACATGAAAAGAAGCTTTACCCATTCATGTTTGGCGATAAAGACCCAGAAGCAAGCACATTACAATGACTTGTCAATGGTCAATGGTATGAATGGTGCAAGTCCCGGTAAGCTGCATTGATTCTCAACATCAGTAAGTTCCATTTAGATGTGGATTTTCATTTCCACATGACGATAAGTGTCCCACAATTGGAAACATATGCGAAAGCTTTAGTAAGGAGAACCATTGTGTACATGTTGAAAGATGGATTATTAGTACGGGTAAGTATGCACCTACCACTAGTAATAAGGCCACCAATCCAATATGCAGCCCAGACAAGGTCTCAATAAATGATTCCCTTGCTTAACCCTTCGTTATTGGCAACACGCAGGAAGGCTTAACTTAGGAGACAAGTGTGTAAAACATTTTAAAAGACCAATACAGTACATAAGTAAGATACAACAGGCAATAAAAATCCAACACCAATTTATAAAAATAGGAAATATTTTTATCTTTTAAATGACACCAAAATTAACACAATTCTATATAGGGAACTGTGTGTGTCACATGGCCCATGGGGACATCGTCGTCTTCTCTAAGTTAGCAAGAGCATGCTGGAGATTGCTCGCTGCTTTGCACACATTACTATAAGACTTTATTTTTGCAACCGTCTCTATTGCCGTTTTCCCATGAGTACCCATTGCTGTGTTCACACTCTGCAGGTTCCTGGTATTTTGTTTGAATATTGTGGGCAACGTCAGACAACCATGCCTCTTGTTATTTTGCTCTGGCCAGGCCTTAGCACCTCGACAAAACATACAGATGCACTTGTTGTTTGGGACAACGTATTTTGGTCTTATTGGAATACACAAATAGATAGCACACACTTAGAGATGGAACCTTCCAGATAGAAGAGCGAGACAGCACCTATGATGTAGATCTACCTTCTATAGGCTGAGGTATGGGGTCTGCAGATAATGCCCAAAGATCTTCTAATATATAATAATACTGTTTCTATGCAAGGAGAGGAAGGTTAGGCTATATTGTCTTTTCCCAATTACATATCCTTTCATGATTTATGGATTAACTGCTATGCTGACCGTACTTGTATTATGCATGTTTCTGCTTGTTGCGGCACATATACTGCATCTTAGAGCATGTTAGTTAAAATAAATATTTGAAACTTGTTCATGTCCCTGTCAGATCTTATTGTGGAGAAGTACAAGAGTGCGAACAAAAGAGTGTGTCTTGCTACCCCTATTCTTGAACGATCTGGGAGTGCTGTGTTCTGGGTTGTCTAATCATGTGTTTCTCTTAAGTGAGTAGGAAAGCAAGTGAGACACTGTAGCTAGTCAATCCTGGGCTCATGGGTACTAAGGTGATATGATTACTCAGTCCCTATACGCTAAGGCCCCATAATCCTATGCATAGTTCTGTTTTTTAGCAGAATTCCTGCAACAACTGGATGTATGAATTCTTAAAGAATAAACACTTTCTAGTGCTTAAAAATCATGCCAAAATGGGAAATCTTGACGTGCTTGACCAGTATTTTATAGGTCTTACTATCCATAGGATCTGCACGTTTGTGGACAACATAATCTCTGGGTGAGGTGCTTTGATTGATTCCATGCACCCCGTAGTAGATGTTGGCCTAGAGAACAGCTAGCTCACAGTACCAGCATAAGCCCCCTAACCCAAATAGGGCGTGAATGGTTTCCGGCAACCACTGAACATGACAACCCTGACTCCTCAGGATTTGTGGTAACAGATCTAGAGACCTTTCGCACGTATGTGTTAGTGTGTGCATGCCATTCACTGCAAAACGTATCTAGTTTGTTAGCCTGGTGGGGAACCTATTATGCTTGTGGGTTAGAGGCATCTCCATGAATTAGTTGGGAACTTTTTAAGGGAACAGTATACTCTGGTTTCTCAAGTCAAACTAGTCCTACGTTTCGATGCTGATCGTGGGAACATATGCCAACTACTTACCACGAACACAGCTTTAGACACAGATGTATTTAAAACAGACTTTTAACATAAAAAGAAAACAACAACGCATGTGAAGGGTCACAACCTGAAAGAAAGTGAAATGGTTAAATTCAAAACACTGTGAATTTTTGCAACAAATTAGTGACTTTGCCCCAAAAAACCTTAGCCCGCTCCTAGACCATGCTGCCTGATGACGAGGTGATTCTGCGCAGTACACAGGACTGAATAAGCCTGATAGTCTGTCAATATCGGGTCTGGGACATTGAGAGCAACAATTTATACAGAGAAAAAGGAACAATTTGACAATCACAGGCCCTCCGTCGCCAAATACAAGCTACACCTAGTGTCCAAGATCCAAATTTTCTCTAACATCGGAATTGCACCTTATGTCACACCAAAGGGTCATGCGTACCAGCTGTGTAACATATGTACTCATTTCTTTCAGATACTACCAGTTAAGAAACCTTTAGGCTAAAAAAATAAGATCAAGGTGGAGAGTATGTAGCCTAACGGTTAGGGTGGTGGACTTCAAATCTGGGTAACCAGATTCGAGTCTTGGCAACGATGCTCAACATCCTGTGATTCAGGGCAAATCACTTAATCTCCCTGTGCCTAACAACAATGAATGTGTCCTCATGTAATGCAACTAGTGCTCATGTAAAGTGCTCTGATACCTGATTTTGGGTCAAGTTCACGCTATATAAAACTTCAAAAAAAAAAAGTTTTGGTCCTATATCACACCCAGGGCCTATGCTTACCTTCTGTGTTACGTCCAGAGGTCCAAGCGGAGAGACCTCGCCACTGTATCACAACCAGGGGGAAAGCGTACCAACTGTGTCATCCCAGCTGTCCAAGCAACAAACAACCTTCACCATTTTTAGCTTTTTGGCTATTAAAGATAGGTGACCTCTGCGGAATAGCCTCTGAGGCGGCCTTGCATCTACTTAGTTCAGACACATGAAGTTTGTAATATGTTAGATTTCTGGTAGTGGGAGAGCACCTAGGTTAAATTATTGCACTACTTCCTAGTTTGCCATGCGACAAATGCTGGGAGTAAGGATCAACTGTAGTCTTTTACCCACTGACAGCAGCTTCAGGATGGACCTCGCCCTGCGGACTCAACAGAACTTTCAATAAATTGCGGCATCTGCTCACCTTCCTGGTTGCACAGATGTGAATCTGTTCGAACCAGGTCCTTTTCCTTCAGCTGCAGTCGGGCTTGAAGAACCAATCTCCCCTGGCTGGCTCGCCAAAATGTTGCTGGAATATGATTTTACTTTGAAAAATCAAAAGACAACAGGAACAATTAAAAACATTATTTTTAAAGAGTTTTATATAGCGCGAACTAGACATGAAGATATCAGTTATCAGAGCGCTTTACATGAGCACGTTTTATTACAGATGGACACATTTATTCTTGTTAGCCATGGGGAGATGAAGTAATTTTCCCAGAATCACAGGATGCTGAGCGTCATTGCCGAGACTCAAACCCGGTTCCCCAGCTTCGAGGTCGAGCGCTCTAGCCGCAAGGCTACATCTTCTCCCCAAATGATTTAAACATTTATTTAATTAAACGCCTTGGCCCAGAAATAATCACAGAAATAGGTCTGAAGACTGTTTCAACCTACATTTGTTCTGAGTGCATTTATATACAGTCTTTGGAGCATTGTAAAATGATTTAGATCTTATTTTAGTGAAAGGAATGCAGGCCTAGTCAGGGCATTGTAAATCAGGCCACCTGATGGTGAAGGCAAGTGGGTCTCGACCTTGCTTGGACCAGTGGGTGAAGTATCCAGATGTCTTGTATGGGGAGCGTGTGATAGCTGAGTGTACTGTGTGTTTTGTTCTCTGATTGGCTGAGTGTTCCTAACTTCATGTAGCATCTAACTTTATGGCAGTTTAGGAACGTGGCACACCTCCGCCATATGTGCTTTATTGGGGCCAATCTCCTGGGACCATTGTAGTGTTGATACCTCTCTGAGGGACTAATCTGGGTTTTTCCTGTTCAGGTGTTTATCTGGCTCGTTACTTGCCACCCAACCTGTGATCTGTCAAGCAGTAGCCTAAGGCATAGGTCGAAGGGTCTTCTTGACCAAGTATTTCTTACTCGGGTTGATAAAGTGGTCAACTTGGGGGATTTCGACGCCAGTGACTCAATCTCTTTTTTTAATATGCATGTATTGTTACTTAAATTGACATCAATATTAACATATGTACTCATCACTATCATTAACATTACCAATATATCTCTGATCCTTAGGATTACAGCCTAAACTGTATAAATCACAACAAATTTAAGAGTCCACCACCTGTAGATCTAGATAGTTATATGTGCACACCGGTTGGTTTAGTGTTATTTACCATTTTGAGACGTTGTCAATTACTTCTCGACGTAAATCATATCCTTCTTCTTTACCCAAAAGCTCTCTCCATAGGTTGACGAGTTCTAAGATGTGCCTCCTTAAAGTGGACTTCCCAGTGGGGGTAACAACCATGGTCTTTTAGGATAGGCAGAGTTTCCTAAAATACATAAAAAAGTATATATAATCTAGAGTATAGAGATGCAGCATAGTTTAATGAACTATCAACTGAGATTCACACATTTATTGAGATATAACACTTACCGTCAAGCCAGGCCCTCATGTTTCCAAGTTGTGCCATTTGCTGCTGTATGCTGCTATTGCATAGTACAAAAGAATTATGGGTGGATCTAGGGAATCATGCAAGAATGCTAGAGATCTATAACTCAGGTAGACACATCACTTGAACATTGATGTAATTACATTGTTCCTGTTGCGTTACAGCTGTTCTCTGTTGTGTAGTGGCACCAGGCCAACGTATATCCCATCAATGATGCCCATGACATGTAGAGTGCCATCCATATAATAAAAGTCTCCCTTCACATTAGTTAATTCCTCGCCAGTCTGTGGAAATTGAGTAAAAATGTTACCTTGCATCAGCCTCCTTTCGGGGAATTTACTGAGCACTCCACTCAAAGTCACTTGGGACATACCATTGCAATCACCTACGATGTGCTGAAATGATTCAGACACACCAAAGTGGAGGACTGGCATGGTTTTCACAATATTTGGTATGGCTGCCGGATTTTGGTTAAGTGGCTGAAGTTGTGGGTCAAGATGATGGGTTCGATCAACTATTATCTGTCTGTTAGGTGGTATTTTTTATGGATGCTCTTTCTTGAATGGTGGCGAGGTCTGGGAAAGACATTTTAAATCACTTACATTATTTTTGTATTCTAATACATAATGCAAAGCCAAATGTATGAGGATATAAGCAAACACATATCTTAACAAATTACTCATCTACATGTGTGTTAAACTTATAGCGAAGGTCCTCTCAATGGGCTATTGACATATATTTTGTGTTCCACGAGTATGTCAACTTGTACTCACTCATGTGCATATGTATATTGAAACCAAATCTTTTATCTGACAAATGAGTTTGTGACATTACGACTAAAGGTTTGATGTACAATTATGATTATTTTTTTAAATTTCTATTTTGATATCCATCAACAGAGGTGTAATTTATATCGTGCACAGCTTATGTTTACAATCCATTGTTGCTGTTGCACATATAAAATATTTTTAATTATAATTTTTATCACTTATGATTCCACAGAGTTTAAAATAATATTTTAGGCATTGTAACTGTTCGTGAATTTTTCCAAATTATGTTTACACCCTCACATTTTTTAAATTACAGTGCCTGATACCTGCGTCGGGACAAAAGGAAATGGTAAGTCTCGTACATTTAACCTCTGACAAAGTACGGCATGCCTATTGGTTAACATCAGGCGATCATTTCTAAAATGGCCAATGGTTATAGAATACGTCTGTTTATGCAGGTACACGTATTAATGACGTTTACATTGTCCAATGGATTCTCTCTTGCCTCCTAGATTTGGTGCAGGTCAGACCTCCTGAGAGTTAACTGATCCACCTGAACTGAGGGTGATCATGGAGGAACGTACTGGTGACGGAGCCCGAACTTCAGATGAGTTGAACATTCTGACAGGTGAGGTCCTGTCCCAGTACACACAACTATATGGGATGCCACAGCAACAGGAAAGTACATTATAGCTCTGATGCAATGACTAATCCAACTCCTTTTTAATTTCACAGATATGTCTATATTCAGTTATTCATATTATGCAGATATGTGTGACAGGTACTTCCTTCCATTGGGGAGTATGAAATGTGTCGTCAACCATGAGATTCAGACAAAATTTTACTGTTGGATTTGCCATTTACTTAGACGCAGGATTGGATTTCATTGGGATAATAATGATAAAAATGTTATTCTGGAGGTTGAAAGATGTCACATGTTTACAAATATGGTAATGTATTATCATGGAGGATGGTGAAATGAATACAAGTTATTCAGATTTGCAGGTACTTACTGGGTCAACTATGTTTCTTAACAAATTATGCACTTCTATAGGATGTCTGTATAGATATAAAATATTTTGGAACATGGACCATAAATGATGCCATTAATGCAAAAGAAATGTCCATGCTTTAAACATAGGTTATACTTAAGTATGTGTGCCTCACAACAAGGTGTACTAAAAACACGTTGCTCAGTATGTGCAATGCCTATTTTTGGTGATAATTGAAAAATTATTCTTAAAAAAGTAAAACACATAACCTTATGCGCTTTAGATTATTGAAATGTCACATTGCTGATATATGTAACCATTTGATACAATATTTTATATATTCCATTTCTTGGGTCAGTCCCGATATGTAGAAGAAAATGTGGATGGTCATCGCTGCTAAAGTGCGGATCTTGGGGGTCTATAGGCATGGTAGCCTATGCAGTTGGAAACGTTGGGAAGAACTTCCGCGCTGGACAAGGATGGTGGCAGAGGCCCAGCTGGGCAAGTCCTCACAGCGGAGGAAGCGAGTGCGGTGCGCCCTGCCCTCGCTCATGGCCCGCATATTGCTGGTAGCCTATCCAGTCCTTGATGGAAAGCTGAAGGCCACAGAGTAGTAACAAGGGGGTAAGTAGGCTGTTAAGTGTATGGCCTGCTGTCTGACTTGACTTTTTCTCTAGTAGGTGAAATATGTACGTAGGTGCATCTGTTCTGGATTAGCAGCATAGAGGGAAGAACAATGTATGCAGCAATAATTGTATCTTATGTGAGTAAGTTTAGTATAAGTAGCTATTTTTCCGAATTCACTCATTTTCAAAAGATAATCCTCAGCCAGGGGTTGTTTAATTACAGGAATCTAAATTATAAAAAATAAAGAATTGGGTGTATATCAAACAGCATTGCAATTCTAGTGACATATATATGTGACCCCTTTCCATTTTGTGCTATTTTTCAGCACAGTCTTTTAAAATGTCGAGGAATTGCCTTTTTGCATGCAGAAGTTCATGTACAGATCAGTGTTATGGTTCTTACCTCCAAATGTTGTCTATCATAGTAGATAATTTTATTAAGAGATTGAAAATCATATTTTTCACTTAATAGTTTTATATTTGCAAGCATACCTGGACTTTGATGTATGGGCAAGTATGCAATATGAAATCATAAGAAGTAGAGAACTATCCTGGAATCCTTTTACTTTAGTATGATTGTAATTAATGTTACTACATATCTTCCATGAGTGCATATTTAACGGAAACAGCATTCCATTACTTTCATACAAATATGATTGCTCATGCTGTTAGCAAGATGATTAATGATGCCCTGATACATACTTTGGAGTTTACACCGTTGATTTTGAATAGAGGCACAAATGCAATGTATGTCATCCCTACCTTCTTCATATATGCAGATCTGTTATAAATATTCAGTGCAAATCACGTTCCATAAACAACGTTTTCTTTACAATTTGTTTGTCCATTACCTGCAGATATGTTACAGCACGTTAGTCTGAGCTTACTATTGACTCAAAATGTGTTTCTATAATATATGCAAAATGGTGGACCTCTCATTCTTAGGGTGATTTTTCCACAAATGTTTTGACTACTTACCTCTCTTTTTGGTGCTGAAAATCGATTTTGTTGGTCTTAAAACTCTCTGCACTTTCCAAAGGCTAACCACTGCTAAAGTGTTTGAGATCACTCCCCTTAACATGGATTGATTGGCGTACACCTGAAAGGCATACCCAAGGCCTGTAAATGATATGCTACCAGTGGGCCTGCCGCGATGATTGTGAAACCCACTAAAGGAGCACCTTAAAACTTGTCCCACGTCTACTACTGCAGCCTGAATTCAGTTTTAAACTGCCATGCTGAGTTGGCATTTAAACCCTCTTGCCAAGCCTTAAACTCCCCCTTTAATGCATGTAAGTCACCCCTAAAGTAGGCCCTAGGTCGCCCATTGGGCATTGTGCTATGTTTTGAAAAGGATGGACATGTACTTTTAGGTTTTACATGTTCTGGTAGTGAAAATCTCCTAAATTAATGTCTCACTACTCTGAGGCCTACACCTCCCATAGGACATTGGGGATAAGCTGTAATTTCCATTTGGGTGCAGGTAGCTATGCCATGTTTGATATTTATGGAATTGTAATGATAAATACTTCATTCTTTGCTGACAAGCGAACAACACATTTCATCGCGCAACAGAGGAGGAGAACGCCGAAAAGCTGCCGGAGTCGGAGCTGGAGCCGCGGAAGCAAGCGGGGAGTAAGAGAGCTGCAGTCCGCGAGTCATCAGCCCCCCCCCTGCCTTCCCTCACCTGAGCAGGGGCCTGGCCACGGGGGCCTGTGGAGCGTTCTGCTGCTGTTGTGCTGCTGGTTGGCCCGGCGGGAGCCTGTGGGGTGCAGTGGAGCCGCGGATCAGCCACGGATCAGCTTGTCGCCTGTGGTGCTTGCCTGTTGCTAGGCGGGACCCGCGGGGGGGCCTGGTGAACGGCGGGAGCAGATTGCTTTTGCCAGGCCGCCTGGCATCTGAGTTGGCGGTGGGAGGTTCGGCCCTTCGGGCTGCCTTCTGGGCCTTGTTCCACCTCATTCTGCTGAAAAGCTGCTTTAGGGTGTGTGGGGACTTGCTGTGCACTCCGTGGTGACTGTGACCCCCCGGGCGGTTGGAGCTCCCCTTGGATGCAGTCCTGGACGCGGGGCTTGTCATCTGGGCCTGCGCTTGTCTTGTCTTGAACTTTCCACCAGCGGGACATGGGCAATCCTGCGCTTGTCGTGGGCGCTTTGAGAATACCTTGTGAATACCTTGGGAGCAAGATAGGAAACCCACGAAAAGCTGAATAAAAGACTTCTCTTTTCTTTTTTTAACTTTTTTGAGACCCACCATAATACTCTAACAGGAATCGGCATGGGGGCCGTGAGAGCTAGCGGTCCCACAAAGGGGAATTAAAAAGGGAGAAGAAAAGAAGGGAAAGGGATAAAAAAAGAAAGAAATAAAGAAAAAGTTGGTCACCACTCCAAGCTCAGCTCAACGCAGGGGTCTGCTTCCAGTGATTTCAGTGTTGAGAACCGGCACATCAAAGGAGCAGTGCCTGGGTCTTCCCACGGTGCGTTGTGCGGGGACCTGCGTGCAAGAAGGTGGCCTCTGCTGTCTCGCTGTCCTGCCGTCCCCTGTGGTTCTTCATACACAACTGCGAGTAGCCGAGCGGGAAGAGAAAAAGAGAAGGAAAAGAAAGAGAAGAAGGGGGAAAAAAAGGATAAAAAATAAAAATGGCAACACCACAGTCAAGGCTACCTAAGGCCACCTAAGGCAAGGCAAGCAACTAAAGTAAGCACTCAAAGCACTCAAACTAAGCACTGTTAGCACTGTTAGTACAAGCAGCACAAGCGGCATAAGCGGCTTAAGTAGCACAACCCGCAGTAGCCTACAAAAGCCTCTAAAACAGCTTAAACAGCTTAAAACAGCCCAAAACACCTCATATAATTGAAAGCATGAGATCAGGACACGTGCGTGGGGGGCCCAAATCTGCTACTAGTACAAGTAACACTAGTAACAACTCAAACTATACAGCGAAGCAGAAAAGGAAGCTGAAAACACCTGATGGCACAGAGGGAGAACCACAGGTTATGACCAAACCGGCAACGCAGGAAGACAGTACCATAATTGAAATATTACAAGACTCAATGAGGCTAAGCAACCCAACACCGGGGACCAAAATGTCAAAATGTCGCCTATTCCAGCCTAAAATCGATACTAACTTCTGCTTTCTAAAAAATGCAGCGGTACAAAAGTGGGTGGAGATGGACGGAGCATCTGAACCAATCAAACACTCACACCCAGTCAAAAGATCTGGGTTTAATCCATCACCGCTCTTTAGCCCTCTCTGCCCTCTCTGCCACCCCAGTTCAGACATGGCCATATGTAAATAGGTCTGACCCTGTGCCTCATGGGAACAGTCCTGAGCTGGGATGGGGCAGTGAGATAAATAACGGTGATGGATCAAGCCCTGATCTTTGGACTGGGTAAGAGTGGTCTGCTTAATTCAGACACTCTGTTCATCACCACCCCCTTTTCTGTATCGTTCATGGGAACAGTCCAGCCTGAACTTCCAAGCCATGCCTTCCCTGGACCGGAATTAACAAAGATTAACCGCCACCATCAACCTAAGACAAATTAAATTCAAATTAGCTGCAGGCAGCGAGATGCTGGAAACCGCAAAACAACATTTTGCTGCGAGTGTCGGAGATGGCAAAGTTGAGAAATGGTAAAACTTCCTATCAGCGATGGAATCATACACGACTAAGATCAAACCACTTAAACCAGCAAAGATTTAGTGGCATGAAGCCCACATCATACACCACAAAACAAGAAATGAAGCATGCAAAAAAAAGGATTTACCTACTTCTGAGACACCTTCGGGACAGACCCAGCGACAAAACGTAACTGAAAGCATTACAGAATCAAAGGGAAGTCCTAAAAAAAACAACTAAAACGGGATGCGAACAGAGCTATGGAGGAAGATCTCTGGGCCAAACTACATGCCGACGTCAAACAAAACAACAGCACCAAATTTTGGAGGACTATAAATCGATTTATCCATAACAACCATGATGGTATCTCCTCTAACATCTCAGAGAAAGTCTGGGCAAATTACCTCAGGTCCCATTTCCACTAAGGTACTGACCGCAGAGAGCAGGGTCAAGTACACCTAAATGAAGCAGACTGCCAAATGACACCTAAGTCCTGGGCCGAAAACAACCTCGCCGCCTCTGGGAACTCAGTGTCAGACTTACCAACTGAGGACTTCCAAACTAACTATATAGGAGCCATCAAACGGCAGATAGGAAAGGGGAGTAGAGAAGGCGCTCCTGGCCCAAATGGAATACCACCAGCACTATATAAACAGGAGGCAATCTTCTGGGCAGAAGCTCTGGACCCACTCTACAGAGAAATTAGAGTGTTGAATATCCTACCTAGTTCATGGAGATGTTCAATCATCTCCCAAATCCACAAATCTGGTGAGAAGCCGGAACCACAAAACTACAGACTAGTGGCACTATTAGATAACAAAGCTACATTTTGTTGACGACTTGTTACTGGAGGACCTCCAGGCATGGGTGGAAGAAAAATCCGCAATTCTCCTACAATAGACTGGCTTCACAAAATCGGTCGGGACAATGACTAACATACTAAGCATGGCTGTGCTTATGGATAAGGCTGAGGCCACATGGACGTCTTTACATCTATACTTCATTGATTACAAAGCTGCCTCTGATCACTTCAACCGCATCAGACTCTGGTCCAAATTGCACAGCTGGGGGCTGGCTCAGCCCTTACTCAAATTAATATTAAATCTGCATACGAATACGTGGCTACAGGTGAAGCTGGGAAATGGTACGCATCTGTCGAGGTGCATACCCATGAAAAAAGGGTTGAAACAGGGCTGTGTTTTAGCACCCACCCTTTTTAATCTGTATATTGCTGATCTAGTCCCGCTGTTAACCAGCTGCAATTCACATGCCCCTAAATTAGGAGATATCTCACTACCCTGTCTCCTCTACATCTCTTAAACATAACGCAGGATTTCTCCCACGCGAATGATCTGACGATTAACTTTGACAATGACAGTCAGGTAAAAAAGGCGACAAACTGCTGCCTGGTTCTGGGGAGAGACCAGAATAGAGGACACAACCGAATACACATATCTAGGTGTGAAGCTGGATACAGGCGGCCGCTTTGTGGCACAGAAGAACAGCAGAAGGCACAAAGGTCTAGCACTAGCAATCTCCCTAAAAACATTAAACTCTAAATTAACTGGCCCATCAATCCTGCCGCTCATCGAGGTGGTTCGGGCAAAACGTCTGCCAACAATCACCTACAGTAGCGAGGCACAGAAAGGCAAGGACGCGAAACATTCAATGCCATAGTAACAGCAGCATATAGGGTTATCTTTGGGCTGCCGAAATACACTTCACCTGCACAAATCAGACTTGAATTTGGCATTCTGAAGTAATCACTTGCTAGATAAGGGACCTTTATCATTACATGGGACAAAGTGCGAAAAGCCGAATGGGGTACACTAAACGAACAGTTGTGGAAGGAGTTACAATCGCACCCCACATTACCAGCTGCGGAATATCTACATAACAGTCTACACAATTTGGGGCTAAACCAACTGTGGGAAACACCGACAACCACCCCAACTTTTAAAATATTAGTGTGGAAGACAGTGAAACTCCTCTCATGGCTGGAGGACAAGGATGCACTCTCAAAGAGAGCCCATGGTTGAATGACCCTGAATACATATACGAAGCTGGGCGCCCAAGCCTACTTCAACTTGGGATATGACAAAAACATAAAAATTGCTTTTATGAAATATAGATTTGGACTGCTTCCCTGCGCCCGGCATCTCCCTCCCTGGCTTTGCATCTAAACTGGCATTGTGTGCCGCCTATGTGGATCGGCTCAGGAAGACATGCTGCATCTACTTTGCTCCTGTAGAGAACTCACAACAGCACAAATGAAATTTCTGAAACAACTTTTCAATCAACGAGGGATTCACACCAGGAGGCAAGCTCTGCTGGCATGGTTTGCACCTAGTGATCAACAATTGAACTGCAGAACAGTAAAATATCTGATACTGTGCAGCAGCAAAATGCCAGAAATACTGACAATAGAAACCTAGCCAGAAAAAACATATGCAAAAGTACTAGGGGTCTGAGGATACTTCAAGCATATAATTGAAAGTTGGTAAAACTGACAAGTTATGTAAACTATCATGTCTGCACAAAATCAGCAAGCTTTTTAGCACGGTTTTTAGATACAAGAGTTTTATTTATGTACGTGATAGTTTTTAATTGAATATATTTTTGTATTGCAACGGTTTTAATTAACTATGCAAATAAAAATAAACTTGAAACTTGAAACTAATGATAACACCTCTTTAATGGTAAAGTCAGATTTTGCATTACCATTTTTAAATTGAAACATTTAGAAAGTTGGCAATTTCCTGCCCTTAGCCCTTTAGTTACCACAGCCTGTCTTGTCCCACATGACTGGGTGTAGCTGACAGTTACATTTTGTGAACTCCTCCTAGACAATCACATAATAAAGGGATTAGGTGTGCCTCAATGGGCCATCTGCTGGCAGGATATGGGTGCAGAGCTGAGCACAGTTCCACTTGCAACTGAATAGACTATACTCACCCTTCACACAAAGGGCCTAACGACCCAACATTGTCACTGTAGCCAGCTTGGAGCCAGGACTGGGTTGTCAGGAAATTCCATACACTTCAAAGAACCTTTCTAGAAGCTTCTCCCACCTTTCAGAGGAAGGGCACCAGGCTATAAATATAGGGCCTTTATACTAACTCTTCAGCTTACTCCTGAACTTGTGGAAGGAGTCTCATAGGACTGCCTATTGCTGTGACCTACTGTGCACTCAACTGTGTTAGTCAAATTAACAGTTTAAGCACATACCCATTCAGGATGGATTTTTGACTCATATCCGTAAATCATCAACACCTACTTCATGTATATAAAGACAATATCTTAGATATCCTACTGCTGTGTGCCAGTATTTATAGGACAAGGCCTGCAGCAAACAAATGGTTATATCTCACATATGGTTATGGTTGTACTACACATGCCCATTTCATGAGTGTTACATCCAGATAAATCTGGCAGTCATTCAGAAATGTGAATGAGCAGCGACATGCATGAATGTTGACATGGGCTGCTGTTTTTATTGACTATGTGAGGCTTGTGGTAAGTATTCCATTTGCTCAAGGTTTTGTATCTTGGTGGCATCTGCTATATGTATAACTTTTTTTTTTTTTACAGAGCCAGGACATTTTGGCTGAAAACACATGTATAGCAAATCATCTGAAGTGTAATGGATCTGAAGAGTTGGAAGTGATTTTGTAACATGTAGTCAGGGAATGTGTACATACTTGGAGAAACTAAACAATGCTCATAATGTGATGGAGCATGTTTGGGAATTGTTTCAGATTTGGCAGACATTACCATAGGACAATTTCAATGGTCAGTGGGTATACATTCCATTGACACATGGTACCATGGTACAGGATTGTTATTCCCAGCAGTTAGATCTAACAAATGTCATTTAGATTGCATTGATGCTGTGACCTAATTAACAACCACTACCTGTAGACTAATGATAAGCTTTATTTACACAGCACCATCCTCCATCGCATGCGAGGGAGATGTTGACCAGGAAGGTGGGAAAGCAGATGTCTGCTGGGAGTCGAAGGTGGTACAACCAAAGTTGAATGACCCGGCGGCACAGAGGGTGATGGTGCGGGAGAGGGGGATTCAACCTCCTCAAATTCAGAGGCCTCAATCCCAAACTAGCCCCAAGTGGTGATGAACCCAACATCCTCTTCATCAAGAGCACCATCCATCCCCACCAGAAAAATCCACATCCTCCCTACTGTTTCCTTGAATGTTGGCCAACAACCAGCCCATTTAAGGCTTAGAGTCTTCATTGCCACATACACCTCTTCTCCTGCCCCGTACATCTGGCACTGACATCTGAGGAGGTTCTGGACATTATGTGCAGTATTTCAGTTGAGCAGAATGCACTGTTGTTGGCCAGCCAGGGGGCCAGTCAACAGTTGACTCAATTACTGGCCTTCTAGGATGGCATCCATAGTGCAGTATGTGCCATACAAAGGGACATGGCATGTCTCAGACCCCCCTCAGGCCTGCCTCCCATACAAAAATCCCTGCCCCTCCTGTTATTGATACTTCCTTCAACATTACCCCTGGTACCTCTTCCAAACCACCACCCTCCACCTCTGTTTGTCTTCACCCTGTATATTCACATTTACATCCTCACATTCTGCCAAACAAAAAACACAGGCCGTTATACAATACATCATAAACATACTCACAGACCTATACTGGCACCAACACTACCACCACCACCATCACTACCACACCCACATCCATACCCATCACCACCACCATAGCCACCCCATCACCACATCCATCAGCACCACCACTACAGCCACCTCCATGCACATCACCCCCACACCCACAACCGCCGGACACATCCACAACTACCACCACAACTACAACCACTACACCCTCTACCACCACACCCCCCATGACCCCCACAGAAAGCACCACATCCACCACAACATCATCAACGTTCGCTACAACACACAGCATCACATACATCATCAATAATACAGATAACACAAACCAATGGGCAAGTACCAAACATCAGCAACATGTACACCATAAAAGTACAAACTAACAGACAAGCAAACAAAATTAGCAAAATTAACACCACCCAAACACAAACCCACAGGCAAGCACCCAACATCAGCAGCATATATACCACAAAAGTACAAACCACAGACAACCAAACAGCATCAGAAAAACACACACCACCAAACCACACACCCAAAGCAACGACATCCACTACACCAAGACATTCATCACAATCACAACTAAAGGAAACAACACAAATCACACCAAAATGCACAACCACACCTCACCTTAGCACTCTAAAGACACACTCACTCGCACAACAACACCCCAACCACCAAAACTGCTTCTACACCCTTTTATATACTTTTCTCATTTATCCTTTGGTTTTGTTTATCTTAATTTTGTTTTTCTACGACAGAGAAATCTCATTTTGTAATACTTTGTATTTTCACACTAATTTGTATTTTCGTATGGTGAACAAACACCTCAATATGCAAACATATATGTTTTATACACATTAATAAGCAGGGTTACATAATCATATTATTTGATGTGTAAGGTGCCCTGGGAGATTTAGGGCCCGATGTAGGTCACCAAATACCGGTCGGTAATGGCCGAAAATACCGAATTTCAGCCGTTACCGACCGGTATTTGGTTTTTGAGATGTAGGGGGCCCAAATTTTAACAAATCGGTAAATTTACCGATTTGGTAAAATTACTGATTCGGTAAAATACCGAATCGGTAAATTTACAGAATCGGTAAAATACAGAATCGGTAAATTTACAGAATCGGTAAATCTAGATGTAGGTGGCACTTAAAATAGTGCCACAGGCCCTTAAGAATTCGTTATTTGCCATGAAATACTATTTCATGGTAAATAACGAATTCCTGTGTACATGCAAATCTGTGCATGTACACCTGTGCCATGTGGCACACAAGCCAGAATCAGGGGTGCAACAGGGTGTCAAAGTGACACCCTGTCCCCCTTGACAATTCGGTAATTTTACCTCTCCTGTAGTGCTTGGCCTGTGTCAGCTCTAATATACCTCGCCCTTCAATCTTCACCTCCCTTCTCCCACCCATAATATACTCCTCCCATCTCCCAAGCCCAGCGCCACTGACCCCCTCCATAAAGCTCGCTCTGTCTCTGTGCCCTACTTTGGCCCCTCTGAAGTGCTTGGCACTGTTCCCCGCAAAATACATACCTACTTGGCCAGCGCCATGGGCACCGACTTGCCCAGCTTCAACAGGCAGCGGTTAATCCGGTTGCTCCTTCTCTTCTCAATCACCTTGTACGACACTAGATTCATCAGTGATGAGAAACAGACCTCGGTGAATACTGCGTCACATACACCTCAAAAGCACGTATTGCTATTTACATGGAAACGCAGGAGAGGGGCCCTAACATTTCCCATCATATATGAAAATGCAAGTCTATACTTGCATATAAAGCCTTTCCACGACATGAATAGATTTGTAATGTACAAAAACTATAGGTTGACGTCACTCGCACAAATGGACTCAACCCTGAAAATACCCACCACACAATTAATTAGTACAGCCCTGGGGTGGTGGCGGTCCCCAGGGCTGGGGGCCACCCAGGGGCTTTCGAAAACTAAGCGCAGCAGCCCACGCTTTTTTTTTTACTGAGTCACAAGATGGCTGTCAACACTTCCTGGTTTGGAATGTTGGCAGCCAATTAGAATGAAGCTTGTGCTCGGGAGGAGTCACGACTCCTCCTCGGTGCTCAGATATCGATATCTTTCTTTTTAAAAATTTTCACGAACTACTGAACGGATTTACAGCATTTAAAAAAGGGTGCTTTCTGAACCAAGATCTAGCTTTTTGCCAAGATTGGTGTAATTCTGGTCTGCAGTTCGCGCCGTAGCCTGTTCCAAAAATTCCTATGGAAATTAACATGGGGAAACGTTAGAAATTGGATTTCTGATTGGCTAAGGCTTGAGCCAAAGCCAGGTAGAAACCACCACTCTAGTTAGGTCAAGAAAGTTACACTCCAAAGATAACCACTGCTCACCCCCTTGGCAAAGTGACTCGAGCAGTAAGGCTGATCCCGGAGGCAATGTGTTAAGCGTTTGCACACGCACCCACCAGCAACAACATCCCAGGCCCCCCACAAAAGGAACTCCACACAAGGTTATATATAAACATAGACTTTGTATTACCATAACACATTAGATCATAATCACATAATTACACTGCGTCAACTGGCGCTTGGCAGTATTTACTGGGGATTTTATACACCGGACAGGGCAACGTAGACCACTGTCAGGAATAGCACTTAGTAGAAATTGCACCTAGAGCATAGGATAATTGTAGCACCAAATAACACTTGTAGAACAAGGTAGGTACACTCTACGCAATCCTAACCACCTTAGGCAAATATCCCGCAGGTAAACATGAACTCACTAGCATAACTATACTAGGCAAAACAACCTCCTAAGCATATAAACATATTTAGAGGTATAGGCAAAAAGGCATTGCATACTACGCATAAATCACATTCGGCAAGTAATCTCCTTTGCGCAAAAATCACATAAGGCATAACCATGTACCCCAAGCAAGGGCACAACACATGAAACTGTCCCCAGGACAATTTGGCTTCTCAGGGGGCTGAAACGCCCTTTGTCCAAAATGTCAGGGCTGGGCTGCGCAGCGCAGGCAGCCAAAGAAGACTGAGCAAGGGTTTCAGGGCCTAAACTATGCAGCTGCCCTCTAAGTGCTGGGCAGCTGGGGAAACTGAGCCTGGCACCAGCGTGCCTCCTGGCTCTCCTCTGGGCTCTTAGAGCAGCAACAGTGTCCAAAAAACAATGTGGGAGCCTCGTGGGCTCTGAAACAACTGTGCCCCAAACATCTCAAATGAAATCACTGATGACATCCTCCAGTCACTGTGTGTTTCTGTAAAGTTTAAATATGTTTTATATATATATATATATATATATATATCTATATCTATATATATATATATATATATCTATATCTATATCTATATATAGAGATATAGATATATATATATATATATTCACTGAAAAAACCATAGGTTATAGACCATATATAGTTAGGAATTAGCATTTAAAAAACCTTATTTTACTCACACAAAACCATTGAAATTCCATATATAGTTAGTTGTACTAACTATATATCGCGCACCCGCAATCCACTGCTGATGATGTCACATATTACATCATTCATGACATGGTCAGTGACATCACTGATGACATCACTGATGACATCTCAAATGACATCACTGATGACATCACTGATGACAACATCCAGTGACTGTATGTTTCTGTAAAGTTAAAATATGTCTTATATATTGAAGAATGAGTGAATGTATAAGTGTCTGGATGATGAATTTAGTAGGTGCATGACTGACTGTATGAGTGAGTGGTTAAATGTGTCTCACTGAGCGCATGGGTTAGTGACTAAACTGTCTTAATTTGTGCATCATTATGTCTGTTGTTCTGTAAACTGCTGCATGTGTTGATCATTAGCTATATGAGTAACTATATGGGTTATTGATTGGTTGCCCAAGCATTTGTATGGGAGACTGAGAGTGTGTGTGGGTGGCTGGGAGGTGTATGACTCTGTGCATAGATGTATGGGTTCAAAAGTGCATGTGGAAACAGCTGTATGGGCGGTTTACTGTGTGCATGAGTGTATTGGTGAGTGAATGGATATCTCAGTGCTACATGTCAAAGTAAGTACATATGTAAAACACAGTACATGTGGTAGTTGACATATATAAATAACTGTGCCAGTGAATGTGTGAGTGGCTGTATGGATTATTGTGAACTTGTATCAGGGATTGTATAACAGAGTAAATATGTGTTATTATATGTTTCAATAAGTAAGGTGTGTTTAACGATATAGTTGAGCAAATGGAGGTGTGATTGATTCTTTGCAAGACTGATTAGGTGTGTGAGTAACTCCATGGATGAGTGAAAGTCTGTGAGTGTCTGTTTACACTGAGTGTATCTACGGTTATATTAGAGTCTGAAGAGGTTCATCGTATAATCACATGAATGATGTCGTGAGTAATGTCAAATGAGATGTCATCAGTGATGTCATCAGTGATGTCATTTGAGATGTCATCAGTGATGTCATCAGTGATGTCACTGACCATGTCATGAATGATGTAATATGTGACATCATCAGCAGTGGATTGCGGGTGCGCGATATATAGTTAGTACAACTAACTATATATGGAATTTCAATGGTTTTGTGTGAGTAAAATAAGGTTTTTTAAATGCTAATTCCTAACTATATATGGTCTATAACCTATGGTTTTTTCAGTGAATTTTCAAGGTTTTGTAAATGCTAATTCCTAACTATATATGGTCTATAACCTATGGTTTTTTCAGTGAATTTCATAGGTTTTTTAATGGCAAATCGTTATAAAAATAATACATTTTAAATCTAATTTTATATTTTATAATTTTTTTATTTTTTTTTAATATTATTTTTAGTGCGCTCCCGGGGCGCGGACAGGTGAACGCACGGGTAAGCGCAATCTTGCGGCGCGCCCCAGGGCGCGTACTAATGCGCGTCCCGGAAGCGCTATTGCCGAGAACGAAAACAACATTGTGACGTATCGCGTAGCCGCCACACCTTGCGTCATAAGACACGTATCGCGTAGCCGCGAGATGCGTCTTATGACGCACCGCGTAAGCGCACCCGGAAGCGCATACGATCGCGCAACGTAAGCGCCCCGATGCGCTTACGATACACGCCCGGGACGCGCCCCGGGGCGCGTAGCGTAAGCACGTCAAACCATGTGACTTTAAAATAACACTTTTCATTGGTTCAGAACTTTTTTTTTTCCAAATTGTGTGAAACCCACCCATTTCTCTCACTATTGCTTTGTACTTGGAGAGAGCAAGAGCTGTTGTGTCTACTCTATCTCCTACTTTTCTGATCTCCAGCAATGGCTGCAAGAGAGTCATCCAGCAGTGATTCAGAGGGATTTTTAGATGAGGACCCTCCTCAGCAAAAGAAAAAAACCCATTTCATCTGGAAATTTTACGAAATCCCAGAAGGACAGAAAAAAGTCAACGCTCCCAAAGTAACATGCAAAATATGTGGGAGTAGTTTATCCAGAGGCAATCCTCTGAAAAAATATAGTTTTGGGAATGCTAATTTGATCCGGCATGTGAAAAGAAGACACCCTAACAACTTTGCCAGGGAGAGTGTCAGAGAGCTGGCACGGAATGTACCCACAGATGGCGGCAGCACCTCCACTGGTGGAGCAACACCTTCGGGACCACCCCGTGGAAGAATGGTCCCTAACATTCAGCCGGTGTTTGCGGGCATCAAATTTTCGTGCACAGAGTGTGACGAACTGCTCTGCTATGGGGAGCAGAGTGTTGAACTGATTGCCCTAAAGAAACAGCAACACCGCTGCTCTTCCAGTCCCTAAATGTTCAAATTTTTTTGCTCCTGTTGAGCAGTTTTGGAATCCTTGTTTTTGTTTTTCCCTTGAAAAAAATCCAAAAAAAATATAAAATTGTTTTAAAAAGTCTAAAAAAATATAAAACAACAAAAACAAAAAAATATATATAAAACAACAAAATCAAAAAAAAAGTTCTTTTCAGAACTACCTCCAATTTTTAAAAAGAAGCTTTATTTTTTTAAAAGTCTCTCATTTTTAATCTCCATGGTACGCTCCCCCGTACGCTCCCCGGTGCGCGTACCGGGCGCTCACCCCCGCGAAAATCGATTTTAAAAAAAAAAAATTTTTCACCCGCGGGAGCCTTTTATGGCCCCCACATGAAACCTAGGGGGTCAGGGGGTGTGTACCCTGCCCCCTCTTGCTCATTTCCCCCTTTGATTTTTGCCACCTCTTGTGTCTCAATCCTACCGAGACACAAGATGGCGGCCGTTGCGGACTGTTTCGAATGTTTACAGACACCCGAGAACCAATCAGCTTGCCGTGCGCAAGTCGCGTTGCGCGCCTGGAGCGCTCCCCGGTACGCGTACCGAGGAGCGCTCCAGGCGCGGCTCTAGATATATATCTTTTTTTGAACGTTAATTTCTCAAAATCCACTGTAGCACATATATTGAGACCTACAAAAGGCACATCGGGCTACCAGTCCCTACAATTTTGCCAAGTTTCGTGCAAATCCATTCAGCCGTTCGGGCTAAAAGTGAGGCCAACCGCCCTATGGAAAACTCAATGTTAAAAACACGTTTTGGGACCCCCCTTTTTTCTCGGCCCCCCCTTGACGAAACCCCCCCCGAATTTTCAGGGGCTGCTCAGAAACAAAATGTTCCATTTTCCTGAAAATTTCAGCCAATTCCGTCTACAAACGCCAAAGTTATTAGACATAGAATTTTCAAAAATCCCATAGGGAAAAAATCCTAACTATATATACCTACTGGCGACCGCCAGTAGGTAATATATATATATATATATATATATATATATATATATATTCACTGAAAAAACCATAGGTTTCAGGCCTGATATAGTTAGGAATTAGCATTTAAAAAACCTTAGAAATTCACAGAAAAAACTGTAGATTTTAGGGGTGTTATAGTTATCTGGACATTTCACTCATACAAAACCATTGAAATTCCTCCGATATAGTTAGTTGTACTAACTATATCTCGCGCGCCCGCAATCCACTGCTGACGATGTCACATATTACATCATTCATGAAATGGTCAGTGACATCACTGATGACATCTCAAATGACATCACTGATGATATCATCCAGGAAATGTGGTTTGCTTCGTTATTTAAATATGTATGATATATATAGCAATTTGCATTGAAGAATGAGTGGATATATAAATATAAATATCTGGATGGAGGATTTATTAGCAGTGTGATTGACTGTTTACTTGACTAATTTAAAGTGTCTCTCTAAATATATTGGATAGTGACTAAACTGTGTGAACATCTGTATCACTTTGTCAGTTGTTGTAAAAACTACTTCTCCAGTTGGTTACTAGCTATTTGAAAGTCTATATTAGTTATTGATTAGTTAACTAAGTATTTGTATGGGAGAGTGAATGTGTGTGTGGTTCGGTGGGAGGTGTGTGACTGCCCAAAGATGTGTGAATTGTTGATTTAGTAGGTATATGGCGCTAAGACTACATGTTATAACAGTTGTTTGGGTGAGTGAATATCTTTATGGGTGTGGTGATGAGCAAATATCTCTCTTAATGGTACATGTCCAACAAAGTAGAAAAATAAAAGGCAATGTATGTGTCAGTTGTTGTTTATAAATAAGTATACGTAAGACTCACTGATTGTATGCATGACTGTATAGATAACTGTATACTTGTAATAGTGATTTTATAACACAATAAGTATAATTTACTATCTATATGAATAGATAAAGTGGTGTTTGTATAAGTGTATAGCTAAGTAAATGTAAGTATGATCCATTGTTTGCATAAGTGAATAGGATGACTTTATAAGTGAATAGGATGTGTGCTGGTGTGTAATGTCGATATAGGTGTATAAGTATATTTGATAGTGTTCTATTGATCATTGACTGCATGTATGAGTGAATCTGTAGGTAAGTGATTAGATGTGTGTATAGATCTAGGAATCACTGAGTGGTTTGTTAGAAACTTGTATCGGTGTGTCAATGGATTTAAATATGGTACTCTGTTTTTTTACAGTGAGTGACGAAAGGTTATACTAGTGTATGGTGAGGTGTATTGTCACGTGGATGATGTCATCAGTGATGTCATTTGAGATGTCATCAGTGATGTCACTGACCATGTCATGAATGATGTAATATGTGACATCATCAGCAGTAGATTGTGGGCGCGCGAGATATAGGAGGAATTTTAATGGTTTTGTATGAGTGAAATGTCCAGCTAACTATAACACCCCTAAAATCTACAGTTTTTTCAGTAAATTTCTAAGGTTTTTTTAAATGCTAATTCCTAACTATATCAGGCCTGAAACCTATGGTTTTTCAAGTGAATTTCAAAGGTTTTTTAAATGCTAATTCCTAACTATATTAGGCCTGAAACCTATGTTTTTTTCAGTGAATTTCAAAGGTTTTTTAAATGCTAATTCCTAATTATGATGTGTGCGAAACCTATGGTTTTTCTGTGAATTTCGAATGTTTTTTCAATGCTAATTCCTAACTATAACGTGTGTGAAATCTATGTTTTTTTCAGTGATTTTACAAAGTTTTTTAAATGCTAATTCCTAAATATAACGTGTGTGAAACCTATGGTGTTTTCAGTGAATTTCCAAGGTTTTTAAATGCTAATTTCTGTATTAATTTTTATATTTTTTACATTTATTTTCCAACAAACTGCCTTTGTAGATTGTAATACATTGACTGTATCCTGTAATATGCAACGGCACAGCTAGTTTTTATGATTTGGATCATGTTAAACAGTATAGTCTACATCTTCAATTAAAATATAAACAGTCAAATTTGTCAATTACATTTTTTTTTCAACTTGCGTGCAACGTGCGCCCAACTCGTGATTTTTTTTTTAATGGGTTTTTTTGCCCTTTGGGGTCCTTCAGGGACCCCATGAGAAGGCCTAGGGAGTCTGGGAGTCTCTTCCCTCCCTCCTTTTCACGTTTTTACGAAAACCGGGTAAAACGTCATTTACATACGAGGGTCACGCAACGTGCACGCATTCGTGCGCACACGTAGTGCACACGTAACATGACATGTGACATCAAAACAACACTTTTAATTGGTTTGTAGTAGTTTCTTTTCCAGAATCTTGAAAAACCCCACCCACTTCCCTCACTATCTCTTTTGGTTTCCTGAGAGAAGGATCTCTGCTTTGTTCCAGCTTTTTTCATATAAAAATGGCAGAACAGCAGCCACAGGATTCTTCTGAGTTTGTGTTTGAGTAACTCTATAGATGAGTGTCCGAGTGTAATAAAATGTATAGGTGTATGAGTACATATGATGAGTGAGTATATGTATGAGTGTCCATATAGAACTGCTAGTGAATGACTGGATGTGTATGTAGATTTTGGAATTACTGAATAGGTTGTTCTAACTGGAATTGGTATCTCCATTTTTTTGAAAATGTTAGTTTCTATTTTTGAATGTGTGTATCAAGGGTTATATTACGCTGAGAGGAGGTCTGCCACTCTTCCACAAGGAGGATGTCATCAGTGATGTCATCAGTGATGTCACTGACCATGTCATGAATGATGTAATATGTGACATCATCAGCAGTGGATTGCGGGCACGCGAGTTATAGTGAGTACAACTAACTATAACGGGGGAATTTCAAAGGTTTTTTAAATGGTAATTCCTAACTATGACGTGGCTGAAACCTATGGTTTTTCAGTGAATTTCAATGGCTTTGTAAATGATAATCTTTAAATGTATTAATTGTTATATTTTTTATACTGATTTACTACATTATTTTAAATTATTTATTTTTAGATATTTTACTTTTTTTAATTACATTACATATTTTTAATATAAATTGAAAAAAAATACGTTTACACCTCTCTGCAACGCAGCCCCGTGACACATTTGCAGAGGGGGAAATAAATCCCCTTGCATAATGGGGGTCCCTGGGGGCCAACTAGCCCACCAGGGACCTCCAGTATTCCCCAGAGGGCTGATTGCAGAGAGGTGTACTGAGGCCACACCCTTTTGTACACCTCTCTGCAGCGCAGCCCCCGGGCGCGTTTGCAGACGGGGAACTAATTCCCCTTGCATAATGGGGGTCCCTGGGGGCCAACTAGCCCACCAGGGACCTCCAGTATTCCCCAGAGGGCTGATTGCAGAGAGGTGTACTGAGGCCACACCCTTTTGTACACCTCTCTGCAGCGCAGCCCCCGGGCGCGTTTGCAGACGGGGAACTAATTCCCCTTTCATACTAGGGGTCCCTGGGGCCCAACTAGCCCACCTGGAACCTCCAGTATGCGCCAGGGGGCTGCATTGCAGAGAGGTGTAATGAGGCTATGCCCCTTTTTACACCTCTCTGCAACGCAGCCCCCTGGCGCGTTTGCAGAGGGGGAACTAATTCCCCTTGCATACTGGGGGTCCCTGGGCGCCAACTAGCCCACCTGGAACCTCCAGTATGTGCCAGGGGGCTGCATTGCAGAGAGGTGTAATGAGGCTATGCCCCTTTGACACCTCTCTGCAACGCCGCCCCCGGGCGCGTTTGCAGAGGGGGAACTAATTCCCCTTGCATACTGGGGGTCCATGGGGGCCAACTAGCCCACCTGGAACCCCTCCAGTATGCGCCAGGGGGATGCATTGCAGAGAGATGTAATGAGGCTATGCTCCTTTTTACACCTCTCTGCAATGCAGCCCCCTGGCGCGTTTGCAGAAGGGGAACTAATTCTGTATAAATATAAGTGATGTGGTATGTTTAAAAATTCTGAAGTTGGTGTGTATAACTGTATACAGGAGTAAATGGGTATGTGATTGATTATTTGCTTTAATGACTAGGTGTGTGAGTAACTCTATGGATGAGTGGCAGAGTGTGACTGCATGTATAGATGTATGAGTGCATATTATAGTCCTGTATTGATGAGCAACTACAAATATAACTGGCCACTCACCCCCTGACGCCTGTGGAAAGCGGAAAAGCGCTGCTGTCATCTGGCGTGGAACGCTTCACTCGCGCCTCGCTCTGCACGCAGGCCACGCCCCCTTCGGAGGCCACACCCCCCACCCATACTACATAGGGACGCTGAACTACTAGCGCCGCCATTTGCAGTAACACTCCTGAGGCGGAAAGCCGGGAGGTAGTTTCTTTTAAAAATTGTTGTGATTACTTGTGTATTTTAACTGGCCACTCACCCCCTGACGCCTGTGGAAAGCGGAAAAGCACTGCTGTCATCTGGCGTGGAACACTTCACTCGCGCCTCGCTCTGCCCGCAGGCCACGCCCCCTTCGGAGGCCATGCCCCCCGCCCATACTACATAGGGACGCTGAACTACTAGCGCCGCCATTTGCAGTAACACTCCTGAGGCGGAAAGCCGGGAGGTAGTTTCTTTTAAAAATTGTTGTGATTACTTGTGTATTTTAACTGGCCACTCACCCCCTGACGGCTGTGGAAAGCGGAAAAGCGCTGCTGTCATCTGGTGTGGAAAGCTTCACTCGCGCCTCGCTCGGCCCGCAGGCCACGCCCCCTTCGGAGGCCACGCCCCCTGCCCTTTCGCCCACACTCCCATAAATCATGTGTTTCCCTCGGAAGCGCAGCGGACGAGCGCAGCGGGCGCGACGATTGCGCGCTGAAGGCGCGCCTAAGGAAAGCCCGTCTGCGCCCGTCCGCGACCGACCGGGACTAGGGGCACCTCATAATACCCAAACCATCCATTATTCCAGGGCCGATCTTTTGGAGTGTAATAAAAACAATGATCATTTACTTCTATCAAAGGATACACTCCACCAGCTTTGTAAGCATGGTATCCTGAGCCAAGGCTGTCACCTTTCCACTCGTGCAGCATGTCTGGCATCGTCCAATCTACCCCCCAATTCGCTTGCTATCTTTTACCTTAACACTCGTTCCCTTGTCAAGCATCAGATGGACATCTTCCTGTTATTAGACACGGAGAAACCAGACATCCTCCTACTGGCAGAAACTTGGCTAACCCCTACTTCAGCACCCGATATTATAGCAGCTCTGCCACCTGACTACTACATTATTCAGGCAGACCGCGCTACCGGGAGAGGAGGAGGTGGAGTCGCAGCGATTATCCATTCTAGCCTGGATGTCACCACTCTCACCTGTCTGACGCTAGCCAACACAGATAACCTTGTATTAAAAATTGCTACTCCCCACATGACTGTAGCATGTGTTCTCTTGTATAGACCGCACACTTCAATGCCATTGTTTCCCATGGCTTTTAGTGAGCAAGTTGCTAACCTGGCTTTGGATCACGCCAGGGTCATGTTAGTAGGTGGTTTTAATTACTGGTATAAAGATCCATCAGAGGGCTCTCAATCGGCAGAATTGACTGACCTTCTGTCTAACCTTAACTTCAAGCAATTGGTGCTTTCCCCCACCCACGATAAAGGACACATACTAGACCAAGTGTGGTCTAATACCACATGTGTGACCTCCCAGCTAACCCAACCTTGCCTATGGTCAGACCATCTTATTCTTAAATTTAAGATTTGTGTTACTCATATCAGAACCACTGTGCCAATCGCTGGCAGATTAGCCAGAAATTGGAACGCAATGGATAAGACCGCTTTTCTACAGTCACTAGCCAATGATGTCCCCTCCCTGGACAACGACATAAACTTGTCAGTTTCCACTCTAACCGACTGGCTACAAGCGGCTAGCAATCTTTATGCCCCTTACAAAAGAATTAGACTAGCACGGCGCACGGATGCCAACAGATGGTTCTCAGCCGACTTGAAAAGTAGGAAACTGGCCCTCCGGCATCTTGAACGCCTGTGGCGCCGTGATTATGACACTGAGGGAAAAATTAAATATACTAGGGCGAGGAAGGAATATATGAATGCCATCTCTGCAGCAAAGGCAGAGTATTTCTCTTCTCGTATCCTAGACTCATCAAATAAATCTAAAGATATCTTTTCTGTCTTTAATGAACTGACCAACTTGGAGAATGTCCGTCCTAAAGTAATCCCTACTCAGTGTCTGTGTGACTCACTTAACACTTACTTTAGTGACAAAATCACAGACATAAAAACTAGCATTCCCCAATCAAGGACTCCAATCACGACCGGCATAGCACTCAAGACCGGCTCTGCCACCCTTACCAACTTTCAACCTATTACTCATGGCCAGCTTTCGGAGCTAATGATGAGAGTCAAATCCGGCTCCCCACTGGATATTTGCCCCCTCGCATCTTGAAAGAATGCTTCTCCACCTACCCAATCCCTGTTCTTGCCCTCCTAAATGACTCCCTCTCGTCGGGCATAGTCCCGTCTGCTTTCAAAGAAGCCACGGTCATACCTCTATTTAAAAAAAACGGGGCTGACCCTGTATGTAAGGCAAACTGCAGGCCCATCTCCTTGTTGCCTTACTTGGAAAATATTCTAGAGGCACACGTGGCGAAAATTCTCTCTAATTTTCTGGAGGAGTCCTCCTGCTTTGACCCCCATCAGGCTGGATTCCAGCCTGCACATTCAACGGAGGCAGTGGTCACTGCAGTGTTGGACACACTCCGAGACTGCGCAGATAGACGCTCTCCCCAGGCCCTGGTGCTCCTGGACCTGTCGGCCGCGTTCGACACGGTCGACCACAACATTTTGGTCGACCGTGTCGAGCAGGCCGGCATACAGGGCGCGGCGGCCTGCTGGTTAAGATCCTTCTTGGAGGACCGCTCCCAAGCGGTGCGCCTGGGGGACCTAACCGGTGTTAAACAGCCTATCCCATGCGGAGTGCCACAGGGCTCTTCCTGTCACCTCATCTCTTTAATATATACATACTCCCCCTTATACAAACTTTGAGAGACAAACAGGTGAGAGTATTTAATTATGCAGATGACCTGCAGCTACTCTTCACCATTGACAACTCTGAAAAATCCGTTAGTCACTTCCAGTCAACCATGAGGTTTATTAAATCCTGGATGGATCAAAATCAGCTGAAATTAAATCCAGGTAAAACCGAACTGGTACTGACTGGGGATAGTGCTAAGTACTGGGGTCCTCACTATTGGCCTTCAGATCTGGGTCAAGCTCCGCAACCATCACCATCGGCTAAAACGCTTGGAGTCATTGTGGACAGTGACCTTTCATTAAAGGCACAAGTGGGCCAGGTGGTCTCCAAATGTTTTTACCAGCTAAAAAAAATCAGGAAGGTCCGGCGACTACTAATGCTAGAAGCTATTACCCAGGTTGTGATCGCCACTGTTCTGTCCCATCTGGATTACGCAAATGCCATCTACTTGGGTCTCCCAAGCTATCTACTCAAGCGTCTCCAGATGGTGCAGAACTATGCTGCTAGGATGATCTTGAAGCAACCAAGGTGGCAAGCAGCGACCCCCCTTCGCATTAAACTGCACTGGCTTCCGGTCATACAACGCTGTACCTTCAAAGCAGGCTGTATGATTTTTAAATCGCTGCATGGCAAAAGCCCTAAATTCATTGATCAATTAATCACCAGATACGTTCCCTCCCGCAACCTTCGCTCACTCCACCTAGGCCTTCTCCAGACCCCCCTTTCAAACTTAAACGCTCTGGTGGACGTAGGTTTGCAACACTTGCCCCCTGCTTATGAAACACCTTTCCTCTGGAAATCCGGTTCTGCCAAGATCTCCTACCTTTCCGGAAAGCACTGAAGACCTGGCTTTTTAGACAAGCTTTTTAATCTACCTTCTCTTTACCTTCGTTTGTGTTACTGTCAATTTTAGCGCCAAGAAACTAATCAGTGTTAGTGCGCTCAATAAATCATTTAATAACATAACATAACATAACAAGTATAAGTGACTGGACGTGTGTGTAGACCTAGGAAACAGTGAGTCGTATGTAGTATATGGCATTCTTGTGTGTACAGTTTCAAAAATAGTAGTCTGCATTTTAGAATGGGTGTATCAAAGTTTATATTAGAGCATCAGTATGTGCATCACATATCACGTGGATGATGTCATCAGTGATTTCATCAGTGATGTCATTTGATATGTCATCAGTGATGTCACTGATCATGTCATGAGTGATGTAATATGTCACATCATCAGCAATACATTGCTGGCGCGTGAGTTATAGTTATCTCAACTAACTATAACATGCGAATTTTTGTAAATGTTAATTTCATATTTTAATATTTATAAGACCTATATTTTTATTTTTGTTTTTTAATATTTTGCAACTCTATCATCCTTTTTTTAAAACTTTAGAAATTATGTAATTTGTATATCTTCCCCACAAAATATGTATATATTTTTGTTTTGGGGAGAAAACTACAGTCCCGTACCGGTAGTCTACCAAGCGCGATCAACACGCGAATCCTATCCACCACATTTAAATGATGCACATTTCATATCCGACGGGTTTGTGACACCGCGTCCCGCTTAACAACATGTACGTATGAGGTTGTGCCAGCTGCTACTGTGGTATTCGACCGGGACGCACTACCAAGCGACGTGTTACATCATGTACGTATGGGGTGGCACCCGCTGTGCATTCCAATTGCGATGAATGCACGCTGCCACGCCCTGTGTTAAGTCATAGACGTACAATGTTGTGCCGTATACGCCATTCCTTCATTTATTTTTGTCTCAAAACTATATCTAAATAAATTTAAGGTGTATAGGAGAGCAAGCGATGATTACAAATATTTTAAACAGTTATATATTTCTAACTGTAATAAATGTATATTATAGTAAATATATTTTCTCAAAATCACATCCGGTGCGGTCTCATTGCACACTGGGTGCGCGATTGCCATGTGACTATAAAAAAAAGCATTTCATTAGTTGATACCATTTCCCATTGTAACAGTTCGAAAACGCCACCCATTTTAGTCAATATCTGTACTGCATTTCATGAGACACACCTCTTCTGCTTAGAGAGCTTTGTTCTAAACTTTTTGCAATATACACATATCTTACACTACACACCACATGCAACCATAATTTTAATCAATATTTATGCTCTGTAAAGTAGCCTTCCACCTATGATAGCCTATGATAGCCATACACCTAAAAGTTACATTACTGAAATTTTCTCCAATACCACCTTTAACATGGTTGCATAAGCTGTCCACAGCACAACGTAATTTAGTACGGTACAGAGACAGTATCATGCATAGATAATGAACACATGGACACAGATAGATAGTGAAAGTGGATACAGGCACTTACACTCGACTCCTTTTTATTACCATGGTGACATATCCAGTGAAGTCTATGCTGGATGTGTGTGGGGTACGTGTAAACCAGCCTTCAGGGAATGGTTGCTGCTAGCATCAACTACAACAGTAATCATTGGATCACAGACAGAGATGCAATATTCAAATAATCAATAATTTATGCTGCAGTAAGGTAGGGACAGTAGATGTGAAATAATACAGAACTAATTCTATCGTAAAAGAACAACAAATTGTGGCATACTGACACACAATCAATAGATCTGAAATAATACACAAAAAGATTATATAATAAATGCTCCATCAGTTCTAGTACACTCACATAGCCACATCAAAAGCATTCAGCATGTGCACAGACACCGATAATGTGTGTTGTAGACAAGCCGTACTTTAGCAATATTTGTTGCCATCAACACTGCATCATCTGCAATAGCGACTCAATCTGAATTATGAACACTGCTGTCTGCAGTGTAGGCCACAGATAGCGGTCAGCAAGGGCCCACAGGTACGTAAGGTAACTTCACCTGCCCAGTTTGTTGTCAGCGAAGCAACAAAAAGCGTGTGCGGAGACTTCAATGATACATATGCATGGTGCAGGCAGTATGCACTGGAGCAATGTCTTTTCCTACAGGACTACCTCATCTACAATAGCGACTTGATCTCAATTGTGAACACTGCTGTCTGCAGTGTAGGCCTGAGAGAGAAGTCAGCAAGAGCCCACAGCCATGTGGCATTCACTTGACCTCTACAGTTTGCAATAAACTAAGCAAAAAACTACATGTGCAGAGCCTGCAATAATGCATATGAGTGGTGCAGACAGAGCGCACTGGAGCAATGTCTTTTCCTACAGGACTGCATCATCTACAATACCGACTCAATGTCAAATATGGACACTGAAGTCTGCGATATGGGCCAGAGAGAGCATTCAGCAAGGGCCCACAGCCACGTGGCATTGACTTGAGCTGTGCAGTTTGCAATACACGAAGCAAAAAAAAAGTGTGCGGAGCCCCCAATGATGCGCATGAGTGGTGCAGACAGAGCACACTGGAGCATTGTCATTTCCTGCAGGACCGCATCATCTACAATACCGACTCTATGTCAAATGTGAACACTGAAGTCTGCAGTACAGGCCAGAGAGAGCGTTCAGCAAGGGCACACAGTCACGTGGCATTGACTTGAGCTCTACAGGTTGCAATATGCGAAGCAAAGAAAATGTGTGCGGAGCCTGCAATGATGCGTGTGAGTGGTGCAGACAGAGCACACTACAGCAATCTCTTCCCTTACAAGACTGCATCATCTACAATAGCAACTCGATCTGAATTGTAAACACTATTGTCTGCAATGTAAATTGAAGGCAGTACTCACACGCACAACCTTCAATACCTTTTCGCACTCCCTCTTTACAAAATATAACAACATGAATTACAGAGAACTCTACAATGAATAAATCAAAACAATTCGAATTGGGATTTCAACTGTTCCTCAGTCTATACTATTCACTGTTCCTATGGACTTGCAAGATGAATTTGGTCATTTTGCTAATCCTATAACTCATCTAAAAAAATGTCTTCAAGCAAGTATACTATAGCCTTATACACCAGTGTAGCAGCCTATACCAGCTATTAAAGGCCCTCTCCAGCATTAAAGGCCCAAGCCGAAGGCGAGGGCCTTTAACAAGGGACAGGGACTTTAATAGCCAGTATAACCCAGCTACCAAGGGCTATAAGGCTATTAGAACATTCTGCCACTAGAGGGTAGAATGTTCTAAGAAATAAAACAAAGCCTTAAGGCAGCGCGATGGGATTGGAATCCCCTCAGGCTCCCTGAAGCCTTTGTTCACAGCCACAGCAGTGAACATTGAAACATTGGAATGTTGGAACTCCAGCCTTATACCAGCCATCATAAGACCAGAGCTACTCCATTGTTTTTAATGGACCTCCCAACGTTCCAATGTTCTAATAAAACAATATTGGGTATGTTTCAATAGACGTTCTAATTACCCCCTTGGGCGCGGCCGCGATTCTGCGTCTGTGCGGCACATTCCGATCGTGGGTGCGGTCATGACGGCCGGGAGCCATCATCGGCAAACGAGCACTGTGTGCCATGACGGCTCCCGCCGTCATCAGCATGGACGGCGTTACTTAACTACTGGATTCTGTAATTAAATAATCACCACTTAATCTAAATTGTGAACCCTGCGAACCACAGTTTAGACCAGATGCAGTGGTCATTAACACCTCACAGCCACATACCGTTGGATTCGAAAGCACGGAGTTGGTTGCACCTGATCATAGGGGGTACACAGAAATCATCACAGACTTTAACTTATGACATCCTCAATCATAGAATCAAGACCCCATTTCACTTTTCACACCTGCTGTACCACAGTATACTCCACCGACTCGTGTCAACCAAGCCCAATAATCATGTGCAGCAGTTAGCTATTGAAGCACAGACTGTGACGCATCTCAACACACGAACTTCTAAGAAAAGCAAGCAGCAGGAAATATTGGACACCATCCATTGTGGGGTAAAGACACCGTTCCACTGTTGGGACCTAGAGTTGGTTGCACCTGATCAAAGAGAGTACTCTCAAATGCAGTTCTAACATCGTCCATTGTGGAATCAACACACCGTTCCACTGTTGGAACCTAGAGTTGGTTGCAGCTGGTTGAAGGGAGTATCTCCATCTCCACTCTCAAACACAGTTCTAACATGGCACCTCATCGGAGGGGGTACATAAAAATCATCACAAACTTTAACTTCTGACATCCTCAATCATAGAATTAAGACCCGGTTTCACTGTTTGGACCTGCTGTACTGCGGTGTATTCCAGCGATAGCAGTCAACTAAGCCTATTAACCATGTGTAGCACTTAACTACAGAAGCACAGAATCTGATGCACCTCAACAGAGGGAGTTCTGTGAAAAACAAGCAACAGAGAATATCGGACATCGTACATTGTGTGATCAAGTCACCGTTCCAATGTTGGGACCTAGAGTTTTTTACACCTACTCAAAGGGAGTACCTTCATCTCCACTTTCAGATCCAGTTCTACCATCGTCCATTGTAGAATCAAGACACCGTTCCACTATTGGAACCTTGAGTTGGTTGCACCTGGTTGAAGGGAGTACCTTCATCTCCACTCTCAGATGCAGTTCTAACATCATCCATTGTGGGATCAAGACACCGTTCCACTGTTGGGACCTAGAGTTGGTTGCACCTGGTCAAAAGAAGTACCTTCATCTCCACTCTCAGATACAGTTCTAGCATCGCCAACTATGGTATCAAAAACACTGTTGGGTGACAGCAAGCGCTATATAAGAATATCTATACATACATACATACATACTGTTGGCACCTGTCAGACTACTGTGTTAGTAGTATACAGAGCACTCCACACTTTTTCGGCCTCAGGCTGGGGGCTGTGTGCCTGTGTCCCGGTAGCCAGCGTTAATCTCAGGAGCATTTCGAGCTCGCAGACCTCGGCCCAGGAGCTTCAGTCGGAACGTGGTGGGCCCTCTTTCACATACGGCGGTGTCAAAAGGTGAACTGTGGAGCATATATGCGTCACAGTGGCCATTACGGTTTCTGAGTACCAGCAGGCTGAGAGCAGCATTCAGTTACCCACCTTCACTCACAGCGTCAGCCTCGTGGCGTTGTAAGCTGCGCAGACCTGGCAGACACGTTTGTCAATCCAGAAGAAAACCCCACCCAGAGAAACGTGCCACTTCTTCATACCCCTACGCTAGCATTGCATACGCTGAGCCAGCCCACTACCCTAAACATTTAGGGGGGGGAGGCACGTACGCGCTACCATTCCATAATCTTCCCTACTGACTGTACTATGATGGTTGCGTCCACTGTCCACTTCACTCAATAGACCATCAGTGTATGTTGACATGTACATGTCTGTGCTCTGCATACTCAACTCTGTCTGGCACATCCCCTCAAGACTTTGCATTATATACTTTTATAATCGATAATTACTTGCCACCTTCAGACATACTTTTCTCCCATCTCTCCCCACATTCTGCATTGTGAGGCAGTGGTGCCATGCCATGCCATGTTTAGTTTGTGTACATGGCTAGCCACAGTTCCCACAGTATATAGTGTCATTGTATCTGCTACGTGCACATGTTGTTTGTCATGTTGAATGTGATTATATAAGGTAGCGCGTTTATTCACGAGCAGTGGTTTATCCCATTTACATATCGCTTTCTTAAAGAGCATACAGACGTTTTTCTCACTGGTGAATAGTGCGACCACAATGGCAGTCATTCATTACTATCCTAGAATGTCCAACTACCCTGCGCTTCTAAACTTACAGCCCCCAATCTTGCGTCCTTTCTTAAAAGGATGCAAACTCTCACAATCACACCAAAATTCACACAGCTTTCTTTCGACAGTTATCTGCTACTCAATAACATGCACTCCTACGGAATGTGAGCTGGCATACCGCATGTCCTTACTGTTTCAAACACTGTAACTTCCTGTGGCAATATCTATTCCCACCCATGCAAACTAACTCCCAAACTTCAACTTGGCCTTTAATTCCAAGTTTGAAAACAGATTTCAAAAAACAAACCAACCTAAAAGCTCCTTTGTTCAGAACAGAAGTCTCCCTCACTTCTGCAAAAGAAATTTATCGACTGCAGATACCACGAACTTCAAATAAAATACACTCTCTTTTAAATACGAACCGCCAATTACACTTTGCGAATTGCTACACATTTTTCAACACATGTCACACTCAAGGTCTGGCACACTTTTTTAACACGTCTCCTACTGCCTTCTAACACGCTTTCAAACTGTCTCCTTTTAATACCTGACATTCATTCGATCATCTCTGGAATAACAGGAACACTGCCCATAATTCCCGCCCTCTTTGTGGCCATCCTACTACTAATTCTACTTCTAGAAAGGGCTACGCTCTCTCTGGTAACAACTATGTCCGACAGAATATGCCTCTACGCCAAGCTGCATCAATACTGTAAAGAAACTGAAAAACCTTTTGGCTACCTGCCTCTATCTATTATCGGAGCTAGCTACAACATAACATTTATCTACACTTATGCAATAGGCGTACAACCATTGTTTGATTGCAAAACTTGCCCATTTGACTGGCGAATGGATATATACCTTGCCAACATCCCAACAATCGCTCTTGAAAACCATGAACGTGATTGTTCTGGCAGTAGAGCAATGGCAAATACAATGCAAAAAGGAATTTTTAGCGGAATGTGATTCCTGCGCAGCCGCAAAAGATATCCTGCAACGTGAAACCTTTCACAACATCACAGATATCCTGCCCATTCAAATTATTCATATCCTCGAATTTCATTAAATCATCGAAGGGCTGCTGAATTGAACTCGGACCATAAAGACTCACCCGTTCGTCCCCCTGCCTCCCGCTGACTGTCGCTGACTGCCGGGTCCCCTGTGCCGAGTCCTCCTGCCGCCGCACCAGCAACACCTGCGGCCGCTGTTGGGAGGAACTCGGTCTTCCAGGGGTCAACGCAGCGGCGCTTCAGGAGCGCGTCATCATCTAGCGCCTGGAGGCGCTACAAAGCTGGGGCACGCCCGCAAAGCAGGACGCGAGCGGGACGCCCGGACGAAGCCCGGACCAAGGGCGGACCCGTCTAAGCCCGTCCAAGACCATCCAGGACCAGACCGGCCCGACCCTCCAACAGCTGCTGCATTTCCAGTAAGGATTCTTGCTTTAAGCTTGCAATGAACACTTAACTGCATCTTTGTCCCACTGCAAACGTTTGTCCCCTGAAGTTACTGCTGGACGGACAATCATTCATTGAACTTTTGCTGATAGCAGCACACATTAAAGACTTATATTTAGACCTCGTGATTGTATTAACTGGCATGTCGAGCAAGGGATCCATCAATTTACTAACCCCGCTTGGGAAGGCAAATGTGATAGGGCCACTAGATGCCTATTTAACAAAGAGGGTTGCAGCCATAGACCATGAAATTGCCCTTGTGGAAAGGCGCATATCATTTGGTTCGCAAAGAAGCAAGCTATCTTCAAAAGATACTAGCACCCTACTAACACCTTCACCCACACAAACTGTACAGATAGATAAAATTGTAGATATAGATGTTCCGCTTATATTCCAAGAATATTCGCATCCACATATTATAGTGAATAACCCTTCCCCCAGTATGGTCCCCTTAGAACTTTCTTCAGACCTTTACTCAGTAGAACCCTCTTTATTGCAATTGCCTTTACCAACTCCTAAGGGCAATATATATAAACCTAAAATAGGCAATTCGCCTATAAGAGCACACCTAAAAAGGAAAAGGGGCCCGCCTTTGAAGGGGAGAACCTCGAAAGTTCCCAGACTTTCTAGAAAATCCATCCCAGGAAAGACATTATTGAACAACCCCAGGAAAAACCAGTAAAGTGCTGAGAACTTAAATACCCTAATCCCTCCCGTACAAGTAGATGGTGTATTTCCGTGTACGGTGGAAAACATAGAGCACCTCATGAAATCATTAATTATGCCTTTACTAGAGAGGGTGAAAAAATTGGGCAATGATCTGTCCAACCTAACAGATGTAGCAAATGAAAATACTAAACTCTTGAAAGATCTGGCATTTTATATAAAATCAGATTGTACCAAAGAACCTGCGACTACAGAAAGTCAGAAATCTCACATAATGGTCCCATCGACAGGCTCCGACATGGTACATCCTGTATCACATCATAATGTAAAAGAAAATCTTCCTACTAAGAGGACTAAGGAAGCTGTTCCATCGAAACAAGCTAGGATAGATCCATCGAAACCAGTACCAGAGGCCGCAACTTCCACTCCCACAGGGGCCGGGGGGTTGACAACAAATGGGAAAAAAGACAAGGGTACCCTTAATACTGCCCACAAAAATACTCCCCCCCTAAGACCTGATCCGATAAGAGATCTGAACAAAGTTGGACGCCCCCAGAGAAAAAAATCACAATACTTAGCACCACATAAATCTACCACCCGATTCGGCCCCCTTCGTAATTGTACTTACAGGAGTTCCTGAGCTTCTGGAATTTAGCCGGGAAGGCTACTTTGATTTAAAAAACAAGGTAACCTACTGGCTTAGAAACAACAGACCACTGCCGCCCCACCTTAATGGGGAGATAATGAACGTAAGGAGACTAGGGTGGGTAGGACAATGGCCCAAAGACATACCAGGGGATGTGATCGCCATCAATTTCAGGGACCATAGGGTGGTTACTCATATTACTGACTGGTACGACACTCGTGGAGCAAATGGTATCGCTACAAGGGACTTGAGCTACTTCTATCCCCAGCCATTAGTGGCACCACGGTATGATGGACACCTTTTTAATAACCCCTCCGAACGCCCCTATGTTCCCTCTTTATTGAACATGAATGTAGGGCCCAGGAGACCTTCGTGGCAAAATCTGAGGGATAACTCGAGACTGAGATTGTCTAGCAGAAATTCTAGTGTATGGGGGGGGCATATGGATTTTGTTCCGCACCCCTCATGTGTGCCACAATGGCAAATCCCTTTGGTCAATAGATATGATGTCCTGTCAGGTCTTGAAGACCTAGACTGACAGGCAAGGTACTCTGAGGAGGAGGAGACACTCTCATCAACTAAGATGTTGCCAATAACCCATTATAACAAGCAACTAGAACAGTTAGCAATGAATAATAATGTTAGCTTTGGGTCACCAGGAACAGTTTTAAAGATACCTGGTGTGTCAGTGTTACAATCAGTTAGGGACCACAAGGAGATAATAAACTTAGATCAATGTCACCAATTGTTACATTCAGTAGAATCTTATCCAACTTCCCCTCCTATACAGAACTCGCAGCACATTCCTCCCCTGTTCATTTCAAATACCAGTGGGAATCTTGGACCCACTTGTGATGAATTTAGTAACTATTCACATACACTGCTTTCCTGGAATGTAGCGGGCTTGGCAAGTAAAATCACTCTTAATGTATGGTTGGACATCATCCGAAAGCATAGCATTCTTTGTTTACAAGAGACCTGGCTCTTGGATGAAGTCCACATAACAGGTTATCAAACTTTCCATTCCCCAGCCACCCCTTCAACCCAGGGTCGTAACAAGGGGGGTCTTTGCATATACGTATCAACAACGGGGGATGTTAAAGTGCATAAGTTTCAGTCAAGCTTGTACTACCAAATTCTAACTTTCAAATGGGGCCTTTCACATAATATCATCTTAGTGAATTTTTATAATAATATGCCGAGCACTGAGATGGAGCCCATTATGGTAAAAATCCTGAGTTCCATTAAATCACTAGGAGAAGAAGTTGTGGGGGAAAAAATGTTCATTTGGGTGGGGGATTTTAATTGTACCACCTGCCCATATTATGCACTGGGTTTGTGCGGCCTGGCAGATTACGGGGAGGATGGTCCCACACACTTTACCCACACTAAGATGGAGACCCTCCTTAATGACATTGTTTTTCATTTTGACCTGTCATTTATCAATCAGGTATGTTTACCACCTGCCCCTTTCGAGCCAATCTTTAATGGTCGTGGCTGTAACTCCACGATAGACTTTGCTCTAATTTCCCCTATTACACCTGGGCTCATAACCCATTGGGAAACGGGGAAAGTCCCGTTGAGTGACCACTACCCAATAATCTTCAATGTAAATGTTTTGGGACATCAAAGTAAAAAACCCACTACTTGCGTTTATCCGCCTAAGATTAACCTGACTAAAAAAAATGGTTATGTTGTCAAATGGGAAAAGATTCAACCCCTGGGATTTCTTCAAAACCTTGTTTCATCGTGTGCAGCTGATATTTCAGTGTGCCTCGAAGAAAATAATAACCCAAAGGAGGTAATGGCTGCCTTTTCCAATATTCAATACACAATTAAAAACCTTTTGGTCCGAGTATCAAAAGGGAACACAAAAAAATCCCCAGGGTGGTTCGATAGCAAATGTACTATTGCTCTGAAAGAGCTAAAAAGGGCCTTGCGCCTAATACCTAAAAATTTGGACCACATTCGCCAGACTAGGAGGTTATATAAATTAGCTATTAAAGACAGGAAATCAAAACTGAAAAGTGAGGCTTGGGAGTCCCTAATGGAGGCATCCAGACAGAGAAATAGTTCTGCCTTTTGGAAGGTGGTTAAATCCTCGTATAAGTTGAATAATATTGAGAACCCTATGGATGTAGCCATAACTGGTGACACCTGGGTAAACCATTTCAAGCAACTGTATAAACACCCTACCCCTGGTGTAGGTCTACCTCTTCCCGGGGTGTGTTCATCTACATCAAGGGCAACCCTTAATAATCATGGTGTTCACTCTCACTCTAACCCATTTCCCATAGATATATTATTCACCTGCCAGGAAGTATATGATGCTATCAGGGAAAGCGCATCTGGTAAAGCGCCTCTGCCGGATTGTACCTCGGTGGACGTCTACAAAGCTGAACCTGATCTCTGGGCCCCGTTGCTTACAAACGTTTTAAACATGGGAAATCAGTGTGGGTTCATCTCCACCTGGCCAGATGCCATCGTGGTCCCTATTTTTAAAAAAGGTAATAGAGATGATCCATCCTGTTATAGGCCAATATCCCTGTTAGAGGGTCTGATGAAGGTGGCGGGGAGAATAATTTTAAAAAGAATTCAACGTTGGGAGGAAAACCATCAAGTGGTATCAAACCTCCAATATGGGTTTAGAAAGGGAATAGGGACGATAGAACAATGCTTAAATCTGTCCCTTCTCATCTCTAAATATACCCAGGCCAAACACGGAACACTTTTTATAACTTTTATTGATCTTAGTTCCGCGTTTGACTGTGTTGATCATGGCTTTCTTTGGACAACACTGGGGGATATTGGTATTGACGCCCGCATTATCACTTTCATCAAAGAACTTTATAAAGATGCAGGGGCCAGAGTGAGGTACGGTCAACAGGGGGAATGTTCAGACAAATTTCCTATTTCCAGAGGGGTCAGACAAGGTTGCATATTGGCACTATTGTTATTCACATTATATATTAACTCCATTGGCCAGCACTTGTCAACTTCACCTAACGATTACCCTACTGTTAATGGTTCCCCGGTGCCTATTTTATTATATGCTGATGATGCGGCTATAATGTCCAGGACCAGAATTGGCTTACAGCGTGCTGTAGATAAGTTCACAAGCTACATGAGGGACAGAGACCTAAGAATGAATATCTCAAAAACTTACACCATGCCCTGCGCACCAAAGACTAATAGGGCCCCCTGCACCATATTCCTGGACAATCAAAGAATAGCAACAACAGATAGTTTCTGCTACCTGGGAATTTTGTTCGACAGGTGGGGCCGCTGGCAGGCTGCTATAGCAGCCCGGAAACTGGCCTATAGTCGAACTATAGGTGCTTTGCGCTCTTTCTCTGATAAAATTGGTGGTAAACCAGTTAAGGAATTAATCCAGGTTTACAGAGCAAAGTGCGTATCTACAGCCACTTATGGCGCAGGGCTATGGGGCATTGAGAAAGATCATTCCCTACAGAGCTGTGAAAATCAACTCATTTGTCATCTAACGGGAATGCCAAAAACAGCATCTACATACATGTCACATATTGAGGTGGGAGTCACTTATATTAGCGATATCATTAAGATGTCCCCTATCTTGCTTTGGCATAAGGTATGGGCCACGCAGGAAGCCAAACTGAACAGAGATCTTATTAAAGACTGTCTAGCACTAGACGGGGTAGGCAACATCAAATGGTTATCCTATGTGAGAACTCTATTTACTGAAATAGGTCATCCTGAGTTTTTTGATAACCCTAGTACATTAGAAGGGATACCCAGAATAGCACTGAAAAAGATGATGACCATCCATTTAGATACCATCAGATGGAATAGCGAAAAATCCAAAAGCACAGTGCTTAGTTACCAGGAAATTACACCGAAGGAGGGACTTCAACCTTACCTAGTCCTGGTACAGATTCCCTACCCCAGAATGTTGCTGACTCGCTTACGTTTGGGGACTTTTTTTCGCATGGTCACCTTACCTACTTGCAATGATTGGTCTAACACCAAACTTATATGCCCTTGTGATAGTACCTCACCTCAATCAAACATTCATATCATGTTTTTCTGCAAGTTTTATACGAGCCCTAGGAAACAATTTTTGATATCTCCTCCTTAAACGTTGGGGGATTCGTAAATGCAGATCAGCATACATGAAAATGCTACAGCTAGAAGATAACCATGTAGTTTACGCTATTTCATGCTTTTTAAAATCTGTCATAAACTTGAGAAAATCCATGTATTAAGCTACTATTCTACCCTGGACTGACGACGCTCTTTAATGAAATGCCTGTTTTTAGCTAATTTTAATGAATTTTTTATGTAAAAGGTCTTTTAACGATCAAACAAGCTATTTTTGTATTGTACTGATTAATGTTATGATACTTTTAAGAGTTTTTTATGTACATATGGATGCTTTTATGATTTTATTTTAAAATCGAATAAAGCTTGTTTTGAATTTGAATTCATATCCTCGAAGGGACAGTAATGTTGGAGGAATATTACTGTCCCTTCGAGGATATGAATTGGATCGCTTCGCTTTTCTCAGATGATGGCAACAATAGCCTCTTGGAACATTATGCATCTCAAGTCGCTGAAGAACTTCTGGACTGGAATCTCCAAGACTTGTAAGAAACTCACCTTATTCTTGAATGGATTTTTTCCCATCTTTTTTACTTTTTCCTTTAATTTTTTTATAATACACTTCAATCCTACTACTTTGATATAATAACTTTCTAAGTATACTCAGACATTTGAACTCTATCTACATTATTGCCCCTTACGTCTTCACTCTAACCAGGGATCGGTGATGGATGGCCTATGCAAATACGCTATTTACTTCCTAAATTAGCCTAAACCCGACACCCATTTAGAAACCACTCTTTCACACAACTTTACTCAAAGTCAGCCTCTGCTCAGAACCTCACGATAAAAATGTAAAAAGACGACTTTGTTTAGGAACTGGTTGGCACAGTGTGGTAATCGTAAACTACCTTTATTTTCATTATACAATTTATTCGTTTATGTCTAATAGCTATTGTGTAGGTCACATAGAACTGTAACATATAATGTGCAATTCACTGAAGCTGGAACTTCGATTTGACTACAGCAGAAGCAGGTGGAGTTTGTCTCAGCTCGATGCCTTAGCTCTCTACACAAGAATGTTTTTTTGAAACAGCTGAAGACAATAATATACGGTTTGACTACAAAGGTAACAAATGTGCTTATCAGAAGCAAAATGTTTGTATTTATCCTCAAAGTTCCAATGTGGGTAGAACTAGTATCAATTCTGACACGCACCACATTGAATCAACTGTACAACAGATTGCTAACTATTCTACTGTTGATAATTTTCTGTTACAAAAAAAGCACTGCCAAGGTACCTAAAAAGTTTGATGATTACATTTTGCAATTTATGTTTTTTTAATTTTTTTTCTTAAAGGATACATGTGGTAATCGTATCCTACCTTTAATTTCCTTATAGAATGTAGAGTCATTCAAGTGTAATAGCTATTGTTTATTTAACATGCAACTGTAACATATAATATGCAATTCACTGATGCAGGAGCTTACGTTTCAATACAGCAGAAGTGGTTCAACTTTGCATCAGCTGGATTCCCTAGCTCTTGCACCAGTGGGTCCGATTATGGCACTTAAAAATAGACACTTGCTATATAATTTTCAAACTCCATCCCTTTATTACACACAACCACTTTCTTAGACACACCTCATTTTACCATTTTCCTTCTCTGGCATTGCAACATTCTGCATTATATTCTTCATGATTAGTTCTTTATTCCTGCTTCCTAAACACTTCAATCGAGTCTTCAGACCAGTAGGGGTGCGTAGTTTGTTTCCCACTCCCTATATAGAATAAAAGCACACTAACACTACTTGCACAGGTAAAATACAGCGGCCAGTATCCTACAGCATCCACAGCACATCACTTCACAGCAATAAACTCATGACTTAAACTCACAGTTTCATCCCAGAGTCTTCAGACGGTACCACTGAGTAGTTTGCTTCCCACTCCCGCTATACTCTAAACGCATACTAACACCACCTTACAACACCCACTATGCTACACCGCCCAGAGCACATCAGTTTATAGCACTCAGCTCAAAGTTTAGGCACACAGCTTCATCCCCCAGTTTAGCTGTACCTCACCTCTGCACCATCTCAGTCTAGACAAAACAGCACTTTCACACCAGTAAGGGTAAATACTTCGCTCTGCCAGTATGCTACAGAGCACTCAACTCACAGTTTAGGCACATGCTTTCATCCCCGAGTGTACCAGCACCTCACCTCCACACCAGCTCACAGTGGGCAAAATAGCACTTTCACACCAGTAGGGGTAAATACTTCACTTTGACCAGTATGCTACACCGCCCAGAGCACATCAGTTTACAGCACCCAGCTCACAGTTTAGGTGTATGGTTTCATCCCCGAGTTTAGTGGTACCTCACCTCAGCACCATCTCACAGAGGGCAAAACAGCACTTTCAGACCAGTAGGGGTAAATACTTCGCTTCACACTCCCTCTATAGCACACCCTAACCACCCTACAAACCTCACAGCGCTCCTACCCTCCTCTTTCCCACTGTGTTCTCCCTTTTTTCCCCTTACTCGCTTCAGCGAAATCACAAAATGGCGGCCAACACTTCCTAGTTGCAACCGCTCGCACCACTTGCACCCAATCAGCAGCAAGCTTGTGCTTGTAATGCCTCAGCCAATCAGATAGCAGAATTCCCAAATATCAATATCTGTAAATTTTGATATTTCTCAAAAACTACTGAACACATTTACACCAAATAAACAAAAGCGTGCTTTCTAGACCAAGACCCTTCTCCCTTCCAAATTTGGGGTAATTCCGTTCAACCATTCGACCTGTGGCCTTGTCTAAAGGTGCCCATGAAAATTAACATGGAGAAAACGCGTTTTGTGACCCCCTTTTTTCTCGCCCCCTATTGACGAATCACCCCCGAACTTTTAACATAGGAGCTGATATCAACAAAGAATTCGTTTTTACAATTTCATGAAGGTTCATCAAACAACGCCAAAGTTATTGGGAATAGAATGTTGCGATTTTCCTATGGTAATTAGGTCCTAACTATAACTACCTACTGGCGACCGCCAGTAGGTAATATATATATATATATATATATATATATATATATATATATATATATATATATATATATATATATATATATATACATATATATATATATATATATATATATATATATATATATATATATATATATATATATATACACATATATATATTCTTCCCACCACCGCTGGTTAGGAGTAAACTGGCATGGGCGGTCTCGTTGCAGCCACCAGCTGGCTGTATGAATTCACTCCAATACCATCGTAATATTTACCGATGAAAAACGAGACACCCAGGGCTGCAATCCTCAAGGAGTTTATTAGGCAAGTGAAGAAAGTTCAGCGACGCGTTTCGCCATTACGGCTTTGTCACGCTCGTCTAGTAGCATTCAATCACGTTATTTAAACACCACCCTAGTGCACATAGAAAATATTCGTGAAATGGCGGCGGCCATTTTGTAATATGCAAACAACCAATATATCAATGCAATTTTAGATTCAATCAACTTTAGTCTGTTTACTAGGTCATAAGTCCTTATACCTAATCAAAGTGAATGTTGCGGGAACACATATATTGTATTGCCTTATCGTTCACCACCCTAATCCATCTTACGCGATTCTTAGTTTGCAGGGTGTCATTTAAAGCTAGTAATTTAAGCATATTATTGTATTTGCGGTTAACGTGTACAGATCCTGATATCCTGTAACATGCTCTTGACAAATATTACAAAACCGGCAAGGGACTCCGCCCCTACACACGTCACGGTTTGTTTACTTCCTCATGCGCAAATGTCATATGATACAAGCTGGGAGCACAATCATGTTTTACCGATCTGCCACTTATGTACAGTAATGCCCCAGTGGGCCCGCAAAAAAGAAATACATAATTTAGACAACCCAACCAAATGTAGTCTGAGCATATTATGAGCATTTTTCTCCCCGTCTGCAGACGTTGATTACCCTTATGCCCGACGAGAATATTATTGTCATATTCTCCTACATATAACGCCCCAGTGGGCACTATTTTACAGATAAATCATCCTAATCAATGTCATCATAAATCCGATTCAAATTCACTGAAGAAAGGGGTGGTTTAAAGTCTCACTGTAAAATCAATGTTCAAAGTTCAATATATTGACCCATAAGTTCAGAAGTGCATATTGGTTGGATCAAATCCATACTGGTCCGCCACCACGTGAAGTGTCAATTCCTGAAAATAAAATACATAATATTAAAATCAAAGAAGCTGCGGAAAGTTGTCAGAACTTATTCATACAGGTGGACTCCTAATTCTTCAGTCACATTCAATCCCTTAGGAATTAAACATTCAAAATCCACAATGTACTTGGACTCAAGTTTTCTGAGTGATAATTCTTGGTTGCCACCCCTTGGCCCCAACTCAACACTGTCAATCACAACCAATTGCACCAATTGTTCATTTTGCATGTGCATTTCAAAAAAGTGTCTGGCCACCGGATAAAGTTTGTTATTGTTGTGAATAGCTCGTAGGTGTTCCAGTACTCTTTTTTTCGCCGTATGTTTGGTACTGCCCACATACCATTTGTTACATGGGCAGATCAAGATGTATACACTGTAAGTGGTATTGCATGTTAAATGTTTCCGAATCGTAAATATCCTTTTACTATTTGGTACCATCAGTGTTTTAACATCTTTACTGAATTTGCAAGCCTTGCATTTTCTACAACACTTGAACCCCACATCCATATTATTCAAAACAGTTTTAGAAGTCACATTGTTGTGACTAAGTTTATCTCTGAGCGATTTGCCTTTTCTAAAAGTGATTTGTGGGTTATCAGAGAGATATTTCTTCAAGTGATCATCCGTTTGTAGAACATGCCAGTGTTTTTGGAGAATCTTACGCACATTATACGATTGTTCAGAATATGTGGTAATAAATCTGATTTTCTCAATCTCTTCTTTATTGGTCCGTGGGATCAGTAACTCTTCTCTTTTCTTAATGGCTACTCTGTCTATGGCAGCATTGATTACTTTAGAGCTGTACCCTCTTTTACGAAATCTTTCACACATGGTGTTTTCTTCCTCCTGGTATGTGTCAGTGTCACTGCAGTTGCGTTTGGCACGCAGTAGTTCCCCATAGGGTATACTATTAATTAGACTGCGTGGATGGCAGCTCGTCGCATTCAAGATGCTGTTACCTGCTGTTTTTTTGCGGTATAGTTTGGTGTTCAGTAAGTTGTTCTTCACCGCCACCCGCACATCCAGAAATTCCACCTCTGTGGTACTGTAATTACCAGTAAGTGCAAGGTTCAAATCATTCACATTCAATTTATCAATGAATGATTGTAATGAGACAGTGTCCCCACGCCAAATAAAAAAGATGTCGTCTATGTATCGCAGCCACAGGGCCACTTGATCGAATTCTGCCATTTCCCTGACGACCTGCTCCTCCCACCAGCCCATGAAAAGATTAGCATAGCTGGGAGCGAAGCAGGTCCCCATGGCCGTGCCCTGTGACTGACGATACAAGACTTCATCAAAATAAAAGAAATTGTTGGCAAGACAGAATTCGATCATCTCCACCAACATTGCTGAATGTTGAAAAAAGGAGGCAGATCTAGTTCTGAAAAAGTGTCTTACAGCATCTAATCCATCCCGGTGTACTATGCTAGTATATAGGCTGCTAACATCCAGTGTAGCAAGCATGAAGTCTTCTTCCCAAAAAATGTCGTTTATAGCTGTGAGGAAGTGGGTTGTATCCTTAATATAAGAAGGAAGAGCCATTACATACGGCCTCAAAAAATAGTCAATATATTTCGAGGTACATTCCATCAGTGAGCCTATTGAGGACACAATAGGACGACCCGGGGGATTTTTGGGGTCTTTGTGCAACTTTGGAAGTAGATAAAGTACTGGTGTTCTCGGATGTGCACAGTAGAGGTATTGATATTCCTCTTGTTCAATTAAACCTTTATCCTTCCAATCAAAGAGTAATTCCCTATACTTGGTAATAGAGCTCAATAATTCCTCCTTGTTGCTCTTACAGTAACACTTCTCATCACTCAATTGGCGATAGCCTTCCTCTAGATATTTTATTTTATCCAGTATGACCACGTTGCCTCCCTTGTCACTTTCTCTAATAACAATAGTGTTATCATTCTTCAATTGTTCAAGGGCCACAATTTGGTCTGGAGTTAAGTTTTTTTTGGATTGTGCGATTTTTTGATATCTCATTTTGATTAGATCTTTCCCAACTCCTCTTTCAAAAACATCGATTGCATCACATTGTACATTAGGTAGGAAGATCGATTTAGGTTTGAAATGGGATCCTGGATTGATTCCCAAATCTGTCCCCAGTACATCCAGGTCTGTAACATTGGTGGGATCAGAGCTCTGATCCCACCAATGTTACAGACCTGGATGTACTGGGGACAGATTTGGGAATCAATCCAGGATCCCATTTCAAACCTAAATCGATCTTCCTACCTAATGTACAATGTGATGCAATCGATGTTTTTGAAAGAGGAGTTGGGAAAGATCTAATCAAAATGAGATATCAAAAAATCGCACAATCCAAAAAAAACTTAACTCCAGACCAAATTGTGGCCCTTGAACAATTGAAGAATGATAACACTATTGTTATTAGAGAAAGTGACAAGGGAGGCAACGTGGTCATACTGGATAAAATAAAATATCTAGAGGAAGGCTATCGCCAATTGAGTGATGAGAAGTGTTACTGTAAGAGCAACAAGGAGGAATTATTGAGCTCTATTACCAAGTATAGGGAATTACTCTTTGATTGGAAGGATAAAGGTTTAATTGAACAAGAGGAATATCAATACCTCTACTGTGCACATCCGAGAACACCAGTACTTTATCTACTTCCAAAGTTGCACAAAGACCCCAAAAATCCCCCGGGTCGTCCTATTGTGTCCTCAATAGGCTCACTGATGGAATGTACCTCGAAATATATTGACTATTTTTTGAGGCCGTATGTAATGGCTCTTCCTTCTTATATTAAGGATACAACCCACTTCCTCACAGCTATAAACGACATTTTTTGGGAAGAAGACTTCATGCTTGCTACACTGGATGTTAGCAGCCTATATACTAGCATAGTACACCGGGATGGATTAGATGCTGTAAGACACTTTTTCAGAACTAGATCTGCCTCCTTTTTTCAACATTCAGCAATGTTGGTGGAGATGATCGAATTCTGTCTTGCCAACAATTTCTTTTATTTTGATGAAGTCTTGTATCGTCAGTCACAGGGCACGGCCATGGGGACCTGCTTCGCTCCCAGCTATGCTAATCTTTTCATGGGCTGGTGGGAGGAGCAGGTCGTCAGGGAAATGGCAGAATTCGATCAAGTGGCCCTGTGGCTGCGATACATAGACGACATCTTTTTTATTTGGCGTGGGGACACTGTCTCATTACAATCATTCATTGATAAATTGAATGTGAATGATTTGAACCTTGCACTTACTGGTAATTACAGTACCACAGAGGTGGAATTTCTGGATGTGCGGGTGGCGGTGAAGAACAACTTACTGAACACCAAACTATACCGCAAAAAAACAGCAGGTAACAGCATCTTGAATGCGACGAGCTGCCATCCACGCAGTCTAATTAATAGTATACCCTATGGGGAACTACTGCGTGCCAAACGCAACTGCAGTGACACTGACACATACCAGGAGGAAGAAAACACCATGTGTGAAAGATTTCGTAAAAGAGGGTACAGCTCTAAAGTAATCAATGCTGCCATAGACAGAGTAGCCATTAAGAAAAGAGAAGAGTTACTGATCCCACGGACCAATAAAGAAGAGATTGAGAAAATCAGATTTATTACCACATATTCTGAACAATCGTATAATGTGCGTAAGATTCTCCAAAAACACTGGCATGTTCTACAAACGGATGATCACTTGAAGAAATATCTCTCTGATAACCCACAAATCACTTTTAGAAAAGGCAAATCGCTCAGAGATGAACTTAGTCACAACAATGTGACTTCTAAAACTGTTTTGAATAATATGGATGTGGGGTTCAAGTGTTGTAGAAAATGCAAGGCTTGCAAATTCAGTAAAGATGTTAAAACACTGATGGTACCAAATAGTAAAAGGATATTTACGATTCGGAAACATTTAACATGCAATACCACTTACAGTGTATACATCTTGATCTGCCCATGTAACAAATGGTATGTGGGCAGTACCAAACATACGGCGAAAAAAAGAGTACTGGAACACCTACGAGCTATTCACAACAATAACAAACTTTATCCGGTGGCCAGACACTTTTTTGAAATGCACATGCAAAATGAACAATTGGTGCAATTGGTTGTGATTGACAGTGTTGAGTTGGGGCCAAGGGGTGGCAACCAAGAATTATCACTCAGAAAACTTGAGTCCAAGTACATTGTGGATTTTGAATGTTTAATTCCTAAGGGATTGAATGTGACTGAAGAATTAGGAGTCCACCTGTATGAATAAGTTCTGACAACTTTCCGCAGCTTCTTTGATTTTAATATTATGTATTTTATTTTCAGGAATTGACACTTCACGTGGTGGCGGACCAGTATGGATTTGATCCAACCAATATGCACTTCTGAACTTATGGGTCAATATATTGAACTTTGAACATTGATTTCACAGTGAGACTTTAAACCACCCCTTTCTTCAGTGAATTTGAATCGGATTTATGATGACATTGATTAGGATGATTTATCTGTAAAATAGTGCCCACTGGGGCGTTATATGTAGGAGAATATGACAATAATATTCTCGTCGGGCATAAGGGTAATCAACGTCTGCAGACGGGGAGAAAAATGCTCATAATATGCTCAGACTACATTTGGTTGGGTTGTCTAAATTATGTATTTCTTTTTTGCGGGCCCACTGGGGCATTACTGTACATAAGTGGCAGATCGGTAAAACATGATTGTGCTCCCAGCTTGTATCATATGACATTTGCGCATGAGGAAGTAAACAAACCGTGACGTGTGTAGGGGCGGAGTCCCTTGCCGGTTTTGTAATATTTGTCAAGAGCATGTTACAGGATATCAGGATCTGTACACGTTAACCGCAAATACAATAATATGCTTAAATTACTAGCTTTAAATGACACCCTGCAAACTAAGAATCGCGTAAGATGGATTAGGGTGGTGAACGATAAGGCAATACAATATATGTGTTCCCGCAACATTCACTTTGATTAGGTATAAGGACTTATGACCTAGTAAACAGACTAAAGTTGATTGAATCTAAAATTGCATTGATATATTGGTTGTTTGCATATTACAAAATGGCCGCCGCCATTTCACGAATATTTTCTATGTGCACTAGGGTGGTGTTTAAATAACGTGATTGAATGCTACTAGACGAGCGTGACAAAGCCGTAATGGCGAAACGCGTCGCTGAACTTTCTTCACTTGCCTAATAAACTCCTTGAGGATTGCAGCCCTGGGTGTCTCGTTTTTCATCGGTAAATATTACGATGGTATTGGAGTGAACACATATATATATATATATATATATATGTATATATATATATACATATTACCTACTGGCAGTCGCCAGTAGGTATATATAGTTAGGATTTTTTCTCTATGGGTTTTTTGAAAATTCTATGTCTAATAACTTTGGCGTTTGTGGACGGAATTGGCTGAAATTTTCAGGAAAATGGCACATTTTGTTTCTGAGCAGCCCTTGAAAATTTGGGGGGGGTTCGTCAAGGGGGGGCTGAGAAAAAAGGGGGGTCCCAAAACGTGTTTTTAACATTGAGTTTTCCATAGGGCGGTTGGCCTCACTTTTAGCCCGAACGGCTGAATGGATTTGCACGAAACTTGGCAAAATTGTAGGGACTGGTAGCCCGATGTGCCTTTTGTAGGTCTCAATATATGTGCTCCAGTGGATTTTGAGAAATTAACGTTTAAAAAAAGATATATATCTGTAACAGCGCTCCGCTTCGCGTACTTTTTGCGTTACGGAGCTTTGCGAAGCTGATTGGTTCTCCGGCGTCTGTCAACATTCCAAACAGTCCGTAGCGGCCGCCATCTTGTCTCTCGGTAGGATTGAGAGACAAGAGGAGGCCAAAGCGAAGGGGGAAATGACCATAAGGGGGCATAGTAGATCCTTCCTGACCTCTTAGGTTTGATGTACCATTTTGCCAAGTTTGGTGTAATTCCGTTCAGCCATTCAGGCTGTAGACGTATGTAAATGTCCTATGGAAAATTGCATGGGGAAAACACATTTGAAAGTGTTGAAATTTAGAACCAATTAAAATGTTACTTTGGTTTTGTATTTGTGTGTGATGAAAGTTAATTGGTTATGTATATATTTCAAATGAGAGGAAACCACAGCCATTTTGTGATACTACTGTCTGAGGTACATTTGTGAGGAATTTTTGGTGGTGAATTTCTGGTGTTTGATTTACACAGTACTAACACTTCTCCTACTTTTAAAAAGGTGAGTTGTTAATTTGTAAGGGGAACTATGTTGTACACTTGAAGATAATTTGAAAAATGTTTTCTGTTATTTATTTGCAGTCCTTCTGTTATACTAAATACTTGATAAAGTTAGTTTTATATTATGTATTACTAAAAACGATAAATGAAAGTGATTATTTTTTTCTGCAATTTACAGCAAGCAATTTCAAAATAAAATGGCTCACAATGAAGAGACCGTGGCAATTTCTTTTGAATTGTCCACTACATTGATTGAAATTGAGAGCACCAATAATGAAATATTGTCACAAGGAGGACATGACTTGTATGATTCCATTAGATTGATTGAAATGGACAGCACCAAGAATGAAATATTGTCACAAGGAGATGACTTGAATGATTCTACTACATTGATTGAAATTGAGAGCACCAATAATGAAATATTGTCACAAGGAGGAGATGACTTGTATGATTCCATTAGATTGATTGAAATGGACAGCACCAATAATGAAATATTGTCACAAGGAGGAGATGACTTGAATGATTCCACTACATTGATTGAAATTGAGAGCACCAATAATGAAATATTGTCACGAGGAGATGACTTGAATGATTCCACTACATTGATTGAAATTGACAGCACCAATAATGAAATATTGTCACAAGGAGGAGATGACTTGAATGATTTTTTTGATCAATCTCTTGATGGCGAATTTATCGAGTGTTTGGAGACCATAGAGTTACAAGAATCATCATTGGAGACTTTTCATGAGGACATTGCTGATGAGGACATGTTACTAGTTCTTTCAAATTTAGAAAATTCTGAAGAATAAATTTATATTTAGAAATCAAAAATTGTTTGAGACATTATTCATTTTTATTTTTAATTTATGAGGTTGTAGCGAAGTGATTGTAGTATAAAATGAGACTTATAGTATAGAGTGCAACATTTTTATGTTACATGGTAAGTTTACTCATATTTACTTCCCTTCTGCCACTATATTATCTCCAATGTGTATTTGACATCTCTTCTTCATCTCCGGCCTCCTTTCTCTCACTGTGTGTCTCCGATGCATCTTATCGCTGCTATTTTGTGTAATTACAGAAGAGAGTAAAATAAAATAGTTCGGAACGTGAAAAGGGGGCAAAGTAGAGTACTCCTCACCCCCTAGGCCTTTTTAGGCGGTCCCAAAAGGATCAGTTTCTGCTTTCCTGAGAGATTATGGTATGAGTTCCATATACCACAATAACTTGCATTACAACATGCAAGATATCTATCTCCTATTACCAACTTTTGGAGATATTCGCGCTAAGCGCGAATATCTCCAAAAAGTAACACCTGCCCTGAGCAGTTCTTAGCCATGTTATCCAATGGGAGGTGGATAACATGGCTAAGAGCATTAGCTCGGTAATGCATGAATATCGCTGAGTTTTTAGCGATATTCATGCATTGCGGCCGTTTATTATCGCATTTGCGATAAACCTTGATAATAGCAAGGTTTATCTTCGATAATTTCTGACGATGCTTAGTGGTAAAAAATTCGTTGGTAAGCATCGTTAGCGATAAATATCGCTTAACTTTGGTAATATGCCCCAACGTCTGTTCACGTTCGATTCGAAGGAAATGAGGAAGTGTTGAAAAACATTGTCTGTGCCATCTTGCCTTTTTTGAAATGCCACACTTTTGTCGTGCACGGCAGCCATTTTAGATGTCTTGACCAGACCCACTCTCTGCACGCTGTCGATTCGTAGCATGGCTCCTCACCCACGCAAGCATCTTCCCCAGGCACTGGTCACCACCGCTCTCTGTCTTATGCATGGGCAATAAACCTCCCCCCATCTGCGCTGCTCTTCCCTGAGAATCACACTCTGTGCCCGCCCGACACCTCCCTTTCGCCCTATTCACTACCGCACCCTCTGACACTCCTCTTCCTCTGTGTCCGATTGTCCAGGCTATCAGCTAGCCCTGCAGATGTAGTTTATGGCCCCAGCTGTAAAGAATCACCCCTCTTCAAAGGAGTTATAGTAGATCAAGGCCCACACCCGATGAGATCCGTCACACCACACGTGTTCCTACTATCTGAAAACCATCCTGTATTGTGATTGGGGAGGGGACCGAGCCTGAAGCGGAAGATTCCAGGAATGACTCTTTGTACATCAAAGTTTTTACAATTATGTGTCACATTAAAAATATATAGCACTCCAACAAAGTAGTAGGAATATAAAACTTTAATAACATATAAATATATACAACAAAACAAAAACAGTAAAAACATTTAAACAACGAAGAGACCGTGGCAATTTCTTTTGAATTATCCAATAGATTTATTGAAATTGACAGCACCAATAATGAAATATTCTTGTCAGTAGCGGTCTGTTGTGCGAATAGTTCCAAGGCAGCAGAACGCGCTGAAATCTAGATGGCACGAAGGTGATGTCTAGTAAGTTGCCGCCCAGCAAATAACGGCGTGGGGCGCCGCGGGGGTGAGTGAGTCCAGTAGGCACCACAGCTATTCTTACCGGCATTGCAGAATTACTGCTGGGGACAATGCCTGTGCTGTAGCAGGGTCACAGCAGAAACAAAAAGGATTCTGTTGAAGATGTTGTTGGTTTTCAATTTGAAAACAGTTCTGGTGTCAACTGCTATGCTAATGTAGTGGTTAATGTTTTGTTTTCTCTAGAAAATGTAAAAGAGGGGGAGGCAGTCCAAAGTTCCGTTAAAAGGGCAAAGGAAAGGATCGGTGGTTTGAACTATCAGTCAAAAAGGGGAGGGGGTGCAATAATTTTTCCTACCGGGTCACACTGTGCTTTCACCGGAAGTGAGGTCTGCAGGATTCTAGTAATTCAAAGTGAGGCTGGCGCCAGCATGGGAGCGCCGACGTCCCGCGGATACAGTTTCGTCACTCCACGGGCGATCATGGCAGTCATTCCCCATCGGGGGTCGGAGACTCCCGCGGCTCCTCTAGAATCTTCAAGGTCGTGGAGGACTACGGTGGTGGAGTCAACCAGTGACCGGGCCATTTCTTTATGCTGGGCCCGCTCTTGCCAGGTCGACCGCCATTTTGAGAGTTCGGCAGCTACCGGCGATCGCGGGGTCACATGAGCGGACGGGCTCCACCCTGCCGGGCGAGACGTTGCAGCATGGCCACAGTGGAAGAACCCTTTTCCGGGCGCCTGGAGCGCTGAGGGTGCAGCTGGGAAGCCTCCACCTGGGGAGGCGGGAGAGGCCTGTTCGCACCGTCTCTCCCTCCCAGTGCACCCCACGGCATCTCGCTTGAGATTTGTTATGGCCGGACCAGGCGATGAGGACGAGGGGGGGGGGTCGGAGGCATGTGCAAGACATCCCCCCCCAGTGTTGTCGCAGCCATTATTCAAGAAAGAAAAAGTGTCCCGTCCGTCTTCGGGCCGGGCTTCCGGTAGATGTCGGCCGGACGCCCCTGGCTCTGGCCCCATGAACGGGTTTCTTGGTTTATCGGCTGCAGCCGGATCCCGTCGGCCTCGGCCCCCCGACCGTTGGTGGCCGGACCGGAAGAGCATGTGGCGGGACTACCTGCAACTCTCAAGGGCCACCGCGGCCGGACTGGGAGAGAGAGGGGAGGGTCGAGGAGACATTCCCCCCCCCTGCAACTGTTCAGCGTTGTAAAGGCAATCCCCTGGCCGGGTCCCGCTGGCCTCGGCCTCTCCTCCGGCTACACCCTACGTTAGGATCTCCTGGCCGAGGCGTGGCAGCAGGACCTGCCTTATATGGGCTGCTCCCGGCTGGGCGTAGTCGGAACCCTGCCCCACCTTGGAAGTTTCCAGAGTGGGGGCGGATGTTCTACTGACTTGCATTTTCCCTAGTCTATCGATTTTTTTGGCGTGGCAGGCGGTGGGACAGCGAGGGGTGATTTGGTTTCTCTTACTGTTTTTCTGGTCTCTCACCACTGGCATATTTTAACGTTTTCTTGTTTCTAGGACATTAATAGGTTTTATCATTACGTTATGTTATCGTTTCTTTGTTCGTTGTTTAATAAAAGTTCATGTTCATCAGTGGCCTACTGATTTTCGTTTTCCTATTCTTTTCTTTCCAGGTTGTTTCATGCTAAAGTTTCTGTTAACAGGATACAGTGATCACTTCGTTATTATTGCATATGTCCTTTTCACTAGGGGTGCTCTCTGGTCGGGCCAGATGATGTATCTCTAGTAAATGGTCCGGGTGAAACAGGTGCATCAATCAGTGGGGAGTAGATAGGCATGACAGATTACAACGGGGGAGAAAGGTCCGCATTACGTACCCTTTCACTACTTGCAAAGATTTTCCTACGTTTATTTGCAAACAGGGAATACCTCCAAAAAGAACTAATTCCCAAACAGTCAATGTTAGGACAATCAATCAATCAATGAGGAATGAAATAGGTACGACGTGTTAAAGGCTTGCGTTACCTACCCTTCACTATCTGCAAAGGGAGAGAGAATATTCCTATTCTTCCTCGTTTGCAGGCAGAGAAGATCCTTAAGAGAATTAACTTCGAACAATTCAATGCTCGATTCAAACAATCAACAAGGGGTACTGTGAACACAAATGAACGCCGCTTATGTACATACGCATTGCTATTTTCAACAGGTTGTTCCTAATGTTTCTATTTTAGCGAGGTCAAAAAGAGATCCCATTAGTGGCCTACTGATTTTGCTCGATTCCTTTTGTTTTTTTACACGATTTTTCGCTATCTGCAAAGACTAAACAGAGTATTGCGACTCTGTGCTTGTTTGTAAATAGAGAATGAACCAAAGAGAACAATCAATCAAATGGAGAGAGAAGCAGGCACGACGGATTACAAAGGGGGCAAAGGGCTGCGTTAACTACCCTTCACTATCTGCAAAGAGAGAGTACTCCTAATAGAAATGAGGGGTGGGGGGCAGCATTCAAAGCAGATCAGTGTGCATAAACACGAAAATGTTTTTACTTACCACGTACTTGACATTCGACAGCTTATGATATTTGCTATTAAAAAACCATTGAAATTCACTGAAAAAACCATAGGTTATAGACCATATATAGTTAGGAATTAGCATTTACAAAACCTTGAAAATTCACTGAAAAAACCATAGGTTATACACCATATATAGTTAGGAATTAGCATTTAAAAAACCTTATTTTACTCACACAAAACCATTGAAATTCCATATATAGTTAGTTGCACTAACTATATATCGCGCACCCGCAATCCACTGCTGATCATGTCACATATTACATCATTCATGACATGGTCAGTGACATCACTGATGACATCTCAAATGACATCACTGATGAGATCACTGATGACATCTCATTTGACATCAACGACCACATCACTGATGATATCATTCATGTGACAATACAATGCATCTCCTCACGTTTTAATATAACCTCTGTTTCACCCAGTGTTAAATACAGAGTATAATTTTTGAAACCATTGACACACCAATACTAGTTACTACATACGTACTCACTGATTCCTACGTCTACACACACATTCACTCATTCACCCATACAATCATTCATACATACAATCACTCATCTTTACAACACTATCATATGCACTCATACACCTATACAGACACTTACACTCTGCCACTCATCCATGGAGTTACTCACACACCTAGTCAGTCCTGTAAAGAATCAATCACACTTCCATTTTCTTGTCTATACAGTTAAACATAGAGCACCTTACATTTTCAAACATATACTAACACATACTTACTTTCTTATACAATCATTGATACAAGTACACATTGATCTGCACAGAGTCACACACCTCCCAGCCAGCCACACACACACTCAGTCTCCTATACAAATACTTGGACAATCAATCAATAACCCATATAGTTAATCATATAGCTACTGATCAACACATGCAGCAGTTTACAGAACAACAGACATAATGATGCACAAATTAAGACAGTTTAGTCACTAACCCATGCACTCAGTGAGACACATTTAATCACTCACTCATACATTCAGTCATGCACCTACTAAATCCTTCGTCCAGACACTTATACATCTACTCATTCTTCAATATGTAAAACATATTTAAACTTTACAGAAACACACAGTCACTGGATGATGTCATCAGTGATCTCATCAGTGATGTCATTTGAGATGTCATCAGTGATGTCACTGACCATGTCATGAATGATGTAATATGTGACATGATCAGCAGTGGATTGCGGGTGCGCGATATATAGTTAGTGCAACTAACTATATATGGAATTTCAATGGTTTTGTGTGAGTAAAATAAGGTTTTTTAAATGCTAATTCCTAACTATATATGGTGTATAACCTATGGTTTTTTCAGTGAATATATATATATATACATACATGCCACAAACCTCGTTAAGCAGTTTCTTCACAGCAAAAGACGAGCGTAGACCCTGGTTTGGTGCAATTGATTTATTTAAACACATCATCGGCCGCCATGATGCGTTTCGGCAGATCCCTGCCTTGATCACATATATATATCCATTCATATAAAGATAGGCCTGTCCTCTGCCCTGACTTCGGAATCTCTGCAGTTGTAATATTGCTATTAGTAAAATTAAACTTGTAGTTTGTAAATACCCCAAAAATTGTAAACGTATGCAAAAGTGTACAGTTACCTTTATGAATCAGGCCCTAAGTTACTACAAATGTATAGTTTCTACAAAAGTGTATTTTATGAATATTGCATTGTATTAAACTTAGTCAAAAGTGTAACCTTATGGGTGGAGCCAAGTAGCCCATCATGGCGGACGTGCTCTGATAGAGCTCTGTCGGCCCTTCAATAATCCTTCATAATCCTACCTGAAATCACTCTGGAATCGCTGCTGTGGTGATAGCCCCGACCCGGTGAAATCTGGGGAAGATGAGCGGTTCGGTTCCCGGGCCCTGTGGCCGGCTACAGTCTGGACTGCTATGGCCAAACGGCCGAGATTGGTAAGATGCGAGGCTGCCCCTGAAGACTCCAGAAGCCCTGGATGGCTGATATGAGGCCGGAGCTGCCGTCGCAGCAGGGGTGGGCCTACCGTGGAGGCCGGGACTGTGTGTGGCTGCAGGCTGGAGTGCTATCTACGGCCTGAAGTGTGGTGCAGAGCTGATGCCTGGGGTACTTGGGCAGAGCATTCTAACTCACTCACTCACTGGAGCAGAGCATTCTCACTCTCTCGCTCACGGCCGGCTGCACCGGCCGTGAGTGAGATCCGGACAGGAAGGATGAGGTCACAGAGTGAAACCTATCATTGCCCGAGCTTCTGGAACTGCTCATTGGGGGGATTGGTGGCAGTGGCTTACCCGTGATGAGGTGTGGGTCAGTGATGCCATTGGGCACAAATATAGTTGGCGGCCTATGTCTGGAGCAGAACTGGGGCCTACAGTTTGATCCGCTTGGAGCAGTTAGACACCGCCGCGGCCCCTACTGGTGACATAAAGGACGGCTTTCCCGGGGAGACCCTGATTAATCAAAGTGAGGCGTCCATTAGGGGAGAGGGGGCGTATTCCCGGTCGCGGAGGCGGCCAAACTAGGTTCAGGTGCGGCTTGCGGCCGGGTGGGGGCCCTCATTGACCTATGCTCAACGCTAAGGGCCCTAGCCTGGGGGGGGATACTGGAGGGCCCCCTTCGGGACTCAGCTGTTTGTGATGGGCTGAGGGCCCTGTGGGTGCGGTGCTCAGACCAATTCAGGAGTGGCTCAGACCTTGGAGCCGGGCCCGCATTGGCCCCCCTATGGCGACATGGGGCAGTGAACTCTAAAATGAGAGTTACTGGGGGCCGCTCGGGCCCTTGTGCTGGGACATCAGCGACATTTCAGCAGCTGCATCCCTGATACAAACTACACAGCCCCAAGCCGTTCTGATCTTCAGTGCAGGAATGGTGGGTCCTGCTGTAGCAGCCGATCGGGAGTGCTGGGGTGCCAAATGTACAGTAGGAGCTTGCTATACAGATCTTCATGACACTGATGGCCCACCATGTCTACCGATAAAGCATCAGGATCCTGCCTGAAGAAGAGCACCCTGAACCACTTCACATCCACAGCGACATAACATGCAGATAATACCGATGCTGCACCTAGCTTACCAGATAATGTCGCTCTCCTGGAAGCAATCACTCAGTATAGGCAGATCCTAGAGACACAGATTGGCACAATGGGCACTGAAGTCACCCTCCTGCACCAGGACCTCCACAACGAGGTCGACTGCATAACCAAAACAAAGATTAGGGTCTCTGGGGTTGAAGACGCAGTGTCCACATTACAATATAAAGTTAATTCCCTGGAACAGCTGACCAAGGGCCTGGCCTTGTGGGTGGTAGACGCAGAGAGACGTGCAAGAAGAAATAATCTCCGCTATGTGAGCTTCCCTGAAAACTACAAAGGGTACTTTGCAGGGATGTTCCTCACAAACTGGCTCACCGCATGGATTCCGAACAACCTCCTTTCCTCATGCTTCGTGGGTGAACGTGCTCATAGGGACCACCAGCCAAAGCCCCTGCCTGGAGCCAGACCATGGTCCATGATCGGACAAATCCTGAATTTCCATGATCGTGATGTGATTCTACAGCAGGCATGGCTTAAAGCAGACCTTACATATGACTCCCACCAAATCATGATCTTTCCAGACTATACTAAAATGGTCCAATTACAACGTCAGTCATTCACCACTGCCAAGGTAGGCTGCGAGACCTAAAAAGCCCCTTCATGCTTCTATACCCAGCCCGCTTGAGAGTGGTCTTTAACTCTCGTACCACGTTTTTTGACACTTTGGAGGAGGCTTTCGCTTGGACGGATAAAGGATGACCTGTTAGACCGCAAACTCCACCAGATAGGAACTCTGACTCCTCGACAGGAAATCCAAAGCCACACACAGCTGAAACCCAAAGACAAAAGACGCCACAGATCCAGATCTACATGGTTAGCCAAAAACAATGAACAAAATCCAGAGACCATGCGCCCTCCAAGGAATAATTTTATTATGTTTATGATTTGGACCCCCAGTGAGGGTAGCCTGGGTGTTCCTCTTATCTCTACACTGGTGTTCAGGTTTAGTATGGGCCGACTACATGGGTTTGCTCCAATCACCCCAGTAGGATTTGGAACACATTAGGGACTATGGGGATCCATTGGTAAGGCTGTACCCCGTTCTCCTGTTGGGCGTGTGATGCAATACTTCCCACAACACATCCTTCTGCTGTTTTGAGGTATTGGGGTTGGATGGGGGATGTTTTCTATTTTCTGGTTTGCCTCATTCTTTCAGTTAAGCGCTGCATAGCTAAAAAACCCTTAGAATTATTTAGTCCAGGTTTGTTTGATACAAGGCTTAACCTCATCATGACACAATGGCGGCAGAACTTATAGTACACTCCTCAGGACAGCAGCTTTACATAGTGAGCTAGAATCCTAGAGTCATGCTGGATAAGATTCCACAGGTGCAGTCCTTCGACAGGCCAAGCACATTGGGGTTGATGTTCTCTTGTTGCAGGAGACACATACGCTTGGCAATAAGGCCCCCTGTCTAACCCGATAAGGATTCATACATGCTTTTCATGCAGGATTTATTAGGGGTTCTAGAGGTGTTGCCATTCTGATTCATCGTATGGTTGCGTTCACACTGATACAGAAGTGGGATGATATACATGATCGCTACATTTTTATGCATTGGACGGTGGCTGGGGAAAACATTCTATTTGGCAGTGTTTACGCACCCCCGCCCCTTGGTCAGAGCTTTCTAGGCCACCTCGTGGGTGTTTGGGATGCTCTGCCAGAGGGATTTTCGGTGATTGGTAGTGATTGGAACGATTTCATGTCCCCAGTCATTGATAGATGGCGCCCGGCAGGGGTGATCGTCGGTACCCCAATACTAAACTACAGACCCAATCAAACATGGTGGGATAGGTTGATTCATGGCGGGTACATAATTCCACGAAGGCTAACTACACCTACTTCTCCCACACTTCATATTCTAGGCTAGGCTATATATTTGTTCCAGGCACATTCGTTCATAGGGTGCCGGTGGTGGCGCTCCTACCTAGGGGCTTGTCAGACCATTTGCCTGTAGCCATTCATCTTCCGATAGGTCCGTGTCGGTCCCCTTTCAGATGGTGGCTTTTGACCTGGAATTAACTGAAACCATCATACCGTGCTCAAATCCATTTCGCGCTCTCCGGATTCATCTTCCATAATGAAGGGTCAGTGACTTTGGCATGTACTTTTTGGGAGGCTATGAAGCCCACGCAGCGCGGGGTCGATATTAGTTTTTGTACCACTGAACACAGACAATGTAGACAGTCGCTCATTCAGTTAAAAGCCAAATTAGGACCACGGAATGCCGAGCCCGTGGTGAAGATGGGGCCATGGTGCACCGGCAGCTGCGCCTGTATCTGCAGCATTATCATAACATATTGATGGACGAAGTGCAGGTGGCATGGCTCGCTACACAAAGCAGAATATATCAGTGGGGTGATAAGTCCGGTGAACTCCTGTATAGAGTATGTCAACAAGCACAGGCGCATACTCCACTTCCAGGACTCCGAGTTTCCGTAGGGGCCCTGGTGACGGACCTAGCCGTGCTTGCAGATAGCTTTGCGAGCTACCATCGGTCTCTATATATTACCTGTGAGATTCTCGATGCCTCTGAGATTGAGCAGTTCTTTGTAGATCTCCCTCCACGTGCCCTTTCTGAGGAGGCTCGGAATTCACTTGCGGCTCCGCTAACTCTGGAGGAACTAACCACTACAAAGGCTGACTTTCACTCTGGAAAAGCGCCAGGCCCAACAGCCTCCACTGAGAATTCTCTAAAGCCTACATGGCCCTATTGGGCCGACATTGCCTTGTGGTTATACTAGAAGCAGCCCAGACCGCATTCATGCCCACAGACTAGAGGCATGGAGAAATTGATGTCAATAAACTGGGGTGTCCGCCGGAACTCCATGCTTCCTATTAACCAATCTCTTTATTGAATATAGAAGCAAAGCTCATAGCCAAAGTGCTTGCCATCAGACTACTGGCGCACCTCCCTGACCTGGTCCACCCAGATCAGGTCGGATTCATGCCTCGACATGTCACACAACACAATATTCATCAAGTTCATAATGCGATAGCCGCCATGGACCGTCTTGGTCGCCCTGCAGTTCTTCTTCTGGCCGACATCGACTGCACCTTTGATTCGGTCAGTTGGACATATTCGTATATCCTTTTGAAGCATCTCAACTTTGGCCCCAAATTGTTGTCATATATTTGCATGCTATACCATGGGCTAACCTCCTCCGTACGTATATCCGGCTGGGGGGTCCTCCCCATTACCAATTAGTGGGGGCACCAGACAAGGATGCCCACTGTCTCTATTATTGTTTGCATTGGCCATCGAGCTGCTGGAGGAGTGGGTTCGCATTGACACCCTGATTAGGTGCTTCGAGTGGTCAGCTGTGGTCTCCAACAGAATCTCTTTCTACACAGATGACGCACTCTTCTTCCTGTTTTGCCTTCGGAGATCGGGCCCTCGTATTCGACATATTATGCAAATGTTTGATGAGACCTCAGGCTTTTTATGAACGTTAATAGGTCTACACTATGGCCTCTCCACAGGTCTGCGTCTGATTACACGTGGACCTCGGACCTCTCTCAGAGGGAGGGCATGAAATATCTAGGGTTCTTTATAACCGATCAGCAGGAGATATCTAGAGCACGCAACGTTGATACAGTCTTCTCTAGGGTCAAAGCAGAGCTAAAGTGGTGGGCGGGTTTGCGCTCATCCTTGTACGGCCGCTCGGCCATTTTTAAAATGATATCCCTTTCTTTGCTTTTATATTACTACACAACACCCCTACCCTATTCCACAGACATGATTCAGGCAACTGAATACTATGCTCAATGAGTTTCTTTGGGGTGGAGGAGCAATCAGAATAGCGCTCCGTACATGTTTCCTCTCTACCTACTGTGGGGGCATTGCAACCGCCGAAATTCAGTCTTACTACGCTGCTTCTCACTTACAAGTGCTTAATGATTGGCGGTATTGCTCCAGAGACGAACCGGCCTACGGGCTGGAATGATGGCTACTAGGCGATCCGTCACTCTATAAATACTTGTACAGCCATACTGACCCCCAAGCTCTTCCCCCAGCTACCAAAGTGGTACTGGCACTATGGTGGCAATCTCTTTGCCCTATATGTTGGCTGAACCGTCTAACAGGCACGGCCCGGTATGGTGTAATCGTCTTTCCTCAGCTGCAACAGCTACAAGGGTTCCAGGGTTGGGACGAATTGGTATCTCCACACTAGCAAACTTTCTCCAGAGTCTTTCTCTCAAATCCTTCTTGGACCTTCAAAAAGAATATTCCATCCCATGTACCCAGTTCTACAAATATCTACAATTCTATCATGCCATTACTCTCTATGTCAGGGTTCTTACCGCCCTCTCTGAATTAAGTCCACTGAAAGGGAAGTTCCTTATGGGCGACCTGGTTGATCACAAAATAGCTAACATTTATCCAACACCAGTCACCCGGAGTCCATCAACACTGGAATACCCCTTTGAAGCCTGGCAAACGTATCTGGCTCCTATTCAATCAATCAATCACAACATTTATAGAGTATGCTACTCACCCGTAAGGGTCTCAAGGTGCTGTGGGGGGAGTGCTGCCACTGCTCAAACAGCCAGGTCTTGAGTAGCCTCTAGAGGGTCAGAAGGTCTTCCGAATGCTGTAGGAGGCTGGGGAGGGCATTCCAGGACTTGGTGGCCAGGTAGGAGAACGATCTGCTGCCGGTGGTCGTTCTCCGGCTTAAGTATGGGCGTTCGCGCAAAAGCGAACTCGCAATTCGCAAAATCCGCGATTTCGTGCAAATTTGCGAATTTGTTTTTTTTGCGTGTTCGCAAGGGTTTTTACCAGTTCAAGGAACGCAAACTTACTTGTGTGGTCGCAACCGTCGCGACCATGTTATTTCTACCTGTCAGTCCTGTTTGTGACCCTGTGGTTCATCGCGGTCACCCTCCGGGTCATCACTGCCACCCTCTGGTTCACCACTGCCACCCTCTGGTTCATCACTATCACCCTCTGGTTCACCACTGCCACCCCCTGGTTCATCACAGCACCCTTTGGTTCACCACTGCCACTCTCTGGTTCACCACTGTCACTCTCTGGTTCACCACTGTCACCCTCTGGTTCACCACTACCACCCTCTGGTTCACCACAGCACCCTCTGGTTCACCACTGCCACCCGCTGGTTCAAGACTGCCACACTCTGGTTCATCACTGCTATCCTCTGGTCCATCACCCTCTGGTTCACCACTGCCACCATCTGGTTCATCACTGCCACCCTCTGATTCATTACTGCCACCCTCTGGTTCGCCACTACCACCCTCTGGATCATCACTGCCACCCTCTGGTTCATCACTGCCACCCTCTGGTTTGCCACTGCCACCCTCTGGATCATCACTGTCCCCCTCTGGTTCATCACAGCACCCTCTGGTTTACCAGTGCCACCCTCTGGTTCATCACTGCCACCCTCTGGTTCACAATGCCACCCTCTGGTTCATCACTGCCACCCTTTGGTTCATCACTGCCACACTCTGGTTCATTACTGCCACCCTCTGGCTCGCCACTGCCACCTTCAGGATCATCACTGCCACCCTCTGGTTCATCACTGCCACCCTCTGGTTTCCCACTGCCACCCTCTGGTGTAGTGTAGTTCCTATTATCCCAATACTCTCTGCACATTGGAATAATATCTTCAATAGTATAGACCTAGGGCAGAGGTTAACTAGGTCTTCTACCGACGATATTAGACTTAAAGTTTTGTGTTTGCCAGCTAGCTCAGAGTTCACTAGAAACTTTCTCGAATAGACAAGGAGGAGTTTAACCTCCCTGGATAGACAAGAAGGGATTTAGTTTCTGACAACCATAGAACATGACAACTTTGCTCTCCCCTAATCAAGAGTGTATCTCTAGAGTCGTGTGAAAACAATAGACAACTTATTTTACTCAGTCAGTACGTGCATTCTTAGTTTCACCAGTTTGTAGAGAAATAAGAGATGGGCGTGTTTCAATAAAAGATGTTATTTATTGATCAGTCTCTTTTCTCATACAAGAGAAATGAATCGCTATTATTGCAATACTTGTAGTTAAGTAAAGTGCATACAGTAGAGACAGAATTATAAAATAATGCTGCAAAAGCATTGATATGGTTTCTGAGCCATATGATACTTTAAAATGGATAAAATAGATACATACATATATACATTTGACTAATCGTACTCAACTGGTGCTTCTAACCACGCCTATCTCAATGTACCTGACCTAAGCCTAATACGTGGGCGGGAGTAGATAAGTAGCAGTTTAAGTTAAGTTTGTTTTGCCAAGGGACTGACTCGAGAATTCTCTGCAAGGGGTTATTCAGTTCTGTACCTGAGATCTAGAATGATGGGGGGCTGGTATCTCTTATCCCAGGTCTTGATATTCCAGCTGCCTGCGAGGGCTGCTTGGAACCGCCGGAGCTGGATTTCTCGGCAGGAGAAAGGCAGCGTCTCGTTCTCAGCGCGTCAGGAAGGCGGGGCAGCGTCTGTGGGCTTCGCTCTCTGCTGGGCTCCTCAGCACGTCTCGCTGCTCCGATCTCGTCACCACCGCATGTGTTTGCTTAAGGCAATGTCGGTAATATTTATACCTGAAAGGTGCCGAGATTGACGTAAGGATGGACATATATACGTCAATAAGGATGTCATATGAACGGGCTCGTTCGCACATTCTTTTGCTGAAGTTCTCGGTGAAATCAAAACAATGGCTATGGGAATTTCCCAGGTCGCTGTAGGTTTGATTTGTTTTGAGAACTCCGTATGCCTTATCAGGGGCTGGAGGAATATCGCTTGTCTAATTAGATGGCATGCGTTATGACCTAATCAGATAACGCGCTTCTGTGCCGTGGTGTGGCTTAATCAGATAACGGTTTTTGCACCGTTGGATGGCTACTAGTTAATTATTAACCAAACCAGGGTCAGGAATAGGGGAATCGATACAGTACCTATAGGAATACATCACACCCACTCCACGTAGACTATGTCCATATTTACAAATCTAGGCATAGTGAAACCAGTAGCGTTTGTGTATACCGTACCACCCCAAAATACAATCATATGTATTTAGAAAATTGGAATTTTGAAATATATGAAACACAATCACATGTACTATCACGTGTACTATATGCACAAGCAGTCTAATAATGCTAAACATATAATGCATATTTTAAATTCAGCATCAATAAACGCGAAAATTACACATGAAATGGCTCTAAATACAGAAAAAAAAATTGCGAGACCATTTCATCACAATCATAAATTTATGTATAACAGTGCTAGCATAGCAAATGTCTCGTGACTACCTAAAATAGAAATTTACAGCCTGATTCATGTACGGGCCGTTTTGCGTGTCCCTAATAGCGATCAATAGCGACTCGCTATTGAGGAAACGCAAAACGGCATTCATGTACTTTTCGGAGAAAAAATAGCGACTCGCATGCGGGCGCTAAAGCCGTTAGCGACCCACAAAAAACGCAGAATAATCGCTATTTCCGGCTACCTGCGATCGGGATTGCGACTCGCAATCCCGATCGCACGAGATTGCGCTCGCAATCCCGATTGCACGGGATTGCGAGTCGCATTCTCGCGGGATCAGGAAAACGGGAAGACGCATTCCGAGCACCGTGATGACATCACAACCAGGAAGCAGCCAAATCCCACCCCCAAACACCACAGTGACGCTATCAGTCGACTGTCCACGACGGAAAGCTGCCACCAACCCGCCGTTTGCGCATCCCGACCCCGCCGAAATAGCGACCGCTATGTCAGACGACCCGCAGCCCGGACCCAGCAACAGCGCTGGCCGAAAGCGCAAATTGAAATTTTCGGAACAGGAGCTGGAGAACCTCATAGAGGGTGTGGTGGCCAACCACGACCAGCTGTTTGGTGCAAACTCCCGGAGGGTCCCAGAGCAGGAGAAGAGGAGGATCTGGGTGGGGATTGCCGCAAGCGTGAACTCTGTGGGAGTTGCGGACAGGTCCCTGGAGGAATTAAAAAAGCGGTGGTACGACCTCCGAGGGCGTGCCAAGGAGAGGGTTGCGGAGCGCCTTGGTGAGGCATCAGGCACCGGAGGTGGTGGCCCGACTGTCCCACCCAACACCCCCCTGGAGGACCGGGTAGAGGACACGTTGGAGAGGGAGGCGTGTGTTGGCGTCACCCCTCTGGACTCCTCCCGCCCCACCCAAGACACCCAAGGTAAGTGGCATGCGACTGCGACCCTGTCCCTATGACCGCCCATGACCAAATAGGCTCACTCATTGGCCCTTAGTCATGCCGTGCATCAGGAAATGCCCTGAAGCATTGTGGGAGACGTAGTATGTCCACAATGTAGTACTACCACAATGCGGCCCGAAAGGTTCCAAAGTGCGCAAATACACAGCCACCCAGGGAATGACACCCAGCATGCATGTAACATCTGCACGTCTGACAGTCACATGCACCTAATGAGTATCCACTTACCCTCACAGGTGCAGGAGATAGCAGCGACAGTGAGAGGCTGCTGATCGATGAGGAGGCCCAGGAGGAGGAATCCCTACCTGCTACCCAGCCACCAGCCCCTGCGCCAGCGCCAACACCAGCAGCCAGGCCACCCACCTTGCCTGCTGCATCCGCCTCAGGCCCACCGGCTGCCAAGGCCAGGCCACCCACCTTGCCTGCTGCATCCGCCTCAGGCCCACCGGCTGCCAAGGCCAGGCCACCCACCTTGCCTGCTGCATCCGCCTCAGGCCCACCGGCTGCCAAGGCCAGGCCACCCACCTTGCCTGCTGCATCCGCCTCAGGCCCACCGGCTGCCAAGGCCAGGCCACCCACCACACCTGCCGCACCTGCAACACCAGCTGCTGCAAGACCTGCAGCTCGTCCACCACCATCTGGGCCAGCCACATCCGCTACACAGCGGCCGACCACCAGGAGGGGCAATGGCCACTTCCACGCATGCATGAGTGTGGAGCGGCGCATGCTGCGTTTACACCAGCGCCAGTCGCAGCAGCAAGGAGCCATCCAGCTCCAGCTGCAGAAGATCGGCCGCAATGTGGCGGGAGTGGGCGAGAGGGTGGACCGCATGACGGCGGCCATTGACCGCATGACGACGGCTATGGAACACAACACTGCAGCGCTGGTGAAGCACCGAAGTGTTGCTAGCAGGCGCCACCACCAGTTGCTGAGCCGGCTGTCCACCTACAGCCGCTCCAATTATGCCTCGGCAAATGCCACCACCCTGCTTGCGCGCCGCTCCTTAACCCAGCAGCACCAACTCGTCCAGTGCTGCGAGGATATTACCCGGGTGCTGGAGCATTTGACAACCGCGGTCACCGCACTGCACGCACCTGTGATTCCGGCAATTGTGGGGGGTGATGATGCTAGTGAGGGTGCCTCTAGTGTCAGCAGCCACTCTGCCACGCCGGCCCCCCCACCTAGGCGCAGCGCAAGGGCTGCCCCACCTCCAGCTGCCCAGGAAGAGGAAGAGGCTCCCAGGCGCCTGGGAATTGTGCGGCGGAGGCGCCAATGACATTGTGTCAGGGACACAGGCGCAGGGTGAACTTAAGCCTGCCATGGAGCGTCTCATGCAGTATGCATGAATACTGCTTTTTGTATATAGTTGTTACGGAGACCCATTTAATTTTTTTGTGATTCAAACAAATACATTTATTTTGGTGCACACATACGCCTTGTGTAATCATTACAGTTTGCATGCAATTGTGATATGTGGGGTGGGGGAAGGGGGTGGGCTAGAAATTGTTAGCTGTGATGTGGTTGCGACGTCTGTGGCCTTCAGCTGGGTTCTCCCCGCGTGCATGGTGCGCATGTGCTGGTGGCCGGTCGTCCCCCTCAGATTCACTGCCTGAGATGTCAACTGGTATCCGGCGCTTGGTTGCAATGTTATGAAGCATTGCACAGACAGCCACAATGCGGCAGCACGCTGCAGGACTGTAATACATGGCCCCACCTGTCTTGTGCAGTATACGGAACCTGCTCTTGAGCAGGCCAAATGTCCTTTCAATACAGTTCCTTGTCCGGATGTGCGCAACATTGTAGCGGCGTTGCTGAGGTGTGGCAGGGTTGAGGTAAGGGGTCAGGAGGTATTCCCGTAGGGCGTAGCCACTGTCACCTGAATGAGAGGAGCAGATGTTGATTGCCTGTGCAGCGCAGTTACTTCATAGCAATGTGACATTGTCGACAAAGTGTACTTACCAAGTAGGTGTCCTTCCCCAAACTCTCCCCTGATCAGTCGTGTGTGGAGTCCGCTGTGCCTGAAGATAAAGGAGTCATGGGTACTCCCTGGGTACTGGGCCACAATGTCAGTGATGATGGTCTTGGCATTGCAGACCATCTGTATGTTGAGGGAGTGGTACGACTTCCTGTTGCGGTACATATACTCCGTGGCAGCTGGTGGGCAGATGGCGACGTGGGTACAGTCTATGCAGCCAAGGACATGGGGAAAATGGGCAACATTATAAAATTGTAGTTTTGTGAGGTCAAAATCCTGTTGGCTCGTGGGAAATGTGATGTGCCGGTGGAGCTGGGTGAGCATGGCGTCAACAAAAGTGTGGAGGCAGCGTGACATGGTGGGCTGGGAAATCCCCCCAGCAGCGGCTACTATGCCCTGGAAACTGCCGGATGCCAGGAGGTGCAGGCTGCACAATACCTGCACATGTGTGGGCACAGAATTGTTTCGCCTTGTTGGGTGCTGCATGATGGGGTCGAGTTCTTGTATCAGCCAGGTGATCATTTCCCCATTCAGCCTGTATTTAGCATAAATCTGTTCTCTGGTTTGCCCCAGCAAGGTGACCCGCTGCCGGTAAATCCGTGCCTGCCTCATGCGTCTCCTCCGTGCTGCTCGCTGTAGCCTTCGCCGCCTCACCACCATGTACATCCCAGGCATTGTGGAACGCCTATTGCTGCTGCTGAATGTCCTTATGTGTGATTGGTCAGGCCTGGACCTTTTGGTGATTGGCTAATAGTTTTTCAAATTTTGGTTAATCATGGCTTTTATGGTTACCACCTGCTTTGAGTTGTCCTTAAATTGCGCCGCGCTAATGTGCGATTTAGCGATTTTTCGCTAATGTATTTCTTTCATGAATGCCGATTGAGACAATATTGCGTTTCGCTATTCAATTCGCAGATTCCGTGGTTGGTCGCTATTTCATTATCGCTAATGCTCGACTTCCCGGAGTCTGCGACTTTTACAGCGTAATCGCTATTCCGCTCGCTATTATTTTTTAGCGATTTCGCTATTTCGTACTTGAATGCCGATTCCGTGTTTTGCACCCGCAATTGCGTTTTCGCAGCCATTGCGGGCGCTATTTCGCTTCATGAATCAGGCTGATAGTTCTCTAAGAATAATGTCTACTTTAAGCAGAAGATAAGTGTCCCAAAAAATCGTAAATATTTTGGAATTGGGGAAAAGTTCTTGCAGTCTGAAAAAATTTTGAGAGAATTTTTCATATCGCCTTTTTTTTTTTTTTTTTTTTTAAGTTGAAGGCCAAATTCAGCATGTAGGGAACTTCCGAGTGCCAATTTGCTCAAAGTTATTCCTGCTGTTCTGGTGAAAACATATCATTTAGACTGTTGAAAAAACTGTCAACAGCTTCTTGCGTAAGTTCCACTAATTCGGAAAAAGTTGTTACCATGCATTCATGAGCTTGAGCATGATTGCCTCCATTGATGTTTTGATCAGCATAGCTGACTGAAGGTCGTACCTGATCGATGCTGCTTTCATCTTGTACTTCACTACCCCTCAATCGTAGTGGTGAAGACTCCACGAATGCCGTCATCAGGATTGGTAGCCGCTGGGGACAGCACAATGCATGAGCCGTTACCGGACCCAACAAGGTATCTGCGTCCATTGGCACATCCGATTGTAGTGCCAGACAGGTGTCCAACACGCATTCTTCGCCGCATAGCAAGCATCTTAATACAGGCATAACACAACTTTGCCACATTGGTCTAAATGAAAGAAACCAAGTCATGTTCAGGTCTCTAAGCCGGGATAGTCCAAGGATTTTAGTTACCCGGTCCCGGTAGCCAATGGCTAGGATCATTTCTTCCCTTGTCGCAGGTGTTTTGTCTGTGACACGGTTTGCCATAGCGAAATAACAGGATCAAAAATAGAATACCCGCTACTAGTCCTAAAAGGAGAGGAAGTCCGCCAAAAATGGAATGGACAAAGTCTGGAAAAATACCCAGGATGGCTTTGAATGGAGTTAAAGCACCCGAAAACACTGCTTTAAATACACTGGAGATACCAGTGGTATCAGAAATATTTAAGATTTCGTTCAGTATTTCTGCGAAATGTATGGGGGAATTAGTTGATAACAATGAATGAATCTCTTCTGTTGTCCTTGCAACTTGGAGATCATACGTTTCTTTTGATGACGTGAGCCTCGTCGGCGTCTGTAGGAGCACAGTTTTCATTCTGCTAAGAGTATCTATTCGAATAGAAGCAATTTTCAAATCGGGCCATAACCTTGCCTCCCTGTCTGCAGAGTCGCTGGGGAACAATACATGTTCACAGCACATGACCTTCTTAGTCACATTTATGAGATAAGGTTTTCCGGGCAGCAAACTACAACATCTGCGATCTACAATTAGAATGTAACTCCCGTTCGAGAGTCTCCTAAAGAATGGTTCTATTCGTGTTGCAGGTGTGCCTAGCTGGTAACATGAAAGGTTATTTGAAGTCCCTTCACAGGCTCCGTGCAAACTAATACCCTGACACAGAAGTGTACCGCTCAGTGATCTTGCACAATTATCGCCACTGAGAAACACTTTCTGGCCTTTATTGCTGACACATTCATGTGTATAGGGCAAGTTCCATATTGACTTAATGTATCCTTTACCCAACCTTTCATACTGGCCTGCCGGTATATATTTTTGGTAGAATTGAAACTGGAAAGTAGTTATCGGAATATTTATTATTCCATGTATTATCCATTCAATGACAGGTCGTTCTGACATTGTCAATGGTAATCTCTCAAGTTTTTCAATGCTCAGAATTGTATAGTCAGCACCCTTCTGTGCCAAACTGTTTATCAGTGAGATTAAAGATATTAAATAATGACGTTGTGTTGGTTAAACGCCAAGGCACATAGCCAGAACGCAAATTTTGTAACGTCAAGCCAAGCTGTACAATAGAACGCAATTGGGACTGACCGTGTTGTAACATCAGTAAGTCTTGCGATATTATATCGATTGCTGAAGACACAATGCTGTCCAGAGAATATATTCTGGAGGACAGAGTCATTAACCCATTGTCCACCACAGAAAGTGATTTTTCCAAATTAATACGGTCAATTTCCCGTATTTTTTCTGCTGTCTCAATTTGAGTAACTTTCCAAATTTCGTTATAAGCTGCATATATAGAGGCCGCTATGAAATGTTTTTGACGCTGTTTGCGTGGTCCCAATATGAAATCACGCAAGTCAGCACCTTCTGTAAGTAAAGTTAGGTGTTGCTTAATTTCAGCCAGTGTGGACGTTTGTAGCCATTGAAGGCAGAGCTTGCCCACGCTGTAGGTGGTTACTATCCCTGGATGTTGTCTTTGGGAATATCTAGGGTCTGGCCTAGTCAATGTGAACCCCTGTTCTTTGTTCAGGAATCTGTCTTGACAGTTATTTGTATCTGTGGGCCAGATCAACCATTTTTTCCATTCAGGATGTGTTCTGTTTTGGTTTAATATATGGTTTACGTCTATCTCAACATCTATAGAGCTATTACTGTTCACTGTTGGCTTTGGAATAGACGGTTTGTTCAAATCTTTGATTTTGGCTAAGCCAAGACAGGTAGTTTGTTGAATAGTGTCGTTCAAAAATATAATTTGTTCTGGGATCATGCAGGCTCTAAACAATGATTCTATACCTTGTACTTGCCAATCTCTTGTACCCCAAACAGTTTTTGCTTCAATATTATTGTTCCAGAAATCAAACCCAAATGTATTCATTTGTTCAAAGAATGAATCGGAATATATCAATTTTGTGTTTGTAAGCATGGTCTTCATACCTGTCTTATTTGACAATTTGAAATAAAATGTTTCTGCATTACTTGTGTTAAACCCTGAAAAGTATGAATATTTATCATAAAATGTTTTCGAGCTATCTTTTGGAGGAGTAGCACAATGTTCCCATTGGTTATAATTTAAAACATTTCTAGGTTGAGCAGATTTATGTAGATAATGGTTACCATAATGGTTGTAGCAGAACATCTGATCATAATTAGACGAACCCTGCAAATAATCATGTTCTGTGAATTTAGCAGACATAACAAGATCAGACATCATATCATTGATACTTTCAAAGTCCCAATCATCTGCAAATGAGCTTGGTTTTACAAAGTCACTCAATGAGATCTTGAATTGGTGTGGATACTTCAGGATTTCAACCGGACCATAGATTTCATAATCAGTTTTGTCCCATGCTACACCGCCTGGTATAGGATTGGCTGTGAAGTTTACTGAAGAAAGTTCTCTTTTCTCGATGTGTGAAGATGTGTGTGGTTTAAGGACCAAGTTGATTTTCTGGCTTGCTGTGTCCATTTTAGCATATTTCCCCTCAATGAAATGTCCCAAACATAGTACTAAGATGAGCCACAGAATGAGGATAAATGCACCGAATGCCACCCAAAATTCAATGCATGGAGAGATCAGATAGGTTTCTTTCAGCTGTTGAAAAAGTTCCTTAGCTTTGTCTTTAAAAGTTTTTGTTGATGGCTGTTTCTTTGCTTCACTCAGGTCTTCAGATGAATCATCGAAGTTGATGAAGTAGCCGGATGCTGTTCTGTCAATTGTTCCAATTGTTTTTGGATTTTGCTTTGTTTCATTAGCAAAGTCTGCAGTTACATCATCATAGGTTGTTGTTTCTTGATGAAAAGTTTTAATTTGGGTTTTAAGAGGTTCAAGTTCCATTGCTTTGTTGCATAGTCCTTGTTGATTCACTGTAGATTTCCCAAATGTGATCAGTCTTCCAGTTTGAGCCTCTGTATTTGTAGCAAACATTGGTGTTCTGCTACTTCTTGGGAGTCCACTTGGCCTACTGTTTGTTATCGGCCACATGATTGTGGTTTAACCAGGTCGATGGATACAACTCGGTTCTCCTTTTTACCAGCAAGGGACGGTAGTACTACTGATCTTGTCCCGTTGACAGACAAGACAGGAACTGCTTTTCTGTAAGAAGGCCCAAATTCCTTCTTTACCGCGATCTTTTCTCTGACTAGATCCCCGACTTTTGGAATCCAGACAGGCCTTGCTGGGACAGGTGGTTTCTCTTCAGTGGTTGTTGGCTGTTGTTTCAGTTTTATGTTGCTCAGGTCTTTTCTTGTTTCATTTAAGTCCTGCAAAATAGCCAAACGATCTTTGATATCAAAGCTTTTGTCTTTAACCACTGAAGTCTGACTATCAAGATCTTGGATTATCATTCTAGTCCCGAACAATAGTTCGTACGGACTGAACCCTTTCAGAGAATTACTTGGCAGGTTATTTAGACTACGTTGGACACTTATTAGATGTTTGACCCACCCAGCTCCAGAACCTAATACCTTTGCTGTTATAGATTGCTTTATGTCACGGTTTTTTCTTTCTACGATTCCGTTTCCCTCGGGATGAAATGGACAAGAGTACCGCAATGCAATGCCCATGCTGGTCATGGCCTCCTTATAAGCCTGTGAGCTAAAAGCAGGACCCTGGTCAGAATGTAGCATGCCACTTGCGTATGTGCCGATAAAGACTCGCAAATCTTTTATAACAGTTCTGGCGTCAGCCGATCGCTGGGGCCACATCCATATGAATCTCGTGCAGGAATCCACTGCGACCAAGATATATTTATAGTTACCATCCATTTGTAAGGGACCACAGTGGTCCAGGTAAACACATGCTAATGGTTTATCTGAGATTAGAAGGGGCGTCTGTGCTGGTCGTTTCACTGTTGATACTTTCATTCGTTGACATGTATCACATTCTAGAACATAGTTCCTTGTTTGTCTTCTCATTTGTGGCCACCAATATCTCTGTTTTAATAATGATACTGTGGCTGAAACGCCAGCATGTACAGAAGCAAGCCCTTCGTGTGCCGCTATAATGAGCCCTAACCTATGTTCCATGTTTGGAATTGCCCTATCCCCCACTCCAGGGATTCGAGCAAACGGAACATTATTTGCATCAGTTATGTATGAGTACTTTACTGGAAAGCCTTTCGGGCGTGTTTCTATCGCATCTTTTTCTGTAGCGCTGACAGCCTGTAATATTTCGCTGTCTATTTTTGTTTTTGACCGAGTGATAGCAGCTACGGAAGCCGTTTGCACTGCTGCCTTCGCTGCTTCGTCAGCCAATGAATTCCCTGCAACGTGAACGCCATCACGTTGATGACTCAGTGTATGTATCACGTGAGTCTTTTTTAGTTCTTTTTGAAAAAGAACTATTTGTTCCCAAAGCATTTTATGTTTGATTGTGCCACCTTTTGCATCTTTAAAACCATTCAGAACCCAGATCTGTAAGTATTCATTGTAAAATTGGACGCAGTAGTACGAATCGCACACAATAAGTGTGGGGAATTCTCGATCGGTATTTTCAAGCGCCATCTTGAATGCCAGTAGTTCAGCTCTTTGAGCTGTACAGTCTCCTAGAGATTGCATTTTAGTGACCACAGGTTTAAATTTTCCTTCGTGCCAGCGACCTTTAACAATCGTGCACGCAGCACTGTAGGCTTGCTTACCCCCCACTGCGGGTTGTGCTGATCCATCTGTATATATTATACAGCCGTAGTCTTCTAGAGGCAGAATTTCGGTCGGCGGAGGACATTCGAATTCATATTGGAGAAATTCTTGTGTTTTTAAATTGGGATCAAATTCGTATACCACGTCTGTTGCAGCAAGAGAGTTAGCCCACTGTATCCATCTTGGATGGAGTGCTTTAGCATTCGGAATGCTTGCCTTTGTTACCGCCTCTGGGGCTGGTATCGGTGTCACGATGATTATTCGTTTACCCTGTGCGAGGGCCCGCTCCTTTGCTACAGCAGTCTGTACCGCGGTCAGAATTTTTTCCGTTGGGCTAAATTTCATTTCAGCTTTTGTGTACAAATGTGATTTGTATGCTATTGGTACCTTCTCTCCCTCATTAGAGGTCAGGTATGTGAATCCGCATCTTCCTGGGATGACTCGAATCACAAGGTTGCGTGTGTTGTCACGTGTTTGTAATTTTGTTTTAATTAACATGTCTGTTTGTAAAGATCTCAAAATTTCTGTGTGTTTTTGAGTCCAATTGATTCTTTTAAAATCTAGTTTTATTAGATCATAAAGGGGTTTGACCCTTTCTGCATAATTTATAATATAAGTTCTCCCGAAATTCAGGAAGCCTAGAATTGATTGTAGGTTTTTTAGTGTTCTGGGTGCTTGGATTACAGCACATTTCTCTAGGAAATTGTCAGCCAGGCTTTTGCCTTCACTTGATAGTTCATATCCTAAAAACAGGACTGTTAGATGGGCAATTCTTGACTTTTTAAAGTTGAATTTGTAACCCTCTGCTGCAAACCCAAGTATTATGGTGTTCACTCTCTTCAAGTGAGTATCCAAGTCATCGTCTGTTAGATAGATGTCGTCGACATAAGATAATGCCTCGTCATCATATGTTTGTAGTAATTCTGTTACTCTCGCTGAGAATAATCCTGGGCTGTTCTTGAACCCCTGGGGCAAACGACAGAAATTCTTTTGCGTGCCATTTATTGAGAACGCCGTCAAATATCTGCTTTCTGGTGCTATATTTTGACAAAAGAAACCATTAGAAATGTCTAAGGTTGTTTTGTATTTTTTGCGCACTATGTTATTCATTAGTGCAGCACTGTGCGAGTTTTGTACTGCAAATGTTTTGCAACATGAGTTAAGGTGTCTGTAGTCCAAAACAAGACGATATGAATTGTCTGGCTTGGAGACAGGAAACAAAGGGTTGTTCATTTGTGAGGTGCAAGTTTCAATCACCCCCTGGTATTCAAGTTGATCTAGGATCTCTTTTACCTGTTTTTTAGCTTCTTGCTTAATCGGGTACTGCCTCTGGGCAGTCGGTTGTGATTTTAACTGGATTTTGTGAGGAGGAGAGTCCTCATCCCATCCCACATGATTTTTATATAAGGCAGGGGCTTGAGCTACTGCCCACTTTCTTGCAAGTGTATATTTTTTATGAATTGGAATATGGTTTGAGAAGGCAGGCATAATTATTTCTTCGCCATGTGGGCACTCCCTGACAAACTCTGGAGGCCAGTCTTGTTCAGCTAGAAGGATGTCATAGCCCTTGGACAAATTATCCCAAAATATTCCCCTTATTTTCCTAGTCTTATCCCTCTCTATACGCAATGTTATTTCATATATTTTATGAGGTTTGCTAACTCTGGAATCTGCAGTTTCCACCTGAATGTATTCATTCGTGTCCACTGTCTCCAGATGATTCATAAGGACTTTGCGAGCTATGCTCACTTCTGCTGCGCTGTCTAGCATTGTCTGAGCCCATTCTCCGTTTTTCAGCTGTGTCCTCAGTATTCTCGGCATTGTTGATTACTTTAATACTGGCTACCTTCTTTTTTGGAAATTGTAATTTTTTATTCAGATGAGCAGGTTCTTTGTCTTTGGACTTGACGTGCTCTTTCCTTTGTTCTGATCGTCCTCTTCTTTCCGATTTCTGCGAGGAAGTCTGAAAAGATTGAGAGGGACGTGTATCAATATCTTGATATCTATCAGGTTTCTTTATATTATCCCTATTTCTAAGGTTGTATTTTTTCACAGAGGGCTCCCGTTGGGGAGACTTGTGTCCTTGGTCGGGAGATCTTTCTCTCTGCCAAGGAGACCTTCCTCTGGACTGGAATCTTTTTTCTTTAGGATTGGATTGTTTATTTCCATCCCAGCTCTTTTTTTGAGTGTTTAAGTTATTTTTTATAAATACCTTTTCCGGACTTTCAACTAGTTGAGGTTTCACTGGTATTCCACCCAAACTATCTCTTCCTAGTTCTTCATAGGATTTTTCTATGATTCTGGCAATTTCAGTTGGTTGGTCTGCTATATTTGTCTCTTTCAACCTCTGGCGGATCGCCACATTTGCTGCTTCTCCCTTTATATTTGCTAATAATATTGCCGAGACCTGCTTGAAATCTTTCAGTAATTTCATACTGAGAGTTAAGGCGGGTTCTGGACCGTATTCATCTTGAATCTGTTTTAGCACATCTGGTATTACTGACATGGATGGTACACCATGTGTTTTTGTGTAAATGGAAGCAAAGACTGTTCCCCAAGTGTCACAGTCCCCCACATGTGGTGCGATTCCCATTGGAAGACAGATAGTCAGAATCCTATGTTTCTCAACCGGGGTGGTATCTGGAAACACCGCCTCTATTTGAGTTATTTTTTGTGCTAGCCAGAAAGGAATTTGTTCCCGTTTTGCGGGTACCTTACCTAGACAGGACTGTATGTTCTGTGGTGTAATTTTATTTGTGTTCCCCTGATGACTGGTCAGCTGTGGAATTTTAATTGCTGGTTGGATTGTTGAAGTCCGCATTACATATTGGACTAATTGTCTATGTATTTCTATTAATTGTTTTAGCTGTGTTAAAAGCTCTGGTGCAGGCATTTCTTCAATGTCTGGATGTGGTGTATATCCGGCTAGGACCGGCCACGTTGCTCGTGGTCTACCTAGTGGACCGAGCCTGGTGATGTGATTATTATGTTTTAGGGCGCCATTAAACAAGAGCAGGTGCTCTTGGAATTTGAGTGGTATTTCCACTTCCTCGAAAGGAGTGTACTCACTAGGAGGTTCCTCTATTTTGTAATAGTGGAAGTCCTTTGTTACAGCGTTTGCTGCTGGAAAGTTTATCCATGAATAGAATACCTCTGTCTGCCGATATTCGTGTGCCTCAATTACGAATATGACTGTACCACCTCTTGGTGTCAGTCCATTTTCTATAAGTTTTAAGGTTATAGATTTCCTTATGTTGACCGGGATGAGTATTGCATTTGGGTCATTTTCCAGCAGAGTATTGTCTGCTTCTAGGAGTTCAGCTGCTAGTCTAGCTGTCTCCCTTTCTTCTTCAGTTTCTGACATACTATTGTCAAGAAGATTATTTTATTTATTTGCAGATCAGGTTTCTATGGAAACAAAGATTAGATGCACAATATTTTGGAACAGTGTATCCTTCAACGTTGAATAAACCAAGAACCATACATAGGAGTCTCCTCCTGCGAGGTTTGGCGGATATGACCTTTCACCCACTCCAGACGTCTTTGGAGTATTATGGGAAAAAAGGGGTTCTGTGTGAAAAAGCACGACTGAGTTACTCTAATGTCTTGCGTTAGTTTTATCGCCTATCCAAACGTTGGGCGCCATGTAGTGTAGTTCCTATTATCCCAATAGGCTCTGCGCATTGGAATAATATCTTCAATAGTATAGACCTAGGGCAGAGGTTAACTAGGTCTTCTACCGACGATATTAGACTTAAAGTTTTGTGTTTGCCAGCTAGCTCAGAGTTCACTAGAAACTTTCTCGAATAGACAAGGAGGAGTTTAACCTCCCTGGATAGACAAGAAGGGATTTAGTTTCTGACAACCATAGAACATGACAACTTTGCTCTCCCCTAATCAAGAGTGTATCTCTAGAGTCGTGTGAAAACAATAGACAACTTATTTTACTCAGTCAGTACGTGCATTCTTAGTTTCACCAGTTTGTAGAGAAATAAGAGATGGGCGTGTTTCAATAAAAGATGTTATTTATTGATCAGTCTCTTTTCTCATACAAGAGAAATGAATCGCTATTATTGCAATACTTGTAGTTAAGTAAAGTGCATACAGTAGAGACAGAATTATAAAATAATACTGCAAAAGCATTGATATGGTTTCTGAGCCATATGATACTTTAAAATGGATAAAATAGATACATACATATATACATTTGACTAATCGTACTCAACTGGTGCTTCTAACCACGCCTACTCCAATGTACCTGACCTAAGCCTAATACGTGGGCGGGAGTAGATAAGTAGCAGTTTAAGTTAAGTTTGTTTTGCCAAGGGACTGACTCGAGAATTCTCTGCAAGGGGTTATTCAGTTCTGTACCTGAGATCTAGAATGATGGAGGGCTGGTATCTCTTATCCCAGGTCTTGATATTCCAGCTGCCTGCGAGGGCTGCTTGGAACCGCCGGAGCTGGATTTCTCGGCAGGAGAAAGGCAGCGTCTCGTTCTCAGCGCGTCAGGAAGGCGGGGCAGCGTCTGTGGGCTTCGCTCTCTGCTGGGCTCCTCAGCACGTCTCGCTGCTCCGATATCGTCACCACCGCATGTGTTTGCTTAAGGCAATGTCGGTAATATTTATACCTGAAAGGTGCCGAGATTGACGTAAGGATGGACATATATACGTCAATAAGGATGTCATATGAACGGGCTTGTTCGCACATTCTTTTGCTGAAGTTCTCGGTGAAATCAAAACAATGGCTATGGGAATTTCCCAGGTCGCTGTAGGTTTGATTTGTTTTGAGAACTCCGTATGCCTTATCAGGGGCTGGAGGAATGTCTCTTGTCTAATTAGATGGCATGCGTTATGACCTAATCAGATAACGCGCTTCTGTGCCGTGGTGTGGCTTAATCAGATAACGGTTTTTGCACCGTTGGATGGCTACTAGTTAATTATTAACCAAACCAGGGTCAGGAATAGGGGAATCGATACAGTACCTATAGGAATACATCACACTGGATCATCACTGTCCCCCTCTGGTTAATCACTGCCACCCTCTGGTTCATCACAGCACCCTCTGGTTCACCACTGCCACCCTCTGGTTCATCACTGCCACCCTCTGGTTAATTACTGCCACCCTCTGGTTCGCCACTGCCACCCTCTGGATCATCACTGCCACCCTATGGTTCATCACTGCCACCCTCTGGTTTGCCACTGCCACCCTCTGGATCATCACTGTCCCCCTCTGGTTCATCACAGCACCCTCTGGTTCACCAGTGCCACCCTCTGGTTCATCACTGCCACCCTCTGGTTCACCACTGCCACCCTCTGGTTCATCACTGCCACCCTCTGGTTCATCACTGCCACCCTCTGGTTCATCACTGCCACCCTCTGGTTTGCCACTGCCACCCTCTGGATCATCACTGTCCCCCTCTGGTTCATCACAGCACCCTCTGGTTTACCAGTGCCACCCTCTGGTTCATCAATGACACCCTCTGGTTCACAACTGCCACCCTCTGGTTCATCACTGCCACCCTTTGGTTCATCACTGCCACCCTCTGGTTCATTACTGCCACCCTCTGGTTCGCCACTGCCACCCTCAGGATCATCACTGCCACCCTCTGCTTCATCACTGCCACCCTCTGGTTTGCCACTGCCACCCTCTGGATCATCACTTCCACCCTCTGGTTCATCACAGCACCCTCTGGTTCACCACTGCCACCCTCTGGTTCATTACTGCCACCCTCTGGTTCGCCACTGCCACCTTCTGGATCATCACTGTCCCCCTCGGGTTCATCACAGCACCCTCTGGTTCACCAGTGCCACCCTCTGGTTCATCACTGCCATCCTCTGGTTCACCACTGCCTCCCTCTGGTTCATCACAGCACCCTCTGGTTCACCACTGCCAGCCTCTGGTTCAAGACTGCCACCCTCTGGTTCATCACTGCTATCCTCTGGTTCATAACCCTCTGGTTCACCACTGCCACCCTCTGGTTTATTACTGCCACCCTCTGGTTCGCCACTACCACCCTCTGGATCATCACTGCCACCCTCGGGTTCATCACTGCCACCCTCTGGTTCATCACAGCACCCTCTAGTTCACCACTGCCACTCTATGGTTCAACACTGCCACCCTCTGGTTCATCACAGCACCCTCTGGTTCACCACTGCCAGCCTCTGGTTCAAGACTGCCACCCTCTGGTTCATCACTGCTATCCTCTGGTTCATAACCCTCTGGTTCACCACTGTCACCCTCTGGTTCATTACTGCCACCCTCTGGTTCGTCACTACCACCCTCTGGATCATCACTGCCACCCTCTGGTTCACCACTGCCACCCTCTGGTTCATCACAGGACCCTCTGGTTCACCACTGCCAGCCTCTGGTTCAAGACTGCCACCCTCTGGTTCATCACTGCTATCCTCTGGTTCATAACCCTCTGGTTCACCACTGCATCCCTCTGGTTCATTACTGCCACCCTCTGGTTCACCACTACCACCCTCTGGATCATCACTGCCACCCTCGGGTTCAACACTGCCACCCTCTGGTTCATCACAGCACCCTCTAGTTCACCATTGAAACTCTCTGGTTCAACACTGCCACCCTCTGGATCATCACTGTCCCCCTCTAGTTCATCACAGCACCCTCTGGTTCATCAGTTCCAGCCTCCGGTTCATCACTGCCACCCTCTGGTTCACCACTGCCACCCTCTGGTTCATCACTGCCACCCTCTGGTTCATCAATGCCACCCTCTGGTTCACCACTGCCAACCTCTGGTTCATCACAGCACCCTCTGGTTCACCACTGCCACCCGCTGGTTCACGACTGCCACCCTCTGCTTCATCACTGCTATCCTCTGGTCCATCACCCTCTGGTTCACCACTGCCACCCTCTTGTTCATCATTGCCACCCTCTGGTTCATTACTGCCACCCTCTGGTTTGCCACTACCACCCTCTGGATCATCACTGCCACCCTCTGGTTCATCACTGCCACCCTCTGGTTTGCCACTGCCACCCCCTGGATCATCACTGTCCCCCTCTAGTTCATCACAGCACCCTCTGGTTTACAAGTGCCAACCTCTGGTTCATCACTGCCACCCTCTGGTTCACACTGCCACCCTCTGGTTCATCACTGCCACCCTTTGGTTCATCACTGCCACCCTCTGGTTCATTACTGCCACCCTCTGGTTCACCACTGCCACCTTCAGGATCATCACTGCCACCCTCTGGTTCATCACTGCCACCCTCTGGTTTGCCACTGCCACCCTCTGGATCATCACTGCCCCCCTCTGGTTAATCACTGCCACCCTCTGGTTCATCACAGCACCCTCTGGTTCATCACTGCCACCCTCTGGTTCGTTACTGCCAACCTCTGGTTCGTCACTGCCACCCTCTGGATGATCACTGCCACCCTCTGGTTCATCACTGCCACCCTCTGGTTTGCCACTGCCACCCTCTGCATCATCACTGCCACCCTCGGGTTCATCGCAGCACCCTCTGGTTCACCACTGCCACCCTTTGGTTCATCACTGCCACCCTCTGGTTCATTACTGCCACCCTCTGGTTCGCCACTACCACCCTCAGGATCATCACTGCCACCCTCTGCTTCATCACTGCCACCCTCTGGTTTGCCACTGCCACCCTCTGGATCATCACTGCCACCCTCTGGTTCATCACTGCCACCCTCTGGTTCATTACTGCCACCCTCTGGTTCGCCACTGCCACCCTCTGCTTCATCACTGCCACCCTCTGGTTCATCACTGCCACCCTCTGGTTTGCCACTGCCACCCTCTGGATCATCACTGTCCCCCCCTCTGGTTCATCACAGCACCCTCTGGTTCACCACTGCCACCCTCTGGTTCATCACTGCCACCCTCTGGTTCTTTACTGCCACCCTCTGGTTCGCCACTGCCACCCTCTGGATCATCACCGCCATCCTCTGGTTCATCACTGCCACCCTCTGGTTTGCCACTGCCACCCTCTGGATCATCACTGTCCCCCTCTGGTTTATCACAGCACCCTCTGGTTCACCAGTGCCACCCTCTGGTTCATAACTGCCACCCTCTGGTTTACCACTGCCACACTCTGGTTCATCACTGCCACCCTCTGGTTCATCACTGCCACCCTCTGGTTAATCACTGCCACCCTCTGGTTTGCCACTGCCACCCTGTGGATCATCACTGTCCCCCCCTCTGGTTCATTACTGCCACCCTCTGGTTCACTACTGCAATCCTCTGGTTCATCACTGCCACTCTCTGGTTCATCACTGCCACCCTCTGGTTCATCACAGCACCCTCTGGTTCACCACTGCCACCCTCTGGTTCATCACTGCCACCCTTTGGTTAATTACTGCCACCCTCTGGTTCACCACTGCCACCCTCTGGTTCACCACTGCCACCCTCTGGATCATCACTGCCACCCTCTGGTTCATCACTGCCACCCTCTGGTTTGGCACTGCCACCCCCTGGATCATCACTGTCCCCCTCTAGTTCATCACAGCACCCTCTGGTTTACCAGTGCCACCCTCTGGTTCATCACTGCCACCCTCTGGTTCACACTGCCACCCTCTGGTTCATCACTGCCACCCTTTGGTTCATCACTGCCACCCTCTGTTTCATTACTGCCACCCTCTGGTTCACCACTGCCACCTTCAGGATCATCACTGCCACCCTCTGGTTCATCACTGCCACCCTCTGGTTTGCCACAGCCATCCTCTGGATCATCACTGCCCCCCTCTAGTTAATCACTGCCACCCTCTGGTTCATCACATCACCCTCTGGTTCACCACTGCCACCCTCTGGTTCATCACTGAAACCCTCTGGTTCATTACTGCCACCCTCTGGTTCGCCACTGCCACCCTCTAGATCATCACTGCCACCCTCTGGTTCATCACTGCCACCCTCTGGTTTGCCATGGCCACCCTCTGGATCATCACTGTCCCCCTCTGGATCATCACAGCACCCTCTGGTTCACCAGTGCCACCCTCTGGTTCATCACTGCCACCGTCTGGTTCACCACTGCCACCCTCTGGTTCATCACTGCCACCCTCTGGTTCATCACTGCCACCCTCTGGTTCATCACTGCCACCCTCTGGTTCATCACTGCCACCCTCTGGTTCATCACAGCACCCTCTGGTTTACCAGTACCACCCTCTGGTTCATCAATGGCACCCTCTGGTTCACCACTGCCACCCTCTGGTTCATCACTGCCACCCTTTGGTTCATCACTGCCACCCTCTGGTTCATTACTGCCACCCTCTGGTTCGCTACTACCACCCTCAGGATCATTACTGCCACCCTCTGCTTCATCACTGCCACCCTCTGGTTTGCCACTGCCACCCTCTGGATCATCACTGCCACCCTCTGGTTCATTACTGTCACCCTCTGGTTTGCCACTGCCACCCTCTGGATCATCACTGCCACCCTCTGGTTCATCATTGCCACCCTCTGGTTTGCCACTGCCACCCTCTGGATCATCACTGTCCCCCTCTGGTTCATCACAGCACCCTCTGGTTCACCAGTGTCACCCTCTGGTTCATCACTGCCATCCTCTGGTTCACCACTGCCACCCTCTGGTTCATCACTGCCACCCTCTGGTTCATCACTGCCACCCTCTGGTTCACCACTGCCACCCTCTGGTTCATCACAGCACCCTCTGGTTCACCACTGCCAGCCTCTGGTTCAAGACTGACACCCTCTGGTTCATCACTGCTATCCTCTGGTTCATAACCCTCTGGTTCACCAGTGCCACCCTCTGGTTCATCACTGCCACCCTCTGGTTCACCACTGCCACCCTCTGGTTCATCACTGCCACCCTCTGGTTCATCACTGCCACCCTCTGGTTCATCACTGCCACCCTCTGGTTTGCCACTGCCACCCTCTGGATCATCAATGCCCCCCTCTGGTTCATCACAGCACCCTCTGGTTTACCAGTACCACCCTCTGGTTCATCGATGACACCCTCTGGTTCACCACTGCCACCCTCTGGTTCATCACTATCACCCTTTGATTCATCACTGCCACCCTCTGGTTCAATACTCCCACCCTCTGGTTCGCCACTGCCACCCTCAGGATCATCACTGCCACCCTCTGCTTCATCACTGCCACCCTCTGGTTTGCCACTGCCACCCTCTGAATCATCACTGCCACCCTCTGGTTCATCACAGCACCCTCTGGTACACCACTGCCACCCTCTGGTTCATCACTGCCACCCTCTGGTTCATAACTGCCACCCTCCAGTTCGCCACTGCCACCCTCTGGATCATCACTGCCACCCTCTGGATCATCACTGTCCCCCTCTGGTTCATCACAGCACCCTCTGGTTCACCAGTATCACCCTCTGGTTCATCACTGCCATCCTCTGGTTCACCACTGCCACCCTCTGGTTCATCACTGCCACCCTCTGGTTCACCACTGCCACCCTCTGGTTCATCACAGCACCCTCTGGTTCACCACTGCCAGCCTCTGGTTCAAGACTGCCACCCTCTGGTTCATCACTGCTATCCTCTGGTTCATAACCCTCTGGTTCACCACTGCCACCCTCTGGTTCATCACTGCCATCCTCTGGTTCATTACTGCCACCTTCTGGTTCGCCACTACCACCCTCTTGATCATCACTGCCACCCTCTGGTTCATCACTGCCACCCTCTGGTTTGCCAGTGCCACCCTCTGGATCATTACTGTCACCCTCTGGTTCATCACAGCACCCTCTGGTTAACTAGTGCCACCCTCTGGTTCATCACTGCCACCCTCTGGTTCACCACTGCCACCCTCTGGTTCATCAGTGCCACCATTTGGTTCATCACTGTCACCCTCTGGTTCATTACTGCGACCCTCTGGTTCACCACTGCCACCCTCAGGATCATCCCTGCCACCCTCTGGTTCATCACTGCAACCCTCTGGTTTGCCACTGCCACCCTCTGTATCATCACTGTCCCCCTCTGGTTCATCACTGCCACCCTCTGGTTCATCACAGCACCCTCTGGTTCACCAGTGCCACCCTCTGGTTCATCACTGCCACCCTCTGGTTCATCACTGCCACCCTCTGGTTTACCACTGCCACCCTCTGGTTCATCACTGCCACCCTCTGGTTCATCACTGCCACCCTCTGGTACATTACTGCCACCCTCTTGTTCGCCACTGCCACCCTCAGGATCATCACTGCCACCCTCTGGTTCATCACTGCCACCCTCTGGTTTGATACTGCCACCCTCTGGATCATCAATGTCCCCCTCTAGTTCATCACTGCCACCCTCTGGTTCATCACAGCACCCTCTGGTTCACCAGTGCCACCCTCTGGTTCATCACTGCCACCCTCTGGTTCATCACAGCACCCTCTGGCTCACCACTGCCACCCTCTGGTTCATCACTGCCACCCTCTGGTTCTTTACTGCCACCCTCTGGTTCGCCACTGCCACCCTCTGGATCATCACTGCCATCCTCTGGTTCATCACTACCACCCTCTGGTTTGCCACTGCCACCCTCTGGATCATCACTGCCCCCCTCTGGTTTATCACAGCACCCTCTGGTTCACCAGTGCCACCCTCTGGTTCATCAGTGCCACCCTCTGGTTTACCACTGCCACCCTCTGGTTCATCACTGCCACCCTCTGGTTTGCCACTGCCACCCTCTGGATCATCACTGTCCCCCTCTGGTTTATCACAGCACCCTCTGGTTCACCAGTGCCAACCTCTGGTTCATCACTGCCACCCTCTGGTTTACCACTGCCACCCTCTGGTTCATCACTGCCACCCTCTGGTTTGCCACTGCCACCTTCTGGATCATCACTGTCCCCCTCTGGTTAACCAGTGCCACCCTCGGGTTCATCACTGCCACCCTCTGGTTCACCACTGCCATCCTCTGGTTCATCACTGCCACCCTCTGGTTCATCACTGCCACCCTCTGGATCATCGCTGCCACCCTCTGGGTCATCACTGCCACCCTCTGGTTTGCCACTGCCACCCTCTGGATCATCACTGTCCCCTTCTGGTTTATCACAGCACCCTCTGGTTCACCAGTGCCACCCTCTGGTTTATCACTGCCACCCTCTGTTTCACCACTGCCACCCTCTGGTTCATCACTGCCACCCTTTGGTTCATCACTGCCACCCTCTGGTTCATTACTTCCACCCTCTGGTTCGCCACTGCCACCCTCAGGATCATCACTGCCACCCTCTGGTTCATCACTTCCACCCTCTGGTTTGCCACTGCCACCCTCTGGATCATCACTGCCACTCTATGGTTCATCACTGCAACCCTCGGGTTCATCACAGCACCCTCTGGTTCACCACTGCCACCCTTTGGTTCATCACTGCCACCCTCTGGTTCATTACTGCCACCCTCTGGTTCGCCACTGCCACCCTCAGGATCATCACTGCCACCCTCTGGTTCATCACTGCCACCCTCTGGTTTGCCACTGCCACCCTCTGGATCATCACTGTCCCCCTCTGGTTTATCACAGCACTCTGGTTCACCAGTGCCACCCTCTGGTTTATCACTGCCACCCTCTGTTTCACCACTGCCACCCTTTGGTTCATCACTGCCACCCTTTGGTTCATCACTGCCACCCTCTGGTTCATTACTGCCAGCCTCTGGTTCGCCACTGCCACCCTCAGGATCATCACTGCCACCCTCTGGTTCATCACTGCCACCCTCTGGTTTGCCACTGCCACCCTCTGGATCATCACTGTCCCCCTCTGGTTCATCACAGCACCCTCTGGTTCACCAGTGCCACCCTCTGGTTCATCACAGCACCCTCTGGTTCACCACTGTCACCCTCTGGTTCACCACTACCACCCTCTTGTTCACCACTGTAGATTATGGGGGGAAAGCACACCTTCCCATCCTCAACTGAGATGAATTAATTTGGGGCTGGTTAATGTGTCACTGAATTTTGAGCTTCAAGTCTGGCACCTGCTTCCTTAGCTGTAAGTGCTTCCTGTTGCAGTTTATTTTTTTCTACAGGAGCATTGTGCCATACTTGTAACTATTCTCTGACTCTGCTTTGAGGGTCAGAGCAGGGTCAGAGAATAGTTGCAAGTAGGCAACTGAACTCTGGAGGGGCCCCTCAGGAAGCACTACAGGGAATGGTTACAGATTAGCTTGAACTTTTGCAACTGCTAAGTACTTTCAGTTTTGCAAAATTCGTTTTTCTGCAATTTCGCGAGATTCGCGGGGTGCGAATTCGCTTGAAATCGAACTTGCAATCCGGGAATTCGGGTGAATTTGCGGATTTCTATTTTTTTGCGTGTTCGCGCGTTATTTTGCTTATTCACGGACCGCTTGCAGCGCACCGACTGCGAGGTTGCCCATGCGGTCGTACATGGGCGCGGCCATCTTGTGCACGTTGCGTATTTCCGTTTCCGGGCGCTATTGGCAATGTCGCGTTGTGTGCGGCGCGCTATTACGAGTTCACACTTGTTTTTGCGTACTCGCGGGGGAAAAATCTTGCGAACTTACCCATGCGGTCCTCGATGGGCGCGGCCATCTTGTTTTTCATTCATTGCTATGGTTCTGTGCATTCTTTCTAATCCTCCTTTCATCTGTGCAATCCTTTGTTTCTTTGGACTTTTTTTAATCTTTTCTACTCTATATCTATCCCTCTTTTTTTCTAGATCTATATTTTGTGTTTTTTTCAACTTTTCGTTACTATTAAAGCTACTTTAAAAAAAAAATGTACTTCACTTTTTCCCTATTCTTTCCTTTTTTTTTCTTTCTGCTGTACAGGACCATGGCAAAGGGAGCCGGGAAGGAGAAGGGGAAGGGTCCCGCATGCGGGCGATTGCGGGGGGAGCAAGTCATGGCCCGGGAGATTTTCAGCGCGGAGGAGGTGGCCGCACTGGTTTACTATGTGCAGCGCTGCCTCCCCAAGACCATCGCGGCAGGCGGCAGGATCGCTAGCGGGTACGGGCTCCGGGAGTGTCGGAAGCTGTGGGAGAGGGTGTGCCGGACCATGTACAAACACTCTCGGGTCCGGCGCACCTACAACCAGGCCACGCACCGGTGGTCAAACCTCCTGGACCGCGAACACGACCTGCTCGACATGCTAGGCGTCGAGATCCCCGGGCTTGGTGACTAGTAGTAGCTATTTAATCACTACTCTGTTTTCTCCTGCTCTATGTGTTATCATATTGCAAATTTTTTTTTTCCCGAAGGGCAATAATGCTGCCGATTACATTGTAGGTAAATTATGTTTCAAAATTTTCTGTGATTGCATTTCAGGTGCACTGCTCTCCTGCTCAGTGGCGGTGCTACTATGCTTATTTGTTTTCGATTTTTTGTGCTCATTTCATTGGCCTGAGTAATTATGTATGAGTGTACTTTACAGAACTGCGTAATGCTAGACACCAAGGGGAAGATTTACAATTACTGGCGCATCCCTACAAATTAGCAGGGATGCGCCAGTAATTGTGCGCCACGCCTCCACCACCCATGGTGTGCCGCATTTACAATGCTCTGGGGTGCCCTATCTCCCCAATGCTGCATCAAGCCATACGTCTGCTTCAAGCAGCTGCAGGATTTAGAGTGACGCAGCATTGGCTTAAAAGAAACTGAGTGAAATCTTGTAGATTTCACTCAGCCACTTTTAGGATGCGTTCCTGCGCTGGAACGCCCCCTGATGGCGCAGGGCTTTACAACGTGATGCATCTCCCAGATGCGTCACGTTGTTAATATACCCCGCACCATGGCGCCTCTTTTGCGCTGCCACTGCGTCACAAAAGTCACGCAACGACGGAGCAAAAGAGCGGCAAGGGACTTCTAAATCTGCCCCTAGAGACTCAAGTCCAGTCCTTCCTTTGTACACCTGCCACTAATAAGAGATAGTGGTGGTGGATTGATAGTTTGAGTATTTTCATGACTGATTATGTAGTAGTAAACTTACTTTTCAGTTTTCTCACTGGTTTGCAATCACAATGGACTTTGTCTGTCACTTCGCGTGCTGTGGAGTGCTGCCTGCCAGTCCTAGTCAAACTTTTTGGTAGTTGGTTTAGTGAGTTACATAACTTTCCAAGTCGACGGTCCGTGAATCCTGCAATACTAATATCCTAGTAGACCACACCAGATAGGTCAATAAATGTAGTGCAATTGTTGTCTATTTGCTATTTACCCGAAATAATTTGTTATTGTTCTTTTGAAATGTTTGATTTGGTTGACAACAATCATCCATGTTTGGGTCTTTCTTTCATGTTGTACATCAGCTCGCCCCAGGGGCAAGAGGACAGAGGAGGAGGCAGCGGCGCCGGTGGACGAGGACCAGGAAGGCCAGGATCGGTCCGGCGAGGGCTCCTCTGCTGGCCCCAGTAAGTTTTCATGTTAATATTAATAATTATACTTCCCTACCTTTTAGAGTACCTATTTTTTACTAACGTTCCTCATTCGATTTTTCCTACATCGTCTTTGATCTTCTTGTAGACTCTTTCTAAATTCTTATCCTGCCTCTACTATGACTCCCTGTGGTACTACTAGATTATTATTATTAGTCTGGCTGTGTAGCTAACTAAGCTTGCACAGTCGGCAAAAGGTGTTAAACGAAACTCCCATTCTATTCAGCAATAGCTCTATGCACTGAGTGCAGTCCTCTGGGTTGTCCATAATGTCTTTTGAAGTCTTCTAAATGTTTATGCTTTGACAATTCCCAACAATAAACTGTCAATGACCACAAAGAAAGAATAAGATACTAGTTTACTTTTTGATTGTATAGGAGGACAATCCATAATACTATTGTTGCAGGGACAATTCTGCACAAACAGAACCATGGACACTAAATAGTGCATTGTTTATCAATTATAATAGGTGCAGTTAGACTTTCCACATACCTCAGTCATAACAGAATTTGAACCCCCAATCTCCTTACTGACTAGCTAGTGTGACTGAGTCATTTAGCTCCCTAATTCATCGATGATTGATCCCCAATGATGATTATCCAACCCAGGACATAAGACTATGGAGTCAGAGAACTGTCAGAGCCACGGACTCATGCTTGCAAATTGCAAACCCTTTCGCTCACTCACTCATGACTAAAAACCACAGAGTCTATGAAAGTTTTAAAGCTTTATTAAAAGTAAAAACATTTATTAAAATCAAGTTCATCATACAACAGAAACGGTGGATTGAAAATGGAAAAGTGCTCAGTGATTTCACACATTAATTGTGGGCGAGCCCTCACCTGGTTGGAACTTCAAATCTTCTTTGTGGTGCTGAATCGTTGCTGACTCCGTCCTAGTGATGATGATCTGATGTTGCTCTTGTTCTTAGAAGGGAAGCTTCTGTCAGTTATGAGAAAAACGGTGCATGTTAAAAAGCAAGCATTCATCAGTTGTGCCAAAAAGTGTAGCAAGACAAGCAACACCCTTCCCTGAAAAAAAGTGCAATTTTTTGTTTTGACTAGACAGTCACAAATTATTATATTTGTTTGTGTAGTCGTAGTGACATTTTTTCATTCCTAGACAAAATACTAGGGAGTGGTGTATATGGCATCTAAGAATCTGAAATGTATTTTCTAGGCGGAACATCGGCACAACCATCCACCGGTGCCGGGGCCAGCGCGGAGGTGGGCACTCCTGGGGCGGAGGCGGTGCAACAGCCAGTGGAAGCTGCTGTGCGGGATGGCGCGGTAGTGGGGGACAGTGATAAGCTATTATATTCCTTACTTATTGAGATAGCAGACTGCAGAGTGTGCTCTCTGCACGGGTGTATATGTTGTACAGTACAAGTATGCTATACTGTTAAGAAGACTTACAAATTTAGAACTAAGTTTTTATTAACCAGGTAGTAGCCTCCTCTAAATTGACTTCAACTCAGCTGTGAAAGTTTTTTCGAGAATCCAAGTCAGATCAGAGATGAACTTAATGGATGGGATGAACGAAAAGGGAAAGAAGGGTGTAAGTAAGTGTGGAAGGACGAGCGAGTTAAAAGTAATGATGACTGGCAAAGAATGATACGTGTTTTTGAATGCTGCCCGAGGTGGCTGGAATATGATGCATGACCGGTTGAAGAATGAAGCAAGGATGGGTAGAAGGAGAAAGGAAGAGGACTGCCTGGGTGGGTGAAACAGAAACTGTATGTGTGCGCAATATATCCTTTGGTTGAAATTCAAATGCAAGTCAAGCACGGATGCATGGCTTGCGGTTTCCAAAATAAAATGAAAATGTTGTTTTCCCGTGAGAAAAAGTAATGTTTGTCCACTTGAGACATTAAGAAGAATGATTGACATTTACTTTGAATGGATGGATGCCTGGATCATGGTACTATCTGACTTATAGATAACATATGTGTATGTCAGAGAGAGTAGACGGTCACTGGATGAACTAAGTGTTACTCTGCAGAGCATGTAACACCGCATCCGCACGTCTGTTCCAGTGTAGGAAAGGCAAGGAAAAGAAGTTGTAATATTTCCGAATACTACCATGAATAGTAGCAGTACTTTGTATTCCAAGCACAGCATATATCCGGCGATTACGGGGGCCACTCACTACCTCTGTTAATAATTTTAGTACAACTCTGTCATTCATGTGTGGCCTATCAGTGTTCACTCATTAAAAAACAAAGCACCTAAAGTCATTCCATATGTAATCAAATACATATCCTGTGAAGTCATAGATAATCATATTATTTATCTTCTTCATTTTCCTTTTCTAGTAGTCATTGGCACTGTAGGGTGAAAGTTAAATTAATTATGCAGTAGCCCTTGTAACAGAGTATTCTCAGTGCCACCCGTAATAGAAAAGTAAGAGCTTCACCACCTGCATGTACTGGACTGGTACAGTAACGCAAGCCTGTGTCATCATGGCGTGCGTCTGTTTTTCTCGGGTGCAAGTTGACTACGCTGGCATTCTGCCGGCTTCCAGAAGAAGAAGAATAAGACTGGTGTACTGTCATGGTCGACTCTAATGTAGTGAGTCCATAGTGCTCATAGAATTGATTCCTGAAACTCCCACTAATGTTAGAGCCAGGCTGAAGAAGTGGGAGGTTAGATAGATACAGGCCACAAATGCTATGTACTGTGCTTGCAAGTTGCTAGTTCTACTGGGACACAACTTTCTGCTGAATTATTTTGTGTTAATCTTAAAGAGCATTGGTTACAGACTACGTTTTTCTTTCTTTATATAGATGCTCCTTCCAAACTGTCACGGAAGGAGCTGGCGAAACGGGCCCGGCAACGGAAACTGGAGGCGACTGTCGCCGAATATCAGCGGCTGGTGGCCCAGGAGGAGGAGAACACGCAGTCGCAGACCACCACAACATCCACAGGGACAGCTGCATCCTCCTCCGCGCTCCCTGGGTTAGCCAGTCAGTGCAGGCCTCCAGCGGTACGGAGCCGTGGAACCGCAGCCACCCCCCACCGCCAAGCAGCCAAAAAATCATCTGCCGCCCATAGCAGGTTCAAGGCACGCGTGCAACGCCTAACCCTCAGGGTGTCCTACCTTGAGCAGGAGCAGAAGAAACTGAGAATCCTGCTCAAGAACATCCGCAAGGAGCATGACTACCTGGCCCAAAAAGTACGCCGCCGGCGGCATTTGAGAAGGAGAGACTGTCCCTTGCCCCTTTTTTAAAGACTTTTGGGGGGTGGGAATTGGGAGTTGGGTTTTTTGGACTTTGGGGACTTTTTATTTCACGGACATTCTTTGGGGTTAGGTGGGGGGGTGGGCCGGGTCTTGCGGGATAGTTTATTTTTGTTAGGGATACAAATAATTATTACTTCCAACTTAAACATAGCATACGTGTTTTTACTGCAGTTAAGGCTGGAGAGGGGGGGGGGGTTAACTGTAAGTTTGTTTTCCTGAAACTTAAGTGGCTTCTTGATTCCAATTGTGTAAGAAATTGCCCAAATATTTACAAACGTAAGTGCCTCTCACAGAGTTAGTGAATTCAATTGTCCTAGGACTTTACTAGTACTACCGCCAGTCTCTCGTCTCTCATACTACTCCATTATTCTTCCTCCCCCCAAATGCTTACTCTTACCTGTAATTCATGTTTGAAAATAGGGCTAGCCACAGGGCTGGCTGCATTACAAATGGCGATTAAGGATGGCAATCCTGGGCGGTTGAAATGGTATCATTGCGGTGGTACTAGTGGTGGTACACAGTGGCAGTTGCAGCATATGAAAAAAAAGAAATTGAAACCTTGATTGGCCTGAGTGGAGCATTAGAACGGTACGATAGATACTATAGCACGTGACAGTACACTAGAACAGTGCCAAAATATACCCTTACAAATGCTCAAGTATTGAAAGTATAACTACTACTTGCGTGGAATTTGACATTGGCTACTAGTACAAGAAATAGTACTGAAGATGAAGGACACAGCAGTGTAATCATTTGCCACGTGTAGGAGGAGGATGTTCTTCATGATCAATCCATTTCATGCCGCCCATGAAAATCTGCTTTCATTTGCCAATAGACATGGGTCTGTGTCAAGCTGAGTAAGAATATATCCTTCGATTCCTTCACCAGCCTTGAAATGTAATTCATTTTCAGTTGCTATGAACTTATCCTCCCCAGCAAGTGTGTGGAATTATTGCTGTCATTTACTCACACATCAATGAAAACCACACAGCCCGGGGGAAGAGGTTTAGGGTTTGGAAATTGGATGGGAATGGGGATTTTTGGGAAAGTTTTTTTGAGAGAGGAAAAAAAACCACAGCATGGACAAACAATAAATGAAGATAAACAAATCTTTGGATACGAAGATATCCATACATATTTTAAGGGACATAAAGGAAGTGCATGCACTTCTGCAGGCATGAAGTTGATTGCTAAATGGATGGTTAGGTTACTTTAACTAAGTAGTACTTTCTAATGAATGAAAGAATGCGACATTACAGGGCTGCAGTAATTATGTGTTTTCACTTGCCTATCTCTGCACTCGGAGAAACACTTTGTTCATTAAAATGTTCATTAAATTAGTTTGAAAAATAGCAAAGTAAAACTATACAATGGCTGGAGGGATGAATTTAGAAGCAGAGAGCAAAGAAATTCAGAGTCACACTCATAGAAGTTCACAGCAATAACATTACTTAAAAGATAAGTAGAAATGAATGGATACTGTTACTGTATGTTGTTGTACTTGTCCTGTTGAATTTGGGAAGTTGCATGCATCAAGCCATTCCTCTTATTTGCGGTACTCCTCCATTCCATCTGACGCTCCGTCGATCAATGTTGGTGACCAGAAGACACCCTGTCCACTGCCTGCCTGGCGGATGCTGAATTGCGGGTCGCTAATGTGAAGCCTGACTTCATCCTTTTTTACATTGCACAGGGTGAAAGCCGCCCTGTAAATGTTGATGGAAAAACAGGAAGGGATATTAAAACACCACTGAGAAAAAAATATAAGGTATGTACGCTGTGTAGTGCAAAAAGTCACACTTTCAGTTTCAGAATCGACAGTATAATAGTTTTGAAAGGGCGTACTCTGAGTCTCCTTTTGAAGGATAAATAAGTATGGGCGAATTTTGCGGATCTTTCCCCTCAAGCTCGGTGTAGTGTAAACTACGATTATAGAACAAAATTAGACCTTCCCAGTAGTGCTCCCAGACCCTTAAACAAGACGCTAAAATGTAGAATACCCCCATTTCAGACCCCAAAAACGTGCATACTGCTACCTGTCTGAGGCCTAGTGGAAAATGGTGACAAAACGTACTTTGAAAGTAAAGTAGGCCCAAATCCCCCCTTTCCCACCATGGATGTTCTTCAAACCACTTGCAACCAAAATTGGACATTTCTCGACAAGTGCTCCAAGAGTAGACCCCAGAACCCAGTTGCCAAAATCTCGAACACGGCCAAACACATGCAATACTGCTAACCCTAACGAGCCCTAAATTAAAAATAGTGTCAAACGCTTTCTTCAACTAGGCCCTAACTCCCCTTTGCCACCATGGATTTTCTCCAAACCACTTCCAATCAAAAGTATCCATACCCAGCATTGCTCCAAGACCCCCCAACCCCACCCCAAACACCAGGAATCCACCCAAGCAGGCCCCCGAAAACACGAAAGTGAGCGAAAAGTCTGAGAAGTTAAAAACGTTTTCACCATGTATTTTATCCAAAACACTTTTATCCGGTATTATACCTTCCTAGCAATGCCCGCAGACCCGTCAACCCAGGCGGAAACAAGTTTAACACCCCCAAACAGCCAAAAAGCAAAACCGCAAAAAGTGAGACAGCAAATTTCGGGCCTACCTGGAATTCAGTCCAAATGCGCTGTGCAGCTAAGCCCTAACTCCCCTTTTCCCCCATGGATTTCCTGAAAAACAAATGCAATCAACATTAGACTGTGCCAGCAGTGCTCCCAGACCCCAAAACCCACCCACAAAAACCTAGAAGCCCCCCAAACAGCACCCCAAAGACAGGCAAGTGAGCAAAAACGCAAAAACTTTTTCACCTCCGAATTTCTCCAAACCACTTTTATCCGGTATTAGACCTTCCTAGCAGTGCCCCCAGACCCGTCAACCCAGGCGGAAACAAGTTTAACACCCCCAAACAGCCAAAAAGCAAACCCGCAAAAAGTGAGACAGAATTATTTAGCCCTCAATCCCAAATCACTCCGTGCGCGCTCTGCAGCTAGGCCCTAACTCCCCTTTGCCACCATGGATTTTCTTCAAACCACTTGCAATCAAAACTACCCATACCCAGCCTTGCTCCAAGACCCCCCAACCCCCCCAAACACCAGGAACACCCCAAGCAGGCCCCCGAAAACACGAAAATGAGCGAAAACTCTGAAAAGTGAAAAACTTTTTCACCATGTATTTAGTCCAAACCACTTTTATCCGGTATGATACCTTCCCAGCAATGCCCCCAGACCCGTCAACCAAGGCGAAAAAAATGAGAAGACCCCCAAACAGGCAAAAAGCAGAAATAGAAAAACGGGCACTTATAATTATTTTGGCCTCATTCCAAAATCACTCCATGCGAGCTCTGCAGCTAAGCCCTAACTCCCCTTTGCCACCATGGATTTACTTCAAACCACTTGCAATCAAAACTACCCATACCCAGCGTTGGTAAAAGAACCCCCAACCCACCCCCAAACACCAGGAACACCCCCCAAGCAGGCCCCCAAAATACGAAAGTGAGCGAATACTCTGAAAAGCGAAAAACCTTTTCACCATGGATTTAGTCCAAACCACTTTTATCCGGTATTAGACCTTCCCATTAATGCCCCCAGACCCGTCAACCCAGGCGAAAAAAAGTAGAAGACCCCCAAACAGGCAAAAAGCAAAACCGGAAAAACTCCCACTTAGAAATATTTAGGCCTCATTCCAAAATCACTCCAAGCGCGCTCTGCAGCTAGGCCAAAACTCCCTTTTTCCCCCATGGATTTCCTGAAAAACAAATGCAATCAAAATTAGACTGTGCCAGCAGGGCTCCCAGACCCCAAAACCCACCCCCAAACACCAGGAACCCCCCCAAACAGCACCCCAAAAACAGGCAAGTGAGCAAAAACGGAAAAACTGTTTCACCATGGATTTAGTCCAAACCACTTTTATCTGGTATTAGACTTTCCCAGCAATGCCCCCAGACCCGTCAACCCAGGCGAAAAAAAGTAGAAGACCCCCAAACAGGCAAAAAGCAAAACCGTAAAAACACACACAGAAATATTTAGGCCTCATTCCAAAATCACTCCAAGCGCACTCTGCAGCTAGGCCATAACTCCCCTTTTCCACCATGGATTTCCTGAAAAACAAATGCAATCAAAATTAGACTGTGCCCGCAGTGCTCCCAGACCCCAAAACCCACCCCCAAACACCAGGAACCCCCCCAAACAACACCCCCAAAACAGGCAAGTGAGCAAAAACGGAAAAACTGTTTCACCATGGATTTAGTCCAAACCACTTTTATCCGGTATTAGACCTTCCCAGCAATGCCCCCAGACCTGTCAACCCAGGCGAAAAAAAGCAGAAGACCCCCAAACAGGCAAAAAGCAGAAATACAAAAACAGGCACAGAATTATTTTGGCCTCATTCCAAAATCACTCCATGCGAGCTGTGCAGCTAGGCCCTAACTCCCCTTTGCCACCATTGATTTTCTTCAAACCACTTGCAATCAAAACTACCATACCCAGCGTTGCTACAAAACCCCCCAACCCACCCCGAAACACCAGGAACCCCCCCTAACAGCACCCCAAAAACAGGCAAGTGAGCAAAAACGGAAAAACTTTTTCACCATGGATTTAGTCCAAACCACTTTTATCCGGTATTAGACCTTCCCAGCAATGCCCCCAGACCCGTCAACCCAGGTGAAAAAAGTAGAAGACCCCCAAACAGGCAAAGAGCAAAACCGGAAAAACTCACACTTAGAAATATTTAGGCCTCATTCCAAAATCACTCCAAGCGCGCTCTGCAGCTAGGCCATACCTCCCCTTTTCCACCATGGATTTCCTGAAAAACAAATGCAATCAAAATTAGACTGTGCCAGCAGTGCTCCCAGACCCCCCGACCCAGCACCGAAAATTTAGAACAACCCCCAAAGAAACCCCCCAAAAACCTGCAATACTGGTATAATCAAAACATGGCAAATTGCGCTGTTCACAAAAAACACAAAAAACAAACAGCAATTTGTTTCAACATAGACAGACAGCCATTGCTGTCCACTGCATGCCATCTTCTCATTATTCATTACCTGTTCTACTTTCTGTTCGCATCTTCTTCGGAAAGTGAGGGCCCACAGGGCAGCCTCTCCTGTCAATTTCAGAAGTAAGTCTGTCAAGAATAAGCAAGCATGTAGTCAGTCAGTAATTTCAGTCCAACTTAAGGGGACTCGTTTACGAAGACAACGTTTATTTTTTCTCCATAATCCATCCATCTGCCTTGAGGGAAATGGATAGGGGGAGTCTTGAGGAGGAGGATAGAGGAGCATGATTGAGTTGTAAACTTGTGAACATCAGGAATGCAGACTGTGGCACCTTCAAATCAATAAGGAAAATAAGATGAAGACAGTGCTGATGATGGACTTGTTGTGATTAGGTGATTAGAGTTTTGTTGTGGTAAAAGTTGCAAATCAAAGAAAGACACACAGGAATAAAAGTGAATCAGTACAGAAAAAAAGGAAGTAATTTTCAGGCCTCGGTGTCAGGGAAGTAGAGCTTGTCCTCAAAGTCGATGAATTGAGACGGGAGTAGGTCTGGTGACAGAGAAGAACTTCCGTCGGCGTCACCTAAGTCGGTGTCCTGTTCTTCCTGCGTGCATTCATGTATTTTTTAATCGGGTGGTATGAAGTGCTGATTCATCTTGATTATTGTTAACCTCTCCACATTTGTGGGCGAGAGGCGGGTCCTTTTTGAAGTTACAATGGCACCAGCAGCACTGAAAACACGTTCAGAAGACACGCTTGTGAGTGGGCAAATAATTTTAAGCCAGGTTGCTGATCAGTCGCCATCCAGACCTTTTCCTATACCAATACACCAATGGGTTCTCATTAAGACAGACCTGTGTTGGGTCATCCAGATAGGCCTGCACCACCGACTCAAGGGTCTCCAGGGTTGCTCCACTTTGCATAAAATCTGTGGCCTTTGCAGCAGTGGACCGAGCAAACCCATGCCGAGTTAGCTAATCCGCTTCCGACAATATTTTTTTTGGGCCTGGTGCAGGTGAGGATGATGATGACACGGTTGCTGGTGTCGTTAACGGCTGTGAGGGAAAGTGACTCCCTTCGGCTACGGATTCAGAAGTGGAACTTGACTCCGGATGGCCTGCTGATTCAGTTGTACTTGTGCTGTCTCCGTGCAATTTCATCCGCTCTTTTTCAAACCGAGTGGCTGACACAGCGAGCCAATGTTTGTACTTTGAGACATCTGCTTTATCAAAAGGAATGAATGCTTTGCTGGCCACTGCCTTTTTGTACCGTGGATCCAGAATAGTGGCACAAATGTAATGTTGTTCTGTATGTATGTTTTGAAGCCTTTCATTGCCAAGTAGGCGCCTTAATACCTTCTCCGCCAAACCATATGCTTCTCGCTTTTCAGCATAATCTCTGAATGTTGAAGACACCTCCTTCAGTTGGTGCTCTAGCATTACCAACAATGGGATAGCTTTGCCCAAAGAACAGTCCTCCCTGCTGACTTCACGTGTGAAGACCTCAAAAGGACAAAGCATGTCTGTCAGGCTTGCAATTAGCTTCCATTCCTCCAACTCTAGCCTCATTTCTTTGTGAGTAGAACCCAGTTTATAGACATACTCATTGATTACCCCCCACTGCTCAGACAGACGCTCAAGCATGTAAAAGTTTGAGTTCCAACGTGTTGCCACCTCCTGGATTAGTCCTTTGACTGGCAGTTTACGTTCATGTTGAATGCTTCTCAGCTCCTTCCGGGCCTTAAAAGAATGGCTGAAATGTTTGCAGATTCTTCGGCAGGTGGTCAGTAATTTGATGGCTGGCTCTTCTTTTTTCAAGAATCCTTGCACCACGATGATAATACTGTGCACCAAACATGGCACTCTGAAATATCCACCATCAGTTATGGCCCTAACTATATTACTGCCATTATCCGTGGACACATAACCAACTATGCGATTTCTTGGATGCAGCCATTCATTGACCTTCCTGTTAAACTCCTCCAAAAGGTTACGTGCAGTGTGAGATTTCTCTATGGCAAACATGCCTACTGTTACATATTTGCGAGTAGCTTGAAAAACTTTGTCCCTGTCAACACCTGCTTTTTCTAACTGTTTGACCCCTGCAAAAGAGACCCAGTGTGCAGTGATGCACATGTGATCAAGGTCTTGGCAACTGGTCCACATGTCTGTTGTCATGTGGATAGTGTGAACAGCACTCTTCAGAATAGCTGCGCCAATCACCTCCAGCACATCTTGATGTAGTGCTGGAACAGCAACCCTGGCATAATAGGACCGGCTAGGAACCTTCCATTTAGGGCAGACTGTTGCCACAAATTCAAGAAAACCCACCCCTTCCATGAAAGAGAAGGGGAGAAGGTCCAGCGCTAGCATTTTAGCCAGCTTTGCGTTATACAGACGTACCGTTGGGTGGTTGCGTTCAAATGGCGCATCCGACCAAAACACGCTGCTAATGGTGGGCTGGACCGTTTTACGTGATGATAATGATGATGATGCAGACTTCAAACCAGTTAGGCTCATTGATTTAGTTTTTTGCATTGGTGTCTGTCCCAGACTCTTAGTGTGCCTCATACATGTTGCAGGGGTAGAGGGTGTGGGCGCTACCACTGCAGTGCTGCTGCCAGGGGTACTGGGTGTACCAGAAAAAATGTTGGTCGGTTCTTGACTTCCCTCCTGCACAATCAGCCCCTCGTCAGCATCAGATGCAATGTCAATGGATACATTTGGATCAGTTCTACTTTGGACTTCCTCGATCTTACTTAGGTGCGAAAACCACTGGATAGGGTGGTGTTTTTTGAGATGACCTCTCTGGCCTCCGGTACCATAGTTGGTACCAAGCTTACCACGATTAACTGATACTTTACAAATCGAACAAACTACCATGTTTACCGCATTTTTGCTAACAGTAAAGAAGTCCCAAACTGGGGACTGGAGATGTCTGCTGGTGGTGGAGGTGCTACTTTGACGTTCAATACCAGATGAAGTGGAGGATGGGCGTGGCTGAATTCGTTTTTGTTGTTCACTTACAGCACCACTACTTGAGGTAATGGAGGTCGAGCTGGATGTAGGTCCCTGCCGGCCCTTCTGACGAGAAAATATGGAAGCTGTAGGTTGTTTTGGTGTTGTAGTTAACTGCGTTGGTGGTGGTACCAGTGCCACACCGCCCACATCCCGCTCAGCATCCATTCGGGATAGGGTGAAAAATGTTTGTCTGCTGCATGCCCGCTGCGGCTGGAGTGACGTCTGTGATGACTGGGTCATCGTCAGACTGTTCATCAGCAGCAGATGACACCACTTCTTGTTCATCGTCATCAACCATAAGTCGAAGCCTTGCAGGAACCTTCCTTTTAGGCTTAGCTACCTTTGTCGGCTCATGGCGTGCCTCACTGTCAGACTGCATTGCTGGGTTCCAATCACGATCAAGGTCATCAAAATGAAGGGGGCTTGAAGAAGAACTTGTAGTAGTAGAAGTAGGACCCCTCCTTGACCTTTTTCTTGCTGGGGATCTGGAAAACAATGGATCATCCTCAGGAGGAGTGGCTTCCTCGGATGATACCTCCACTTGAATATCAATTTCCTGATGTGCCCCTACTTCTGGAGGAACAAGTGTTGTATGCAGGTGTGCCGCTCCATGAACCTCTAGTTGCACCTCTCCATGCACCTCTACTTGTGCCTCTCCTTGTGCATGTACTTGTGCCACTCCTTGCCCATGTACTTGCACCTCTCCTTGCCCATGTACTTGCGCCTCTCCTTGCCCATGTACTTGCGCCTCTCCTTGCCCATGTACTTGCGCCTCTCCTTGTGCATGTACTTGCGCCTCTCCTTGCCCATGTACTTGCGCCTCTCCTTGCTCATGTACTTGCGCCTCTCCTTGCCCATGTACTTGCGCTTGTACTAGTTGCACTTGTGGTTGTCGTTGCGGCTGTGGTTGTTGAACACTCGTCAGCTGAGTTACACCCGGCGATGATTGGATGGTACTTTCTTGTGATGAGCCAACATCACTGGTCGATGGTGATTGAAATACCAAAGTGGCTGCCTTTGCGGCACTCATGGGCTTGGGCCTAACTTGGCGTGGTGGCACTGAGCCCAATGAAGCGGAGGTGCTGCTTCCAGCTTGGTCCCCGGCGGACACCGCTGCTGCTGCAGGCGTAGTTTTTTTTCCCCCAAAAAAAGGTGTCGGTGGGCACACCAGTCTCCTTGGTAGGTGGTGCCACTTGCTTCTTCTGCTCCTTCTTACTGGCAGTGGCACTGGCAACTTTTTTCGCTGAGGTGCTACGGCCACCTTTATTTGGGGCCATCTTCTTCAGATGTCAGAACAGCAGGCCGCAATTGCACGAGTTGCAGAGTTGTTTTGTCTGTGGCCACACGTGACGTCACGTGACGTTGTGCTGCACACACCGCTGCAGGACTTCTTTCTGGCACTGGTGGTTCTCTTGTGTACCTAAAAGCAATTGAAGCCAGAGGAACATCAGTTAAACACCCCAAAAAGTCGAAAAACACGCAAAAATCACCCCAATCCAATGCTATCCATGCCCTCAATGGTGTTTAAAATCAAGACACCCCACAGAAAGACTTGGTCCATGCACCACTCAGTACCCCATGGCATACAATGGATGAAAGCAAAGCAAACTGGGTGCAGGCCTGAGCACACTGCCTGGCTTCCAAATGGCCTCTTGACCCCCACCACCTGGCCAGGCCCTGCCTGGACCAGGCCTCAAAATGGCCCCCACATACATGGCCAGGCCCCAACAACACCCCAAAAAGTTGAAAAACACACAAAAATCACCACAATCCAATGCTATCCATGCCCTCAATGATGTTTAAATTCAAGTCACCCCACAGAAAGACTTGGCCCATGCACCACTCACTACCCCTTGGCCTAATGGTTGAAAGCAAGGTAAAGTGGGTGCAGGCCTGAGCACACTGCCTGGCTTCAAAATGGCCCCTTGACCCCCACCAAATGGCCAGGCCCTGCCTGGACCAGCCCTCAAAATGACCCCCACCCACATGGCCAGGCCCCAACAACACACCAAAATGTCGAAAAACACACAGAAATCACCACAATCCAATGCCATCCATGCCCTCAATCGTGTTAAAAACAAGACACCCCACAGAAAGACTTGGTCCATGCACCACTCAGTACCCCTGGGCATAAAATGGATGAAAGCTAAGCAAACTGGGCGCAGGCCTGAGCACTCTGCCTGGCTTCAAAATGGCCTCTTGACCCCCACCACATGGCCAGGCCCTGCCTGGACCAGGCCTCAAGGCCCCCACCCACATGGCCAGGCCCCAACAACACCCCAAAAAGTCGAAAAACACACAAAAATCACCACAGTCCAATGCCATCCATGCCCTCAATGATGTTTAAATTCAAGACACTAATCAATGAAAGGATCGGATGCACACCGGTTTTATCTAAATGTATTTTTGTGTACTCTTTGAAACTGCGTGCGTTGCTGGAGTAATTTCCTTGCCCAATTGACACTACTGGTTTAAATACACAGTCAAAATGTGGGGCGACATGTAGCCCCACTTCCAGCCGCACTGCTGCAATGCGCTACATTTTTTGCGACAGTTCATTAAGGTTCTCTTCAGGTAATCAGGGACCTTTGGATGATGTGAGACAGAGGGAGAGGACTTGGTTTTTAAACACCACGGCAGTTACCCCTGAAGAAGGGCTTTGGCCTGAAATGCATCGGGTTTTTAATAAATGCTGCCTGGAACGAACAATGCACTAGTCGTGTTTCAGTTTGAGGCCCGGTTGGGCACTACAGTAACATAAGAAGCTTGGAAAATGGCATTAGCGTATATGCGTGTGGATTGGAGTAAACGCTTGATAAAGAAAGTTTGAAATTTAAAAAAAATGGGAAAACACGGATTACCTGAAGAGAACCTTAATGAACTATCGCAAAAAATGTAGCGCATTGCAGCAGTGCGGCTGGAAGTGGGGCTACATGTCGCCCCACATTTTGAATGTGTAAATTCAAGACACCCCACAGAAAGACCAGGTCCATGCACCACTGAGTACCCCTGGGCATAATGGTTGAAAGCAAGGCAAAGTGGGTGCAGGCCTGAGCATACTGCCTGGCTTCAAAATGTCCCCTTGACCCCCACCACATGGCCAGACCCTGCCTGGACCAGGCCTCCAAATGGCCCCCACCCACATGGCCAGGCCCCAACAACACCCCAAAAAAGTAAAAAAACACACAAAAATAACCACAATCCAATGCCATCCATGCCCTCAATGATGTTTAAATTCAAGACACCCCACAGAAAGACTTGGCCCATGCACCACTCACTACCCCTGGGCCTAATGGTTGAAAGCAAGGCAAAGTGGGTGCAGGCCTGAGCACACTGCCTGGCTTCAAAATGGCCCCTTGACCCCCACCACATGGCCAGGCCCTGCCAGGACCAGGCCTCAAAATGCCCCCCACCCACATGGCCAGGCCCCAAAAACACACCAAAAAGTCGAAAAACACACACAAGTCACCACAATCCAATGCCATCCATGCCCTCAATGATGTTTAAATTCAAGACACCCCACAGAAAGACTTGGCCCATGCACCACTCACTACCCCTTGGCCTAATGGTTGAAAGCAAGGCAAAGTGGGTGCAGGCCTGAGCACACTGCCTGCCTTCAAAATGGCCCCTTGACCCCTACCACATGGCCAGGCCCTGCCTGTACCAGGGCTCAAAATGGCCCCCACCCTAATGGCCAGGCCCCAACAACACCCCAAAAAGTCAAAAAACACATGTAAATCACCACAATCCAATGCCATCCATGCCCTTAATGATGTTTAAATTCAAGACACCCCAGAGAAAGACGTGGTCCATGCACCACTGAGTACCCCTGGGCATAATGGATGAAAGCAAGGCAACATGGGTGCAGGCCTGAGCACACTGCCTGGCTTCAAAATGAGCCTTTGGCCCCCAGCCACATGGCCAGGCCCTGCCTGGACCAGCTCTCAAAATGGCCCCCACCCACATAGCCAGGCCCCAACAGCACCCAAAAAGTCGAACAACACACAAAAATCACCACAATCCAATGCCGTCCATGCCCTCAATGATGTTTAAATTCAAGACACCCCACAGAAAGACTAGGTCCATGCAGCACTGAGTACCCCTGGGCATAATGGTTGAAAGCAAGGCAAACTGGGTGCAGGCCTGAGCACCCTGCCTGGCTTCAAAATGGCCCCTTGACCCCCACCACATGGCCAGGCCCTGCCGGTACCAGGCCTCAAAATGGCCCCCACCCACATGGCCAGGCCCCAACAACACCCCAAAAAGTCGAAAAACACTAAACAAATCACCACAATCTCATGCCATCCATGCCCTCAATGATGTTTAAATTCATGACACCCCACAGAAAGACTAGGCCCATGCACCACTGAGTACCCCTGGGCATAATGGTTGAAAGCAAGGCAAACTGGGTGCAGGCCTGAGCACACTGCCTGGCTTCAAAATGGACCCTTGACCCCCAGCAACATGGCCAAGCCCTGCCTGGACCAGGCCTCAAAATGGCCCCCACCCACATGGCTAGGCCACAACAACACCCCCAAAACTCGAAAAACACACAGAAATCACCACAATCCAATGCCATCCATGCCCTCAATGATGTTTAAATTCAAGACACCAAAACAGGTAAATGAAGGTTAGTGCACAGCCTTGGTTCATCATATTCAACGTGCTTTGGTTTAATGTTCTGGGTGCTGCCTAGGTGACGTCTCTTGTCCAAGGACGTCTAATCAAAACATTGCAAAGTAGTGCTTCTAATTAGAAATTAGTCTCATCCCCCAGTGCATACCTTATCTCCTTGGTGGTGAATCAAGGATTCCTTTTATAAATTTAAATGAAAATTCTTGATATCAATTTCATTTGACATGGTTCCTTTTAATCTTGTACTTGTTAATCTTCTTCATGAAATTATTTTCATTCCATTATATATAATTTGATTATCTGACATCATTACCTCTTATTGTTTATCTCCAATGCATTTCGGGCATTTGATAGCTCTTCGTCAGGGAGCATATGCTAAAAAATGAATAAAACAACATTTTGAATACTAAACAAGTGATGAAAAGTGCTCTGCTTCAAGTCCGGAACCATGTGGAATTGATGTGTAAAGTGATTTAATATCTGCTGTACGCAAAAAGACTGATTTGTCTGGTTTAATCTCTACTGCGTTGAGTTTAGATAATAAGTCAGTTGTATCTTTAATGTAGGTGGTGAATTTTTGGACTGTGGGTTGAAGATATTTGTCTAAAAAACAACCAATTGGTTCATGTAGACTTCCTCTTGTAGACACAATGGGTCTTAAAGGAGGGTTCTCAAGGTTCTTGTGAATTTTCGGCGTCATGTAAAATGACGGACTTCTTGGATGTTGTTTAATCAGATAGTTCTTCGTCCTTTCATTGATAACTCCAGTATCTTTCGCTCTTTGTATAATTTCTTTCAGTGTCGACATGTATTCATTAGTGGGGTTCTGATCCAGTACTGCATATGTGGCGAAATCTGCAATATGATCTCTCACTTTTGCTTCATACATGGTAGAGTTCATTATTACCAAGCCTCCCCCTTTGTCTGCTTTTACGCAGGTAATGTTTTTGTTGTTGGGCAATTTTTTAAAAATATTCAACCCTTTGTTGGTAATATTCCTTTTGGTGGTTTGGTGGCACTTAAATTTCGCTAAATCTTGTTTCACCAGAGTCTCAAACAAGTCTAACGTTTTGTGGCTCATTGGGGCCAAGAAAGTACTTTTAAGTTGATCCGGTTCCTGTGTTGTAGGTTTTGGAGTGATGTTATTGAAAAAATGTCGCAATCTGAGTTTACGCATCAATTTGAATAAGCTAATCTCTACTTCTAGAGTGTTAGTCTGTGTTGTAGGGACAAAGGATGTCCCTTTTTGTGATAGTGTTAATTCCTGATTGGATAATGTATAGTCAGAAATATGAATCACTAATTGATCTTTATTGTGGTCTTTTTCTTTTCTTTCTGTCTGGATGTCACACTTCTTGTGTTTGGTTGCTCTCTGTCCCCTCCTGGGTCGTCTGTTTGGTCTAGGCCTTGTTCTAAAAAAGGCGTTTCCGTAGTGATCATTGTTGCGGAAGTTGTTGCAGAGCCTGTCTGTGTCTCCTCAATGTTAATTACGGTTTGACTCTTTGGAGACTGTTGTCTACTCGTAGATGGTTTATTCGAGACGTCACTTCCTGATGGAGAGGTGTCGGTGTATTGTGAATATGGTCGGTTCCTTCTTCTCTGGGCGAATACATCGGCCCAGGTGTAAACCTCTCCTAATTTATAACCGAGAGTATCACGTCTGAACTTCCTAATCTTTCTGTCATTAATATCTTGTGTGTGTTTGGTAATTTGTTCATTGATATCTTTCAATATTGTGGCTAATTCTTCCGTCGACATCATTCCTGACAATTCTTCAGTGATCTCTTCCATTTCTCTTGTGAGTTCACTCAAAATATCTGAAAGTTCCTCAATGATCAGTAAGATTAGATCCAATGAACATTTGTTCAGGATAGCATACCAACGTTCTTGGAATTTTTTGGAATTCTTACATAAAGACGGTTTGAGAGCAATTCGTAGTCCTCTCGGGAAGCGCTGCACCTTGTGATATCTGATCATTGTGCTAGCATGTAATTTTTGATTCACATGTCTTTTAGATATGTATAGTAGTTGCTTTAAATTTTGTTCTTTGGTCCTGTTTGATGTTGCTTGGTCTATCTCTTCATGTATAAGTGGGTATATTCTGGATGCTTCATCTTCTTTATATGCAAATGTTTCTGCCCTGGCTTCAGTGCTCTTTGCAATGTCATCATATTGCATCTTTAAGTTTTATGAAAATTGTAGGAAACAAATGTAATTACTGTGATCAGTCGTTTTTAGTTTGTATAGGCGTGCCACTTGTCTTCAGGGACGAGAATGAAGTAGACAACAAAACAGGTAAATAAAGGTTAGTGCACAGCCTTGGTTCATCATATTCAACGTGCTTTGGTTTAATGTTCTGGGTGCTGCCTAGGTGACGTCTCTTGTCCAAGGACGTCTAATCAAAACATTGCAAAGTAGTGCTTCTAATTAGAAATTAGTCGCATCCCCCGGTGCACACCTTATCTCCTTGGTGGTGAATCAAGGATTCCTTTTACAAATTTAAATGAAAATTCTTGATATCAATTTCATTTGACACGGTTCCTTTTAATCTTATACTTGTAAATCTTCTTCATGAAATTATTTTCATTCCATTATATACAATTTGATTATCTGACATCATTGCCTCTTATTGTTTATCTCCAATGCGTTTCGGGCATTTGATAGCCCTTTGTCAGGGAGCATATGCTAAAAAATGAATAAAACAGAACATTTTGAATACTAAAGATAACATCCTATCAGTTGACAAGAATCTGCATCACATCTAATATTAATATAGTGTGAACATATGGTTGTATGTCATACGTGAGTTATGTGCCCCATAGTCATGCTGCAAAAGTGCCCAAGTGAAAAGTGATGAAAAGTGCTCTGCGACGAAAAATAATAGAAAGTGCTCTACGGCGAAAAATAAATCACGTACGCAGTGTAGCGCGTACTTACATGTCGGTGCTAGAAGCTTGACTGTTGATCTAGTCTCAATGAAACAATCCTAAAATAGTAATGCGATGATTAGAATCAAATCTCACGAGTAAAACTTTAGTTGCAATGTTCCACTCGTAATGTTTCAAAACACTTACTTGTGGGACGCGAAGCGTCTCTTCTAATTTCTGTCTGTTATCCGTATAAGCATACTCAAAAGCGGCTCGAAAAATTGCGCGAAAAACGCCACTTCCTGAAAAATACTGAGGAAGTCTTTTGATAGGTACCGAGTGCCGATCACGTGCCTGTAAAGGTGGAAGAAATACTACGGTGTGTACCGATCGTCTAAAAGCGTTTTAGGTGAAAATAGAATGTGCAAAATATTTGGCAGTGTGAATTGAAAAATAAATGTGCTAAATAAATGTGCTAAATAATTAAATACATTACAAAATAAATGGAAAAATATTAACATGTCATGGTTGCAGGAACATTATAGGACGTGCCAGACAACATCATGAAACAGGTTCAAAGCCTATGTAGGACGTGCCTACCCGTAATTAAGTTCTATATATATCTGGTCAGCGTTGTAATACTAGATAGCACAATCATTATAGATAACATGAAAATTCTACAGATCATTCAAACCAAACGGTTTATGAGAGTTCATCATGTAAATCCAATGATTTTCCCTCTGAAGTAGCTGTTGATTATTGTCTATGCCTTCTCTTTTCAATATTGTTTCAAGAATGAGGAACTGTAATTGAGATACATTGTGATGTTCTTCACAAAAGTGGAGTGCTACCGAAGACTTCTGTTTTTTCATTCTTATGTTTGATTTATGTTCATTGATCCTTATTTTGATCTTTCGCTCAGTCTTGCCAATGTAAACTTTGCCACATGGGCATTTTAGCATATAGATCACATTCGGTGTATCGCAAGTGGCATTAACTCGTAATTTGATTTTATGTCCCTTCATGGGATGTGTAATGGTATTGCCTTTAATGATATTGTTGCAATTGCCACAATGTAGGCAGGGTCTGGTTCCTCGATGTGTGGTGGGAGTTTCAATTTGCGACTTGAGTAATTCGCCCAAATTTTTACCTCTAGTGAACGCGAAAATTGGAGGTTTCTCAAATATTAAATTGAAATCTGGTTCAGCTTTTAGAATTCCCCAGTGATTTTTGATAATTTTCTTGAACTTTATGCTTGATGTTGAATATTTAGACACCATCGTAGTTCTTGTTTCTTTCATTTTTGACCGTCCTTTAAGTAAATCATTTCTTTGTATGTTCTTGATTCTTTCTTTAGCTGTGTGAACGATTTTTTTAGGATAACCTCTCTTTTCAAATCTCTCACTCATTTCATCGATCCTTACAATAGTTTTACTGGAATCTGAAGTGATTCTTTTTACCCTCATAATTTGTGAGAGAGGTAAATGTCGTTTAAGCGCTTCCTGATGAAAGCTGTGGAAATGCAAGGTGTTATGTTTATCCGTTGTTTTACAATGTATGTCAGTCTCAATTCCCTCAGTCGTTAGTGTGATTTGTACATCTAAAAAGGTGATAGTTTTATTCGAAATCTCCCAAGTTAGTTGAATTCTTTCGTCAAGTGCATTCAATTGTAGCAGAGCTTCTTCCAATATTTGTTTAGTGTGTGACCATATGATGATAATGTCATCAATAGAGAGCAATTTGGCTGGGATTCCCGCGTAGACGGCGTTTCCATAGTCCAGACTGCTGCTGACTAGGACTTGGGTGACCGTTCTTCTTGTGTCGGTGGGAATCTACCTGTAGATCTTTCGGAGCATGCACAGGGCGTTGAAACAGGAGGATGAGATGGCATTGACTTGCTTGGCCATGGAGAGAGTTGAGTTGAGGATGAATCCCAGGTTGCATGCGTGGTCGGTGGGTATTGGAGCTGCACCCAGGGCAGTTGGCCACCAGGAGTCGTCCCAGGATGAGGGGGTGGAGCCGAGGATGAAGACCTCTGTCTTGTCCGAGTTCAGTTTCAGACGGCTGTTCTTCATCCACTCGGCGACGGCTTTCATTCCTTCGTGGAGGTTGGTTTTGGTGGTGCAAGGGTCTTTGGTGAGGGACAAGATCAGCTGTGTGTCGTTGTTGTAGGAGATGATGTTGAGGTAGTGCAGTCTGGCGAGGCTGGCAAGCGGTGCCATGTAGACGTTGAACAATGTCGGGCTGAGCGATGATCCTTGGGGTATGCCGCAGATGATCTTGGAGGCTTCGGATCGGAAGGGGGGGAGTCGGACACTCTGCGTTCTGTCAGAGAAGAAGGAAGAGGTCTAGTCCAGAGCATTGTCGTGGATTCCTGCGTCTTATAGGCGAGTGCGTAGGGTGCGGTGGCAGACCATGTCGAAAGTGGCTTAGAGGTCCAGGAGGATGGCGGCCATGATCTCGCCATTGTCCAGCAGGGCCCTGATGTCGTCGGTGGCAGCGATGAGGGTCGTTTTGGTGCTGTAGTTGATGAGATTACCTTCTCCGGCAACGGTAGCAGGGAGATGGGCAGGAAGTTCTTGAGGTCCCTCGGGTCTGCCTTGGGTTTCTTGAGCAAGGCGTTGATTTTTGCGTGCTTCCAGCTCTCCGGGAAGGTTGGGTGCGATGGTGACGCTGGCTTTGTTGAAGATGTGGTGAGGGCATGGGTCTGGCGGGGAGCCGGAGTGGATGGTTCTCAAGATTGTTATGGTGTTGTCGTTGTTGATGTTAGTCCATGTGAGCAGGGGCTTGCTGTTGGTGGTGGCCTTGGGGTCCGTGAAGGCATTGGCTGCTGTGGTGGTCTGGTTGTCGAAGCTGTCATGGATGTCTGAGATCTTGCGGTGGAAGTAGGAGGTGAGGGAGTTGCACATGTCTTGCGATGGTGGGATGTTGTTGGTGTTGGAGCTGGGGTTGGAAAGTTCCTTCACAATGTTGAAGAGCTCTTTGATGTTGTGCGCGTTGTTGTCGAGGCAGTCCTCGAATGAGGTCTTTTTAGCGGCTCTGATGAGATGATGATGTTGGCACATGGCATTCTTGTGGGCCGCTATGTTCTCCGGTGTCTGTTTGTGGCGCCATTTCTTCTCCAGTTTTCTGCAGTTTTGTTTGGAGGTCTGGAGGTCCGGGGTGAACTAGTTGGCGTTCCTGTTGGGGCGTCTGTTGGAGGCATTCTTGACCAGGGAAAGGGTGTTGGCACAGTCGTCGATCCAGCATCTGAGATTGCTTGTGGCAGCGTCAGGGTCGGCAGGTGGGCTCCAGGCAAGGGTGGTGGTGATCTGGTCTTCTGTGACTTTGCTCCAGCAGCGGCGGGGGATCTATTGGGTGCGGTGGTGCATGGTGGGTTTCCGGCGGTGAAGTGGATGCAGTGATGGTCGGTCCAGTGGAGTTCGGAGGTGTGGCTTAAAGAGATGTGAGAGCCTGTGGAGAAGATGGGGTCCAGCGTGTGGCCGGCAGAGTGGGTGGGTGTTGTTACAAGCTGTCTGAGTCCGAGATTCTCTAGGTGGAAGTTCAGGTCTCCTAGGAGGATGTAGTCCGTGGAGACGAGGGCGTGCCTGCTGATGAAGTCCGTGAAGGAGTCGCTGAACTGTGGTTGGGGTCTGGGGGTCTGTAGATCAGAGTTTCTCAGAGGGTGGTGTTGGGGTCGGTGTGGATCTGGAAGTGCAGGTGTTTGGCGGTGTTGAGGGTGTCGTCGGAGTTAGTAGAGACTTTGAGGGTGGATTTGTGGGCGAATGCGATTCCTCCTCCAACTCCATTGGTGCGGTCTCTGCGGGTGATCTTGTAGCCATCCGGGATGGCTATGGCGATTTCGGGTGCCGAGGAATCGTTCATCCACGTCTCTGTCAGGAAGTGTTGAGCAGGTCCCAGAGTTTGATGGTGTGTTTGCGTGCGGAGTGGGTGTTCAGGAGTATGCAGCGGAGGTGGTTGAGTCCACACCTGGTAGGCGGAAAGGCGGCTCTGGTGCTGGTGAAGCTGCAGTTCCGGCAGGAGAAGGGTACTTCGGTGCGCTTTGGGGCTGCCTGGAAGCAGGGGTGTTCTCGTCCGGTGTGAGTGCATGGAGGGTGCTGGCATCGTAGCGAGTCGGGAGTCGTGGCACTCGCAGAGCGAGGGGTTCTGGCACTGGGCCCGGTCCAGGCGAGGACGGGCGCAGATGAGCTTGCCTAAGGCGTGCTAGCGACGGGTCCGCGCAGCAGCCGCCATATAAGGGGAGGTGGGAGGGAGGAGCAGTTGGGAGGCGGGAGTGGGGTGGCAAATGGGCAAACGGGGGCGAGGCTGCAGGGAAGCAGCAGCGGGGAAAAAGAGGGGGTACAGAAGGAGAAATGGGAACGGAGCAAAAACGGTGGCCGCAACAGGAATGGAAAAGAAAACAATTCACACACAGTGCACCAAAGGACGAGCAGGCAATAAATCAGGCAGGCACAGAATACAAGGCTGAGCTGGGGGGAGCGGCGAACTTACTGTAGCCGCAGCACAGGGCAGGGAGACACAGGCACACAGGTGGTGCTGTGCGGCGTGGGGGGCGACCTGCCTGAAACTAGGGTCATGGGTCGCTCCTTTCACTGCGCAGCAGCCACCATATAAGGGGAGGTGGGAGGAAGGAGCAGCTTGGAGTCAGGAGCAGGGCGGCAAATGGTCGAGCAGGGGGCGGGGTCCCAGGGAAGCAGCAACGGGGAAAAAGCAGGGGTGCAGAAGGAAAAATGGGAACAGAGCAAAAATGGTGACCACAACAGAAATGGAAAAGAAAACAATTCACACTCAGAGCAGCAAAGGACGAGAGGGCAATAAATCAGGCAGGCACAGAATACAAGGCTGAGCAGGTGGAGCTGCGAACTTACTGTAGCGGCAGAACAGGGCAGGTAGACACGGATACACAGGTGATGCTGTGCGGCGTGGGGAGCCACCTGCCTGAAACCAGGGTCAAGGGTCGCTCCTTTCACCATGCAGCAGCCGCCATATAAGGGGAGGTGGGAGGGAGGAGCAGCTGGGAGGCGGGAGCGGGGCGGCGAATGGGTGAGCGGGTGCGGGCCCCAGGGGAGCAGCCATGGGGAAAAAGCGGGGGTACAGAAGGAAAAATTGGAACAGAGCAAAAATGGTGACCACAACAGAAATGGAAAAGAAAACAATTCACACACAGTGCAGCAAAGGACGAGCAGGCAATAAATCAGGCAGGCACAGAGTACAAGGCTGAGGAGCTGGAGCTGCGAACTTACTGTAGCGGCAGCACAGGGCAGGGAGACACGGATACACAGGTGATGCTGTGCAGCGTGGGGAGCCACCTGCCTGAAACCAGGGTCAAGGTTCGTTCCTTTCACCGCGCAGCAGCCGCCATATAAGGGGAGGTGGGAGGGAAGAGCAGCTGGGAGGTGGGAGCGGGGCGGCGAATGGGCAAGTGGGGGCGGGGCCGCAGCGAAGCAGCGGTGGGGAAAAAGTGGGGGTACCGAAGGGAAAATGGGAACGGAGCAATAACGGTGACCACAACAGAAATAGAAAACAAAGCAATTCACACACAGTGCAGCAAAGGACGAGCAGACAATAAATCAGGCAGGCACAGAATACAAGTCTGAGCAGGGGGGAGCGGCAAACTTACTGTAGCTGCAGCAGAGGGCAGGGAGACACGGACACACAGGAGGTGCTGTGCGGCGTGGGGAGCGACCTGCCTGAAACCAGGGTCGCTATTGACAACGATGAATGGAGGGCGACGTTGGTGTCCTCCCCAGGGGCTGATGTCTCCTCGAGATTATGACTAATATAGTTTCAAAAACCTACATAGAATATATTTTACCTGATCGAAGCTTCACAGGGCAGGTGTTGTTCCCTCCCCAGAGTGTCTCCATTGCGGAGTGGAGGAGGCCACCTTTATTAATACAGTGTGGACATGCCCACTCCTGGACAGGTTTTGGAGGGGTGTCAACAGATGTCTGGCTGAGGTGCTGGGTTGGGTTATACCAAGTACACCACGGCTAGCGCTACTACACATTGCAGAGGACATTGGGGGCAATAGATATAAACAGCATTTATTAGTCCTAGGTTTGACAGTAGCCAAATGCGAAATAGCCCGCTTATGGAAGGTACCATCCCCACCCCTATTAGGGGTATGGAAGCGTGGATTAGACTTCTGTATGGGATTAGAGTAACTGCTCATCAAAGCTCGTGACTGCCCCCACAAACACACAAGCATATGGCAGCGCTGGGCAGATTTCAGAGGAATTATTCTTGCACCGCCACCACAGCCAACACTATTAGACTTGGAGGTTCAGCCCCACAATTAAAAATTGCTTATACACACTGATACGGAATTGATGATGGGACTGTAACAGCTGAATAGCAGATGGCAACCTGGACATTTCATGAGGACAATATTCCTACCTCCTGTAACGCAGCCGTTTTTTTCATTGTATCTTGTTTTGATTCTTTCTCCTTCACTTTGTCCTCCTTTTTCACATTAAATGCATAATATTGCTCATGTATGCCAATACTATATTTCACTTTATACGTCATTGCTTTTGGTCATATTGTGGGCAAGGACAATTTCAATAAAGTTTGTTCTTAACCCCTTTGGTGCTCATGACGGCCATGAGTCATGGTGGGCGTGTGCGCACCACGTCCGAACCACGCCTAAGGATGGGGGGCCTCATTTATGAGGCCATGCGTCACTTTTACGCCGCCGGTGCGTAACTTTTTGTGACGCACCAGTGGTGTAAAAAATGCGCCTTCTTGAGTCATATTTACAAAGTGACGCATCTAGGTAGATGCGTCACTTTGTAAACCCCTGCGTCACATTATACCTGCGCCGGATATAATGTATGCAAGGGGGGCATATTGACGCAAGGAAGGGTCGTAGAAGTAACGCAGTGAAATCTATGAGATTTCACGGCATCACTTTTAGGACGCCGTTGCGTCAAAATCTTGCGCCTGCCTCACAGCAGGCGTAAGACTGACGCAGGCCCTTTCACATGGGGCTTGCCCCATGTGATAGGACGCATTGCTGGAGTTGCGTCACTTTTGTGACACACTCCAGCAATGCGTCACTTTTGCGCTTACAGATACGTCAGAAATACTGACGTATCTGTAACTCCTTGCGACATGATGCGTCATACATTAAATATGACGCATCAGGAATGTCTCAAGGAGTGCGCACTGAGAAGTGACGCATCGCTGCTTTCACGCAGCGATGCGTCATTTCTCAGAAATGAGGCCCGGAATGTCTAGCACCGCGGCGGAATCCGCAGCCAAGGTGTTAAAAAAAAGTGTAACCTTACTCAAAAGTGGAGTTTGTAAATAACGAAAAGTAGTAAACGTATTCAAACGTGTAAGGTACGTTTGTGAATCACGCCCTGGGACTCTATTCCGAAAATTATGTCATGATTTACTTTAGTTTCAAAGTTTGCCCGAGGCACAGTTGAAGGTAGTTTCCTAGAGATTTTCGGGGCAGATTTATGATGACTGGCGCATCCCCAGGGATGCGCCAGTCATCCTGCGCCGCTGCTCCGCCACCCATGGTGCGCCACATTTACAATGCGGCGCACCATGGGGCGCACCATGGGGCAAAAACGGCACAGATGCGTGACGCATCTGTGCCGTAAAGGTGGCGCATTGCTGGAGCTGCTCCAGCAAGGCTCGGGGGTAACCCATCTCCACAATGCTGCGTCAAGACCTACGCCTGCTTCAAGCAGGCGCAGGGTTTTGACGCAGCATTGTCCTGAAAGTGACTGAGTGAAATCTCATAGATTTCTCTCAGCCACTTTTAGGAGGCGTTCCTGCGCAGGAACGCCCCCCCCTGCGCAGGAACGCCTCCTTATGGCGCAGGGCTTTACAACGTGACGTATCTCCTAGATGCGTCACTTTGTAAATAGGGCGCATTGTTTGCGCCACCGTTGCGTCAAATAAAGTGACGCACCGGCGGCGCAAGGCCTTCATAAATCTGCCCCTTCGTTTTTATGTCGTAATTTGTCCTTCCCAGCAATTCTCACTAAGACCTATAAACATGACAACGAATGTAAGCTCTTTTGTTTATTTGTTTTCATTTGACCGGACTGTCTTGTAAAATGTTGTCAGTAAATCAACTTTCAGTATCAGTCGAGCGTGACTCAATTACTTGAATTTCTTCCGCAAAGCTACAGTGAACAATAATGTTTGTTGTCCAGAGGATGAACTTTCCGGTAGGACATTCAGAGCATTTTTTTTTTTTAAACAAAGAATATCCCTGTTGTTCACAGGTCAGTCGGCGAGGTACCCAAGATCCGCTTTTGACTTTGCTTGACTCTATCTTCCACAAAAGTCCTTTGTTTGAGTGCAGTCGCTCAAGTAACAGGAGAACGTGAACCTGATGCGAACCTATTTCAATACAAACTGATTGCTCACATGAGCAAGACGTATTAGGAGAAGCTGAGGGAGAAAGTGCAGTGTGGATTAGTAAACACAACGGAGTAAACAGCAGACATTTCTTAATTGTGTCTCTGTGAACAGCAATACCACTCAGCGCCAACAATAAGTTTTGTTTTATCCTTTCTTATTACAGCAACTGGCAGCAACAGCTGTTGCACTGCGTCCCCCGGCGCGGTGCCTGATTTTGTAAAAGAATAAGTGTCAGGTCCCGAAGTTTTTGCTCAGAAGCCCCCGGCCTGTGCTCTTAAATGTTGGGGTTTCCGAATACCACTTATGCCTACTCTTGTTTCACCTCATACACCATGTGCTCACTCTCTGCTGCTTTATTGAATTGTTTCTGGTTCTGTTTGCTGTCTTTTTTGTCACTGTTTTCTGTTTTTCACCTACTACTTCTCTCCCCTCTTATGTTTTTCTCTCTCTCTGATGAGATAAAATAAGGGCCAGTCACAAAAACGGGTGACGATAGGCCTCACCTGCAAACACCGACTCAAATTAAGCACTCGCCCCAGGTAGCTCTGCATGCAGTGCAATACCTAGAATTGGTTGAAGATGTAAATGGATTTCTCAGAACCACACAGCATCCAGCCTAGTTTGCTGGTGATACTTTAACTAGAGAACATATTCATTTCTACTGTGCTCTCTAACTAAAGCAGATTAAAGTTGATTTCACTGAAAATGAATCAAAAAAATATCTGAAAAACTATAAAATCAAGCTCTTCGAATACGAACGTGAACTGCGTTTATTACCAAATTGATACATAACATAAGACAGAGGGCCTGATTTAGAGCTCGGAGGCCCAGGTTACTCCATCACAAACACGACGGATATCCCGTCTGCCATATTACGAGTCCTTTTTATCCTGCGAAACTCTGAATCAGGCCCAAAATGATTCATTAGCTAAGTACACAGTAAACCACATCGATGAGCAAGGACACTACAAAGTCTGGCAGCTACATAATAGTCAGTGATTACATTATTGGTTGAAACATTCAAGTATTTCATGTTATGCAAAATGTGTGAAATTCATAACTTTTGTACACCAAAAATGAACATCATTTTTTGCTTGTAGGTGAATTGTTATAGCAAAAATGTGAGGCCGAGTGAGCGTATCTTACTTGTCCTTTTTAATTCAAGAATTGCCCATAAGTAAAAAAATTCACACAAGATGCCTGCAACCCACATTTTGAGCCATCTGCCTAATTTTGCAGTTTTCTTATAACTTTGCAATAAAAAGTAAGGATATACATACAGCTCTAATACATATCAGAAGAATACTCAGCTAATTTCAAAGTTCTGAAATAAAGGAGGAATACAAATGTTTTATACATCTATATTCCTATTCATTAATTTAGTTGTATGTTTAGTAGTACTAAAGCAGTGCTATTCAAACACATTTTTATTATTAGTTCTATATATACCTTTTAACAATTTTGTATACATAGTAAATAAATACAACATTTTTCAGGAGGTGGAATATTTTTCTAAAAACAAATCTTAAAATATATTTTTGATAAATTAAATACTTAAATGAATGATTGATTTATGTATAATTTAGTTAAAAATAATATAACATTGTATTACATTTGTTCTAGGTGTAGAACAAATATACACATTAATTTTACATTAATATTTATCATAAAGGTATTTTAATATATTTTGAATGTTTCCTAAATGTTTGACGTTTTCCTGATACTTTACAATAGGAGATCTTCACCCTGTTGGTGGAGATCTCAACTATGGTGGCAGAGACCTCTACCTCACAGGCAGAGATCTCCAACAAGTGTGCAGAATCTTAAAATACAGTCGTAAAGTTACTACTAGTAACTTTACAATCTTAAATTAGACCCCATTCCATGGTTCTCGTGGTGGAGATATATACTGCTACTCAGTTGAGTAAATATACACTTGGTAATGGTGAATAGCCAAAAGTAGTAAGTTTACTTAAAAGTCAAAGAGTACATTTAGACTTGTAGATTTACTCACATGTAAGTTTACCTTTGTGAATAGGCCCCCTAACATTTATAAGCATTAAGGGGCAATCAGAAGTCTTTTTCAAGCTGACCTCCAGGGAAAAGATGAAGCCAGCAAGTGATAGGTATTCTGAGTCAAGGCGTAAGGTACAGAAGAAGAGTACAAGTGTACAGTCAAACATCTTTGTTTTAATGAGTGAGTATGTTGTGACTCACTACCAAGGATAACATCCTTACAGAGAGAAGGGCAAGTTGTAGCAACTCAATCAACTAACAGCTAAGAGGAAAGAGCATACCTTGCCTGTCAGACCAACATAACAAGCCCTATATAACAAGACGCAAAGGTAAAAATATATCAGCAAACAAACATGATTTATTGCCTCTATTATTTCCAATCAAAAAGTAAAAATATTGTCAAGGAGCTTTTTTATGCCCTTTGTGACCGTTTCCTCCTAACCATGATCCTCTTAGGAAAACTTGACACCTTTTCATATGTATATTAAATCCCAGATAGCACAGTGGCTACTGAAAAGATGTGTTTGTTCTCGGGCAACCAAGAAAGAAACTAGAAAGATCTTCAGAGTGCCTAGTCTCAAACACAACATCTGAGAAAAAGAAAAGGGAAGCTGTACATTGACTGCGTTATATTTGATTTCCATAAGTAGTTCAGCAGTCAATTGTTCATACACTCCATTGTTCTGAAGATTGAGTATAGGAAGACAATACAGTCGAGATTTATCAACTGATTGTGCTGTCCTTGCATCACACAGGGTGACACAAGGGCAACCGAATCCTTAAGTCAGATATGCCAAGCCATGCAATGCTACCTTGTGCGTCCCTGCATGGCTTGGTAACTCTGAAGAAAAGCAACACAGTGCAAGTCACTGTATTGCATTATTTTGTACAGGGAGGTGTTACAGGGGTAGAATGTGGGTGTTTCCACACATCCACCCATGTGTTTTGGTGCATTCAGGGATTTTCCAAGACAAGTAAACCTGGGAATGAGTCAAAATTGTGCGATAGAGATACGAAGAGAAGAAATATCTTTATTTCTCCTTGCTGTTTCCTCTTTCTAAGTGTGATGCATTCTGCTTGTTTTGTGTGAGACAGTATCCCTCCAGGCACAAAAATAATCCTGCCTACAAGGCAGGCACCCTTGCACCATAGCACAAGGATGCCTAAACTGGCGCTAGGCAGCACCTCGTGAACCAGCACAGTGAACAAGCAGGAATGCGCCATATCTTGGTAAATATAGGGCATTCCTACCCTCTGCATTTGATGCAGCACAGCAAGATGTCTTGCTTCGTTGTACTGCATCAAATCAAAGCCTTAGTGTCCCAGATCTGGTAGACTTGTGGAGCTTGTAGAATGTTTATTGATTGTGATTAGGTCCTCAATCAATCAAGGAATTCTATAGCACACCACTCAAATGTGAGGGTCTCAAGGCACTGGGGGGGTGAAGGTCCGGGTTATTCGAAGAGCCAGGTCGTGAGGCTCTTTCTGAAGGTGTGCAGAGTAGGGCAGCATCTGATATTGACTGGGAGCTCGTGCCAGGCCTTGGCAGCGATGTAGGAGAAAGCTCTTCCACCTGCTCAGGTTCTGCAGATGCACAGGGTTTCTGCTAGGGCGGGGCCGGCAGAGTGGAGGGTTCTTTTCGGTACATGGAAAAGACTCTTTCATTGAGGTATTTGGGTCCGAGGTTGTGGAGTGATTTGTAGGCGTGGGTGAGTAGCTTGAAGGTTACTCTCCACTCAATGGGGAGAGCCAGTGGAGGTCTCTCAGGTGTTGGGTCATATGCTCATGTTGTGGGGTGCCAAATATGAGTCTGGCCGGGCTGTTCTGGATGGTCTGGAGTTTATGTAGCAGGGATATGTTGATTCCAGCGTAGCAGGAGTTTTCGTATTCGAGTCTGCTGGTTATGAGTGTGTGGGTGACGGTTTTTCTGGCATCAGGTGGGATCCACTGAAGGTCTTGCGGAGGATGCGGAGGGAGTTGAAGCCGGTGGAGGCGAAGGCATTGATCTGGCGAGTTATGGTGAGGGTGGAGTAGAGGATGATGACGAGGTCCCGGGTGTAGGCAGTGATGGTGGGTGGGTTTTCGAGGGCAGGGGTCCACCAGGTGTTGTCCCATGCAGTGGGGGAGGTCCAAGGATGAGGACCTCTGTCTTCTCTGAGTTGAGCTTTAGGAAGCTGCCACTCAACCAGGCTGCAACATCTTTTATTCCTTCCTGCAAGCTGAGTCTGGTGTCATCAGGGTTCTTCGTGATGGAGAGGTTGAGCTGGGTGTCGTCAGAATAGGATACTATGCTGAGTCCATGCTGTCTGACGATTGCAGTGGGAGGACCAGGTTGATGATTAGGATTGTGGTGCTGAGCGATGATCCTTGGAGTACTCAGCAAGTGATTTCTGTGGGTTCAGAGAGGAAGGGTGGGAGTCTTATCCTTTGTGTTCTGCCGGCGAGAAAGGAGTGAATCCAGTTGAGGGTGGTTACCCGTATGCCAGGGTAGTGGAGTCTGGCTGTGAGAGTGTGATGGGGGACGGTATAGAAGGCTGCAGAGAGGTCTAGCAGGATGAGGGCAGGGGTGTGGCCCTGGTCGAGGAACGTGCGGATGTGGTCGGTGTCAGCAAGGAGGGCAGCCTCGGTGCTGTGGTTGCTGCGGAATCCGGACTGGAAAGAGTCGAGAAGGTGGTTAGCTGGTCCTCATGAACAATATTCCTAAAATGAGGTGGGCCAGACTGGTTATAGCATGGCACTGGCTTCAGCGCTAGTGAGGGAGGCTTCTCTACAATTACAGGTCTCTTTGGCGCCCATAGAGATATGAAGTCCTCTCACAATTATGCTAAGATTTTTGGAGTTCCTTGGCTAAAGAGATGCAATGCATTTACCAATTGGGACACAAGAACAATATTGTTACCATTACAGTTTTCTCATAACATTTCTTATGCTTCAGGAGATTATTGGCTACATATTCAAGATATAAGAGATCCTGTAACAACTTTCAAAGACATTTTGGTTAATCTTTCTTCTGTGCCTTCCAATAGCATGCAAATGCCACAATTTTTGAAATCATGGCATCTATTTGCTTCCTTCTCACAGGGAATATAATTACGCTATACTAACGGAGTCTAAGACTATGGTACAGTGGAAACTCATCAAATGTTAAACACAAGTGGGGCTGCTCCTAGTAAAGTAACCTCAAGATACTTAGAACTGAATAGTGAATGTGGACATCCCACAAAAAGTGAAGGACTGGCCAAACACTCCACCTAGTGTCAGGCTACATCATTGTCCATCCTCACCCTCTAAAAACTTGGTTTGATAGAGGGCAAGCATACACCAGATGACAGGGATGCACTTCTAAACTAAGTGGGGGCCGTGAGTAGTGAATGTGATTTAAAAACCATTACAGTTGTCAAAATCAATTTTAATAGGCTATGCAACTGTATGGTATTATAAAAGGTGTATGTTGACCTAGGGAATTGATCACCCCATCACCGTAATATATACGGTCAACATTTTTCTGCCTTGTGTCCCATATGGATGCGTGGCATTCATCAGGACCTGTCCTACTGTCGGCTCTTTCTTTATCAACTAATGATAAAGGTTATCCACTTGGTGGGGTGTCAGTTATCACTCTGCACTATTAGGGGGCTCCAAGTCTAGCCTCTAGGAGAAATAAAAAAGAAAACACAAACATAACATGTAAGTGTTCACTAGTCACTAACAAGAACTCATCCAGTACCCCCCTGCTTAGCGCGCATGGTTCAAAAGTGCATGACACGTGTTAATCATACCTGCGCACACTCTTAAAAAAAGTTGAGAGAGGATCTCTCTCACATCTTACCCAAGAATCCTAAACTACTTTCTCCATGGGAGGGGTGGGGGAAGGCCCCTCAAGTCACACTCTAAAAAGGGGTGGAAGACACAACCAAAGTGTGTTTGTCAAATTGAGAGTCCCACAGATGTTTAAGCAAAGAGGAGTGCTCTCAATAAGTATATCAAGTGCATCCACACATCCATTCAATCATACACTAACTGTATCAAGGTGTGCCTTCCGCCATAAAACCTAGCTGTGTCCGTCTCTCCTCCCCATTAATGAATGCTCATGGAGAGTTCGAGGTTTATATAGTGTTCTTAAAGTAGGTAATTGGCAGTAATTATGGCATGATTGTTTTCACCCATGTGGGATCCGGTGTCCCTGCAACCCCTATTGTACCGGTATGCCTGGCAGCCTGACTCTGATTAGTGAAGAGGATGTAGGAGTGGTAGATTTCCGATCCCGCCTTCACCCTGAGTATGCTTGGTCATAGAGCAGGCTTAGCTCTGTTCCCGGATGTGGCTGGGGGCAGGGCCCATTTAATCTCTGTTGAAGGAAGAGAAGGAAATACTGAAGGCTAATTTGCAGGAGTATTCGTAAAATGGTTTGATTGCACAATATTCCTCTCCAGCCGTGGCAGCTCTGTTTTTGTCCCAATGAAGGATCAAGGAATTAGACACTTTGTTGAATATAGAGGTGTATATCAAATTATAGTCAAGGATTGGTATTATTTACCGTCCTTAAAAGTAATTTTGAAGTCAGTAAGAGAAGCACAGATAATCCCCAAACTTGATTTCGTAGGTGCTTATTATTTCCTCCATGTAAAACATAGTGGCAAATGGTAATATAATGTAAAGCTTTTCACATTGTGCAATGTCCCTGCTATTTTTCAACATTCCATTATTTCAGATTTTTCTGATGTCCTAAATCTTGTTGTACTGATTTTGTAATGGTTTCTATAAAAATATTATTTATTTTTTTCTAAAATCTTTACAGGTCATTGAGAACATATGATAGTTTCAGTAACTTATTTTAACGAGTAAGCCTGAGAAATATGAATTTAAAAAAGAGAAGACTTTGGGGTCCATTACGATGTCGGGCGGTTTGCCTCCGCCAGGCTGGCGGTGGCCACCGCCGGCCTGGCGGAGGCAAACCGCCCGACATCGCAAGCCCAAATCTCCCCGCCATATTAGAATGGCGGAGGGGAAGGCGGTGGTGAAAAACACCGCCCGCCTGTTTTCCGCCCCGGTCGCCTTGCGGCCCAGGCGGAAAACGAGTAACATGGAGGCGGTGTCTGTTAGACACCGCCCGCCATATTACTATGGGCTTCTTTCAATGCCTTTCCATGGTGGCAATGCCGCCACGGAAAGGCATGCGGTGTTCACTCTGGGGGCCCCCGGCGGGAGAACATGACTTCAGATTCGACGGGGGAAAAGAAGATGACAGAAGACTGCTGATGAACAAGGACCTGAGCCTTGCTGCAACAGAAACTGGCAAAAACCCTGCCAGCTGCAAAGGGACTCAACAACTGGGCTGGCTGTCCTTCCTGAAACCTACAAAGCCTCCAAGAAACGCTGTAGTCCTTCCAGCCTTTGCAAATTGCCACAAACCTCCATTTGGGCTAGCGGCTCTAGTCCCCAATGACTGCCAGTAAAGAACCATGGTGGTTGAGGACCAGCACTTGTATCAACGTGACTCACCACTGTAAGAAACTTTGTAGCATGCCTCCATTACCTCGGTTGATCCCCTCAGCACAGTGACTGACGGTGAGTCATTCAGGTGAGTTGGAAATGCATTCTGGCCTCGAAGGGAAGCCAATTCAGTGCACGAAGGTCAGGGATGATGTGATTACTTCCTTTTAATCCGTGATCAGCCTAGCTGCAGCATAAAGGATAGCCTTCAGAGGTGCAAGTGAGATTTTCGGGAGGCCCACAAGGGTAGTGCCACTGTAGTCAAGTTTGTTTTGAGATCAGTAGTGCCTGAGTTGTGGTTCTTAGGTCAGCCGCTGGAAGTAAAGGTTTTAGTTTGGTAAGGCTATGTAGCTCATGGTTAGCTCTTCAAGTGATGGCGCTGATGTGTTTTTACATGGAGAGGTCTTTGACTTGTGTTATACCTAGGTATTTGGCAGAGTTGAAGATGTGTGGAGTGCAATTCATGGCATAGAGAAGAGGGAGCCAGTCATTGACGTTAGGGGTGGTAGTGGGTGGAGCAAACAGTAAGACTTCAGTTTTAAGGGCATTGAGCGTGAGGTGGTTGTGAGTTAGCCATTGTTGCATTTTTGTATAATAGACAATTAGAGCGCACTAGTCAACGTTTGAGACAGTATCTCCATTATTACTGCAATGCCACCAAATATGAGTGATGTCTTGTATGACAATAGTTGATTTTTCTTATAATGATGCGCCTTATAGTGCCATAAATGTTCCTGTTTCCACTTTGCATTGTTACATTGCTTCCAGCAACTAACAGTCATATAAATCATCAGAAGAAACAAAGGCAATTGGTCCCAGAAAATCTATGTACATTTGCTGTTAAATTGAAAAAATATGGTGACAAGTCTAGAGTGACTTCATGTTCTTTTGCTCCTAGTGTTAAGGTTTGGTTCTCTCAGCATTCTTGTCTAATTACCAGTCACGTTCAACCATCACATTTTGGTGCTTTTCTCATTGCTTATCAGTTTAATCAATTAGCTTTTCGCCTGAAGTTGTCTCATACCTGGAGAATATAGCCTTTCTTTAATACATTGCACTTGAAACCATATGTATCTCATCTATATCATCATCTACCTTCACAATAACCATTATTCACAGCACAACGTCAACCAGAATATAAGATTCAAGAAAAGACACCTCTTAGACGAGAATCTTTCAAGGTAATCTTAATTGTTTCATACTTTGGAAAGATTATTCATCTATTTGAATGTGGATCAGAAGATATTACTTCAGTGCATGCCCACTGCTAGGAATCTGAAACATTAAGAGGGGCATACAGTTATATCTGGGAACCAGACTCATCAAAAGAGCCAGTGTGCTTACTTTGCCTTATATCCATGGAATAAAAGGGACCAGGTTTTAGATCCCTGCCCTCAGGGTGCAATGAGGAATCTTTATTCATTCTGCCCAGCCAGCATCTGCATTTTTAGTCACCACAGTGAACCAGAAGGTTGTGTTGTATGGATCCCTGGGCTTAGAAAATGGCTAGTAAAGTGTGAAAGTATAGAAACGAGAAATAACGACAGATATGGGGCTCTCCTTCCCTACCTGAAATAGCTAGAAATCACCATTCTCATGGAGCAGTGGACGTGACTAGCCTTGAATATTGTCCTATTCTTGATTGTTGCCTTTCCAATGTTTGTTGCTTGAAGTTCTCAATACAAGATGCCATCAGTCTCATTTCCTGTGACCTAATTTCCTGCATAACCTCTATAAATAATGAGGCTTTACTTAGAGAAGAATATGTTACAGTGCATTAGATCCTTTATATTTTGCTAAATTCATTGTCCTCTTTGATGCATGCTGGTCCCTAATTATTGCTTGCTTCTTCAGCAGAAGGATTCTTTCTTTTGGAAGACTTTAAGCCGGGCACTTTCTTATCCGAATTTCACGCTGGGTCTTCTTCACAGAACTTGAGATTACCCCAGGGGTGAGAGCATCAGCACATGTAGGGGGGAGAGATCGGTCTCCACATCATCAATGCTATGGCCCCAGAAATTTCTGGAAAGCATTATTTTCCTGGAGCAGTGTGTATGAGTAGTCTAAAATATTTTCCTGTCCATGATATCTGTATAAAGGCCATATATGGGTTGAAGCAAAAATGCAGGTGCAGAAATAACAAATGGCATAATGTGGCAGTTTAGATTAATGAAATAGTTCTAAAATTGATGCAAATAGCATTGTGCCTAATCTTGCACACGCTTCTATATGGACCTGAGTTGTACTTCCTCTGTGGTTTTGTACAGGCAGTTATCATTACCCTGTAGCTGGATAGAAAACCCCATGCAAAACACTGCGCAAGGTATAATAACATGAGCAAATAAGGTGTGATCACAGTTCTCTACATTAGGTACCACAGAGGACTTAACCAGGTGAATAAACGCGAGATACCAGGTGATAATATTATTTTTGCTCGTTTTGCTCGGGACATTTACACCTGTTATGACCTCGTGAGTAGAAATGATCTTATATTTTTTTTTAAATGCAAGTGAGATCCTTACAGTCACCTTATGAGTATAAGCAATATAAAGTTTTGCAACATCAGAAAGTTGATAAGCACTAGGAAAATGTACAAAGATTTAAAAAGCTTGATATAGTTGTGTATTTTTCTTGGAGCAGTAAGTGTAACTAGTCTCAAAGATTTTCCTGTTGGGAGATGATTGCTTTTATAATCCAAGATGGTGGCAACTTTCCCTTTGATATTATTTCCTGACTAGTCCTCATATAAGGAGGCTTTGGTGACAAAATGGTGTGTCGCTGTGCATTTCTTACACTATTTTGGATCGGATTCATTGCCCTCTTAGATGCATTTTTGCTCCTGATTTTGGGTTCCTTCTTCAGCAGCAGGATTCTTGTTGGATTCATTCTTCCAAAAAACCTATGCTGGGCTCTTTCTCATCCACATTTCAGTGGGGGTTTGGTGCCTTAATTGTCAGCTTCTATATCACTTTTTAACATCAAATCAAGAAATACTAATATTATCAGCAAAGTTGTTTTCTGCCCTTTTGCCGGGAAATCAAACATGGTAGCCATAAACGTACTTGAATACTTAAAAATTGTAGAATGTGGGGAGCAGTGCCATAACCATAGAAACTTAGGGGGCATATTTACAAGGGAATGGTGGAGCATGGCGCTAAGCACAAAATGCTAAGAAGAAGCTCCGCCATTCCAAAAACGAATAGATGAGCGTAATTACAAAGATACCATGCATCCCTGCGTTTTCTCTAGTGTTGGCGTTAAATTAAGCTGCCAAGCGCCCATGTAGGTACCCTTGAATCAGAGTTCAATGGTGCCTGCGTTGAGGGAGAAAGGTGTCCAATCCTGCACATAAACAATCACAAATGGTGATTTGAAACTTCTATGTGTGCGGCATTGTGCAGCCCACATAGAAGCTATGTGCAGGAAGGGTCAACTTCCTGCACATAAACAATCATGTCAGTTTGCTACTACTATGTGTGCTGCACAACGCAACAGACATAGAAACAGCAAAAATGCTGCCTGTTATTTACGCCACCCTTGTAAATAGGGGACAGCGTCAAAATCAATCATTTTTGTGGCAGAACGCCCACTGCAACACCCATTGTCCACCCCTTTCATGCTAAATATAGCGTCACAGAAACATCGTTATAAAGTGATGCAATAGAGGCTTGCAAATCTGCTCCCTGGTTTTCCAACAAACAACCTGCTGTAGTGTATCTCTCTTTTCCATCTCTTACCCCATTTTACCCCTACACTCAGGTGCTCTTCACAGACCTTCAGATCACCACAGCGGTTCAAGGCACCCATAAAGGGAGAAGGAGGATTTGGCCTCAACAGCCTGGTCGTGGTGATAGCCCAGGACGTGACACTTTTGTAGCCTTTTCCTCTTGACTGAGACGCTCCTAAGAAAATAGGGGATGCAGTCATAATATCGATTTTTTAATATCGACCTACACTAATGTCGAGTTTTAAATATCGTAGGTACAGAATATCGATTTCAAGAATATCGGTGACCAGAATACCGATCTTAAGGTAAGTAATATCACTTTTTTTCATGTTGAAATAATATTGAAGTAAGCAATATCTTTTGCAAAAATATTGTTGTTAATAATATTGATATTTATATTAGTGTTATGTATTTTAGTATGTACTTTATATATATGTGTTTAACATTTTTTGTATTGCTTTTCAATTATTTTTAAATATATGTATTAAATCTTTAGAAATTACTAAAAAAAATTTTAATACATTTTGCGTTTTAGTATTAGAGCGATTTGTGGGTTTATAGGGGAATTGTGTGAGAAGTAATGTAAATATAATTAATTAATATTTGTTACTTATTGTTACTGATAATTAATGGATTGTAAATTAATTATTAATTGGTAATCAATTGGTATTATTTGATAAATTTATAAATATATTAATTATAATTAATTTATTATTATTTTTTATTTATTGGTATGGGTAATTAATTTATTGTTAATAAATTATTAATTGGTAATTCATGTTATTAATTATTAATTGATAATTAAATTAAATGTGTTATATTTATGTGTAGTGCATTGTGGGTTTATAGGGGAATAGGGTGGGAAGTAATTTATTATAATTAATTATTAATTGGTAATTATTTTTTATGAATTGATGATTACATTAATTGTGCTACTTTTTATGTGTAGGGGGTTGCGGGATTATAGGGCAACAGGGTGGGAAGTAATTTATTATAATTGAGTAATTATTCATTTTCTTAATTGGTATTGATTATTATTTTATTGTTAGTTAATTTTTCATTGGCAATTAATTTTTATTAAATTAATTGTGTTATATTCTATGTGCAGCTGGTTGTGCATTTACAGGGGAATATGGTGGGAAATAATTTAATGTTATTTAAGTAAATATTAATTTATTGCTATTTATTGTAAAACAAATGAATTAGTTATTAATATTTCATAAAAGTTAATCAATTAATAAGTATGATAATTTAACCCCTACGCTATCCTACATTTTCCACACTCTTACACTCACTGGAGTTGGAACAGTAATTATAACACTAACGCTGTCCAACACTTTCCCTACTGCTGCACTAACTGAAGTGTGAATAGTAATTTGTACCCTTATGCTATCCAACAATTTCTCTACTGTTGCAATCACGGGAGTGGGATTAGTAATTTTAACCCCTAAGCAATCCAACACTTTCCCTACTTTTGCACTCACTGAAGTGGGAAAAGTCATTTTAACCCTACGCTATCCAACACTTTCCCTACTGTTGCACTCACTGGAGTGGGTATAGTAATTTTTACTACTATGCTATCCAACATGTTCCCTACTGATGCATCACTGGAGTGGGAATAGTATTTTTTACCCCTAAACTATCCAACACTTTCCCTACTGTTGCACTCACTGGAGTGGGAATAGTAATTTTTACCCCTACGCTATCCAACACTTTCCCTACTGTTGCACTCACTGGAGTGGGAATAATAATTTTAACCCCTACGCTATCCAGCACTTTCCCTACTGTTACACTGTTTGGAGTTGAAATAGTAATTTCATTCCCTCCGCTGTCTATCATTTTTTGTATTATTTTAGTTAATGTAGTACATGATACATTTTTTTTATTTCAAAAGATTTTATTGTTATAAATACACAAATGAAGATACAGAATATAAATAAAGTGATACATTTGAGAGCAAACAAACAGACCATCAAAAGATGAACTCCAAAAATAATTCATATGAAATGCATCCCTATATAATAAATAGAAGTATTCTGCCAGAAATAAAAAATATGCATTCATGAAGAACAATCAATTTAGCTTATATGCAAACCATCTACAAATGTATCACTATCAGCTGACATAGTCAGAAGAAGAAAGAAGCAGAAAAAGAAAGAAGAAAGGCGAGAATAAGAGGGAGCAGATGGAAAAAAGAGGATACAGAGAAGAGAGAGGGGAAAAAGGAAAGAAGGATTTTCCTATGAATAAACCATAAAAGTAATGAGTAAAACCAAACAAACAAGACGTCAATCAACCAGACACACAAAAGGGATATTGGTCAACCAACCCCTGCGATGACAAATCCATGTAATTGTCTAGAGCAGTCCAAACCCCACTAGTAAGCGACGGAGAGAGATGAGCTTGATCGACCGAAGTATGAGCACTGCGTAGGAAGGAAACCCAAACCCACCAAGTATGATACGAAACAGAGGAGAAGGATTTCCAGTCCATAAGAATTACTTTGACAGCAACGGTCAGTAGAAGATCTAATAGTTGTAACTCCATAGGCTCCAAGGGGAGAGGAGAAGGAGCCGCAAGAGGGCCCAATAAGATTAATGGGAGAGAAAGCTGAAATTTAATATAAAAAATGAGCATAATATGCTTATGAATGAGGTCCCAAAAGGGTTGGAGTAGAGAGCATTCAAAAAACATATGTGAAAAATCTCCTGGCGATAAGCCACAACTCCAGCAGAGATTATTTTCTTTGAGATTGAGCGAATGTAAGCGCACAGGCGTCCAGTGAAGAAGATTAATAGAGAAAAATTTAGATTGCATTAACGATGGGGCAATTTTATTGCGAAGAGAAAGTTTACCAATCGTCTGCCATGTATCTGAAGAAATATGGTCGATGACCTTATGTTCAAAATGCCGTAACCATTTATGTTGAGCAACCGTATGAGGGGAAGATGAAGCCGTAGATAAAAATTTATAAATTTTTGATGCTACATGACCAGATTTCAACCAAATTTGAAAAAGAGTTATCGTAGAAGAATTAGGATGAAGACGTACTTTAGCAAGTGCCACCTTAATTTTAAGAAAAGTATAAAAATCTAAATTAGTTAAGGAGAATTGTTGAGCTAAAGATGAAAAAGGTAGAGGTTCATCATTAGGACCATAAAGATGTTTAACCAACGATATCCCTTTAGCCGCCCAATAGGAAATCAAGGAAGGATCAATATTAATTTTAATTTTAGAGTTCCGCCAAATAGATGACCATCTAGATTTATGAAGTGGAAGCACCACCAACTTGTCCACCTTTCGAACCGCAGACAGAGTGTCTAAAATAATAGAGCGGGAAAAAGGAATAGATAGGGTAGACGCAGTGCAAAGAGATGCAGTCGGTAATGGAGAAGCCAACTCCTGCTCTATGAACAACCAGGAAGGCACATGGCTCATGGGACAAGAAAACCAAAGAGCACCTTGGGAAGCCAAAAAGGCCGTTTGGTATTTATCCCAGTCAGGCAGATTAACCCCTCCCATATCATAAGGCTTCCGTAAAAATTTATAAGCAATTCTCGCTCATTTATCATTCCATAAAAACTTAGACGTCAAAACGTGAACTTCATGAAAAAAGGAATCTGAAAGTTTCACCGGAAGCATAGAGGATACAAAGTTAACAATGGGTGTAATCATCATTTTAAGAGTCTGAAGACGACCCCACCAAGAAATGTGTTTCGGCGACCAAGTATCTAAAAGGCGGCGAATTTTAAGAAGAGTCTGGTTTTCATTATAGGCAATCGTGTCATATAAAGTAGAACAGAAATAAATACCCAAGTATTTTAAGTGTTTAGACTGCCATTTGAAGCCAGCAGAACCCATATGTGTGGGGAAGCAATAGGCATTCAAGGGAAACAACTCCGTTTTCTCTTTATTTAAGGTGTATCCTGAAACCTTTGAGAAAAGGGCAATCGTATCCGAGATAGCAGGTATAGCCACTGCAATATCGTCTGAAAAAATAAGGACGTCATCTGCGTATGCCGCAGTTTTAATGCAGTGAGGACCAAACGAAAAACCTTTAATATCCGGATTCAGCTCAATCAACCTAAGGAGAGGGTCAATGGATAACAAAAATAAAAGAGGGGATAAGGGACATCCCTGTCTGGTGCCCTGGCGAAGATTAAAAAAAGAAGACGTAGCACCATTAACTCGTATATTAGCTCTGGGCTGGGCGTATAAGGACATGCCCATGTTAATAAAGGAGTCACCAAGATTATGTGCATATAAGACAGCCCGCAGAAATGGCCAAGAAACCTTATCAAAGGCCTTTTCAGCATCAAGCGCCAAGGCCGCAGCTGGGAGAGTAGAACGTTTGGCAGCTCCAAGAATGTGACAGAATGTGCGAATATTGTCACGTGCAAGATGGCCTTTCACGAAACCGGTTTGAGAGGAATGCACCAATGTAGGAATGAGGGATTCTAATCTCTTGGCCAAAATTTTAGCAAAGATCTTAGCTTCCATATTCAAAAGGGAAATGGGGCGAAAATTTTTGGGATCTGAATGGTCTTTTCCCTCTTTAGGGATCACCACAATCATAGCATCCGCCGCAGTACCAGAGACAGATCCATTCTGAATAAAAGCATCAAACACAGACTGAAGCTTGGGAACAATCACAGGAAGAAAGGTTTTATAAAATAGAATAGGGTAACCATCAGGCCCTGGAGCTTTCCCCGAACGAATAGCCTTAATTGCGGAGGTAATTTCATCAGTAGTAATAGGGCCACCCAAAAGAGTAGTATCTTCCCGAGAAACCGATTTCATAGGAACAGATTTTAAGAACTCTTGACATTGTTCAAATGAGGCCTGATCAGAAGGTGAGTACAGGTTATTGTAAAAATCACGAAAAACCTCAAGAATTTCCCCGGTTTGAAATTTTTTAACACCAAGATGATCAGTAAATGAAGAGATTTGGGAAGACTTAAAGGAAGAGTCTTGGAATTTCAACGTAGCTGCGAGCATCTTTCCAGCTCTATTTTTTAACAATAACCTTTTGGATTTCTGAGCTTGAACCCCAATATAAGCTCTCTTGGTAACTATAGTGTTGTATTTGTATTTTAGGAGCTTAATGGACTGGAGGCAAGATTTATCTTTAGAGTGACGAAAGGAAGATTCCAGATTTTTAATGTCGGTAGCGAGATCCGCAAGTTCTTTTTTAATATCAGCATTCCTTTTAGACATACATTTAATAGCCTGGCCTCGGAAAGTACATTGTAACGAGTCGCAGAGAACAATCGGGGAGGAAACTGATCCTTCATTCTCCAGAAAAAAAGTGTCAATCGCGCTAGAAAATTCATCAACCTGGGTAGTGTCATATAAAAGTTCTGTGTTTAACCTCCAAGATCTAGTTTTCGATTTGGGAGCAAAGGACAAGAGAGTAAAAGTAACCGCGGCATGATCAGAAATCAGAATAGGATGAATAATCAGAGAGGAGGAAGCAGGAACAAGGGAAGAATGAACTAGTAAGTAATCAATACGAGAAAAGGTAGAGTGAGGTGAAGAAAAGAAGGAAAAATCACTACCAGTAGGATTATGAAGGCACCATATGTCTTGCAGATGAGAAAGGGAACACATATTAAGCATTTGTTTATGGGATTTTGGAGGACGAAATTGAAAAGCTGAATTCCTATCAAGAATGGGATCCATCACCAAATTAAAATCTCCCCCAACAACAAGGTTACCAAAGTGAGGCGTGTCATTCAATTTTTTGGACACTGATTTCCAAAAGGCCGGATCATCCTTATTAGGGGCGTAGATGTTCATTACATAAAGATCAGAAGAACCATCAGCCAATTTAGTTAATAACCAACAACCTTCAGAATCGTGATCAGAAGAAACTATAGACAATCCTGAATTCCTGGAAACCAAGGTGAGAACTCCATTCCTTTTGCCACACGCGTCAGAACAAGCAACATCTGAAACCCAATCTTTCTTCAAGAATAATGCTTCTTTGGAAGATATTTTTGTTTCCTGAAATAGGACTAAATCTGAAGAGAGAGATTTGCAATAATCCAAGATCTTGGATCGTTTCACTGGATGATTTAAGCCCTTAACATTAAGGGACAACACATTCAAACCAGGCATCGGCTAGTATAAATAACAATAACATAAGCTAGAAATAATAGACAAAAAGCAACCCACATGAAGACAAACAGCCAAGCAACCAACAACAATGTCCAAAAAGGAAAAACCATTGGGGAAATCCGAAAAGAGAAAAGAGAAAAGGAAGAAGAAGAAAGAAGAAAGAGAAGAACCAGTAGAGGGGGTCTGAAAAAGACCAAATTCATACTAGGGGGAACGTGGGACGACAAGCAGGAGAGCCGTCATGAGGAGCAAATAAAATAGATATCAGCAATCTACAACCCCACTGTGTATCAGGACGAAGTATAATTAATATGGAAGAGAGAAAACATGACTATGGAATAAAGTTAATTAGAGGATTATAAAACATATCAATATGAAAAACTATGAGAACAACCTGCGTATAACATGCAAATATCAATATAATGAATAGGTATAAAGGCATGTTGAGAGCAAATAATGCATATCAGAAGAAACAATATACCTATCAGGGAACAATATATAGATGGATATATAACCTATAAGCAACATGCAAAAAGCGAGAGAAAACAATGAATCAATCAATTGACGTAAAATATGGAAAGCATATGATGTATAAAGTAGAAACTCATGGAAGAGTATGGCAAACATAACAGAATATGCAGTAAAATACCAGAGAACTGTAAACTGCCCTATTGACATAATCATGAAATCTAGTAAAATTATACAATAAGGAAAGAAATAAGCATAGTCAGAACCACAAAGAGAATCAGAAAGGCATAAAGAGAATACAGCAAGACAATGACAACTTATAGAATAAAGAGGAAGGGGAACAGGAAAGAAAAAACAAAGAAAAAGAAGAAAACCACACCACCGTATTAAATTAAAATATCGTATAAAAACTCAGTGACTAAATAAAAAGAACAATATTTGTGTACGCTAACATCACTACTCCAAGGAAAGAGACAAACCAAACAGCTCTTAAAAAGAGCAAACCCATTACGTGAGCATGCACTGTCTCAGGTACAAGAGCGGCAGGTGTAAACGAAGCCTCAGGTACAGATTCGTCTGCAACAAGAGAAAGGACAAATACAAAACTAACAACCAAAATAGAAACAATATAGAAAGCAAGTGACCCTTAGAAAAGTAGAGAGAAAATTGAGGAAATGGTGCACAGACATAATATCGACTCCACAATATCGAATGGACAAAATATTGAGTTTTAAATATCGTTTGGAGAAAATATCGACAGGACAGAATATCGACAGCCAAAATATCGTTTTTAAGGTAAGTGAAGTAATATCGACTGTAAATAATATCGAAAGTAAAAAATATCTTTTTTTATATAATATGTAATTATTTATAGTGTTTTTATGTTATAATATGTGTGAAAAGTGTCATTTTATGTTATAATTATTTTTAATTAATGATTTTTTTAAAATTATTGTGTAATTTTATTCTGTAGCGGGTTGTGGGTTTATAGGGGAATAGGGTGGGAAGTAATTTAATTATAATTAATTAAATATGTAAATTTATTAATTGGTAGTAATAATTAATTAATTGGTAATGAAATATTATATGTTAATTATTTAAAATGTAATTGGTAATTAATTTATTTTAATTGATTAATTGCTAATTATGTAAATTAAAATAATGTATTTCCTGTAGCGGGTTGTGGGTTTATAGGGGAATAGGGTGGGAAGTAAATTAATTATTATTTATTAAATATGTAAATGTATTAATTGGTAGTAATATTTAATTAATTGGTAATTAAATAATATTTGTTAATTAATTAAAATTTAATTGGTAATTAATTTAATTTAATTGATTAATTGCTAATTATGTTAAATTAAAGGGGTATTTTTAGGGTTCAGGGTCAGTTTTTAGTTTTTGGGTAAAGGGGTATTTTTAGGGTTCAGGGTCAGTTTTTAGTTTTTGGGTAAAGGGGTATTTTAAGGGTTCAGGGTCAGTTTTTAGTTTTAGGGTAAAGGGGTATTTTTAGGGTTCAGGGTCAGTTTTTAGTTTTTGGGTAAAGGGGTATTTTAAGGGTTCAGGGTCAGTTTTTAGTTTTTGGGTAAAGGGGTATTTTTAGGGTTCAGGGTCAGTTTGTAGTTTTTGGGTAAAGGGGTATTTTTAGGGTTCAGGGTCAGTTTTTAGTTTTTGGGTAAAGGGGTATTTTAAGGGTTCAGGGTCAGTTTTTAGTTTTAGGGTAAAGGGGTATTTTTAGGGTTCAGGGTCAGTTTTTAGTTTTTGGGTAAAGGGGTATTTTAAGGGTTCTGGGTCAGTTTTTAGTTTTTGGGTAAAGGGGTATTTTTAGGGTTCAGGGTCAGTTTTTAGTTTTTGGGTAAAGGGGTATTTTAAGGGTTCAGGGTCAGTTTTTAGTTTTAGGGTAAAGGGGTATTTTTAGGGTTCAGGGTCAGTTTTTAGTTTTTGGGCAAAGGGGTATTTTAAGGGTTCAGGGTCAGTTTTTAGTTTTTGGGTAAAGGGGTATTTTTAGGGTTCAGGGTCAGTTTTGGGTTTTTGGGTAAAGGGGTATTTTTAGGGTTCAGGGTCAGTTTTTAGTTTTTGGGTAAAGGGGTATTTTAAGGGTTCAGGGTCAGTTTTTAGTTTTTGGGTAAAGGGGTATTTTTAGGGTTCAGGGTCAGTTTTTAGTTTTTGGGTAAAGGTTTTTTTTTAGGGTTCAGGGTCAGTTTTGGGGTACAGGGGTACAGGGGTACAGTGTAAAAATAAAGTAAAATTACATTTACATTAATTTAATTTAATGAAATTAAATTAAAATAAATTATATTTAAATAATTTTAAATAATTTAAATTAAAAAAATTATTATATACTTACCAATACTTACGTTGTAATGGTAGTGCGTTGTAAAAGTTGCGTTGTAACCTCATATATCCACTGTTGCACTCTTTGCAGTGGGAATAGTAATTTTTACTCTTTTGTATTTGTACGTTAATAATATTGGCTATTATTTAATTACATTTTGTTATATATGTTTTAAGAAATATGATAAAAAAAATATTATTTTTTTACTTTCATTAATTATTTAATTATTAAAAGTTATTTTAAGTATTGTTAATTATATTTTAGTAATTAATTTTTTATATTAATGTAGTTAAACATTGTTTTTATTAAAGTCGATATTTTTTACAACTATATTTTTGTTAACGATATTTTGTACTCGATATTTTTGTACTTACCTGTTTGTACATACAAACTCGATATTTTGGTTGTAGATATTTTCTCGTCGATATTTTGGGTAGTCGATATTTTGGTAGTCGATATTATTTCAGTGATCCTGAGGAAATATATCAAACGTGTAACGAATAAAACAGAAGAAAAGGAAGAAGAGTAGAGCGAGTGAAGGAGGAGAACATAACGCACATTTAAGTGCCAACATCAACAGAAAACAACAGAACACATCAGAGCACCGAGAAAGAGTAAGAACGGTGGACCATCATGCCACCACCCAGATCTAAAAAGAGAAACTTAAGAGATCTGAGAGAGAACAAATGCATATCCGGCACGGACATCCATCTCAAGTGCCGAAGTACTAGAAGTACGCGAAGCGTCCATTTGAAGCTCCATCTGAAGTTCCATCTGATTGTCCAAGAAAGAGGCCAGGTCAGCAGGCTCATCGAAAATTCTAGAACGGCCTTTGAAGGTAATTCGAAACTTTGAAGGACCAGAGAAGGAAAAGGGGATATTCATCTCAGATAATCGCTTCCGTAGGTTTAGAAAGCCCTTCCTTCTTATCACCGTATCTCTGGCAAAGTCTTGAGAAATGGAAATACGATGGCCATTCCAGGAAATATTCCTAACCTTCCTCATGTGTGCCAAAATTTGCTCCGTATGCTGATGACGCAGTGGCTTAAAAATTATAGCCCTCGGTTGTGAGGCCGATTTGGATCGGAAGGTGGGGACACGATGTGCCCTCTCTATCTCAAAATCTCTATGGAAAGAAATTTGCAATGTAGCAGGAAGCCAATTGGATATAAAATCAATCATAGAGGGAGCCTCTTTCTCAACTTCCTCAGGAAGGCCAAAAATGCGTAGATTGGATCTACGATTACGATCCTCTTGCTCAGTGAGGTCTCTCCTCAATGCCGCCATTGAACGTTCTATTTGGCCCAGAGATCTAGATTGTTTCTGCACAACATCTTCTTTACCACTAATACGTGTCTCTGTGGCGGAGACTAGAAGGGAGAGAGCCTTAAAGTCATTCCTGATGGCAGACACCTCAACTTGCAGCATATCCGTGTTTGTTTTGGTGGACTGTGCAATGTTGTAAACATCAGTCAAGCGCGTCAAAATAGTCTCTAGCGTGGACGCAGTGTCCTTCTGCGAAGACTCAGGCGTGGGAGATGGTTGTTTCAATCTCTTTAAAGAGGTTTTAGTATCTTTGGCATTTGAGGGCAAGCCCATATTCTCAGCCATAAAGGTAAAGACCCAAAAAGCGACAAAGTAACACACGCTGCAGGTATCCAAGAACAGCAAAAGATTAAGGTGAGTGGGAGGGAGCCCACATCACTCGAATAAATTCTCAGTCAAAAACAATAATAAAGCGCCTCCACAACCAACAGGGCAGAGCAAAATATATTGCCAAATATATGCGAGGAAAAAACAGGATATAGCAGAACTCCTCCAAAATAAGCCACTGCGTAATAAAATAAAGCGCTGTCAAAATGCACTATTGAAAAGGTAAAAAATCACTGACCAGATTAGAAACATCATAAAAGTCCCGAAAAGAGTCATGAATAACCAACCAGAGACTGTTCCGACGTATTTCTGTCAAATGTGTGACCAGCGCGCTGCCAGCTGAGGAGAAATTCCGATATCCGTCACAGGAATGCAAGATGGTGGCCATCCATCAGAAGTGCTGAGCAGTGTAAACAGCCGGAAAAAAAACAGCATTCCACCAGCTGTCAAGGACGGAGAAAGATTGTAAGTAACACACGGCGTGTTCCTGCAGGCATAGACGTCTCTCTCGGGATATGGGGTTTCTGTAATCAGCTTAAAAAGCTCCGACGGACCCTGCTCACCGCAGAGCTCAAGCGCAGACCGCCATGTCACCGCGGCGCGCAAGCCACGTCCCCCCGCGGCGCACAAGCCACGCCCCCAGTACATGATACATTTTAAAAAGATTAAAAATAATTGGATTTTTAAAAATTTGTTATATATATTTATTTCTTTTTTATTTATAATATTGTTTTATGTGCATAGATGTATTTGTAATTTATAAGATATTTTTAAACAATGTATGTTATTAATATAATTATAAAAAATCATATTAAGTAAGTATATATATTGTATATTATATTTATGTTTAATTTATGTTTTCATTATATATTAGTTATCATTTTTAAACATTTTAAAATATTTTTACCTGGGTATTTTAATTATATATATTATTTACTTTATTTTACATTATTTTTGTAATAAAAAAACGATATTTTTAACAACAATATTTTTTACATCAATAATTATTTTTGATATTTTTGTACTTACCATAATGTAGAAAGGATGTTGATATTCTTGACTTCGATATTTATGTGTCGATATTTCTGTAGGTCAATATTCTGACTCTCGATATTCTGTCAAAGATGCAGGAGATAGTTAATACCTTTTCACACTGGTATTAACTGTAGGGCCACATAGGCATCACCCTTTCTTCGAGCAGCAGTGAAGATGGAAACAAGATAGATGTTTACAGCTCCCAGTTTTTGATAACAATCTGGTTTCAGCAAAATCTACTGTACAGGGATTGTTTTAACACATGGGAATCTTCCTTTATTCCACACACCAACATAATTTCTCTTCCATCCACATCCCCTTTGACGTATCATTTGCCTTTGACATAGATTGTTTGAACACTGCATTGAATTTGTTTCCATGCCAATTCATTAATTACACATTGTGTGTTGTCATAAGCTCCTCACACTCCTCGACTACTTCTGTACTGCAAAAAAACCACAAAGTTCAGTCCTTGACCCTCCCACCCCACCCTTCTATGCAGCCTCTCTATAATGGCCTACTCTTCTTCAAAAATTTTATCAGCTTTATCTTTTTGAATCACAAGTTTTTTGTTTGTATAACCCATAGCACTATATACAGTATTTCAAGTACTGTATTGAGGCCAATAGCTCGCCTTTTGAAATCTGCTTCTTGATTTCTAGGATCAAATTTGATACATTCAATCTGATAATTTCATTAAATTGAAAATCTCTTGGGCTTAAAAACAATCTTTTTAGTTTTTAAAGAAATCAATGTTCTAAGTTATGAAATGAATGATATTTATTTTACTCTGCATTCCTACTTTGAAAACGATACAAGATTTGACAAGATACTATAGATATTAAAGCCCATTTCCTATAATATCCTATTGCTACACTTCCCATACTAATATACATTGAACTTGACGAAGGACTATTCATGTTTTTTTTAAGTTCAATATGTTGTCATATGTCTACAGCCCATTGTTGTTTTCCCTATGTTAGCATGAGCATGTTGCAGACTGTCCTCTGCTGTGTGCACATTACTATACAAGCATCTTTTGCTTTGTGCCACACTGTACTTTCACACAGAACCTGCTGTTGTTTTCGCATTCTCTTCTTTCCTGGGATTTAGTCTGCACACCCTAGACAAGGTCAAACAACAATGCCCCTTGGTATTTTGTTTTGGTCAGGCATTAGTACCTAGACAAAACACACAAATGCAGCTGTTGTTTGGGAACACGTACTTCATCATCTAACTCTGCACACAATAGGTAATACACACTTGGAGAGGGGTCTTTTCCAGGGAAGGGATCGTGACCGCACCTGAGATGTAGAACTTTCATCTGTGCATGCTAAGGTACGGGGTCTGCTGCCAACACCCAGAGATCTTTTTTATATATAATCCCTTTCCTTCTGTAGGAGGAGAGGTGGGTTAGGCTACCCTGTATTTATATAATGGCAGCTCCTTTTATGACTTATGGACTACTTACTATGCTGACTGTATTTGTGTTAGGCATCTTCTTACTTATTGTGGCACGTGTACTCCATACCAGGGCACAATAGTTAAAACAAACATTTTAAACTTTTCCTGTGTCTCTGTCAGATCCTATTGTGGACTAGTATGAATGTGAGAGCGAAACGGTGTGTTCTGCAACCGAAAGGTTCAGGAGTGTTCTGTTCTGGGGAGTCTAATCACTTGTTCCCCTGTATGTGAGTAGGAGGGTAAGTGAGACACTATAGCTGGTCGGGCCTGGGCTCATGGGTAATCAGGTGGTAGGATGACTCAATCACTGCCTACTTAGATTATATGATTCCAAGCATAGTTCTGTGACTCCACAGAATCCCAGCAACAATGTAACATTGCCTCCTACAGGAGCCGGAATTGCTTTGAGACCCAGGGAGCTGCTAACATGCAGCTCCCTGGATCTCAAAGCAATTTGTTGTTTACCTGCTCGATTGACAATGGGCAGGGAAACAGACATGATCCGCTTTCACAAGCAAGAGCATTTTCTGCTCTTGCTTGCTGATAGCAGAGTGTTTGCTATGGTTTGGCGGGAGCATTGCTGGAGCTGGCCCTGGGGAATCGCAGTCCCTGTGTCCATCTAGGGCACCAAGAGGGGGCCAGTGCTGCCCCATGCCTTTCTTTCATGCAGCCTCCGGGAGGTGGTGGTCCCTGAGGCCGGGAGTCTGCAACAAACCCCCTGCATATATATTATTTGAGCTAATATTATTATTATTATTATTATTATGCGTTCTTATATAGCGCTCGATTACCCGTAGGCATCTCGGCGCTTGCCTTGGGAACCCGTCCTGGCTTCTCCAAGGGGAAAGCCAAGCATCCCGCCGCGGGGGGCCATAGTGGAGATTAAGCAGGCTAATGCCCAGAGCTGCAGAGTGTGAACCCATGATTCGAGTAGGACCCGAAACGAGAATTATCGAGTCCGTGGATATTTGGGCTCAAGACCCTGCCGCGTCGGGAATTGAACCCTGGTCCCGGGTCTGACCTCTGCTTCAGGGTCTGCCTCCTCTAACCAGTGAGCCACACTTCTCCACTATGGGGAGTTGGTGGTCCCTGGGGCTGCGGGGGACACGTGCTTCTGCATTTATTTCACATTTAGCCCTGGGCAGGATGTGGACATCGGGTTGTGTGGGTGCACATGCCCCCCATAATAATTTCCTATTTAGCCCAGGTAGATGGTGGTCACTGGGGCAGCGGGGAGGCTGTACCGGCTTCCCCAGTCTTCATTTTTAAAAAAACCCCAAGGAGGCGAAGATTCCCTGGGCATCAATGAGCCTAAGGAAGGGGGGTCATGCATCTCCTCCCTTAATAAAGCAATGCTTCAGGGACCTGACGAAATAAAGCACAGGAGTCTACACTTTATTTTCTTTTTGGCCAGATCTGCGAATCCCACTGAAAATTTTACAAAAATGCATTTTTGGCCCTGTGGGGTCCCTGCAGGAACTCTCTCAAAAGGCCTAGGGGGTCAGGCTGCTTCTATCCTACCCCCTTTACTTTTCCTTTTATATTTACAAGTGTTGGCAGCCAATAAAATTTCAGTAAGGTCTCAGTACGATGTAGGGCTCCCAGAAATCTATATTTTTTCAACTTTAATTTCTCTGAAAATACTGAACGCATTTACAACAAATCACAACAAGCACACTTTCTGGCCCAACATCTAGTTTTCTGACAAATGTGGTGTAATTCCACTCAGAAGTTTGGGCTGTGGTAGTGTTTAAAAAATGGAAAATCCCCCATAGACATGACATGGGGAACATGTGTTTTTCACTGAAAAAAACAAAGGTTGCAAAGAATCTATAGTCAGGCTGACATTTCACATTCACAAAACAAGCGAAATTCAGCAGTTATAGTTAGCTGAGCTAACTATAACTTGTGCCCACGCAATGCACTGCTTATGACCTCACATATCACATCACTCATTACATGGTCAATGACATCACTGATGACATCACTGATGACATCTCATATGACATCACTCATGATATCATCCACAGAAACTCTGACGCACCCACTCATACCCCAATAAAACCTGTCATACACCAACTCCAACTTTTCCCAGTTAAGATTATTTACTTTTTCACTTTTTAAATACAAGTCAACAGTCTGTGTTTGAATCTTCTGGTGAGTGTATGGACAACATATACAAACATGATTTGTTTTTTGAGATCACAGAGTGTTACATTTTGTAATCTCTTTTTCAAAACTATCAACTGTAATATCTGTGTCCTGTTCTGCAATTCTTCCTCTTATTAACTCTTCATTTCACCTAAAATCCTGCTCAGGACCAAAGACACGAAACTGTACAGCATCACAATCTTTTTCTACGTCTGCCACAGTACCATGCAAAAGTGCTCTATTTATTTCTCCTTAAAATAAAGCAGGAGTTTACTGAAAACAACCAAGGACACACTAGGAGAAGTTGGCCTGGTATATGCGGTCCACTAATTAAAGTGGGCACCTTGCACCAGTCCAAACAACCCTTATGGTGATTTAAGAGGCCAAAGATAACCTTAGAAAGTAATTCAAATGGTAGCTGTTGAGAGCAGCCTTCATGCTTAGTCTTGAAGGAATGTTAAGCAGCTTGTCATACCAGAATGCAACCTTATAGTATTGGCTAAATGAAAGGAGAACCACACAGTAGTTATAAAAATATGTATTAATTAATATAACACAGTATCCCCTACATGAGGATACCCCTACATGAGGATACCCACAAAGCACACAATACTATCACAGAAACAATAGTAAATAGCACTAATACACAGTGGGCCCCAGATGGGGACAAAACCATATACTAAATAGTGGTATAAGAACCACGACTCAAGAATAACTGGGACCCCAAGGAACCACCCAAGGTAAGTAAGTAGGGACCACACGGAGGACAGGTGCAGTGTGGGAATACGACTACATACTTTGTGCAATTCTATGGGGAAGTTGCGATTAAAGTTTTAAAGTTTAAGGACCCATCCCAGTGGACTTCAAAAGAACCCCGACGAAGTTAGGAGGCTGGAGAGCCACCCCATCCATGGATACTGTAGTACCATAGTTACCTATCCCAGGGAAGCAGGATGCATAGGTCTGAAGTGTGTTGGAAACCGCTGTCAAACCCAATGGAGGACTTAGAAGAAGAGCCGCTGCTGGAAGAAAGAAAAGTGTCCGTTGGAATCCAACTGTGGATTATTTTTGAAGAGTACCTGAAAGCAGAGAGGACAGAGTCTGGGTCACTTAGGAATGGCCAGTAGCTCGAAAGACGAATGCCCACCTATGTCAGGTGCTTCAGGTGCGTTGAGGGAGATCTTGACTCTGCAGCCATATGGACCAGGAGATGGTGAGGACAAACAGGAGCCGGATATGAGCTGTCTTGCAAAGTATGTCGAGTGCTGAGGAGGTCAGTATCTGATGGGAGCACTAAAAAGCCTTGGCCATGGCAACCCATTTAAAAAGTCAAGGAAGGTTGCAGTTCGGACCAGCAAGGTTCAGGAGACTCACCAAAGCAAGGGGAGTCATGGCAGGCCTGGAGCAACCAGGGGAGCTCAAGAAAAGCAAAGTTGACCCTCAAGTGGACTCAAAGGCCGGAGGCACAGGAGTCGCGAGAGGACCTTGGGCCATCTCACCAAAAAGCAGCCCACAGAGCACTCGGTGTGAGGAGGCTGGAGTTCTTGGAAGGAAACAGTGCCAGAGGTTGGAGTTACTCAGAATCCAAAGCACTTCTTCGGGGAATGCCTACAAGCATATGCGCTTACAAATTAAGGCAGTGCACAGGGATATAGATATTGCAGCCCCCACAAGGGATTCCGGCCTCAAACTTGGTAAAAGGGCAGCTTGGAACTCAAGGGACATAGGAACCCATGCCCTATGTTGCTGGAGATTTTGGAGTCCATAGGAGCTCAGGAGCAGCAGACCAGTCAGTCATGATGTGGTGCCTGCAAATGCGTGGCAGTGACTCCTTCCCTCCAAGGGATATGTCTACAGTTTTACTTGATGCTCCACAGGTCCTGCACAGAACCTGCATGGTGTATGGGCAAAGACAATGCTTCAGACTGAGAGAGAGATGAAGCCAGGCCCAAACGAAGTCCAGTGAAGTCCAGAGTGTCGAGATGGTCGAAGTTCAGTAGTTTCTGATTCAAAATCTTGTCCATGTGAAATCTAAGGTCCTACAGCCAGGTAAGCCCTTTTGTACCCATGGGAGAGGGTTGGACAGATTCAGGGGACCCTCCCAGGGGAGGGCTGGACAGTGGGGAGGTTACTCTCATGTCCTTTGTCCAGTTTCATGCAGCGCAGAAGCCAACGGCTCTCAGGACTGGTTTGAACTGGACTATGCACAGGGACAACAAACGTGCCCCTCATGCAGACTTTCGGTGACTGGCAAGACCGAGAGGGAGATGAAGTTAGGCCCAAATGAAGTCCAGCAAAGTCCAGAGTGCCCAGATGGTCGAAGTTCAGTGGTTTCTGCTTCAGAATCGTGTCCAAGTCGATTCTAGGGTCCTACAGCCAGGTAAGCCCTTTTGTACCCATGGGAGAGGGTTGGACAGATTCAGTGGACCCTCCAGGGGAGGGTCTGGACAGTGGGGAGGCTACTCCATTGTCCTTTGTCAAGTTTTGTGCCAGAGAAGGAGCCAACGGCTCCCAGGACTTGTTTGAACTGGACTATGCACAGGGACACCAAATGTGCCCCTCATGCAGACATTCAGTCGCTGGCAAGCACACCCACCCAGCCCTAATACACTAACTCGTGTCTGGGAGGTGGTCACACCTCCCTGTGACAGGATTTCTTTTGTTTCACCTTCCTCTGCTCAATCTGGCTCGGCAGGTGAAGGGTAGAAACATGTCTCTGGTCGGCGGCAGCCATTTTGTGCTGCCTTGGACTAGAAGGCTGGTACCAGGAACACCAGGGACCCAATGAAGCTCGCTTGTGAGGGGTGAAATCATACCTCCCACATCAGTTACCGGTGTGAGGGTATGATTCCACAATTTTTGACACCAAACATGATCGGGTTACTTTCAGCTGTTTTAGAGTGGCTATCAGGCAGTCACGTAATGTCGGAAATGGCTGCTTCACTAACAACCCGGTAGAATGGACTCCGTAAGCTGCAGGGGTGTTCTGCTCATGCAGTGGTACCCTGTCACTTAGAAACAAGCACCCTGCCTTCAGGATTGATAAGGCCTGCTATAGGTGTTTGCGTTTGCAACGTGGTGGGGAAAGGGTGTGTGGTCTCTGACCTCCTATCAGCAATCCAACTGTGTGGGGCTTACTAGTGGTAACAGGTAGGCTAGTTTGCCCCCAGGGTCCCTCAAGAAGCAAGGGGACAAGGGGACTTCAGCCTCTAACCAAGAGCATGCCAGGAGGCCAGGAGGCGTGTTTGCAGAGTGATGGAGAAAGGGGGCGTGGCCTGCCACCACCTCTAAGCAATCCCACTGTGTGGGGCTTACTGGCGGTAATAGGTAGGCTAGTTCACTTCTAAAGACCCCCCGGCAGTGAAGGGAACTTCGTCTCCACAACCAAGAGCATTTGCAGACTGATGGAGAAAGGGGGCATGGCCTGCTATCAGAGCTCAGCAATCCTGCTGTGTGGGACTTACTGGAGGTAACAGTCCTTGGGGCCAACTACCCCTCTTGTTATCTCTAGTAAGTCTCACACACCGGGATTGCTAAGAGGTCTTTGGAGGCCACGCCCCCCTTTCTCCACCACTCTGCAAACGCACCTCCTGGCCTACTACTGGTTAGGAGACGAAGTCCACTTTACCTTTAAGGGACCTTGGGGGCCAAGAAGCCCTCCTGGTTCCTCCTGTAAGTCCTACGCATCGGAATTCCTGAGAGCTGGTCTGAGGCTCCGTCCCCTTACTCCACCACTCTCCAAATGCGACTACTACTTAAAAAAACAAAGGAATTCACAGAAAAAACCAAAGGTTACAGGGACGTCATAGTTAGGAATTAGCCTTTAAAAAAGATTAGAAATTCACTGAAAAATGCAGGTGTCAGGGACGTTATAGTTAGGTATTAGCATCTAAAAAACCCATAGAATTACTCACGCACCTGGACATTCCTCCATACAGTCAATCTTAGAGCCACTTACTCACCCAAACAGTACCAACCCACCCACCCACCTACTTATTAATATAAATAGTAACATATACTCACTCAGCTATACAGTCACTGATAGACACATGAACTCATCCTTATAGCCACTCTCACATTCTTCAGTTCACTTCTTCTAGACAACTCCCCACACCTTTTGACCAACGAACTCATTGACCACTACAACTCAGAGCTAGTCTCCATTCTCGATAATCTAGCTCCTCCAAAGCTCAAAAGAAGCCGCGCCACCCCATCTAGAACGTGGTTCAATGCGGACCTCAACGCAGAAAGAAGATCATTGAGAGCCAAAGAAAGAAAGTGGAGAAACAACCCAACAGCCACCCTTCGCCTACAACTAAAAACAGCCCGCAAGAAGTATAACAACGATATCAAAAACAAGAAATCCAGCTTCTTCCGAGAGGCTCTAGCCAACTCCACAAACAGACCTAAGGAGCTCTTCAACATAATCAGACATCAAACATCCAAGCCTCTGCCCTCACCCCTGCAAGCGTCCAAAGAACTTTGCGACAACTTCGCCAGCTTCTTCAACGACAAGGTCCTAAATATTGAACTATCTCTAGACATCAGTAACGCGGCCATCCCTCAGATCCTCCTCTCTTGCCCCTCCCCCCCCGTGGCTAAGCTTTCGCCACGTGCAGGAAACTGAGATAATCTCGCTGATCTCGACCTCCAAACCATCAGCTCACATCTCAGACCCCATTCCTCCCTCAGTAGTCAAAAAAATGAAGCTCACTTTAGCACCTATCTGGGGCAAAATCATAAACAGCTCCCTACAAAGCGGAGTGGTCCCTGACTGTCTAAAAATGGGACAAGTCACTCCTTTGCTGAAAAAACCCGGTCTTGACTCTGCAGACTTGAACAATTTCAGACCGATATCTAACCTCCCTCTACTCGCCAAAACACTGGAACGCTGTGTTCTCCTGCAACTGACTCATCATCTGGATAACATCAATCTCCTCGACCCCCTCCAATCTGGCTTCAGACAAGGCCGCAGCACAGAAACCGCGATGCTGAACATCATAGATGACATTCACGGTTCTCTTGACGCTGACAAGTGCTGCCTTCTCATACTCCTTGATCTATCCGCAGCTTTCGACACGGTAGACCATAAGCTCCTCATCAAAACTCTGCAAGTAAGAGCTGGCCTCGGCGAAGTAGTTCTTGATTGGTTTTCTTCCTTTCTCCACAACCGTTCGCAAATAATAAAACTGAAGAACTTCACCTCCGAAACGCAGCAAGTCAACAAGGGTGTCCCCCAAGGATCAGTACTTTCTCCTCAGCTCTTCAACATCTATATGGAACCGCTCGCCAAACTACTCAGGAATGCCAATATCCTCTTCCACCTCTACGCGGATGACACGCAGATTTACCTGGAAACCTCTTCACTTAATGACATCCACAGACTAAATGCTGTCTTAAAAGATGTTCAAGACTGGCTGACAAAAAACCATCTGAAACTCAATCCCGACAAGACCGAAACTCTTCTCATCTCAAACAAAGAAGACAATCCTCAAATCACTGAATGGCTGAAGTCGATCGATGCTCTTAAAGGTTCTCTCACGCCAACTGATTCAGTCAAATCTCTGGGTTTCACCCTTGACCCCAAATTAACCTTGACAAACCACATTAAGAACTCGGCAAAAAGTGCTTTCTTCAACCTCAGACTGCTGAACAAAATAAAACCTTTCATTCCAAACAAAGACCTTAAACTAGCCACTCAATCTCTAGTTCTATCTAGACTGGACTATGGGAACTCAATCCTTACAGGTATGCCCAAATCACACTTGGCTCCATTAAAAACAACACTACATGCGGCAGCAAGAATGATCACAGGATGCAAAAAATTTGACCACATCTCCCCAGCACTCAAAGAACTTGAATGGCTCCCGGTGGAAATGCGTAGCTCCTTCAGAACGGCCTGCCTAATACACAAGGCCCTCCACACCGGTAAACCAGAATACTTGGCAAAGAAGCTCACAAAAGCAGGCCAAAGCAGATATTTGAGAAGCTCCAACTCCCTGTTGCTCATCCCACCAAAAACCAGAAAGAAGAAAACTGCGGACTGCTCCTTCACTGGAAATGCCCCCAAAATATGGAACTCTATCCCCCCTCATATCAGAACTCTACCGTCCTATCCGGACTTCAAGATCCAACTCAAATTCTTGTTCCTCGCCCGTTCCCTAGGTCCTAGATAACTAGGATCTCCCTCTGAACTATGTGTTATCTCTGTATCCTTCTACCAAAAGTCCTACTGTTACGAACTTCTCCTCCCCCAATATTGTCTTTGAGGACTGCCTTTATTTGTTACGTATCTTTTTGCTCACCATGTCTTTCCTTTTACTGTAAAGCGCTCTGCTACCTTCGGGTCTTGTTAGCGCTATAGAAAAATTCTAAATAAATAAATAAATAAAAAATAAACATTCATGCACTCATGCATAAAGTCACTCATATACTCTGTCACTCATGTACACTGCCTTTCACATACTCAGTTACTCACCCCTATTGACACATGCACTCAATCACTGACACAATCATACAGACACTAACTCAGCCATACAACATCGAACAAACATAACAGTACCCCATACAGCCACTGACTCACCCACACACTGATCCATACAGGCAGTCACAAATGTCCTCACTGGATCACTGACAACATCAACACTCATAATAGCGACCCACAAAATGATCTACACATAAATACCGATAACATAAGTATAAATATACTATACTTATTTAAAAAATACACAAGTATCAACCCAAAAATATTGTCAAACATTAACATCGATATCACTAATATCTTTAAAAAAAAATCTTTTCATTAACACTGCTCAAACAAAGACCATGCTTTCTATTAATCACATGCGGTCTTACTTGGTACAGCTCTGACAGTGCCACTGTTACATGAGGGATAGGCAGGGAGTCATTTGCCTGTAGTATCTTTAAAGGCACAGGTTGACCACCAACCACAGCAAAAGGCCAAAGGCAGAATACTCCATACAACAGTGGCCCTCCACCCTTGTATCTTAACTTGCCGTATGCGTCCTGCTCCTCCCCCACCATTTCTCTACATTGGCGCCATGATTGCCATATTTTCTTACCCCTACTTTTGTACACTGTTTCTTCTGCACGTTGGCACCAGTCAAGATCCACTTCCCACTCTTTTAGCGAAAGTGGTGAAGATGCTCCCTACCTCCACGCAATGTTCCTTTTAGAAATTCCGGCTGCCAAGGCTAGCCATACTCCCACGTGCCTAGGCCAGTCAAGGTCCCCTGTAATCATCAGGAGGAGCCATTTTGCGTCCATTGGGGCCATCACTCCCGATATCCTAGACATTACCTCTGTGACCTTCTGTCAGAATCGGGCAATCTCTTGGCATTCCCATAGGATATGGATGAAAGTCCTCTCCAAATGGCAACCTATGATGCAGAGCACTGTGTGTGCTTTACTCCACTTAAATAAGTATGTGCATGAGTAGTAGCTGCAGTGCAGGATCTTAAGTTGCACCAGTCTAAATCTTGTCCGGATTGCAATTTCTCTTGGGCTTTGTTTGGTCTCTTGCCAATCTTCGTCATCTATGTTTCCAAGGTCCTCAATCCATGATGCACGCAGGGTCCGGCACATTGTTGATTAATTTTCAATAATATATCATGGATGTTGCTTTCCCCGGGATGGGGTCTAGTAATAGTCTATTTTCCAGGGGGATTGAGCCTGTTGAATGCATCAGTCGTAGGTAATGATATTCCTATCAGTTTCCACCCTCTAAAACCCATGAGGGCAGCTACTTCTTTCAATGTGTAGCCGAACCACAGTGGAGTCTGACTAGCCCAAAAATCTATTTGCCTCTTTCTAACACCCCGCCACCGTACCAGTATGTGACAGCCATTCCAGGAATACAAAAGTGGTTTGTAGTTTCCACTGGGAATACAACGTGTTTTTCTAAAATATCCTTGAATTCGCACACCCTTTCACTTTTTGCTGTGATTCTCTGGTTTTTCGACTTTAGTGTGGCTGTGGGCCTTCTAATCAGACCCACAGCCCAGCTGTTCTCTCTCTAAATTGATACCATGCACTTTAGGTACATACCAGATTGGTTACTTGGTCACCCCTGTGAGCCCCTGTATAGTGTACCTTAGGTTCCCAGGGCATAGGTGCACCCTAGGCTTACCAGGGGCTGCAGCATGTATTGTGCCACCCCTGGTTTGCCTTCCAAACTGTCACCACAGGTCTGTTCCCACAGCCTGGGTAAGGTGGTGTAATCACCCCTTACTTAGATATAGTATCACTATATCTACCTTTTATATAGACACATATACACCTATAAGCCACTCCTATGGTAGGCCTCGACAATCCTGGAGGCAGAGTGCCTGGCTTTATGTGAGAGGGTGCCCTAGCATGAGCGGAGCCCATCTGCAGCTTTCGGAACTATCTCCTTATAGCTGTTCTATGATATAGCCATACCATATACTCTTAAGTGCATTATAATCCTCGTGGTTAATGCTAACTTTGGTTTTGCTTTATCAAAACATGTTGTGTAAGGTGTCAAACACTTTGGAATACTACCCCCCGCCAATTCTGGCGGCGGGGGCAGCATTCCACCCTTCTAGAGGGAAAACACATGTAGCTTACTGCTTTACCCGGTTAAAGTTAAACAGAGCCTCAGCATCACAAACTGGATGCTGCTGCCACATACCTCCTGTTGCTGGATGAAACTCTGGCAGGGGAGGCCTGGACAATAGGTTTCCTGTCCAGGGAGGTGCTGGCAACTCCCCAGACAGGGGTTTTGTGTATTGGGGCAGGGTGGGCTGCATTCAGTGAATGCATCTAGACACTGCCTGGGGCACACAAGGTGCTTCATGCATAGTCCGGTTCAAACCAGTTGCTGGGGCACTCCAGCCCTGCTCTGGTGTGTAACTGGACAAAGGGAAAGGGGTGTAACCATCCCCTTCTCAGGTCCACCCAAAGGAGGGACCTAGTCAAGTAATCCAGCCCCCATCCTTAGTATAAGTATAGGAGCTGTGTCCCCAGGACTTTAGATTACCCTTGACGAATCTTTGAAAAATATATCTTGGACCTTCGACATTCCATTCTGACTGGAAGACGGAAGACATCACCCTTGTGGTCAAGGAGTGACCACCCTGTGCAAACAGGCACCAACAGCAACTTCACTGGTCCGCAGTTTCAAGGCTCCCGTTGGAACCCGAAGACTCTGCGACTCAAGAACTAGACTTCCAGACTTCTCTGACCCCCTTTCACATCCACAGTAAAGTTGAGACCCGTGGCAGACATGAAAGACGTGGGACTGGACATCTTGGACAACCTGCATTTTGCTACCGGCACTTCTTTCCTGAAGCCTCAGTAAGTTGTACATTGGGGTACGAGAAGCCCCAGCCCGATCACCATTTGCACCGAAGCCCAGGCCCCCACACTCTGCGAGTGGCCCGTGGGCCCCGTCTTTGCATTTGAGCTTGGCGCGTCTTCCCGGTCCCTTGCCTTTTGGCTAGTTAGCCCGCTGAAGATGCCATCTTGAATTTAACTTGCTTTCCTGGGTGTTCCAGGCTTGCTCCAGCTTCCCTAGAAAGGGGAAGCGCCTCAGATCTTGCTGGTCTGCACAATAGCCAATATTCATGTCCTGCGTAGATTGCGTTTGCCAAGGCTTGTTGGGTCCAATCCGGATACCAGCACCCCAGTCATCTAGATCGCTTGTGGGACAGCTTGAATACAGTACTTGGTCATCGTCGATGCCTCCTGGACCTCGTGGCTGAAGAGACAAACTCACCTTCTTCACCTTCAAGCACCCGACATCGCCTGGTTCCTTCCTGGTACCTTCCTGGTCACTGGCTAGGGACCGAGACTCTGTCCCCTCTGCTTTCAGGTTCTTCACATCACCGATCCACCCTTGGATCCACCCGGACACTTTTCCTCTGGTCGCCTGCAGCACTTCTTTGCAGCTCTCCATAGAAAACGACAACGAAACCCGACATGAAAAGACACCTCTGCACCGTCTTCCCTGGGTGAGGTAACATGAGTACTCCAGTGCTCCCATGGGTCTTGACTCTCGAAGTGTCCTAGTTTAAAAGGGTTCCATCCTAGTCCATCCGGAAGTGTCCTTAAATTGCATATTTGTAATTCTTCGTTTCCCATAGAAAGTCAATGGTAACTCGCTACTGTGTTTAGACACTGCACTCGTCTCCCGTGGGCCTCCTACTTCCTAACCTTTGGTTGTTTAGTGTAGCCCCAGAGATTCCACAGGCCCCAGGCCTACTTTCTAACTCTCACGTGGTACTTATACCACTTTCTTAGTATTTGGTTTGTGAGGCCCCTAGGGCATAACGTATACTGTGCAACTTATCGTATATTAACAGTGTGACTTGTATTGTATTTTTATCTCTGACCTCATAAAGAGTGCAGAGGGGTTGTGTTTAGATTAAATACATATATATTTGATATATACCTTGTGTGGTGTCCTTTTATTTGGTATTCAAGGGATTATATATGGTAAAACAACTTGCTTAACTCGCCTACTGAAGTCTTAGCCTGAAGACTGCTGGTTCATGCTACCACTAGAATAGCTTTCTATAAGGTTGACTTTACAACCACCATCAATAAGGGTCGATTAGACTGGTGCAAGGTGCCCACTAGAACTAGTGGACATCATATGCCAGGCTAACTTCTCACAATGCTTTCTTACCTTGAAAATTCTATTTGTAGTTACAATTTCAATAATATTATACAAAATATAATATTATTTATCAGAAAATATGCAAAAAATATAAAAAAGTTATAGAATGAAAAAAATGGGAACAAATATGTTAAACAAAATGTACTCCATTGGGTCGATTCCGATTCGGGAAACAAATCCGTACGACGAATCGTATTCGTAGCCGTTTCCGTACGAATCGTACGAATCCGTACGAATCGCGTAGTACGATCCGTTCTGTGAAAATACGTCTGAATCATTGCAAACCATACGAAAATGAAGGCTAAATCCGTACGACATCGACCCGCACAGTGAACCGTACGATTCGTAAAAATGCCGTACGACCCTCCAAGTACGATCCGGACCAGGGAATAAGTATACGATTTGTATGGTAAACGTCGCGTATGAGCAATTCATATGGAGGGCAACACTATCACATACGCACCGTACCCCTAAAATCAAGGGGGTACACACGGGGTGTACGCACCGTACACCTACGACACTGGGGTGTACCCCCATGGTCCGTACGCCTATGATCATGGGGTGTACGCACGGGAACATACACACCTGCTGAATGCTCATCCTCCTCCTTAGGCCTCAATATATGCTTGCTACTTGCAGCTATCCTGAGGAAGGCATACAATTTCACCGGCCTCACGCTGTCAGCCTCCACCACTGGGGCCCTCAGTGTGCGTCTAATATTCCTGCCAGGGCATGCTCCCATAATGCTCAGGACGCACTGCAGTGCAGCCTCAGTTCCACAGTTCTGCCGTTCTCCCCAAACTCCTCTGGGCCTTCCTCTCTCCCATGCACCCGCACGCACCACTAGTGCCGCACTCACTCTGTCGCACTGAAGGGGAGGGGGGCCTTCTCTGCCTTCACCTCATTTGCCGGCCGCTATGTCTGCCGGTCGACTCGATGCCTCTGCAGCCCTCTTATCTGGGGACCAGCACAGCACCCTTCAGGGATTACCAGGCTGTTCTCCCCTTTGGCTGGCATATATCGGTGGAGGTCCGGTGCCTCCCTCAGGCCTGTCATGTGAGACCCCCCAGTAGCCCTTCCCCCGTCTCCTCACCGCCCCTCCAGTTCAGCCTTAGCGAGTCTCCAGGCTCTGTTCCGGGGTCTGTGGAAGGGCGGGGGCACCATGGATCGTAGTCCTCTACCGCCAAATCTTTCCTGCCAACTGAGTTATCTTCTCAGCTCCGCCATCGCTTTATGGGCACCACCATCTTGGCTCGCCTCCCGGCCACGGTCGGATTTTGTAACACTGCCATTTTTAGACTTTGGGAAAGGGTTTCTCCAGCTTCCAAGCACTCCTCCCCACCTATATGATTGCAGGGGTGTGCTGTAGGGGGCTCTGTCTCAGTCAGGGCATCAGGAATGCTCTCAATGGCCAATGGCAGGCCGGAGCACGCAAGCTGTGCTGATCACTCCATCAGCACCAAGCCACGCCCCTCCTATTTTATCTCTTCCGAACTATTCGCATGAGCGTGTTTTAGTGAGTACATCATTTTTTATTGAATAAATAACGTTTTTCCTACGTTTTCATTACATTGCTTTTCTTAAAAACATAATTATTAGACATTTAAGAAGTATTATCAACTCACTTTTATCACGTTAGATGTTTGTGATATAGCAAGCATCTTATGAGATAGTCACCAGACTTCTGAGAGAGAGTACACACACCCATGAAACACATTTTTTGTCTACATGTAAATCATCCTTTATTAAAGGAAAACCCTCCTTACCTTATTTGCAAAACGTTTGCTAACAATGATAGCTATGCATGGATGCAGCAACTCTCCAGAGTACTTCTGTGGCATAGAGAAACTGGGAGGATGTCATCTTTATCTGGGTCCGATGAGGATGTACCGGGCCAAGCACTGTCCCAAAGGTTCCCAAACCAAACAAGGCATCCATTGTGTGGAAGTTTTTGGTTAATCCACAAGGTGCCAAACAGTGTCTGCTGAAATAGCGACATGCGGACTCTGTGGAAAAGAGTTTTCAAGAGACACCAGACATAGGTACATCTTTGGCACCACTGGAATGTGGCACCATTTGAAAACTTTTCATCCAGAATAGCTTGCACCTGCTGAGTTACAGATCGGTGCAATGGCTTTGAATGCATGCACATGTGCATAAGTTGAAAATCAATCACTTTCTAAGGTGCAAAGTTAAAAGAGGCAGTTCAATCTTGCTAATGCAAATAAAATATTCTACTGACAGTTATGTGGAATTCTTATTTTTGTGCCTGAATTATGCAATAATGTTCAGGACCAATGGGTTCAGAAGCACAAATGCCCACCAAAAAAGTTTTTTTTCTTTTCTTCTTCGAAGTTTCAAATCAAAATGTTTGAAAAACCACCATGTTTTAGTTTTGTCCGATTAAAAACTAAAATAACAAAAAAATCTAAACAGTTTTTGAAAAAAATCCAATAAGTAAAAAATGTGTTTAAAAAAAAAGTAATATCAATATGTAGTTCGTTTATGATATAGCCCCTCTTTCATTTTAGAAAAATGGCTCCTGCGGTTCATGGAGAACCCAAACAGCACCCCTATTCAGTATTTCTCATCTCATGGGTTTGCACATTATTATATTTAATATTAAGTTGATCTAAATACATAATAATCGGTAAACAGACAGAAAATCAAGTCTTTTATTTCGACTTGCAGTTAAATAGAGTTCAGAATATCGGGATACAAAAATATCGACTGTCAGAATATCGTTGTCACGAATATCGAGTCTAAGGTAAGTAATATTGTTTTTAACAATATCGAAGTTATTAATATCGCTTTAATAAATATCGAAGTCATTAATATCATTTGCAAATATATAGGTGTTAACAATATCGGGTTTTTTGTGTCATGTATTTTAGTAAGTAATATAAATATGTCTGTTCTATTTTTTGTCTTAATATGGCATTTGTTTTCTAATATATGTATTACATATTTATAAGTGATTAATTTTATTTTAAGTACATTTTGCGCTTTAGTTCCATAGCGGGTTGTAGGTATATAGGGGAATAGGGTGGTAAGTATTTCAATTATAATTCATTTATTGATATTTGTATTCATTAATATGTATGTATGTATTATTTAGTATCATTAATTGTGGTAATTAATGTATTAATTATTTATTAACTGGTTGTTAATTATCATTAATCAATTGGTAAATATATTAATTGTATCATTTTTTAGGGGAGGGTTGTGGGTTGATAGGGAAGTAGGGGGGAAGTAATTTAATTTTAATACATTTTAAAATATTTTTATTATAAAATGTAGCTAATAGGTTTTTTATATTGTTAATTGTGTGAATTAATTTTTTATTCATTTTTTTATTTTGCATGTTGTGTTATTAATTAATTAAATATTTAATTAATTGTTCATTATTTATGTTAATTGTGTCATGTTTTTCAACATTGGTGGTGTCATTTATAGGGGAGTATGGTGGGAGGCAAATTATTTATAATTAATTAATTTTTTGTTAATCCTAATTATTAAATTAAAATGAAATATGCTAATTGTGCAATAATGTTGATGTCTGAGTTGTGGGGTTTATAGTTGTAAATTTTGGGAAGATATTTTATATATGTTAATTTATGATTTGGTGTTAATTGTTATTAATGTATTAATGTAAAATTAGTAATGGAAATTGTGCAAAAAAATTAAGTGTATGTTTTAGTGTTTATTGGGGTAGAGGGTGGAAAGTAATTTAGTTTAAATAAATGTAACATTAGTTGATCATTAATATTTATTTATTAATTGATCAATATTTTTGGTAATTGTTTTGTTTTTATTTTGTTTGGGAATTTAGGTTCAGTAGCTGTAATGTTTGGTTTTATCCCCTCCGAAATCCAACACTTTCACTACTGTTGCACTCATTGGAGTGGGAATAGTAATTTATTCCCCTCCGCTATCCAACACTTTCGCTACTGTTGCACTTGCTGGAGTGGGAATAGTAACTTTTACAGCTACGCTATACAACACTTTCCATACTGTTGCACTCACTGGAGTGGGAATAGTAATTTTTACATCTAAGCTATCCAACACTTTCCCTACTGTTCCACTTCATGTTGTATAAAATGTAGTTTTAAACAACGAATTAAACAACGAATTAATATTTTAATAATTGAATTTATATTACTTAATGTTTTTTATTTTTTATGTTACAGGTGTATGCATGTATATATATATATATATTACCTACTGGCGGTCGCCAGTAGGTATATATAGTTAGGATTTTTTCTCTATGGGTTTTTTGAAAATTCTATGTCTAATAACTTTGGCGTTTGTGGACGGAATTGGCTGAAATTTTCAGGAAAATGGCACATTTTGTTTCTGAGCAGCCCTTGAAAATTTGGGGGGGGTTCGTCAAGGGGGGGCCGAGAAAAAAGGGGGGTCCCAAAACGTGTTTTTAACATTGAGTTTTCCATAGGGCGGTTGGCCTCACTTTTAGCCCGAACGGCTGAATGGATTTGCACGAAACTTGGCAAAATTGTAGGGACTGGTAGCCCGATGTGCCTTTTGTAGGTCTCAATATATGTGCTCCAGTGGATTTTGAGAAATTAACGTTTAAAAAAAGATATATATCTGTAACAGCGGACCGGGCAGCGCTCTGGTTCGCGGACTTTTCGCGCAACGGAGCTTTGTGAAGCGAAGCTGATTGGTTCTCCGGCGTCTGTCAACATTCCAAACAGTCCGTAGCGGCCGCCATCTTGTCTCTCTGTAGGATCGAGAGACAAGAGGAGGTCAAAACAAAGGGGGAAATAACTATAAGGGGGCATAGTAGATCCTCGCTGACCCCCTAGGTTTGATGTGGAGGTTTTAAAAGGGCCCCGCGGGGCAAAAAAAAAACAAAATAATAATAATCGAACGGCTGAATGGATTTGCACGAAACTTGGCAAAATATTAGGGACTGGTAGCCCGATGTGCCTTTGCTAGGTCTCAATATATGTGCTCCAGTGGATTTTGAGAAATTCAAAAAAAGATATATATCTGTAACAGCGCTCCGCTTCGCGTACTTTTCGCGTTACGGAGCTTTGCGAAGCTGATTGGTTCTCCGGCGTCTGTCAACATTCCAAACAGTCCGTAGCGGCCGCCATCTTGTCCCTCGGTAGGATTGAGAGACAAGAGGAGGCCAAAGCGAAGGGGGAAATGACCATAAGGGGGCATAGTAGATCCTTCCTGACCTCTTAGGTTTGATGTACCATTTTGCCAAGTTTGGTGTAATTCCGTTCAGCCATTCAGGCTGTAGACGTATGTAAATGTCCTATGGAAAATTGCATGGGGAAAACACATTTGAAAGTGTTGAAATTTAGAACCAATTAAAATGTTACTTTGGTTTTGTATTTGTGTGTGATGAAAGTTAATTGGTTATGTATATATGTCAAATGAGAGGAAACCACAGCCATTTTGTGATACTACTGTCTGAGGTACATTTGTGAGGAATTTTTGGTGGTGAATTTCTGGTGTTTGATTTACACAGTACTAACACTTCTGCTACTTTTAAAAAGGTGAGTTGTTAATTTGTAAGGGGAACTATGTTGTACACTTGAAGATAATTTGAAAAATGTTTTCTGTTATTTATTTGCAGTCCTTCTGTTATACTAAATACTTGATAAAGTTAGTTTTATATTATGTATTACTAAAGACGATAAATGAAAGTGATTATTTTTTTCTGCAATTTACAGCAAGCAATTTCAAAATAAAATGGCTCACAATGAAGAGACCGTGGCAATTTCTTTTGAATTGTCCAACACATTGATTGAAATTGAGAGCACCAATAATGAAATATTGTCACAAGGAGGACATGACTTGTATGATTCCATTAGATTGATTGAAATGGACAGCACCAAGAATGAAATATTGTCACAAGGAGATGACTTGAATGATTCCACTACATTGATTGAAATTGAGAGCACCAATAATGAAATATTGTCACAAGGAGGAGATGGCTTGTATGATTCCATTAGATTGATTGAAATGGACAGCACCAATAATGAAATATTGTCACAAGGAGGAGATGACTTGAATGATTCCACTACATTGATTGAAATTGAGAGCACCAATAATGAAATATTGTCACGAGGAGATGACTTGAATGATTCCACTACATTGATTGAAATTGACAGCACCAATAATGAAATATTGTCACAAGGAGGAGATGACTTGAATGATTTTTTTGATCAATCTCTTGATGGCGAATTTATCGAGTGTTTGGAGACCATAGAGTTACAAGAATCATCATTGGAGACTTTTAATGAGGACATTGCTGATGAGGACATGTTACTAGTTCTTTCAAATTTAGAAAATTCTGAAGAATAAATTTATATTTAGAAATCAAAAATTGTTTGAGACATTATTCATTTTTATTTTTAATTTATGAGGTTGTAGCGAAGTGATTGTAGTATAAAATGAGACTTATAGTATAGAGTGCAACATTTTTATGTTACATGGTAAGTTTACTCATATTTACTTCCCTTCTGCCACTATATTATCTCCAATGTGTATTTGAAATGTCTTCTTCATCTCCGGCCTCCTTTCTCTCACTGTGTGTCTCCGATGCATCTTATCGCTGGTATTTTGTGTAATTACAGAAGAGAGTAAAATAAAATAGTTCGGAACGTGAAAAGGGGGCAAAGTAGAGTACTCCTCACCCCCTAGGCCTTTTTAGGCGGTCCCAAAAGGATCAGTTTCTGCTTTCCTGAGAGATTATGGTATGAGTTCCATATACCACAATAACTTGCATTACAACATGCAAGATATCTATCTCCTATTACCAACTTTTGGAGATATTCGCGCTAAGCGCGAATATCTCCAAAAAGTAACACCTGCCCTGAGCAGTTCTTAGCCATGTTATCTAATGGGAGGTGGATAACATGGCTAAGAGTATTAGCTCGGTAATGCATGAATATCGCTGAGTTTTTAGCGATATTCATGCATTGCGGCCGTTTATTATCGCATTTGCGATAAACCTTGATAATAGTAAGGTTTATCTTCGATAATTTCTGACGATGCTTAGTGGTAAAAAATTGGTTGGTAAGCATCGTTAGCGATAAATATCGCTTAACTTTGGTAATATGCCCCAACGTCTGTTAACGTTCGATTCGAAGGAAATGAGGAAGTGTTGAAAAACATTGTCTGCGCCATCTTGCCTTTTTTGAAATGCCACACTTTTGTCGTGCACGGCAGCCATTTTAGATGTCTTGACCAGACCCACTCTCTGCACGCTGTCGATTCGTAGCATGGCTCCTCACCCACGCAAGCATCTTCCCTAGGCACTGGTCACCACCGCTCTCTGTCTTATGCATGGGCAATAAACCTCCCCCCATCTGCGCTGCTCTTCCCTGAGAATCACACTCTGTGCCCGCCCGACACCTCCCTTTCGCCCTATTCACTACCGCACCCTCTGACACTCCTCTTTCTCTGTGTCCGATTGTCCAGGCTATCAGCTAGCCCTGCAGATGTAGTTTATGGCCCCAGCTGTAAAGAATCACCCCACTTCAAAGGAGTTATAGTAGATCAAGGCCCACACTCGATGAGATCCGTCACACCACACGTGTTCCTACTATCTGAAAACCATCCTGTATTGTGATTGGGGAGGGGACCGAGCCTGAAGCGGAAGATTCCAGGAATGACTCTTTGTACATCAAAGTTTTTACAATTATGTGTCACATTAAAAATATATAGCACTCCAACAAAGTAGTAGGAATATAAAACTTTAATAACATATAAATATATACAACAAAACAAAAACAGTAAAAACATTTAAACAACGAAGAGACCGTGGCAATTTCTTTTTAATTATCCAATAGATTTATTGAAATTGACAGCACCAATAATGAAATATTCTTGTCAGTAGCGGTCTGTTGTGCGAATAGTTCCAAGGCAGCAGAACGCGCTGAAATCTAGATGGCACGAAAGTGATGTCTAGTAAGTTGCCGCCCAGCAAAAAACGGCGTGGGGCGCCGCGGGGGTGAGTGAGTCCAGTAGGCACCACAGCTATTCTTACCGGCATTGCAGAATTACTGCTGGGGACAATGCCTGTGCTGTAGCAGGGTCACAGCAGAAACAAAAAGGATTCTGTTGAAGATGTTGTTGGTTTTCAATTTGAAAACAGTTCTGGTGTCAACTGCTATGCTAATGTAGTGGTTAATGTTTTGTTTTCTCTAGAAAATGTAAAAGAGGGGGAGGCAGTCCAAAGTTCCGTTAAAAGGGCAAAGGAAAGGATCGGTGGTTTGAACTATCAGTCAAAAAGGGGAGGGGGTGCAATAATTTTTCCTACCGGGTCACACTGTGCTTTCACCGGAAGTGAGGTCTGCAGGATTCTAGTAATTCAAAGTGAGGCTGGCGCCAGCATGGGAGCGCCGACGTCCCGCGGATACAGTTTCGTCACTCCACGGGCGATCATGGCAGTCATTCCCCATCGGGGGTCGGAGACTCCCGCGGCTCCTCTAGAATCTTCAAGGTCGTGGAGGACTACGGTGGTGGAGTCAACCAGTGACCGGGCCATTTCTTTATGTTGGGCCCGCTCTTGCCAGGTCGACCGCCATTTTGAGAGTTCGGCAGCTACCGGCGATCGCGGGGTCACATGAGCGGACGGGCTCCACCCTGCCGGGCGAGACGTTGCAGCATGGCCACAGTGGAAGAACCCTTTTCCGGGCGCCTGGAGCGCTGAGGGTGCAGCTGGGAAGCCTCCACCTGGGGAGGCGGGAGAGGCCTGTTCGCACCGTCTCTCCCTCCCAGTGCACCCCACGGCGTCTCGCTTGAGATTTGTTATGGCCGGACCAGGCGATGAGGACGAGGGGGGGGTCGGAGGCATGTGCAAGACATCCCCCCCCAGTGTTGTCGCAGCCATTATAAAAGAAAGAAGTGTCCCGTCCGTCTTCGGGCCGGGCTTCCGGTGGATGTCGGCCGGACGCCCCTGGCTCTGGCCCCATGAACGGGTTTCTTGGTTTATCGGCTGCAGCCGGATCCCGTCGGCCTCGGCCCCCCGACCGTTGGTGGTCGGACCGGAAGAGCATGTGGCGGGACTACCTGCAACTCTCAAGGGCCACCGCGGCCGGACTGGGAGAGAGAGGGGAGGGTCAAGGAGACATTCCCCCCCCCTGCAACTGTTCAGTGTTGTAAAGGCAATCCCCTGGCCGGTTCCCGCTGGCCTCGGCCTCTCCTTCGGCTACACCCTACGTTAGGATCTCCTGGCCGAGGCGTGGCAGCAGGACCTGCCTTATATGGGCTGCTCCCGGCTGGGCGTAGCCGGAACCCTGCCCCACCTTGGAAGTTTCCAGAGTGCGGGTGGATGTTCTACTGACTTGCATTTTCCCTAGTCTATCGATTTTTTTGGCGTGGCAGGCGGTGGGACAGCGAGGGGTGATTTGGTTTCTCTTACTGTTTTTCTGGTCTCTCACCACTGGCATATTTTAACGTTTTCTTGTTTCTAGGACATTAATAGGTTTTATCATTACGTTATGTTATCGTTTCTTTGTTCGTTGTTTAATAAAAGTTCATGTTCATCAGTGGCCTACTGATTTTCGTTTTCCTATTTTTTTCTTTCCAGGTTGTTTCATGGTAAAGTTTCTGTTAACAGGATACAGTGATCACTTCGTTATTATTGCATATGTCCTTTTCACTAGGGGTGCTCTCTGGTCGGGCCAGATGACGTATCTCTAGTAAATGGTCCGGGTGAAAAAGGTGCATCAATCAGTGGGGAGTAGATAGGCATGACAGATTACAACGGGGGAGAACGGTCCGCATTACGTACCCTTTCACTACTTGCAAAGATTTTCCTACGTTTATTTGCAAACAGGGAATACCTCCAAAAAGAACTAATTCCCAAACAGTCAATGTTCGGACAATCAATCAATCAATGAGGAATTAAATAGGTACGACGTGTTAAAGGCTTGCGTTACCTACCCTTCACTATCTGCAAAGGGAGATAGAATATTCCTATTCTTCCTCGTTTGCAGGTAGAGAAGATCCTTAAGAGAATTAACTTCGAACAATTCAATGCTCGATTGAAACAATCAACAAGGGGTACTGTGAACACAAATGAACGCCGCTTATATACATACGCATTGCTATTTTCAACAGGTTGTTCCTAATGTTTCTATTTTAGCGAGGTCAAAAGAGATCCCATTAGTGGCCTACTGATTTTGCTCGATTCCTTTTGTTTTTTTACACGATTTTTCGCTATCTGCAAAGACTAAACAGAGTATTGCGACTCTGTGCTTGTTTGTAAATAGAGAATGAACCAAAGAGAACAATCAATCAAATGGAGAGAGAAGCAGGCACGACGGATTACAAAGGGGGCAAAGGGCTGCGTTAACTACCCTTCACTATCTGCAAAGAGAGAGTACTCCTAATAGAAATGAGGGGTGGGGGGCAGCAATCAAAGCAGATCAGTGTGCATAAACACGAAAAAAAAAATTCTTACCACGTACTTGACATTCGACAGCTTATGATATTTGCTATTAAAAAACCATTGAAATTCACTGAAAAAACCATAGGTTATAGACCATATATAGTTAGGAATTAGCATTTACAAAACCTTGAAAATTCACTGAAAAAACCATAGGTTATAGACCATATATAGTTAGGAATTAGCATTTACAAAACCTTGAAAATTCACTGAAAAAACCATAGGTTATAGACCATATATAGTTAGGAATTAGCATTTAAAAAACCTTATTTTACTCACACAAAACCATTGAAATTCCATATATAGTTAGTTGCACTAACTATATATCGCGCACCCGCAATCCACTGCTGATGATGTCACATATTACATCATTCATGACATGGTCAGTGACATCACTGATGACATCACTGATGACATCTCAAATGACATCACTGATGACATCACTGATGACATCTCATTTGACATCAATGACCACATCACTGATGATATCATTCATGTGACAATACAATGCATCTCCTCACACTTTAATATAACCTCTGTTACACCCAGTGTTAAATACAGAGTATAATTTTTGAAACCATTGACACACCAATACTAGTTACTACATACGCACTCAGTGATTCCTATGTTTACACACACATTCACTCATTTACCCATACAATCATTCATACATACAATCACTCATCTTTACAACACTATCATATGCACTCATACACCTATACAGACTCTCACACTCTGTCACTCATCCATGGAGTTACTCACACACCTAGTCAGTCCTGTAAAGAATCAATCACACTTCCATTTTCTAATCTATACAGTTAAACATAGAGCACCTTACATTTTGAAACATATACTAACACATAATTACTCTCTTATACAATCATTGATACAAGTACACATTGATCTGCACAGAGTCACACACCTCCCAGCCAGCCACACACACACTCAGTCTCCCATACAAATACTTGGGCAATCAATCAATAACCCATATAGTTACTCATATAGCTACTGATCAACACATGCAGCAGTTTACAGAACAACAGACATAATGATGCACAAATTAAGACAGTTTAGTCACTAACCCATGCACTCAGTGAGACACATTTAATCACTCACTCATACAGTCAGTCACGCACCTACTAAATCCTTCATCCAGACACTTCTACATCTACTCATTCTTCAATATGTAAAACATATTTAAACTTTACAGAAACACACAGTCACTGGATGATGTCATCAGTGATGTCATCAGTGATGTCATTTGAGATGTCATCAGTGATGTCATCAGTGATGTCACTGACCATGTCATGAATGATGTAATATGTGACATCATCAGCAGTGGATTGCGGGTGCGCGATATATAGTTAGTGCAACTAACTATATATGGAATTTCAATGGTTTTGTGTGAGTAAAATAAGGTTTTTTAAATGCTAATTCCTAACTATATATGGTCTATAACCTATGGTTTTTTCAGTGAATATATATATATATATATATATATATATATATATATATATATATATATATATATATATATATATTCACTGAAAAAAACATAGGTTATAGATTATATATAGTTAGGAATTAGCATTTACAAAACCTTGAAAATTCACTGAAAAAACCATAGGTTATAGACCATATATAGTTAGGAATTAGCATTTAAAAAACCTTATTTTACTCACACAAAACCATTGAAATTCCATATATAGTTAGTTGCACTAACTATATATCGCGCACCCGCAATCCACTGCTGATGATGTCACATATTACATCATTCATGACATGGTCAGTGACATCACTGATGACATCACTGATGACATCTCAAATGACATCACTGATGATATCTCATTTGACATCAATGGTCACATCAATGATGATATCATTAATGTGACAATACAATGCATCTCCTCACACTTTAATATAACCTCTGTTAATAATAATAATAATACCGATATTTATATAGCGCGAACAGCTACCTCGCAAGGAGGTGTCCCGGCGCTGAGTAATCATTTTTTTCCAGGCAAAAAAAGGGCGGAGAAAGGGGAGGGAGTGTTTAGTTATTCTGGGAAAAGAGCCAAGTCTTTAGCTGCCTCTTAAAACTGGCTTCCGTTGGAGCCAATTGGATGTTGGCCGGTAGGGCGTTCCAGAGTGTCGCCGTGCAGGCAGAGAAAGATCTGCCTCCGAGTCTGGCTCTCCTGGCGCGGGGGATAGAAAGCTGGTGTCGTGAATTAGAGCGCAAGCATCTCTCCTGATAGTATCTGGGGAGTCTAAGCTTTAGATAGTTGGGACAGGTCCCCTTTTGGGCTCTAAACGCCAGAGTTAGAGCCTTAAACTTGATTCTGCAGGCTACAGGGAGCCAATGCAGATTGCGCAAGTGCGGAGAGACATGCTGTTTAAAAGGGATGTTTTTTAGCAGTCTCGCAGCCGCGTTCTGCACGATCTGCAATCGTTGCACCAGATATTTGGGTAGGCCAAGGTAGAGGCCGTTTGCGTAGTCCAGTCTGGAAGTGACTGTAGCATGGACCACCGTCTTGCGACAGTCTTCAGGCAGAAGGGACAGAAATTTGCGTAGGTTTCTTAGTTTATGGAGACAGCACGCAGAGACCTGCTGTATATGTGGAGAGAAGGAAAGACTCTCATCCCATCTTACTCCCAGATTTTTCGCATTGGTGCTGGGTAGAGGAGGGAAACCCATTTCGGAGGGCCACCACAGGTTTGGGGGGGGCCGAGTATGTTTGCCAAAAAAGATGACCTCAGTCTTACTCGCATTCAGTTTGAGTTTGTTTGCATTCATCCAATTGGCAACATCTCGCAAGCATCCCTTCATATTGCTGAAGGCTGCCTCTGAAACATCCGAGAAGGGGAAAATTAGTTGTGTGTCATCAGCGTATGAAATCGCCTTGACGCCCCATTTAGCAATAAGAGAAAAGAGTGGAGCCAGATAAATATTAAAAAGTAATGGACTGAGGGCCGAGCCCTGAGGGACACCACACCAGAGGGGTTTGGGTTTTGAAGAAAGGGGGCCCAAGGCTACTTTCTGGGTACGATCAGTGAGATAAGACTGTAGCCAGCCCAGAGCCTTATCTTCCAGGCCTGTGTTTTTTAGCCTTAACAGTAGCCTCCCATGATCCACAGTATCAAAAGCGGCAGATACACCCAGTGTTAAATACAGAGTATAATTTTTGAAACCATTGACACACCAATACTAGTTACTACATACGCACTCACTGATTCCTACGTCTACACACACATTCACTCATTCACCCATACAATCATTCATACATACAATCACTCATCTTTACAACACTATCATATGCACTCATACACCTATACAGACACTCACACTCTGCCACTCATCCATGGAGTTACTCACACACCTAGTCAGTCCTGTAAAGAATCAATCACACTTCCATTTTCTAATCTACACAGTTAAACATAGAGTACCTTACATTTTCAAACATATACTAACACATACTTACTCTCTTATAGAAACACTGATACAAGTACACATTGATCTGCACAGAGTCACACACCTCCCAGCCAGCCATACACACACTCAGTCTCCCATACAAATACTTGTGCAACCAATCAATAACCCATATAGCTACTTATATAGCTACTGATCAACACATGCAGCAGCTTGCACAACAACAGACATACTGATGCACACTTTCAGACAGTTTAGTCACTAACCCGTGCATTTAGTAAGACGCATTTAATCACTCACTCATACAGTCAATCACGCACCTACTAAAACCTTCATTCAGACACTTATACATCCACTCATTCTTCAATATGTAAAACATATTTAAACTTTACAGAAATACATAATCACTGGATGTTGTCATCAGTGATGTCATTTGAGATGTCATCAGTGATGTCATCAGTGATGTCACTGACCATGTCATGAATGATGTAATATGTGACATCATCAGCAGTGGATTGCGGGTGCGCGATATATAGTTAGTGCAACTAACTATATATGGAATTTCAATGGTTTTGTGTGAGTAAAATAAGGTTTTTTAAATGCTAATTCCTAACTATATATGGTCTATAACCTATGGTTTTTTCAGTGAATTTTCAAGGTTTTGTAAATGCTAATTCCTAACTATATATAATCTATAACCTATGGTTTTTTCAGTGAATTTCAATGGTTTTTTAATAGCAAATATCTGTAGCTGTAAAATGTATTCTTCTTTAAATCCCAAAATATATTTTATATGTTTATTAATAATTTTTTTTTTTTAAATTTTTTTTTCTTCGTTCCCACTTCGCGAATCGGGAAGCTTCCCGTTAGCTGACCTTGATGCCGCGAAATAGACCGCGAGCCAGTAAACGTTTCTTTACCGCAACTGCCGCGTTAGAAAACAACATCGTGACGCCTCCCGTCCGCATGACGTTTCGCGTTGTCGCGTGATACGTCATATGACGTACTACGTTAGCGAACTGGTACGCTTACCGAGTCGCAAAGCACAGGTTTCTGGAAGCAAACCGGAAGGCCCTGCAAAGCGTGTAACATAAACACAGCAGGTCATGTGACTTGGTAATAACACTTTTCATTGGTTCATTTCACTTTTGGTTTCCTAATGATGTAAGACTAGGTCATATAATCTAAAATGAACACTTTTCATTGGTTGAGAACTATTGATTTTTCCCAAATGATGAAAATCCCTCTTTCTTTCCTCACTCTGACTTTCATCATTGTGAGAGAAAGACCCTTTGTTACCAGTGAGCAATGGCTTCTTTAGTAGCATCAGCTGCTGCTTCCCCACCACCTCCACCACATCCAAGGAAGAGTGGACCGATGTGTGAATGTGTTCACTGTATGCAACAACTTTGACACTTACAGAAGCCTCACCTTCTCCATGCCTCCTACACAGTTCTACATGTACATCATAAATGCAAACAGAACAGAATTAATTATACATGTTAAATGGTTTATTTTTGCTGTTCTCAGAATGTATCAAATTTCACTAAAAACAGTGACTTGAAGGTATTCATCATATAACAGCGGGGAAAAAAAAACACAATCAAAATGATTGTGTTTAAAAAACCCATACAACATAACAAATCAGAATTCAGAACTCCTTAAAGTTAACTTACTTTCCATGACGGCCAAGGATGTCCTATGAACAGCTTACACTCTGTTGTGCTGTTATTACTTTCAACCCGCCACTTTCTGAAAGAAAACCTCCATCGTTTTCAAAAACATGTTACATACAATAAATGACTTCTTGCTCTCTACCACAAGTTTCCACAAGGCCAAATCTTGTCAAAGCCATTTATAACTCTTGGATTTCTTGTAAGCCAATCCCGTCTTTTCGCATTTCCGCAACTTTCAGAATTAAAATGTTGAAGATCATTTACACAATCCTGGACTAGTAATATCTTCCCCTTCTTGCTCAATCATGTTCTACATTTCCTATCACACTGATACTGCTTACTATGAAGCAGACTTACACTACCTTTATGACTAGTACAATTATTTAATTCTCTACATCACTTTTAATCACAAAGCAATGTAAAACAGTAGACAGCATTGCAGACTTACATTCCCTCTACTCCATGTTTTGATTGGCTGCTTCAATTAGCTTATAAAAAGAAATAGTTTTTCTGAACTCATTCAAAGTGCACGTATTTCTCAATGACGTCCAGTGTTATGGTAAAAATTTATGTCTCTGTACTACACTTATCCTCAAGGCCAAATAGTGTAGGAGCCATGAGAACTTCTTGAAATTCCTCAGAGCACATCCCGAGATTCTTTCCCTAAAATTTTGGTTTTAAAAACACCCGGTAAGAGTTTTTAAGGTCATATGGCAATTTTTTTTTGAAAATTAAAACAGAATCATTGCAGAATGACCAGCCATTTCTACACTTTAAATAAGCTGTATAATGTCCTGATGTTATTGAAGGACCATCATGATATATAATTGCTACAGTTACAAAAGTCCTTCCTGATATTGACAACTGTGAAGCCACAAAATTTTTAATTAAAGTTGTCAATTTTGTTCCATCAGGCCTACATCGTTGGAACATTAAAATGACATACTGGCCATATGTTCGTATAAATAATGTGGACATCATTTCAGATTTACATTGGCTACACTCCATGTTGTGATCAGCTGCTTTTACTAGCTTATTAAAAGAGACTGATTTACTGTCTGGCAAAGTTAAATATATAAATCTTTCTGAGTCTACACTAGTAGTACTTGATACCCTACAGTTCTCGCAGTCATGCTGCCATTGATAAGAAAGCCCAAACAGGTGATCTACATCTACACCTTCATCATGCAATACATCAAGCATATACATTAAAAACTCCTGACAATCTTGCTGACTATTTTGAGAGAATTGTGTTTGGCCTGAACATCTGTCTAACAGATTTCGAATTTCAGACACACTTTCTATGTTTGTTCTATCAGTGCTACATTTCTCTAACACAGAATTTAACAAACTGCAAAATCTTTGATCAGAATTGACCACAATCTCTTCTTTTACATTTTCTAGAGAAAACAAAACATTAACCACTACATTAGCATAGCAGTTGACACCAGAACTGTTTTCAAATTGAAAACCAACAACATCTTCAACAGAATCCTTTTTGTTTCTGCTTATAATTTCAGGTTCATCGACTTTTCGTCTTTTTGCTACAACCTCCCCAGTATTGGTCACATTTCTTCGTTTCCGGCCTACCACACGTTTCTCAAACAAAGGATACTGAGGCAAATGTGGCGCATACTCTCTTCTCAACCTATTGTATTCCTTAACACAATCTAGATCCGCACAAATGTTTGTGACATCACACTCAATCAAGTACAATCCCGATAAAGTCCTAACTCGTGACAATGCCACATATGCCATACCCTCCTTGAACACAGAACTGCCAATATTCACCAATGCACAGTCTACATTTAAACCTTGGGATTTATGGATTGTCACCGCATATGCCAAGCAAACAGGAAACTGCTTACGACGAACATATAAGTCTTTTACAAGCAAAAATCTAGCAGAACAACGAGCAATTAGCTGTACTTCCTCAATGCCATCAAATTTAATTTTTAAAAATTCAATTCCATCTCTATTTCTGTATTTCACAAAATCAACAACATTACCCATTGATCCATTTACCAGACCTCTTTCAACATGTAAATTCCTTCTTAAAATTATACGGCAGTTCAAGCACACATTCAGAGTCTTTTCAAAACCCGCAGTTTTAGATTATACTCTTCTCTAATGAATCCAATTTTGTTTTCAGATTCTCAGACAAAATAATTGTTGATCCCATATGCTCTACTCTGTCAATAGCTTCCAGTTTCACAATCTCTTGCTTTTCTAAATGCAACATTTTGTTGTTGAATTTGGCACATTCTGCAAGAGTTGGCATCAAACATATTCCAGATTTTTTCTCAGTAACTTTCTGAAAAATATTCTCAGGCACAACATCTTCGTCTGGATATAAATTTGTCAGTAATCGTGCATGTAAAGCTTCTTTCCCATGCTCGGTCACTTTCCCAATTCTAAAATCTTGTAGAATAGTCTTGTAAACTTCATCCTTTGCCTGACGCATATTTTCATGCAGTTCAGCATAATTGAAGTTTAACCATATATTGACGTTGCCAATGCTCCCTAAGCACTTCCTGGTATCTTCATGCGTGAGCATTTTGAACACAGGTTGCCCTTTCACTGGTGTCAGCTGCAGAAGATCTCCGAAAACAATGATGTGTTTGCCACCAAATAACACATCATACTCTGTTTTGAGAACTTCTTGCATTCTCAAATGCACAACGGCAAGCATGACATTGGAAACCATGCTTACTTCATCAATGATAAGAAGTTTCATTTTCCTCAAGACTCTTGAAACTTCAAAACAAGCATCTCCAGATAGCTTGTGATATTCTAATTTGTTGTCATGCTCCACTGGCAGCATCAGTAAACGATGTAAAGTAATCCCTTTAATGTTATGTGCTGCCAGTCCAGTTGGAGCGGTGACAACACAAGACAGCGATGACTCTGTCCTTTCCTGCAAATAACACGAAATTGCTTTAATAAGGAAACTTTTTCCAGTTCCCGCTTCTCCACTCACATACAGTCAGACAGGCTTCAACGACGTACATGAGCACTCTTTCTTGTCATGACGTAATCCATGATCAACTTGCATGGTAAGTTCGTCATATATTTTCCTCTGCTCAACGTTGAGTTGTCTTTCCAACTCTTCTAAGTTAACCGCATCCTCCTGAGCATGTGCCATGGCTCTTTCCACTTCATTCATAGCAGTGGCAGCTTCATTTTCGATAAGAGGTCCTCCTAGTGGATCCTGACTCAATGAAGCAGAACTCTGACTGTCCTGAGAACTGTCTCTGGCAATCTCGGCTGCAATCGTTGCTTCCTGCTCAATTTCCACATTCAACATTTCTACATATTTAGGAAAAGCAGGACATTCTATGGTCTCCTTGGCAGCATTGAATGAGTCTTCGTAACAAAGGAAATCTCCAAGCAGTTCCACTTCTGCACGCCAAGGCTTAAAAAGTTGCAAAAGTGCTAAATAGAAAAACTCATTTTTTTCAGGAGATTCGCCACTCAATTTTCGATGGTTTATCAAGTGGGATTTTCTTTGCTTGACCAGACATCCCTCACTTCCTATTACAGCATACACTCCTTTCTCAGTATCTTCTTTGATGTTCCTCTTGAATATGTAATTTTGCAGAACCTCATACAGACAAACATTCTCGAGATGACTGCTTCGATTTGGATAATATGTATCCAACCTGTTGCTCTTCAAAATGTCGGTACTGTTTGGCTCCTTTTCCGCCAAATACTCAATTTCCCGCACAGGTTTCAGAACTCGATTATGCGTTGCAGCAAGACCAACACTCGCCCAAACGATACTCCTGGACTTGGCATAGAGACTTGCTGAAGACAACCGATCAGAACATTCGTAAGCTCCGATTTCTCGATGCGACAACATCTTCAGACTGAAACTGTACAACTTCTTGCTGAGGCTCTTTTCATGGGAAATGTCCTCCCACATATCCTTCAATTCTGTCTTCTCTTTTTTGGTGATGTAAGATGTCACATACCGAGCCACAGCCATACAGTTATCAGCCACAAACTGTATATCCATGTTAGCATTCCACATGGACAAAATCACCGGGTTGTAGTCGTTGATGTACTTAGACTCTTCGTTCCTCTTCAAATTGTATGTGTTTTTAGGTGATTTCTTCATCACATTATGTCGCAGCGAAGACATCAAACTGTTCACTCTTCCTTTAGAAATCACCGGTCGTGGAAAGCCGAAACGACATTTGGTGTAGAACTTGTCTTTGTTCCGGAATTTACGACGACAGTACTTTCCACATCGATGGCTTTTGAAACGTAGAACTTTTTCTCTTAGGCTTTTTTTCTCCTTTGCGTTTGGAACAGCACACGTAGAATACTGTTCTATGAAACTCATCACTGAGTCTTCTGCATCCGTTCCAAATTTAGGTGCATCCTTGATCCACAGCAACATATGTATATGAGGAGCACCTCTTGCTTGGTACTCCTTCCTCCAGAAGAAATCCAACACCTCTCCAAGAGGTGGATTCTTCTTATTCATGATGAAAGACATCATACCTTCAAATCTATGATTGAAGTACCTACATACATTGACTGGATCCAAAGAGCACAGTTCTCCGGGTGTCTTGAATTCGATGTTTTCTACGTTAGCATTTGCCTCTCGTAGAAATTCAAGTAAGTCTTCCCAGCCATACTCAGCACAGCTCAAAGTGAGGAACCATGTGGGAGTTTCTAAGTTCCTCAGCATACATTTTAAATCACCATGACGACGGTACCAGTACTCATTAGTACCACGCTGACACGCCATGAGATTAATCAGGTGAGAATCCAAAATACTGTCTTGGACATTGACTTTATCCATAAAGTCACTTGCCGAGATGTTTTGCATGTGTATACCACTTTTCAAGATGTGGTTCACTGCATATGACAGTCCAGACAGATCGCTTTCAAACAGGAGATGAAACAAATAAGGAATGCATTGTCGAAACCTAGGATCTCCTGCATACAATCGCAAAGTCCGGTATTCAGAAGCAGGAATTTGATGAGGTCGCTCATCATATCTCCCTGACCTGTTGGAAAAAGCTGTGGGAAACACCGAGCTTCCAAACTTTCCTCCCAAACACTAATGGGACTCCCTTTCGCTTGTTTCATTTGAAACAACTCAATAGCATTCCCCATGACTTCCTTGGAATGCAAAGGATGAACACTATAATGTTCATATATTTCTTCACTAGTACAGGGTTCTACTTTCTCAATTTGACCAGCACACAAATCGCTATCCTCTTCCTCACTTACTTCCTCTTCTGCAACATATACATTTTTATGGTATTTATTATTTTTTTTCAAATACAATGTTGCCCTTTTCACTTTCCTAACATCTACTAAATCTTGCCATATTTTCTTATTCTTTGTCGGAACCCCATTAACTAAGATAACAAGAGGTTCCTCTTCCACTTTTTCTACTCCAATTGTGTTAAAGTTTTTCTTCAAATCTAGAGGCAAATAAACAACTCTTCCCTTTAATCCTCTCTGTAAATCTGATGGAGGCAATTTCCCTGTCTTTGGCTCCATTCTTACAATAGCCTGAAAGGGATGGATACTTTGAATCAAAATAGATTCATAAGTATTTAAATCCTTCAATTCAGAAGGAATCTCAACCAATTCAGGATTATTATGAACTGCTCTAGCAGGCATCTGGTTTTGATTTAATTTGTTACAACAATAAGTACACACACGTTGATCCAATCCCAAATCAAAACAATTTTCTACCATCAAGTATGTTGTAAAATCCTTCCATTCACTATTATTTTCCCTTTCACTTTTTCCATATAAATCCACTAACTTAGTCTGATTCTTATAATAAGTGCGTCGACAACACACACAAGTGAAATTTGGCCTCTCACTTGATTTCACCTCAAACGTCGCAATTTCCCTCTGGAAATTATCTGTACTGGAAACCTGTACACTATCTTCCACATTACTCTCTTCTTCTTGGTCAATTTCAACATTCTCCTCTTTACTTCCAAAGTAACAAAACTCAATTTCTTCACATATATTCTTCACATCTATTTCAGAACCATGCAAAAGAGCAGCACATAATTGTTTAAGCATAATTGCTGGACTCTTAGCATAATACAACATTCTAACTAATTTCCTCACTTTATTATGATGCACTGCTAGCATCCTGAAATGATGAAAAACACTCTGGCATACTCTCCTGGAAAGACAAGCCAGTGAATGACCATGCAAACCTATCACTTCTCTCACTCTGCAAGGATCTAATTCTTGCAACAACTTCATTTTCTGCTTCAAACTTTTCTTATTAAATGACCGTATAAAATCACAAAGCAAATTGATGGAATCCTGTCGTACACTGCAAATACTACTACACTTCCAGGTGTACACAGGACCCTTAGGACGTCTCCCTAAAACCTCATTACCTAACACCTCTTCTATCTCTGTTCTCACAACTTTTTCTTTTTCAACTGGACAACCATCTTTCACTTCATAAGCTCGACCACTGGTGTCAACTGCATGCACCAAATCATTATCCTGGAAATAACTCTCCTCATTAAAAAATGCCTCAGAGCTTGAACTATGCATCCATTCTCCAGAAAAAACTTCACAAAAATTACTACGATTAACTATTCTCTTCCATCTACTATTTGTTTTGAAATCATAAATTACCTTGTTTAGCTTCCTAATTCTATTGATTGTCAAAATAAATAACTTACGTTTAATTTCAAATGCCTGATCAATAACTTTCTCAACTATTTTTTTTCTCTTATAAAAAAACACTTTCTGCTGACCTTTCTTAATATTTTTTAACAAATTCCCAATTATCCTGTTGCGGAACATTCGTTTACGAATATCCCTAAACTGTTGTTTCCTTCTACTTTCATGCATAGAGTTATCTCTTACTCTAGCAGTAACATTTCTCATTGGCCTTTCCTTACCATTTGAATTCTTTCTCCTTTTCTGGACTGAAACATTTTCTGTAGTAATATTTTTTTTACTACACATATTTCTTATGACTGTTTTTGGACTCTTACCCGGTGCTTTCTTGGTGACTTGACAAATCTTTTTGTTAGAGGACTGCTGCATTATTCCATGGTCCTGCTGTCTTTGACGTTTTGCAGCCTTTCTTACTCTTTCTTTGCTAGGCATCCTAAAATCTTGAAATAATCTGCAGTTCAATCTGTGGTAAAATATAATAAAAAATGTTATTAACCACTATTACCCAACAGTAAATTAATAACAGTCATCAAAAACTTAACACACTACTTAAGTATATAATATACTGAAGCCTATCTCCAATTTTTCACTGAACAGGACTCATCTCTTCTTAACCTTGGATAAACCTCACCTACTCTGTGTCCCCTGCACATAATTAAATGTAAAGGGGCAGATTTATATTAACTAGCACATCCCCAGGGATGCACCAGTTAACGTGCACCGCTGCTCTGCCACCCACGGTGTGCCGCATTTACAATCAGATAGGACAAAGCTACATCAAAACCCTGCGCCTGCTTGAAGCAGGCATAGATCTTGACGCAGGTAGGCTGAAAGCTAAAGCAACAACTAAGTGTCGTGTGCAGAAGTTACAAAAAAGGAAAAATGGCGTTTAAACCAGTAATGAGACCATGCTAACGTAACACAGAGTAAAAATATCCAGGATCTACATCAGTTTGGGGTTCACGAACCTGGCAGGTACAAGGCACTGAGACTTTCCACCGTGCATGTCTCATCCCAAATCATATGTTGTTTGTGAATGAAACAATTTCCCAGACCAAATGCTTTGGATTGGCTACTTCTAAAAAATTAAACACCCCTACTATCCCGGAGTTAGAGGAATATGATGGTTGGAGTAATTTTACTCGTTGTCCATTAAAGATTTACAGGCCCTACTCCGTAATTCTTCCTTTAACATTTCCAGTATAAATCCAAAAGGTTGACTGCTTTGGCAACGTGCCTTATCCACGGTTTAATAACGCTGCCTTTTGCTTTATATAAGTTTTCAAATTGTATGAAATATATACCAATAGGTCGTTATTAACCTTTAGGTAGTGGTTTTCTTCATGAGGTCTGGTCGCTTCCATACACATACAGATTTTCAAAGATGATCAAGAACTTTATCTGAATGGAGAGGAATGCACTGAGACGCCAGATCATTCACTAATGTGTAGGCACATACAGTTACACGGTTCATGCAACAAACACCGACCAAATATGGCTTGCGTGTTGCAAGGCACACCAGTTCCTGCTATCATCCCCACGTTCAAGTTCTTGGAAAATGGTAGTTATTTGATGCTCAATAATGAAGATTGTTCTGGGTTAATTAAAAGTATTCATTTTATCGTAACAGTAAATGAACGGGTTATTTGCTGCAGAAATGTTCTAATTCCTCCCACACATGAACATAGGGAGTTTTCAATCTGGCCACAAATACCAACCTTGGGAGCACATTTCAACGGCATGGCAAGAATAAGAGCTCTTTTGTCTCAGAGAGAGGTGGCCTTGAGTTCGGCCCGTGAAACTTTCGTGCTTCACACAGCGAACACCCGTACAGAGGTGCAGACCCTTTTAAATACAGATTCGCCTTTCCATTTCAGCAAGATGGTTCGGACTATCTCTAACGCGTCCTCCACAAAGGGCCTGGCGCACTTTTTTAAAGTTGTTACCAGTGGTCTCGTGACTTCATTTGAGAAAATCTTTGGAGTCATCCCTGCTTTCTTTCATTCTATTTTTTCCACTCTGCTTCGTGGATTCCCATTTTTACTTGCATTACCAGCGGACGCTCTTGTGCTTTTTTACATTTTTAAATATGGATGTCCCTCCTGTGCAAGCTCCCGCCCTGCAGCTGCTGACACTGTTCCGCAATCGCATGCTAGAATATTATGGCACAATGCCGGTGGCGATATTAAGCACGGCATGTGGATTATCTTTTCGATTCTCCTACTTCACCTGTGTCCAGCCTGTATTTCACTGCCTGACCTGTGATTTCGATTGGGCCATTGATTTGTGTCTCTGCGGACCGGTTTCTCCTGACGTCGACTTTAATCAGCTGATGACTCCTATCATTACTCACGAGTTGGTTTGTCCTGGCGAAAGGATTATGGCTGTGGCATTGATGCATGGACTAATTGGTCCCTGGAATTTACTGGCGGCAACACAGTCTTTCTTGGAACAGAGCTTTCTTGAAAACCCACCGAGCTGTCCTCTGATGTTGATAGAGGATCCGGTGCTGGGAGAGCACTTATGTTCTTTTCCGCTTTTAAATTGGATGGCTGAACTCTTTTCGGATGAAGACGGTGACTTCCTATTGGAGGCTGTTGCAGCTTATTTTGCATACACAGTTATGTCATAGACCTTTTTCATGTTTGATATGCCGAGTACTAGCATTTCATTGACAATTCATTAACTTATTTGTCAAGTTTTTATTATTTAGCTTGCCTATTGGCTTAAGACTCGATAAAGTACTTGGCTGTTTTATTTTTCTTTAGCATTAAATTTTCCTAGTTTTTAATGTTTTACCTTGCGGACCGTCCACATATAAAGTTGCAATCTGCTCTCATGAGATGGCACTTCTATTATCTTATTCAGTTCGTTTCCGGATCATGGGGAGGTGTCATCTAGGTCCTGGATATCTTTACACCGTGTTAAGTTAGCATGGACTCATTACCGGTTTAAACGCCATTTTTTCCTTTTTTGCAACTTCTGCACACGACACTTAGTTTTTGCTTTAGCTTTCAACCTAATAGTTCATCGTGATTTACATGAGAATAATATGTTATTGCTCTACTATCTGCTTTACTTCTTAAACTATATCTGTACAGCGAGTGCTGAAGTTTCAAGAACAACACGATACAGAATTGTTATGAGGTCTGATCTCCACGACTTCATACTCATAACATAAGTGCAGCTTCTCCCAATTCTGAGCATGAGGCGGGTTTTATATTGCTTTGCCGAACACACATACACAACACTTGATGCGGTTCACATGAAGAGAGAGCTGGTGTATGCTGATGTGATTCCTTCAAATCTAAGACACTAAAGTATCGGCACGCCCTAAACCAACACAAAGAGACCTTCTTAGCAAATAATATATTATGTGTATTAGGGAGGGTGAGATATAAGCAGCCGCGGGCCGTGGAGGGAGTTACGGTGGGGCAGGGAGGCGGGGAGGGGGAGGGGCAGGGTGGACCCTCTCCACCCTGCCCCTCCCCCTCCCCGCCTCCCTGCCCCACCGTAACTCCCTCCACGGCCCGCGGCTGCTTATAAGTGTTGCTAACTCTTATTCATTTACAGCATGTTAACATACTGTCACCATTCGCTTTTTATGTACTATTGACTATGCTGGTAATTTTGCTACTGATAATATGTGTACTTGTATAATCTAAGATACTACGCCTAAGAAGACGGCATTAGTAAATAAACATTTCAAATACACATGTGTTCTTCTTAACTCCATGTTCTGGTTTCTAAGAAATATATAACGACCGACTGTTCATGAGTTCCACGTATCCTGAGGTACTATAAGTTCATATTCTGGATTGTCTAAACATTGAGAGTTTGTTATATCCAATGTGACACTGTACCTAGCTTGCTAAGGGGTTTTGATTACTAAGGTGAGTTTTGGGACACCCTAATTCGCCGAGGTTCCAATCCTCTGTCCACAGTTCTGTGTCAGAACAGAAACCCTGCGACAGGGCCACCCCTCAGCCTTACTGGAGCTTCATCACACTTGCGATACAACTCCAGCAATGCGCCAACTTTACGGCACAAATACGTCACGCATCTGTGCTGTTTTTGCCCCATGATGCGCCGCATTGTAAATGCAGCACACCATAGGTGACGGAACAGCGGCACAGAATGACTAACACATCCCTGGTGATGCGCCAGTCATCATAAATCTATCCCTATGCTTCTTATCTTGTTAGAGATGAACCGCCATATGTATCATCAAAGTTTTTTGCATTTCCTAAATAGCGAACTTTAAGGAATAAATAGCGATTCTTTACCATTCCTAGTTTGCGATGACCTATTTGCTAATTACAAATTACCCATTCATTTCCATGCAGCAGGAGGCCCATAGGAATGAAGGTGCAATTTGCGATTAGCAATTACCTCATCGCAAATTACGAATTTTTCCGACGGTGCAGGGGTGTCTCAAGAACACCCTGCTGCACCCCTGAAAAAGAAATTTGGGGTCATATGGCGCACATAAATTTTGAAAACATTCCTTTACCTCAAAAACGATTTTCAACTCATAATTTGAAAACACTGCACATGGGGAAATGACTTAAAATGTCCTTAAGACACATAAAAGCATTTTTTGATTGCCTTTGCAGCATGTTTCAGTCACCTTTAACATGCCTATGTAACGGAAACATTCAAAATCTAAATTTGCCATGCACAGGTGGGAGCATATTTACAAGCAATTTGCTCCACAGACAAACTTCTTACATTGAAATGGGAAAAATAACATCAGAGACTCTCAATTACCTTATAAAGAAGCAGACACCATTATGTCCTTCTCATCAATATTAAAACCATTGCTTTTTCTCAAAAACGATTTACAAGTCATAATTTGAAAACACTCCACAGCTCCTATGCACATAAAAGCCCTGTCAGTACTAATACTTCACATTTTCTCCAATTACAATTTCTCAAAGAAACAAAATCTATTTGTGAAACACTTGAGACAAAGCAACATTTGAAAAACACAACTTTCTTCATAATTTTCTCCTTAAAGCACACTATTTTCTATCTAAATTAAAGAAATCTTTTCTCACCTTAGCAAATACTTTGAGTTTCAAAACAGTCTCAGAAACACACCAATTTGTCTTCAGCAGAGCAAAAGGTATGCACTCCAGAGTCTGCAGCTATCAAAAGCACAGAAATGCTGTAATTCCTCACACATATCTCTCATGTCACCCAATCAAAACTCTTCCCTCACTTTTTTTCAAAGCAAAACCCTTCCCCCCTCTGCCCCCTCTCTGCTTTTTCTGCATAGCAACCACCTCTTGCAAGACCTCTCACACAACAATGTTGCAATTGAACTCTGAACTCTCAGTGCACCTGCATATCCAGAGCATTCTTTCATTTAATGATTTTTTCTTCGCCACTCAAAATACATCTTTCAACGAACTCATCCATGCACACTAACTTTCTGTTTTCAGCAATCAAAATCCACCAATCACTCTTACTGCTTCATTAACACAGAAACTCCTCAGTTTTTTTCATTTTACACTCTCATTTTTTCAACTGCCATTTCATTGCCACACTTCATCTGACTGCAGCAGAACCTTCTCTCACCATGTTTTCTGTCTGGATTGTTGGACATAGTTACATCTATTGGGCTCAAAGGTACGCTGAAAACAGGAATTTACCTAACCTCAATTTACAAGATGTGGAAATTAAGTGGTTTGGCCACAGAGGATTAAAATGTCACCAATTGATACCATTGGTGAAAACCTTTATGCATTTGCCAAAACCTGACCTGTTAATTGTGCACTGTGGAGGTAATGATTTGGGCACTTTGACTGGGGTAGGTCTGGAAATGCTTTTAAAGGACACCTTTGAGCAATTGATGGCACTTTTTCCTCAGACTGCCTTGGTATATTCAAATATATGCCAAAGACAGAAATGGAGGTGGTCGAACCAATTTTGTCCACAAATTGAGAAATCGAGGAAGCATGTAAACAAATCTGTTTCAGCTTACATGAGAGACCATGGAATGGGCTCCCTGTACAACAATAACTTGCGTTACTACATGCAAGATATCTACAGAGGAGATGGAGTTCACTTCTCAGATGAGGGCAACAGAGTTTTCACTCTGAATTTAAGACTGTGCATTGGTACCTACTTATAAGTACCTAAATGTACCATAAACCCAAAAGCTCTTCTCAGAGCTACCCTACATCTGATCACTCACAATGATTATTTTACTCTAACTTTTTTCACTAATTTTCAAGAAAGTACGCTCCCCAGAACGCTTCCCGGTTCGCGAACCGGGCGCACTCCACGCAAAAAAACTAAAAAAAACGGTATTTTTTTTTTTTGCCCTGCGAGACCCTTTCAAAGCCTCCACATCAAACCTAGGGGGTCAGGGACGATCTACTATGCCCCCTTATGGTCATTTGCCCCTTCGCTTTGGCCTCCTCTTGTCTCTCGATCCTACCGAGAGACAAGATGGCGGCCGCTACGGACTGTTTGGAATGTTTACAGACGCCGAAAAACCAATCAGCTTCGCAAACCTCCGTAACGCGAAAAGTACGCGAAGCGGAGCGCTGTTACAGATATATATCTTTTTTTGAACGTTAATTTCTCAAAATCCACTGGAGCACATATATTGAGACCTAGCAAAGGCACATCGGGCTACCAGTCCCTACAATTTTGCCAAGTTTCGTGCAAATCCATTCAGCCGTTCGATTATTATTATTTTATTTTTTTTTGCCCCGCGGGGCCCTTTTAAAACCTCCACATCAAACCTAGGGGGTCAGCGACAATGTACTATGCCCCCTTATGGTCATTTGCCCCTTCGCTTTGGCCTCCTCTTGTCTCTCGATCCTACCGAGAGACAAGATGGCGGCCGCTACGGACTGTTTGGAATGTTGACAGACGCCGGAGAACCAATCAGCTTCGCTTCACAAAGCTCCGTTGCGCGAAAAGTACGCGTCCTGGAGCGCTGCCCGGTCCGCTGTTACAGATATATATCTTTTTTTAAACGTTAATTTCTCAAAATCCACTGGAGAACATATATTAAGACCTACAAAAGGCACATCGGGCTACCAGTCCCTACAATTTTGCCAAGTTTCGTGCAAATCCATTCAGCCGTTCGGGCTAAAAGTGAGGCCAACTGCCCTATGGAAATTAACATGGGAAAAACGCGTTTTGGGACCCCCCTTTTTTCTCGGCCCCCCCTTGACGAACCCCCCCAAAATTTTCAGGGGCTGCTCAGAAACAAAATGTGCCATTTTCCTGAAAATTTCAGCCAATTCCGTCCACAAACGCCAAAGTTATTAGACATTGAATTTTCAAAAATCCCATAGAGAAAAAATCCTAACTATATATACCTACTGGCGACCGCCAGTAGGTAATATATAAACCACCAGTCCCAGAAAGCATTGTTTCAGGTGTTACACCTGCGCATAATTACTGTGGGTATTTACTGGTGCTTGCAGCTTGCCGTCATGTCACATGGTCTGCCACTGAAGAGGGCGTTGGCCCAAAACGCGTCTGGCAGGAAAAGGACTTTGTTCGCGGCTCGCGCCCTTGCGGTGGCATTAATTCCTACCTGTAAGTGCATCCCACCCAGGGGCAACTCTTTCTTATTATCAGCAGGGTGAAGCGGTATGGGGACATAAGGAGGCGGCGTATTTCATGCACATGGGAATAAGGAAGGTTCCCCTCAGCTATTTGTGGACCCGCCCCAAGCAACAGCCTCCAGACACAAAGATGAATAATGCATCCTGGGACTGGTAGGAGTTAAGACAAGCAACGAACTACCAGGGCTGTTAGCTCTTAGGCATATACCTTTAAGGAGCGGGACACTGAGCGACCTACCAGGAAGAGTTGGAATAAATACCTGCGTCATACGAACCTACCTGAATCATTTGCATCCCAGGCGCTGAAGAAGGCAGACATTACGCCGAAATGCATTCGCCGAGTGGGGATGATGGATGACCGATACTTGCCCCTGTGTGTGAATAAAGCCGTTTCCAAACTGTTCCCCAGCTGTTGGTCTCTTCACTTTTGCTTCGGTGGAGGTGTGGAGTTGTATATAAATATATATATATATATATATATATATATATATATATATATATATATATATATATATATATATATATATATATATATATATATATATATCCACACGCTGGTTCACAGGTCCCCGACCCTTGAGCGCTCTTCACGGGTGCTGACACCTACGGCGGAACCACGCCGTTTTATAACATCATACTCTCCCTCCAGTTAGAGGGATAAATGGGCGCACTCCCTTAGATTTGCCACAATTTCATTTATTAAAGGTTAAATTTGGGCAATGGAAAGCATTTGATCAACGCGTTTCGATGCTGCAAGCATCTTGGTCACGATCAACTTCCTCCTTTTTTTTCAAATCTATTTAAAGCAATCACATGATTATTACATCATTTCCTCATTATAATCGCTCGGCATTGTGGTTATTGTAGTTTTTATATGTTTTTCTTTTTTATAAAATTAAAAGTCTCTTTGACAATTTTGTTTCTAGTTCATAAGGAGAATAATGACGTCCTATTTTCCCAAGAGAGTTCATACCACATGGGGTTTTTTCATGATCCAGTCCATGACATTTCCATCCCTCCAGTGGGATTTGATTTATTTTTATTTTTATCATTTTATTCTTGTTTTCATTTCAATCCCTCATGTGGGGTTCATTTCTTTTTTTATTTTTTTATCTTTTGCAGTTTGTTTTCATTTTTGTTTCTCCCCTCCAGTGGGGTTTTTTGTTTATCTCCATATTCATTTTCTCCAAATTTTAGATCTTACTATTCCTGTCCTTTGTCAATTGACTTTGCTGCTCCTATTTAACCGAGATGAATATACAGCTCCTCTGATTGGTTAAGGCCCCACGGGTTTAGAGTTCTGAAATTTATTATGTGGCGTGATTCCTTTTGTCTTAGAGTTTTTTCTCTATCACCGCCACAGATGTGTTTTGGTATTGTTTCGATGCCAAAGAATTTTAGTTTGAGCCAATCTCCATTGTGTGCCTGTTCCATATGTTTGGCCACTGCGTTTGTCCGATCTTTATGCGTGGTCGCTCTTGCATGTTCCATAATGCGTTTCTTCAGCTCACCCTTCGTGCTTCCCACATATAGTAGAGGGCATGGACACTCAATTCCATAAATGGTGAATTCAGTCTTGCACGTGATCAGTTGGCGTATTTGCCACGTCTTGTTATTTGGCATCTTCACTTCTTTGGTTTGTTTTGCGATTTGGCACATTTTGCATCCGTAACATTTGATAAAACCAGTCGTTTTCAACCAGTCTTTTTTCTTGTCCTTTTGTGTTTTGCAATGGCTATGAATTAATTGATCTTTCAAATTGGGGGCTCTCCGGAAGGTTACCGTCGGGTGACTTCCAACTATTTTGCCCACCGTTTCATCCAAGTGCAATATTTTCCAGTTTTTTCTTAGAATGTCTGTGAACAATTTGCTTCCTTCTGCGAAATCCGTGATCAGTCTAATTGGTTCCTTTTCATCTTTGTTCAAGGTATGTTTTTTCAGGCAATCCTCTCTTGATTTTGCATTTGCTCTCTGCCAACATTTTTCTACATTCCCTTGATTGTATTTCCGATTTTTAAATCTCTTTTTGGTTTCCCCACTGTGTTTTTGCCATTCCGATTCCTCACTACATATGCGTCTTATTCGGAGGAATTCTCCGTATGGGATACTCGAGATTAATGAGCTTTGATGGAAGCTCGTTGCTTCCAATGTAGCATTGGTTGCAGTAGATTTTCTGTGCAGGGTTGATTGTATTTCATTGTTCTTAATGTAAATATGCGTGTCTAGGAAGGTTATCTCCTGGTTGCTGATCTCATATGTCAGGTTTATACCTTTCATGCTTCCATTGATGGCCGTGTGATATTCTTTGAATTCTTCTGGCTATCCATCCCAAATAATCAGGAGGTCATCGATAAATCTGATCCAGCACATGATTTTGCTGGTCATGTTATCATATTCTGGTGCCCATGCGATTTCTTTCTCCCAATAGCCCATTGATAAACATGCGTAGTTTGGGCTAAAAGAAAAGCCCATAGCAGTTCCATTGTTTTGTCTGTAGAGTTCTTCACCGAATAGAAAAATGTTTTGGGATAAGCATAATGAGATCATTTCATGAAGCATTTGATTATGATTCCGATATTTGATGTTTCTCTCCTGTAAGAAGTAATCACACGCCTTTATCCCCATGTCGTTCTCAATATTTGTGTTAAGGGATATGACATCCATAGTTATAAGCTGATAGGAGTCTTGCCAAGGAATGTTTTGTAGTTTTCTTAACATATCATTAGTGTCCTGAATATAAGAACTGAGTTGTAACACATACGGTTTCAGAAAAAAGTCAATGTAATTTGAAACTGGTTCAAGTAAGGAGCCCTTCGCTGATAGTATAGGTCTCCCGGGAGGGTTCTTTTTGTCCTTGTGCACTTTTGGCAAAAAGTAAATGGTGGCTGTGATGGGGTGTTTCACTGTCAGATATTTCAATTCATCATCATCTATTAAGTTTTTCTCTTTCCATTGTTGTAGGTTGTTATCCAATTTTGCTTTTACTTCCTGTGTTGGATTACTTTTGAGTTTCTCATAGTATTTTATGTCTCTTAGTTGACGATGTGCTTCAGTGATGTAGGCGCTCTTCTCCCACACCACTATATTTCCCCCTTTGTCAGCCATTTTGATTTCAATTTGATCATCCATGGTTAGGTTTTTCAGTGCTTGGCGTTCTCCTGATGTTAAATTGTCCTTATAGTTAAGTCCTTTGATCTTTTGCAGATCTTGTATCACAGCTTCCTGGAACATATCCACTTTGTTGCCAGGGGTTAATTGTGGATAGAATTTTGAATTTGGTTTCTTTTGGCTTAGACCTGCTCCTGCTTGAGTAATTACTTGACTTAGTGTTGATTCTTCCTCATTCATTACATCTAAGTTGATGAGAGTAGTATATGCAGGGGCGTCCCTCGTTCTTAAGCCCTCAGGGGATTCTTCGCTCATCTGAGTTTTTTTGCTCTTCATCTTGTTCTCTTCAAAGAATTTAGCAAGTTTGATTTTTCGTATATATATATATATGACCTACTGGCGGTCGCCAGTAGGTATATATAGTTAGGATTTTTTCTCTATGGGATTTTTGAAAATTCTATGTCTAATAACTTTGGCGTTTGTGGACGGAATTGGCTCAGGAAAATGGAACATTTTGTTTCTGAGCAGCCACTGAAAATTTGCGGGGGGTTCGTCAAGGGGGGGCCGAGAAAAAAGGGGGTCCCAAAACGCGTTTTTCCCATGTTAATTTCCATAGTGCGGTTGGCCTCACTTTTAGCTCGAACGGCTGAATGGATTTGCATGAAACTTAGCAAAATTGTAGGGACTGGTAGCCCGATGTGCCTTTGCTAGGTCTCAATATATGTGCTCCAGTGGATTTTGAGAAATTAACGTTCAAAAAAATATATATATCTGTAAGCGCGCTCCGGGCAGTGCCCCGGTTCGCGTACCTGACGCGTAACGGAACTTCGCGAAGCGAAGCTGATTGGCTCTCCGGTGTCTGTCAACATTCTAAACAGTCCGGAGCGGCCGCCATCTTGTCTCTCGGTAGGATCGAGAGACAAGAGGAGGCCAAAACAAAGGGGGAAATGACCATAAGGGGGCATAGAAGATCCTCCCTGAATCCAGCATTACATCATCTGGAATCTCCTCAAACATGCATGTTTCTATGTCTTGTAAGCATTCAATAAATTGTTCATCCAAAGACTGATCCATAAAATTTTAATCTAAAAATTCTTCATTTAAAATCTCCTCAGATGTAATGTCGAAGGAAACATTGATATTTTCTTGCTCCCCTTCCATTTTTTTGCTGTAAATTGCATAAAAAATAACTATATCAGAAGAGTTAGGGCACTGTTGGGTTTAAGTTCAGACAGGTAGTTTGGATTTTTTAACAGTGAATTTATCTTTGGGTAGTGTATGGTATCAGACTGGAAGTAGAAATATAAAAAAGTGTATGTGATGAAGCCTAAGTAAATTCATAATTATACAAGAGAAGCCTAAATCCATCCATAACTATAACAGAGAAGTCTATCTAAATCTATAACTATTACAGAGTGATAGTATAAAACTATCAGAAAATGTTTTCCAAATTAACTTTAAGTGCACAATATACTTCAGTTTTCAAAATAACAACTTACCTTTCAAAAAGCAGTTTAAGTTCTCAGTGAAAATTTTCTTGAAATCTACTTCAGGAGGTGGTAGTCAAAATGGCTGTGTTTCTCTCTCTTTCTTTATATATATTCAGGTACATAACCAATCAAATGTCAGGTAAAAAAAGTAGAAAATGAAAGTAACATTTTAATTGGTTGTCAATTCCAACACTTCAGATGTGTTTTGTGAAGTAATTTACCTCAGGGTATTTAGAGAGGTCTACAGGCTAAATGGCTAAATGGAATTCCAATCAAATTTGTGAAAATGGTAGGGATTGGTATGTAGTATGAGCTAATCTATATTTGGTGAAAGTGTCTCCAGTGGTTTTTCTGTGAATTACTTTCCCACCTTTTTTTGAGCGAGCGCTTCCCGGTGCGCGCCCCGGTACGCGAACCGGCAGCGTTACGGGAGTCCTCCATTTTGTGTTTCGGTAGAATTGAGATACAAGATGGAGGGCAAATAATGTTCAGAATGGGTAGAAGGGGGCACGGTAGACGTATCCTGACCCCCTAGGTTTTCTGAGGGTGGCTGAGGAGGACCATATGTGCGAAAAAACCCAATTTTTTTCAAATTGTCGCGCAGTTAGCGTCCGGTGCGCGTACCGGGTAGCGCTCCGGGGAGCGTACTTTGGTGAAAATTCGTGAAAAAAGTTAGAGTAAAATAATAATTGTGAGTCATAAGATGTAGGGTAGCTCTGAAAAGAGCTTTTGGGTCCTGTGGCTGATTTAGGTACCTACAAGTAGGTACCAATGCACAGTCTTAAATTGAGGATGAAAATTCTGTTCCCCTCATCTGAGAAGTGAACTCCATCTGCTCTGTAGATATCTTGCATGTAGTAACGCAAGTTATTGTTGTAGATGGAGCCCATTCCATGGTCTCTCATGTAAGCTGAAACAGACTTATTTACATGCTTCCTCGATTTCTCAATTTGTGGACAAAATTGGTTGGACCACTTCCATTTCTGTCTATGGCATATATTTGAATATACCAAGGCAGTTTGAGGAAATAGTGCCATCAATTGCTCAAAGGTGTCCTTTAAAAGCATTTCCAGACCTACCCCAGTCAAAGTGCCCAAGTCATTTCCTCCACAGTGCACAATTAACAGGTCAGGTTTTGGCAAATGCAAAAAGGTTTTCACCAATGGTATCAATTGGTGACATTTTAATCCTCTGTGGCCAATCCACTTGATTTCCACATTTTGTAAATTGAGGTTGTGTAAATTTCTGTTATCAGCAAACCTTTGAGCCCAGTGGATATAACTATGTCCAACAATCCAGACAGAAAACATGGTGAGAGAAGGTTCTGCTGCAGTCAGATGAAGTGTGGCAATGAAATGGCAGTTGAAAAAATAAGAGTGTATAATGAAAAAAACTGTGGCGTTTCTGTGGTAATTAATCAGTAGCAGTGATTGGTGGATTTTGATTGCTGAAAACAGAAAGTTAGGGTGCATGGATGAGTTCTTTGAAAGATGTAATTTGAATGGTCAAGAAAAAATCATTTTATGAAAGATTGCACTGGAAACGCAGGTGTACTGAGAGTTCAGAGTTCAATTGAAACATTGTTGTGTGAACTTGCAAACATGAGAGGTCTTTCAGTAGGTGGTTGCTATGCAAAAAAGGCAGAAAGGGCAGAGGGGGGAAGGGTGTTGATTTGAAAAAAGTGAGGGAAGAGTTTTGATTGGGTGACATGAGAGATATGTGTGATGAATTACAGCATTTCTGTGCCATTGATGGTTGCAGGCTCTGGAGTGCATACCTTTTGCTCTGCTGAAGACAAATTGGTGTGTGTCTGAGACTGTTTTTAAACTCAAAAAGTATTTGCTAAGGTGAGAAAAGATTCATTTAATTTAAATAGAGAATAGTATGCTTTAAGGAGAACATTATGAAGAAAGTTGTGTATTTAAAATGTTGCTTTGTGTCAAGTGTTTTAGAAATAGATTTTGTTTCTTTGAGTTACATAGCCATGTTAAAAGTGACTCAAAAATAGTGCAAGGGTCTTACAAAAATACTTTCATGTGTCTTAGGGCATTTTAACTCACTTCCCCATGAATGTAGGAATATAATTGCTTTACAAGATGTGTTTAAAAACGTTTTTTGAAATCAATTAGGTTTCTTGATATGTACTGGTAGAGTTTCTTAGGTTAATTGGGGCATATTTATAAGGCCTTTGAGTCTCTCTGATGTTATTTTTCCCCCTTTAATTTAAAACCTTTCCCTGTGGTGCAAGGTCCTTGTAAATACGCCCCCATCTGTGCTTGGCAAATTTAGATTTTGATTCTTTGAGTCACATAGCCATGTTAAAAATGACCCAAAAATGGTGCAAGGGCCTTAAAAAAACGCTTTCATGTGTCTTATGGCATTTTAAGTCATTTCCCCTTGAATGTAGGTATATAATTGATTTAGATGATGTGTTTAAAAACGATTTTTGAAATCAATTAGGTTTCTTGATATGTAGTGCTAGAGTTTCATAGGCTGCTTGGGGTATATTTAAAAGGCATTTGAGTCCCTTTGATGTTATTTTTCCCATTTTAATTAAAGACATTTCCCCGTGGTGGAAGGTCCTTGTAAATACACCCCCATGTGTGCTTGGCAAATTTAGATTTTGATTCTTTGAGTTACATAGCCATGTTCCATACAGTGCTCACCTTCTGTGTAGTCTTTGATATGCTAGACTCCATCTGCACAATGAGATACCTAAGCAAAGGAAACACAGGTGATGTGATTGTGAAATGAGGAAAAGAAATTCCACATTTTTCAATTACATCACCTGTGTTTCCTAACTTTACGAATGACATTGTGCAGATGAGGTTTAGGCCTGTCCACGGACACAGAAGAGGTCTTGCCTTTGTTCAAGTGTGAAGTGGACATGACTCACTTCATTGGTAGGCCTGCACATGTATTATCTCCTCTGTACTCTTCAACAAGCGTAAATTTCATCTGCAACCCTGAGTAGGCCTCACCTCAAACAAACCTCTGGATAGGGCACACCTTATCGTTCTCCTGAATCAATCATTTAAAATGTTAGGGACAGATTTATGATAGGTGTGTGCCTCTTTTGCGCCACTGTGCGTCACTTTTGTGACGCAGCGGCGGTGCAAAAGATTTGCTATGTGGCAACATATTTACAACTTGATGCATCTAGGCAGATGTGTCATACTGTAAAGTCCCGTGCCACATGAAACCGATGCAGCAGTGATGCAAAAGATGCACCATGTTGCAAGACAGGACTCACTTCATCTCCAACAAGATAAGAAGCTGAATCTTCTGTAAATGTCAAAATTGTTGTATACAGTGCTCAACTTCTGTGTACTCTTTGATATGCTAGACTCCATCTGCACTATGAGATACCTAAGCAAAGGAAACACAGGTGATGTGATTGTGAAATGAGGAAAAGAAATTCCACATTTTTCAATTACATCACCTGTGTTTCCTAACTTTACGAATGACATTGTGCAGATGAGGTTTAGGCCTGTCCACGGACACAGAAGAGGTCTGGCCTTTGTTCAAGAGTGAAGTGGACATTACTCACTTCATTGGTAGGCCTGCACATGTATTATCTCCTCTGTACTCTTCAACAAGCGTAAATTTCATCTGCAACCCTGAGTAGGCCTCACCTCAAACAAACCTCTGGATAGGGCACACCTTATCGTCATCCTGAATCAATCATTTAAAATGTTAGGGACAGATTTATGATAGGTGTGTGCCTCTTTTGCGCCGCTGTGCGTCACTTTTGTGACGCAGCGGCGGTGCAAAAGATTTGCTATGTTGCGACATATTTACAACTTGATGCATCTAGGCAGATGTGTCATGCTGTAAAGTCCTGTGCCACATGAAACCAATGCAGCAGTGATGCAAAAGATGCACCATGTTGCAAGACAGGCCTCACTTCATCTCCAACAACATACCGTCTGTTTAAACTGTAAACATTTAGGAATGTGTAGGGGGCATGGAGAAGCTGAATCTTCTGTAAATGTCAAAATTGTTGTATACAGTGCTGAACTTCTGTGTACTCTTTGATATGCTAGACTCCATCTGCACAATGAGATACCTAAGCAAAGGAAACACAGGTGATGTGATTGTGAAATGAGGAAAAGAAATTCCACATTTTTCAATTACATCACCTGTGTTTCCTAACTTTACGAATCACATTGTGCAGATGAGGTTTAGGCCTGTTCACGGACACAGAAGAGGTCTGACCTTTGTTCAAGAGTGCAGTGCACATGACTCACTTCATTGGTAGGTCTGCACATGTATTATCTCCTCTGTATTCTTCAACAAGCCTAAATTTCATCTGCAACCCTGAGTAGGCCTCACCTCAAACAAACCTCTGGATAGGCCACACCTTATCGTCATCCTGAATCAATCATTTAAAATGTTAGGGACAGATTTATGATAGCTGTGTGCCTCTTTTGCGCCGCTGTGCGTCACTTTTGTGACGTAGCGGCGGCGCAAAAGATGCGCTATGTTGCGACATATTTACAACTTGGTGCATCTAGGCAGATGTGTCATGCTGTAAAGTCCTGTGCCACATGAAACCTGTGTCAGGTTTCATATAGGCGTTTTGTTGCAGGGTGGGCATTCATTTGCATGAAAGCCCTGTAAAACTAACACAGTGAAATTTAGAAGATTTCACTGAGTCAGCTTTATAGCATTGCTGAATCAAATCTTTACGCCTGTTTGAAACAGGCATAAGGAGTGATGCACCATGCAATGTGTGGCTTGCTCCTGTGCATTGCAGTAGACATGTCGCGTTTACGACGTGATTCCTGCAATGTGCTGCTTTTGCGGCACAGATACGTGACGCATCTGTGCTGTTTTTGCTCAATGGTGCTCCACATTGTAAATGCGGTACATCATGGGTGGCAGAGCAGCGGTGCACGTTAACTGGTGCATCCTTGGGGATGCGCCAGTTAACATAAATCTGCCCCTTTACATTTAGGTATGAGCAGGGTACACAGAGTCGGTGAGGCTTATCCAAGGTTAAGAACAGATGAGTCCTGTTCACTGAAAACTTGGACATAGGCCTCACCTCCTCAGCATCGCTGGACATGGCTAAATAATAATTGCAAAATGTTACTCTTGTTAAACAATTTTAATATTATAGTCTCTGAGATGTGTCTCTTACTCTGCAACATCTCATTGTTGTTCTCTTTCTTTAAAGATAACGACAACATCAACCATGAGTGATAATGAGCAATCAGTTGATCTCGATCTTATCATTGAACTTGTCATTGAAACGTCAGTGGAAGTAGATCCCTTGGATGATTTAAATCCTGAGGATGATGAAGAACATGATGAGGATGCCGATTTGTCAGAATTGTATGACATAGGGTGGGAAGCTGACCTGCTTGAGCCTATGGAACTATAAACATTTATTTTTAAAAGTTACTGGAAATGAAAAGTAAAAATGTAAACCGTTTCATTTAAAATTAAACAAAAGTTCAAAAACAGGTTGTGTGTAGTGTCTTTAATAAAATAGTCAAATATGCTCTTCAAATTAGTTCAGATTCACATATAAAACAGCACAGGTCAAATGTAGAAGCATTCCATTTCTTTGCTACTATTTGTGAATACTAAATTTGCCAATGCACTAAAAATTATTCTATGTAAAAATGACAAGTAGTGGGGGGGGGGCGTGGCCGACTGCCGAACATGGTGGCAGCTTGAAGCGGGAGCTCCTCCAGGCAAACCGGCCCGCATTTAATATCCGTTATTGATCCGTTTTTTCAACCCGCTCGAAGGAGCGACATCGGCTCAGGGACCCGAGCGGCACGCACTGCTCCGACCCCGGTGGTGACTGAACACCGGGATCGGCTACAGTTGGAGGCGACGGACTGGGGCCTGTGCCAGCCTTGCAACACCGACCCACAGTGCCTGGCGGACCCGACCGGAAATACATCCTCATCGGCTGGGCGCGGCGGCATAGACCGGCCGCCACTACTTGCTGTCCTGTGAAGTGGGCGGCCGCTCCGCTTGAAGTGAGTGTGCCCCCGGTGTGGCTGCGTAGATTGTCTGGCCTGGGGCGCCGTTTGTAGACGCGGAGGCTGCCGGCGGGAGTGAAAATCCGCCGGGATCCCGGACAACGGAGGGTGAGACTGACCGGGAGGCCAGAAGCGCTAGTGCAGAGACGTGGTGAGGCGGACTGCTCTGGGGGCGCTGTCATCCTCCTGCGCAACCATTCCCAGACTCTCACCCCGCTTTGGAGGGGGGGCGCATCTGAGCCCCGTTCACTGGCGGAGAGGGGTCATTGTGCGGTGCCCTGTGCGTGCGAGAGGTCCCGCATTGGCACAGAAGTAGTGGGAAACGAAAGGAGTCAGGCGCACTCTGTTGGAGGCCCCCCTGCGAGAAACCTTTGGAGGCGCAATTATTTACACTACAGTGCATGTGAAGTGCAGACTCGGTCACGCGGAAGGCCGCACTGCAGCTCCGCGAAGCCCGGGGGGCTGCTCTCTACGCCACGTCTGGGCCCTGTGGAGGGTGCGCGGCGCCATCTTGGACCCGACGGTACCCGCAATTGCTTGCCTGACGCCCGAGGAGGGTGACCGACGCGTGGGCCACAAACCACCCTACCGACCCTCTACGACTGCCTACATCCTTGCCAAACCAGCATGGCCGGTAAGGGCACAAGAAGTACGTCGACGCAGGCTAAGCTCGACAAATTTGCTTACGGACACCATGGGCAAGCACAGAATGGCGGCCGCCACTCGACTGGACCGTCCCCGGACGCGGGGGCCCCTCCCAAGGTGACATTGGACGACGTTATGAAGACCCTCACAGAGGTCAAGACGACAGTGGGTTCCATTTCTTCGGAGGTCACTCTGCTCCGAGCGGACTTTAAAAAAATGGCAGAGAGAGTGTCGCAAGTGGAGGTGGTTACAAAATCGCTCATCGAAGACACCTCGGACCTGCAGGTTGCCATGGAATGCATGGAGAAAGTCACTAAACAGTTGCAGGAGAAACTCGATGATCAGGAAGGGCGCTCCCGGAGGAACAACGTCCGCATCCTGGGCCTGCCGGAGTCCGAGGGCAAAGCTGCTATGGACCTTTACGTTGAGGACCTGATCAAATCCCAGCTGAAACCTAAGGGTCTGTCCCACTTCTTTTCTGTTGAAAGGGCGCACCGAGTTCCCGGCGGAACACCGAAACAGGGGGCCACTCCGAGACCTGTGCTGGCCATATTATTATATTTTAGGGACAGGGACGCCATCCTTCAGGCGGCGAGGGTCTCCCCGCCCATAAAAATTCAGAACTCCACTTTGGCCTTTTTTCCGGACTACACGGCGGAGGTAGCTAGACGCCGGAAGTCATTCACGGAGGTGAAGAAAGCGCTACGCGACAAAGGCCTGCAGTATTCAATGCTTTTCCCTGCCAAGCTGCGGATTGTGGCCGAAGGAAAAACGTGGTTTTTTGACACGCCGGAGGTGGCTAGAGATTGGCTTGATGGATGGAGGCAGGTGGGCCGGCCTCGCCGCCCGCACGGGGACCAAAGTCGTCAACACAGCGAAGACCCGGCGGATCGACCGTCGAGGAGCCCCGCGGACGCGGAGGGCGCAACAGCACTGGATTCGGATCTTGAAAGGGACCCCTTTGACTCTAGACAACCTGTACAGGGCTAAATTGACTGGGCTGCCAGAGGGACATTATGTTATGGCCTTGGGAACTTGATGCTGATGGAGCTGAGTAGGGCGGGCATCGGCCGGTGCCTGTAGGGGTCTCACCAACCCCACGAGCAAGTAAGGTGTACGGGGATGGGATTATGCACTCTGCCAAGTTGGGGATGCGGGCGGGTTCGAGTCCGTGGTGCAGGGAAGCAGGGAGGGGGTGGGGGGGTTGGTTGTATTGTTATGGTTGCTGTTCTTAGTCATCGTCTTTTCATTATGGCACAAGGTCCGACTGCGGGCTATGCACTCGTGGTATCCTAGCACACGTCATTGTATATGTGTTCCACTCCGACTCCACATGTCAATCGCACTGATTATACTCCCATATGGCCCAGCAGGCTAGTGACACACCCGCGGACGGTGGCCCGCCGATGACAATGCTGTCCCCCTTAAAACTACTCACATGGAATGTTAGGGGTCTGGGGGACAAGATTAAGCGAGGATTGGTTCTCCAAACCATCAAACGCCACGGCCCTGACTTGGTGATGCTGCAGGAGACGCACCTTGCTGGGTCTACATGCAAAGCACTCAACAGACGGGGCTATGCCATGGAGGTACATGCTGAGTTCACCACGGGATCCAGGGGCACCGGGATACTCCTTAGGAAGAACTCCTCCTTTATGGTGGAAAGCCGCAAAAGGGACGATCAGGGTAGATTTGCGGCGCTCTTTGGCCAGTGGGAAGGGAGGCCCCTCAACATAGTGTCAGTGTACATCCCACCAGTGCTTCACTCTACGGCCTTGCCGGCGCTGGGTCAATTTCTACTTGACCTCCCAGAGGGTGACATGATTATTGGGGGGGACTTCAATGCCATATCCGACCCGAGGTTGGACACCTTTCCCGTGCGAGAACGCCTGAGAGGGACGGCCACGCTTCCTGGTTTTCTGACGGCGCTGGGCCTCACTGATGCCTGGCGTCAATTGAACCCCACAGCAACTCAGTACACGCACTACTCGGCTACACACAACAGCCTCTCACGCATTGATTACCTTTTCTTCTTGGGGTTGGGTCTGGGCTCGGTGGACAAATTGGAGATCCTGCCTAGAGGTGTATCTGATCACTCCCCAATGTCCCTCCACATTACAACTAAAGAAAAGAGACGCGCAAGGATCTATCCAATCTACCCCAATTACTTACAAATCCCTGGTGTTAGGAAAAAGCTTAAATTGGCCACATCACACTATTTTACGGAAAATGTAGGCACAGTTTCCTGGCCCTCGGTGCTTTGGGAGGCGTACAAGACAGTCTTGCGCGGCGCAGCAATAGCAGCCATTACGGGGCATAGGCGAGACTCTAGACGTGACCTCGCGCAGTTAGAATTGGCATTGCATGCCGCGAACGCAGCGCACATGGCCGATCCTACCCCTGTCACTGCTCATGCGCTACACCTCAGTCAACAACAACATTTGTCGCATCTTACAACGGTTACCAAGGGGCACTTGGCGAACACAGCACACAGGATTTATGACCTGGGCGATAAAGCCGGGAAGATGCTGGCGTGGTTAGATAAAAAGAGTGGATGTAACAAAGGTATTCAGAGGCTTTATACACAGGACGGCCAGCTACAGACACACCCTGAGCAGATAGTTCACACCCTGGCACGTCACTATCAAGACATATACACACCGGTTCGTGAGGTCACAGAGCGGGAGGCGTTAGCGTCACTGAATAACATAGCGGTCCCCGAGCTCTCACAGGACGCACAACGGGAACTGGAAACTGACTTAAATGAAGAGGAAATCCAATTGGCTATACAGTCGTTGCGATCCGGAAAGGCGCTGGGTCCCAACGGGATACCCGTGGAATGGTATAAAGCGTCGGCTCCCCTGTTGAGCAAACCCCTGCTGGATATGTATGTGGAGAGTTTCGATAGGGCTGAACTCCCTCTAGACCAACGCATAGCCACGATAGTGGCCATTCCTAAGCCTGACAAACCGCAGACGGCGTGCTCGTCATACCGACCTATCTCCCTGCTAAACGTGGAAGCGAAGATCCTGGCGAAACTCCTGGCTAGTCGCCTGATTACGCATCTACAGACCCTGATACACCCCGATCAATCAGGTTTCATGCCACACAGAAGTACGGCACTGAATTTGCGGAGAGTCCATGGAGTCCTGGCGCGAGCACATCTCATCCCGGGCCAGGCAGTCATATTGTCTCTGGACGCCAAAATGGCCTTTGACCTGGTGGAATGGGAGTATCTCTTTGCGGTCCTTGCTCGTATGGGCTTCGGCCCAAAATTTATAGCATGGATACGGCTACTATATAGGTCACCCATGGCGCAGGTGGTGGCGAACGGCCACATTTCGCGGACCTTCCCCTTGGGGCGAGGAACCCGGCAGGGATGCCCACTGTCCCCCTTGCTCTTTGCACTGGTGCTAGAACCGCTAGCTATCCTGCTCAGAGCAACGCCATTATTTCGGGGCATCACCTGGGAGGACGGGTGGGAGGATAAGGTATCCTTATATGCAGATGACATGCTGATCTACATGACCGATCCCAATGAGGGTATTCCTGCCCTGTTGGCTCTGTGCGATGAACACGGGAAGGCGTCCGGGTACACCCTAAACTGGTCTAAATCCATAATATTCGTCCTTCAGGGCCGGGAGCCCGTATTACGGACTGACTGCCCCCTACAATTAGCGACCGGCTCCTTTAAATACCTAGGTATTTTCATCACTGCTACAGCAGCGGACTTCTACACTGCGAACCTGGTGCCGCCACTGACACGTTTACGTGCGGACGTTAAATATTGGGCGACCCTTCCGCTGACCCTCCTTGGGCGGGCAGCGTTATTTAAAATGATGGCTCTCCCTAGGTTTCTCTACGTGCTGGAGAACGCCCCATACATAGTGGCTCCACGTTACTTCCAACAGGTGGCTGCGCAGGTGTCTGCCCTGTTGTGGGGCAGCGGCCCCGCCCGTATAGCACACGCCAAACTAGTTCAGAGCTGGTACGACGGAGGGATTGCACTTCCCAACCTTCAACTGTATTATTGGGCATCCCAACTTAAGGTGATTAATTGTTGGATCCATGTCCCGCGGGATGACCCCGCTTATAAGGCGGACTGGTCGCAGTTGGGGACGGACGGCATGCTATCGGTGCTGTACAACCACTCACAAGTCCGCACGTTGCTTGGCCCAACGCAGCATACGGCTGCCCTATGGCACACAGCGCAATCTCGAATGGGATGGAAGGGGAAGATCACTAGAATGACGCCGTTGTGGGACGCAAAATCAATTGGGAACTTGAGGTCCAGTAAGGGCTTCACACGCTGGGATCAAATTGGGATTTCGGTGGTGGGCGACCTCTGGGATCAGGGCACAGTCATTCCATTCTCACAGCTACAACAGCGGTATGCTATGGGCCCCACTGAAACATTTAGGTATGTGCAAATTCGTCACGCCCTCCTACAAGCCATTCCACCTGACACCGCACTCCCGGAATCGTCGCCACTAGAAGAAAGGTTGTTGACTGAGTTTATGGAACAAAAAGCGACCTCTCTTACATACAAGAAACTGGTTAACAACCTGACAATCCCCACGCAGAAACTTAGAGAGAGGTGGGAGGGGGATGTAGGAGACATGGATGACACTGAGTGGAATGAGGCGCTGGCGTCCCCGAGGGAGGTGGGCATATCGGCCAGGTTCAGGTTAGTACAACTCAAGATCCTACACCGCACCTATTACACCAGGACACTTCTACACAGGATAAAGAGAGCACCACACCCCTTCTGTCTGAGAGGCTGTGGGGAGGAGGGTACATTGCTACACACACTCTGGGACTGCCCATTGATCCAGGAAGTCTGGAGACAAATTATGCGCACAATATCCCAAGTCCTTGGGGTGTCACTTCTCCCTGAACCCCGTAAATGCCTATTGAACATTTGGGACCCTACTGACCTGAACAGGTATGGACAGTTGTGGGTCACATTGGCTGTGACAGTGGCCAAAAGAGACATTGCTCAGAAATGGGGTGCCCCGGAAGTTCCTACGGTGCACGGCTGGATTAAAAATATGGACATTCTATTGGTGAAAGAGAGGGCGGTGTATGTGCTGCGGGCATGTCCCCGTAAATGGAATAAAGTATGGCTGCCTTGGAACAAATACAGGGGGGAACCGTGTACACCCTTACCGGAGGACGATGATGTGGAGTCGGAAGACGAAGAAGATTAGGAAAAGGGGCATGATGAGTGGTAGTCTGAGTTGTGGTGGGATGGAGCGGGACCACGAGAAAGCTTTGTACGGATTTACGGAATATGTGCAGTTGATGAGGACTTGTCTATGTAAGACTACAATGTACTATTGTGATGATGACACCTGTTAGGTTTTAATGGTTATGATTTTAGTTTTATTGATTGAACCTGCTAGGAATTACTTGTTCTGTTCTAAGGGGGCACTTTGCGAATTGCAACAGGGAGTGACGTATTATCGAATAAGACTGTATGCAGCTCGATAGCATGTATTTCCTTCTCATCCGTACTAATATAATTGCCGCAGGCACTGACTCATGCTGAGACTTATCCCGATTTTGGATTACACTAAGTACTGTTATGAAAATACAATAAGTGATGTTACTGTGAATGCCTTGTATGCCTTCTTGACAATAAAGTTTTATAAAAATAAAAAAATAAAAAAAAATGACAAGTAGTGTGTTAAATTTTTGACGACTGTTATTGATTTACTGTTTGCTAATAGTGGTTAATAACATTTTTAATTATATTTTACCACAGATTCAACTGCAGATCATTTCAAAAGGAGAGAATGCCATCTAAACAACGAAACCGAAAGGCTACAAAACGTCAAAGACAGCAGCTTAATAAATTCTTGCAGCAGTCCTCTACAATAAAAACTTGTCAAGTCACCAAGAAAGCTCCGGGTAAGACAACAAAATCATTCATAAGAAACATTTGTAGAAAAAAAGTAGTACTACAGAAAATGTTTTAGTCCAGAAAAAGAGAAGCAATTTAAACGGAAAGGGAAGGCCAATCAAAAATGTTACTGCTAGAGCAGGAGATAACTCTGTGCATGGTAGTAGAAGGAAAAATCAGTTTAGGGACATTCGCAGACGAATGTTCCGCAACAGGATAATTGGCAATTTGTTAAAAAATATTAAGAAAGGTCAGCAGAAAGTGGTTTTTTATAAGAGAAAAAAAAAATTGAGAAAGGTATTGATCAGGCATTTGAAATTAAGCGAAAGTTATTTATTTTGATAATCAATAGAATTAGGAAGCTAAACAAGGCAATTTATGATTTCAAAAGAAATAGTAGATGGAAGAGAACAGTTAATCGTACTAATTTTTGTGACGTTTTTTCAGGAGAATGGATGCATAGTTCAAGTTGTGAGGCATTTTTTAATGAGGAGAGTTATTTCCAGGATAATGATTTGGTGCATGCAGTTGACACCAGTGGTCGAGCTTATGAGGTAAAAGATGGTTGTCCAGTTGAAAAAGAAAAAATTGTGACAACAGAGGCAGAAGAGGTGTTAGGTAATGAGGTTTTAGGAAGACGTCCTAAGGGACCTGTGTACACCTGGAAGTGTAGTAGTATTTGCAGTGTGCGACAGGATTCCATCAATTTGCTTTGTGATTTTGTACGGACATTTAATAAGAAAAGTTTGAAGCAGAAAATGATGTTGTTGCAAGAATTAGATCCTTGCAGAGTGAGAGAAGTGACAGGTTTGCATGGTCATTCACTGGCTTGTCTTTCCAGGAGAGTATGCCAGAGTGTTTTTCATCATTTCAGGATGCTAGCAGTGCATCATAATAAAGTGAGGAAATTAGTTAGAATGTTGTATTATGCTAAGAGTCCAGCAGTTATGCTTAAACAATTATGCACTGCTCTTTTGCATGGTTCTGAAATAGATGTGAAGAATATTTGTGAAGAAATTGAGTTTTGTTACTTTGGAAGTAAAGAGGAGAATGTTGAAATTGACCCAGAAGAAGAGGGTAATGTGGAAGATAGTGTACAGGTTTCCAGTACAGATAATTTTCAGAAGGAAATTGCCACGTTTCAGGTGAAATCAAGTGAGAGGCCTAATTTCACTTGTGTGTGTTGTCGACGTACTTATTATAAGAATCAGACTAAGTTAGTGGATTTATATGCGAAAAGTGAAAGGGAAAATAATACTGAATGGAAGGATTTCGCAACATACTTGATGGTAGAAAATTGTTTTGATTTGGGATTGGATCAACGTGTGTGTACTTATTGTTGTAACAAATTAAATCAAAACCGGATGCCTGCTAGAGCGGTTCATAATAATCTGGAATTGGTTGAGATTCCTTCTGAATTGAAGGATTTAAATACTTATGAATCTATTTTGATTCAAAGTATCCATCCCTTTCAGGCTATTGTAAGAATGGAGCCAAAGACAGGGAAATTGCCTCCATCAGATTTACAGAGAGGATCAAAGGGAAGAGTTGTTTATTTGCCTCTAGATTTGAAGAAAAACATTAATACAATTGGAGTAGAAAAAGTGGAAGAGGAACCTCTGGTTATCTTAGTTAATGGGGTTCCGACAAAGAGTAAGAAAATATGGCAAGATTTAGTGGATGTTAGGAAAGTCAAAAAGGCAAAATTGTATTTGAAAAAAAGCAATAAGTACTATAAGAATGTATATGTTGCAGAAGAGGAAGTAAGTGAAGAAGAGGATAGTGATTTGTGTGGTGGTCAAATTGAGAAAGTAGAACCCTCTAAAAGTGAAGAAATATATGAACATTATAGTGTTCATCCTTTGCATTCCAAGGAAGTCATGGGGAATGCTATTGAGTTGTTTCAAATGAAACAAGCCAAAGGGAGTCCCATTAGTGTTTGGGAGGAAAGTTTGGAAGCTCTGTGTTTCCCACAGCTATTTCCAACAGGTCAAGGAGGAAGATATGATGAGCGACCTCATCAAATTCCTGCTTCTGAATACCGGACTTTACGATTGTATGCAGAAGATCCTAGGTTTCGACAATGCATTCCGTATTTGTTTCATCTCCTGTTTGAAAGCGATCTGTCTGGACTGTCATATGCAGTGAACCACATCTTGAAAAGTGGTATACAGATGCAAAACATCTCGGCAAGTGACTTTATGGATAAAGTCAATGTGCAAGACAGTATTTTGGATTCTCACCTGATTAATCTCATGGCGTGTCAGCGTGGTACTAATGAGTACTGGTACCGTCGTCATGGTGATTTAAAATGTATGCTGAGGAACTTAGGAACTCCCACATGGTTCCTCACTCTCAGCTGTGCCGAGTATGGCTGGGAAGACTTACTTGAATTTCTACGAGAGGCAAATGGAAACATTGAAAATATCGAATTCAAGACACCCGGAGAACTGTGCTCTTTGGATCCAGTGAATGTATGCAGGTACTTCAATCATAGATTTGAAGCTATGATGTCTTTCATCATGAACAAGAAAAATCCACCTCTTGGAGAGGTGTTGGATTTCTTCTGGAGAAAGGAGTACCAAGCAAGAGGTGCTCCTCATATACATATGCTGCTGTGGATCAAGGATGCACCTAAATTTGGAACAGATCCAGAAGACTTAGTGATGAGTTTCATAGAACAGTATTCTACATGTGCTGTTCCAAACACAAAGGAAGACAAAAGCCTAAGAGAACAAGTTTTACGCTTCCAAAGCCATCGTTGTGGAAAGTACTGTCGTCGTAAATTCAGAAACAAGGACAAGTTCTACACCAAATGTCGTTTCGCCTTTCCACGACCGGTGATTTCTAAAGGAAGAGTGAACAGTTTGATGTCTTCGCTGCGACATAATGTGATGAAGAAATCACCTAAAAACACATACAATTTGAAAAGGAACGAAGAGTCCAAGTACATCAACGACTACAACCCAGTGATTTTGTCCATGTGGAATGCTAACATGGATATACAGTTTGTGGCTGATAACTGTATGGCTGTGGCTCGGTATGTGACATCTTACATCACCAAAAAAGAAAAGACAGAATTGAAGGATATGTGGGAGGACATTTCCCATGAAAAGAGCCTCAGTAAGAAGTTGTACAGTTTCAGTCTGAAGATGTTGTCACATCGAGAAATCGGAGCTTACGAATGTTCTGACCGGTTGTCTTCAGCAAGTCTCTATGCCAAATCCAGGAGTATCGTTTGGGCGAGTCTTGGTCTTGTTGCAACGCATAATCGAGTTCTGAAACCTGTGCGGGAAATTGAGTATTTGGCGGAAAAGGAGCCAAACAGTACCGATATTTTGAAGACCAACATGTTGGATACATATTATCCAAATAGAAGCAGTCACCTCGAGAATGTTTGTCTGTATGAGGTTCTACAAAATTACATATTCAAGAGGAACATCAAAGAAGATATTGATAAAGGAGTGTATGCTGTAATTGGAAGTGAGGGATGTCTGGTCAAGCAAAGAAAATGCCACTTGGGAAACCATCGAAAATTGAGTGGCGAATCTGCTGAAAAAAAAGAGTTTTTCTATTTAGAACTTTTGCAACTTTTCAAGCCTTGGCGTGCAGAAGAGGAACTGCTTGGAGATTTCCTCTGTTACGAAGACTCTTTCAATGCCGCCAAGGAGACCATAGAATGTCCTGTTTTTCCCAAATATCTAGAAATGTTGAATGCGGAAATCGAGCAGGAAGCAACGATTGCAGCCGAGATTGCTAGAGACAGTTCTCAGGACAGTCAGAGTTCTGTTTCATTGAGTCAGGATCCACTAGGAGGACCAGTTATCGAAAATGAAGCTGCCACTGCCATGATTGAAGTGGAAAGAGCCATGGCACATGCTCAGGAGGATGCGGTTAACTTAGAAGACTTGGAAAGACAACTCAATGGAGCAGAGGAAAATATATGACGAAGTTACCAACCAAATTGATCATGGATTAAGTCATGAGAAGAAAGAGTGCTCATGTACGTCGTTGAAGCCTGTCCGACTGTACGTGAGTGGAGAAGCGGGAACTGGAAAAAGTTTCCTCATTAAAGCAATTTCATGTTATTTGCAGAAAAGGACTGAGTCATCGCTGTCTTGTGTTGTCACCGCTCCAACTGGACTGGCAGCACATAACATTAAAGGTATTACTTTGCATCGTCTACTGATGCTGCCAGTGGAGCATGATAACAAATTACAATACCACAAGTTATCTGGAGATGCTTGTTGTGAAGTTTCAAGAGTCTTGAAGAAAATGAAACTTCTTATCATTGACGAAGTAAGCATGGTTTCCAATGTCATGCTTGCCTTTGTGCATTTGAGAATGCAAGAAGTTCTCAAAACAGAGTATGATGTGTTATTTGGTGGCAAACACATCATTGTTTTCGGTAATCTTCTGCAGCTGACACCAGTGAAAGGACAACCTGTGTTCAAAATGCTCACGCATGAAGATACCAGGAAGTGCCTAGGGAGCATTGGCAACGTTAATATATGGTTAAAATTCAATTATGCTGAACTGCGTGAAAATATGCGTCAGGCGAAGGATGAAGATTACAAAAATATTCTACAAGATGTTAGAATCGGAAAAGTGACCGAGCATGGGAAAGAAGTTTTACATGCACGTTTACTGTCAAATTTGTATCCAGAACACGAAGTTGTGCCTGAGAATATTTTTCAGAAAATTACTGAGAAGAAATCTGGAATATGTTTGATGCCAACTCTTGCAGAATGTGCCATCTTCAACAACAAAATGTTGCATTTAGAAAACCAAGAGATTGTGAAACTGGAAGCTATTGACAGAGTAGAGCATATGGGATCAACAATTATTTTGTCTGAGAATTTGAAATCAAAATTGGATTCATTAGAGAAGACTATATCTAAAACTGCAGGTTTTGAAAAGACTCTGAATGTGTGCTTAAATTGCCGTATAATTTTAAGAAGGAATTTACATGTTGAAAGAGGTCTGGTAAATGGATCAATGGGTAATGTTGTTGATTTTGTGAAATACAGAAATAGAGATGGAATTGAATTTTTAAAAATTAAATTTGATGGCATTGAGGAAGTACAGCTAATTGGTCGTTGCTCTGCTAGGTTTTTGCTTGTGAAAGACTTATATGTTCGCCGTAAGCAGTTTCCTGTTTGCTTGGCATATACGGTGACAATCCATAAATCGCAAGGTTTAAGTGTAGACAGTGCATTGGTGAATATTGGCAGTTCTGTGTTCAAGGAGGGTATGGCATATGTGGCATTGTCACGAGTTAGAACTTTATCGGGATTGTACTTGATTGAGTGTGATGTCACAAACATTTGTGCGGATCTAGATTGTGTTAAGGAATACAATAGGTTAAGAAGAGAGTATGCGCCACATTTGCCTCAATATCCTTTATTTGAGAAACGTGTGGTAGGCCGGAAACGAAAAAATGTGACCAACAGTAGGGAGGTTGTAGCAAAAAGACGAAAAGTCGATGAACCAGAAATTATAAGCAGAAAGAAAAAGGATTTTGTTGAAGATGTTGTTGGTTTTCAATTTGAAAACAGTTCTGGTGTCAAATGCTATGCTAATGTAGTGGTTAATGTTTTGTTTTCTCTAGAAAATGTAAAAGAAGAGATTGTGGTCAATTCGGATCAAAGATTTTGCAGTTTGTTGAATTCTGTGTTAGAGAAATGTAGCACTGATAGAACAAAAATAGAAAGTGTGTCTGAAATTCGAAATCTGTTAGACAGATGTTCAGGTCAAACACAATTCTCTCAAAATATTCAGCAAGATTGTCAGGAGTTTTTAATGTATATGCTTGATGTATTGCATGATGAAGGTGTAGATGTAGATCACTTGTTTGGGCTTTCTTATCAATGGCAGCATGACTGCGAGAACTGTAGGGTATCAAGTACTACTAGTGTAGACTCAGAAACATTTATATATTTAACTTTGCCAGACAGTAAATCAGTGTCCTTTAATAAGCTAGTAAAAGCAGCTGATCACAACATGGAGTGTAGCCAATGTAAGTCTGAAATGTTGTCAACATTATTTATACGAACATATGGCCAGTATGTCATTTTAATGTTCCAACGATGTAGGCCTGATGGAACAAAATTGACAACTTTAATTAAAAATTTTGTGGCTTCGCAGTTGTCAATATCAGGAAGGACTTTTGTAACTGCAGCAATTATATATCATGACGGTCCTTCAACAACATCAGGACATTACACAGCTTATTTAAAGTCTAGAAAAGGCTGGTCATTCTGCAATGATTCTGTTTTAACTTTCAACAAAAAAATTGCCTTTTGACCTTAAAAATTCTTACCTGGTGTTTTTAAAACCAAAATTTTAGGGAAGGAATCTCGGGATTTGCTCTGAGGAATTTCAAGAGGTTCTAATGGCTCCTACACTATTTGGCCTTGAGGATAAGTGTAGTACAGAGTCAAAAGTTCCTGGAAAAAAAGAAGGTTTTCTTACAGAAAGTGGTGGGCACGGATTAGTTAAAGGACAACAGAGTATTTCCCAAAGCAAACGGTGTTCTTACCATAACACTTAACGTCATGGAAAAATAACTGCACTTTGAATGAGTTCAGAAAAACTGTTTCTTTTTATAAGCTAATTCAAGCAGCCAATCAAAACATGGAGTAGAGGTAATGTAAGTCTGCAATGCTGTCTAGATTATTTGACCAAACTTTTCGTTATAATGTCATTTTAAAATTCCAACTATATAAACCTGATGAAAGTAAGTCTTCAACTTTAATTACAAATGTTGTGGCTACACAGTCGTTGATTTTAGGAAGAACATTTGTAACTGCAGCTATTATATGACATGATGGTCCTTTGACATGATCCGCTTATTACACAGCTTATTGAAAATGTAAAAAAAGCTGCTGTTTTGTAAATGATTCCTATTTGACTACGATACAATGTTGCCTTTTTACTTAAAAATATTCTTACTTTCTGTTTTCAGAAAAGGGAATTTAGGGTAGGTAACTGGCCTATAATGATTCTAGGGGTTGATATAATTTTATCTACTGTTTTAAATTGCTTTGTGATTAAAAGTGATGTAGAGAATTAAATAATTGTAGTAGTCATAGAGGTAGTGTAAGTCTGCTTCATAGTAAGCAGTATCAGTGTCATAGGAAATGTGGAACATGAGTGAGCAAGAAGGGTGAGATATTACTAGTACAGGATTGTGAAAGTGATCTTGAACGTTTTCTTTCTGAAAGTTGCGGAAATACAAAATGACGGGATTTGCTTAGAAGAATTCCAAGAGTTATAAATGGCTCTTACACGATTTGGCCTTGTGGAAAAGTGCGGTAGAGAGCGAGAAGTCATTTATTGTATGTAACATATTTGTCAAAACGATGGAGCTTTTCTTTCAGAAAGTGGCGGGCTGAAAATAATAACAGCACAACAGAGTGTAGGCTGTTCATAGGATATCCTTCGACGTCATGGAAAGTAAGTTACTTTTCAGGAGTTCTGATTTCTGATTGGTTATGTTATATGGTTTTTTTTTAAACACAATCATTTTGATTGTGTTTTTTTTCCCCGCTGTTATATGATGAATACCTTCAAGTCACTGTTTTTAGTGAAATTTGATAAATTCTGAGAACAGCAAAAATAAACCATTTAACATGTATAATTAATTCTGTACTTTTTGTATTTATGATATACATTTAGAACTGTGTAGTAGGCATGGAGAAGCTGAGGCTTCTGTAAGTGTCAAAGTTGTTGCATACAGTGCTCACATTCTACGTAGTCTTTCATATGATAGACTACATCTGCACAATGAGATACCTAAGCAAAGGAAACACAGGTGATGTGATTGTGGAATGAGCAAAAAAAATTGCACGTTTTTCAATTAAATTACCTGTGTTTCCTAACATTACACATCACATTGTGTAGATGAGGTTTAGGCCTGTTCCAGGAGACAGAGGAGGTCTGACATTTGTTCAAGAGTGCAGTGGACATGACTCACTTCGTTGGTAGGCCTGCACATGTATTATCTCCTCTGTACTCTTCAACAAGCCTAAATTTCATCTGCAACCCTGAGTAGGACTTACCTGAAACAAATCTGTGGATAGGCCACACCTTATCAGCATCTAGAAACAATCATTTAAAATGTTAAGGGCAGATTTATGATGGCCATGCGCCTCTTTTGCGCCGCTGTTCCGTCACTTTTGTGATGCAGCAGCAGTGTAAAAGATGCACCATGTTGCAAGATAGGCCTCAGTTCATCTCCAGCAAGATACCGTCAGTTTAAAATGTATATAATTAGGACTGTGTAGGGGGCATGCAGAAGCTGAGGCTTCAGTAAGTGTCAAAGTTGTTGCATGCAGTGCTGCACTTCTGCGTACTCTTTCATATGCTGGACTACATCTGCACAATGAGATACCTAAGCAAAGGAAACACAAGTGATGTGATTGTGAAATGAGCAAAAGAAATTGCACGTTTTTCAATTACATCACCTGTGTTTCCTAATATTATGAATCACATTGTGCAGATCAAGTTTAGGCCTGTCCAGGGAAACAGAGGAGGTCTGGCCTTTGTTCAAGAGTAAAGTGGACATGACTCACTTCATTGGTAGGCATGGACATGTATTATCTCCTCTGTACTCTTCAACAACTCTAAATTTCATCTGCAACCCTGAGTAGGCCTCACCTCAAACAAACCTCTGGATAGGACACACCTTATTGGCATCCTGAAACAATCATTTAAAATGTTAGGGACAGTTTTATGATGGCTGTGCACCTCTTTTGCGCTACCGTTGCGTCACTTTTGTGAGACAGCAGCAGTGCAAAAGATGCACCATGTTGCAAGATAGGCCTCACTTCATCTGCATCAAGATACTGTTAGTTTAAAACGTATATTTTTAGGACTGTGTAGGGGCATGGAGAAGCAGAGGCTTCTGTAAGTGTCAAAGTTGTTGAAAAACTGTTTGTCCTTCAATCTTTTCCCTTGTCTTTTCAAATTTTTAAATACATGTTTTAATATTTTTCAAATGTTTGTTCTCTCTTTCACAGATTGAAAGTATAAAAATAACAAGTGACTAAGTTAACGACAATTATAAGGTAAATGTTTTGTACTCTTTTCGTTACATTTATATCACATTTAACTTCTATTAGTTTCACTACTTCATTTCTTTAACCCTCACTTTCCTGCCTTTGCTACTTCCCTCATTCCTTTCTCTATTACTTACTTACTCTACTCCTTCCACTCTTTTTCTCAGTCCCTCTCTTCTCATACTTCCTCACTCTTGTTCACTCACTCCGTCTCTATTACTCTCACTGTCTCTGACTGATCACTCTTTCACTACTTGTTCATTATGCTTTCTCTCTGTAGTTCAAGCACACTAAGGGGCATATTATCAACACAGGCAATAAAATTATCGCTGCTTTTATCGGCAGAAAACTGCCGCAAAAGTGGCTTTAGCGGTAGTTTTCTTCCGCAAAAGCGGCTTTAGCGGCAGTTTTCTGCCGATAAAAGCAGTCATTATCGGCAGAAAACTGCCGCAAAAGCGGCTTTAGTGGCAGATTTCTGCCGATAAAAGCAGCGATAATTTTATCACCTATGTTGATAATATGCCCCTATGTTATTTACATTTCTTTGCTGTTTCAATCATTCCTTTTCTGTTACTTCTTGTTTTCTGCTTTCTGTTTTTTCTCTCTGTTATTCCACATGTTTTAATCTTATTTTGAACATTCACTCACATTCTCTAAGAAACTCTTGTTTATTATTCTTCTACTCTCCTTTTTTTCTTCCACTTCCTTATCTATTTTGTTTTTCACAATTATACCCTCTTCCATCTTTTCTTCGGTAAATAGATCTATTAAACAGTATCTCTGTGTTACTCCCTATAGCTGTCTTTCTTTTAACATTACTCTCTGTTTCCTTCCCTTATATTTACTCTTCTTTTTTTTTTTTTGGTTCGCTCCTGGTTCGCGTACCGGCGAGCGAACCGGGAAGCGAACCAAACGAAATAGAGGTTGCCAGAGTGCTAAACATTCTAGCAATTTTTTTATAAAGGGGAGGTAGTTCTGAAAATAACTTTTTTTTTATTATTTTTGTTGTTTTATATTTTTTTATTATTTTTCTGAACAATTTTTTACTTTTTTTGTATTTTTTGAACAGTTTTATATTTTTTTTGTTTTTTTGGGGGGGGGAAACGAAAACGATTCATTGTTAAGGGCTCAACAGGAGCAACAAAAAAAAAAAAATTATTCTCTGGGGCGTTTCGGACAATCATGATTGTCGATAGCTCTGTTGATTAGAGTGATGCTACTTTCTCTGTAGCAAATCAACTGATTGCAACGCACGCACACTTGTTTGACTTCCCCGAACCTCATCTGTATATTTGGGACCGTCTCCCTCGCCTCTGGTCCCGTCACTTCCTGTACAACTGATCTTCTGGCCACAGAAGGGGGATTATCTTGCTGGTCACGTAACTGCGCAGCACTGTAGTTGATAGGGTGCCACCTCTCCATATGGCGATGCATTGTTTAATTGCCGTAACCATATTTTTTATCTGTCCCTCTGGACAGATTATCTTTACATATAAGGCAAGTTACGTACCGGGCATTGACTTTTTTTTGGCCCCGGGGATATTTAAAAAATTGCCAAATATAATTTTCTTTGACATGAGACCTCCTGGGCTCCTCAGGCAAAAAATGCCTCTCTTCCTGCTGTTCCTCTTCTTCCTCCTCTTGCTGAATGATAACTTCAGCAGGTGGTCCTCTCTTCCTTGGAGGTGGTGGAGGTGGTGGGGAAGCACCAGCTGAAGCTACTAATGAAGCCATTGCTCAGTGATGACAAAAGGTCTTCCTCTCACAAAGATGAAAGTCAGAGTGAGGAAACAAGGAGGGGTTTTCATCATTTGGGAAAAACAATAGTTCTAAACCAATGAAAAATGTTACTTTTAGGACACATGACCTAGTCTTAAATCATTAGGAAACCAAAAGTGAAATGAACCAATGAAAAGTGTTATTAACAAGTCACATAACCTGTTGTGTTTACGTTACGCCCTGCGCCGCGTCCCGAATCGCTTCCGGGAAGCTGCGCTTCGCGCCTCGCTTCGCGTACCGGTTCACTTCCGGGTACGCTAACGCGGCGCGTCATATGACGTATCACGCGACAACGCGATACGTCACGCTGACGCGACGCGTCACGATGTTGTTTTCTAACGCGGCAGTTGCGCAAACGGAACGTTTACCGGTTCGCGGACCGGGTCGCGGCACCAAATTGAGCTAACGGGAAGCTACCCGGTGCGCGGACCGGTAGCGAAACAAAAAAAATATATATATATATATATATATATACATAAAAAAATTGTATTACAAACATAAAATATATTTTTTGATTTAAAGAAGAATACATTTTAAAGCTTTTGATATTTGCTATTAAAAAACCATTGAAATTCACTGAAAAAACCATAGGTTATAGACCATATATAGTTAGGAATTAGCATTTACAAAACCTTGAAAATTCACTGAAAAAACCATAGGTTATAGACCATATATAGTTAGGAATTAGCATTCACAAAACCTTATTTTACTCACACAAAACCATTGAAATTCCATATATAGTTAGTTGCACTAACTATATATCGCGCACCCGCAATCCACTGCTGATGATGTCACATATTACATCATTCATGACATGGTCAGTGACATCACTGATGACATCACTGATGACATCTCAAATGACATCACTGATGACATCACTGATGACAACATCCAGTGACTGTATGTTTCTGTAAAGTTAAAATATGTCTTACATATTGAGGAATGAGTGGATGTATAAGTGTCTGGATGAAGGATTTAGTAGGTGCATGACTGACTGTATGAGTGAGTGATTAAATGTGTCTCACTGAGTGCATGGGTTAGTGACTAAACTGTTTTAATTTGTGCATCATTGTGTCTGTTGTTCTGTAATCTGCTGCATGTGTTGATCATTAGCTATACGAGAGGCTATATGTGTTATTAATTGGTTGCCCAAGTATTTCTATGGGAGATTGAGTTTGTGTGGGGGTGGCTGGAAGGTGTGTGACTCTGTGCATAGGTGTGTGAGCAGTTTATTCACTAGGTGTATGAGTTCAATAGTGCATGTGGAAACAGCTACATGGGCAGTTGACTGTGTGCATGAGTGTATTGATGAGTGAATGGATATCTCAATGCTACATGTCATAGTAAGTACATATGTAAAACACAGTACATGTGAGAGTTGGCATATATAAATAACTGTGCATGAGAGCCACTGAATGAGTGAGTGGTTGTATCGATCATTGTGAACTTGTATCAGGGATTGTATAAGAGAGTAAATATGTGTTAGTATATGTTTCAATAAGTAAGGTGTGTATAACTGTATAGTTGAAGAAATGGAGGTGAGATTGTTTCTTTGCATGACTGACTGGGTGTGTGAGTAACTCCATGGATGAGTGGCAGTGTGTGAGTGTCTGTATACACTGAGTGTATCTAAGGTTATATTAGAGTCTGAAGAGGTTCATCGTATCATCACATGAATGATGTCATCAGTGATGTGATCAGTAATGTCAAATGAGATGTCATCAGTGATGTCATCAGTGATGTCATTTGAGATGTCATCAGTGATGTCATCAGTGATGTCATTTGAGATGTCATCAGTGATGTCATAAGTGATGTCACTGACCATGTCATGAATGATGTAATATGTGACATCATCAGCAGTGGATTGCGGGTGCGCGATATATAGTTAGTGCAACTAACTATATATGGAATTTCAATGTTTTTGTGTGAGTAAAATAAGGTTTTGTAAATGCTAATTCATAACCATATATGGTCTATAACCTATGGTTTTTTCAGTGAATATATATTACCTACTGGCGGTCGCCAGTAGGTATATATAGTTAGGATTTTTTCCCTATGGGATTTTTGAAAATTCTATGTCTAATAACTTTGGCGTTTGTGGACGGAATTGGCTGAAATTTTCTGGAAAATGGAACATTTTGTTTCTGAGCAACCCCTGGAAATTTGGGGGGGGGTTCGTCAAGGGGGGGCCGAGAAAAAAGGGGGGTCCCAAAACGTGTTTTTAACATTGAGTTTTCCATAGGGCGGTTGGCCTCACTTTTAGCCCGAACGGCTGAATGGATTTCCACGAAACTTGGCAAAATTGTAGGGACTGGTAGCCCGATGTGCCTTTGCTAGGTCTCAATATATGTGCTTCAGTGGATTTTGAGAAATTAACGTTCAAAAAAAGATATATATCTGTAACAGCGGACCGGGCAGCGCTCCGGTTCGCGGACTTTACGCGTAACGGAACTTCGCGTAGCGAAGCTGATTGGCTCTCCGGTGTCTGTCAACATTCTAAACAGTCCGGAGCGGCCGCCATCTTGTCTCTCGGTAGGATTGAGAGACAAGAGGAGGCCAAAACAAAGGGGGAAATGACCATAAGGGGGCATAGTAGATCCTCCCTGACCCCCTAGGTTTAATGTGGAGGCTTTAAAAGGGCCCCGCGAACCGGGAAGCGTTCTGGGCAGCGTACTATAAGGAAAAAAGAATGATAGACTTTTCAAATACTGTATGTTAATTGATTGTTGGTTTTGTTGATTATTTTTTAATTTTTTTATTTTTTAAGCAATTATTTATTATTGTGATTGTGTTTGAAAATTTAATAACATTTCTAACATTTAACTAGTTTATGAATTACATATAAAAATGATTAAAGACTCAAACAATTTTTTAATATTACATACAATTTTATTTTTCGGATTGTTTTTCAAAATTTAATAGAACGTCTAGCATTTGACTGTCCGATATGTCCTCTTGTTGAGTGAACATAAGTTCCCACATTTGACCGTCATCATAATGAAGTAAATGATCCACAGATTCTACACATTGAACTAATTCATGGTCCCGTGATTCATCCATGAAATCTGAGTCATCATTGTCCTCAATATCTTTTTCTGTGTTGTTCTCCAGAACAATTTCGAAGGAAACATTCTGCTCACCTTCCATTTTATTGCTGTAATTTGCATAAAAAATAAATATATCAGTAGAGATAGGGCACTGGTGGGTTTAAGTTCAGACAGGTACTTGTGAGTTTATAACAGAGAAGTAATCTATGGGCACTGTATGGTTTCAGGCGTGAAGTAGTACTATTAAAAAGTGCCTGTGAAGAAGCCTAAGTAAATTCATAATTATACCACAGAAACCTAAATCAATCCATAATTATAATAAAGAAGCCTTTCTCAATGTCTAACTCTTACAGAGGGATAGTATATAACTATCTGAAAATGTTTTCAAATTTATAAAATAATATCTCACCTTCTAAAAACAAGTTTAAGTTGTGAGTGAAAATGATCTTGCAATGTAGTTCAGGAAGTAGTAGTCAAAATGGCTGTGTTTCTCTCTCTTCCTTTATATATATTCAGGTACATAGCCAATCAAATGTCAGGTAAAAAAAGTAGAAAATGAAAGTAACATTTTAATTGGTTGTCAATTCCAACACTTCAGATGTGTTTTGTGAAGTAATTTACCTCAGGGTATTTAGAGAGGTCTATAGGCTAAATGGTTAAATGGAATTTCAATCAAATTTGTGAAAATGGTAGGCATTGGTATGTAGTATGAGCTAATCTATATTTGGTGAAATTGTCTCCAGTCGCTTTTCTGTAAACTACTTTCCCACCTTTTTTGATGGTGCGCTTCCCAGGGAGCGACCCGGTATGCGAACTGGCAAGCGCCCCGGTTCGCGAACCTTAAGCGTTACGGGAGTCCACCATTTTGTGTTTCGGTCGAATTAAGATACAAGATGGAGGGCAAACAATGTTCAGAATGGGTAGAAGGGGGCACGGTAGACTTATCTTGACCCCCTAGGTTTTCTGAGGGTGGCTGAGGAGGCCCATATGTGCGAAAAAAAAACATTTTTTTAAAAATTTAGCAAGGTTAGCTCCCGGTTCGCGTACCGGGTAGCGCCCCAGGGAGCGTACTTTGTTGAAAATTAGTGAAAAATGTTAGAGTAAAATAATAATTGTGAGTGATCAGATGTAGGGTAGCTCTGAGAAGAGCTTTTGGGTTTATGGTACATTTAGGTACTTATAAGTAGGTACCAATGCACAGTCTTAAATTCAGAATGAAAATTCTGTTGCCCTCATATGAGAAGTGAACTCCATCTCCTCTGTAGATATCTTGCATGTAGTAACGCAAGTTATTGTTGTACAGGGAGCCCATTCCATGGTCTCTCATGTAAGCTGAAACAGATTTGTTTACATGCTTCCTCGACTTCTCAATTTGTGGACAAAATTGGTTTGACCACCTCCATTTCTGTCTTTGGCATATATTTGAATATACCAAGGCAGTCTGAGGAAAAAGTGCCATTAATTGCTCAAAGGTGTCCTTTAAAAGCATTTCCAGACCTACCCCAGTCAAAGTGCCCAAATCATTACCTCCACAGTGCACAATTAACAGGTCAGGTTTTGGCAAATGCATAAAGGTTTTCACCAATGGTATCAATTGGTGACATTTTAATCCTCTGTGGCCAAACCACTTAATTTCCACATCTTGTAAATTGAGGTTAGGTAAATTCCTGTTCTCAGCATACCTCTGAGCCCAATAGATGTAACTATGTCCAACAATCCAGACAGAAAACATGGTGAGAGAAGGTTCTCCTGCAGTCAGATGAAGTGTGGCAATGAAATGGCAGTTGAAAAAATAAGAGTTTAAAATGAAAAAAAATGTGGAGTTTCTGTGTTAATGAAGCAGTAACAGTGATTGGTGGATTTTGATTGCTGAAAACAGAAAGTTAGGGTGCATGGATGAGTTCTTTGAAAGATGTATTTTGAGTGGTCAAGAAAAAATCATTAAATGAAAGAATGCACTGGATATGAGATGCACTGAGAGTTCAGAGTTCAATTGCAACATTGTTGTGTGAACTTGCAAACACCAGAGGCCTTCAAGGAGGTGGTTGCTATGCAAAAAAGGCAGAAAGGGCAGAGGGGGGAAGGGTTTTGATTTGAAAAAAAGTGAGGGAAGAGTTTTGATTGGGTGACATGAGAGATATGTGTGAAGAATTACAGCATTTCTGTGCTTTTGATAGCTGCAGACTCTGGAGTGCATACCTTTTGCTCTGCTGAAGACAAATTGGTGTGTTTCTGAGACTGTTTTGAAACTCAAAGTATTTGCTAAGGTGAGAAAAGATTTCTTTAATTTAGATAGAGAATAGTGTGCTTTAAGGAGAAAATTATGAAGAAAGTTGTGTTTTTCAAATGTTGCTTTGTCTCAAGTGTTTTACAAATAGATTTTGTTTCTTTGAGAAAATGTAATTGGAGAAAATGTGAAGTATTAGTACTGACAGGGTGTTATTGTGCATAGGAGCTGTGGAGTCTTTTCAAATTATGACTTGAAAATCGTTTTTGAGGAAAATGAATGGTTATAATATTTATGACAAGGACATAATGGTGTATGCTTCTTTATAAGGCAATTGAGTGTCTCTGATGTTATTTTTCCCATTTTAATGTAAGACCTTTCTCTGTGGAGCAAATTGCTTGTAAATATGCTCCCACCTGTGCATGGCAAATTTAGATTTTGAATGTTTGCGTTACATAGCCATGTTAAAAGTGACACAACCATGCTGGACAGGCAATCAAAAAACGCTTTCATGTGTCTTAAGGACATTTTAAGTCATTTCTCCATGTGCAGTGTTTTGAAATTATGATTTGAAAATCGTTTTTGGGGAAAAGGAATGGTTTTTAAATTTATGACAAGGACATAATGGTGTATGCTTCTTTATAAGGCATTTCAGTGTCTCTGATGTCATTTTTCCCATATTACATTAAAAGACCTTTCCCCGTGGGGCACATTCCTTGTAAATATGCTCCCACCTGTGCATGGCAAATTTAGATTTTGAATGTTTGTGTTACATAGCCATGTTAAAAGTGACCCAACCATGCTGGAAAGGCAATCAAAAAACGCTTTCATGTGTCTTAAGGACATTTTAAGTCATTTCCCCATGTGCAGTGTTTTCAAATTATGATTTGAAAATCGTTTTTGGGGAAAAGGAATGGTTTGTAAATTTATGACAAGGATATAATGGTGCATGCTTCTTTCTAAGGCAATTGAGTGTCTCTGATGTTATTTTTCCCATTTTAATGTAAGACCTTTCTCTGTAGAGCAAATTGCTTGTAAATATGCTCCCACCTGTGCATGGCAAATTTAGATTTTGAATGTTTGCGTTACATAGCCATGTTAAAAGTGACACAACCATGCTGGACAGGCAATCAAAAAACGCTTTCATGTGTCTTAAGGACATTTTAAGTCATTTCTCCATGTGCAGTGTTTTGAAATTATGATTTGAAAATCGTTTTTGGGGAAAAGGAATGGTTTTTAAATTTATGACAAGGACATAATGGTGTATGCTTCTTTATAAGGCATTTCAGTGTCTCTGATGTCATTTTTCCCATATTACATTAAAAGACCTTTCCCCGTGGGGCACATTCCTTGTAAATATGCTCCCACCTGTGCATGGCAAATTTAGATTTTGAATGTTTGTGTTACATAGCCATGTTAAAAGTGACCCAACCATGCTGGAAAGGCAATCAAAAAACGCTTTCATGTGTCTTAAGGACATTTTAAGTCATTTCCCCATGTGCAGTGTTTTCAAATTATGATTTGAAAATCGTTTTTGGGGAAAAGGAATGGTTTGTAAATTTATGACAAGGATATAATGGTGTATGCTTCTTTATAAGGCATTTCAGTGTCTCTGATGTCATTTTTCCCATATTACATTAAAAGACCTTTCCCCGTGGGGCACATTCCTTGTAAATATGGTCCCACCTGTGCATGGTAAATTTAGATTTTGACTGTTTGAGTTACATAGCCATGTTAAAAGTGACCCAAAAACTTGCAAAGGCTTTAAAAAAACACTTTCATGTGTCTTAAGGACATTTTAAGTCATTTCCCCGTGGGCAGTGTTTTCAAATTATGACTTGAAAATCGTTTTTGAGGTAAAGGAATGTTGTTAAAATTTATGTGCGCCATATGCCCCCAAATTTCTTTTTCAGGGGTGCAGCAGGGTGTTCTTGAGACACCCCTGCACCTTTGGAAAAATTCCTAATTTGCGATGAGCTAATTGCTAATCGCAAATTGCACCTTCATTCCTATGGGCCTCCTGGCCCATGGAAATGAATGGGTAATTTGCAATTAGCAATTTGCTCATCGCAAATTAGGAATGGTAAAGAATCGCTATTTATTCCTTAAAATTCGCTATTTTGGAAATGCAAAATAGTTTGATGATACATATGGCGGTTCATCTCTAACAAGATAAGAAGCTTAGGGATACATTTATGATGACTGGCGCAATGAAGTGGACATCACTTACTTCATTGGTAGAGCTTTACATGTATTATCTCCTCTGTATTCTTCATCAAGCGTAACTTTCATCTGCAATCCTGAGTAGGCCTCACCTTAAACAAACCTCTGGATAGGGCACACCTTATCGTCATCCTGAATTAATCATTTAAAATGCTAGGGACAGATTTATGATAGGTGTATGCCTCTTTTGCGCCACTGTGCGTCACTTTTGTGATGCAGCGGCGGTGCAAAAGATTTGCTATGAGGCGACAAAATTACAAATTGATGCATTTAGGCAGATGTGTCATGGTGTAAAAAACACCGTGCCAAATGAAACTGATGCAGCAGTGATGCAAAAGATGCACCATGTTGCAAGACAGGCCTCACTTGGGGCCATATGTATGAAGCTAATTAGCATTTGCAAAGGCCGAAGTTCTGTGAATTTCGGCCTTTGCGAATGCTAATTAGACAAATGGTATGTATCAAACAAGTTTGATGCAAAATAAGGAATAGCAACATTTGCTATTCTTTATTTTGCGATTGCACTGAAGGATTTGCAAATTTTGTGATTTCTTAAATGCAATGTATCAAACAAAAAATATGCAAAAAATGCCATTAAGGATTTGCAAATTACCACCAACTTCTAGTTGGTGGTAATTTGCGAATTCTTTTCAAAAAGCTTTTTTTCCAAAAAACAAAAGGTGACATATGACGCCCATACATGCCCTTAGGGCATGTATGTGCGCCATATGCCCCCAAATTTCTTTTTCAGGGGGTGCAGCAGGGTGTTCTTGAGACACCCATGCACCCTTGGAAAAATTCCTAATTTGCGATGAGCTAATTGCTAATCGCAAATTGCACCTTCATTCCTATGGGCCTCCTGGCCCATGGAAATGAATGAGTAATTTGCAATTAGCAATTTGCTCATTGCAAATTAGGAATGGTAAAGAATCGCTATTTATTCCTTAAAATTCGCTATTTAGGAAATGCAAAATAGTTTGATGATACATATGGCAGTTCATCTCTAACAAGATAAGAAGCATAGGGATAGATTTATGATGACTGGCACAATGAAGTGGACATAACTTACTTCATTGGTAGGCCTTTACATGTATTATCTCCTCTGTATTGTTCATCAAGTGTAACTTTGATCTGCAATCCTGAGTAGGCCTCACCTTAAACAAACCTCTGGATAGGCCACACCTTATCGTCATCCTGAATTAATCATTTAAAATGCTAGGGACAGATTTATGATAGGTGTATGCCTCTTTTGCGCCACTGTGCGTCACTTTTCTGATGCAGCGGCGGTGCAAAAGATTTGCTATGAGGCGACAAAATTACAAATTGATGCATTTAGGCAGATGTGTCATGGTGTAAAAAACACCGTGCCACATGAAACTGATGCAGCAGTGATGCAAAAGATGCACCATGTTGCAAGACAGGCCTCACTTGGGGCCATATGTATGAAGCTAATTAGCATTTGCAAAGGCCGAAGTTCTGTGAGTTTCGGCCTTTGCGAATGCTAATTAGACAAATGGTATGTATCAAACAAGTTTGATGCAAAATAAGGAATAGCAAAATTTGCTATTCTTTATTTTGCGATTGCACTGAAGGATTTGCAAATTTTGTGATTTCTTAAATGCAATGTATCAAACAAAAAATATGCAAAAAATGCCATTAAGGATTTGCAAATTACCACCAACTTCTAGTTGGTGGTAATTTGCGAATTCTTTTCAAAAAGCTTTTTTTCCAAAAAACAAAAGGTGACATATGACGCCCATACATGCCCTTAGGGCATGTATGTGCGCCATATGCCCCCAAATTTCTTTTTCAGGGGGTGCAGCAGGGTGTTCTTGAGACACCCATGCACCCTTGGAAAAATTCCTAATTTACGATGAGCTAATTGCTAATCGCAAATTGCACCTTCATTCCTATGGGCCTCCTGGCCCATGGAAATGAATGAGTAATTTGCAATTAGCAATTTGCTCATTGCAAATTAGGAATGGTAAAGAATCGCTATTTATTCCTTAAAATTCGCTATTTAGGAAATGCAAAATAGTTTGATGATACATATGGCAGTTCATCTCTAACAAGATAAGAAGCATAGGGATAGATTTATGATGACTGGCACAATGAAGTGAACATAACTTACTTCATTGGTAGGCCTTTACATGTATTATCTCCTCTGTATTGTTCATCAAGTGTAACTTTGATCTGCAATCCTGAGTAGGCCTCACCTTAAACAAACCTCTGGATAGGCCACACCTTATCGTCATCCTGAATTAATCATTTAAAATGCTAGGGACAGATTTATGATAGGTGTATGCCTCTTTTGCGCCACTGTGCGTCACTTTTCTGATGCAGCGGCGGTGCAAAAGATTTGCTATGAGGCGACAAAATTACAAATTGATGCATTTAGGCAGATGTGTCATGGTGTAAAAAACACCGTGCCACATGAAACTGATGCAGCAGTGATGCAAAAGATGCACCATGTTGCAAGACAGGCCTCACTTGGGGCCATATGTATGAAGCTAATTAGCATTTGCAAAGGCCGAAGTTCTGTGAATTTCGGCCTTTGCGAATGCTAATTAGACAAATGGTATGTATCAAACAAGTTTGATGCAAAATAAGGAATAGCAAAATTTGCTATTCTTTATTTTGCGATTGCACTGAAGGATTTGCAAATTTTGTGATTTCTTAAATGCAATGTATCAAACAAAAAATATGCAAAAAATGCCATTAAGGATTTGCAAATTACCACCAACTTCTAGTTGGTGGTAATTTGCGAATTCTTTTCAAAAAGCTTTTTTTCCAAAAAACAAAAGGTGACATATGACGCCCATACATGCCCTTAGGGCATGTATGTGCGCCATATGCCCCCAAATTTCTTTTTCAGGGGGTGCAGCAGGGTGTTCTTGAGACACCCATGCACCCTTGGAAAAATTCCTAATTTGCGATGAGCTAATTGCTAATCGCAAATTGCACCTTCATTCCTATGGGCCTCCTGGCCCATGGAAATGAATGAGTAATTTGCAATTAGCAATTTGCTCATTGCAAATTAGGAATGGTAAAGAATCGCTATTTATTCCTTAAAATTCGCTATTTAGGAAATGCAAAATAGTTTGATGATACATATGGCAGTTCATCTCTAACAAGATAAGAAGCATAGGGATAGATTTATGATGACTGGCACAATGAAGTGGACATAACTTACTTCATTGGTAGGCCTTTACATGTATTATCTCCTCTGTATTGTTCATCAAGTGTAACTTTGATCTGCAATCCTGAGTAGGCCTCACCTTAAACAAACCTCTGGATAGGCCACACCTTATCGTCATCCTGAATTAATCATTTAAAATGCTAGGGACAGATTTATGATAGGTGTATGCCTCTTTTGCGCCACTGTGCGTCACTTTTCTGATGCAGCGGCGGTGCAAAAGATTTGCTATGATGCGACAAAATTACAAATTGATGCATTTAGGCAGATGTGTCATGGTGTAAAAAAACCGTGCCACATGAAACCGATGCAGCAGTGATGCAAAAGATGCACCATGTTGCAAGACAGGCCTCACTTGGGGCCATATGTATCAAGCTAATTAGCATTCGCAAAGGCCAAAATTCTGTGAATTTCAGCCTTTGCGAATGCTAATTAGACAAATGGTATGTATCAAACAAGTTTGATGCAAAATAAGGAATAGCAAAATTTGCTATTCCTTATTTTGCGATTGCACTGAAGGATTTGCAAATTTTGCGATTCCTTAAATGCAATGTATCAAACAAAAAATATGCAAAAAATGCCATTAAGGATTTGCAAATTACCACCAACTTCTAGTTGGTGGTAATTTGCGAATTCTTTTCAAAAAGCTTTTTTTCCAAAAAACAAAAGGTGCCATATGACGCCCATACATGCCCTTAGGGCATGTATGTGCGCCATATGCCCCCAAATTTATTTTTCAGGGGGTGCAGCAGGGTGTTCTTGAGACACCCCTGCACCCTTGGAAAAATTCCTAATTTGCGATGAGCTAATTGCTAATCGCAAATTGCACCTTCATTCCTATGGGCCTCCTGGCCCATGGAAATGAATGGGTAATTTGCAATTAGCAATTTGCTCATTGCAAATTAGGAATGGTAAAGAATCGCTATTTATTCCTTAAAATTCGCTATTTAGGAAATGCAAAATAGTTTGATGATACATATGGCGGTTCATCTGTAACAAGATAAGAAGCTTAGGGATACATTTATGATGACTGGCGCAATGAAGTGACATTACTTACTTCATTGGTAGGCCTTTACATGTATTATCTCCTCTGTATTCTTCATCAAGCGTAACTTTAATCTGCAATCCTGAGTAGGCCTCACCTTAAACAAACCTCTGGATAGGCCACACCTTATCGTCATCCTGAATTAATCATTTAAAATGCTAGGGACAGATTTATGATACGTGTATGCCTCTTTTGCGCCACTGTGCGTCACTTTTCTGATGCAGCGGCGGTGCAAAAGATTTGCTATGAGGCGACAAAATTACAAATTGATGCATTTAGGCAGATGTGTCATGGTGTAAAAAAAACGTGCCACATGAAACCGATGCAGCAGTGATGCAAAAGATGCACCATGTTGCAAGACAGGCCTCACTTGGGGCCATATGTATCAAGCTAATTAGCATTCGCAAAGGTCAAAATTCTGCGAATTTCGGCCTTTGCGAATGCTAATTAGACAAATGGTATGTATCAAACAAGTTTGATGCAAAATAAGGAATAGCAAAATTTGCTATTCCTTATTTTGCGATTGCACTGAAGGATTTGCAAATTTTGCGATTCCTTAAATGCAATGTATCAAACAAAAAATATGCAAAAAATGCCATTAAGGATTTGCAAACTACCACCAACTTCTAGTTGGTGGTAATTTGCGAATTCTTTTCAAAAAGCTTTTTTTCCAAAAAACAAAAGGTGCCATATGACGCCCATACATGCCCTTAGGGCATGTATGTGCGCCATATGCCCCCAAATTTCTTTTTCAGGGGTGCAGCAGGGTGTTCTTGAGACACCCCTGCACCTTTGGAAAAATTCCTAATTTGCGATGAGCTAATTGCTAATCGCAAATTGCACCTTCATTCCTATGGGCCTCCTGGCCCATGGAAATGAATGGGTAATTTGCAATTAGCAATTTGCTCATCGCAAATTAGGAATGGTAAAGAATCGCTATTTATCCCTTAAAATTCGCTATTTAGGAAATGCAAAATAGTTTGATGATACATATGGCGGTTCATCTCTAACAAGATAAGAAGCTTAGGGATAGATTTATGATGACTGGCGCATCACCAGGGATGTGCCAGTCATCCTGCGCTGCTGTTCCGCCACCCATGGTGTGCTGCATTTACAATGCGGCGCAGCATGGGGCAAAAATGGCACAGATGCGTGATGCATCTGTGCCGTAAAGGTGGCGCATTGCTGGAGTTGTATCGCAAGTGTGATGCAGCTCCAGCAAGGCTCAGGGGTGCCCCATCTCCACAATGTTGCGTCAAGACCTATGCCTGCTTCAAGCAGGCGCAGGGTTTTGACGTAGCTTTCTCCTATCTGATTGTAAATGCGGCACACCATGGGTGGCAGAGCAGCGGTGCACGTTAACTGGTGCATGCCTGGGGATGTGCCATTTAACATAAATCTGCCCCTTTACATTTAAGTATGTGCAGGGGACACAGAGTCGGTGAGGCTTATCCAAGGTTAAGAAGAGATGAGTCCTGTTCACTGAAAAATTAGACATAGGCTTCACCTGCTCAGCATCGCTGGACATGGCTATATAATAGCTGCAAAATGTTACTCTTGTTAAACAATTTTACTATTATAATTTCTGAGATTTGTCTCTTACTCTGCAACATCTCATTGTTGTTATCTTTCTTTAAAGATAAAGACAACATCAACATGAGCGACAATCAGCAATCAGTTGATTTTGACCTCATCATTGAACTCGTAATTGAAACATCAGTGGATGTTGATCCCTTGGATGATTTAAATCCTGAGGATGAAGAAGAACGTGATGAGGATGCAGATTTGTCCGAATTATATGACATAGGATGGGAAGCTGACGTGCTTGAGCCTATGGAACTATAAACATTTATTTTAAAAATTTATAATAAATAAAAAGTTAAAATGTAAACCGTTTAATTTAAAAATAAAGACACCTTCAAAAACAGGTTATGTGTAGTGTCTTCAATAAAATATTAAAATATGCTCATAAAATTAGATCAGATTCACATATAAAATAGCACAGGTAACATGAATATAAATTCCATTTCTTTTCTGCTATTTCTGTATTCTAAATTTGCCAAGCACTAAAAAATCTTCTATGTAAAAATGTCAAGTAGTGTTTTAAGTTTTTGATTACTGTTATTGATTTACTGTTGGGTAATAGTGGTTAATAACATTTTTTAATATATTTTACCACAGATTCAACTGCAGATCATTTCAAGATTTCACCATGCCAACGAAAGAAAGACTGAGAAAGGCTGCAAAACGTCAAAGACAGCAGGTGAATGAAAAAAAGCAGCAGTTCTCTAATAAAAAGATTTGTCAAGTCACCAAGAAAGCACCGGGTAAGAGTACAAAAACATTCATAAGAAATATTTGTAGTAAAAAAAATATTACTACAGAAAATGTTTCAGTCCAGAAAAAGAGAAGCAATTCAAACGGAAAGGAAAGGCCAATGAAAAATGTTACTGCTAGAGCAAGAGATAACTCTGTGCATGATATTAGAAGGAAACAACAGTTTAGGGACATTCGTAAACGAATGTTCCGCAACAGGATAATTGGCAATTTGTTAAAAAATATTAAGAAAGGTCGACAGAAAGTGGTTTTTTATAAGAGAAAAAAAAAAGTTGAGAAAGTTATTGATCAGGCATTTGAAATTAAACGTAAGTTGTTTATTTTGATAATCAATAGAATTAGGAAGCTAAACAAGGCAATTTATGATTTCAAAAGAAATAGTAGATGGAAGAGAATAGTTAATCGTAGTAATTTTTGTGAAGTTTTTTCTGGAGAATGGATGCATAGTTCAAGCTGTGAGGCATTTTTTAATGAGGAGAGTTATTTCCAGGATAATGATTTGGTGCATGCAGTTGACACCAGTGGTCGTGCTTATGAAGTGAAAGATGGTTGTCCAGTTGAAAAAGAAAAACTTGTGACAACAGAGGCAGAAGAGGTGTTAGGTAATGAGGTTTTAGGAAGACGTGCTAAGGGTCCTGTGTACACCTGGAAGTGTAGTAGTATTTGCAGTGTGCGACAGGATTCCATCAATTTGCTTTGTGATTTTGTACGGTCATTTAATAAGAAAAGTTTGAAGCAGAAAATGAGGTTGTTGCAAGAATTAGATCCTTGCAGAGTGAGAGAAGTGACAGGTTTGCATGGTCATTCACTGGCTTGTCTTTCCAGGAGAGTATGCCAGAGTGTTTTTCATCATTTCAGGATGCTAGCAGTGCATCATAATAAAGTGAGGAAATTAGTTAGAATGTTGTATTATGCTAAGAGTCCAGCAATTATGCTTAAACAATTATGCGCTACTCTTTTGCATGGTTCTGCAATAGATGTGAAGAATATATGTGAAGAAATTGAGTTTTGTTACTTTGGAAGTAAAGAGGAGAATGTTGAAATTTACCAAGAAGAAGCGGGTAATGTGGAAGATAGTGTACAGGTTTCCAGTACAGATAATTTCCAGAGGGAAATTGCGACGTTTCAGGTCAAATCAAGTGAGAGGCCAAATTTCACTTGTGTGTGTTGTCGACGCACTTATTATAAGAATCAGACTAAGTTAGTGGATTTATATGCAAAAAGTGAAAGGGAAAATAATAGTGAATGGAAGGATTTCACAACATACTTGATGGCAGAAAATTGTTTTGATTTGGGATTGGATCAACGTGTGTGTACTTATTGTTGTTGCAAATTAAATCAAAACCAGATGCCTGCTAGAGCAGTTCATAATAATCTGGAATTGGTTGAGATTCCTTCTGAATTGAAGGATTTAAATACTTATGAATCTATTTTGATTCAAAGTATCCATCCCTTTCAGGCTATTGTAAGAATGGAGCCAAAGACAGGGAAATTGCCTCCATCAGATTTACAGAGAGGATTAAAGGGAAGAGTTGTTTATTTGCCTCTAGATTTGAAGAAAAACATTAACACAATTGGAGTAGAAAAAGTGGAAGAGGAACCTCTGGTTATCTTAGTTAATGGGGTTCCGACAAAGAATAAGAAAATATGGCAAGATTTAGTGGATGTTAGGAAAGTTAAAAAGGCAACATTGTATTTGAAAAAAAATAATAAATACTATAAGAATGTATATGTTGCAGAAGAGGAAGTAAGTGAGGAAGAGGATAGCGATTTGTGTGCTGGTCAAATTGAGAAAGTAGAACCCTCTACTAGTGAAGAAATATATGAACATTATAGTGTTCATCCTTTGCATTCCAAGGAAGTCATGGGGAATGCTATTGAGTTGTTTCAAATGAAACAAGCCAAAGGGAGTCCCATTAGTGTTTGGGAGGAAAGTTTGGAAGCTCGGTGTTTCCCACAGCTTTTTCCAACAGGTCAGGGAGGAAGATATGATGAGCGACCTCATCAAATTCCTGCTTCTGAATACCGGACTTTGCGATTGTATGCAGGAGATGCTAGGTTTCGACAATGCATTCCTTATTTGTTTCATCTCCTGTTTGAAAGCGATCTGTCTGGACTGTCATATGCAGTGAACCACATCTTGAAAAGTGGTATACACATGCAAAACATCTCGGCAAGTGACTTTATGGATAAAGTCAATGTCCAAGACAGTATTTTGGATTCTCACCTGATTAATCTCATGGCGTGTCAGCGTGGTACTAATGAGTACTGGTACCGTCGTCATGGTGATTTAAAATGTATGCTGAGGAACTTAGGAACTCCCACATGGTTCCTCACTCTGAGCTGTGACGAGTATGGCTGGGAAGACTTACTTGAATTTCTACGAGAGGCAAATGCTAACGTAGAAAACATCGAATTCAAGACACCCGGAGAACTGTGCTCTTTGGATCCAGTCAATGTATGTAGGTACTTCAATCATAGATTTGAAGCTATGATGTCTTTCATCATGAATAAGAAGAATCCACCTCTTGGAGAGGTGTTGGATTTCTTCTGGAGAAAGGAGTACCAAGCAAGAGGTGCTCCTCATATACATATGTTGCTGTGGATCAAGGATGCACCTAAATTTGGAACGGATCCAGAAGACTCAGTGATGAGATTTATACAACAGTATTCTACGTGTGCTGTTCCAAACGCAAAGGAGACGAAAAGCCTAAGAGAAAAAGTTCTGCGTTTCCAAAGCCATCGATGTGGAAAGTACTGTCGTCGTAAATTCCGAAACAAGGACAAGTTCTACACCAAATGCTGTTTCGGCTTTCCACGACCGGTGATTTCTAAAGGAAGAGTAAACAGTTTGATGTCTTCGCTGCGACATAATGTGATGAAGAAATCACCTAAAAACACATACAATTTGAAGAGGAACGAAGAGTCCAAGTACATCAACGACTACAACCCGGTGATTTTGCCATGTGGAATGCTAACATGGATATACAGTTTGTGGCTGATAACTGTATGGCTGTGGCTCGGTATGTGACATCTTACATCACCAAAAAAGAGAAGACAGAATTGAAGGATATGTGGGAGGACATTTCCCATGAAAAGAGCCTCAGCAAGAAGTTGTACAGTTTCAGTCTGAAGATGTTGTCGCATCGAGAAATCGGAGCGTATGAATGTTCTGACCGGTTGTCTTCAGCAAGTCTATATGCCAAGTCCAGGAGTATTGTTTGGGCGAGTCTTGGTCTTGCTACAACGCGTAATCGAGTTCTCAAACCTGTGCGGGAAATTGAGTATTTGGCGGAAAAGGAGCCAAACAGTACCGACATTTTGAAGACCAACATGTTGGATACATATTATCCAAATCGAAGCATTCACCTCGAGAATGTTTGTCTGTATGAGGTTCTTCAAAATTCCATATTCAAGAGGAACATCAAAGAAGATACTGAGAAAGGAGTGTATGCTGTAATAGGAAGTGAGGGATGTCTGGTCAAGCAAAGAAAATGCCACTTGGTAAACCATCGAAAATTGAGTGGCGAATCTCCTGAAAAAAAGGAGTTTTTCTATTTAGCACTTTTGCAACTTTTCAAGCCTTGGCGTGCAGAAGAGGAACTGCTTGGAGATTTTCTCTGTTACGAAGACTCTTTCAATGCCGCCAAGGAGACCATAGAATGTCCTGCTTTTCCCAAATATGTAGAAATGTTGAATGCGGAAATTGAGCAGGAAGCAATGATTGCAGCCGAGATTGCCAGAGACAGTTCTCAGGACAGTCAGAGTTCTGCTTCATTGAGTCAGGATCCACTAGGAGGACCTGTTATCGAAAATAAAGCTGCCACTGCTATGAATGAAGTGGAAAGAGCCATGGCACATGCTCAGGAGGATGCGGTTAACTTAGAAGAGTTGGAAAGACAACTCAACGTTGAGCAGAGGAAAATATATGACGAAGTTACCATGCAAATTGATCATGGATTAAGTCATGACAAGAAAGAGTGCTCATGTACGTCGTTGAAACCTGTCCGACTGTACGTGAGTGGAGAAGCGGGAACTGGAAAAAGTTTCCTTATTAAAGCAATTTCATGTTATTTGCAGGAAAGGACAGAGTCATCGCTGTCTTGTGTTGTCACCGCTCCAACTGGACTGGCAGCACATAACATTAAAGGGATTACTTTACATCGTTTACTGATGCTGCCAGTGGAGCATGACAACAAATTACAATATCACAAGCTATCTGGAGATGCTTGTTTTGAAGTTTCAAGAATCTTGAGGAAAATGAAACTTCTTATCATTGACGAAGTAAGCATGGTTTCCAATGTCATGCTTGCCTTTGTGCATTTGAGAATGCAAGAAGTTCTCAAAACAGAGTAGGATGTGTTATTTGGTGGCAAACACATCATTGTTTTCGGAGATCTTCTGCAGCTGACACCAGTGAAAGGGCAACCTGTGTTCAAAATGCTCACGCATGAAGATACCAGGAAGTGCCTAGGCAGCATTGGCAACGTCAATATATGGTTAAACTTCAATTATGCTGAACTGCATGAAAATATGCGTCAGGCAAAGGATGAAGTTTACAAGACTATTCTACAAGATGTTAGAATTGGAAAAGTGACCGAGCATGGGAAAGAAGCTTTACATGCACGATTACTGTCAAATTTATATGCAGAACAAGATGTTGTGCCTGAGAATATTTTTCAGAAAATTACTGAGAAGAAATCTGGAATATGTTTGATGCCAACTCTTGCAGAATGTGCCAAATTCAACAACAAAATGTTGCATTTAGAAAAGCAAGAGATTGTGAAACTGGAAGCTATTGACAGAGTAGAGCATATGGGATCAACAATTATTTTGTCTGAGAATCTGAAAACAAAATTGGATTCATTAGAGAAGAGTATATCTAAAACTGCAGGTTTTGAAAAGACTCTGAATGTGTGCTTGAACTGCCGTATAATTTTAAGAAGGAATTTACATGTTGAAAGAGGTCTGGTAAATGGATCAATGGGTAATGTTGTTGATTTTGTAAAATACAGAAATAGAGATGGAATTGAATTTTTAAAAATTTTATTTGATGGCATTGAGGAAGTACAGCTAATTGGTCGTTGTTCTGCTAGATTTTTGCTTGTAAAAGACTTATATGTTCGCCGTAAGCAGTTTCCTGTTTGCTTGGCATATGCGGTGACAATTCATAAATCGCAAGGTTTAAGTGTAGACAGTGCATTGGTGAATATTGGCAGTTCTGTGTTCAAGGAGGGTATGGCATATGTGGCATTGTCACGAGTTAGAACTTTATCGGGATTGTACTTGATTGAGTGTGATGTCACAAGCATTTGTGCGGATCTAGATTGTGTTAAGGAATACAATAGGTTAAGAAGAGAGTATGCGCCACATTTGCCTCAATATCCTTTGTTTGAGAAACGTGTGGTAGGCCGGAAACGAAGAAATGTGACCAATACTGGGGAGGTTGTAGCAAAAAGACGAAAAGTCGATGAACCTGAAATTATAAGCAGAAACAAAAAGGATTCTGTTGAAGATGTTGTTGGTTTTCAATTTGAAAACAGTTCTGGTGTCAACTGCTATGCTAATGTAGTGGTTAATGTTTTGTTTTCTCTAGAAAATGTAAAAGAAGAGATTGTGGTCAATTCTGATCAAAGATTTTGCAGTTTGTTAAATTCTGTCTTAGAAAAATGTAGCACTGATAGAACAAACATAGAAAGTGTGTCTGAAATTCGAAATCTGTTAGACAGATGTTCAGGCCAAACACAATTCTCTCAAAATATTCAGCAAGATTGTCAGGAGTTTTTAATGTATATGCTTGATGTATTGCATGCTGAAGGTGTAGATGTAGATCAGCTGTTTGGGCTTTCTTATCAATGGCAGCATGACTGCGAGAACTGTAGGGTATCAAGTACTACTAGTGTAGACTCAGAAAGATTTATATATTTAACTTTGCCAGACAGTAAATCAGTCTCCTTTAATAAGCTAGTAAAAGCAGCTGATCACAACATGGAGTGTAGCCAATGTAAATCTGAAATGATGTCCACATTATTTATACGAACATATGGCCAGTATGTAATTTTAATGTTCCAACGATGTAGGCCTGATGGAACAAAATTGACAACTTTAATTAAAAATTTTGTGGCTTCGCAGTTGTCAATATCAGGAAGGACTTTTGTAACTGCAGCAATTATATATCATGATGGTCCTTCAATAACATCAGGACATTACACAGCTTATTTAAAGTCTAGAAATGGCTGGTCATTCTGCAATGATTCTGTTTTAATTTTCAAAAAAAAATTGCCGTATGACCTTAAAAACTCTTACCTGGTGTTTTTAAAACCAAAATTTTAGGGAAAGAATCTCAGGATGTGCTCTGAGGAATTTCAAGAAGTTCTAATGGCTCCTACATGATTTGGCCTTGAGGATAACTGTAGTTCAGAGACATAACTTCTAACCATAAGACTGGACGTCATGGAGAAATAAGTGCACTTTGAATGAGTTCAGAAAAACTATTTCTTTTTATAAGCTAATTGAAGCAGACAATCAAAACATAGAGTAGAGGGAATGTAAGTCTGCAATGCTGTCTACTGTTTTACATTGCTTTGTGATTAAAAGTGATGTAGAGAATTAAATAATTGTAGTAGTCATAGAGGTAGTGTAAGTCTGCTTCATAGTAAGCAGTATCATAGGAAATGTTGAACATGACTGAGGAAGAAGGGGAAGATATTACTAGTCCAGGATTGTGAAAATGATCTTCAACATTTTAATTCTGAAAGTTGCGGAAATGCCAAATGACGGGATTGGCTTACAAGAAATCCAAGAGTTATAAATGGCTCTGACAAGATTTGGCCTTGTGGAAACTTGTGGTAGAGAGCAAGAAGTCATTTATTGTATGTAACATGTTTTTCAAAACGATGGAGGTTTTCTTTCAGAAAGTGGCGGGCTGAAAGTAATAACAGCACAACAGAGTGTAAGCTGTTCATAGGACATCCTTCGCCGTCATGGAAAGTAAGTTAACTTTAAGTAGTTCTGAATTCTGATTTGTTATGTTGTATGGGTTTTTTAAACACAATAATTTTGATTGTGGGTTTTTTCCCCCGCTGTTATATGATGAATACCTTCAAGTCACTGTTTTTAGTGAAATTTGATACATTCTGAGAACAGCAAAAATAAACCATTTAACATGTATAATTAATTCTGTACTGTTTCCATTTATGATGTACATTTAGAACTGTGTAGGAGGCATGGAGAAGGAGAGGCTTCTGTAAGTGTCAAAGTTCTTGCATACAGTGCTCATATTCTACGTAGTCTTTCATATGATAGACTACATTTCCACAATGAGATACCTAAGCAAAGGAAACACAGGTCATATGATTGTGGAATGAGCAAAAAAATGTGCATGTTTTTCAATTATATTACCTGTGTTTCCTAACATTACACACCACATTGTGTAGATGAGGTTTAGGCCTGTTCCTTGAGACAGAGGAGGTCTGACATTTGTTCAAGAGTGCAGTGGACATTACTCACTTCGTTGGTAGGCCTCCACATGTATTATCTTCTCTGTATTCTTCAACAAACCTAAATTCCATCTGCAACCCTGAGTAGGACTTACCTGAAACAAATCTGTGGATAGGTTACACCGTATTGGCATCTTGAAACAATCATTTAAAATGTTAGGGTCAGATTTATGGTGGCCGTGCGCCTCTTTTGCTCCATTGTGGGTCACTTTTGTGTAAAAGATGCACCATGTTGCAAGATAGGTTTCAGTTCATCTCCAGCAAGATACCATCAGTTTAAAATGTATATAATTAGCATTGTGTAGGGGGCATGCAGAGCAAAAGCTTTTATAAGTGTCAAAGTTGTTGCATGCAGTGCTGCACTTCTAGGTACTGTTTAATATGCTGGACTACATCTGCACTATGAGATACCTAAGCAAAGGCAACACACGTGATGTGATTGTGAAATGAGGAAAAGAAACTCCACATTTTTCAATTACATCACCTGTGTTTCCTAAGTTTATGAATGACATTGTGCAGATGAAGTTTAGGTCTGTCCACGGACACAGAAGAGGTCTGGCCTTTGTTCAAGAGTGAAGTGGACATGACTTACTTCATTGGTAGGCCTTCACATGTATTATGTCCTCTGTTCTCTGCAAACAACTCGAAATTTCATTTGGAACCCTGAGTAGGTCTCACCTCAAACAAACCTCTGGATAGGACACATCTTATTGGCATCCTGAAGCAATCATTTAAAATGTTAGTGTCTTGCGACACTTTTCTGAGACAACAGCAGTGCAAAAGATGCACCATGTTTTAAGATAGGCCTCACTTCATCTGCATCAAGATACTGTTAGTTTAAAATGTATATCTTTAGGACTGTGTAGGGGTCCTGGAGAAGCAGAAGCTTCTGTCAGTGTCAAAGTTGTTGAAAAACTGTTTGTCCTTCAATATTTTCCCTTGTCTTTTGTAATTTTTAAATACATGTTTTAATATTTTTCAAATGTTTGTTCTCTCTTTCACAGATTGAAAGTATAAAAACAAAAAGTGAGTAATTTAACGACAATTATAAGGTAAATGTTTTGTATTCTTTTCGTTACATTTCTATCACATTCACCTACTATTAGTTCCACAGCTTCATTTCTTTAACCCTCAGTTTCCTGCCTTTGCTACTTTCCTCATTCCTTTCTCTATTACCTACTTACTCAACTCCTTCCACTCTTTTTCTCAGTCCCTCTCTTCTCATAGTTCCTCACTCTTGTTCACTCACTCCGTCTCTATTACTCTTAGTGTCTTTGACTGATCACTCTTTCACTACTTGTTCATAATGCTTTCTCTGTGTAGTTGAAGCACACTAAGGGGCATATTATGAACACAGCCAATAAAATTATTGCTGTTTTTATTGGCAGAAAACTGGTGCAAAAGTGGTTTTAGCGGCAGTTTTCTGCTGCAAAAGCGGCTTTGGTGACATATTTCTGCCGATAAAAGCTGCAAAACTTTTATTGCCTATGTTGATGATATGGCTTTATGTTATTTACATTTCTTTGCTGTTTCAATTAATCTTTTTCTGTTACTTCTTCTTTTCTGTTTTCTATTTTTTCTCTCTGTTATTCCACATGTTTTAATCTTATTTTGAACATTCACTCACATTCTCCAAGAAAATCTTCTTTGTTATTGTTCTACTCTCTTTTTTTTCTTTCACTTCCTTTTTTATTTTGTTTTTCACAATTATACCCTCTTCCATCTTTTCTTCGGTAAATAGATCTATTAAACAGTATCTCTGGTTTAATCCCTATAGTGCCTCTGCTGCTGTCAACGATATTAACGATGTTGACCTGGCCACAGGAGTTGCTGTTGGGTTTTCTTCCATGTCACGTATCTCCGCCCGGCTGTAATTCAATGGATGCCACCTGTTCATGTGCCGATGCATGGTATAGTTCCCGTAGCTATACTTTTTATCAGTCCCTCTTGATAATTTCTCTTTGCAAATGAGGCAGGTGACATACCTCGCATTTACTTTCTTCTGCCCTGGAGGGATTGAAAAAAACTGCCAAATGAAACTGGCTTTCCTATGGGAAACCCGGGGCACCTCTTCCAAGAACTGTGGTCCTTCTCTCTCCTCTTCCTCTAGTTCTTCCTCTTCCTCCTCTGTGTTGGTGATGACCTGGGGAGGTGGTCCTCTCTTCCCATGAGGAGGTGGAGGTGGTGGTGGGGGTGCACCAGCTGAAGCAACTACTGAAGCCATTGCTCTACTATGAATAAAGGTCTTCCTCTCACAATGATGAAAGTCAGAGTGAGGAAAGAAGGAGGGGTTTTCATCATTTGGGAAAAACAATAGTTCTAAACCAATGAAAAGTGTTATTTTTAGGTCACCTGACCTAGCCTTACATGATTATGAAACCAAAAGTTAAATGAACCAATGAAAAGTTTTATTAACAAGTCACATGACCTCTCACGCTTATGTTACGCGCTGCGGAACGCGCCCCGGATCGCTTCCGGGTCGCTGCGCTTCGCGCCTCGGTTCGCGCTCCGGAGCACTTCCGGGTGCGCTAACGCGGCGCGTCATAAGATGCATTGCGCGGCAACGCGATACGTCGCGCTTTCGCGACGCGCCGCGGATCGCTTCCGGGGAGCTGCGCTTCGCGTCTCAGTTCGCGTACCGGAGCACTTCCGGGTGCGCTAACGCGGCGCGTCATAAGACGCATTACGCGACAACGTGATACGTCGCGCTTCCGCGACGCGTCACGATGTTGATTTCTAACGCGGCAGTTGCGCTAACGGAACGTTTACCGGTTCGCGGACCGGGTCGCGGCATCAAATTGAGCTAACGGAAAGCTTCCCGGTTCGCGAACCGGGAGCGAAACAAAAAAAATATTTAAAAAAAAAATTATTAATAAACATATAAAATATATTTTTGGATTTAAAGAAGAATACATTTTACAGCTATAGATATTAGCTTTTAAAAAACCAATGAAATTCACTGAAAAAACCATAGGTTATAGACCATATATAGTTAGGAATTAGCATTTACAAAACCTTGAAAATTCACTGAAAAAACCATAGGTTATAGACCATATATAGTTAGGAATTAGCATTTAAAAAACTTTATTTTACTCACACAAAACCATTGAAATTCCATATATAGTTAGTTGTACTAACTATATATCGCGCACCCGCAATCCACTGCTGATCATGTCACATATTACATCATTCATGACATGGTCAGTGACATCACTGATGACATCACTGATGACATCTCAAATGACATCACTGATGACATCACTGATGACATCTCAAATGACATCACTGATGACATCACTGATTGTTGTGGTGGAACGCTCACTGCAACATGCATTGCCGGCCCCTTTCATGCTAAGTGCTGTGTGAATAGGGGCATTTTTTAAAAGGCGGCATTAAGCCAAGTTAAGTGGCTTAAAGCCGCCTTGTAATAAGGCGGAGGGGTTATTGTCAACAGAACATCAAAAAAGTGACGTTCTCGTGGGGATAACCCTTTGTAAATTTGCCCAGCAGTATGATAAGGCTTTACTGAGGAACTCACCACCTGAAAATACCTTTCCTGTGTGTCAATAAGGTATGGTATTGAGTTACATAAGAGCAGCCTCTGTACTTACAACTTGCTCCCCTGCCCACTTGAACCGTCCGCAGTGCTGGGTGGCCTCAGGGTAGCCATGCGCTATACAAGTTCTTTTTCATTCATTCAAATTCTTTCACAGCATCGAACGATAAAAAGCAGGAGGGTATCTTCCAATGGTGTGCTGTACCAACTAAGGGGCACATTAGCAAGGGACCGCCCGCCATAAGGGCAGGGGTCCCGTGGGGGACATTAGGATGCACCCGCCACAGTGGCGGGCGCATCCAGCATTCCCGACATTGTAGCGGGCGGTGCACTCAGCACCACCCGCCACAATGCCAGAAAGGCATGCTGTGCACTTCCATACACAACATGGCTGGCACCGCGCGCTGCCTGCCGTGTTGTGCATGGAACTGCTGGGGGGTACCATAGGTACCCTCCATTTGCACCCCCCACTCCCCAGAGAATCTGGGGGTCTGCAACGGGCCCCCAATGGCAGAAACCACCTGCCCACCGCCGCCACGGAAAGGCACATCCCCGCAGACATGCTAATATGAATGGTGGTGTCTCCCAGACACCGCCACCATGTTAGCTGATTTTCAGCCCGGTCGACCCTGCGACCTGGCGGAAAACCGGCAGACGGTCCCCCCCACCATGGTAATCTGGCGGGGGGAATTAGGGAGCGGACAGTGGTTTTCAGCGGGCGTATCTGCCCGGTATCATAATGGGCCCCTAAGTGTGCAACGCGTAGTACGTTGTCTGCCCCGTGGCATTGGTGAATAAAGACCACCTGTTCTGGCTCTATAAGACCAGGGAGGTGCGAGCTGAGGCGTTTAGCTAGTATTTTAGTGTAGAGTTTGCGATCTATTTTTAGGAGTGAAAAGGAGGAACAGAGCATAAGATCTTTCACCGGCTTGGGAATGAAGGCTATTTCAGCCATTGCCATATCCGTGGAAGGTTCTACCACGTCTGAGAAACAGGTGAGCCTCTCAAGCCCGAGCAATAGCGATGGATGTAATGTTACCGCGAATCGTGGCCTCGAACACCTCCCAGATTACAGGGAGTGGAGCCTCGGGAGGTCATTGGTCTCAAAGTAGGACGTGATAGCGTCTCGAAGTTCTCAAATATCTGAGGACATGACAGGGGAAACGCCACCGGGAGGGATGTTTGGGACGGGAGAAGCAGTCATGAATAAGGAGTTCCACATGAGCGTTATCAGAGACTTAGATATCAGACGTAGATGCAGAGAGGGTGTTCTTAACAAGGGAGTGTGAGACAAAAATGGAAGTGTATGCGCGAATAGGAGCGAAGAACATAAGAGTAATAAGAGTAATCGCGTACATCCTGGGAATGGTATCACCAAATATCAATAAGGCCGAGCACAGTTAGTTGCCTCTTTGAGGTTGCAGACATGGCCCCCGTCCCTTGGAATGAGCCTTTGCTACGGTCGAGTCCTGCCTCCCATACCAAATTGAAGTCCACCCCCAGAATGAGACCAGGGTCATCATGTGTTATGTGCTCTCACACAACCGCTGCAAGAATGAGTCTTGAGTATGAGTCGGTGTGTAAGTGTTGCATAAGGTGAGAATGCAGTGCCCAATCTGGTACATCACTTTGAGAAATCTTCCATCTTTGCTAAAAACTACTCAGGAGTCCCCCTGGTGGATACCTGCCCGACAGAGGTTTGCTACTCCTGCTGACTTGGTGGGCGCAGATGCCCAAAATTGAAGAGGGTATCGAGGATGGGCCATGCGAGAGACTTCGTTTCTCAGGAGGTGGGTTTCTTGCAAAAATATGATGTCCGGGTTTTGCAAAAGGAGATATCGCCATATCTGGCGACGCTTGTTGGGGGAGTTAAGACCCTTCACATTAAGGGAGAGGAGTATCAGACAGGCTACAGAGGTCATGATATCAATAAGTCAGGAGCGAGCACCAACACAAGCAGAAGGGTGGGAGTGGGATGCAGCACAGCTCCCCCCCCCGCCATGAAGGTCCAAATAACACAAAGGCCATAGTGTTTGCTGCAGAGTGTTGGGTAAAAGAAGGACAACCTGCCCAAAGAGAGCCCCCAGTATTATCGGGGATACCCCCCACCAAGAATGGGAGTAGGTGAAGGGAAAAGAAAGAAAGAAGAAAAAAAGGCATACTATCTCGGACATAACAACGGTCAACATGGCCAACAAGGTCTATTCCAGTCCGAGGACAAGCCAGGCGCTAAGGCACAAGCCATCCCAGAGTTGTCACTCTCCAAGGAATAGAGGTGGAGGTGGGTCATATGAGATCAATATCGCCCTCTAGGAGTGTAGTCCAGTACTGCCATCAGGACGCAGTTCAGGCACAGGACAACCATTTCCACAGGATATCGATAAGGGAGAGGAACGCTAGTCCCATTTCCACAAAGGACTGGCACAGGGGGCAGAGAAAAACAAAACAGGCAGCTGCTGGGTGCATTGACCAAGTATTTGTCAGATGGCTGAGAGACTGGGGGCAAATTTCTACCCTTCAAGGAGCGGATATGCTGTATAATGTCCTGCTTCTCTTGGGACGAAGTGTAGACTCCGCGGAAGGAAGGGCGTCTAAAGCGATGAACCTTAGTCCTTTGGGGTTTTTCCAGCTCACGGACCTTGGGAGGTAGGCGTGAGGGACTCATGGGTGGTGTGTCGGGCATCTAGAGCAATTGGGCAGCTTCTCGGAAGGACCGCAACACCGGGCGCTTGGACTCACACTGGAAGATAAGTGCAAACGGGTGTCCCCATTGGAGGCGAACACCTACTTCCCGTAGCTTATCCGTTATGGGTCAGAAAACTCTGTGTCGACGGAGTGTTGTGGGTGCAGGGTCCTGAAACAGCTGAATGGGAGTACCCTTGAAGGTGAGATCCGGTTTGTCTTGAGCTGCTTTGAGCATGGCCTCCTTCTCTGTAAAGTAATGGACCCGGGCCAAGATATCAGGGATGAGGCTCTGTCATCCATGTGGGCCTGACACTCAATGGGCACGGTCCAAGACTGGCAGAGATGCATCCTCATCTCCCCTGATGTCCTTAAACAGGTCCTCCACAAAAGTCATAATGTCTGAACCTTCTGCTCAACCAGGACCCCGCAAGCGCAGGTTGTTTTGGTGTCCCCTATTTTCCAAATCCTCCTGCTTGATCTGCAACTCAATGGACTGTTTCTCCAGGGTGGCTAAGCACTGCCATAGGTGTTCGTGATCCTCTGAGCGGGCATCAAGTGTCTTTTTGAGATCGGTCACCCTCCCTCCGAGCTCCTCCACGTCCCTCTGGAGCTCCTTGATGAAGGCCTGAACCTCTGTTTTAAGAGAGCCGATTTCAGATCTGAGTTTGTGCATGAAGGTCGCCATAAATGACTGCATGACAGGATCAGAAGATCCCCCGGCTGCTGATGCCATGTCTGGTGCTGAGGCTGATCCTGATTTGTTCCACAGGGCCATGACTGGGTTATCTTTAGGGGCCGCAGGAGGTATGTCCCCCGAGGGGGGATGCCACAAGCAGGGGGCCCCAGGCAATAAGGCGTAAAACAGGTAAAGGCTACTGTCTGGTTCGGCTGAGAAGAGCAGACCCACCCACAGAGTCAGGAGGTCTTTGAAGCGAGGTCCGGCACAGGTGATGTGACAAGGAGGCAGCCGAAGGTCAGTTCCTTAGAGTCCCCCCAAGTGCTCTACCACGCAATTGGGAGGGTGTGAAGCATTGGACAGGCTTGGACCGGAGAACGAGCAGAGGCCAGGCCAGGTAGGCGTTGATATTGCCACCCCTCTACCTGGGCACATAAGGAGGGCCACCCATACTGACCGGGTAGTAGTTTCCGCTATTGAGATGGCACTCAGTGGTAGCCCAGGAAGTCAGCTAGATTCTACAAGGGTGCTTGTGGCATTGTATGGCGAGGCGTCTGCTTCCCCCAAGGTGCAGTCAGGCAGCCATATGCAGCTCATGGGGGTATTGCGACGGGGTCACTGCACAACAGTGGAGAACCAGGGCAGAGCATCAGTCTCCACAGCCCAGTAATTGGAGGCCAAGTCTGCAGCGAGAGTAGCGTGGGCGTGTGGCTCTAAAGAGGCTGCTTGCAGTTGCCTCAATGCCCAGGGAGTCAATCCAGGTCTTCAACGTAGCAGGAAGCACCCCAGTGCCATGTGCGAGCAATGTAGGGGGTCAAAATCCACCAGACACCCACCAGGGGCCAGGGAGACCCAAGGTGGCCGGTGCTTCTCTTAAGGCCCAGTCGCAATCTGGTGTCACCCGGGCCCTGCCGCGTGTTGCCCAGGGCTCTGAGCAACGTCAGCGGGGAGCCTCAAGGGCAGTAAAGATGTCAGCTAGGCCCCAGAAGGTTGCGGGGGCCCGAGATATCCAGCACCACTCCCCAGCCAAGGCACAGTCCAGTAGTATCCAACACCCAGCTGTGCTGCACTCGATGCCCCCGGTAGCATCAGCAGGGGTGCTCCAGGTGTTAAAATCTGGTTTGCGATGTCAACATAATCGGCGCCACCTTGTCCCCACTCAGGCCCGTACGCTCTAGTAAGCAGCAGCCATTTTGAAAGCCATGGCCCCTCTGCCCCTCGCCGATCACCAGCGTGTTCCCCTGGCGCTGCGAACACCCCCCGCACCCTCTGACCACCCCCGCTCTCTCATGCATGGACCCCCCCCCCCAGCGCGACCCTTCCTCGGAAGCGCATTTCACCCCCCCTCCGGCCAACACCTCCCCGTCCTTTGATGAACCCCCCCTCCCTCTGCCCTACCCCGCTCCCAAGCCACCACCTGGCCCTGCAGCTGCCGTTTATTGGCCCCCTTCTTGTAAGCAGTTGCCCCGATTCAAAGAATCTCCGACTAATCAAAGGCCTCCCACCCCGTGCGACCCGATCAGATACTCCGCTCCAGGAACCAACACAGCATCCTGTTGTGGAATAGCCGTCACTTACTGTAGATATGTGTGGGAACGAGCTTGAAGTGGGGATTCCAAGGATGTCTTTGCGTACATCAAAGCCTTAACAAGAATGTGCCACATGTAATAAAGCTATAAACCTGTGTATAAAAGGCCAGGCCTCAGAGATGCAGTTAGAGCACCTCGAGAAGATTCCCTGTTGGTCTGATCTGACGTGTTCTCCTCCGGAGAGAATAAACCTTTGTTTCCTGCCTTCCAGTCTCCAGCGCCTGCCTCTTCATTGAATTATACTTTGTGGGATAAGAGGCGACATCGCCGAGCAATACTTAAAGTTATTTCGTTCGTTGATTGCCTTCCTGCTTTACACAGGGTCCAGCAACAGTCAGTCACAACGATTTACGGCAGGAGGTCGGCGAAAGTCAAAATATGGCCGCCAGGCCAAACATTGTCAGAGGGGGCAGCTTGTAGAGACCTCCCGGCCTACAGATAAGCCCTTCCAGCCATGTCAGCATGCAAGGTCTGGGGGTCCAGCCGAGTGAGGGGCGCTTCCGCGAGCAAGCCGTGCCAGCCAGTCCCTGTGGAAGATCTGAACTACGGAGACCCCCGATGGCGGCTAGGCGAGTTGCTGTCAGGGAGGGTACCCCCGGGTAGTAGCGCCGGTGCACCCCAGCCACTGTACCTCTGCCGCTAGATCAGTGCCGGGATTCATTCTTGGGTGCTCCAGGTCAGTATCCTCAAAATGGCGGTTGCGCTCTCACCAGCTGGTGCAGTTCGACTCCCTTCACATCGCTGCCAGCCGAGGTAGAGGGACAGATACCCCGGTGTGCCCCAGCCCCTGCACCTCTCCTAGGGGCTCAGGCTTTTTTCCGCTGGTGATCCTCGCTCAGTGATTGCAGGCCCGCAACGGGGACCGCCTACCCAGGAGCGCACAGGGCTGAGTTCTGCAAGATGGCGGGTGCACTCCCGAGGGCCGAGCGCTCTCTCTCCGTCTCTGCTCACACCTCTGCCGGCCAATTTGGGGTTCACCAGACCTCTGGACAGCAAACTGGGCTCTTCCGCCCCAGGCCAAGGCCACCCAGGGCTGTAATGCTGCGTTAATATGCTGATTTCACCGGAGGTGGCCCGGACCTCCAACGGCATGCATCTCACTCCATCGGTAATGAGACCACGCCCCCTCGAGTCACATTTTTTTTAAGTTGAAGTACATGAGATTTTAATATACAATTTATATAAAATGAAATCTAAACTAAATCAAGATATCCAGATCCAAAATATGCCATTTCAAGAGTGTATGTAACTTTCATAAAATATTTTTCTTTAAATGCAAACTTGGGAAGCAGGTTCAGGGACTGAATTACTAAATTTGAACTACAAAAATGTTGAGTTTGATGATTTCGGAAGACTCGTGTTCATTCATTTTGGTTTGCTTAGCACTACCCACGATCAATTCCCTAATGCATACTCTTATTTTCGGGAGAAATATTGCTCATGCAATGATCATGCAAATTAGAATATGCCTTTATTCTAAATAATAAATATTTTCTTATCACACATTTATTGTTAGCACCTAGGTTACCATTAGCACAGTTTTATACATGTCTAAAATTGGGGTGGTCTAATGAGAAATTAACTGCACTGATTCATGATTATTTGTCTAGACTTGGGAAAATATGGAAACCTTTTGTAACCTACATGAAACAGGAGAGTAGGTACAGAGGATATTGCTGGAGCGTCTTTGAGACCTCTTCCTAGGTTGCAGACTAGAACAGTATATGATTACAAGGCCAAATGTAATGACATATCTTTTATGTGTAAACTACGCTGCCTTTTTTATATGCAACCACATGTCGTAATGGAGTACAACACTTGAGAAATTGATGTTGCTAAAGTGGTTTGTATAAATGCTATTTGTTTCTACCGTAACGCTCTGAAGACTTGACTCTTCGCCCATTCTTCGTTTTGAGCCCTCACATTATCATCTGTTGGCCCCTTACCGCAGCGCCTTGACGTCTCTGGGCAAAGTTCGCACTTTATAAGGCTAATATTCATTCTGTCATTCATTTGACATAGGTGGAATAAAATAAAATATCTTTTAAAAAAAGAAACAAACCTCAGTGCTAAAGCAATGCCAACAAATTTAAAAGTGAAGAAACCAACAAAATAAAGTTCCCAAATCAGTTTAGAATAGAGAGAAAGAAGCAATGAGCAAAAAGACAAGATCATTAAAATCAGTTAAGAGGAATCAGAGATATTAATTTTTAAATTATCGGTGAAAAAACCGCAAAGAAAAACATCAATCATCATCATCATTTTTATTCGAAAGCCAGAGACTATCAAGAAAGCATACAAAGAAAAGCAGCAATTAAAATATACACAAGTATGAATTCATACATTTACGATAAAACATAGCTGACTTAAAAAAAGCTCCCCACTCAAAGACACAAATCCTAGTTAGGAAGCATTAGTAAAAAGAGTAGGCCAACTTTCCATTGCTTGAATTTATACATCCTTAATATTGGAAACAAACAAAAATCAATATCTAAAAATGCTCTAAAATTGCAGAATAATGTCATGCAATGGAGATTATTCGGATTTGCCATCACAGGTAATTTTGGTTTCCCTCTAAATTACCAAAATATCTCAAAGAAAAAGAAAGAAAGTAGCATATGGTACCAGTTCCAAATCTTGATAGCAAAACTCTCTCCCAATTGTTGCTAACAAAGTCAGATATTGGGCCTAGGCATGATTTCAGCAAAACCACAATCAAGTGCTTGTTGGATACACCAAGGAGTTGCATCACTCTTGCACCACGGTTGTACCACCATGAGAAAAGGGAGAAGGGGGACAGAAGAATCCAATGACTTTAATTGGCACGTCCCTAACTCCACCCATAGTGAGTCTTGTCTTCTCTATTTTCAGCCCGTAACAGGAAGTCAGGATACAGAGTGTGAAACAGGTAGTCCCTTGTGGAACGGAAGTCAGGCTTCAGGCAGTGCAACAAAGGCGGTCCGGTCCTTTAAACTTGCCGATACAGTAGACTACGTGGGATGGTTGGTACACTTCATCAGACGTCTGGAACAAATAGAAATGCACCAGGAGCAGGAAGGAGAGCATGGAGTAGAAGCAAAGGTGGAGAGAGTTGAGACTTGAATAGGAGAAGCCAAGGACATACCTACGATCCAAATAAAAAAATGTACTTGAAATATAATTCTGGTTCCTCTCTCCTGCACTTGCAACATGTGGTGGAGAATGCAGGCAGACCTCCATTGACCAACAAATGGAGAATCTAGTGCAACTGTCAGTCCAAGAATAGAATAAGCCTGAGTTGCCTCAAGTGACAGATGTCATCTGTGAAAGCAGACCAGGAGAGCTTCAAGGATGCCAGGAAGTCCCAAGTAGAAACCATCCACAAGGTTGCGGAAGACAAGTTACAGTTGACCTTGCATATCCTGGTGGACTCATCCTACCCCCTCGTGAGTCCCAATGTAGCCCTACAGAACTATGTCGCAGGAGAAGACCCGGATGACTATTTATTGAACTTTGGGAGGGCTGCGTCGGCCTGCTCATGGCCTTTCGAAAAATCTCCCTTCTTTCTGCCCCCTCTAGTAACTGGGGAAGATCAAGTGGCCTACCAGGTAGCCAATGCAGACAGAAATTCCTCTTATGCCGATATCAAACAAATTATCCTAGAGCAACTGGGAAGGGATGCAGAATCCTATCAAGTTAAATTCAGGAAGCAAAGAGGCGCTCCCAGGGATAACCCAAACCCCTTTTTTTTTTTTTGTTGAATGTTGAATATGACTGCAGACAAGCGGTTGAAACCAGCGGGGAGCATCATAGAGGAAATCATGAAATCTACCAACCCAGAGGTGGTTAAGATACCCCACCCACCTGACAGTGGAAAAAGCAATCAAAATGGCCGCATGTTTTGTCAAGCACAACCGTGTTACTTCTCATAGGAGACAGAGAAATCTCAGCGTAACACCTTCTCATCACAGGAAACAAGCTGCAGACGAACCCCAACTCCTAGTTTTTTCAGAATTCCGAGACCAGATATTCATTTTTGTCCATTCACACCTCATGGCTGGACACACAGGGGCCTTTAAAACAACACAGAACATCCTAGGCTATGACTCCAGAGAAAGGGGGGGGAAGAATCTGATGAATTTCATTGGCACGTCCCCAACGCCACCCTAAGCGAGTCTTGTCTTCTCTTTTTTCAGACCCTAACAGGAATTTTGAAACAGGTAGTCCCTTGTGGGACAGAAGCTAGGCTTTAGGCAGTGCAGCAAAGGAGATCAGGCCCTTTAAACTCCATGATACAGCGGACCACATGGGGTGGATAGTAGATGTAATCAGACGGCTGGAACAAAGGGGAATACACGAGGAGCAGGGAGGAGGAGCCAAGGCAAAGAGCATTCAGACCAGGAGAGGAGATGTAGAGGAAGTACCTGCAGTCGGCCGAGAACCGACAGAATCCTTGGAGCAGCAGAGTACGAAAGGTCACCCTCACCACAAGCCACCTGCTACATTCACAGAGGAACTTGGCTAGCCCACGTATGTGTTCATTTGTTGGGAGGACAGGGAAGGAGAAATGGCAGGGTACTGGGCGGGGAGAGTAAACCCAAGTTGGGTAGCGCTACAAAATAAAGAGCGGACATACCACCATCCAACTGCTGAGTTTAGAGGACGGGAACAGAACAAAAGGCATTTCTGTTTGTTGTGATTGCACCTTTCTTTGAGCATAATGTTCCATACAGAGGACGGTTTCCTCAGTGATATATTATATGGCCTTTTCTTTTAGTTTATTTTCTATGTGAGTTTCTATGTAAGGTTGCAAGGGTGCCAAAAGGACACCCTGTTGCACCCCCTGAAATATGCATGTGTGCACATTTTGCACACATATATGCCCTAAGGGCATGTATGTGCGAGATATGGCACTTTTAAGAAATCAAAAAAGTGCTTTTTTAAAGAAAATCGCAAATTACCACCAACTTGAAGTTGGTGGTGATTTGCAATTCCTTAAGGCCAAATAGCTAATTTCTGGTTCTTCTAGAATTGCATTTAAGGAATCACAATTTGCAATTCCTTAATTGCATTTACAAAATAGAGAATCGAAAATTTTGCAATTCTCTATTTTGCAATTGCCTTTTGGGATGATACAGCCCAAAAGGCTTTTTCCCAATTCGTAAATGGGCCGATTCTGAGAATCTGCCTGTTTGCAAACGGGAAAAAGGTTTGATACATATGGCCCTTAGTGCCTGAGTACGATGATGGCGGGATGTGTCCACCCATCGCGTTTTTGGCAGTTAGACTGCCGCCTCATTGGCGGTTCAAATGCCTGATTATTATTTGTAAGGTGACACAGCCACAAGGCTGCTGCCACCGCCAATACTCCTGCCCATGGAGGGATTCCTGCTGGGCTAATCATGGACTGCCTTTATGCCAACCTTTTCCTAGAGGGGACACCTACATGCATGAGTTGGCATAAATGAGATTAAATACTGAACCGAGGATGATTGTGCCCTTGTGTCACATGTACGGCAATGCAATGCCTTAGGGTCGGATTTACACCATAGCAAACAGCTAAATACTGCAAAAAAACTATTTCGCCTAATTGGTTAGATTCACGTTCTGGGGCATATATGTCCATTCAGTAAACCAACACAGCTGTGAACTGTACTGCCATCATGTCACTGCTAATGTGAAACCGCCAGCCCCACGGTAGACTCCTAATATGGCGAGGCCAGCTACTCGGTGGAGTACTTAGTCCCGCTGCCGCAGCGATCTGGTGGTCTAACCATGGAACTCGTAATCTGGCACTAATCTCAACTCTTTCTGTCTCACAGCTCCCGGCTCCTCAGGTCAGGCTTCTACACACTAGATTTCCTTCCAGTAAAATCTCCTGCAAGGTCCAGTCCCCAGTGATCAGCTGGAACCTTTTGGGATCAGGTGTCCATTTGTTTTTTTTACCTGAAGCAAGAAATCAGGAGGACAACCACTTTACCCTTGGAGAGCAGTTCCCGTACCTCGGAGCCAGCAGGAGTAATGAGTCCCTGGTGATTTATTTTCTGCAAGCTAGAGTTTCGAGTCTTATTCAATCAGGGTCTTCTTCTTCAGATAGAGTCTTCCCAGATCCAGGAATGTTCTGAGGAGGTGGTGGTGGAGATGCTAAATTCTGCCACCCAATACTGACTATTTTCTCCTATTGCAGATTTTCCTTTTTGCCTTGCATTTATGTTATGTCAATTTATCTTATGCTATATTATGTTATGGTATTTGGATTTGTAAAGACCGTTTATTACCTGAAGGGTATCAAAGAGCTGTAAAATTACCCTGAAGTGTCTGTTTCAAGATGGTGGCACCCATCTGATTTTACCATTAAATCAGATTTTAAAAACCAAGCAGGAAATAACATTAAAGCATTTTTATAGCCTTGTTTTAACTGGAGATACATAATTAAGATTTTAAAATTGCTTAGGGGAAAGTTCAATAATATCTACAGGGTGAAATAGCTTTGCCTTTATTTCACAGTCTGGACACACTAACCGCAATCTGTAGTGCGCCCTGTTTTTATATATTACCAGCCTGTCATCTGGGCTTACAAGAGACACTTAATGGGTGATTTATGAAGATACAAAAATAGGGTTTTCCTACATGGCAAAATCAATTTTCTCTGCCCAGATTGCCCAAGTGCATTTAAGCTGCATCCCAGCCACAGCACAGTGATGCTCTAGACAAACACATATTCTTGTCATATAAGTAGGTGGTGTATATAAACACTGTACCACACATACGAGATTTAACTTCCCATGCCATGGCTGCACTGAAGGCATCATTAACTGTGGACCTACAGGGAAGTTAAACAGGTCAAATAGGGAGTTCCAAATTACAACACGTGTTTTAGAGGGGTAGAAGAGGCAACATGGTGCTGTTTGGCAGTGGTGAAGGGACGACATTTCAAAGCCAGAAAACACAGGCCTGCAAAAAGTGGGGGACCACAACAATCATGGGGTAATATCTTATATTAAATTTGCTGTTTCCACTATTCCGACAATTAGAAATGTAAATGCTGTACTCCATATTCGTTCTTCTCACAGAAGGAATATTTTGTTTGTTTGATGCTGCATTTTTATTAATGTAATACTTAGCAACCACACGCCCCATTTGAGAGGAAAAGGGCACTTAAAAGATAGACTTGAAATGAAAATAAAAATAATTATATATTGCTTTCCCATAAAAATAAACATCTGCTTTAAAGGTTAAGAATGATAATCCTTCCATTGAGGATATAAAATTGCTATGCAGATGGTTCAATTAAACATGCACAAGAATATAATTTCTCTTTCCTTTCAATTTGAGGACTGCAATTATTAGAGTGAAGCAGTTATCAGTTTTTTGAGAAAAATCAATTTACATTTGGACCAATTTTTTTAGTTTTGCCAAAAACAACTTAGGATGTCTGTGCAACGTTGATGTCACCACGATCCTGCTTTTGCACTCGTAGTAATCAATCCCAACAGCATTGTCTATGTATTACACTGAATTACATTCCTACCTCTAACCTAGACACAGAACAACTATGCACATATCCACACTGGTTGACTGTATCTTTGACTACAGCCCTGCACAGAGCTCTGCTGCGTTGGAGCTAGGTTTGTACTTTCGAAATTCCACATACATCATGCCTACTGTACAAGCAATGGCAGCAAGTGTCACTGATTGCCGTACCGCAATGTGTGCTTCTTATTTTAGACCACTACTTTAAACAATTATTCCCTGAGAATTGCCCACATCTAAAGGCTAGCACCATTATTAGCCTGTTCAATATATATACATGGAAAGAAAGGCAACCTTCAAAAGAATTTAAACAAATGACTCAGCCAAAGCTGTATTTCACAACATAAAGACGATTCGAGAGGTCTTTATTTTTTTATCTTGTGATTCTTTTATTCACTAGCTTCCAAAGTGACACAGCCAGTTCTGTACAGCCAAGGCGTTTCACCCACACTTTGGGCTTCTTCAGGGCATAATAAAATTGAATAGTTAATTCATGCCCCAGACATAGCGTGATCCCGTCTGCTCCCGTTTATTGCTCGGCTTAATCATGGTATCCTTATCTGAATCTTAATCCATTGTTATATTCATATAGTCAGGCTCCATTCAATAATCCAAATTCAAAACGCGTTGACTGTGCGGAAGTGTCTGTGTCACTTTGGAAGAAAGTGAATAAAATAAACACAAGATAAAAAAACAAAAACCTCTCGAATTGTCTTTATGTTGCGAAATACAGCATTAGCTGTGTCATTTGTTTAAATTCTTTTGAAAGTTGCCTCTCTTTCCATGTATATAAACATCATGCCTACATTGATACATACACAATGCTCACATGCATCATGAGAAGTGTCATAGAAGAAATGCAAAGCTGGTAAGGGAAACAACCTTTACAACACAACTTTTACAACGCACTACCATTCCAACAAAACTTTTACAACGCAACATCATTACATCGCATGCCATTACAACGCAACCATTACAATGCATGACACTACAACGCCTACCACTACAATGCATGTCATTACAACGCATAACATTACAACGCATACCATTACAACGCATAGAACCCTTACACTATCCAACACTTACCCTACTGTTGCACCTCCCTGGAGTTAGAATAGTAATTTTTACCCCTACACTATCCAACACTTACCCTACTGTTGCACCCCCTGGAGTTAGAATAGTAAATTTTACCCCTACACTATCGAACACTTACCCTACTGTTGCACCCCTCTAAAGTTAGAATAGTAATTTTTACCCCTACACTATCCAATACTTACCATACATGCAATGTAATGTTATGTGTTGTAATGGTATGCGTCGTAAAGGTAGTATGCGTTGTAATGGAATGCGTTGTAAAGGTAGTTTTTAAAAATTGTAATGGAGTGCGTTGTAATGGATGTTGCATTGTAAAAAATGCGTTGTAAAGGTATGCGTTGTAAAAGTATGCGTTGTAACGTCATACAAACACTGGTAGTGAACATAAATGTTCCCTGCTAGTTTTGGCATTGCTTTGCTCCAGCCCTGAATTTCCCACAGTGAGGAAATAGTGGTGAACTAATCATCCCTATCAAGTGTTAGACTTGACATAAATCACTATTACATGATGGTGCTAAAAGTCTGTATGAGCTTAATTTTTGACACACAACATTTCTTACTATTTCTGCTTGCATCGAAACTCTTGGAAAATATCTCCCAACTGCCAGGGGAGGTATGAACTCACACACACCCACCCCACAGGCACACACTCTCTTAAATGACATAGATGTGCAGGCATAATTGCATGAATCATTTGCAGTTGCTTTCTTGCAATCAGCCAAAATAGACATTTAAAAAAAAAGAAATACATCTATCAGAACCGTTCACAAAGAGTGCTGCACGAGGTCCATCTGAGGGATCCTTCCCTTATACCCCAAACTCTAAATCGTTGGAAAAATGTAAGCTGGTGACCAGCAGACGGTTGATCTGTTCATTATTATAACTTTAGATCACTGCATTGGCACTACAATTGCTCAAGTGATCACAGAGCCAGAAAAGTGAGGGATGAAGATTGCTGGCTGAACAGAAATTTACTCTATGAATTTTGTATTAAAATAATTTTGCTGGTTGGGACCAATCAGCTGTCTACATACTTGGTGCTGTGCTTTGTCTATGTTTCTACAATGTAACTTTGGTAAGCATGCTAGCAGTATCATCAAATATCTTTATTCAGCACTTCAAAAGATACCATAAAAGTACATAAAAACATTTAAAAGTCACGTTAAAAAGAAAAAAACCATTACATTCATAAATATCAGAGTTTTCCTATTATCCAGTCTCTATTTGCAGGGCATTACAATCACTTATCTCTCTCGTGTTCCTTAGTCTCATTGTCACCTTGATGAAGCTCATTGTGCACGACAGTGTGTAGACATCTGTAGCCTTCTGCAAAAACAATAGGGCAGCCTTGGCATGTTTGAATTTTGCTAGTTTCAAGATTCCCACTAGAAGCTCACGCCTGGGAGATGAGTAAAATGAGCATAACAATACAGAGTGAAGGGTATCCTGCGGAGACCTATTGTCGCAGCCGCAGGTACCCTTCTGCTCCACCGTTAAAGTAAAACCAGAGGGAACAGACAATAGATGGTGCAACATGTTGAACCTAAAACGGGTCATGTAAAATCTGTCTTGTGCAATATGAGTCACTGATAGATAAGGTTCCATGCTACTTTCCGTTTTTAGTAATCTATAAGACACAACCGTGGATTTATGCTCTTCTATAGCCGCCCTGCTCATGGTTGTCCATTCACCAAACAGTTTCTTGACCGTTGTCTTATTCTGGGCGTTAAGGGCTTCAGGCACGGTAAAAAAGTCCTTACAACCGATAGCCTCTAAAGTATCTTTTACATATTTTATCCAAGGGATGGAGCTCCCTTTGTCGCGATTCAGGCAGTCTTTGATAATTTGCCTGCTCAAACCAGCCTCAGGGTTAGACCAGATTTTGACCCAGGCCAGGAGCGGCCTGAGCTTGATTTGATCTTCAATATAAGGTTCTCCCAATTCCTCGTGTATGATATAGGATGGGGTACTTTGCGGTACTTTCAAGATCCTTCTAAAAAACGTATTTTCTTCTGCCTGGACCTGGTATATATTTTCAAAGCCCCAAACTTCTGACCCATAGGCTGCTTTAGCGCAGCATATTGATCTGTACAAGTTCATCACTTGCTCCGGGGACCATCTACCCAGTCTTCTCCCATAGCCCAATATAGCCCCTGACGAGGCCACCAGATTTGTAGCGTGTTTGTCCGCCAGGGATTTAAACTTTAGGAGCCCGTCAAATAATACACATAGGTAAGAAAAGGACTGGACCAAACCTATTTTGTGGGAGCCTATCTTGTAAGCAAATTTCTTATTTGGTCTTGCCCCCGCTAACATAACATATGATTTGTCCAGATTTGCTGACTTATCAAGTGTGGCCATAAATCTTACGAATCCGTCAATCAACCTCTGTAGCCCCGCGGTGTTCGGGCTAACAGCACCGCGTCGTCCGCGTAAAGCAGGACGAGGATTGGGTGGGAGCCTATTTGGGGGGAATCCACTCCAAGTTTACATAGTTCCCTGTCCAAGTTGTTAATGTACAGTGAGAACAAAAATGGAGCTAAAATACAGCCCTGCAGCACTCCGCTCCTGCATGGGAATGGTAAGGTCTTACTTCCATCTTGGTTATAGCGGACAGACACAGATGTATTCCAGTGTAGGGCCTTGAGGATGTCGACTAGATCTTGTTCCACCCCTAGGCCTGTCATCAGGGCCCATAGTTTCTTCCTGTTCACGTGATCAAAAGCCGCGGAGAGATCCATGAACCCTAGATAGACTGCCTCCTTGCTGGCTATAGTATACTTCAAGAGGTAGAGGTTCAGGCACTGATCCGTGGTTGACCTTCCCTCCCTGAACCCATATTGGATGTCTGTTATTTGCTGGTTGCTATCAGCCCATTCTGACAGGCGTTTTAGAATGACACGACCCAACACCTTCGCCGTGACATCGATGAGAGATATTGGGCGATAGCATTGGGGGTCGTACCGGTTCCCTTTTTTTTATATTGGTACGATCGTGGCCGAGGACCAAGAGCGTGGCAGGCCTGCCTCTACTGCCGCATTCAGGACCCTCGTGAGAATGGGAGCCCACAGTTCCACTTTACTAAGGTAAAGGTCGGGGGGTATACCATCTGGGCCAGGCGCTTTTGTTTTAGTAAGCCCCAGAATTGCCCCTTCCACTTCTGTCAAGGTAATCTCTAGCCGTGCAATCAACTTTAGCCTCTGCCCTTCATCGTGGTTTGTTTCGCCTGTATGGTTATACAAGTTCTGAAAGTGGGCCTGCCACTGCTCTGGTAGGATGGAGTTCAGGATTTGTGGGGCGTTTGAGTCCTGGAAACATGGTTTATTTGTAATTTTCCAAAACTCAGGCAGGTCTCTTCTATCTGCCGCCTCCCTTAAATCCTCCCAGGCTTGTTTTTGGAGGCTAACTTTACGAGTTTTTAGCGTCTTTTTGTATATCAATCTGCATTGGACTATTCGAGTACTATCCCTGGGACGCTGTTTTAGGCTATGTTTAAGATCTTTATGTGCCTTTGAGCATTCTTTGTCAAACCATAGAGGTGTGGGAGGAGTCCGTCAATGAGGTGTGCCAATTCTTCGAAAGCAGTCACTACCACCACTCCCTCGTTATTTAGGTCGAGGCATACATTTATTGCATCTGACCCTGTGGTTATTAGGCTTTTATAAAACTTATCCCCGTCTATTTTGGACCATCTAAGCCTTCTCCCTTGGTCTGTTATCCTTTCTATCATATCTACTCTGGGTGGTGCATTCTTAAGTTTTAAACATTTTAGCTCCACCACCAAGGGATTATGGTCGCTAAATATACTGTTTTCAATTGCCGCCCTACTCACCCATGTTTTAAGTGTAGGGGAAACCATAATGAAATATATGTACGAGTGACATCCTCTACCCTTAAAGGTTGGGCTGAGTTCTCCAGCGCTACCCATCTCCACCCTGTCCATCGTGTGGACCAGATTATGCCTTTTCATCACCTTGTCTATTTCCCACCCCTCTGGGGAGTGTGCAAAGTGTGTCCCTTTCTCCACTGTGCATCGTGACCAGTCCTTGTTTAGTGGTCTTAAATTCCCATAAAGGTGGCAATTAAAGTCCCCTACAAGGACGACACGAGGGGCAACTGCTGCCTTTGCCACCGATAGCTGGGCATTAAAGCAGGAGTCTAGTTCTTTTATTACATTTCCCCTGCTATTTGCACCTACAGCGTTATACCAGTTTACCAGTATGATGTTTATCCCTTTAGAGCGAAGGCCTATCGCCTGTATATTCTGCGATTTCCAGTTATAGTTGGACCATACCCCTTCTATCCGGAGATCTACGTATATATTAATAGCCCTCCCACCGCTCTCCCTGAGGGAGACCTTTGGGCAGGGACTGGGAAGCACTCCATGGTAAAATGATTAGAATCAATCATCCAGGTCTCTTGTAAACATATAACGTGAAACCTGGTGATGTATTCTCTCCATTCCTGTACCTTATATTTGGCAGCAAATCCTGCTATATTCCAGGATACGATTTTGAGTCCATCCAGCCAATCTAGTGTGTTTTACCCCAACCCGAGTGGGTAATTGGTCCTGTCTCCCTCAGCTGTCGTTATACCATTTTGGACAAATACGATGTCTAACTTTGTCCCTTCTATTTTCTCTGAGCTGGGTGCGTCCCACTTGTCTTTCCACGGTGTCTCATGATCTATAAGCTGGGACCCCCCTTTTTGCTCTGGTTCACCCTTCTCGCTGCATCCCTCTCTCATGCTTTCTCCGAGGGTAATAGATAGTGTGTTTCCCTTCAGTATGGGCTCTATTATAAGTTTCCCCTTTAGAGGTTGAGGTGGAGAGTTTCCATCCAGTGGAAGTCAATTCACCTCCTCCAATGCGCTGAACCTATTCCAGTGGGCTTGTAGTGGGTTTATAAGATCGTATGGGAAAGTGCCCTCCCCCAGTGCTACCACTGTTGCATTCTGTTTGGTGGGCCATAATGGCCCCTCCTGCGAAAAACCCTGTTAGGGTGGACTAATCTCCAGGGTGGGGTAGAATAGAAATATGATCGGTGTAGTGGATGTATTTGGGTGTTTGATCCACTCAGGGGGGCATTGCAGATATGATCCACGACAGAGGTATCCCTAAAATGTATTACAATAACATCTCCTGCCACAGTTTTTGGTCCCTCCCCAATCCACTCCACTCTTCTGACAGCAAGTGAGATGTTTGAGGGCAATGGTCTATTTGCATTTAGCCATTGCGTACACTTATTTTTTAAATCAGAGTGGTTTTCTCTTCTCCCTTCATCTAGGGGCGGGACTCCTGTAAGTGCTACAATGAAGGGCAGAGCTTCCGGGGGGAGGTCAATGGTCGGCAATCGGGCTGGGCCAGCTTTAACTGGTACGTTTCTGGTTTTAGGCAAACTATTTTTGATCTAATTGTTGCCCTCCTTAGGGTTGGGACCGGTTTTATCGTTGTTGGGGTTAGAGTTTCCAACTCCCTGTTGGATCTGGCCATGGGTAAAGGTTGTGGGTCGAGGGGATGGTGGAACTCTGGTAGACTTAGTGGTAGTTAAAGGTGTTCCTACATTTATATTCGGTGTAGGGGGGTTTGCTGATGATGATACCTTATCCCTATATGTGTTTTTTGGTGTGCCACCCTGCTCAGACGGAGCTAGATTACCTAAAGGATTTACGGGCTTTGCAGTTCCTGCCCCCCTATTATTTAAGATAGAGACTAGTCTGTCGATCTTGGACACCAGGGGTTTAATATGGGTGACGATAGTCTGTTCCAGGCATGCCTGTAGGTCAGCCACCATGTTAGTGACCCAACAAGGTATACCTGCTGTCAATTGCGGCGTGTTAGTTGTTGGCGTCACCAGGTTATGATTGGTTATGTTCTGTTTGCCCATTTTCTTTTTTGGTAAACTTTCTTTTCTCCTTCTGGGCATGATTTACTTATGGTGGGAATTTCCGACCCGGGGGGAGAATTCAGATCTCTAGGGGTATCCTCAACCACTATGGGGGTCTCTGTGGGTGCCTGTGCACAGGGAAGCTCAAAATAGGATGATGTTAAATAGGAGCTTAAATCAGGGACATCTGTTACAATAGCTGAGCAGTCCCCTCCAGGGTCTTGAGTACATACAATGGGTGTAAGTGAAAACCTCTCCGTGTTTTCGATTGCCGTTGCTACAACCCCTATGGTTTTTTGTAGCATCTTGTCTATAGCTGTTAAGCAAGGAAAAGGCTGTGGCATGGCCGCTTGCAACCTGGTATTTGGGCGCATTGTGGAACTTTTTGACCTTTTACCCGCATTACTCATTCTTTACAGATGATTGCTGAATCAGTGGTGGGTATAGCAAGAGTCCCCCACCAGGTCAATATTTACTCCTTCAGACAGGAAACTGGACCGATGTTTCGAACGTGTGGGGCCAGAGGGCTTTATGTATTAGTTAACAGTACCTTTGGTTGATAGCCTAGAATTCGTCGGCGTCCACCGTAGATGAAGGAGGGGTTGCCCAGCCCGGCCTCATCCGGCCTCCGACGGCCACAGACTGCCCGCCCTTTGCCCGGGCTTCGCTCGGGCGCTCCCGCGCGCTCCCGCGACGCGGGGAGTGATGCGGCTATTAGTGCGCCTCCTGGTGCCTATTTCTGTTGTGCGGCTTCCGGCCGCAAGGCCCTCTGGGGAGTGTAGTTTAGCCCCACGCGCTCACCCCCGCACAGCGGCCACCGAGATGACACAGAGATGCCGCGGCAGGGGGTGAGCAGGGACACCAGAACAGCCAAGACAGATAGCGGGACCGCCAATGGGCAAGTAAAGTCCCTGTAACACCAAAAGTCTCTCCAAAGTTTTCAGGAATGTGAAAAGCAGCCCCGCTCCACCGGGAGTGATGCGGCTATTTGTGCGCCTCCTGGTGCCTGTTTCCGTTGTGCGGCTTCCGGCCGCAAGGCCCTCTGGGGAGTGTAGTTTAGCTCCACGCGCTCACCCCCTCACAGCGGCCGCAGAGATGACACAGAGATGCGGCGGCAGGGGGTGAGAAGGGACACCAGAACAGCCAAGACAGATAGCGGGACCGCCAACGGGCAAGTAAAGTCCCTGTAACACCAAAAGTTTCTCCAAAGTTTTCAGGAATGTGAAAAGCAGCCCCCTGCATGCTAGCAGTAAGAAAGGCTGGGCTAACATTATTCTCCTTGAGTTTTGTTGTTTAGGGATGCAACTAAAATATTGTTTCTTCTTCTTGTTGGTTTTTTCAGTTTTGTGGTCTTTGGTCGAAAAAAATGCAGGGTTTAGAAGCATGTTTTAGGTCTTGTTTAATTATTTTACAAACTGTAGAGAATCAGGAAATATCCAAATCATATTTGATATTTTGGCGTTTTTTGATTCTTTCACTCATAGGTAAAATGGCTGGATTCATAAGAATCTTTCCCAGTATGTGTCATCACATTTACCCACAGAGAATGGGCACAAACCCTTAATTCATTAGCCCCCAGTTTCTAGTGAGTCAGTATTGATAGCAGGCGAATTGCTAACACCTCAGGATTTAAAAAATGCAATGCAAAGTATGGTGACAAGTATATGTGAAAAAGCTATCTCCAAGCATCTGAGATAGTGGTTAAAACATGACGCCAGACTTTTGGAAAAATGGAAAGCAGTGTCACTTGGAATGCTCTGCAAAAAAGATTCTTTCCAAGTTCAACAAGGATTGGAGTGATACTGATTATATTTGCAGTGATTCAGCTACGTATATGAAAAAGTTGTGTGATGACCTGTCAAAATTGATACCTGAGCTGAAGTGCATCTCTGTAAGAGATCCTTGCCACTTGTTAGCTGGTATGCTGAAAGTATCTTTACAATCTTCAGAGTTAATGAAGAATACTATTGACTTTTTAGTCCATTCTGCTGCGCTTTTTTCTTATGCACAGGATCTAAAACGCAAATATTTATCATTTCGTGCTTTGTGTGGCATCAAAGAAAGAGTCATCCCAACTGTGTCCCTTAGCTGATGGTTTTCAGTTTAAGGGGCTATGAATGCTATATTATCCATGTGGCAACCGTTTACGTGAGTGATGATGCCAAAGACAAGAAATGTGAGGATCTTTGGTCACAAATTGATAGTGATTTGAAAAAAAGTACACTCTACTGCATTCTTAGATTTTTACAGGAAAACATAACTGCTACAGTGGACATAATAGAAAAACTATAGTCTGAAAACACCCTTGTCTGCCAAGTGTTCAGCATAATTGGTGTAGATGTGAAACATCTCTTTGAGAGTAGGCTGGGCGACACCTTTAGTGACTTTGGCACTGCAACATCTTCCATGTTAGAGTTCTTGGCACTTGGTAAGCAAAGCAATGGTGAAGAGCAATTCAGGAACTTTTATTTTACAATGTATGAGAAATGGTTCGCAATGATGCATAGAAATGTCCCTTCACCACAAATGTTGTAGTCTGTTCTAGATCCCTTCCGTAAAGAGGATTTCCTCCGTAGTTTCAAAAGTGCTGCTCCATTCAATAACTTTGAAGGCATAGGCGTCCCAATCAGCGTAAATGTTGTAGAACCTGCCCTGAGAATCGCAATTGTCAAGTGAACCCGTATTGGCATGGAAAGCTATGTCAGTGGTCAGAGTTAACATATTGAGTACTGTCTGTTTTTTTGTGTGTTTCTTTTTATTGATATAGAATGAAACAAAAATCAGCACATGTACACAAAACATATTCATGAATTGTAAGTAGGAGAAGGTCATACAATTACTGGCTGTTTTTCACAGAAGTTTACATGGGAAGGAAAGAGTGAGCACACATGACCAAAGACTGACTGAAGAAGTATTGTATGGTGTAGTACAATAAGTTTATTTTTCAAAAACGATTTGGACCTCATATATACAATACTTACACTGTCCATATACCATGCGCTATCAGTGCAGAAAGCAAGCAATAATAAAAGCAAAAAGGTCCATAAACACCGGGAAAACACTGATTCAGTAATTTTAAAGGCCAAAAACTGTGTAAGCACTGATAACCACTGTTTTGTCAGGTATTGAAATCACTTGAAAACACTGAAAAAACCCCACCAGAATTCACCAAAAATAGAAACTGAAAACAGGAAAGTCTAATTATATGACATTGGTTTACAATTCTTCGCACGGTAATACTGAGTGCGATACTGGGTTTCCACACTAAACCCATCCCCTATGAGCTTGATTAACTCAATTGAAACATCTATAACGTATTGGAGTGCATCTTGCAACCTTTTGGACCTACCACACATGCATATCACAAAGGATCTGCCTGAGCACACTTGCAAAGGGTTTGACACTAGTCTTTTGTGACCTAGACAAGAATGGGTCTAGTGGAGGGAGGCTGGGAATTCCTTCCAGGAAATGGGGGAGGAAATATCCAGAACCTTCTCCTACTTCAAAGTGGACGCCATGTAAAAAACAATGAACCCTCAGACCCAACTCTTCAGTACACTTCTGGACCTGTGAATGACTGCTGTGCTGCTCTTAAAGAAGGATTGCTACTCTGTTTCTCTGGAGCCCTGCTCGCTGAGTGAAATGGCTGGACCTGCATCTTGATTCGAAGAGCTAGTTGGCTGGCCTCCTATTCAGAGCCTAAGGGACATAAAAGACTCCAATCAGCTTGAACCCAGCACCTGCACTCTGTCTGCTGGGAGTCCTACCCCCAAGTTGGTCACCCTAGTCCTGGATCTGTGGAAGAGGGGCTGGAGGTGCTCTGCCAGCCAATCTAGGGTCCTGTGGGCAGAACCGACACAGCGTGAGACATCTGGCAGCTCTGCTTTGATACCTCTGCAGTGAGACTCATCCCCAATGCTGATCTCGCATCACTCACAGTCTTCTCAGAACTGTTGCTGCACAACGCACCCTCTATGCAGGTCTGGACGCCACAAACCTTGATGGTGACACAATACATTGCACCCCAGCCTTGCATCTTCTTCAGAAACACTGGTTTGCAACGTATCTTCAATGCATCTTCAACACAGGACTTAACTTTGCAAGCCCCTCGTCATCGGCATCCTTGACAGCAATGCAGGACACAGCATTGTAGTCGGTCAGTTTCCTCAGAACCACCAATGAGTGACGCATCCTCTATGTGTGTTAGAAATTAGGTTTATAGTTGGTAGAGGTATGTTCCCTGACCAATCAGGTACCACAATCTTAGTCAGGGTAAGCCACAGACACACCCTAAATTAACCTGTGCTCACCCCCTAGTAGCTTGGTACAGAAGAGTCAGGCTTAACTTTAGAGGCAATGGGTAAAGTATTTGTTCCACACTTCAAACAATAACACAGGAACAACACCACACAAAAGATACTATACCGGGTGAGAAAATTAGAACTAATGGAATAAATAAAACAAGACCAAAATGACAAAAATCCAATAAGTAGAAAATTAGGTATTGATTTTTAAAATAATAAGTGAAAATAGCGCTAAAAATGACTGAGAAACAAGAAGGGATATCTGGTTGCATAGGATCAGGCAAGAGTCAAAAGTTCAGGCTGATCACGATGGAGTACAAGCCGGCTACAGGGGCCAGGTTGGCTCACTGATTAAAAGTACCTTGATTCGGCCTGCATCAAATTCAAATATCCTGTTGATGGAGAGGCTGCGGAGCGCAGAGTGCAATGCGTTGATGTTGATCCACACGTTCAGCATCGATGGTGGTGTGAGGACTTCACCTGAAGATGTGAGGACTTCACCTGAAGAGCATCGTGCAGTGGTGGTTTTGGTAGGCAGAGCGGAGGCTCCGATCCACATAGAGGCAATGATGCGTTAGCTCTGGTCCATGCAAAAGGGGCGAATCGCTGGTTAATATCCGCGCAGCGTCAAAGATGTGTCGTACTGACCACGCAAAAGTGCCAATGCGCCGGTTCCGTCTCCAAAGTGGTGATGTGGTGAGCAAGCACCTTAGGCTTACTTCCAAGTGTACATGACTGGGGTGGCACTACTTGGCAGGGTAGACTCAGAGATGGCAGAGTCCAGGTGCAGCAGCAGGAAAGCTGGATGTCTTTTATGTCCCTGAGATGTCAGATCAGGAGGCAAGACAGCAAGACCACGGAGTCACTCTGGGTTCAAGTGAGGTAGGTCTGGTCCTTCTCAGCCAGACAGTAGGTTAGCACAGCAAGAAAGCAGTTCTCCAGCACAGATGTCCACCAGAGTGGTAGATCTTTAGCAGCACAGCAGTCCTTCTTCTTGGCAGAGTCTTCACAGGTCCAGAAGTGTATTGAAATGGTAGGATCTGAGGTCCAGTTCTTATAGCCAGTGGTGCCTTTGAAGTAGGGGAGACTTCCAAAAAGGACCTGTGAAGTGTACAGAGGTCTGCCCTTCCTGCCGTGTCTCCTGACTCAACACAAGGGGGTATGCAGCCCTTTGTGTGGGGGTAGGATGCAGCCTATTCAGGTTTAAGTGTGAGGCTATTTCCAACTCCTCCCTACCGCCCTCCCAGGATGGCCCATCAAGTCACACCTATACTCCCATTGTGTGTGGCTGTCTGGAGGTAGTGCACAATGCCAAGCTGTCACTTTCCCCAGATGACAATTGGAGACAGGCTGCAGGAACACAGGGCTAAGAGAAGAAAAGTGCCATCTTTCTAAAAGTTCCAACCAAGGGGTTGGGCCTAGGAATTCAGCAATGTTTTCAAATTATAAAAATAAGAATTGTAAGTCTGTGGGTTTTCGGGGCCTGATAGCAGAGAACTCTGCCATCAGCATAGGAAACAGACCTCAACACTACAGTAAATAAAGTATGTAAGTCGTATTTTAAAATATTTAGACAACAAGATTTTCATAAAAACAAACATTGGACTATCAAAAATTCAAATTCATAAACTTTATTCAGTTAATAAGAATAAAACCATAAAAGTACACAATAAAAACACTGCAGTTGATAGATAAAAAAACAATCCAGAATTCATATATGAATACAACCTCCTCAGTTAGGCATCCCGGAGCAATTATGGTGTGACCATATGGAAACCATCTCTTAGGGGCTGGCCAGGGCCTGAATGGCAGTCCAAAGATCATATCTATTTGCAAAACTTCAGTTCCCACCAAATATTCATTCAATACGATCAATAGAGTTCATATCATACATACAATCAAACAAGAAGGTAATAAGTTTATTCTGTAGTCTCATAAGTTAGGGCTTTCAGGTGTACTAAGTTTTTCCTTATTCCTAGGGCTGTTGTAATAAACGCTATAACAGATAAACAAATATCCCGGTTTTCCAGAGCACATATATAATTAAAAGCATCCTGGTAGTAAATATGTTTACCAGATTTAAAAAGCGGGGTTACAAAAACGTTTCCTAAGATCCTTATAAAAACTGCTAAATAAGATAAAGTGCATTGTGCTTTGTCTTGTGCTGCCACTGCATGAACATTTTGAAGATTATTGGTCCATGCCCCAATTTTAGGGAATGCAAACCTTAAATGTAGTATTCCTAGTCGTAAGATTGGACTATAACCTAGAGTTGTTCTGTTTATTATAGTTTTCAATGTTTTAGTACTGCTTAGGTTCAAAATCATATGTTGATTTAACATTCAAGAAAGTAGAGGTAAAATTAGTAATCATCTCAAGGGCTTTCAGTCCAAGGTCAAATGCCCACAATTGCAATGAATACATGACAATGTATTTAAATATTTCTTTCCCAATCATACCCAGTACTTGGTCTTGAGGAGACCCTGCAACAACAGGTTTCAAAATATGTCGACAGCCACGCATTAGGAAGTTCTTGGACTTTCAACTATTTTTATAGGAAATCCATTTGTAAAAAAAACTTGGTACCTTGTTTCTGTTTAATTAATGATTATTAATTCATTCTGATTTTAGGAGTTTGGATAATTGAGACAAATCAGCTACTCTTACCACTTCGAAAGTTGGGTGCAATGGTACACTTTGTATGTGTAATAAATTGCAAAACAAATTGTATTTATATGTTTTGATATTTATAATTTAGGTTTATGTTCTGCAGTAATAAGTAATAAGCTGTGAGATACTAAATCTCACTGGATATCAAATGGATGTTATCCAATGTATATGAGTGTGTTATGCAGAATATCTAAAGGAAAAGGTTGAAAAACAAACATGTATAGATACTGTGGTCATGCTAATTTAATTTCTTGATCACAAACTAATGATTTATTATGTTGTTTATATAACTATAGACAAGGCACTTTGTTGTTTTTGAATCATTCAAAAAGTGGCATTTTAAAAACTGCAATGATACATTTGACTTTGCCATTAAAGAAGATTTATCTTTCAGTTTCAAAGGCACTAAACATGACAGACCTACCTCCTTCTAATCAGGAATTACAGCTTATTAGATGTAACTAGGAACTCCCAGTGTTTACCTATGGCAGGTGTAGGCCTCACAGTAGTGAAACATGAATTTGGGAGTTGTTTAGTACCAGGACATGTAAAAACATAAGTGTACATGTTCTGTCTTTTAATTGCACAGAACCCTGCCCTATGGGCTAGCGAGGGCCTACCTTAGGGGCGGCTTATATGTAATAAAAGGGGAGTTTAAGCTTTGGCGAGGGGTTTTAAGTTCCAAGTCGATATGTCAATGTAAACTGTAAACACAGGCTCTGCATTGGCAGTCCTGAGACATATTTAAAACGGCTACTTAAGTGGGTGGCACAATCAGTGCTGCAGGCCCATCAGTAGCATTTAATGTCCAGTCCCTGGGCACATGTAGTGCTCTCTACCTGCAGCTTATAGGTAAGTAAGAATGCCAATTGTGGGTAATACAATTAAAACATGTTTAGGGGAGTGAGCACAAGCACTTTAGCGCTGGCTAGCCATGGAAAGGTGCACAGAGTCAAGCATGCACGAGAAAAGTAGGGAGAAGACCACCCTAAAGCTGTCAAGTCTAACAATGTGGGATCTCGCAACACTCTGCAACCAACATTTTAATTTATTTTGTTCAGCAGGACTAATTTGGCCTTTTCCCAGCCCACGCTCCATCGTGGTCGGCCTGAACTTGTGGCTTTGTCCCGGTCCAGCATGATCAGATAACCACAGTTTACACTTTGTGCCTTTCGGCCCTATTTTGTCTTATACATTTAAAATTGCATAGCTCCTGTTCTACTAATTGGAATTTCATTGCTTTGGTCTCAATTTATTTGGAAAATTGTACTCTACTTTTCTAAATTAGCGTGGGATTTTTCTTGAATTGTGTTTTCACTTTATTACTGTTTGAAGTGCTGCATAAATATTTTACACATTGCCTCTAAGTTAAAACTGACTGCATTAGTGACACGCTACCAGAGGGATGAGCACAGGTTAATTTGGGGTTTGCTTCTGTTTCACCTGACAGAGATTGTGGTTGCTTCTTGAGTAGGTTATCACCCCCCTCAACCAGTAATCCAATTTCCAACACCCATTAATTAAAACTTTAACAAGGAAGAGGGACAAAGCGGTAATTATGACCACATGGGTACAGATTTGCAATATCCATGCATTGGATATGCGTGCATCTCTGTGATGGCAATGAATGATAGTGCGTTGCAATTTGTGAATGATCTCAATAATACTCATTAGGTCAGTCAAATTGAGACCCACTGCAATTCAGTATTTTGAAAGCGGAACTATTAGTACATAGAGTGTCTATAAGATTTGCTATACAATTTTCCACAGCATGGTTTGCAGTTCTTGTCGATTATGTAAAAGCTCAGCTGTCTTGCTTTATTACATCTGGTCCTTAATGTACTAGCATTTACAACCGGTGGTCCAGTGGTTGAGCACCCATCCTTGGAACCAGGGAGGTTTGCTTCTAATTGCAACTTCAGCCATAATATTGAAATTGTGTCATTCTGTGAAAATCATTTAATCTCCCTGTGCCAGTCAAGATATGTGAATGTATAATTTAGCACGATTTAACTCTGTGTGAATATCAATACTCGGATAGGCAAAAGAACATGGCCATTTCTATATTTAACTTTATCTTTCTTTACATGGAAACTGATTTTCCTAGTGAATAAACTCATTCCTTTATACTCCCTTAAAATAAGTGAGTATTCCCTTCAATGTCCTAATCTCATAAGGCCTATATAAGCTTTTGCTTGTAACGTTACTTGTCATATCCTTTTCAATGGCTCTAGTTTATTTCAAAGACATATGAAAACAGTTATTATCAAAACTAATACCGTGTTTACCACAGCTAGTTAAGGAATTATATTTTTCATCAGCAAAAAATGTAAAGTGCCATAAAATCTAAATTGTAGGCATTATAATGGAGTCAAGAAATGCAAAAAATTCCTCAACGTGTTGGGCGTTTCAGAGAGGGATGGCCCTTTTGTTCATTTAATGAATACCCGTCTCATTTTCCGTACTTCAGAATAATCATGTTTTTCTCACTGTATCAGTTTTAGTCTAAACATAGCCATGGGGAGGCTATTTGCATGATTGTTACCTTGACAATCAGCATACACTATAAAACGTTGCTGGCACTGCTTCTGAGCACCCCATCTATTTCTCAAAGGCTTTTTTATTTAAACATAACCCTTGATAAGTTTCCATAACGACTAATGTAAATTATATTTTGTCACAAAATTAAAGGAACGGGGGATGTACGTGATCTGTCTCTTTAAATAGAACAAGCAGGCAAAATAATGAATGAGACTATGAAAGTGTCTAGTGGAAATGGGCTTTGCTGAGATGTCGAGTCCAAAAAACACGTGTATGCCTTTTGAGATGTATGTCGAAAATGGAGATAATTTTTTTTCAGAAGAATGCTCAGAACAATAGCACAATCCGCATTTTTTGCAGATATTAAGGGATGCACAAATATTGTCAACTGTGTACTACCAACTATGAGTTAATGGTTCATTGGTATTTTTTTGTCTGTGAAGGCGAGTGATTTTTAAACAGCTAGAATGCACATTGATCTTACTGAAAATATTGATATCCTTTCTTACAGTGCATATAACTTAGAAGGATAACATTATTTTTAAAATGTTTGATTCAGAAACTGATGCAAAACAATGTAAATCTGCTCATTTGGGGCAATATTTATCATTAATCCATGCAATGCAGCAAAATACCTTGCGTGCTGTGTTGCGCTGCGTGAAAGGGAGAGGGCAAGAAATCACCATATCTATCAAGATATGGCACATTCCTGCTCTCTGCCTGTGCTGGCACAAAAACTACTGGACACACTGATGCCTGACACCAATGCAGGTACCCCTGTACCATGGTGCAAGGGTGCCTGTGTTACAGGCAGGATTGTTTTTGTGCAGGAAAAAATCTTGATTGTGCAGGAAGGGACACCATACTGTACAAAAACAATCCTCTGAAGCGTGTTGCTCTTTTTAGGTGTGCTGCAGCACTTAGAAAGAGGAAAAAACATTGAGAAATAAAGATATTTCTGCTTGTTACACCTCCCCAGGGAAAGCGTAGCATTCTGATGCATTCCAAGGTCTACCAGTATGGGTAAATCTGGGAATGCTTCAGAATACCTTGGTGGATGTGTGTGTACACTCATGCTCCACCCATGGAAAAACTCCCTGGAGCAGAGTAATGCAAGTAAGGGACTTGCACTGCCTTGCATTATTCCAGAATTGCCAAGCCACACAGGGCCACACAAGGTGGCCATGTGTTGTTTGGTAAATCTGATCTAGGTTTTGTACGACCTATGGCCCTTGGTTTCCTCCTAACTTTGGAGCAGATGCCTGATTTTAATGGGAATCACAACCTTTCAAAAATTAGTCATGGAAATCAATCAAAGTAGTAGACATACAAGAGAATTCCTTCCTGTCTCACGTCCCTTAAGTCAAACAATAAATTCCAGACCCAGGGAAATTAAGAACTTGCAGAGAGATCAGAATTACGAGTTGCATGATAATTATCACAAATTCACAGTTAGATAGATTTCAGCAAGTCAATTCTGCTGAAATTTAACTGTACAAGCCAGGAAAAAGACAAAACATGCAAAATTCACTGGAATCAGTGCTACTTGTTATGCAATATTCTCATGTTGAATACTCAGAATAGGAGGTATTTACCGCCTCTGGTAAATACCTCACCTTGGGGTCATCGCTGTAATGCATGTGATAAAAACCCCACCCTGAACACTTATCAAAAGTCAACAACAATTGCAAATCCCCATCTGTAACTGCCCAGCATCATGATGAAGTGAGAATACGTTGTATGCTCCCCACCCATGAGGAAAAAATGCACGCATCGGTAGCTGGACAACAAGTGGTTGGAATTGCCATTAAGACATTCTAGCATTTTCTGGGGGGCTGCCTTTTGGACCAGCCAAGTTGCCGTAAGCCAGTCTTGAAAGCACTTAGTTGATACATATGAAAAATTGTTCTGTAATATCCACAGTTTAATTTTTTTTTTTTACTCACTTTTTTATTAGGGGCGATCTTTCCCATATCTGCATCCAAATAGGGGGCGTCAAACCTGTTCCATAAGCTTACTCACACGGATCAATATGGGGAAGTGTTTAACAGCTTTGTCAGAGCTGATTTTAGTGTCCAGTTGCTATCTGACAATCACTTATGCAGTTGTTGAAGTTTGACAGACGTCTCTTGTTATAACTGTGGGAAGTGGTACCTCTCTGTAAGCAAAGAGTGGGCATGGTAAGAGGATGCTCATCTTATGTCTCATGGGCTTAGGCAAGCCGATAATCATGCCTTTGAGGGTCTTGTTGAATCTATCAACAAGTCTATTTGTTTATAGATGGTAGGGTGCGGAGTACTTATAAGTAAACCCACCCTCCTTTCACTTAGACTTCATGTATGCAGAAATGAAGTTGGTGCCTCTGTCTAACACCACGTCTTTGGGGAAACCCACTCTGGTGAATATCCTCATTAGGATGCCTATCTATGACAGGTACAGTAATGGCCATCAGAGGGATGGCCTCTGGGTACCTAGTGGCATGGTCGACCAAGACTAGGATAACCATATTGCCTAAGGCTGTCTTAGGGTCCAAGGATCCTACAATATAAATTATCACCCTCTCAAATGGTGTGAAGACACCAGGCATTAGAGTCAGGGGAGCATTTAGCTTTTCACAATCTTCTCACTAGCCTGGCAGGAGAGACAAGTCCTACAAAAATGCAGCGGAAGAAGTTCTCGTCTGACACCAATAAAAGTGGGTGACAAAACTGTCAAAGGTTTTGTCCTGCCACAGATGTCCTGCCAGGGGTATCTCATGAGCCAGCCCAGTACCAAGGCTCTGTAACATTGGTGAACTACCAATACATCAGTTGCACCATTCTCAGGAGCCTTTGGTTCACTATACAGGAGGTAATTCTCCCAATATATGAGGAGATCTGTGGAGGTGTCACCAGCGACCTCTGCCCCAGCTTGCCACCTCTGGTTCTGAAGGGTTTGGTACTCCTCCAGCACCTTGCAGAACACCTCCCCGGTAGGCCTCCTTTCACTTGCCATCCAGCAAGTTCAGGCAGAGCACCTCAGGAGGTAAAGTCCTTCCAAGTAGGCTCCAGGACTGCCTCCTCTGGTGCTCCATCCAATTTTGCTGGGAGCATTCAGGGGCTAGCTTCCCATGCCCCCTGCCTTTCCCTTTCCTGGCAGCTGCCTGGTCATTCTTCCAGGCCCCAGACCTTCTGGGGCAGCCATGGACCTGGTGGTTGCACATATCCACTCAGGCAATCCTAACATTTCCAGGTGTGACCTGAGCTCCACTTAACTCCAGGCAGTGTTTTCTAAGCCATTCCCTAACAGCCCACAGGCACAGCATCGCTCACGGCATTATTCATAAGACCTGAGACACCCCTCCACTCAAAGAAAGCAAGAGCCACTGGGTGGCTCTCCCAGTTCTCAGCCACCACAGCCTGGTGGAATGTATTCAGTAGTACCTGCTTTGAGGACACCAGATGACAATAGGCAGTAGTCATACAGGCTCTTGTTTCCATCAGAGCCTCCATCGTCTGCTAATTGACAGTTACCCACTGTCTCTACTTTGCAGTAATGGAAGGCATGAGGGTTTTGTGCAACATCTCCATTTCACCCAAGGACTCTAAGGCAACCTCGCTAGTCTCCCACACACTAACTGTGGCCATCTCCTCCCCAAGCGCTACATTGGCTATCCCCTGGTAATGTTCCCCACTGGGGGGTGGTGCCCTCTTGGAACACTTGGCATCTCCCTTCACATACCCATACTCATAGCATTTAGGGACAAATGTTTAAGTTTTCTGATTTGTGAATCCTTTCTTCTGGTGGCCAGATTCGAAGTGGGGCCTTTCCCCCTGTGAACTGTTTTGGGGCCCTTGAGAGAACTCCTTGGCTTTTTTTTTTAATCTCCCCTCTCTTTTGTCTTTTGGGAACTCTGAAAACCCTTTTGGGAGTACCCCCGAGGCACCTTAGGTACTCTAGTCGTGACCCAGTGGTCTGACTCCTCAGCAAGCTTCCTAGGATCAGAATGCTTGCTATCCACTAGGTGTTGGCACAGCTCTGGAAAACAGACAAGCTCAATTTAAGGCGATGTGCACAGTATTTAAAGCATTGAAGGGCAGTGGTCCAGAGTTTTTGATTACGTGCTTCCATTGGTATGTGCCCGGGAGAGCGCTGCGCTCCACCGAAAGCAGACTAGTGGCGGTGCCCCGAATAAAAAAGGCCAGTTGGGGAGGAAATTCCTTTTCATACAGTGCAGCAAAATCTTGGAATAGTCTGCCGGCACATATTAGGAAGGCAGAGAAGCTCCTTTCCTTCAGAAAGGGGTTTAAGATGTGGTTATTTGGGGATTACGCCCTTGTACTCCAGGGAATTAGTGGGCAGCGCCAGGACACCCTTGGATATAAGTGTAGAACTGAAATTATGAATTTTTAAAGCATAAGCTGTAAAATAGCTCCTAAAAGCAGAAAGCACCAGCCGCTGCTATGGGGTTGCGCTGAACCAAGTCAAAGTCAAACGTTCAGGCCGAACGCAATGGAGAGCATGTTGGAGACAGTCCCAGATTAGTCCCCCTGATTTAATTTCTCACGTTTTGTGTCAAGAGTCCCGTTCGCATGGAAAAGGGTCGCAGGGAGCAAGAACTGAAATGAAATGGAATTAAAAGACCATTTGTAAAGCACGGTAGCTACCCTCAGGCTTCCTAGCATTGCAGACAAACATGGGCAAGGAGGCTGCTAAGGTCTATAAGGGTTTGTTGAAAGGCAGAGTTTTTAGGAGTTTCCGGATAGGTAATAGGTTACACGAAGAGTGTTGCAGGCAGTGGTCAGCGTTGCGTAAAAAGCAGGCCAGGTGTCACGGATTGTCTGGCTGAAGCTTTAGGGTGGCATTTCTGCTGCTGAGTCCAGGAGCTGGTTGGGGAGCCTTTTATGCCCCTGAAGCTCAGATCAGGAGGTCAGCAGACTAGCCCTTTGTGTCACTCAGGTGTCCTGCATTCAAAATTGAAGTTCCTAGTTCAGATCTGCTTCCCTAGGCAAGAGCGCAGCAGGTCATCACATCAAAGAAGCAGTTCATTTAGAGCAGCAGTCCAGCAGAGCGGCAGTCCTTGTAGGAGCACAGCAGTCCTTCTTCCTGGCAGTGTATCCACTGGTCCAGAGTGTACTGAGAGTCTGGTGTCCTTCTTTTATACCCTGCTGTCCTGTTCTGAAAGGTGGGAGTGGCTTCTAGGCAATGGATTAAAAGTAAATGGAATTTCCTGCCTTCCCGGCCCTGGCTTCAAGCTAGCAGAAGTAACAATGAAGGGTCGTTAGGCCCTTTGTGGGAAGGCGGAGCACAGGCTATTCGGGTGTAAGTGGGATGTGCTCTGCACCGGGCCCCCATCCCGCCAGCAGATGGCCCATCCAGGGACACATAATCCCTCTGATTTGCGACTGTCTGGGAGGAATTCATAAAGTCTAAATGTTGGTTACACCCAGTTTTGTGACCCAGGCCAGGATATAGGAACAAAATGGCTAAGGGCAAAAAAATGCCCCCTTTCTAAAAGTGTAACTGCAGCAAATGATGGACGGAATGCTGAATGTTTCAAACATTCTCCCCCAGTCAAGAGATCTGGCTTTTATTCATCGTTCTTTTGTCCATTATGCCACCCTAGTTTGGACCCAGCCATATGCAAATCAGTCTTGACCCTGTGCCTCATGGGAGCAGTCTAGACCGAACTGCCAAGCCAGGTCCTCACTGGACCATAAACAAGCATCCTGGGACCGGTTTCGGGGTATGTCACCCTTCATCAGCCGGGCTAGGTTGAATCCAGTGGCACAGTGAGCAAGGGACCCATGTCTGGGCATACCCATCCCAATTAGGGTGAAAAGTGTAACTGCAACAAATGATTGACGGAATGCTGAATTATTCAAACATTCTCCCCCAGTCAAGAGATCTGGCTTAAATCCATTGTTCTTTTGCCCACTAGACCATACATACTGACATTTTCTGATATACCCTAATAGGATCAACCATTTCCCAGAATTGAGAACTGAAGAAGTCACCCGAGTACTAGAAATACACCCATAGGGATACTCTTTGCCACATATAAGGGGTAAGAATGTGCTTTGAATGGAACAATCTGTATGTGAGCGAGTGTTTTCTAGATAGTATCCTATTGGCCCTAGACATTTCCACATCGAAATGGATACGGAGGGACAAGCTATACCGAAGAACAGTAGCAAAACAAGGAGTATAAAATGTCGAGTAAATGTAACATTATGTACACTCGGAGACAATTAGATAGAGTCTACCAGTTGGTTAAAAGACTAGGAACTGAATACCTGTACCCCAAGAGGCATAGACTGGAGGAGACATAGTGTAACAAGATATCATTGCATGAAAAATGAGGAGAAGCGTTTAAGATAATGCAATGTTCAGATAATTTGTGCTAATATAGTGACACCATACCTTTTTCCCGCATATCCACAGAGAGGGTGTAAGCCACCATTTACCGAAGCTGGTAACCCCAAATACAGAAGTCCTGAAGAAGGTGCCACAATATCATCTGCTCTGCACCGAAACGCGTCGACGCATTTTTACATACAGAGAATCCAATTAGGGTCCAGTGAGCAACTGATATACATGTATTAATGTTACCGTTGTTAACACCTGTACAAGAATTATAGACCTTTGGATCCAGAGATCAGTTGTGGCAAAAAACATCAATAGGCCACAGTTAATATATAGGGGGTTGTTTACTAATAGGTTTCCGAAAACTTTTTCTATGTGTAATTTCCGATCTGATGAAATAACATTTATGTGTTTATGTTTTTCTTGGTTTTTAATTTCAAGTTGAAAATTTGGCTACATATGTAATGAAATGTTATGAAATGTTATGATAAACTGTTTTACTTTACTTTTGTCAAGGAATTTTTCTTTGAAATTTTAAATTGTGTTGTCGAACAAAAAGATAAAAAAACTTTTATGTATATGTTTTTTATTAAAATTAGATTGTGAACGTTCCAATTTTGATGTGGAAAGTAATTTTTAATTCATATAGTGCATTGAACCAGTATTCCATGGTCAAGTCTGAATGTCCTTGTAGAGTGGTATGAAAGTAGAACAAGAATAGCTGTGAGTGTGCACCCAGGGATTCCGTTTTGACTTTTGCCCACTATGCCACCCCAGTTTGAACTCAGCCATATGACAATCAGTCTTGACCCTGTGCCTCATGCGAATAGTCCAGGCCAAACTGTCAAGCCACTTTCTAAAAGTGGCACTTTTTAAATTGAGAACAGAAAACCGACTTTACCACTAAACAATGCTTTTCACCCCAATTCCAAAAACACCAAACATGTACTGGTCATCTCTTCCCATTTGGAAATTACACTTATAAAATGTAATAAGTAAACTCCATTGTTATCCTGTCGCAGACCTAGTAGTACTACCCTTGCAGTAGTGAAAAATGAATTTAAGAGTTTTTCACTACCAGGACGTGTAAAACTTAAAAGTACATGTCCAACTTTTTAATTATACTGCACCCTGCCTTTGAAGCTGTCCAGAGATTACCTTAGGAGATGATTTATACGTTTTAAAAAAGTAATGTTTTGGACTCCAAATGGCAGTTTAAAACTGCACACATAGGCATTGGAATGGTAGGTGTTAAATATTTTTAGAGGGCTACTTAAGAGGGTGTCACAATCAGTGCTGCAGTCCCACTAGTAGCATTTAATTTACAGGTCCTGGTACATGTACTGCTAAATCTAAGTAAATTAAGACATTAAATTAAGACATCTAAGTAAATTAAATATGCCTTTCTGGTATAGGCCAATCTAACATGTTTTACAGAATGAGCACAAGCACTTGTGCACTGATGGCCAACAAAAATAGGTTCAGTAAAATGGAGTTGGAGAGGCAAAAAGTGTGGGGGAAGATAATTCTAAGCCTGACAGGTCTAATACATTTTCTTTTCAGTTATAAATGTGTATTGTTTTAGAGAAACCTAAACACGTCACATTAATCTCAATTTACCAGGAGTCAGTGGTCAGTCAAATGAGTGTCAAATAAGCTAAACATGAAAACTCACTTTTATTATCTTAAGAACGGTGGTTCATTATTGTCATGTTAAGTTTGAATGACATTAATTAACTGTGACAGAGGAGCATCTCAGTGATCAGCAAGCGTGAAAGTAGTTTGTTACATCGTGTAATTATGCAGCCTGTCCATAATGAGAAAATATATCTGCATCCTGGCAAAGAAAGGCAGAAAATATTTTTTTCTTGGGAATATTTGTGTAACAAATCACAGCCGCAGAAGAAGGTCAGCGAATGATAGGACATCTCAATGAAGGTGAACCCTAAAAATAGAATTTCCACAAAAGTGGCGCGTCACACAGCTTGTTCCAGAGGAAAGGAAATTGCTGCAGGCAGCTGGTGTCCATTGAGCTGAGGAAACGCTAACTGCACATGCACATGATGCAGTGCACAGCCCAGAACTGAAGATGCTATAAAATGAACAAGCGTACATGTTACTCTAATGGACCCCCACTTAATTATTACTTTATCCTAGGCACCCCTAGTTAAACACTGTTGGACTTTGGGGACCCCCAATGAGTGCTTACTTGACCCCAACCTAAGCATTGCTGATGCTTTGAACTGCAAAACAGTGTACATAAAATACAGAAACAAGCATTGATAAACTAAGTAAAACAAATGAAGAGATATGTTATTTAATTAACAAACACATTTAAAAAGAAACCTCAAATTCAATGAGAGAAGAGCTTTTTTTAAATGTAATTGAGGCCACTCATCGACCATACTATATTATGTTTGATGTACTTGCATTGTTTCCACAAATCTATCTAAGGATACTAACTTTACTGTTAGCCTCCAATTTAAAATTCTTTCACATTTAGAAAACATTTAAAAATGTGCAGTTTGCTTCTTAATTTATATATACTTAATTAATATGTGAATATCATTTAATTTTCTGAGCAGTTACAGAACCCCTGAATAGGCTTTGCCAACCAGCAGAGGTCCCTCGACTACAGGTTAGGATCTACTGCTGTAGGACATACCACCACAAAAAGAACATATTGGCCTCAGAAAAACAAACTGGAAAAAATATTTTAGGGTTGGAAATTATCCCTGGTAAAAACTCCAGTTGACGTGCTACAAATTGCATTTGTTGGTGGGACCCTGCATTATATACACCCAGCAGGGAAATTCTTCAGTATATTAGAGATTAACAACATGAATTACAGTACAATATTAGATATCCATAAACCGTACTCAGATGCCACTGGAATCTTCTACATTTCAGTTCAGTAAATGCCGAGAAACTCACCTTTCTGGTTAGAAATCCATTTGAAATTTCCACCAGGACTGAAGCTTTTTTCAGTCGTCTGGTCATGTACAGGACAGACAGGATATGTCAAGATGCCAGCAAACTAAACTATGGCAAGTAAGCTCCTAAGTAGAGCCCTACTTTGTGCCCTCACTGAATGACTTTCCACTCAACTTCCTGATTGCCTTTGTACTTCTGCCTCTAAAGTTCGAGTTTTCACATAGTAGACAAGTGTCAATGTTTCTTTCAAAGTTTGTCACAGGATAGTTTATAGGCACTTTTGTGTTAAGTACATGACAATCAGTTGCGCGCCCTTATTTTTTAGGTACTCAACAGACATGCCAGGGTGTCCTCCTTCTTGGTAGTAAAATTCAGTGCATATCAGCTGGATGCCACTTGAAATACAGCCAATCAAACAAATGATTAAATGATCATTGTCTTGGGATCATTATCTACACCAAGGGCCGTCTCCTAGATTTAATTGCAAGAAGTGTACGTGCAATTGGCCAACTATATTACCTTTTAAACAAGCCAATGTAAGTTGGAGAAGGAAATGCAATTCCAGACCCGGGAGCATGAGTAGGTCAAGAGATAGGCAATCCCAAGGATATAGCATTTTGAGTGAAGGGCACAGCTAACTCCACTAAATTCCAATGGGGGCCCTAGATTTTTCTGAGTAGGGTGCACCAGGCCTATTCTGCATGAGTCTACACAGGATAGCCTAGCACTACTCAGCTATTCACTAGTGGTGATCACATGCAGAGTTTTGAATCTAAACATAGTCAGTGCTCTAAAAATCATAACAATTTTACTAGACCCACAGGTCTAGTAATGTGAATATTTTACTCGACCTAACTGTAATATACTTGACCCATAAACGAGCCTCAAATTGGGTGACCCTGGGCAAATATTTTATTTTATGCAGCCGCCTTTTCTTCATTATCCCATATTATAGTACCCTCAAATATGTGAGTTCAGCATTTCTGAAGTACAAAAAAGCTCTTTTGTGTATTTAACCCCTTCGAAGCTCATGACGAGCTCAGCTCGTCATGAGTTACGCTTCTCGTACGCTCATGACGAGCTGAGCTCGTCATGAACCGCGGGTTTTTTAAAAGTGCCGCGCACAGCGGGAAAATGCTTAGCGGGCATGCGGTTAAGACAGGGTACACATAACACTGACTTGCCTCTTAGTTCTCTAATAGCATTGTCATCAGTATTATATTTATTACAATTACGTTTTTAAACATGAACGGAGAAATATTCCTGCTTATAAACTCACTTTTAATAAATAGATTACTAAAACATGATGTGGTAGTACGATGTCCTTTACAGACAGCACATTTCCCATTGAAATGGTCACAAACTTTCCCACTAACAAGTAATTTTTTTCTGATAAAACTAAACAGTGCATAAAGAATATTTGAAAATTGTGTTTCAGCAAAATAAAAAATCATTTATATATCACCTAGTAAAGTGTGGATTTGTTTTCATCCTATAAAAATCTTTTTTTCACCAGACAGATTTACAAAAATGTGCTTTCATAACTACTAAAATATATTTTGAAATGTTTGTGTGGTTCACTTATTAGCTACTTAAATAGTGTGTTATGAAAAAAGCTGGACATCTTAAAACCTTTCATTTCACACACTTTGCACAGCAGGATTGTCAGACTTCACCTTACAAAATCCTCTTACTTTGCAGTCAGAGAAAGAAAAGTAATGTATGAAGACAAGCTGACCTTTGACCTCTGCCTCTGATTGCAGAGCAAATGTGACCAGATAATTCAAGATTTAAAAGAATCATTCACTCTTGCCAGAGCCGACCAGCAAGCCAAAATATAGCTCACCCTGATGAAATCTGTCGAAAGTGGGTGAAAAGATTTCTTGAGGCGGGTTAGTTTATCCATTTAGGGTAGGGTGAACATAGATAAGGTCCTGAAGAAATGCCACAAGACCCGTCTGGGCTCCCTGGAGTGTGAAACGTGCAGTCCAGATTAGAGGGACCACTGAACAACTACGTTTCAATCAGCCCTCTTGATTAGTTTAATCTTGGCACAGGTCACCATAGAATAAAACAAGTGCATGTGGGATTTCCACCTGAATCTCTGATGCCCATACTACATACACGGGTACTGAAAATATCTCCAATTCAAAAGTTCCCCACTCCAAGATGAGGGGCCGCATTGCAGTGATCAGTCCAGTGTTGAGATGAACCCGATAATGAAGGCTGCCATCTAGGTGGGTGAGGGTTCTAAATCCTAATTTTGGGATACCCTTAACAAATATGAATGGTATACATTAGGACACTGCATGTAGAACACCTCTTATTTGAACCTGACTGTTCGGCCATGGGTGATACCTCGGAACGTCACATTGTTTTATTTATAAGTATTCATAGGAAGGAAATGCACCAGTGGCACAAAATGTTAAATGGTACATGTGGGCTGAAGTGTACGCGTGATTGTAAAAGACTGGGTTAAGGACTACCATTGCAGCCTGACTAACTGCAGTTTAAAACACTGCATCAGCATGTAATTAGAAAAATGACATTGAAACATTAGCGAAGTCATGCCTGCACATGTCATTCAGCCAACAAGGCTGGAAGCTTAATGTATGAAAATTGGATATGCTACATTTTCGGAATAACGTACACATTAAATATCACACAAGTATTGGCAAACCCATTAGAACTCACCTGTGACAACTATTGGCTTAGTCGATGCTTGTTTTTCCCAGATTGCTACTGTGCATGCACACATAGTACAAAAAGCCATTTTTGATTTTTTCTTTTTTAAATCAATCAATAAACATTTCATGGTCGCTGCCGTGCAGGTACACAAATACATGTATGGTCATTTTGGAATGAATTTTCTTAAAGCTTAAGACAAGCATTCCAAGTTGACCATGGAAATGTATGATCATGTGCAGGCACAGACAGTTATCGTGTGACTGTTTAAAAACTATTAATAATGGCTACCCACAGATGCAGTAGTGGGTAAAAGGTCATGGAGAAAACAGGCTTTCCGAGGCGTATTTGTTTTAATAAAGAGAGCAAGGGGCTGGCAAGAAGGGGACAGTGACAATAAGAAAGATGGAGAAAGATAGTTCCTCATGCATGCTCTGAGATCATCAGTAGAAGAATACGATTCATCTAATCAAAACACCATCAGAGGAAAATTATCCTTAGGCAGGATAAACACAATAGGGAGGAATATCATTGAATCAGGAGTAGGGAACTGAGATAGATAAGAAAACTATAATTTTATGAGTGAGGAGCAGACATAAAGTCCATTGTAAATCTATTATTGATACAATAGGTCGACTTGACAGCAATGAGCTAACATTGACTGTAGGCAAGACCGAAAAAGTAGAATATGACTGAGAAGACAGCTGGCTCCTGCACAAAGTGGAAATATATAGAACCCTGTACAATGTTAATTTACCAAACTCCAAACCCACATTCTTTGAAATTGAAGGTATATTTTTGTAAACCACCAAGAAAACCTGACAATTGGAAGCAAATTCAATATAACACTAGAAGCTGTCACAAACGAATGTTCTAACACACACAACAGACTCAGGTGCGGCCTGTGCAGGTAAGAGGGGTGAGGCAGGGTTGGGGGGGATTCGACAGAGGACCACGAGGGAAATTTAAAGAAATCCCCCTGCACCCGGCCCTACCGCTCTTACCTGCACGGGCCGCTGCTGGACAGACTTCTTACAGGAGGAATCAAACTCAACCATCTTTGCAAAACACAAGGGTTAGTAGTTTTTGGAGACTGAAAAACCACAAAACTTATGAATATTTATTTTTTGCTCATTTGTAACTCATACTCAAGAATTTATATAATTCTGAATAATAGAAACACCCCAGTCAGTGTTAGACATCATGATTGGCAATATAACTCTATCTGATCATGTAGCAGTTCAACAGAGCTTCCCCCCCAAGGTTAAAAGCCTGGGTGTAATATTTGATACAAATCTCACATTCAAAGATCTCATCCTGTTTCTTCTTGTGGAAACCTTTAACAAAACATTTTGCTTTTCATCCCGAAAGAGCTGCAAGTTAATGTGGTAGTCTCCCTGGTGCTATCACGTTTAAATGATTGCAATGCCATCTACTTAGCTGCCCAGCAAGGCCTATTAAAAAAGATCCAGAGGCTGCTATTTGCTGCTGTTCTACTCTTGCAAAACTAAAAAAACACGAATCGGCAAGAAATAGGCTCACAGAGCTTCAATAGTTGCCAGTCAAGAGCAGAATTGCCTTTCAATCTCTATGTGCGGCACACAATGCCCTTCATGGAACTGTCCCTGAGTACTTGCAGAACAAAATGAAACTGTATTCTTCCTATTGATGCCTACGTTCAGCTTAATCTAAGCCCATGGATTCATAAAGTTCTTGGGGTGGCAGAAGCTTTGAACATACCACAGCCAAGCTTTGGAACCAAATGCCACATAATCTCAGATTTCAGGCAAACGTGCTCACTTTTAGGAAACAGTTAAATACCTGGCCTTGTTTCATCCCTATTAGGTGTGGTTTCTTACTCTTTCCCTTGTTCTCTATGTTTAACTACTACAGTTCTTGCTGCCAGTGTCAGGATGCACTTTTGGGCAATCGTTTGCACTTTACAAGTGTTATCTTCTTTTAATGACTTGACTAAAACAGAAAAGGTTCAAGATCTACAGACAGAGAAATAAACCTAAAAGAAGTAATAAACACACTTAATTCCTTGGAAAGGGGGAAGTTACCTGGCTATGAAGGGTTAACATCAGAGTTTACATTATGAAAATAATGCCTAACCTCATAAAGTTATGTAACTAATGCATTTAAAACTAAATATTTCCTGAATCAATGTGTAGTGTAGTTCCTATTTTCCCAATAGGCTCTGCGCATTGGAATAACATAAACAGCAGTTTTAGACGTAGGACTGAGGTCATCTAGGTCTCTACTGACTATGTTAGACTTAATTAGGTTTGCCAGCTAGCTCAGAGGTCACTAGAAACTTTCTCGAGTAAACAAGGAGGTGTTAACTTCCCTGAATAGACAAGAAGGGATTAGCTTCCGACAACCGCATAAACATGACAACTTTGCTCCCTCAGAATAAAGAGTATATCTCTAGAGTCATGTGAAAACAATAGACATCTATTTCACTCAGTCAATCGTGCATGCTTAGTCTCACCAGAGTGCAGAGAAATAGAGAGACGGGCGTTTTCAATAAAAGTTGTTATTTATTGAGCAGTCTTCTTTCTCATGCAAGAGAAAGGAATTGCCACAGTTGCAATACTTATCATGAAGTAAAGTGCGTACAGTAAAAGGAGTATTATAAAATAATACTGTAAAAGCATTGATATGGTTTCTTAGCCATATGATACTTTAAAACGGATAAAATATATACATACATAAAAACATTGACTAACGTACTCAACTGGTGCTTCTAATATACGCCTACCCCGGTGTACCTGAACTAAGCCTAATACGTGGGAAGGAGTAAGTAAGTTGAAGTTTAAGTTATGTTGTTTTTTTGCCAAGAATCTGAATCAAGAAACCTCTTAAGGTTTTAGTCAGCTGCGTACCTTGGTTATAGAATGAAGGAGGTCTTGTATCTCGTGTCTCAGAACCCGATCTCCTAGCAACCCGCAAGGGTGACTGGAAACACCGGAGCTGGAATTTCTCGGCTTGAGAAAAGACAGCGTCTCTCTCAGTGCATCAAATGGGAGGGTCGGCTTCCTTTAGCACTTGCATCAGCTGGGCTTCGGACAAGTAGATAGCCGCTCTGCTCCAAACAACCGTGTCTTTGCTTAAGGCAACGTTGGTATATTTATACCTGAAAGGTGCCGTGTTTGACGTAAGGTTGGACATAAGACGTCACTAAGAACTAACAGTTCTTTCTGGACTCCAGGAGTTCTTGTGCAAATCAAAACAAAAGTAGGGGGAATTCCCGGGCTGCTGGAGGCTTGGTTTGTTTAAAGAACACGTTGTGCTTTCTAGGAGTCTATGGGAGTAGCATTGCCGTATTTGGACTGCATTGGCTATGCCTAAATATAGACATGATTCTTATGCCTTTATACGGGTATGTTTTATTATAACCACATAAGGGCATGAATCGGGGATATCTAATTAGGGTCCTAGATAGATTCACAACAAATGCACGCATCTTATTTTACTCTATTGTGAAAGCCAAAGCAAACCACCAAGACTCATCCAACTACAGATCAATGTCCCTAATAAATATTGATGTCAAAATAATGACTAAGTTATGGACCAACAAATAGAAAAGTAAAAACCCACTTAATCGGCACAGACAAACTGTTCATAAAAGGCAGATAGGTCAGTTGCAAACTAAGCGATACAAAAGGGGATGATGGACGGAGCGTTTGAGCAAATCAAACACTTACCCCCAGTCAACTGATCTGGGTTTAATCCATTACCATTCTTTAGCTCACTCAGCCACCCCAGGTCAGACATGGCCATATGCAAATCAGTCTGAGCCTGTGCCTCATGGGAACAGTCCAGCCCGAGCTGCCAAGCCGTGTCTTCCCTGGACCGGAAACAAGCTTCCTAGTACCGGTTTCTGGCATTACAGCCGACTTCAGCCAGGCTTGCTTGAATCCAGTGGCCAAGTGAGCAAGGGACTCACGTCTGAGCATACCCTGCCAACTTAGGGCAAACAAAGCAATACAAAAGAGGATGATGGACGGAGAGTTTGAGCAAATCAAACACTCACCCCAGTCAACTGATCTGGGTTTAATCCATCACCATTCTTTAGCTCACTCAGCCACTACAGTTCAGACATGGCCATATGCAAGTCAGTCTGACCCTGTGCCCCCAGTCAACTGATCTGGGTTTAATCCATCACCATTCTTTAGCTCACTCAGCCACCCCAGTTCAGACATGGCCATATGCAAATCAGTATGACCCTGTGCCTCATGGGAACAGTGCAGCCCGAGCTGCCAAGCCATGTCTTCCCTGGACCGGAAACAAGCTTCCTAGTACCAGTTTCTGGCATTACAGCCGTCTTCAGCCAGGCTTGCTTGAATCCAGTGGCCAAGTGAGCAAGGGACTCACGTCTGAGCATACCCTGCCAACTTAGGGCAAACAAAGGAATACAAAAGGGGATGATGGACGGAGCGTTTGAGCAAATCAAACACTCACCCCAGTCAACTGATCTAGGTTTAATCCATCACCATTCTTTAGCTTACTCAGCCACCCCAGTTCAGACATGACCATATGCAAGTCAGTCTGACCCTGTGCCTCATGGGAACAGTCCAGCCCGAACTGCCAAGCCATGTCTTCCCTGGACCGGAAACAAGCATCCTGGGACCGGTTTCGGATTCAATAATCCTCAAAAGCCAGGCTATCTTGAATCCAGTGGCCAAGTGATTAAGGGACTCACATTTGAGCATACCCTGCCAACTTAGGGCGAACAAAGCGATACAAAAGGGGATGATGGACGGAGCGTTTGAGCAAATCAAACACTCACCCCCAGTCAACTGATCTGGGTTTAATCCATCACCATTCTTTAGCTCACTCAGCCACCCCAGGTCAGACATGGCCATATGCAAATCAGTCTGAGCCTGTGCCTCATGGGAACAGTCCAGCCAGAACTGCCAAGCCATGTCTTCCCTGGACCGGAAACAAGCATCCTGGGACTGGTTTCGGATTCATTATCCTCATCAGCCAGGCTATTTTAAATCCAGTGGCCAAGTTAGCAAGGGACTCACGTCTGAGCATACCCTGCCAACTTAGGGCGAACAAAGCGATACAAAAGGGGATGATGGACGGAGTGTTTGAGCAAATCAAACACTCACCCCCAGTCAACTGATATGGGTTTAATACATCACCATTCTTTAGCTCATTCAGCCACCGCAGTTCAGACATGGCCATATGCAAATCAGTCTGACCCTGTGCCTCATGGGAACAGTCCAGCCCGAACTGCCAAGCTATGTCTACCCTGGACCCGAAACAAGCATCCTGGGACCAGTTTCGGATTCATAATCCTCATCAGCTAGGCTATCTTGAATCCAGTGGCCAAGTGAGCAAGGGACTCACGTTATGAGCATACCCTGCCAATTTAGGGCGAACAAAGCGATACAAAAGGGGATGATGGACGGAGCGTTTGAGCAAATCAAACACTCACCCAAAGTCAACTGATCTGGGTTTAATCCATCACCATTCTTTAGGTCACTCAGCCACCCCAGTTCAGACATGGCCATATGCAAATCAGTCTGACCCTGTGCCTCCCGAACTGCCAAGACATGTCTTCCCTGGACCGGAAACAATCATCCTGGGACCGGTTTCGGATTCATAATCCTCATCAGCCAGGCTATCTTGAATCCAGTGGCCAAGTGAGCAAGGGTCTCACGTCTGAGCATACCCTGCCAACATAGGGGGCACAAACCGATACAAAAGGGGATGATGGACGGAGCGTTTGAGCAAATCAAACACTCATCCCCAGTCAACTGATCTGGGTTTAATCCATCACCATTCTTTAGCTCACTCAGCCACCCCAGGTCAGATATGGCCATATGCAAATCAGTCTGACCCTGTGCCGCATGGGAACAGTCCAGCCCGAACTGCCAAGCCATGTCTTTCCTGGACCGGAAACAAGAATCCTGGGACTAGTTTCGGATTCATAATCCTCATCAGCCAGGCTATCTTGAATCCAGTGGCCAAGTGAGCAAGGGACTCACGTCTGAGCATATCCTGTCAACTTAGGGCGGACAAAGCGATACAAAAGGCAATGCTGGACGGAGCGTTTGAGCAAATCAAACACTCACCCCCAGTCAACTGATCTGGGTTTAATCCTTCACCATTCTTTAGCTCACTCAGCCACCCCAGTTCAGACATGGCCATATGCAAATCAGTCTGACCCTGTGCCTCCCGAACTGCCAAGCCATGTCTTCCCTGGACCGGAAACAAGCATCCTGGGACCTGTTTCGGATTCATAATCCTCATCAGCCAGGCCATCTTAAATCCAGTGGCCAAGTGAGCAAGGGTCTCACGTCTGAGCATACCCTGCCAATTTAGGGCGAACAAAGCGATACAAAAGGGTATGATGGATGGAGAGTTTGAGCAAATCAAACACTCACCCCCAGTCAACTGATCTGGGTTTAATCCATCACCATTCTTTAGCTCACTCAGCCACCCCAGGTCAGACATGGCCATATGCAAATCAGTCTTACCATGTGCCTCATGGGAACAGTCCAGCCCGAACTGCCAAGCAATGTCTTCCCTGGACCGGAAACAAGGATCCTGGGACTGATTTCGGATTCATAATTCTCATCAGCCAGGCTATCTTGAATCCAGTGGCCAACTGAGCAAGGGACTCACGTCTGAGCATACCCTGTCAACTTAGGGCGGACAAAGCGATACAAAAGGGAATGATGGACGGAGCATTTGAGCAAATCAAACACTCATCCCCAGTCAACTGATCTGGGTTTAATCCATCACCATTCTTTAGCTCACTCAGCCAGCACAGTTCAGACATGACCATATGCAAATCAGTCTGACCCTGTGTTCCTCATGGGAACAGTCCAGCCCGAACTACCAAGCCATGTCTTCCCTGGACCGGAAACAAGCATCCTGGCTCCGGTTTCAGATTCATAATCCTCATCAGCCAGGCTATCTTGAATCCAGTGGCCAAGTGAGCAAGGGACTCACGTCTGAGTATACCCTGCCAACTTAGGGCAAACAAAGCAATACAAAAGAGGATGATGGACGGAGAGTTTGAGCAAATCAAACACTCACCCCAGTCAACTGATCTGGGTTTAATCCATCACCATTCTTTAGCTCACTCAGCCACTACAGTTCAGACATGGCCATATGCAAGTCAGTCTGACCCTGTGCCCCCAGTCAACTGATCTGGGTTTAATCCATCACCATTCTTTAGCTCACTCAGCCACCCCAGTTCAGACATGGCCATATGCAAATCAGTATGACCCTGTGCCTCATGGGAACAGTGCAGCCCGAGCTGCCAAGCCATGTCTTCCCTGGACCGGAAACAAGCTTCCTAGTACCAGTTTCTGGCATTACAGCCGTCTTCAGCCAGGCTTGCTTGAATCCAGTGGCCAAGTGAGCAAGGGACTCACGTCTGAGCATACCCTGCCAACTTAGGGCAAACAAAGGAATACAAAAGGGGATGATGGACGGAGCGTTTGAGCAAATCAAACACTCACCCCAGTCAACTGATCTAGGTTTAATCCATCACCATTCTTTAGCTTACTCAGCCACCCCAGTTCAGACATGACCATATGCAAGTCAGTCTGACCCTGTGCCTCATGGGAACAGTCCAGCCCGAACTGCCAAGCCATGTCTTCCCTGGACCGGAAACAAGCATCCTGGGACCGGTTTCGGATTCAATAATCCTCAAAAGCCAGGCTATCTTGAATCCAGTGGCCAAGTGATTAAGGGACTCACATTTGAGCATACCCTGCCAACTTAGGGCGAACAAAGCGATACAAAAGGGGATGATGGACGGAGCGTTTGAGCAAATCAAACACTCACCCCCAGTCAACTGATCTGGGTTTAATCCATCACCATTCTTTAGCTCACTCAGCCACCCCAGGTCAGACATGGCCATATGCAAATCAGTCTGAGCCTGTGCCTCATGGGAACAGTCCAGCCAGAACTGCCAAGCCATGTCTTCCCTGGACCGGAAACAAGCATCCTGGGACTGGTTTCGGATTCATTATCCTCATCAGCCAGGCTATTTTAAATCCAGTGGCCAAGTTAGCAAGGGACTCACGTCTGAGCATACCCTGCCAACTTAGGGCGAACAAAGCGATACAAAAGGGGATGATGGACGGAGTGTTTGAGCAAATCAAACACTCACCCCCAGTCAACTGATATGGGTTTAATACATCACCATTCTTTAGCTCATTCAGCCACCGCAGTTCAGACATGGCCATATGCAAATCAGTCTGACCCTGTGCCTCATGGGAACAGTCCAGCCCGAACTGCCAAGCTATGTCTACCCTGGACCCGAAACAAGCATCCTGGGACCAGTTTCGGATTCATAATCCTCATCAGCTAGGCTATCTTGAATCCAGTGGCCAAGTGAGCAAGGGACTCACGTTATGAGCATACCCTGCCAATTTAGGGCGAACAAAGCGATACAAAAGGGGATGATGGACGGAGCGTTTGAGCAAATCAAACACTCACCCAAAGTCAACTGATCTGGGTTTAATCCATCACCATTCTTTAGGTCACTCAGCCACCCCAGTTCAGACATGGCCATATGCAAATCAGTCTGACCCTGTGCCTCCCGAACTGCCAAGACATGTCTTCCCTGGACCGGAAACAATCATCCTGGGACCGGTTTCGGATTCATAATCCTCATCAGCCAGGCTATCTTGAATCCAGTGGCCAAGTGAGCAAGGGTCTCACGTCTGAGCATACCCTGCCAACATAGGGGGCACAAACCGATACAAAAGGGGATGATGGACGGAGCGTTTGAGCAAATCAAACACTCATCCCCAGTCAACTGATCTGGGTTTAATCCATCACCATTCTTTAGCTCACTCAGCCACCCCAGGTCAGATATGGCCATATGCAAATCAGTCTGACCCTGTGCCGCATGGGAACAGTCCAGCCCGAACTGCCAAGCCATGTCTTTCCTGGACCGGAAACAAGAATCCTGGGACTAGTTTCGGATTCATAATCCTCATCAGCCAGGCTATCTTGAATCCAGTGGCCAAGTGAGCAAGGGACTCACGTCTGAGCATATCCTGTCAACTTAGGGCGGACAAAGCGATACAAAAGGCAATGCTGGACGGAGCGTTTGAGCAAATCAAACACTCACCCCCAGTCAACTGATCTGGGTTTAATCCTTCACCATTCTTTAGCTCACTCAGCCACCCCAGTTCAGACATGGCCATATGCAAATCAGTCTGACCCTGTGCCTCCCGAACTGCCAAGCCATGTCTTCCCTGGACCGGAAACAAGCATCCTGGGACCTGTTTCGGATTCATAATCCTCATCAGCCAGGCCATCTTAAATCCAGTGGCCAAGTGAGCAAGGGTCTCACGTCTGAGCATACCCTGCCAATTTAGGGCGAACAAAGCGATACAAAAGGGTATGATGGATGGAGAGTTTGAGCAAATCAAACACTCACCCCCAGTCAACTGATCTGGGTTTAATCCATCACCATTCTTTAGCTCACTCAGCCACCCCAGGTCAGACATGGCCATATGCAAATCAGTCTTACCATGTGCCTCATGGGAACAGTCCAGCCCGAACTGCCAAGCAATGTCTTCCCTGGACCGGAAACAAGGATCCTGGGACTGATTTCGGATTCATAATTCTCATCAGCCAGGCTATCTTGAATCCAGTGGCCAACTGAGCAAGGGACTCACGTCTGAGCATACCCTGTCAACTTAGGGCGGACAAAGCGATACAAAAGGGAATGATGGACGGAGCATTTGAGCAAATCAAACACTCATCCCCAGTCAACTGATCTGGGTTTAATCCATCACCATTCTTTAGCTCACTCAGCCAGCACAGTTCAGACATGACCATATGCAAATCAGTCTGACCCTGTGTTCCTCATGGGAACAGTCCAGCCCGAACTACCAAGCCATGTCTTCCCTGGACCGGAAACAAGCATCCTGGCTCCGGTTTCAGATTCATAATCCTCATCAGCCAGGCTATCTTGAATCCAGTGGCCAAGTGAGCAAGGGACTCACGTCTGAGTATACCCTGCCAACTTAGGGCAAACAAAGCAATACAAAAGAGGATGATGGACGGAGCGTTTGAGCAAATCAAACACTCACCCCAGTCAACTGATCTGGGTTTAATCCATCACCATTCTTTAGCTCACTCAGCCACTACAGTTCAGACATGGCCATATGCAAGTCAGTCTGACCCTGTGCCCCCAGTCAACTGATCTGGGTTTAATCCATCACCATTCTTTAGCTCACTCAGCCACCCCAGTTCAGACATGGCCATATGCAAATCAGTATGACCCTGTGCCTCATGGGAACAGTGCAGCCCGAGCTGCCAAGCCATGTCTTCCCTGGACCGGAAACAAGCTTCCTAGTACCAGTTTCTGGCATTACAGCCGTCTTCAGCCAGGCTTGCTTGAATCCAGTGGCCAAGTGAGCAAGGGACTCACGTCTGAGCATACCCTGCCAACTTAGGGCAAACAAAGGAATACAAAAGGGGATGATGGACGGAGCGTTTGAGCAAATCAAACACTCACCCCAGTCAACTGATCTAGGTTTAATCCATCACCATTCTTTAGCTTACTCAGCCACCCCAGTTCAGACATGACCATATGCAAGTCAGTCTGACCCTGTGCCTCATGGGAACAGTCCAGCCCGAACTGCCAAGCCATGTCTTCCCTGGACCGGAAACAAGCATCCTGGGACCGGTTTCGGATTCATAATCCTCAAAAGCCAGGCTATCTTGAATCCAGTGGCCAAGTGATTAAGGGACTCACATTTGAGCATACCCTGCCAACTTAGGGCGAACAAAGCGATACAAAAGGGGATGATGGACGGAGCGTTTGAGCAAATCAAACACTCACCCCCAGTCAACTGATCTGGGTTTAATCCATCACCATTCTTTAGCTCACTCAGCCACCCCAGGTCAGACATGGCCATATGCAAATCAGTCTGAGCCTGTGCCTCATGGGAACAGTCCAGCCAGAACTGCCAAGCCATGTCTTCCCTGGACCGGAAACAAGCATCCTGGGACTGGTTTCGGATTCATTATCCTCATCAGCCAGGCTATTTTGAATCCAGTGGCCAAGTTAGCAAGGGACTCACGTCTGAGCATACCCTGCCAACTTAGGGCGAACAAAGCGATACAAAAGGGGATGATGGACGGAGTGTTTGAGCAAATCAAACACTCACCCCCAGTCAACTGATATGGGTTTAATACATCACCATTCTTTAGCTCATTCAGCCACCGCAGTTCAGACATGGACCATATGCAAATCAGTCTGACCCTGTGCCTCATGGGAACAGTCCAGCCCGAACTGCCAAGCTATGTCTACCCTGGACCCGAAACAAGCATCCTGGGACCAGTTTCGGATTCATAATCCTCATCAGCTAGGCTATCTTGAATCCAGTGGCCAAGTGAGCAAGGGACTCACGTTATGAGCATACCCTGCCAATTTAGGGCGAACAAAGCGATACAAAAGGGGATGATGGACGGAGCGTTTGAGCAAATCAAACACTCACCCAAAGTCAACTGATCTGGGTTTAATCCATCACCATTCTTTAGGTCACTCAGCCACCCCAGTTCAGACATGGCCATATGCAAATCAGTCTGACCCTGTGCCTCCCGAACTGCCAAGACATGTCTTCCCTGGACCGGAAACAATCATCCTGGGACCGGTTTCGGATTCATAATCCTCATCAGCCAGGCTATCTTGAATCCAGTGGCCAAGTGAGCAAGGGTCTCACGTCTGAGCATACCCTGCCAACATAGGGGGCACAAACCGATACAAAAGGGGATGATGGACGGAGCGTTTGAGCAAATCAAACACTCATCCCCAGTCAACTGATCTGGGTTTAATCCATCACCATTCTTTAGCTCACTCAGCCACCCCAGGTCAGATATGGCCATATGCAAATCAGTCTGACCCTGTGCCGCATGGGAACAGTCCAGCCCGAACTGCCAAGCCATGTCTTTCCTGGACCGGAAACAAGAATCCTGGGACTAGTTTCGGATTCATAATCCTCATCAGCCAGGCTATCTTGAATCCAGTGGCCAAGTGAGCAAGGGACTCACGTCTGAGCATATCCTGTCAACTTAGGGCGGACAAAGCGATACAAAAGGCAATGCTGGACGGAGCGTTTGAGCAAATCAAACACTCACCCCCAGTCAACTGATCTGGGTTTAATCCTTCACCATTCTTTAGCTCACTCAGCCACCCCAGTTCAGACATGGCCATATGCAAATCAGTCTGACCCTGTGCCTCCCGAACTGCCAAGCCATGTCTTCCCTGGACCGGAAACAAGCATCCTGGGACCTGTTTCGGATTCATAATCCTCATCAGCCAGGCCATCTTAAATCCAGTGGCCAAGTGAGCAAGGGTCTCACGTCTGAGCATACCCTGCCAATTTAGGGCGAACAAAGCGATACAAAAGGGTATGATGGATGGAGAGTTTGAGCAAATCAAACACTCACCCCCAGTCAACTGATCTGGGTTTAATCCATCACCATTCTTTAGCTCACTCAGCCACCCCAGGTCAGACATGGCCATATGCAAATCAGTCTTACCATGTGCCTCATGGGAACAGTCCAGCCCGAACTGCCAAGCAATGTCTTCCCTGGACCGGAAACAAGGATCCTGGGACTGATTTCGGATTCATAATTCTCATCAGCCAGGCTATCTTGAATCCAGTGGCCAACTGAGCAAGGGACTCACGTCTGAGCATACCCTGTCAACTTAGGGCGGACAAAGCGATACAAAAGGGAATGATGGACGGAGCATTTGAGCAAATCAAACACTCATCCCCAGTCAACTGATCTGGGTTTAATCCATCACCATTCTTTAGCTCACTCAGCCAGCACAGTTCAGACATGACCATATGCAAATCAGTCTGACCCTGTGTTCCTCATGGGAACAGTCCAGCCCGAACTACCAAGCCATGTCTTCCCTGGACCGGAAACAAGCATCCTGGCTCCGGTTTCAGATTCATAATCCTCATCAGCCAGGCTATCTTGAATCCAGTGGCCAAGTGAGCAAGGGACTCACGTCTGAGTATACCCTGCCAACTTAGGGCAAACAAAGCAATACAAAAGAGGATGATGGACGGAGCGTTTGAGCAAATCAAACACTCACCCCAGTCAACTGATCTGGGTTTAATCCATCACCATTCTTTAGCTCACTCAGCCACTACAGTTCAGACATGGCCATATGCAAGTCAGTCTGACCCTGTGCCCCCAGTCAACTGATCTGGGTTTAATCCATCACCATTCTTTAGCTCACTCAGCCACCCCAGTTCAGACATGGCCATATGCAAATCAGTATGACCCTGTGCCTCATGGGAACAGTGCAGCCCGAGCTGCCAAGCCATGTCTTCCCTGGACCGGAAACAAGCTTCCTAGTACCAGTTTCTGGCATTACAGCCGTCTTCAGCCAGGCTTGCTTGAATCCAGTGGCCAAGTGAGCAAGGGACTCACGTCTGAGCATACCCTGCCAACTTAGGGCAAACAAAGGAATACAAAAGGGGATGATGGACGGAGCGTTTGAGCAAATCAAACACTCACCCCAGTCAACTGATCTAGGTTTAATCCATCACCATTCTTTAGCTTACTCAGCCACCCCAGTTCAGACATGACCATATGCAAGTCAGTCTGACCCTGTGCCTCATGGGAACAGTCCAGCCCGAACTGCCAAGCCATGTCTTCCCTGGACCGGAAACAAGCATCCTGGGACCGGTTTCGGATTCATAATCCTCAAAAGCCAGGCTATCTTGAATCCAGTGGCCAAGTGATTAAGGGACTCACATTTGAGCATACCCTGCCAACTTAGGGCGAACAAAGCGATACAAAAGGGGATGATGGACGGAGCGTTTGAGCAAATCAAACACTCACCCCCAGTCAACTGATCTGGGTTTAATCCATCACCATTCTTTAGCTCACTCAGCCACCCCAGGTCAGACATGGCCATATGCAAATCAGTCTGAGCCTGTGCCTCATGGGAACAGTCCAGCCAGAACTGCCAAGCCATGTCTTCCCTGGACCGGAAACAAGCATCCTGGGACTGGTTTCGGATTCATTATCCTCATCAGCCAGGCTATTTTGAATCCAGTGGCCAAGTTAGCAAGGGACTCACGTCTGAGCATACCCTGCCAACTTAGGGCGAACAAAGCGATACAAAAGGGGATGATGGACGGAGTGTTTGAGCAAATCAAACACTCACCCCCAGTCAACTGATATGGGTTTAATACATCACCATTCTTTAGCTCATTCAGCCACCGCAGTTCAGACATGGACCATATGCAAATCAGTCTGACCCTGTGCCTCATGGGAACAGTCCAGCCCGAACTGCCAAGCTATGTCTACCCTGGACCCGAAACAAGCATCCTGGGACCAGTTTCGGATTCATAATCCTCATCAGCTAGGCTATCTTGAATCCAGTGGCCAAGTGAGCAAGGGACTCACGTTATGAGCATACCCTGCCAATTTAGGGCGAACAAAGCGATACAAAAGGGGATGATGGACGGAGCGTTTGAGCAAATCAAACACTCACCCAAAGTCAACTGATCTGGGTTTAATCCATCACCATTCTTTAGGTCACTCAGCCACCCCAGTTCAGACATGGCCATATGCAAATCAGTCTGACCCTGTGCCTCCCGAACTGCCAAGACATGTCTTCCCTGGACCGGAAACAATCATCCTGGGACCGGTTTCGGATTCATAATCCTCATCAGCCAGGCTATCTTGAATCCAGTGGCCAAGTGAGCAAGGCTCTCACGTCTGAGCATACCCTGCCAACATAGGGGGCACAAACCGATACAAAAGGGGATGATGGACGGAGCGTTTGAGCAAATCAAACACTCATCCCCAGTCAACTGATCTGGGTTTAATCCATCACCATTCTTTAGCTCACTCAGCCACCCCAGGTCAGATATGGCCATATGCAAATCAGTCTGACCCTGTGCCGCATGGGAACAGTCCAGCCCGAACTGCCAAGCCATGTCTTTCCTGGACCGGAAACAAGAATCCTGGGACTAGTTTCGGATTCATAATCCTCATCAGCCAGGCTATCTTGAATCCAGTGGCCAAGTGAGCAAGGGACTCACGTCTGAGCATATCCTGTCAACTTAGGGCGGACAAAGCGATACAAAAGGCAATGCTGGACGGAGCGTTTGAGCAAATCAAACACTCACCCCCAGTCAACTGATCTGGGTTTAATCCATCACCATTCTTTAGCTCACTCAGCCACCCCAGTTCAGACATGGCCATATGCAAATCAGTCTGACCCTGTGCCTCCCGAACTGCCAAGCCATGTCTTCCCTGGACCGGAAACAAGCATCCTGGGACCTGTTTCGGATTCATAATCCTCATCAGCCAGGCTATCTTGAATCCAGTGGCCAAGTGAGCAAGGGTCTCACGTCTGAGCATACCCTGCCAATTTAGGGCGAACAAAGCGATACAAAAGGGTATGATGGATGGAGAGTTTGAGCAAATCAAACACTCACCCCCAGTCAACTGATCTGGGTTTAATCCATCACCATTCTTTAGCTCACTCAGCCACCCCAGGTCAGACATGGCCATATGCAAATCAGTCTTACCATGTGCCTCATGGGAACAGTCCAGCCCGAACTGCCAAGCAATGTCTTCCCTGGACCGGAAACAAGGATCCTGGGACTGATTTCGGATTCATAATTCTCATCAGCCAGGCTATCTTGAATCCAGTGGCCAACTGAGCAAGGGACTCACGTCTGAGCATACCCTGTCAACTTAGGGCGGACAAAGCGATACAAAAGGGAATGATGGACGGAGCATTTGAGCAAATCAAACACTCATCCCCAGTCAACTGATCTGGGTTTAATCCATCACCATTCTTTAGCTCACTCAGCCAGCACAGTTCAGACATGACCATATGCAAATCAGTCTGACCCTGTGTTCCTCATGGGAACAGTCCAGCCCGAACTACCAAGCCATGTCTTCCCTGGACCGGAAACAACCATCCTGGCTCCGGTTTCAGATTCATAATCCTCATCAGCCAGGCTATCTTGAATCCAGTGGCCAAGTGAGCAAGGGACTCACGTCTGAGCATACCCTGCCAACTTAGGGCGAACAAAGCGATTCAAAAGGGTTTGATGGACGGAGCGTTTGAGCAAATCAAACACTCACCCCAGTCAACTGATCTGAGTTTAATCCATCACCATTCTTTAGCTCACTCAGCCACCCCAGTTCAGACATGGCCATATGCAAATCAGTCTGACCCTGTGCCTCATGGGAACAGTCCAGCCCGAACTGCCAAGCCATGTCTTCCCTGGACCGGAAACAAGCATCTTGGGACCGGTTTCGGATTCATAATCCTCATCAGCCAGGCTATCTTGAATGCAGTGGCCAAGTGAGCAAGGGACTCACGTCTGAGCATACCCTGCCAACTTAGGGCAAACAAAGCAATACAAAAAGGGATGATGGACGGAGTGTTTGAGCAAATCAAACACTCACCCCCAGTCAACATATCTGGGTTTAATCCATCACCATTCTTTAGCCCACTCAGCCACCCCAGTTCAGACATGGCCATATGTAAATCAGTCTGATCCTGTGCCTCATGGGAACAGTCCAGCCAGAACTGCCATGGCATATGGCCATGTCTGAACCGGGGTGGCAGAGTGGGCTAAAGAACGGTGATGGATTAAACCCAGATCTTTTGACTGGGTGTGAGTGTTTGATTGGTTCAGATGCTCCGTACATCACCACCCCCTTTTGTACCGCTTTGTTTGCCATAAGTTGGCAGGGTATGCTCATACGTGAGTCCCTTGCTCACTTTGCCACTGGATTCAAGCGAGCCTGGCTGAAGACGGCTGTAATGCCAGAAACCGGTCCTAGGAAGGTTGTTTCCGGTCCAGGGAAGGCATGGCTTGGCAGTTCGGGCTGGACTGTTCCCATGAGGCACAGGGTCAGACTGATTTGCATATGTCCATGTCTGAACTGGGGTTGGAGAGTGGGCTAAAGAACTGTGATGGATTAAACCCAGATCTTTTGACTGGGTGTGAGTGTTTGATTGGTTCTGATGCTCCGTACATCACCACCCCCTTTTGTACCGCTTTGTTTGCCATAAGTTGGCAGGGTATGCTCAGACGTGAGTCCCTTGCTCACTTTGCCACTGGATTCAAGCAAGCCTGGCTGAAGACGGCTGTAATGCCAGAAACCGGTCCTAGGAAGCTTGTTTCTGGTCCAGGGAAGGCATGGCTTGGCAGTTCGGGCTGGACTGTTCCCATGAGGCACAGGGTCAGACTGATTTGCATATGGCCATGTCTGAACTGGGGTGGCAGAGTGGGCTAAAGAACTGTGATGGATTAAACCCAGATCTTTTGACTGGGTGTGAGTGTTTGATTGGTTCAGATGCTCCGTCCTTCACCACCCCCTATTGTACAGTTGCAAACTAAGACAAGTTTGAGGTTTAATACACTTTGCAGTTCACTTTACAAATTCTGAATTAGTACATCATCTACTGATAATATTAGATGAAGATAAGGCGATTGACAATGTAAGGTGGTTGTATCCGTCTAAGATGTTGCGTAGATCGAACGTTGGACATGCCTTTGTTGATTCATTCCAGCCATTCATAATAGTTACGAAGCTAATTTCAATACAAATGTACTTCTATCCTGCATAATGAACAAACCAATGGTGTCAACAACCTCATAAACATTTTTCCCTTTGCAATAGATACCAGGTCTATTAGTAATATTTTATGTGCCATAGTATGTGTGAATGAATATCAATGCTCTCTATTTGTCATATATATATCGTTAACACTATCCACAGCTGAAAATCCATCCCTGAACTGGTTGAACTAATAAACCATTTTGGCTCCTCAGGATACAAAGTCAACTGGAACAAATCAACTATGATGCTAATATTGAAGAGAGGAAACAGAAAATAATATATTGAATGCCACTAATACAGGAAGAGCAAAAAATAGCATATATTGATTAGAGTCTGGAATATGGATAAGGGACTATAGAGTTATCAGAATATAGAAACCAAAATATTGATTATAAAAAGTTCAAGAAGGGAATCATACATAGGTAATTATAGATTAGTTAATCCTAACTCCAGATCTACATACCTTGAAGATATATATCATCATGGTACATGTATGTGGAGTCAATGTACACTTACCTATAAATATTTAACTGCAAATGTGTTGGTCCTCATTATTCCCTGCTTGATACAATCCTCCATTTGGCAGCACTACTATTTGATAATGGTATGCGACGTTTACAACGCAACCGTTACAACGCCGTTCCATTACCACGCAGTCATAACAACGAAGGTTGTTACAACGAATTGCGCTGGGGGCGCTCAAGGATAGTAAATCATTTAATTTACTATCCCAACACCTTCCCTACTATCCACGGGGACTGGTGTTGGAATAGTAAATTAAAATTTTTTAATTTGCGCCCCCCCCAACGCAAGTCGTTGTAACGACTTGCGTTGTTACAACCGCGTTGTAATGAAACGCGTTGTAAAAGTGTGCGTCGTAATGACGTATATCCTTTGATAATATGTAATTTAGCCCATACCTTGGTATGATAATGCAAGGATCAACTATGCAAATAAGCATTCATGAAAACAAGGACTCAGGATGAAGGTACTGAATAGGTGATAAATGTAATTCCATTCTAAAGGAAACTTGAGAATTTTTCTGGTTTAGCCCTTGATTGACAGTAGCCTCAATGTAAGGCGTAAAAGTTTGGGAAAAAAGGAATGGGTGTGTGAGTTTCTTTGTCTGTGAGTTGGTGTCTGAGTGCCTATGTTGATCTGTGAGTGGGTGTTGAGCGCCTGTCTGGGTCTATGAGTGGATCTCTGAGTGGCAGGAGAGGTCTATGAGTGGGTGTGTGAGTGGGTGTGTGAGTACATGTGTGAGACTGTGAATGGGTGTGTAAGCGGTGCTATAAATTATGGGCATTTGTATACTTAGGGTATTTAAAAGGGAGAACTATGGACTCAGCTTTCACCAGGAGTGGTTAGAAACCACTCATCACAGTCACTGCAGAATAAATTGTGCTCTAATAGATGAAGTATGCGTTCACCTCCATTAATGTTTTCATATCATTCAATGTAGAATATGAGAGGAAAAACACACAACTGCAAGAAAGCATGAAGCCAAACAATTTGTATAGGTTTCAGGTGTGCATGCAATAAACAGACTGCAATTATGAATATCTGGAAAATCTTCATTGCAAAGGACTAAGAACATATTCTCACCCTCTGAGCACACTTTGCTACCACATAGCATCTTAGTGAAATATGCAAATCATGGATATTGTATCTGGAATTGCATTATTGTGGATCTACACTTCCCTCACAATTAAGGTCAAACAGTATGTATTCGATCAGATGAATCACCAATTCAAATGATGACTTTTGAAGTTTCCTACCTTTTTCTTCCTCTTTATATACTGATATGCTCCCATGTTATGTTATGTTAGAATCTTTTGCATAGCGCTCGAATACCCAAAGGTGTCTTGACTCTGCTTTGCAAGGTTCTAGAAGCAAGTGGGTATAAGAAGAGGGGGAAGAGTAGTGATTAAAGAGCGAGGTTAAGAAGGGTTTTTGAAATTGAAGGCAATTTAGAGCTTCTTTAAAGTTAATAGGAAAGGGAATTTCAGATCTTTGCAGTGCTGGTCATACAGCTTTTTCTACCTCAAAGGGCTTTTTTGAACATTGGGACTATCTCGTATTTTGTGTTTGAAGAACAAAGTAATCTAGAGGGCCAATACCACCTGAAATTCTGGATAAAACATTCTGGTCCAGAGTTATGCAGAGCTTTATAGGTAATGCATAAGGCTTTAAAGTGGATTTTTTTCTGTATGGATAGCCAGTGAAGTTGACGGAGTGCTTTAGAAGCCGACTGATGTTTGGGAAGGCCAAAGATAAGGCTCGCTGGCACATTCTGCAAGGTTTGAAGTTTTGAAAGTAATTTCTGTTGATGTTCATGTAAAGCCCATTGCAGTAATCCAATTTGACTTTATGTCAAATAGAAATTCCCTTTGGGCACATTAAATGTAGAGACATCAACTAATACAAACAGAATAGACAACAATTATTCAGACATGGAGGCTGAGAGCAATGCACTAAGTAACACAATTATGTAAAAACAGATCAGTTCAGTATGCACAGTTTATTTATACATTTAAAAACAATTAAAAAGAAACAGATTAAAAAATATATAAAACTTGGGAACACAGAAAATATATCAAAAGGAACAAATCAAATACATGAATTCATCCAATCCATTTCCTAAGACCACAAAGGGAGGTACGGAAGAGGTATATTCAGCAGCAGTCAGAATATTCCTAAATCAATACGTGTTGTGCTATTCCCTTAGTTTCGACGCGTTTCGACGGACAATTAGTATATAGCCGCCTTCATCAGGAAAATATTGACTGTCTTCCCAAGATATCTTATATAAAAAGCTTATCTTCTGAGTAGGGGAGTGATGCCTCCTTTCTCTTTGGTAGAATCAAAATTCTCAATTTAGGCGATGTCTACATGGACCACAGCTTGATCAGTCCTGTTAATTTCTTGTAAAAACTCATACGGATGGAAATAAGTTGATCCTTAATGAGTAGTAACGAAACTTAAAAGCCGTTATTTTAGATCCAGAATGCACGCGGTACAGTGCCCAGATCGCAAGTATGTGTTAAAAGTCCATACACATTTCAGTACTTGTAGTGCAAGATATATTTATACTGGCGTACTCAGGGCCTGAGAGCTATATCCAGTCTCGTTTTCTACACGGCCTCTTGAGTTTTGATGCGTCTAGCGTCCCGCGTGTCGTTCCGATCGTCTTCAACTAAAAGAGCTTTTTTAGTTAAGGATCAACCTATTTCCATCCGTATGAGTTTTAACAAGAAATGAACAGGATTGATCAAGCTGTGGTCCATGTAGACATCGCCTAAATTGAGAATTTTGATTCTACCAAAAAAAAAGGAGGCATCACTCCCCTACTCAGAAGATAAGCTTTTTATATAAGATATCTTGGGAAGACAGTCAATATTTTCCTGATGAAGGCGGCTATATACTAATTGTCCGTCGAAACGCGTCGAAACTAAGGGAATAGCACAACACGTATTGATTTAGGAATATTCTGACTGCTACTGAATATACCTCTTCCGTACCTCCCTTTGTGGTGTTAGGAAATGGATTGGATGAATTCATGTATTTGATTTGTTCCTTTTGATATATTTTCTGTGTTCCCAAGTTTTATATATTTTTAAATCTGTTTCTTTTTAATTGTTTTTAAATGTATAAATAAACTGTGCATACTGAACTGATCTGTTTTTACATAATTGTGTTACTTAGTGCATTGCTCTCAGCCTCCATGTCTGAATAATTGTTGTCTATTCTGTTTGTATTAGTTGATGTCTCTACATTTAATGTACCCAAAGGGAATTTCTATTTGACATAAAGTCTATTGTTGGTACCCTATCCCCTTGGTATTGGGTCCCTCTCTCTTTTATTAGAGAGTAATCCAATTTGGACAGGATTAGTGCTGTGATCATGAGTTTTTAAAGATGGGAGGAAATAAAGGGCATAATTTCCTGATGATCCTTAGGAGGTGAATCACTGCTGAAGCGATTTGGATCAATGGTTTCCAAAAGTAAGTTGCACATCAAATATAACTACGAAATTTCTAACTTTCTCCTCTGGTGTAGGAAGGGGGGCTAGAGTATGTGGCCACCAATCTGGGGACCAGAAGATGCTGTTGTTACCAAACAACAGAACCTCAATTTTGCCAGAGTTAAATCTTAGGCAGTTGTCACTCATCCATGCGCTCATGTTTTCTATGCATTTGCGGACATTTTCAGCTGTCAGGGAATAGTTGCCTGACACTGAGACCATGATTTGGGTTTCATCATCATACGACATGCCTGCAAACGCAAAATCTTTGATTAATTAGATTAGAGGAGTGGTGCAAAGATTAAACAGCCTAGGGCTCTTGGATGCACCTTGTGGGACGCCTGTATCCTTGTGGTTCATCAACCCTTTAGCACAAATATACCTGAAGAAAAGTTCTAGATAGGTCTGATAGCTGAAGGTTCAGTGCACTGTCAATGATTTTAGCTGGGAGGGCTAAGTGTGAAATAGGTCGATAGTTATTGGGATCTGAGGAGAGAGCTGTGCTTTATTTTATAAAAGGCTAAATGGAAGCCATTTCCCAGGTTTTGGGAAATATTCCGGTATGGATTATTTCATTTAGAATGGGGGTGAGGTGAGCAGTGATCACCTCTGTTATCTGATGAAGAATTTTAAGGGGGCAGGGGTCGTCCGTTGAGCCTGATTTGGTGCTAAGAAGCAGTTGGAAGACTTGTTCAGAAGTGAGTGGGGAGAACTTATTAAGAAGACATTGGTTTTCATTTGGCTGACATTGACTTGCAACGCTGGTTAAGCTTGATGTCCCAGAGGTGAAAGCAAAAAGACACTTAGCACTTTCGGTTGGAAAGTTGATGCAAGTGTATTGCAGAAGGTTTGGTTGACATTGGAGTTGTCCAATGTGGGAAGATTTGACAAGGCTTTTACTATTTTGAATAATTCTTTGGTGGAGTTTTTGGCTAATTCTATTTTCTTTGTAAAATAGGCTGACATTACTTCTAGAAACATGATTTTATACTTAAAAAGAGCCTTTCGATATCCTGTTTGTCTCATCAGCACACTTTCTGGAGCAACATCAAGTTAAATTGCAGATTTATTCTGAGGACACACAAAGTCTCATCAATTTGAACAATAAATCAGGGAGCCAGATAAACATCAAGAATTGCCTTACCACATAGTACAAAGCATGATAAAGTACTTTATGCATGAATGGAGTTAAAACCGAAATCCTGGTACTGCCTAGTTCTCTTTGATTGGTGCAAGAATATTGGCACATCACCCAGTCATATCACAAGATGTTCGAAACCTGAGAATCATATTCAAAGCATGTCTGCTATTATCCTCCCAAACCCACAAAGTATTGAAAGATATAAATCTATTTAAGCTCAATAAAACCAACCACGTGGTAGAAGTTACAAGGTTTTATAGTGTTTGGTCAGCTGGAATATTGTACTATAGTCTACGAAGTCTTCCACAAAACTCAGATACACTGCAATGACTACTAAACCTGGTGAACAAACTATGCCTCTCCATCAAAAACCCCTCATGCCCTGAGTAGGACCATCTTAAAATGAGGTGCAGCAACAATGAATAGGGCAATGGGACATCAAGGTCGATGCCTCCATAGAATCTTGTTCTAAATATCTATAAGAAGTTAATTTATCATCTCACTAAGTAAGGTATTTCAAAGTGAAAAAACATTTTGTTTGTTACACTGATAATATTCTTTCCAAGGCAGATGGATTTTCCTTCCATTTCTTCATATAACTTCAGATCAGGTTAAAAATCACAAACGACTTGCAGCTCCAATAGCCTAGATTCATGAGAACTACTTTACACTGCAGATGCAAGCTGAACGTCTATTGTTGTTTTCTCCCAAGCAGCCACAGCTCATATGTCTTTGGGATCTTCTGAACTTCCCAGCTTAATGAGAAGCCTTCCACAAGGAATGCAGACTTTCTTAAGTGATCTGAGCCCGTTTCCTTGTGGTTCATCAACCCTCTCGCACAAATAGACCTGGTGAAAGTTCTAGATAGGCCAAAACAAAGGCCAAACCTAGAGAAAACTGTCTCCTGTACTGAGAAAGGTAGAAAGGGAAGTCTTCTTATTTTTATTTTTATTAAATTGTTCCTTCCTGAGAGTAAACTATTCATTAGTATTTAAAGGATGAAATCTGACTAGCATTGACTACAACCTTTTAGCTCAACTTCCCAAGCTTTCTTCCAATCGATATTTTCAATGGTATGACCCAGTTCCTTTCTTGAGAAAATGCTTTTGACTAATGCTATTACAGACTCCTTTGGGATGTAGAAAATATACAGGGCAGCAGCCTTCTTTCCTGTGTTTTTACTCACACATTCACTTCTCAAAGGATTAAAGAAAGTCTCTACCCCTGTAGCTCCAATCTTCACTGCATCCTGTTCCGTAAACAGCCTTTCTTGCCTAAAACAGACTCCTTCAATGGGATTAGTTGCAGTCCTTTAGCTCATAATGGGGTTACTTGGGGAGGTAGATCCACTACTCTCTGTATCTTTTTGTAGCTGGCCTCGTTAAGCTAGGTACTGGGCACCAGGAGGCCAAGGGAAGATCATGTGTGAAAAAAGATAAGATGGGAAATCGATGGGGAAAGAGAGTGGCCCTTTGCTAAACATTGCTACTTTGTCTTAGCACCAAGGGGCATATTACCTAGCAATAGCGATATTTATCGCTAAGCTGGGTTAGCGGGAATAATTTTATCGCTGCGCAACGACGATTTTTATCGCTGAGATACCTTGCTATCATCAAGGTTTATCTCAAAAACGATAAAAATCATTCGAAATGCGTGAATATCGCTGGAAATACAGCGATATTCACACATTATCGTGACAATGCTCTTAGCCATGTTATCCACCTCCCATTGGATAACATGGCTAAGAACTGCTCTGGGCAGGTGTTAGCTTTTGGAGATATTCGTGCTTAGCGCGAATATTTCCAAAACTACGCCTTTGTAGGTAATAGGAGATAGCGATGTTAGCGACTGTTTTCAGTCGCTAACACCTTGGCACGCCCACTTTGCATGTCATTAGCGATAATTATCGCTGACATGCAAAGTGGGCCCCTAAATGCCCGCTATCGCCTACAAGCTGTCGCTAACTGGTGTTAGCGACAGCTTGGTAATAGGGCGATAAAATTATCGCCGCATTAGCGGGAAAAAGTCCCGCTAAAGCGGCGATTATGGCCCTTGGTAATATGCCCCCAAATTCCTCATGTTATTCTCCAAAAACTCATAATAGGTGCTATTTATCACGCTGATAAAGTGCTGGGGTATGATTATTTATCAGGTGTGATAAATAATTCCTTCTGAGCAACTTGGAATCAGGCCCTACGTGTTCATTTATTAAAAAAGGACAGGAAACACATTTTGAAACATAAAATTGAAACAGGAAACAGATTTTGAAACATAAAATTGAAACAATTATGCTCAGTAACAAAAGTGCTTGACTGAAAATTGTGGAGTAAAAGTTACATTTTGACTTGAAATATGAGTGACAAATGGTCTGTGTATTAGACTCAGAAACATGCATTGTATGTTTTAATAGTCAGTACTTACATACCACATAGAACAGTCTATGAATGATTACTTATTTTATAATTCATTCATGCAAAATAAGAGTCACAGTCCGACGCAGAGTAAACAAACAGGTGCAACACACTCTGTCAATAGCTGATACCAGGAGTTCACTTTTAGCTGCTTCTCAAGGTGCCACTGATATGTTCTTAGGAATTAGTCTTCTAGCCTACAGCAAGCTAATAATAATACTTACATCACTCTCTTTGACGTTGCCAATTAATCTGTGCTTAACTACTGCGTGAAATTTTTCTATCATTTTCCTGAGTGATCTTTTTTAAGGACAGCTGCTTTTTAGGTCTGACTGAAGAGAGATTTAGTTCTTGTTGTAAACAGATCCTTAAGCCAGGTATGCAAACAGGATAGGTTTATTTGAGCTTAGTTCCAGATTAGGTTCATTAGGAGAAGATAGGTAGATGGAATAAAAACCCCACCAGGAGCAACCTCCCTGCCGCTCAGCCTGCCTGCTATGAACTGCCAGCCCACACACAAGTCAGGCACCAAACATTCCATGATGTCACCAGGCATTCTGCCACTCACACTAACTGAGCAACAGGGAAGTCACAGCCAGAGTAAGGAAAGACACAAGTCAATTATACCAGTTCTGTTGGCAGCATTAACAGTGGACAAGAAGGGGGACTTTATGCAAATGGATATAACTTTAAATGACTACAAAACAAAGCTATTCTGCTCTCCACATCTATGTTGATAATTGACTTGCAAGCAGAGCAGCTCATGGCATTTTAGTGGTGCCCAGTGGTGGCCAGTACTTTTAGCAGGGTGAGGTGCCACACACGCACACATACACACTTACTCACACCCATGCAACACACACACATCCATTCACAACACTCACTCACTCAACAGCACATACATACATTAATACAATACACGCACATATGCACCAAACATCAAAAAACAAAACTTACCTTTACTGCAGCTCTCCAGGAAGGAAGCATCAGAGCTCCCAAAAGGTTTGGGGCTGCTTTCTCCTCTCATTGGCTGACCTAAGTTCAGAAAATGAGGGAATGCAATCATCACAGAGTGGGATGAGGTCTGTGAGACTGCTGGCCTTGCAACACCCTATGACGAGGTATGAATGATTGACACTAGGACCTGGGCACTTCAGGGCCTAAAACTGAAGTGCACATATCCGAGGCAAACAGTACAGCTCGTCCTCATCATGAGGGGGAGGGCCTCAAGCCACTTTTGCCAGGTTGAGGAGGTCACTCCCACGGGGCTGTGAAATCATCAGCCTGGCAGTATTCAGCTCATTGAACCAGGAGCCTGTGCATTTAGCGCATGTCTAGCTCCTGGATGCCTGACCTGAACAAAAAGAGTGTCTGTCAGGCTGACCTTTGTTCAGGCTGACAGACACTCTTGTAATCAATAAAAGGGTGGCCAGGGCTGGTGGCACCCCATCTCCGAGGTTCTGAGCTTGAGCACTACCAACTCTGCAGCACTGCTTAGATCATTGGAGTGACAGGGCTAAAAATGTGAATGTGTTTTGGGGGCACTCATCAGAGATGCACAGCTTGTGTTATTTTCAGCCGTGATCCATAGCTCTATCAGAGAGAAGGGCCCTGAAATAATTCCTGAATTTTTGGGGAATGGTGACCAATAACTAACTTATTTTGCCTATTTTTGGATTAATCTAATGGTGGCCATTCCTGGCAAATTGAGGTAATTCAGTGAACTAAGATGTCCATTCTTGGTATAATTCTTGCACTTTACCTTGCACCCTGTGCAAAACTCCAATGACTTTCGAATAGGTTTGTGCTACACAAATACTACATACATATTGTAAACTGGTGATAATTCATAGCATGAAATGGTGTTATATGGACATACAATGCAGAATCTACCCACTTGTGGCATTAGCACATGCAAGTGCTTGGTCAAAATGCCAAAGTTATGATTGGAAACTCATTTGAAAAATTAAGAGACCTCTGCCAGTACACCAGTAAGCCAAACAATGGTCAAAACTGATGATGGCGGAATCTCTCTAAACTCAGGTTTACATATTCTGATGGAGATAGATACTTGCCTTAGAGAAAACTATATTACATTGTTACTGTCTTTTATGGGTGACTCTGAAGCTTTGCCTCATAACTTCTTGATCTGGTCTGCGACACACACCCAGAAGTCTCATGCCTGTGCGTTTGTGTAGTCACTGGTGGTAGATTGTCTTGTCTAATTCCACCCTCCTCCCCAATGGCGTAGGCCCCCGCTCCTCTTCATTTCTATTCACCTGCCTTCTAGTGCTCAGAGGGACACTAGTATAGGTGTTCTTTATGATGCTTACCACTTGCATAGGAGATCAGAGTTGGCTGAGTATTGAGTCGATAATGCCAAAAAACCTTTACCAATGAAAAGGGTTTGGCCTGGAGAATCCATTGATAGGAAACATCATAAGATGTTCCACTGCAATCCACTATTGTAGCTAAAAGTAATGTCAGCCACTTCCCCATGTTAACCTTTGGGAAGAGCAGGCCTCATAGGTAGTGAAAATACACATAAGTATTCCTCACTACCTCTGCTAGTGGTACAGGATGCAGTTTGGTGCAGTAAGGGCACGGGCACTGTGTCCATGTTTTGTTTGGGTGCATCTGAAGGTAGGAGTCTATTCCAGCTGCGTTCAAGAGCTTGGTTGGACTTCAGTAGTCAGAGATTTAAGGTCCTTACGCTCTGGCCCTGGGTCCACACCTATTTAGAGAACATCGTGAGCAAAGAGTGCGACTCTGAAAACGAACTCAAACTATCGGGCTGAGGAGCCATTAGCAAGCTGAGAGTATTGTTTAAGGTCCCCCAGTTTCTTTTAAGGGGATAGCTTCCCCTTTACGAATAAGTTATCACCGTCTTTGAAGTGTCAGTATCTAATCTACGGTTTCAACCGCAATTGTGGTCACAACCACGAATACAGTCTTCTCTGAATAGCAGATACGAGGATGGTACCCTTTTGGTGCCCCTTCGATTTGGACGGGGTCTCAACTCCATTTTTATGATTTAGAAAGACATTTCTGACTCGTAATTTGGCTTTTGTAAATAGTAAAAAGGTATTTTTGCATTGAAAGCAATGACATGTTGTGAATCACAGGCTTGTGAGTCAAAATATCTAGGTTAGTAGTTTATGGGAGCTCATGCATTGCTCTGCCCCCCACATCTGTTTGATTGGTTTCTAGTCTGTCATTGATGATTTGATTGCTATGGAGGAAAGACCATTTTTGAATCATTGACATAAAACCTTCATTAGAAACCTGTAAGCATGATCAAATCATTGTAGATTATACATAAAATGCATGCTGCTGTCGAAACTACGTAACCTGCAAAATGCATGGCAAAGTTTAGAGGAGAAACATAGGATGCTAATTAGCTGCATACTTCCAAGCGCTGAAAATATGGCCAGCTTTGCAAACATAACTCCTGTTCTAGCTTTGCCCTTCGTTTTTCAGAAACAAGAATAAACGGAGAATTAATGACAGAATAAAAGCACGAGAAGGCCTCCTGCTCAATAAGATTCTTTGACAGCTCCCCTCTACTGATGTACGATGTTCCGCCATGTGTTCTTCTTGCTGGCTTTAATGTTAGCTGAGCTCCAGGAGGGGAGCTTGAAATAGAAATAGCCTGAGGGGAAACTGCAAATGCTGCTGCCACGGTCGAGATGTTCATTTTATTTTTCGCCAGATGAATATGTTCAGGGAAAATGCATGCTCCAGTGTTCCTAAAATAGGATCGGTGAAACGAAACAGACCCTTAGATACAAATTTACAGTTGCACAACACGGCAGAAAGAGCAAGAAAGTGAGATACCGCGGGTGCCAAAGAATAGGCCAACGTCAGGAACAAATGGCAAAGCTGACACCGATCCAGCGTGCACCGTAATAGTGTAAAAGTGGTGTATCAATGTAGAACAGGGCCTGCCCTGAGGCTGTAGTTTATAATGCTGTGGTAAATGCAGAGGTAATGCTCCAAGGTGAGGTAGTCGTACATTTACCGCAGTCTTGCAGTGTCAAGCCACCCCTGGAGTTAGGTTCCTTACCCATAAGTGCAAAATAACTTAAGGTTTCACAGTTATCGCATGCTTTCTGCATAATTTGGATGGAAATACTACCGGTTTTATAGTTGGTGGTAACCTTTCAAGGTGTGTTTGTTTGTGTGGTGATGCCGTATTATTGCATCTGGCGTGAAGCAAAAATCCATCACTCGAAATCCATAGTAATGGTAAAACGTGCAGTCACACGGATATTACACATTTGTACCACTCCCACAACACTCTCAATAAAGGTCTAGAGTCCTCTTTACAAGTCCCATGTTTATCCGGCAATAGGAGTACTCGGCCCCAGTGGGAATGCAAGATCTGCTTTAACTTCATATTCCCCAGGTACTGCCTTGTTTCTGAGGGTACCTGTAAAAAAAACTCCTGTATGCTGTATAACAGGTTGTAGTATGTTCTTTATTACATTCGCCAACACAGGCTCCTACAAAAGTTGGAGTGTAAAGTAAGGTAGATTCAGTTCGGTCATCAGCTGTCAACTGCCGAAGTGACAGCTCCCAGCTGGTGACCACACAGGCGGTACGGTGTCCGCGCAGGGACAATAGGAGGCATTACAAATGCGGTGTCCTCGTGGGGACACAATTACATAACTCATAACACATCCTCCCTCTTATGGAAGAGAAGGGGGGGAGAAATGAAGACGGGGAAAGAAAAAACACTACATGCAGTTGAAGTCTACTTACAAATATAATCCTTAAGATGTACTGGTGGTCCTAACAGCCTCCCTACCCTGCTCCTGCTAATGGGTTGGGTAGCGTCATGCATGGGTTTAGTGGGCAACATGCGTCTAACTCTTCCTGTGGCAACCTGATTGAGTGAGGTGTCCACGGGTGCAGAGAAGGGTTGCGAGATGCCGCTGTCTGTCGTAGTGTGAGGTGTAGGGAACTCATACTCAGATGCACATCGTTGTGACTTGTTGCTTTTTAGCACTTTGTGAGAGTCCCTCGACAAATCAGTGGGCATGGTAGCTTCTGGGTTCTTCATGGGATGTCTGTAGGAAGAGAGGGCAGTGAAGTGCCAGACCTCTACCGTCGCTGAAGAGAGCGGAATTGCAGTGCACTTCACGTACGGATAGTGGAGGGGTGTATCTGTCCTGACCCTTCACTATGTGATCACTTCTTTTTACATTGCTGGTGTCTCCTACCTAGAGCTCTAGTGATTTACACCCATGCTTGTTGTCATATATTTCCTTGCATCTTGACTGAGCATGCATCAGCCTTTCTCTGACAAGTTAGGACGACCAGTGTACTCTCTTGACAGCCTTAACCCAACTTACATTGTCCTTGGAAAGTGGGGTCCTGCCCCGCATTAGTTCAAATGGGCTGTGGCCTGTTGTTTCGCATGGTGTGATTCAGTAAGCCAAAACTGTTTTAAGTGTCTCTTGTTTCCAGTTGAGGTTGTTGCTGTTTGCCAGCTGGATTATACCTTTTATGACTTGGTTGAATCTTTCTATGGCTCGGTTTCCCGCTGGGTGGTAAACAGATGTCATTTTATGTTCAATTTTGTATTTGAGAATGTAATCTTTGAATGTTTTGGACAAGAATTGTGCCCCGTTGTCACTCACTACCTGTTTTGGGAGACCCTCCTGTGTAAATATGTCATCCAGGAACTTGACTATGCTTTATGTGTCTGGTTTGTTGATAAATGTAACTTTTGGGCCCTTTGTGAAGTGATCTATGATAACTATTATGTTCCACTGTTCCAGGTCACCTGATATGGGGCCCATTATGTCCACTCCGATTCTCTCCCATGGCATTGATGGCAGGGAATAGGGTGCAGAGGTGGTCTGAATGTCACCTGTGTTTGGTCTGAGTCCATGCAAAGGGTGCAATCCCTGATCGTTCTCTCTACATCTAAGCTAATGTCTGGCCACCAGTACATGTTTTTGACTCTGCTCTTAGTTTTGGCAATGCCCAAGTGTCCTTCATGACATAACTTAAGTATCTTTGTTCTGATGCTTTTTGGTAGTACAAATCTTCCGCTTCTCAATAGAAATCCGTTCCCATGTGACAATTCGTTTTTCACCTTCCAGAAGTGTCTTAGTGGTTCTGCTAGTTTACTTTTGAAAATCCATCCATCAGTCAGCATTTGTATTACTTGACATACTGTATTGTCCTTGCTTTGCTCCATGAGCCACTCATCTTTTGAAATTCCGCTGGATTGTTCAAGTACATTTGGTATGCTTGACTCATCCGTTTCCGGTGTATAATTGTTGCCAGTTGTCACGACAAATGCAAAAACAACAGTTGATGGACAGAATGCAGAACAAGGTCAAACATTCGCCCCAGTACAGAGATCTGGGGCTAAATCCATCGTTTTTTTGCTCACCATGCCATTCCAGTTTGAACCAAGCCATATGCAAATCAGTCTTGACCCCGTGCCCCCTGGGAACAGTCCAGCCCGAACTGCCAAGCCAGGTCCTCCCTGGACTGGAAACAAGAATCCTAGGACCGGTTTCGGGCTTTCAGCCCTCATCAGCCAGGATAGCTTGATTCCAGTGGCATAGAGAGCACGGGACTCACATCTGAGCATAACCGTCCCACTCGGGGTGACAAATGCAAAAACTGTCTGAACTGGGGTGGGGGAGTGAGCTAAAGAATGATGACGGGTTAAACCCAGGTCAGTTGACTGGGGGGTGAGTGCTTGTACTGTCCAACACTCTGTCCATCATCAACTTTGGTTTTGAGTTGTCACGACAGACACTCCGCTTAAAAAGTCTGCCACCACGTTCTTCACTCCAGGACAGCACCGGCCGGTAGTAGGTGTAACGGCAGGGCGGTGACGTAGGGAGGGGGAGGGGCAGGGTGGGGGGTTGTAATATATGGATTACAGACTTTAACAGGTAAGTAAACATATAAATAAATAAAACACATTTCTTTGCGCGCACTGCATCGCATTTGGTGATGCAGTGCACACAACGAAATTGCCTCTCCCTCAGACAATGTGATGATTGGTATATCTGTATGTAGCCCACCAGACCATGGTACTCAACTACAAGAAAATTACGCAGTGCGGCACCACAAGCCATTTAGCTGCGCTGTACTATGTGATTTTGAAAGCACAGGGATGCGTTGTATTAATAGCAAAACGGCGCATCCTTGTGGTTTCCCCTGCACTGGTGCACAATCGTTGCAATGCGCCGGCATAGGCACCCTTGTATCATTTTGTAAGGGTGCCTGAGCTGGGGGGGATGATAGATTTATGCAGGAAGGGAGACCTGCCTGCACAAAAACAATCATTAATGGCATTTTCCTCTCTCTATGTATGTTGCAAAATGCAGCATGCATAGAAAGAGGAATAAACAAGGAGAAATAAAATTATTTCTCCTCGTTGCGCCATTCATACGCCTCCCATTGGGAGGCACATAATTCTGACACAATCCCATTTTTACAAATGTTGTAAATCTGGGAATGCATCAAGTTCCATGGATATTTCGTGGGAACACCCACAGCAACACCCATGGAACGCCCCTTTCAGGCAGAGTACTGCGTGAAAGGGGCCCTGATGCAAGGTCATCCTGTGCCCTAGTCACCCCCCAAATTTTTGCTGAATGGTACTAGTGGTAAATTACTCTGACTGGCCAGGTCCAGGGCTAATGCTATTCTGAAAGAGACACTTAGAATACAGTGAAAACACCTACACACAATAGGGTACACTATGGGTTAGGGTACCCTTATGATTGGCATGACCTCCCCTAATAGGCCCTAGTACATAATAGGGCGGAGGGGTTAAAACGAGTCCCTTGTATATAATAGGGCATGGCATTTAGAGGCAGTCATCCCTTTCTACACCTGTATGTGTGCGCTGCTGAAGCCTAAGGTCAGCTTAAAAGTAGCCCTGTGTTGCATTACTGCTTTTAAATATGTAAATTGTGCCCAAACTCGACTGTGGTGTTTAGGGCACTTAAAAATGGATAACCTACAATGTTTAGGCATATTAGGTACCCTTAAGGTCACACCCTAGTTGTCCCAGGGGTGTGGGGTCAGGTATTTATAAGGAGAATCCTTACGAAATGAGTTTTATATGGCCTGGGTTAAGTGATATTGCACATGTGACTCCCCAAATTGTGATAATGTGCTTCACGAAATCGTGTTTTGTGCTAGGAGCACTGTGAAGGGAGGATCTGTGTTAGAACTGGGGGTCTCTAGTTGGCAGAGGTAGGTACTACTGTCCAAATAGGGACCCTTGCTTCTAGTCAGGGTAAGGAGGAAACACTCTTCAGATAACCCCTGCTCACCCCCTTGGTAGCTTGGCACGAGCAGTCAGGCTTATTGAAGGAAATGTGCAAAGAATTTGTACCAACACTCACAGTAACACAGTCAAAACACCACAAACTGACTTCACAATGGTTTAGAAAAATAAAGGTATTTAATCTAAACTACGCAAGACCAAAACAACAAAAATCCAACATACACAGTTCAAGAATACGGGTTCAAAAGAGTTCTTACGGTTGCGTTAAAATAATCCAGTGTTGAGTCACAATGTAGCCAACAGTACCTTTAGATGCGACAAAAGTTCCAAGTGAAAGCTGTAGCGTTGAAAAGCAAGCAATGCGTCACTCCTATGACCCTGGGGAGGCGATGCATCAACCCCGCTGGATGTACCGGGCGTGTTGCGGTGACTCAGGTCTGTATTGGAAGGGATGTGATACCTTGCGGTGCACAGGTTTCGATGGAAGCGGCTTGCAAAAGGTACGATGCGACGATCTTTGGGGTGCTGACGATCTCCGGTGCGGTGACGATGCGCAGCTCAGCATCAATCTTCTCCTCTCGCGGCCCCTCGATGCGATGGCTCTGCGACGACTCTCGCAGCGACTTGTTGCAGTCTGCAAGCAAGCAGTGCGACAATCTCTCCCAGTGACGACAGGCTCTGCGACGATACTCGCTGCGATGGTAATCTTCCCGCACTGGACTGGTGCGTCCCGCAAGCGAAGGATGCGATGACTCTGGCAGCAGCAACAGGCGCTGCGACGATCTCAGCCTTCGCAGCAGCGGGAATTTCCTCGCACTGACGGGGATGCGCTCCGCAAGCGAGCAATGCGTTAAAACTTGCAGAAAGTCTTTAAAATCTTGGTTTCCAGCTTCCCAACACAGGTACAACTACCAGAGGCAGCAAACTGGCCCAAGCACTCTAGGAAGGACAGAACTCTCTCAGCAGAGTTCAGTGAAGCTGGGGGTGAAGTCCTTTTGTTCCTGGGACTTCTTAATAGGGAACCAGCTCTTCTTCAAGCCATTGGAGATTCCTTAAAGCAAGGGGACAGAGCACAAAGCAAAGTCCTTCCCCTCTCCTTGGTAGCAAAGGAACTGCAGGTCAGTCCAGCAAAGCAAGAGCAGGTCAGTCTTCCTTCTTCAGTCTTCCAACTTTCTCCTTGGCAGAGGTTCCTTCTTGATTCCAGGATGATCTGATTTCTTAGGATCAGGGTCCCAATATTTATACCCCAAAATCTTTTGTCCTCTGAGGGCAGAGGGGCCTTTGCCCAGTTGTAGGAAGGGGGAGTCTCTGGTTGGCGCAGTGCAGCACTAGCGACAAGCAGGGCCTCTCTCTTCCCCGTCAGGGCGAAGGGTTACCCTCAAGAACAACCTCTGCTTACCCTCTAGGTAGTGTGGCGCAAGCAGTCTAGGCTAATCTCTGGGGCACATAGGGTTAAACATTTGCAATATCATACCATCACAACCAACCCACCACACAATGACACCAAACTGTATTTTAGTAAAAATATATCTTTATATATATAGATTTAAGCAGGCTTGTAAATACAGTTTCTTCACTTTCAAGAAATGGTTCCAGTTACTTTCAATAGACCATATATACTCTTCCAGCAGTGCCTTGTAAATACAGTCTTTTTACTTTCTAAAAGTGGTTCCAGTGACTCTCTGATTATGTCACAGGTCTTTATAGCAATATTTAGGGCCTTCTGCCCACTTTCCTGAAGGTATGGTGCTCCTTAGTCCTTCTATGCGCTTCGTAGCGCTCTAGTTCGCTTTGTGCTGCTTCGCGGTAGATGCCCTGCTAAACCTCACGCATCTCGCGTGAGACGGCGTTCGGCGCGAACACTGAGAATGGCTGGTACAAGGCTACAAGCAATCCCACTGCCAGCGCACTGCTCTCAGCGCGCTCTATGCCTCTGGGGCGCCCAGCCTCAAGGCTCACACGAGGGGGGCAGAGGCAGGAGGGGTGTTTGCTGCAGCCAAGGCGCTCGGGGGCCAATCACTCAGACAGAGGCTTAGAGCTGGCAGTGCGAGGCGTCAGGACTTTAAGGCGCACACTGCAGGCTCCGTTCAAGCACATATCATGACGTGCACACTTCAGCTACTTTGATGTGCACACTTCTTGGGTGAACCTTAAAAGAGGACAGTCAAAGGCAAGTTTCAAGCGCCCAGTTCTTTTCAGAGTGCAGCCGTGCGCTGCGTGTGAGGCACAGTACCTTGACTTTCCTTGGCGGTTCGGGTCGGACGGCTCTAGGCTGTCGTCCAGCGGGGCGGTGCTGTCCTGGAGGGCGGGGTGACGCGGGGGCCACGGGGTCGCTTTTCTTCAGGCTGGCGGTGCTCCGGGGGACACAGGCTCACAAGGGCAGAGTCCTGGGGTCCTGGAGAGGGGGGCAGCAGATTGGATGGTCACTGACAGCAGGGCTTCTCATGGAAGGCGAGCCCACGCTTCTGGTCCGTCTTTTCTGTACTTTCCACGGGCGGGGGCCAGCAGATCGTGGTGATTGGACCGGACGAGTCCTCTGCTTTGCGTTGAGAGCTTCGGCTCAGGGAGGCAGTCACGGTGCTTGGGTCAGGCGGCGCTGACCTTTGCTGTGCGAGCTGCGGCTCGGCGGCAGGAGCTCACGGTGCTTGGCAGGACAGGGGCAGCGCAGGCTGGTCAGAGGGCACGATGGGGGCAAAGCGCACTCAGCTTTCCGGGGCAGCGATGCAGGGACACAATCCTCAGCAGCAGTTCCTCTTCCAGGGGGGGTAGCGCCCACTGTTCCTGGGGCGCAGTTCAGGGGGCAAGTTCCACAGCAAGCCCTTGGAGATCTTGGTAAAAGTTTGGCACAAGTTGAAATTAAAGCAAAGTCTTTCAGTCTTTCTTCTCCTGCTCTCCTTCAGCAGCAAGGCACCCACCACAGGCCAGTCTCTTGGGGTCAGAGTCAGTACTTCTCCATGCAGCTTCCAGGGTCCTTCTCTTCAGGCAGAGCTTCTTCTTTGCGCAAACAGGATCTAATTTACAAGGAGCAGGGCTCCTACTTTTATACCCAGTTTCTTTTGTTCTTACAGGCCAGGGGGGACTTTGCCTAACTGCTCTCAGTTCCTGAGCACTTGTGGTGGGTACTTCTGTTTCTGCATTCAGTGTGAGGGCAGGCACATCAGCCGCTCCCCAGGGGGGCGGAGCCGGCATTGTGAGGACAGGGGCAGCCTGAGCACTTTGTTGACAAGCTTCGGTCCTTCCTGGGCCAGGTGCAGGCTGAGTCATCAGTCGCTCCCCAGGAGGGCGGAGCCAGCATTGTGGAGGCAGGGGCACAGCCTGATGCATCATTCAGGGAAACTCCCACCCCCCACTAGGGTGTCATCCTGCTATTCACAACCTGTCAACTCCCAGCCCTGTCACTCACACACTCAGACAGTCAGATACACACAAAGCAGAGGCGGGCTGAAATGGTTAGACAAGCAAATGCTAGCTTTCTAAAAGTAGCATTTGCAAACACAGGATATTAAAATAAACTTTACTAAAAGAAGTATTTTATTATTCTGAGTTCAGGCATACTAAACATTAAATTCTACCATGTTCCCTGAGCCTGCTGGGATTATAGAGTGTAATAATTCCAGCAGCCTATCTGGCCTAAAGGGAACTGGTAGCCTTACAATAGTGAAAAACGAATTTGGCAGTAATTCACTATTAGGACATGCCACACACATCAGGGCATGTCCTACCTTACACTTACAATGCACCCTGCCCTTGGGCCTACCATAGGGGTGACTAATATGAAGTTAAGGGAAGGTTTTAGGGGCTGGCAAGTGTGTGCACTTGCCCAGCCAGTGTGACAGTACCAGACTGCACGCAGGTTCTGCAATGGCAGACCCTAGACACATTTTAAGGCTGCTTCTGTGGGTGGCGCAACCAGCGCTGCAGGCCCACTAGCAGCATTGGCATTCACAAGCCCTGGCACTCCTGGTGCACTTTACTGGGGACTAACAGTAAATCCAATGAACCAATCATGGACATCAATCACATGTACACTTTTCAGTAGGGAGAGCATATGCACTTTGGCACTGGTCAGCAGTGGCAAAGTGCCCAGAGTCATTAAACCAACAAAAACAGGTCAGAGAGAGTATTGGAGGAAGGCAAAAAGTTTAGGGATGACCCTGCCAAGAGGCCCAGGTCCAACACAACCCCCTTCCAGCCAAAACGCAGGGTATACCAATCACCACTGTGATGGGCTTCCCTGCTTAGGGCGATAGAACATGGACCTGGCCCGCAACAGCAGGGGCACATTCCAGTTCTACGCCAAACTGAACCTATTTCAAATCCTCTGTCCATACTCTCAGGGTCCACCATGCTAATCCATGGGGCACCCTTCTCTTCCTCTGTGGACACCACCTGTGCAGCCTCTAACCTTAACTCGCTCCCAGGTGTGTCCCAACAGGCAGTCATCAAATCACAGTGGCCACTGACAGTAGTCAGGGCTGAGACCCAGGCCTCATGCCTCTCAGGGCTCTCAAACCTCTGTGGCCTCAGAGAGCGGGGGGCGGTAGCCCCAGGTGCTTGGCACCCTTTGTCCACTCTCCCTCCTGTCAGGTCAGGTATGACATCCTGGCACTGACCCACCAGCCCCAGGCCTGTACCTGGCGGCTGGACCAAAGACTGGGGTGGGCTCTCCCACACCCGGTCCTCCACCTCGGGGCTCTGTACCCTCCCACCTGGAGTGGTACCCCCTTCCAGAATTGTCAGGGCACCTGTGGCAGGAGACCTGCACAATTCGCCCACCAGTTCAGGGGTGCTATCCTGCAACTGGGGCACCAGGTCAGGGGGGACACCCTGCACCTGGCCCTTAAACCTAGGGTCTAGACCCTCAAGCCGCACCGGGGTCAGAGGCGAGGACTCCCTCCCTCTGCACCCCCTTCCAGAGTACTGCCTACTCCCACCTGGAGTGGTACCCCTAGAAGCGACATGGGTCAGGGCACTGATTACAGTGGTCCCACCCTCCAGGTCAGACAACACCTGAACCTGGCTCTCCAACTCAGGGACCCAACCCTGCAGTTGAACACTTGCCTGGCGCACCAGGACTTTCCGGGGAGCACGCCTGCCCCCCCTGAGGGTGGCACATAGCTCATGTGTCGTGCGACAGTCTGCCTGGCGCAGATCTCCCAACCCCTGTCTCTCTGACAGTGCGGGAAGATCCCCCAGGACAGAAGTGGTGTCCCCCTGGTCATTCACTGGGGACGCAGCCCTGCTGGCTGGCCCCTGACCCACTGGTTCTTCCACTGGGGACTCTTTCCCCCTCTCGCCCCTCTTTCTGGACTTCTGCACCCTCCCAACTGGAGCGGTACTGCCAGACACCAGAACTACTGGAGCTCTGCTTACAGAGCCTCCACGTTCTCTAGCCACTGGGGGATCCCCCTCAGCGGGTGACTCATCCGGACAGCCTAGGCTCCCCACCTGGTGTTCCCTTAAAGAACCATCCAGGCTCTGAGACTGAGGTTGGGCACTACCGGGACAAAACCCATTCTCACTCCTTCCCCTTAAGGACAGGACGTGAGGCCCTACACCCCTCTCACTACTACAGGACCTAGCTGGGCTACTCTGCGCCACTTCCACCACTCTGGGCTGGAAGATACCTGAGCCACTCCCCACAGGATCACACCCCAATGCCTCTCCAGACCCTCTGGAATTCACCACAAGGTCTGCCTCCAATGTGAGCTCCCTGGGGTCAGAGAACTCACTCTCAAACAGGTGTTGGCATAGCTCTGGAAAACTGGGACTTACAATATGCTCTCCCACAATTGGATTACACAGCCCCCTAGCAGGGTTAACCAAATTATCCTTCACCTCACCATCCAGCGCCTCACACACATACTCCACACCATTCTTCTGAGACTGGCCAGACAGTAGCGAACTGTCTCTGTCAGACAACCCACACTCTTCTGGGCGGTCCTTACACTCACCCACCAGGACCTCAACCATGGGGGAAACCCTCCCGCCACTAGGACCATGAACTCCTACGCCAGCTACCCTATTCCCTTCAGGGACGCTGCGCACTACTGGAGCTACCTCATGCCCTTGAACCTCCTGGTGTAAGTTAACCCCCTCCAAGTCAGGTGCCATATCTCTAGGTGCGCGCGCTATGCTGTCTGCACTAGATACCTGAATGTTGCTGCCACCATCTGAGCTGGACTCCACCTCCAACTCAGCAAAGCTCAATCTCTGAGCTACACACATTTCTTGTTGCTGGGCTGAAGCCCTCCTGGCCTCAAGCGCCTTTTGGAACTGCTCCCTTCTGGAGAGTCCGGTCATGGAAATGTTCAAATTTTTGCAGAAGCTCCTGAGCTGTTTCCCAGTGTAGTTTTCTAGTTTCTCCCAATCACAGTCAATAGAAGAAATGGATGCTGCCTTTTCCATTTTCACTGACACAGGCATGACTTCAAAAACACATGGAGATCTCTTCTCGCAAAACATAAAAAAAGTCTGTGGCTTAGTTACTGGACTGTCATCACTGTGCAATGGTCAATAGTTAAGGCATGAACACTGCAAATGTAAATTCGCCATCCTCACCGCTACGACCAATGTAGGAAGGGGGAGTCTCTGGTTGGCGCAGTGCAGCACTAGCGACAAGCAGGGCCTCTCTCTTCCCCGTCAGGGCGAAGGGTTACCCTCAAGAACAACCTCTGCTTACCCTCTAGGTAGTGTGGCGCAAGCAGTCTAGGCTAATCTCTGGGGCACATAGGGTTAAACATTTGCAATATCATACCATCACAACCAACCCACCACACAATGACACCAAACTGTATTTTAGTAAAAATATATCTTTATATATATAGATTTAAGCAGGCTTGTAAATACAGTTTCTTCACTTTCAAGAAATGGTTCCAGTTACTTTCAATAGACCATATATACTCTTCCAGCAGTGCCTTGTAAATACAGTCTTTTTACTTTCTAAAAGTGGTTCCAGTGACTCTCTGATTATGTCACAGGTCTTTATAGCAATATTTAGGGCCTTCTGCCCACTTTCCTGAAGGTATGGTGCTCCTTAGTCCTTCTATGCGCTTCGTAGCGCTCTAGTTCGCTTTGTGCTGCTTCGCGGTAGATGCCCTGCTAAACCTCACGCATCTCGCGTGAGACGGCGTTCGGCGCGAACACTGAGAATGGCTGGTACAAGGCTACAAGCAATCCCACTGCCAGCGCACTGCTCTCAGCGCGCTCTATGCCTCTGGGGCGCCCAGCCTCAAGGCTCACACGAGGGGGGCAGAGGCAGGAGGGGTGTTTGCTGCAGCCAAGGCGCTCGGGGGCCAATCACTCAGACAGAGGCTTAGAGCTGGCAGTGCGAGGCGTCAGGACTTCAAGGCGCACACTGCAGGCTCCGTTCAAGCACATATCATGACGTGCACACTTCAGCTACTTTGATGTGCACACTTCTTGGGTGAACCTTAAAAGAGGACAGTCAAAGGCAAGTTTCAAGCGCCCAGTTCTTTTCAGAGTGCAGCCGTGCGCTGCGTGTGAGGCACAGTACCTTGACTTTCCTTGGCGGTTCGGGTCGGACGGCTCTAGGCTGTCGTCCAGCGGGGCGGTGCTGTCCTGGAGGGCGGGGTGACGCGGGGGCCACGGGGTCGCTTTTCTTCAGGCTGGCGGTGCTCCGGGGGACACAGGCTCACAAGGGCAGAGTCCTGGGGTCCTGGAGAGGGGGGCAGCAGATTGGATGGTCACTGACAGCAGGGCTTCTCATGGAAGGCGAGCCCACGCTTCTGGTCCGTCTTTTCTGTACTTTCCACGGGCGGGGGCCAGCAGATCGTGGTGATTGGACCGGACGAGTCCTCTGCTTTGCGTTGAGAGCTTCGGCTCAGGGAGGCAGTCACGGTGCTTGGGTCAGGCGGCGCTGACCTTTGCTGTGCGAGCTGCGGCTCGGCGGCAGGAGCTCACGGTGCTTGGCAGGACAGGGGCAGCGCAGGCTGGTCAGAGGGCACGATGGGGGCAAAGCGCACTCAGCTTTCCGGGGCAGCGATGCAGGGACACAATCCTCAGCAGCAGTTCCTCTTCCAGGGGGGGTAGCGCCCACTGTTCCTGGGGCGCAGTTCAGGGGGCAAGTTCCACAGCAAGCCCTTGGAGATCTTGGTAAAAGTTTGGCACAAGTTGAAATTAAAGCAAAGTCTTTCAGTCTTTCTTCTCCTGCTCTCCTTCAGCAGCAAGGCACCCACCACAGGCCAGTCTCTTGGGGTCAGAGTCAGTACTTCTCCATGCAGCTTCCAGGGTCCTTCTCTTCAGGCAGAGATTCTTCTTTGCGCAAACAGGATCTAATTTACAAGGAGCAGGGCTCCTACTTTTATACCCAGTTTCTTTTGTTCTTACAGGCCAGGGGGGCCTTTGCCTAACTGCTCTCAGTTCCTGAGCACTTGTGGTGGGTACTTCTGTTTCTGCATTCAGTGTGAGGGCAGGCACATCAGCCGCTCCCCAGGGGGGCGGAGCCGGCATTGTGAGGACAGGGGCAGCCTGAGCACTTTGTTGACAAGCTTCGGTCCTTCCTGGGCCAGGTGCAGGCTGAGTCATCAGTCGCTCCCCAGGAGGGCGGAGCCAGCATTGTGGAGGCAGGGGCACAGCCTGATGCATCATTCAGGGAAACTCCCACCCCCCACTAGGGTGTCATCCTGCTATTCACAACCTGTCAACTCCCAGCCCTGTCACTCACACACTCAGACAGTCAGATACACACAAAGCAGAGGCGGGCTGAAATGGTTAGACAAGCAAATGCTAGCTTTCTAAAAGTAGCATTTGCAAACACAGGATATTAAAATAAACTTTACTAAAAGAAGTATTTTATTATTCTGAGTTCAGGCATACTAAACATTAAATTCTACCATGTTCCCTGAGCCTGCTGGGATTATAGAGTGTAATAATTCCAGCAGCCTATCTGGCCTAAAGGGAACTGGTAGCCTTACAATAGTGAAAAACGAATTTGGCAGTAATTCACTATTAGGACATGCCACACACATCAGGGCATGTCCTACCTTACACTTACAATGCACCCTGCCCTTGGGCCTACCATAGGGGTGACTAATATGAAGTTAAGGGAAGGTTTTAGGGGCTGGCAAGTGTGTGCACTTGCCCAGCCAGTGTGACAGTACCAGACTGCACGCAGGTTCTGCAATGGCAGACCCTAGACACATTTTAAGGCTGCTTCTGTGGGTGGCGCAACCAGCGCTGCAGGCCCACTAGCAGCATTGGCATTCACAAGCCCTGGCACTCCTGGTGCACTTTACTGGGGACTAACAGTAAATCCAATGAACCAATCATGGACATCAATCACATGTACACTTTTCAGTAGGGAGAGCATATGCACTTTGGCACTGGTCAGCAGTGGCAAAGTGCCCAGAGTCATTAAACCAACAAAAACAGGTCAGAGAGAGTATTGGAGGAAGGCAAAAAGTTTAGGGATGACCCTGCCAAGAGGCCCAGGTCCAACACCAGTCCAAACCAGTTCTGGAGCACTCTGTTGACAAGACTCCTTCTTTTCTTTCACAGTGCAGGGCAGAAACATCAGGAGCCCCACAGGAGGTGGAGCCAGCATTGTGGAGGGAAAGCGCAGCCCTGGAGCACTTTGTTGACATGATTCCTTCTCTCCTTTCACAGTGCAGGGCAAAGACATCAGACGCACCACAGGGTGTGGAGCCAGCACTGTGGGGGGCAGGCACAGTCCTATTCAGGTCCCAGGTGCAACTCCTCCCTCCCATCTAGATGCAGATCTCTCTATTCACCACTGGGCGGACTCATTCTGCCTCCTGGAATACCCCAGCCCTGTCACTCAAACTCCAGACAAGGAATATGCAACCTAGCAGAGGCAGGCTTGGCTAGTTAGGCAAGAAAATACCTACTTTCTAAAAGTGGTATTTTCAAACAAACACAGAATGTTAAAACCAACTTCACTAAAAGATGTATATTATCATTCTGAGTTCAGGCATACTAAATTCGAATTTCTACCATGTTCCCTGAGTCAGTTAGGATTATAAAATGTAATAATCAAACTGCCCCTTCTGGCCTATTGAGAACAGGTAGTGTTGGACTTTGGCCCTTAGGGCAGGTTCACCCCTAGACTTTTTGCTTGAAATGGTGACCTGGAGATGGTGATTTTTGGATTCTGCGCACTTTCACTGTGTCCCAGTGGAAAGTGCGTGCGCACTCTGAGTGCATGTGCTGAGCTAGGCCTGCCCGCCCATAGGAATGCATGGGGAATGTATGTGTCCCTGGTAGTTCCTGATGCGTGGGGTGTACAGGCTTGAGTCTGGTATGTGTGAACTCGTGTGAGTGAATGCTGCGCAACGGTGTATGCAGCATGTATGTGTCTAGTAGCGAAGCGCCATTTCTAGACATGGCTGTACGTGTGCTGTGAGGGTGCTGGCGTGTGATTGGCTGGAGCTGGCTGGCATGCCAGGCTCCAGGAAGTCTGGATGGGTCTGCCCGGTGGTGAGTGGGAGATTAGCATGAGTGATGTGTGGGAGGAGTGTACCTGTGTCCTGGATGGGCTGGGTTTTCCCCACACAATGCTGGCTCCGCCCCCCTGTGGTGTGTCTAATGACCCAAGCCCTGCCAGTGAATAGAGAGGGTGGTTGAGGTAAACAGAGTACTCAAGAACCAGCTGCGACTGGTTCCGCCCCCACTCTGCACCTTCAGACAAAGGAATGCACTGTATAAAAATGGGGCTGTGTCCCCACTGAAGTTGTTCTCTTCCAGGATCCTGAGGGGGCTGCTGCTGCTGCTGGGCCAGAGGACCGCCACTTGGGGTGTCTCCCTGCCTGGAGACCCAGTGAGCTGGCTCTGGGCCCAGCCTTGCCCCCCCCCTGCCTTGCTGAAGGACCTTTGCTGGACTTTGTTGTCCTATAGCGCCTGGGGGTGCTGAATTGGATTGATAGCGCTTTCCTTTTCCCTCCTAGCGCTAAGAGCGCTTTATTTTGCATTTAGAGCTGAGGGAGCGCTTTGTTGGGCACCTAGCGCCTGAAGCGCTGTATTTGTTCGCCCCTAGCGCTTGGAAGCGCTTTATGGTGGGCCTTTGGTTGTTGTTGCTGGGGTGCGTGCGCAAATACTTAACCTACATCGCCTCCAAGTTTAGCCTTGCTGCTCGCGCCACGTTACCTAGAGGGTGAGTAGGGGTTATCTTGGCGTGTAACTCCCTTGCCCTGACCTGGGTGTGGTGGTCTCTGACTGACTTTGGCGAAAGCCCTGGTCAGCCGGGGATCCCATTTCCAACATTGGCGGCAAGCGGCGGGATAAGGATTTGTGTTTGCCTTGTACCTTAGTAGCGGCTGGCTGCACCACAAAGCTCTGCATTTTTAGATGACCACATTTTAAGGGGATTGTTTTTTTGGAAGTTTCATATTTTCTTCTCCTGAAGGTATCATTGTGCAATTGTGTCCAGTGCATTTGTTCCCCTGCCCCGCGCCCAGAGTCTGGTCCCTGTGTCACTTGTGGTCAGGTTGAGAAGTCAGGGGTGGTAGAAACTGCCTTACTAGTCCGAGGGGGGGGTTGTGTGTGGATGAATGGTGTGTGGCACTAGGCAAATGAGTGTGAGTTCTCTGGGGTAGAGAGCTTGCTGATACCTTGTGAATTGTGTACTCCTGTGTTAGCTCAGACCCCTAGGTTCCCTGTGTGATCTCTTCTTTTAGAACGTCCGCCAGAATGGAGCCTGCTTTTGATTTCTGTGTTCTGTTTAGATACAGTATGGGAGAGTTGGTAAGGTTCTGTGAAGAGAGAGACATAGGGGTGGATGAGTTAGACACTCAGTCCGAACTTAGGAGCAGCCTGATCCTATGGCAAAAGTGTCAGTGGGACCTTGAGCGCAGTGAGGAAAGGGCCCGGGCTTCACACCAGGAGGGTGGTGGGTCTGTGGGGAGCCCTGAAGATTCAGAAGAGGAGGAAGAAAATGATAGCACAGGGACGCCAGCAGATAGTGAGGACCCCATAGATAGGGAGTCCCTTGCTGGGTCCAGCATAGGAGGCAGCGCCTCATCCCTTTCCCTGTCCCCAGAGGAGCTGGAAGATAGGAGGAGAGAAAGGGAGCACCAGCTGGCTTTAGAGAGGCTCAGGTTGGAGCATGCCCAGGCTATGGCACAGCTGGGCATTAGAAAGCAACAGCTAGAGACCGAGAGGGTCTTAGCGCAGGAAAGGATAGAGGAGGCTGAGAGGGCCTCCACCAGAGGCGAAGTAGCTCTGGAGGGTAGACTATCCCCTGCGCGCAGTGTTGAGTTTCTGGATCCCCCAGGGAGGGTTGGGTCCAGTGGTGGCAGCTATTTAGATTCCAGTGTAGGAAATCCCAGTCCCAGTTCCCCCAGTCTGGTACCTGTTTCCCAAGAGGAGGAGTATAGGTTGAAATTCAGGGGCAGTAGGAAGCTGCCTCACCAGTCGTGGGAGAAGTTTGAGGATGAATGTTGTGGAGCACTGTGGGCTTGGGTAGAGGTTCACACTGACTCTGATTTTGAAGTCTTGTTTGATCTTATTGTCAAAGAGCAGGTGCTCAGTGGTTGTTCGCCAGAGTTGCGCCAACACCTGTTGCAAGTTGGATTTACTGATACAGAGTTACTGGCAAGGGAAGCCGACCGCTGGGAAAGGGCCAGAGGTTCTCTAGAGTCATTGGTGAGTGACTCCAAAAGTAGTGGTTCAGGGATCTTCCAGCCCAGCGTGGTGGAAGAGGCTCAGTGTAGCCCAGCTAGGTCCCAGGATAGCGAGGAGGGTGTAGGGGCTCACTGCCTGGCTCAGTGGAGCAGGAGTGAGGGGGAGACCGAGGTTCCCCAGACGCCCAAAGCCCTGCCTCAGGACTTGGATGGTTTCTTGAGGGAACACCAGGTTGGGGACCTAGGCTGTCCTGTTAGTCCACTTGAGGAAGATCTCCTAGTGAGTAGAGGACCTGGAGCGTCTGTAACCAGAGCTCCTATGGTTCTAGAGTCTGGCAGTACCGCTCCGGTAGGGAGGGTACAGGAGTCCAGAGTGAGGAGTGATTGGGGGAGTTCCCCAGTGGAAGGACCAGTGGGTCAGGGACTACCCAGTTGGGCTAGGTTCCCGTGTAGTGACCATGGTGACACCACTTCTGGTCTGGGGGATCGTCACGCACTGTCAGGTGGACAGAGGGCGGGAGATCTGCGCCAGACAGACAGTCACGCAACAGATGTGACATTTGTTAGCCTCAGGGGGATTGCGAGTGAATCCCCAGAAGTCCTGGAGTGCCAGGCAATTGTTCCACCGAAGGTTCTAGACCAGAGGTTGGGAGGCCAGGTTCAGGATCAGCCTGACCTGAAGGGTAGGACGACTGTAACCAGTGTCCTGACCGGTTCTTCTTCCAGAGGAACTTCTCCAGGTGGGAGAGGGCAGACCTCTGGAAGGGGGTGCAGAGGGTGGGAGAGCCCACCTCTGACCCCGGTGCAACCTGAGTGGATAAGTCCTGGGTTGGAATGGCGTTCTAGGGGTACCCCTCGCAGAGGGAGGAGGAACCCTAGGAGAAGAGGTAGGGGGAGGAGAGCCTTCCCCGAGACTCCTGGTCCGCCTGAGGTTGTAGGCCCTCGGCTGGAGTACCAGTGGCAGTCTAGTCCTGTCTTGCAGACAGGAAGAGTGGAAAATGGCTCCTATGTGCCAGGGGTTACTACCCCCCGCTCTGCGAATTGGCATGGACCCGTGGCACCTGGGTGGCCCAGGGCCTGGTCCTGGCCGCGGACAACTTGGGAGTACCAGTGGGGTAGCCCAGTTGGTCCAGACAGTGTGTTGAGAAGGAATCCCATGGGTTCACCGTGGCATAGAACAGGAGGGTGTCCCTGCAGTTGCGGGCCCGCGTCCGTGTTCTATCGCCCCAAGCAGGGAAGTCCATCACGGTGGTGATTGGTCTCCCCTGCGTTTTGGCTGGAAGGGGGTTATGTTGGACTTTGGCCCTTAGGGCAGGTTCACCCCTAGACTTTTTGCTTGAAATGGTGACCTGGAGATGGTGATTTTTGGATTCTGCGCACTTTCACTGTGTCCCAGTGGAAAGTGCGTGCGCACTCTGAGTGCATGTGCTGAGCTAGGCCTGCCCGCCCATAGGAATGCATGGGGAATGTATGTGTCCCTGGTAGTTCCTGATGCGTGGGGTGTACAGGCTTGAGTCTGGTATGTGTGAACTCGTGTGAGTGAATGCTGCGCAACGGTGTATGCAGCATGTATGTGTCTAGTAGCGAAGCGCCATTTCTAGACATGGCTGTACGTGTGCTGTGAGGGTGCTGGCGTGTGATTGGCTGGAGCTGGCTGGCATGCCAGGCTCCAGGAAGTCTGGATGGGTCTGCCCGGTGGTGAGTGGGAGATTAGCATGAGTGATGTGTGGGAGGAGTGTACCTGTGTCCTGGATGGGCTGGGTTTTCCCCACACAATGCTGGCTCCGCCCCCCTGTGGTGTGTCTAATGACCCAAGCCCTGCCAGTGAATAGAGAGGGTGGTTGAGGTAAACAGAGTACTCAAGAACCAGCTGCGACTGGTTCCGCCCCCACTCTGCACCTTCAGACAAAGGAATGCACTGTATAAAAATGGGGCTGTGTCCCCACTGAAGTTGTTCTCTTCCAGGATCCTGAGGGGGCTGCTGCTGCTGCTGGGCCAGAGGACCGCCACTTGGGGTGTCTCCCTGCCTGGAGACCCAGTGAGCTGGCTCTGGGCCCAGCCTTGCCCCCCCCCTGCCTTGCTGAAGGACCTTTGCTGGACTTTGTTGTCCTATAGCGCCTGGGGGTGCTGAATTGGATTGATAGCGCTTTCCTTTTCCCTCCTAGCGCTAAGAGCGCTTTATTTTGCATTTAGAGCTGAGGGAGCGCTTTGTTGGGCACCTAGCGCCTGAAGCGCTGTATTTGTTCGCCCCTAGCGCTTGGAAGCGCTTTATGGTGGGCTAGCGCTTGGGAGCGCGTTATCTTCACAGCCGGTGCCCACCCGGCATTGCCCCGCTCCTTGCCGCATTTTGCTGCGTCCATATCGCCGCCGCCGCCCGGCCGGAAGTCAGGCAGGCCGGGGGCGGGACGAGCGGGACAACAGGAAGCTGACGGGAGCCCACCCCGCGCTCCTGCACCAGAGGAGGAAGCCGGAAGCTGACTGCCGGGGCTCCCATGTGAAGGGAGAGCCCCGGGGAGAGCCAGAAGGAGACTGCCAGCGTCTTGTCCTCGGCGAGGCCCTCGAGGGTGAGAGAGCCCCGCCCGCGGCCCGGCAAGAAGGAGAGCCAAGCTCCGACCGAGGGAGAGTCCCAGAGTGCCGCCAGGAGGCAGTAGGAGGAGCCCGCAGCAGAGAGGACGTCCCGGCTGCCTCACAGAGCCCCTGCAGCACGAGGAGTCCAGAGAGAGCCAACAGCCGGTGAGTGTGGCCACAGAGAGGGAGAGAGGGGCACCGGGACACAGTGTCCGCCCCCCCTCCCCAGTAGCGCGCTCCCGTGCTCGCGGTGTGGAGCCTAGTGAAAGGCTCCCTGGGCATTGTTTGTACCTGAGTGCCCGAGCGGGACTCTGACGAAGTGGCCAGTTGGGCATTTCTGCTTCACAAGCCCCAGAGGCTCAGGGGGCATTTGCAAAGTTGAGTCCCCCGTGAGGGGCTCCACCAAGGCAGCATTTCGTGTGTAGAGCCCAGTGAGGCTCTGGAGGGCCACATTTATTTCTTAGGGCCTGGAGAGAGGCTCCAGGCGCCAAAGTCGTTTTGAAGAGCCCAGAGAGGCTCTTGAGCCCCCATTGTTGTTTAAGAGCCCAGAGGCTCCCCCATTGGCCCCACTGTTGTTCTTGAGCCCTGGCAGGCTCAAACATTGTTGCGCCAGTTGCCCAGCACTTTGTGGGTAACTGCTACGTTTAGGACCCTGACACTTTGGACACAGGGCGTCCTAGCCCCAACAAGGCCAGAGGGCCTAGGGACAGTCACAGGTGGTGACTTACGTGAGTTGGCGCAATTGTACTTTCTGCACCTCTGAATGTGTTTTTATGCGTCATGTGCCTTACACCTCTGAATGAATGTCATGCATTGCATCATGTGTTTTCCCCTTACACCCCTACAGGTATTGTGATACATAGGTGGTTGTTTTCTCCCTAGTACAGGTGGTGCTAGTGAGATCCTGGCAACCAGTAATTACTGGTTGTGCGCTCTATTGTTATATTTTGTGCTATATTCTATGTACTAAGTGCTATTTCTGAAAGTGCTACTTCTGATTCCTGACAGTGGTCCAGGTGGCCCTGTCTTGTAAATAATCCCTTGTAAATTCTGCCCGTGCCTCTGGCACATTGTAAAGTGTGTGTTTTATCTAATGTGTTTTGGTGTAATACAAAGGCTATTTTTTATATAACCTTGTGTGGAGTTTCCTTTGTGGTGGGCCTTTGGTTGTTGTTGCTGGGGTGCGTGCGCAAATACTTAACCTACATCGCCTCCAAGTTTAGCCTTGCTGCTCGCGCCACGTTACCTAGAGGGTGAGTAGGGGTTATCTTGGCGTGTAACTCCCTTGCCCTGACCTGGGTGTGGTGGTCTCTGACTGACTTTGGCGAAAGCCCTGGTCAGCCGGGGATCCCATTTCCAACAGGTAGCCTTGCAATAGTGAAAAACGAAAATGGCTGTAATTCACTATTAGGGCATGTCACCTACATCAGGACATGCCCTACCTTTCACATACACTGCACCCTGCCCAGGGGGGTACCATGGGCCTTCCATATGGGTGTCCAATGTGTACAGAAAGGGAAGGGTAAGGCCTGGCCAGTGTGGACACTGGTCAGGTCAGCATAGCAGTTAACAACTGCACACAGGCACTGCAGTGGCAGGCCTGAGACACCATTTTAGGGCTACTCATTTGGGTGGCACAATCAGTGCTGCAGGCCCACTAGTGCAAAAACAACAATTGATGGACAGAATGCAGAACAATGTCACCCCAGTACAGAGATCTGGGCCATAAATCCATCATTTTTTTGCACTCCACACCACCCCAGTTCGGACATGACCATATGCAAATCAGCCTTGACCCAGTGCCTCGTGGGAACAGTCCAGCCCAATCTGCCAAGCCATGTCTTTCCTGGACCGGAATCAGGCATCCTAGGACCAGTTTCTGGCTATCAGCCGTCTTCAGCCAGGATAGCTTGACTCCAGTGGTGTGGAGAGCATGGGACTCACGTCTGAGCATACCCATCCCACTCGGGTGACAAATGCAAATACAACAATTGATGGACAGAATGCAGAACAATGTCATACATTCACCCCAGTATAGAGATCTGGGCCTAAATCCATCGTTTTTTTGCACTCCACACCACCCCAGTTCGGACATGGCCATATGCAAATCAGGCCCACTAGTAGCATTTGAATCACCAGCCCTGGCACTCTTAGTGCACTTTAGTAGGGACTTCCTGGTAACAGAAATATACCAATCATGGATAACCAATCATACTAACAATTTATACAGAGAGCATATGCACTTTAGCACTGATCAGCAGTGGTAAAGTGACCCGAGAGCCCTATTGCTAACATCCACGGGTCAGGAAAAACAAAGGTGGAAGAAGCAAAAAGTTTGGGGATAACCCTTCAAAAAAGGCCATTTCCAACAATCTGCAATATATATTTACACATTCAGAACCCCTAAAGTCTCCCTTAGGTGTTCCAGGGGTGGGGGTCCAGTAGATGTAAGCAGGGTTATTATGAAAGGTGTTTATATAAGAACTGGTTTTGGAAAAATGGTCCAAGTCATTTTTCCCTTTGCAAATCTCGTGCCACATAGACTTACATGGCAAGAAGTTATTAACTAATAAATCCTACTAGGAGAATCATTAAAATAGCATTCAAGGATTTCCCAGAATGGTATTGATTAATACAACAATATTGTATTGTTGAATTTCCTCAAAAATATACAGACAAGAAGTTATAAGACTTTCTTATCTGTAAGCCAAAATGTAGCCTTCCAGTGGTCTGTCCTGATTGGTCAGAGTTAAATGGATTACCCAGGCTTCTTTGTTCAGGTGATAAAGAGCCCCTGGCATTTGCCAGCTCTTCTGGGAGGGCAGAGTTTTGCTACACAGGAATGCCAGAGCAGGGGGAGCGATCATAAACAGTATACTTCATTGGAGGAGACAAGTTGAAGACTCCAGTTTCATTTACACTTCTCCTCTTTGAACCCAGCCAGATGCTGGGCTTAGGGAATGAATGAGGGAGATACTATGCGATTAGCCCTCCCGGAGGTGTGTTTAGCCAGCTCTTCTCTCCCTGCTGTAAAAACAATGATGATGAATTTTGGGGAAATGGTGCTCTCTGGGAGGAAATAGTGCCACACTTTGGAGGATGTGGTCATACCCTGGGGTATGGGGTGTTGCACCTCTTTGGACAGGAGTGCCCTGCTGCTTGACCCAGAGAACTTGGAATAAGTATCTGCTTGAAACCTAGGAGAGCAAGAAGGATCCACGCTGAGGAGTTTAATGTGCATCAACCAGGCCCTGCACTCTGAAGATTGAGCCTTCTGCACTATCTAGAACTGCAGCCCTGTGGACTACCTTGACTAAAGAGTGAACTCACTGCAAGTTACAGGTTAACAGAGCTCACCTGGAACACTACCACCAAGAATCCTCAGTCTGGAGTACTTCAATAGGATTTGTAAAGGTTTTGTCCAAGTGGTTTGTGGGAACTGAAGACCTAAACTTTCAAGTCCAAACATGGAAAAGGTGACCGGGACCAGCCTCAAGAGCCATTCCGCCCACCTTCAACCGTGAGCTGGCCTGGATCCCTGGTTCGTCCTGCTGGTAAGCTCCAGAGGTCTGACTTTCATATGTTTGACCGGGAGCTCGTCGCAATTCAAGCCAGTGAACCCTCACCAAATCTGGACTGGTTGAGAGCTTCGAGGGATCCCGGGAAGAAAAAACTCCAGAAAAGTGTCTACGTCAGAAGGTAAAAACTTTGACCGAGACCTACCGCAAGGGGTAGCTGTGCAGGGCTCCATCGCGGTTAGCCTGAAACTTTGACTTTGACCCAGTCTAGTGCACCCAGATGCCCCTATAGGCGCTAAAGGTTTCTATTAGCTATATAGTGCTAAATCTTTACTAATTTATCTCTGGTTCTCTACATTGGGTATTTTTCATTTTAGTGCCATTTTAAAGATAACAATATTTCCTATTTTTATAAATAGCTGTTGGATTTTTATTGTGTGTTGTTTCTTAATTAATGTACTGAATTGGTTTTTAAATGATTTACATACCTGTCTTTGAAATTGAGCCTAAGGGTTGAGCATGGGAATAATTGTCTAAGACCTATTCTAAGACCTATTCTGAGCCATAGGCTTTGTTGGTGGCCTTATTGCCAGTGGCTAATATACATTTGCCCCAACTCGTCTGAGGCTCTGTGTGACAAGCTCGTCTTCACAGCGGAGTCTTCCCTGGTGGTTTTTCTCACTCCTTTGGTTTCCGGTGGCGCTAGAGAGTGGTAGCAGTGAAGAGTGAGGAGCAGTCGGCGGTCAGCGGCGTTTGTGGTGGCGGTCAGCCAGGAAAAGAACCGCGGCATGCAGAAAAGGCAAAAGACAAAAGACAAAAGAAACTCGAGAAGCTAGAACAGAGCCGCTGGAGCCGCGGTAGTCGCTGTGGCTGTGGAGAGAGGAATCTGGGCCCGCTGTGACAAATTCGGTGAGACGCCGGCGCTGCATATCACCACATATTACCGCCGAACTTACAACTTGAAACCTGGTTGCAACTCGGTTGATGAGCGGCAGCTGCACACTGTTGAGGCGAGTCCCTGAGGGTGCCATGTCGTTGTGTGGACTGGCGGCTGGAAGCAAGCGAGAGCGGAGAGCAGCGAAGGGCTGAGCCTGGAGTGTGCCACGAGCTGCCTCCTTGCCGTGCAGCGCGGTGCTGCAGCTAAGCCGAGCTGCCGAGGACAGGAGGTGTCCAGTTGCTCCAAGAGGCCGGATCCAGGCTCCGACTACGGACTACGCATCGCGTCCAAACCACACCTGAAGAGGTAGGGGTGCAGCGTCTGAGGCTCGTGTGCCTACACACGTTTTCTCGTCTTCTGGGTCACTGGGTTGGTGGGCCACGGCGGAAAAACCACCAAACTACACCTAGCCCATACTAAAAAGACTAAGCTGTAGGCTCGAGACTGCATCACCGTCGCCACCACCCTGAACCAACCCTTCCTGTCCTATCAGTCCTATCTGTCAACTTAGGATGTTGGGGGCGGATGTTTGGTGAAGAAAGGTGAAGAGAGGAGCGGTAATGAGGCAAGGGACCTGAGCCTGAGTGTGAGAAAACCTCTCGCGGCCTGGTGTGTGCGGGCATCAGTGATCAGGGCCCTGTGACTTGTGTCCTGCGCCCAGGGATTGGTGGCCATAAGCAGTCGGCTGAATCTGTAGCTGAAGCGAGGGTAGAGGTCCAGTAGGAGTCCTGCGAGCCTTCTACAGCTACCGTTCCTCACTTACCTTGTTCGCCTTGGGATGAGATCTGGCAGGGTGAGGATAACGGCTCCCCAAAGGAAAAAGAAAAGCAGAGGGAGAAATGCAAGGTCAGTTTCGGACCCCGAGCAGTCACCTAATCTGCTGCTGAGCGACACTGACATCACAACTGAAAGCATGTCTCATGCCATCAGAAAACAAGCATTAGAAATGCAATCGGGCTCGGATTTATTTGAGTTTGAGCTAATGGCATTGTAAATGCCAATGTCTTTTTGCCATGTGTTATGGAGTGTGTGCATGTGGTGTGTAGTGGAAGTATGTTGGTTGAATTGTAATTTTACCAATGGTGGCATGCTGTGCTTTATATGAATATGTTTAAAAGTAAAGTGTACCATACTGCGATTGCTTGGTGGAAAAGTGCACTGCCGGCTGGAGGTGTGTGTGCCTGGTGGAAGGGTGCACTGACGGCTGGTGGGTGTGTGCTTGGTAAAAGCGTGCACAGATGGATGATGGTTGTTGGTGTTTGTGCATGGTGAAAGCATTCATTGACGGCTGGGGGTGTGTTGTTGTGTGTGTTGTTTTCTGTGTGCTGGTGAGTGTGTGGTGGTGAGTCTGTGGGGGTGAGCCTGGTGAGTGAGTGTGGTGGTGAGTGTGTTGTGTTGAGTGGTGACAAGTGTGTGGTGTTGAGAGACTGAGGTGTGTGGTTTGGGTGTGCGTTATGTGTGTGTGGTGTATGTGTGTGTGGTGTTTTCTGCACACTCACACACTGCCCCTACACATTCACACACTGCTCACCCGCACACTCCCAATGTCACCCTGCATAGTCACACACTGTTTACCCTGCACACTCATTCTGCACACTCACACAATGTGCACCCTGCACCCTTACACACTGTCTCTGCAGTCACTCTGCACTCACTGTCACTCTGCACTCACTGTCACTCTGCACTCACTGTCACTCTGCTGTCACTCTGCACTCACTGTCACTCTGCACTCACTGTCACTCTGCTGTCACTCTGCACTCACTGTCACTCTGCTGTCACTCTGCACTCACTGTCACTCTGCTGTCACTCTGCACTTACTGTCACTCTGCACTCACTGTCACTCTGCACTCACTGTCACTCTGCACTCACTGTCACTCTGCTGTCACTCTGCACTCACTGTCACTCTGCACTCACTGTCACTCTGCTGTCACTCTGCACTCACTGTCACTCTGCTGTCACTCTGCACTCACTGTCACTCTGCTGTCACTCTGCACTCACTGTCACTCTGCACTCACTGTCACTCTGCACTCACTGTCACTCTGCACTCACTGTCACTATGCACTCACTCTGCACTCACTGTCACTCTGCACTCACTGTCACTCTGCTGTCACTCTGCACTCACTGTCACTCTGCTGTCACTCTGCACTCACTGTCACTCTGCTGTCACTCTGCACTCACTGTCACTCTGCACTCACTGTCACTCTGCACTCACTGTCACTCTGCACTCACTGTCACTATGCACTCACTCTGAACTCACTCTACAGTCACTCTGCACTCACTGTCACTCTGCACTCACTGTCACCCTGCACTCACTGTCACTCTGCACTCACTGTCACTCTGCACTCACTGTCACTCTGCACTCACTGTCACTCTGCACTCACTGTCACTCTGCACTCACTGCCACTCTGCACTCACTGCCACTCTGCACTCACTGCCACTCTGCACCGCCACTCTGCACCGCCGCTCTGCACCGCCGCTCTGCACCGCCACTCTGCACCGCCACTCTGCACCGCCACTCTGCACCACCACTCTGCACTCTGCGCTGCCACTCTGCACTGCCGCACTGCCACTCTGCACCGCCACTCTGCACCGCCACTCTGCACTCTGCACCGCCACTCTGCACTGCCACTCTGCACCGTCACTCTGCACTCTGCACTGCCACTCTGCACCGCCACTCTGCACTGCCACTCTGCACCGCCACTCTGCACCGCCACTCTGCACCACCACTCTGCACCGCCACTCTGCACCGTCGCACCGCCACTCTGCACCGCCACTCTGCACCGCCACTCTGCACTCTGCACTGCCACTCTGCACCACCACTCTGCACCGCCACTCTGCACCGCCACTCTGCACCACCGCACTGCCACTCTGCACCGCCACTCTGCACCGCCACTCTGCACCGCCACTCTGCACCACCACTCTGCACCGCCACTCTGCACCGCCACTCTGCACCACCACTCTGCACCACCACTCTGCACCACCACTCTGCACTCTGCACCGCCACTATGCACCGCCACTCTGCACTCTGCACCGCCACTCTGCACCGCCACTCTGCACCGCCACTCTGCACCGCCACTCTGCACAGCCACTCTGCACAGCCACTCTGCACAGCCACTCTGCACAGCCACTCTGCACAGCCACTCTGCACCGCCACTATGCACCGCCACTATGCACCGCCACTCTGCACCGCCGCACCGCCACTCTGCACCGCCACTCTGCACTGCCACTCTGCACCGCCACTCTGCACCGCCACTCTGCACCGCCACTCTGCACCGCCACTCTGCACCGCCACTCTGCACCGCCACTCTGCACCGCCACTCTGCACCGCCACTCTGCATCGCCACTCTAAACCGCCACTCTGCACCACTGCACTGCCACTCTGCACTGCCACTCTGCACCACCGCACTGCCACTCTGCACCGCCACTCTGCACCGCCACTCTGCACCGCCACTCTGCACTCTGCACCGCCACTATGCACCGCCACTCTGCACTCTGCACCGCCACTTTGCACCGCCACTCTGCACCGCCACTCTGCACCACCACTCTGCACCGCCACTCTGCACTGCCACTCTGCACCACCGCACCGCCACTCTGCACCGCCACTCTGCACCGCCACTCTGCACCGCCACTATGCACCGCCACTCTGCACTGCCACTCTGCACCGCCACTCTGCACCGCCACTCGGCACCGCCACTCTGCACCGCCACTCTGCACCACCGCACTGCCACTCTGCACCGCCACTCTGCACCGCCACTCTGCACCACCACTCTGCACCACCACTCTGCACCGCCACTATGCACCGCCACTCTGCACTCTGCACCGCCACTCTGCACCGCCACTCTGCACCACCGCACTGCCACTCTGCACCGCCACTCTGCACTGCCACTCTGCACCGCCACTCTGCGCCGCCACTCTGCGCCACCACTCTGCGCCGCAACTCTGCGCCGCCACTCTGCACCGCCTCTCTGCACCGCCACTCTGCACCACCGCACTGCCACTCTGCACCGCCACTCTGCACCGCCGCACTGCCACTCTGCACCGCCACTCTGCACCGCCACTCTGCACCACCGCACCGCCACTCTGCACCGCCACTCTGCACCGCCACTCTGCACCGTCACTCTGCACCGCCACTCTGCACCGCCACTCTGCACTGCCACTCTGCACCGCCACTCTGCACCACCGCACCACCACTCTGCACCACCACTCTGCACTCTGCACTGCCACTCTGCACCGCCACTCTGCACCGCCACTCTGCACCGCCACTCTGCACCGCCACTCTGCACCGCCACTCTGCACCACCACTCTGCACCACCGCACTGCCACTCTGCACTGCCACTCTGCACCACCGCACCGCCACTCTGCACCACCACTCTGCACCGCCACTCTGCACCGCCACTCTGCACCACCACTCTGCACTCTGCACCGCCACTATGCACCGCCACTCTGCACTCTGCACCGCCACTCTGCACCGCCACTCTGCACTCTGCACCGCCACTCTGCACCACCACTCTGCACTCTGCACTGCCACTCTGCACCGCCACTCTGCACCGCCACTCTGCACCGCCACTCTGCACCGCCACCCTGCACCGCCACTCTGCACCGCCACTCTGCACTGCCACTCTGCACCGCCGCACTGCCACTCTGCACCGCCACTCTGCACCACCGCACTGCCACTCTGCACCGCCACTCTGCACAGCCACTCTGCACAGCCACTCTGCACCGCCACTATGCACCGCTACTATGCACCGCCACTCTGCACCGCCGCACCGCCACTCTGCACCGCCACTCTGCACTGCCACTCTGCACCGCCACTCTGCACCGCCACTCTGCACCGCCACTCTGCACCGCCACTCTGCACCGCCACTCTGCATCGCCACTCTAAACCGCCACTCTGCACCACTGCACTGCCACTCTGCACTGCCACTCTGCACCACCGCACTGCCACTCTGCATCGCCACTCTGCACCGCCACTCTGCACCGCCACTCTGCACTCTGCACCGCCACTATGCACCGCCACTCTGCACTCTGCACCGCCACTTTGCACCGCCACTCTGCACCGCCACTCTGCACCGCCACTCTGCACCACCACTCTGCACCACCGCACTGCCACTCTGCACTGCCACTCTGCACCACCGCACTGCCACTCTGCACCGCCACTATGCACCGCCACTCTGCACCGCCACTCTGCACTCTGCACCGCCACTCTGCACCACCACTCTGCACTCTGCACTGCCACTCTGCACCACCACTCTGCACCGCCACTCTGCACCGCCACTCTGCACCGCCACTCTGCACCGCCGCACTGCCACTTTGCACCGCCACTCTGCACCACCGCACTGCCACTCTGCACCGCCACTCTGCACCGCCACTCTGCACCGCCACTCTGCACCGCCACTCTCAACCACCACTCTGCACTCTGCACCGCCACTATGCACCGCCACTCTGCACTCTCCACCCCCACTCTGCACCGCCACTCTGCACCGCCACTCTGCACCACCACTCTGCACCGCCACTCTGCACCACTGCACCGCCACTCTGCACTGCACCGCCACTCTGCACCGCCACTCTGCACCGCCACTCTGCACCGCCACTCTGCACTCTGCACCGCCACTCTGCACCGACACTCTGCACCGCCACTCTGCACTCTGCACCGCCACTCTGCACTGCCACTCTGCACCGTCACTCTGCACTCTGCACTGCCACTCTGCACCGCCACTCTGCACTGCCACTCTGCACCGCCACTCTGCACCGCCACTCTGCACCACCACTCTGCACCGCCACTCTGCACCGCCGCACCGCCACTCTGCACCACCACTCTGCACCGCCACTCTGCACTCCGCACTGCCACTCTGCACCGCCACTCTGCACCACCGCACTGCCACTCTGCACTGCCACTCTGCACCGCCACTCTGCACCACCACTCTGCACTGCCACTCTGCACCGCCACTCTGCACCACCACTCTGCACTGCCACTCTGCACCGCCACTCTGCACCGCCACTCTGCACCACCACTCTGCACCACCACTCTGCACCACCACTCTGCACCACCACTCTGCACTCTGCACCGCCACTATGCACCGCCACTCTGCACTCTGCACCGCCACTCTGCACCGCCACTCTGCACCGCCACTCTGCACCGCCACTCTGCACAGCCACTCTGCACAGCCACTCTGCACAGCCACTCTGCACAGCCACTCTGCACCGCCACTATGTACCGCCACTCTGCACTGCCACTCTGCACCGCCGCACTGCCACTCTGCACCGCCACTCTGCACCACCACACTGCCACTCTGCACCGCCACTCTGCACCGCCACTCTGCACCGCCACTCTGCACCGCCACTCTCAACCACCACTCTGCACTCTGCACCGCCACTCTGCACTCTGCACCGCCACTCTGCTGCACTGCACCGCCACTCTGCACTGCCACTCTGCACCGCCACTCTGCACCGCCGCTCTGCACCACCACTCTGCACTCTGCACCGCCACTCTGCACCGCCACTCTGCACCGCCACTCTGCACCGCCACTCTGCACCGCCACTCTGCACCACTGCACCGCCACTCTGCACTGCCACTCTGCACCACTGCGCCGCCACTCTGCACCGCCACTCTGCACCGCCACTCTGCAGCGCCACTCTGCACCGCCACTCTGCACCGCCACTCTGCACCACCGCACCGCCACTCTGCACCGCCACTCTGCACCGCCACTCTGCACCGCCACTCTGCACCGCCACTCTGCACCACCGCACTGCCACTCTGCACTGCCACTCTGCACCACCGCACTGCCACTCTGCACCGCCACTCTGCACCGCCACTCTGCACCGCCACTCTGCACCACCACTCTGCACTCTGAACCGCCACTATGCACCGCCACTATGCACCGCCACTCTGCACTCTGCACCGCCACTCTGCACCGCCACTCTGCACTGCCACTCTGCACCGCCACTCTGCACCGCCACTCTGCACTCTGCACCGCCACTCTGCACCACCACTCTGCACTCTGCACTGCCACTCTGCACCGCCACTCTGCACCGCCACTCTGCACCGCCACTCTGCACCGCCACTCTGCACCGCCACTCTGCACCGCCACTCTGCACCGCCGCACTGCCACTTTGCACCGCCACTCTGCACCACCGCACTGCCACTCTGCACCGCCACTCTGCACCGCCACTCTGCACCGCCACTCTGCACCGCCACTCTCAACCACCACTCTGCACTCTGCACCGCCACTATGCACCGCCACTCTGCACTCTCCACCCCCACTCTGCACCGCCACTCTGCACCGCCACTCTGCACCACCACTCTGCACCGCCATTCTGCACCACTGCACCGCCACTCTGCACTGCACCGCCACTCTGCACCGCCACTCTGCACCGCCACTCTGCACCGCCACTCTGCACTCTGCACCGCCACTCTGCACCGACACTCTGCACCGCCACTCTGCACTCTGCACCGCCACTCTGCACTGCCGCTCTGCACCGTCACTCTGCACTCTGCACTGCCACTCTGCACCGCCACTCTGCACTGCCACTCTGCACCGCCACTCTGCACCGCCACTCTGCACCACCACTCTGCACCGCCACTCTGCACCGCCGCACCGCCACTCTGCACCACCACTCTGCACCGCCACTCTGCACTCCGCACTGCCACTCTGCACTGCCACTTTGCACCACCACTCTGCACCGCCACTCTGCACCGCCACTCTGCACCACCGCACTGCCACTCTGCACTGCCACTCTGCACCGCCACTCTGCACCACCACTCTGCACCACCACTCTGCACCGCCACTCTGCACCGCCACTCTGCACCACCACTCTGCACCACCACTCTGCACCACCACTCTGCACCACCACTCTGCACTCTGCACCGCCACTATGCACCGCCACTCTGCACTCTGCACCGCCACTCTGCACCGCCACTCTGCACCGCCACTCTGCACCGCCACTCTGCACAGCCACTCTGCACAGCCACTCTGCACAGCCACTCTGCACAGCCACTCTGCACCGCCACTATGCACCGCCAATCTGCACTGCCACTCTGCACCGCTGCACTGCCACTCTGCACCGCCACTCTGCACCACCGCACTGCCACTCTGCACCGCCACTCTGCACCGCCACTCTGCACCGCCACTCTGCACCGTCACTCTGCACCACCACTCTGCACCGCCACTCTGCACTGCCCCTCTGCACCGCCACTCTGCACCACCGCACCACCACTCTGCACCACCACTCTGCACTCTGCACTGCCACTCTGCACCGCCACTCTGCACCGCCACTCTGCACCGCCACTCTGCACCGCCACTCTGCACCGCCACTCTGCACCACCACTCTGCACCACCGCACTGCCACTCTGCACTGCCACTCTGCACCACCGCACCGCCACTCTGCACCACCACTCTGCACCACCACTCTGCACCGCCACTCTGCACCACCACTCTGCACTCTGCACCGCCACTATGCACCGCCACTCTGCACTCTGCACCGCCACTCTGCACCGCCACTCTGCACCGCCACTCTGCACCGCCACTCTGCACTCTGCACCGCCACTCTGCACCACCACTCTGCACTCTGCACTGCCACTCTGCACCGCCACTCTGCACCGCCACTCTGCACCGCCACCCTGCACCGCCACTCTGCACCGCCACTCTGCACTGCCACTCTGCACCGCCGCACTGCCACTCTGCACCGCCACTCTGCACCACCGCACTGCCACTCTGCACCGCCACTCTGCACCACCACTCTGCACCGCCACTCTGCAACGCCACTCTCAACCACCACTCTGCACTCTGCACCGCCACTATGCACCGCCACTCTGCACTCTGCACCGCCACTCTGCTGCACTGCACCGCCACTCTGCACTGCCACTCTGCACCGCCACTCTGCACCGCCGCTCTGCACCACCACTCTGCACTCTGCACCGCCACTCTGCACCGCCACTCTGCACCGCCACTCTGCACCGCCACTCTGCACCGCCACTCTGCACCACTGCACCGCCACTCTGCACCGCCACTCTGCACCACTGCACCGCCACTCTGCACCGCCACTCTGCACCGCCACTCTGCAGCGCCACTCTGCAGCGCCACTCTGCACCGCCACTCTGCACCACCGCACCGCCACTCTGCACCGCCACTCTGCACCGCCACTCTGCACCGCCACTCTGCACCGCCACTCTGCACCACCACTCTGCACCACCGCACTGCCACTCTGCACTGCCACTCTGCACCACCGCACTGCCACTCTGCACCGCCACTCTGCACCGCCACTCTGCACCGCCACTCTGCACCACCACTCTGCACTCTGCACCGCCACTATGCACCGCCACTATGCACCGCCACTCTGCACTCTGCACCGCCACTCTGCACCGCCACTCTGCACCGCCACTCTGCACCGCCACTCTGCACTCTGCACCGCCACTCTGCACCACCACTCTGCACTCTGCACTGCCACTCTGCACCGCCACTCTGCACCGCCACTCTGCACCGCCACTCTGCACCGCCACTCTGCACCGCCACTCTGCACCGCCACTCTGCACCGCCGCACTGCCACTTTGCACCGCCACTCTGCACCACCGCACTGCCACTCTGCACCGCCACTCTGCACCGCCACTCTGCACCGCCACTCTGCACCGCCACTCTCAACCACCACTCTGCACTCTGCACCGCCACTATGCACCGCCACTCTGCACTCTCCACCCCCACTCTGCACCGCCACTCTGCACCGCCACTCTGCACCACCACTCTGCACCGCCACCCTGCACCACTGCACCGCCACTCTGCACTGCACCGCCACTCTGCACCGCCACTCTGCACCGCCACTCTGCACCGCCACTCTGCACTCTGCACCGCCACTCTGCACCGCCACTCTGCACTCTGCACCGCCACTCTGCACTGCCACTCTGCACCGTCACTCTGCACTCTGCACTGCCACTCTGCACCGCCACTCTGCACTGCCACTCTGCACCGCCACTCTGCACCGCCACTCTGCACCACCACTCTGCACCGCCACTCTGCACCGCCGCACCGCCACTCTGCACCACCACTCTGCACCGCCACTCTGCACTCCGCACTGCCACTCTGCACCGCCACTCTGCACCGCCACTCTGCACCGCCACTCTGCACCGCCACTCTGCACCACCGCACTGCCACTCTGCACTGCCACTCTGCACCGCCACTCTGCACCGCCACTCTGCACCGCCACTCTGCACCGCCACTCTGCACCGCCACTCTGCACCACCACTCTGCACCACCACTCTGCACCACCACTCTGCACTCTGCACCGCCACTATGCACCGCCACTCTGCACTCTGCACCGCCACTCTGCACCGCCACTCTGCACTGCCACTCTGCACCGCCACTCTGCACCGCCACTCTGCACAGCCACTCTGCACAGCCACTCTGCACAGCCACTCTGCACAGCCACTCTGCACAGCCACTCGGCACCGCCACTATGCACCGCCACTATGCACCGCCACTCTGCACCGCCGCACCGCCACTCTGCACCGCCACTCTGCACCGCCACTCTGCACTGCCACTCTGCACCGCCACTCTGCACCACCACTCTGCACCGCCACTCTGCACCGCCACTCTGCATCGCCACTCTAAACCGCCACTCTGCACCACTGCACTGCCACTCTGCACTGCCACTCTGCACCACCGCACTGCCACTCTGCACCGCCACTCTGCACCGTCACTCTGCACCACCACTCTGCACCGCCACTCTGCACTGCCACTCTGCACCGCCACTCTGCACCACCGCACCACCACTCTGCACCACCACTCTGCACTCTGCACTGCCACTCTGCACCGCCACTCTGCACCGCCACTCTGCACCGCCACTCTGCACCGCCACTCTGCACCGCCACTCTGCACCGCCACTCTGCACCACCACTCTGCACCACCGCACTGCCACTCTGCACTGCCACTCTGCACCACCGCACCGCCACTCTGCACCACCACTCTGCACCGCCACTCTGCACCGCCACTCTGCACCACCACTCTGCACTCTGCACCGCCACTATGCACCGCCACTCTGCACTCTGCACCGCCACTCTGCACCGCCACTCTGCACCGCCACCCTGCACCGCCACTCTGCACCGCCACTCTGCACTGCCACTCTGCACCGCCGCACTGCCACTCTGCACCGCCACTCTGCACCACCGCACTGCCACTCTGCACCGCCACTCTGCACCGCCACTCTGCACCGCCACTCTGCACCGCCACTCTGCAACGCCACTCTCAACCACCACTCTGCACTCTGCACCGCCACTATGCACCGCCACTCTGCACTCTGCACCGCCACTCTGCTGCACTGCACCGCCACTCTGCACTGCCACTCTGCACCGCCACTCTGCACCGCCGCTCTGCACCACCACTCTGCACTCTGCACCGCCACTCTGCACCGCCACTCTGCACCGCCACTCTGCACCGCCACTCTGCACCGCCACTCTGCACCACTGCACCGCCACTCTGCACCGCCACTCTGCACCACTGCACCGCCACTCTGCACCGCCACTCTGCACCGCCACTCTGCACCGCCACTCTGCAGCGCCACTCTGCACCGCCACTCTGCACCACCGCACCGCCACTCTGCACCGCCACTCTGCACCGCCACTCTGCACCGCCACTCTGCACCGCCACTCTGCACCACCACTCTGCACCACCACTCTGCACCACCGCACTGCCACTCTGCACTGCCACTCTGCACCACCGCACTGCCACTCTGCACCGCCACTCTGCACCGCCACTCTGCACCACCACTCTGCACTCTGCACCGCCACTATGCACCGCCACTATGCACCGCGACTCTGCACTCTGCACCGCCACTCTGCACCGCCACTCTGCACCGCCACTCTGCACCGCCACTCTGCACTCTGCACCGCCACTCTGCACCACCACTCTGCACTCTGCACTGCCACTCTGCACCGCCACTCTGCACCGCCACTCTGCACCGCCACTCTGCACCGCCACTCTGCACCGCCACTCTGCACCGCCACTCTGCACCGCCGCACTGCCACTTTGCACCGCCACTCTGCACCACCGCACTGCCACTCTGCACCGCCACTCTGCACCGCCACTCTGCACCGCCACTCTGCACCGCCACTCTCAACCACCACTCTGCACTCTGCACCGCCACTATGCACCGCCGCACTGCCACTTTGCACCGCCACTCTGCACCACCGCACTGCCACTCTGCACCGCCACTCTGCACCGCCACTCTGCACCGCCACCCTGCACCGCCACTCTGCACCGCCACTCTGCACTGCCACTCTGCACCGCCGCACTGCCACTCTGCACCGCCACTCTGCACCACCGCACTGCCACTCTGCACCGCCACTCTGCACCGCCACTCTGCACCGCCACTCTGCAACGCCACTCTCAACCACCACTCTGCACTCTGCACCGCCACTATGCACCGCCACTCTGCACTCTGCACCGCCACTCTGCTGCACTGCACCGCCACTCTGCACTGCCACTCTGCACCGCCACTCTGCACCGCCGCTCTGCACCACCACTCTGCACTCTGCACCGCCACTCTGCACCGCCACTCTGCACCGCCACTCTGCACCGCCACTCTGCACCGCCACTCTGCACCACTGCACCGCCACTCTGCACCGCCACTCTGCCCCACTGCACCGCCACTCTGCACCGCCACTCTGCACCGCCACTCTGCAGCGCCACTCTGCAGCGCCACTCTGCACCGCCACTCTGCACCACCGCACCGCCACTCTGCACCGCCACTCTGCACCGCCACTCTGCACCGCCACTCTGCACCGCCACTCTGCACCACCACTCTGCACCACCGCACTGCCACTCTGCACTGCCACTCTGCACCACCGCACTGCCACTCTGCACCGCCACTCTGCACCGCCACTCTGCACCGCCACTCTGCACCACCACTCTGCACTCTGCACCGCCACTATGCACCGCCACTATGCACCGCCACTCTGCACTCTGCACCGCCACTCTGCACCGCCACTCTGCACCGCCACTCTGCACCGCCACTCTGCACTCTGCACCGCCACTCTGCACCACCACTCTGCACTCTGCACTGCCACTCTGCACCGCCACTCTGCACCGCCACTCTGCACCGCCACTCTGCACCGCCACTCTGCACCGCCACTCTGCACCGCCACTCTGCACCGCCACTCTGCACCGCCGCACTGCCACTTTGCACCGCCACTCTGCACCACCGCACTGCCACTCTGCACCGCCACTCTGCACCGCCACTCTGCACCGCCACTCTGCACCGCCACTCTCAACCACCACTCTGCACTCTGCACCGCCACTATGCACCGCCACTCTGCACTCTCCACCCCCACTCTGCACCGCCACTCTGCACCGCCACTCTGCACCACCACTCTGCACCGCCACTCTGCACCACTGCACCGCCACTCTGCACTGCACCGCCACTCTGCACCGCCACTCTGCACCGCCACTCTGCACTCTGCACCGCCACTCTGCACCGCCACTCTGCACTCTGCACCGCCACTCTGCACTGCCACTCTGCACCGTCACTCTGCACTCTGCACTGCCACTCTGCACCGCCACTCTGCACTGCCACTCTGCACCGCCACTCTGCACCGCCACTCTGCACCACCACTCTGCACCGCCACTCTGCACCGCCGCACCGCCACTCTGCACCACCACTCTGCACCGCCACTCTGCACTCCGCACTGCCACTCTGCACCGCCACTCTGCACCGCCACTCTGCACCGCCACTCTGCACCGCCACTCTGCACCACCGCACTGCCACTCTGCACTGCCACTCTGCACCGCCACTCTGCACCGCCACTCTGCACCGCCACTCTGCACCGCCACTCTGCACCGCCACTCTGCACCACCACTCTGCACCACCACTCTGCACCACCACTCTGCACTCTGCACCGCCACTATGCACCGCCACTCTGCACTCTGCACCGCCACTCTGCACCGCCACTCTGCACTGCCACTCTGCACCGCCACTCTGCACCGCCACTCTGCACAGCCACTCTGCACAGCCACTCTGCACAGCCACTCTGCACAGCCACTCTGCACAGCCACTCGGCACCGCCACTATGCACCGCCACTATGCACCGCCACTCTGCACCGCCGCACCGCCACTCTGCACCGCCACTCTGCACCGCCACTCTGCACTGCCACTCTGCACCGCCACTCTGCACCACCACTCTGCACCGCCACTCTGCACCGCCACTCTGCATCGCCACTCTAAACCGCCACTCTGCACCACTGCACTGCCACTCTGCACTGCCACTCTGCACCACCGCACTGCCACTCTGCACCGCCACTCTGCACCGTCACTCTGCACCACCACTCTGCACCGCCACTCTGCACTGCCACTCTGCACCGCCACTCTGCACCACCGCACCACCACTCTGCACCACCACTCTGCACTCTGCACTGCCACTCTGCACCGCCACTCTGCACCGCCACTCTGCACCGCCACTCTGCACCGCCACTCTGCACCGCCACTCTGCACCGCCACTCTGCACCACCACTCTGCACCACCGCACTGCCACTCTGCACTGCCACTCTGCACCACCGCACCGCCACTCTGCACCACCACTCTGCACCGCCACTCTGCACCGCCACTCTGCACCACCACTCTGCACTCTGCACCGCCACTATGCACCGCCACTCTGCACTCTGCACCGCCACTCTGCACCGCCACTCTGCACCGCCACTCTGCACCGCCACCCTGCACCGCCACTCTGCACCGCCACTCTGCACTGCCACTCTGCACCGCCGCACTGCCACTCTGCACCGCCACTCTGCACCACCGCACTGCCACTCTGCACCGCCACTCTGCACCGCCACTCTGCACCGCCACTCTGCAACGCCACTCTCAACCACCACTCTGCACTCTGCACCGCCACTATGCACCGCCACTCTGCACTCTGCACCGCCACTCTGCTGCACTGCACCGCCACTCTGCACTGCCACTCTGCACCGCCACTCTGCACCGCCGCTCTGCACCACCACTCTGCACTCTGCACCGCCACTCTGCACCGCCACTCTGCACCGCCACTCTGCACCGCCACTCTGCACCGCCACTCTGCACCACTGCACCGCCACTCTGCACCGCCACTCTGCACCACTGCACCGCCACTCTGCACCGCCACTCTGCACCGCCACTCTGCAGCGCCACTCTGCAGCGCCACTCTGCACCGCCACTCTGCACCACCGCACCGCCACTCTGCACCGCCACTCTGCACCGCCACTCTGCACCGCCACTCTGCACCGCCACTCTGCACCACCACTCTGCACCACCGCACTGCCACTCTGCACTGCCACTCTGCACCACCGCACTGCCACTCTGCACCGCCACTCTGCACCGCCACTCTGCACCGCCACTCTGCACCACCACTCTGCACTCTGCACCGCCACTATGCACCGCCACTATGCACCGCCACTCTGCACTCTGCACCGCCACTCTGCACCGCCACTCTGCACCGCCACTCTGCACCGCCACTCTGCACTCTGCACCGCCACTCTGCACCACCACTCTGCACTCTGCACTGCCACTCTGCACCGCCACTCTGCACCGCCACTCTGCACCGCCACTCTGCACCGCCACTCTGCACCGCCACTCTGCACCGCCACTCTGCACCGCCACTCTGCACCGCCGCACTGCCACTTTGCACCGCCACTCTGCACCACCGCACTGCCACTCTGCACCGCCACTCTGCACCGCCACTCTGCACCGCCACTCTGCACCGCCACTCTCAACCACCACTCTGCACTCTGCACCGCCACTATGCACCGCCACTCTGCACTCTCCACCCCCACTCTGCACCGCCACTCTGCACCGCCACTCTGCACCACCACTCTGCACCGCCACTCTGCACCACTGCACCGCCACTCTGCACTGCACCGCCACTCTGCACCGCCACTCTGCACCGCCACTCTGCACCGCCACTCTGCACTCTGCACCGCCACTCTGCACCGCCACTCTGCACTCTGCACCGCCACTCTGCACTGCCACTCTGCACCGTCACTCTGCACTCTGCACTGCCACTCTGCACCGCCACTCTGCACTGCCACTCTGCACCGCCACTCTGCACCGCCACTCTGCACCACCACTCTGCACCGCCACTCTGCACCGCCGCACCGCCACTCTGCACCACCACTCTGCACCGCCACTCTGCACTCCGCACTGCCACTCTGCACCGCCACTCTGCACCGCCACTCTGCACCGCCACTCTGCACCGCCACTCTGCACCACCGCACTGCCACTCTGCACTGCCACTCTGCACCGCCACTCTGCACCGCCACTCTGCACCGCCACTCTGCACCGCCACTCTGCACCGCCACTCTGCACCACCACTCTGCACCACCACTCTGCACCACCACTCTGCACCACCACTCTGCACTCTGCACCGCCACTATGCACTGCCACTCTGCACTCTGCACCGCCACTCTGCACCGCCACTCTGCACTGCCACTCTGCACCGCCACTCTGCACCGCCACTCTGCACAGCCACTCTGCACAGCCACTCTGCACAGCCACTCTGCACAGCCACTCTGCACAGCCACTCGGCACCGCCACTATGCACCGCCACTATGCACCGCCACTCTGCACCGCCGCACCGCCACTCTGCACCGCCACTCTGCACCGCCACTCTGCACTGCCACTCTGCACTGCCACTCTGCACCACCACTCTGCACCGCCACTCTGCACCGCCACTCTGCATCGCCACTCTAAACCGCCACTCTGCACCACTGCACTGCCACTCTGCACTGCCACTCTGCACCACCGCACTGCCACTCTGCACCGCCACTCTGCACCGCCACTCTGCACCGCCACTCTGCACTCTGCACCGCCACTATGCACCGCCACTCTGCACTCTGCACCGCCACTCTGCACCGCCACTCTGCACCGCCACTCTGCACCACCACTCTGCACCGCCACTCTGCACTGCCACTCTGCACCACCGCACCACCACTCTGCACCGCCACTCTGCACCGCCACTCTGCACCGCCACTCTGCACCGCCACTCTGCACCGCCACTATGCACCGCCACTCTGCACTGCCACTCTGCACCGCCACTCTGCACCGCCACTCTGCACCGCCACTCTGCACCGCCACTCTGCACCACCGCACTGCCACTCTGCACCGCCACTCTGCACCGCCACTCTGCACCACCACTCTGCACCACCACTCTGCACTCTGCACCGCCACTATGCACCGCCACTCTGCACTCTGCACCGCCACTCTGCACCGCCACTCTGCACCACCACTATCTGCACCGCCACTCTGCGCCGCCACTCTGCGCCGCCACTCTGCGCCACCACTCTGCGCCGCCACTCTGCACCGCCACTCTGCACCGCCACTCTGCACCACCGCACTGCCACTCTGCACCGCCACTCTGCACCGCCGCACTGCCACTCTGCACTGCCACTCTGCACCGCCACACTGCCAATCTGCACCGCCACACTGCCACTCTGCACTGCCACTCTGCACCACCACTGTGCACTCTGCACCGCCACTCTGCACCGCCACTCTGTACCGCCACTCTGCTGCACTGCACCGCCACTCTGCACTGCCACTCTGCACCGCCACTCTGCACCGCCACTCTGCACCGCCACTCTGCACTCTGCACCGCCACTCTGCACCACCACTCTGCACCGCCACTCTGCACCACCACTCTGCACCACCACTCTGCACTCTGCACTGCCGCTCTGCACCACCACTCTGCACCGCCACTCTGCACCGCCACTCTGCACCGCCACTCTGCACCACCACTCTGCACCACCGCACTGCCACTCTGCACTGCCACTCTGCACCACCGCACCGCCACTCTGCACCGCCACTCTGCACCGCCACTCTGCACCGCCACTCTGCACCACCACTCTGCACTCTGCACTGCCACTATGCACCGCCACTCTGCACTCTGCACTGCCACTCTGCACCGCCACTCTGCACCACCACTCTGCACCGCCACTCTGCACCGCCACTCTGCACCGCCACTCTGCACTCTGCACCGCCACTCTGCACCACCACTCTGCACTCTGCACTGCCACTCTGCACCGCCACTCTGCACCGCCACTCTGCACCGCCACTCTGCACCGCCACTCTGCACCGCCACTCTGCACCGCCGCACTGCCACTCTGCACCGCCACTCTGCACCACCGCACTGCCACTCTGCACCGCCACTCTGCACCGCCACTCTGCACCGCCACTCTGCACCGCCACTCTCAACCACCACTCTGCACTCTGCACCGCCACTATGCACCGCCACTCTGCACTCTGCACCGCCACTCTGCTGCACTGCACCGCCACTCTGCTGCACTGCACTGCCACTCTGCACCGCCGCTCTGCACCACCACTCTGCACTCTGCACCGCCACTCTGCACCGCCACTCTGCACCGCCACTCTGCACCGCCACTCTGCACCACTGCACCGCCACTCTGCACCGCCACTCTGCACCGCCACTCTGCACCACTGCACCGCCACTCTGCACCGCCACTCTGCACCGCCACTCTGCACCGCCACTCTGCACCGCCACTCTGCACCACCGCACCGCCACTCTGCACCGCCACTCTGCACCGCCACTCTGCACCGCCACTCTGCACTGCCACTCTGCACCGCCACTCTGCACCACCGCACCACCACTCTGCACCACCACTCTGCACTCTGCACTGCCACTCTGCACCGCCACTCTGCACCGCCACTCTGCACCGCCTCTCTGCACCGCCACTCTGCACCGCCACTCTGCACCACCGCACTGCCACTCTGCACTGCCACTCTGCACCACCGCACTGCCACTCTGCACCGCCACTCTGCACCGCCACTCTGCACCGCCACTCTCAACCACCACTCTGCACTCTGCACCGCCACTATGCACCGCCACTCTGCACTCTGCACCGCCACTCTGCTGCACTGCACCGCCACTCTGCTGCACTGCACTGCCACTCTGCACCGCCGCTCTGCACCACCACTCTGCACTCTGCACCGCCACTCTGCACCGCCACTCTGCACCGCCACTCTGCACCGCCACTCTGCACCACTGCACCGCCACTCTGCACCGCCACTCTGCACCGCCACTCTGCACCACTGCACCGCCACTCTGCACCGCCACTCTGCACCGCCACTCTGCACCGCCACTCTGCACCGCCACTCTGCACCACCGCACCGCCACTCTGCACCGCCACTCTGCACCGCCACTCTGCACCGCCACTCTGCACTGCCACTCTGCACCGCCACTCTGCACCACCGCACCACCACTCTGCACCACCACTCTGCACTCTGCACTGCCACTCTGCACCGCCACTCTGCACCGCCACTCTGCACCGCCACTCTGCACCGCCACTCTGCACCGCCACTCTGCACCACCGCACTGCCACTCTGCACTGCCACTCTGCACCACCGCACTGCCACTCTGCACCGCCACTCTGCACCGCCACTCTGCACCGCCACTCTGCACCACCACTCTGCACTCTGCACCGCCACTGTGCACCGCCACTCTGCACTCTGCACCGCCACTCTGCACCGCCACTCTGCACCGCCACTCTGCACCGCCACTCTGCACCGCCACTCTGCACCGCCACTCTGCACCGCCACTCTGCACAGCCACTCTGCACAGCCACTCTGCACAGCCACTCTGCACCGCCACTATGCACCGCCACTATGCACCGCCACTCTGCACCGCCGCACCGCCACTCTGCACCGCCACTCTGCACCGCCACTCTGCACCGCCACTCTGCACCGCCACTCTGCACCGCCACTCTGAACCGCCACTCTGCATCGCCACTCTAAACCGCCACTCTGCACCACTGCACTGCCACTCTGCACTGCCACTCTGCACCACCGCACTGCCACTCTGCACCGCCACTCTGCACCGCCACTCTGCACCGCCACTCTGCACTCTGCACCGCCACTATGCACCGCCACTCTGCACTCTGCACCGCCACTCTGCACCGCCACTCTGCACCGCCACTCTGCACCGCCACTCTGCACCGCCACTCTGCACTGCCACTCTGCACCACCGCACCGCCACTCTGCACCGCCACTCTGCACCGCCACTCTGCACCGCCACTCTGCACCGCCACTATGCACCGCCACTCTGCACTGCCACTCTGCACCGCCACTCTGCACCGCCACTCTGCACCGCCACTCTGCACCGCCACTCTGCACCACCGCACTGCCACTCTGCACCGCCACTCTGCACCGCCACTCTGCACCACCACTCTGCACCACCACTCTGCACTCTGCACCGCCACTATGCACCGCCACTCTGCACTCTGCACCGCCACTCTGCACCGCCACTCTGCACCACCGCACTGCCACTCTGCACCGCCACTCTGCACCGCCACTCTGCACCGCCACTCTGCACCGCCACTCTGCACCGCCACTGTGCACTGCCACTCTGCACCGCCACTCTGCGCCGCCACTCTGCGCCGCCACTCTGCGCCGCCACTCTGCGCCGCCACTCTGCGCCGCCACTCTGCACCGCCACTCTGCACCACCGCACTGCCACTCTGCACCGCCACTCTGCACCGCCGAACTGCCACTCTGCACTGCCACTCTGCACCGCCACACTGCCACTCTGCACCGCCACACTGCCACTCTGCACTGCCACTCTGCACCACCACTGTGCACTCTGCACCGCCACTCTGCACCGTCACTCTGTACCGCCACTCTGCTGCACTGCACCGCCACTCTGCACTGCCACTCTGCACCGCCACTCTGCACCGCCACTCTGCACCGCCACTCTGCACTCTGCACCGCCACTCTGCACCGCCACTCTGCACCGCCACTCTGCACCACCACTCTGCACCACCACTCTGCACTCTGCACTGCCACTCTGCACCGCCACTCTGCACCGCCACTCTGCACCGCCACTCTGCACCGCCACTCTGCACCGCCACTCTGCACCACCACTCTGCACCACCGCACTGCCACTCTGCACTGCCACTCTGCACCACCGCACCGCCACTCTGCACCGCCACTCTGCACCGCCACTCTGCACCGCCACTCTGCACCGCCACTCTGCACCACCACTCTGCACTCTGCACCGCCACTATGCACCGCCACTCTGCACTCTGCACCGCCACTCTGCACCGCCACTCTGCACCACCACTCTGCACCGCCACTCTGCACCGCCACTCTGCACTGCCACTCTGCACTCTGCACCGCCACTCTGCACCACCACTCTGCACTCTGCACTGCCACTCTGCACCGCCACTCTGCACCGCCACTCTGCACCGCCACTCTGAACCGCCACTCTGCACCGCCACTTTGCACCGCCACTCTGCACCGCCACTCTGCACCGCCGCACTGCCACTCTGCACCGCCACTCTGCACCACCGCACTGCCACTCTGCACCGCCACTCTGCACCGCCACTCTGCACCGTCACTCTCAACCACCACTCTGCACTCTGCACCGCCACTATGCACCGCCACTCTGCGCTCTGCACCGCCACTCTGCTGCACTGCACCGCCACTCTGCTGCACTGCACCGCCACTCTGCACCGCCGCTCTGCACCACCACTCTGCACTCTGCACCGCCACTCTGCACCGCCACTCCGCACCGCCACTCTGCACCGCCACTCTGCACCACTGCACCGCCACTCTGCACCACTGCACCGCCACTCTGCACCGCCACTCTGCACCGCCACTCTGCACCACTGCACCGCCACTCTGCACCGCCACTCTGCACCGCCACTCTGCACCGCCACTCTGCACCGCCACTCTGCACCGCCACTCTGCACCACCGCACCGCCACTCTGCACCGCCACTCTGCACCGCCACTCTGCACTGCCACTCTGCACCGCCACTCTGCACCACCGCACCACCACTCTGCACCACCACTCTGCACTCTGCACTGCCACTCTGCACCGCCACTCTGCACCGCCACTCTGCACCGCCACTCTGCACCGCCACTCTGCACCACCGCACTGCCACTCTGCACTGCCACTCTGCACCACCGCACTGCCACTCTGCACCGCCACTCTGCACCACCACTCTGCACTGCCACTCTGCACCGCCACTCTGCACCGCCACTCTGCACCGCCACTCTGCACCGCCACTCTGCACCGCCACTCTGCACCGCCGCACTGCCACTTTGCACCGCCACTCTGCACCACCGCACTGCCACTCTGCACCGCCACTCTGCACCGCCACTCTGCACCGCCACTCTCAACCACCACTCTGCACTCTGCACCGCCACTATGCACCGCCACTCTGCACTCTGCACCCCCACTCTGCACCGCCACTCTGCACCGCCACTCTGCACCACCACTCTGCACCGCCACTCTGCACCACTGCACCGCCACTCTGCACTGCACCGCCACTCTGCACCGCCACTCTGCACCGCCACTCTGCACCGCCACTCTGCACTCTGCACCGCCACTCTGCACCGCCACTCTGCACCGCCACTCTGCACCACCGCACTGCCACTCTGCACCGCCACTCTGCACCGCCACTCTGCACTGCCACTCTGCACCGCCACTCTGCAACGCCACTCTGCAACGCCACTCTGCACCGCCATGAAAATCGCACTCTTTACCTCTTACTGAACTCGCCACCCGTTGAAATGAGTTGAATGTTCAATATCATCCGAAAATGCACTTTCCCACTTATTTTTATCGCAGCTAAGAGTGACAGTCAAATATACAGCTGGTACCGTGTTCTTCCCTCGTTATTCCACTTACCATGTCAGCCACTTAAATAAACAAACTGGAAAGCCAGCCCGAAGCACCCACCACGTCGACCCTGAAGTATCACCTCACATCAGTGCTCTAAAACAAACTCGCTTTACATTCCGTGTTCAAACAAGGAGGTGCAAGCTAGCTGAAAACTGTAAACCTTTTATTCCAAACAAACATTTTAAATTTCGGTAAAAGCATTTCAGCTATTCAAACATTGAAATTAGTCGAGTAAACTTGAATGGACTGCCGTGCGCGAAAGGTAAATGTTAAACGCGCGCATGATACATGCAATGCAATGGTGAACGCGCTCGCACCATCTGGATTGCATTACACGGGCACTCTGACAGCTCCTAATTAAGATTAATCACTCTGCCGTGCTCGTTCTCGCACAGAATATGCCACATCGGGCACGCGTAAATTACTTACAGCCTATCACGTCAACGCTACAAAATACACAGCACAGCGAAGACGAATCACTAGGCAGATGCCAGAAAACACTAAGGAATGTGTCTGGCCAGAGCCCTAGAGATACCTTTTTTTTCCTGTAACATTAGGAGCTCGAAGCTCCGCCCACTTCGTGATGCGTAGGCCGAGCCCTAAAAACCCATTGGAAATCAACCCAAGATAACAACAAAATGTAATTTCATAAAGGACGTCGGGTCAACGGTCTTCTCTAGCAACAAGAACATCACCGGGCTCCCAATTCCCCTAAGTCTAATGGTGACTATTATCAAGGGCAGCGCAGCAAACGGGGCACCATGGACTTCCCAATGTAGTCACACGTCAGCCACTGCTTCTATCAAACCGCCAACGGCAGTGCGAACTCCGGTCAGGGGGAGCCCAGTAAGGAAGTCCCTTTCAACACAGAGAGCGCGTCGCCACAACTCTGCACCATCCGGTTTTGCCACATCTAGTGTTGCCCTCAAAACACTGGAAACCAATACAGTACTAACGACAGAAAAAACTGGCACTCTGGAAACCCTCAATCAATCGCTCCCCGAAGCCAGCTTCAGCATCCCATGCAGTCGAAATGGAGAATCTGCGTTTCATTTCATCAAGGGTATCAACACCGCCTTTACGACGGAAAGAGCAGGTACCTCCCTTTGGGGGGGGGGAACTGATCAACAGGACCAATACCGTGTGCGCAAACCTGAGCTAGTGCCTACTGAAATCATAATGAACACAGAGGATGTTGAGGGAGGCACGAAAGAGCTCTCCTACTTTGATTCGACGGAATGGGCAAAAATGCTGCACTCTTATGGGAACTCAATCCCTGGTCTTCCTCAGCCATCAGTAACCCCAAAGCAGGACAAAAGCGAGGTACCCTCACAAGAAAAAGCATGGGCTACCGCCCTCGATATTCTCCAAAAATCAGCAGACGCAATGTCCTATCAGGCTAACAAAATGGACATTCAAATTAGCCTTTTAAACACACTTGCCGTATACGTAGCTAAAATCGACGAAAGGATCTCAAACTTAAACAGCCTGATTAGACGGGCCCAGGAAACTGTAGATCGCCTGCAGCAAGGTTGTGACTGCTCACCAATAGTGGAGAAACTTTGCTCACTCCCGGGCATAATGGAAAAGCTTGTAGCAGACTTAAAAGAAATAGCAAAAGCCACACCCATCCCTGGAAACGGCAGCGATACAGACTTAGGTAACTTAAGTGAAGCCCCTCAAGCAAAAACAGTTTCCAACTCAAGGTCAAGAGGGGAGGAAGCTGCCAACTCCTCGTGATTTCAAGAGATAGCGGTGCAAGGTGGCGGTACGAGAGAACAGCAATCGCCTCAGGTCAATAGCAGAGCAAGTTCCACCCCTCTTTCTCTAATTGATCAAGAAGAGGGCAATCCTGTGGGAAAAGTTAAAAGACAGAGGAAGCGGAAAGGACGCAACAAAATGAGAAGGAGCAAACAAGCCTTAAATCTCTACCCGATGTTTAACATCCTCAGACATCCTGGAGCCTCAGGAGACGGTGAGCGAAAAAATCCCTCTGATCCAATAACTACAACGGAAGTACAACCAATCATCCGGGACAAGGAAAAAAGGAAGAGTGACATTTCCAGCTTGCCAACAGCAAAGAAACCATCAATGGCTCCTCCTGGAAAATGTATGTTTATTGAAGTAAAAGAACAAAAAAAACCACTAATATGGCTCCCCCAATCTCACCCATCAAGCAGAATGAAACGGCTGTGAACCACACCAAGTCTCGCGACAAGGCAGCCTGGAGGCTCCATTCTAAAGCAGGAAGACACAGCCAACTGTGTCTACAACCAACAGGGCGCACTCCCAGTAAGAGCTAACTGGGCCTTTGGTCAGGTAAATAATGAAAGGCTCGACACTGTGCACAATGAAGTCTCTTCTACGGGTCCCCTGATAAAAGGTGTTCAAATGCTCAATATGGACATAACAGAGGCAAAGCCTAGGCCTAATAGTACAGCTCGGAGTGGGGACAACTTCTCTACCCTCTTCTACCCAGAATACAAGTCCAAAGGTAGCCATGATGTCCTAAATCGGGGCAACATCTTAAAGCTGATACAAGCGTCAGGTCTATCAGATGCAATAACCACCCAAGACATCATATCAGTAGAATGATTCATAAAAGGGGGTGGTGATGGACAGAGTATCTGAATTAAGCAGAACACTCCTACCCAGTCAAAAGATCAGGGCTCGATCCATCACCGTTTTTTAGCTCACTGCACCATCCCAGTTCAGAACCCGGCTACATGCAAATTAGTCTGACCCTGGCCCAGTGCATCATGGGAACAGGGCAGACCAAACTACCAAGCCAATTCTTTACTGGAAAGGAAACAAGCTTCCGGGAACCGGTTTCTGGCATTGCAGCCATCTTCGGCCCGGCTTGCTTGAATCCTGATGGTGCAGTGAGCAAGGGACTCACATCTGAGTATACCCTTCCACACTTGTGGTGGCCAGGGACAGACTAATTTGCATATAGCCAGGTTCTGAACTGGGATGGTGCAGTGAGCTAAAAAACGGTGATGGATCAAGCCCTGATCTCTTGACTGGGTAGGAGTGTTCTGATTAACTCAGATACTCTGTCCATCACCACCCCCTTTTTGAAATTATTTTGGCCACCATGAGTGTGGAAGGGTATGCTCAGACATGAGTCCCTTGCTCATTGCACCATCAGGATTCAAGCAAGCCGGGCCGAAGACGGCTGTAATGCCAGAAACCGGTCCCCGGAAGCTTGATTCCTTTCCAGTGAAGAATTGGCTTGGTAGTTTGGTCTGCTCTGTTCCCATGATGCCCTGGGCCAGGGACAGACTAATTTGCATATAGCCAGGTTCTGAACTGGGATGGTGCAGTGAGCTAAAAAACGGTGATGGATCAAGCCCTGATCTCTTGACTGGGTAGGAGTGTTCTGATTAACTCAGATACTCCGTCCATCACCACCCCCTTTTTGAAATTATTTTGGCCACCATGAGTGTGGAAGGGTATGCTCAGACATGAGTCCCTTGCTCATTGCACCATCAGGATTCAAGCAAGCCGGGCCGAAGACGGCTGTAATGCCAGAAACTGGTCCCCGGAAGCTTGTTTCCTTTCCAGTGAAGAATTGGCTTGGTAGTTTGGTCTGCTCTGTTCCCATGATGCACTGGGCCAGGGACAGACTAATTTGCATATAGCCAGGTTCTGAACTGGGATGGTGCAGTGAGCTAAAAAACGGTGATGGATCAAGCCCTGATCTCTTGACTGGGTAGGAGTGTTCTGATTAACTCAGATACTCTGTCCATCACCACCCCCTTTTTGAAATTATTTTGGCCACCATGAGTGTGGAAGGGAATGCTCAGACATGAGTCCCTTGCTCATTGCACCATCAGGATTCAAGCAAGCCGGGCCGAAGACGGCTGTAATGCCAGAAACCGGTCCCCGGAAGCTTGTTTCCTTTCCAGTGAAGAATTGGCTTGGTAGTTTGGTCTGCTCTGTTCCCATGATGCACTGGGCCAGGGACAGACTAATTTGCATATAGCCAGGTTCTGAACTGGGATGGTGCAGTGAGCTAAAAAACGGTGATGGATCAAGCCCTGATCTCTTGACTGGGTAGGAGTGTTCTGATTAACTCAGATACTCTGTCCATCACCACCCCCTTTGTGAAATTATTTTGGACACCATGAGTGTGGAAGGGTATGCTCAGACATGAGTCCCTTGCTCATTGCACCATCAGGATTCAAGCAAGCCGGGCCGAAGATGGCTGTTATGCCAGAAACCGGTCCCCGGAAGCTTGTTTCCTTTCCAGTGAAGAATTGGCTTGGTAGTTTGGTCTGCTCTGTTCCCATGATGCACTGGGCCAGGGACAGACTAATTTGCATATAGCCAGGTTCTGAACTGGGATGGTGCAGTGAGCTAAAAAACGGTGATGGATCAAGCCCTGATCTCTTGACTGGGTAGGAGTGTTCTGATTAACTCAGATACTCTGTCCATCACCACCCCCTTTTTGAAATTATTTTGGCCACCATGAGTGTGGAAGGGTATGCTCAGACATGAGTCCCTTGGTCATTGCACCATCAGGATTCAAGCAAGCTGGGCCGAAGACGGCTGTAATGCCAGAAGCCGGTCCCCAGAAGCTTGTTTCCTTTCCAGTGAAGAATTGGCTTGGTAGTTTGGTCTGCTCTGTTCCCATGATGCACTGGGCCAGGGACAGACTAATTTGCATATAGCCAGGTTCTGAACTGGGATGGTGCAGTGAGCTAAAAAACGGTGATGGATCAAGCCCTGATCTCTTGACTGGGTAGGAGTGTTCTGATTAACTCAGATACTCTGTCCATCACCACCCCCTTTTTAAAATTATCATATCAGTAGAATTCATCGCACCATGTCAAGGCCAATCAAACGAATCCACAAAGGTCACCTGGAGTACCGCAGTGGCAATGAATAATATACTAGGGCTAACTGACAACTTCAAGCAATGGGGAATACTGATACAACCAGACAGGGAAGCGGGCTATCCACATGTTCTACAGGAAAGCCGTGGTGACTAACATAGCCGTGCAGGGAGGGGTATAGTATACTCCGTCCTCAGGGGCGCACGTAACAAAACTCCCACTTCCGTCCACTCAATGAGGAAAGCAAAAGAAAACGGGATAGGAATCATGAGGAGGCGGGTTCATGGTCATGGCTGGCCGGCGCCCTGAATACAACCCGCCTCTTACGTTTACATCCCAGTAGGGAGGACCACCATGAAAAGATTCCTTTTAAAATCTGTTCATGGAACATAAACGGCCTAACAAGCAAACTTGAGGATAACGCCACTATTTCTTATTTACGGGGCTTCGACATACTGTTATTACAAGAGACATGGCTCACGGCACCGCAGCACCTAGAAGGCTTCAAAACCCATCACATTCCAGCCCACAAATTGAATCGTCCAGGAAGAGGGAGCGGCGGCCTTGCAGTTTACATATCAACAAAAAATGCAGTTACCTCCTGGGACCTGTCGGGCTCATCAAATCATCTCCAGTGTGTGGGAATTTCTCTTACTCCGAGTAATGGCCAAAGTTGGAGGCTATTTTTAATGAACGCTTACGTCCGTCCAAATACAGCATCAAGGAAATCCTTTGTAGAAGAAGCCACAGCATCAGTAGTAAGAGTGCAAACAGGTTTTCTTAATTCAGAAATCCTACTTACTGGTGACTTCAATGTGTGGTTAATGTCAGTCCTCCAAAAAAAATGAGGTCACCAAATCACATGATAGCATCTGGGTGATACCACCGCAAGACCGGCCAGGATGGCATAAGGACCATCCACTTGGAAGTTCTCTACAAGGCAACCTTGAAAATTTGGACCTTAGAGCCTTAAACGGGCGGTATCCCGCTGACAAGCCACCTCGATTTTCCTATCTATCGAAAAAAGGCACTTCATTAATTGATTATACCTTTGCCAGAATTTCATTGCTCCATCAAATAGCAGGTTATTGTCTTGGAAATAGAACTGAAAGTGACCACTGTCCCCAAGAAATTACGCTGATGACTTGTCTTATGCAACACGAAGAGGAAAGGGCTTTGCCATCCGAGAGATTTACAATTAACCTCAAACGAATTAAATGCTCCTCTAAGAATCTTCAACACGCATCAGCAGAGGTCAAACAAATAATTGAGCACCAAAATAGCCCGGAAAACATAATTGCCAACTGGTCAACATTTGCAACCGAACTTATTGATAGATTCGCAAAACCAATAAAACACACAAGCCAAACTGATCAAAAGCACACGCCGCGCTTGAATTCTGAGATTCTATCAGCAACAAGATCGATGAACCGGTCATGGCGGGCTTTAAAAACTGATCCAACGGATCCCATTAAAATAATAAAACTAAGAGAGGCCCGCAGTCATCTTAAGAAAGTAAAACGTGAGCTACGCATAAGCCAATGGAATTTGTTCTGGGTCAAACTGCAGCACGACATCAAAACAAACAACTCTGCCAGGTTTTGGCGTACAATCAATAGTGCATCTGGGCGCCCATCTAAAGTTGCCTCCTCGAGCATTCTGGAGATAGAGTGGGTACATTTTCTTTATTCTCACTTTAACGATCAGGAAGTGTATATTACCCACTTAAACCTCCCTTCCGCGCCCAATGTGACACAAAAAGAGATTGTCTGAGAATCTGTTCTGAACACTTCAAATTCCCTAACCAAGCTAAGTCACAAAATGACCTTGACTCAAAGCAGCGTCAATCTTATAACAGTCCAGAAGGATGAAATAGAAAAAATAATAAAAAAGAGACGTAAGGACGGCGCTCCTGGTCCAGGTGGAATTCCTCAAGCTCTGTTTAAGGAAGACGCAACTTTTTGGGCTGCGAAATTAAGCCCCCTTTTCAACTCATGCCTGCAAAACAACACCATACCGCCCTCCTGGCGTGGATCCATTCTCGTTCCAATCTTCAAAGGAGGGGTCAAAACATCCCCAGGGAATTACCGCCTTATTGCACTCATCGACAATGAAGCAAAGTATTCTGCGGGGGTGCTGCTCAATTCACTTAGGGCATGGGCTGATGACAACTCTATAATTCCTCCGAATCAAACAGGATTCACCAAGCGAAGTTCTGTTCCTGCCCACTCTATATGGGGTTCATTGACTTCCAAGCGGCCTTCGATAATGTTAACAGAAGTAAACTTTGGCAGAAGTTGTCTAGACTAAATATTCCAGCGGTCCTCCTGAGAGCCAGACAACTTCCACACCAGGACACTTGGGTGAGGATCAAGATCGGGGACGGCTCAAGATTGTCCCGCCCAATTCCGACGAAAAAAGGTCTCAAACAGGGTTGTGTCTTGGCCCCGACACTTTTCAACCTATATTTAGCCGAATTCCCTGAAGCCCTTAACAAGGTCAATTCCCACGCTCCTAAACTATCTGGCCTGTCGGAATGCAAAGACTCCTGGGCGCCACTTCTGACTATTCAAAAAACAACGAGCTTCGCATTAACAACAGGAAGACGAAAATCCTAGCAGTGCATTCAAGGAAAGTTAAGAAACTGTCTTGGGTTTTGAATAATGAAAGCATTGTCGAATCAAACTGCCAAAGGTATCTTGGAGTCATATTTAACAACAATGAAAAATACAAATCCCACCTAGAAGAGCTAAAAAGGAAGGGTACGGCACTAGCTTTTGCAATTGGACTAATCCAAAAGAAGCTACAAGGCCCAACTCTTGCCCCCACACTACAGGTGGCTCAGGCAAAAATCATTCCTACCTTAACATACGGTAGTGAAACTCTAAAAGGATTGGACAGTGACCATCTGGACACAATCATCACCAAGATTTACAGGTCAGTGTTCAAATTACCTAACCATACATCACCGGCACAAATTAGATTGGAACTAGGCATCTGCAAACAACCATTGGCCAGAGCCATGTATTTTCTTGTGTGCTGTCACAAACTGAGGTTATCAAAGGAGGGAAGTCTAGGGCACCATTTGTGGGCCAGTATTGACAACAACTCATGGCGAGCAGGACATGATTACTGGTCAAAAGCACTAACAACCCTATGCCTAAATGACCTCTGGAACTTGTATGCTAGTCAAAAGGAATTCAAAAGGCTAGCGAAAATCAGTACCAAAAAATTGTCAATAGTGGAGGATAAAGCCACCCTTGCAAAAAGAAGTCATGGGTGGATGACCCTTCAATCCTATGCCTTGTTAACGCCACAGCCGTATTTTACTATACCTTTTAGTGCTCGAACGAAACTTAGTTTTTTAAAACTGAGACTGGGAGTTATTAACCTGTTGATTCACTGGCCAAAATGGAAAAGAGAACATGGAAGAGATCGATGCCGACTCTGCGAGACCCACATAGAAGACATCATACATATCATCTGTCTGTGTCCAAAACTGCTGACAGAGAGACGGGGCCTACTCAAGCACCATTGGAATAGAAACATGATTAGAAGCTGTAGAGCTGCAGTTTTGGCCTGTTTTGATCCTAGGAACACTAAATTATATTGTGCCCTAGTAAGATTTATGGAGCGCGCTGCAAAAAACTTAGTGAGGTGCCCACTGTTTGTGACTCCCCATCGTAATAACGTTGTCAAGTTTAACTTGTTATTTCCAGCCCTTTTGGCTTTTAATGTATATGATATTTTATATGGAAGCTTTACTTGCTATTGGTACCCATTTTGGTTTTTATGAACATGACATTTCAAATGTAATTTTGAAACCTTTCTAAATGTTTTTGTATTTGCAATGTTTTTTTAAATCACACAATAAAGTCTTATTCTACATTTGCCCCTACTAATAATCCACTTTCCAAATGGACCATATTTATAAGGCAATGAAAAGTCATGTAGGGTAACTTTATGTGTGTGGCCTTGTAAATATAGGCAAGCCCATTACGCCGCCAGCGCGTCAAAAAAGTAGCACACACACGCAGCACAATGGACTCGTAAATAGGCTACCATGTTCTCAAAAGTCAGGTCCAAGTTACCAAAGAGAAACATTCCCCAGACTCCTTTACAGAGTGCATGGAGGAAATCCAAAATGTTCTCACAACTATGTAAGCCCCTCACACATTTCTCCAGTTCAACGACACACCAACATTTGCTTTGACTACGCTACTCTCTCTGCAGCATTGGCCATAGGCACTCCCATTAAAGACATGAATCCCAGACGAAAACATATTTCTATGGCCTTATCTTCTTACATCCCCTTCCTCAGTGGTTTCGCAGTACAAACAACACCTCACTCTTGGCTTTGTCTTCCATTGACTTTGCCTCCAATTTTATCCATTCTAACACTAACCTTAGAAACCCTTTTGATAAGCCTTTTTATGGCTACACTTTACTTGATAAACCCCACAGTTGTCACTTAATCCACTACGCCTACCTCTCTGCCCCCCCTAAGTTTCATGCCGCCAGAGGAGCTTCAGATTGTATACCCCTGCCTCCCTTCAATGTGGCTGCAATGGACAGGGCTGCCCTTGCCCAGTCCTCACGGATGTCTCCTGTTCCATGATAGATCAGATGACATAATTTAAAAAAACATTTTCAACAGTCCCTCTTATTCTTGGACCTCTACATTTGCTGAAACAAAATAAACAACATTTTTTACAAAAGAATTCTTATCCCAGCTGATGGTGCATCCTCTTGTAGATCAAATCCTCAAAAGAAGCTAAAAGACCACCCGTATGAGTTCTTTGCAAAACATCTATGTAAATCGAATGGCAGCCAACTGCACATTTGACTTCTGCTCACACAAACAATCTAATGTCAGCAGGAGTAGAGCAATTGCAATACGAGTCAGAATCGAAGGTGCAAGTATGTGACAGTAAACATTGCCTATCGTTTTGGGTTCACATAAGCGTTTTTAATTCATTTTGTATTTGCATTTCATCCCTAACATCTATGTGTCCATGAAGATGAAATGAGTTGAGGGGATTGGTGGGTGGGGCATAGAAAGGCATATTGTCACTGTGGACACAAGTGAAAGCTTCATCCAATGTGAATTAATCAAGAAGTAACCACACCCACACTAGTCGGGATAGTGTCTATTGGAAAGGTCAATCCAGAACTACCACGAGATTGAAAAATGTCACAAATAGATAATGCTACTGATGAAAACTACAGCTATACACGTATTGTGCCATAAAAGACGAGCACAATTGAAATATTTACAAATTTGCATTTCACACTTTCCGAAATTTGCTCATGTTACTTCTTACATACATGGGCTTTCTGTAACAAACATGCAAGTCTGCAAATTCTCCTTTAGATTTATTGTCCATGAAAGTCAACTTCATTTAGTTCGCATTTCTGAAGAATGCAGATTTTGAAGATTTGCCACAAGAACGTCCAGGAATTAGTAAATCAGGATGATTTGCATCCCTGTCCCACGTGCCTATATGTTGAAATGTACCTACCCCCCGAGACAGATAAGACAGTGGTTTTACATGTACACAGTTATTAATGAGTGTCTATTTCCGTTTTAGATATGGGATGACAGAAGAACTGTGAAACAGACCCTTTGCTTACAATATACTTCAATTGCACATTGGTTGTGTCCCAATCAACCACGGCTTTTGAGCTGTGTTCGAGCCATTACCTTGAGAGTCTATCAGTCACATCTTGACTCAGCCCAGAGAAGTAACTCTTTCTCATCTGATGCTATTGGTTGTTAGGGTGTAACTTTCCACCTCCAAATCAGCATTTGCATTGAAGTGCACGAGGGGCTACTTTACAATTAATAGAATATTCTGTCTGCCCCTGCGGTCTCCCTCCCACATATCTCACTCTTCTATTCCCCCATTTGCCACTACTTGTGTTTCTCTCTCACAACCTTCCCTCATTTCCCTGTGTGTTGCTTGACCCCCAACACAGACCCTCTTGTTCCCGTCATGCTTTTCTGTGTGTGCTTCCCAACCCCCCCAGTGAGCCACCCCTCCCTCTTTTGCATGTGTACTCCTTATGTCACTTGTCCATGACCTCCTCTCGTTTCCCAGAAAGGAGAGGCTGTGTATACTTAAGTCTCTTACCTACAATATGGTCCTCTTTACGCTTATATGTCTAAAGCGAGTCAAGTGACAATAACGTTTTTATTATAGCACTTCCTTCCTTTCTATGTTATCGAGAGTAAAAAAGAGCTATAATGAAGGTCCATTTGCCATCCATTTTCTAATTAACATGAATTGTATCGAAGGCAAGGACCCCTCAATCCAGACCAGCTTTTGTTTCTATGTCTAGCTTTAATGTGTGTATGCTGCATGCATTAGCACATTGACCCGAGATATATTGGGTTTGCTAATGGTTTTTAGTTCTCGCCTACGCAGCGCGCATACGCTGCATAGGAAAGAGACCTTTAGCCATTAGTTCCCTTTTTCACCTAAAAACGTGCACGCGTTCCATTGCCTTCAATGGCAAAGCGTGCACGTTTGGTGATTACCTTGCGGGAGCGAGCAGCTGGCGCCATATGTTATCAATTATCGCCCCTTGCTGCTCGCTCCCGCAAGAGAATCGCGCAGGCCCCCTCCTCTCTCCCCTCCCCCTGCTGCCGTGCGAGGCGCGCACGCTTGTTTAGTTGGGCAGTGGATTTCCCTTTTCTTTTCAACAACGGGGCTACCAAGGCATCTTCGAGGGAATGTCATGCTTTATCAGTGTTTTTTTTAAATATAACTCATCCAAATGTTCTTTTTTTGTATTTTGACATTGTCCAATATTCATTTTCATTAAAATCTTCCTGCCAACATGTGTTGTGTTCCAAAATATATATAGTTTCATGGAACTTCCTCAGGTCCATTCGCAGCACATCTAGCAATGTGGTTCTGTTTTATATTGGATAAACATTCAAGTCCTAACTGCCGCACATGACCGTTATGCCTGTGAGTGCTTAATTTATTTATATACCAACTGTTTATTAAAATTGATGAGTATAATTAACAACTGATTAATATACTCACTTTTGTTGTTGTGACTAATATAAACAGTCATTTCCTCACAAACTTTAAGTAAAAATAACAGTTTCGGACAAATGTAACCATATTGGAGCCCCTATGTTTAAAACATATTATTCTGGAAAATATGTTATATTAGATTTCTTACAGTTATTGATGGGTTAATCGACGGGGAGCATTTTCTTTTTTACCTTCATAAAAGAAACCTTGCTCTGTATTTTCTTTTTGAAAATAAAAAAGAGAACAGTTTAGTCCAGGGCTAGTCAATTGTAAACAGCCTTGGCAGGTTCCGCCGTGACCAGCTTGGCAGTGATTTCTAAATTAGGCGGTCCGCAACTGCATCAGAGCGACGGAGATATTTCTTCCATCTCTCCGATGGAGAAAAGGGCTTTCCGTCTACATGTAAATCAGGCCCAGAGTCCCTAGGACAGAATACCAAAGTAAATGAAGAAGGGATGCTAGAGAGTGGGCGCATGTTTCCTTCCACAGAAGGCGTCATTTGTCAAAAGCGTTAGTTAGTTAAACAAAAAAAAGATGAGTGTACAAATGCAGCCCCATCATCGGTTAAAGGTGTACCATTAGTTTCCTTAAAAAAGGAGAGAGTTTTCCCTCTTAAACCCAGAAAGGACCGGGACATATAGCAACTAAAAAGGAGATTCCTTACTGTGTATTTGAATTTTAGATAAACAATACCATTTGTTCTAGTCAATTATACCAACAGCCCACCACACATAATATTTAAGTCAAAAACATAACATTTGATGTATCAAATTTATTATTTCTTTCTGTTTAAAACCAATTTTTCATATACATAGTATACACAATTTATTAAAACATATAGTTTTTTTTGCAAAAAATCATATTACATTAGTCCAACATAGTTTATCTTGACACAACATATAAATACACAAAATAGTACAATTAAAAAACTTTTTTTGTCAAAGGTTTGTCGACGCGTTTCGGTGCTTTGTTGTTTGGAACACCTTCCTCAGGACTATTAAAACATCTTCTTTGTGTAAAGCAATTTTTATTTTGCAGTACCAGATTCAATCCAGGAGTGGTTATAACATTAGTGGCTCCTCCTCCCTGTTAAGTCATCAGAGACTTTTTCGTTTGCGCTGAAGCGGTCCAAGACAATTGCTGCACTCGTATAAATTTGTTTTTCCGTTTCTTCCGTGTATCAGTCTGGTCACTTGTGATCCTAAATACTGCACGGGTTCAAGAACGGATCCCTCCTCTTATTCAATTAAGGTAGGTCGGCAGTGTCTTCACTATCAGCGAACGCTCCGTCCAGCCGGTCTCTCTGGTTGTCGATACCGACAACCAGAGACACCGGACGGACGGAGCGTTCCGACAACCAGAGAGACCGGATGGACGGAGCGTTCGCTGATAGTGAAGACACTGCCGACCTACCTTAGTTCTACTACTCAGACTGATCTCAGTAGTTTCACTTGTTATTGCTACCTATTCAGGGAAGCTCTTTCTAGAGTCTAGTCCCAAATCAGTCTTCTTAAAATAGGACATTCTAAATGTTTAGGTCTCGCCTGAGGGAGCGCATGCTCTTTCTCTTGTGAGACATTTTGTAATCTTACTGGGAGCTTAGAGCCCACCCATGACTTATCATTGGCTGTCTTCATCACCACTCTCATTCCCATGCTTCTATTCACTCAGTGTATGGCAGCTTCACTTCTTTGTATGTGTGTTTCACCCCTAGAGTATTGCCTGAGTACTGCTTCGTTGTTCCACTGTGTCTCCTTCCACTGCTTGAGCTTTCAGTGATACTTTTTTTCTTTTAGTTGCTTGCCCCATCATCGATTGTCGTTGCTTTCCCTGTCATTGTTGCTTGCTCTGCCCTTGCTACGTAGTTACTGTTGCCCTATCCATCCCATCTCCCTCCTACATTGAATTGCTTCTCCCGTTTACCCTGTTTCAATGGGAACAGTCCAGACTGAACTACCAAGTCAGGTCCTCCCTGAACCAGAATATAAGCAACCCACGACCAGTTTAGCCCTGGTTATATGCTCAATAGCCGGGTACAGCTTGGTTCCAGTGACACAGTGTGCACAAGACCCACGTCTTGACAAATCCATTCCACTTAGAGTGATACATCAAACCATACAACACAGTGATGGAATGAATGCTTGAATTGAAGCTGGGTCAAAACTGAGGTGGCCTGGTGTGCAAAATAACTGTGGATTGGGATGCAGTCTCAAGTAATTACCAGTGGAGATAAATTCAAGCATTCCATCCATCACTTTTTGTATACTTTAGCATGTCACCCTAACTGGGATGGGTGTGCCCAGTCATGGGTCCTGTCCACACTGTATTACTGTAACCAAGCTATTCCTGACTGAGACAACAACAAGGGAGAAACCGGTTCTGGTTTGCTGATGTTCCGGTACAGGGAAGACCTAGCTTGGCAGTTTGGGCTGGATTATCCCCACTGGAGCAGGGTCAAGGCAGCGGGGTCTAGTGGCTTAGTGGACTAATGCGTCTACTAGAGGGACCTGTGTTTGACCTCATGATCACAGGTTTAAATTCCACTCAGCCTTTCATTGATCTGAATTTGAAACAATGAGTACCATTGAGTTGGGTAACAATAAACATCTGTTATTCAGCGGCAACATTTCTGTAGCGGTGAATGTTATGTTATATAGCCAGGTCAAAAGAGAGGTGGCATGGTGTGTAAAATAATGATGGCTTTAGCTCTTTGTTTGTCTTATGTAACTTTTCCTATAGGCTGATTTACACACGTATGATTCATTGTCTTTTTATAATATGCATGTGATCCAAAGTGCTACACCCTACACTGGTATGAGTAGCACCATGAAATAAATAAAATGCATGTGAAAGAGAAACTATGGTGAGATGAAAAGCATTGTTATCGGGTGGTAGGGAGGTAATCCATGGAGAAGGAGGTCACTAGGGGAGGTGGCCAAGAAAGACTGTCATACCAGGTGCCACGAGGGCTACAGCAGGCTCTGGGTCCCTCTCTCTACTGCTGATGCCATGACTGGACCTGTAAAGCCCTTAGGGAGCTGTGAGGCACACCCATGTTCCAGTGACACAGGAGAGGCTGTAGTGTGAGGCGTGTCCCTTTTACTGTTCTTCTCAGCAGAGTGACACTACCTGGAGGATCTGAATTCACTTTGAGATGGTGACTGCTTCTTTTAATGGGATTTTATGAGTCACTGCTGCCTTTGGGCATGAAGGCAACAAGCTCATCCCTCATTAGATGGAGCCTTCAGATGGCCAGTGGATAATGTAATCCTTTGGCACAAGTCTTCAAAAATGTCTCTCCCTAAAACAAGCGCTGTAATCCTGACTGTTGTGGCTGACCCCGAACACCATTTACATTTGTCAGTTAGGCAGACATTCATTTACAGGGAAAGGAGCAAAACGACATATTAGAATTGCAATACTTACTTTTTTATTTTATTATTCATTTTACTTTTTAGGTCTCGCCTGAGCCAGCGCATGCGCTGTCCACGAGACTTCTCGTAGGGACTTTTAACTCTGAACACATGCTCGTGCGTGTGCATTTTTTGTTGCTGACACACTATTAGCCTTTGCATGCGTCTTTCTAAAAAAGACAGCGCGCAATTGGCCAAAGGCGGGTGCATATCCCGCCTTCTCTCTCCCCTGGTCTAGGGAGCTGGGAGCGAGCAGCAGCGCGGCGGGGTGCCAGGTGCATACAGCACATTCCTTTTGTGGCCGCATGGCTGCGTATGTTGTTTTTGGGCAGCTCCTTGGGAGTTGCTGTCTTAATTTAACTCTGCTCGCGCTCTGGTCTGTTAGTCCGAAGCTTCCTTTCGTAATTTCACTGTAATCTGAAAATTGTAAGATACTCGCAAAGTGTACAGGATGGACGAGTAGATAAATTAAAGGGAACTTTAAAAGAAAGCACTCCTATATTGTGGCATACTTAAAATAATTTGTTAACAGTTATGACGATATGCTTTATTGAGTTTAACTTTTTCTTTATTTTCTTGTCGCCGTTTCTTTTGGGAACACATCTTACCACTATTAAAAGCTTTCATTCTAGTCTAGACTCTTTGGCGCATTTATTTTGGTCGGAAGTATTAATTTATCATTAGAACAGAGCATGTGGGCACCTATTTTTACAAGTAATTTTGCGTGTGCTACAATGTAGCAGTTCTTACTTAATATATAGATCTCAGTCGTGAAGGCAGCCCTTGTTGATTGCGACTCCGCTGCCACACTCACTCTAGCAGGAGTAGTTAGTAGGTGGTAGCTAGGGGTTTTGGAAGGTGTGTTACTGAAGTGTCCTGACCATGCCAGATACCTGCTCCTGCAGCTGTGCAGTAGCCTGGGATAACAAAAATGCAGAACCCGAAGTACAGGACTTTAATGCTTAAGGTGAGACTAGGTGACAAATAATTCTTGCTGCTTCTTGAGAAGCTTGTCGCATAAGGTAACAGGGAGTACTGCAAACCAACGCACTTCTTTATGTAACATAGAAAGCGGAGAGAGTGCAACGCCAAACACTGTTCTGGGCATCAAAAGACTCAAAGCACCTGCCGCACTTGTCAGGAGAATGCTAAATACGGAACAGACTCTTGCGTTGCATGAAATTGCTCTTTTTTATTTCGCGCAAACTAGCTCAGTTACATTGCGTGACTTGTACAGAATCACAGGGTTTTGAACCGAAGCCGGGACTTGTTTTGAAAACGTCCTGTAAACTCGCACTCTCCCTCCCTTCTCCCATCCTTTTTTACCACAAAGAGCCGATTAGCAAAGCCAATCACTTGTAAAATATATGTTCTGGATGTCCAGGTTTTCCAATTTTCTATTTCCCGTTTGCCTTTGTTTGTCTGTTTATTTGTCTGCTATTTATCTTTTGGAAATCTTATTTTTCTCAGTTTCTTTCTATGTATTTTCTCTCATGGCGTTCTTCCTCTACTAAGCTCTGCGTCTTATTTCTCTTTACATTCGTCTGCTTCTTTTTTATATTTTGTTGTATGTACTTGTTGGAACTGGCCCTTCTTGCAGGGTCATCCTCAAACTTTTTGCTTCTTCCTCCCTTATTTTTTCTGACCCGTGGCTGTTGGCAATGGGACTCTGCACACTTTACCACTGCTGATCAGTGCTAAAGTGCATATGCTCTCTGTGTAAATTGATATCGTGATTGGATATACCTGATTGGCATATTTGTATCACCATGAAGTCCCTATTAAAGTGCACTGGATGTGCCAGGGCTGGTGATGACAAATGCTACTAGTGGGCCTGCAGCACTGATTGTGCCACCCACAGGAGTAGCCCTAGAATGATGTCTCAGGCCTGACACTGCAGTGCCTGTGTGCAGTTTAGAACTGCCATGTCCTCCTGGTCAGTGTCCCCACTGACCAGGCCTAACCCTTCCCTTTTTGTGTGCATCAGTCATCCCCATGGAAGGCCCAAGGTACCCCCCTGGGCAGGGTGCAGTGTATGCAAAAGGTAGAGCATGTACTAGTGCAGGTAACATGCTCTGATAGTGAATGGCAGCCATTTTCGTTTTTCACTATTGTAAGGCTATCTTACTCCATAGATTAACATGGGGGATGCTGGCTACAGTAGTTAACAGCATTTCTTCCCATAGGAACAAGATAGGACATAAGTATCTAGTATCCCTGAACTCAGAATTTAATAACACATCTTTTAGGAAAGGTTGTTTTTAAATCCTGTGTTTGGGAACAGCACTTTTAGAAAGTTGCTGTTCTCTTGTCTGACCCTTCTGTGTGCCTGGGCCTGTTTGTGTATTGACTGTCTGGTTTGAGAGTGACAGGGGCTGGGGATTCCCCAGGAGGCTGGCTGAATCAGCCCTAGGCTGAATGACTGCATTTGCAACTGGAGTGGTGGGAGGAGTTAGCACCTGGGCCTGAATAGGGTTGTGCCTGCCTTCCACAATGCTGGCTCCACCTCCTGCTGGGCAGCTGACGTCCCTGCCCCTCACTCTGAAAGGAAGGAAGAAGACAGCAAAACAAAGTACTCAGGAAACACCCAGAACTGGTTTATACCGGGCTCAGGGCCCACATGCACAGAGAGAACAAAGACTTTAGGCGTATAAGTACAGGACCCCTGACAACAGAAAATTAGATCATCCTGGAATCAAGAAGGAACCTCTGCCAAGGAGAAAGCTGAAACTGAAGAAGGAAGACTGTCCTGCTGTTGCTCTGCTGGACTGACCTGTTGCTTTGCTGCCAAGGAGAGGGGAAGGACTTTGCTGCTGAGCTGTGTCCCCTGTCTTGAAGGAATCTCCAAGGGCCTGAGTAGAGCTGGCTCCCTGTTCTGAAGTCCCAGGAACAAAAGGACTTCACCCCCAGCTTCCCTGAACTCTGCTGAGAGAGTTCTGTCCTTCCTAGAGTGCTTGATCCAGTTGTGGGGCCTCTGGAAGTTGTACCTGTGCTGGGAAGCTTGAAACTAAGCTTGAGAGACTTTTGAAACTGAAAAGTGTTGCATCGCTTGCTTGCGGAGCGCATCCCCGACAGTGCGAGAAGTTTCCCGTCGCTACGGAGGTCGAGATCGTCCGTTGAATCCTTCGTTTGTGGGACGCACCAGACCGGTGCGGGAAAGTCGAACATAGCTGCGAGTGTCGTCGCAGAGCCTGTCGTCGCTGGGTGAGATCGCCGCACCGCTTGCTTGCGGACCGCATCACGTTGCTGCGAGCATCGTCGCAGAATCATCGCATCGAGGAGCTGCGAGAGAGAGGATCACCCCTGGACCGCGCATCGTCGCCCCGGAGATCGTCGCAGCACCTACGAGATCGTCGCATCGTGCCTTTGCGAGAACAAACTTCCTGTGGAACCTACGCACCGGAATCCATACAAGTGGCCTTCCTCCCCATACAGACCGGATTCGTCGCAACACGCCCGCTGCTGCAGCGGGGCTGTCACAAACGTCTCCCCAGGGTCTCAGGAGCAACACATCGCTTGTTTTCCACCGCACCAGCTTCTGCTTTTTGGAACTTTGTTGCAACTAAAAGGTACTGTGAGTAAACGTGATGCAACTGTGAACTTTTCACGCATCAGTAGAGAATTCTATCGCAACGTGGAGAATTCTATCGCAACCTAAAGAATTTTAACGCAATCTTAAGAACTCTTTTGAAACTATATTCTTGAACTGTGTTTGTTGGATTTTTGTCATTTTGGTCTTGTGTAGTTTAGATTAAAATACCTTTATTTTTCTAAACTGTTGTGGAGACAGTTTGTGGTGTTTTCACTGTGTTACTGTGAGTGTTGGTACAAATACTTTACGCATTGTCTCTGGTTAGCCTAGCCTGCTCGTGCCAAGCTACCTAGAGGGTGAGCAGGGGTTATCTCAGAGGGTTATCTCCTTGCCCTGACTAGAAGCAAGGGTCCCTATTTGGACTGTGGTACCTACCTCTGCCAACTAGAGACCCCCAGTTCTAACAGGTGTCATCATTGATCCGTTTTGGTCGTACTGTTCCTCACTTTTTATGTTTACTTTCTGGCCTCTCCTCTTCTTTTCAGTAGTAGGCAGTCCACTCCTGTTGTCATAAACTCGAACACGTTTGGGCCACAAGTCACTTGAGGCTCTTTAATCCTCTCCCCTGCATACAATACCAGAGTAAATATTCAGAATACTTGTCGAGCAGCTCAGCTGTGCTCAGTGACTCTGAGCTTCTCATAACTAAATCCTCTAGTCTTGTAGCAAACAATGCTAATGTTGCGTATGCACACATTCTGGCTAACTTCTTCGTGGTCATGATGAAAGATACGTATCTCGGTTTATAGATTGTACTTGACAACAATTACCACTGATACCACGTAATTCTGGCTCTCGCTTCCTTTATTTAACTTTATGACCCTGGCTAAAGTTTCTACATTTTCAGTATCAAATGCTGCACTTACCATTGACTCTACCTTTCTGCATGTACATTACCTATATAGGGTTTTGCTAAAAATGTGCTATTACCACTGTTGATTGATTACAACACTACAGTTGCGATGCGAGGTTTTGGTTCGAAGTGCATTTTTATGTCTCATGCAGGTATTTTATTTATGAACAGTTGGCTTAGAGGCTGCTTGTTGCTTACCATTGGTTGGTTTCATTGCCACTCTCATTTTCTTGTTGCTTATTGGTCATTTGTCATAGGTTTCCCTCCTCTTCATGTGTTTATCCCACCCTTGGAGCATGGACGCATTACTTATGTCCTTCCACTGCTCACTTTTGAAGCATTACTTTCTCATTTTTTTCTTTTAAATACTCCTCAAAAGTGCATTTGTTTTCCAGATGTCTCATGTACTGCTCTTCTCCTCTGTGATGCTCTTTTGCTGGTGTGCTTCTCGTACAGCAGCTACAATGCTCTACAACATACCTTAAAGACTTTGCCATTATCTCTGACTAAACACATATAAGGTCCAAAAAAGCGAGACCTATTAGCTATGCAAATGCTTGTTACTTTTTGTGGGGTCTGTAAAAAGCTATAGCTTCAGACCTCTTCCTGTTACATCTGCACTACTGAACCTAAGGTTTCCACTTAGGCCTCTGTCAAAAAGGGTCAGCTGAGAGGATTCAGGGGTTTTGCAGTGCATGTGTGAACCCAAGTCCTCCCTGGGAACTGCAAAGCAGGTAATGTGGGGATGTGCGGGGTTCACTATGAGTATATTATGTGTGTCCATGACATGTATCTATAATTCAGCCTCTACTTGGGGTATCAGTGGAGAGAAGCCAGATGTGGGCTAATTAGAAGCATTCAAGCCTGCTGCAATGGCAAGACAAAACTAAATATGGTGATAGCAGTATCTACAGCTCCCATTTTCCTGGAGCTACTGACTGTACTGTTGTATGTAGAATGGAGCAAGTTGATCTCACGAACAGCATTTGTGACCCACCCCCCACTGCAAAACTGGTATAAAAAGAGAGGTAACTGAAATATTATTCTCATGCCTCCGTCAGACATCCCAAAATATTAATAATACATTATCTAGTAGGGTATGGTAGCAGAATATCACTTTCAGAATAATGTCTGACAAAAATATTGTTTTCCTAATATTGTTTAAAAAAAATACCACCTCAATGGAGTTAGTAGTTGAAAATCTACACCCAATGGCAATATACTTAATAAACAATAATTTGGACACTGTAGGACCTATTCACCAAAGCATTTTTCTGTACATAAAGGAGTACTCCTCTAGTACTACTTTATATATTCACAAATGCCATTCACAAATGCTATTCAAATGTATCTACAAATGCTATTCAAGCCAGTAAACCGAGTTTGCCACAAGGATCGCTTTTAACCATAACATTATTTAAAGGTTTTGTAGCTACTCTGGATTGCTTAATCTGAACATTTAGATTCATGTTCATGACCTATGTAGAGAAGAGAATGTAGGCTTTACTACTTTAATATATAGGAGAATTCACTAAGCAGAGGTTTAAAGCATGTGTAACTAGGGTGGCCTCCAGGTTGTCCAATAATGCATTGCTATTAAATTCAGACAAATCAGAACTCCTGGTTATTGGAGGGTCTTGTGAGATTTGGTCTGTGGTTGCTGCCTTCTCAACTTGGAACATCACCCACCATGGAAAGGAGCAACACGTCTAGGGCTTAAACTTGGCGAAGGGCTTTTAATTTGCTCAATTTTATCTGTTGCTTGTTGAAGAGCTGTGGTACAATTGACCATTATGCAAGAATAGATTATTGCATGTTATGTTATGTTAATGAAATGCATAGAGCGCATGGTCATTATTCTTTGGACCCTTACTATTTTCTAGCAGAATTGCAGTTACTACAAAACCTGGTGGCTCTAGCCATTCTAGCTTTGTCCAGAAGGACTCATATGTCTTCATTTTTGAGGGAGCTACTCTGGCCATCCATTCATAAACGGGCACCTTCAAGAGCTTATGTATAACTCTTAAGAAAAATTGTGACCGAATATTTCCAGATTTCCAAAGTGCATGGCAGCAGGCCGATCGTTTTGCATTCTTACATCAAAACAATAGACACATCATTATTCCTTACCACGCTGCTATCAATAAAGAGCGGGGCACCTTCAGACCCAGCGCCAACCAGCAAACTTCAATTAGTCGCCACTACGGTGGCCCCCTCCTTCACCAACCTCATTAATGCGTCCCTGGAAATGGGCACCGTACCAACCAATTGGAAAAAGGCCACAGTCAGGGCACTTCTTAAGAAACCCCACTTAGACCCTACGGACCTATCCAACTTCCGACCCATTTCTCTCCTCCCGGTGATTAGTAAGGTGGCTGAACGAATTGTCAACCAACAACTCTCCTCTTACCTGGAAAAAAATAAACTCTTACGCAACTCACAGACGGGGTTCAGACCAGGACAGGGGACAGACACCGCACTACTAGCCGTGGTCGAGGAGGCAAGATCCATCATAGATCAGGGGGGATCAGTGGCAGTGATCCTCCTTGATCTAAGCGCCGCCTTCGACACGGTGGATCACGCTATCCTTATCCATCGACTTAGCGTGATAGGCATAGCTGGTGCCGCCCTGTCCTGGATCAAATCCTTCTTGGAAGGGAGAACCTTCCAGGTATCAGACGGTACGAGCACGTCCAAAGCACTTCCATTACAGTGTGGGGTCCCACAGGGCTCCTCCCTGAGCCCCACACTTTTTAATGTTTATATGTCCCCCCTGGAAGACATCATCTCCCCGTTCGGCGTTAAGTCAGTAATGTACGCCGATGACACACAGCTGGTTGTGTCAATAAGCCAGTCAAGAAAAAGCCTAGACAACCTAGCAGCCTGTCTAGAGAATATCTATAAGTGGATGACGGAATCACGGCTGAAACTAAACGGCGAGAAGTCTGAAATCCTCCTCCTGGGAAATCCACGCAAACTCCCTTCATCCCTCGTCTGGCCAAGCTGTATGGGTCCACCCCCCCCACCCAAAGCAGAAGTCAAAAGTCTTGGCATTTGGTTAGACCAGGACCTGAATTTCAAATCTCAGGCAAGAAAAACTGCCGGGGCCTGCCTTGGCCTCATCAAAACAGCACGAAAGGTCCTTCACCTTGTCCCCTTCCAATCTAGGAAACTACTCATGCAGGGTCTAGTGAACTCCAGGCTGGACTATGGAAATGCTCTATACTTAGGGGCTCCCGCCTCGGTCATTCACAGATTGCAATGTGCACAAAATGCCGCGGCAAGACTCTTGACAGGAACCAAACCCAGATGCTCAGCCAAGCCAGCGCTCAAAAGCCTACACTGGCTACCGGTCAAAGAAAGAATCAACTTCAAGACCCTATGCATCTCGCATAAAATAATGCAGGGGAAGGGGCCACCGATTCTGAGTTCCATGATCAAACCCCACCACTCAAACAGGCAGCTCAGATCGGATTCCCTTTCACTGGCCAGTGTCCCCAGAATACAAAAGACCCGATCAGGGGGGCGAATGTTTTCCTATAATGCCCCGAAGTTGTGGAATTCCCTACCAATCTTTATCCGGAAAGAACACAATCTTCTTGCCTTCCGTAGGCATCTAAAAACATGGCTCTTCCCATAGTCCCCATCTCTTCCTTGGTAAGATAGGTCTTCTGTCAGCGCTGGGATGCCCTAGGGTAGCTATGCGCTCTATAAATCCCTATCCAAATCCAAATCCAAATCCACATCTACCCATCAGTTTAAGAGCTGAATTAACACCCTTGGTACCAGCGCTTCAGTATAATATTAGTATAGTAGAGATCTCCGCTTATGACTGCCCCATGTCTTAGCTGCAGAGCTCACCGACATAAGTATGGAGAACTCCTCACGCTGAGATGTATAGTTTAGATGTAAATGTGAGAATTGCAGAGGGTGAATGAGGAATATCTACGAATAAATGCGAGGAGTTAGGGGAAAATCAAACGATTTCAGGAAAGTACATGCAAATACAAAAACAGACCTACAAAAGATTAAGAAATGTCCTACTCCCTAACCCACATCTACTCAAATGGTAATACAGTGCAAACAGATTCAAACCTCTTCGAGCCAAGATTTGGACTAAGTCACATCATACATAGACATTGACAGGTACTGCAAAGAAATCTGATAGACTCAAAGGAGGCAGGGAATTACACAAAAAGCACAAAGGGGAAAATAGGAAAACAAAAGGTAAGACATTTAACGTATTAAAAATTGCTACACTTGATTGTATATGTTTTAAAGATAAAATATATCTAATTATTTCATTTTTAAATAATATACAGGCTCTGAACAGTAAAAAAAAAGCAAAAATAAGTTGGGAGAGTGAGGTCTGCAGCCTTTGGAATGGACTAAAAGGCCAGGTGCCCCAGGGCCCCAGGAGGCGGACCCTGACACGCAGCCCACCTTTGTCCAGTGCAGCGCTCTATAGGGCATTGGTGAGTCCCGCTGCGTGGGAGTTCTTGCAGCCTTTGGAGGTGACTACAAGGCCCAGCAGCACCAGGGCCCCAGGGGGCGGTACCTGACAGCCAGCCCACCTGTGTGGCCGCTGTAACGCTATATAGAGAGTTGGTGTGTCCCGCAGAGTGGGAGTTATTTCAGCCTTTGGAGGGGACTACAAATCTCAGTAGCACCAGGACCGCAGGAGGCAGTCCCTGACATGTAGCACACCTGTGCCAAGCGCAGCGCTATATAGCATGTTGGTATGTTCTGCTGCACAGGATGTGCGTGTGCCACGCCCAGGCAAAGTTTGGACCAAAGACAGGCACATCCTGCACCCGTCAACAACTGACAAAGTTAGGGCTGGCCCCCCCCTCGTGGTTCTGAGCCTCATTATTGCCTATTGGTGGGGACAATCTTGCAGGAACCATGGAGAAGAGAAAGATCACAGCAATCACCACAGCAGATGATACCATGGATGCCTTTCTGGTTCCAGCAGCAGGGGACCTTACAAAGGCGATAGAACTGACTTAGCGACATCTCTCTAGGGATGAGGTATAGACCAACTTGCCAGTACTTGTGTTCCACGATGTTCCGCATCAGAGCATGGTAATGATACCTCCCTCCCAACCAGCCATCTTTTTGGAACTGAGTATGTTCCCAGGTGACAATTCCTATTCCACCTTTATTGAATCACCTGTCAAAAATAAAAAAGGAGGAGGTCCACGTAAGAAGTTTACCCTACCAACTAAGGTGGCCAGAGACAAACAGGCGTCTGTTCGCTCTGACCTGGACCATTGTGTTATAGATGAAATTTGCTCTAGAGTGGAAACTATGATGCGACTATACCCAAAACCCTTATTGGACTATCTTGATGGTCTGCAGACAAAATGTCTAAATTGTTTAACCACCACATTGACACCTCTAGACAGGGAATGCCATCAAGCCGTATTGCCCCTGCAATCAGTGCAAATGATCCCGAAGTTCAGGAGAGAAAAAATAATCAGTTGCAGCCAACTACTCCTCTTGACTCCAACAAGGAGGCAGGGCTGGCCGTCACAGTGGCTTCCAACAGTAGGCAAATACTTACAGCACAATCGCAAACCCATAAAGCCCCTACCGCCATCACTACACATTCTCCCCGAATCCTGGGGATTATTCCATCTAAAATAAATCAGTCCAGATATGATCAGCTCTACCTGAGATTCATCCCAAGTCCATCCTACAAATCCAATGCAAAGCTCCAAGTCAATCGTCCGGACAAGGGGCTTCAAAATCTAACCAGCATTTACAGATCTATCTTCTCGTTAGAAAAATTTCCCTTCACTGAAAAATTAGCATTCCTTTGATTACATTGAAGCACCAATATGATACAGGTATAAAAGCCTTCGTTGGTGTGGAGGGACACTGCTCGTGCATCAGGTGTGAGGGCTGTTCCATGTTGTTCACTTGGGTTTGCAGTAGATTTGGGTGATATGAGGACAGAAAAAACCTACATATTCCCCCTCGAGGAGCGAGTGAGCCTTCTCCTGATGAGGTGAATTGCAGGGGACACAGGAGAACCTCCATGGTAAAGGCCTGCAAAATACAATCAATCCACAAAGGCCCAGAAGCAGGGGAAGAGACGTTCAGTTTCTGAATCTACCGCCTGCATCATGCATGTACATTGTGGTATTGGCGGATCTAGGCCCACTCACATCGAGTCAACTGAACAGCTGATCCTAAATGTCTCCCATTGGCTAACAAAATTCCGGGGCTTTTCTTACCCTCTCTCATCCCACATTCTCATGGCAAGAAGGGTTGATTGGGTGGGTATGTCGCAGAAAGCAATACCAGGTGACTGCATAGTTGTCAACTTTAGAAACCCAACCATAGTTCTAAGCATTCTTAAACAATTTGAACACCTACCCCATGGTCCTTCCCAGAGAGTTGCCCTCCTTCTCGACTACTTTTACAAACCTTGTTACCCTGCTAAATCATGGCATAACCTGACTTTAGAACCTCGGATATGTCATAACGCGGTGAGCCACATGGAGAACATGCCTGGGGTAATGCTTAGAGATAGATAGTCCCCCTGGAAGGATTTAAAGTCGGTGATTGACTGGTAAACACAATAGACACAGCAACCGCAAGGGGTTCGGCTGGACCACAGTCCAATGGGACCCCATAGCGAATGACCCTAGGCCAATCTCAATTAATGTCACTTCATGCAAAATTGCAGGTTTTCGAAGTAAGGTGGGAGATCCGGAATCGCAAGTTCTTGTGACTAACTGCTAATTAATATGCCTACAAGAAAGATAGGAGGTGGCCCACCCCACATCGATAGATACAGCACTTACTGCACACAGGCCTCGCCCTCTAATGCTGACAGGGCCAAGGGGTATTGATCACTTTTATTATAAACAATTCTATGATGTCTCAGGACACTACCATTGTTGGCTACGCGATTTGTCAAATGATTAGAACCTGCTGATTTTCCATTATTACAATAATTGTTTCAATGGGACTGCTCTGCAGATTGTGACAGACCTTGAGGGAGTAACTAACTTTATCAAGGATGACCCCCACAAGCCCATGGAGATTGCTCTGGGTAGGTGATTTATTTTAATGTCTACTTTTGCCCAGTGATCATCAAATAAGTTTTAGGCCTAACAGACAACAAAGGGGAATCCCTAACCTACTTCTTACACGATGCCCATGGGATAGCTCTTAGCATAATTTTGGTAAAGCTTAACCTCCTGGTGATGAACGAGGTTAGAGAGTGCAAGGAGGGGTTGGGCATATTTTGCACATCCACAATAGATTACGAGCATGCGTTGAGAGCTTCATGCTGTTAAGACTGGTCCAGGCTAATTGTTCTGTGACTTTCCTTGCTTGACTTTTACCTTTTACACCGTAAGCTACTGCCAATAGTGTTTTCTAAATACTTTTTAGAATACAGCTATTGCTATGACTAACTTTTAATAGAGAGAGGAGAGTTTTCCAGAACTGCTCTTTATGAGGAGTTGAACTAAAATCTAAATTCATTCTAAATGCTCCTTAAAATTCTCGCTCTTTTCTGAAAAGGACTCTATGAGTTCTGGTAGGTTAGGATCTTGTAGAGTAGAATAGGGACTTAGGCAACTTTCCTTTATGGAACACGCTGTAATATTTTCTGATTGTTGCTAACCATTATGTTTCTTGATATTTCTGTAAACTGATGTATCTAATTTTAAAATCTGAATAAAGTGAATACAAACCAAACTACTATACATAAAACGATAAATAAAGATTTGAAACTTTGTCTAGCTCTCATTATTGACTAAATGTAATAAGTGGTGTTAAATTTGACATTGAATTAAGCTCCATTCAAAAATGGTGGCAAAGATCCAGTCGACCTGAAGAAGAACAAGGTGCGGAGTTGAAGACCACCTTTGTAAGTCAAGATTTTAACTGATTTAAAGAAAACATACTCACGCACCAGCACCTGTGTGTAGGTAACGATCACAGCGCCTGGGCCTGGATGTGCTTTCTGTGTAATGCACAGTCCAGGCTGCCCTCACTACAAATTTCAATCAAAGGGGCATATAAAATAATTTACAAAAAATGATTTCACTTACCTTACACTGCACGTCCTCGGTGTGTTGCAGCACGTCCTCGATGCTCCTTGCTCCAGATTCCAGTCTCCAGCCAACTCCCTTATCCAATCAGCAGCATGAGTGAAGTATCTGGATTGGTTGGAGAGGGCTGGCTCTCCACTCCAAAAGGTGTTGGAGGCCTTTGCCTGCTGTTTATTCCAGCTGTTGGAGAGGTTTGAATTGCGCATGTCTGGTTGGCAGTTGCAAAGTAGTCGGCCAAACAAACATGCTTACTGCGAACTGAAGTGGCCACTACTCAATGTTGCTAATCAGTAGCAGTGACACACTTGACCAGCCCCGAGGCAGAGAGTAAAAAATAAAATGGTAATATAATAGTTTTGTTGCCATTTTATTTTTCAAGCTTTCTGTGCAGTATTGTGGGGAGGCGACTCCTTTGCTCCTATGAAGGATCCGCCGCTGCCCACAAACACTAAAAAAACACGCTCTTCACACGTATCTGTCTGACCAGCACATTGGGCATTACCTTAATGCCCGATGGGACAGCCGACCCTGGCTGGGGGCACCACATTTAGACTCGGACGAAATTCCATTTGCACCAGTGTAATCTCAAGTAATTTTTCTTCATTTCGTGTTACGATTGTTAAATGAAATACCTGGGATTGCCATTTCGCTGCTCTGTATAATTGAGACTTCGTTCAGGTAAAAATCCTAAAGCAGGAGCATGAAACCACCAAACGTGAGTGGCAGTTCTTCACATGCATTATTTGGTGCTTTTTTGCGTGAAATGTGTCCGCGAGACAAAAACACACATAAGGAAACAAATAAATCGGAATACCTAATCCAGCATTATTATAGCTTGATATAAATAATTCTTGTTCGTTTCTTACCATGACCTGTTTATTTTGACACACTAGTAATAATTATTTTGGTAACCTCTAAAAGTTTAAAATTATGTAACTTTATGTTAAAAATAGAGAAGACATTTAACATCGCGAATGAGTGCAGCCGAGCCGTCGGGAGTTGAATATTTAGAAGTTCAGTGACTTCCAATTGTAATGCTAAAGCAAGAATACATTTTCATAATCTTTTCCCTGGTGAGCCATCTGTGTATTTTTCTAAACGAAAAATTCGCACTGCCTAGGATTATTTTTAGAAAATGGAAACTTTGTCATACATATTTTCTGGCAAATTGATCAAGCTTCCCGTTTGCCTCCTCGAACTGGTGACAATGAGGCCCCAGCTCTGTGCTTTCATTATTCATGAGGTCTGCCATGATTAGAATGTCTGTATGCAGGTGCAGAGCTCTCTGGAATAGTTTCAATTAGCACTGTGTGATCTTGGGCATGGCAGGCTGCTGCAGGAGGCTCAGTCGAAGCAGGTCCAGACAATGTCAGCCCAGCCACATAAAGCCTGCTGCGCTCAGTGGCGTAACATTAGCCCCTGGTGCCCCCCCTCCCCCGCCCCCGTGGGGTGGGGGTGCGCATCTGAGCTTCAGGGAGCCCCCTTTGGCACTGTGCACGGGAAGTGGGCATCTGGCCTGAGAGCTCCTGACTGGGTCCAGAGGGTGGCGCCCACCTCCGAATACTTTGCAGTGGGGGGTTTCAAGTTGTGTTACCCCACTGGTTGAACCCCTGGACGGATACATCCGGTGCATGCTAAAACCTTAGCTTTGAAAACTATGTCTCAAATGTTCCCTCTTTTTACAGGGCACCATGGTTCTAGACAAGGAGTTATTATCTGTCTGTGTTTTCATTAGTAGGTTTGAATGCATTTCAACAGGACAGTAGTGTTGCCACCAAGATAGTTATAGTCAAAGGGTCCAGTGCAAGAACCTTCATGAAAACTGGGTGAATCATCCAGATTGTATTATTCAAACAGTTGTTATTAATTCAAAGCGCCTAACGAAAGTGACAAGAATTGCTAATCCACTGCACATAAGTCTACAACGGACGTAAAATAATAACTGCTTTGTATCAATCTTCACAATGAGGAAACATTTGGCAAGAGTAGGCAGAAACATCACTGTCAGTTTCAATAATATACTCCTCATTATAGCATCACAATATCCGAGTACAAGAAAAATAAGTGTAGGAAGAGATAGGGAAACCAGGAGACAGGGAAAGACAAAAGGGAATTTGGGCATGCTGGAAGCAACAGGGAAAACATGTCACCTTAACGGTTTACCCAAGACACTATGCTTAATTTCCCAATTTACTAATACGACCAGTACCACTCAGGAGGATGGGAACAGGTCCAGCAACATAGTCACTCCCCTCCCCAGCTTCACGGCCACTAACCTGCGTCTTAAGGATACTGTGTACCGGACACAATCATGACCACCTGTCTGAACAAGGTCTTCTATTACCGCTTTAAGCTCCACTCTGGTCTCCTGAGACCCTCGACACAAATACCAAAAAGGAAAAACCCTCTGGCCTTTGACTGGTAGGTTTTGCTTCATGGTTGCCCCCTTTTTAAGCACAGGGTCATAAAACGCAGGTCTCCAAATGACACTGTTATGGTGCCATTGCTTCACATGTTTGAGGAGGAGGGGATCTTTTGGAAATGTATAAGTCCTTCAAAGCAGGTTTTTAGGTCCGCAATCATCTGGAGTCAGCCACTCAGCACAATATATGATTTAATTTCCTCAAACACTGGGTTGTCTGAAAGAATATCAGGGAACTCAACGACCCTAATATTAGCAGCCTTCCAAGTCTTTTCCAGTCTCTGCAGTTTCTTTCAATGGCCACCAGAGCACCAATTTCACTGTCTCTTAATTCTCCTTCTCCTTTTGAGACATTTCTCCTTGGCTCGCCCAGCACATGTACCTTCAGATGTCATGCCATTGTAACCTGCTCCACTTCAGAGACCCTCTTTCCCATTCTTCCTTGCCAGACTTCAGTCACAGCTGTTGTTTTCTCCCCCTACTTGAGGATGTTCAGCATGATCTCAAGCCACCCTTTCCTGTTGCCCCTCTCTAAGAACATTTATCACTACATTGTCTGGATTACTCCCCACCAATCCTTTGTTTTATGCACACAGGCTGAAAAAAGTCATTTCCATCTTGCCTACTAATCCTGTTCGACATTTTCAATAAAGCCCTCGTATGGCTGTCACCCTGCAACTCAGCCACTTCACAGGCCAGCTGTTTTGCTCCTGCTGAGGGGTGCCTCCTGATCCACACTGACTCCTCCACATCTCTGGCCACCCAGGGATGCAAGCAGCATGAAAGCCTCAGTACCTCAGACTCCTACCTCATACCCAGTATCACTCACAGTCCCCCCCTCAGACACCTGCAGGATTTGGGGCCTGTGTTTCTCTCTGATGAAGCGGACTCAGAGAGATCAGATTCATCGGACAGATCCAAAGACCAACACCTGCTTTGCTCCCGCTGTATTCACACAGTCAAACACGGCAGCCATTCTCTCTCTTACCTTGGACCCCATCACTGGAACAAACACCCCAGCACATCTGTGACTGGTCTGAAATCGCCCAATTAAAAAACTTTTAAAAACCTGGCTATTCTAACTACATGCTTTTTTCTTTTCAACTTACCTGGTATGTGCTTCAGCATCGCAATATCCCCTCGTGGGTGATTCGTCTCACTGTATCAAGTTCACCTAATACAACATAACATACCAGGACCAGCGATCTCTCGGACATTCTATGGTGTAAAGTTATACACACTTACTCAAGGATCCGATGTAACTCCTCACTTCACAGATTGCCAGGTCTCCATCAGCCTCATGTGGGATGGAAGGGTGCCCCTGAAACTGACATAAGAGCCCAGGAAAGAGGAACAACTCATGGACTCCTCGGGCAGCAAAGCAACACCAAAGGGGATGATGGACGGAGTGTTGAACATTGCAAGCACTCACCCCCATCAACTGATCTGGGTTTAATTCATCATCATTCTTTAGCTCACTCCTCCACCCCAGTTCAGACATGGCCATATGCAAATCAGTCTGACCCTGTGCTTCATGGGAACAGTCCAGCCCAAACTGCCAAGCCATGTCTTCCCTGGACCGGAAACAAGCATCCTGGGACCAGTTTCTGGCTAATCAGCCGTCATCAGCCAGGCTAGCTTAAATCCAGTGGTAAAGTGAGCAAGGGAACCACGTCTGGGCATACCCTGCCAATTTAGGGCGAACAAAGCAAAACCAAAGGGGATGATGGACCGAGTGTTGAACATTGCAGCCGTCATGGCCGCTGCCTAGCTCAACCCAGAAATTCACATTTTCTTAGACATATAATGAGGAAAGCGCATGTGGCATTATAGTTATGGAGGCACAGACTGAGGTATCTAAAGTTGAGACATTCCACTCATAGTTTTAATCTGATTGACCTATGCAAAATCCAATTTCCGTCTGCCTGGAACATACCAAATAATCACATGCTCTTATCAGAATGGTAGAGATGCTTGCACACAGCATCACTGCCTTCAGCCATGCACATATCATTACACAGGACCCAAATGCATTCCAGAAACCAAGGCCAACTTTAGCGCTGGCAACAATCTTTCCGCCCCCCATTACCTCCTTCTCCTCAAATTACTTCCACCCTCCAACAGTACCCTTCATCTCCCCATAGCCTCTCTCTGACATGCATTTCCTTTTTGTAATAGCGCTAGTCATAGTTCACTCTCATACAGTTCTGTGATCTGCATGGTACACGTTCTTTGCAGCAGGCACAATAACCCTCTGCGCTACATTTGATGAGTCAAAAATGCCACTAAACAAAACTTTGATCGCTCTTCAGCTTGATCCATAATCGCCAAAGTTATCTTGACATTTTTATTGCTGCCTGCAAATTGAGTGACACACAATGAACTCTGCAGCACATGCTTTTAAACGCATACTTTACTTTGAGCACAGTCCCCCTTCACCACCTCCAGGTCAGCACCCGGTCGACTGCACCGGTCGCACCGCTCTAGAGCCGGCCCTGCCAGCAACAATGCAGCACAATGAAACAACGTGTATGCAAGAGCTCCTGATAGCTCCATAAAGCACTCTATCATAACCATAACTGAGGCTTCCTCTTTGATAAACCATCAGGTTCATATCAAAGACACCATCAGGTTGGCACAGCCAAACTGACGCTACCATACAGCGATCAGGCAATGAACCACCCTAGACCTGCTCTTGATACCACCTCCCCTGTCACCAACTAATTATTCAGAGACCGGTAGTCTCCTTTCTTTCCCTGCCCCTGTCTCTTATTCTCTATAGTCTACCATATTTGACTTGCCCTCATGTCCTCTTATTTCTCTTTCCTGCCATTTATGCCACATCCCTGTTAAAGTACTATTTCCATAACTCTTCCTACTTCCCTCTCTCTTGTACCCTCATCTTTTTTTCTTTTCCTTTTTCTCCAGTCACATCTTATTTACCTTTCTCCCTAAACCTCACCAGCTCCACCTTGAATGAAACTCGTTCTCTTCTTTCACCTTGTCCTATTCCTGTTTTTTCTATCTAACCCTTGAACTAGCCTCCCTCATCTTTCCTCCTTCCAGTTCTTCTCTCTACTTCCTGCGCACCATCTCTTTCTGTGCCTCTGAATAGGACACGTTGCAATGCAAACATTTACAACGCAGGCCTTTACAATGCAGTTTTCACATTGCAACATTACAATGCATGATTTTACAACGCATGCCATCACAACGCATTTTTAGAAGCTACATATACAACACATTCCATTACAATGCATACCATTAGACGCATGCCATTTCAATGCATAATATTTCTAGGGCAACATTAGGGTAAGTGTTGAATAGTGTAGGGGTAAAAATTACTATTCCCACCCAGTGAGTGCAACAGTAGGATAAGTGTTGGATAGTAGAGGGTTAAAAATTACTATTCCCCATTACTTACCTTACAATGCGTTGTAATGGCAAGCGTTGTAGTGACATGCTTTGTAATGGCTGCATTGTAATAGCATGCGATATAGAGGCTGTTGCGTTGTAATGACTGCATTGTAAATGTAGTGCGTTGTAATGGTTGTTTCCTGTGCCTCTTTATAACTCTTTCCGCTCACCTCTACCCTCCTCACATTATACATCTACTGATGATATTTCCTCCCACATACCAATAGCACTATATCATGTCTCTCCTTTTCATCCTCGCTCCCTCCTTTCTGCTTGCCTGTTCTCCTTCAAGCGCCCACTGTCCATTCTTGCTCTTATCTATGGCAGTGAAGCGGTCGCTCCGAAAATACTCAAGAATTCGCAGATTCCTTACTTCACAGGTTATTGGATGTGCGGCACATATATCTTAATCAGAAAACCATCAGCAAGCCATATTTATTTTTTGGTAGTTTAGGGCACTTTACAGTATGCATTTTCTTCCATATCAGATCACTTAAACGCCTGGTCCCCAAAGTTTCACTGGCTCCCCAGCTTCCTTAAGTGGGACCTCAGTGCTTCAAAGGCAAAAGTACCCAGAAGAATAGTTATACCACCTGTTACAATAATCAAATTACAGGGCGCCTAGACTGGCGGTGCTGTGCTAGGTTGGCATCTTTGTGGGAAATTGGACGCACTCCATAATGTGCCAGCCCCAGCATCACCGCCCAGGCGCATAATGACCAGAGTTCTATGCTTCTACAAAAAAGCAAATGACAGTCAGTGCCCAGAGAAGCTGAGGTGCCAGGACAACAGCGACAGCTGCCTTTCTACCCCATTAGCCTGACAAGGACAGCCGGCTGTTCAATAACTTCAGCAGGAGGTGCAAACTGCTGGTTGCTATTAAGAAGATGCAGCTAGATTCATGAAGCCAAATTGCGATCGCAATAGCGGCGAATAAGCAATTGCGATCGCAATTTCAAAGAAAGGGATTCATGATATTGAAAAACTCCAAAATAGCGAATTCGCAACATACATTTTGCGAGTCCGCAAATAAATTCGCAGAATCCTGGAACAAGCACATTAGCGAATCTGAAATAGCGAAAAACCATGGATTCGGCGAATTCATTTGCGAACTCGCAAAATAATCGCAATCGCCATTCAAGAAAATTCGCAAATTGCGAAAACCCCGAAAATCGCTATTTGCGACGCGCAATTTAAGGAGAACCCAAACCAGGTGGTAACCAGTAAGGAAAAGAAAATAATTCAAAAAAACGTTAGCAAACTACAAACAGGTGCAGGCCTGACCAAACACACTTAAGGACATGCAGCTGGAGCCTGAGGACTCTCACAATGCCAGGACTCTACATGGTGGTCAGGCGGCGAAGGCTACAGCGAGCAGCATGGAACTGACGTAGGATCCAGGAGCGGATATTCCGTGTGCGGGTCACTCTTCTGGGCCAAACCAGGGAGCAAATTTACGCGAAGTACCGCCTAAATGGGGCAATGATCACAAGCTGATCCGGGACCTAGACCCCCTGATGCAGCACCCAACAAGGAGGACCAATGCCGTTCCCACCCATATGCAGGTATTGTGCAGCCTGCACCTACTGGCCTCCGGAAGCTTCCAGGGGATAGTCGCTGTCGCAGGGGGGATATCCCAGCCCACCATGTCCCGCTGCCTAAGGAGTTTACTGGAGGCCATGCTGACCCGGCTACACCACTACATCTCATTCCCCACCAGCCAACAGGACTTGAATGACACCAAGCTGCAATTTTACAATGTAGCACAATTTCCACATATAATAGGATGCATTGACTGTACCCACATCCACATCTGCCCACCAGCACAAACGGAATACATGTATCGCAACCGCAAGTCCTACCACTCCCTCAACATCCAGATGGTGTGCAATGCAAAGACAATTATCACGGACATAGTTGCACAGTACCCGGGGTGCACACATGACTCCTTCATATTCCGGCACAGTGGCATTCACACACGACTGGCCAGGGGAGACTTTGGTGAAGGACACCTACTGGGTAAGTACACATGCCCCACAATATTACACTGTGATAATGTAGCTGCGCCGCACAGGCACTCACCCTCTGCTCCTATCATTCAGGTGACAGCAGCTACGCTCTCCGTGAGCACCTCCTCACACCATACCTCAACCCTGCGACACCACAGCAACAGCGTTACAATGCAGCACACATACGCACAAGAAATTGCATTGAGAGGACATTTGGCCTTTTGAAGAGCAGATTCCGCATACTGCACAAGACTGGTGGGGCCATCAAATACGAGCCAGAGGTCTGCTGCCGCATCGTGGCCGTGTGTGCAATCCTCCACAACATTGCTACCAAGCGCAGGATACCTGTAGACATCTCTGGCAGTGAGTCAGAAGGGGACAACCGACCACCTGCACATGTGCGTCACGCACGCGGCGAGAATTCTGCAGAAACACAAATGCGCCGCAACCAAATCTGCATGAACTATTTCTAGTGCACCCACTCCCCACACCCATTACTTAACTCATGCATGACAACATTAATAATGACATGAGTCAGATTAAGTTAGTCAGAATATTTGTAATTGTTACAGCACAATAAACTGGGCATTCTGCTAACTGGTACATGAATGACATATTGCGTCATATGTCTGTTCTTCAGGAGGGCATGCTTGTAGCAGCAGCATGGCCCCTCATGTTAATGTTATATTGTTCAATGCCGCCTCCGGGCAGATGCTCCCAGCCTCCTTTCACCATCCTCCTCCTGATTAGGCCGTGAGGCAGCAGAGGGCCTGCTGCTGCGGCGGGGTGCTACCACCGGTAGAATGGACTGGCTGCTATGGCTGGATGTAGCCTCACTTGTGTCGTCAGCCCCCCCCTTGGCCATGGCCGGCAGCCTGCATGCCCTGCACTGCTGTTGACACATGCTCCAGAGCTCTCGCGACGTCCTGGCAGCACTGGACCATTTGGACCTGCATGGCCAAGGAGCGTCGCGAGAGCTGGGAGGTCGCGTTCCCAATTATGTAGTTGGACCGCGTGTATGCTGACAGCGGGTCAGCAGTTGGCGGTGTCTGCAGCGGTTGAGATCCCGCTGCCTGTTCATGGCCTGTGTGTTGGCCTCCATAACAGCTGTCATCCTCTCCATGCGGTCTGACATTAGTGCTACATTTCGGGCGGTCTTGGCCAGTTGGAGGTGGATAGCCCCGAGATGACGGGCCTGGGTCTGATGCACATGTAGCATACGGCGCTCAATGGAGAGCCCACCTGGTAGCACGTTTTGTCCCCTGCCAGCACGGGAATTGTTAGTGCGCTGATCCCTCACCAGTCCGCTGGACTGGCTCCTCACAGCCGCAGGGCGGCGGGTTGGTTGGCGAACTGCTGCTGGTGTTGCAAGCCCCACTGGTGGTTGTGTGACGGGCAATGCTACTGCAGCTCGTGGTGGCACAGGGGTGGCACTGGCCACAGGGGCAGGTGGTGTGATGACCGCTGGTGCGGCAGCTTGCCCTGATGGTCTGGGCTGTGGGGATAGATTTGTGTCTCCCTCTGTGTCCTCCGTGATGTCCTCAATTACCAGGCCATCGCTGTTTGTGCTGGGGACTTCTACGCCACCTGTGATGTAAAGTGGACGTTGATTAGTGACATGTTTCTTACACATTTTGGCTTCCTACATGCATACAGACTACCATTCCCTGACTCGCTGCAGGATTGACTCTCACTAAACATGTCTGGCTTAATGGGGCAAGATGGTAATTGTGGTCAGACTACATGTCCTACAATGCAATAGCGCTTTAGTGGTGTGCTTTGGCTACATTACTGGGGTTTGATATGGGATGCTCTGGAGTCATGGACATTGTTAGGGGACAGGGGGTCGCAGTCGCATGGCACTTACCTGGGGTGTCTTGGGTGAGTCGGGAGGAGTCCAGCTGTGTCACACCCACGCATGCCTGCGGATTTATGGTGTCCTCCACTCGGTCCTTCAGTGGTGTATTCGGTGGGACAGTGGGCTCCCCTCCACCTGTCGCCACACGCTCCCCCAGCCTCTCCGCAATCTTCTCCTTTGACCGCCCTACGAGGTCATACCAGCATTTTTTTAGTTCGTCCACGGAGTGCTGGGTCACCCCCCCAGAGTTTACTTTAGCGCGGATGCGCAACCATAGCCGCCTTTTATCGGCCTCGGGCACCCTTCTGGAGTCTTTACCGAACAGCCGATTGTAGTCCTTGCAGACTCCTTCAATTAAAAATTCGAGCTCTTGCTCTGAACATTTTATTTTTCTCTTTCTCCCACTGGAAGATCCAGCTGCAGCTTCCTCAGACATGCTTGCCACTGGGGTGTCTAGTTTACTCCTGTAGGCACACTGAAGGGGACCTCTGATGATGCTGCTTCCAGTTCAGGCTCTCACTGCTGAATGAGGGTGGAACCTGCCTACTTCCTGGTTGTGATGTCATCACTGTGCTCAGGATGCGACTTCACGTTTTTGCGATCTCGCAGTTAGCGAGATCGCAATTTGCGATATCGGTAATTGCGAAATCCCAATTTCAACACGGGTATCGGCAGATTATGCGAATATTTAGCGATTTTCGGGGACTCGCAATCGGCGATTGCGGCCGATTGCGAATCGCTTTTTTTTCTCGCAAATATTCATGAATGCCATTCTGCGATTTCTTAATTGCGATTCGCTTTATCTCGCAATTTAGAAATCGCAGATTTGGACATTGATGAATCTGGCTGTTTGTCCTTCCGCAGGATCATGGTTTACGTGTCGCAGGGACTGCCCTGGTAAACAATGCCGGGGTTGGAGGGCACATTTACGCTACTGTGATTCCCCGGGTTTGATATGAATGCTCACAAGTGCTTTGTTTTGAATACTCGTACAGGAAAATGCGAATTACAGTGCCCTCAAGGACTGGCTGCTTGATGGTGCACACTTAGGAACAGATGACTACCATTGGGTCGCTTTAACTGCTTCCCAAAGAGTTTGCACTCTCTCCATTACCCAGGAAGTGGATGTGATTGTGCACTCGCAGAACCATACACGACGTACACAGAACTGGCACTGATCTGGTGCAGTGCTCAATGGAGTGAACCATTTAGAGGGAGATAAGAGAGGTATATCCAACCACACACGTAACTCTTACCAGAGCTAAATGGCGGAACCATCAATTATTCATGTTCATGGTGATTGAAGACTTAAGGTAACTCCCTTGAGTTTACACTATTGCGGGATGCGCTGATGAACTACTGTCTTGCTGAGCTGCAAACACTGTTAACCATAACAGATAAGTCAGCACCCCCCTGGATCGTAAGTAAATATCAAGCATATTCTGAATATTTTTTAATTTTAATTTATTATATATTAACAATTGAATCATGTTGTGCATTTAAGATCAATTCAAGTCAATATAACTTGATTCCGTTTAAAAACAATAGGCCATAAAAGTACATAGAAATATTGTACGTAGCTGTAATCACACATAACAATTAAAACTAGACATACGTTGATTAAAAACAGTTTAAAAATACTTATAGGATCCAAGAAAGACACAATAAATAGTACTTCAAATATCCAAGCTATAGGTAAGCAGGAGGAAATTCAAATCAAAATTAAATTTCGGTGCACAATTACAGGTTTAAGTGTACTGGGGTGTTTTAAAACATAATGAATGTGTTTTTAGCAGAAAGCAGCACAACTCTCATTTAAATATTTTCAGCAAATGTGTGCTTTTGATGTTATACTATATCTATCTCCTATAACAGGTGTATGCAGTGAGGAGTTTGTCTAGGTCCTGGACCCATCTCAGTTGGGGTGACCAATTCCTGCTGTGCACGGCATTAGTGGTAGACCTTTAGCTATGCACAGTGGGGTTGGCCAGAGGGCCTGCTGTTGGCCAGTCCCTGAGCCAAATCCTCCGCCAGTCTCGCTAAGCCCTCGAGTTAGCACTGCAGAAGAAACATTGCATGAAACATTCCAACCAAATAGTGTAAATGACCAACATTTAGTATGTCAACTTGTGTGTAGATCCACTGAGAGGGAAATTATAAATTGAAAGTCACAATTAGGTTTTTCATGTTAACTCCAATAGGAATCTTTCCCGTTGGCTGCAATAAAATCTACTGATTTGTGCAAAACTTGGCATGGAACTAGAACAATGAGATGAGCGTTTTTACTTGCTTAAGCAAGGGAGTCTGCTCGCACTCGGTCCCCCCACAACAGGATGAGTGCAAATTATTGACGACCTACAAAACAAACTCTGCAATTCTAAATCACAAAATTCAATCACAAAAGCGCCCTTCAAGAACCGGAAAACTTGCCCCCAGGATATTCGGGAACTTAAATGACTTCTGCGCAAGTCTCGCGCAGCAAAGAAAAGAGGTGGTCGCCAAGCAGAAGGGCCCTCAATATCGGTACTGAGGACCTCCCTAAGGAAGAAGTTATGGGAACTAACGGATATGGAAAGTAAATGGCTAAAAGTCTTCCTTCTTCTCAAAGAAAAGAACCCTGCTCGCCTCTGGAGTTTCATCAATCAGCTGAGTAACCGAGGGCCAACGAGAGAAAACGGGGTAGCTGAAAAAGTCTGGATCCAATACGTGAAACAGCTATATGAACCAGCCCCCAGTCACGAACCCTCGACAACGGACAAGGTGGAGCTAACCGAGAAAGTCCAACAGCCTTGCCTCCAGCCAGAAACATCCACCTCAACCCCAAGACACAAGATAAGGGGTAGTAGCTCCCCGGTCGCCGCCGTCACTACCACACCAACCTGGACAAACACCAGACAGGTCATCAATACCATCAAGCGGATGAGGAATGACGGCGCGCCGGGGCCCAACTGGATCCCAGCGCCGGTCTTTAAACAGGCATCAGAGTTCTGGGCGTCACTTCTAACTCCACTCTTTAACTACACTTACCAGACCACTATAATCCCCGACTCTTGAAGGGGCTCCATACTGTTTCCCATCTTCAAAAAAGGTGACTGCTCCGAGCCTTCGAATTATAGGCTCATCGCCCTGCTCGACTTAGAGGCCAAGGCATATGCACACCTGTTACTCAGCGACCTGGAAAAATGGGCCGAAGAGGAGAAAATAATACCAACATATCAGACTGGCTTCAGGGCCAAGGCCTCCACAATGGACAATGTCCTGGCGCTAGCACATCTTTCAGCCAAGGCAACCCAGAAGAACCATCCCCCACTATTCTGCTGCTTTGTGGACTACAGCACTGCGTTTGACAAAGTGGACAGAAAACGCCTTTGGTGGAAATTAGAAAAATTGGGGATAACACCGAAACTTTTGAAGGCTATAATGGCACTTTACGAGGCCACCTGGGTTCGGGTCAAAACAAGCACACACACTGTCACTCGCAAAATTGCTACAGCATATGGGCTGAAGCAAGGGTGCGAGCTGGCCCCCCTCCTATTTAATCTATATACTGCGGATTTGGGAGAGGGACTAAAAGGTGCCAGCCTAGTAGCACCCAGACTAGGAAGCATAAGGCTACCACTCTTACAGTATGCCGACAACACGGCCATAATGGATCACACGAAGATAGGCCTACAAAGAGCTCTAACGGCCCTAAATAGCTTCAACATCGCCAATAGTCTGACGGTCAACAAAGGGAAAACCAAGGTCATCATCTTCGGATCGTTCCGTCAGAAACGGCACACACAGGGAACGATCAAATACACTCCGTGGCCTCTTACAACTACCTGGGGGTTTGGTTCTCGGAACGGGCCAAAGCGAATGTCCATCTCAATCATCTGGCCTCAAAAGCCAACAAGGTAACACACCTGCTAAGACAACTAAACCGGAACCTGATCAGTCCCTCCGCTAGCCCAATTCTGATAGCTTTAAGAGCAAAACTTCTGTCCTCAATCTCTTATGGGCACTTGGCATTTCCAGGGAAGTTGGACGCACTTCTCACCTCTGCCCAAATTAAGGCGTATACGTCGGTGTTACATATGCCAAGGTCAGCAAGGAGAACCAAGCTGAGACTGGAGCTTGGCCTAGCAAGGCCAGAAGTGATCGTCCAGGGGGAGCTCATTAAACTGTATCTAAGGATATTAAAGGCCCCGGCTAACTCACTAAAACACCATCTGAGACACATCTTTGAAGACCCAGCATCGACATGGCACATTAGGGTGGGAAACGCAACTAAAGCTCTTAAGTTAGTAGAAGAAAATCTGCCACAGCAGGACATCCCGCTGAATGTTTGGAAGAGAGCTATCAACAAACAAGGGAATGAAATCTCCTTTGTACTTGACTATAGATCCCTTCGTCGAAGCTTCAATTTGGAACCCCTAAACAACTCCTATATGGTGGGCAAAGCACAACCATATCTAAGCGAGGCCATCACAACATATGTCCGAAGTAAAATTCTATCCATGAGGCTGATCACTCTCGGGATAGCTGATTACAACCCCGCTTGCAAAAAGGGGTTTCCATATCTTGCAGGCTTTGTACGTACAAAAGGGAATCCTGGCTGCACCTTCTTTGCCGCTGTCCCTATTTCAAGAGTGAACGCCGGCGACTGCTGCGCCCGATCTGCCTCAATCAGAGCATAACAACATGCTCAGAAGCATCAGCCCTGTGCTTGTCAACCACTAACACCATGTCCCTAGCAAGATCACCGAAATTCGTTAACCAAATCAGTCTAGCACTAAAAACTCATAATGAGAGTATCTCTTCATCCAGGATACTCACCACAACAAGAACCTACATGAGCTGAACTCAACCAGACACGTTGTTTCACTGAAAAAACCTCCTGCTCGCCCCCGTAACCAAGAAAGTAAAGACTTATCCGAACCAATAAAAATGCTGGGAAAGCACAATCAATGGGACTAAGACTGTGGGCGTTGTATTCTTCTCCCCACATATTATTTTCTCTTTATATATCATTATTCCAATCAGCAAAGGTACACACCTCTATTTTTTATCTTTATTTTTAAACATGAAAGAAAGTTTTTCAGAATTATCGATCTTTGTACTTTCTCTTTTACTGTAAAGATTTTAATAATTGTACAGTTAATAAAAAACCTACAAACCTACTTGCTTAAGAGTTAATCTATTCAGTAGTTTATGAAATATTTGCATGACAAAAAAATGTAAGGTGGGCTTTGAAGGGTTAATTATCCAGGGTCATTTGTATATCTTCTCCGTTTGTTTATGGATTATTCGGTATTCTGAATCCTTGAATCATCCAATAATAATACATTTGAAAAATAACTCCCAGCTTCCAATTGTTTGCTTGAATTATTGCTGGATTTGTGGAGCCTCGCAGGATCCTACGATCTAGGTATTCTGCTTGGTTTGCATCAAATGAAACCTTTTATTGTGGTGGTCATTGTAATATACTAAACCTTGAAGCTGGCTTCCTGAAATAAGTAAGAACGTGTCAGAGAATTATAAAGGAGCTGAGGAAGCATCCCTAATCCCATGTAGGACGTGAGGGTTTCAGAGGTGTATACACCTCCCTCAAGCACTCAAGCATGAAAATAAAATTCCCAATTTTCGTGAGGGTATAAAGACCCAGATTCGCTTTGTGGATCTACTAATTTACAGGTGCATTCGTTTTTCCAAAAATACTGAATAATTTTTTTGTTTTTGCAAGACTTGAAATATTGAAATTCTTTATTGCATGATTGTTCAAAATCTTTGCATTTGAGCTAAGAATGCAGAGGAAAGCACCTTTACAAAGCACATAAAACAACTTATTTCATTGCAATGAGGTTAGTTTAAAAACCGTTTAAAAATTAACAATGTGTTTGTACTTTTATGTTAGTACTATTTACTAGAAGTGAAAACTGTAAAATCTATTTAAGCAAACCTAGATTAAAAATTGAAAGCCAGGGGTTTCCATTTAGCAACCATTAATGTATACTTTTTCTACTTACTATACCCTAAAAATTCACAACAAATCTGACAAGAAAACTGCTTAACAGATAAGGATTACGATTCTGGGGTTGAATTTTGGATTTTGGCGTTTTTAGTCAATACATGTACTAGCAGGAGGATTTAGCGCTGTTTTTGCTATTTTCATGAAAGATACCAATCAGCAAGCTAATTGAATGTCTCCTCTTGGAAAGCAGGCTTTTAATGCTTGTCTGCGAGTTTGCAGGCGTCTCTGGTTCTAGGGTTGTTTTAGTAATAGCCTTTGCTCTTTCTCTAGACCTTTGCAGCTGCACAGTAAATGCAAAACATCCTCTTTTTGGTCACTGCAATGTCTACAGTTCATTGTAATTTCCAAGCATGTCCATGGGGGGGGTGTTCTTTTGCTGGTATAACTCCCATGCTCAACAGCAAGAAAGATTCCTTCACAGCCCGTGAAAACCCTGTCCCCAGGTATGCTTGTGGTAGAGACCTGGTATAGCTCTGGATGACAAACCACCCATGGGCCCTCCTGGTAAGTGTGGTTTTTTCTTCTTCCAGGGATAGTGTCTTCACTGTTTTGTTTACGAGCTGCTTGAAACATTTGTGAGTCCCATTCACTTCCCAGAGTTCTTGTAGTGCGAGAGAGCTTATGCTGCCTGGAGATAGTCCATTGCTGTGCAGTCTTTGTTCCTTTCCAGCTCTTTCCATAGATATGGGTTCAAAAGTACCCATCTCAGCTCCCTTTATTTTGTGCCAACATTTGGCATAGGCACCCTTGTGTGCTATTTGTTGTTTGTGGAGGCCGAACTCAAGCATTAGTTGCGCTGGGGAAGTTGAATAATATTTGCATTCCTTTGGACACCACCTTATCTAAAGTGGTCTTGTCTCTCCCTCTCATACATTCACTGCCATAAGTTATCAACGGTAGTAATCTTGCTTGTAATACTTCTAGCAAAGGGATTAAGTTTGGGCCCCTTTTTATGCTTGATGCTCTTTAATGCGATGGCCAGAGATATGCCTCTGTTCTGATTGCAGTTTTTTGTTGCCCAAACGTTCCTTTCCTGTCGAAGATTATACCCAAGTATTTATTTTCTTTGACAACCTCCATCCTCTGATCCCGTAGAGACCACTGAGGTTGTTATTTTTTGCATTTTTGATTTAATATATTCACCTTTGATTTTTCTAGGTTTATACTTAGCTCGTTCCTTTCGGAAAAGTTGCTTGTCCTGTTTATAAGGTGTTGGAGGCCTATTGGGGTTTGACTAATCAGTATTAAATTGTCTGCGTACAGAAGATTAGACAGTGAAAGGCCCTCTAGATTTAGGGGGTGATGGTTGCAGTTATCGAGCTTTGCTGAGAGGTCTGACATGAAGAGGTTGAACAGGGTTGGGGCAAGGACGCAACCATGCTTCAGCCCCTTTGTAGTTTGAATTTCCCTTGATAAACAATTGCCTGTCTGCTGCTTTATTTGAATCCATGTCTCTGAGTGGAGCAAAATTAATAGATTCAAAATTTGTGGGTCTGTTTCCTAGCCTGATAATTTAGCCCAGAGTTTCCCTCAGTCTATACTGTCAAATGCGGATGAGTAATCAATTAAACAGACAAATAGTGTTATTTTTTAGTTTTATGGTGGCATCTATTAAAAGAGAGAGAGCAAGAATATTTGTTGTTGTCCCTGTGCATTTTTGAAAGCCTGTCTGGTTAATGGGTATTAAACTTTTCATTAATGCACATTCAGTGAGTTCTTCCAATAAAAGGCCCGCAAAATATTTGGCATCTATATCTATTAGAGCGATGAGCCTGTAGTTTTTTGCTTGGCTTGTGTTGCCTTTTTTGTAAATCGGGGCGATGATTGATCCCTTCCAAGAATTGGGGATTTGTTCTGCCATCCAGATATTCTTGAAGAGAGGGTGCAGTTGCTCTGCCCAATAATTTGGGTCCTCCTTGTAAAGAATTGGGGATATTCCTTTTGGCCCAGGGGCCCACTCTTTCCTGCCTTTCGCGATTCTTATTTTGATCTGTTTTATTGTGCCTGGGAAGTTGGTCTCCTCGACTGGATGTTTTAGGGCCTCCGGGTGTAGCTGGCGGAACCCAGTGTCTTGTTTTTTTCCCTCAGCTTCTTTATTGAAGTAGTGCCCTAAGTGTTTTACCCAGGCCTCCTTAGTTATGTGGGAGTTGATTCCAGGGCCTTAGGATCCTCTATGTTGTTTACTGTGAGCCAGAATCTTGTGCTGTTGTTAGTCTTTGTGTCGTGAAGCAATTTAGCTCATGTTTTTTCTGTGTTTTTCTGTTTAATTCAATGCATGATCTTGTTCTTACTGCTTTTTAGCTTCCTCAGCTCCATCTGTATGCTGCTGTCGGGACCTTTTTTTACGGAGTCTGCGTAGTGTTCTGTTGATGTCGCTTTTTATTTGCCGTAATTTGCTGGTTTGGGTTGTTGGTGGATGGATGTTTTGATTGTTTATGGGCCTAGTAGGTAATTCCTTTTGGTTGCTTGTTCCATTAATTGCTTTTGATGATTTTAATTTGGAATGAGGTGGTCCAAAGTTTTTAAAAAGTCCTCCCAGGCATTTATACTATTGTGATTCTGTGATTTAAATTCTTCCCAGCAGATTTTGGCCTCTGTCACAAGTTTTTCCGGGTCGCTCGTTTTACATTTGATTCTTTTGCAGTTTGATGTGACTGTTAAATTCTGGGCTTCGATTGGGAAAGTAAGTGCTGTTCCCTGTACAGTCAGGATCAGCTCTTGCGGCTGATGGTCGCTACAATCTGACGTTCCAATCTTAAAATCGCTTACTAATTTAAAAAGTGGATAAGATAAGAAAGTGTAGTCTATCGCAGTACTAGACGTGGAATTATGGTAGGTTGCTGCTTGGGGGTGGTCGCCAGGTGTTCGCCCATTTAGTGATATCAGACCCAAACTTGTTAAGTCCATTAGTAGGTCTTTGGATAGCTTAGTTTGTTTTCCCCACATTCACTATTCCTGAAGTGGGACCCCTCTTTCAAGCAATTGATCGTCTACAGGCTGATCGTTTCCGGGGCTCCTTGCGAGGAACATATTAAAGTGTCCTGATACGATGTAATTAGATGTTTCTGCTTCAGTGATTAGTTTGGTCAGTTCTGACACCAGGGATTTTGCGCCGTATTTTTTCCAGTTTGGGTGCAAGTAAGTATTTACCAGAATTAGCTGTTATTTAGTTTTTCCTGGGGCTACGATCTCCAACTGTATTGCGTTATTTCCATTGTTTGATATATTCTTATTCAGCAGTTCTGAGGCCTCCTTTCTGTTAACCCAACTTTGAATTTCTGCTGGCTGGAAGGTGGTATGATTAATAACCTTGAAGGTGAAAAGGCTCTTCCAACCAGGTTTCTTGGAGTAGAATTAAGTCATACTGCTAGAAGTACTCAATAGGTCTTTATTCATAGTTTTCAATCCTAGGCCATTTATGTTCAAGGAAGATAGTTTTAACAATGGTTTTAATGATGACTTGAAAAACACCCCAAACAATCACAGTGTAACTATGCAGAATAGAATTAATGTGGATGCAAATGGAAGCACTAATTGTGCTACTGTGGGAGGGTGATGTGCTATTCATCTCAAAGAGTTAAGACTGAAATGCATCGAATACAATTATAGATGGTAAAAAAGCCAGAAAATATATTGCATGGATATTTACAGATGTGTCAAGGATGGTTTTCTTTCCTTCTTAATAGAATCTGGAAAACCAATATAAACAAATAGTTGGACAGAATATATCACTGAAAAGTGGCAGTTAACCACTGCATTTATTTATTTATTAGTGTTATGTAACCATTTGAAAGCACGACAGCTGCACAAGTAAATAAATAATATAGCCAACATCGAAGAAATCATGTATATTCTAAGACTAAGACAAAACCACAGTGAAATCATTCTGTTGTAAAGGGTTAGCGGGCTACATATAGAGGCAATATAATATGAACAGGTGAGTTCTAGCTATTGAATGCAGGATACAAATGGCAGCCCCTGAAAATGATTATTATTGATCAAGGGAGTGTCTGAATCCAGAGCTTTTGGGTAGTGTATCCTTTTTCAAAGACCTTCTTTTGCTGCCAGATATATTGAGTAGGTCCTCGATAATTGAGCGTGTGTTAAGATATGGAGCCTTGCCCTAATAGGAAGCCAATCTACTGGAGAGTAAGTACTGTGACTTTCAATGCACTGAGTGAAGCACCAGCCTGGACTGAATTACCAAAGCCCACTCTTAATACTATTAGCATGTGTGCGCGCCCACGCGTGTGAAGCAGATTTAAGTTGGCAGGTGTCATAATAGGATACATTTTTAGGGGCCTACAAGTTGTGGGTCCCTTTCGCACTTTGTCACTGGAACCAAGCTATACACAGCTGATGAGCCCATAACAAGGGGTAATCCAGGTCTCGATTACTTGTGTTCCAGTTCAGGGAGGACACGGCCTGGCAGTTCAGGCTGGACTGTTCGTATTGGAGCAAGGGAAAGACTGATTTGCATATGACTGTGTTCATACTGAGGTGACATGGTGTGTAAAATAAGGATGGACTGGGAGGCAGCCTCCAGGGGCGATTAATTCAAGCATTCTATCCATCACATTTTATGTCCTTTAATGTGTTGGTCCATATGAGGGGGCAGGTAGGGGCTCATTGGGCCATTTCATAACTGACTTATGACCTTACACCTTTCCCCTATTTCGTATTATGGATGTTCACCTGTAAGCTATGACATTTCACTATAATGATTATGTACACTATCTCCTTTTAAAGTCGTGCTTTTTCTGATGTTAAGTGAGCATATTAGGAAGTGATATGCTGCCTGTATTCTTTACTGAGAAGTGACCCGTATATCAGTTGAACTGTAGGCCTGTATTTCAATGCACACTTCATCTAGGCATTTCCCTATGCAGTGTCATTCTAACTTTGTCTAGTTGCCATGCAACCAGTTTCATCACCCACCATGTCTGATTACCGAGTAACCTCATCAGTCAATGATTACTTCTTTTTTTCTTATATTTTGTTCATGGGATTGTTATAAACGTTGTGTCTTGGCTACAAAGTGCTAAGAGGATACATCATGCGAGATACTTGTCTAATCCTCTACCTCCCTTGGGGTCATTTATATACCCATGATTCCTGGGGGCCACCGGACATCTATCATGCGTATTTCCACAATGCTTGCAGAGTGCAATATATCTGTCCGGCAAGAATAAATGGCATTCATGTCCCTAGTCTATATGACAGACGTCTTTTTCAGGATGTTAAAGTGTAATTTTGATTTTAGCATGTCCAAAATGCAAGACTTCAACAAAAAGTAAAGAACAAATGACATATTTAGCAGACAGCACACTCTCCCAGTAAAGCCAACTCAACATATGGCTGCTACAGTCAAAGGTGGACTCAAGTTTAGAAAAGGTAACATTTCTAAATATGCAAGTTATCATCGCCTTTAATCCCTCTTCAAGTAGCTGCACCAGCCCATATGTCCAACTTTCCATCTCCCTAGCTTGAGACCTGGTCCATCTACAATTCGAAGACCTTCCTCAAGTGTCCCTACTCATCTCTAAATATACCCAGGCCAAGTGCGGAAAACTCTATATCACCTTTATCGATTTAAGTTCCGCATTTGACTGCGATGACCATGGGCGCCTCTGGGGAATACTTTAGGACATTGGCATTGACGATCAAATCATTATCTTTATAAAAGAATTATATAAGGATGCAGGTGCTAGAGTAAGGTTCGGCCAACAAGAAGAATGTTCAGATAAATTCCCCATATTTAGAGGGGTTAGACAAGGCTGCATATTAGCACCACTGTTATTTACCCTATATATTAATTCTATTGGGCAATATTTAGCAGACACTCCATATGACTACCCCTCTGTAAATGGGTCCCCAGTGCCTATCCTACTATATGCCGACGATGCGGCTCTAATGTCACGAACGAGGCTCGGATTACAGCAGGCAGTGAAAAAATTCTCGAGCTTCATGAGTGACAGAGGTCTAAGGGTGAACATTTCTAAAACCTACACTATGCCTTGTGCATCAAACTTAAGGAGGGTCCCCTGTCCCATATTCTTAGAAAACCAAAGAATTGAAACAGCCGACAGGTTTTGTTATCTGGGTGTAATGTTCGATCGAAGGGGTAGCTGGCAGGCCGCGATAGCAGCTAGGAAATTGGCCTATACTAAGACCATAGGTGCCCTAAAATATTTCTCTGCAAAAATTGGCGGTAAACCCGTCAAGGAATTGATACACATATATAAAGCAAAGTGTGTATCTACGGCCACGTATGGTGCAGGGTTATGGGGAACTGAGGATGCCCAGTCTTTACAACGTTGTGAAAACCAGTTTATTCGATACTTACTGGGTGTATCAAAAACCACATCAACTTACATGACACACATTGAAGTGGGAGTCACCTATATCAGTGATATTATTAGGATGTCTCCTATCCTGCTATGGCATAAGGTGTGGGTTACCAAAGAAACCACACTGAACAGAGATCTAATTAGCGATTGTCTGGCATTGGACGGGGTAGCTAACATTAGATTGTTATCTCATGTGAGAAAGTTGTTCATAAAATTAGGGCATCCAGAGTTCTTTGACAAGCCTGCCACCTTAGAAGGGATTACTAGATCCTCACTGAAAAAGATGGTGGCCACTCACTTAGATACCATCAGATGGAATTATGAAAAATCTAAAAATACTGGGCTCAGATTTCAGGAAATTACACCTTGCGAGGGACTACAATTTTATCTGGTCCTGGTCCAGAGCCCTTACTCCCGCATGTTGCTGACACGCTTTAGATTGGGTACCTTTTTCCGTATGATCACCTTACCAATTTGTAATGATTGGTCAGCTGCTAAACTAATTTGCCCCTGTGATAACAGTTCACTACAATCGAACATTCACTTTGCATTCTTTTGTAAATTTTATATGAACCCCAGAAAGTTGTTTTTGTTACCTACTCTTAAATCTTGGGGGATTCGAACATGTAGAAAAGCATTTGTGAAATTATTACAACTATGATATGAACATGTTATTTATGCTGTCTCATGTTTTTTAAAGGCTGCTATAAAAGCCAGAAGTTCTTTGTAATTAGATTTCATTCTGGCTTTGCTTGGATAATACATTTTAGTAGTAAATGTTTTTTATTGAAGAAATCAACACTACATTTAAATGAAATTCCACTGATTTTTATTAGATCACTAAAGATGGTTTTTTAGATTCAATCAAGCCTATTTTATACGGTATGGATTGTATTCTGCCTACTTTTAAATCTGTAAAAAGTAAATAATGTGATTTTATGCTTTTATGATTTTATATCAAAAATCGAATAAAGCTTGTTTTGAACTTTGAACTTTGAACCTTCCTCAAGGTCACCCTATTGTGAGCAGTCATTGACCCAACCAGAGACAGCTATTTTGTTAGGAGTCTGTGGCTCTCACTGAGCGCGGCATATGTTTGAAGTCCGAATCCTCCCACACTCTTGATTAACCTAGTGTTTCCTCTGGTGGGGCTTATGGAATCATCCCTGCTTAGTGAAAAGTGCAGCAGTACGCTGTATAACATAACATGAATGGATAGTCTCCAAACCTGAAGGAGAAGGGCTCACTGAACATGTGGAAGAATGGGGTTAAGGCAACCACTAGCCCCTGGAGTAATGAGGAGAGGAGTTGGCCTAATTTCTATGGCTCAACACGGTGTTACGTTCTGTTGGTTTACGGAACAGGGCAGTGATCAGTGAACCCTCAGAGTGTTTTATGCGTAGGTCCAGGAAGGGAATGGACTCTTTGTCATGTGTAACTGTGAAGCTGAGGCAGCCACAATTACTGTTAAGCCATTGTCGGAAGAGAATGGCTTAACAGTAATTGTGGCGGCCTCAGCTTCACAGTTACACATGACAAAGAGTCCAGTCCCTTCCTGGACCTACGCATAAAACACTCTGAGGGTTCACTGATCACTGCCCTGTTCCGTAAACCAACAGAACGTAACACCTTGTTGAGTTATGACAGCAGTCATCCCCGGGCCCTAAAGGACAGTTTGCCCTATTCCCAATTCTTAAGAATAAGAAGGAACTGCTCACTCAAACAAGACTATTTTTCCTAAGCCAAAATACTTTGCTCGAAACTCATCTCTAGAGGGTATCCCAGGAGACTGGTGAGGAACGCCATGAAACGCGTATGGTACTGCCCGCGCGAAACCCTCCTGGAACTTAAAATTAAGACCAATACTGACCGACTGGTATGTGTAACCACCTTCACATCGGTCTCAAATTGCATTCGAAAAACAATAAAGAAAAACTGGCAGGTTCTAAATGCGGGCAACCTCAATCTAGACCAACCATTGTTTGCCTTTAAAAAGAGCCAAAACATCAGGGACAAAATAGTCAGGGCGGCCCTCCCTTGTACCAAGAACATAAACCCTACACTGAATGACCTTTGGCATATGGAACCATTACGAGGCCATGCACGCTGTGGTAACTGTGTAGTATGCGAATTCACGAGTGATTGTAAAGAATTTGTGTTTAACAACATTCGTACTGAATTGAAAACATTCACTAACTGTAATTCGTGTAATGTTGTTTATGCTATATTCTGCCCATGCGATAAAATCTACGTGGGAAAGACCACGCAAAAAATCCATCTTCGTATTTCACAACACAGGAGTCGAATAAGGTGCAAGACTGCAAAGGCCCCGCTGGTGGAACACTATCTACAAAAAGGACATTCGGAGAATGACTTAAGTTGGACAATTATTACAGCTGTCAAAGTCCCTGCACGAGGAGGCGACATCTCCAGAATCCTCAACAAAGAGGAACTTAAATGGATCCTCAAAACAGACAGTTTGAATACGGGACTGGATCTTTTGGAGGATCGTAATTCATTGATTTAATTGGTTTCTCCCCTCTCTGCAAATGTTTATCATTATCCTGCATAGCGTGGTTGAACATAGACCGTTGGTTTATGATGTACTATCTCCTACCTTGAAAAATATGTCCACCCGTTTTTCTCTGAATGCTTGCCCAATCATAGGTTGTTAATTGTACAATTCACTGCACTTATTCACGGTTCCGCTTTAAAATGGCGGCGCCTTTCACCATGCACCACTTAAGGATTAGTCCTTTTTCACTGATCACTCCCCCCACGTCACCCGCGTTACGACACAACCAGGAAGTACTTTTAATTATATGCACTGGTCCCGAGGAAGACAGACCACGACTCGAGAGCGTGCCATTCACTGATAGAGACATGTCCCTGCTATATTGGTAAGTCCTATAACAATACGAGGCATCCCCCTACTTCGTAGCCCCCCTTGCGTCACGGTAATTTCCATTAAAAAACTATCCCATTTTTTTAGGCATCATCCCAAACAGGCCACGAGATTTCTACCCAATCCGCCTTTAATCAAAGGTAAGCATTACCACGATCGGCATGCTTCCCCTAAATTACTAAGGGGCCGATTAGGATGGCGGACGGACTTGCGTCCGTCCGCCACCCCTGAGTTGGAGGGACCGTCCGCATGGGCAGCGGCGGTCCCTCCATAGCAATTAGGATGTGACCGCCACCCTGGCGGTCACATCCTGTATGTTTTACATTGCGGCGGATGCTGCTTGAAGCAGCATCCGCCGCAATGCAAAAAACGAAAGGTGTGCATTTGCATGCACAAAGCGGCAGGCACCGCGCGGTGCCTGCCGCTTCGTGCACGCAAGGGCAGGGGGGTACCATAGGTACCCCCCATGTGCACCCCCCACGCAACCTTCACCCAGGGGGCCCGCAACGGGCCCCCAAAGTGACTGTCCGTATGCTTTTCCACGGCGGAAAAGCCGCCGCGGAAAAGCATGAGTCACCCTGCATCCTAATATGGCTGGCGGTGTCTGATAGACACCGCCAGCCATGTTATTGCTTTTCCGCCGTGGTCGCCTTCCGACCGCGGCGGAAAAGCGGCGGACAGATTGGGAGACCCACCAGCCATCCTGATTTGGCGATGGGTCTTTCAGGCCTCCTCGGCGGATTTCCCGCATACTCCGGGCCGGCGGTGGCTTCCGCCGGCCCGGAGTATGCGGGAAATCCGCCATCCTAATGACCCCCTTTGGTAAACCTATATATTGACCCAGGGTTGTCCATAGGTATTTTCCTGCTCTTCCGATCTGTGGACGCTTCCCATTACTACGTTCCCTTATTAAAAGGTATGCGCCACCTCGATCCGGCATGCTCCCACATATTTACCACTGTCGGGAAACCTATAAATTGACTAAGGTTTTCCCGTAGGTAGTAACCTGCCCTCCCAGCCGCAACCGACCTGTGGACGATTCCCGGTCCTGCGGTAAGCTCATGCATTAATTGCCTCCCCTCACTGATGCCGACCATCGGGTCACTTTGCACTGCTGCACTTACTAAGTCCACTTGTAACCACGCGTCGTCACTCAACCCACAAGTTCCATTGTTACTGATGCGGATCACTGGGTCACCTTTTAATGTTGTAACCGTTACTCAATCGGGCTCTGTCCGCTAGACGGACATCAGTCACCATGTGTCGTGGCTCCCCAATTGTATCAATTTAATTGACTTTATCACCACGTAATCTACATGTTTCTCATATTCACCCACTACCACCACTCCCATATTATGATCTATGGTAATTGCACCACTCGTCTACTCTAGCCCGCCCGGCGATTTTCTCACCTCGGCTTTGTGTTACCGTGTTCCTCACCATTGTGTCTGGGTGTATGCCTTCATGCACATCTTCCTAGTAATACAATCATAAGTTAGCAAGCACTAATTGCGACATAAAATATGCTCACAAATTATCAGGATTAACATAATGTAAGCTTGACATATCTTAAATGTTGTATGTATTCCGTGCAATTTCTCCCTTTCTTCCCCCACAGGTGGTCTGATAACAGGACTCCTAAGTAATTAATTTTCCTTTCCCTTCCCTCCCTAGGCTATTAAGGCTTATCTTAGGCATAAATTCATGTCCTGATGATGATTCGCATGATCTAAAATAGCGAATCGAAACGCCGTCGACACTCTTTTAATGCCTTATACTATTACAAAAAACTGTAATTTGACTGTAAAGGTGTTATGGTTTATTTTTCTGTGACATTTTGACAAAATTGTATTGGAAGTGTCACAAACCAACTGCTTCTTGCCTAAAAAGCCCTTTATGTGTCTTTCATACGTAATTGTGTAAGTGTGTACTGTGGGTCACAGGCTTGTGCCCCACCTTGTAATATTGTAATATTGTCTTACGAATTTTATATCAATACATTTTAGATCCACGCCCGGCTGGGCTGGTCTACTTACCAATATAGTTTCGATTGTGTCTATATTTCACAGAATTTCCTTAAATTACTGTTTGCAATGGACCACTGTTGTTGACAAAGTACTTTCCCAAGGTCCATGGCTGCATCCTTTGGGTCCCCTTGTTGTCTAAACGCAAAATAAAATTCAAGCAATGTTTTCATTTAATCCGGGGAAGTCGCTGTGGATCCCCAATACTAGTACCTTGGGTTCAAGGTGTCCCTTCTCTACCCGATATCATTCTTTTTTGTTTTTAATATCACAGAGACCAAGTTTTGTGGTGCTGCAATGACCACAACATTTTCCAGAGGTGTTGCTGCTGCCCAATAAAATGCAATTTACTGTGGTACAGTGTCAGGCACATTGGCTGACGAGAGAAAAGGATCTCTCAACCAATAGGATTTTGTTTACATTTTGGAGCTAAAGGAACCCATACATAACCATCCAAATATCACTCACATTTGGAATAGATTAACCCCTTCATAACCACCCAGAGCACAATTTTAAATGCAAATTTCTCAAAAAATTACTGAATGAATTTACGTGCTTTCTGAGTAAAATTTAACCTTTATGCCAAATTTGGTGTAATTAATTTTGGCGAGCAGCAACCCCCATGGTGGATCAGCGTGAAACTTTTCATGAAGGTGACCAAGTGAGTGAACTTTCTTTTTTTAGAGGTTTTGTGCATTTTCATCGAAGGGCACCATCGAAAGTAACAAAAAATGCCTTTCCTATGGAAAGTCAGACTTAACTACAGCTACACTGGTGCTATATATGTGTATGTGTGTGTGTGCATGCAAACATGCTCTGATTTCCTGAGAATGTAACTCTTTGATGACCTTCATTGGCCCGTGATAACGAAGCAGGCTTCTGTCTTCAGTTACACGCCTCATGTTATGCTATACATAGAACTGTAGAGTCTGCAAGGATTCCAGCCTTAAAATAGTATTCTACAATAACCAGCTATATTGTCAATACTTTAGGAATTGATCAGTTTGTCTTCAGCTGATCATCCAGCACACTAGGTGTTCAGTTACTCACTGAGCAAAGTGGCTTCAATTGAGCATGAAGCAATCATTGGCTTCAGTAGAGACAGGGAAAGATTTTTTAAAGCATTCTGTCCTCAGCTTTTGCACAGTCTCTGAGTGGTGTGCGTAATGGGAGCAATGTTGTGGCACGAGGTAAGTAAAAGTAGTCATGGAAAGATTGCAAAGTTGTTTGATGCATACTGAAATGCTGAGAGGAATGGAAATGTTGGAACACTCTTTTCAACATAGGCGAGCCAGGGTCAGATGGGCTTTTAAATGAAGGCATGGTCACTGGGAATACACGTTGTCTAGTGTACAGAATATACTGGGTATGGAATGTCCACCATCCTGCACATTTGTTGGGAAATCTGCTCCCTGACCTAACAGAACATATGGTCAGTTGTTAAGTATGAGGCAGACTAAGGCAGAGCTTAATTCATTGTCTTTGAAAAGCTTTTTCTTGCTTACCTAGAAATTATTTACCACATAATAGGATTTCTGCAGGTGCAGGCCTTTCAGCAGTCAGTCATATTTAAAATCAGACATATAAATATAAAAAATGTGCATCTGCCTCGGATACTCTATGTCCTACAAAATACCCCCTGTCAAGTACCAGAAAAAGTCTTTAGGGACATAGACAGTAATTTAAGAACGTTGCTGTGGGACGGGAGCGTTGGGGGCGGGGCACGGATAGTGTTGGAGGGTGAATTTTTACCTGCATAGCTATCCAAGGACACACCTATCACCTGCACGACATGACCCCTGTGTAGGCCCTGCTGTCTAGAAGTTACAGGCCTCAGTTACGTTGCCCTGAGCACTGCCATTTTCTCTTAGCTTAAGCAGAAGCAGAAAGCAGGTCTGACCCGAGCTTCACCCAGCTGCTCTTGTCTGCAAGGACCCGCACCCCTACCAGGCCCCACCTCATTGTATATTTCTCACAAGCTGTAGAAGTCAAGTTCCTCAATAAATCTTGCAACATACCCCACGTCCCCCACCTAAGCCATGAATAGAATAAGGGAAGCTCGCACAACAACTACGCCAAGCAAGATATCCGATAAACTAAGGATAATTGTGGCGAAATATTATCGCAAACTGCCTGATTGACACATGAATAGAACCCTTCGAAGCAACAATAACACATTTCTGATTAATGACAAACTTCCAGTCAGAATGGCAGGAACTCAGTCTAGGCTAACGTATGTGCCACACAATTACGAGAAGGTAGTCACATTTACACCAATGATGGGAAAGTCACCAGGCAGGGGCGTGAGAGGCGACAGAAGGATATGTGGTTCGAGGTGACGTGATATAGCGTGACCATAGGCCCCTCACCCCTGAACAATATAAAAGGCTGGTCCGCCAGATTATCGTTGAACTACTCCGCGTCTGCACTTGAGTGTCGGACAGGAGTTTTTCCCAGGGGTTACTCGAGATAGCCCTTGTTCCATGTACTTAGGCTCTGCTCCTCCATTGTATATTCAGCTTTATAATACTTTTTCCTTATTGCATTCCAGTTATATTTCGCCATCTGAAATGTTATATTTGCTATGTTTTTTCTGACCTTGTTTTTATCTTCACTGCATTAGAAGTGTTTAACATGTATTTGCAGGATATGACTTTATATACAGTGGTGTGTGTACCAATATGTGCTTAGCCTTTTTCTATGCAATCAGCCTCAAAGCTCAAAAGTGTATTTAAAGCAAAGCCTCTCTCATAGCAGTTGCAAACTGTACTTTGTAAAAACTCAAACTGGTCCATGTGACTTTCAAGAGAATGCTGGGTACAGGGCCAAGTACTGCGTGGTTTTTATGCTATCATTGATTATTTCTAGAAGCTGTGTCTTCAAATAAATTGTACAACTCTCAGGCTTCCGTCTCCAGTGGCTCATATATATGTTTTTTCCTGTTTTTAGAGCAAGCGTTCCAGGAGCACCGGTTACAAATTAAGGTGTGCCATTTCCCTTAGTTCCCTTTCACGGTCTCCCCAGCGCGGCTTCTGAGCGGCTGCTCTGAGTCCCCTGGCCCCTCCTGCCCCTAATTAATCATCCCCTCCGTCAATAGCACTAGCCAAACTGCAGAAAGGGGTGTATAAGGGTGCTTTGCCATCCCTGACCTTCAGAAGTACTACTAGTTATCACAACTCATGGTCATTAATGACTGGGTCTTTGCAGCTAAGAATGATCTGGCATACAGAGTGGATCACTGGGCAATGGGGGCAGAAGGTTATTTACACCTACTCTACAGTCGGGAAAGACAGGACGGACCAGCCCCACTTACTCAACTAGTACAGAAGGCATGTATTAAGGCCAACCGGTTCCTGGGCTGGACGAGATGGCTGATGGCACAGACTCCTTTATGGACCAGCGACATGCTCCGAGAGGTGGGCCGACTGCAGGGCTTCTCGAAATGGAAGCTAATCGACATTGTGCGCTTGGGGAACGGAAGGCAGAGACAGGCAGTGTTGTCATTCTCAGAGTTACAGACAGAATTTCTGCTGGCACCCACTGAGGACTATAAATATCTGCAATTGAAACACGCATTGAGTCATCGTCTTAAAGATGGGGATCAGATCCCTTAATATAGTCCATTAGAGGACAGATTACTGTTGGACCCAATTCCGGAGAAGGGGTTGTCCCACACATATAGAAAAATTATAAACAAATCACCAGATCTACTAGTCAAGGTTCGAGAGGTGTGGGAATCTGATGTCGGCATATTAGAGGATGATGACTGGGGAAAGCATTGCAAAGTCCTAGGGAGGTGGCAATTAGGGCACGATTTAGACTTGACCAGTTAGGGATATTGCATAGGTCCTACTGCACCAGCACACTTATGTTTCGATTAGGGCGCATTTCAACTGAGGAGTGTCAGAGGGGTTACACTCAGAAGGGAACATTCTTTCATATCCTGTGGGATTGCCTGGTTATACAGACATTTTGGACACAGGTGGTCCACATCATGTCAGAAGTGTTGGAACAGGAAATCCCTTTGGATACTAGATGGCATTTATTTTGTGTGTCTGGAGAACTGATTCGGCCCAAATATTAAAAAATCTGGTTACAGGTGGCTGCTATGGTTGCTAAAAGGTACGTTGCCTGGGCAAGGTGGGCAATCCAGCCTCCTAAGGTCTCTCAGTGGAAACAAAATATGGATTGGCGCTGTGCAGTGGAAAAGAAAATTTATGAAACCCAGGGAGGTCCCAAGAAATGGGAAAAAGTTTGGCAGCGATGGGAAGACTACAGGGAGATTGGGGGGCATTGATCAGTTGGGGAGGTGGGCTCAGTGATCGGGAGATTTTGACTATTAATATACGAACGGGTCTAGATTAACAGAACATGTATGTTAATGAAACTACAGGCAACCCATTGTAAGCATATGACCATGTATGTTAAAGCTGACTATTGTTTAATAGAAATGTTTTCTAAAAAATGTGCATCATTGGTTGCAACTGAGTTATATCATCAGAGAACTGGCTTGAGTCATAACACATGTAGATACCAGCATCTTGTGAAGCTGCTGGTATCTACAGCTTGAGCAAATGAAGAAAGAACACTGGCACATAGAGCCAGCCTTCCAGAGCACACTCTGGAAACAGTCCATGTCTCTGTACCGTAAAAAGACACAGGCCCTCTGTCCATGCCTAGCGTAGATTGCAGAATACTGATGATTCAGCTAGCAAGGGCTTCTGTGATACCAATGAGTGAAGAGAGAAGAGGCTGACCCGAAAGGGTCTTGTAAAGTCAATGAATGATCTCCCTAGACTACAATTATATTAAATGAAACCCTCCTTGCATCACAAGTCACAAACTGGTCTACTTTGAGCTCGGAAAGATATACATTGGGGAAGCACTACATGAGTTTGATGTACTAGATATGTTCACAGCTCACTGAAGGCTCCACTAAGACACATTTGTGTTGATCTTGAAACAGGTCTCCTGACTTCACCCACCAAGGTTCAGAAACCTGCTTCACAACTACTAGTATCTTAACTGTATTGTTAGACCTGTCAGCAGTGCTTAATTTGTAAAATATGAAGTGCAGGTGCTCACATTTTTAAAAGGCCACACCCACTTCCCCGACTCCACCCATAACCTCCAGTGGCTCCACCCACTTCCTGTATTGGTTCCACCCACATCCAGAAGCCCAAACACATTAGAGCTACCTCCTCATGTATTGAGTTTCGCGAGAAGCTGAAGACCTAGTTCTTCACATAAGCATATCGAAGAACTTACACGTACACACCTGCCCAAGGGCCTGGATACACTCTTGGGTGATTAGTGTGCCATAAAATTCAATATAACATAACATATTTTAGCATTTGAGAAGCCTATGACAACAACTTAAAAGTGAACTCAAATTAGAAAATTTTGTAAATCTCAAAATGTACCACTATGTGATCTATATGTTGCAATTGGTGGAGAGACATTTAACTGATGGGCGGAAATTGTCAATGAACTCAAACTGATATGTTATGTACAGTAAACTGGATAGATTCTTTGTAAGACAATTGATTATCAACCATATATTCTAACCACACCTTTTCTTTAACGTTTTCTCTTACTGTCCACATAGAAACAAGTACCCACACTGATTAGAAGTGTCAATCATAGTGAGAAGCACGGGTACTGGACCTTAATCTGGCTCTTAGTCTCCCTCTTTTTTATTCATGATTTAAGCACCTATTAATACAGTAGAAGGGTTGGAACCTGAAATCCAAGTAGATAGTCTATATGTAGGTACTAAGGACCTTGAGCATCTCTAAAGATCATTATAAATCCCCTTTTTATAATCAAGAGAGGTATTTTTTTATGCTCACAGTAGGCAGTGCATATACACCTACAGGTATTCGTGCTCTCAACAAGTTCATTTAACATAGCATCTTCACAGTATGGTACCCCTCACTCTGCTCCAGCAACATATGTTCATAACTTGTTCCAATCATGGCCTAGTCCCTCAAATTTCTAAAAACTCAAAACGTTACTTTTTTACCTGAAAATGCTGTGCCGAGTTCTTTTACTATTAGTCATCAGTCTTGGGTGACAGTAGGGAGCACCCGTACCCAACCTATGATATTTAACGGTAAATCTGTGCATCTTGCTGCTTCAAAGCATAACATAACATGTGGCACTTAATAACAGACGTTTATTGCTTCCCAACTCAATGGTGCTCATTTTTGTTACTCAGAAGGATGAAGGGCTGATTGGATACGCCCGGATTTGAACCTATGATCATGAGATCAAACACAGGACCCTACAGTGGACTCATTAGTCCACTAGGCCACCAGACCAAGCTACATGTAGGCCACCTTGAATGAGTTCAGAACACGGATGTATGTTCTCTATGTGGCTTATAAAAATGTTTACTCTGTGACAGGAGCACGGAGAAGCCCCATTGGCTCCTAACGCATTGCGGAGCCATGCTCAAGGCCTTGACTATAGTGCAGAAAGCACACACCCGCCTGATTGTATGTCGAAGAAACATCATTGGCGCAGCTCTTGCAGATATCTGAGATCTGACTGATGTTTCTCCTTCAGATTCAGAAATAAGTAACCTACCACCCCCCATCGCAGTAAAGCTTATCCGTCGCTGCGGCAGAAGCTTGGCGTTCATTGCCTGTCTCACTTTGCAAGTAATGGTCTCTTTCCAGTTTTAGTAAGGCTCTGAAAACCTTCCTCTTCAATCAGTAGCCCATCCTGCCAATAAGCTCTCCACTTTAGCACCTAGAAGCCAATGTCCATGAACATGACTGACAGACTGACTGAGCTAGATTGCTGGAAAGTCAGGGAACGTTGCTGTTGATTTTAGACCTCAGGAAACATGACAATTACATATGTTTTGAAATCCAGAGAGGATTCATACCGGACTCAGGCACCGAGTTATTTGCAGTGCTGGAAAGACGTGGAAACTCTGGAAGACAAGGCAGTGCAACCTGCAGGGCTGGTCTCCCGCCCCTCCCCCCACCCCCCCCACACACACAAACGCCAGTGATCTTAAAACCAGACCAGTACCTCACTCACACTACCAAAAATAAAAATACAGCGTTCTGTTTTTTTTGGACAGAATTGGAATGGCAAGTAGTTAATTGGCTTAGCCGCTTAGTTAGCTTTGCTCACTCATTAGTGAGTAGTTTCCAAACTAACTCACTCACTGTTTCTTTTATTTAACTTCAATCCTTACCTTACTTGTGGTGGGCGGTCAGGCTCAGTGTATGACTGTGTTTTTTACGATTAGGCGGCCTGGTGCACTGTTTGCTACCCAATGCTACCAGAACCACCAGTACTGCACATCGATGCCTGGCTGCCTGACTGCCTGCCTGCCCTGCACACAGGCTGCCCTGCCCTGCCCTGCCCTGCGGCTCAGCCTCAACGTAGTCGTCTGTGGGGGCAGTTCGGGCACGCAGATGACTCAAATTAGCAGTGAGCTGCGGCGATGTGGCGCGCGTGGTCTTGTGAAATAAAATTAATCTGCGCACACCGTGTGCACAGCCCTACCCCCTATCAGAACAGAACAAAACCAAATTCAGCCCGCCCCTGGCGCCCCAATAAATCAATGTGTGTGTGTCAGACAGTACTACTGCTGCCGCCCGCCTGTGTGTGTACTGGTCCCGTGGCCCGCGCCCGCCCCCCTTCAAGCAACGTGCATGCACAGTCAACTGGGCACGCACGCACTCACTGTGAAGTAACCAAGGGCTGCGGCTACCATGATCACATATGCAAGTGACATACATCATTTATTCTCTGTCTGACTCTTGGACGAATGGACGGCACGGCACCGCAGGCAGGCAGGCAGGCAGCCTCAGGACAGGCAGGGCAGCTATTGTTAACCGCTGTGACCTGCATGATTGAACACGCTGAGCACAGAGTATTATTAAGGTCAGACTCAGTAAATTATAAAAAACATCAATGTGCAAGTGTGATGCACATGTAAGATGCGTAGACCCGGCCCTGTCAATTAAGTGCCGGTGCTAAGCACCGGAAAGCACCGGTACAAATTAAGCACTGCCTATCAGCTTTCGGGTGGTCATCTCTCAAACCTTTTGACCTCCAGCCTCTATTTTTGATGATCTCAATTTTGTTGATCTGAGGGCTCTGTGCGTTTTACCACTGCTGACCAGTGCTAAAGAGCATGTGCTCATTCCCTAAAACATGATAATTGTGGCTTACACTCAATGTGAACATTTAATTTACTTGTTAGTCCCCAGTAAAGTGGTACTATGCATATACAGGGATACTAGTGGTCCCTCATGGGGAAATTACTGCACTTCAAATATTACTATGTTATTTTTAGTCCACTCCTGTGTGAATATATTTTTGGTGCCAATAATTCGCAAGTTGAGGTGCTATATCGGTTCACTTATCCTACTACCAAAAGGTGCCAATTGCACATTAAGAACTTTATGTACACCAACATATATATAATAGAACCCTATTCACACTGAATGTGTACAGATAGCCATCAAATCATGGATAGATTGCCAACACAAATAGAGTTGATCAAGATATCTCTTTTAGTGTCACAAATCGGAAGTCAATTCATAACACTATCTTTGCTTGTTACCTTTTTCTTCCTCTCTTTTATCATTACTAGTTAGTTGGCATATTTTTATTTAATCTCCAAAATGAATGAATAGTTAACATGCAAAATTAATGTTTTAATCTCACCATCTTTTTGTATGTACGAAGACAACATATATTATACTTATAATCCAGCCTTGAAAACATCTTTAAATAGACTAAACACCTGTTGGCTGAAGGCTGATCTATGCTGAATGAACAAATGAATAAACCCACAGCTGAACACAAATTGATGGATTCTTATGTTTGTCTCTGTTTCGGGAAGAGAGATTATTGACTTCCGATTTGTGACACTAAAAGACATATCTTGATCAACTGTATTTGTGTTGTGAATCTATCCATGACTTGATGACTACCTGTACTTATTCAAGAGAGTGTTGAATAAGATTCTGTTATATATAACTATCCAGTCAGTTGACTGACTGACTGATATAACTATCCATACACAGGGCCTGTAAATTAAATGCTATTAGTGGGCCTGTAGCACTCATTGAGCCACGCACTTAAGAAGCCTTTTAATTATATCTCAGGCCTGCAATTGCAGCCTCTGTGTGCAGTCTTAAGCTGCCATTGTGAGCTGGCAAAATAAACCATTTGACAGACCTAAACCTTCCTTCATAATAGAAATAAGTCATCTTTAAACCCTAAACAGCTCATAAGTCAGGGTACAGCGTACTAAAAAAGTTGGACATGTACTGTTAATGTTTACCAGTCCTGGCAGTGAACCATTCTTACATTTGTTTTTGACTACTGCACGATTACCTGCCTTACCCACAGGATAACATTGGGTTACCTTATTACATTAAAAACGTGATCATTTCAATTGGAGCTGGTAGGAATGTCGAGTTTGATGTCTAAAGAATTTTAATTTAAAACCCTATTTAATGGTAAACTTGGATTTTAAATCACAATTCTGAAAATGCCACTTTTACAATGTTGCAAACACAAGGAGATTGTTCGTTTTTACTTTTAGATTGTTGGCATTTGTTTGTCCCTTACATTTGGTGCCTGCAGCTTGTATCCTCGTTCACATGACTAGGTATAGCTGGCAGTTGCTCTTTGTGTATTACTCCCTGACAATGAGACAAAAAGAGGAATTGGCATTGGCAGGTTGGGCCACCTCCGACTTAATAGGGGGAGGTACTATCAGCTACCACACTTGCACCTCACAAAGGCTGTGCCTCAGCACACTCACAAAGGGGCACAAAGTCAATAGCATATAATATGCACCCTGATCACACAGATTGATAGAGAGACTTGTCTTCATGAAAAATTCTTCTTTTATTCTTGATTCTCACAGCCAACGCGTTTCACCCCAAAGGGCTTCATCAGGGCTGACGTGGAAGCCTTTATTCCACGTTCCTTGCACGTCGATGGATAGTCCACAAGAACACAATTCAAACACAAATACCTTGTCACATTAGACAAATGGTTCGTGTTATCCAAACCGGGGTGGATTATCACATCACCTTTGGGACGTCTGTACGATTTAGTATATTGAATTTTAGAACGAACTGAGGAGACAGTAATTTACACAAAACCTGTCTGGAGCCCAAATCAGCCAACTATCAAGCAAGAATTCTGATACTACGCAGTAACGTCTAATGTGACAAGGTATTTGTGTTTGAATTGTGTTCTGGTTCTTCCTTGTGGGTTTTCTCGGTAACTTGGGTACTAACTTACCATTAGGAAGTTAAGTTTAGCTCGCTATATTATTGGCCTACAGACACCCGGTTCTTTTTTGTTGATTATAAAAAGTACAAAGCGCCAATTTATGGTTTTCTGGTCACACTGGACCAGGTCAAAGACAGAAGGTCAACCACGATGGAGTGTGGGTCGAATACAGGAACTCGGTTCATCTCACAGAATATTTTACCTTCTTTAAGTCCAAATCAACGGGGGGAGCTGCAGTGGAGTGTTGGTGGTTGATGAAAGGAGAGTGTTATCGGTGTGAGGAGCAGGTCAGGCTTTGCGGTCCTTCACTGTTTGCTGATGGATCTCGGCGCTGATGTAAAGAGTTGATCTTTGCTGGAGATTCACATTAGCGGACATCATAGATTGTCATCTGGTGAAACGAGAAGTTTGTTTGCAGTCACTAAGAGCCAAAAAACATCTGGAATTTATACTGGAGTTCAGGAATTGTGATCTGAGGTAGGAGGAGTACACTCTGATGGCAGCCGAGATCTGAGGCGCAACTCTTGGGAATTAGTATTCAATCCAGCAGAGGCCAGGAGCAGGGCTCAGGTAGGTCCCGTTGGTGATGGTCAGATGGGCAGTTGCAGGGAGGCCTCTGGAAGCTTGTCTCTATAGCTGAAACTGGAAGTCAGCCAACTGACCATTGGAGTCACGGCTGGGGATCCTAGGATCAAGGCAAGCAGGTCCAGGCTTTCTTCTTCAGACAGCAGGGCAGTCCTTCTTCTGAATCATCTACAGGTCCAGGAGTGTTCTGATGAGAGATTCTGAAGGTTTCACTTTTATCCCTAGTGCCAGCCTGTGGGTTGGCTATGTCCCTGTTGTTTAACCTTCCCACTTTCCTGGGTTTGGCTCCAAACTGTCAAGTTTAACAAAGGGCAAGCAGGCTTGAGCTGCATTTATCAGTAGCAGGGCAGGCAGTCCTTCGAAGTCAGCAATGGGGTGGGAAGCTCTAAAGCTAAGCTTTGAAGCTCAGTAAGTGTGGAGTACAAGCCCCCAGGACATCCTGCTCAGGAGAACAACACCCTGCCCCACATCCAACCCTATGTCTGGAAGGAATGCACAAAACACCACATGAGAGCCATTCACAGTCATGTGACCCTGGACACTGAGAGAAAGCACATATGGGTTAGGCCGAAAAAAGACAGCTTTCTAAAAGTTCAAAAAGAACAATTGATAGACAGAATGCAGAACAATGTCATACATTCACCCCAGTACAGAGATCTGGGCCTTTGTTTGCGTAGCACTTTTCACCCTAAGTGGGATGGATATGCCCAGACGTGGGTCCCTTGCTCACTGTGCCACCGGATTCAAGCTAGCCTGGCTGATGAAGGGTAATACCCAGAAACCGGTTCCAGGATGCTTGTTTCCAGTACAGGAAGGACCTGGCTTGGCAGTTCGGTCTGGACTGTTCCCATGAGGCACAGGGTCAAGATTGATTTGCATATGGCTGGGTTTAAACTGGGCATGGCGAGCAAAAGAACGATGGATTTAACCCAAATCTCTTGAATGGGGGTGAATGTATGATTTATTCAGCATTCGGTTTATAATTTGTTTGCGTGGCAGCTTTCTAAAAGTGGCAGTTTTAGAATAGTGACTTAAAATCAGATTTTACCATTAAAGAGGATTTTAGATATGTATTAATTTTTTGTAAAAATAAGCATTTCTCTGTCTATTCCCAAACTGAATTGTTAACTTATTCAGTGTAGTGAGGTGACTCAGTTTTATTCTATGGGAGTGATAGTCTTACAGCAGTTAACAATGAGGAGTTTGTCACTGCCAGTATATGTAAAACTTAAGTATATGTGCCCTACTTCTAAAATACCATGCACCCTGCCCTATAGGTGTAATGTATAACTATTAAAAAGGCAGTTTAGGCCTGGCAAAAGGTTTATTTTACCAGGTTTAAATGGCAGTTTAAAGCTCTACTACATGCTGCAGTATCAGGCCTTAGACAGGTTTGCAGGGCTTCTTTGTCAGCGACACAAAGAGTGCTGTAGCCCACTAGTTGAATTTAATTTGCAGGCCCTGAGTACATGTAGCACACCTGGATGTCAGTCACAGTGATAAGTGCATCAAAAGGTTACCCCATGGCCCTAGCCCCACTCTTTATGATTCTCTTATCAGCACCATCTCTTATCTGAGATTTTGCCAGGCATTTAAATTTGAACCAAAGAGCACCCTTTGAAGTGCACTAAAGAGCCTGGCTCTTCTTCCTCGAGTGTGTGGGTTCCATGCATCTCACAGGAATGCAACAATCTGCAAATCTGTCTGGGGGGATTCCTCTACCTCTTCGTGATCATCCAGTCATCTCTATGTGTCCCAAAATTAACCCAGAATCCTCCATGTATTGCATCATTCAGAGGCCCACGTACAAGTAGCACATGCATTCAACACACATGTACTGCACAGCACTACATACTAAGCTGATGTCAGCCGAGGGTGAGGTAAGCACACAGCAGCGAAACATGTACATGAGTAAGCCTGTAGGCATCACTGCAGTGACACAGGTAAAAGGGGTCTGTTCACTGCTACTGATCACTACGCAATATGCTTTCACCACATGCTTGTGCTACTTAACTCCTGGCAAAGGCAGTAACTTTTCACCACTATGATGGTAGAGCGTTGGGCACCCCTTACCCTTCCAACAAGACCACAATGCGTGAGGCAGGGCTATATCAAGATGCACATGCATGATTCGTGATTATCCATGAAAACAAAAACTGGCACCAGGGTTCCAGACATCATGGCAGCAGGGAAAGTCAGGGCAGGGGTTCTTGTCTGTCACCATGCGAGGTACTGTTCCCCACCAACACCCACACACATACACAAACTCACCAATCAATAATGAAGCGGTAGTTTCTTTTAAAAAGCCAGACTGAATGGTTTTGCAGAAGCCTGTTACTTATTTGCCTCCAATAATCTTTAAACCATTTTTAGGTCTGTCATATCATGATTAATTTATGCCTCATTGATGTGCTAATTAGGTTGAGTTCCTGTTCTGTCTTTATTTCATTTTGGACTGTGTCCTTTATTCTCAAGTACAACTCTATTAACACTTCTAACCGTAACTTCATCTACCTCTGCCAATCTCGTTCCCATCTTCATTAAAGTTCAGGTACTTTACAAAGACATCTTACAGAACAACCATAAAGTAAACTACGCTCACAATTTTACATCAAACAGCTGTCAAGTAGCTTAGCTGATTAGATATATGAAGTAGCAGTAACTGGATAAGAACATTTCTTCTACATTAAGTGTATATTTCTAAAAGGGAATATTGTAGTGTAGTTCCTATATTCCCAATAGGCTCTGCGCATTGGAATAATATATCCTGTAGCTTAGACGTAGGACTGAGGTCGACTAGGTCTCTACCGAGTATATTTGACTTAATTGTGAGTGCCAGCTAGCTCAGAGATTACTAGAAACTTTCTCGAATACACAAGAAGGGATTAGTTTCTGATAACCGCATAAACATGACAACTTTGTTTCCCAAAAATAGGAAAGCTATCTCTAGAGTCGCGGAAATAATAGATAGTTATTTCACTCAGTCAATCGTGCATGCTTTGTTTCACCAGAGGTGCAGAGAAGTAGAGAGATGGGCGTTTTCAATAAAAAGGGTATTTATTGAACAGTCTTCTTTCTCATGCATAAGAAATAAACTGCTACAATCGTAATACTGGTTGCAAAGTATAATGGGTAAAGTACGAAGAGTATTATAAAATAATACTGTAAAAGCATGACATGGTTTCTAAGCCATAAAATACATAGAATGAAATGAAATGAAAAATTATATTTCTATAGCGCATAACTACCCGGAGGCCTCACAGCGCTTTAGACTGATTACTGTGATGGGCCTACGGGTAGTTAGTACGCTTTTGCAAACAGGTGGGTCTTTAAGGCCTTCCTGAAGGACTGTAAATTACTGTCCTCCCTCAAGGTCAGAGGCAGAGAGTTCCAGAGCCTTGCCGCTGTAAGGCTGAAGGAGCGGCCACCCCACCTGGCCCTCTTTACTCTCGATGTGGTTGCCAAATGCAATGTTTCAGAGCGAAGGGCTCTGGGGGGGGTGTAGGGTGACACTAGGGAATGCAGAATAGCCGGGCCTGTTCGATGGAAAGATTTGTGCAAAATGCACATGGCTTTAAACTGCGCTCGAGCAGCCACCGGGAGCCAATGGAGGTCTTTAAGCGCCTTCCTGGCAGATTGCCAGCGAGGGATGTTAAGCAGCAGTCGTGCGGCACAATTTTGGGTAACCTGGAGCCTGTTGACCACTGCCGCAGGGGCTCCCAGATATAACACATTCCCATAGTCCAAGCGAGAGAGTACAAGGGCCTGCACCATGACCCTCCTCGCCTGGATTGGGAGCAACGGGAGCACTTTGCGGAGCATTTTCATCAGCCCGACGCAGGTGGAGGCAGTTTTACTGGCTTGAGCTGAAAAGTCCAGTGCTTTGTCGAGCCAGATTCCCAAGCTCTTTATCAGGGGCTTGGGGGGGGGGGGGGGGGGGATACCGAGACATGGGGGCCAGATGGAAATTAAGTTGGTCAAAGGAGAATTGCCCAATAACATGATCTCGGTTTTTTCCCCATTGAGTTTGAGGTGGGAAGATTGCATCCACTTAGCAACAGCCTCTAGACAAGGGCCCAGGCTGTTAGATGAGCCCTCCGAGTGGTCCAGGGAGACTACCAGTTGGGTGTCATCGGCGTATGTAATAATACGCACACCGAACGGGTGGACTATCCCCTCTAGAGGCTGCATGTAAATGTTAAAAAGGGTGGGGCTCAGGGAGGAGCCCTGAGGAACACCACACCTAAGCGGCTGCTTAGATGAAACCACCTCACCCTCAAACACCCGGAAGGATCGCTCGTCCAGGAAGGAGGTCAGCCACGCAAGGGCCGCGCCCGACACACCCATGCCCTTCAAACGATGTAATAGTGTGGCATGGTTGACTGTGTCGAACGCGGCACTTAGGTCGAGCAAAATAATGGCTGTTTTTCCTCCCTGGTCCATTATGGCTCTAGCTGCCTCGGTTACTGCCAGAAGGGCCGTCTCAGTGCCATGCTGAGGACGGAACCCCGTCTGAGAGACACATAGTAGGCCGTTAGATTCCAGATAGTCCACCAAGACCTTGTTAACATGTCTTTCCACCAATTTACTCATCCAGGGGAGTAACGATATTGGACGAAAGTTGGACAGGTCGTTCTGATCCAAATTTGGTTTCTTTAGCAAGGCCCTGACCATCGCACACTTCCATGGGGCTGGAACCAAGTTAGAAGTGATGGAGATGTTAAGGACGTCTAAGATGTATGGGCAGATAGTGTCAATCACTTTGACTAGGGCCTGCGGGGGGGCCGGGTCGATCGGGGAACCCGAGGTAACTTTATGGACCAGTTTATCCAGTGACTCAGGATCCAGGAGGGGGATGGTGGCCAGTGAACAGGACAAGGGTAGGTCAGAGTCTGACGTAGACGTCAGACCCAGGTCACTCCCCCCTGTTGGAAATAGGGAGTATATAGTTTGAATTTTTTGAGAGAAAAAAATGGCGAGATTATCACAACGGGCCTGCGCACCGTCCGATGCTAGGAGCTCCGGGGGAGGAGAGATCAGAGATTTTACGATTTTAAACATTTCTCTAGGTGCATTCACTGCCCAAGTGATTTTAGTGCCATAAAACTCCGCCTGGGCAGTTTTTATTTGATTTTTATAGTGCCTAATCGCGGTTCTGTACTCTGAGCCCTTCATCTGAGAACGATCTTTCCTCCAAGCTCTCTCCGCTTTTCGGCCTCCTTGTTTCAAAGTTCTAAGAGCAAGAGAATACCAGGGAGCAACTTTAGGCCTTTTTATAGTTTGCAGAGAGCTTTTCGGAAGAACTTGGTCAAGAGTCTCCGAAATCCAATTGTCAAAGTTGAGGGCTGCCGTATTGGAGTTACTCGTTTTTTTAGGTGGATATTTAGAGAGGACTTGTTCCCATTTAAGGGGCGATAACGAGCTCCACTTCCTACCCCAAAATTTCTCCTGGGTTTGTAGTGTAGGGGGAGTGCCTATGGGCCAGGTAAGGGGAATTAAAAAATGATCAGTCCAAGGTAGTGAAATCGGTACTTCGGTTAAAAGAGTGTCTAGATTGCTATAGACATGGTCTAGAAGGTGTCCTTTGTTGTGTGTTGCGAGGAACCCCTTTTGAGATAGGCCCAATGCCTGAAGGTTTGAGCGAAGGCTATTGGCGGCACCATCCAACGGATCATCTAGGTGCATGTTTAGGTCGCCTAGCAAGGTGAGATTTGCTCCGGTGACCACCAGGTTAGCTGCCAAGTCCGTCATGTCAGTGATGAAATTGCCCAGTGGACCGGGTGGTCGATAGACTAGAATGCCGGAAAAGGTGAAGGTAGGAGAGAATTGAAGAGCGTAGCATAGGCTCTCACAGGCTGACGTGGTGGAGGAGGTGACACGACATGTATAGGTATCTCTATATATGATGGCCAACCCTCCCCCTCTCCCAGACTGGCGGTCCAGTCGTTTGATGGTATAGCCCTGAGGAATAGCCCATACTAATGCTGGGTCATTTTGTAGTTGGAGCCATGTCTCAGTTAGAAAAAGGGCCTCCGGATTGAGCTCCTCAATCAATAACGCTAGTTCCGTGTGGTGTTTTGGCAGGGACCGGCAGTTAAGGAGATACATGTTTTTATTATGCGTACAACAGTGTAAAGCTGGAGTCGCAGATGAACACCAGTGACATGTTTTACAGCCGGCGCTACTATTGATAGGAGGAACCGAATGTAAACAACGTGAGTCGACTAGAGGTCGTAAGGAATGCAAAAAAGGAGCATTATAACGAATACGGTGTCCTACCATAATGCCGGGCCGGAAGCTGGAAGCGTCTGGACGCGGACTGGCGCAGACTGGCTTCTCTTTGGCGCCTCTTCGGCGCGCTCAAGGCGCTACCGCTGCGCGTCACTGCTGCGCGTGAGGTTACGCCCTAAATAGATTAGGAGGTGGGGTGAGACTAGACCGTCCTGACCGGTAGTATGGCTGCCCGAGTTGGGACAACCCGGAAGTGCGAGCGCTGTACCTCCCTCCACGCAATCAGCATGTAGTTGCTGCGGTGGACCGGGGAGTAGCGCGACTATGCAGGTAAAAACACTTAAATCTGTTTTTTAAAATAATACAGGTTAAAAATACATCAGGTAACACACTAGCAGCAAAAATGTGTCTGACACCCGCTTGCGCGGCAAATTAGCAGTCAATCTGTCGAGCGCCCGGGAATCCCGCCCTTTAGTAGTCCGGGAGGTGGGGGGAGACTAGACCGTCCTGACCGGTAGTATGGCTGCCCGAGTTGGGACAACCCGGAAGTGCGAGCGCTGTACCTCCCTCCACGCAATCAGCATGTAGTTGCTGCGGTGGACCGGGGAGTAGAGCGACTATGCAGGTAAAAACACTTAAATCTGTTTTTTAAAATAATACAGGTTAAAAATACATCAGGTAACACACTAGCAGCAAAAATGTGTCTGACACCCGCTTGCGCGGCAAATTAGCAGTCAATCTGTCGAGCGCCCGGGAATCCCGCCCTTTAGTAGTCCGGGAGGTGGGGGGAGAATACATACATTTAATAAGTAAAGACTAAAAGTACTTCACTGGTGCTTCTAAAATACGCCTACCCCGGTGTACTTAACCTAGGTCTAGTACAAGGGAAGAAGTAAGTGAGGTGTAGCTTAGTTTTAGTATTCTTTGCTAAGAATCTATTCCAAAAATTCTCCAAGGGTCTAACCAACTCTGTACCTTGGTTTAGAATGAAGGAGGACTTGTATCTCTCTCTCAGGACTCGATTTCCCAGCAACCCACAAGAGTAGCCTGGAAACACTGGAGCTGGATTCCTCGGCAAGAGAAAAGACAACGTCTCTCTCAGTGCGTCTGCTGGAGGGTAGGCTTCCTTCGGCACTTGCTGCAGCGAGGTGTGTCGTGTAGGTAGATAGTCTAACTGCTCCAAACCACCGTGTGTTTTCCTGGGCAAGTGTGGGCATATTTATACCTTGAAGGTGCCGAGTGACGTAAGGTTGGACATAATAACATCATCAAAGACTCAGTTCTGTGAAAACTCCTTGAGTTCTTGGATGAATCAATGTTCAAGCAAGGGGAAGTCCCTGACTGCTGAAGGCGGGTTTTTCCAAGAAATCGTTGTGGATTCTCGGAACTAGTGGAAGTAGCCATGCCGTATTTGGACTGCATAGGCTAAGTCTAAATATGGTTATGATTTCTATGCCTATATAAGGGGAGGGTGATTTATACCTATATATGGGCATGATCGGGAAAATTACACTAGGGTCCTAGATTCATACACAACACCCATTTCACTTTAATATGCTCAACTTCACTAATTAATAAGCATCTAAACATATCTAAAGCATGTGTTACAATCCCAACCAAAATACATGAAATGCATTTGAAGTGGATGTACACGAAAAAATGAGTATGTCTATAGTACGCATTTAAAGGAAATGTTGTCATTTTAAGCATAAAGAATGATATCTGTAATGCAATTTGAATGAATCATGTAATTACATTTATGAAAATGGCTCTTAAATACAGAAGAAAAAAAAGGTCAAGACCATCTCATAGCAGAATTTAAAAACTGTTTTGGTTTCGAGGATAAGGCCAAATATTGTCACTAGTAAGTGTTTCAAAAAATAATTTTTTGTTCTCTGCGAATAGTTCTACTTTAAGCAGATTACTCTGTGCCAAAAGGAAAAAGTTAAATTTCGAAAAACGTTCAAATTAAATCGTACAAAAATATGGTTCCCAAATTAGAAGTTTTGTTTTTGAAAAGCAAAGGTCGAATTTCAGAGTTCCTGGAACGCTGTGTGCAGATTTCGAAAGTAATTCTCGGTGTCAGGAGAAAACATCAAATAGTCTAAGCTGGCAAAGAAATTGTCTAGCACAGTAGGTGAAAGTGGAACTACTTCATCAAGTAGATCAAATATGCAAAGATCAGAAACATTGCCGTCAGCCTCAGTTGCCGCGTTAGCCATGTTCCTATCAGATGGTGCCTGTGTGCCTGTCATTCCTCGTATCTCACCATCAGTTAGACTTGCCGGTGAGACCTCAATGAATGCTGTCATCAGGATTGGTAGCCGTTGGGGGGCAACACGATGCATGAGTCGTTACCGGACCTAGCAAGGCGTCAACATCCGATGGTAGTACTGATGGAAGTGTAAGACAAATGTCCAACACACATTCTTCTCCGCAAAGCAGGCATCTTAGAACAGGTAAGATGCAATCTTGCCAGATTGGTCTGAACGAAAGGAACCAAGTGGTATTCAGATCTCTTAAACGAGTCAAGCGAAGAATCTGTGTAATACTGTCACGATACCGCATGGCTAGGAGAGCTTGTCCCATGGTAGGCTGGGTATCGTTGGTGACTGGACTTGCCATATCGGAGCAGAAGAAACAAAAATAGAATTCCTGCTACGAGTCCCAAAATGAGAGGCAGGCCACCGAACACAGAGTGCACGAAATTTGGAAAAATGCCGAGGACTGCTTCAATGGGTGCTAACAGTCCCGAAAAAAGCATCTTAAATACATGTGCGATGCCGCTGGTATCAGACATGTTCAAGATTTGACCTAACATTTCTGCGAAATGTACTGGGCAGTTTATTGATAATAATGCATGCATCTCTGAAGAAGTCCTTGCAACTTGCATATCATACGTTTCTCTAGACGAGGCCAGTGGCACAGTTTTTTGCAAAAGAATGGCTTTCATTCTGCTTAAAATATCAATTTGTATAGAAGAGATATTCAGTGAAGGCCATAAAGCCGACCCCCTGTCTGTCTTGCTTTTTGGAAACAATACTTGCATACAACAAGTGACCCTGGCTGACACACTAACTAGATACACTTTTCCTGGCAACATGCCACAACAGCTGTGATCATTGAGCATAACGTAGCTGCCATTGGAAAGCTGCCTGAAAATTGGTTCTATCACTGCTGCTGGTGAACCATGCAGGTGACAAGAGAGGTTATTTGAAGTACCTTTGCAGACTCTGTGTAAATTAATACCTTCACATAAAAGTGTACCGCTTAGTGAGTACTTACAATTTTTACCACTAAGAAATACTTCCTTTCCCCCACTCCAACATTTGTGTGTGTATGGTAAATTCCAGGTCGACTTAATGTATTCTTTACCCAACCTTTCATACATGCCTGCTGGTATGTGTCTTAAGCAATATTGAAACTGGAAAATCGTCACTGGTATCATGATGGTGCCATGTATTATCCATTTCAGAAACAGTTAATGGTAATCTTTCCAGTTTTTCTATGCTCAGCACCGTATAGTCTGCTCCTCTTTGTGCCAACGATGTTTGTTTATCTGTAAGGTTAAATACAGAAAACAATGACGTGGTGTTGATTAGACGCCATGGCACGCAGCCTGAATGGAGATTTTGTAACATCCAGCCTAGCAGCATTATAGAACGTACTTGAGAATGGCCATGTTGTAACATTAGCAAGTCCTGCTCTATTATGTCAATGGCAGATGATACAATGCTGTCCAAAGAATAAATTCTGGAGGACAGAGTTGTTAACCCATTGTCCACTACAGAGAGAGCTTTCTCTAAATTAATACAATCAATTTCTTGTATTCTTTCTGCAGTTTCCATTTGCGTGATTTTCCATGCTTCATTGTAAGCAGTGTGTATACCGGCGTATATGAAACGTTTTTGACGTGGCTTACGAGGTCCAAGTAAGAAGTCTCGTAAATCAACGCCTTCTTTAAGTAAAGATAAGTGTTGTTTAATTTCTCAAAGTGTGGATTTCTGTAGCCACTCAAGGCACCGTTTTCCTACACTGTATGTTGTAACCATCCCTGGATGTTGTCTCTGGGAGTATCTTGGATCTGGCCTGGTTACTGTGAACCCTTGTGTTTTGTTCAGGAATCTATCTTGACAGTTATTTGTGTCTGTGGGCAAGATTAACCTTTTTTTCCAATCAGGATTAGTTCTATTGTGTTTTAAAATCTGTTTCACGTCTACCTCCTCATCTGCAGTGTTATTACTGTCAGGCGTGGGTTTAGGTATTGACGGTTTGTTTAAATCTTTTATCTTAGCCAAGCCAAGACAGACCTAGGGACAGTATTCCACTCCTGAGGTGGAAGCCGGGAGTTAGAGCCATTTACCTGCACTTTGCTCACTCGTTTAAAAAAACATTTTATTTCGCCGCTTTTTACTAAAAATTGACTGTATTTTGTGATTTTAGCCACACATACGAGCGCTGCTTTTTTCAGCTGGTTCACCCTTATCTCAGCCGATTTAGGAGCTGAATTAGGGACGGGGGTTGGAGGTGGCCAGCTAGGCAGAGCGGCCATATTGGGAGGAGGCAGGTTGACGCTGTAGTCGTTGGGGCAGGAAGCACCGGTCCCGCGCTCAAGGCCATAAATTTGGGAGGTCGTTTCTTCGCGCAGCGAACGCGCCTCATTGCGCCGAAGGAGCGCCCAAGGAAAGCCCGTCTGTGCCCGTCCGTGCCAGGACGGGCCAGGTTGAGGCCAGGGGCATTATAGGTGACTCCCCCCTTATGGATACCCTGCGCTATAGTGGGAAGCAGCTGAGGGCAATCAGAGCCAGCGCTACCATCCGCTATCCTATCAGCTCCCTTTCTGAGGAGGTAGGGATTCCATGTCTTCACTGTAAACAGATAGGGCCTGCAGTTCTTAACGCAAAACATTACTCATTTGCATTACTAAATTGTCGCTCCCTCCTGAGACATGCGGTGGAAATTCGCATGCTCCTGGAGGAACGAGATTTAGATGCCCTATTTTTGACAGAGACTTGGCTCACTGAGGAATCCGATCTGGATGTCGTCAGGGCCCTAGCTATTCAATCATTAGGCAGGACCGTCAAATCGGTCGTGGAGGAGGAGTGGCCATAATTTTTAAAAACCTTGTTATATGTAGAACAACTGAGAGCCCACTTCTGGATTGTGAGAGCCTGGGTTTTTCAATTGCCTTCTCTCCTTCCTGTACCATGTAAGGCATCCTGGTCTACGGGCCGCCAGGCAACTACCGTGGCTTTTGTAACAATCTACTGGACAAGATCTCAGTGTCCATTAGTAGTTCACCCAATTTCTCAATCATGGGCGACCTTAATGTACATCTTGATGAGGTGGACGACGCTGCCTCTCAGTGTCTGCTGGACACTCTGGGAGTAGTGCACCTGGAGCAAATTGTGACTGGCCACACACACATAGCAGGGCACTTATTAGATCATTTTTTCACTAACCTCAGTAACATTAGGTATGACCATCCTAGCTTCGTCCCATGGACAGATCATGCCCTGCTCCCTTTTGTCTGGGCCCCTAGAGACCAAAGGTATCCCATAGCTAGTCTATCTAATAAAGTCAGCCGAACGTGGTCGAGGCTGTCAGTGGAGGACTGGGAGGCTGCTTTGTTGAGGTCCCCCCCGGCCCCTCACGATAACCCTGTTGTTGCCAATGAGGCCTTTAATGAGTGGCTTACCTCTACATTGGATGCCACTCTTCCAAAAAAGTGGTTCAACACAGGATCGGCCCTAACAAACAGCCTTGGTATTCTAGGGAACTCAAGGAGCAAAAACAGCGCTGTAAAAGAGCAGAGAGGAAGTGGAGGAAAGATTTTGCAACTGCCTCCAAAAATGAATACAGGTTAGAGTTAAGGGCATATAAAAAACAACTTAAAATTGCCCAGTCGGCGTACTATCAGGTTAAAATTACCGAAGTAGCTAATAGGCCAAGAGAAATCTCTAAAATATTTCAAGCCTTGGTTACTCCCCCCTCGGCCACTATGGCCTCCCCAGATCCCCAGAAAAGATGCGACGATTTGGCGCTTTTTTTGCTGCCAAGGTGTCTGTTATCTATGCAGGCTTTGAGTCCTCCAGACTGACATCTGACTACACGAAAAGTTTGGCTGGGATTCTGGAAGAGGCTCCTTCTGATGCCTCCAAAAGTCACTATGCCTTTCCACCACTCGACCTGGCTACTGTGGAAAAACTTCTCGATGGCCTCAAATCGGGCTCACCCCTGGATGCTGCACCTCCTGCAGCTCTTAAACAGTTTTCAGGGACGGTGTGCCCTGTTATTATGCAGGTCATTAACTCATCCCTGGAGTCAGGTGTGGTACCCCCTATCTGGAAGATGGCAAAAGTGAAAGCCCCCCTAAAAAATAAATAAATAAATAAATAAATAAATAAATAACCTGGACCCAGAAGATCTAGCTAATTATAGACCCATTTCGTTGCTACCGGGCCTGAGTAAGATTGCTGAAAAATACGTCAACCAGATTCTCTCCTCATTCGCTGAGACCTCGGGCGCCCTCCATTCCTCTCAGATGGGTTTTAGAGCCAAACAGGGTACGGAGACTGCCCTGGTGGCAGTGGTGGAGGTGACTAGGAGTATTGTGGATGCCGGGGGCTGCGCTGCGGTGGTCCTGTTGGACCTCAGCGCAGCCTTCAACACGGTTAATCACCCACTTTTGCTTAAGCGCCTCCATCGGGCAGGGATCTCAGGAATGGCCCTTAAATAGCTCCAGTTCTTTCTGGCGGAGAGATTTTTCTCCGCTTTTGAGGAGGAGGTATTATCAGACCAACTGCAACTTTATCACGGCGTTCCCCAGGGCTCCTCTCTCAGTCCAACCTTATTTAACATCTACATGAGTCCATTGGATGAGGTGTTGCTTCCCTGGGGAATTCAGCTTGTCACCTACGCCGATGATACGCAGTTGGTCGTCTCTCTGGCAAGAGATGACGCCGGAGATCAGGGGAGTAACAACTTGACCCCCTGTCTCACCAAGGTCTTGGAGTGGATGACGAAAGCTAAACGGGGCAAAAACTGACATCATGCTCCTGGGGTATAAAGCTCCTATTAACCTCGACCCTTGGTGGCCGCAGTGTCTGGGCCCCCTCCCACCCCAAAGACCCAAATAAAGAGCTTGGGGGTCTGGCTAGATACCACCTTGGGGTTTCAGGTTCAGGCCAAGAAGGTGGCGGCGACGTGTTATGGACTGTTTAGGGTCCTTAGGAAAGTCCTGTCCCTCCTACCTTTTGAGGCCAGACGCGTGCTGGTCCAGTCGCTGATCTTATCTCGTCTGGATTATGCAAATGCTGTTTATCTGGGAGCTCCAGTTGGTTCTATCCAGATTCTCCAATCAGTACAAAACTGTGCAGCTCGGCTGCTTATGAATCTTCCCAGACGCTGCTCGGCAAAGGCTCACTTCGGCCACTTCACTGGCTTCCGATCCAAGAAAGAATCTTGTTTAAAACATTCTGTATGGCGCACAAGTCTATGAGTAATGTTGGCCCTACCATCCTCCAGCCCTTGTTTTGCCGGTATTATGCCTCTAGATCCTTGAGATCTAATCAGCAAAATCTGCTGGTGGTACCCAGGGTGAAGCGAGCCCGCCTGGGTGGCCGCCAGCTTTCCTTCCATGTAGCCAAGGGCTGGAACAAACTCCCAGATAACATCAGGCTGGAAATGAACCATCTCGTATTCAGGAAGCGATTGAAGACATTTTTGTTTCACTGAGTGTCTTCTTCTGTCCATGGTCTCGCAGCGCTGGGATGCCTCCGGGTAGCCATGCGCTATACAAGAGCATACTCATTCATTCATGTTTGTTGAATTGTATCATTTAAAAACATTATTTGTTCTGGAATGATGCAGGCTCTAAATAAGGCTTCTAAACATTGCACCTGCCAGTCTTTTGTTCCCCAGCCAGTTTTTGTCTCAATGTTGTCTTTCCAAAAGTCAAAACCTAATGTAGATAGCTGAGCATAAAAGATTGCAGAATAAATGTGTTTAGTATTGGACAGCATGTTTTCATTCCTGTCTTATTAACATTTTTGACATTAAACCTTGAGAAGTATGGAAACCTTTCATAAAATGTTTTCGAGCTACCCTTTGGTGGCGTTGGACAATGTTCCCATTGATTATAATTAAAAACATTTCTAGGGTTTTCAGATTTATGCAAATAATGGTGACCATAATGATTAAAACAATACATTTGTTCATAATCTGATGAACCTTCTAGGTATTCATGTTTTGTGAATTTAGCTGACATTTCTGAATCTGTCATCATGTTATTAACAGTTTCAAAGTCCCAATCATCAGAAAATGTGCTGGGTGAGACAAAGTCACTCAAAGAAACCTTAAACTGGTGTGGAATCTTCAACAGTTCCACCGGGCCATAAATGTCATAATCAGTTGTGTCCCATGCTATACCACCAGGTATTGGAATGGCTGTGATGTTTACTGATGACAGATCTCTTCGTTCACGATGAGATGATTTGTGAGGTTTCAGGAGTAAGTTGATGTTCTTACTTGCTGTGTCCGTTGTACTGTATTTTCCATCTATAATTTTTCCCAAACTTAAAACGAGAATGAGCCAAAGTAGGAGAAAAAGTACCCCTAACACAAACCAAAATTCAACCCATGGTGACATCAGATATGTATTTTCGAGTTGATGAAAGAGTTCTGTTATCTGTTCTTTGAAATTTTTATTTGCTGGCTTATTTTTAGGTTCGCTGGGATCCACAGAAAACATATCAAAGTTGATGAAATAGCCAGAGGCAGTTCTGTCAATTGTTGGAATTGCATCAGGATTGTTTGGAATCGCTGGAGCTTTTTCTTCTTTTGTCATATCAGTATTGTCAGAGGCTATATCATTGTAGACAGGTGTTTCTTGATGAACTGTTTATTAGGTTTCAAGAGGTACAAGTTCCATGGCTTTGTTGCATAGTCCTTCTTTTCTTACTGCAGGGTTATCAAAGGTGATAAGTCTTTCAGTTTGAACCTCTTGGATTGTAGAAAAATGTGGTTGTCTGCTACATCTTGGGAGTCCACGAGGCCTACTACTTATTATCGGCCACATGATGTGGTTTGACCAGATCGATCAATACAACTCTGTTCTCCCTTTTACCAGCAAGGGGCGGTAGTAGCACTGATATTGTTCCGTTGATTGCTAAGACAGGTACGCCTTTTCTGTAAGAAGGCCCAAATTCCTTCTTTACCGCGATCTTTTCCCATACTAGATCTCCAATCTTTGGAATCCAGACAGGTCTTGCTGGGACAGGTGGTTTTTCTTCAGTGGTCGTTGGCTTTTGCGTTGTGTTGCTTAGACTTCTTCTTGTTTCATTTAAGTCCTGCAAAACAGCCAAACGATCTTTGATATCAAAGGGTTTTTGTTCCACCACTGAATTTTGACGATCGAGGTCTTCGATTATCATTCTAGTACCAAACAGTAATTCATTTGGAGTGATTCCACCCAGAGAATTTCTTGGCAGATTGTTAAGACTACGTTAGACACTTATTAGATGTTTGACCCACCCATCACCCGATCCTAATACCCTAGCTGTTATAGATTGCTTTATGTGACGTTTTTTTCTTTCCACTACCGCATTTCCCTCAGGATGGAATGGACTTGAGTACCGCAATGCAACGCCCAAGCTGGTCATGGCCTCCTTTTAAGCTCGAGAGTTAAATGCAGGACCCTGGTCAGAATGTAGCGTGCCGATTGCGTATGTGCCGATAAAGACTCGCAAATCCAAATAAATCTTATGCAGGAATCCACTGCGACCATGATATATTTATAGTTTCCATCCCTTTGTAAGGGACCACAGTGGTCCAGGTAAACACACGCTAATGGTTTATCTGAACCCAGAAGGGGCGTCTGTGCAGGTCGTTTCACTGTTGAAACTTTAATTGTTTGGCAGATTTCCCATTTTAGAACATAGTTTCTAGTTTGTTTCCTCATGCGGGGCCACCAATATCTCTGTTTTAATAAGTATACTGTGGCGGAAACTCCTGCATGTGCAGAGGCTAGCCCTTCATGTGCTGCTAAAATTAGTCCTAATAGTTGTGGGACAGCATTCGTCCATTGTGACGTCCGCGTGTAAAAAGTCTAATGCTGTCTAACAGTGGTTTCTGAACTGGGCTGGCTACACTGTAGTCAGGTATCTGGTGGTTTTCATAGCTATAATCTCTGTAACAGACATCGCAATTAATTCCGAATTCGTAAACTTGGACGCTCATTCCCGGCTACCAGTACATCTCTTCTAATTCTATTAGAGATTTTAAGATCCCTTGATGTGTCAGACCCTCTCCCATATGTACTTCGTGAACCAAAGCACCTCTCAATCAATCAATCAATCATATCATTTATATAGCGCACTACTCACCCGGAGGGTCTCAAGGCACTGGGTGGGGGGGGTCCGCTACTGCTCGAACAGCCAGGTCTTGAGCTGCTTCCTGAAGGCGAGGTGGTCCTGGGTCAGGCGGAGGTGGGTCGGAAGGGAGTTCCAAGTCTTGGCAGCCAGGTAGGAGAAGGACCTTCCTCCTGTGGTGGCTCTTCGGATGCGGGGGACGGCGGCGAGGGCGTGGCTGGTCGATCGAAGCTGGCGTTTGGGTGCGTAGAAGTTGAGGCGGCTGTTGAGGTATCCTGGTCCTTGGTTGTGTAGGGCTTTGTGTGCGTGGGTGAGGAGCCGGAAGGTGATTCTCTTGTTGACCGGGAGCCAGTGCAGGTCTCTCAGGTGTCCGGAGATGTGGCTGCGGCGGGGGATGTCCAGGATGAGTCGTGCTGAGGTGTTCTGGATCTGCTGGAGTCTCTTCTGGAGTTTGGCGGTGGTTCCAGCGTAGAGGGAGTTGCCGTAGTCCAGACGGCTGGTGACGAGGGCCTGGGTGACCGTCTTCCTGGTCTCGGTGGGGATCCATCGGAAGATCTTTCGTAGCATGCGCAGGATGTTGAAGCATGACGAGGATACGGCGTTGACTTGTCTGGTCATGGAGAGGGAGGAGTCCAGGATGAAGCCCAGGTTGCGTGCGTGGTCTGTTGGTTTGGGTGCGCTGCCCAGGGCGGGGGGCCACCAGGAGTCGTCCCAGGCGGAGGGTGAGGATCCCAGGATGAGGACTTCCGTCTTATCCGAGTTCAGTTTCAGGCGGCTGAGCGACATCCATTTGGCTACGTCTGTCATCCCTTCGTGTAGGTTGGCTCTGGCGGTGGCGGGGTCGTTAGTGAGGGAGAGGATCAGCTGGGTGTCGTCGGCGTAGGAGATGATGTTCAGGTTGTGCTGGCGTGCGATGGCTGCGAGGGGGCTCATGTAGACGTTGAAGAGTGTTGGGCTGAGTGAGGAGCCTTGAGGAACGCCGCAGATGACTTCGGTGGCTTCCGATCTGAACGGGGGGAGGCTGTCAAGGTTACAAGCACCCTTACCTGTAGGTTGCCTGTAGATGATTTCGCAGAGACGTTATGGACCCACTTCCCCAAATTCTAGGCAACACCTAGTGACTGTTTTACCACACTGAGGTAATTAGATAGAAATCAGGGAGGTAGGCCGGATCGTGGACGCTACCTGCTTCCTTGATTGTCGACCTGCGAAGCAATAAGGAACCTTCGTAAAAACTAATTTCTAACACTGTCTATTTATCCCTATCAAGTTTCTAAAGTTTTTCACTGTGCTTTTAGAAGAGTCCTACCTGCGACTGGGTAAGATGTGGCGTCGCGTCCGTGTTGTCGTCGTGAAGGGGGTAGACTGGGCGAGGTCAATGATGAAGTCGAAGATGGCTTGATCAGTATTTGTTTTCTGTAAAACAATTGTTAAAGAGGAATGATGAGTTACTGTCTTGCTATATTGTTTGCATTACTCAACGCTTCCCCTTAATCTACTTTCACTTACTCAGTATTCTCACCACGCCGTTCCTCGCCTTCACTCCCTAGTATGGACAATAGTAAAACAAGAAAACAATTTGGCCAACAACAATAACATTTACACTTTGATAATTCTCAAAGTCTCTAATTCCTTTTTTCAGAAGTTCTTGTGACTTTGCTCCTTTCTTAAAAGTCTCTACAGATTTCAAAGGTTTGAATTCTTTCCAGGTAAGTCTTTAAATCGGTAATTTGCTGGTAGCTTGCTTGCGTCGGGCGCCAAGTAAAACAAACAAAAAGAAAACTGCAACTTAGCTTTTTAAAGTCTCTTTTCTTCTTTGCAGGCGATGCGCGCGAAGGATGAAGATCTTCGAAGTCCAAAGTGTGGTCCGACGTCCACGGACTCCAAGACTGCTCAGGAGACACCTCTGGAGGGCGGCGAAGGCAGAAGGCAAAGCGCCGGTTTACTTTGGGTGTGGCCTTTTATAGTGGAGCCACACCCAGCCACACCCAAGGAAGGCTGGCGCATCGCGCGCCAAATACGTGCGTGCCGTTTTTTAGCGTGCGCGCTGAACCGGCATCTCCGTTCTGTTTCTTAACTGTCTCCCGCCTCGACCTCAAGTCTGTAGCCTTTCTCTGCATTCTTACCTGCAGCTCTCTGGCCATATCGTCCTTCTTTGCTTGGCTCATACTTCAAGAACTCGGCAATGATTTCCAACAAGCACTTGGCAAAAACAAATAAAAGCATGAACATACATATGTATTATTACGAGCACAACACAGAGTCACATTGCACAATCATACATTAACATAACTCAGGCGTGCTGGTTGCACGGGACAGGGGTGGGTTTTTTGAGTGGGAAAACTACGCCTGCATGTATTTGCATGTAAGGCTAGTGAAGGATGGGAATCATGACAGTACTCCCCTCTCAAGATCCCTCCCAAAATCTGTGGCACAGGTTTCGGTTTATTTGGATAACGAAGATGAAAATTTCTGATCAATCGAGCAGAATTTTGAACGTTGGAAAGAGGTTCCCATGTCCGTTCTTCAGGACCATAACCTTTCCAATGAATTAAGTAAAACAGTTTCCCTCGGACTCTCTTTGCATCTACAATTTTTTGAACTTCAAATTCAGGGACACCATCAATAAGAATGGGTGGTGGATTTTTTTTAAACCTAGTCATAGGATTACAAGGTTTGATCAATGACACATGAAACACCGAATGAAACTTATACCTATGGGGTAAGGTGAGTTTAATACTGACAGGATTTATTATCTTTTCCACCACAAATGGGCCGATGTATTTGGGACGTAGTTTTTTACAAATAGTCATTCTCAAATTCTTTGTAGATAACCAAACTTTATCTCCAATTGAATATTTTGGTGATGGTTTTCTATGTAAGTCTGCTGACTCTTTTTGACTTTCTTTCGCTTGAGCCAAGTGATATTGAGCCTGCTTCTGAGTTTGAACCAACCTAGTAATGTGTTCCTCTAATGATGGTATGACTGAAGGAATACATATTTTTTCTGGAAGATTTTTAGGGTGGAAACCATAAGTACAAAAGAAAGGTGACAGACTGGTGGAGGAATTGTCTAAGTTATTGAAAGCGAATTCTAAAACCCACAAAATATCCGACCACTCTCTTTCGTCTTCTGCCAAAGCACATCTAAGAAACTGTTCTATGGTTTGGTTCGTTCTTTCAGTTAAACCATCCGTCTGAGGATGATAACCTGAGGACATGCGAATATCCATGTTCAAAGTTTCTCCTAAATTTTGCCAAAAGTGAGAGACAAATTGCGGACCTCTGTCAGAAATAAGTACAGAGGGAATTCCATGCAATCTAATTATTTCTTTGGAGAAGATTTGAGTCAATTCTCTTGCAGATGGGATGTTTTTTAGTGGGATAAAATGAGCCATCCGAGAGAAATGGTCTACCACTGTCAAAATTGTGTTATACCCCTCTTTGGTCTCAGGAAGTTCCACAATAAAGTCCAGCGATATCGTGTGCCAAGGCTGGGGCGAAATCGGGAGGGGAAGTAGAAGACCACTAGGTGCTTGATGTTGAGTTTTATGTTGAATGCAAATTACACAAGTCTCGATATACCCTTTCACGTCATTCAACAAGGTAGGCCACCAAAACTTTCTTTTGATTAACTGACTGGTTTTAGCAACTCCTGGATGTGCACACATAAGAGGATCATGATGTAATTGCATCACCTTTTTTTGCAGTTCCTGTGTTGGTACAACAATTTGTTCATTCAAATACATTAAACCTTCTTTAACTTGCATTAAAGGATACAGAATTTTCCATTCTTGAAAAGTCTTTTCCTGCACTTTTAGTTTAATGTCTTCTACTACATCAGTAACCACCACTCCTACCTTGAAACAAGTCTCAGGTAATACAGGTCGAACTTCTTTAAGCGAACTCTCCTTCTCCTCGACAGTCCCTAAACGTGACAATGCATCTGCCTTTAGATTTTCCCTTCCGGGACGGTAAGTAATAACAAAATTATAATCGTTGAAGAACATTGTCCACCTTAACTGTCTAGCAGTGAGAGCTTTCACTGAACGTAAAAATTGTAGATTCCTGTGGTCTGTATAAATTGTTATTGGATGTCTTGCCCCTAACAAGTAATGGCGCCATTCTTCGAAAACTGCTTTTATGGCTAACAATTCCTTGTCAGCTATGGCATAATTCTGTTCAGTAGGAGTTAGTTTCCTTGAGTAGTATGCGATTGGATGCATTTGACCAGTTTCTTTATGTCTTTGAGACAAAATGCCTCCAATGGCAAACTGTGAGGCATCCGCCTCCACAATGAATGGATTGGAAGGGTCAGGGTGCATTAACACAGGTGCTGAAGTGAAATGATTCTTTAAATTTTGAAAGGCTTCTTCAGCATCACTACTCCAATCAAATTTTGTGTATTTCTTCAACAACCTAGTGATTGGGGTTACCAATTGCGAAAAATTACAAATGAAGCGTCTATAAAAGTTAGCAAACCCCAAGAAACTTTGTACCTGTTTGACTGAAGAAGGGCTGGTCCAATCTAAAACTGCCTGGATTTTCTTAGGATCCATTTCTATACCATCTGGGCTCAGAACATATCCTAAGAAGTCCACTTTGGTGGTGTGGAAGACACTCTTTTCCAGCTTAATGTACAAGGAGTTGTCGAGTAGTTTTCGAAGGATAGCCCTTACTTGTTGTACATGTTCTAAGGTGTTTTTAGAATAGATGAGAATGTCATCTATGTACACAATGCAACAGATATCCAGGAATTCTCTCAAAACCTCATTTATGAAAAACTGAAAAGCTGCGGGAGCATTACAGAGCCCGAATGGCATGACCTGGTACTCGTATAAACCAAATTTAGTACGAAATGCAGTTTTCCATTCGTCTCCATTGCGAACTCTAACCAAATGATAAGCTCCTCGCAAATCCAATTTAGTGTATATCGTGGCATCTTTTAATTGGTCCAAAAGTGTTGGGATCAACGGAAGAGGATATCTATTTTTGATGGTAACATTGTTTAAGGCTCTATAGTCGATGCACGTTCTCAACTCACCTCCCTTTTTTGGAATAAAAAAGAGGGGGGAGGATACTGGTGATTTCGAATGTCGGATAAACCCATTGGCCAGATATTCATCTAAGTACTCTCTTAGGTGCTCGTTTTCTTTCTCGGTGAGAGCATAAATTCTACTACAAGGTAGTGTAGCCCCTGGTACCAAATCTATTCGACAGTCGAAATCCCGGTGAGGGGGTAGAGTATTGGCCTTTTTTTTGTCGAACACATCATGGAGGTCAGAATATTCTTCTGGAATTCCTTCCAGCAGAAGTATGCTCTTTGAAGTTAGGGGAAAATTATTTCCTAGGATCATCACTTGGGAATCTGGTGTAGTCAGGCAAGAGGATATACAATGATCTGAGTCAAATAACAGAGTTCTCTCCACCCAATCTATTTTAGGATTATGCTTGACTAACCAAGGTATACCTAAAATTAAGCGGAATTGAGGGGCATCTATGACGTCAAAGGTTATGTCCTCCTTGTGTTTATGTAAACAGGTCATTAACAGAGTTTCAGTGTGAAATTGGATCAGTCCTGATGATAACTCCTTACCATCTACTGCTTTAACCACTTCTGGGTGTTGTTTGGTCTTGGTTTTAAACTCTAATCTCTTCAAAAACATGGTGTCTATGAAATTGCCTGTAGCTCCTGAATCTATCAAAGCATCTACAGTCCATTCCTTCCCCTTCTCTGTTCCAGATTGCAAGGTAATAGTTATGCTAAGATGATGGGAAGCTATCTCAGGGGTAATTGATGCCAAGCTAGGTAACTCACTCGACAATCGGACCTCCTGATTAGTCGAGCCTGTTAGTTTTCCGACTGCTGTACTAAGGCTACCTCTGAGTTCTTACCTTTAGGTTTATTTGGGCGAACTGGACATTCCTTGACGAAATGACCAGATTTGCCGCAATATAAACACTGATTCAATTTTCTTCTCTTGTCCTTCTCTTCCTTACTCAGGGGCCCTTTAATTGTGCCTATTTGCATAGGTTCTACTCCAGAATCAAACTTTGACGAGCTTTCAGGTTTAGCACTGTTGTACCTTTCCTTAAAGGAGAACACCTTAATTTCTGTTTTACCTTTTTCTCCTCTGCGTTCTAAAAGTCGATGATTTAGCTTAACTACTAAATCAATGAAATCTTCAATGGTGTCTGGTGGGTCTAAGATCTGCGTGACCTTGAGAAATGTAATGCAATAAATCCGAAGACCCTTGTTTGAGATGGAGTAATTCATGGTCTGCGGACTGGACAAAAACATGCTTGGCAAATAACTTTTTCATTGTGTTCTTAAAAAGTCTAAGATTATATAGAACCGGGTCGTCGCGCTCTACAATTGGTATAGACCAAAGGGCTGCGTCCCCTCCTAGGGATGACAGAATAAAGGCTACCTTAGAGGAGTCATCTGGGAAGGCTGCTGGCTTAGCTATAAAATGCAAATGGCATTGATTTAAGAAAATCGAAAACTTATTACTATCTCCCAAAAAGCGTTCGGGAGGTGCTAAAGGTACTGTCACTGGAGTCACTACCTGAATCTGAGTTGGAGTAGAGGAAGAACTAGGGCCAGAGTGCAAGGTTTGAAACCCTGGCTGAAGCGTAGCTGGTTTCAGTACCGATTTTTGTGCTGAGGGAAAGCTCCACTGGCTTGTACCAGATTGCATATTTCTCTGAATATCAGTGATATCCCTACGAAGGACTGCGTTTTCGGCTTGAATAGCCGTTAACAAGGTTGTTATGTCTTGCAGAGAACTTGCGATAGAAGGATCCATAACGTCTGGGCGAAAATATCGTCGTGGGCTTTGCCTTCTGTCAAGGTTACAAGCACCCTTACCTGTAGGTTGCCTGTAGATGATTTCGCAGAGACGTTATGGACCCACTTCCCCAAATTCTAGGCAACACCTAGTGACTGTTTTACCACACTGAGGTAATTAGATAGAAATCAGGGAGGTAGGCCGGATCGTGGACGCTACCTGCTTCCTTGATTGTCGACCTGCGAAGCAATAAGGAGAACCTTTGTAAAAACTAATTTCTAACACTGTCTATTTATCCCTATCAAGTTTCTAAAGTTTTTCACTGTGCTTTTAGAAGAGTCCTACCTGCGACTGGGTAAGATGTGGCGTCGCGTCCGTGTTGTCGTCGTGAAGGGGGTAGACTGGGCGAGGTCAATGATGAAGTCGAAGATGGCTTGATCAGTATTTGTTTTCTGTAAAACAATTGTTAAAGAGGAATGATGAGTTACTGTCTTGCTATATTGTTTGCATTACTCAACGCTTCCCCTTAATCTACTTTCACTTACTCAGTATTCTCACCACGCCGTTCCTCGCCTTCACTCCCTAGTATGCACAATAGTAAAACAAGAAAACAATTTGGCCAACAACAATAACATTTACACTTTGATAATTCTCAAAGTCTCTAATTCCTTTTTTCAGAAGTTCTTGTGACTTTGCTCCTTTCTTAAAAGTCTCTACAGATTTCAAAGGTTTGAATTCTTTCCAGGTAAGTCTTTAAATCGGTAATTTGCTGGTAGCTTGCTTGCGTCGGGCGCCAAGTAAAACAAACAAAAAGAAAACTGCAACTTAGCTTTTTAAAGTCTCTTTTCTTCTTTGCAGGCGATGCGCGCGAAGGATGAAGATCTTCGAAGTCCAAAGTGTGGTCCGATGTCCACGGACTCCAAGACTGCTCAGGAGACACCTCTGGAGGGCGGCGAAGGCAGAAGGCAAAGCGCCGGTTTACTTTGGGTGTGGCCTTTTATAGTGGAGCCACACCCAGCCACACCCAAGGAAGGCTGGCGCATCGCGCGCCAAATACGTGCGTGCCGTTTTTTAGCGTGCGCGCTGAACCGGCATCTCCGTTCTGTTTCTTAACTGTCTCCCGCCTCGACCTCAAGTCTGTAGCCTTTCTCTGCATTCTTACCTGCAGCTCTCTGGCCATATCGTCCTTCTTTGCTTGGCTCATACTTCAAGAACTCGGCAATGATTTCCAACAAGCACTTGGCAAAAACAAATAAAAGCATGAACATACATATGTATTATTACGAGCACAACACAGAGTCACATTGCACAATCATACATTAACATAACTCAGGCGTGCTGGTTGCACGGGACAGGGGTGGGTTTTTTGAGTGGGAAAACTACGCCTGCATGTATTTGCATGTAAGGCTAGTGAAGGATGGGAATCATGACAGAGGCGGACTCTCTGTGTCCTTCCGTCGAGGAAGGAGGTGATCCACTCCAGTGCCTTTTCCTGGATTCCGACGTAGCTGAGGCGCTGTACTAGGGTACGGTGGCAGACAGTGTCGAAGGCCGCGGAGAGGTCCAGGAGGATGAGGGCCGCTGTTTCTCCGTTGTCCAGCAGGGCTCGGATGTCATCGGTGGCTGCGATCAGGGCGGTCTCGGTGCTGTGGTTGGCCCGGAAGCCCGACTGCGAGAGGTCGAGGGAACCGTTCGTCTCGAGGAAGGCGGCCAGTTGCTTGTTGACGGTCTTCTCGATGACTTTGGCTGGAAACGGGAGCAGCGAGATGGGGCGGTAGTTCTTGAGGTCGGTTGGGTCTGCTGATGGTTTCTTGAGTAGAGCGCTGAGTTCGGCGTGCTTCCAGCTCTCCGGGAACGTGACGATGTCGAAGGACGTGTTTAGGATGTCCCGCAGGTGGGGTGCGATGACAGCGTCGGCCTTGTTGAAGACGTGGTGAGGGCAGGGGTCTGTCGGAGATCCGGAGTGGATGGAGTTCATCGTGCGGATGGTGTCTTCGGTGCTGATCGGGGTCCAGGCGCGGAGGGTGGTGGTGGGGGGCGGTGGTTCGGTCGTGGCGTGCGTCGGTTGAGTGCTGAAGCTGTTGTGTATGTCCGCGATCTTGTTGTGGAAGTAGGAGGCGAGGGAGTTGCAGAGGTCTTGCGAAGGGGTGATGTCGTTGTTTCCGGCGTTGGGGTTGGAGAGCTCTTTCACGATGTTGAAGAGTTCCTTGCTGTTGTGTGCGTTGCTGTCCAGTCGTTCCTTGAAAGCGGTTTTCTTGGTGGCGCGGATCAGCTGGTGGTGTTTTCGGGTGGCGAGCTTGAGGGCAGTCATGTTGTCCGGTGTTGGGTCTCTGCGCCAGGTTTTCTCGAGTGCTCTGAAGTTCTTCTTGGAGCTCTTGAGGTCGTCGTTAAACCATGGGGCTTTCTTGCTGCCGGGTCTGCTCGGCGGGGTCTTCAGCGGGGCGAGGTTGTCTGCGCAGTCGCTGATCCATTTCGTGAGGTTGGTGGCTGCTTGGCTGGGGTTTGTTGTGCTGGTGGGAGGGTTATTGTTCAGGGCAGTAGCGAGCTGGTCTGCAGTGATCTTGTTCCAGCTTCTGCGGGGAGCCTGTTGATGGTGGAGCGTGGTCCTCCTGAAGCTGAAGTGGACGCAGCTGTGGTCCGTCCAGTGGAGCCCTGTGGCGTGGCTGAAGGCGATGTCTTTGCTGGAAGAGAAGATCGGGTCAAGAGTGTGTCCGGCGTAGTGGGTGGGGGTGTCTACCAGTTGCTTGAGTCCGAGGTTGGCGAGGTTGTCCAGCAGGGTGGTGGTGTTGCGGTCGTTGTTGTTCTCCAGGTGGAAGTTGAGGTCCCCGAGGAGGATGTAGTCAGCGGAGAGGAGGGCGTGCGGGCTGATGAAGTCGGCGATGTCCTCGCTGAATTGTGTGCGTGGTCCCGGGGGTCTGTAGATGAGGGTGCCTCTGAGGGTGGTCTTGGGGTTGACGTGGATCTGGAAGTGCAGGTGTTCGGCGGGTGCGAGGGTGTCGTCGGTGTTGGTCGTGATGCGGATGGTGTTCCTGTGGATGATGGCGATGCCTCCTCCTGTCTGGTTGACGCGGTCCCTCCGGATGATCTTTTAGCCGTCTGGGATGGCGATGGCGATGTCTGGTGCTGAGGAGGCGTTCATCCAGGTTTCCGTGAGGAAGGCGACGTCTGGGCCTGTGGTGTCGAGCAGGTTCCAGAGCTCGACGGCGTGTCTGTGGACGGAGCGGGTGTTGAGCAGGATGCACTTCAGGTGGGTGCTGCTGGAGGTCGGCTTGGTGGGTGCTGGTGTGGCGTGGGTCCGGTTGCAGGCGAACTTGCAGGAGTGGCAGCTGAAGGGTCCGTGGGTGCGTCTTGGTGTGGCTCGGTAGCATCCCGGGGTTCGGCCGGTGTTGAGAGCGATGAGGTCGGTGGTGTCGTAGGTCCGTCGGGTCGGCTTCCGTCGGTGGGGGCCAGGGGTCCTGGCACTGGGCGCGGTCCAGATGCGGACGGGCGCAGACGGGCTTACCTTTGGCGCACCTTCGGCGCTCAATCGGTGCTCCCGCTGCGCGCGTCCGCTGCGCGGTCGCTCTGGGGGCGTCATAAGTAAGGAGCCGGGTGGGCGGGTCAGCTGGGTGGCGGGAGTGGGGCGGCCAATGGGCTGGTGGTGGGGGGGCCGCTGGGAGGCAGCGGCGGGAACCTCTGGGCGTCCGGCGGTGGTTCTGTGTCCCTGGGTCAAGCGTGGGAGGCAGGGGGATATCCGGGCAGCCCAGCGGCGGCTGGGTCGTTCAGCAGCAGCAGCAAGCAGGAGGCAGACGACAGCAGGCGTGGGAAGCAAGGGTTGACCCGGCCTAGTTAAAGGCGCAGTGGTCACTCCCTGGCTGACCCCGCAGGACCCCTTAAGTAAGGAGCCGGGTGGGCGGGTCAGCTGGGTGGCGGGAGCGGGGCGGCCAATGGGCTGGTGGTGGGCGGGGCCGCAGGGAGGCAGCGGCGGGAACCTCTGTGCGTCCGGCGGTGGTTCTGTGTCCCTGGGTCAAGCGTGGGAGGCAGGGGGAGATCCGGGCGGCCCAGCGGCGGCTGGGTCGTTCAGCAGCAGCAGCAAGCAGGAGGCAGGCGACGGCAGGCGTGGGAAGCAAGGGGGTGACCCGGCCTAGTTAAAGGTGCAGTGGTCACTCCCTGGCTGACCCCGCAGGACCCCTTAAGTAAGGAGCCGGGTGGGCGGGTCAGCTGGGTGGCGGGAGCGGGGCGGCCAATGGGCTGGTGGTGGGCGGGGCCGCAGGGAGGCAGCGGCGGGAACCTCTGTGCGTCCGGCGGTGGTTCTGTGTCCCTGGGTCAAGCGTGGGAGGCAGGGGGAGATCCGGGCGGCCCAGCGGCGGCTGGGTCGTTCAGCAGCAGCAGCAAGCAGGAGGCAGGCGACGGCAGGCGTGGGAAGCAAGGGGGTGACCCGGCCTAGTTAAAGGTGCAGTGGTCACTCCCTGGCTGACCCCGCAGGACCCCTTAAGTAAGGAGCCGGGTGGGCGGGTCAGCTGGGTGGCGGGAGCGGGGCGGCCAATGGGCTGGTGGTGGGCGGGGCCGCAGGGAGGCAGCGGCGGGAACCTCTGGGCGTCCGGCGGTGGTTCTGTGTCCCTGGGTCAAGCGTGGGAGGTAGGGGGATATCCGGGCAGCCCAGCGGCGGCTGGGTCGTTCAGCAGCAGCAGCAAGCAGGAGGCAGGCGACGGCAGGCGTGGGAAGCAAGGGTTGACCCGGCCTAGTTAAAGGCGCAGTGGTCACTCCCTGGCTGACCCCGCAGGACCCCTTAAGTAAGGAGCCGGGTGGGCGGGTCAGCTGGGTGGCGGGAGCGGGGCGGCCAATGGGCTGGTGGTGGGCGGGGCCGCAGGGAGGCAGCGGCGGGAACCTCTGGGCGTCCGGCGGTGGTTCTGTGTCCCTGGGTCAAGCGTGGGAGGCAGGGGGAGAGCCAGGCGGCCCAGCGGCGGCTGGGTCATTCAGCAGCAGCAGCAAGCAGGAGGCAGGCGACGGCAGGCGTGGGAAGCAAGGGGGTGACCCGGCCTAGTTAAAGGCGCAGTGGTCACTCCCTGGCTGACCCCGCAGGACCCCTTAAGTAAGGAGCCGGGTGGGCGGGTCAGCTGGGTGGCGGGAGCGTGGCGGCCAATGGGCTGGTGGTGGGCAGGGCCGCAGGGAGGCAGCGGCGGGAACCTCTGGGCGTCCGGCGGTGGTTCTGTGTCCCTGGGTCAAGCGTGGGAGGCAGGGGGAGATCCGGGCAGCCCAGCGGCGGCTGGGTCGTTCAGCAGCAGCAGCAAGCAGGAGGCAGGCGACGGCAGGCGTGGGAAGCAAGGGGGTGACCCGGCCTAGTTAAAGGCGCAGTGGTCACTCTCCGGTTCCTATTTGGAATTACTCTGTCCCCCACTCCAGGGATTCGAGCAAAAGGAACGGAGTTTGCATCAATTATGTATGTATACGTGAGTGGATAGTTTAGAGGTAATGCTGCATAGCTACCTTTAATTGAGGCTTTACCTTCTAGCAATGTTTCACCGTCTATTTATCTTTTAGGACAAGTGATTGTTGCTACGGAAGCCATTTGCACAGCTGCCTTCGCGGCTTCATCAGCCAATGAATTCCCTGCAACGTGAACGCCATCACGCTGATGACTCAGTGTATGAATCACATGAGTCTTTTGTAGTTCTTAAGAACTACTTGTTCCCAAAGCATTTTATGCTTAATTGTGCCACCTTTTGCATCTTTTAAACCGTTTTGAACCCAATTCTGCAGATATTCATTGTAAGACTGGACGCAGTAATATGAATCGCACACTATGAGTGTGGGGAATTTGCGATCGGTATTTTCAAGCGCCATCTTGAAAGCCTGTAGTTCAGCTCGCTGAGCTGTACAGTCTCCTAGTGGATGAGTTTTAGTGACCATAGGTCTAAATTTATCTTGGTGCCAGCGACCTTTAACAATCGCCCACGCAGCACTATAAGCTTGTTTACCCCCAATTGCGGGATGTGCTGATCCATCTGTATAGATTGTACATATGTAATGTTCAAGGGGCAGAATCTCGATTGGCAGAGGACATTCGTGTTCGTATTGTAGAAATTCTTGTGTTTTCAAGTAGGGGTCAAAAACGTATTCAACGTCTGTTGCAGCGAGAGAATTGACCCATTGTATCCATCTCGGATGTAAAGCCTTAGCATTTGGAATGCTTGCTTTCGTTACTGCCTCTAAGGCAGGTACACATGTAACGAGCATTATGCGTTTTCCCTGCGCTAGGGCTCTCTCTTTTGCTACTGCAGTTTGAACCGCTGTCAGAATTATTTCTGTAGAAGTGAATTTCATTTCAGCTTGTGTGTACAAGTGTGATTTATATGCTATTGTTACCTTTTCACCTTCATTAAAGGTCAGGTATGTGAATCCGCATCTCCCTGGGATGATTTGGATCACAAGGTTGCGCACGTTGTCGCGTGTCTGTAACTGTGTTTTTGCTAACATGTCTGTTTGCACTTAACGTAACATTTCTGTGTGTTTTTGAGTCCAATTGGTTCGTTTGAAATCAGGTTTGATTAGTTCGTAGAGAGGTTTAACCCTTTCTGCGTAATTTAGAATATAAGTTCTACCAAAATTCAGGAAACCTAGAATTGAGTGTACGTTTTTCAGCGTCTTTGGAGGTTGGAACAGCGCACATTTCTCTAGAAAGTTTGCTGCCAGGCTTTTGCCTTCACTTGATAATTTGTATCCTAAGAATAGGACGTTGAGGTGGGCAATTCGTGATTTCCTAAAATTGAATTTGTACCCCTAAGAAGCGAACCCAAGTATTATGATGTTCACTCTTTTCAAGTGCACGTCCAAATGATCGTCTGTAAGATAGATGTCATCGACATAGGATAATGCCTCATCATCATACGTTTGTAGTAACTCTGTTACTCTTGCTGAAAATAACCCTGGACTATTATTGAATCCCTGGGGGAGACAGCACAATTGTCCTTGTGTCCCCATAATTGAGAAAGCTGTCAAGTACCTGCTTTCCGGTGCTATGTTTTGACAGAAAAACCCATTTGAAATATCTAATGTGGTTTTATATTTTTTCCACACGATGTTATTCATCAGTGCTGCACTGTGTGCATTTTGTACTGCAAATTGTTTTGCAACAAGAGTTTAAGTGTCTGTAGTCCAAAACTATACGATATGTATTGTCTGGCTTGGGGACAGGAAACAAAGGATTGTTCATAGAGGAGGTGCATGTTTCAATCACCCCTTGGTATTCAAGTTGATTTAAAATCTGACCTGTTTTTAGCTTCCTGTTTAACAGGATATTGCCTTTGCATTGTTGGTTGAGTTTTTAACTGGATTTTATGATGAGGAGAATCCTCATCCCATCCTACGTGATTCTTGTATAATGCTGGAGCCTGGGCTACAGCCCATTTTTTGGCATATGTGTACTTTTTATGAATTGCAATGTGATTTGAGAAGGCTGGCATAATGATTTCTTCGCCACGTGGGCACTCCCTGACAAATTCAGGTGGCCAGTCTTGTTCAGCTAGAAGAATGTCATAACCCTTAGATAGCTTCTCCCAGAGGAGTGCCTTAATTTTCCTAGTTATGTCCCCCTCTATCCGGAGTGTTACTTCATATAACTTATGGGGTACACTAACCCTGGTGTCGCCAGTATCAACTTCATTCAAGTCCACTGTCTCCAGATGATCCTTCAGGATCTTGCGAGCTATGGTGACTTCTGCTGCTCTGTCTAGCATTGTCTGGGCCCACTCCCCGTTCTTGAGTTGTGTCTTCAAGCTCCTCGGCATGTCTGATCTTTACACTTGCTACCTTCTTCTTGGTGAATTGAGTTTTCTTATTTTTTGGAACGTGCTGGTCGTCTTTGGACTTCACTTGTTCTTCTTTCTGTTCTGATCGTCCTCTTATTTCGGATTTCTGCGAGGAAGTCGGAAAGGTATGAGAGGAGCGTGTATCAGTATCTTGATATCTATCAGGTTTTCTTAATTTATGCCTATTTCTGAGGTTGTACCTCTTTTCAGAGGGCTCCCGTTGGGGAGACCTTCCTCTGGACTGAGAACGCTTCTTTTTAGGAAGTGTTTGTTTAGTTTTTTCCCACTTCTTTTTAGGAGTAGTGAGATTATTTTTAATAAAAACGTTTTCAGGATTTTCAGTTAGTTGGGGTTTTAGTGGTTTCCCACCCAAACTATCTCTACCTGGTTCTTCATAGGATTTTTCAATAATTCGTGCAAGTTTCTGTTTCTTTTAGTTTTTGGCGGATCGCCACGGATGCTGCTTCACCTTTAATGTTGGCTAATAGTGTAGCCGAGACCTGTTTGAAATCTTTTAGTAACTTCATACCGCGGTTTAAAGCAGGTTCTGGACCGTATTCATTTTGAATCTGTCTTAGAACATCTGGTATTACCGTCATAGACGGGACACCATGTTTTTTTGTGTAGATTGAAGTGAAGACTGTACCCCAGGTGTCACAGTCCTCCACATGTGGTGCCGCCCCCATTGGTAAACAGATTGTCAGAATTCTGCATTTCTCATGAGGTGTACTATCAGGAAATACTGCCTCTATCTGAGTAATTTTTTGGGCTAACCAAAACTGAATTTGTTCCCTTTTTGCGGGCAATTTACCAATGACTGATTGTATAGTCTGTGGTGTGATTTTGTTTGTGTTCCCCTGGTGAGGGGTGTGTTGTGAAATCCTTACAGTAGGCTGGACTGTTAAGGTCCGCATGACATATTGAACCAATTGTCTATGTATTTTAATTAACTGTTTTAGCTGAGCTAACAGTTCTTGACCTGTCATTTGATTTTTTCAATGTCAGGATGTGGTGTATAGCTGGCTAGCACCGGCCATGTTGTCCTGGTCTACCTAGTGGACCGAGCCTAGTAATGTGATTTTGATGTTGTAGGGCGCCTTTAAACCAGAGCTGATTCTCTTGGTAAGTTAATGGAATTTCAACGTCCTCATAAGGAACGTATTCCGATGGAGGTTCCTCTACTTTGTAGTAGTGGAACTCATGTGTTACTGCATTTGCTGCAGTAAACTGAATCCATGAATAGAACACCTCTGTCTTCCGATATTCATGTGCCTCTATGACAAATATTACTTTACCACCTCTCGATGATACTCCATTATTTATGAGTTTGTAAGTTATAGTTTTTCTTACATTTACCGGGATTCGTATAGCACCCGGGTCATTTTGTTGGAGAGTTGTGTCATCTAAAACTGCTTGAGCTGCTGCTGAAACTCTTTCTAATTCTTCGTCACTATCCATCATTTTTGTTGACTGGAAGTGTTGCAGAACAAGTTTCAAGGAAACAAAGATTAGGTGCACAATATTTTGGAACACTGTATCCTTCAACGTTGAACAAACCAAAAACGAATACATAGGATTTTTCATCCTACTCAGCTTTGGCGGATATTATACTTTCACACACTCCAGACATCTTTTGGAGTATTTTACAGGAAAAAAGGGGTCTGTGTGAAAAGCACGACTGAGTTACTCTAGTATCTAGCTTTAAATTATCGCCTTACCAAACGTTGGGCGCCATGTAGTGTAGTTCCTATATTCCCAATAGGCTCTGCGCATTGGAATAATATATCCTGTAGCTTAGACGTAGGAGTGAGGTCGACTAGGTCTCTACCAAGTATATTAGACTTAATTGTGAGTGCCAGCTAGCTCAGAGATCACTAGAAACGTTCTCGAATACACAAGGACGGATTAGTTTCTGATAACCGCATAAACATGAAAACTTTGTTTCCCAAGAATAAGAAAATTATCTCTAGAGTCGCGGAAACAATAGATAGTTATTTCACTCAGTCAATCGTGCATGCTTCGTTTCACCAGAGGTGCAGAGAAGTAGAGATACGGGCATTTTCAATAAAAAGGGCATTTATTTAACAGTCTTCTTTCTCATGCATAAGAAATGAACTGCCACAATCGTAATACTGGTTGCAAAGTATAATGCGTACAGTACGAAGAGTATTATAAAATAACACTGTAAAAGTATGATATGGTTTCTAAGCCATAAAATACATAGAATACATACATTTAATAAATAAATATTAAAAGTTCTTGACTGGTGCTTCTAAAATACGCCTACCCCGGTGTACCTAACCTAGGTCTAGTACAAGGGAAGAAGTAAGTGAGGTGTAGCTTAGTTTTAGTATTCTTTGCCAAGAATCTATTCCAAAAATTCTCCAAGGGTCTAATCAACTCCGTACCTTGGTTTAGAATGAAGGAGGACTTGTATCTCTCTCTCAGGACTCGATTTCCCAGCAACCCGCAAGGGTAGCCTGGAAACACTGGAGCTGGATTTCTCGGCAAGAGAAAATACAGTGTCTCTCTCAGTGCATCTGCTGGAGGGTCGGCTTCCTTCGGCACTTGCTGCGTCGAGCTGTGTTGCGTAGGTAGATAGTCGAACTGCTCCAAACCACTGTGTGTTTGCCTGGGCAAGTGTGGGCATATTTATACCTTGAATTTGCCGAGTTTGACGTAAGGTTGGACATAATAACGTCATCAAAGACTCAGTTCTGTGAAAACTCCTTGAGTTCTTGGATAAATCAATGTTCAAGCAAGGAGAAGTCCCTGACTGCTGAAGGCGGGTTTTTCCAAGAAATCGTTGTGGATTCTCGGAACTAGTGGAAGTAGCCATGCCGTATTTGGACTGCATTGTTCTAAGTCTAAATATGGTTATGATTTCTATGCCTATATAAGGACAGGGTGATTTATACCTATATATATATGTATATGGCATGAATTGGGAAAATTACACTAGGGTCCTAGATTCACATACAACAATATATGATTTTTTCAAATATGTTCAGAAGCCCTTGGCTTCTAAAAACATTATAATCAAGGGGTTGCTTGTTTTCTACACTCTTCTAGCCATGTATAAACTCAAAGGTTTCAATAGGTGTTATACTTTCTTCATTGTATTCTTAAAGTTTAAGAAATAGAAATGGCTCTCAGCAAGAGAGCTTTCTGCACATTACAATTTTCTGAGAAGCCACTAGCAAATATCGTTCCAAAAGGTATTGTAATTTGAGTGTGGATAATAAGATTTTATCTGGGAATAACATACTTCCGAAAGGCCTTAACACTTGTACAGTCTCAGAATATATGCTTTAGGTATCCAGACACATTTTGACAATCCCAGTATAAATCACAAGATATTTAAACAAGTTTAAGGTTTCCAACAACCAAGAAGCGTTTTAAAATTCCTAAAGTGTAGTAAAGCTGAAATCCCCAAAAACTTTCTTTGAAGATCAGAGCACTTTTAAGTAAAGTTTCCAATGTGCACTGCATTCAGATCTTCTCTCCAATTTCCTTTTTGTTTAGTCACTGGAACTATTTACTTACACAATCTGGTAATCTTAGATTAGACAAGAAGAATTTCAAATGACAACAAGAACTGTTAGTATCCTAACAAATACCATGTTTTATAAGAAATCAAGGAGAACAGTGAAAACGTCATAGAGCTATACCTGAGTGCCTCTTCTTTTGGAAAATCATAAACGTTTCTTAGATTCTAAAATGTTATACCTACTATTTTCAAAGCAATTTTGCTTGAATCTCAGTGATCATTTTCTATCTAAGACTCAAAAGGATGCATTTCTGATACTTATTATCTGATTATTCCACTATCAGGCATTGACTAAAGTAAAGGCATTATGCTCTAATGTGTCGCATTTTATTCTTGCATTCTTTACACAAGATGAGACCAGTGTTTATTGTTATAGTGAAAGAACTAAGAAATGTAGATCGTGCTCCTTACTGTAACTTGCACATTTAGGTGTTTTTTTCAATTAACCAGAACTGCAGTTTATTGTGTATTTTAGGTGAATTTCTGAGGTTCTACGTCTTTTACCTTAAAAACGACACTCCAATGTGGGTCTGGCTTTGTGATTTCTTTATGGGATTGACTTTATATGTTGTAGTACAACGACTCAGGGGGGGTCAAGGTATTAAACCCACATTTTACAAAGATTATGCTTATCATGTTTGTGCCGCATGCACACATTTCTACAAGGGAGCAGTTAGTGGCCTGCACAGACAGACGACATTAATTTAAGCTCGGACTTCACCATCCATGCACGTGTGAAGGGAGTGGTGAGCAGCCTGCACTCAAAGAAAACAACATTAATTTAAGCGTGCGCCTCACCTTCCATATGCGGTGTGGGTTTTCGATTATTAAAGACAAGTATAGGCTGGGGTGTCCGAACATTCCAATGCATGTAGAGCAAGGAGAGCATTTCCTAATGCGTGTTCACTCCAGCGTTTCCAGCCAGGAAGTGACGTTGGATGCCAGCGCATTCGGCAGGCATTGTGGAAAATTCAAACAATCAACTACAGTGGTGACCAAAGTGTACTACTGGGTGCATACAGTTAAGACAGAGTACAGTGGAATACCAATATTTTGGGGAAATCTGCAGTAACACGCCCACTTTTAGAATATGATTTATGATAAACACAGAGGATTTGGATCGCCAAAAGGCTAATGACATGTGAAAAGCACAATGGCACACACACCTCTGGAATACTAGCATGTCATCTGTGATATATTGGTGCAGTGAAACTCACACCTTTTCATAAACAAAAAAATAACTGATATGCACACTGGGGGAATATCAGTGTGTCACATGCAACATATGCTTGTGCAGTGACACACACATTTTTAGGACTTTTCAAGCACACTGTGACACGCACTAGGGAAATACCAGCATTTTTTCATCAACATTTGTTTGTAAACATTATGTACCATTGGCGTGTGCACAGGAGTATTTAAAGGATTTACAGTAAAACGTATTCTCTTTCTTCATCACATCCACAGTCTGGTAGCACACGTTGCATTTCGGACCTAACAGCTTTGTTTTAGTAATTGTGTAACTAAAAGGCAAAGTCTAAATGTTCATCTGCCTTTTTTGCAAACGTTTGGTGATCCTCCTATTAACTGGAAAACCTGGTTTGAAGCATTCACAACACATTTAGGTGCTTTAGGAGGCAACAGCCAGTATGCAGAAAGACAAAAAATCATGTTAGAGCATAATTTAGAGTTTGCTGGGCATTTACCACAGCTTTAGGATTTGGTTGATGAGGATGATGAAGAATAGGATGAGTACCAAGGTGGTAAAGAAGCTGAAAATACAGTTTGACATTCAGCCAAGTTTGAAAGTGAATAGACATACTTTTGTACACGTGAACAGCACCAGGAAAAACCAGTAGACACTAATGTTGCTGCATCGGGTATGTTAACTGCAGATTAGGAGTTTGAAGAATTCACTACACAATTAATCAGAGACCAAATTGTGGTCAGGTGTTGAGATAAGAAGGTTCATGGGAAGCTTCTCACTTTGAAAAACCCGTAGTTGGTGGAGACCATTGACATAGTTAAAAGCATCAAAATTTCCCATCAATCATCAAGACACTTGAGTAAGGGACAGGAGGCAGGTAAAGGTGACAAAAATCTGTTCCTCAAGCAAAAAAATATCTGTTTTAGGTTTGGGTATCGCAGTTACACACCTATTGGTCGACCTTGTCCTGGCAAAAAATGCACCATGCAAAAGTTGTGGCAAAATAAGCCATTTCGCAAAAGTGTGCCCAAGTAAGATGAACAGGGTAAATACAACTGCGGAGAGTGAAGAAAATGAGTAATCTTTTGAAATCATGGAAAGAATCAGAGATGTAGTGTTGGTGGTTTCAGAAGGGAATGAACAAGAATTTCACCAAGATTGTGGTTGATGGGAAGATGCTAAATCTAACTGTTGACTCAGGGGCCAAAATGACAATAATCACTGAAGATTTGATTGCACAGCAATGGGAGGAGAAAGAACTTCTCCCACCAGATAGGTGTCTGGTAGCCTATGAAGAAAAGACAACAGATTTTGTAGGATATTTTGAAATGAGTCTGCAATTTAAAGGAAGGACTATTTGTGGAAAACTGTATGTGGGAAAAAAGGGCTGAATATTTTGGGATGATGCCATCAGGGCTTTCTTGGGATGACACTCAGACGAGGGAGAGAGGTACAGGTATCATTGGTTAGTGAAGAGAATCGGGATGGTCCACGGGGCAGAAATAGTTCATATTTGTTTATACAAGAGGGACAACATATGGAGAACAGGTGGTCGAATTTGCTTAAAAGAGTGTGCAGAGGTGATTTAGGAAAAATCAAATGTTTTAAGTACACAGGATCTGTGTACAATACAGAGTACTCTGGTTTAAACACAAAATGAGAGATCTACATTTCAGCGTTTGAGACGAATTTGCAGAAAGGTTAATGAAGATGTCATTGGATGGTGTAATTGAACCAGTGGAGTCATCTTTATGGCTTTCTACATTGGTTATTGCTAAACGAAAATGGTGATTTATGGATTTGTGTTGATTTAAGAAGCCTAAATAAAGTCATTTGGGTGGATTCCCATCCACTGCAACTCATCAATGACATTTTCACGACTTTTGTGGGTGCAATGGTTTTCAGAAAAATGTGCCTGACGTCTGTGTACCACCAAGTTGAATTAGACCACTCATGCAGAGATCTCACTGCATTTGTGTCACCTGTAGGAACTTTCCAGTTTAAGAGTATGCCATTTGGGTTGGCTTCTGCTGCATCTGTTTTCAACAAATAATGGAAAGTTTTGAATGGTATCAGAGGGGTAGTTACTTTTCAAGATGACATATTGGCCGCTGCAAGTGACATACAGGAGCATGATGAGATTTTGCAGGTTATGTTGAAGAGGCTATAAAAAGCAGGCATTGTAGCTAGCATTAAGAAATGTGTCTTTGGCAAGTCGTCCATGGAATATTTAGGGCAAATTATATCAGAGAAGGGAGTTGAACCACGACCAGGGTTGGTTGTTGCAATCACGAATGCTCCTATGCCTTTGGTGTCTGTGAGTTTTATGCAAAGTTTATCAATGATTTTTCAAGTAAGAGAGAAAATTTATGAGGCTTGCTCAAAATAAAACATTTTTTTCTGTGATGATAAGTGTAAGGAAGAATTTAAGATACTTAAGGTGGTAATTGTATTTGCTAAAGTTCTGACACCATTTGACTTTTATTGCCAAAGTTTGATAACAGTGGATGCCAACAACAGTGGATTAGGAGCCACACTTTCTCAGCATGTTGGGAAAGAAGAAATAACAATTGGATGTGTTTTTAGTGTATTAATTGACTGTGGGAAAATGTACTCTGTCAATGGAAATGAGTTGTTGGCATGCAGTTGGGTTGTCTGGGGGAGAAAGTTTACATTGCCAACTGACCATAAACTGTTGGTGAATATTCTAAGTGGAAATATCATCAATGACTATACCCCTAGAATTACTAGGTTAAGTTCCAAATTACTATAATACAATTTTGAAATCCAGCAAATTCCAGAAAGGAGAAACATTAGGGTGAATTATCTATCAAGGGCTCCTCAACTGGTTGATGTATATACCTCACTTGTAGAAGATGAGGAAGATGAGGAATGCCTTATTGCTGCAATTGGTGGGTAATGGAAGAGGATTTGACAAGGAGTAGTTTGATAGTGTGAGGATAGATGACAATTTGGCCTTAGTTCTAAAGTACATCAAGGAAGGTTGGCCTAAGGAAAGAGTCCTTCATCCTAGGTTGCAACCTTATGTGATGGTGGTAGATGAGTTTAGAATGGAGAAAGAAGGCATGGTCACAAGAGGTGATAAATGTGTGCCTCCAATTTTGTTATGTGACTAAATTATACGTGCTGGCCATGAAGGTCATTTGGGCCAGACTATTACCAAACGGAAAATACGGTCAATATTTTGGCGACCAAGTATGGATACGGACATCACTCAAGCTATTAAGGAGAGTGTCATATGTGCTACTAGTGATAAATCACTCAAGACTGAAACACTATCATTGCATCCAGTAGAACTACCAGAAGGTCCATGGTCTAAACTCACTATAGATTTCATTGGTCCATTCAAGGTTCTTTCTAACAATTTTAAGTTTGCAGTGTTGGTGATTGATTAATACAGCAAATGGTGGGAGGTAGAATTGATTCATGAAGCTCACACCAAGGCTGTCATCACGTTTCTTCAAAAGATCTTTTTCAGAGAAGGTTTGCCCAAAGACGTAGTATCTGATAATGGTGTCCAGTTCTAATCAAAGGAAATTAGAGATTTGTTTGTCAAAATGTAACATTGTGCACAAAAGGGTGGCTTTATATAGTCCACAAGCCAACTATTTATTAGAAAAAAGGAAAAGTACATTGGTTGAGTGTAATCAGTGGGCATTAAATAGATGGATGTTTGTAAAGTGGTGGACAGTATGATATTCTTACACCGCACAAGTTCTAACAGAGTAACTGACAAGACACCATTTGAGATCATGAGAGAGTGATTGCCAGCATGTGTGATGTGCCCACCATGGCTGAAGGGGTACAAATCTCAGGCTGAGCATGAGCACATTACGGATAGGGAGATCCATCCCAAGGTGGAGTCTTCTCAGAAGAAAATGAAAGAGTGTTTTGATGACAGAGATGGGGTCAACGTTGCTGATCATAAAATCCAAGTGGGAGTATTGCATACGCATTCAATCAACCAATCAATCAATGACACTTGTAAAGCGCGCTACATACCCGTAGGGTCTCAAGGCGCTGGGGGGGGGGGGGGGGGGGTGCCGCTACTGCTCGAACAGCCAGGTCTTCAGCTTCCTCCTGAAGGAGAGGTGGTCTTGGGTCAGGCGCAGGTCGGGAGGGAGGGAGTTCCAGGTCTTGGCAGCCAGGTAGGAGAAGGACCTTCCTCCTGTAGTCGCTCTTCGGATGCGGGGGACGGCGGCGAGGGCGTGGTTGGCATTCAGGATCCCAGCCATGTGCCTAAGTTCAGAGAGCCTGCAGTAGTAGACGCGGTCAAGGGGAGTACTAGCAGGATAAAAGGGCATGAATAGTGGAACCTAAATAGGGTGGTAAAGGTGAACAAGCCACATGAAGATTCGAAAGAAAAACAGGGAAGGGTTTTTATTTACCACATCAGTCAGAAAGTTGTCAAGCCAATAGCAGAGAAAAAAGGGTGATAAGCAAACTGTTACAGTTTCGACTAGAACAGGATTCAGTGTTTTCACTTAGTTTTGCTAAACTCACATTTGTACAGTTACGATAGGTAAACTTATGTTTATTTATGTGTACAGTCTATGTGAAAGGGTTTATGTTTATAAATGTGTTTGAGGTATAGGTTTATTAAAGGGCAGAAGTTGTTGTGGTGACGTGAAGTTAAGATATTCAGTCATTCTGTAATGTGGTTAATTATATACATGTGAAGTGTTCATATAATGCTTAGAGCATAATAGTTCTATGTTCTGTATGTAATGTTAGAGGTTTTGTCTGGGTGGCAGTTGCTTCCTGATGCTTTTGTATGAGACATGAATAAAAGAACTCCGCTCCCAACATCTACGGAGGTCTTGGAGTTCTTGGTATGCCACTGCCACATATGTTAAATGTGCACAGAAGAAGTCAATGGATGGTCGAGGTTATGCCTATTACTCATAAAAATGCTAATAAAATGTTATAAATAATTTTTTAATTTTTTTTTATATATATATATATATATATATATATATATATATATATATATATATATATATATATATATATATATATATATATTTTGGTAGAAATTAATTTTTCATATGGGGGCAAAGGGCCCAATTTTGAAAAAACACACAACCTTTGCAATACACCAGTCGTAAATTTAAAAGAACCCAGATGGGGAACGCGTCTTGCCGCACGACATGATGGCCAATTGAATCCAGAGCTCTGTGTCATGGGGAGCCATGGACGGGAGCGAGTGCTACTTGAGGACCCAAAAACAGCTGGGAATCGGTTGTCTGATTATGGAGAGCCCAAGGGTCATGATGTTACTTCCTTTGTAGCAAAGAATGATTCCATCCACAGATTCCGTTGACTGTTAAAGGAGCTCCCACAGCAGGGAAGTGCGGCTCCATGAAGCGCGGGAAAAGAGCTCCTAAAGAGATTTAAAGATTTGAGTGATTCCGGTCGGTCTTGGCTCTTTTTGCAGTCCTGAGGCAAATCCCTTCCTCTGATTTGGTATTTTATTGAATAATTACCAGCATATTCCAACTATTGAATTGCTATGCTGGAGAATAGCAGATAGTATAGCTAATATGGGAAACTGTGTATTGCTTCATAAGGAAATTTTTTATATAAGCATTGTGTAATACTACAAAACTGTATGCAGTATTGACTTTATATTACTAAGTGCACATACTGAAGGAGAACTACCTGACCCTCAAAGACTCATTCAATCTTACTGCAGAAAATTATTAAATCTAAGCTGTGCTGCTCCTGACTCAATATACTTATTGAAATTAATAACTACTAGCAATCCTATATATAAAGAGTTTATAACCAACTAGGATCTCTGAAAAGTATGTTTTGTTGTGTCTGGACTGAGATTGTCTGATCACTATACTAGCAATTAACGTACTACTTATTACCCTGCATGCCTGCCGCTCAACCAATATTTTCCTAAAAATATAAAGCTGACACAGAAGTGTAAACTTGAATTTATTCCCTAGCATAAAATAAAATATTATTTACTACTTTTCAATAATAACTCTTTGACACACAAACTAACTTTTAAGCCTGAGTGAAGTATTTTTGAAAGGTAAAAACAGCATTTACAGTTCTATATCAGAGGACTGACACTAAGAAGTCGAAGATGCCTTCTGGTAAGACGAATGGAAAACCCGCAAAACAACTCCTTTTCTCAGAAGCTCTAATCTAAGGTGTTCAACATCAGATGTAAAGGGTGCCACTACCTCAACATTAAACAATCCTATTCCTGCGACATCATCATCATCGGACTTCACATTGGAGCGTATCCTCCAAGAAATATCTGCTGTAGGCCGACGATTGGCGGGTATGGAAACTTCCATATCTACTCTAACCACCGAAACCAAATCTATTGGCACTGATTTTGCTGGATTTCAATGTCGGCTGGATGGTTTATCTGCATGTATGAAAATAGTAGAGAGCCGACTTGATACAATACCAGATCACGACAAAGAACTTCCTCAGGAGTAAAATAGTGGACCTGGAAGACTGAATTAGTCGTAATATTGTAAATTTCTTTGGCTTCACGGAACATATAGAAGGGTTGGATGCCAAAGCCTTCCTCAGAGAAGCCTTGCCAAGACTTACTGCCTCACTTTCTAACCACCATTAGAGATACAGAGAGCACATCGTATTGGTCCACCCAATGCGGGAAAAAATATACGACCATGTACGTTTATCGCTTGCTTCTTACAACATGAACAAGCCATCAATTGATCACATTGGCTCTTACTCAAGGTTCATTTGTATTTCAAGATCATGAAATCAGAATGGCTGCAGATTTTTCAAAAGAAACTATGACCGTTGCAAACCTTTTCTCTCTCTTAGACCTCGTCTTCGTCTGCTTGATATCAAATATTACCTTTTTGAGCCTGCGCACTTACAGATCACCAAAGATGGGATTTCCAAAGAGTTCTATGAGCCAGATGACCTTTGTCATTTCCTAGGCAATCTCTCCCCTCATAATATGGAGTGTGCAGGTTCCTTACCAAAGAACAGATCCCAGCTTCTATCATTGAATTCTATCATATCCTCTGGTGAAATTCAACGTAATCCTTGCCATTCCCAGAGTAGAGTAAGAGATCTGGATCGACCCATACTTTCCCTGGGAGATCGAGCACAAGCCCTTCAGACAGTGGCTCCCCTCACACAGGGAAGAGACAGGGATAAATCGTGCTCTCCTTTTATATCTCCTTCATTTGAGCAGGATGTGTCTTGAACTATGACTGATTGATAGATTTTTCTGCATTAATCAGCAGATGAGAGCTCATTCCGTTGATGGGTGCTGGAGAAGACGACCGGATGAGTATTCGAATATCTATTTATCTGTTATACATATTTATCACATATTACTTGCAACTACTTGATTTGCTTACCCTTATTCTCCCCTCTATTTCTATACTAAATGTGAACCAATAATATTGACTAATTATTTTCCAATATTTTCCGACATTTGTTTAATAGTATTTCTCATAATGAAAATTTTATCTTGCATTGATTATGATGATTGGTTTTCTATATCTGCATTTTTGCTTAACTGTTGTACATTGCTTATGCAAAATGTTTTCATCTTCTATCCCCATTTTTACATCTTTTCCTTCCTCTTTTTAATCTGTACTATTTTCGTCATATATTAAAGCATTTTCACAAACCTTTCTCTCCTCTTTTATCTACTGTATACATATGACGGTTAATTAACTGTTTTAACACTTAATATTTAACTGTTTCGATATTTAACTAGGATGAAAGTTAATACCTAATTGTTATAATGTATATTTTGGAAACATTTAATATTATTTATTACTATTGCTACTTTATGTAAAGTCTTTTTTAATGAACCCTTTAAATGATGCATTAATATTTCTTTATACTTGTGCTTGCCCTTATAGCCTATCTGCTATTATTCTTAATTTCTCACTGGATATTGTTAAAAAACTATCGATTATAGATCTCAGAATTACTGACATATGCATGAATAACCGTCCTTTTGGTATAAATTTGACATGAATTCATTTTCAATTTTTAGAGCTACCATGCTCCTCCATTATCAATTCCTTTTTTCACATCTTTTCTCTCCCCTCTCTGTCTATCCACTATATATGATATTATTTATATATGATAACATTTAATATTTAACTGTATTAATATTTAATTATGATATTATTGTTTCATTATATAATGTTATTATTCAGATGGGATTACACTTAATTGTGATAATATTTATCTATAGTAATATTTCATATTTAATTATTACAATTATTATGTTATTCAGAGTTTGTTTGATTTTACCATGCATTCGACTTCTACATACTATAGTGACCTCTTTTTTCTTATTATTTTCCTTATTTTCTTCCCTTTCCTTTTAACACCCTCATTTCTTCTTATACTATACCATCAAGATGTCCATTTCTCCCCTTTACTCCTTCATCTATAGCTCCGAATTCGGTACTACTGCTTGGAAATTGTTATTATTTTCACTTAAATACTTCCTTTACCACTGACACTGTCACCGGATAGGGCTTCTCCAACGCAAATAGTCTGAATGTTTAAACCGGCAGTAAGCAGTCTTTGGGTGCTCTGTTTCACTTGCGTAGCACATCTGACACTCTTCTCCCTGTATTTTCATTAAATATTCTTGAACTTCGCAACTCCTCCTTCTAATTTACTTCTCTATACAACATACAAATAACTCTTCCGCAACCTTTAATTTCTTTGACTTTTTAGTAAATCACTTCTCCTTTCCCTCCCTCCTTACCCGGACCTTCTTCTTTATCTTCCTCCTTCCTTTCTTTAACTCCTCCCCCTTACATAGCATATTCTCTTCTTCCTCTTTATTGTGATATCCAGCCAATATCTGGTTAACCTGGATTCCTATATCTTCTACACTTTATCCCCTTCTTTACCTAAATCTTTACACTCCAACACACATATGGCAGCAAACACATTCCCTTCCTCTCATCAGTTTGCATATCTTTATGGAACGTTAATGGTCTTACACAATTTATAAAATGCAAAAAAGTACTCTCTTATCTTAAAAATAAAAGAACTGATATAGCTCTTCAACAAGAGACTCATTTAGATGCTCTTGAGTCATCTAAATTACAGTGGGACTGGGCGCGAAAGGTTATTCATTGTGGATTGACAGTACAACCCTCGTCTGAGAAGACCCAACCACGAAAATGTGGTGTGGCCATCCTTTTAAATAAATCTCATCCCCTCACAACTGTCTAAACCTGGATTGATCCAGAGGGCAGATATGCCTTTGCTAAGTTAAAAATTGGAGAAAATGTATTTTGTGTTGGCTCAATATATACTCCAACAGGTGCTAAACACTCTTACTTTCTCAATCCAAACCATCTCCTTGTGTAGATTCGAACATCTAGTTGCTGACTGAAATCTGGACTGTGACATGCTTTTAGATAGAACAGGCCTCTAAGACAAATGTAGTATTGGTGACAAAGCTTTACTGGGCGATATAACATTGGACCATGGCTTAGTAGATCATTGGTGCCTTTTTCATCCCTTAGACCAAGAATATACCTCTCTTTCTTCTGCTCATGGTACACAATCTGAGATAGATTATCTTCTTATTTCCCAATCAGTAGTTGCAATCCCTCATAAATCCCGCATTCTTGAAGCCCCTGTTTCTGATCACTCTCCGGTTCTTCTCGCTTTGGTAGTAGGTTTAACCTCTCCAGGTAGAAAACCATGGCGTATGAACATTCAAAGAGACCGCTCGCCCCAGTGTGAAACCCAATTGCGTTCTCATCTCTCTGAATTCTTAACTAATAAAATATCATCAGTTACTTCTTCTAGAACTGTCTGAGCGTAGTACTGAACTTGAGACTCAAATTATTTCTCTTACCCATTTATATACTTCTTGTCCCCAAGTATCCAACCGCAAGAGCCTAGAGTTAGCTAAAACGGCACTTGATAATTTATACATGTTAGAAGCCGGAATTCCCACACGCACCATTGTTGTCAAGTGCGCGACCTGGACCACCCTGCTCCCACGTTAGACCAAGAAAGGACACCATCGGAGACAGCCCTACTCACCCCCTTAGTAGCTTGACACAAGCAGCCAGGCTTATCTCCAAGGCACGAGTGTTCAGTATGTGCAACCACGCCCACAGCAATCCCAATGATGTCGCCCCAAATGGACTCCACACAAGTTTGTATAAAACAAGTATACTTTATATAAAAGGATATACAAAATGACCGCACAATACAACTCCCCCAAATATACAATGGATAATATTGTTTCCGGTGGGTTGGACTGTCCGAATCCCCAACCACTGCTTCTAACCAACAGTTACTCTGACTTTTAATCGTTCTCAACAGATTAGGTACGTCGTATCACTAGATTCACACACATTGCAAAATACATGGAATACTGCACTACTTAACGATGGGTTCCTGTGCAGTACCACAGTGAAACAATGCAATGCGTAGATTTAAGATCATGTACTGACTCAACACAAGATAATGCAACTGGGTTCGCTACCAGCGTGCCCTGTTCAAGGAAGGAATATAGCAATGCGTCACGCTGCAATTACGTACAGTGTGATAGGAAAACAATGGAATGTTTATCACAACCAGCATGTCCTGTGCACGGAAGGAATAAGGTAAGGCGTCACGGTGCAAATTCAGTACAGTAAGCAATAAATACTGTGCGCTAAGCTATGATCCTGTATCCTGCAAGGAAAACATAAAATAGTGCATAGCGTACAAACCACTGAGTTTGTTAAGCACCTCTAGTATCAGACGTTGTTCAATAGTTTGATAGTTCATTAGCAGCAAACATTCAAAGTGTTATACGACCGGTTGCCCCAAAACGGATCAATGATGACACCTGTTAGAACTTGGGGTCTCTAGTTGGCAGGGGTAGGTACCACTGTCCAAATAGGAAACTCTCTGAGATAACCCCTGCTCACCCTCTAGGTAGCTAGGCACGAGCAGTCTACGCTAACCAGAGGCAATGTGGAAAGTATTTTTACCACCACTCACAGTAACACAGTGAAAACTCCACAACAGTTTACAAAAATAAAGGTATTTAATCTAAACTACACAAGACCCAAACGACAAAAATCCAACATACACAGTTCAAGAATATGGTTTCAAAAGAGTTCTTAAGGTTTGCGATAAAATTCTTCAGGTTGCGATAAAATAATCCACAGATGCGTGAAAAGTTCACAGTTGCGTCACGTTTACTCACAGTACCTTTTAGTTGCGACAAAGTTCAAAAATCAGAAGCTGGTGCATTGGAAAACAAGCGATGCGTTGCTCCTGAGACCCTGGGGGGGCGTTTGCGACAGCCCCACTGCAGCAGCAGGCGTGTTGCGACGAATCCGGTCTGTATGGGGAGGAAGGCCACTTGTGTGGATTCCGGTGCGGAGGTTCCGTAGGAAGTTTGTTCTCGCAAAAGGCACGATGCGACGATCTTTGGAGTTGTGATGATCTCCGGGGCAACGATGCGCGGACCAGCGGTGACCTTCTCTCATGCAGCTCCTCGATGCGATGGTTTCTGTGATGACACTCGCAGCGACGTGATGTGGTCCGCAAGCAAGCGGTGCGGTGATCTCACCCAGCGACGACAGGCTCTGCGACGACACTCGCAGCGATGTTAGACTTACCCGCACCGGTCTGGTGCGTCCCGCAAACGAAGGATGCGACAGTTCTGGCAGCGGCAACAGGCGCTGCGACGATCTCGGCCTTCGTAGCGGGGGGAATCTTCTCGCACTGTCAGGGATGCGCTCCGCAAGCGAGCGATGCAACACTTTTCAATTGCAAAAGTCTCTCAAGCTTAGTTTCAAGCTTCCCAGCACAGGTACAACTTCCAGAGGCCCCACAACTGGATCAAGCACTCTAGGAAGGACAGAACTCTCTCAGCAGAGTTCAGGGAAGCTGGGGGTGAAGTCCTTTTGTTCCTGGGACTTCAGAACAGGGAGCCAGCTCTTCTCAGGCCCTTGGAGATTCCTTCAAGACAGGGGACACAGCACAACAGCAAAGTCCTTCCCCTCTCCTTGGCAGCCAAGCAACAGGTCAGTCCAGCAGAGCAACAGCAGGACAGTCTTCTTTCTTCAGTTTCGGCTTTCTCCTTGGCAGAGGTTCCTTCTTGATTCCAGGATGATCTGATTTTCTGTTGTCAGGGGTCCTGTACTTATACCCCTAAAAGTCTTTGTTCTCTTTGTGCAAGTGGGCCCTGAGCCTGGTCTGAACCAGTTCTGGGTGTTGCTTGAGCACTTTGTTTACCTGGCTTCTCCTTTCCTTTCAGAGTGAGGGGCAGGGTCGTCAGCCACCCAGCAGGAGGTAGAGCCAGCATTGTGGAAGGCAGGCACAGCCCTATTCAGGCCCAGGTGCAAACTCCTCCCACCACTCAAGTTGCAAATGCAGTCATTCAGCCTAGGGCTGACTCAGCCAGCCTCCTAGGGAATCCCCAGCCCCAGTCACTCTCAAACCAGACAGTCAATGCACAAACAGGCCAAGGCACACAGAAGGGTCAGACAAGAGAACAGCAACTTTCTAAAAGTGCTGTTCTCAAACACAGGATTTAAAAACAACCTTTCCTAAAAGATGTGTTATTAAATTCTGAGTTCAGGGATACTAGACTCTTATGTCCTATCTTGTTCCTATGAGAAGAAATGCTGGTAGCCACTGTAGCCAGCATCCCCCATGTTAATCTATGGAGCAAGATAGCCTTTCAGTAGTGAAAACGAAAATGGCTGCCATTCACTGCCAGAGCATGCTACCTGCACCAGTGCATGCTCTACCTTTCACATACACTGCACCCTGCCCAGGGGGGTACCTTGTGCCTTCCATAGGGGTGACTAATGTGCACAAAAAGGGAAGGGTTAGGCCTGATCAGTGGGGACACTGACCAGGAGGACATGGCAGTTTCTAAACTGCACAGAGGCACTGCAGTGGCAGGCCTGAGACACCATTTTAGAGCTACTTCTGTGGGTGGCACAATCAGTGCTGCAGGCCCACTAGTAGCATTTGTCATCACCAGCCCTGGCAAACCCAGTGAACTTTACTAGGGACTTCATGATGACACAAATATGCCAAACATGTATATCCAATCAGAATAACAATTTACATAGGGAGCACTTACACCCTGGCATTGATCAGCAGTGGCAGAGTGTCCAAAGCATTTAAACCAGCAAAAACGAAATCCAGCACAGCATCAAAAATACAGGAGGTAGAGGCAAAAAGTTATTGGGAAACTACGCCAAAGATGCCAGGTCTAACAACACCCAAGTTCCACTCCGGGCCCTGGCCCCTGTACTGCCCCGTCTGGGACCAGCACGGACCGAGATCTGGGCTGGAGCAACAGGTGCTCACAGCTGCCAGCAACGAGAGGCTGAGAGAGTGTCACTCCTGGCCCGCACCCCACCCCAGGCGATAATCAACTTTACCTGGGGGGCACGACCCCACTCTCCTCTCCTGCCGCAGTGGCTTGGCCTTACTCCAGAACCTTGTCACCACGGGCAAAGCGCGCTCGGGTCGGTAGTTCAGCTCCTGTGGGGCTGCCGGTCTGGCCCGCAAACGTTCAGCACAAACTCCTTCCACAAAGCCTTCCACATGATGCTAGTGCTACCTCATGTTGCCTTCGAGGGTCCGATCACTTGGCCCTCCTCTCCAGGGCTGTTAGGACTTCTTCGTTCCCTGGTGCTCACCGCTCCACGGTACTCCTCACCAGCACCTTCGGTGGCACCTTCATCAAGCACCCCCGGCGCGTCCGAGACTCACTCCATCTCCTGGTACACATGTTCTTCCAGCGCTCTCCTCTAACACCCGGGTCGCACCATGACACGCACACTGCGCATCTTAGTCTCACCTTTCCACCACACGTCGTTCCGCGTGTCGGAGACTAACTCCTCCTTAGTGCCCACAATGTCCCGGCACTCTCCACCAGTGCCTGGACTGCGCTAAGACACGCACCCCCTTCGCGTCCCGAATCTCAGCTTCCACGATGCCCACACTCCACAAGCGCTCCAACACCTGTCACTGCACCAAGAGGCTACCACGACACGGTCCGACCACCGCGCCACTTGAGACCTCCTGGAAACTTTTATGTTCCTGTGTTTCCGAACAAGGAGCCAGCTCACCTCGGGCCCTTGGGGTACAGGACGCAGCACAGAGCAAAGTCCCGCTAAGGAAGAAGGGGGAGCACAGCCCACTGCAGCGCCCCTTCAGTCTCTCCTAGGTCAAGAGCTACAAACTGCCCACAAGCCCCAGATCACGAAGCAAGGGTCAAGTGTTTCCCGCAGCCTATTCAGCAACCCTTCCTGAGGCAGAGGTTTTCTTCCCAATTGCAGACAGGTCGAAGCCACCAGAGGCTCGAACAGTCCACAGCTTCTTGAAAGCGCTCCCAGCACTTCTCTGAACGATACCGAGACCGTTCTCGACAACAACATCACCATCAAAAATCCGAAGTCTTGAGGTTACAGTTATTCCAGTTATACCCCTCATTGTCTTTGAAGTTTCCTTGTCCTAAACCAGTCTTGCGCATCTCCCCCCAAGTGTCACCGTCCTCTCTTTGATACTGGGAGTCTGGATCTTTAATCACTCAGAGGTAGATGGGTCTATTGTTTTATGGCTCTGAACCAGGCCTCTTCTCCTCGCAAAGCCACTTCTTCTCCCCGCTCCAGGTGCAGGGCAGACTGGAGCCGTCTCCACCGCTCCCCTGGGGCATGACCTCTCTCAGCCTTTCTCACCTCTCCCAGATCTAGGGCCATATGTATCATACTTCCGTTTAGCGAATTCCAAATAGCGTATTTTAAGGAATCGCTATTTGGAATTCGCAAAACGGTATGTATGTACAAAATCGCTTTTCAATAGCGATTCCTTAGCATTCCTAATTTGCGATTAGCAAATTGCTCATCGCAAATTACCCATTCATTTCCATGGGCCAGGAGGCCCATAGGAATGAAAGTGCAATTTGCGATTAGCAATTTGCTAATCGCAAATTAGGAATTTTTTCAAGGGTACAGGGGTGTCTCAAGAACACCGTGCTGCACCCCTGAAAAAGACATTTGGGGGCATATGGCGCACATACATGCCCTAAGGGCATGTATGGGCGTCATATGGCACCTTTGTTTTTTTGTAAAAAAGCTTTTTGAAAAGAATTCGCAACTTACCACCAACTAGAAATTGGTGGTAATTTGCGAATCCTTAATGGCAATTTTTGAATATTTTTTGTTTGATACATTGCATTTAAGGAATCGCAAAATTTGCGATTCCTTAAGTGCAATCGCAAAATAAGGAATAGCAAATTTTGCAATTCCTTATTTTGCATCAAACATGTTTGATTCATACCATTTATCTAATTAGCATTCGCAAAGGCTGAAATTCGCAGAATTTCGGCCTTTGTGAATGCTAATTAGCTTGATACATATGGCCCCTAGTCAGGCAATTTGCATTCTGCTCAAACATGCAAAAAGGTCTAAAGCACAAACTCGGCTATTTTCTCAAACAACGGTTTCTAGACACACAGCGACAAAACCATCTATCCAAAAAAATGCGTTGTGACACTGTGAGTTCAGACATACCAAACTTCACTGTTCCATTTCCAATTCTTGGGAAACTAGGCTAACAATACTACACGCAGCCTGCCCCATTCTGTCCTATGGGCAGGATGAATTTTCACCAGGGAAAATTAAATGGAGCATTTTTCACTGTCAGGGCCAAGCACCCACACTGGCACGGGTCTGCCTTTTACCTACACTGCACCCTGCCTAGGGTTACCCAGGATGTCCTATAGGGGTGCCCAATGTATGCAAACAGGAAAGTAAGACCTGACAAGTGGTAGCACTTGTCAGGACAACATGCTAATTTAGCAAAATGCACGCAGGCCCTACACTGGAGACCTGTGTTACCTCTCCGCGCATTTCTTTAGTACTAGCTCTGGCTCACACGGTGCCCATCACTTAGGGATCTTGCTAGTAAGGCACAAATACAAATCAGAGACCACCAAAGTTCACTACAATTTATACAGGGAACATCTGAACTTGCACCCTGATTAGCAGTGGCAAGCCCCTACAGCATCTAACTTCACAGCTCACTGTCAGGAAAACGATCTAGGAGAATGCTCTTTAACATTTAAAAGGCAGACATTATAAACAAGGGGAGAAAGCAGGCCGACTACTTGCAGCACAACAGAAGCAACATGAAGCTTCCATGGCTATATCTGCAATACGAACTGAATCAGGTGAGATTCTTACTAAACTGCAAGAAATAGTATATACTTTCGCCTCCTTTTATGAAGAACTTTATACTCCTGAAAATCCTACAACTGAAGACCAAATAACTACCTATCTTGCAAAAATGGATATCCCATGACTTACAGATGAGGGCAGATATTTACTGGGCAGTGACATCACCAAGAAGCAAGTAGCTACAGTCATTTCCAAATTACGCTATAATAAATCCCCCAGGTGAAAATGGATTCCCCGCAAAATATTACAAATGGTCTGGGGAAGAAATGATTGACTTCATTCTGATTTTAATGATGCTGTTCAGACATCTTCTCTTGGACCTATTTCTAATAGGGCATTAATTGCGATTATCCCTAAGCCAGACAGAGATCCACTCGCTTGTGGTAGCTACAGCCACATTTCCTTAATAAACATTGATGTTAAAATGTTGGCAAGCATTCTAGCGTCACAACTCCTCACAGTTATTCTTTTCCTTATACATCATTCACAGGTTGGCTTTGTCCCAGGTCGTTCCTCTAGAAATCATCTCCGAACATTAGCACATACTTTACGGGCTGCTAAGGGGTTGATGGAAGATGTGGTCGCTCTTCTCTGGATGCAGAGAAAGCGGTTGACCGTATTGAATGGGTCTATCGTTTTGCCTCCATGAAACGCTCACCCGGCATCAGCGCAGGTAGCAAGGAGCCCCGCTCTGCCCGTCGGTACTCCAGACGTCCTTCTGTATAAACAAAAGTGTAAACAATGTCACCTCCCACAGACAGCCCAGAAGGACGTCTGGAGTACCGACGGGCAGAGCGGGGCTCCTTGCTACCTGCGCTGATGCCGGGTTAGGTGGGGCGCTACTCTCCTAAATAATAGGAGAGCTTAAGGTGATATTGTTTACACTTTTTTTGTTATTCTCACTACAAGCAGTAGAATCAATAGGTCCTGATGAAGCAGTAGGTGACCTCTGGGCCCAAGGTAAACACTGCAGAAACATGTCGACCATAACAACTGTTAAGGTAGTTATTTGTTAATGCTACCTTTTTTCCACTGTTTTTAATGTTGGGAAGGGAAGGTCCCTATTAAACTGTTTTCCTTCCTTTACCCTATTTTAATGACACCACCACCGTTTATATTGAATTTATTTGTTTAATTTAATACTTTTTGCACTGCTTGTGAGCAACCCTTGATACCTACTCATTGACAAAGCCAATCATTTGGATATAAAGAACAATTATAGCACAAATGTGCGTGATCGCACACTGGGCGACTTCCAGTGTGCCTCAAGATGTTTGTCCCAAATGATGAAGGGCGGTACAGGTCGGTTGCCTGATGGGAACACTATCAGTGGTCTGGAAGTGCCCAGTGAACGACTCCTGTAGGTAACCCATTCACACCTTTATTTATTTAATTCATTCTCTTCGGAGATAGTGACCAAATGCTACCTTGTTGTTGGTTTCAATAATACAAAGAATGCCATTCATTTGTGGTAGACGGTTCAATGCAAACGTTCTGTCAGACCAGGTTTAACTGTTTGTTCTAATTCAATTAGACCAAGCAGCACACTTGAAAATCACAAAGAAAACATTCTTCAAGTGTGCTGCTTGGTCTAATTGAATATTTATCTTCATGTAATAACAAAAACAGTACCTTTACTTTTACATCACTTCACACCCCATGACTTCTATTTTTCTAAGTGCTGTAAATAATAACTTTTATCATTATCAAAAGGAAGACGCTCAATTAACAATTCACAGAATGGTAAATTTTCAGTCGGCTCTGCGTGAATTTGATCTTTTGACTTCGAGATCACTGCTCATGCTAGCAGTCAGTAATATATCAATAAACCATCTTGTCAGCTTTACAAATTGGTTATTTAGTCAAAATATACTGCACAGCACAGTAAGATGATCTAGTTATCACCTTCCCTAGAGAAAGCCACCAGTTTTGAGGTCAAGTGTTAACCCCGTTCTGGGCAATGGTTGAGCGAGGAGTGCTTTAATTTGTTTGCAGCCTAAATAGAAGACAGCTGTAGGAAGCTTGGCACAAATACCTACATATTTTATATTGGCTTGAATGATAGGATACCCTAGAGATTAATAGACCTCTATTTGTTATGCACCATCCTTTGACCTACACTATGCAATACCTGCATTGCGTAGGTCAGTGCACCATTCCCAACGCATTGACCTACAGTATGAAGATATTTCAGGAGTAAACCAGGGTTCAGGAGGTTTATTAGTAAGTTTGGATTATTTAGGAACCATATGAGTGTTGGTGATTCAGACACAGTATTAAAAATAAAGATACCATTCTTCAAAGAGAAGTGGTTGAAAAATATTCAACGAAAGGGAAAGAAATAAGAAGAGTGGCCAAGCGTCCCAGGAAAAATCACAGTGAAACTCTATTTGTTATACACCATCCTTTGACCTACACTATGCAATACCTTCATTGCGTAGGTCAATGCACCATTCCCAACGCATTGACCTACGGTATGAAGATATTTCAGGAGTAAGCCAGGGTTCAGGAGGTTTATTAGTAAGTTTGGATTATTTAAGAACCATATGAGTGTTGGTGCTTCAGACACAGTATTAAAAATAGGGATACCATTCTTCAAAGATAAATGGTTGAAAACTATTCAACTAAAGGGAAAGAAATAAGAAGAGTAGCCAAGCGTCCCAGGAAAAATCACAGTGAAAGCAATTAGGAGAAGAAACAGAAGCTGATGACCTTGCTGCTGTGAAAGCGACGCGGCCGCGAAAGTAAAAGCGATCGCGCTAAGAAACAGCAGCTGTTTGCGTGTGTGCGTGCGTGCACAGTCTGCTCTTTCTCAAAGCACATACTCCGTCTTGTAATGCGGGCCTGCGCGCTCCTGCAAGGTGTATGCCGCCACAAGCACGAGTATGTGCTTCGAAAAAGAGCTGAACAACGGCTAAAGGTCTCCTATACTGCACATGCGCACTGCGTAGGCGAGACCTAAAATTAAGGCATCATTCAGTGCAGGTGCCTCTCTGCCCCTGCGCCCATCCTCGATAACATTTCTAATCCATTCAAGTACTAGCCGAGGAGGAACTGTTAAATGGTGAGCTGTTCCACTGTTTATTTCAAAGAATTGCCCCGGCACCTGCCCACCTGAGAATTACTTTCATGTCTCACAATATAGTGGTATCCATTATTATACTTGCAATTGAAAATGATGCAATAATTAGCTTGGGGTTTGTTGTAGTGGGTATGTCAATTCATTTTATTTATTTATTAATGAGTGTATTCACGAGGTATCCTACCTGAATATCGTGTGGGAAACATCATTGTGCTAAAATGCTAAGAGAAATTCATTATAGTTTTACTATGCTCAAGCCACTCGTATGTACCTAACAATACATATCTAAGGTACTTCGAAGTTCAATTAAGGATAGTAAATCCATATGTTTGGATATGTGCTTACCTTTACAATAGTTTGTGCCTCGATAATTAGGCTCCGATATTTTGGCACATCCATATTTTCCACAGGTTATTCTGATGTGCATCAATTTTAGATGCTTTTGGGATTGATAAAGCTATTTTTTTAATCAACATGAACTATTTTAGAATTAAAATGATAATGATGTGATGCACAGTACTGAGTTTTTCTTGACCTATACTAATTAGGCATCAACCAGGACTCTATCTTGTATTAATATGGCTGCTTCATATTATACCCTGCATGTTTATATTTCTCATAGGCACCGCAGGCATCAACGTGGAAACTTATGCTTATGTTGACCTGTTGTTCTCCAAGAGCTCCAAATGTAGACTTTAGTTACTTTTTCAAGGCCCTTCCTGTCTTTTCACTGTACACTATTCATCTATAAGACTCTCCATTGTTTATGTAACTAGATTTGTGTTGCTCTTTCCGATTATATTATGTCAGGGGTTCATAATTAATATTCATTTAGTGGGATAGTGCTAGGATGGTGGGATTTTATAACATTTTGTAATGTTGTATTCTTGCATTGATAGATTTGCTCACCCCATGACAACTGTTCAATTTCTTTTGATTTCTATGGTGAAGATTATTATAAAAGGCCCTGATTTTGGGGGTGAGCCAGACTTCTTGGGTCTCTACAAGGAGTCATTTAGTAATTTTATCTGGTTAAGGAACTAAGATAGGCTTTCCAGGAAGAGATTAGTAGTTGAAAGGTATCTGTTTTTTGTTGTTGTTTTTTTTGTAAACCATGAATGTTTATTAAAATATTAATGTTTAATACAGAAGACAAGAATGTAGTTAGTCTCAATAAACTAATCATAAGCTCAGAATACAATTGTCATGAAAGCTCCAACATTTTAGTTAGAGGCAGTGATGAGTAAAATCTGAAAAGTGCTAGGTCCATAGTGAGTAAACCAATAGAGAAACAGACAACACTTCTTGTAGAGTCCCAAGAAGTCTGGCTCACTCGGGGCTTCATCCCACTCCTGACCCTTCTCCAACAGGATTAATTCAAGGGATCCATCCATTACTTCTTTGTATGCTGAATAAATGTGCAGCGACCCCATGACAAAATAAACCATTTTTACGATGTTTAAAAACCTACCCTTGACACTTCGTGGTGTTTAAAGTGTTAGTGCATAAAGTACAAAAGTTAAATATCCTTAATATTTTGATTGGGATGTCTCTGCAGTAACGAGATACAAAATTTACTTTCGCTGCATCGCCTAATATAGCATTTCCTGATGTAAAAATTATACTTAATGGCCAAAGGCACATTTAGCATGACTCAGTTCAGCAAACAGACGCCGTCTTCATCCCTGCAGCATTACAACATTTAACATGAATGTCCTTCAGTGGTAAACATGCATTTTTATTGAATCATCTGCAAAGATGATTTTATTAAAAACGTCCTTCTCTCTACTGGAATGACTCAGTTGTTTTAAAGCACTTCCAAACAGCTCTCCATAGACAGTGATTACCTTTAGTGACATGAAAACCTTCTTGGAAGTGGCGATAATAGACATTGCCTTCTAGTAGGAAAGAAGGGAGGAGTTAATAGAAGATCAGTGACTGCTATTTATTTTGGAATCGGGGAAGGGAGAATGGATGGGACGACAGATAACAATACAGAGACCAGGCTGTGGCCTGGGTGTTTCACTTCTAGATGAAGAACAGGGGCTCAGTGTGAGAGATGCCTATGATGACTGTCTATTCCCTGTCACTCTCTCTCTGCTGACAGCAGGGAGAACCTGGCCTCGGAACCAGCCAGTGCTGAGATTAAAAGGGACTTATTTCATTTTAATAACACAGCCATCTGAGGGAACAGTCATTCTCTAAATACTGGGCCCGGGGTTCTAACATTTTGTAAGACCCCAGAGCAGTTTGGACATGGAGATTTTCTTTAGATTACACCCAGAGTTGTCCCCATTCACCAGCTAGTGAGTCTTATAAGGAAAGCTATAATTACCATCCATAACACAAATGGACTGGAAGAAAAACTGTTTGTGTGCCAATGGGGAGAAAGAGTGAATGCTTAATTCTGCTTCACACTTGACACCAGGACTGATGGTGCTCTTAAGGGTCATACCAGTTGGCCTTCTATGGCCGCAAGGAGATAAAGGCTTAAGAGAAACATCTTCTTTGTAAAAACAGCAGACACGTATCTTCCACTGCTGAACTGTGGGCTGTACCCTGGAAACCTCCATGAGATTCTTTTTCACCCATCGAGTGACCAGAAAGAAGTTATCCATCATCGTCAAGAAATTGTGTCTTGCGGATGAAACCGGAAGCAGTGCTAGAGAGGTCTGTCTTCCCCACGGATCGCAGAAGCGGAAGGTTAGAAGCACTGATTGTACCAACCTGAAAGGTAACTAACTCTACCACTGCCTTCTCGAAGTCTGTGAGGCAGACCAGTTTGCTGGCAGGTACGTTTTTCTTATTTTTGCTGTTTTTGCTGCTACAGTGGCCTCCAGGAGGTACCTTTTTGTAATGCACATTGGTGTTTCCATCCCCATTGCTCCTACTGACTTTTGTTATATTTCTTTTCGAAGATTCTCATGATCCCATCATCCAGTTTATTTTGTTAGTGTGGTTGTGTTTTAACTATTGTTTTAATTATTGGAAGTCTAACACAAAGATTGCTTTTACCTGTCAGTTGTCAAAGACCTATTATGCACATTCCCAATATTATCAGTGGAGTTTGGGTCAGGTATTGCGTACCATTGGTTGGCTTTCTTGTCAGTCTAATTTGCTTGCTTCTTATTCAGCAGCTTTCCTTACTCTTGTGTTAGTGTCTCCCCTGAAGCACAGTGTTGTATATTTATACTTTTTTCAATATGGCTACTTGGTGACAGCTTTTTTACCATCCGTTTGATTGGACGACATGTTTCTTTCTATCCCTTGCAGACAGTGAGGTAATTTTATCTTTTTTCTTTCAGCACTCCATTGTGTCCTATAAGTATTTGTTTTTTACATTGTTTGCTGGTACACTGCTGAAGTCCCCTATGTTCTCCACGTCACTTTTCCACCCCCAGCTTGTTCTGTGGTTCCCCCATCCATGCCAGTTTTTTCTCATTTTTTAATTTTTTCAACCTCTCCCTCACTATTCCTCCCTTGCACCATCTGTTGCCCCAGCAGCTCAGGGCCATCTACTTGCTAACCTGCTCCACCTAACCCACTGCTCTAATGCTTCCCCACCCCTTCCTATGATGTGCTAAAAAATATGAATGCATTTGTGTTTTATTTGGAGGGCCCTGAAGCTGGATTTTACCATTGTATCACCCCGTTCACTGAATTTGATTCTGCATATAATTTTCTTCCTTTACCACTCCAATATATTAGAACAGTAAATATAAAAAAAATGATCAGCTCCTCTATGATGTATAAGTGTGCGTGTTTGGTGCACATATTCACCATCCTTCTGTGGTGGCTTCTTTTTTTGCTGATGCTGTTCTACATCACTAAACAAGTTTATGTTCTGTTTTTTCTTTCAGGCAAAGCAGCACATTGGCAAAAAGCAGAGGCAAAGCTAGGTTGTATAACACCATTAAAAGGCAATCCCTTTTGGCTTTTCCAATATTTGTTACTTAATACCTTTGGAAAATATAGCAACATTGGTTTACTGTTATCAATTTAATTTTGGTGCTGGTTAAATACTAAGGGCCTCATTTACAAAAAACTGGCATAGGGCAGCGCCCCAAGTCTTTTTGCAGCGCTGCCCTATGCCAATTTGAAAGGGTAGGAATACACCATATTTATGAGATTCAGTGTATTCTTGTACTCTCAGCCACCGCCTGGACACAATTTGGTGTCTAGCGCCAAGGCAGGCAAGCTTGATCCATGGTGCAAGTATGTCTACATTGTTGGCAGACATAGAAAGAGCAAAAAGCTTCAGGGGATTGTTTTTTTGCAGGAAGGTCACCTTCCTGCACAAAAACAATCCTCCTTACAATGCAGACATCCTTGCACCATGGTGCAAGGGTGCCTACATTGGCGCTAGTCAGCCAAAAGGGTGCCAGCAAAGGGGAAAGGGCAGGAATGCACCCTATTGGCTTAAATAAGTCACATTCCTGCCCTTTCCCTGTCACACAGTGCAGCAAGGTGACTTGCTGCACTGCACTGCATGACATGGCCATAAATATGCCCCCAAATTCATTCTCACATAATACTGCCATACTTTGGGGCCCTTTATTGATATTTTATTTTTATAGATTATCATCTCAGAATCTGCCTGCTGTTGTCTCTATGAAGCAAGCAAAAAGAGTGAGTATCAATTGCTACCCTGTCTAACACAACAAATAGTTCAAACCTTCTATATAGAGTCCTATTTATAACTCATTTTGCATCTGAACGTTTGGTTAATAGATGCCAAAAGATCACATGAAACTCAAACTCTCAGCGAATCCCCTAAAAAAATATTCAGTTGCCACACTTGATAACTGCAGAGATGGTTTGCTTTGCTACACAATATTACCTGTTGTGAGGGTAGGCATCCTTCTTTTAAATCCCGTCTCCTTAAAAATCCCTCTTCATCTGAACCAAACGTAAGCTATTTAACTGACCAGAAGTTATTTTAGCATATCATTTGTAATCCACCATCAGCAAATTGGATTTTTCTGCCTATTGCCGAACGTGCATTAATACAACACTGATCCAAGTAGATGAAACCTTCTCTTTCAGAAATATATGTTCATCTAGATCATAATCATGGCTTTATTTCTGAACAAAATGATTCACAAGTAGTCCCTCTTGGTCAACCACAGTATTATGAATATACTAGTATGTTATATATGATTGATATTCTGATATATCATTCAGCTCCTATAGTGACGTTGTCAATAGCTTCTAAATAAGTACTTACCTAATCCCATTTTTGACTAGAATTCTGGTTGTGCAGTTCACTATAATATTTCACAAATACATTCTACATGTCAATTTGTGTCATAGACTATAGTAACACTGAGTTTATCTGTATCACTTATTGATTCACTAAATTCATACTTTATTTTTCCTTAAAAATCAGAGGCTTCCCATCTTCTAAGCATCGCTTAGCTGATTGGTTTTGTAATGCTACTAATGTTTGTGAACATAGGATGTCTAAACACTAATACACATGTGTTGTCATATATATTGCCCTAAGCAATATAGACGGTGTTCATGTATTGCCCTTAGCGCTATAGAATGTGGAGTACATGGCTGGATAAGAGTGAAGAAGCCAAGCTCCAGATGAGCATGTCCACTGTCCTCTTGTGTTGTAAAGTGAAGTGCTAGTGTGCGGGGAAAAGGACCTGACGTCCTTCAGGAAGATTCCATACAAAATGGATGTCTTATTACTTTAACCCTGGGAGCTGCCAAACAGGTGTTACTCTCTAAGTGGGGAACGGGCGAGATCCTGACTAGATTAGATTGGCTGTATCGGGTATGGGAGGTAGTGGGAATGGAAAAGAGAACAGCAGGCTTGTCTCACACTCTCCCCAGGTTCGATAAAACGTGGGGCACCACAATTGACTTCCTCTCCCCGAATTTGTGGAACTTACCTGCCCAAGATACCTGCGAGTACTCCGTCTCTCTACCACGCAGACCCATAGAGGTGACCAACCCCAGCTCAAGACATACCGTTCTCTGTGTCCCCCAGGAAGCCGGGGATTCCCCTGCTGCCTACTCTAGCTGCTATCTTCTCTATTTCCTATTTTCCTTCTTCACTTCTTCGGGCACATGCATCAACGATAATTGCATTCGCAAACGGTGCGAATCGCAATTTTCGGCCGTTTGCGAATGCAATTATCAAAATTGCAATGCATCATGTATTTCGCAATTTTAGGAATCGCAATCATGTTGCGATTTCTAAAATTTCGATTGCATTTCAGAAATCGCAATTTCAGATTTCTGAAATGCAATGCACGATCATTTTTAAATTGCGAATTTTCAATTTGGAAGGCGTAAATTAGCATGAGGTTGAACCTCGTGCTAATTTACCGAAAACCTTCAAACATGCCCAAAAATCATTTTTGAAAGTTGCATTTTACACACACACATGTCCTTGGGACATGTGTGTGTGTAAAGTGCAGTTAAGTTTAATTTCAGTGGTGCAGGGAGGGGTTCTTTGGACCCCCTCCCCCTGCACCCTTGAAATTGCATTTTCTTTTTTTTTTTCTTTTTTTTTAGTACATTTTATTGAAAATCAAACAACAAACAACATTATACACTTCACAAGGCAGATATTCATTTCCGGGAAACATGAGGGGACGGGAATTAATTCCATAGCATATGCATACAATATTTCATACATCAATTCCGGGTGAGGGGGGCAGCGAGGAAACCACGCGATATATTTAGTTAAGGTGGAAGGACCTGGAATGCCATCTAGGGAGACAAGGGGATGTTAAAAGTAAAGTCTTGAGGGGGAGTCCATACATTCCCACGATAAGCATTCCATTGAGACCAAATTCTATTCCATTTCTTAGGTCTGCCCCGTGACAAGTACACCGTCTTTTCTCGGAACATGCACCAGTCCATGTTTTCCTTCTAAGCCGATATTGTGGGCAGTCTGTGGGAAGCCCATAACTGCACAATGTCCCTTTTCGCGATCATGTTACCGAGGGTTGCCCAACAGATCTGCGCCGTGTTATAATCATTCGGTTCCCATACATTAAGGAGACAGCGTCTGGCCTCAGGCAGGAGTGTAACCCCCGTGACCCTTTCCATGGTGGTATGTACTCGGGACCAAAACGCAGCCACCTCAGGGCATTCCCACAATATATGGAGGAAGGTACCAATCATACCGCACCCACGTTTACACAGACCATCCACAGAGTACCCCATTCGTACCAGACGCGGACCAGTAACATACACGCAATGAAGGATCTTGAGCTGGACAAACCGAAGGCGGGCAGGGATGGCCACCTCCTTGGGAGAGGACACGGCCATTTGCCAGTCCTCATCGTCCAACTCCAACCCGTCAGCAGCCCATGAGGCCCTGAGGCGCACAAGCAAGTCGACTCTGTTGTTGGTGAGCTTTTTATAGATCAGTGAAATTGTGCTATCAGGTACGTAGCTGTCAAGGATACGGTCCTCGAGAGGCGAGGATTCAGGGACCTCCGTCCCCTTGGGGAAGACAGACAACAAGGCGTGCCGTACCTGAACATACCGAAAGAATTCCTTGTCGTCAAGCTCATATTCAATCTTAAGCGCCTCAAAAGTCTTAACAATCCCTTTAGACCAAAGATCGTCAACCTTGCTTATACCTATCATGTCCCATTTATCCATTTATCAAAACCTTTCGTCCTCCACAAATTGCCCAAACCATCTGAATCATACAACGGAGTTGCACGGGACAATCTATCACACCATCCCAGAGCAGCATTTGCATCACGCCACACTCGCACAGCAATTTTAGTGGGTCCAGTCAGAGTCTTATAGGGTCCCTTAGAATATAGTGCCCTGTTGAAATTCCCACCTGGCAAAAGATATTTATCCATTGCAAAAGCTGGCTTTAGACAAGGGGCATAAGTTGCATGATTGACCGCACTCAGCTGGGAGGCCCAATAATAACGTCTGATGTCTGGGAGGGTAATGCCGCCATCGTACCATGGAAGAGTGAGTTTGGAGAGGGCAATGCGCGCACGCCCATCCCAAATTAGCCGTCTCTGAAGGCCCTCCACTTCACGAAAGTAGCCAGGAGGAATAGGATCAAATGAGTTCTGGAGTGCGTATACAAATCTGGGTAGCGACATCATCTTGAAGAGAGCCGCACGTCCCAAGGGTGACAGAGGCAGCCGGCGCCATCGTACAACGTCAAGCTTGAGCCGCTGAAGAGGGGCTCGAAGGTTACGGTCGTATCGAACGGCAGGATCCAAGGAAACATAAATACCCAAATACTTAAAGCCGGACGTAGCCAACTGAATCGGGAATCTACGGGGCAACGGAGGGAGCTCTCCGGCCAAAACATAGACACATGACTTGGTCCAATTGATGACAAGACCCGAGTTCTTCCCGAAGGAGGTCAGAACATCAAAAAGCACATTAAGGGACTTCCAAGGGGACGTGAGGTAAAGGAGGATATCATCCGCATATAGCGAGATTCAGTCCTCAAAGTCGGGAGTCCACCGAATGCCCTTCAGCGAGGGCTCCCAGCGAAGCCACTCAGCTAGCGGTTCCAAAGCAAGGGCAAAAAGCAATGGGGACAATGGGCGGCCCTGTCGAGTACCTCGTCCGAGCATGAAAGTGCTGGAGACCCTCCCGTTAACAACCACCTGGGCCAGCGGCCTTTCATATAGAAGCTTCACCCAGGCAATGAATGTCGGACCGAACCCAAACTTAGTGAGAGCAGCCCAAAGATACGGCCATTCTATGGTATCAAAAGCCATAGTGGCATCAAGGGAAGCTAAAATGGCCGGCTCAGTCAGAGTCCCAGCTCTCGCGAGAACTCCATGGAGACTCCGAAAATTAAGGGAGGTGTTGCGGTGCGGAATAAAACCAGATTGATCCGGATGAATCAAGTCACCAATCACCTTAATCAAGCGAGTGGCTAACAATTTAGCAAGTATTTTGGGTTCGGCATTGAGTAATGAAATGGGCCTATGCGACGCACAACGATCACGTGGTTTACCCTCCTTGTGAATTACAACGACGGTAGCCAGACGCTGATCGACGGGGAGAACACCAGAATCAAGAGCCTCAAGGAACATGTCCCTTAAGTGATGCGCCGTTTTGTCAGGCCGCAGCTTATAGAGCTCAATGGGCAAACCGTTGGGGCCCATGGCCTTACCTGACCGGAGGGCACGGATGGAAGCTGCGACCTCGTCTACCGTGATAGGCGCATCCATTAAGGCCCTATCCTCATCAGAGAGGCAGGGCAAGGCAATATCGCGCAACAACAGCCGAGAGTCATGTTCATCCCTTTCACTGACCGAGGCATACACCATCCGAAAATGATCCACAAAACACCCAACAATACCCACCGGGTCAGAAACACGTTCACCAGTCGACCTCTCAATCACAGAAACGACCCGATTCATTCGCTCTTTCTTGTCCAACCATGCAATCAGCTTACCCACTTTGTCACCCACATCATATATTCTACCTTGCTGCTCTCTATTCATGACTTTCGCAGCGTCAGTCACAAGGGCTCTATAATCGGCCTGTTTCAAACTAAGGGAATGCAGTGTAGCACGGGTAACATCACCATCGAGATCGCTCTCAAGCACAGCTATTTCAGATTCGAGGCATACAAGTTCTTCGTATTTAGCCTTTTTGGCAGCAGCAATCAATGACAATGAATGCCCACGAACCACAGTCTTGAAAGCCTCCCACAATGAGATAGAAGAAGAAACAGATCCCACATTTTCATTAAAGTAACAGTCAATAGCCTTTACCAGCTCGGAGCGGGTCTTAGGATTCCGAAAGTACCACGGATTTATGGGAGCAACTCTACCCTCGCCACCCACTCCAGCCTCAACACTGAACCACAGGGGGGAATGATCAGATATGCCCCTAGGAAGGTGACGGATCTCCCTGATGGAGGACGATTGCGCTGCAGGCATGAGGAAATAATCTAGTCTGGAAAGGCTACCATGGGCCCTGGAGTGGAACGTATATTGTAACTGTGTGCGATGCATGAGTCTCCAACCATCCGTTAGCCCAAAGGTTTCGATCAGCTCACTGAGCCACATTTGTGATCTAGGTAGGTCCCGAGGGGGGTAACGATCAGAAGTGCCGGAAACCACAGAGTTAAAATCCCCGCCAAGAATCAGAAAACCTTCAGGTAGCCCCAGTAGAAGCCGCCCGAGGTCAGCAAAGGTGGTGGCCTGTAGGCCCGGCGGGACATAGACGGTGACTACGGAAAGCGTCTTACCCTCCCATCTCCCAGAGAGCGCAGCATAGCGACCCCTGTCATCGAGCATTATCTCGTCAATTTCGAGGGGGAGAGAGGACCCAATCAGAATGCCCACCCCTCTGGAGCCAGAGGTGAATCCGGCATGTGCGACTAGTCGATATCCACGTCTATTCAACGCCTGGCAAGCATTGCCAATTAAATGCGTTTCTTGCAGTAGAACAATATCAGGGGAGTGGCGTCGAAGGAACTGCAGCACAACCCCTCGTTTTATTCTGTCTCCCAAACCATTGACATTCCAGGACAGCAGTCTCAACTCACTACCCCCCATCCCGAGAAAGGACCAGAGCCCCGCCCCCATGAAGCCCTGCAGGAGAAGGAGCTAAGCAGACAATACGATGCCATGTGAAGGAAACAAAGAAACAAACACTCCCCAGCCCCACCCCCAAACGAGAACCCGTTACAACACCCCCCACCCTGCACCCCTGCATTCGAACTGGAAACCACCCCAACTTGCAGTGTGCCTGTCGCCCAATCATGAAACTAGTCTACACGAAAAACCCCGGAGGAGGAAGAGTCCCTTACACCCCCGCCACCCTTGGACCCATCAAAAAACAATAGTAAAAAGAACAAATAGCAAAACTCAGCTGACAAACGATTAGAAAGAGGAGACGTCGGGAACCATAATGTCACTCTTGATCTGGCGTGCCCCTCTCGGCGCCACCGGGGTGCTCAGATCGATCAACCCTTTTCGGCAAGGAATCAAGCCAGTCACTGACACTGTCCGGACGGTCAAAGAAGAAGGTTCGTTCCTCATATTCGATCCGCAGCCGGGCCGGAAACAACATAGCGTACTTGAGGCCCAGGTCTCACAGCCGCTTCTTCACCCCCTGAAACCCCAGTCTCTGTCTCTGGACCTGAGGAGTAAAGTCCGGATAAAAGTTCACGGTGGCATTATCGAACTTCAAGGGGCCATGCTCCCGAGAGGCTTGGAGAATAGCGTCTCTATCTCGAAAATGAAAAAGCCTAGCAACAATTGGTCTGGGGGGGGCACCCGGCTTTACCTTCCCGCCCGGGAAACGGTATGCACGCTCGACCGCAAAGAATTTGCTGAGTCCGGCGGGAGCTAGATGGTTCAGGACCAGGTCCTCTACGAGGAGGTCGACAGCAGAGTTCTCAGGATTTTCCGGCACACCAATGAGGCGCACGTTATTGCGCCTGGCCCTGTTTTCATGCTCCTCAAGCCGACGGGCCATCAACTCGTGTGATGATCTCAGGTTGCCGATCTCAGTCTGTGCGTCCGTAACATCAGTGATCAGGCTGGAGGTCTTCAAATCCAACGCCTTCACCCTCTCATTAGTTTTGGCCATGTCCGCTCCAATCAGCGTGACATCCACGGCCACAGTGTTGATTTTAGATGCAAGAGCCTCGTATTGCTGTCCCATAGAGGCCTGCATACCCGTGATGGCACTCATGACTTCACGAAGAGAGACATCCATAGGCGCGGTCGAGTCTGCCCTGGGGTCGTCAAGAATACGGCCGGGGGTTCCCATCGGTTGGGTGTATCGGTCCATGACGTTGGTCTGGGTATGCCCCCCGCGGACCGGCGTCTTTGTCTTGCGCTTCTCGATTTCTGGTTTGGTGGCCATATCGGAAGCTGTGCCCCGAAGGGGCCCTCTAGACATGGAAAAAATGGCCGATCTTGGTGGGGCCAAGGAAGACAAGAAATAGGCCAAAAATGGTGAAATGTCAATAGAGCAGGAGGCCAAAACCCTCAGGAGGGGCAGAGCTCAACAGCAGGGAAAAGCCATGCCGAATCCGGAATGAGTCTGGGAGAGTGTCGGCGATTCGGAGCTCGAAGTAGAAAGTGAAACCGAAAGTGAGGATGAGGCCGACTGGGGGGATCCCTCCGGCCGTTGTTGTTCAACTACTCCCCAGCCCGTGAAGCAGCAGAGTCCCCCGGCCTCGTCCGGGGCAGGCCGAAAAAGTTGAAGTCGATGTAAAAACAGCTCCCGACGTCCAAATTCAAATTTGCAGAGGATGTCGAGGTCAGCAAGAGTTCATCTTCAAAAGCTCATATTCAGAATAAGGATATGTTAAGGATATTTGCAGAAGGGCGGCGCGGGTCTCGGGAGCCCTCTGCTCACGCGACCATCTTGGATGCCCGCGTAGCTCCTCCTGAAATTGCATTTTCAATTTGCGATTCGCAAATTGAAAATCGTAAATTGTAAATGCCTTCCCATTGATTCCCATGGGCCTCTTGGCCCATAGCAATCAATGGGAAGGGTTTTCATTAATTGCGATTCACAAATTGTGAATCGCAATTAAGGAAAAATACCGAATCGCTAAAAAAAATGCGAATTAATCATGCATTGCCGTTTGCGAATCCTTAATTGAGATTCCTTAATTTTTGAAATTAAGGATTCGCAAACAGCAACATTGATGCATGTGGCCGCTTCTCTCTTCCCTCTCGTTATCTATGTTGCATGCCATTCAAGCAACGATCCCCTCCGGCCAAAGGATATAGGTGGTGGCTAATGTTCATCTTTGCATCTAAAAATGAATAAAAAGATTTCTACCATAAAGTGGATGTCTTAAGAATCAATGAGACTTTCATAAAATGGTGTTTTCTTGAATGGGTTCTGTTTCACGTGAATGGCTAGTGACAGCAGAGCGCAGACACCCCATGAATGCAACTACATAACTTTCAGTAACTTATGTTTGGTATACAAATATCTTAGCCATTTAGCACCCCCCAGCACCTGTTCTCTAAATTGTTCATCTGGTCCAGTAAATAAATATAAATCCGGTAAAAAACACCTTGTTAAAATCATAGGCATATTCTCAATTTAAATGTGGATTCTCCTTTCTATACAAGGTATTAAGTTGTGAATTGCATTACCCTTGTACATTAAGAGCTCTTCTTAATCCTTGAGCTACTGACAAAAACTGAAATCTTTCCTACATGGTTAGGCAGTCAGCAAGATCAGTGCAAAAGACCAAGTGGGTTGTGATGAGCATTACATTCTATCAACCATCAATCAATCAAGTTGCTGAATATGACAGAGGAGGTGCAAGATATTGGGTTACTGGTTGAGGGGAGTGGTAGTCCCACTCAGGCAACAACCACAATCCTTGTCAGGGTAAACCACAAAAGTATTAATGAGTGTATTCACGAGGTATCCTACCTGAATATCGTGTGGGAAACATCATTGAGCTAAAATGCTAAGAGAAATTCATTATAGTTTTACTATACTCAAGCCACTCGCATGTACCTAACAATACATATCTAAGGTACTTCGAAGTTCAATTAAGGATAGTAAATCCATATGTTTGGATATGTGCTTACCTTTACAATAGTTTGTGCCTCGATAATTAGGCTACGATATTTTGGCACATCCATATTTTCTACAGGTTATTCTGATGTGCATCAATTTTAGATGCTTTTGGGATTGATAAAGCTATTTTTTGAATTAACATGAACTATTTTAGAATTAAAATGATAATGCTGTGATGTACAGTACTGTGTTTTTCTTGACCTATACTAATTAGTCATCAATCAGGTCTCGACTCTATCTTGTATTAATATGGCTGCTTCATATTATTCACTGTATGTTTATATTTCTCATAGGCACCGCAGGCATCAAAGTGGAAACGTATGCTTATTTTGACCTGTTGTTCTCCAAGAGCTCCAAATGTAGATTTTAGTTACTTTTTCAAGGCCCTTCCTGTCTTTTCACTGTACACTATTTATCTATAAGACTCTCCATTGTTTATGTAACTAGATTTGTGTTGCTCTTTCCGATTATATTTTGTCAGGGGTTCATAATTAATATTCATTTAGTGGGATAGTGCTAGGATGGTGGGATTTTATAACACTTTGTAATGTTGTATTCTTGCATTGATAGATTTGCTCACCCCATGACAACTGTTAAATTTCTTTTCCTTTCTATGGTGAAGATTATTATAAAAGGCCCTGATTTTGGGGGCTAACCAGACTTCTTGGGTCTCTACAAGGAGTCATTTAGTAATTTTATCTGGTTAAGGAACTAAGATAGGATTTCCAGGAAGAGATTAGTAGTTGAAAGGTATCTGTTTTTTGTTGTTGTTTTTTTTATGTAAACCATGAAGGTTTATTAAAATATTAATATTTAATACAGAAGACAAGAACGTAGTTAGTCTTAATAAACTAATCATAAGCTCAGAATACAATTGTCATGAAAGCTCCAACATTTTAGTTAGAGGCAGTAAGGAATAAAATCTGAAAAGTGCTAGGTCCATAGTGAGTAAACCAATAGAGAAACAGACAGCACTTCTTGTAGAGACCCACAAAGTCTGGCTCACTCGGGGCTTGATCCCACTCCTGACCCTGCTCCAACAGGATTAATTCAAGGGATCCATCCATTACTTCTTTGTATGCTGAATAAATGTGCAGCGACCCTATGACAAAATAAACCATTTTTACGATGTATAAAAACCCACCCTTGACACTTCGTGGTGTTTAAAGTTTTAGTGCATAAAGTACAAAAGTTAAATATCCCTAATATTTTGATTGGGATGTCTCTGCAGTAACGAGACACAAAATATACTTTCGCTGCATCGCCTAATATAGCATTTCCAGATGTAAAAATATACTTAATGGTCAAAGGCACATTTAGCATGAGTCAGTTCAGCAAACAGACGCCGTCTTCATCCCTGCAGCATTACAACATTTAACATGAATGTCCTTCAGTGGTAAACATGCATTTTTATTGAATCATCTGCAAAGATGATTTTATTAAAAACGTCCTTCTCTCTACTGGAATGACTCAGTTGTTTTAAAGCACTTCCAAACAGCTCTCCATAGACAGTGATTACCTTTAGTGACATATGAAAACCTTCTTGGAAATGGCGATAATAGACATTGCCTTCTAGTAGGAAAGAAGGGAGGAGTTATCAGCAGATCAGTGACTGCTATTTATTTTGGAATCGGGGAAGGGAGAATGGATGGGACCACAGATAACAATACAGAGACCAGGCTGTGGCCTGGGTGTTTGACTTCTAGATGAAGAACAGGGGCTCAGTGTGAGAGATGCCTATGATGACTGTCTATTCCCTGTCACTCTCTCTCTGCTGACAGCAGGGAGATCCTGGCCTCGGAACCAGCCAGCGCTGAGATTAAAAGGGACTTATTTCATTTTAATAACACAGCCATCTGAGGGAACAGTCATTCTCTAAATACTGGGCCCGGGGTTCTAACATTTTGTAAGACCCCAGAGCAGTTTGGACATGGAGATTTTCTTTAGATTACACCCAGAGTTGTCCCCATTCACCGGCTAGTGAGTCTTATAAGGAAAGCTATAATTACCATCCATAACACAAATGGACTGGAAGAAAAACTGTTTGTGTGCTAATGGGGAGAAAGAGTGAATGCTTAATTCTGCTTCACACTTGACACCAGCACTGAAGGTGCTTTTAAGGGTCATACCAGTTGGCCTTCTATGGCCGCAAGGAGATAAAGGCTAAAGAGAAACATATTGTTTGTAAAAACAGCAGACACGTATCTTCCACTGCTGAACTGTGGGCTGTACCCTTGAAGCCTCCCTGAGATTCTTTTTCCCCATCGAGTGACCAGAAAGAAGTTATCCATCATCTTCAAGAAATTGTGGGGCATATTACCAAGGGCCATTATTGCCGCTCTAGGGGGACTTTTTTCGCTATTGCGGCAATAATTTTATCGCCCTATTACCAAGCTGTCGCTAACACCAGTTAGCAACAGCTTGTAGGCGATAGCGGGCATTTAGGGGCCCACTTTGCATGTCAGCGATAATTATCGCTAATGACATGCAAAGTGGGCGTGCCAAGATGTTAGCGACTGAAAACAGTCGCTAACATCGATATCTCCTATTACCTACAAAGGCGTAGTTTTGGAAATATTCGCGCTAAGCGCGAATATCTCCAAAAGCTAACACCTGCCCAGAGCAGTTCTTAGCCATGTTATCCAATGGGAGGTGGATAACATGGCTAAGAGCATTGTCACGATAATGTGTGATTATCGCTGTATTTCCAGTGATATTCATGCATTTCGAATGACTTTTATCGTTTCTGAGATAAACCTTGATGATAGCAAGGTATCTCAGCAATAAAAATCGTCGTAGCGCGGCAATAAAATTATTCCCGCTAACCCTGCTAAGCGAGAAATATCGCTATTGCTAGGTAATATGCCCCGGTGTCTTGCGGATGAAACCGGAAGCAGCGCTAGAGAGGTCTGTCTTCCCCACGGATCGCAGAAGCGGAAGGTTGGAAGCACTGATTGTACCGACCTGAAAGGTAACTAACTCTACCACTGCCTTCTCGAAGTCTGTGAGGCAGACCAGTTTGCTGGTAGGTACGTTTTTCTTATTTCTGCTGTTTGTGCTACAGTGGCCTCCAGGAGGTACCTTTTTCTAATGCACATTGGTGTTTCCAACCCCATTGCTCCTACTGACGTTTTTTATATTTCTTTTCGAAGATTCTCATGATCCAATCATCCAGTTTATTTTGTTAGTGTGGTCGTGTTTTAACTATTGTTTTAATTATTGGAAGTCTAACACAAAGACTGCTTTTACCTGTCAGTTGTCAAAGACCTATTATGCACATTCCCAATATTAACAGTGGACTTTGGGTCAGGTATTGCGTACCATTGGTTGGCTTTCTTGTCAGTCTAATTTGCTTGCTTCTTCTTCAGCAGCTTTCCTTACTCTTGTGTTAGTGTCTCCCCTGAAGCACAGTGTTGTATATTTATACTTACTTCAATATGGCTACTTGGTGACCGCTTTTTTACCATCCGTTTGATTGGACGACATGTATCTTTCTATCCTTTGCAGACAGTGAGGTAATTTTATATTTTTCTTTCAGCACTCCATTGTGTCCCATGTGTACTTGTTTTTTACATTGTTTGCTGGTACCCTGCTGAAGTCCCATATGTTCTCCACGTCACTTTTCCACCCCCAGCTTGTCCTGTGGTTCCCCCATCCATGCCAGTTTTTTCTCTTTTTTTTTTTCAACCTCTCCCTCACTATTCCTCCCTTGCACCCTCTGTTGCCCCAGCTGCTCAGGGCCATCTACTTGCTAACCTGATCCACCTAACCCACTGCTCTAATGCTTCCCCACCCCTTCCTATGATGTGCTAAAAAATATGAATGCATTTGTGTTTTATTTGGAGGGCCCAGAAGCTGGATTTTACCATTGTATCACCCCGTTCACTGAATTTGATTCTGCACATAATTTTCTTCCTTTACCAGTCCAATATATTAGAACAGTAAATATTTTTTTTTAAATGATCAGCTCCGCTATGATGTATAAGTGTGCCTGTTTGGTGCACATATGCACCATCCCTTTGTGGTGGCTTCTTTTTTGTGCTGATGCTGTTCTACATCACTAAACAAGTTTATGTTCTGTTTTTTCTTTTAGTCAAAGCAGCACATTGGTAAAAAGCAGAGGCAAAGCCAGGTTGTATAACACCATTAAAAGGCAATCCCTTTTGGCTTTTCCAGTGTTTGTTACTTAAAACGCTTGTAAAATATAGCAAAATTAGTTTACTGTTATCAATTTAATTTTGGTGCTGGTTAAATACTAAGGGCCTCATTTACAAAAAACTGGCATAGGGCAGCGCCCCAAGTCTTTTTGCAGCGCTGCCCTACGCCAATTTGAAAGGGTAGAAATACACCATATTTATGAGATTCAGTGTATTCTTGTACTCTCAGCCACCGCCGGCACACAATTTGGTGTCTAGCGCCAAGGCAGGCAAGCTTGATCCATGGTGCAAGTATGTCTACATTGTTGGCACACATAGAAAGAGTAAAAAGCTTCAGGGCATTGTTTTGTGCAGGAAGGTCACCTTACTACACAAAAACAATCCTCCTTACAATGCAGACACTCCGGTGCACCATGGTGCAAGGGTGCCTGCATTGGCGCTAGTCAGCCAAAAGGGTGCCAGCAAAGGGGGAAAGGCAGGAATGCACCCTATTGGCTTAAATAAGTCACATTCCTGCCCTTTCCCTGTCACACAGTGCAGCAAGGTGACTTGCTGCACTACACTGCATGACTTGGTCATAAATATGGCCCCAAATTCATTCTCACATAATACTGCCATACTTTGGGGTCCTTTATTCATATTTTATTTTTATAGATTATCATCTCAGAATCTGCCTGCTGTTGACTCTATGAAGCAAGCAAAAAGAGTGAGAATCAACTGCTACTCTGTCTAACACAGCAAATAGTTCAAAACTTCTAGGTAGAGTCCTATTTATGGATCACTGACATAACCTCGACAGACCGAATATCGACTGGACAAAATATCGATGACTAATTATCGACAACAAAATTATCGATTTACTATACTTACACAACAAACATCAAAAATATCGACTACACAATATCGACTACTAAAAACAACGACTACAACAATATCGACTCACAACATTATCGATTTCTAAAACACCGATTATTAAATATTTATATAACAACAGTCAAAATATCGATTACACAAACATAGATAGCAAATTTATCGATTGTAAAAAAATCGCCATTAATAGATCCTAAAATAAATGACTTTATTATTTAATAATTAAGTCATACTGATCATAAAAAACCAGATTTAGTTAATATAAATAGATGACATATATTATTTATTTTCATAACATTTACAACACACAATAAATACTAACATACATTTTATAATACATAAACAATGTTTCGACCTTCTACACATTTTTTACAACTAATTACATATATTCCTCCACTTTACAAATATCAAAATAACATTACCTAGAACATTACCTATACAAAATAAATCCTTACACATTTAATAAACGTTAATTTGCGTCACCCATATAAGGAAAGCAATTAGCATAACAGAAAAAAAAATTCAAATCAACAAATAAAAACATACTATCCATTTAAACAACCAATCCTATTTCTGAAACAATTAACCTAATACTATATAAATGAAATAATAAGTAACTAAAAACGCAGTATACATCTCCTAAGTAAAGGAAGACGAAACTCTGCTGGATTTCTGGAAGAAAACTGATGGACTTCAACAGAAAGATACCTACACATATCTAAAGTAAGTACTACTACATTATTAGTCAGCGAAAATGTAACTCTCAAAGCTCACACCTATATTTTAAAGCAAAATACATCAAATATATCTTTTTTTTTTAGCACTCATCCTACAGATGAAAAAAAACAACAGAAGACCTACACAACACCTGGACATCAAAAGTTACATATAAAAAAGTAAGTATATACTAGAAATGTAAAATCGAGAATTAATAGATAGGTAACTAAATCTAAACTAGCAAAAAACGTCGAACAAATTATCATAAATAGTAATAAAATATTTCTACACATTTTCTCAACTTCCACAGGTACAAAAATATATACACAGAAAATAACAGTTTGAAGAACATCAACAGCTGAAAATAACGACTTGAAAGCATCAAAACATTTGCAGGTAAAATACAAATGTGTGAAACTGTATAATGTGATTAGAACATTTTTTTTCCTTAAAAAATATTTACATTCTCTTTTAATTACCTCCTAGCACTACAATACTATCATGACTGAAGGAGCTAAATTCATTTATTCACAAAAAGGGAAAATGCTTCTTTGTTACATGGGATATGTCTACACTCAAGAGAAACAAAAAGATTTGAAAGTGTTTTGGAAGTGTACGAAATATTATGCCAACAAATGTTATGGTAGAGCTATAACTCAGGAAACTACTGTTACTTATACTAAAGAACATAATCACCCACCCAATGTAACAGAAATAGAGATTAGACAAATGCTAGATTCCCTTAAAGAAGCTAGTACTAGCACTGATCAACCAACAACTGCTATTCTGAAACACCATTTAAGTGTACTTCCCCAACATGCTTCTAGCCAATTACCATCTATAGAATCCCTTAAAAGAACAGTAGCTAGACAAAAAAGAGCAACATGCACTACTCCTCCCACACCAAAAACTTTAGAAGAAGTCCAAATTCCACCTGAACTCTCTGTAACTCACAATAAAGAAAATTTTATACTCTATGACAACAAATCTAAAGATAAAAGAATTATACTGTTTGCCACAGCAAACAACATGACAAAACTTACCCAATGCCAAACTTGGATGATGGACGGTACTTTTTCTGTATGCCCCAAACCTTTTTATCAATTATACACCATCCATGGTCATTTCCAAAATGCAAATATTCCATTCCTTTATGCCCTTCTACCAAACAAACAGCAAACTACCTATCAAGAAATACTAACTGAAGTCAAGCAACATACTAACAACTATTTTCCACAAAAAATTATCATAGACTTTGAAAAAGCTATGATAAACAGCATCCTTAAAACATACCCACACACAGCAATACAAGGTTGCTATTACCACTTTAATCAATGTATCTGGCGACATCTACAAAAATCAACCTTGAGTATCCAATACGCCACTGATAGCACATTTGCTTATCAAATCAAAAAACTCATCGCCCTAGCCTATGTTCCACTAACAGATGTAACTGAGCACTATAACTTATTAATAGACAGCCCCTACTATAAAAGAAACGAAGATAAACTAAGCCCTATGCTTGACTACTTCGAAGACACATGGGTAGGAAGGCTACACAGATCAGGCCATAGAAGACAACCCAAATACCAAATAGCTTGGTGGAATGTCTACCTTAGCACACTAAATAAGGAAGCAAAAACAAACAATGCAGTTGAAGGATGGCACAATGCCTTCCAAGCAACTACAGGCCGAGGAACGCCTACCCTTCACAAATTAATACAATCCTTACAAAAAGAACAAAGTTACCAGGAGCTCCGAATGGAGCAATCAGTAACTTTGATTGGACCTAAACTCACCAAAGAAACTAAAAAAATGTATAACACACTCCAAAGTCAAGTTACCCTCTATCCAACTAGCAAAGGACTAGAATATCTATCAATGATTGCCAAAACTATTCTTTAAAACATTACATAACTATACACGTAAAACTAAACATATTTTTCCTAAAATTCTTCATTATAATATGTAACAAATTGCAATTAAATTATCAAATACATAATATTAACATATATAAAATGTATTTAGATAATGTATTTACAAAATGTTACATACAACGTAAGTAAAGCAAAATTAAAAACAGTTTTCCCACCCATTAAAAATCCTAAAAATACTTATATTTCTGATACAGCTTCAAACGTAATCCAATTCCAAGCAATCCATAGGACACCATTCCAAAAACCCATACAATCCATGAAAGCCCAAAAAAAAAGCAAAAATACAAGCAAATGCATAGCGACTCCTTTCCACTTCAGTAGACACCAGATACCATAGAAAACCCAAAAATCCGTAATGGCGAAAAATAAACGCTCCAAGAAAATGTAAAAACCCAAAAAATAGTGTGCAAAAATAAGAGTATATAATACTCGTTACACAGCTGTGATCAAAAAAGAAGGGAGTCCTCCAAAACAGCGAAACGCGACGATAACCTAGAAAAAATTAAATAACATACCCACCCACATAAAAACACCCATACATATATAAAAACACATATTTATACATCAAACATATTATCTTAGTAACATTTAAACATATTACCTCACCTCACACACCTACAACAAAAACGCGGTAAAAATCCAATATCGTACACTCTACCTAACACCGAACACACAATCTTCTCTAATTAACTCTACCTACATAAACATAAACACAGCACACATACACTAGCAATAAATTCAGAAACTTATAAAACACAATTAAAACAAACTTACCCTCTCTAACGCGAAGCAGCACCCAACCGCGATCTGTTGAAGCACCAAATACGCCTAAGTAACATTACGCGGTTAAAAAGTAGTCCCTGTATACAGCTAAATGCTATTTAATTTCTATATTCCAACACTTTAAAAAATACACAGAGTATTATATTAAGTGTAAATATTTATTTAAAGTGTATAAAATTATTTTATAAATATTCATAAGTTTGAAATAAATATTCAACTGTTATGTTATAGTTAAAAAATTAATTTTTGATTTATAAATACATTTAGTAAATAATGTTAATGTAAAAATAAATTGCATATATAAGTTTGTTACAAGAAATGTTTTTTTTAAATTTGCAAATATTATGTAAAACATTATGTATGTATATAATAAATGTTTTTGGTGTTTATGTATTTAAAAATGAATATTATAAATATGTTCAATATTCATAATAATTATTTCCAAAAATATAACATGACTTGGTAATAAACAAAAATGTTACAATTACAAAAAAATGTACATAATTTGCAATGACAATAAATTCAATGTGTATCTGAATAAATATTTTGTTATTAAATAAAAAGTACATATTACCAATTTGTTTCAGAAACTATTTAAATGTTAATATATGTAAAAGATAAAAAAATTATGTTAATATAATTTATGTGTTAAAAACATATACATGTACTTCATATTTTTGTTATGTTAATAAAAACATTGAATGAAAATTTTTGATTAAAAATAAAAAATGATTTTCTATTTACAAATAAATTTTTATATGTGAATAAACAATTTTTCATTTATGGCATTTAACCCTGTCTATGTTTCCTTCTTTATTATTGTATATAAATATTATTTGCATATTAAATAATCAATTTAAAAATACCTTATACATTTAAATATATTTAAAAATTGTATTAATATTTAAAGTCCTACAATACCAATAATTGTTTTAATGTATATTAATTGAAATATTTGATATAAAATATATGAAAAAGTAACTAATTTAATAGACATTTAAATTGACCATATTTTTACCCTGTATCCCTCTAACCTAAAACCCTAAACTGACCCAAAGCCCTAAAAACACCCCTTTACCCACAAACTAAAAACTGACCCAGAACCCACAAAATACCCCTTTACCCACTAACTGAAAACTGACCCTGACCCCTAACAATAACCCTTTACCCACTAACTGAAAACTGACCCTGACCCCTAAAAATACCCCTTTACCCACTAACTGAAAACTGACCCTGACCCCTAAAAATACCCCTTTACCCAAAAACTGAAAACTGACCCTGACCTCTAAAAATACCCCTTTTCCCACAAACTGAAAACTAACCCTGCAACCAAAAAAATACCCTTTACCCAAATACTGAAAACTGACCCTTAACCCTAAAAATAGCCCTTTACCCACTAACTGAAAACTGACCCTGACCCCTAAAAATACCCCTTTACCCACTAACTGAAAACTGACCCTGACCCCTACAAATACCCCTTTACCCACTAACTAAAAACTGACCCTGACCCCTAAAAATACCCCTTTACCCAAAAACTGAAAACTGACCCTGACCTCTAAAAATACCCCTTTACCCACAAACTGAAAACTAACCCTGCAACCAAAGAAAGACCCTTTACCCAAATACTGAAAACTGACCCTTAACCCAAAAAATAACCCTTTACCCACTAACTGAAAACTGACCCTAACCCCTAAAAATACCCCTTTACCCACTAACTGAAAACTGACACTGACCCCTACTAATACCCCTTTACCCACTAACTGAAAACTGACCCTAACCCCTAAAAATACCCCTTTACCCAAAAACTGAAAACTGACCCTGACCTCTAAAAATACCCCTTTACCCATAAACTGAAAACTGACCCTGCAACCAAAAAAATACCCTTTACCCAAATACTGAAAACTGACCCTTAACCCTAAAAATACCCCTTTACCCACTAACTGAAAACTGACCCTGACCCCTAAAAATACCCCTTTACCCACTAACTGAAAACTGACCCTGACCCCTACAAATACCCCTTTACCCACTAACTGAAAACTGACCCTGACCCCTACAAATACCCCTTTACCCACTAACTGAAAACTGACCCTCACCCCTACAAATACCCCTTTACCCAAAAACTGAAAACTGACCCTGACCCCTAAAAACACCTTTATCCACAAACTGAAAACTAACTCTGAAAGAAAAAAATTACCCTTTACCCAAATACTGAAAACTGACCCTGAACCCTACAAATACCCCTTTACCCACTAACTGAAAACTGACCCTGACCCCTAAAAATACCCCTTTACCCACTAAATGAAAACTGACCCTGACCCCTACAAATACACCTTTACCAAAAAACTGACAACTGACTCTGCACACAACATATACCCCTTAATAACCAAACAGAAAAGTAACCCAGAACACTAAACCAACCTCTTTCCCCAAATACAAAATAATATATATATGAGAATATCTATAATTATATATATATATGTTATATATATCTTTATATATCTAATTATAAATATATTATATATATGTAATTAAATGTAATGAGACAATTATATTTCATATATATATATTTTATATGTAATTATTATAATATTAGTTATATCTATTTATATCTATATAATTAACATATTTTAAGTCTTTAACAATTATTTCATTATGAATACCAATTAATTAATTAACATATGTCATTACTTATAATTAATTAACTTCCCACCCTATACGCCTATTAACACACAACCCACTACATAACATTAAAATGTGAGATGTAACATAATTTACTATAATAGCATTAATGTTAATAAATTTACAATTACATAAAATATAATTAACATATTTAATTTATTTTACACATATTTAATTATTCATAACAATTAACTAATTAACATAATTAATTACTTACAATTAAATTACTTCCCACCCTATTCCCCTATAATCCCACAACCCACTACATATCCTAAAAAAGTTAGATTTTACATATTCAACAATAATTCCATTTATTTAAATAAATTAACAATTAAATTATATATAATTAACATATTTTAGATAAATAATAAGTATTTACTTATTCTTACCAATTAATTAATTAACAGATTTAATTACTTACTATTAAATTACTTCCCACCCTAATCCCCTATAATCCCACAACCGGCTACATGAAAAAAATGATTTAAATAAGCATAATTCTCAAATAAGCTATTAAAATAACATATTTACCAATTACATATTATATATTTAATTAAATAGTAATTTAACAATTAATTACATATTAATACCAATAATTATATTTACATATTTAATTAATTAATACCAATTAATATATTTACATATTTAATTAATTAATACCAATTAATATATTTACATATTTAATTAATTAATACCAATTAATATATTTACATAATTAATTAATTAATACCAATTAATATATTTACATAATTAATTAATTATATTTAAAATACTTCCCACCCTATTCCCCTAAAAACCCACTACCCGCTCCTAGAAATTATTATAGTAATATAATTTTTTTTTAATTTATTAATTATTTTTAACATTAATTCTATATAAATAAATAAATAAAATTAATACATTTTAACACAAAATGCTATTATAAAACATTAAAACAATGTACATTGAACTATTACATATTATATATATACATATTAAAATTCGATATCATGACAGTCGATATTGTGACAGTCGATAACACAACTTTCGATATTTTTAAACTAATAAACACATCGATATTTTTTACTGACGATATTACTTACTCGATATTTTTTATGTCGATATTTTTTACATACATAACAATCGATAAAAAAAAAATCGATATTACTTACCTCGATATTAATGCCATCTCGATATTCTCTAGTCGATATTATGTCCAGTCGAAATAAATGACTCGATATTAAGACTGTACACCCCTATTTATAACTAATTTTGCAACTGAACGTTTGGTTATTAGATGCCAAAAGATCATATGAAGCTCAAACTCTCAGCAAATCCCCCCAAAAAATATTCGGTTGCCACACTTGATAACTGCAGAGATTGTTTGTTTTGCTACACAATATTACCTGTTGTGAGGGTAGGCATCCTTCTTTTAAATCCCGTCCCGTTATAAATCCCTCTTCATCTAAACTAAACGTCAACTATTTAACTGACCAGAAGTTATTTTAGCATATAATTGATATTCTGATATATCATCCAGCTCCTACAGTGAGGTTGTCATTATCTTCTAAATATGTACTTACCTAATCCCATTTTTGACTAGAATTCTGTTTATGCAGTTCACTATAATATTTCACAAATACATTCTACATGTCCATTTGTGTCATAGACTATAGTAACACTGAGTTTATCTGTATCACTTATTTATTCACTAAATTCATACATTATTTTCCTTTTAAAGTCAGAGGCTTCCCATCTTCTAAGCATCGCTTTCCTGATTGGTTTTGTAATGCTACTAATGTTTGTGAACATAGGATGTCTAAACACTTATACACATGTGTTGTCAAATATATTGCCCTAAGCAATATAGACTGTGTTCATGTATTGCCCTCAGCGCTATAGAATGTGGTGGGAAGGGAAAAGAGAACAGCAGGCTTGTCTCACACTCTCCCCAGGTTCGATAAAATGTGGGGCACCACCATTGACTTCCTCTCCTCCGAATTTGTGGAACTTACCTGCCCAAGATACCGGCAAGTACTCCGTCTCTCTACCACGCAGACCCATGGAGGTGGTCAACCCCAGCTCAAGACATACCGTCTCTGTGTCCCCCAAGAAGCCAGGGACTCCCCTGCTGCCTACTCTAGGTGCTATCTTTTCTATTTCCTACAGGCATGTGACATGTTTTGAAAGTGCTACTTCTGTGGGTGGCCCAGCGAGTGGTTAAGGGAGAGAGCACAAACACGTTAGCACTAGTTAACAGTGGTAAAGTGCAAAGTCCTAATGCCAACAAAAACTCAGGGGCAGATTTACAAGAAACTGACGCATCTCTATAGATGCGTCAACTGACGCATCGCTAGAGATGCGTCTGATTCCCTGCGCCAGCCTACGAAACCTCTGCGCCACCATGGATGCGTTGTATTTACAAAACAGCACACCATGGCCTAAGGATTGACAGATGCAGCAGAAGGTCTGACGCATCTGTTGCTGCAAAAGTCATGCACTTCTGGAGTCGTGTCGTAAGCATGACGCAACTCCATCAATGCACGAGGAGGCCTATTCTCAATACACTGCATCACTCCTTATGCCTGCTTCAAGCAGGTTTAGGGTTTTGATGCAGTGGCATCCTAGAAGTGGTGCAGTGAAATCTTGTACATTTCACTGCTTCACTTCTACAAGGCTTTCCTGCATGGGAACGCCCACCTTGCATACAGTATACCTGACGCAGGTATAATGTGACGCAGGGCTTTACAAGGTGATGCATCTCCCTAGATGCGTCACATTGTAAATTGACTGCATTCTTTACACCGCTGCTGCGTCACAAAAGTGATGTAAAAGTGGTACAAAAGTGTCGCAAGGGGCTTGTAAATCTGCCCCTAAATTCAGAACACCGGAGGCAGGAAGGCACAACGTTTAGGGGTGAACCTACAGATAGAGGCATGTCCAACAGAAGGTTAGACAAGCAAAGTCAATGTCCTTGCTGGCAGTAGGCTATAATGTGGACAGGTATGTTGGTGTGCTACTTGGTAGTGAAGTTATAGTTGAGGGAAGTCTATAGCCTAGCTCCAAGCTATTGGTATTTGAGCAGATCCCATCAAGAAAGAATATATAAGTGGTTGAAAGGTGGCACAGTTGTGCATGGTACAGCTGCAGTGGGAAGTATGGCACAGAGTGATACTTGAAGCTTCTACTGTCTGAGTTACAGGTAGTTTGTAAAGTTAAGGGGATTGACTCTTACAGGATGCCCACTGGATTTATCTTTGATGTGTTCTAAAGACATATTTTTCCGTTAGCTGGACAACCATTACTCTTGATTTAAAACTTAAAATTTAGTCTGGAATAATGGTATCTGCCTGTAAATGTCACTCTATACAATCATTCAAAAATACTACCCATGACACTTCAACCCCATGACACTTCAACCCCATTACACTGCTCCCACACTTGCTAAAATTCATAATTCCAATGTTATGATTTTCTTGAATCCTCAGAAAAGTTGAGTGAACTTGAAGTTTGTCAGTCTTCGAACAGAGACACTGAATAACTTAAGAATGTGTATATACAGAAGCAGTTTTGTACACTGTTAACTGCCTTTGACACCAGTGAACAAAATAATCTACTTGGTGGTGATGCACTGGAATGGTCCAAGGTATTTCTTTCGGATTGAACCCAGACAGCCTGACTCTATCACTTCTTCTCCTCTGACCTTTGTTGTGAATTCAATGTCTAATGTATGTTGACCCTCTGGCTTCACTTTTCAAGCCTCTGGGCTGTCGACCTTGTATGTACCAAAAACACCCAAGTTTTTATTGGTCAAGATGAAGCAGCCGTGGTCTCACATTTGTGCCAGCTGGCAGTAATGGACCAGAGGGCCAGTAATTGACTCAAATCACACTCAGACAATCTAGAGATAATGATTGGTAGATACTTGGCAACCCAATAAGGTTTGGTTTTGAATTAGACTTGGAGGGGAGCTGCCTTAAAAGCCTCACATTTAGGCAGTTTCTACTGCTTGCTTTTATTAAATGAAACTCATAAGAAAATCATTTCTCACCCCACTCTGTGCTGTAGAGTTATGGCTATTGCTTCCCTTATTGTCTCTTAAGTAGAAGAAGTCCCTCCGTGCCTAAAAAATCCATAGGCCACCTATAGACTCTATGCTGATAGGCCTCTTGAAGGATGCCAGAAATTTGAATCCATTTACTATTCTACTATTTATTACACAGTCCTTCCAGTAGGTTGCTCTATACTACTCGAAGTGCATTTCAAGTGCCCTGCACAGGGTAACATTCCCACATTGTTGCAATCTGAACTCTCGAGGTAGTAACTCTCCTAGGCAGGAGCTCTTCGTGGAAGATTTGTGAAGGCTCTTTGGTTTTGAACCATTTTTAATGTAACTGAGCCTCCTTTTCAGTTGTGGTTCCTGCTGCTTGACTCCAACTCTTTTGATGACTACCTAAACAGCTCAAACACAGGAAACTTTTAAAAACATAGGCCCAGATTTCCTAATGCTTTGTAACGCAAACCAGATGCAAAATGTTATGTTGATAGTAAAAAAGAAAACACCATGACAGTGCCAGGGATGACGCATCATAACGCTTTAGGGCAGATTTACAATAAACTAACGTAGCGTAGTGCAGCAAGTCATTTTTCTGTGCCACACTGCGTTACTTTGGAAACACCGGGATGCAACATATTTACAACTATATGTCACATCTCTGTGCTTCCCCCTGTGCTGGTGCACAAACTGCTGCCATGCACTGTTGCAGGCACTCTGCAAACTGGTGCAAGGATGTCTGCGTCACGGGGATGATTGTTTATGTGCATCAAGGGCTCCCTTCCTGCACATAAACAATCAGAAATGTTGTTTTACAACTTCTATGTGTGCTGCATTAGAACACATAGAACTTGTAAAACGTCAATGATTTAAAGGATTGTTTATGTACAGGAAGTAAATACTTCCTGTACATAATCAATCATTAGATGTCATTTCCTCCTTGTATGTGTGTTGAAGAATGCAGCAAGTAAAGAAAGAGGAAAGAAAATGAGGAGAAATGAATATATTTCTCCTTGTTGCTTCTCCCTACGTTTCCCCTGGGGCGGTGTAGCCTTCAGACGCATTTCCAAATTTACGATTTCTTGTAAATCTGTAAATGTGTCTGGTTCCATTGGCGTTGCATGGGAATACCCACACCAACACCCATGGAACACCCCTTTCAGGCAAAGTGCTGCGTGTAAAGGGTGGTATTTACAAGGACAGAAAAAGCCAAGAAGGGTGGCTTTTCCTGTCCTCGTAAATATGGGGCAGAGAAATACGCTGCTGGTGCGTCACAAAAAGTGACGCACTGGCAGCGCAAGGTGTTTGTAAATCTGTCCCTTTATTTTTTACTTTCACTATGCTGCTGTACAACATGACGAAAAAAGCATTGACAAAACCAGTAGACCTCGTATAGGTGAGACCTATTGGCTTTTCCAATACATGTGTCTTGTCAAAGGAGGGCAGTACACTTTACAAATAATTTATTACACAAAAAAATAACATCTCACAGAATTTTCACCATTAAGAATGATGGTAATCAAGCAATCAGCGGTACTAGGTCATGGGCTAACACAGACGTTGCTGCACTTAATCATGCGTATAGACGCTTTATTCCATATTGATAAAATGCAAATTGCATTCAAATATTGGGACTGAAGAAATACCTTGTTTTGTGTCTGTGACAACAAAACAAGCACAGCTGCTGTTTGCTAAGAACACTCTCAGAAACAGCTCTTTTAAAAATATTTCAATGGTGAAGCGTCCCATTTAGTCCCCACCATGAACTAACCATATGGGCCACTAATTACTGAAAGATATGTACTTTGATGTAGTCTGCTTCTCCCTAGAAATATCTAGATCACCTGGATACACGAGGCGTCGGTGCTGAGCTTCAGCTACTTTGTCAAGCAAAAGAAAGTACAAACACTGCACAAAAATAGAATCCTGCGGAGTGAAAAATGACAAAATGGGACATCAGAAAATAGCATCAATTAATTCTCCTTTCGTGATCACAGCTCCCCGCAGCTGCCTGACGATGATGAATTATCACCTCTTAAACATGCCAATTTTGAAAGTACTTCAGCTAGAACCAGGAGATTAAAGAGCTATTTGAATTGAATTTACACAGTGGGGAATTTTTCTCATTTATACTTTTGTCTCGCGCTGGACTAATAGCATTGAAGTGGAGACGCTTAAACCCCATGGATCAAAAATAATATAAAATTCATGCTACCCTGAAGAGATAGATAAGCATGTTATGCTGAGTCCTACCCCTTCTCTTGTGCAGCAGGTGGATGAAGAATGAACATATTTATTAAGCAAAAATAAACACTATTAAGCCATAATAAACACTCAGTGAACTCACAAGCCCAAGAGACGAACATTCCCCCTTGCTGCTGTGAGCATCTAATGTTCCAACTTACATTTCTTCTAATACATGGAATTTGTGTAGAGGTTTGAATTGAAAAACACCAACAGAACACACATGACAGAAACCGACATAGATCAGTGCATATATATATATATATATATATTCACTGAAAAAACCATAGGTTTCAGGAGTTATATAGTTAGGAATTAGCTTTTAAAAAACCTTTGAAATTCACTCAAAAAACTATACGTTTTAGTGGTGTTATAGTTAGCTGGACATTTTACTCATACAAAACCATTGAAATTGCTCCTATATAGTTAATTGTACTAACTATATTTCGCGCACCCGCAATCCACTGCTGATGATGTCACATATTAGATCATTTATGACATGGTCAGTGACATCACTGATGACATCTCAAATGACATCATATAAATATATAAATATATATATATATATATATAACATTTCTATGGTAAAATGAAACCCCTCATTTTGTTCCTTTTCAAATTAAATGTATTAAGTGTTACCACTTTATTCCAATCAAGATGACTTCAGGTGTGCCATACTTTTGTCATAAGTAAGACTGTTAGCGTTCTAGTTGTTCGTTCTGTCATTGGGCTATAGTTGGGCTACATCTGGCTGATATTTGGGCTACATTTGGGCTCTTTTGTCTCTGGTGGCCATCTTGGGAGACTGCATATCAGAATTTTTTTAATGAAATATAAGAGGATTTGAGAAGTCACTCAAAATGTGCCCTAATTTTTCTTTCTTCAGCACTGATCATAATTTCTATGGCAAAATGAACCCCCTCATGTTCCTTTGCAAATTAAATGCTTTAAGTGTTAACACTTTATTCCAATCAAGATGACTTCAGGTGCGCCATACGTTTGTCATAAGTAAGACTGTTAGCGCTCTAGTTGTTCTTTAGGACACTCTGGGACATTCTGTCATTGGGCTATAGTTGGGCTACATCTGGCTGATATTTGGGCTACATTTGTTTTCTTTTGTCTCTGGTGGCCATCTTTGGGCTACAATGGCTACATTATGCTACATTGGGCTACATGTGGGCTCTAACATATATATAGCCCAATGTAGCCCAATATATATTTTTCAAAGTAAATTTTCGTAAAAACCACTGGAGCACATATCTTGAGACATAGCAAAGGCACATCGGGCTACCAGTCCCTACAATTTTGCCAAGTTTGGTGGACAACCATTCAGCCGTTCGGGCTAAAAGTGAGTCCAACTGCCCTATGGAAATTAACATGGGGAAAACACGTTTTGGGACCCCCCTTTTATCTCGGCCCCCGCTTGACGAATCCCCCCCAAACTTTCAGGGAAGGACCGGAGCGCCACGAGGCAAGGTTAAGGAAAATTTCAGGAAGATTCCTTAACCGGCGCCAAAGTTATTCCCAATAGAATGTTGCGATTTCCCTATGGAAAACAATCCTAACTATATATACCTACTGGCTTATATATATAAAAATAAAGTTGAATAAATACTATGCCATCAAAACCAGCTTAGCCTCCAAGAAAAAAACCACAAGCATTTTACCACCAAAAAAAAGTGGCTTGCAAGCAAAAGACTCAAGTTTGCTAAAAACGATGCACCATCTGCGTCGTGGAGACTCTTTGGAACTCAACACCCAAGAGGTTGCTACTGAAGAGGATATAGATTTGGGATCAGCACCGACAAGTGCATTCAGATTGCCATCAACATTTGTTCCCAACATGCCCAAGGATTCAATAGACACTTATGCAGAGTTGATTACCAGTGGCCTGAAACAACTGCAGACCAAGGTAAGAAAAACACAAAAATCTGTGAATATCAGAATGCGCCCCTATAATAATCTCATGAAGAAACTCAGAACAAATGAGACTGTGATTATTAACCAATCTGACAAAGGGGGCAATGTGGTCCTTTGGGGAAAGAAAGAATATATGGAAGAGCCATATAGACACCTTAATGACACTTCTTGTTATGCTATCATTGATCTCAAAGCTACCAAGGTGATACAACAACTATACCACAAAGAACTGAATGAGTGGAGACATGAGGGCCTTCTTACTAAAGATGAAGTGAAATTTTTACAAAAAGATTTCCCAATTTTACCAAACATTTACTTCATCCCAAAAGTGCATAAAGGCATCACACCAACCCCGGGGAGACCCATAGTGTCTGCGATCAACAGCCTCTTTGAAAACTCATCAAAATTCATTGATTTCTATTTGCAGGAGTTTGTCACTTCATTACCCTCATATATACGAGACTCCACTGAATTCCTACGAGCACTTGAAAATTTCGACTGGTCGGCTGACCTTTTACTCATGACCATGGATATATCTACACTGTACACAAGCATCTCTCACACTGATGGTCTGAGAGCAGTGAAATTCTATTTGGACAAGAGACCAATAGAACTATACAGACATAATGCCATGCTTTTGACCATGATTGAACGTTGCTTATACAATAATGTATTCCTTTTCGACAATCGGGTTTACAAGCAACTCAGGGGGGTGGCCATGGGGGCATGCTTCTCTCCCAGCTACGCGGGGCTCCACGTTGGCTGGTGGGAGGAGCATGTCCTCAGGGTTAAACACTTTGATGCCTGGTCGAAAAATATAGTCATGTATATGAGGTATATAGATGATGTATTTGTGATCTGGAGGGGAGACAAAGAAGAAGCTCAGAATTTTGTACATGCAATTAATGATAATGATTGTAACCTTGTTTTCACATCAGACATTAATACCACGAGAATTAGTTTCCTCGATGTGATGGTGGAAATTAAAGACAACAAGGTAACAACTAGCCTTTTTAGAAAAGCCACAGCAGGTAATTCCATCTTACATGCTGCAAGTTTCCACCCCAATCATACCATTAGGGCTATTCCCTATGGAGAGTTCCTCAGGATACACCGCGCCTGCAGCACGGCAGAGCTTAGGGACAAAAACCAATCTGAGGCCAAACTAAGACTTGAAGCTAGAGGTTACAGCAAGAGCATGTTAGACTCAGCCATGACTAGAGCCAACAAACATAATCGATCAGAGCTTCTTAATACTTCTCCCCAAGTTACATCACAAACAGACACCAACAAGATGGAAGAAACCTACACTGGTGTCAGGCTGATCACAGGATACAGCCGTCAGGCCCGCCAAATCTCCAACCTTGTTAGGAAACAATGGCCAGTTGTCCTCACAGACCCAATACTAAAAGAAATCCTACCCCCAAACCAACTGTTACCTACAGGCGTGCTTTCAGCATGCGGAATGAGTTGGTTTCAAGCAGTCCAGAGATGCCAAAAAACAATGATTGGCTTTCGCCACGCAAGGGCTTTTACAAGTGCATATCTTGTCGCGCTTGTAATTTTGGCATCAACACAAGATCATATGTCTCCCCCTTTGATTCAAAACCCATTAACATCAGGGCACATTTCACTTGCAGAACTGAGCTGGCAGTGTATGTTCTCACTTGCACGTGCGATTTACGGTACGTTGGGAGCACAAAATTACCTGTGCACCAACGCATTCTACAACACCTGAGAGCAATAACAAATAATGACCAAAGCTACCCTGTTGCTCGGCACTTCCACTCACACCACAATAGAAATTTATCACATCTTAAATACTATGTGATTGATGCAGTGAGAACCTCCAAGAGAGGGGGAGACTATGAAAAACAACTCAGACGCTTAGAATCTAAATATATTGTTCGGCTGAACAGTAAGAGCCCGGGGGGGCTCAACATGGGCGAGGAACTCCGTAACTTCCTGTAAATACCCTTACTAGTTATTCATTATCATTATCTTGTCTCTTTCTGTCTAAACATTAGACCTCATTTGAGGCAGTAGTCTAGTACCATTTAGCTGCCTATTATGTAGAGCAAGGCCAGATTTCTTACCATTATTATTCTCATTTTTATTTTTAGATACTGGTACACATTTAATTCAATTTAGTTAAGTTTCATTTGGCACCATTAGGGTTTATACTCACCAACACTCCTTCCCCACCGTTATGTAATTTTATGTTTACAATTTGTTTATTAGATGGACATTAATCATCCATGATGAGATGTGCGCTAGTCCCCTGAGCACAATAATATATCTATAAGCAACAGAATTCACAGAGGCAGGTATTGAATATCATAGACCACATGAGATTGACCATACATATTCAATAGTTTAATAACACTCCTATAGCATTCACAACCAACTAATTGAAACATCAACACGCTAAAGAATGATGTGTAAATATATATGGTTGAAGTTATATCTACCATTAATGTGACAGCATTTAAATTGCGTATTTGCAGTTATAAAGTTTACAAGGCACCCTGCACTTTAAAACTTAATGTATTTAAACAGTGAAATCATGTCCGCCTAGGCATTATGCAATTGCACGTGACACTTTTGATATTTGCCTATTTGCACACCAACTTGCGTATTTGCACATGTGTTATTTGTTTACATTAATATCGATTAATTATAATGCTGTTTGCAATAGTGTGGTCACCACCAGTAATGTTATGTTATTGTATTTGTACATATATGAAGGGTCAAGGTTTGTTTTACCACTTACCAATGGCCGCTATGGTAGTTACCTATTTTCAGGTTTTAAACTATTAGTCCTTTGTCTATGTTAACCTCTGTAAACACACTGGCGCGCTTTTCGAACACCAATGTTTGTTATTTAATGATTGCCATGTCCATCTCTCGCTGACAGTGAGCAAGGGCGTCCGCGCCCGAAACGCGTCTGTTTGATGTTTTCTGCACCCTGCACTTTGATGGCAAAATAAATTAAGCTATTCTACAAGCCTGACTCGGGACGATTATTGTTGTTTGCACGCTGGGGAAACGGGCAGAGGCGCTGCCGTTTTTCAAGTTGGAGAACAATATATATATATATATATATATATTACCTACTGGCGGTCGCCAGTAGGTATATATAGTTAGGATTTTTTCTCTATGGGATTTTTGAAAATTCTATGTCTAATAACTTTGGCGTTTGTGGACGGAATTGGCTGAAATTTTCAGGAAAATTTAACATTTTGTTTCTGAGCAGCCACTGAAAATTTGGGGGGGGTTTGTCAAGGGGGGGCTGAGAAAAAAGGGGGGTCCCAAAACGTGTTTTTCCCATGTTAATTTCCATAGGGCGGTTGGCCTCACTTTTAGCCCGAACGGCTGAATGGATTTGCACGAAACTTGGCAAAATTGTAGGGACTGGTAGCCCGATGTGCCTTTGCTAGGTCTCAATATATGTGATCCAGTGGATTTTGAGAAATTAACGTTCAAAAAAAGATATATATCTGTAAGCGCGCTCCGGGCAGCGCTCCGGTTCGCGTACTTGACGTTTAACGGAACTTCGCGTAGCGAAGCTGATTGGCTCTCCGGTGTCTGTCAACATTCTAAACAGTCCGGAGCGGCCGCCATCTTGTCTCTCGGTAGGATCGAGAGACAAGAGGAGGCCAAAACAAAGGGGGAAATGACCATAAGGGGGCATAGTAGATCCTCCCTGACCCCCTAGGTTTGATGTGGAGGCTTTAAAAGGGCCCCGCGGGGCAAAAAAAATAATAATTTTTTTTTGGTTTTTTTGCGTGGGGAGCGCCCGGTACGCGCACCGGGAAGCGCTCTGGGGAGCGTACTATAAGGAAAAAAGAATGATAGACTTTTCAAATATTGTATGTTAATTGATTGTTTGTTTTGTTGATTTATTTTTATTTCTTTATTTTTTAAGCAATTATTTATTATTGTCATTGTGTTTCAAAATTTAATAAAATGTCTAATATTTCACTGTCTGAAATGTCGTTATTTTCATTGAACATAGCTTGTAATGTTTGAGCGTGTAAAATGTCCTCATTTTCAAGGAGGACATCTACTGATTGCACACATTGCAGTAGTTCTTGGTCCCAAGTTTCATCCATAAATTCAATGTCATTTGGATCAATGATTTCTTGGTTGGTCTCTGCAAGGACAATTTCAAATGAAACTTTCTGTTCGCCTTCCATTTTGTCTGAAATTTGCATAAAAAAAATATATATTAGTAGAGATAGGGCACTGTTGGGATTAATTTTAGATAGGCAGTTTTTAACAGTGAATTTATCTTTGGGCAGTGTATAGTATCAGAGTGGAAGTAGGAATATAAAAAAGTGTATGTGATTTAACGTAAGTAAATTCATAATTATACAAGAGAAGCCTAAGTCCATCCATAACTATAACAGAGAAGTCTATCTAAATCTATAACTACTACAGAGGGATAGTATATAACTATCAGAAAAAGTTTACCATATTAACTTAAAGTGCACAATATACTTCAGTTTTTAAAATAACAACTTACCTTTAAAAAGAAGTTGAAGTTATTAGTGAAAATCCTATTGAAATGTACACCAGGAAGTAGTAGTCAAAATGGCTGGGTTTCCTTCTCTTCCTTTATATATATTCATGTACATAACCAATCAAATGTCAGGTAAAAAAAAATAGAAAATGAAAGTAACATTTTAATTGGTTGTCAATTCCAACACTTCAGATGTGTTTTGTGAAGTAATTTACCTCAGGGTATTTAGAGAGGTCTACAGGCTAAATGGCTAAATGGAATTCCAACCAAATTTGTGAAAATGGTAGGGATTGGTATGTAGTATGAGCTAATCTATATTTGGTGAAAGTGTCTCCAGGGTTTCTTCTGTAAATTACTTTCCCACCTGTTTTTGATGGAGCGCTTCCCGGTGAGCGCCCAGGTACGCGAACCTGCAGCCTTACGGGAGTCCACCATTTTGTGTTTCGGTCGAATTAAAATACAAGATGGAGGGCAAATAATGTTCAGAATGGGTAGAAGGGGGCACGGTAGACGTATCTTGACCCCCTAGGTTTTCTGAGGGTGGCTGAGGAGGCCCATATGTGCGGAAAAAATACATTTTTTTTTTTATTTCGCGCGGTTAGCTTCCGGTTCGCGTACCGGGTAGCGCTCCGGGGAGCGTACTTTGTTGAAAATTTGTGAAAAAAGTTAGAGTAAAATAATAATTGTGAGTGATCAGATGTCGGGTAGCTCTGAGAAGAGCTTTTGGGTTTATGGTACATTTAGGTACTTATAAGTAGGTACCAATGCACAGTCTTAAATTCAAAATGAAAACTCTGTTGCCCTCATCTGAGAAGTGAACTCCATCTCCTCTGTAGATATCTTGCATGTAGTAACGCAAGTTATTGTTGTACATGGAGCCCATTCCATGGTCTCTCATGTAAGCTGAAACAGATTTGTTTACATGCTTCCTCGACTTCTCAATTTGTGGACAAAATTGGTTCGACCACCTCCATTTCTGTCTCTGGCACATATTTGAATATATACAGTTATGCTCTGAATCTCAAAAAACCCCTTTTTAATTTTCACATATTTGAATATACCAAGGCAGTTTGAGGAAAAAGTGCCATCAATTGTTCAAAGGTGTCCTTTAAAAGCATTTCCAGACCTACACCAGTCAAAGTGCCCAAGTCATTACCTCCACAGTGCACAACTAACAGGTCAGGTTTAGGCAAATGCATAAAGGTTTTCACCAATGGTATCAATTGGTGACATTTTAATCCTCTGTGGCCAAACCACTTAATTTCCACATCTTGTAAATTGAGGTTAGGTAAATTTCTGTTCTCAGCATACCTTTGAGCCCAGTAGATGTAACTATGTCCAACAATCCAGACAGAAAACATGGTGAGAGGAGGTTCTGCTGCAGTCAGATGAAGTGTGGCAATGAAATGGTAGTTGAAAAAATAAGAGTTTAAAATGAAAAAAACGGTGGAGTTTCTGTGTTAAGGAAGCAGTAGCAGTGATTGGTGGATTTTGATTGCTGAAAACAGAAAGTTAGGGTGCATGGATGTGTTGTTTGAAAGATGTAATTTGAATGGTCAAGAAAAAATCATTTAATGAAAGATTGCACTGGATACGCAGGTGCACTGAGAGTTCAGAGTTCAATTGAAACATTGTTGTGTGAACTTGCAAACATGAGAGGTCTTTCAGGAGGTGGTTGCTATGCAAAAAAGGCAGAAAGGCCAGAGGGGGGAAGGGTGTTGATTTGAAAAAAGTGAGGGAAGAGTTTTGATTGGGTGACATGAGAGATATGTGTGATGAGTTACAGCATTTCTGTGCTTTTCATAGCTGCAGACTCTGGAGTGCATACCTTTTGCTCTGCTAAAGACAATTTGGTGTGTTTCTGAGACTGTTTTGAAACTCATAAAGTATTTGCTAAGGTGAGAAAAGATTCATTTAATTTAGGTAGAGAATAGTATGGTTTAGGGAGAAAATTATGAAGAAAGTTGTGTATTTAAAATGTTGCTTTGTGTCAAGTGTTTTACAAATAGATTTTGTTTCTTTGTGTTACATAGCCATGTTAAAAGTGATGCAAAAAAAGTGCAAGGGTCTTACAAAAATGCTTTCATGTGTCTTAGGGTATTTTAACTCACTTCCCCATGAATGTATGAATATAATTGCTTTACAAGATGTGTTTAAAAACGTTTTTAAAAATCAATTAGGTTTCTTGATATGTACTGCTAGAGTTTCATAGGTTGCTTGGGGCATATTTTCAAGGCTTTTGACTTCCTTTGATGTAATTTTTCCCATTTTAATTTAAGACCTTTCCCTGTGGTGCAAGGTCCTTGTGAATATGCCCCCATCTGTGCTTGGCAAATTTAGATTTTAATTCTTTGACTAACATAGCCATGTTAAAAGTGACCCAAAAATGTTGCAAGGGCCTTAAAAAAAACGCTTTCATGTGTCTTAGGCCATTTTAAGTCATTTCCCCTTGAATGTAGGTATCTAATTGATTTAGTTGATGTGTTTAAAAACGATTTATGAAAACAATTAGGTTTCTTGATATGTACTGCTAGAGCTTCATAGGTTGCTTGGGGCATATTTATAAGGCCTTTTGTGTCTCTCTGATGTTATTTTTCCCATTTTAATTTAAGACCTTTCCCTGTGGTGCAAGGTCCTTGTAAATACGCCCCCATCTGTGCTTGGCAAATTTAGATCTTGATTATTTGACTTACATAGCCATGTTAAAAGTGATCTAAAAATGGAGCAAGGGCTTAAAAAAAACGCTTTCATGTGTCTTAGGGCATTTTAAGTCACTTCCTGATGAATGTAGGTATATAATTTATTTAGATGATGTGTTTAAAAACGATTTTTGAAATCAATTAGGTTTCTTGATATGTAATGCTAGAGCTTCATAGGTTGCTTGGGGCATATTTATAAGACCTTTGAGTCTCTCTGATGTTATTTTTCCCATTTTAATTTAAGACCTTTTCCTGTGGTGCAAGGTCCTTGTAAATACGCCCCCATGTGTGCTTGGCAAATTTAGATTTTGATTATTTGACTTTCATAGCCATGTTCCATACAGTTGTAACCTTCTGCGTAGTCTTTGATATGCTAGACTCCATCTGCACTATGAGATACCTAAGCAAAGGAAACACAGGTGATGTGATTGTGAAATGAGGAAAAGAAACTCCACATTTTTCAATTACATCACATGTGTTTCCTAAGTTTACGAATGACACTGTGCAGATGAGGTTTAGGTCTGTCCACGGACACAGAAAAGGTCTGGCCTTTGTTCAAGAGTGAAGTGGACATGACTTACTTCATTGGTAGGCCTTCACATGTATTATCTCCTCTGTACTCTTCAAAAAGCGTACATTTCATCTGCAACCCTGAGTAGGCCTCACCTCAAACAAACCTCTGGATAGGCCACACTTTATCGTAATCTTGAATCAATCATTTAAAATGTTAGGGACAGATTTATGATAGGTGTATGTCTCTTTTGCGTCACTGTGCGTCACTTTTGTGACGCAGCGGTGGTGCAAAAGATTTGCTATGTGGCGACATATTTACAACTTGATGCATCTAGGCAGATGTGTCATGCTGTAAAGTCCTGTGCCACATGAAACCTGCGTCAGTTTTCATATAGGTGTTTTGTTGCAAGGTATGCATTAATTTGCATGAAAGCCCTATAAAAGTAACACAGTGAAATTTAGAAGATTTCACTGAGTCAGCTTTATAGCATTGCTGATTCAAATCCTTACGCCTGTTTGAAACAGGCATAAGAAGTGTTGCACCATGCAATGTGAGGCTTCCTCCTGTGCATTGCAGTAGACATGTCGCGCTTATGACGTGATTCCTGCAATGTGCTGCTTTTGCGGCACAGATGCGTGACGCATCTGTGCTGTTTTTGCTCAATGGTGCTCCACATTGTAAATGTGGCACACTATGGGTGGCAGAGCAGCGGTGCACATTAACTGGTGCATCCGTGGGGATGCGCCACTTAGCATAAATCTGCCCTTGTACATTTAAGTATGAGCAGGGGACACAGAGTCGGTGAGGCTTATCCAAGGTTAAGAAGAGATGAGTCCTGTTCACTGAAAACTTGGACATAGGCCTCACCTCCTCAGCATCGCTGGACATGGCTAAATAATAGCTGCAAAATGTTACTCTTGTTAAACAATTTTACTATTATAATCTCTGAGATTTGTCTCTTACTCTGCAACATCTCATTGTTGTTCTCTTTCTTTAAAGATAACGACAACATCAACCATGAGTGACAATCAGCAATCAGTTGATCTCGACCTCATCATTGAACTTGTAATTGAAACGTCAGTGGAAGTAGATCCCTTGGATGATTTAAATCCTGAGGATGATGAAGAACATGATGAGGATGCCGATTTGTCAGAATTGTATGACATAGGGTGGGAAGCTGACCTGCTTGAGCCTATGGAACTATAAACATTTATTTTTAAAATTTACAATAAATGAAAAGTAAAAATGTAAACCGTTTCTTTTAAAAATAAACACACCTTCAAAAACAGGTTATGTGTAGTGTCTTCAATAAAATATTAAAATATGCTCATAAAATTAGATCAGATTCACATATAAAACAGGACAGGTAAAATGAAGAAGAATTCCATTTCTTTTCTGATATTTGTGTATTCTAAATTTGCCAAAGCACTAAAAAATATTCTATGTAAAAATGTCAAGTAGTGTGTTAAGTTTTTGATGACTGTTATTGATTTACTGTTTGGTAATAGTGGTTAATAACATTTTTTATTATATTTTACCACAGATTCAACTGCAGATCATTTCAAATTTTGAGAATGCCAACTAAGGATAGAATGAGAAAGGCTACAAAACGTCAAAGACAGCAGGTCCATCATTTACTGCAGCAGTCCTCTACAATAAAAAATCGTGAAGTCACCAAGAAAGCACCGGGTAAGACCACGAAAACATTCATAAGAAACATTTCTAGAAAAAAAAGTAGTACTACAGAAAATGTTTTTGGCCAGAAAAAGAGAAGCAATTTAAACGGAAAGGAAAGGCCAATCAAAAATGTTACTGCTAGAGCAAGAGATAACTCTGTGCATGATAGTAGCAGGAAACAACAGTTTAGGGACATTCGTAAACGAATGTTCCGCAACAGGATAATTGGCAATTTGTTAAAAAATATTAAGAAAGGTCAACAGAAAGTGGTTTTTTATAAGAGAAAAAAAAAAGTTGAGAAAGTTATTGATCAGGCATTTGAAATTAAACGAAAGTTATTTCTTTTGATAATCAATAGAATTAGGAAGCTAAACAAGGCAATTTATGATTTCAAAAGAAATAGTAGATGGAAGAGAATAGTTAATCGTAGTAATTTTTGTGAAGTTTTTTCCGGAGAATGGATGCATAGTTCAAGTTGTGAGGCATTTTTCAATGAGGAGAGTTATTTCCAGGATAATGATTTGGTGCATTCAGTTGACACCAGCGGTCGAGCTTATGAGGTGAAAGATGGTTGTCCAGTTGAAAAAGAAAAACTTGTGACAACAGAGGCAGAAGAGATGTTAGGTAATGAGGTTTTAGGAAGACGTCCTAAGGGACCTGTGTACACCTGGAAGTGTAGTAGTATTTGCAGTGTGCGACAGGATTCCATCAATTTGCTTTGTGATTTTGTACGGACATTTAATAAGAAAAGTTTGAAGCAGAAAATGAAGTTGTTGCAAGAATTAGATCCTTGCAGAGTGAGAGAAGTGACAGGTTTGCATGGTCATTCACTGGCTTGTCTTTCCAGGAGAGTATGCCAGAGTGTTTTTCATCATTTCAGGATGCTAGCAGTGCATCATAATAAAGTGAGGAAATTAGTTAGAATGTTGTATTATGCTAAGAGTCCAGCAGTTATGCTTAAACAATTATGCGCTGCTCTTTTGCATGGTTCTGAAATAGATGTGAAGAATATGTGTGAAGAAATTGAGTTTTGTTACTTTGGAAGTAAAGAGGAGAATGTTGAAATTGACCCAGAAGAAGAGGGTAATGTGGAAGATAGTGTACAGGTTTCCAGTACAGATAATTTTCAGAAGGAAATTGCCACGTTTCAGGTGAAATCAAGTGAGAGGCCTAATTTCACTTGTGTGTGTTGTCGACGCACTTATTATAAGAATCAGACTAAGTTAGTGGATTTATATGCAAAAAGTGAAAGGGAAAATAATAGTGAATGGAAGGATTTCGCTACATACTTGATGGTAGAAAATTGTTTTGATTTGGGATCGGATCAACGTGTGTGTACTTATTGTTGTAATAAATTAAATCAAAACCAGATGCCTGCTAGAGCGGTTCATAATAATCTGGAATTGGTTGAGATTCCTTCTGAATTGAAGGATTTAAATACTTATGAATCTATTTTGATTCAAAGTATCCATCCCTTTCAGGCTATTGTAAGAATGGAGCCAAAGACAGGGAAATTGCCTCCATCAGATTTACAGAGAGGATTAAAGGGAAGAGTTGTTTATTTGCCTCTAGATTTGAAGACAAACATTAACACAATTGGAGTAGAAAAAGTGGAAGAGGAACCTCTGGTTATCTTAGTTAATGGGGTTCCGACAAAGAATAAAAAAATATGGCAAGATTTAGTGGATGTTAGGAAAGTCAAAAAGGCAACATTGTATTTGAAAAAAAATATTAAGTACTATAAGAATGTATATGTTGCAGAAGAGGAAGTAAGTGAGGAAGAGGATAGCGATTTGTGTGCTGGTCAAATTGAGAAAGTAGAACCCTCTAAAAGTGAAGAAATATATGAACATTATAGTGTTCATCCTTTGCATTCCAAGGAAGTCATGGGGAATGCTATTGAGTTGTTTCAAATGAAACAAGCCAAAGGGAGTCCCATTAGTGTCTGGGAGGAAAGTTTGGAAGCTCGGTGTTTCCCACAGCTATTTCCAACAGGTCAAGGAGGAAGATATGATGAGCGACCTCATCAAATTCCTGCTTCTGAATACCGGACTTTACGATTGTATGCAGAAGATGCTAGGTTTCGACAATGCATTCCCTATTTGTTTCATCTCCTGTTTGAAAGCGATCTGTCTGGACTGTCATATGCAGTGAACCACATCTTGAAAAGTGGTATACAGATGCAAAACATCTCGGCAAGTGACTTTATGGATAAAGTCAATGTCCAAGACAGTATTTTGGATTGTCACCTGATTAATCTCATGGCGTGTCAGCGTGGTACTAATGAGTACAGGTACCGTCGTCATGGTTATTTAAAATGTATGCTGAGGAACTTAGGAACTCCCACATGGTTCCTCACTCTGAGCTGTGCCGAGTATGGCTGGGAAGACTTACTTGAATTTCTACGAGATGCAAATGGAAACATCGAAAACATCGAATTCAAGACACCCGGAGAACTGTGCTCTTTGGATCCAGTGAATGTATGCAGGTACTTCAATCATAAATTTGAAGCTATGATGTCTTTCATCATGAATAAGAAGAATCCACCTCTTGGAGAGGTGTTGGATTTCTTCTGGAGAAAGGAGTACCAAGCAAGAGGTGCTCCTCATATACATATGCTGCTGTGGATCAAGGATGCACCTAAATTTGGAACAGATCCAGAAGACTTAGTGATGAGTTTCATAGAACAGTATTCTACATGTGCTGTTCCAAACGCAAAGGAGGACAAAAGCCTAAGAGAACAAGTTCTATGCTTCCAAAGCCATCAATGCGGAAAGTACTGTCGTCGTAAATTCAGAAACAAGGACAAGTTCTACACCAAATGTCGTTTCGCCTTTCCACGACCGGTGATTTCTAAAGGAAGAGTGAAGAGTTTGATGTCTTCGCTGCGACATAATGTGATGAAGAAATCACCTAAAAACACATACAATTTGAAGAGGAACGAAGAGTCCAAGTACATCAACGACTACAACCCAGTGATTTTGTCCATGTGGAATGCTAACATGGATATACAGTTTGTGGCTGATAACTGTATGGCTGTGGCTCGGTATGTGACCTCTTACATCACCAAAAAAGAAAAGACAGAATTGAAGGATATGTGGGAGGACATTTCCCATGAAAAGAGCCTCAGTAAGAAGTTGTACAGTTTCAGTCTGAAGATGTTGTCACATCGAGAAATCGGAGCTTACGAATGTTCTGACCGGTTGTCTTCAGCAAGTCTCTATGCCAAATCTAGGAGTATCGTTTGGGCGAGTCTTGGTCTTGCTGCAACGCGTAATCGAGTTCTGAAACCTGTGCGGGAAATTGAGTATTTGGCGGAAAAGGAGCCAAACAGTACCGACATTTTGAAGACCAACATGTTGGATACATATTATCCAAATCGAAGCAGTCACCTCGAGAATGTTTGTCTGTATGAGGTTCTACAAAATTACATATTCAAGAGGAACATCAAAGAAGATATCGATAAAGGAGTGTATGCTGTAATTGGAAGTGAGGGATGTCTGGTCAAGCAAAGAAAATGCCACTTGGTAAACCATCGAAAATTGAGTGGCGAATCTCCTGAAAAAAAGGAGTTTTTCTATTTAGCACTTTTGCAACTTTTCAAGCCTTGGCGTGCAGAAGAGGAACTGCTTGGAGATTTCCTCTGTTACGAAGACTCTTTCACTGCCACCAAGGAGACCATAGAATGTCCTGCTTTTCCCAAATATGTAGAAATATTGAATGCGGAAATCGAGCAGGAAGCAACGATTGCAGCCGAGATTGCCAGAGACAGTTCTCAGGACAGTCAGAGTTCTGTTTCATTGAGTCAGGATCCACTAGGAGGACCTGTTATCGAAAATGAAGCTGCCACTGCCATGAATGAAGTGGAAAGAGCCATGGCACATGCTCAGGAGGATGCGGTTAACTTAGAAGACTTGGAAAGACAACTCAACGTTGAGCAGAGGAAAATATATGACGAAGTTACCAAGCAAATTGATCATGGATTAAGTCATGAGAAGAAAGAGTGCTCATGTACGTCGTTGAAGCCTGTCCGACTGTACGTGAGTGGAGAAGCGGGAACTGGAAAGAGTTTCCTCATTAAAGCAATTTCATGTTATTTGAAGGAAAGGACTGAGTCATCGCTGTCTTGTGTTGTCACCGCTCCAACTGGACTGGCAGCACATAACATTAAAGGTATTACTTTGCATCGTCTACTGATGCTGCCAGTGGAGAATGATAACAAATTACAATACCACAAGTTATCTGGAGATGCTTGTTGTGAAGTTTCAAGAGTCTTGAGGAAAATGAAACTTCTTATCATTGACGAAGTAAGCATGGTTTCCAATGTCATGCTTGCCTTTGTGCATTTGAGAATGCAAGAAGTTCTTAAAACAGAGTATGATGTGTTATTTGGTGGCAAACACATCATTGTTTTCGGAGATCTTCTGCAGCTGACACCAGTGAAAGGACAACCTGTGTTCAAAATGCTCACGCATGAAGATACCAGGAAGTGCCTAGGGAGCATTGGCAACGTCAATATATGGTTAAACTTCAATTATGCTGAACTGCATGAAAATATGCGTCAGGCGAAGGATGAAGTTTACAAGAATATTCTACAAGATGTTAGAATTGGAAAAGTGACCGAGCATGGGAAACAAGCTTTACATGCACAATTACTGTCAAATTTATATCCAGAACAAGACGTTGCGCCTGAGAATATTTTTCAGAAAATTACTGAGAAGAAATCTGGAATATGTTTGATGCCAACTCTTGCAGAATGTGCCATCTTCAACAACAAAATGTTGCATTTAGAAAACCAAGAGATTGTGAAACTGGAAGCTATTGACAGAGTAGAGCATATGGGATCAACAATTATTTTGTCTGAGAATTTGAAAACAAAATTGGATTCATTAGAGAAGACTATATCTAAAACTGCAGGTTTTGAAAAGACTCTGAATGTGTGCTTAAATTGCCGTATAATTTTAAGAAGGAATTTACATGTTGAAAGTCTGGTAAATGGATCAATGGGTAATGTTGTTGATTTTTTGAAATACAGAAATAGAGATGGAATTGAATTTTTAAAAATTAAATTTGAAGGCATTGAGGAAGTACAGCTAATTGGTCGTTGTTCTGCTAGATTTTTGCTTGTAAAAGACTTATATGTTCGCCGTAAGCAGTTTCCTGTTTGCTTGGCATATGCGGTGACAATCCATAAATCACAAGGTTTAAGTGTAGACAGTGCATTGGTGAATATTGGCAATTCTGTGTTCAAGGAGGGTATGGCATATGTGGCATTGTCACGAGTTAGAACTTTATCGGGATTGTACTTGATTGAGTGTGATGTCACAAACATTTGTGCGGATCTAGATTGTGTTAAGGAATACAATAGGTTAAGAAGAGAGTATGCGCCACATTTGCCTCAATATCCTTTGTTTGAGAAACGTGTGGTAGGCCGGAAACGAAGAAATGTGACCAATACTAGGGAGGTTGTAGCAAAAAGACGAAAAGTCGATGAACCTGAAGTTATAAGCAGAAAGAAAAAGGATTCTGTTGAAGATGTTGTTGGTTTTCAATTTGAAAACAGTTCTGGTGTCAACTGCTATGCTAATGTAGTGGTTAATGTTTTGTTTTCTCTAGAAAATGTAAAAGAAGAGATTGTGGTCAATTCGGATCACAGATTTTGCAGTTTGTTAAATTCTGTGTTAGAGAAATGTAGCACTGATAGAACAAAAATAGAAAGTGTGTCTGAAATTCGAAATCTGTTAGACAGATGTTCAGGTCAAACACAATTCTCTCAAAATATTCAGCAAGATTGTCAGGAGTTTTTAATGTATATGCTTGATGTATTGCATGCTGAAGGTGTAGATGTAGATCACCTGTTTGGGCTTTCTTATCAATGGCAGCATGACTGCGAGAACTGTAGGGTATCAAGTACTACTAGTGTAGACTCAGAAAGATTTATATATTTAACTTTGCCAGACAGTAAATCAGTGTCCTTTAATAAGCTAGTAAAAGCAGCTGATCACAACATGGAGTGTAGCCAATGTAAATCTGAAATGATGTCAACATTATTTATACGAACATATGGCCAGTATGTCATTTTAATGTTCCAACGATGTAGGCCTGATGGAACAAAATTGACAACTTTAAAAATGTTGTAGCTTCGCAGTTGTCAATATCAGGAATATCAGGCAGGACTTTTGTAACTGCAGCAATTATATATCATGATGGTCGTTCAATAACATCAGGACATTACACAGCTTATTTAAAGTCTAGAAACGGCTGGTCATTCTGCAACGATTCTGTTTTAACTTTCAAAAAAAAATTGCCGTATGACCTTAAAAATTCTTACCTGGTGTTTTTAAAACCAAAATTTTAGGGAAAGAATCTCGGGATGTGCTCTGAGGAATTTCAAGAGGTTCTAATGGCTCCTAATGGCTCCTACACGATTTGGCCTTGAGGATAAGTGTAGTACAGAGACAATAGTTCCTGGAAAAAAAGAAGATTTTCTTACAGAAAGTGTTGGGCACAGATTAGTTGAAGGACAACAGAGTATTTCCCAAAGCAAACGGTCTTCTTACCATAACACTTGACGTCATGGAAAAATAACTGCACTTTGAATGAGTTCAGAAAAACTGTTTCTTTTTATAAGCTAATTCAAGCAGCCAATCAAAACATGGAGTAGAGGGAATGTAAGTCTGCAATGCTGTCTAGATTATTGGTCCAAACTTTTGATTATAATGTCATTTTGAAAATCCAACTATATAAACCTGATGAAAGTAAGTCTTCAACTTTAATTACAAATGTTGTGGCTACACAGTCGTTGATTTTAGGAAGAACATTTGTAACTGCAGCTATTATATGGCATGATGGTCATTTGACAGATCCGCTTATTACACAGCTTATTGAAAATGAAATTATTCCCATTTGACTACGATACAATGTTGCATTTTTATTTAAAAATATTCTTACTTTCTGTTTTCAGAAAAGAGAATTTAGGGTAGGTAACTGTGGTATAATGATTCTAGGGGTTGATATAATTTTATCTACTGTTTTATATTGCTTTGTGATTAAAAGTGATGTAGAGAATTAAATAATTGTAGTACTCATAGAGGTAGTGTAAGTCTGCTTCATAGTAAGCAGTATCAGTGTCATAGGAAATGTAGAACATGAGTGAGCAAGAAGGGTAAGATATTACTAGTCCAGGATTGTGAAAGTGATCTTGAATGTTTTCTTTCTGAAAGTTGCGGAAATACAAAATGACAGGATTTGCTTAGAAGAATTCCAAGAGTTATAAATGGCTCTTACACGATTTGGCCTTGTGGAAACGTGCGGTAGAGAGCGAGAAGTCATTTATTGTATGTAACATATTTTTCAAAATGATGGAGCTTTTCTTTCAGAAAGTGGCGGGCTGAAAATAAAAACAGCACAACCGAGTGTAAGCTGTTCATAGGACATCCTTCGACGTCATGGAAAGTAAGTTACTTTTGAGGAGTTCTGATTTCTGATTGGTTATGTTATATGGGTTTTTTAAACACAATTATTTTGATTGTGTTTTTTTTTCCCGCTGTTATATGATGAATACCTTCAAGTCACTGTTTTTAGTGAAATTTGATAAATTCTGAGAACAGCAAAAATAAACCATTTAACATGTATAATTAATTCTGTACTTTTTGTACTTATGATCTACATTTAGAAATGTGTAGTAGACATGGAGAAGCTGAGGCTTCTGTAAGTGTCAAAGTTGTTGCATACAGTGCTCACATTCTACATAGTCTTTCATATGATAGACTACATTTCCACAATGAGATACCTAAGCTAAGGAAACACAGGTGATGTGATTGTGGAATGAGCAAAAAAAATTGCACGTTTTTCAATTATATTACCTGTGTTTCCTAACATTACACATCACATTGTGTAGATGAGGTTTAGGCCTGTTCCAGGAGACAGAGGAGGTCTGACATTTGTTCAAGAGTGCAGTGGACATGACTCACTTCGTTATTAGGCCTGCACATGTATTATCTCCTCTATACTCTTCAACAAGCCTAAATTTCATCTGCAACCCTGAGTAGGCCTCACCTGAAACCAACGTCTGGATAGGACACACCTTATTGGCATCCTGAAACAATCATTTAATATGTTAGGAACAGTTTTATGATGATTGTGCACCTCTTTTGCGCTGCCATTGCGTCACTTTTGTGAGACAACAGCAGTGCAAAAGATGCACCATGTTCCAAGATAGGCCTCACTTCATCTGCATCAAGATACTGTTAGTTTAAAATGTATATCTTTAGGACTGTGTAGGGGGCCTGGAGAAGCAGAAGCTTCTGTAAGTGTCAAAGTTGTTGAAAAACTGTTTGTTCTTCAATCTTTTCCCTTGTCTTTTCTAATTTTTAAATACATGTTTTAATATTTTTCAAATGTTTGTTCTCTCTTTCACAGATTGAAAGTATAAAAATAACAAGTGACTAAGTTAACGACAATTATAAGGTAAATGTTTTGTACTCTTTTCGTTACATTTCTATCACATTTAACTACTATTAGTTCCACTGCTTCATTTCTTTAACCATCACTTTCCTGCCTTTGCTACTTCCCTCATTCCTTTCTCTATTACTTACTTACTCTACTACTTCCCCCATTCCTTTTCTCAGTCCCTCTCTTCTCATAGTTCCTCACTCTTGTTCACTCACTCCGTCTCTATTACTCTTAGTGTCTCTGACTGATCACTCTTTCACTACTTGTTCATTATGCTTTCTCTGTGTAGTTGAAGAACAATAAGGGGCATATTATGAGCACAGCCAATAAAATTATTGCTGTTTTTATCGGCAGAAAACTGCTGCAAAAGCGGTTTTAGCGGCAGTTTTCTGCTGCAAAAGCGGCTTTAGCGACACATTTCTGCCGATAAAAGCTTCAAAACTTTTATTGCCTATGTTGATAATATGCCCCTATGTTATTTAGATTTCTTTGCTGTTTCAATTATTCTTTTTCTGTTACTTCTTCTTTTCTGCTTTCTGTTTTTTCTCTCTGTTATTCCACATGTTTTAATCTTATTTTGAATATTCACTCACATTCTCTAAGAAACTCTTCTTTGTTATTCTTCTACTCTCCTTTTTTTCTTTCACTTCCTTATCTATTTTGTTTTTCACAATGATATCCTCTTCCATCTTTTCTTCGGTAAATAAATCTATTAAACAGTATCTCTGGTTTAGTCCCTATAGCTGTCTTTCTTTTAACATTACTCTCTGTTTACTTCCCTTAAACTTACTCTTCTTTTTTTAAAACATTTTTTTTTTTGGTTCGCTCCCGGTTCGCGTACCGGGGAGCGAACCGGGAAGCGAACCAAAAGAAATAGATGTTGGCAGATTGCTAAATATTCTACCAATTTTTTTATAAAGGGGAGGTAGTTCTGATAAGAACTTTTTTTTATTGTTTTTGTTGTTTTATATTTTTTTATTATTTTTCTGAACATTTTTTTACTTTTTTTGTATTTTTTGAACGGTTTTATATTTTTTTGGTTTTTTTGGGGGGGGGAACGAAAACGATTCATTGTAAAGGGCTCAACAGGAGCAACAAAAAAAAAAGAATTTATTCTCTGGGGCGTTTTGGACAATCATGATTGTCGATAGCTCTGTTGATCAGAGTGATGCTACTTTCTCTGTAGCAAATTAATTGGTTACAACGCACGCACACTTGTTTCACTTCCCCGAACCTCATCTGTATATTTGGGACCGTCTCCCTCGCCTCTGGTCCCGTCACTTCCTGTACAACTGATCTTCTGGCCATAGAAGGGGGATTATCTTGCTGGTCACGTAACTGTGCAGCACTGTAGTTGATAGGATGCCACCTCTCCATATGGCGATGCATAGTATAATTCCCGTAACTGTACTTCTTATCTGTCCCTCTGGACAAATCCTTCTTACAGATCAGGCAAGATACGTACCGTGCATTGACTTTTTTTTGGCCCCGAGGATATTTAAAAAATTGCCAAATAAAGTTTTCTTTCAGATGAGACCTCCTGGGCTCCTCAGGCAAAAAATGCCCCTCTTCCTGCTGTTCCTCTTCTTCTTCTTCTTCCTCCTCCTGCTGAATGATAACTTCAGCAGGTGGTCCTCTCTTCCTTGAAGGTGGTGGAGGTGGTGGGGGTGCACCAGCTGAAGCTACTAATGAAGCCATTGCTCAGTGATCACAAAGGGTCTTCCTCTCACAAAGATGAAAGTCAGAGTGAGGAAAGAAGGAGGGGTTTTCATCATTTGGGAAAAACAATACTTCTAAACCAATGAAAAGTGTTACTTTTAGGTCACATGACCTAGTCTTACATCATTAGGAAACCAAAAGTGAAATGAACCAATGAAAAGTGTTATTAACAAGTCACATGACCTATTGTGTTTACGTTACGCGCTTTGCGCCGCGTCCCGGATCGCTTCCGGGAAGCTGCGCTTCGCGCCTCGTTCGCGTACCGGTTCACTTCCGGGTACGCTAACGCGGCGCGTCATATGACGTTTCACGCGACAACGCGATACGTCACGCTGATATCATCAATGATGTCATTTGAGATGTCATCAGTGATGTCATCAGTGATGTCATTTGAGATGTCATCAGTGATGTCATCAGTGATGTCATTTCAGATGTCATCAGTGATGTCACTGACCATGTCATGAATGATGTAATATGTGACATGATCAGCAGTGGATTGCGGGTGCGCGATATATAGTTAGTACAACTAACTATATATGGAATTTCAATGGTTTTGTGTGAGTAAAATAAGGTTTTGTAAATGCTAATTCCTAACTATATATGGTCTATAACCTATGGTTTTTTCAGTGAATATATATATATATATATTCACTAAAAAAAACATAGGTTTCACACCAGTTATAGTTAGCTGGAAATTTTACTGGCATAAAACCAATGAAATTCCCATGTTATAGTAAGTTGGACTCACTATACCTTGCGCGTGCAATGCACTGCTGATCACGTCACGTATTACATCACTCATGACATCACTGATGACACCATCCAGTGAATGTGTGTCTTTTTAAAAAATAAATATGTGTTATATATGTATATGTAAAAGTTGATGGAAGAATAAATGTTTAAGTAAATGTTTACATGGATGTTTTAAAAAAAAAAATTGATTAGTTAACTGGTTTATTAAGTGTATCTTAGTGAATACATATATTAGAGAGTATTGTTTAAATATTTAAATATATGTATTAGTGTTTCACTTTGTGTATAAGTGGCTGCATGGGTTGGTGAGTAGCTACATGTGTATGTATAAGGGTTATTAGATGTTTTTCTTAGTATCAGTATGAGTGTTTGTATGGTTTTGGTGGGGGTATTACTTAGCACATACATGCATGAATGACTGACTCTTTCTTTGTATGTGTTTTGAAGACAGCATATGTGCAGGACTGTATGGGTGGATGAGTGTGTACATGTGTGTGTTAGTGAGTGAATGACTGTCTCACTAGTGTCTTTATCAGTAACTACATATGTTTTAATCTAGTATATGTGAATATTGATGTATGTAAGTGAGTATATGTGAGAGTGAGGGATTGTAAGAGTTCCTGTTTAAATTAGTATGTGTTTCTATAAGTGATTGTTTAACAGAGTTAGTATGTGTACGTTTCCTTAGAAGTAAAGTGGTAGTGTGTGTATAGCTGTATATGCAAATAAATGGATGTTCAATAGTTTATTTGCATGTGTGAGTATGTGTGTGAGTAACTTTTGGACGACTGTCGGTGTGTATCAGGATGTATAGGTGTATCACTACATATGATGAGTGAGTATATGTATGAGTGACTATATAGAACTGTTGGTGAATGAGTGGATGTGTATATAGATGGTAGAATTATTGAATTGGTTGTTGTAACTGGTATGGGTATCTCCATTTTTTCGAAAATTTTAGTTTCTATTTTTGAATATGTGTTTCAAGGGTTACATTACAGTGAAAGGAGGTCTGTCACTCTGTCACAAGGATGGTGTCATCAGTGATGTCATGAGTGATGTCACTGACCATGTCATGAGTGATGTAATATGTGACGTCATCGGCAGTGCATTGCACGCGCAAGTTATAGTGAGTCCAACTTACTATAACGTGGGAATTTCATTGGTTTTATGCCAGTAAAATGTCCAGCTAACTATAACTGGAGTGAAACCTATGGTTTTTTCAGTGAATTTAATAGGTTTTTTAAATGCTAATTCCTAACATTAACTGGTGTGAAACCTATGGTTTTTTCAGTGAATTTCAATGGTTTTTTAATTGCAAATCTCTATAGGTATGAAAAGTAATATTTTTTATAACGAATTTTATATTGTATAATTATGTAATTTTTAAAAAAAAAATTATTTTTTGCCCTGGGGCGCTCCCGGGGCGCGTACCGGTGAACGCACGGGTAAGCGCAATATTACGGCGCGCCCCGGGGCGCGTACCGGGGAGCGTCCCGTTAGCGCTATTCCCACGAACGAAAACAACATCGTGACGTTTCGGGTAGCCGCGTGATGCGTCATATGACGCACTGCGTAAGCGCACCGGGAAGCACGCGAGCGGATACGATCGCGCAACTTCCTGACGCGCTTACGCTGCGCGCCCCGGGGCGCGTAGCGTAAGCGCGTCGGGTCATGTGATCTGAAAATAACACTTTTTATTGGTGCAGATCAGTTTTGGTTTCCAAATGATGAAAGCCCGGATCATGTGACTTGAAAATAACACTTTTCATTGGTTCCTAACTTTTTTTTTTTACAAAGACTGAAATCCCCACCCATTTCCTTCACTTCTTGTTTCACTTTTGTGAGTGCAAGACCTGTTTTTGGCACCTGTGTCATATTTACTTCTATTATCATGGCTGCAAGAGCATCCAGCAGCAGTGATGAGACTGAGGATTTCATTAATGAGGAGGTTCCTGAACGAACTGGGAAGGAACATTTCATTTGGAAATTTTTCAAAATTCCAGAGTGGGAGAAGAAGATAAATGCTCCAAAGGTGGAGTGTAAAATATGCCACACCATTTTATCGAGAGGAAATCCCAGAAAAAAATACAGCTTCAGGAACTGGACGATCATACGCCACGTGTCAAGGAAACATCCCCAGAACTATGCACGGAAGAGTGTCAGGGCTCGGGCACGAGAGGCTCCCAGGGATGGTGCCTCTACTTCTACCGGTGGAGCAACACCTTCTGTGCGTCGGCGTGAGCAGGAGATGATACCAAATATTCAGCCTGCTTTTAATCAGGCTCTAATAAAATGCAGAGAATGTGACCATCTTCTTTGCTATGGGGAGCAAAGTGTCACACTCATGGTTCGAGCTCGAAGGAACCACCGCTGCCATCCCAAGGCCTAATTTTTTTTTTTGGGCTCCTGTTGAGCTGTTTCCAGTTCCCTGTTTTTGTTTTTGTTAAAAAAAAGAAGAAAAACAAAAGTTCTTTTCAGAGCTACCTCCAATTCTCATCAAAGAGCTGTGTTCTTAAAAAAATGAAAAACTACCTCCAATGTATTAAAAAATGCTACATTTGTAAAAAAGTCTGTCATTGTTTTTTCTCCAGGGTACGCTCCCCGGTACGCGCACCGGGGTGCGTACGGGGCGTTCCCCTCGTGAAAATCGATTTAAAAAAAACAAAAATTATGCGGCGGGGCCCTTTTATGACCCCCACATCAAACCTAGGGGGTGAGGGGGGTCTACCCTGCCCCTTTTTGGTTATTTCCCCCTTTGTTTTTACCACCTCTTGTGTCTCGATCCTACTGAGACACAAGATGGCGGCCGCTCCGGACTGTTTCGAATGTTTACAGACACCCGAGAGCCAATCAGCTTTCCGTGCGCAAGTCGCGTGGCGCGCCCGGAGCGCTCCCCGGTGCGCGTACAGGGGCGCGGCTATAGATATATCAATTTTTTTTAACCTAAATTACTCTAAATCCTCTGGAGCACATATATTGAGACATAGCAAAGGCACATCGGGCTACCAGTCCCTACAATTTTGGCAAGTTTGGTGAAAATCCATTCAGCCGTTCGAGCTAAAAGTGCGACCGACCGCCCTATGGAAATTAACATGGGGAAAACACGTTTTGGGACCCCCTTTTATCTTGGCCCCCGCTTGACGAATCCCTCCTAAACTTTCAGGGAAGGACCGGAGCGCCGCGAGGCAAAGTTGCTGAAAAATTCAGGCAGATTCCTCAACCGGCGCCAAAGTTATTCCCAATAGAATGTTGCGATTTCCCTATGGAAATCAATCCTAACTATAACTACCTACTGGCGACCGCCAGTAGGTTATATATATATATATATTCACTGAAAAAACCATAGGTTATAGACCATATATAGTTAGGAAATAGCATTTAGAAAACCTTATTTTACTCACACAAAACCATTGAAATTCCATATATAGTTAGTTGCACTAACTATATATCGCGCACCTGCAATCCACTGCTGATGATGTCACATATTACATCATTCATGACATGGTCAGTGACATCACTGATGACATCACTGATGACATCTCAAATGACATCACTGATGACATCACTGATGACATCTCATTTGACATTACTGATCACATCACTGATGACATCATTCATGTGATGATACAATGAACCTCTTCAGACTCTAATATAACCTTAGATACACTCAGTGTAAACAGACACTCACAGACTGTCACTCATCCATGGAGTTACTTACACACCTAGTCAGTCTTGCAAAGAATCAATCACACCTCGATTTCCTCAACTATATAGTTATACACACCTTACTTATTGGAACATATAATAACACATATTTACTCTGTTATACAATCCCTGATACAAGTTCACAATAATCCATACAGCCACTCACACATTCACTGGCTCTTATGCACAGTTATTTATATATGTCAACTATCACATGTACTGTGTTTTACATATGTACTTACTTTGACATGTAGCACTGAGATATCCATTCACTCACCAATACACTCATGCACACAGTCAACCGCCCATACAGATGTTTCCACATGCACTTTTGAACCCATACATCTAGTGAATCAACTGCTCACACATCTATGCACAGAGTCATACACCTCCCAGACACCCACACACACACTCAGTCTCCCATACAAATACTTGGGCAACTAATCAATAACCCATATAGTTAGTCATATAGCTAATGATCAACACATGCATCAGATTACAAAACAACAGACACAATGATGCACAATTTAAAACAGTTTAGTCACTAACCCATGCACTCAGTGAGACACATTTAATCACTCACTTATACAGTCAGTCATGCACCTACTAAATCCTTCATCCAGACACTTATACATCCACTCATTCTTCAATATGTAAGACATATTTTAACTTTACAGAAGCATACAGTCACTGGATGTTGTCATCAGTGATGTCATCAGTGATGTCATTTGAGATGTCATCAGTGATGTCATCAGTGATGTCACTGACCATGTCATGAATGATGTAATATGTGACATCATCAGCAGTGGATTGCAGGTGCGCGATATATAGTTAGTGCAACTAACTATATATGGAATTTCAATGGTTTTGTGTGAGTAAAATAAGGTTTTCTAAATGCTATTTCCTAACTATATATGGTCTATAACCTATGGTTTTTTCAGTGAATTTTCAAGGTTTTGTAAATGCTAATTCCTAACTATATATGGTCTATAACCTATGGTTTTTTCTGTGAATTTCATTGGTTTTTTAACAGCTAATATCTGTAGCTGTAAAATGTATTCTTCTTTAAATCCCAAAATATATTTTATATGTTTATGAATAATTTTTTTTTAAAATATTTTTTTTTCTTCGTTCCCGCTTCGCGAATCGGGAAGCTTCCCGTTAGCTGACCTTGATGCCGCGAAATAGACCGCGAGCCGGTAAACGTTTCTTTACCGCAAGTGCCGCGTTAGAAAACAACATCGTGACGCCTCCCGTCCGCATGACGTTCCACGTTGTCGCTTGATACGTCATATGACGTGCTACGTTAGCAAACTGGTACGCGAAGCGAGTGCCAAAGCGCAGGTTTCTGGAAGCAAACCGGGAGGCCCTGCAAAGCGCTTAACGTAAACACAGCAAGTCATGTGACTTGGTAATAACACTTTTCATTGGTTCATTTCACTTTTGGTTTCCTAATGATGTAAGACTAGGTCATATAATCTAAAATGAACACTTTTGATTGGTTGAGAACTCTTGTTTTTCCCAAATGATGAAAATCCCTCCTTCTTTCCTCACTCTGACTTTCATCATTGTGAGAGAAAGACCCTTTGTGATCACTGAGCAATGGCTTCTTTAGTAGCTTCAGCTGGTGCTTCCCCACCACCTCCACCACATCCAAGGAAGAGTGGACCACCTGCTCAAGTTGTAATTCAACAAGAAGAAGAAGAAGAGGAACAGGAGGACGAGCACGAAGAGAGGCAGTTTTTGCCTGAGCAGCCCAAGACGTCTCACCGGAAAGAAAACTTCATTTGGCAATTTTTTAAAATTCCCAAAGGTCAGAAAAAAGTAAATGCAAGATACGTAACTTGCCTTATATGTCAAGATAGACTGTCCAGAGGGACCGACAAAAAATACAGTTTCGGAAACTACACAATGCATCGCCATATGACTAGGTGGCATCCTAACAACTACAGTGCTGCACAGTTTCGGAACGACCTAGATAATCTCCCTATTATGGCCAGAAGATCTGTTGTACCGGAAGTAACGGGACCAGAGGGCAGGGAGATGGTGCCAAATATACAAATGAGATTTGGTGAAGTAAAACACACCTGCGTATTTTGCGATGGATTCATTTCCTACGGAGAAAGAAGCATCACTCTGATCAACAGAGCTATTGACTATCATATGCAAGTTTGTCCGAAACGCCCAAAATAATAAATACTTCTTTTTTTTGTTTTGTTGCTCCTGTTGAGCCCTTTACAATGAATCGTTTTCATTGCCCCCTCCAAGAAAAACCCAAAAAAATATAAAACTGTTCCGAAAAATTCAAAAACAGTAAAAAAATGTTCAGAAAAATAAAAAAAAAAGTTCTTTTCAGAACTACCTCCCCGTTATTAAAAAATTGGTACAATATTTGGAACTGTGCCAACCTCTATTTCTCTTAGTTCGCTTCCTAGTTCGCTCGCTGGTACGCGAACTGGAAGCGAACCAAAAACAGTAAGTATAAGGGAAGGAAACACACACTTATGTTAAAAGAAAGACAGCTATAGGGGAGTAAACTAGAGATACTATTACCCATAATCCACTACTGATGATGTCACATATTACATCATTCATGACATGCTCAGTGACATCATCAGCAGAGGATTGCGGGTTTTTTGGCAACATGCCTTATCCACGGTTTAATAACGCTGCCTTTTGCTTTATATAAGTTTTCAAATTGTATGAAATATATACCAATAGGTCTTTATGAACCTTTAGGTAGTGCTTTTGTTCATGAGGTCTGGTCGCTTCCATACACATACAGATGTTTCAAAGATGATCAAGAAGTTTATCTGAATGGAGAGGAATGCACTGAGACGCCAGATCATTCACTAATGTGTAGGCACATACAGTTACACGATTCATGCAACAAACACCGACCAAATATGGCTTGCGTGTTGCAAGGCACGCCAGTTCCTGCTATCATCCCCACGTTCAAGTTGTTGGAAAATGGTAGTTATTTGATGCTCAATAATGAAGATTGTTCTGAGTTAATTAAAAAGTATTCCTTTTATCGTAACAGTAAGTGAACGGGTTATTTGCTGCAGAAATGTTCTATTTCCTCCCACACATGAACATAGGGAGTTTTCAATCTGGCCACAAATACCAACCTTGGGACACGTTTCAACGGCATGACAAGAATAAGAGCTCTTTTGTCTCAGAGAGAGGTGGCCTTGAGTTCGGCCCGTGAAACTTTCGTACTTCACATAGCGAACACCCGTACACAGGTTTGCCTTTCAATTTCAGCAACATGTTTCCGACTATCTTTAACGCATCCTCCACAAAATCCCTGGCACACTTTTTTAAAGTTGTTACCAGTGGTCTCGTGACTTCATTTGAGAAAATCTTTGGAGTCATCCCTGCTCCCTTTCATTCCATTTTCTCCACTCTGCTTCGTGGATTGCATTTTTACTTGCATTACCAGCGGACGCTCTTGTGCTTTTTTACATTTTTAAATATGGATGTCCCTCCTATGCAACCTCCGACCCTGCAGCTGCTGACACTGTTCCGCAATCGCATGCTAGAATATTATGGCACAATGCCGTTGGCGATATTAAGCACGGCATATGGATTATCTTTTTGGTTCTCCTACTTCACCTGTGTCCAGCCTGTATTTCACTGCCTGACCTGTGATTTCGATTGGGCCATTGATTTGTGTCTCTGCGGACCGGTTTCTCCTGACGTCGACTTTAATCAGCTGATGACTCCTATCATTACTCACGAGTTGATTTGTCCTGGCGAAAGGATTATGGCTGTGGCATTGATGCATGGACTACTTGGTCCCTGGAATTTACTGGCGGCAGCACAGTCTTTCTTGGAACACAGCTTTCTTGAAAACCCACCGAGCTGTCCTCTGATGGTGATAGAGGATCCGGTGCTGGGAGAGCACGTATGTTCTTTTCCGCTTTTAAATTGGATGGCTGAACTGTTTTCGGATGAAGACGGTGACTTCCTATTGGAGGCTGTTGCAGCTTATTTTGCATACACAGTTATGTCATAGACCTTTTTCATGTTTGATATGCTGAGTACTAGCATTTCATTGACAATTCATTGACTTATTTGTCAAGTTTTTATTATTTACCTTGCCTATTGGCTTAAGACTCGATAAAGTACTTGGCTGTTTTATTTTTCTTTAGCATTGAATTTTCCTAGTTTTTAATGCTTTACCTTGCGGACCGTCCACATATAAACTTGCAATCTGCTCTCATGAGATGGCACTTCTATTATCTTATTCAGTTCGTTTCCGGATCATGAGGAGGTGTCATCTAGGTCCTGGATATCTTTACACCGTGTTAAGTTAGCATGGGCTCATTACCGGTTTAAACGCCATTTTTCCTTTTTTGCAACTTCTGCACACGACACTTAGTTGTTGCTTTAGCTTTCCACCTAGTAGTTCATCGTGGTTTACATGAGAATAATATGTTATTGGTCTACTATCTGCTTTACTTGTTAAACTATATCTGTACAGCGAGTGCTAAAGTTTCAAGAACAACACGATACAGAATTGTTATGAGGTCTGATCTCCACGACTTCATACTCATAACATAAGTGCAACTTCTGCCAATTCTGGGCATGAGGCGGGTTTTATATTGCTTTGCCGAACACACATACACAACAGTTGATGCGGTTCACATGAAGAGAGAGCTGGTGTATGCTGATGTGATTCCTTCAAATGTAAGACACTAAAGTATGGACACGCCCTAAACCAACACAAAGAGACCTTCTTAGCAAATAATATAATATGTGTATTAGGGAGGGTGAGATATAAGCAGCCGCGGGCCGTGGAGGGAGTTACGATGGGGCAGGGAGGCGGGGAGGGGGAGAAGCAGGGTGGAGCCCTCTCTACCTTGCCCCTCCCCCTCCCCGCCTCCCTGCCCCACCGTAACTCCCTCCACGGCCCGCGGCTGCTTATAAGTGTTGCTAACTCTTATTCATTTACAGCATGTTAACATACTGTCACCATTCGCTTTTTATGTACTAGTAACTATGCTGGTAATTTTGCTACTGATAATATGTGTACTTGTATTCTCCACCCTGCTTCTCCCCTCCCCGCCTCCCTGCCTCACCGTAACTCCCTCCACGGCCCGCGGCTGCTTATAAGTGTTGCTAACTCTTATTCATTTACAGCATGTTAACATACTATCACCATTCACTTTTTATGTACTAGTAACTATGCTGGTAATTTTGCTACTGATAATATGTGTACTTTTATTATCTAAGGTACTACGCCTGAGAAGACGGCATTAGTAAATAAACATTTCAAATACACATGTGTTCTTCTTAACTCCATGTTCTGGTTTCTAAGAAATATATAACGACCGACTGTTCATGAGTTCCACGTATCCTGAGGTACTATAAGTTCATATTCTGGATTGTCTAAACATTGAGAGTTTGTTATATCCAATGTGACACTGTACCTAGCTTGCTAAATAGTTTTTGATTACTAACGTGAGTTTTGGGACACCCTAATTCGCCGAGGTTCCAATCCTCTGTCCACAGTTCTGTGTGAGAACAGAAACCCTGCGACAGGGGCACCCCCGACCCTTGCTGGAGCTTCATCACACTTGCGATACAACTCCAGCAATGCGCCACCTTTACGGCACAGATACATCACGCATCTGTGCTGTTTTTGCCCCATGATGCGCCGCATTGTAAATGCAGCACACCATAGGTGACGGAACAGCGGCACAGAATGACTAACACATCCCTGGTGATGCGCCAGTCATCATAAATCTATCCCTATGCTTCTTATCTTGTTAGAGATGAACCGCCATATGTATCATAAAAGTTATTTGCATTTCCTAAATAGCGAACTTTAAGGAATAAATAGCGATTCTTTACCATTCCTAGTTTGCGATGAGCTATTTGCTAATTAGCCGAATGTAGCCCAATGAAGCCCAATGTAGCCCAATGTAGCCCAAAGATGGCCGCCAGACACACAAAAAAACAAATGTAGCCCAAATATCAGCCAGATGTAGCCCAACTATAGCCCAGTGACAGAATGACCAATCAGCTTCGCAAACCTCCGTTACGCGAAGCGGAGCGCTGTTACAGATATATATCTTTTTTTGAACGTTAATTTCTCAAAATCCACTGGAGCACATATATTGAGACCTAGCAAAGGCACATCGGGCTACCAGTCCCTAATATTTTGCCAAGTTTCGTGCAAATCCATTCAGCCGTTCAATTATTATTTTTATTATTTTTTTTTGCCCCGCGGGGCCCTTTTAAAACCTCCACATCAAACCTAGGGGGTCAGCGAGGATCTACTATGCCCCCTTATAGTTATTTCCCCCTTTGTTTTGACCTCCTCTTGTCTCTCGATCCTACCGAGAGACAAGATGGCGGCCGCTACGGACTGTTTGGAATGTTGACAGACGCCGGAGAACCAATCAGCTTCGCTTCACAAAGCTCCGTTGCGCGAAAAGTCCGCGAACCAGAGCGCTAACCGGTCCGCTGTTACAGATATATATCTTTTTTTAAACGTTAATTTCTCAAAATCCACTGGAGCACATATATTGAGACCTACAAAAGGCACATCGGGCTACCAGTCCCTACAATTTTGCCAAGTTTCGTGCAAATCCATTCAGCCGTTCGGGCTAAAAGTGAGGCCAACCGCCCTATGGAAAACTCAATGTTAAAAACACGTTTTGGGACCCCCCTTTTTTCTCGGCCCCCACTGGACGAACCCCCCCCAAATTTTCAAGGGCTGCTCAGAAACAAAATGTGCCATTTTCCTGAAAATTTCAGCCGATTCCGTCCACAAACGCCAAAGTTATTAGACATAGAATTTTCAAAAAACCCATAGAGAAAAAATCCTAACTATATATACCTACTGGCGACCGCCAGTAGGTAATATATATATATATATATATATATATATATATATATATATATATATATTCATTCCCCTCGGTTCCTTTTTGCAGGAAACCGCAGCACTCTCACACGGTTCGTAAATCCCCGCGGCAGAACCACGCCGCAATTAAACCCAAAGCCAAATATATATATATATTCACTGAAAAAACCATAGGTTTCAGGGATGTAATAGTTAGCTGGACACACTGAGGACTTCACTGATGACATCATCCAGTGAATGTGGTTTGGTTCGATATTTAAATATGTATTATATATATAGCAATCTGCATTGAAGAATGAGTGGATGTATAAGTGTCTGGATGGAGGATTTAGTAGCACTGTGATTGACTGTCTAAGTGACTAATTTAAAGTGTCTCACTAAATATATGGAATTAAACTGTGTGAATATCTGTTTCACTGTATCTCCTGTGTAAACTACTACATAAGTTGGTTACTAGCTATGTGAAAGTCTATATTAGTATTAATTAGTTAAGTAAGTATTTGTATGGGATAGTGATGTGTTTGTGGTTGGTTGGGAGGTGTGTGACTGTCCAAAGATGTGTAAATAGTTGTTTTAGTAGGTATATGAGGTTAAGACTGCACGTGGAAACACTTGTTTGGGTGAGTGAATCTCTTTATGGGTGTGGTGATGAGCAAATATATTTCTCAATGATGCATGTCCAACAAAGTAGAAATATAAAAGGCAGTGTATGTGACAGTTTTTGTTTATAAATAAGTATACATAAGACTCAGTGATTGTATGAGTGACTGTATCTAAAACTGTATACTTGCAATAGTGATCTTATAACACACTAAGTATGAGTTACTATCTATATGAATAAAAAAAGTGGTGTTTGTATAAGTGTGTAGCTTAGTAAATGTAAGTAGGATCAATTGTTTGCATAAGTGAGTAGGATGACTGCATAAGTGAATAAGATGTGTGCTGGTGTGTAATGTTGATGTAGGTGTATAAGTATATGTAATGTTCTATTGATCTTTGTTAGCATGTATGAGTGAATCTATAGGTAAGTGTTTAGATGTGTGTGTGTAGATGTAGGAATCACTGAGTGGGTTTTTAGAAACTTGTATTGGTGTGTCAATGGTTTCAAATATGGTACTCAACACGAAAAAGGGGAGAGGGCCAAAAGTGTTTAAACTCTACCACCCCGGACCACCAAGGACTCAAATGTACACACAAAAGGGGGTGTATAGAGTATACAGCAAAGACAAACACAAAACTGGCAAATCGCTCTGTTTGAGAAAACTGCCCTCACTCACACACCGAAGTGTGTGACATGCTTCATCATCGGGCCTGCTTAGAATACGCCCTGGTGTAGCCACACTCAGGGCGGAGCATGAGAGAAGGGGAAAAAATAATAAATTCCACACTACAAGACGTACAACTAAATAAGTTCAACACACACAACACATAACATAAAATGTGGTGAAACCCGTGCAGACACCAAGTGACTGGAACTGATAGTGTGACAAAAAGTGCAGATCAAGGGAAGTGATTAAAACTGATTAGGGGTGCCAACCAAAAGAATAACTTTATTAAACGTCCCTTGGTACCCCTATCAGGATTAAAATAGGAAAAGGATGGGAAATGTCTTATAGAGAAAGTGAGGTTTCTCAAGACTTCCATCCTACCACTGCTGAAGTCAACATGTTTCGACCGCTGAATTTGTGCCTCTAAGGGTCACCCCGGTCTTCGTCAGGACTGTCGCAATCAGCGCTACTATTGGTCCTCCCGTCGTTCAGTCAAAGGACCCCAAGAACTGAGCAGGTCTTCTAGATCCGTACTCTTCCTAGGTCATGTGTGGAGGCTGATCCCACTCAAGCGGGAAAACATTCACTGTAAGGGAGCAAGCAGACGTAGTAGAAACACCCGGCTATCACAGTCACTCTCTTTATGACCCTCAACTCTTGCAAGCCTCCCGGAGATCATACTCATACTTGAACAAATATTGGTATAGCAGTAACAATGTATCTGCTCATGCTTTACACCCAGGTTCTTAATGCTGTCCCCTCTGTATATGAAGCATCAACAAATCGTACACCTTTTGTGATGACGTTTCATAAAAACATAACGTTGCGTGCGTCCACACCCACTCCAAATGACCCACTGTGCATACCCACCCAAACACTCATACCACTCATCTCATTAGTATCTTGCCCGTAGAATTAGGCTTGTGTATATATATTTTGTATTTTCTCCCTTCTGCAATACTCACCAAGTTTATGCAATTCATAAACCCGAACTGGTGTCCGGCAGGAGAGTCTCCAAAGAACACAAACAATGCGGGAGGGAGTGTTACCATCTAATCCCCCGCACCCCGTGTAGCACTAGCAATATTGGTCCGGAAATGCCATAAAAGCAACAAAAGCAAAGGGCATAAGGATCCCACCATCGGGCCCTTGCTGTCACGTACTACCTGTGTGGCCGCCCCTTCAAACCCTCCTTACTGTTCCGAAGGCTCGCCCTGTCCTGAATTTCTGCAGACCGTAGATGGTATACGCGGCGTCTGACAGCAGTTTAAAAGTTGGCTGCAAGACATGGCGTCCCACGTGAACCCGACGTAAACGTCGTCACGTGGGGAGCTTGGCGTGTAAGACGGACCGCAGTACAAGGGAAATGTAGTTTAGTTAGCCCGCCTGCACTCTTGCCCTGGATCTAGCCCCCTATAGATTGTTTCAAAATATACTATACTCCTTTCCGATTCTTTGGGGATAAATTATATTGTACAATCGAGCGTCTAATGCACTATTGCATGTTATAGTGAATGCAATCAATCACATTTCTTCCCAGCCAGGAAGACGATATGGACTAGTTCTAATAGGTGTTAACTCAAACTCATTTTTATTACATTACATTACATTAACCTCATGTGTTCCTTCAAATAAAGCGCCCTCGGCGCTTCCTGTAATGGCACCCACGGTATATGACCGTACACCTGAATATTAGTAAACCAACCCTTATATGTGGTAATACACCTGGATTTAATTGGTTTAGTACAAATATATGTGGGACAAGCAGTGGACTCTATCTCTGTATGTATAGTTCTGACGGACCTCTATAAGATCAGTAGTGACTCGATAATAAATGTCTACTGTCTGCCTAGTGCCTGCCATGGAATATCATCATTGAGTCCCACCAGATGGCTCCTCAGGCGGTACACCCATCTCTGTTCTCGTCGGAGTAACAACCTTTGGTCCGCTGCTTGGTATCTACCCAATTGGACCCTTTCTATCACGGTCCATCTCAGGTCCTCAATACTATGTCCTGCCTCTTGAAAGTGTGCTGTAAACATGCACCTTTCTGCTTGTTATCCCCACATACATTTTCTGACATGGGCATGTTATCAGGTAGATCACTCCCTAGGAATTGCAGTTAGTGTGGGTTCTCTGTTCCCAGGGGGTGCGGAGTCCGAGATCTATAGATTTTGTATTGCTCGTGAGGTGGCAAACACTACATGTGCCACACCGTGTGTGGCCTGTCAATCTGGGTAGGCCTGCCATTATGGTTGTTTCCCTTCCTGAACCCAGGTCCCTGGGTCTAGTATGGATAAGGAGATCTTTCAGATTTTGGCTACGTCTGAATGAAAAAAGAGGTGTCTCTATTCTCATACCCCCTGTGTTAAGTATCTTCCAGTTCTTTAAAACGAAACGTTTTATTTACTGGGATGCAGTGTTAAAGGTCGACACAAACACTGTTTTTTTTGTCTGGGGTCTCATTTTTATAGAGAGTAAAGAGTCACGGTTCGCATTCAGTGCTCTTTTCTTAGCTCATCTGATGACCTTCGACGGGTATCCCCGTTGTTGTAATTTATGCGTCAGGGCCTCTGATTCCACGATGAAGTCGTCCCTCTCTGAGCAGTTCCGACGGATCCGGAAAAATTGGCCCACTGGCAGATTTTCCCGTAGAGAGCGAGGGTGGAAGCTCTCGAATGCCAATAAGGCATTTTTATCAGTCGGTTTGTGGAACACCTTAGTTTTCAGGATACCATTCCCTGGCTCTATAACTAGGTCCAGGAACGGTAGATGGGTCTTGGGGATGGTCGAAGTGAAGTGGAGGAATGGATTCTGGGCGTTCAGCCATTCTAGAAATCGATCAACAGATGTTTTCTCACCCCTCTAAATCACTAGGACGTCGTCGATATAACGTCGCCACAATCTCAAATTGCTAGTCCACGGTCCATTGGTACCCAAAACCGTCACTTGCTCGAACGCCCCTACATATAGTCCAGCTAAACTAGGGGCGAAGACACTCCCCATGGACGTTCCATGGGTTTTGAGATACAGCCCCCCTTCAAACTCAAAGAAATTTTTGGTGAGAGCTATCTCCGCCAGATGTAAGATAAAGGCCTGTGGTGTTTCATAGGGACAATCACCTTCAAAGAGTAACGTTTCCAAGACCCTGAGGGTTTCCAGCTGTGGAATATTAGTATATAGGGCCTCTATGTCGAGCCCTATAAGAAATTCTTCATCCGGATCGAAGATCTGGATTTCCATACAAAAGAGGACAACATTTGAAAGAACTACTCACTGCACCGAAAAGACAGTCACATCAAGATATTGAGGCTTCCTACAAAGGTACAACAAAGTGTTGGAACTGCAAGAACTGTAATAATGCCATCACAGGAAATATATTATCTCACCCAAGAACTGGAGAAAAAATTCCTTTACGACACACCACAAATTGTGATTCGGAACACCTGGTCTACACTATTAAATGCCCATGTGGACTCTTATACGTGGGCAAAACCGAAAAGAAATTAAAAATAAGACTGTAAGAGCACAAAAGCAGAATACGAAATAAAAGCACCACTTCACCTTTAGCACTACACTGGTTAGAGCATCGTCACTCCATAGCTCAACTCAAATTTCAAATAATAGAAGTAGTACCGAAAAGGCTTGGATTCGACAACTCAAGAATTTTGCTTCAAAGAGAAGTTTTTTGGATTAAAAGGCTTCAAACTTTAACACCTTTTGGTCTTAATGATAAACTTGAGATGGGTTGTTTCTTATGATTCGACTTTCTAATAGCTATTTGCTGTCCCTGGGCAGTTCGCTAAACGTCAACCTAATCCTTTTGGGAATCCCTAACACACACAATGCAGCTATTCACAATTTTTTCAAAGCAGATATGTATCTATCTCTGAGCATGTAAGATATATCTTTTTAGGAACTTCATTATTTCATGCATTCAAAGTTGTTAATAAAAATTTAACATAGATCCATAAAATTGCAAACATGGATGACACAATTATTCATGGGTTAGACAACTCACATACAGTAATATATAGCCAATGTGCATAAAGTCCTAATCCCTTGCAAAGAGACAATCTAATATAACCACATGATCTCTAACTAATTGGCTTCTATTTCACGTAAATAGTTGCATTATATGTACAGTAGCTATAAGTTAAATCCAAGCAACATGGCTTGCATAGCGAGGCTTGAACAATAAAGTTTTCAAATAAATGCACAGTCCTATTTTCATGTTTATTATCGGGAATCGCTGTTCGCTATTCACACTTATTTTCGTTTCCGTGTTAATTCTAGACCAACATTATATAACTGTAAAATTAGGAGTATTGTCGGTTGTGACGATATTGTTGCAAACTAATCTGGGTAATCGTCATATTCTGAATTTGACGATGTGCACATGGCCTGACAACCGTAAACATTTCAAGCAAATAAATAATTCAATCAAATAAAACATAACTAAATTATTATGTAATCTTTTGAAAAATAGGGTCTTTCTCTACGTTTAGAATCCTTTTTTTCCAAAATTCCGCATATTTTCATCAGCCGCGCAGGCAGTCCGCTTTCTATTTTTTCTTTGCTTAAAAGAAAACCCCCATCGTTACTTTGTTCTTCCGGATTCCGATAGGAAACGCAGATGAAGCACGGACATTCTTTTTACACTCGTAACTACGGGTAAGCCGTTATGCCCCTCATTCTGTTTTCAGTAATCTGAATATGTTATCTTTGGATTGCATGTTCTTAATCGCATGCTCCAATACGCTGTACGCCTAAAAATGAATAAATTCTCCTTCTTTACAGGACCCACGCTAGTGGCTCTCGTTTATCTTCCTTAATCTCGTCGAAAGTATTCTCCCCTCACGCAGGTGAGAAACGCTATATCGAATATTGAACTCATTTATTATTCTTTATCACTCCACAACAGTGGATCTTAAACCCAGTTTATTTATCTTCAGGTTGTCGCGATTATGCCAACAACTCTCCAAAACTATATGTGATAGGTAAGATATTACATGACAAACATTTTTTGTTAAATGGACTAAACAGATATATGTAATATGGCTCTAAAATTTATTACACATCTACCTACAGATACTAGTGGCAAATTACTTGACATTTCGCGTGTTAAAGAAACCCTACATTCATCTAAATAGGTAAGACCACAGAACACAGTGTTATCGTGTAGATTTCTAAATAGATAAATCATCAAGTTAGGCTGACCATTAAAATAATTCATATCAGTTTTCTTTAATTGAGACTTAAAACAAAGTTCATAAAATAATGACACGAGACGGCATCGTCTAAACTAGTTTCCATTATTTCATTTTTCACAGAACCCCTGACGAAGGAACAAAAAGTTCCGAAATGCATTGGGTTATGATGTAAAGGTATTTTTGTGATGAAAATCAAATGTATTGTATATTCACTCTGCATAATGCTTAATGTTCTAAATGCTAAAGTCACTATTTGATTATTGAAGAAAAATATTTTGTCTGAAATCTCTTGTTTACATGATTAAAATGTTATAAAATGGAATACTACTTTTTGTAGCTGCAAGTCAGAGTCCTAGCTGCCCCTCGGGACTAGGCCACTTACACTCATCCGGATCGAAGGGCATATCTTTCAGCAGGTTAAGAACATCCAAGGTGTCCCTCAGGTATGTTGGTAATTTCTGAACCATGGGCTTCAGATAAAAATCACAAAATTGTGGGAGGGGTTCCAGCAGGGACCCCATCCCGGAGACAATAGGTCTCCCGGGAGGGGTCTCACTGCTTTATGAATCTTTGGAAGGGCATAGAAATAAGGGGTCCTTGGTTGTTTGTTCACAAGGAACTCTGCTTCCTAGTCCGTAACCCAATCATTAGTTCTTGCCTCTTCCACCATTGTCATGATTTCCCTTGTGATCTCCTCAGTAGGGTCCTCCCTCAGTTTTTGGTAAGTTCTTGAGTCAGCCAAGAGGCGAATGCATTCTTGTCGGTAGGCCTCTGTATCCATAATTACCGTAGCCCCACCTTTATCCGTGGGCTTTAGGATGATTTCTTTGTTGTTCCCCAACTCCTGGAGTACCTCCTTCTCACAATTGGAGAGAAAGGAAAAGTATCTCGTCTGTGTTAAGTTGGATGTTTCCAAGTCGTGAATTACTGCTTCCTCAAATGCGGCAATCTGGGGAGGCAGGACTGCCAACTGTGGCGTGAACGTCGATTTCGGGCGTAATGGTGTGTCACCTTTGTGTCCGTCCTGTGTGTCCCGATTTTCAAAAAACACCTTTAGTCTCAGGTTACGGAAAAAAACAGCCAAGTCCTGTCGCAGTTTAAACAGGTCAGGGTAATTAGTAGGGATGATTCCCAAACACTTGTTTAGAACTTGCTCCTGTAGCTGAGACAAGGGGTGGGAAGACAGATTAACCACTAGAGATGCTCGTGGCTCGTGCTCGGCACAATCCCCTGTGCCATGCTCCTGGTGATCCGTTGGGTGATATCCTGGTCCGACTAGTTCACCCGTGCTGGTGTCTTTTGTTTGCCACGTCCCTTGCCCCGACCTCTCGCTAAAAAAGGGTACTCCATATTTTATAATGAGTGTTGAAAGGTTATACTAGTGTATGATGAGGTGTATCAGATTGTCACGTGGATGATGTCCTTTGTGATGTCATCAGTAATGTCATTTGAGATGTCATCAGTGATGTCATCAGTGATGTCACTGACCATGTAATGAACGATGTAATATGTGACATCATCAGCAGGGGATTGCGGGCACGCGAGTTATAGTTAGTAGAACTAACTATAACGGAGGAATTTCAATGGTTTTGTACGAGTGAAATGTCCAGTTAACTATAACACCGCTGAAACCTATGGTTTTTTCAGTGAATTTCTAAGGTTTTTTAAATGCTAATTCCTAACTATAACATGTCTGAAACCTATGATTTTTTCAGTAGGTTACAAAGGTTTTGTAAATGACAATTTTTAAATGTATTAATTGTTATATTTATTTTTTTTTGATACTGATTTACTACTTTTTTTTAGATATTTTATTTTTTAAATGACATTATAATTACATTGTACATTACATACAAAATATACTTTCTCAGAATAAATTACTTTAGTTTGAATACTTTGCAAATAGGCAATAAACTTTTAAGTGTAGTAGTTACAGTTGTTGCAATGGGCAACACAATTTCAAAGACAATGCAACATTGAGCTCAATGTGAATTTCTAGTTAAATGCAACTAGTTAATTTATGGATTACTTTTCTAACCACAGGACTAGATCCTATATTCAGTCCTGGGACATCTCCTGTAAACAGTTGAGTAAAAGCGTTTTGGTTACAGTAGTGATTTTTTTTGTTTAACAAATTTTTATTAAGTTTTTCAAATACATATCAAAGCCATAACATATCATATATAACATAGGTAAGATAAACAAGCAGGCAAATGGCAAATAACCAAATATATGGACATTAGAATTAAAAAGAAGGTAAGAGAAAGAAAGAGCAGAAAAAAGAAAGGAGGAAGAAAGAAAAGAAGAACAGCAGAAAGTCAGGGGAAAAAGAACTAGGAATCATGTTGAACGATAATAGAAAAAGGAAGAGAGAGAAAATTAACGAGCAGGAGGGTGTTTAGAAAAATAAGTAGTGAAAGGAAGCCAAAGAAGATCTGATTTGATTTTTTGGGAAACAGAAGAGGAGGAAACAGAAGCAATTCGATGTTCATCACAAATAAAATTCCACCAAGTGAGTAAAGAAATCTTTGAATTATCCTTCCAGGATGATAAAATAACTTTAAAAGCTAATGCAATAAAAAGATCAAATAATCTAGGAGAAGAAAGTGCAACATCTATATCAGGAGATAAGGATCCAAGGAAAACATTCTGTAAAGTTAAAGTAGTAGTAAAGTTAAATACTAACATGCAAATATTCCAAAAGGATAAAACATTAGAACATTCACAAAGTAAATGAATGAAAAGTGTTAATGTGCCCATTTCAGTGGAACATGACCAACATAATGGAGATGATGTAGGTGGAAATTTAAAAATGGTAATAGGAACAATAAGTGCCCTTTGATAAATAAAATACAAAGATTGAGTAATACGGGCAGCAGCAGAAACTTTAAATAATTTGGGCCATATTTTGTCCCAGGTAATAACAGATAAAGAAACGGATAAATCTGTTTCCCATGCATGTTCAATTGGAGACTTAGGGCTTTCAACAACAATTGACATTAATAACTTATATACAATAGCGGCTTTAGGTCTGTGAGTTAATAATAAAGAATATTAAGGTGTGGAAGGGGATATAGACGGTACATGAGATGGGAGAGAAAAAGTAAGTAGATGAGATTGTATGGCATTAACAATAATATCATACTCATTAAGAGAGGCATCAGGTAATTGATAATGTAACGGACCGCTCAGCCCTCCACAGGGCTTGGTCGCCCCACTCACTGCTGCCGCTCCTGCCTGCCTTTGCCGCCTCCTGCCTGCAGATTCCTTCGCTCGCTGCCCGCTGCTCCTGGGAATTTCCTGCTGCTCCTGGGAATTTCCCGCTGCCCGCTGCTTCTTGGAATTTCCCGCCGCTGCCTCCCTGCGGCCCCACCCCCCTGTGATTCCATTCGCCGCCCCGCTCCCGCCACCCAGCTGCTCCTCCCTCCCGGCTCCTTACTTATGACGCCCCCAGAGCGACCGCGCAGCGGAAGCGCGCAGCGGGAGCACCGATTGAGCGCCGAAGGTGCGCCAAAGGTAAGCCCGTCTGCGCCCATCCGCGCCTGGACCGCGCCCAGTGCCAGGACCCCTGGCCCTCCCCGCCGATGCAAGATGACCCGACTGACCTACGACGCCGCCACTCTCAACGCACTCAATGCCGGCCGGACCCACGCCTGCTGCCGAGCCACCCCGAGACGCACCCACGGACCCTCCACCTTCTGCACCTGCAAGTTCACCTGCCTCCGAACCTGCCCCGCCCCCGCCAAGACAAACACCAGCAGCAACCACCTCAAGTGCATCCTGATCAGCACCCGCTCCGTCCACAGACACGCCGTGGAACTCTGGAACCTCCTCGACGCTACATCACCGGACGTCGCCTTCCTCACGGAAACCTGGATGAACGCCTCCTCTGCACCCGACATCGCCATCGCCATCCCGGACGGGTACAAGATCATCAGGAGTGACCGCATCAACCAGACCGGAGGTGGCCTCGCCATCGTCCACAGGAACACAATCCGCATCACGACCGACGCCAACGACTCCTTCGCCGCAGCCGAACATCCTCACTTCCAGATTCACACCGACCCTAAGACGACCCTCAGAGGCACCCTCGTCTACAGACCCCCGGGACCACGCACACAATTCAGCGAAGACATCACAGACTTCATCAGCCCGCACGCCCTCCCCTCCACTGACTACATCCTCCTCGGGGACCTCAACTTCCACCTGGAGAACAACAAGGACCGCAACACCACCGCCCTGCTGGAAAACCTCGCCAACCTCGGACTCAAGCAACTGGTCAACACCCCCACCCACTACGCCGGCCACACGCTTGATCCCGTCTTCTCTTCCAGCAAGTACATCACCTTCAGCCACGCCACCGGACTCCACTGGACCGACCACAGCTGCGTCCACTTCAGCTTCAAAAGATCCACGACCCACCACCACCCGCAACAGGTACCTCACAGGAATTGGAGCAAGATCACCGCAGACCAGCTCACCACCTCCCTCAGCCAGAGCCCGCCCGCCAACACAACGGACCCCAACGAAGCAGCCCGCAACTTCACACAGTGGCTGACCGCCTGCGCCGACGACCTCGCGCCACTAAAGAACCCTCCCAGCAGACCCAGAAGCAAGAAGGCATCCTGGTTCATCGACGACCTCAAGGACTCCAAGAAGACCTGCCGCACCCTCGAGAAAGCCTGGCTCCTCGACCGGACCACCGACAACATGACCGCCCTCAAACACGCTACCCGCAAGCACCACCAGCTCATCCGCACTACCAAGAAGAAATCCCTGAAGGAACGACTGGACAACAACGCCCACGACAGCAAAGAGCTCTTCACTATCGTCAAGGAGTTCTCCAACCCCAGCACCGGCACCAACGACATCACTCTGTCACAAGACCTCTGCGACTCCCTCGCCTTGTTCTTCCACCGCAAGATCGCCGACATCCACAACAGCTTCGGCGCCCCACCCACGCACCCAACCGTCGAACCAACGCCCCCCACCACCACCCTTCGCACCTGGACCACGGTGACCACCGAAGACACAGCCCGCACGATGAACACCATCCACTCCTGATCACCGACCAACCCCTGCCCACACCACGTCTTCAACAAGGCTGACTCCACCATCGCACCCCAACTCCGGAACATCATCAACGCCTCCTTCAACACCGCCACCTTCCCGGAGAGCTGGAAGCACGGCGAGATCAGCGCCCTCCTGAAGAAACCTACAGCGGACCCCACCGATCTCAAAAACTTCCGCCCCATCTCGCTCCTCCCTTTTCCTGCTAAAGTCATTGAGAAGATCGTCAACAGACAGCTGACCGCCTTCCTCGAGACGAACGGATCCCTCGACCCCTCGCAGTCCGGCTTCAGAGCCAACCACAGCACCGAGACCGCCCTCATCGCAGCCACCGACGACATCCGGACCCTGCTCGACAAGGGGGAAACAGTGGCCCTCATCCTCCTGGACCTCTCCGCTGCGTTCGACACGGTCTGCCACCGCACCCTAGTCCAGCGCCTCAGCAACATCGGTATCCAAGAGAAGGCACTGGAGTGGATCATCTCGTTCCTCGCCGGAAGAACACAAAGAGTCCGCCTCCCCCCGTTTCGCTCCGAGGCCACCGAAGTCATCTGCGGCGTCCCGCAAGGATCTTCACTCAGCCCCACCCTCTTCAACATCTACATGAAACCTCTCGCAGCCATCGCACGCCAGCACAACCTCAACATCATCTCTTACGCCAACGACACCCAGCTGATCCTCTCCCTCACCAGAGACCCCGACACCGCCAGAACCTGCCTACACGAAGGGATGAAAGACGTCGCCGAGTGGATGAAGGACAGCCGCCTGAAACTGAACTCGGACAAGACGGAAGTCCTCATCCTGGGATCTTCGTCCTCCGCCTGGGATGACTCCTGGTGGCCCCCAGCCCTGGGCACCGCACCCAAGCCAACCGACAACGCACGCAACCTGGGCTTCATCCTGGACCCCTCCCTCTCGATGACCAGACAAGTCAACGCCGTCTCCTCATCGTGCTTCAACACCCTGCGTATGCTTCGCAAGATCTTCCGCTGGATCCCGACCGAGACCAGGAAGACTGTCACCCAGGCACTCGTCACCAGCCGACTGGACTACGGAAACGCCCTCTACGCCGGAACCACAGCCAAGCTACAGAAAAGACTCCAGCGCATCCAGAACGCCTCCGCCCGACTCATCCTGGATGTCCCCGACGCAGCCACATCTCCAGCCACCTGAGGAACCTGCACTGGCTCCCCGTTGACAAGAGGATCACGTTCCGGCTCCTCACCCACGCACACAAGTCTCTCCACGACCTGGGCCCCAAGTACCTCAACGACCGCCTGACCTTCTACACGCCCACCCGCCAGCTACGGTCCACCAGCCTCGCCCTCGCAGCCGTACCACGCATCCGTAGAGCCACCGCCGGAGGAAGATCCTTCTCTTACCTGGCTGCCAAGACTTGGAACTCCCTCCCCATCCACCTTCGGCTGACCCAGGACCATCTCGCCTTCAGGAAACAACTCAAGGCCTGGCTGTTCGAGCAGTAGCATACCCCTCCCCCCAAGCGCCTTGAGACCCTCCCGGGTGAGTAGTGCGCTATACAAATGGCATGATTGATTGAAAGGTAGAAAAGGGGATAATAGAAAAGTCATGCAATAATTGATAAACAAAAAAAATACCCTTTTCCTTCCAGTATTTGTAGTAAAATGATTTACCTTTATATTTGAGAAATGTATTGTACCGGACACTGGAAGACAAAAAGCATTGGAGAGGAGTAAAATCCTTAGAGAAAGTATTATATAGCAAAGCTTGGGAGTATTTTAAAATGGGATTTGTAGACAATAAGGTACAATTTGACATAAAAATTACCTGTTGAAAAGAAAAGTCTTTCAAGAGGGAGCGTTCAAAATGAACCCATTTGGGAACAGGGCTATCCACAAAATCATATGCTGATGAAAAAGATTGTTTAATCAAAAAAGCAGAATGATAAGCAGTAAAATTTGGAAAATGCACACCACCCGCGTCCTTAGGGCGTATAAGCTTTTGTAGAGCAATTCGTGGGTGTTTATTATTCCATAGAAATTTTATGCAAATAGATTTATTTTAGAAAAATATATATTGGGAATTTTAACAGGAAGCATAGACAATGTATATAACATGAGGTACAATCATCATTTTAATAGTATCTAATCTGCCCCACCAGGATAGATAGAGGGGTGACCAAATGAGGAGGAGTGATTGAATTTTATTTAGTAATGCATCAAGAGTGAATTTAAGTGTGTCGTGTAGGGAAGAGGAGAACCAAATGCCAAGGTATTTAATTTTAGAGGGACACCAAGCAAAGTTAGTATCACTGAACATAAATTGATAACATGAAGAATTTAGGGGTAACACTTCAGTTTTGGAGAGGTTAAGTTTATATCTGGAGACACTGGAATACAATCAAACCTAATTCAAAAAATGAGGGAGGGCATCAGTGGGATTGGACATATAAATGAGTATGTCATCTGCATAAGCAGATAATTTATTTTTTACAGAGTTATGTTTAAAACCGGCAATCTAAGAATTAATACGGATGCGTTCTAGGAAAGGTTCAAGGCAGAGGATAAAAAGTAAAGGGGAAAGGGGGCAACCTTGCCTCGTTCCTCTGGTTAGAGAAAATGAACTGGAGAAGTGATTATTAACAAAAATGTTGGCTCAGGGACAGGAGTACAAAAGCTTAATATAATAAATAAAAGAGGGTCCAAACCCAAACCATTTAAGAGTGTGAAACATAAATTGTCAATTAATACGATCAAAGGCTTTTTCGGCATCTAAGGACATAGCCGCAAGGGGAGATTTATATTTTTTGCCATAGGAAATGATATTAGCAAACATCCGAGCATTATCAGATGCTAATCTGCCCTTCACAAAACCAACTTGATCAGTCTTAATCAGGAGAGGAATAATAGTGTCAAGTCAGGATGCAAGAATTTTGGCAAAGATTTTACAGTCGTAATTAAGTAACGAAATAGGACGAACATTTTTACAATAGGAATGATCCTTATCAGGTTTGGGTATGATAACAATTAAAGCATCCATAAAAGAGCCAGACGCTTTTGCGTCAGCAATAAATAAGTTAAAGAGTTGAAGAAGTTTAGGGAAAAAAATGGAATTAAAGGTATTGTAAAATTCAACAGATAATCCATCAGGACCCGGGGCTTTTTATTTCTTTAGGGCTTTAAAGGCATTAATTATCTCTTGAGGAGTAATATCTTTTTCTAAGGCATTAAATTCATCAGGTATAGGTGGAGGGGAGGGAACGCCTGATAAAAAGGGGTTTAAATTCAAATCAGTGGGAAATGTGTCATCGGAGTAAAGGGATTTATAGTAATCAAGGAAAACCCCAGCAATATCTTTGTCCGATGATATCAGTTTATTAGTAGATTCATTAAGAATAGGGCCAATAGTCTTATGTTCAGATTTAATCTTTAAATAGTTAGCTAACATTTTCCCCGCTTTGTTTTGCCCACCATGATACTTAGATTTAATCTTAAGCAAAATGTGACATGCATCCGTAGTTGCTAATTTGTTAAGCTCAGATTTAGCTTTAATCAAATCACGAAGGGCATTAGAGGAGCGTGAAGTAAAGTATGTATGTTCTAAGTTTTTGAGTTGTCGTAGTTGATCTTCATATTTCTTTCTGGTAAATTTCTTCTTCTTCGATACAAAAGAGATGGTAAAGGCACGAAAGGCAGCCGTAAAAGCATCCCAATTGTTAGGAACAGAGGTATCTGATGGGTCATTAAGACTAAAAAATTAATCAATGAAAGAGAAAGTTTCTTTGAGAAGAACTGTGTCGTTCAACAAAAAGGTATTAAGTTTCCATCGGCTGAATTGAGGGGAGATATGTGTAAGGTCCAAAACAGCATAAACGGGCATGATCTGATATGAAAATGGAACCAATTTCAGATTTTTGGAGACAAGGGAGCAACGATTTACTGGTCAAAATATAATCAATTCTGGAGTGGGTGTGATGTACATTAGAAAAAAAAGTAAATTCAGTTAAGTCAGGATTACAAGTCTTCCAAACATTATATAATGGACGAGAGGCAATGGCCGACTGAAAAGCTTTGTGAGATTTATCGGGTTGAAATTTACATTTGGATAGTCTATCTGAAAAGGCATCCAACCATTCGTTAAAGTCACCGGCAACAATAATATTGGGACAATCAATTGAAGAAAAGAGGATTTTAATATCGTTCCAAAATTTAGGATCAGGATTAACAGGGCCATAAATATTCAATAGAACCAACGTTTTATTTTGTATTACAATCTTAGCCATTACCCATCGTCCATCAGTATCACATTGTGAGGGTAGAAATTTGTACCGTTAAAGCTTTATGGAACAGTATAGCAACACATCCTTTTTTGTGGAGAGCAGGAGAAAAAACAAACCATCCATTGTCTTTTTAATTTAAGAGATTCAACATCATTGCAATAAGTTTCTTGAAGAAAAGAAATTTGTGAATTAAGTTTTGATAAATGAGACAGTACCTTTTGTCGCTTGATAGGATTCCCAAGACCACGTACGTTCCATGTAACAAAATTACACATAATGGAGGTAAGGGAAGGTAGAACACAGTTGGAGGTGACAGATCTCAAGGGTAAAACTGTAAGGGAAAACACACCACAAAAAAAATTACATATGAAACAGAAAAGAACACACCGTACAGAGAGATTACAGGAGGATAAATCAGTAAAAAAAAAACACAGTGCTAGGATACATGAACCCAAAGACAAGAACAACGAACACTGAGGAATAAATTGAAATTCAGAAAAACAAAGAGATTACAATCAAAAAGCACCCTTTAAATTTAGATGAAGCAAAATAGAATGTTTAATGTAAACAATGCCAAAAACAACAAAAACGTGGAAGAGGACGCAGGGAATGACTATCAAAAAACACACAAAAACCTCTCCTAGAACATTATAAATCTGTAGGTAATGTATCCATTGTGATGGTGAACCGCGGACAGACGTGTTGCCGCTTCAGGACTCTGCGCATTGATTGCAGACCCCGCTTATCTGGAGGGATCTCCCCTTTCCTTGGCCACCTGGGACTTGTTGGGTGCATCGGTGGGTATACGCATTACTTCTGGCCCCCTGTGATTTATTATTACAGCACCGCGGTCCGTTCTAGTTCCCCTTGCAGTCCTAATTGACTAGCACCTTATCAAAGTTGGCGTCCCCCGTTTCCTTTTGAGAGACTTTTTGAGGGCACTTTTCCCTGGAATTGAGGTAGTGATCAGCTGTACTGATAAGAGGCAGGTTCGATCTAGACCTCTTGAGAGCTCATATACTCGCTATTACCAGCCTCGATAAATAGCCCTTGTGATTTTGGTATCTCCTATTAAAGACTGATTATTTGAAAGTTGAAGAAACACACGCCTTTGAAGAAATTGTACACATAATTTGGTTTTCCTTGCGCCCTGACGAAGGAACTGTGGATATTTGTCCTTTCCGAAATACGCGTCAGCGCTTTTTTGCTTGTATTATCTTGTTACTTTTCCTCGTACCTTTGTTTTGTTATATTTGTACTGTTTTTGTGTTATTGTGTATGGCGTTGTGGTTGCTTGAGAGGATGCCTGGCTGTGTGAGAATGGTTGGGGGCTATATGATGTGTTTATTTGACTGAATTGCATTGTACATATTCACCAAATATATACTTTTTATGAAATAGTTTTAATTCATGGATTTCAAATAATAAAATTATATGTTTTTCTAATAATTTTGTTTGTGCGGGACAATGATGGTATACAAAAATTAATGGATACATTACCTATAGATTTATAATGTTCTAGGAGAGGTTTTTCTGTGTTTTTTAATGTAAACGATGCGCCACAAAGCTATGGAAAAGACAGTTAATTATAAATTGCCATCAAATTTGTTTATATGACCTCCATGCTTTGCTGATGAAGAGTCCTACCTGGTCTTTGTGGAGGTGGAAATGGTCATGAGGTACTGGGTATCCTAAGACCTTCGCTGAGTGACACTGCAAAGCTGTTTTAGATATCCATAAAAGCACATCCAAATAACTATACATTTGAGATATCACTCTGTAGAAAGAGCAGATAACGTTGTGCTTAATGGGGTGTACTGAAGAGCCCCTTATGGAAAGCTACCTAATGATTGAGCATTTTCACAATAGGACCAACATGCTGAACAGTTGGCTGGGTGAGACAAATGCTGAAAAAGGGGTGAAAAAAATTTAGGGTTTACAGCTATGGGCATGGCGAAAATAGTAGACTCTACATAGATTTTACAAAGCTCAGGATAGAGTAAAATAAAGGAAAACACATAAAGGAAATTGGTTATTCAGAGCAGAACCAGAGCAGCCAACTTTTGAACCGCAGAACCAGGTTCAAGTTCGGTGCTTTCTCAATATCCAGTGATTCTGAGCAGATCACTTATTCTCCCAATGCCTACAAAAAAACTGAAACAAAAGAAAGGTCTGCGTTTGTATAATGTGATTTAGTGCCTCTGTTAAGTGTTTTTATGCCCTTAGTCAATGTCTGTCCTACAAAAAGCAAAAAAAAGAAAGTGTCTCTGAATGGGAGTGAGCCAAGCTGAAACACGTTGGTGCACTGCTTGTGCTGCACACTCTAGAAAGACTATAAGCAGGGACACTGGGATTAAATGATTTTCCGGCCACAGCGTTTTCTGCAAAATGATGGATGTGCCACACTTGCCATGTATCAGTGCACGACTAAACCCTGTGGAGGCCCTTAGGCAGGTGAAATTTGGAGTCCCCCTCACAAATGATCTCCTAATACATTTTTAATTTTACCAACCAACAATATTAATAAAAGAATTTTATTATATAAACTAAACATTAACAATGATTAATATTATTAAACAAAAAATAATTGGAACCAATTTAAGAAAGCTTGATTGTAATTTTGTTTCAAGAACAAACCAATATTATTTTGATAAGGTGTCGTTGGACCCCTAAAAGAGGGGGGGCCATGGAACGGTGCCTACTTTGCCTTTTAGGTATTCAGGAACTGCCATATATCAATCATCTAGTGTGTAATCTACTGATTAAAGAAAGCTGTTTCTAGCTCTGAAGGATCAGAAGTTACTAAAACCCAGTGACACACTTTGCTGCGCAATGGAAAGCCCTTGGAAAGGTTGACCCGTCATCTTTATGTTGTTTATTGCTGTATTTGGGCGCTAAACTGGTACTAATAAGGTAAAACATTTTCCCCAGACTGTGTTAATATGTGTACAATCCGTCCATCAATTGTTTCTTTTGCATCTGTCGCCCTAAGTGGGAAGGGTATACCCAGACGTGGGTCCCATGCTCACTACACTACTGGAATCAAGCTAGCCTGGCTGATAAAGGGTGATGCCCTGAAACCGGTCCCAGGATGCTTGTTTCATGTTCAGGGAGGACCTGGCTTGGCAGTTCGGGCTGGACTGTTCCCATAAGGAACAGGATCAAGACTGATTTGCATATGGCTGGCTCCAAAGTGGGGTGGTGAGCAAAAGAATGATGGATTAAACCCAGATCCTTGTGCCAAGACATGGAACTTCCTCCCCGCACACCTACAACTGACCCAGGACCATCTCACCTTCAGGAGACACCTCAAGACCTGGTTATTCGAGCAGTAACAAAACTGCTGGTGATTGCAGGGTAATGATTGGCTCAGTGGAGTCTGGGAACCTGTGTGCTTCCTTTTTCTTGTGTCAATCAAAGAGGATGGAGGAGAAGAGCTGGCTGACAGGTAAGCACATTTGTAATTTTTTCATTTTTTTAGGTACACCACCACTACTGCCCGTAGCCGCCGCTACTGGATTCATCATTGACAAACACACACTTTAACAATTAAGGGAGCAAAATCTATTCATTAAGGTGCCTTTTTGTCACACAGCGCAGCAAGTCACTTTTCTGTGTTGCACTGTTGGACAGGGAAAAGTCTGGAATGTGCCATATTTAAGGCGCAATCCTGCCTTTACCTCTGCGCTGGCATCCTTTTGGTAGCCTAGCACCAATGCAGGCATCCTTGCATCATAGTGCAAGAGTGCCTGCGTTGCATGGGGGATTGGTTTTGTGCAGGAAGGTACAAAAACAATCCTGAGAGGCATATTTCTTTTTCTATGTGTGATGCAGAATGCAGCAAACTTAGAAAGAGAAAGTAACAAGAAGACATAAAGATATTTCTCCTTGATATACCTCACCTGAGAAGGTGTATCTTTTTGTCACATTCCCAAGTCTACCAGTTCTTTTAAATCTGGTAATGAGTAAAAAACCATGGCAGTTGAATGGGAACACCAATGGAATGCCCATGGAATGCCTTCCCAGGGCAGAGTAAGGCAATGCAGCGATTTGCACTGCGTTGCCTTACTCCAGATTAATGGAGACACTCAGGGCCAATCAAAGGGGCCTTGCGTGGCTTCATAAATCACATTTAAGGATTGTGTCACTCATGCACCACATTGTGTGGTGCATGAGCGATGAAAGATGGCTCATAAATAGTCCATTAAGGGGGAAATGTATGGAGATTTGGTGCAGGGCAGCGCAGTAAGAAACATTGCTGTGCTGCTGAGTGTCAAAGTGAAGGGGCAGGAATGCACTGTATCTATGGTATACAGCACATTCCTGTCCTTTCCCCCTGTGCTGGTGCAGTTTCGGCAGCCTAGCATCAACGCAGGCACCCTTGCATCATGGTGCAAGGGTGCTTGTGTTGCATGCAGGATTGTTTTAATGCCGGCAGAGGCACCTTCCTGCACAGAAATAATCCTGGGAGGATTTTTCCTCTTCCTATGTGTGCACACATAGAAAGAGAAAAAAAATGAGGGGAAATAAAGTTATTTCTCCTTGCTGCACCCCCCCTGGGGAGGCATAAGATTTTGGTGCATCCCCAGGTTTACAGGGTCCTCTAAATCTGGGAATGCGTCAAAAGCCATGGGTGTTGCTTAGGAACACCCGTTGCAACACCCATGTAATGGCTCCCTATTGCAGATTAAGGGAATGCAGCGATTTGCACTCCCTTGTCTTACTCTATATCAATGATGCCATTCAAAACCACACAAAGTGGCTTTGCGAGACCTCATAAATATGATTTGGTGGTTTGCGTCTCCGTTACATCCAAGAAAGTGAGGCAACAGCGGCTCAAAGGGTTCGTAAATATACCACTAAGTGCGTTTTAAATGGTGGCATATTTAGATGCATCCTTGTGAGTGGAATCATTTATCCCACACTCGGCACTGATTTAAGAGTTCAGCAAAGCAGTTTACAGGACTGCACTGTAAGATTTCCTGATGGTCTCGTTTTAGCAGCATGCAGATGCTTCCTGGTAACCACGCAGCCTTTGACGACTGCCTTCGAGCACTGTGAATCTGAAAAGATGTCACTCATGGCTGCTCATCTGAACATCATCAAAATGACTGAAACTGCTCACTTGACTCCAGTGCTCTGTGGGGAAGGTGGTGGCTCGAGATTCCTGCATTGTTTGCCCAGTCTGTGGAGGAGAAAGGTACATTTATTTTATGTAAGCACTTTTTGCTTGGCTCATTTTCCAGTAATGGAAATAAATTGCTGTAAAGCCGAAAATGCCAGCTTGATTTACCTCGCAGACCTTTAGGGCTTCAGCAGAAAAGCATTAGTCTTCCAGAGCAGAGGAGATTTTTTTCAGTAGATTCAGCACAGAGGAGTTTTACGCTGTTGGTCACAAAGCCATCTTCAGGCATGGCATTAATAGATGGGCGTGCCATGTTGTTCTTGGCCACATTTTTAGGTAACTCCTTATCCAGGGGCCACCGGACTGAAAAATTAGTCAGAATAAAAGAAATGATGTTAACATTGGTGATGTTCCACTAATTAAAAATGAAGAGGCTTTTTTATGAGAGGCCTGTGCCGCCATTGTGTCACTATTTTTGACATGACAGCGCGGCATGCAGTACTCGATATTTGCAAGTAGACGCAGGCCTGCGTCAGAAATTACCAGCACCAAAACCAGCTGCGCCATGCAGAGAACAATATCTTCAAGATATGCGTTTCCTCATAAAACCAGGTATAAAACTGTCAGAGTGATATTTATGATTTTGACAATGTGTGATGCATCAAGAAAAAAGTAGCCTCAGATGCTACAGGTTTATTTAGAGACCCTCCTGTACATCTTTCTTATGCGCACTCTCTTTTTTTAAGTGAAAATGGTTGGGGGTGTGGCAATTAATTTAAAAATCTTACCTTGGAATATTAATGGGTTGCGGGTGAAAGGAAGAAGGGAGAGGCTTTTGCAGTATCTAAAAGACACTCCAATTCACATCATTATTTTGCAAGAACTCCACTTAACTGAGACAGAATGTATAGAGCTGCTTAGATTAAGTAAATACGGGCAGAAGGTGGTGTGCCTATATTGATAATGAATCAACTGAATATTATCATTGAAGAAAGTTTTGTAGATAAAGCTGGATGATGGATTGTTGCGGGGATTCAGCTCATACACAGAACTGTGCACAGAGACCCAGGACATCAGGTAATTGTGGTGTACCAAAAAACTTACCTCAGTTCCTAGAACCCTAACCGACTAGCATCAGTGTCTCATTAGCTCTTCCTCCAATAATATACCTGGGCTGCATTCTTGTTATAATTCCATAAAACACAAAGGGAGAAAGTATATTATAATACTAGTGAAAACAGGATCTATAGTGCCTTGTGTACAACCCTGCCCAGCTAGGAACTATGGGGCCCATTAGGATGTCAGGCGGTGGCACCACTGCGGTGCTGGCGGGCCGGAAAATCGTATTCTTCCGTCCGCGAGCTGTGGGAAACACGTCCGCCATATTAGTATTGCAAAACATAGGTCAGTTCCCGTCGGCCGCGGAGCCACGCGCACCGCCATCAAGGTGCGCCCGCCACCGCGGTGGTGGGAGCCAATGGAGACTCACAGCCGTGCGGAATGACCTCCGCCCCGCTCCACAAATTAGGATGGCCCAAATAAGCAGACGCACCGCAGCGGAGACACCCCCCAACCAGACACGGCAGAAACTCGAGAGCGGAGCGCGATAGCAGAGACCCGGTCCACACTACCCAGTCACGACCGCCATGGACCCAGCTCTACATGTGTTTCCGGTGCTGTTCCTGCTACAGCACTATCATCTAATAGGCCACCGCGGATGCCGCCGCAGGTACGCAAATTCACAAATACAACACACAACACATGGGCTGACACAGGGTCCAAAACCATAACAGACACCCTGCTGGGGGCAACAACATATCCACAAGGGCACCCATACATGACCCACCTGCCAACAAGTCACCCCACTGCACCCTGGACACACATCGACCGCGAACATGCAGCAACGTCCCCGGTCCCGGTCACGTCACCACAGCGGTCAACGCATGCGCACAATGCAGATGGCAGGGACAGTCCAAGGCATGGGCAGGGCACAGAGACCACAGGGACACACCCCCTCCAACCACACATCAACACATCCCATCAAGTCACAGGCCAGGTGCCCATCCTGTGCACCCCCATGCACAGCAACAAGCAACAAGCACAGCAACAAGCAAGCTCAATACACACCCTGCACCACCCAACAAACAACCAGGGAGACAGCCACTGCAAGAGCGGCTGACAAGGAACACACAACACCAGTCCCTCACACACTGAAGGCTGCCAATACTTGCCAGCACATACACACACAAACAAACACACACCCTGAGTGTAGCCATGAACAGAACACACACACAGGGATGCCTGAACAGATGCCTGCCCAAAAACAACACACAAACACTACAGGAACACACACAGAACCACATCAGAAACAGACATACCCTGTCAGCCAAACTGTGGAAAGGCAATGGGAGCACAGACACAAAAGGTGTGCGCAACCTCATCACACAGGAACAACACACACACAACATACCACAAATCACACACGAAGTACACCAGCACAGAATTACACTGCCACGTGAAACCAACCACAGATGCACATGAAATCAAAAATGAACAAACACCACAGGACATCAGGGGATGCACATCAGGCAAAGCCAAAGCCGCATACACACAGCACTGTATGCACAACAAGCAGTGAGTGCACAACAAGCAGCACAGTCACACACAAACATGACTGACACAACTCAACACACACACCACCAATCAGCACAGCACAAACACAACAGCACGGCCAGGAAGTGAAGCAATACCACAGCCAACACACATACATCCAACACAACAACAACAGATGCACCACCCCGGGATACAAGAGCATAACCATCTTGACCAGAGCACTGGGCAGCACACACAGCTGAAGTGCACATGGGCAATCATGACTCATTAATAGCACAAGAACAGCACACATAAACCATTGGGGCAATGTCCAGAGTGGAACATCACTCTTGGCCCAAGAACTGCACCACAAAGCACAGCCTCACAAATGAAGTGATGGGGAGGCACACACACATGTAAACCAAGGGGACAGCTGACATCAAAGTGAACTCACTTGCTTGTCAGTAGTAGACACGGAAGGGGTTTACCATACACAAATAGAGGGAGAGCAGACCCACAATAGGTAGGCATCAGTGGCACACATAGGGGATGGCATCACACCACACACACCATGCCATACAGGAGGAGAAAAGGCATCATGGGCATGCAATGCATGAGAAAGACGACCACAATGGCAGTATGGAGCAGCAGGGCCACACAGTCTACACAAACACACTCAAGACATATTGATGATCAAACACACACAACACTGATGTGCAAGTCACACACTTTGCACACTCATAAGTGACCAAAACAACAAGGGGGAGTCAGACAAAACAGCATGGACACACCAACACACTGCACAGTGCACAACAGACAGCTCACACATGTGCATACAACCATATCCACAGGGCACAACAATCCAAACAACAGGCAAACAACTCCTGGGTGACACATGTGTGTCTTTCACAATCCAGGGGCACACACACATCCACACCCACTACAAAGTCACACCCTTCACACTGTACACCTCGTGACTACCCAAGAGCACACATCTCATGTAGGCCATGGGACCAGGACTAAGGGCCAACACAGGATGACCATACACATACACAGATGGGCACACATAAAGGAATAACACACATACATCATGACAGTGTCCAGCCTACATGCAAACCTGTGCACAACATCACACCCTGTGCTGGCAGTGTACCCCAACCTGACATGTGAACAATGTACCCAACAATAGCAAACCACTAAAAAGAGAACTGCATGACAGGTAAACGAGCCATCACAGATAGCACTAGTATCAGTGTCTGAATGGCCTGAAGACCCAGTCACCCCTGTTTGAAAATGTGATGCGGGCAAATATCTTGGCAATGTTGAAGTGACACATAGAGCATGGGGAAAAGGCAACCAAATGCACACACCAAAATAACTTTAATCAGCAAGGACACTGACAAAACAGACAACAGGAGTAACTGTCTTTATTCACATATTGCACATATCTGACATTAGAACAACAGAAGACAAGAGCAAGGCACAAAATGATGATCATATGCAATATAATCTGCACAGGCAAAATCCAAACAGGAAGGCCAGTGTCCATGGCAGTTGGCACAGCAAGTACATGAGAGGGTGCACAGGGGAGACTCCAACACAGCAGAGCATCAGGGCCTGTGTCCAGGGCACAGGTGAGAGTACAACACAGCAGAGCAACAGGGCCAGTATCCATGGCACAGGGGAGAGTCCAACACATCAGAGCAACAGGGCCAGTGTCCATGGCAGGTGGCACAGCAAGTACACGAGAGGCTGCACAGGGGAGACTCCAACACAGCAGAGCAACAGGGCCAGTGTCCATGGCACAGGGGAGAGTCCAACACAGCAGAGCAACAGGGCCAGTGTCCATGGCAGGTGGCACAGCAAGTACACGAGAGGCGGCACAGGGGAGACTCCAACACAGCAGAGCAACAGGGCCAGTGTCCATGGCACAGGGGAGAGTCCAACACAGCAGAGCAACAGGGCCAGTGTCCATGGCAGGTGGCACAGCAAGTACACGAGAGGCTGCACAGGGGAGACTCCAACACAGCAGAGCAACAAGGCCAGTGTCCATGGCAGGTGGCACAGCAAGCACACAAGAGGCTGCACAGGGGAAACTCCAACACAGCAGAGCAACAGGGCCAGTGTCCATGGCACAGGGGAGAGTCCAACACAGCAGAGCAACAGGGCCAGTGTCCAAGGCACAGGGGAGACTCCAACACAGCAGAACAACAGGGTCAGTGTCCAGGGCAGGTGGCACAGCAAGTACATAAGAGGCTGCACAGGCATGGCCAACACAGCAGGGCAAAAAGGCCAGTGGGCAGTGAACAGGTAGTTCCAGTGGGCATGACAAATTGCAGAGTCAGGACATGAGAAGCTACACAGGCAAGGCCAGAACAGCAGTGAATGACAAGGCCAGTGGGCAGGGGGAGTGCAGAGTCAGGACAAGCTGCACAGTGAGTGTTTTGACTGTACCCTTCCATGGCCAGCAACACACCCAGGTTGTAAACAATGGGCAGGACTAGCACACCTGTATGAGAGACAGGTGATTGAGGGGGACTACCACTCACTCGTGGCTGTCAGGCGGACTTAGAGCTGGCTGTGTGTCTGGGAAAGCAGGACCACTTGACTGGAGAGACAGGGGCCCAGGTGATGTAGGGCTATCAGTGGCTTGGCAAGCTGGAAGGCTTTTTGCACCAGGTGGTGTAGTGGCACGTGGAGACGGATTCATGTAGACCTGTGACACAGTGTGGGTGGGAGAGGTTGGAGGGGTGCCTTTCCAGTACTTGGGAATGCGAGCTGGCTTTCCTGTACTAGTGTTAATGGGAACTAGTGATGAACCAACAGGCACACACACCAACAGGGCCGCTTCAGGTACAGACACTGGCACTCCCTCTGGTGACGTGCTGGATCCTGCGGGACGCTTTGTCTGGCTACACCTCTGGACCACCTTCCCCTGTTTGCCAGGTGTTCCCCCTACAGTGCCCTCCTTTGCTTGTTTGTCAGGGGTAGCCCCTACAGTGCCCTCCTTTGCTTGTTTGTCAGGGGTAGCCCCTACAGTGCTCTCCTTCACCTGCTTCACTGGGCTTGGAATTGGAGATGATGTGGCGGGGGAATGTGGCCCTCAGCCCTTCCTACGTGTACCCTTACCAGACAACACCTCCTCAGTGGGCATAGACACTGCACGCCTAGCTCTGCGTGAGGTATACAAGAATATCGACTTACCAGAATATCAAGGTAAAAATATAGAATGACAGAATATCGACTCCCTATCTACAAACAGGTAAGTGCAAAAATATTGAATAACAAATATAGATGTTAAAAATATAGAATGCCAAAATATCGAATTTTTTAAATTTCTTAAAAGTAATATACCATTAATTAATATTAAATATAATAAAGTAAAACATACTCAAAATAACTTTAAAAAGGTCACAATAATAAATGAAACATGTAATCTAAAAAAATAAACACATTTTAATGCTTATAATATATATATGTTAATTTAATGATATTAAAAAGTCATTATTATTGATAATTTGAAAACGTTAATAACATATTTTAAAATAGAATCGCATACATATAAATAAACCTATAATACAAATATCAGAATAAATTATATATAATAAGTTAAAACATTAAAAATATATGTTTTAATTAATATTTTACAATACATTAAATATAACAATAGTGAAAACATTGCATAACGGCAGGGATAAAATTACTATTCCCTCTCCAGTGAGTGCAACAGTAGGGAAAGCGTTGGATAGCGGGAGGGTAAAAATTACTATTCCCACTCCAGTGAGTGCAACAGTAGGGAAAGCATTGGATTGCGTAGGGGAAAAATTACTATTCCCACTCCAGTGAGTGCAACAGTAGGGAAAGCGTTGGATAGCGTAGGGGTAAAAATTACTATTCCCACTCCATAGAGTGCACCAGTAGGGAAAGCGTTGGATAGCCTAGACATAAAATTGACTATTCCCACTCCAATGAGTATAACAGTAGGGAAAGCATTGGTTAGCGGGAGGGTGAAAATTACTATTCCCACTCCAGAGAGTGCAACAGTAGGGAAAGCGTTGGATAGTATAGAGGTAAAAATTACTATTCCAACTCCAGTGAGTGCAACAGTAGGGAAAGCATTTGATTGCAGGAGTGTAAAAATTACTATTCCCACTCCAGTGAGTGCAACAGTAGGGAAAGCGTTCGATAGCGTAGGGGTAAAAATGACTATTCCCACTCCAGAGAGTGCAACAGTAGGCAAAGCGTTGGATAGCGTAGGGGTAAAATTTACTATTCCCACTCCAGTGAGTGCAATAGTAGGGAAATCATTGGATAGCGGGAGAGTAAAAATTACTATTCCCACTCCAGTGAGTGCAACAGTATGGAAAGCGTTGGATAGCGGGAAGGTAAAAATTACTATTCCCACTCCAGTGAGTGCAACAGTAGGGAAAGCGTTGGATAGCGTAGGGGGAAAATTACTATTCCCACTCCAGTGAGTGCAACAGTAGGGAAAGTGTTGGATAGCGTAGGGGTAAAAATTATTATTCCCACTCCATAGAGTGCACCAGTAGGGAAAGCGTTGGATAGCCTAGACATAAAATTGACTATTCCCACTCCGATGAGTATAACAGTAGGGAAAGCATTGGTTAGCGGGAGGGTAAAAATTACTATTCCCACTCCAGAGAGTGCAACAGTAGAGAAAGCGTTGGATAGTATAGAGGTAAAAATTACTATTCCCACTCCGGTGAGTGCAACAGTAGGGAAAGCGTTGGAAAGCGGGAGGGTAAAAATTACTATTCCCACTCCAGTGAGTGCAAGAGTAGGGAAAGCGTTGGATAGCGTAGGGGTAAAAATTACTATTCCCACTCCAGTGAGTGCAACAGTAGGGAAAGCGTTTGATAGCGTAGGGGTAAAAATGACTACTCCCACTCCAGAGAGTGCAATAGTAGGGAAAGCGTTGGATAGCGTAGGGGTAAAATTTACTATCCCCACTCCAGTGAGTGCAACAGTAGGGAAAGCGTTGGATAGCGTAGGGGTAAAAATTACTATTCCCACTCCAGTGAGTGCAACAGTAGGGAAAGCGTTCGATAGCGTAGGGGTAAAAATGACTATTCCCACTCCAGAGAGTGCAACAGTAGGGAAAGCGTTGGATAGCGTAGGGGTAAAATTTACTATTCCCACTCCAGTGAGTGCAATAGTAGGGAAAGCATTGGATAGCGGGAGAGTAAAAATTACTATTCCCACTCCAGTGAGTGCAACAGTAGGGAAAGCGTTGGATAGCGGGAAGGTAAAAATTACTATTCCCACTCCAGTGAGTGCAACAGTAGGGAAAGCGTTGGATAGCGTAGGGAAAAATTACTTTTCCCACTCCAGTGAGTGCAACAGTAGGGAAAGCGTTGGATAGCGTAGGGGTAAAAATTACTATTCCCACTCCATAGAGTGCACCAGTAGGGAAAGCGTTGGATAGCCTAGACATAAAATTGACTATTCCCACTCCAATGAGTATAACAGTAGGGAAAGCATTGGTTAGCGGGAGGGTAAAAATTACTATTCCCACTCCAGAGAGTGCAACAGTAGGGAAAGCGTTGGATAGTATAGAGGTAAAAATTACTATTCCCACTCCAGTGAGTGCAACAGTAGGGAAAGCATTGGATAGCGGGAGGGTAAAAATTACTATTCCCACTCCAGTGAGTGCAACAGTAGGGAAAGCGTTGGATAGCGTAGGGGTAAAAATTACTATTCCCACTCCAGTGAGTGCAACAGTAGGGAAAGCGTTTGATAGCATAGGGGTAAAAATGACTACTCCCACTCCAGAGAGTGCAACAGTAGGGAAAGCGTTGGATAGCGTAGGGGTAAAATTACTATTCCCACTCCAGTGAGTGCAACAGTAGGGAAAGCGTTTGATAGCATAGGGGTAAAATTGACTATTCCCACTCCAGTGAGTGCAACAGTAGGGAAAGCATTGGATAGCGGGAGGGTAAAAATTACTATTCCCACTCCAGTGAGTGCAACAGTAGGGAAAGCGTTGGATAGCGTAGGGGTAAAAATTACTATTCCCACTCCAGTGAGTGCAACAGTAGGGAAAGCGTTTGATAGCATAGGGGTAAAAATGACTACTCCGACTCCAGAGAGTGCAACAGTAGGGAAAGCGTTGGATAGCGTAGGGGTAAAATTACTATTCCCACTCCAGTGAGTGCAACAGTAGGGAAAGCGTTTGATAGCATAGGGGTAAAAATGACTACTCCCACTCCAGAGAGTGCAACAGTAGGGAAAGCATTGGATAGCGGGAGAGTAAAAATTACTATTCCCACTCCAGTGAGTGCAACAGTAGGGAAAGCGTTGGATAGCGTAGGGGTAAAAATTACTATTCCCACTACAGTGAGAGCAACAGTAGGGAAAGCGTTGGATAGTGGGAGGGTGAAAATTACTATTCCCACTCCAGTGAGTGCAACAGTAGGGAAAGCATTGGATAGTAGAGGGGTAAAAATTACTATTCCCACTCCAGTGAGTGCAACAGTAGGGAAAGTGTTGGATAGCGTAGGGGTAAAAATTACTATTCCCACTACTATTCTCACTCCAGAGAGTGCATCAGTAGACAAAGCGTTGGATAGCGTAGACATAAAATTTACTATTCCCACTCCAATGAGTGCAACAGTAGGGAAAGCGTTGGATAGCGTAGGGGTAAACATTACTATTCCCACTCCAGTGAGTGCAACAGTAGGGAAAGCGTTGGATAGCGTAGGGGTAAAAATTACTATTCCCACTCCAGAGAGTGCAACAGTAGGGAAAGTAAATACTTTATTTATGAATATTTTTTTTTAAATATTAATACCAATTACAAATTAATTAAACAGTAATTAACAATTTTATATAATATAATAATTAATTAAATAAAAATACAAATAAAAATTAATTATTAAAAAACTATTACCTATTAATACAAATTATTTACCAATTAACAATTCATTAATTAACAATTAAAAATGAATTAAAAATTACAAAATAAATTCAAATATTTAATTAATTACAATTAAATTACTTCCCACCCTATTCCCCTATTAACCTACAACCCGCTACAGAAAATAAATTAATAAAAGTAACATAATTATCAATTAATCAATTAATTAAAATTAATTACCAATTATATTTTAATTAATTACCAATTAAAAATGTAAATAACAATTCATTCAAAATAAATACCAATCAATAAATTAAAAAATTAAATTATTTATAATTAAATTAATTGCCACCCGATTCCCCTATAAACCCACAACCCGCTACAGAAAATAAATTAATAAAAGTAACATAATTATCAATTCATCAATTAATTAAAATTAATTACCAATTATATTTTAATAAATTACCAATTAGCAATTAATTAACAATTAATTCTAAATAGTTACCAAAAAATAAATTAACATATTTAATTAATTATATTTAAATTACTTCCCACCCTATTCCCCTATAAACCCACAACCCACTACAGAATTATATTACGAAAAAATTAAATACCATAAAATTAATTAATTAAAATAAATTATGAAATAAATATACACTTTTCACACATATACTAACATAAAAAATCACTTTAAAAATGTGGATATTATTAAAAAATTGCTATTAATTTACTTACCTCAAATTCGATATTTTTGTTGTCTATATTCTGTCCATTCTATATTTTTGTTGTCTATATTCTGTCCATTCGATATTTTGTCCATTCTATATTTTGAATTCGATATTACTGCTATTCTATTCAATATTTTTGTAGTCCATATTCTGTCCATTCTATATTGTGTCAATTCTATATTTTTTATTCGATATTAATGCAATTCGATATTAATAACTCGATATTTTGAGTGTATACCCTGGTAAAGCCTCTGAGGCATGGGAGCCTGATGCCTGCTTCCTTGTTTTTGTGGCCTTGCTCTTCCCTGAATGGCTCTTGTCTTTGCATTCTGGGATGGCTCTGCTCTTCTGTGGGGATGGTGTATTTGGGTTGGACCGCTTTGGTTGTCTCTGCTGGGTGCTTCTTGTGACTGGGAACCGTGGTCACTACCATCCGATGTGGCCACTGACTGGGGGTGGACAAAGGCCCTGGAGCAGGAGTGTATGCCCTCCATGTAGGCAACCCCCTGCCCTAATTTTTTGTCATGGTCACTGAAGGTATTGAGCAGGGCTGTCTGGCCCACACAAAGCTGGCACAGGAGCTCTATAGACTCAGCACTAAAGGCAGCAGGGGGGACAGGTGCAGGCTCAGCAGTGCCAGGTGTGAATCTAACTTGTCCCCTCTTACTGACACAGACACGGGCAGCACCAGAGGAAGTGGATGGGAGGCTGGCCACTGGCCACTGTGTGGTAGAGGATGATGCAGAGTCCCCATTCCCTGTGCCTGTCAACATGGATACATCACCGCTGCCATCAGATGATGTAGTACTTTGTGTCTAAGGCATGGATTCCTCCTGCATACTCCGGTCTCCCTCAGATGCTCTGGAGGGCTCTGTGCCACTGGCCTCCGGTGCAGCTGTAATGCTACCCTCGCCACCGCTGGTTTCTGGCTCCTGTTCCTCCATGTCCACTGTCGATTCTGCATGAAAGAGAGATGCAGGGTTGTGTTAGTGTCATCATCAGGACAAAGCAAACCAATCAATGCAGTACATGAGATGCCCAAATCTACATGATGACCACCACAACCTGCAATCACATTGCAGCAACACACTACATAGACCACAACAGTGCCTGTAACCCTGAATATCTGCCATGACTGAGCCATGTTGAGGCCACACAGCACAACACCCTGCCCGTGGATGAAGTGTACCAGACACACAACGTGCTCTGCCCACACCTAGGGATATGATGTGGGGACACCACTTATTACCACTGACAGACCTTGAGGGACCAGGAGGGGACAACACACACACCTATTAGGACATGACAGTCCACATTGGCAAGTAGGCCAAACCAAAGATCATGTGGTACTCTGGGGCACATTGTTGTCAGATGTGTGTGCCTCACCGATCATGGTGCATGCAAAGTAGGCATACATGCAGTCACACTCAGATAGTGGACACTGCTGTTCACCCCCTAATAGATTCCCCACACTATCCCAATGCTGAATGACCATGTAGATACTAACACATCTGGCAATGGTAAAGCACAGCAGGGAGGCTCACCCATGTAGGGGCAGTTTGGGCCAATGCATGACACTGGCACCCATCCCAGCAGGCACTCACATGACACAGCACAGCACCACCCCACATACATCACATGGGCCACCGCTGCCACAGGCACTGTACACATGCATCCGCTCCCAGCCAAAGTCACCCTCCCCAAATACTCACCCCTGCCTTGCTGCTGATGCTTCTTCAGACGTACATCCAGCTCAGGATGAGTCACTGCCAATATGCGGCCCATCAGTGGTGTCAGGTTGCACTCTGCCAAACGCCCAGTGCATGGTAGCAGCCCCAATGTCATCTCTGCCACTTTCTTTGCAAGCCAGCTGATGTCATCCCACCTCTTGTGGCAGTGGGTGCGTCGTCGGTTGGATACCCCCAGGACTCGCACCTTTGCTGCAATGGCCCTCCACACGGCCTTACGCTGGTGTACCTTGAGCTGCAGGCATGAGAGAAAAGAAGGGGAAATGATCAGTGACACAGTGTCATGGACCAACATCTATCAGTACAGTAGCAGGACACAGACTCATTACCAATTGTAATCTCCCTCCATCCCAAACTGGGGTACACCTCACAAGGGCACTCTGCATGGGCCAAACAGATGTGATTGGATGCATTTATGAGGGCATACAGGGCCCCTGATAATCTCACACACATGCAGGATGACTGCACTGAACCCCCACAGTGTCTTGCACACATCTCTAGTCCTTGCATGTCTGCCCACTACAGACATCACATATCTACCTGTGTCTGTGTGTAGAATCACTGTGTGCATGACTGGGCAGCATTCAATGAGCATGTCCTGTGAACATATGTGTATGTAATGTGTGTGGCATCGGGGCACATGGACTCACCAACAAAATAGCCATCTACACAAGTGTCGTTGTGTGCAATTATACAGGGCTGAGATGGTGCATATCTTTATTTCAGTGTGAATAAACAAGAGTAAGGACCCAGTAAGTGCAGTGATGTCATCTCTTCTTGGTGGGTGGGCACTGGGCATAGTCTTTGTGTTGACACTGAGTCGGACAACAGGGGCACACAGAGACAATCACCCAATCAATTACTGTCCTGGCACCTGCATGTCCAACATCCTGTGGCTTGGTATGGCTGACAATGTAACACACTCCACTGAGACATACTACTGCAGGCAGGGTAAACCATTACGTTGGGACAAACACACTCCCTCACCCTGGAGAAAGCATGCTTCTCAGTGTATGTCACAACCCCACACACTCAGGCATATGCTGCAGCAGTACAACTACATGTCTGACCCCCCTGCCCTACACCTCCCTTTACAATGACTTACCACAACATTGGGGGCACCATACAGCCTTGGGTACTGTGCCAGCACCTCGTCCACAAGACCTCCAGCTCCACGCTTGGCACGGATCTTCTCTGTCCTTGCCATCCCTGTGGACATGGAACACCTGTGGTGAGAGTGGGTGGCTCTGGAGGCAGAAGCAGGAGAGGGTCCCAGGCAGCAGGCTCTGGAGGCAGCAGCAGATGAGGGGTCTCTGGCAGCAGGCTCCGGAGGCAGCAGCAGGAGAGGGTCCCAGGCAGCAGGCTCTGGAGGCAGCAGCAGATGAGGGGTCTCTGGCAGCAGGCTCTGGAGGCAGCAGCAGGAGAGGGTCCCAGGCAGCAGGCTCTGGAGGCAGCAGCAGATATGGGGTCTCTGGCAGCAGGCTCTGGAGGCAGCAGCAGGAGAGGGTCCCAGGCAGCAGGCTCTGGAGGCAGCAGCAGATGAGGGGTCTCTGGTAGCAGGCTCTGGAGGCAGCAGCAGGAGAGGGTCCCAGGCAGCAGGCTCTGTGAGCAGTAGAAATGTGAGGCTCACTCCCACAGATTTATAGCCCCCTGGGATTGTTTCTTAGGTGCCAAGCTGCAACAATTGGTTGCCAGGTCTGTCTCTTTCAAACCCATCCAATGACCGCCTCCACTGTGGCGGAGCACGCCTTCGGCGATATTCAAAACTGCATCATGGCACCGTAATCATCGCTCCCATTGGCTGTAGGCAATGCTCCATGGCGGTGATGCACCGCTTTGGCCCGGGGTGCGCTACCATGATGGTGCATCTTTCAAACCCATCCAATGACCGTCTCCGCGGTGGCGGAGCACGCCTTCCGCCATTTTCAAAACTGCACCATGACACTGCAATCATCGCTCACATTGGCTGTAGGCAATGCCCCATGGCGGTGTCACACCACCGGGGCCAGGTGGTAGCTACCGCGATTTGGGTGGCGGGCATGCCCACCGCCATCTACCGATGTCTCCATGCCAATGACTACCGCACTTGTGAAGGGGGTGGTGCTGGTGTCACACGGCCGGGGCCAGGCAGTAGCTACCGCGATTTGGGTGGCGGAGCATGCCCACCGCCATCTACCCATGTCTCCATGCCAATGACTACCGCACTTGTGAAGGGGGTGGTGTTGGTGTCACACCGCCGGGGCCAGGCGGTAGCTACTGTGATTTGGGTGGCAGAGCATGCCCACCGCCATCTACCCATGTCTCCATGCCAATGACTACCGCACTTGTGAAGGGGGTGGTGCTGGTGTCACACTGCTGGGGCCAGGGAGTAGCTACAGCAATTTGGGTGGCGGAGCATGCCCACCACATATCTAACCATGTCTCCATGCCAATGACTACCACACTTGTGAAGGGGGGTGCTGGTGTCACACCGCCGGAGCCAGGCGGTAGCTACCGCAATTTGGGTGGCGGAGCATGCCCACCTCCATCTACCCATGTCTCCATGCCAATGACTATGGCACTTGTGAAGGGGGTGGTGCTGGTGTCACACCGCCGGGGTCAGGCGGTAGCTACCGCAATTTGGGGCACATGCAATGGCAATGTCCATCGTGAACACTTCTACAGTACACAGCGGCAACATGGTTAAGGGCACATCATCGTGCACACAATGCCAATATTCCATATTATCCACAGGTGGACGCACGTGCCATGGTTGACTGTGTTATTTATTTATTATTTAAAACACTTGTATAGCGTGGCTGTCACCTTGCAGGTATCCTGACACTGGACAAGAGAAATTACTCCTCAGATGGAAAGTGGAGGGAACTGAGAGCGGGTAGTCATCGTAGGTTATTAGGGGAAGAGCCAAGTTTTGATACGTTTCCTAAAAGGAAGGAGTTGCGATGTTTGGCGAATGTCCAGGGGCAGTCTATTCCACAATTTTGCAGCTGCGACTCTGAAGGACCTTCCCCCAGTACTGACCTTGTTGAATCTGGGTACTGTGACAAGGTAGGCTGAGGCCGAGCGAAGAGCTCTTGTGGGGGTGTACCAAGTGAACATAGCTTGCAAGGGTCTGGGCCCGACTCCATGCAGTGCCTTGAAAACGAGGCAGAGTGCTTTGAAAGCCACTCGTTGCTTCAGCGGGAGCCAGTGCAGCTCTGCTAAGGCCGCTGTGGCCGAGGATCTCCTAGTCCAACCAAGGGCTAATTTGGCGGCGGCCGTCTGAATCCTTTGGAGTCGATCTAACAGTACAGCTGGGGACTCGAGCAGCAGAGCGTTACAATAGTCAAGGCGACTAAGAATAGTGCACCTGACTATTAACGCTCTGGCCTGTGCGGGGAGGAGTGGCATGATCTTGCGTAGAGAGCGCAGCAGGGCAGAGCAGGTGGACACTGTTCTCGCCACCTGAGTCTCCATGCTAAGCTTGTTGTCCAACATGACACCCAGGTTGCGGACAGTGGTGACAGGCAGTGGCTTTTCCGGGGCTTCCGGGGGGCAAAAATCGGTTGGGAACAGGTGGGGAATCCGACTACCAGCGCAAAACAGAACCTCGGTTTTGGCGGAGTTGAATTGCAGGGAGTTTTTGTGCAGCCAGCCAGCAGTGTCTCTCAGGCATTCATGAAACGATTCTATAGGGATCGGTTCTTCCCCCTCCCAAGAGAGAATGAGCTGGGTGTCGTCCACGTAGTTTATGGCTTTTAACCTATGGGATTTTATCAATGTGACCAAAGGTTTAAGGTAAACATTAAAAAGAATGGGGCTGATGGACGAGCCCTGGGGCACCCCATGGGGTACTGGGGAGAAGGCAGATTGGAATGGAGGAAGGGACACAGCCTGCTTCCTGTCCCGCAGGTAGGACTGGAACCAGAGCAGGGCAGTGCCGTCAACCCCAGCCTCCTTTAGTCTCTTCAGCAGGATCACATGATTGACCGTGTCAAATGCGGCAGACAGGTCCAGTAAGATCAAAGCTACTGCTTGGCCCCTGTCTGCACGCATACGAAGGTACTCCATGGCCGTGAGGACAGCAGTTTCGGTGCCGTGGGCTGGACAAAAGCCGAATTGAAGGTCATCCAGGATGTGATTCTGCTCCAGATGTGTAGAGAGACAAGAACTCACCCAGCGCTCGGCAACCTTTGCCGGGAATGGTAAAAGAGATATAGGCCGATAGTTTGGTAAACACTCGGGGTTTAGGGTGGGTTTTTTCAGCAGTGGGGTGATAAGGGCCTGCTTCCAAGGAGTAGGAACAAATCCGCAACGCAGGGATTGGTTACAAATCCTGCGAAGGGTGCAGAAAAGTTCTGCTCCGAAAGCTTTCCAGGTTTTAGGGGGCAAAGGGTCGAGAGGGGAGCCTGAAGTGATCCCATGCACCAGACTCTCAAAGTCCGCTTCCAAAATGGGGGGGGAGTCCCGCAGATATACCGAGGGTAGGTTCCCTGGGTTCCCCGAGTCGGTGTCAGTGGAAACAGTCCCAGGGCCGTTGATCCTGTTCAGTGAGGGGGAGACATTCAGGTTGTGGATAATGGTTTCAATTTTATTCTTGAAGAACAGAGCGAGATTATCGCAGAGTGCTTGTGTGGGGGGGATAGTTTTTTTGGCACACTCGGGGTGGATGAGGTTGTTAAGAATCTGGAAAATGCTTTTAGAGCTGTTAACGGCATTAAGTATAGTGGAGCAGAAGTAGGTAGATTTGCGTTTAACAATTTCCATTTTGTATTCCCGAAGTTTATTTTTCCAGAGTAACTTATTTGTGTCGGAATAACCTTGCCTCCATTTCCTCTCGGCCTGTTTACAGGTTGATTTGAGGGCTTTCAGAGAGTCGTCAAACCATGGGGCTGATGGTCTGCACCTGGGTTTGCATCTTTTTAGGGGAACATGGGAGTCGGTCGTGGAGGAAATCATCGTGCAAAAGGCCTCGTAGTTGTCCTCTACCGGTTTGGCGGGAGAGAAAGTATCTCTTGCGTGGAACACCGCGCCGGTAGAGCTCAGCTTTTCCAGGGCTTTCCAGTCTCTGTACCAGAATTCTGAGGCGGTGCTGTGTGCCGGCAGTCTGGGTCCTTTACTGCTAATGTGGACTTTGGAAAGAGCGTGATCAGTCCAGCCCATATGTCGTTCAGGTGTACTAACTGAGGGGTGGAGAAGATAAGATCGAGTCGGTGACCTGCTATGTGAGTTGGTTCGTTGACCAATTGGTGGAGTCCCACGCTTTCACAAGAAAGCAGGAGATTGTGCAGTCCGTTGTCCAGACTACCGTTCGGCCAAAGATTAAAATCACCTAAAATGATTAGCTTGTTGTGGGAGGTCGCCATATTTGTGAGGGTGGTGAGTAGCGAATGTTGTTGTTGGGAGTTAAAGATCCCTGGAGGGCGATAACAAATAATGGCCGTGAACGTGGCTCCGGTGTGACAATTTATGGAGAGGCCGAGGACCGGGTCCATGTCTAAGATGTTAACGAGCCACGAAGCTCTGTGGATAATACCGACTCCACCACCGCGGCCTTTGGGCCTAGGAAGGGGCAGAATTTTATAGTCCTGAGGACAGGCCCAGTCTAATTCGATGTCGCAGTCGGCGTGGGTCCACGTCTCAGTTAGTAACTGAATTTCATTGGCGTGTTTTGGCAGAGATCTAACATTGAGAAGTCCTCCCAGGAACAGACCCCTCCTCGCGAAATCATGTAATGGAAAGGCTGTGTCGGTAAAAGTAAGATTACCTTCTTGCGCATACTCTCTCAGATTGAGCAAGGTCTCACGAGTGTAGAGCAGGGTAGAGATCCTAGGCCTCGTGAGGATCTGAGCAGAGTGGGCTGCGCTAATCGCGTCCTGATCGCGGACGAGCGCAGACGAGCTTGCCTTAAGCGCCTTCGGCGCGCCATCGTCGCGCCCGCTGCGCTCGTCCGCTGCGCTTCCAGCCGAGACTCATAATTTATGGTAAAGGCTCTGGGAGTTGGAGAGGGGGGGGGTGGCCGACCGAGGTGGGCGTGTCTCGTGGCTCCCTCACCAGGCAATGGCGGCAAAAACGAGCGTTTTGGCCGGGGCAGCGTTCAGTCTGCTGCTCGGTAACGAATTAGGTAAGTGCCAGGGGGGCAGGGGGTCAGTGCAATAATATTTACAAATAACACAGTATCACAGTTTAAAATCAAGAAAGTGGTAGTCACAGTTCCTGGCTTTCCGCCTCAGGAGTTTCTCTGTTTAGCAATGAGGCGCTAGTGACAGTACGTGTGTGACGTACATTGGTCTGTGGTCCTTGCCTTGTCAATTATGCATTAGATGGTTGATGATGCGTGACAGTGTTCTAGTGGACTCAACAATGTGTAACCAATCAATGTGTTGTGGGTCATTGCTGACCATGGCAAGGCTTGTCTCACTGCATGTTGTTGTTACTTACTTGTGCTTTCATATCAGCTCATGCAGCCAACTGACAGTTCGCCGCCTACTGTGATCATTGTGTTGTGGATATGTGCCAAGTTAACATGATGCATTGAGGTGTGATAGGTACAGCAGATGAGTATGAGACAGTCATGTTCATTTTACACACATTGGCTGGATGGTACCCTACAAGGCATGCACATGTGAAATGTGGGGTTTAGTATGTGTGCATTCACATTGACCTATGTGTTGTTTTGAGGCACTTGTGTATGGTAAATGGAGAGGTGTGCCCTCTGTGTGTCTCAAATGTCCACCCATGTAACTGGTGTGTCACACATTTCTCATGACAATCTTTGTTTTTCCGTGACATCCTTAACGGGATGTGCTGTGGGCATCTCATGATGGTTGTCATTGACATGTGTCCATTTTCTTCTCAATTAGGAGGAGGCCTAATCTCCTACGTCACTTGACACTGCTGGAGGACATGGAGGATGTTGCGATCATTTGCAAATTCTGCCTTGACAGACCCACCCTGAAGATCCTTTGTGATCTGTTGGAGCCATACCTGCAGCCTCGTAGCCACTACCCAACAGCTTTCACACCAACGTACAAAGTGATGGCAGCCCTCCATTTTTTTCCAATTGGTTCCTTCCAGGAGACTGTGGCCTGCGCTGCAGGGATGTCGCAACCCATGTTCAGCCTGGTGCTGAGGGATGTTCTTGCAGCAATAATGATCTATAAGGATAGATACATACATTTCCCCAGGGGAGCAGAATTGGCCGTTGTGAATGGAGACTTCTATCCCCTTGGGCACATCCTCCATATTTTTGGTGCCATTGATTGCACCCATGTTGGTCTGGTGCCACCACAGGCGAGTGAGCACATTTTTAGGAATCGAAAACATTATCACGCGATCAATGTGCAGGTGGTGTGCCTTGCGGACATTACCATATTGCATGTGTGTGCCAGATTCCCCGGCTCAGCCCATGACCGTACATCCTGAGGAACAGCATTGTGCCCCGGATGTTGGCAAATCTGCTTCCTGAGCGTGCTTGGATTGCAGGTGAGTATGCCTAGTGAAATGGTGTGCTGTGTGTGTGACCTACTGCCCTCTGCCTGTGCAACATTGCAATGTGTGTTTGTCATTCCCAGGTCACTCTGAATATCCCAGCCGTCAATTGCTGCTGAGCCCACTACAGAATACCAGGACCCCGCCTGACATCAGGTACAATGAGGCCCATGGCAGGACCCGTTGTGTCATTGAGCGGACTTTTGGCCTGCTCAAATCAAGATTCCGCTGCCTTGACAGGACTGGAGATGCACTGTCATACTCGCCTGGGAAGGTCTGCAAGATTGTTGTGGCATGCTGCATGCTCCACAACATGGCCATTCACAAGGGGATTCCCCTGCGCCTGGATGATGGTGAGGACCCAAGCCTGTTAAGGGACCTGAGTCCAGTGATGAGGAGAGTGGAGAGGAGGGAGGAGATGACATGCATCAACAGCTCATTGCCCGCTACTTCACTTGAAGGTGGGTGACGAGGTACAAATTATACATTGTCTGGTGTGATTGCTGTTGCCGTGAAGGGCTATGTGCGGATGGTACAGACAGACACATGTAGAGTCACCTATGTGTGGAAATGTGGCAGTGACATTTCACCTGCGAACGTATACGTAACTCTATTTGTTGACACTTGTTGCACATTGTGTTGTCTGCCTGTTGACTTATGTAGATGGTTGGTGTAGTGTTATGTCTGTGATGCCACACTCACGCCAGTGACTGTTGTGTCTCCCTAGGTGCCTCAAAATTATCCAGGCCTACCTACTGTACATCTTTTGGATACATTATGGACATTTTGAACACTGTAAATATTGCACTAAAGACAAAGCTGCACCAATTGAAGTGTGTAAAGTATTTTATTTACAAAGTTGACATGTGAGGTGTCCGGGCAGATTTACATGAAGGTTGTGATGGAGCAGTGAGTTGACAGTCATGGCAAATGAGATGTAAGAGTAGACACCACATGGATAAGGTGACCCAGTCCAACAGACCGGTGCCATTGACGATGTAGTGTGGGGAAGGACAGTCCAATCAGTCAATTCAGTGGGGAAGAGGGTTGCCATCAGGGCTGTCTCTGTGACTGGTGTTTGACTGGTGCTTTGCCTCCAGAGACTCCCAGGCTCTTCTCCGTACGCCTCCTTGGTCGCTTGGCTGGCGGGAACCCTGCTGCTCGGCCAGCGGTGTCTGAGGACTCACCCCTCTCTGTGGTCGCAGGGAAGGATGGTGCACTGTCATCCTGCAGCACAACAGAGGGGGTGGAGGTGTTGTTTGGGGCGCAGGCCTGTCCCTCAGTAAATCCACTTGATGGCCCATGAGGTCCACCATTTGTCCAATGAGTGTGTCGATGGACCTCATCAGCAAGATAAGCTCACATAATAGTTCGTCAGACCGGCCACTTTGTCCCTGGACCCTGCCCGATAACTCTGTTGAAGTGGTCCAGGCATGGTGTGCCAACCTCCTGAGGTCTGGGGGAGACCCTGGCCCTCCCCCTCCCCTGTTGTCACGGACATGTTGCCTCGCCACTGTGGGTCCCTGCACACTCTCCCTGCCGTCCACAGTTGTTGGTGTGGGCTGGTCATCCCCTGGTACAGGGAGGGTGCTGCAAGTGACACTGGTGGTGGTGGCAGAGGTGGCGGCGGTGGAAGCACAGGCCATGACTGCAGGGTATGCTGTGCAGTTGTTGTTGCAGCAGACGTGGTGGTGGCGAGGATGGGGGCCTGATACCGGTTGCTCCCTGGCACACCAGATGGGCCGGCCTGGAGCTCATCGTCCAAAGTATCCTAGGAGTCTACATCCGAGAGTCCATGGACCGGTGGTGGCGATGCTGGTCGTTGTTGTTGTCCTCAGCAGTGAGTTCTTCATCACCTGTGGATTAGATGGGGAATGGTCAGTGTTGGGCACTGTGCAAGTATTCTGTTAGCTGCGTGTCATCCACTGTCTGCACATTACACAATTGAGAGATCTTCACTATTTTTATTAAGTGCAATACTATGCCTCAATACATGATGGAGAGGTACATCAATTACTCGTACATGTCAGGTATCAATGCATTGCATGCAATTGGTGCTGTGTGTAGTGATGCAGGTCTCCCACCCATAAACAGCCAACCCAGTGCAGATGGCTACCTACCTGTAAGTTTGTTTGGTGTACGATGCAATGGCTTCCAAGTGCTCCTAGGTGGGGAGGGATCTATCCTGCTCAGGTGTGGGACAGGGGGCATGGTGGGAGTAGGAGTGCAGGCCTTCCTCTCCCAAACAGACCTCACAAGCAAGAAGGCTACCTACCTGTAACTTTGTTTGGTGTACTGCAATGGCTTCCAAGTGCTCCCGGGAGGGGAAGGGCTCTATCCTGCTCAGGTGTGGGACAGGGGGCATGGTGGGAGTATGAGTGCGGGCCTCCCTCTTCAAACAGGCCTTCCAAGCAAGATGGCCACCTACCTGTAAGGTGAGGGTGAAGAATGCAATGGCTTCCAAGCAGTGCTTAATTTGTGCCGGTGCTTTCCGGTGCCTAGCACCAGCACCTATTTAACAGGACCGGGGCTATTGAATTTTTCTTCCCTGTGCAATAGGCCCGTAATCCCTCAAAATAAAGTTGCTTACCTGCTGTAATTCAAAACATCTGACCTCGAAGGAGGCTTCAGTTCGGATGCATTTCTGCCTGTCATGTCAGGCCCACGCAGGTCCAGGCATGATGACTGCATCACGTTAGTGATGTCAGCTGTGCACGCCTGCCTGAGTATGTCAATGTCACTCCCATCGCTTAATAATATTTGAGGGCTGATGACGTGCTTGAGCTGGGCTCGAGGCAGGCTGGGTTCTGGAAAGTTCAGGCCCATCTCAGCCTCAAAACAAACAATGCGACATCGGACATTTTGAATAGCCGAAGGTATTGTAGTAGACTATTTATTATTATGGCGTACATGGGTTTGAGGGCTGGGGTTGCTCAACCACAGTTATCTCAAACAAACACTGAGCTGGCTACCAATAATTTAACAGAGCACAATCTTCAGATCACGGCTTGCAATTCTGTTTGCGCTAGCTCACCTTTCATTCTTTCAAGGGAGATACATTCAGTTTAGTAATGGTATCAAGAGAGTTATGAAATTAGTAAAATACTATATATAAAATAGATTCTAATTTGACAATGGAATAGCTCAATTTTGTACAGCTCTGGCTGCAGGTCACAGTTTCTTGTGAAGGCGAAAAACGAGTGAAGGAAATGGGACTTGTGAAAAATCGGAATACTATTATGAGTGTTCAATAAATGGTGCTACGGTCGGAGTAAATAAAAAGGGCATAGCTTACTGTTTTGACAACTTACATGACACACTGAACTGAATTCAGCTGAAGCTGGACAGAAATTATACATTTTTACTTTTGCATGCTATTGATCATAGCATGGGCCGGCCCACCAAAATACAGCAGTCAGTCAGACCTCGCATCAGTGTGCCCAGCACTACAGCACTGCACTGTATAAAAAAACCTGCCAGAATGCACCAGCACCATAAATGCTGTGCTGCGTGAGAGTAGCAGCATATGGGATTAAATTACTGGGTAGCGGGTATCACTGCAGGCAGGGTAGGCCAAGCTGAACGTTAGAGGCCTGCCCTGCCTGTTCAGAAGACTAGAGCATGACACACAACAGTGAATGATTGGCTGTGACCAGACCAGCCAACCTTACATGATTTCATTTACACTGCGCAATGTACATGCTGCGTGGTGTGCACAGCTACATGATCTTCAGGGTGGGGCAGGGCGGCTGTGGTGAGACTTTATTGTGTCATGCGCAGTGTAAACTGCATGTGCGTCGGCTCATATGATAGGATAGGACCAATGTGCCAGCGGTTTGAACCTGTAAGTGCCACCGAAGCTGTGGGTCAGAGTTAAGACGAGTAGTTGTTAGTCACTATAATATATTGATAATGACTTGTTCGCTGCAGTGAAGCCGTGCCGGGCTGCTGTATTCATGGCAGGGAGCAGGGGTTGTGAGACTTGAGCCATTATGATATTGTGACTGACTGTGAGCCTGAGGCCCTGCGAGTGCATGCCATTGATGCTTCTTTATTACTGTTTGGAGGGTCCAGTCGCTGCAAGGGAGAGGCAAGGCTGGCTGGGTGTTCTAAAATGTCTGTGTACTAGAGTAGAGGCCCCATATGGTGAAACGAAATCTTGTGTGGAAGTAGTATGATCAAAGTCCTACATTGCCAAAGAACGTGTGATCAATGTCCCTCTGGTAGACAAGAGTGATAAAACAAGCTGACACATACCAGTTTGGTTAAGTTCCCAGTGTAAGGATTAAGTTCCGTCTGTGTGGTAAAGAGCCTGACATGTGGCAAATACCTGTGCGGTAAAGTAAGTCACTGGGTTTGGGTTCAGACCCTGCCTCGCGATTTTGTGTTAAACGACCGAGTACCGAGGCATTTATTAAAATGTCTTGTGTGATGCATGTTTCCTTCCACATGGTAAATGTTTGTGTGGATAAAAGGTCCCTTGTGCTGTAGGGTTTCACTTGGTAAAAGTGTGTTTCGATTGTTGTGAAGTGTTACTGTCCATCAGACAGACTGGCGTTGAAGCACTCACTGCATGCGCCGCGAGATGCTGGGACCCACTGTATCTGTGTGGTGATAATGACAGTGCGTCTATTGTTCCTCAGAGGCCAACTTCAAAGCACTATGTGCTAGGTGAGGCTCTATCTGTAATGTGACACACGCCCATTGTTCAACGCACAGTCTGGATCTATAGCAGACAAATTTAAGGTGCTTACTAAACTTTTAAGTTGTAACCCTAAGGAGATAGGTCTTGAAACGTGGTAAAGGCTAGACCTTATAATTGAATATATGACACACAAAATGCCTAAACCACACTTATTTCAAACAAAAACGATTTCGAGGCTGGAAAAATATTTATTAAATCCCAACCAGGCAAACTTATTAAATGCCAATTATTTTGTTATTTTTTGCAATTTACTTTCACATACATTAGCAGGAAAGACAAACTGTACATTGAAATATTTACACTCTTGTACATTATAATATATCAACATCAAACATCATACAAAGAAATTAATACAGTACCAAAAGACAATAATACAAACATGTAAAGTCAATGAATGAACAAAGTCAAAGAAATTTGGGGAATATTGTCTAATGGATGACACAAAATCAATAATATCTGGACTAGAGAGTCCTAGTTTGCTTTATAGATAAAACTTTATTCCACCAAAAACTGCTGACGCGTTTCGAGGCCAGGACAGATGTCCCTGGACTCTCATCAGGGCTTTTATTCTTTGTGTCTGATAGATGCAAAGTAAAAAGGGTTTTACCATCTTAATTTCTTGATGGCCTCTATACAGTGGTTAAGTGAGCTAATGCTTGGAAAATGAGGAGTCTTAACATACCAGGCTCTTATGTGGGAAGAAGGAGGCTTGTGGGACTTGTGGTCAAATCCGGGGCACTGAGTGACTCAATCGGTCGGCGTAGGCAATCTAATCAGAAAGATCAGAATTTTGTTAACACTAGCGCGTCATTTGAGAGCCTTTCAGAAAAATAAAAGAACGGGAGGCACTGACCTTTACTCCGCCGATAGCCGGCTTGATGGCTAAAAGGGTGTGGCCATATATGGTGTACCTGGAAGGAACATAATGAGTAAATATAAGTGCAGTTATAGGAAACATTCCTCGTGCTAAAAGTCTGTACCGGGTGTTCAAGGGCAAAGGAAGGAGCCTACCTTGCCGTGGCTTTGTTTTTCTTACATACAATGTATGGTCGACGCTCGCAGTCCTGCCGAACAAAAGAAGACTTATGAAGCCTCTTACAGACCGAATACAATCACAAAAACGAGAGAAAAGGCCCCCTCTCTGATAAGGCATTACCTTCTCCAGACGCGTTATCTCCGCAACTGTTTCCTTCACGATCTCATTCAAGATGGCCGGCTGGCGTCTGAACTTAATTTATGTAAGTTTGGCCCAGATGCATTGTGGACCTTGCAGTTTGGGTCCGGATGACCAGGCACAAATTAAGTGGAGAACGAGTCTCGAGTTTGGACAAACGAGTCTCGAGTTTGGAAAAACGGGTATCCTTGCGGGTACTCTGAAATGCTCATGAAGTACTATTGAAATGTGTGATCAGAGCCTACCCTGTAACTTGCCCTTACATAACTTATATTGTGTTTGAAAAGGTGATTGAGGGATCTAGTTAGCGGAATGCTCCAAAACACTCGGTGCTGATGTTAGGATAAAATTGACATGAATTAGAGGAACAGGGCACACTGGCCCGACCCGGCACGTCACTCTGTCAACCAAGTCACTCCTAGAACGGGTGCAATCATTTACAAGCGCGCTACCTCCGAGACGTTGTTCAACCCGGTTTGAGCGCTATTGAATGTCAGAATTAGATATGCCTCTTTTTGAAGCAAAATATGATCAACATCACGGCATCGATTCATGGTATTAACTGTACATGGGACTGACCACTTAAAGTCATGCTCATCATGTCCCTTTTCTAAGAAGTGCTCGACCATGGGAGCTGTCATCACTTTCTTCTTAATGCGGGACCGATGCTGGCTGATTCGGTGATTGATCTGCTGGCTAGTCTTGCCCACATAGATCTTCCTGCAGGGGCCCAGTATTGCGTAGACCACATTCTTGGTCCTGCAATTTGAAAACTCAATGTGAGACCATTTCACTCCTTGGTGGATGAATTCCTTGCCTTCGATGGTATTCGGGCAGGCGACACAATTCCCACACTTATGGTGGCCCTCAATGGGTTTCAATTTCCATTGTGACAACAAGTCACTTTTTGGCTTCGGTGTTGCAATGTCAGCTCTAATCAACTGTTGCCCGATGCTCTGATTCTTTTTGTAGGCGAAAATGGGTTTAGGGAAAGGGCAATCAAGTCCTTCCAACAGGTGCCAGTTCTTCAGCACGGCCTGTCTAAGTTTGTGTGTGTCTGGACAGAATGTGGTAACGCACACAAGTTTCTCAAGCGGTGTGCGTTTCTTGGCTTGAAGTAAGCTTTCACAAGGAGTATATCTAGCTCGTTTGAATGAATGTTTCAAGAGCTTTTTAGGATAGCCTCTTTGTTGCATGTCAGAGCAAAAATTGCGGGCATGTTTCTCATACTCCTGTATGTCAAAGCAATTCCTCCGGATCCTAAGTAGTTGCCCGTAGGGCAAGTTAGCTTTGAGATTTCTCGGGTGTGCGCTTCTGTGATGTAGAATCGTGTTTCTGTCTGTTGGCTTTTTTTAAGGGATGTTTTAAGTTGTCCTTGATCACATGTGAGCTCAACGTCCAGAAATGTGGTGCAGCTAGTGCTGTATTCAATGGAAAATTGGATGTCTCTGTGTCTTGTGTTAAGCCAACCATGGAAGGCCAATAATTCGGTCTGGCTCCCCTGCCACAGGAGCCAGACGTCATCAATGTACCGGTACCACTGTGTGATATGATGTTTAAAGGGGTTGTTCACCTCTACGAATTTCTCTTCATACTGCGCCATAAAGAGGACTGCCATCTCTGGGGCGTAAGGACACCCAATAGCAGACCCCTTAACTTGCATGAAGTACTCACCATTGAAGGTGAAGTAATTCTTTTTCAGCGCTATTGCAGCTAGTTCCTGGGAGGGGGAGGGATCTATCATGCTAAGGTGTGGGACAGGGGGCATGGTGGGAGTAGGAGTGCAGGCCTTCACTTCCTAAACAGGCCTCCCAAGCAAGATGGCTACCTACCTGTAAGGTGAGGGTGAAGAATGCAATGGCTTCCATGTAGTAGTGTAGGCCTCCCTCCCACATACAGGCCTCCCAGAGAAGATGGCTACCTACCTGTTAGTTCGTTTGTTCAACAATGCAATGGCTTCACTGTGCTTGTGGGAGGGAGGGAGTGCTCCATGCTGCTCAGGTGTGGGACAGGGGGCATGGTGGGAGTATGAGTCTGGGCCTCCCTCCCCCAAACAGGCCTCCCAAGCAATATGGCTACCTATCTGTAAGGTGAGGGTGAAGAATGCAATGGCTTCCATGTGCTCCTGGGTGGTGTGGGGGGAGGGCTCCATCTTGCTGGGATGTGGGACAGGGTGCATGGTGGGAGTAGTAGTGCAGGCCTCCCTCCCACATACAGGCCTCCCAGAGAAGATGGCTACCTACCTGTTAGTTCGTTTGTTCAACAATGCAATGGTTTCACAGTGCTTGTGGGAGGGAGGGAGTGTTCCATGCTGCTCAGGTGTGGGACAGGGGGCATGGTGGGAGTAGGAGTGCAGGCCTCCCTCCCCCAAACAGACCTCCCCAGCAAGATGGCTACCTACCTGTGAGGTGAGGGTGGACATTGCAATGGCTTCCAGGGGTTCCTGGGAGGTAGCTCCATGCTGCTGGGGTTTGGGACAGGGGGCATAGTGGAAGTGATAGTGCAGGCTGACTGTGCTCATGCTTCCATGGTTACATTGCAAAAGATGTTTAGGGTACATGGGAGTGGGTGTCTGTTGGATCTGTGAGACAGGTTTTTTGGGTGTGTGGTGCAGATGGATATGATTTGTCTGGTGGTGTGTGTTTTTTGGATGTGCAATACAGTACATATCAACGTGTTGTTAAACATTTGTTTGTACTTACCAGCCTCCACTCCCCCGTATACTCCTGTGAGACTTTCAGGATGCAGTATGGCAAGCATCTTCTCCTCCCATGGTGTGTATGTTCTTGGCGGAATGGGAGGGCCACCGCCAGTCCTGTAAGCCAGCTCCAGGTTCTTGCTTCTCCTCTCTTTGACAACACTCTTGTGATCATGCCACTGCTTCATGATCTCCTTCTTGGATCATGGGGTGGTCCCTACTGAATTGACCCTTTGTACTATCCTTTCCCATATTTGTATCCTTGTGGCTAATGGTGTCTGTTGGACCAGGCTACCAAACAGTTGTGGTTCCACTCTGATGATCTCATTGACCATGACTGTCAACTCACTCTCTGTGAATTTGGGCATTTTCTGTGATGCCATGGTGTGTGGTGTTTGAAGTGTGAGTGCAGGGGTGTGGGTGATGGGTGTGGTGTTTTTGTGTGAGGTGTGTTATGTGCTGGGGGATTGTTGGTGCTTGTGTGGTGGTGGTGGTGCTTGTTCTGTGTTGTCTTGCCTCTCCTGTTGGGCCTGGTGTGTGTCCTTCTCTTCTGGAGTGTTGCAAAGGATTGTGGTCAGTGAAGGGGCTGGTTTTATATTCAGCTGTGTGGGTGTGTCATACTGGGGTTTTGCTGTCAGTTGTGTTGTGGGAGTTGTCCTGGAAAATGTATGTTTTTGTTTGGCATTTATTTATTTCATTTGGAAGTGTTTTGTGTATTTGAGGGGCATGGCTACTTTTTTGAGTGGAATGTTTGCCTTTGTTGTGGTGTTTTTGCATTGTCCGCCATGTTTTGTGAGGATCGTCTGCTGCGGTGGCCATGCTGCAGCTCTCCCGCTGGCTCTCCCATTCACTGTAGTGTGCAACCGCGGCGGTCGGAAACAGCGGTTCGTACCGTGGGACCATCGGGGATATACTAATTTCCCGTTTGGTGTCTCCGCTTTGCTTGCGGCAGGTTGTAGCTTTTCCACTGCGTTTCCAACCGCAGCGGTCGGTTTTTGGACGTCACCGGGCGGATTTGTTGGTCCGCTAACGCCGCGCTCCGTCTTTTTGGGCGGTTGTTCCTAATTTGACCGCCGGTTTATCCGCGGTCCCGGCGGGCGGTTGTTTCTCGCCTCCATGGCGGTCGGGGTGGTTCTCCGACCACCATCCTAATGGGGCCCTAAGTTTTATAATAATAAAAGGTCTCTTAGGCCTGAATGGAGAACCCCATACCTCCAAGATCAGTAGAAGTGAATCACATCAGGATCAGCAAAGCTCTCTCTCTCTCTCTGGAAAAGGATTTTCTCCAAGTACTCTAATCATGCATGCAGTGCAATATTAAAGGCTCTATCATTTCAGTTAACTGCAGCTGTGTGCATGTTGTGTCTAGAGTGTGGGCCGATCAGCCAGAATAACAGCTTACATTGTTATGGTAACCTTGGAGGCTACTGCAGACACTGTACAGACTGAGGTCGAGATGTAAGTCTAGGGATGTTGAAAACAAGTCATTCTCATGTGAAGAAAACTCAAGCAGTCTAACTTACAATAACAGATACATGCAGTGTCGTGTGCAAAAGCTGCAAAGTGGCAAAATGGCATTTAAACGTCTAATAAGCCTAAACTAACATAGCAATATGTGCACGCAAGTATCTGCCTTCAATACAGGATCATTGTGAAACTTTCAATGTACGATAAAAGTACTGATAGGTTATTATGGCCTGAATATAGAGAATGTGGGACAGTTTATGGAAATGTTGGTGAACTTGCTAAACTTTCCCGACCCTGTTATTTAGGTGGTGGATTTTAATGTGGCCCTGGACAATACTTTAGATAGGTCAGCAAAAAGTAGGTCAATTGCTTACACTAAAAAGTTATAACAAATAAATATCACTATGAAATAGAGGGGGCAATGTGATATATGGAGGGAGAGGATTGGATCTAAAAGAGGCTTTACATACAATATTAAAAAACTACGGCCACCAAGCCAGAATTGATTACTTTCTAGTAGATCACAGTATAAAGGAGCAGGTGCAAGAGGTTAAACATATAGGGGCTCACTTGTCAGACCATTCGGCAGTGTTATTAGATCTGACCCCAGTTAGCAGGGCTAGTCAGGGTAGATGGGCAATGTATTGTGCCCTCCTATTGGATGAGGAAGCCATAATAACACTTTGATCCCAGACAGAGGAATTCTTCCATATCAATACAGGAACAGCCCACCAGGGAGTGGTTTGGGACAAGTATAAGGCTTTTATAAGGGGAAGAATTATCAATCTAGTCTCTTTCAAAAGGAAAAGAGGTTGGAAAACCGGAATCCCAAATACATGAGGTGGAGGGGAAGCTGGCCCAAAGGGCACTAAATGATAAGGAGATAGAGCTTTTACAGACCACTTTGCAAAATATAAATGCTCAACTAGCGGTGGTGGTGGAGGAGGGAATAAGTAAGAGGAGGGAGGCTAGTGAGATATTTCATTTTGAGTAGGGAGAGCCTGTAACCAGGCGAGGTCGCCCCCACACACCCCTGCTACCGCCTCCTTCAGCTGTGCCCTTTGCTGTGCCCTTTGCTGCCTCGCTGCTGCCTTCGTTCGTTTTTTTCGTCATTTTTGCCCCCATCAGCTGTGCCCTTTGCTGTGCCCTTTGCTGCCTCGCTGCTGCCTACGTTTTGTCATCGTTTTTTCCCCCATCAGCTGTGCCCTTTGCTGTGCCCTTTGCTGCCTCGCTGCTGCCTTCGTTTTTTTTCATCAATTTTGCCCCCATCAGCTGTGCCCTTTGCTGTGCCCTTTGCTGCCTTGCTGCTGCCTTAGTTTTTTCTTTCGTTTTCTCCCTCTCTAACCTTTTTTTCACAGGGCAACCCAGCCGCCGCTGAGCTGCCCCCTGCCCTCCTTTCCCGCCGCTGCCTCCCTGCCGCCCCACACCCCTCCTGCCCATTCGCCGCCCCGCTCCCGCCACCCAGCTGCTCCTCCCTCCCGGCTCCTTCTTATGTCGCCCCCACGTACGCGCAGCGTTGACACGCAGTGGGCACGCCAAAGGCAAGCCTGTCTGCGCCCGTCCACGCCTGGCCCGCGCCCAGCGCCAGGACCCCTGTCCCTCGCCGATGCAAGACGACCCGACTGACCTACGATACCGCCGCCCTCATCGCACTCAATGCCGGCCGGAACCCCGCCTGCTGCCGAGCCACCCCGAAACGCACCCACGGACCCTTCACCTGCACAAGCTGCAAGTTCACCTGCCTCCGAACCTGCAACGCACCCGCGAAGCCTAACACCAGCAGCAACCACCTGAAGTGCATCCTGCTCAACACCCTCTCCGTCCACAGACACGCCGTGGAACTCTGGAACCTCCTCGACACAACGTCACCCGACATCGCCTTCCTCACGGAAACCTGGATGAACGTCTCCTCAGCCCTCGCCATCCCGGACGGGTACAAGAACATCAGGAGGGACCGCATCAACCACAAGAACACCATCCGCATCACGACCGACCCCAACGACACCTTCGCCACCACGGAACACCTCCACTTCCAGATACACACCGACCCTAAGACGACCCTCAGAGGCACGCTCGTCTACAGACCCCGGGACTACGCACACAATTCAGCGAAGACATCGCCGACTTCATCAGCCCGCACGCACGCCCTCACGCCCTCCCCTCCGCCGACTACATCCTCCTAGGGGACCTCAACTTCCACCTGGAAAACAACAAGGACCGCAACACCGCCGCCCTGCTGGAAAACCTCGCCAACCTCGGACTCAAGCAACTGGTCAACACCCTCACCCACTAAGCAGGCCACACGCTTGATCCCATCTTCTCGTCCAGCAAGTACATCACCGTCAGCCATGCCACCGGACTCCACTGGACCGACCACAGCTGCGTCCACTTCAGCTTCAAAAGAACCACGACCCACCACCACCCGCAACAGGTACCTCACAGGAGTTGGAGCAAGATCACCGCCAACCAGCTCACCACTTCCCTCAACCAGAGCCCACCCGCCAGCACATCGGACCCCAACGAAGCAGCCCGCAACTTCACACAGTGGCTGACCGCCTGCGCCGACGACCTCGCACCACTGAAGAACCCTCCCAGCAGACCCAGAAGCAAGAAGACCTCCTGGTTCACCGACGAACTCAAGGACTCCAAAAAGAACTGCCGCACCCTCGAGAAAGCCTGCCTCCTCGACCAGACCACAGACAACATGACCGCCCTCAAACAACTCAACCGTAAGCACCACCAGCTTATCCACACCACCAAGAAGAAATCACTAAAGGATCGACTGGACAACAACGCCCACGACAGCAAGGAACTCTTCAGCATCGTCAAGGAGTTCTCCAACCCCAGCACCGGCAACAGCGACATCACTCCTTCACAAGATCTCTGCGACTCCCTCGCCTCGTTCTTCCACCGCAAGATCGCTGACATCCACAACAGCTTCGGCGCACCACCCACGCACCCAACCGTCGAACCAACGCCCCCCACCGCCACCCTCCGCACCTGGACCACGGTGACCACCGAAGATACAGCCCGCACGATGAACACCATCCACTCCGGATCTCCGACCGACCCCTGCCCCCACCACGTCTTCAACAAGGCCGACTCCATCATCGCACCCCAACTCCGGGACGTCATCAACTCCTCCTTCAACACTGCCGCCTTCCCGGAGAGCTGGAAGCATGCCGAGCTCAGCACCCTACTGAAGAAACCAACAGCGGACCCCACCGACCTCAAGAACTTCCGCCCCATCTCTCTCCTCCCTTTTCCTGCTAAAGTCATCGAGAAGATCGTCAACAGACAGCTGGCCGCCTTCCTCGAGACGAACGGATCCCTCGACCCCTCGCAGTCCGGTTTCAGAGCCCACCACAGCACCGAGACCGCCCTGATCGCAGCCACCGAAGACATCCGAGTCCTGCTCGACAACGGGGAAACAGCGGCACTCATCCTCCTGGACCTCTCAGCAGCGTTCGACACTGTCTGCCACCGCACCCTAGTTCAACGCCTCAGCAACTTCGGCATCCAAGAGAAGGCACTGGAGTGGATCATCTCGTTCCTCGCCGGAAGAACACAGAGAGTTCGCCTCCCCCGTTTCGATCCGAGGCCAACGAAGTCATCTGCGGCGTACCACAAGGATCATCACTCAGCCCCACCCTCTTCAACGTCTACATGAGACCTCTTGCAGCCATCGCACGCCAACACAACCTCAACATCATCTCCTACGCCGGCGACACCCAGCTGATCCTCTCCCTCACCAGGGACCCCGACACCGCCAGAACCAGCCTACACGAAGGGATGAAAGACGTCGCAGAGTGGATGAAGACCAGCCGCCTGAAACTGAACTCAGACAAGATGGAAGTCCTCATCCTGGGACCATCGCCCTCTGCCTGGAACGACTCCTGGTGGCCCCCCGCCCTGGGCACCGCTCCCAAGCCAACAGACCACGCACGCAACCTGGGCTTCATCCTGGACTCCTCCCTCTCGATGACCAGACAAGTCAACGCCGTCTCCTCATCTTGCCTTCACACCCTACGCATGCTCCGCAAGATCTTCCGATGGATCCCGACCGAAACCAGGAAGACGGTCACCCAGGCACTCGTCACCAGCCGACTGGACTACGGAAACACCCTCTACGCCGGAACCACAGCCAAGCTACAAAGAAGACTCCAACGCATCCCGAACGCCTCCGCCCGACTCATCCTGGACATCCCCCGACGCTGCCACATCTCCGGCCACCTGAGGGACCTGCACTGGCTCCCCATCAACAAGAGGATCACGTTCAGGCTCCTCACTCATGCACACAAGTCTCTTCACGACCTGGGCCCCAAGTACCTCAACGACCGCCTGACCTTCTACACTCCCACCCGCCAGCTACGATCGACCAGCCACACCCTCGCCACCGTTCCACGCATACGAAGAGCCACCGCCGGAGGAAGATCCTTCTCCTACCTGGCGGCCAAAACATGGAACTCCCTCCCCATCCACCTTCGACTGACCCAGGACCATCTCGCCTTCAGGAGACAACTCAAGACCTGGCTGTTCGAGCAGTAGCGGACCCCTTCCCCCAAGCGCCTTGAGACCCTCCCGGGTGAGTAGCGCACTATACAAGTGTTATGATTGATTGATTGATTGATTGATTGATTGGAGAAAACTGTGACAAGCTGTTAGCGTAGAAAACCAAGGTAGATCAAGCAAGAAATATTATAAAAGAATTAAAATGCAACAAAACTGTGACAGTGTTAAGAGAAAAATGGGAGATTGAAAAGGTGTTTCAAACTTTCTTTAAAGATCTTTACCATATTTGTGACAACAGAGGAAGGTTGAAACAAGATGATCCAGTCAAGATAAGTGAAGTTAATAATGCATTTTTAAATTGTAATATAACTACCCTAGAAATTAGGAATGCAATTAAGTTTGGGAAACCAGGTAAGGCAGCAGGCTCAGATGGTTTAACACAAGAGATACATAAAGCTCGAGCAGACACTCTGTAGCTAATCTTGACACATTTATTTGGGGAGATATTTCAGAAGGGGTCAACGATACCCGCAACATGTATTGAGACCACAGTGACATTCATTTTGAAGCCTGGGAAATGCCTAAGAAACTGCGAGTCATATAGACCAATAATACTCTTAAAGTGCGATTATAAGGAATTTACAAATATTTTAGCAGAGAGGCTGAACAGCGTGATTGGGGTTATGCAGCACAAAGCCCAGAAAAGCATTTTAAAATGGAAGGGATTGCACAAGCTGACGTATAGTTTAGTTGGTGATATAAATCTAGCCACCATACATAAGACACCCCTTGGAGTAATAACTTTAGATGCTACAAAAGCTTTCTACCAGGTAAACAGGGCCTACTTGCAATCAATGCTGAAGTTCTATAACTTAAGAGAAAACTTTTGCAGGACGCTGATTTTGATATATCAAACCCCTTGCGCCAAAGTCTTAGCAAATGGGAATCTGACCTCCTCAATTAAAATAACGAGGAGAACAAGACAGGGATGCCCGCTATCCCTGGTATTGTCTGATCTATACATCAAACCATTAGCAAGCAAAATCAGAAATGATAAATCTATACCTCCCTTTAAGCATAATAGTTGGGAAAAGAAGGTTGCCCTCTATTCGGATGACCTTCTGGTTTATACATCTGACCTTCACTCGGCACTGCCAGTAATCAGGAGAATGACTAGGGATTTTGGTCTGGTAGCAGAATATTCTGTTAATAATCTTAAAACAGAAATTATGGCCTGGAATATGGGGGAAGAAATCAATTTAGCTGAAAAGGAAATTAAATATTCAGGGATCAGAATTACACAGGATTTTAAGAAACTTCCTGAGGTAAATTCTTTTAATTCAATCAAAGAGGCCTGTAATCTGATGATGACTTGGGCACATTTCCCCCTATCTATATTGGAGAGAGTAAATTTAATTAAAATTTCCATCCTGCCAAAATGTACTTTCTCATTTAATACAATTCCCCTACTTTTTCAGAATGTATGGATAGAAAGATGGTAACTCACAAAAAAGTAAGTTCTCAAAGAGAGTGTGACATAATTAATGTCATAAAGAAAGATAGTGCAGAAGGTATCCTGTAACTATTGTCAAAATTAGAAGGTTACATGTGTTGTTGAGGATAGGGAAATCCTTTTTTAAGGACAAGAACCCTCACTCACCCAAGGGTGACATGCTTCACCATGGGGCTCCCTTCTCACGCTGGAGCCGCAAGGTCACGAGTGTAGGCTTCAACTCTCCAAAGAATGGGAGAGGAGCTGAAGTGTTTTATATAGAGGGGCCATAATGTCTCGGTGGGTGAGGGGCAGAGTGCAAAATAAAGAAATTGTTGTGTGAAAAATGTTGAAAATGTCTTCAGGGGACCCTATAACTTTATTGTGAGGGGTCCTGGGACAGTATTAAAAGTAAATAGGACTAGGGGTTATCAACAAATATACCCCTGCTAAAGGCCTCCATGTTTCTGCCCTGTATCAATACCAACTAGGGTTTATGGGCATTCATCAGGACCAAAAATCTAAATAGTCATTCTGCATATAAATCAAACAAAATGTGTATAGAAAAGAACAGACGTTTATACTGGCCGTCAAGGGTTAGTAGCCTGTATATATAATTAGTGAAGAATACATTGTCTCATCTGTAAGAAAGAAAAAAGGAAAACTTAAACCAGAAATATTCCAGCAAAAAACAGTGTATCCAGGTGTCAAAATGATTTAAAGTTACCTGATTAAAAGCATTAAGTTACCTCTCTTCAGCCAAAGGGTACCCCACTTGAAACTCGGCTAAAAGAGAAAGCCCAGAGAAACATGAAAGTGATAATGTGGCTTAAAAATAGTCCATTGTAGTTCAGTTCAATGTACCAGATTATGAGTTATTATCCAATTCAGGTAAATCTATCAAACAATAAGGAGAACAAAGGAACAATGCTCGCCTAACAGTAATATGGCACACCACATCTTAATACTTAATGGGTGCTCAGCTAATCCAAAATGTGAAAGTGCAAAATGCTCAAGGCGAAAACATTAGTATTGCATCCAGCCTGGTCTGTTTCTTAGTCAAAGGCTGGGCCTCAGTGTTAGAATGCCAAATCATGGGTTTCAAGACTATAAATACAAATACAACAAAAATTACATCACCGAAATTGTGGCTCCCTGCTACGTATCTCAATATAGCCAATAGAAAGCGTTTGTTAATCCATGTGAGAGAACTCACCCAAGGTGCAGTCTGAGCTCTCCTTTCTCGGGGTCCCGGCAAGAGAAATAAACTCCATTACAGCAAATGTAAATAGGGGAAGTGAAGGTCGTCAACCGAAGTCACGTACGTCACGCGTTGGCTGGAATCATGGGAAATGTAGTTTCCTAAGCCACGTGTATGCACTCCAAAGCCCTCCCATTGCAGCATTCCAGGAAAACGTTTTACAAAGTGGGCAGAAGGGAATATCTGTCTCTATTGTAGAAAGGAAATCCACCCACACCTAAATTGGGTCAGAAAGTGTGTAAATGGTGGACCCAGAACTGTCTTGTTGTGATTACGTCCTCAAAACCATATTGTGACAAGAAAGGGTCATAGTAGTAATGTTTGAACTAAGGCAAGTCTCTCATAAATGGTAATCTCTTGGCTATATCAGTATATTAACCACATGTCTGGTTATATACCAGATCTTGATAATTAGATGTCCTGGCTGCTATAGTCATTAAACATTGTGGAGAATTGTAAGAAATATGCGAGTATGAAGAGTGTAAAAAGTGTGAAAAAGGGTTAACGGTCACACTTAATCAATTATCTGCCAAGGCTAGTAGTCCAAGGAATATCTTCATTGAATCCTTGGGTGTCACTGCGAAGCCTGAAAATCCACCTCTGCTCCCTTTGAAACAGGACGTATTCCTGGGTGCCCATTGTTCTCACATAATGAGGTTTATGAATGATAGTCCATCGGATATCGTTGTCTGTATGTCCCGCATTGAGGAAGTGTTGTGTGAATTTGGTGTTATATTTTTTACATTGAATAGAACTCCATTGTTCAAGTATTCTCTGTTTAGCTTTGCAAGTGGTCATGCCCACATACATCAAATTGCAAGGACAACGCAGCATATAGATCACTTCCTCGATATTACAATTCGTCAAGTGACATAGTCCCCAAGGGGTATTGAGACCCACATCTATAGATGTCAGTGCTGATGTAAAAGGACATGCTGAACATGTCCCACAGGGTTAGTGTCCTTTGGCCTGTGCTATGGACCATAATATGTTTTGTCCCATCAGAATAGATGGATTGCAGGGTCGAGTATGAACCAGCATATCTCCAATGTTTCTACTCCACTTCAGGGCAAAGAGGGGTTTCGGTAGTTGATTCTCACCAGTTTTTTCAATATCGCCCAATTTCTGTTGCTAGATTCTTTCCCTATATCAGTTAGATGACTGTAAGTTTTTAGACATACCAGACAGTCCATTGGACTCCTTGTATAAGTATTAAGTGAGGCTTCTCAATCATTATTCCTAGCCCTTTTGCATGCTCTCTGTCTCAACTTCCATGGGGTATGCTTGTTGTTACAAGTGGTAACTGAGTTTGTTCGCATGTTCCTTAAATTTAGTAACATCTGTGCAATTCCTATGTAACCATAGGAATTTACCTTCCTGCAGGTTCGACCAGCCCTAGTGTACCTGCAGATGCTAAACAGCTCTTGGGACATTTTTAATATTGCCCGTTTTTATTGTTGCAGCAGTTAGAGAAAGAAGAAAAAGAAAATAACCTCTTATGTGGCTGATATAATATGTGTCATATTCTTGTCTCCCTAGTAACAGTCGCTTTTAAAACTTTTATCTATTTGTGTAGTAGATTTTCCTGTTACACTGTACATTTTTATCATGAAATATTCAGCCCTGTATTTTATTACTAAGGGCCCATGAAATGTCATAGATTTGATCTTTTTGGAATACTGTGTATTTTTGTAGGCTGTTATGATTTTGATTGATCGAATAAAGCAATCTTGAATGACTGACTGACTGACCTACCGGGAGGTTGTTTCTGAGTGCATGAGGATGGAAACTAGTACACCTCAGTAAGGAGTTGGGGGTCGTTGGTTTCTTATACAATTCTGAGTATATGCTACCATATTTAGGGTACAGTCGTGAGTCCAAGAAGGGCAAGGAAACCTTACTAAATTCACACATAATGTTAAGATATGGAATTCTAGAGCTAAGCCACGCTGCAGAAGTCTAAAGGGAGTTAGTTGGTAGAGCCCTCCCACACCACTAGTATATCATCGATATGCCTCTTCAAAATGTTGAGGTTTGATGTAAACGTATTGTCTAATGGATAGATGTGTTGAATCTCAAAATTATTCATGTATTGGTTGACCATACTTGGGGCAAAGGTACTGCCCATTAAATTCCCAGTTATCTGCCAATAAAGTTGTTCTTCGAACTGGAAAAAGTTCTCTTTCATGTCAGTGTAGCACATTTCAACACAAAAGAAGTTGGAGTCAATTCATCCCGTTGTCATTGATTCAGTAATAGTCTCCCTGTTTCTAGAGATTCATCCTGCTGCATATTTGTGTACAATGATTCCACATTGAAAAATGCTAAAATGTGAGTATCTGGATTGAAAGGAATCTCCGTAAGTATGTTAAGTACGTGTTTGGTATCCTGTAATATGACAGCGTCTCTGTTACCGTGAGATGTAAGAACTTTTGCCCTCGCCCACCGAGACCTTTGTACCCCTCTAAATAAAACACCTCAGCTCCTCTTCCATTCTTTGGATAGTTGAAGCCCACATTCAGGACCTTGCGGCCCCCGTGTGAGGAGAGAGCCCCATGATGAAGCATGTCACCCTCGGGTGAGTGAGGGTTCTCATCCTTAAAAAAGGATTTCCCCTATCCTCAACAACACACTTAACCTACTAATTTAGACAATAGTTTCACAAACCCTTCTGCAATATCTTTCTTTATGACATTATTTATGTCACACTCTCTTTGAGAACGTAATTTTTGTGAGTTACAATTTAGATAGTAGTACGCTCTCCTTTGGGGATCTCTCATTTTGATCTCCTGTGTGTATTAATAGAAAGATTGCAAGGCCGTATAAACAGCTTTATCTGGGCCTTAAAAGGAGTATGGATTGCTTGGAAGAAATTTCGTAGGATACAAGATAAAGGGGGCTTAACTTCTCCGGACTTACATTATTATGCCTGGGCTTTCATGTTAAGAAATGGAAGTATGCTACTGCATAAGCCGGATAGTCCTGAAATTGGTAGGGTGTTATGAGCAATGTTGATAGACTCTGCTGGTGGCGATTCTGGTTTTATGTATAAGTTTGGAGATCTTAAATGCTACAAAAAGGTGAGAATAAAGGTATTACAAGGTTTTGCTGAACTATGGTATCACTTCAAGAATGTGACTAAACTCACTTATTATAGCAGGTTTGAACCCATCTGGGATACTCCAGGTTCCCCTGAGTGGGTTAAAGATAAACTGGCACCACTGGTAAAAGCAGTATAAAGAAATGGCGTAACCCGTTTACGTGCAGAACCTGGGCATTCGTACATTAAGTGAACAGTGGTTCTGCCACCGATTGGCTTTTTGAAAGCGTAAAAACCTATTTATACAATTTGTCCCTCTACTAAGATGAGACAAGTATTTAATGAAAAATATCCAAATTAAGTCCAAACAAAAGAAACTCATGTACTTCTGAATCAGTATATGATTTTATAGCAAATTGGTGAAAGTTGTGTACTAAAAAATTAGAACAGAACAAAAATATGCACACACAGATATACACTATACAATTACACTTAAATTGGTGACGTGAAGTGAAAACAAGGACATATATTTACATATCACAACACAATATATACATAACAACTGAACATATATTCAAGACACGCATTTAAACACAGTGTGAGGTAAATGAAAATGTGATTCAACCCAACTAGCAACTACCACTCAGTCATCCATACAGAAGCTCATTCAGTCAAGCCCCAACTCACCAACCAACCCTAGGGAGACACAAACGCAATCCGGAAATGGCAACCAAGGCCCGATGCTCAGTACTTTACCATGGCGCCCCACTCCCTCCACAGTCAAGCAGAGGAGCGGAGCACAGTAGTTCTCAAATGGGGAAGGACATTTGAGGAAGTAAGTGACTTTCTGTTAGAATAAAGCCTGTAACCCATTATGCTACACTTAGAACTCGAACCACGATCTCCATGGTGAATCCCTTTTACTAACCTATCTTGCTGGATTTTTTATTTATTTTTTATACAGAGTGTGACTACAAGGTCTCCCCCTCCAAGCCCTTCATTGGGAGCTTACGCCTTTTCCAACCGGGCTGAGTGCCCTGAACTTCCAGTCATCGAACTACGGTTTCCTACCTCACTATCACAATACGGGTAACAGTGTGTATGTATATTTGCATGTGTATTTGACATTAAGTAGCAATTATTATTGCATGAGGCACAGTCGAAATAGCATTACAATAATCACACAAAAGGGGGTCGGGGGAATATTTAGAGACCAACAGTGCTACAGCCCCAAAACATACTGAAAAACCAACTAAATGGTAGCACAGGGTCGAAACCTCATCAGAGGGATAACTAGTGTGTGTGAACTGACAGCGAAATCCTTCACTGGGTACTCTCAGTATTATAGAGGTTTCCCATCAGAATTCCAACCTGTACCGCCCTACATCATTTGGGAGTCTGGCAGATGGCACACGGAGAGTGACCCAATGTACGATTTGGCAAAATCATACCTTTCCGTCTTATATATCCCAATGAGTCTAGATGTGTATTGGGTATCAGGTGGTATCTGACAAGCAGTGCTAAATAGTGAATAATAAAGTGTAACTCAAAAAAGAAATTAAGAAAAGTGTGGGTAAAATTGGGTATCGGAAGGAAAAAAGGAGTTTAATTGAGACCTTCCATTCCCAACACTAAAACCAGTGCAAAAGGTAGTGTCAACAAATAACTACCTTGACAGGCGTAATGGTCATGGTCGACATGTTACTGCAGTTTTACCTTGGGCCCATAGGTCACCCACTGCTTCATCAGGACTTTCTCTGCTACTGCTTCATCTCCCACAGACAGCCCAGAGGGACGTCCGGAGTACCGACGGACAGAGCGGGGCTCCGTCATACCTGCGCTGATGCCGGGTGAGGTGGGGCAACATTCTCCAGATCATTGGGAGATTTAAAGATGATAAGTATCACTTCACTTTTCATTTATGTTTATTCACTTAAGGAAGCAGTAGCAGAGAAGGTCCTGATGAAGCAGTAGGTGACTTATGGGCCCAAGGTAAAACTGCAGAAACATGTCGACCATGACCATTACGCCTGTCAAGGTAGTTATTTGTTGACACTACCTTTTGCACTGGTTTTAGTGTTGGGATTGGAAGGTCTCAATTAAACTCCTTTTTTCCTTCCGATACCCAATTTTACCCACACTTTTCTTAATTTCTTTTTTGAGTTACACTTTATTATTCACTATTTAGCACTGCTTGTCAGATACCACCTGATACCCAATACACATCTAGACTCATTGGGATATATAAGACGGAAAGGTATGATTTTGCCAAATCGTACATTGGGTCACTCTCCGTGTGCCATCTACCAGACTCCCAAATGATGTAGGGTGGTACAGGTTGGAATTCTGATGGGAAACCTCAATAATACTGAGAGTACCCAGTGAAGGAAATAGCATTACTGCATGCATTCTTCTCCATAAATGTATGGCAAAAGAATAAACCTGTGAATGCGTGCCACCAGTACAGAATCTCAATGGTGAACACCAAACACTATCACTTTCTGGTGCCCCACATATGATACCAGTCGCCCTCATGGCACATTACTACAGGGGAACAACAATGGTCTAGCTTCACTTGCTATAGGCAACATCAAGCCTGACCACACAAAAAGTCACTACATGTCCTTTATGTGTTTGTCTTTTTCTCTCACTTTTTCTTTCAGGTAATTCCTCGAAGAAAACAGTGACAGGTACTAGACTTGTCCATCAATTATTTCTGTGTTACATGATCATTGCATGATTTCACAGCACTCACGTCTCTGAGGGAAGGGACCTCCTCGCATCCCACCCTGACAAAAGCTCAGTATCATACATAGGCCAGCGACAGGGCTGAAACATGTTGGTGTTTAGTAAGGGGCACAGGACCATCATATCCTCAACCCTACCATTGTCTTTTTTAACCTTCCCCCTCACCCCATGAATAAAGGATACTTTAAACGTGAGAGAGGAATTTTATCTTTAACGTTAGGGCCCCATACCAATATATCTTCACAAGTGCTCCCTGAAACACGAATGAGACCTCCCTGACCTTTAGGAGGCACGGTGAGCCCGATGATGAAGCATGTCACTATTAGAGTGCGTGAGGGCTATATTAACAAAAGGGTCTCCTTCCCACCTTACAACTCGGGGACATTACTGATTCAGTATGGTGCAGACTCTTCTTGTCTGTTATTCTTTAGAACACCCCCTCACTCAACATCGACGGTTGTTCTCCCCTTCCTTTCTTCTTCCCTTTTTCACAACCAGAGGACACTACAGGGTCCCTGGATGGAGAGTGACATCACTGATTACATCTCAAATGAACATAACTACTAAAGACCCATCAAACCACCTATTGTCACCCAAATTACAGTGAAAGTAAGGAATATCACTGGATCATATACTGTTCAGTAAAATGAATAGGAAAAATACACCCACTCCCCTTCTTTAATCTTCTTTTCCAGAAGTTTATTGTGAGTAGGTGGTAGATTTTGGCTGCAGACTTTTTTTAGACTAATGTGGGACGGCGTTCATGTTCTGTCATCTTAAAACCTATCATAGAAAACGTCACCAACTGCTGATCAAGAGGAGGGAAGCTGGAGGACCATTTACATCAGTGCCAGCAGCAACAATTCCCAGTCAGAAAGTCCCTTCAGAGGTACAGACTATTACAACAGATGTGGCTCCACAGTTTTCAAGAATGGCCACGTATGTCATGGACAGTAGTGTTGTTATAACAGCTGATGAACAGTGTGTTGCAGCTATTCACAAGGCTGCCAAAAAACATATATGGTATTCTTTCGGCTTTTATATATTTTGCACATTTCATAAGAAGAGTTCATAGTGAGCAGCAAGAAGGCAACGCAAAGCTGAAGGACCCTTGACTTCAACAGCAGCATACCAACACTGAAGCAGAGAGTCCATTCAAAAGTCTAATCTCAACTTTAAGATTTGGCTCCACAGTTGTCCCCAATGGCATCATACTGAATAGATTGTGGAGTTGAAGTGAGTGCTGGAGGGCAGTCCATAACGGCCTTTCGCAATGTAGTAAAGAAAAATAAATGTTGATGTTTTTTTTTATTTTGGCTCTTTATAAAAAATGTTACATTTGAATGCATTTTATTATCTTACAAAATGGGTATCTAATATCTATGTGTTGTTCATTTTATTATCTTCCAATTTATTGTAACACTACTTAATATAATTTGCCATAGAAACAAGTCAAACCGTCCCCTAAATAAATACACAGGTAACTTTTGCCAGTTAAGATAATTTACTTTTTAATTTTTTAAATAGAAGTCAACAGTCTGTGTTTAAATATTCTAGTAAGTGCATCAACAACATATACGTACATACTCTGTTTTTTTACAGAACACTGTGTTGAATTTTGCAATCTCTTTTTTAAAACTATCAACTGTAATATATGTGTGTTGTTCTGCTAATCCTCCTCTTAACAACTCTTCAACCAAAGAAAGAAACCCGCACATCTCCACAAATCTTTTTTACATCTCCCACACTATGATGCAAAAGTGCTCTATTTATTTCCAGTAAACATAAAGCTGGAATGTTCACATAATACAGCCTCCTACCTAAAGTTTGCGTTGTTGAGACATATAACTTATTTTGTGTTTATAATTTCGCCTTGGAAAGATAGGTAGGAATTTTAACATATCAATGGATTGCTGTCTAATGCTAGAAACACCACTACAGTTCCATTTGTATACAGTACCCTGACTACGCCTTCCTTGTACCTCTTCTACATTTCTAAGTACCTCCTATAGGACTACTATTCTCCATTTCATAATATCATCCTCTTTAATCAATAGCATTAACTAATTTGTTATCCTGGAGATAGCTCTCTTCATTAAAGAACGCCTCTATACAAGAAGTATGTATCAATTGTCCACGAAAAACTGTACAGCAGTTACTTCTATTCACTAATCTTTTCTTCTGGTTTTGTCTCCTTATGTACAACACTATTTTGCCAAGAGTCTTCATTTTATTTAGTACCAAAATGAAAAGCTTCCTCTTCAAAGCAAAGGCCTTATCAACTACTCTCTCAACTCGGTCTTTCTATTTCACTGCATCTCTCCTTCTTCTACACTTTTTGAAATTTAACACTACATTTGCAAGGCTGTAACTATGTAATCATTATAATTTTGTGCAGAACCTATGTAACCATCTAAACACCCACTTACAACCCATGCAGTCATTGCAAGACTTAGGCATACACGTTCACTAATAAAACACTCAGGCTCTACTCATGCACTCATGTAATTACATAGAGAATACCATTGTAGTAAATCTATCGTCCATGTTGTCTAAAGACTACATATTCCTCAGTAAAACATGTAAATACATTAGTATGTGGTTGAATACATCAATACTCCCTGGATAATTGAATGGGTGCAAAGGTCGTGCCTAGGTGATTCACTGAGGATACAAGTAGTGCCTAGATGATTCCCTGACTATGCCATAACTCCATGAGGCATTCATATCTGCATACCTACTGTCTGCATGTTTGCATGAGTATACCATTAGTTTCTGGGTGTTTGGATGAGTGCATGAGTTGATCCTGAATGATTTGACAAGTACATGACTAATGCTTCAATAATTCAATACATGCCTAGATACTGGTAGGATGACTAAATGAGTGCCACTCTAGTACCTAGATAATTGCAAGAGTGCATACATAGTATATAAGTGATTTATGCAGTGCATGGATAGTGCATTCATGATAATTTAAGCCCATGCATAGAACCTAGCCTAATGGATGGTGGGATGAATAGTGTTTCAGCGATTGGATACTACCCATTTCTTTTTGGTTGACTGAACAGGTAGTGCCTGGATGCTTATATAACTCCATAGGTACTGCCTTGAGAATTGAATAAGTACATCAGTATTGCCTACCTAATTAGATGAGTGCATGACTAGTATCTGAGTGACTGCATGATTCCATTGTTAAAGCTTGAGAGATTGGATGAAAGTCAGTATACTGCTTGAGTGATTGTATCAGTGCAGGACTATTGACTCAGTATTGGAGGACTAGCCACACACGCTACCACCATCGCCAGCTGCCCACACGTGGCTTCCAAATTCTCACAGTGTGCGAGGGCTTTCCCAAAAACCTCCCCGACTGCCCCCTCCCTCCCACAGGGATTTAAGATCTACAGGCAGGGGAAGAAGTGAAGCTCATAACTTGGTTCCTGTGAACGGCCCAAAGAGCTCCCAGCTGCTGCCGGGAGAGGACGTGTGTTGTGGGTCCCTCTTTCCTGCTAACCTCGCATTGAGACAAGCAGCAGCGGAGGCTGGACTCCACCTCGGGGATGGGAATCCTTCATACCTGGGAACGACGGGTGCCACGAGCGAAGCAAACTACAGTTCCCAGATGCCCCAGGGGCATGCACAGCGCACCAGACACCAGGACAAGCCAGGTATCCCTTAAATCATCAACTGGTCTTCCCCAGCCAGGTAGTCCTTAAATCATCAACTGGTTTCTGCAGCGCGGGAGCTCTTCTTTGCCTATTATCTGTGCCTCAGCCTCGGGACCGGAATCCTTCATACCGGGAGCGGCGAGTGACGCAGACTACAGTTCCCAGATGCCCCAGAGGCACCCACAGCATACCGGACACCAGGGCACGCCAGGCGGCGCTTAAATCATTAACTGGGCTCTCGTAGTGTGGGACGCGCGCTGGCTAAGGGCAGGCCCGTCTGCACCTGTCAGAGCCCGAAAGAGGCCGGGCTGGGCCAAGTTATTGACAACTGCGGACTGTCGACATCTCTGGACTGGTTTTGGACTGTTTGACCTGTCCACCTACACGTGTGGGCTAGGAGGTACTGTGTGATTAGATATTTGTTCCTTTATTTGTTGTTTTATAATTAATTAGATATGAGTATGCGTAGGTCAGGGGTGGGTGCCGAGGTGGTAGGGACTCTTGATGCTCTTCTGGTTCGAGCAGAATCTGCCCTTATGCATGAGATAGAGCACACAGAACGTCGGTTGTCTCTGGAGCCTCGATCCCAGCTCTTCCATCACCCCGGCACATTCATTGATGTAGAAAATCGGGCCTTAAATTCCTCAGGTGTAATGCCTAACGATTTACAAATTGATTAAACTAACCCCATAGTGAAGACTACTAATGACCATCTGCTTATAGCATGTAAGCATGGAGTAAGCACAAGAAGGCAGAAGGCAAGTTTAATTAAAGGGCAAGACCCTGTCACCAGGAAAAAAAACACAGGCTCAGAAATCAAAACGACTAAGTCATAAACCTGAAGGACATGTTAGTACTTCCAGCAGTTGTGACATACCCAGTAGTATATCACTGCCCACGGTTACTACAGCCAATACTAATATGAGCATGCAGTGGTCAAGTGAGGATGATATATGTAAAATATTAGAATTAATGTCATCTACTCTACTAGACCCATTTCTGCAGAAATTGTGTCAAATAGAAGACAGGATGAATAAGTTAGAGCAAATTGGCTCCAAAGTACGGTCATTGAATCCCGATACATGTAATTGAGGGGCACAGCCATCGGGCCTATGCCTCCGCAGGACTTTGAGTAACGTAAGGGACGGTCTCACAACTAATGAACCATGCCCTAATATTCAACCTGTCCCTTTCATTACAACTGAATCAGCATATACCAGCTCCCTACATTTGGAAGTGTGACCTCGTCCTACATCACACATTCATCTTCAATCTTCAGCAAATCATAGGCTAAGTTCTAGGGATGGGGCTGTGATAAGGAACACTGGAGAGTCACACGTGCAGGGCGTGAAACAAAGGGTAGCTAATGATCTTCCTAATAACTTGAGTTTAAATTTCCCTCCAGAAGCTACACCATATACTGTTGTTTTAGCGAATGTTCCACCTCTAGTTTAAAACGATCCTAAGCACTGGTCTACACTACGTAACAAAGCTGTCCATTTAGTGAGCTCTAGAACTGGGCTAAAGAATATTCTCTTTTCAGAGTATAAAATGGTCCATATTGTATCATGGATAGGCCGGTCCATAAAGCGCCTACAAGGTGACTGCGTGATTTTAACCTTTGGGTCTCCCAGATTGGTCCAGCTCATTTTTGAAATGGCACGGAACTGGCAGGTTGATCCAAATGGTATTAACATCTTACCCCTGGGGTTCTTTTACCAACCCGCCACTGTTTTACTTTGCGATCAGAGAGGAAGTTTACCCCTAAAGAATAGGCAAAATTCTTATGTGGTACCAATAAACAATTGTTCTGAAATCCCTAATTCCCTAGAAGATATCGATTGACTTTTTGACCCAAAGTTGGCCTTATCTGATAATGTTATCCCAATTTATCATACCACTGAAATGCCGAATAGCGAGCCAGCACCACAGGAAAACTGTATGAGATTCTCTTTCAAGAACCAGAAAGATTCCAGAGTGACATCTCCAAGCATAATTTCAGTACAAGTATTGGATACTGCTGATATCCCGAAAATGACACCCACAACGTGCAACTGTTTAAACGTCACTAACAAGAAAGTCTCTTGTAACTTGGTGTCCTGGAATGTTGCTGGCTTGCGCTCAAAGTTGAGTGAGCCCATTTGGTGTGAGTTCCTATTAAATCAAGATCTCCTTTGTCTCCAGGAGACATGGACTAGAGATGCGATTCACATCAATGGGTTTAAAACCTTACATACTAAGGCAATTGAAGGACACAGAGGAAGACCTAAAGGTGGGCTCTGTACTTACATATCCAATAGTTTAAACATTCAGGCTGATCTTTATATAGTGTGAGTGTTTGTTTTGTCAACGCTCCGTCCATCACCACCTTTGGTTTTTCTTTGTTCGCCCTAAGTTGGCAGGGTATGCTCAGACGTGAGTCTCTTGCTCACTTTGCCACTGGAGTCAAGCAAGCCCGGCTGAAGACGGCTGTAATGCCAGAAACCGGTCCTGGGAAGCTTGATTCCGGTCCAGGGAAGACATGGCTTGGCAGTTCGGGCTGGACTTTTCCCATGAGGCGCAGGGTCAGACTGATTTGCATATGGCTATGTCTGAACTGGGTGGCGGAGTGAGCTAAAGAACGGTGATGGATTAAACCCAGATCACTTGACTGGGGGTGAGTGTTTGTATTGTCAACGCTCCGTCCATCACCACCTTTGGTTTTTCTTTGTTCGCCCTAAGTTGGCAGGGTATGCTCAGACGTGAGTCCTTTGCTCACTTTGCCACTGGAGTCAAGCAAGCCCGGCTGAAGACGGCTGTAAGGCCAGAAACCGGTCCTGGGAAGCTTGATTCCGGTCCAGGGAAGACATGGCTTGACAGTTCGGGCTGGACTGTTCCCATGAGGCACAGGGTCAGACTGATTTGCATATGGCTATGAATGAACTGGGGTGGCGGAGTGAGCTAAAGAACGGTGATGGGTTAAACCCAGATCAGTTGACTGGGGGTGAGTGTTTGTATTGCCAACGCTCCGTCCATCACCACCTTTGGTTTTTCTTTGTTCGCCCTAAGTTGGCAGGGTATGCTCAGACGTGAGTCCCTTGCTCACTTTGCCACTGGAGTCAAGCAAGCCCGGCTGAAGACGGCTGTAATGCCAGAAACCGGTCATGGGAAGCTTGATTCCGGTCCAGGGAAGACATGGCTTGGTAGTTCGGGCTGGACTGTTCCCATGAGGCACAGGGTCAGACTGATTTGCATATGGCTATGTCTGAACTGGGGTGGCGGAGTGAGCTAAAGAACGGTGATGGATTAAACCCAGATCAGTTGACTGGGGGTGAATGTTTGTATTGTCAACGCTCCGTCCATCACCACCTTTGGTTTTTCTTTGATCTTTATATAGAGCACATCTATATTCAGCTATTCAAGATCAAAACTAGGCAGTAAGCAAAGTTTAATTTTGATTAACTTTTACAATAATATTCCAGCACTTAGCATTGGTCATGTTATTAAAAAGTTATATAGTGATGTACAATCCTTATGGGGAAAATCTGCCAAAGAAACAGTTGTTATTTTGGGCAGGGATTTGAATTGTGTTTTATGCTCGCATTCTGAAAATATTATATGTGGCCGTGAAGCTGAAGAGGGGTTTAGCAGCACCCATTTTTGTCATTCTAGTCAGAGGGAGATATTTAACGAGATGTTATGTCTTTTAGATTTAGGCTTTGTAAATGACATGTGCCCAAATCCTGCTGCTTTGGGTAATACTTTTAATGGTAGGGGCTTGTGCTCTACTATGGATTTTATACTTATGTCAAATATTTATGCTCCGAGAATCCGTTCTTTTCTCATTGATAATATTTCCTTGAGTGATCATTGCCCACTATGTCTGATAGTCACTTTGTGGTTGAATCACCTAATTAATAGTAATAAAGGTCACCAGATCTTAAATTCTATTGTTCTTGATAAGCAGAATCGTTACACGTTGAAATGGTCCATGGTTGATCCCGAATGTGTTATCAAACAGGTGTTAGATAACTGCAAAAATGCACCTGAAGTCTGCTTGAGTGAGACATCAACTCCCACGAATATCCTGGTTTCTTTTTCATTCATATCCAGCTCGGTGAGGGAGGTATTGCATGTACAGAAACCAAGTAAAGTTAATTAATCTGGAGTGTTCAACTCGAAGTGTACCAAAGCTTACTCAAACTTAAAAAAATTCCTCCACACTAATCCTAAAAATCAGGATGTTATAAGACATGCTAGAGGGATGTATAAATCAGCAATTAAGGAAAGGAAAATAATCCTGAGAAATGAAGCGTGGGACTCGCTTCATATGGCTGCTTTAAACCGTGATAGCAGTGCTTTTTGGAAAGAGGTTAGAGCTCTTTTTCTAAAGTCGAAAGGGCTGCCGACATTAGAGATTGCTATTACAGAGGATCAGTGGATCCAACACTTTACTAAAATCTTTAATGAGCAAGGCAACTCCAATAATAATTCAGATGAAATGTTGTCAGCCATACTACCCAAAACTCCAACCTCCAATTTACATTGGAGGAGGTGATATCGGCCATTTCGGTTACATTAGGAGGAAAAGCCCCAGGACCTGATGGTGTTCCAGCAGGTCTATTCAATTCAAATATGGATTTATGGGGACCAGTGGTTACACAGATAGCTAATGCAAGTTGTTCTGTATCTTTTTTGCCTACCTGGATAGAGTCAATTATTGTGCCCATTTTTAAAAAGGGTAACCGTCAGGACCCTGGTTGCTATAGACAGATTTCGCTGTTGTTTTCACTGACCACAGTAGTGGGGCGCATAATTTTAGCACATGTAAATGTTTGGGCACAGGACAGATCTACAGTTTGGATTCTGAGAAGGTGTGGGTACCACTGAAAAGGGCTTAAATTTAGCACTATTGGTGGGAAAATACACACTAGTAAAAGAAGGAGGATTATTTTCAGCCTTTGTAGCCCCCACCGCTCCATAAATGGTCTGGAAGAGGCATTGGTTAAGGAACAGAACGACTACCCCCGGGTAAATGGGCGCCCAATACCTGTCCTTCTCTATGCCGATAAATGGGCTTACAAAATTTTTAAATGGTTTTACTGATTATATGAGTAATTTAGGACTCCTGGTAAATACCTCCAAGACATTTGTAATGAGATGTGGCAGAGGGAGCTGAAAGTGCCGGGACATGTTCATGGATGGCAAAAAAATAGAGGCAACTAAGACATTTTCATATCTAGGAATAGTATTCCACGAGGATGACCTGTGAACCCAGGCCATCTTATCAAAAAAGTTAGCCTTCCTGAGAACCATTACCGCGCTTGCCCAGTTCTTGATAAAACTAGGGAGAAACCCCCCCGTGGAGCTTTCGCTGATTTATCAGGCCGAAAGTATCCAGATGGCATTGTATGGAGCAGGGGCGTGGGGTCTGGCCAATACTCAACCACTTCAGACTGTGGAAAACAATTTCTTGAGATACATTTTATTAGTAAATAGAAGTACCTCGTCATTTGTTTGCCACACAGATCTGGGCCTATCACACTTGTCAGATCTTATAAAACTAGAGCCCCGTCTCTTATGGCACTGGGTATGAACCAAGGAAGAGACTAAATTAAATAGGGGTATTTTAACTGATATTTTGAAGATGGAAAAGGTTTTAATGATTCCTTGGGTTAGATATGTCCGTGATTTTATGCAGAATCTAGGCCACCAAGAGTATTTTACTGAACCAACTACCATGCGAGAGGTACGTGGGAAAGATCTCAAAAAGGAAGGCCTAATGAAGGTGGATTTATCACAGCTGACTACAGAGATTATGAAACCCACTGTACAAGAAAATCAACTTATTTTAAGTATTTTTGTCATTCAACCATATTGAGCAATTGTACTTGGAGGTTATGACAGATTTCTATTAACAAGATTCAGGCCGGGAATATTGCAAATAATTGTAAGTTTTCCCACTATGAATGACTGGTCACGAACAATGACTCCGTGTCCCAGTGACACTTCCTCCAAACAATCTACCATCCATGTCGTTTTTTTTTTTAGATTTTATTGTCACATAAGGAAAATGTGGATTCTCCCTATCTTGAATTCTATGCGGATGAGACAGTGCCACCCAGCATGTAGTACTCTACAAATATTGGATAATGTACATGTAATGTGGAGAGTTGCAATGTTTTTTAAAAAGTGGTTAGCTTCAGAAAATCTATTGTTAATTAAATGATTTATGCAGCATCTTCTTGGCATACTTTAAATGTGCCCCATGCGCTGTGAGTTTATTCTGTTTTTACCCAATTTTTAATTTTGTTGGGTATTACTAATTTATTTTAAGCATTGGCCTAATAATTAATTAAATCTGTAATTATGAGATGTCTAGTGTAATTATATTTTTGTAATGCGTTTATGATTGTATTGTACAACAATCGAATAAAGCTGTTCTTTGACTTTGACTTGGCTCAGTAATTAAATGACTGCATAGGTACTGGATGGGTGATAGGTTTACTATAGTTGTACTCTCTATGTAATTACATGAATGCATTAGTAGAGCCAGAGTGTTTAATCAGTGCACGTGTGTGCCTCATTATTTCATTGACAGCATGGGTTGTAAGTGAGAATTTAGATGGCTGAACAGGTTCTGTGTAAAAGTTGTAATTATTGCATAGTTACAGCCTTGTTAATTGCATAAGTCAATAGTTAGTACCTAGGTTATCAGATGAATGTATACATAGTGCCTGCATACATCAATGACTACATCATTTCTGCCTGCCTGATTGCAAGAGTACTTGTGTAGTTTCTGGATAATTGAATAACTCCGTAGATAGTAAATCACTGATTTGATGACTGCTTGACTAGTGGCTGGGTGATTCCATGAGTGCCTGAATACTGCTTGACTGACTGAGAAAGTACCTTAATTACTGTTAGACGCATAACAGTTGCCACTATATCTCTGACTCATTGGTTCCTTCTGTCAGTCTTAAACTACCTATTTTACTGTATACAAGCATTTCTTCTGAGCTATGTGTGAGTGAAATATAAGTATCACCCTTGATATATAATTGCATACATCGCCACTCTGGAAACATACATTGTGTTTTTACTGAGCGTGCACATGCATCAGTAAGTTTCTAAAATGGAAAACAACCTTTCACGAATGGCATACCTACATAATTTCTTAAATACTTCTTCTGCTTCTAAAAACATATATTCATGAAATGAAGATAGCACAAGACCTCTTGAGGCATTCTGCACTATTAATCTGTCTACATTTTAAACAAAGCATGTTCAAAGAAAAGAACTACCTTACTAAAGATAGATCACCATGTAAACATATATGCAGTTTCTTAATAGATGTACACCTTCAAACCATCTTTACCAAAATGTATACCTCTCTGCATTTTTTAGCAAACTCAAAAGTCTCACTGTATATATAGCTATGTGCAAACACAAAAACCATATCTCACCATCTAAGCATATGCAAAGTGGCCATATATGTTGAAAACAAATTGGCAAACACTTCCCAATGCATACCTAACAAGTATTACTCCTTTCTAATTCATATGCAGGCGAACACCGTGTTCTCATCTTTTAATTCTCACTGCACTATTCCAATTTAATAATATTACTAAAAGTACTACAACTCCCAAAATGCAAATGACAGATGTATCTGTTCTGCACAATATGTTTAGTCATTTAGTCTTAGTTTCTCATTGCAACTTTCCACAAGACTATACTGTTAATTTACAATAAACTATACAATGTAATAAACAGGCACTCATTAATTAATTTTTCTCTGACGTACCAAAACATTCACCACTAACCTTTCAAACACATACCCTCTGATAGATACAGTTCATCTCATATATTTTTTCTCATTACTGTGATACTCCTTTTAATCAAACTCCCATTTACATCTTCATTTCTAATGTACATTTCTAAAATAATTACAAAGTTATATACATATCACTGAATTCAGTTTGTAGAGTACATTGTTATTTTAGCTCTTTCTGCATAGTTTTTGTTAAGAATTGTAAAAACTAAGCTCAAGAATGGAACACCACTCTCATATAAAGCATCTCTAGAATGGCAACCTCTTCAACTTTCCACTCTATCATCATGAGAAACATAGAAAATGAAATCATGACTTTCTTTTTAAACCACTGCATCTCCACTTGTGAATGGTTAGCATCTGTTAGCCCTTTCCATCTCTTTCAAAATGAGGTTCCTGTTGGCACGTTTTCAGGATATCTTCACAATGATCGCTGAGAAACCACAAACAAAACAGAAGTTTAAACCTATATCTAGATTAATTTTTGTGAAATTTAAATACTACACAGCAGTTAATTACATAGTCCTGAGTATGAAATTAAAACTTGCCAATTACTTACATTGTGTCATCACTCCTCAACTTTTAAGAAAATGTTAATCAAAGGCAGTAGTCAGCACAAATATCGACCAATAATTGTTGTCAAAATCTGAACGCATTCCGTACAATTGTCTCTGCATTGAATACATCAAGGCCATCCGTAGTGTAGAAGCAAAGCTGAATTCAAGTTGTGAACCCTGCTGTCCGCAGTGTAAATCAAAGGCAGTAGTCTACACAGACATCGGGGAATGCTTTTTGACTCTTATTTTAACAAAATCTGAAGACATATAGTACAATTGTCTCTGCCTTAAATAAATCAAGGCTACATTTAATGCTGTCCATAGTGTAGTTTTATATACATTGAAAAAAACGTTTTAAAAAATATTGAAATTGTAATATTTATTTTTTTATTTTATATTTTTTTAATTGATATATTTTTTTATATAGCAGACAATGATATCCTATGGAAGGAAATTCAAGTTACTGGTAAGTACGGTTAAAATTACTTTTCAGAAACAGTAGTGAGCTGAAAGATGCAGCACTGAGGTCTCTCCTGATAACAGGTGAGTAAATCGGAGTAAATCGGAATTCGTAGTTCAACTGATTTTAGAAGAATTTTTTAAAGTTCCAAAACTCCACACTTACAAGAATTTCCAAGTGAAACCAGTCAATGTTAGCCTATGGAAGGAAATTCAAGTTACTGTAAGTATGGTTAGAATTACTTTTCGGGATCAGTCGTGGGCTGAAAGATGCAGCACTGAGGTCTCTCCTGATAACAGGTGAGTAAATCAGAATTCGCAGTTCGGCTGATTTTAAAGGACTATTTGTATGTTTCAAAAATAGACACTTAGAAACTTTTCTAGTGAAAACCACACAATAGATTCCTATGGAAGGAAATACAAGTTACTGGTAAGTACACTTAGATTTACTTTTCAGGGACCGTACTGGGCTCAAAGATGCAGCACTGACATCTCTCGTGATAACAGGTGAGTAAATCGGAATTCGTAGTTCGGCTGATTTTAGAAGAATGTTTTGCTCAATTGTGAAGGAAGGGGGTGGGTCCTAAGGTGACATGTGTGCAAACACGCCCTGTGGCGCGTTTTAGGTTGGGGAATTAATTCCTCTTCAATCCTGAGGTCCCCTGTGAGCCAACTAGCCCACCAGGTACCTCCAGTATGCGCCAAGGAGCTGTGTTGCAGAGAGGTGATCAGAAGGCACGCCCCCTTTTTACAACACTCTACAACGCAGCTCCGTGGCATTTACTGGAGGTACCTGTTGGACTAGTTGGCCCCTAGGGGACCTCTGGATTGAAGAGGAATTAATTCCCCAGCTTAAAACGCACCACAGGGCATGTTTGCACACATATCACCTCAAGCCCCCCCCTACCTTCACCACTGTGCAAACGTGCCCCGTATCGCGTTCTAAGTTGGGGGATTAAGTCCCCTTGCATACTGGGGGTCCCTAGGGGCCAACTAGCCCACCAGGAACCTCCAGTATGCGCCAAGGGGCTGCGTGACAGAGAGGTGTAAAAAGGGGCGTGGCCTCATTACACCTGTCTGCAATGCAACCCCCTGGAGCGTTTGCAGAGGGGGAACTAATTTCCCTGGCATACTGATGGTCCCTGGGGGCCAACTAGCCCACCAGGAACCTCCAGTATGCACCAGGGGGCTGCGTTGCAGAAAGGTGTAATGAGGCCACGCCCCTTTTTACACCTCTCTGCAACGCAGCCCCCTGGTGCGTTTGCAGAGGGGGAACTAACTCCCTCTGCATACTGGGGGGTCCCTGTGGGCCAACAAGCCCACCAGGAACCTCCAGTATGCGCCAGGGGGCTGCGTTGCATAGAGGTGTAATGAGGCCACACCCCTTTTTACACCTCACTGCAATGCAGCCCCCTGGCGCGTTTGCAAAGGGGGAACTTATTCCCCTTGCATTCTGGGGGTCCCTGGGGGCCAACTAGCCCACAAAGATCCTCCAGTATGCGCTAGGGGGCTGCGTTGCTGAGAGATGTAATGAGGCCTCTCTGCAATGCAGCCCCCTGGCCCATACTGGAGGCTCCTGGTGGGCTAGTTGGCCCCCAGTGACCCCCAATATACAAGGGGAATTAGTTCCCCCTCTGCAAACGCGCCAGGGGGTGCATTTGCAGAGAGGTGCAGGGAGGGGGCGTGGCCTCCTCCCGATCTGTTTTTTTTAATTTACTTTTAAGAAGGGGGGCTGTGTAGCCCCCCTTCTTTTTCTTTTTTTTGGCCTTGGGGACCCCATCCCCCAGGGCCTGCCCCCAATTTTTCAGGAAGGGGGCCTCGTGGCCCCACTCCCAAGGCCATACTCTGCCCCGGGGACCCCATCCCCCAGGGCATGGGCCATTAAATAAAAACAATTTAATTAGGAGGGGGGCTGTTTTGCCCCCCTCCTATGGCCACATTTGGCCCCGGGGGCCCCATTCCACGGGCCCGGCCATTTAAAAAAAATTTGGGGGGGAGGGAGTACGGCCTTGGGAGTGGGGCTACTAGGCCCCCTTCCTGATTTAAAAAAAAAAATAATAATTAAAAATAGAAATATAAAAGGTAGTATATGTGACAGTTGTATATAAATAAGTATACATAACACTCAGTGATTGTATGAGTGACTGTATGGATAACTGTATACTTGTAGTAGTGATTTTATAACACACTAAGTATGAGTAACTATCTATATGAATACATGAAGCGGTGTTTGAATAAGTGTGTAGCTGGGTTAAAGTAAGTATGATCAATTGTTTGCATAAGTGAGTAGGATGACTGCATACGTGAATAGGATTTTTGCTGGTGTGTAATGTTGATGTAGGTGTATACGTATATTTGATAGTGTTCTATTGATCTTTGTCAGCATGTATGAGTGAATCTATAAGTGTTTAGATATGTGTATAGATTTAGGAAACACTGAGTGGGTTTTTGGAAACTTGTATTGGTGTGTAAATGGTTTCAAATATGGTACTCTATATTTTATTATGAGTGTTGAAAGGTTATACTTGTGTATGATGAGGTGTATCAGATTGTTACGTGGATGATGTCATCAGTGATGTCATCAGTGATGTCATTTGAAATGTCTTTAGTGATGTCACTGACCATATCATGAATGGTGTAATATGTGACATCATCAGCAGTGGATTGCGGGAGCACGAGTTATAGTTAGTAACTATAACCGAGGAATTTCAATGGTGTTGTACAAGTGAAATGTCCAGCTAACTATAACACCCCTGAAACCTAGGGCTTTTTCTGTGAATTTCCAAGGTTTTTTAAATGCTTATTCCTAACTATAACATGTCTGAAACCTATGGTGTTTTCAGTTAATTTCAAAGGTTTTTCAAATGACAATTTTTTTAATGTAGTAATAGTTATATTTATTTTTTGATACTGATTTTCTACATTTTTTTAACTATTTATTTTGACATATTTTTTTTAAAATTACATTATATATTTTTAATATAAATGGATTTTTTTTAATATATTGAAATTCTAATTCTTTTCTTTGTTTTAAATTTTTTTAATATATTTATAATATTTACTTTATTGGGTTTTTTTCAAATTTTTTTGGGGAGGCGCGCACCCAAAGCGTACCTTTCTCGATCACTGCACGGAACCTAGCCGCCATTTCAGCATTGTTGTGTGGGATCGCGTAGGATGTGCGATGGGTGCGTATTTTCCTGCACAATCGCTATGCGACCGGTACGCGACTCCAGGTGCATATGTGACACATACGTATTACTTTATGTGCCGCTCGCGCACTTGCGCGTGACGACAAATATGTGTTCAATGCGGTGGGTGTGCGACTCCCGGGAAATGTTTTAATGTCTAAAATGATATATATGTATTTAATATACATATTAGGGCAAGACATTATCTAAGCTAATCATAAAAATAATATACTTTTACTTTTAATAAACTTATATTAATTTTAAATGCAATTTCGCAAAGTCACTTTGGGTGCATGCTGCCTGTGCGCACGATGCGCGGACCCCATGTGACCTGAAAAAAAAGATTTGATTGGTTCATAACATTTCCCATTCTAACTATCGAAGGATCCCACCCATTTCCATCATTCTTCTTTGAGGTTCTTTGGAGGGACATCTCATAGCTAAGAAGAACTTTTTTGGGTGACTTCCATAGCTGCTATTGACTTCAATATCAAGACAATTTCTTCTGGACAGCAGACTGCATCAGATTCAGAACATTCTTCTGATGATGGGTTTGTTCCTGAACCTGCACGCCCTGAGAGATATACATCAGTGGTCTGGAAATTTTTTCAATTCCAGAGGGACAACAAAAATGTCCACGCCACTAAATTCACATGCAAAATCTGCAAAGGGTGTTGTCGAGAGGTGATCTAAATAAGAAGTATTCTTGTGGGACTTCAAGCATGATGAAGCACCTCAAGACTCTGCACCCCTTGAACCTGGCTAAGGACGAGTGCAGAAGACTTTGTGAGAACCCTCCGCCAGCAGTCGCAAGTACATCTGCGGCATCTTCATCACCAGGGCACCGGACATACGTGCAAAATTTGGACAAGTCAAAATTAGTTCCATTAAATGCAACAAAATGCCTGTACTATGAAGAGCAGTCCATCAACCATATATGCACAGTGCAGAAAAAACACCGGTGTTAGATGTTTGTTTATTTTTTTTTCTGAAGTTCACTGTTTTGTTCCTCCTGTTCTCTTTTTTTCTTTTCAAATAGATACAAATAAATCACAAAATTGTTAAAAAAACGACAAAAAAAGATAAAAGAAAAAAAAAAGAAAAAAGCTATTTTCAGAACTCACTTCTCTGGTTAAAAAAAGAGATATATTTGTATGATGATGTGTGAAAGTTTGGTTGAATGTATGCGTAGTGCATAATTCACTGAAAGAATGCATTAGTAATGTATGGTGAATGTATAAGTGCAGAACTATAAGGAAGTGCTGCAGCATGACACTGTAACCTCTTTAGCTGCAGTGTGCTGTGGTACTTCCGAAGCACAGGGATGCAACATCTGTCCATAAATATGTTGCAAGTCTATGCTTCCTTCTGCACTGCTGCTTAAACTGCAGCCATGCGGTGACACAGGCACCCTTGCACCAAGGTACAAGGATATCTGTGTCATGTGGAGTTTGTTTTTGTGCAGGAAGACACACCTTCCTGCACAAAAACAATCAGTGAAGACATTTTTCTCCTTCAATGTATGCTGTGCAATGTAGCTTATATTGAAAGAGAAAAAATGAGGAGAAATGAAACAATTCTCCTTGTTGTGCCTTTCTACACCGATTGGAGGATGGTGCAGCATTCACACATTTCTGATAAATCTGGAGATGTGTCTTGTTCTATGAGTGTTCTGTGCAAACACACACAGCAACACCACCAGAATGCCCTTTCAAGGTAAAGTGATGTGTATGATGAGGTTGTATTTACATGGACAAGAAAAGCTACACAGAGTGCCTTTTCCTCTCTTTGTAAATATGAAAGAGTGTCTTGCGCTATCACTATGTTACAAAAAGTGACATATTGTTGGCACAGGATGCTTCTAAATTTACCCCATAAGTGCTTAGGTATTGGCAGACTGTTAAAATAAGAACATATTGCTAGTTCATAGTTTGAAAAATTGCATGAGAGTGACAGGAGGTAAACACAGAGTTATCGCTCCAAATATGCTCAAAGAAGAATAATTGAAATGATAGCAGTCCTTCAATGGGTACAATGGGAAATGTTATGAACCAATCAAACTTTTTTTCAGGTCACATGGGATCCTATGACAGAGAGATTCCAAAACTACATAGGTATAAACTGGGTGTTTTGAAGACTGTAGTAATACTTTGTTGCTTCTTGAAGATGTTCATGCATAGTATAACAATACATTAACTTGTACTAGGGATAGTGGCTAGGCTAATCCTTAACTATATGACTAATTAGTAGAGTAAGTTCAGTACTGCAAAGAGAGAACAAGATAAATGTATAAGTACTTAGGTTTTGGAAAAGTGATAGGACATGTTCATAGAGTGGTGAAGGGAAGGTATGGGGCCTGGTGTGACATGTGCGAACACACTCTGTGACATGTTTTAAGTTGAGGAATGTAGTCTCTTTTAATCCTGAAAGTCCCTGGGTCCTACTAGCCCACCATGTCTCTCTATTGAACACCATACAGCTGCGTTGCAGAGCGGTGCTCCGAAGCCATGTCCCATTTTACACCTCTCTGCAATGCAACTCTCTGGCACTTTCTGCAGGTATCTGGTGGGTTCATTGACCCCCAGGGACACTCAATATTCAAGGCAACTTTATCCCGTAACTTAAAACACCCACAAAGCATCTTTCAACACGTATCTACTCCGTCCATCCCCCCTTTCTTCACCAGTGTGCAAACACAGCCCTTTATGCATATCTATACTTAATCTTACCTTCACAGTAATAGAAATAAAAAACGCTACACATTTTTTTCAGTTGTTTTTTAATAATTTAAATTTCTGAAAATGTCATATTTGAGAATTAGAATCTGTGAAAGAGAAGAAAAAATACAGTTATAATATATAATAGTATATTTTTTACAACACAACATAATTTCAACATTTTATAAATTATTTTTTTACCTTTTTTGCTGTTCTCAGAATATTTATAATTTCAATAAAAACAATGTCTAACATATTTTTCATATACTCAACTATTTCTGAACATTCCACAATATCTACATCCTCAATAAGAAACCCTATAATACAAATCACACATATATCAAATGCTTTCTTCTAAGATAATCTTCTTACTTGAATATGAAAGAACTCAAATATAATATGATGAACAATTGTTTTGATTTTCATACACTGTAATAATGGTCTTTAACAATATATGCTGACTGAATGTGCAAGAAAAAGTCCTTAGTTCAAATATATACTTTTCCTCTAGGCCAAATAGTATTCTTGAAATCCTTTATATTGAAAATGTCCAATAGTAATCGTATTAATACATATTAATAAATTCCTCAGAGGCCGAATTATGTTCCTAAAACTTTGGCTTTAAAAATATTAGGTAGGAATTTGGTAATTTGCTGGGCAAACGTTGTTTAAAAACCAATTGAGCAGCATTACAATATGTCCAACCTTTATCGCATTTAAATAGGCAGTTTAATGTCCAAATATTGTAGAAGGACCATCATGGAAAATGATTGCTACTGCTACAAATGTTCTTCCTGATATTGATAGTTGACTTGCTACAAAATGTTTTATTAAAGTTTCCAATTTTCTTCCATCAGCTGTACAACGTTGCATCATTAAAATTATATATTGTACATATCTTTGTATAAATAATGTTGATAACATTTCTGTTTTGCATTGGCTGCATTCCATGTTTTGATTTGCTGCTTTAACTAGTTTGTTGAAGGACACTGATTTACAGTCTGGTAATGGCAAATATATAAATCCTTCAGTGTCTATATTAGTGCCACATGTAAACATACAATTTTCACATTGATGTTCCCATTTATAACAAAGGCCAAAAAAATTCTCAATTTCTATGCCTTCATTTTCCAATACGGTAAGAATATACATTAGAAATTCCTGAGCATCTTGTTGAATATTCTGCGTAAATTTTGTAGAACCAGAACATATATCCAAAAGATTACGATTATCAGAAAAGCTTTGCATTTTACTTTTATCAGTTCTCAATTTTTCATAAACAGAATGCAACAAGGAACAAAATCTTTTTCCCCGATTCTACATAATTTGCTATTGCAAATTTTCAAGAAAAAAACAACTTTGACCACTACATATGCACAGCAGTTGATACCTGAACTTTTTTCAAACTGATAGCTAACAATCTCTTCAATAGTGTCTTTTTTCTTTTTGCTTGCAATCACAACATTATCTTGTTTTTTTCCTTCTCTATAACTTTACTACAGATATTCTCATATCTTCTTTTTCGACCTATCACACGCTTTTCAAATACAGGATATTGACCTTAATTGGGAGCATACTCTCTTCTCAACCTATTATACTGTTTTACACAATTTGCATCTGCAGTAACCTTTGTCTCATCAAAATCAATCAAAAACAAACCAGATAAAGTTCTGACTCGGGACAAAGCAACATATACCATACCCTCTTTAAAGATGGTACTTCCAATGTTCACCAAAGCACTGTCTACACTTAAATCTAGAGATTTATGAATAGTCACTGCATATGCCAGAGAAAGTGGCAACTGTTTTCTAAGGACATATAAATCTTTAACAAGCAAAAATTGTACTGACAAACAACCAATTTGTTTTACTTCTTCAATCTGATCAAATTTAATTTTTAAAAATTCAATTCCATCCTTATTCTGATAATCAACAAAATCCACAACTTAACCCATTGCTCCATTAACTAAACCTTTTTCTACATCCAAATAATGCCTTAAAATTACCCGACAGTTTATACATGCATATAGATTCTTTTCTAAACCAGGAGTTTCAGATATAGATTTTTCTAAAGAATCCAATTTTATTTTAAATGTTTCCGTCAAAATAATAGTGATTCCTTCATGCTCCATTTTATCAATGGCTTCCATTTTTATTATTTCTTCATTTTTTGCTTCAAAAGTTGTTAATTGAATATAGAACACTCGGCAGTGTTGGCATTAAGCAGATTATAGATTTATTTTCTGCAATTTTCATATATATTTTCTCAGGAACTATATTTTCATTTGGAATCTCATTGGAAAGTAATCGACTTTGCAAAGCTTGTTTGCCATGTTCTGTCAGTACTCCAATTCTTATATGTTGAAGAATAGTTCCATAATCAACATCATTTGCCTGTCGCATATTTGTAATGAGTTCTTTGTATTCAAAATAAGAACAAATATTAACGTTGCCAACACTACCCAAAGACTTTCTGGTGTCTTCATGCGCACATGTTTTAAATACTGGTTGCCCTTTTATGGTGGTAAGTTGCAGTAGATCTCCAAAAACTATGACATGTTTTCCTCCAAATAAGACATCGTACCGTACTCTGTTTTAAGAATTTGCTGCATTCTTAAATCCACAAAAGCAAGCATTAAGTTTGAGACCATGCTTACCTCATCAATATTCAGAAGTTTGATTTTCTTTAACACTCTTGAAACTTCATAACAAGCTTCTCCAGATAGCTTGTGATATTCCAATTGGTTGTCATGCTCCACAGGTAGCATAAGTAAACAATGCAATGTAATTCCTTTAATGTTGTGTGCTGCCAACCCAGTTGGAGCAGTTACAACACAAGACAAGACGAATGGGAGTCAGTTGTTTTCTGTAGATAACTGGTCATTACATTAATTAAGAAACTTTTTCCTGTTCCAGCTTGACCACTCACATACATTCGGATAGGTTGAAATGAGGTGCATGTGCATTCTTTCTTTTCATGAAGAAATCTATGGTCAATCTGTTTTCTCACTTGCTGATATATTTCTTTCTGTTCAACATTTAGTTGTTCTTCCAAATTTCCTAAGTCCATAATATCTTCTTGAGCTTTATGCATTGCTGTTTCCACTTCATTCATGGTGATTGCCACTTCATTTTCAAGAATTGGTTGTCCTAGTGGATCTTGACTCAGTGGAGCAGAACTCTGACTGTCTTGAAAACTGCCTCTGGCAATCTCAGCTGCAATAGTAGCTTGTTGATCAATTTCATCGTTCAACATTTTCACATAATTTGAAAAACAGTGCATTCTATGGTATCTTTACAAGCATTGAAGGAATCTTCATAGCTCTGAAAATCATAAAATAAGTAATTCCGATTCTGAACGCCACGGTTTGAAGAGTGTCGCAACTCAGTTTTCTGTGATTAATCAAATTTCCTTTCCTTTGTTTCACCAAACATCCTTCGGAACCAATCACTGCATATTTTCCACCATTGTTGTTCTCAGTAGTATTCCATTTAAAAGCGTAGTTTCGCAGCACTTCATAGAGACATGTGTTCTCAAGATGATGACTTCTATTTGGATAATATGTATCCAAAATGTTTGTTTTGACAATATCTGTACTTTCCGGATCTTTTTCAGCTAAATATTCAATTTCTTGTACAGATTTAAGTACTCGATTTCGAGTAGCAGTAAGAACAAGACTCACCCAAATGATTCTTCTAGATTTTGAATATAAACTTGCAGATGATAACCGATTTGAGCTTTCATACGCTCCAATTTCTCGATGGAATAACATCTTCAAACTGAAACTGCACAATTTCTTACTAAGACTCTTCTTGTGAGAAATTTCTTCCCACATTTCTTTCAATTCCGTCTTTTCTGATTTTGTAATGTAGTTACATACCGAGCGACAGCAATGGAATTATCCGCTACGTACAGAATATCAATGTTAGCATTCCACATTGAAAAAATTAACCGGAATATAATCATTTATATATTTTGATTCTTCACTTCTTCTCAAGTTGTACATATTTTGGGAGACTTTCTAGTCATGGTATGTCTCATAGCCGATATAAAACTGTTTACTCTTCCTTTTGATATAACAGGACTTGGAAATCCAAAGCGACGTTTGGTATAAAACTTTTCCTTAGACTTGTACTTTCGTCGACAGTATTTTCCACATCGATGACTTTGGAATCGTAAGATTTTCTCACAATGGTTGCCCAAATACAAATAGACTCACAGTGTGATTCTAGACATGCAACACTGTTCCTTGGACATTACCAAAACACATTCACTAGTGTAGAAGGGGTAAGGTGACTGCACACATTTTACATAATTCACTACTGCAGTCTAGCGTGAATGCCTGTCTCATTCTGCGAATGCATAAGCAATGACTGGCTTCTAATACTACTAAAACTTGACAACATGACAGGTTAAAGCACTTATCTGTCTGCAAAGACATGAAGTAACCAAACGCTTCTCTCACAATGATTGCCCAAATGCAGACAGACTCACAGTGTGATTCTAGACAAGCAACACTACTCTCTGGTCTTTAGCAGGAGAAACACATTAGTCTTATTAAAAACAAAGGCACCACATACAACCCCTCACAAATTAATAACTCACCTTTCAAATTGATTTGTAGGTTAAGAAGTATGTCAGTCACACACCCAATTTTCGTACACAGAATGTCTGTACTGCACTGCTCTTAGCAAAACCAAAAAATTGCAAACTTTCCCTCTCATTCTGCACACATATACATGTCAAATCATATTGCTTCCCACATTAATTCAAAAGCTAACACACATTTCTATTGGTTACACATTTCAACCCTTTCCAGTTGACATAACTTTGAACCCCACCCCAAATCTACTTACTGCCTGTTACCATAGTAACAGTTCATGGAATACTCAACTAAACTCACAGGTCACAAGTTCACGACATAGGAGTCGATTCTGATTCGGGAAACAAATCCGTACGACGATTCATATTCGTAGCCGTTTCCATACGAATCGTACGAATCCGTGCAAATTGCGTAGTACGATCCTTTGCGAGAAAATACGTCCGAATCATTGTGAACCGTATGAAAATGAAGGGTAAATCCGTACATCGACCTGCACAGTGAACCGTACGATTCGTAAAAATGCCGTATGACCCGCCAAGTACAATCCGGACTGGGGAATCAGTACGCGATTCGTACGGTAAACGTAGCATATGAGCAATTCGTACGGAGGGCAACACTATCACATACGCACCGTACCCCTAAACTCAAGGGGTGTACGCACGGGGTATATGCATCATGCACCTACAACCTTGGGGTGTACGAACCGTACCCCTATGGTCCAGACACCTAGGATCATGGGGTATATGCACAGGGACATACGTACCGTTCCCCTGAAATCCAGGGGTGTAAGCACCGTACCCCGATGCACCGTACCCCTGCAGTCATGGGGTGTACGCACCGTACCTAGGGGTCTGTTTTGTATGCATTTCGAGGCGAAATCTGCTTTTACGGACGTTTTAAGCTCCTGTAGAAAAAGAGTCGTACGGAGTGTTGTCGATACGATTCGGACTTGCTGGGTCAGAAAATGCAGCTTCGATCCGTATGGACATCGCGTACTGTGCGTTCCGAAAGCGATTCGTACGGATTAGTGAGTTGTAAGGTCTTCGGTATGATTCGTACGGAGAACTGCTTTTGGTACACAACATACTACATCATACATACGGGTACGGTTCTGCATATGATTCGTACAGGAAAAAAGCTCCGTACGGCTATTCGGAGGGCATTTTACCTAATCGGAATTGGCCCCATAATGTTGCTAATCCAAACAGCAAGTGTGCTTGACTTTTCAAAATATCAGCTTATCTTAAGTAATGTTCCTTTCAAACAGTTTTTGTTAACCAATAAGAAACATGCTTTTAAAAAACAGAAACATGCACCCTACTTTCAGTCTATAATGTCCTCAAACATTTCTTTTCTTTTTTCAAAACTGCATCTTATCCACCATTTTAGAAAAATCTTAGTTGTCAAACAGCAATTTCACATACAGACACCATCTGAGTGCATCCAGATCTCCCTTCAAGATAATTAGAGTGTGGATTGTGGGACACAGCTATATTTTCTGGAGCCAAATGTTTGCAGAAAACTTAGGCATTGACAAAGACCTAGCTTTGTCAAATGTAGACATTAAATGGATTGGACAGAAAGGACTAAAGTGGCATCAATTGATCCCATGGGTTTAATCCTTTTTGCATCTCCAACACCCTGACCTCATAATAGTGCACTGTGGTGGCAATGACCTAGGCACTTTCACTGGGGTAGTTCTAGAAATGTTTATGAAGGGCACCTTTGGAGAATTTATGTCACTTTTCCTCGAAACTGACTTTGTCTATTCTACCATATGCCAAAGACAGAAATGGAACGGGTCCAATCAATTTTGTCCACTGAGAAAATCAAAAGTAAAATCACATATATATCTATAGCCGCGGTGGATCCGCGCACCCTGTGTGCACTCTCGCGATCACGAGCTGCATGCTAATTGACTGTCAACTGACTGTCAACACTACAAACCAGGAAGTGTTGGCAGCCATTTTGTGTCGGTAGAACTGAGGCACAAGAAATACTTGAAAAAAGTGCACAAAACGCAAAAAGGGGGCAGGGTAGAAACACCCTGACCCCCTAAAAATTTAGTTTTTTTTAAAATCAGCAAAATCTGCACAGGGTGCGCGGATCCTGCCGATAAAAAAAAAACATTCTATTCCCAATAATTTTGGTTCCGGATGACGAATCATCATGACATTTTCAAAACTCGTGGGGCGCTCTGGCCCGCTCCTATCTTGAAAGTTTCGATAATGAAAAAAAGGGGTCCCAAAATGAGTTTTTTCCCCTTGCAATTTTCCATTGTAAACTTTAGACTGGGGGTGGGCGGAATTTGCGAAATTGACTTTCACAAACTATCGCAAAAATGTCAAAAATCCCTGCAAACATGTGGAAATATCGTGAAGACGGCGAAGTTTTTTTTCCCGCCTGTTTGCGATATTTTCTGTGTGATCGCGTTAGAAATGTCTCGCCAACTTGCCCATGCGGTCGTCTATGGGCACGGCCATCTTGTTTTCACTTGTCCCGCCCGCTCGCGATGCTTATTTCCTGTTCCGGGTCACGCAATGCATGCTCGCGCCCATTCGCGATACATATTTCCTGTTCGGGAACGTTCTTAGGTGTTCACAACGCTTTTTGCATGCTCGGGGGGAAAATATCGCGTGAATTTGCCCCCGCGGTTGCAATGGGGGCGGCCATCTTGTTTTTATGTCTATTGATATGGCTCTGGGGTCTGCTTTTGAATCCTCCCTCTATCTTTTCAATCCTTGGTTTCTAGACACTTTTTTAAAATCTTTTTATTTATTATCTCTCTGACTATTTTCCTGCTTCTATATGTTTGTTGTCTGTCTACTGTTTGTGTGTTTTTAACTACTTTTCACTCTTTTTCTATTGCCTGCTCTTTTCTTTTCTTTTACTTACTTTTTAAGTTTTTTTACCTTTTCTTTCCCGCCCCGTCTACCCCAGAACCATGTCAAAGGGGCGAAGGGCTCGACGCAGGAGCCAGAGCCGCGACTGCCTTCCTTTCGGAAGGTGGCGCCCACAAGGGGTGCAGGCACGGGCCTTATTTGGGCAGGTGGAGTTGGCTGCACTGGTTTTCTTTGTGCAGCACAACCTCCCCTTAACCCTTGCAGCAGGTGGCAGGCCTGGGTCCGGGTACGGGCTCCGGGAGTGCCGGCAGCAGTGGGGGAAGGTGCACCGGGCAGTGTTTCGCTGCTCCGGGGTCCGGCGCACCCAGAACCAACTGACGCACCGGTGGTCCGATATCCTGGACCGGGAGCAGGACCTGCTGGACCTGCTAGGAGTGGAGGTCCCAGGTCTTGGTGAGTAACTGTTTAATCATTACTACTTTGTGTCTGTTCTTCTGCTCTGAGTTATATATTGTGAATATCTTTTTTTTCCAACCAGCTAGTATGCTGCTGCTTACATTACAGGTAAATTACGTTTAAAAGTCTTCTGTGATTGTTATGACACAGGTGCTCTTCTGCGCTACTAATCTTACTTGTTTGCAACTTTGCATTTGCGCTCGCTTAGCGTGATTATGTAAGAGTTTATTTTAGAGAAATTAAGTTACCTAATGCTATAGTGACTCTAGTCCTTACTTTGTCCTGTCGCTAAGAGATAGGGGCGGATTGATACTTAGGTTTAGTTACTTTCTATGAGTTTGTAATTTGTTAGGGGTAGGCGTGATGCCCCCTCTGTTATGTCACGTGCTGCTTGTACCCCAGTCTTTCGTAGAACCTTTTCTAGTTTGTTCAATGAGTGGTAATAGGATTAGCACTAGCAGAACCTCAGAATCAATCAATCAACCAAAAATTTGGTGTAAACAAAAATGTAGTCATGTGTCCTCCATTTGACCATTTATGCATTGTTGAGGACTAAAAGAAGTGGAAATTCATACATAATGTACAATTGGCACACCTGGAATAGGTGGGCTAGGTCAGGTGTTATGTACTACTTAGGCTTAGTTAGTATTCTGGAATCACAATGGAAGACTGGATTAGTGTTGAAAAATAGTAAGTAGTCGATCCGCAAATCCCCCGATACTACTTGTTGACCAGATAAGATCTGTCAATTTATTTATTGCAATTGTTGTTTACATAAATGTTTTTGTGACCATCCATTAAAAATATTTTATTTGTTTCACACCAATCATCAAAGTTTGTCTCTTTCTTATATCTTTCATGATCATCTCCCAGGGGCAAGAAGACAGGGTTTGAGTCGGCAGGAGCACAAGAACACCACCAGGGACAGGAGAACCACGAGGACGACTCTTCTGCTGGCCCTAGTAAGTCTTCTTGTTTTTAATATTAATAATTCTTATTCCCTAACTTTTACTGCACCATATTTTTTCGGAACTATTGTTTGAGTTTCCTAATGCTATTTTTTACCAACAATTATCCTTCGATCTGGACTATCTGTTTCGAAATTTTTGTTATCCCTGCCTCTAAATGCCTCTGCTATGATTACTCTCTGCACTAACACTATTAGTCTGTCTGTAGTAGCTAAGCTTGCCCAGTTGGCCACTCTTTATTTAAAAGGTTTTAAATAAAACTCAGATTCACCAGTAGCTCTAGCCATTGAGCCCAGTCCTTTGGGTTGTCCTCTTGTACTACTTCTAGTCTTATTGATCTTGAGTCTTTGTTAATCTTGAGGCTTTTCGACAATTCCCACCAACAAATGCCCAACCAGATTAATTTCTATTTTGATAGGATAAGACATACTACTACTGTTGTAGGGATTTTGTACATACAGAACTTTGCACAAGAAAATAGGATGTTGGTGATGTGAGGTTGGACCTTCTTCACACCTCAATCAGAAGTTCAGAACCTACCACAATCCCCTGCCCGACTATTTATAGTAGTGTCTCGTCATAACTATTAGCTCTCCGAACCCTCCCCCCAAGATACCCAACAAGTAGACAACCCAGAACATAACATACCCGACCTCTTAGTTGTGGAAGCAATGCACATGCACACCCTTCCTTTCGCTCGCTCACTCGTGTAAGTCCACACCAAATACCACGAGTCTAAGTAATTTCAAAAGTTTTATTTTGAATTGACAAGCTCTGTACATTGTTCTATAATGCAGCACCAACAGGAAAATCCATAACATTAAAACAATAAACATTGTTACACATACTTACAGTTACAACAACTGCAAGTTTATAGAAAAAAATGAAAAATCATGATAACTGAACAGTGGTGGAAGCACCACCATCCCCTTGGTAGGAATATAGTTTATATACAATTATAAATGAAGATCTCTGAGCGAATTCTGGGGACCCCTCACCTTAGAAGAACCTAGTACTGGCAGTTGTTATATCACAAGCTCTGCAAAGCTCTGGTTCGTAGAAGGAAATATTCCATCTGTAATGAGAAAAATGGCGCGTGTTATTTGTATTTGTATTTGTAATTACATTTATAAGGCGCACAGCTACCCACATGGGGTCTCCCGGCACCGTGTTAGTATATTGCAAGCATTTCTCAGCCGAGCCAAAAAGTGTAGCATTTTGTATGGATAAGCAATATGGACTAACACCAGAACTTCAAAAAAAGGGGCTTGTTAATGTTTTGGTTGACCTTGTATGCAGCGCATAGCCAGTAGCAGTATGAGGTCATGTGGGCTCAAAGGTGTCTTATACAACAAGCTGCGAGGTAACGTCATGTGTGCAAAAATAAAAGACACAAACGTAAAATGGTTGCATGGCTCGGGCTAACTAAGCAAAGACTAGAATGACCCTAGGGACCACATAACTACTAGTGTCTACTCTACTACTACCTGATTTGTACTAGTGATGTATGTTGTATATGTATGTATTACTATTAACTCATTTTCAATCTTGCTACTGACCAATAGGGGGAGGTGTATATGACACCTAAAAAATGTGTAATGTTTTTTCTAGGCGCACTACCGACCACCAGTGAAGGGGCCAGCGGCGAATACGACGCAGCTGACAAGGATACGGCAGTTGTGGATGGAGCTGCAGGGGGCGAGCCAGCACCCGTGGCTGGCGGTGGTAAGTTAGATTCATAATCCTTAACTATTGACATTACACTCACTGCAAGGGTGTACTGTATGTATACTAGTTTTCAGGCTGTGGCAGAGGATTTAGTAGGTCCAAAGGAGGGCAGTCGCCAGGATATAAATGGTCCGGGCGTGAAGATGTTCCCCCCACCACAAGCCTAAGGAATATCGTTTTTGATACCTGAGAAAATCTCAGCCCTCACGCATTGGAGGGAACGCACGAGGAAGTTCCTGTGCATGGTTCACTTTCAAGCTTGTAACCTCTTTTTTCTGTTTTCAGTCTCCCAGGTGATGGTGGTACCTTAGAGTGTATCACCCACAAAGGTGACTTTGTATCTGTTGGTCCTGATTTATTTATTTATTTATTTATTTATTTGCAGAGTTTTATATAGCGCGAACTAGAACCGAACCGAATCAGTTATCAGAGCGCTTTACATAGCACCAGTTACGTTACATGAGGACACACTTTCATTTTAGGCACGGGGAGATTAAGTGATTTGCCCAGAATCACAGGGGGTTTTTGGCATCGTTACCGAGACTCGAACCCAGATCCCCAGGTCCGAGGTCGAGCGCCTTAGCCGTTAGGCCAACCCCTCTCCCCTGATGAATGCTAAGCCGACCTTTGGCTATTTGTAGCAGAAACATGTTGACCCCCAATTTTTTATAGGACTTTCCTGGTTCAAATTTACACAATCAGGTCTATGTCCGTCTTGCACTATCGTTTTTAATGGAGTTAGAGCTACCTCTATGTTAAATAATTTTTCTTCACTAGGGAGCAGCCAGCACAATTCACGTTTCACTATTGTTGGATATTATCCTCCTTTTTTCAATAAGAGCCCAATGACGACAACTGGCAACCGACTTTCTGTTGGTGCCTGAGGGCTCTTTTTCTAACACGGTGCATGTATCTGTCTAGTATTCTTACTTTGGTGGTGGAAATTCTTTCCCCTTATGGTTTGCCCCCGCTGCCCATTTATTTCTAAGGTTACTCTTCTGTTGATTTGTACTGTACTGTTGAGACTTAGGGCCCCATTAGGATGGCAGGCGGATTGCCCCCGCCGGGTCGGCGGTAGTCACTGCCGGCCTGGCAATCTGCCTGCCATCCCTGTAGAAAAGACCTGGCCATATTACAATGGCTGGGGGGCCCGCAGCGGACGGAAAGACCATTTGCGACGTTTCTGCTCGGTCAACATGTCGACCGACTGGAAAAGGGTTCAATATGGTGGAGTGGTCTAAAAGACACCGCCAGCCGTATTAGAATGTGCATTTTGGAATGCCACCATGGAAAGGCATGCAGAGTCTGCTTGGGGGCCCGTTGCAGGCCCCCATGGACTCGGGGGGGGGGGGATACACATGGGGGTACCTATAGTACCCCTCTGCCTTTCAAAGCCCAACATGGCAGGCACCGCGCGGTACCTGTCATGTTGTGCTTTGAAAAGCACTACATGTATTTTTAGCATTGGGGTGGGCGGTGCTGAAATTTTAAAAATACGGGATGCGCCCGCCACAGTGGTGCCCCCACGGGACCCCCGCCCTTCTGGCAGGCGGTCCCTTTTAGCGTGAGGATGGCCTAAGTAAGTAAGAAGTTGTTGTGAACGCTTGAAGAGTGAAGACACCCTTTAATTGGCATTAGTAAAGGCATTAGGGGCAGGAGTATTGAGTAACCAATGGCCTCTTCTATCCGATTTCAACTCCTCTTTGAAAGTTTTATGGAGAAGAATAAAAGTCAGATCAGATCACCTGGTGTTGAACTAAAAAGGGAAAGACGGGTGGAAGGGAGAAGGACGGGCGGGATTTAATATTTATGAGTGACAGAGAGCAGGATACGTGTGATGTAAGCATGCAAATTGCAAAGGTGGCTGATAGGAATCAGATGCATGGTTGGTTGAATGCCTGAAAAAATCCCGCAAATGTTAAAGCCCAAGCAAGTGGGAGGATAGATACATATCACAAATGTTATGTACTGTGCTTTATAGTGCTACCATGCCACTATGTGCATAATTAACTTGTCTTACTGTTTTTCTAAGAGTCTATTTTACAATAGTCTTGTTTTTTCTTTTTGATATACAGCTACTCCTTCCAAACCGGAACGGTAGTGGGGATAGGCTGCTAAACAGAGTTACAAACTATAGTTGTGTCGAGTCACATGACTAGGCCCACAGTGCACTCGACACAAGTGTAACAGTTAGTGCTGTGTATGAGGATGACAACAAATCCAATCAATGCCGGCAATTAATGCGGATGTATATGTTCCTTTGGTAAATACAAATCACCTCTAAAATATACTGCTCATGGGTGGGAAAGCAGAAGAAGATCCTTGCTCTGCCTTGAAATTGAAGTACTGTTGCTTTCGCCACATCCGCCCCAGCAAGCGTGTGACAAATTATTGGAAAACATTTAATTTAGTCACACCTCAATAAGTTACACAGCCCGGGGAAAGAGGGTTAGGGTTTGTTGAATGGATGGGAAGGGGGTTTGAGGAAAGGTTTGAAAATGAAAAACTGTACGCATGGACAAACAACAAACAACAAACTCTGTAGACTACCATATCCATATCAATATATTAAGGGAGAAAAAGAAAATGGATGCATGATGATGATTGATAAGGAGATCCGGATTACATACAGTTTTTGTTCAGTTGGTCCGGGCTTAATTTTACAGATAGCTAATAAAAAAATTAATTATTGGATGGGATGAATCATAAACAGGGAGCAAACCTAATGATAACGATAATAATAACAATAAGAAGAAGAACACACTGTTGTAAAGATTGCAGACCAAAAAATGAAACAAATTATTTAAAAGATGATGAAAGTTGATACTGTTACTGTGTTATCCTGATCAAAAATGTGGATTTGCATCTCAACATTCCTGTTGGTCCTCTCGTCCATCAATCTTGGGTGTCGCCACTGCCTACCTGGCAAATGTAGATTTATTGGTAAGGTAAGTGTGTATTGTTTTCCCAAGTATAGCACAGGGTAAGGTCTGGCCTGTAATTGTAGATGGAAAAACAAAAGGGATATTATTGAGAAACAAAGTTGAAAAAAATGCACAAGTTATGGTGTAGTGCAACAAGAACACTTTCCGAGGCGGCATGTATGCATCATCTCTACTCTAGTCCGTTTCCAGCATTGAACTTCAACAGCAACAGGACAGAGCAGGCCCACAGTGACGGCACATCGCTTAGCACATCCTCCGTTTAGACAGAGTGCATTTTTTTAAAGAGTTGGACAAAGCACATATCCAGCAACATAGCATTTTACAATTTAAGTGACTAAATCAATGCACCACAGTCATACCACCGCTACACTGGACTCCACTTCTACACAGACATTTAGGTCTGCTGTGGTTGTTGTTGACTTGTTTACCTTTTATGCCACTCATGAAACGTCCTGACTTGTTATTAATCCATCAATCATCTCTGATACTTGTACTGACTGACTGTGAAGTTCGGCCTGCAGTAGACGTACAATTTTGTTATTAAACAACAAGAGTAGAAATATTATTGACTTCACTTCATGCACACCAAACAACAAAAACACAAAAACTAATCACTCAGAGTCAGGTGTCCAATGCATGCCATTCATTTTCATTACCTGTTCCTTCTCATCTTAAGTTAAGGGGCTGTCTCTCTCACCATCATCATCATGGACGGTGCTGTTGTCATACTCAGTGTGCAATGTACAGATTGAGTTCCCCCAATCAAAAGCAATGTATCAAGCTGCAGTAGAAGTACAAATTTCTTATTAAAAATTGTTGCAAGAAGGGGAAAACTGCCTAGAGTTACTTTTAGTGTATAAAATGATGATTATTGCAAATAGTGCACAATGAAATAACTTCATGCACAACAAACAACAACAAAATCACTCAGTCTGCGTCCAATGCATGGCATCATTCATTACCTGTTCCATCTCATTTTCAGTTAATGGGCAGTCTCTCTCAGCTCAGAAAGGAGAATAGCTTAGTCCTCATGTTTCTCTTCTTTTGGAGGGACTAGGGAAGATTTTATTTTTTCTTCTATTTTGCATCATCAAATCATCATCTGTATACTGTCTTGAGGGCAATGGATTTTGGGAGATTCAGGAAGAAGGAGCGGAGGAGCTGGATTCGGAGGACTGTATTTATTTATTTATTTATTTTTGATATTTAATAAAGCGCGAACAATTGCCCGAAGGCGTCTCGGCGCTATTACTTTTGCAGACTTCTCCTATACTGGGCTTCATATTTTTTTTTTCTTTTAAAGGTTAAACAACCAAGTTTTCAATTGCTTTCTAAATGACAAGAGGTTTGGGCTTGTTCTGATGGATTGGGGGAGTGTGTTCCACAGTTTCGGGGCAACAACCAGAAAACGACGATCTCCCCACGTGACCAATTTAGTACGGGGCACCACCAAATCATTCGTGTTTGCTGAATGGAGAGATCGGGAAGGATTATATGGGGTGAGCTGGTCTCTCAGGAATTGAGGTGCCTGTTGGTGCAGTGATTTATAAACTATGCATAAGGTCTTAAATTTAACTCTGTTCCTGATGGGGAGCCAATGATAGCTTCTAATGGTGTTGGCTATAGATTTATATCTGGGAATTCCCGAGAGAAGTCTGGCAGCTGCGTTCTGCACTGTCTGCATTTTCAAAATGACCCTGATTTGGGCGTTGGCTAACAAGCCATTGCAATAATCTAATGCAGACAGGACTAGCGCGCTTACCAGTGTCTTACCTGTGCTCTTTGGGAGAAAAGGCAGGATCTTTTTTACCATTCGTAGTTTATAGAAGGCCGTGGTGGCTGTCTGATTAGCGTGCGCCATGAAATTCAGGTCGTTATCAAAGATAACGACCATAGATGTACTATGAAATGCAGACAGCTGAAGATCGTATATTGAAATAAAAAGAGTAGAAGACTGTGGTGATTGATTTGTTGTGATTTAAAGTTTGTAACCGGAAAGTGCAAGCCTAATTGTTAGGGAAGTAAAGCTCGTCCTCAAACTCTGGGGGTTCAACCAGAAGTAGGTAATTATCATGTAACACACTACTTCCGCCACCTGAGCCGCTGCCCTCATCTTCCTCCCTTGATTCATGTATTGTGTAATTCGGTGGTATGAAGTGCTGAATCATTTTGATCATTGTTAACCTCTCCACGTTTTTAGGCGAGAGACTGGTCCTTCTCACTGTTACAATGGAACCAACAGCACTGAAAACATGTTCGGAAGAGACACTAGCGACAGGGCAAGCCAGATAGCTTATCGCCAGCCTGCTGAGTAGTGGCCATTGGGCCCTTTTCCCATACCAATACCGCAATGGGTTTTGATCAATGTACACCTCTGTTGGGTCGTCCAGATAGGCCTGGGTCATCCGCTCAATGTTCAGGGGTGCTAAACGTTTTTCCGGGTCTTTTTTCTGTGCATCAGCAATGCGTTTACCAATGCCTAAATGTAAATTCCAATCCTGTAAAGATTCTACTGTTGTCGATAGTGATGGTGAGTGTTCTGAGCCAAACGCACTGCCCTGAAGCCTCTTAATTTGCACCTGATGACGGATGCCCTGCTGCAGTACTTGTTGTTGAATAATCTAGCGGGCTTTTAAATTTAATTAGCAGCCATTCCTTTTCCAACTTACTCGTTGCCTCAGCTATCCAAGTTTTGTAGAGGGCAACATCCATCTCTGAAAAAGGAAATAATATCTTCAGTGCCAATTTTGTTTGTGGATCCAGAATTGTGGCAGAAATGTAATGTTCTTGTGACAAAATCTTATTTTGCACCCTTGTATTGTCAGCTAAGCGACGGGCTAAGCTCTCACCAACTCATAGGCTTCTTTTTTTCCTCTACACCTTTGTATGATTCAGACACCGCCTTCAGCTGATGCTCTAGCATTTCCAATAATGGGATAGCTTGGCCCATAGTACAGTCCTCCTTGCTGACTTCACGTGTGAAGACTTCAAAAGGACACATCATGTCAGTCAGGCATTTAAATAGGCACCATTGGTCCATCAGAAGGGGCATGCCTTTCACAGTAGCATCCCCTCTTTGCATGACATATTCATTGACTGGCCTGTACTGCTCAAACAGATGATCAAGCATGTATTAAGTTGAGTTCCAACGTTTTGCCACCTCCTGGATGAGTGCTTTGACTGGCCTTTTATAGTCACGTTGAATGATCCTCAGCTGCTTCCGAGCTTTAAAAGAATGGCTGAAATGAGTGCATATTCTTCAGGAGGTGGTCAGTAAGGTGCTGACTATGGGCTCTTTTTTCAGAAAGTCTTGAACTATAATGTTTATGCAGTGCGCCAAACATAGAACCCTGAAATAGGAACCATGCTCCATGGCCTTAAGTACATTACTGTCATTATCTGTGGAAACAAAACCAATACTAAGCCCTTTTGGGCGCAGCCATTCAAAAACCTTGCTGCAAAACTCTTCCAAATTGTTTACAGCAGTATGAGATTTCTCCATGGCGAACATGGCTACAGTTGCATGTTTCCGAGTAGCTGTAAAAATCTCAGCTGTGTCAACAGCACCTCCTTCAGATAGCTTATCTCTAACCCCCACAAAAGAGAACCAGTGTGCAGTGATGCACATGTAATCTGTGGCTTGGCAACTGGTCCACATGTCTTCCAATACATAGTTCTTTGCAAAGACATACTTCAAAGGGTCCTACACATTGGATGTCAGCTGTGGAGTTTTGAGAAATTCCCTAATTTGTCCTAATTTAATAGTTCTTAGAGTAGGGAGCCATTTTTAGTGCAAAGCTGGGTCTAGCTATCTCAGTAGATCGGGCTTTGTTTCAAAACCTATGGGCGTTTGTGTTGACTTACCTTGGCAACGCCCTCTTTATTCAAAGTGACACAAAACAGTGCTGGATGGTAAATAGCATGTCCCGCTTTGTGACTACACACCCTGGGCCTTATTTACAAGAAAGTGCCACAGTGCAGCACCGCAAGCCCTTTGGCCGCGCCACGCCGCAGCAATTTCAAAGCACACGGATGCGTCATATTTACATCAAGCTGACGTATCCCTGTCCAGTCCCCTGTGCTGGTGCACAATCGGCTGCCATACACCACGCAGGCCCCTTTGCACAATGGTGCAAGGGTGCCTGCGTTGTGGGGAGATTGTTGCTGTGTAGGAAAGGGTACCTTCCTGCACAAAAACAATAGCAAAAAAATAAGAAGAAGTGGGTTAAAGGAAAAAACAAGGAGAAAAGTAAACATTACTCCTTGTTGCACTTGGCCACCGCCACCCTTGGCGTGGCATAGCATTCTGACGCATTTCCAGGTTTACGAATTCTCATAAATCTGGAAATTCTGGAGAATACATGGGTGTTGCGTGGGAACACCCACAGTAACACCCAATGTCACACCCCTTTCGTGCAAAGTGTTGCGTGACAGGGGACCATATTTTCAAGGACAGGAAAAGCCATGAAGGGTGGCTTTACTTGTCCTCGTAAATATGGAGGTTGCGCCGGCGGTGCATCAAAAAAAGGTGGTGTACCGGTGGTGCATGGGGCTTGTAAATAATCCCCCCTTTCTAAATCTGGCCCACGCTCAAAAGAGGATTGTGCAAAGCAAAAGCAAACCAGTCAACTTTAATCGTCAATGGGGAAAGGCCCCTTGCATTTTTATCTGATGAAAATATATGATAGAGTTTGAAGATCAAGCAAAGGGATTCAAACCTTGTTCAACACATAAACAAAGTCAGAATGACAAGGCTAACCTGCAAGCACCCTTGGTTCAAGAGGTTCATGTTTCATTTTGAAGCTCAGCTACATGTAGTATAAGAGCTTGCAAATTAGTAAAGTCTCGGAGACTAAGGGCCTTATTAGGAGTTTTGGCAGTCCTGGGGTGGGCAACACACTTTTGTCCTGCTCCAGTCCCACCAAAACTCACCGCCACCCGCCCGCCAAATTACAAGAAATCTTGTGGTCTGGCAGGCGGACGACATGGCAGTCCTGTGACTGTGCTGTTTAAAGGCTCCACTGCGGGAACGCCAGTGCACTTTCCTGCATTGGAAAGAATGCACCATGTTGTGCATTCCTACCCATGCAGGAACTGTGGGTGCAAATCTACAGGAACCACAACATATGCCCCCCTGCATGCACCCTGAGCAGAGGCACATCTTTGTTGTCTCACCGCCACCCTTTCATGGCGGTGTGACTGCCATTAAAAGGGTGGCAGTAAGGCAACTCAAAATATGCTCGGTGGTGCCGCTGTGGCACCGCCAGCATATTCCTTGCCACATACAGTTGCCAGAACTCCACAGGACCCTTGATCCGCACCGGTGTCAGTGGTTCCATGGCAGTTCAACCGCCATACTTATAATACTGCCGGCGGTCCTGCAGTGTGGCAGTGGTCCGACTGCCACCATGACTATGGCATACCCATTGACCGCCGTAGTCATACTAAGGTTCTAAGAGATATATAGGCCTAGGCCTGTAGGGAAGGCCCTTTGTTGAGGTTTGGTAAAGATAAGAGAAGTTCATGGCTATCTCAGCTCCTAAACTGGATACCAGAGGCGTTCTCGTTCCCAGATCTAATGCAGCCATAAGACATCCACATGTTTTTGTCCGCTCATAATACCATTTGCCATCGTCCTTCATTACTTCATTTGTTATTGTTGTTTCATTGATTTTACCATATTTCCTGCTGCCCTCTAAATGAGGAAATATGTATTGGGGTGCTCTTCAAAAGTCCCGCCCCGAATCCCAAGTACATTGAAATGTTTATTTTTAATGCGATGTCAGAGTAACCCTTCTTTTTAGCACGAATTCGTAGCTCAGCCATGTAACATTTTGATATAAAAGTATATTTTTCATCAACGTTACATTTTAAATGTAAGCTAACTCCAAATAGACACCATAGAAAGCAGTTTTAATTTCTGATACTGAATCCCGTCAGCACACTTTCAGCACCATTTGTTAACAGAATAATATTTGAAAATGCTGTGTTATTGATTGACCACAAAGCATCTTACTCTAAATTTAATATTAAGATGTCAGAAGATCAATAAATAATTTCGCTTAGACTCACTCATCTTTATGCATTTAAAAAAGATGGTATTAAGCCATCAATAACCTGTGATCCTTAAGCATATTTCCTGGAACCTAAACTAAAAATGGAGGCTTATTAGATGCCAAAGAAATATGATTGCAGGTCTAACGAAAAAATAGGCAAGGTATCCCTCGTTATCCATGAATATATATTTTAATGAATGCAATATTTGAAAAGAGTCAAAACAAATAGTGAATAAAACAGAAAAACGCAACACAACCCATACACTTCTGCACCTGATACCCATAAAGTTTATCCTAAACAGTCACTTAATAAGCCATTATTGCATTCATTGCTTTTCTGGATAGAATACAGCAGTTTATTGCTATTTAAGTGTGCATGATCTTGATGGGAGCTTTCTTATAGAGGATGCTCAGAAAAGTATATTCCCATCCTACATTCAAGCATACTCAAGAAGGATCAAGGAACCATACAATCCATAAAAATAACTGCCACAAGCTCATCACTGATGGAAGTAGCATTCTTTGGCAAAGACATTGTGCGCTGTGATTCCACCTGGTGGCCTGCTGAACTTGGACCCACACCTCTTCCTGGTAACCTCACACCAGTAATGGACAACCAACTCATCATGACAGGCCAAGTGGACACACCTGCATCCACACACTCAGGATGCTCAAGAAGATCTTCAAATGGCTCCCCACCAACACTTGCAGAACCATTACCCAGGCCCACAAGTGTCCATTCAACTCTGGCAGCATGGCATTTACTGTGGTGCAGCACCTTCAGTAACTCTCTGAGACAGGATAATTTCTTAGCACACAGAATAACTAAGCCGCAAGGTATCACTCAGGGTCTGTTCATCAGTACAGCTTCCTGAAAAGTAAAGGCTCTTATGTGGCTGAAGGACTAGCAGTCATTTAAAGATACTGCTTTGTGATTCCAGAAATCTTTAACCCCTTCGCTGTGGGGGTAATTCCCTCGCTGTGCTGGTGGGGAGGGGGCGCGCACAGCGCCCCTATGCTCATGACAAGCTCAGCTCGTCATGAGGCACGGCGCTCCTGTGCTCATGACGAGCTCAGCTCGTCACAGGTGCACCGGCTCCCGTGGAACGCTCAGCACAGCAGGGGAATTCTCCCTGCACCTGAGCGTTCCACGGCTCATGACGAGCTGAGCTTGTCATGAGCACCAGAGCACCGTGCCTCATGACGAGCTCAGCTCGTCATGAGCATGCTAAAGGTTAAACAGGATCAACGTACAATACTGGATAATTGCTTATCCTTTGTGGCTCAATCAGGTGACAGTTGACCCTGATGGGGTGAGAATCTCAAGCACCACATATGCAAGAGATCTGTGTGAGCAGTTTCTCTTGGAGAGATTCTCCCAGTTGCCATTATTGGTTTAGCTCCAGTGCACACATTCTAATCATTATAGTGCTAGAAGTGCAGTCTAGATTCTGATATCTTTAATCTTAGTCAGCACCTTCAATAGTTGGGATGGCAAACGTGAAAGGTGCCAAACCTCCTTAAATAGAAGACATGATCCGACCATCTAAACCAGGATATAAAGAGAGTTGTCCCTTCACCCATCCATAGCATATATCAACCTAACAATATGGTGACACAGCAGACTCCCTTCAGCAAGGAAGACATACAGTTCATGATATCAGAATGTCAAAAACATATTGGAGACTTGCAACAGGACTTTGTCAAAATGTTTTTTTAATTCTGTCATAATTTGGACAGCTCACTACAGCTCACTACAGAAAGTGTAGACCAGACTAGAACAATCAGAAACAATGGACACTAGACTAGATCAATCATAAACAAGTCTCATTGAACAGATGCACAAACATAGTATATTGTCTCATAGCTCGTCAAGTTGGAAAAAAAGGCAGTTACACCTTGGACAGTGTTGATGGGGCCAAAGACAACCAAGAAGCAGCAAACATTGAGAACTCAATAATGAAATTAGTATTCACATGCAGGACTCTAGATCTCCTGTCCCAGCACCATAGAGAAGGGAAGGAAAACAATAAGGGCCTGATTCTGATGTGGTCAGGAAAGCATTCCAACCAAGGGCCTGATTCTGATGCAGTTAGGAAGGCCTCCTAATGGCATTTGCTCCTTCCAAATCTGATCAGGAACTTGCCTTCCCGACCCAGGAACCAATTATGATGCGGTTAGGGACATATACTCCCAATGAAGTCAATGGAAGTCCAACCAAATCGTATCTGGAAGCATCCGGATGCATCGTACTCTGTCGGTCGGACTCTCCCGATCCGGGTGGGTTGGAAATCATTTCCAAACCGATTTGGTCGGGAAGCTTTCCAACCCGCATCAGAATCAGGCCCTAAGTAGTACCAGCTAATTGAACCTTCACCTTTTGATGAGTGGAAAAGTTATGGGAAGGGTTCAAGTTCATTACCCAACCCAGCCTTTTCCCCTACTAGACAGGACCTGTGACTGAGTGACGCTTCTACCAAAAAGGGCACTCCCCTTTTTAGAGAGAAGCAGGAACATTGGTAGATGATACAATTATGGTCAACAAACATAGCATAAGGATTAGTCGATGGACAGCACAACAAGAACAACACATTACTAACTAATGGTCAAACATGAACTATTAGAAACATAAACTAAAGTTTATAAGAAAGGATTGGGCTTTTACCCACCACATATCTGACTAATGTTCACACCAAAATGTAACTATTTTAATTCTTCAGGAAGGTCAGATGTAACAGAAAGTTACAAATAGTCTGCCTGGGATTGAAGGTGAAGAACTGTTAAGTCTTGCCAATAATTAGGACATTGTGATTAAATCTGCAGCAACGGAAAGCTCACTTGTCATTCAGTCCATAGATGGTAGATTGCTTTTACATGCTTTCCGATGGCCTTTTCTGTGAACTTACAACAGGTTCCACTATGAGAGTACAAAATAGATCAGCCATCAGGTTTGTGAAGCAGACTCTTTTGGTTGGATTATGAAGAATAAAGCAGGGTTCCTTATGGCTATGCTCCCAGTAATACCTTTATTCTATACAGTGGCAAAAATCCACTAGTTGAAAAGACATTCACTAGGATGTCACATTGTGTCAAGGATTGGTTCCCTCTAGAACCATTCGCCATGCACTGATTTCATTTCTCAAACCTGAAGTGTTTAGGATGGAGTCCTTCTAAAAATATATGAAAGACTTAATGAATATTGTAAAAGGAATCACCTATGACCCCTTCTCAGAATATCCCCTAAGTCTGGATGTGTATACCTGTACACCACTGAAAGCTACCCTCCCAATGGCAGAAGGGATTCTCAGGAGTAGCTATTGGACATATAATTCCCTGATCAACTTTGCAATGAATCTAAAAGAAAATGTTTTAAAGGCAGTTCTTTCTAAAATTGGTAAATGACATCTATCATCTTCTCAGCAGGACTGCTATGGGATGTTCAGCAGCTCCAAGTCTAGGTAATCTTTACGTACCTTGGGTTGAAACTCACCAAATTTAAACATCTGAAAATCTTTTTTGTGACAATGGAATGAAACAGAAGTTGAGACACTTGTAGAATGGCTAAACGGATTTGACCCTCATTTGAAATTTACCAGCCATGTTTATCAACATTCCATACCATTCTTGAATAAATGCAGTACAGCACAAAATGGTAGATTGGGTATGGAGACATTCCAAAAACCTACTGATCAGTATGGACTACAGTGCTACTACATCCCTACGTGAGAAACTCTCTTTTGGGCAGTACCCAAGGATAAGATGAAACTGCACATCTTTATTCAGATTTGATGGTAATGTGAATAGGTAATCTGTTAACATGGAGATAACACAAAGGGATATGGAACCAGGCAAGAAAACTGGCTAAAAACAACAATAGGAAGGACCTATTGGAAACGCTCCATAAAGAACCTATAGACAGTATGAGCCTGTGTCAGTGTATTTTCACCAATTTCAAACCAATGGAATAACATTATAAAAAACACTGGAAGATTCTCAAAACAAGCACAAAAGACTAAAAAACCTAGGTATGCTTTTAAACTGGACAAAAGAATAAGAGATGTGCTTGTACATGCCAGAACCAAAGACAATTCTACCACCAGACAATGGAGATTGTAGTATATACGGTTCACTGACAGAATATAGAATACAAGAATATCGACCTACCAGAATATCGAGGTAAAAATATAGAATTGCAGAATATCGACTCCTTATCTACAAACAGGTAAGTGCAAAAATATTGAATAAAAAATATTGATGTTAAAAATATAGAATGCTAAAAAATTGAATATTTTAAATGTCTCAAAAGTAATATAACATTAATTAAATAAGAAATATAATTAAGTAAAACATACTCATGATTAATTAAAAAAGGTCAAAATTAATAAATAAAAAATGTAATAAAAACATACATTTTTTAAATATATCTATTAATTTAATAATATAGAAAATTACTTAATATTTATAATTTTAAAATGTTAAAAACATATTTTATAATATTATTACATACGTAGATAAATACATCTATAATATGAATATAAAAATAAATGATATATAATAAGTTAAAACATTAAAATTATATTTTTCTTAATTAATATTTTACAGTACGTTAAATATGTCAATAGTTAAAACATTGCATAACGTAGGGGATAACATTACTATTCCCACTCCATCGAGTGCAACAGTAGGGAAAGTGTTGGATAGCGGGCGGGTAAAAATTACTATTCCCACTCCAGTGAGTGCAACACTAGGGAAAGTGTTGGATAGTGGGTGGGTAAAAATTACGATTCCCACTCCAAGTACAACAGTAGGGAATATGTTGGATAGCGTAGGGGTTATAATTTCTATTCCAACTCCAGAGAGTACAACAGTAGGGAAAGTCTTAGATACCGTAGGGGTAAAAATTACTACTCCCACTCCAAAGAATGCAACAGTAGGTAAAGCGTTGGATAGCGTAGGAATTTAAAATAACATACTTATAAATTAAAACATGTTTGTAATTAAAAAAATCATTATGATAATTTAACCATACATTAATTAAAAATACCAATAAATAAAAATTTATAAAAACTTTAATAACATTAAATTACTTCCCACCCAATTCCACAATAAACACACAACCCACTCCACATAAAATGTCACATAAGTAATATAATTATCAATTAATCAATTGATATAAATTAATTACCAATTAATAATTAATTAACAATAAATTAATTATCAATACCAATAAATATTAAATATAATAATACAAATAATATAATTATCAATCAATTAAATAATTAATGAAAAGTATTTACCAATTAATAATTAACAATACATTAATTATCAATACCAATAAATAAAATGTAATAATTCCTTAATTACAATTAAATTACTTCCCACCCTATTTTCCTATAAACCCACAACCTTTTCCTACAAAAATTACACTTTTAACATATCGGCACATTGCTTATTAATATTGAATATCAAATTAATAAGTATTTAATATTTTTGCTAAACAATAAAGTATTATTACCAATAAAGTATTATTTAATATTAATCACATGATAATTATTTATTAATTAATTCATTAGCACACTTAAAATTAATACAAATGTTAAAAAAATATTAATTAATAATTTATGAATTAATTAATTTACATTAAATTACTTCCCACCCATTACCCCCATAAACCCACAACCTGCTACGAAATAAAATTACACAAAATTAATTAACATGTAAATAATTAATTCAAATAAAATCTTAATTAATGTAATATAATTAAATTACTTCCCACCCTATTACCCTATAAACCCACAACCCGCTACGGAACTAAAATACGCAAAAAAAAATTAACATAAAATGTATTACTTAAAACAAATTCCAACATACATTATAAACAATATATATACTTTTAACACATAGACCAACACTTACAACACCTGAAAAAAAATCAATCAAAACGTGTTTTCCCCATGCAATTTTCTATAGGGACCTTTAGCCAGGGCTACAGCCCGAACGGCTGAACGGAATTACACAAAATTTGGCAGAGAGGTAGAGTTCTGTTCGCAGATTGTGCTTTTTGTTAAATGGTGTCAATCCGTTCAATAGTTTCTGAAAAAATTGCAAGTAAAATCATAGCGATATCTAGAGACGGAGTTCAGCACGCGTACTGAAATCTCTTCAATTACGAGCGCGAGCAGCATGCTGATTGGCTGTGAACTGTCTGCCAACACTCGAAACCAGGAAGTGTTGGCGGCCATCTTGTGCCTCGCTAGAACCGAGTCACAAGAAAACAGTAAAAGTTGAGAAATAAGGGAAGGGGGTAGGGTAGAGACATTCTGACCCTCTACTCTTGCTCAGGGGGTCGTACATGGATGTTTAGGCTCTATTTTTAAAGAAAAATTGCGTCGTACGCGTATGGAAATACATACAATTACGAGCAAGAGCTGCATGCTGCTTGGCTGTCAGTACTCCAAACCAGGAAGTGTTGGCAGCCATCTTGTTTGTCGGGAGAGCAGAGTCACAAGAAAACAGTAAAACAAAGTTGAGAAATAAGGAAACGGGGCAGGGAGAAACATTCTGAGCCTATAGTCTTGGTCAGGGGGTGGTACATGGATGTTTAGGCTCAATTTTTATTTTGTAAAAAATAAAAAATGGCGGGGTACTCAAGTCAAGTCAAGTCAAGTCAAAAAAGTTTATTTGTAACGGTACTCTTTTGAGGACCACAAAATAAAATATATGCTTTATACATTCTCATTTAGTACATTTTCAGTGAAATTTTCAAAAACTTAAAAATTCTATAACAAACATATTCATTTGGGGGGTTTTTGCAAATTAATAAAAAGTCCTTTGAGTTTACGATCCTACATGATCGATAAATGGGCGTAAGACATAGTAATCTTGCCTTCACAATTTCTGTGTTAGGACATATAAAAAGAAGGTGTTCCAAATTCTGATTGCCCCCTTGACAAAAGGTACATAAAGCTGTCTTGTCTGATCTCCAGGAAGAAATAAGAGTTAGTACAGGAAGTATTCCCAGGCGCAGCATCATAATTGCGCGCCTTGCACCGTGTATGAGGGTATAGTCTAGGTAGGGCAGGTATTGCTTGTATTCATGGGAGTCCACATAGGTCTTATACAAAGATAAACTAGCACAATGTAAGTGGTCAATGTCATAACTCAATTTAGGGGTGAAGTTTTTTAAAAATAGTTTGAGTTGGGCTGGAGACCATGTAGACAGAATTTCCACACTTACTTTAGCAAGCTGAAAAGCCTCTCGCATGTTTTTTGAAAATGTGAGATTGGTAGAACCGGTGTTAAATGTCTCAACTTTTAATAAACTTCGTAGAGTGCCTTCTTTAGAGTGGAGAAGGTTATAGGCCCACCTTATGATACTAGCTACAGCTGTAGCATAGGCACTCGTGATGTTGCATTCCAGTCTCAACGCCTGTACTGGAGTAGATGTGGAGATTTTCAATAACTTTTTTAGTATTTTACCTTCAGTTAAGTTCATATATGACCATTGATTAATGGGGATGTATTCCGAAGCATAAGATATGACCGGCGGAATCTTGGCTCGATAAACTTGAATTAGTGCAGAAAAGTGCCTATGTCCAGTAGCAGAATATAGGCGGGACAAAGCCCCAGCATGTAGGTCACATTTCCTTTTTAGGTGATCAATTTGACTGTTGTTACTCGCGTTTTGTGAGAAGATTCTGCCCAGGTAAGTATATTCCTTTACCTGCTCTACTTTCTCCCCTCCCAACTTCCATTCGTATCTCACCCTTTTCTTCTGGATTGAGAAAGCAACCACTTTGGTCTTATTTATGTTTGGAATTAAGATATTTTTCCTAGAGTACTGATGTAAAATATCTAGGAGATTTTGAAGTCCGAATGGTGTTAGGTCGAACAAGACAATGTCGTCCGCGTACAGCAGAGAGTGAATATACTCATTGGCTATCTTTGGCGGAGTACTTAAACCTTGTTGTAGTTTGGATGGTAAATCACTTAAGTACAAAGAAAATAAAATTGGAGCCAAGAGGCACCCTTGTTTTAAGCCGTTAGATGTGCGAATTACCCTTGATAGGCCCTTATCACTCCCCATTTGGACACGGCACCAGGTATCATTGTGTAGATTCACTATTAAAAGCAATAGCTGTTCCGGTATGCCCATTCTTCTCAGTTTTGACCACAGGGTCGGTCTATCTACTCGATCGAAGGCTGTCGAGTAGTCTATGAACGCTGCATAAATGGTTTGCTTTTTCCCTGATACATATTTGTCCAGAATGGTTTGGAAGATCGCTACATTGTCAGTCACTGCATGGTTTGGACGAAATCCAGACTGAAACTTAGGGATTAAACCCAGGGAAAATGCCCAAGTTTTCAGCCTATCCAATATTTCTGCAGCAAAGATCTTCCCGGCAGCATCCATGAGGGCAATTTGCCTATAATTTCCCGGAATGCTTCTTTTTCCTTTTTTATAAATCGGGATAATTATACTCCCCTTCCAGGAGATTGGCATATTACCACTATCAATTATATAGTTAAATAGTGGCGAGAGCAACCGTCCCCACTCTTTGTGGTCAATTTGATAGGCCTTAATAGGTATCTGATCGGGTCCCGACGCACCCGTACTTCTTGCCTTTCTTATGATCGTAGAGACAGACACTGCCGACGTTTTGTTGATTTTCATGTCATTCTTTCCCAGAGTTTGTACTTCAGCCTCACAATTATTAATAGACTTGTTCAGACCGTATAGTTCTTGAAGGTAAATTTCCCAGTCTTCTTCTGTGACAGGAGTTGCTTCCAACTTTTTCTTGGTTCCGGTCATTATTGCAATCAGGGCCCAATATTTGCGCTGGTTGTTTTGTTTAACTGCTTGTTGGATTTCAATCCAATTAGTGTCCTGCTTCATTTTTTTCTGTTTAGTTTTTTCACGTCGTACTTGATTTTTTAATCTGTTGATTTCCTTTTTATTTGTAATTGAGAAATTCAAATACTGGGCCCGTATCAACCTGTTAATTTGTTTTACGACTGGTTTATTTGAATTTTTGTGTTTACTACTTCGTTTGCTTTTCTTTGATTTTGATTGGTCTAACTTACTTTGTAATGCATATTTCAGCTTATTTAATATGCAGTCAAAGTTCTTTATAGGATCGACTGAGTATGTAGTAGTCAACAGATTAGTTTGGGAGATTAGTAGCCTCACATGGTCCAAATTTTCTGTCCCCCAATATATTATGCCCCTCGTTGCGTTTACTTCCAGTTTGGTTTGATGAAATATCGGCTGATACTGGAAAGTGGACTGTGCAGTCCATTCAGTTGATAGACATAAGATAGCATGATCACTTTCCTCATTGAATGTAATCGAAAGTTGACTGATTTGATCTTTTTCTCCGATCCCACATATGAAGTAATCAAGGATAGAGGGAGATCCATTACCCTGCCTCGTATACGATGCTGGTTTATCACCATGGATGTTACCGTTTAAAATTGTCCCGTTAATTCTGGGGAGAAATGATAATAGTGCGCGACCTCTCCTGTCAGATTTCATTCCTTTTGGGAGTACAGGAAGTGATGTTTCCAAAGATTCCTCTTTAAAGAGGAGAGCCCACTTCTTTATTTCGCAGTTTGACATTTTTGCATTCATGTCTCCCATTATAATATATGGCAAATTAAATTGGTCTTCAATAATGTGAGAGATGGTCTCCATTAGGAGTTCAAACAACAGATCGCAGTTGCTACTGGGAGGTGCATAGACGTTGAAGAGCAGTATTTTTTCAAAAGTGGCTGATATTTTAGATTTAAGAGATACCTTTAAGCATTGTAAATTATCCGTATTTGTATTAATTATTTCTTGTAACCAAGAGTGATCTTCTTTTAATAAAATTGCTAGACCACCTTTGGCATGCCCCCTTCTAGATCCTTTTGCCAAGGTTTCATATACATAGTATCCTTTTTGTTTAAAGGGATTAGTGATCCACGTTTCCTGTAAACCAATAATATCTGGGAGGATTTTAGTTACATACTTCATTTTTTTGTCAGTCTTCCCAGCCAAATTCCAGGACAGTAGCGTCAGACCTTTGCTAAACTTGATATTGTTGGGGTTTAACAGATTTTTTACTGTTTAAGGTTTCAGATAACCATGCCCAAGATTTTGTTGAGTTCTCATTATTGCTAGGACTTAAGTCCCTGGACCATACTGACCTCTCACCTTGCTTTACTTGTATTTTTAGTGAGTCCTTTCTCGTGGAATTTGATACTGATTCTCCCCAGAGTGTGTTAGTAATTTCACTTCTTCGGTTAGTTAGGATACCTTTGTTTAAATTATTGGGTATGGGTTCAACTACGGAAATTACGTCATAACCATTTTTATGTAGAATTTCCTTCTCCCTTAGTATGATTCCAGGCAGAACTGGCGAAAAAAAGGATACCTGTGCTAGTTTGTTATTTTCTTTATTCGGAAAGAGAACTAGATCAATTTCATTGCTTGTCAGAGAGATCAGAGGTGGCATTTCTTGTAAAAGGTTCAGTATTCTACCGCGATTCAATGGCATCTTGTCAGTAGGAAACAGTTCTTCTATAATTATATGCTTAGATGGAATTCCTTCCCATGGTTGAGAAATAATGTCTTTCGCTTCCTCAGTAGCCTTGGTAATTCGTTCTTTTGTTCTTTTTTCTACCACTGGACAGAATTCTTCAGTTTTTGGGTTCAGATGTGTTACCAACGGAGTTTTTTGAATTTCTGGAGAGTTCAACAAGATTATGGGAGTGGATTTTTGAAATTTCAGTTTATTCCCTTTTTTTCTCTGTATTCTCCTTAGTGGTTTTCTCTTCTTCTTCCCCCTAGCATTTTCCCTCTCATTACTTTTTTCAGACTTTTCTTGTTGACTACTTTTCTGTTCAGCAGTGACTCCCGATGACTCTACTTTGTTGTCCCTAATACCCTGATCTTGGTTGTTGTCAGACACTTTGTACGAAAAAATAGGAAAATGCTTATTGCTATTTCCAGTAATGATTTCCGATTCTTCTTTAAACAATTTTTTAAGAGAATAGGTAATAAGAGGTTTGTTCTTCTTTCTTAAATCCTTTGTTTTAGTCACAATTTTTGCTATGTTATTCGTTTGCGTACTAGCTTCTCGTTGTTTTGGAGTCATATTTCTATTTTTTTGGAGATCTTCATCTTTTAATGTTTCGACTGAATCAAGTTTTTTTGAAATGTCTTTATTTTGAAATAATTTCTTTTTTTCTTCAACCAGATATTTCAATATTCCTATTTGTACGTCCAAAGTGTCATCGGAATTAGCAAGAATTTGACCAAGATGAGTAAGTACTGATTCCAAGATTTCCTGCAGTGTAAAAAGCGCCTTTGAGAGAGGAGAAGTAGTATTTCCAAAGGTTAAATGTGAAAAAATTGGATCAGTGAAGTTGGCCTGGTTTGGGTATAGGATAGGGGATTTTTCTGGTGAACTAGTTAAAGGATGTATTTGGCTCAATAATGTTTCAGATTTTTCTTGTTCTGGCTTCATATTGATACTTATAGACACGTCAGAATGTATCTCATTTTCCTGTTTACTTATTGGTATTATAGGGGTTATTTGAGCCGCATCTAGGGACGGATTTTGGCGTTCCCCAGTGAGAGAAATATTTGCCAAGTTACTTTCAGATTTAGTCTGTCCTTGATTGTCAGTATTCTGGACGAAGAGAGGTAACGAATCGTAATTTTCCTTATTTATAGAAAGATCCAGCTTATTTTGGTTTTCAGTTGAAAATGAAGATACTGTTTTTTTCTTGGAAAGGGTAGAAAAATATGTGTTTATAGCTGGAGTACTTGATATTTGGCCAGGTTTCTGTGAGTTATCTGCAGACTTTCTAACAGCTGTTTCAGTCCCCATACGCCTCATATAGATTGTTCGTGAGCGAAGTTTTTTTACTGCCCTCATAATTGGGATCAGAAGAGTAATTGATGGTATGTTAATCGCAGTTGATTTTATGTGATTATAGAATCTTTATTTCAGGATTTGAGATAACAATTTGATCCGTAAGACTTGAGATGTATTTTCAAATTGGTTTCGAGATATAACTTTGGTAGATCCTCGATGGCTAAGCGTAAGTGGGGTGGCCCGTCCCGTCCTCAGTCGTCCCCGGACGGCCACAGACGGCCCGCCCTTTGCCCGGGCTTAGCCCCGCGCTTGGTCCCGCACGCGTCCCGCTACGCGTTGACCCGGTTATAATATATAGTTGTAACGCCGGTGGGCGTGTCGCCTGGGGGAAGAGGAACCAGCTGACCCCAGCTGGGATTTCTGGTCCTCGCAGTCCCCCGGGCTTGACGCGCTGTAGTTCTTTTTCCCTGGCCTCGACCCTACTGACTCCAGCTGGGAGCGAAGGGCAGAGCGTGCAGATTGCAGCTCACGCTCACACCAGCGAGTCAAGGGGAGGCGCACCACGGGGCAAAAAGGAAGACGAGCGTCAGCTCTGGCAGCAGAAGCGGAATACAATCAGCAGATAGGGATAGAGATCCCTCGTCAGGCACGAATGAGCAACAGTTCAAGGTGATCAGAGAACCGGTGAATGGCGGGGTACTCATGCAGTACTTGTATGCGGTGGAAAAGGTGAAAAAAAAGTAGAAGTCCGTTTTATTCATTAGGTCCCGGGGGGGGAAATTACGACGGCAATTTTTCTGCATAATGGGGGATTGTAAGGTGCCCTGAGCATTGGGGAACGGCACCTCTCTGGTTTCATTTTGAAGTATGCGGGGGGGGTTACGGTCCTACTCCCCGCAGTCTCACTGAGTGGCACCCCTCGGGTCTTTTTAAAAAAAAAAATGTTTTGATCTCTCTCTCTCTCTTTCTCTCCCCGTACACGTCGCAGGGAATGCCACATTTCTGGGGCAGTGATATGTAAAATGACCTTCCAGTTCCGGGTACCTGCATTGTCTTGAGTTTTTTATTAATGTCAGGAGGGTGGGCTTGATAATACGTCCTTGCAAATTCCCATAGAAGCCTATGTTCTGGTGTTAACATGGGCTTCTATGGGAAATAACAAGGCCGTATTATGAAGCTCATTATCGCCGTTTTATCGGCAGTTTCCTGCCAATAAAACGGTGATAATTTTAACACTGGTCCTTGATAACATGCACCTAAGTTTAATAGTAAAAATAAAGAGCAATATTATCAACCAAAGGCGATACATTATCGTCGCTTTTATTGGCAGGAAACTGCCGATAAAGCGGCGATAATGGGCTTGATAATATGCCCTTGTGAATAACCATAGCAGCCCAGGTTAACATCAGAACTTGGGCTGCTATGGGAATTTACATGTGTCTATGGTTTTTTATTAATGTTGGGAGGGTGGGCGTGATAATATGTCCTTAATAATTGCCATAGAAGCCTATGTTCTGGTGTTAACATGGGCTTCTATGGGAAATAACAAGGCCGTATTATCATGGTAATTATCGCTGTTTTATCGGCAGTTTCTTGCCAATCAAACGGCGATAATTGTAACACCGGTCCTTGATAATATGCACCTAAGTTTACTGGTCAATAAAAGAGCAATGAGCCATATTATCAACAAAAGGCGATACATTATCGTGGCTTTTATCGGCATTTCTGCCGATAAAGCGGGCGATAATGGGCTTGATAATATGCCCTTGTGAATAACCATAGGAGCCCAGGGTAACACCAGAACTTGGGCTGCTATGGGAAGTTACAAGGGCCTATTATCAAGCGCATTATCACCGCTTTATCAGCAGTTTCCTGTCAATAAAAGCGGCGATAATGTATCACCTTTTGTTGATAATATGCTCCTTCATTTCTATGATAATATGTAAAGTTTTCCTTTTTTTTGGTGTAGCAGTTGTACTCTCTTCGCATGCTCAGCATCGTTTCGAAGCCCACATTTTTTTTCTTCTTCAAGTTCAACAAGCAAACCTTTTTTTATATCAGTTAGTAAATCTGCTGCTTTCTTTTCCCGGTTCGTGTGTCATCCACTGCTGTACTTTTGTTCAGTATTATTAGTCATATTTTTTATATATTTATTTGAAAGGTAGTGCTGAGGAGCCAAACGTTGATTACGTACACCATCCACCGCCATTTTAGTAGTTTCTCACCGTTGTTTTTATTATATCTGTTAGTTAGAACTCAGTGGTTTTCAAACCTAGCCTTGAATATCTTACTATAGTATTTCAACATTATTTTTATTGTGGACCATCATACCCCTCCCCCACAAAATAAACGAAGTATGTAGTTTTTTTTAATTAACTTTTATTAAACAATAAATATAAACGAAACTCAATTATAACTATATTAGAACTGAAAAAATAACTTAAACAATGTTATAAACAAATTGTGAAATGGATTCCAAAAGGTGTCCGATTGGTAATCTGCAAAAGAAAAAAGAAAATTAGAGTTTAGAATTATGTAGATGTAAGTAAATGAGCTGAAGCATTACGGGGCATATTATCAAGAACGGCGATAAAATTATCGCCGTTTCAGCGGCAGGAAACTGCAGCTAAAGCGGCGATAATGGGCTTGATAATATGCTGTTGTGAATTCCCATAGCAGTCTAGATTCTGGTGTTAACCTGGGCCACTATGGGAATTCACAAGTGCAAATTATCAAGCTCATTATCGCCTCTTTAGCGGCAGTTTCTTGCCGCTGAAACAGTGATAATTTTATCGCCGTTCTTGATGCTATGTCCCCACAAGTTTTGGTAACTCTACAGTTTTACGTGTGCAGTGTGACTCGTACATTCCAGTTCTGTTATAGTCCGCGTTCAAGTGGTGTCTATATGGAAGTGCCTACTGCGTTACTGACGCCCGTTATGGCGACTTATTTCTAATGCATTCTTATGAAGGCTTTGTAGATCTAGGCCTCTGAGCTTACCGTTGTATAAACCTTGCGGGTAAACATTTCAGGCAGTTGGTGTCACAACTTATTCTGAACAATTCTTCTACACGTCTACACGTCCAAGAGAGCAGTGTCTAAGTTTAAGAGAGAAAGAGAAATGATGTCACAGAGAGTGAGAGAGAGAAAGAGAGAGAAAACAACATTAAAACTGTGTTGCAGAGTCTGGAGTTGAGATTTTTTCCTTTCGTCACTTTACTCATGTTAAAAGCAGGAAAGTGACGCTAAAGTGGCGATAATGGGTTTAATAATATGCTCTATGGAATTCCAATCGAAGCTCATGTTAGATGTCCTTCACATCTAACATGAGCTTCGATTGGAATTCAATAGAGTATATTATCAAAACTATTATGGCTACTTTAGCGGCAGTTTGCTGCAGATAAAGTGGCGATAATTTTGTCGCCAAGGCTTGCTAATATGGCCCTCTCTCGTTTCACAAATAAAGCTAACACTACAGTTTTATGAGTGCAGTGTACCTGGTACATTTTACTTGTTATAGTGCTGCGTTCAAGTGGTGTCTATATGGAAGTGCCTACTGCGTTACTAACACCCGTAATGCTGAATTATTTCTAATGCATTCCTATAAAGGATTTGTAGATCTAGGCCTCTGTGCTTACCGTTTTATAAACCTTGTGGCCAAACACATAAGGAAGTAGACTTCACAACTTCACTTCAACAATTCTTCTACATGTCCAAGCAGACAGCAGTGTCTAAGTTTAAGAGAGAAAGAGAAATGATGTCACAGAGAGTGAGAGAGAGAGAAAACATAAAAACTCTGGGCCATAATATCAAGCCTGGGCAACAAAATTATCGCCACTTTATCGGCAGGAAATTGTCGCTAAAGTGGCCCTAATGGGTTTGATAATATGCTCTATGGAATTACAATCGAAGCTTATGTTAGATGTCCTTCACATCTAACATGAGCTTCGATTCAACATGCCACAAGGATGATGTCATCAGTGATGTCATCAGGGATGTCATTTGAGATGTCATCAGTGATGTCATGAGTTATGTCACTGACCATGTCTTGAGTGATGTAATATGTTACGTCATTAGCAGTGCAATGTGGGCGCGCAAGTTATATTTAGCTGAACTAACTATAACGGGGGAATTTCAATGGTTTTGTATCAGTGAAATGTCCAGCTAACTATAACATGTGTGAAACCTATGTTTTTTTAGTGAATTTCTAAGGTTTTTTAATGCTAATTCCTAACTATAACGTGCCTGAAACCTAGGTTTTTTTCAGTGAATTTAAAAGGTTTTGTAAATGATAATTTTAAAATGTATTAATTATTATATTTCTTTCTTTTTATAGTAATTTCCTACATTTTTATTATAAATACTTATATTCATTTTATTTTTGAAGTTAGATTTCATTTTTTTATTGTAAAATAATAACAAAAGTAAATTAAAAAAGAATGCACTACTAGTGAAACTGCCTGGGTGAATTTGTAAGTGTTTGTTAGGGGCAGATTTACAACCCCCTTGTGCCTCTTTTACACTGCCATTGCAGCACTTTTCTGATGCAGCGGTGGTGCAAAAGATGCGCCATGGTGTGGTATTTAGAATGTGACGTATCTGGGCGGTGCGTCACATTGTAAATCCCTGTACCAGAAGGAGACATTCCTACATGGGGGTGTGGGCGTACCGGCGCAGCAACACCTCCTAAAAGTGGCTGAGTGAAATCTACAAGATTTCACTTTGTCACTTTTGGGCTCATGCTGTGTCAAAACCCTGCACTAGCTTGAAGCAGGTGTAAGGATTGACACAGCATTCTAAGCATAGGGCCCCCAGAGCATTGCTGGATATGCGTTGCACTTGCAACATAACACAAACAATGCACCACCTTTACAGCACAGATACATCACATATCTGTGCCGTTTTTGTCCCATGGTGCACCGCATTGTAAATACGGTGCATCTATGGTGGTGGTGTCATGGTGCACAATAACTGGCATATTCCTGGGGATATGCCAGTTATTGTATATGTGCCCATTAGTGTTTTAATGTAGTGAATGGATTACTACATACCGATGAATGAGTCATTACAAAACTAAAACAGCAGTGACAGAGTGTTCAGTGGAAGTGGAAGGATACAAACTGGGGAATTGAAGGTATAAAAGACAAATTTGCAAGTACATATAAGACTGCATGCATAGTCTATAGGCGTTTGAAGCAGTCTATGGCCTGAAGCCTATTTTAATGCATGAGTACTTAGGTAGTGAGTGGATGATTACAGTTCTGCCAGGAAAGAGCCTGATTGAATTTATAACAGCCTCAGTTTTACCACAGTATATAGATAAACACATACTGCTGAATGGCTCACTACAATATTGAAACAGTAGTGTGAGAGTGTTCGGTGAAAGTGTAAAGATACAGAATGGGGAATTGAAGGTATAAAAGACAAGTTTGCCGGTGCATAGAACACTGCATGCATAGTCTATAGGTGTTTGAAGCAGTCCATGCCTAAGGCACACTTTCCACCATGAGTACTTGGGTACTGGCTGAATGATTACAATTCTGCAAGGAGAGTGTGTGGCTGAATGTATAGCAGCTTTACTTTTACAACAGTGTATAGATAAGCATATATTGCTGTAGGGTTCACTAAAATACTGAAACAGTAGTGTAAGAGTGTTTGGTGAAAATGTTACAATACACACTGGGCAATTGAAGATATAAAAGGCACGTTGGCTACTGTATACAACAGTGAATGCATAGGCTATAATGATTTGAGGCAGGGGATGAGGGGGGCGTTCCAGCACAGGAACACCTCCTAAGAGTGGCTGAGTGAAATATACAAGATTTCACTTTGTCACTTTTGAACTCATGCTGCGTCAAAAACCTGCACTTGCTCGAACCAGGTGAAAGGATTGACTCAGCATTGTGAGCATAGAGCCCCCGAGCATTGCTAGAAATGCGTTGCACTTGCATGCAACGCAACTTAAGCAAAGCTCCGCCTTCACGGTACAGATACATCACATATCTGTACCGTTTTTGCCCCATAGTGCACCACATTCTAAATACGGCACATCCATAGTGATGATGTCACAGTGCACAGTAACTGGCATATCGGGATATGGCAGTTATTGTACATCTACCCATTAGTGTTTTATTATAGTGAATGGATTAGTACACACTGATCAATGAGTCACTACAAAACTATAACAGGAGTGACAGAGTGTTTGCCGGAAGTGTAAGGGTAGAGACTGGGGAATTGAACATATAAAAGGCAAGTTTGAAGGTGCATAGAAGACTGCAAGCATAGTCTATAAGAGTTTAAAACAGTCCATGCCCTAAGGCCTACTTTGCTCCATGACTACTTAGATACTGACTGGATGATTGCAGTTGTCCAAGGAGAGTGTCGCGGAGAGTAACTGCTTCACTTTTAAAACAGTGTATAGATAAACACATACTGCTGTATGGCTCACTACAATACTAAAATAGCAGTAGCAGAATGTTTGGAGGCAGTGTAAAGATACACACTGGGCAATTGAAAGTTTAAAAGCCAAGTTTGCAGGTGCATAGGAAAAGTCATTTATTATTTATTAATCTTCCCAATGCCCGAAGCGCCAGCACACCCTTCCGAGGGTAGGTTTACGATTTACAAATGCTAACATTTTTTAAATTAAAAAGCATAATAATAACAGTTATTAATCCATTTTTTCTTCTTCTAATGATAACGATTTTTTTAATATCTTCTATTTACATGTTTTTAATGATGAAAATTCAACGTATGTAGATAATAATACCTTAAACGTGTTACGATCGAAATCGAAACCTTTACAGCTTCACAGTATGTAACTTTTCCGAACACATGCAGAACAAAAACAGTTAAAACGTGAGTACGTGTAAACTGCAAAACGTGCCATCTAAATAGGCGGACCCACAGCTTCCTTCCGTAGACTACTAAACAACCAAAAACTATATTTTCGTTTTCGCGAGTTATTTCTGAGTCGCAAATCTATGTTGCAGGTTCCGTTTTCTAACATCGGATTCTCTTTTTCCGTCAACAAACATATTCCGGATTTGTAAGTTGTTTCAATATGGCATAGGCATAGTACTTAGTTATAATTTGTGGCTATTTATCAATATTTAAACATTTATATGTAGAAAAAAAATGTATTGCATGTTTTTCGCTTTTTCTCTGTAACGTCAGCAGCTTGTTTTTAAAAACAGATAGATTATAACAAACATTGCTCCTTTTCTGGCTCCTTTCACCTTATATATAGTGAGTTTTTATATTATAAAATTGACACTGTACTTAGCTTGAGAGGTGTTGGTGACCCGTCGACGCAAACCCTAAACATTTACAATCAACGTCACCATCTTCCACTAGCTATTGTGTTTTCCCCTAGAGATCACATACTGTTAATATGTATATTATAACATTAACAGTCTTGGTGATCTTAGTGGACTTCACGATCCGTTGTCACAAAGAGTAGCGATAAGTAAGCAACGATACCGGCTTGCGGTTTTCAGTCTATTTTCCCCTTGTGATCATGTGCTGTGAGAATATATAAATATTATTATTCTCACCGTCATGATCTCAGAGGAGTTTATGACCCGTCACCACGAAGATCAAACTTTTTCACCTCCCGTAGAAAAGAAGTTCAGTAATAATTACCGCTCGAAAGTATTTCATCATGGATGTTCTGTTAAATACATAACTTTATATTCCTTTTCTTTTTACTGTAACAATGGTATCAATCATTATATTATAATAGATTGTCCTATTGCTACAGAAGAGGAATGGGAGATTTGTCAGCGCCATCTATAATGTAACTTTCAAATATTAAAAAGTACTTGATCAGATATTTTTTCGAAGAAACATTTTACGATTACTATTGGGGTGGGGTCGCACACTACTCACACACCAGCGGTATCGCCCCTAAGGACTATGGTAAATGTAGTTACGTGTTCCGCGATGCATCTTCTTTCGATTCTCTGCTATCTTCGCTGTCTTCGCCATCCCTGGACACGTGTTTCGGGGTATCACCCCTCGTCAGCAGGGATAGTCCGTGTTCCGGGGTTGCCGGTGGCTGCCAAATATCTGCCAGGTTTAGTACCACTCAGGCGCGTAGGTGCTCCCTCGAGCAGTTGGCTGACGAGCCTGGGGCCCCGCACCTACGCCGGCAGAGAATCGAAAGAAGATGCATCGCGGAACACGTAACTACATTTACCATAGTCCTTAGGGGCGATACCGCTGGTGTGTGAGTAGTGTGCGACCCCACCCCCAATTGTAATGTTAAAGCTCCCCCGAGCAGTTGGCTGACGAGCCTGGGACCCCGCACCTACGCGCCTGAGTGGTACTAAACCTGGCAGATATTTGGCAGCCACTGGCAACCCCAAAACACGGCCTTTCCCTGCTGACGAGGGGTGATACCCCAAAACACGTGTCCAGGGATGGCGAAGACAGCGGAGAAAGCAGAGAATCGAAAAAAGATGCATCGCGGAACACGTAACTACATTTACCATAGTCCTTAGGGGCGATACCGCTGGTGTGTGAGTAGTGTGCGACCCCACCCCCAATTGTAACATATTTTACGAAACAGCAGCCTGGGACCCCGCACCTATGTGCCTGAGTGGTACTAAACCTGGCAGATATTTGGCAGCCACCGGCAACCCCAGAACACGGCCTATCCCTGCTGATGAGGGGTGATACCCCAAAACACGTGTCCAGGGATGGCGAAGACAGCGGAGAAAGCAGAGAATCGAAAGAAGATGCATCGCGGAACACGTAACTACATTTACCATAGTCCTTAGGGGCGATACCGCTGGTGTGTGAGTAGTGTGCGACCCCACCCCCAATTGTAACATATTTTACGAAACAGCAGAACAAAAAAATGTAGCTATTATGCATACTTTGTTACTTTAAATATTTAATAAACCCTACATTTCTGAATGTTATTTTCTAATTTCTATTCTTATTTGCGGTTCCTATTCACCTTCTCCCTAAAGAATATATATCGGACCTGTACTTTATATTATAAAAGTACCATCCTATATATTCTTTAGTGAGTATGTGATTTATTAGCGGAACATATTTCGTAAGTCCCACCCTCCCATCCCTAAAAAATATAATTTTTTTTTAAAAGAGAGAAATATATACAAAAAAATAAATAAATAATTAAAAAAATAAAATAAATTTGTTGTTGGTAATGCACATCGTTTGTCACTTTTAGATAGGTAGCTCCCAGGCTTAAGAAAAGTGGAGGCGCTTAAATTGGGGTGGGTAAGTCTGAAGCGGGCTTGTCCACCTTGAATTTTGAGCAAAAGAAAGTTGAAAGGAGTAAAGGTAACAAATTAAGAGAAATGAAACACAAGGTTTGGAAGGAATGTGATAACATACTATTGAAGGTTTCGGTCTGAAAATGCTAATATTTTATACGCAGGAAAAGATTAAAGGTTTTGGCACATTTTACTAAATTGTTGATGTATAAACATGTATAAATTGCCTGAATTTTGGAGTTACCTGATCTAAAATAAAGGTGGCCTTTTCTGCTATTTGATAAACCTGTGTCTGGGTCTGGTTATTTAAGGCGATGGATGGAAATTATTACAGATGACTTCTGTGAGCGGCCTCCTGTCCTCCTGCCCTTCCAGCGTTCCAGTCACAATCTTCTCATCCAAAGTATATGTTTTTTGTCTGGAATACAGGCTTGGGGGGAATCAGAGGTGTGCCCCAGGGCAATTTGGGTAGGTGGTACAGTTCTTCGGACTGTCAGTGGGGCTTTGAGCTTGGTTCAGGAGGCAGGAGCGGGCTTCACAGACAGGCAAAGGTGAATTGGGCCACCATTTTGTGGCATGCGGGACGATGGCTGGTAGCTATTGTGATGGGTGAAGCAGAATAAAGGGGACCTTAGAGCACGATCTCACAGGCAGAAGGAAGGAAGCAAAAGGTGTGCAGTTAGAGAAAGTTAAGTTAATTTAGGTTTAAACAGTTTTAGATGTAGTTACAGGCAGTGTGAGTTATGGGTATTGTAGAGGGTTTTATTAGGGGTAGGTAATCATTAATGTATTGTGAGGAGATAAGATGTGTAAAGGCATTTGTCTAGGTTTCAATAATGTGATGTGAAACTGTTGCGTTAAAGTGGCCTTTTCCACACATAAAGTTGTCAGTCGTTTGTGCTGTGCCCTCTCGCCCAACGTATTATGGGGATAGTTCCTTGATAGAGGTGTCTCATTCCTGTTGTAGGGACGCTTTTTTATTAATTGCGGGGACAGCACACATCTGTTTTTTTTAAATAAATTTGGATCTCCATAGGTGGTTAAACAGAAATAATACAGGCTTTCTCATAGTACATCTAGTTCTTAGGGAAGAATGACACCCTATACATTTGATTATGTGCTATAGGGGCGGGTTTACTTTGTTTCTGGGTACATTTATGACATTTGCCAATATTATTTGCTTAAAGGCTCATTTGCACAAAGCCATCACAATAAACAGGGGTCTTGAATGGATTGGAATAGCAGAAATTTGTTTTTTTAATACGTTTGTGGTACTCACTTGCACGAATCAAGATACAGTTAAGAGCACTTCGAAAAACTCTCATATGATTTTCAGTTTGGGGTCTTATGGAGAGATATTAGACACAGGAACATAGGAAATCATATCAAATCTACATACATTCAGACTTTTGTGTGCAGCAGAACTAATTTATCATTTAGGGGCTGATCTTATTACAGTTCATTGTCCAGCCTGCAAACCTAATAGCATATGGGCCTTCTCAATCAGTGAGCTTGACAGTGTGCGATTGGAGGGAGTCAAGGAGTCCCCGCATCAGCGATGTAATTGGTCTGTGTGCTGGCAAAGGAAAACTTAGAGTGGTGTGGAGGGAGAAGTGTGACAGCACACTGGGTCTACTCTCTCTTTCTAGTTAGCATTCTGCTGTAGTGCTTATCGATTCAGTGATTTTGGCATTTTCATTTTTGTCAGCCAGCCTCCATTAGGCTCCTGCTACGGGTGAGAAGCGGGGGTTAAATGTATTTTACCATGTGATTTCCGCGGGTCACCTTTGTTTTCCAATTGTCTAAAGAAAATGTTTTTCATTGCATTTAGATATAACGGCCCGTCAGGTTTTACTTGATGTTTCATTCGTTTTGCCTTTTTCTGCCAGCTTGTGGAAATGCCTAAACACCATTTGGCGTATCCTAATCATCTCATCTGCACCATGTGAAAATAACTACATGTATCTGTTGGGACACCTGTAGTCATACAGTACCAGCACCATACTACTCATTAGTGCATGTTCTGATGGAGAATTTGGTCATCTTCCTTTCTGTTTTAACAATGATGAACAAATTCGTCCCAATTAATAAATGACTTGCGAATCTTTTTGATACATATTTCGTTTGTGTTTTTCTCAGTAAGTTTTAGTTAGGAGAGCAATGTCCTGCGTTGTTATTTTACTGGAGCAAATACACAGTAAATTTTCTGTATTATACAGACAAATGCAGTGATTCCTTCATCTTTAGTGGAATATTTCACGTTGTGCAGTGCTAAACATTTGGTGACATATAATAATGACATTCTAATCCATTAAATCTTGACAGGTATGTATACTGTAATACAGGAGCGACCAGTGCAGGTAACAGCAGTTGGACGGTGGGGCTGGTGGAGGGGGGGGGAGGGGTAGAGCGAGGGGGGAGGGGTGTACTCAACAGACGACAACGAGGGAAAATTAATTATGTGACTTTCCCTCGTCACCCTCTGTCGAGTTCCCTCGCCCCACCGCTCTTACCTGCACGAGCCACTCCTGCTGTAATATTTGCATCTTATTAATTGATCCGTTCATGTACCAGCCATTGACTCTGTGCAAAGGAATGAATGAATCCTCTTTGGGACAAATGTGTACACATGTCCTCTTATCTGAGTAGGTCAGTATGTAATTTCTTGCGAGAAACTCCTATGCAATGCGGTAATTGCCTTGTATTTTTTGAAACATTCAACCATGTAAGGGCCTTTGTCGCGACTGGAAGTCCTGTTGTTAACTGTGCTTTCTATTGCAGATTAATGAGTAATGTTTCAAACTATTCAGTGAAAACAGAGCTACAGGGCAACTGGTTTACTAATTGTCTGCATAAGAATTAGATTTCGAAATGGGGAGTGACCTGTGACATCAGTGCCAAAACCTTTGTGTATGTCAAAGAGCGCTCAGTGAACAATGCCCACCAATTTAGAAAACTCAGGGCATATGTACAAGTGAAGTGGCGGAGAGAGGCGTAAGCCTTCCTGGCTTAACGCCTCTCTCTGACACTTGAGAAACGCAGGGCTGCACCATATTTACAAGAATATGGTGCAGCTCTACGTTTCCCCCTGTGCTAGCGCTACACTTAGCAGCCTAGCACCAACGCCTGCATCCTTGTACCATAGTGTAAGGGTGTCTGCGTGCACCCTTGCACCATAGTGCAAGGGTGTCTGTGTGCAGGGGAAGATTATTTATGTACAGGACAGTCCCCCTTCCTGCGTGTAAACAATCTTTAAATGTCATTCTGTGACTTCTATGCGTGCTGCCTAATGCAGCATATACACAAGTTGCAAAACGGCATTTAAAAAAAATGATTGTTCATGTGCAGCAAGGGGAACCTTCCTCTACATAAACAATCATTGGCCTCATGCTGTTTTCATGTGTGCTGCACAAAGCAGCACCCATGAAAACAGCAAAAACGAGGAGAAATGAAATACTTCTCCTTGTTGCACCAGGGTAAGTTCAGGATTTCCCTGGTATTAATTCTGGCGCTGTCTCCTATTTATGCCTTCCTTGTAAATAGTAGGCAGCGTCAGAATCAATGGGTGTTGAGGTGGAACGCCCATAGCAACACCCATTGCCCTCCCCTTTCACGTTAAGCAGAGCATGAAAGGAGGCCTTATTTACAAGGCAGCATTAAGCCACATGAAGTAGCTTAACTCTGCCTTTGTAAATAATGTGAAGCCCCTATTGCCACAGGAACATCGCAAAAAGTGATGTTCCTGTGGTGATAGGAGCTTGAGCATATGCCCGTCAGTGGCAGTTATTGGGGACTGCTGCTAATCTGACAGGATGTTGGACTAGAGTAGGTCTTGCATTGTTACTTGTGTACTTGCAAACATATGTTTATAAACTACAAAGTGCATGATAATAAATCCATTGGTAATATATCAACCCAGGGAGAAAAAAGATGCCAACAGAGACCATTTCAAATGCATTAATTTTGCCAAGGTGGAGAATGTTACCAACGAAGCAGTGCTCCACTTCTGCAGTTTAACATTACCACTCTGTGGATTCTGACTGTCGTCTCCTTTGGCACTTTAGCTGTTAAAACTGAATTGATACACTTGAAACAATGTGCAGGAAAATAAGAGGTAGGATAGGAGAGTTGCGAACTTGGGGGCATATTATCAACGACTAACGATATTTATCGCTAAATAAGCTTAGCATAATTTTTTTATCGCCCCGTATCGCCGGATTTTATCACAGAGATAATGTGCTATTAGCAACGTTTATCTCCAAAGCGATAAAATATCCGGCGATAGCGGTGAAATGGTGAATATCGCTGGAAATCCAGCGATATTCAGGCATTATCGCTAATAGGGACTTAGCCTGAATATCCACCTCCCATTGGATATACAGGCTAAGAACTGGTCTGAGGAGGCATTAGTTTTCAGCGATATTCAGGCTTAGCGCGAAAGATTTTCATTGGTACGCCTGCGTTGATAATAGGCGATAGCGATGTTAGCGACTGCTTTCAGTCGCTAACAGGTTGGGTACGCCCACTTTGCATTGTCATTAGTGATAAATATCGCTGACATGCAAAGCGGGCCCCAAACCGCTCGCTATCACCTAAAAGCTGTCGCTAACTGATGTTAGCGACAGCTTGCTAATAGGGTGATGACATTATCGGCGCAGCTCCACCACTGCCAGGGGACAACTGTTTCCTACTGCAGCCGGTGGTCCTCTGTCGCAAAGACTTTTTAAGTCATAATGTGGCAGATGGTGGACCGCCACTGCTGCGCCACCGCAAGTGTGGTGGTCGGAAGACCGTCCATTTGTAACTAGGCCCTAAGTCCTTTAGCAGCAACCTCAGTGCCAGCTGTAATTACCTAGGGAAGTTGAAGAAAGTGGCAGAGGCGCCAGCAGGATCCCCAAGTCTTAAACACTGGCCTCCAGGAGCTCCAGCCCAACAGGGAAATGCCTGATGGACAAGAAGGGCAGTCCAGATGACTACAAAAATACATTTGGGAAAATAATATTGTAACAAACAACAAAGAAGATGCAGGATTCAACATAAGTTAGACAATCAAACAGTATCACCTATAAGCTAGATATAAAACAATTTTTTATTGTGATTATAATTGTTATAATTACTATAATTCTTTATTAATAGTCAAATGTGCAATGTGGACCTTACACCTAAAAACAATTCAATACCACTTGCTATTAGAATAATGAGTTTGAATATTGCAGCTCTAAACTGTGTTTGTCTAATTGGAAACTTTTGATTAGCTAGTATGATATATTTTTCATACAAACCTGGGACACTTTTCCTATTGCCTTATGATATTACTGTCTTTCTCTTCCTGCTACACCATCGAAACATGGCTGTACTAATGGGGGGCTTGTCTGTTTTGTAAGTAGGGGTACAGTTTGTAGACACAAACAGCATGGAATTTCAAGCCGTCTTTCTCAAAAGAATGCATAGCTTTTGCGAGTACCTCATTAACTTATATATTAATGATTTTGTGAACCCACTAAGTGAAAAGTTTGCTAAACGGTTAGGTTTTATCAAAAATATAAGGGGTAGACGTAGGACTCTGGCCCAGGAGTTTAATTTAACTCTTGTAGGGGACCTGAATGCCTAAGTAGCCATGAGCAAAGCTGAGGAGTGTTCACTGGCCTCTATGCACATAGCCAGTATTGATGAAGATAGAGGTATTGAACTTTCGGGTTATGTTGCAGCACATGACCTTGATAATATAATGGGTAGTGAGAACCTTATATCCACTTTCTGTGGGAGGGGCTGTCCTCTGTAATCAATTATATTTTTCTGACAATGAGCTTGGTCATCTGTTTAACGCAAAGAGAGGTTTTTAGAAACCGTTTTTGGAGATCATCATGCTCACATGGCTGCCTTGATCTCCGTTTTCTTCAAGGGACTGCCCTTTGCTGTTTACTGCTTCTCATGTTTGCATAGACACTCTGGTACCTTCACCAGTTCCTTTGAATTGCTCCTTAGGAAAAATCTTGAATTCTTCTTCATGTGCCTTGTGTGAGGGAAGCAGGGAGCAAATTGTGCAATCCTTGAAGGCCTGTGTACATATATAAAACATGTTTACTAAACCCGGTGATACCCTGCGGTGGTTTGATTATACATGCCCTTTAGCAAATAGACAATTACGAAAAGCCCTTAGAGACAGGCATCGGGACTCACTCTAGCATACTCTGTCAAATCTCTAATAACAAAATATGAATTGTCTGCCAAGGAATTTTTTAGAAACAAATACAATTTAGTGATCATTAATCAAAAAGTGCTAGGAGATTTACACAAAAAATTATTCCAAAAGATTTTAATTTAACTTTTGTACTTTTTTATCTTTCTTATAATTGCAACATGGCAACGAACATACTACTAAAATTCTGAAATCAATGATAGTAATACATAAAACACCTTTTGCTTAAAGTATGGATGAATAAAATACCATACATAACATAAATTCCACGTGACAAATCACCAAATTTATAATCACAATAATGTAACATATAAGCAAAACGATGTTGGGCATCGACGTTTCGGTCCTCCATTGGTCTATAAGATCCTCAGAACCATCATCAGGACGAAAATGTTGCACATATATGTATTTCAAGGAACTTCCAGCCAGAAGCAACCAAGGAGAAAAGGGTCTAAATATCCAAAATATGTGTTCTTGAATATATCTCACCACCTACAACACGAAGTTGAATCAAGTATCCTGTGTTACACAAAGATTCCTTGCAATAGCGTATAAATCACTGTGTGTAGAAACCCGCAACGTTAGCTTCAAACACGCCCGACTCCACGAGACCCTGTAAAATCTCTAGGCATCAACCTAGACCGAAAACTGAACATAATGAGACACATTAAGAATTCGGCCAAAAGTGCGTTCCTTAGTCACAGACTACTGAACAAAATAAAACCCTACATTCCAACCAATGATCTCAAACAGGCCACCCAATCTCTGGTACTGTCAAGACTGGACTATGGGTACGCAGTCCTAACAGGCATCCCTAAGTCGCATTTGGCCCCCATCAAAACAACGTTACATGCGTCTGCCAGAATGATCACCGGCATCAAGAAATTTGATCATATCTCCCCTGCACTCAAGGAACTCAAATGGCTTCCAGTAGTAATGCGAATTGGCTTCAGAACAGCCTGCCTAACCCATAGAGCCCTTCACACCGGCAAATCCGAGTACCTGGCGAAAAAAACTCACAAAAGCCGGCCAATCCAGGAACCTGAGAAGCTCAAACTCCCTCCTACTCATCCCACCTAAAACCTGAAGGAAAAGAATAGCGGACTGACCTTTCACTGGAAGCGCCCCCTAAATTTGGAATTCCATTCCCCCGCACATTAGAACCATTCCCTCCTTTGTAGCATTCAAAAGACAACTCAAAACCCTGTTCCTCAACCGCTCCCTAGGAAGTGGATAGCTTGGGACAGACAGCAAACACCGAGCTCTGCTCCAAACCTAAGACTCCGAAGAATCTCGAAGCCAAAAATGTCCTGCACTACAATGTGTTGCACTTTACTTTTGACGTTTGTCGGTTGATATGTTGCTCCTCTGTCTTGTATCTGATGATTATATGCTATGCACCTACTGTAAAGCGCTCCGATACCCCTGGGTCTTGACAGCCCTATAGAAAACTTTTTAAATGAAAAATAATAAATCATTATCCTGTAGGTGGTACAAACTTGGATTAAAACAGAGGCAAAATGAGATTGACAACGAGAATTAGGATAATTTAGCCTTAGCAGCAGCTAGTAAGTACCATACGTTTTTTGGGGCGAAGGTTAATACACTGAGCACACGTGATAAGCACATGTCTTTGATTAGTTGTCATATTTCAAGTGAATCATGGGTTGCTGATTTTTCAGGTGTTTACTCCCCCCACAGCATCACTGTAGTGAAGTGATCAACTACCCATAACTTACGGATAAACACAACTTTTACCTTATCGAGTTAGTTGAAGCAATACAGCAGAGCCCAGCAGGTAAAGTGCCAGGACCAGATAAAGTGGACGTTGACTTAGTAAAATGTAATCTTGATTTGTGGGCACCATTTTTGACCAAGCTTAGACCAAGCTTAGGCTATAAACATTTGCCCAAATTATGGTCAATGTCGATTATTGTCCATGTATATAAAAAGGGAAGTCCAATACCGCTGTTGCTGCTGCTGCACGCCTACTTCTTTGGGGACTACATCCCCCACCTACCAAAGCACCAGGAGGCGCAAACGAAATTTCCTGCACCGACAGTCGCTTAAAATCAGTCCCAGGCTCCCACAGCGTGGGAGTCCAATACTGCTGTTGCTGCTGCCACCTGCCCACTTCTTTGGGGACTACATCCCCCACCTACCAAAAGCCCCGGGAGGCACCAATGTAATTTCCCGTGCTGGGAGGCAATTAAAAACAGTCCCGGGCTCCCGCAGTGCTGTACGTGCGTGGGCATGCCCGAGCCAGGGGCACGCCCGTCTGCACCCATGAGAGCCTGGAAGAGGCTGGGCTGGGCCACCCCTCTTTCATCTACTCTTCTGTCACTACTGTGGATAAGCGTAGACAACCTTATAGTCTTGACCCGGGGAAATTAAAAGCTAAAGTGCCTAGAAACTCTGCATCCATTATTTCATATCTAACTTCCCAGGTGGGGGCCCCTTACTCAAGAAATTCAAACTGCTGAGGACCAGCTGGGCTTGAGAACTGATCAACCAGGGTTGAGTGTTCCCCTAGTTACTCCCCCCTGGAATGTTACCATTAATGAGACTCTAGCCATCCCTAGTGTGCAGGGTATTCTGGGGGAAGAGTTGAGGACCCTTTGATTTCCGGCAGTGGGCCTCAGTCTGTGGAGGGAGAGACTATGGGTAAGAATGCAACCCCGCAGAAGGAACTGCCTCTACCCTCAGTAAAAAAACAGGAGAAAAGGAGAGTCACTAAACCTGGCCTGGTTCCAGCTGGACACACCATAAATTATGATGGTAAATCAGATCGAAGCCTTGATTCACTCGTACATACAGCTGTTAGACAAGTCATGGAGGACCTACTTAAATTGCGCCTGGAGCTACTTTTTTTTACTGCTATCAAATAAATTTCCAATCTTTTCAAAACATTGGTAAAAAGGGTAATGGGGAAACTAGAGCATCTAGAGACTCAATCAATGGACTGGAATAATAAAGGTGTATCAAATGATAGATGTGCTTTATCAATTCCTCAAACCCAGACTGCAGCTAAAAAGGAAGAGGGGGATTCAAGGCACACAAATTGTACTCCGCCACACACTAGCCTGGGCTCCCTAGATGGCGCCAATCCAGTAGCGTCTTTGAGGTGTTGTGAAGCGGGCAAGCACTGCAAACATGTTGAGTTAATTACCGTCTCTAATCAACAATTTGTAGGGCAGGGCAAGACCCCCGTAAACAGATCGGATAACAGGGTCATAAATAGTTGCAGATTTAATCTGCCACCAGATGCTACTCCCTTAGTTGCAATTCTTACAGGTGTTTCGCCGCTTAAAGAGAATTGTTTAAAATTCACCCAGGAACTCTTACATAAAACCAAGTTTTGGTGTAAACAGCATTCAAGCAACGGGGCGCAAGCTTCCTCTCACATCATAAAGCAGGACGAGTCGGCTGGGGGGGTGATAGGCCAAGACAGGCATAGGGAGATTGTATTGTCATCAATTTGACCAGGTAGGAATAGCGGGGAAGCTGTTTCAGGAGGGCATCAATGAGGGCCCAGTGGGCATTAGGGCCTTACCCCTGGGGTTCTTTTATCCACCAACTGAGGGGCTACAGTTACCCAGTAGGAGTGAACAGGGAATGTTGTACCTGCCAATAGGAGGGCATGCTCATTGCCCAGATCAAGTTCTAGGGATGACCAGCATTTTAACACTAACCCACCTAGGGCCCGACCCCACCGACACTGCCAATAAAGCTTTTAGGGAAGGAAGGGAGAGCTTCCTTGTGTGTGCAAATAGATTCCTCTCACTGAGCCACCTGGAAGAAAATGATTTACCGGAGCCTTCCCTCCTACAGCAGAGCCATAGCACTGATAGAACTAGGGGTCCCAGGACTAGTGAGGGTATCAAATTAAACTGTAGGATTGTTAGCTGGAATATAGCAGGGCTAAGAGGTAAAAGAGATGATCTCAGGTGGCTTGATCTTTTAAGAGATTATGATATAGTGCGCTTCCAATAGACGTGGGACAGGGAAAACATTTTTGGGCTGGATGGGTATAAGCCCTAAGGTGAGCTTGATCGGCCCTCTCCAGCAGGTAGAGCAAAGGTGGGTCTCTTAAAATTAATTTCACTCAAATTGCTAGGAACCAAGTGTATTATGGACGCTGGCTCTTGTAATTGCCTAGCGATAGAAATTACCTCTACTAATACAGATTTTCTGAGAGTAATTTTTTTAATGAACATTTACGGACTTTTAAATGTTTTTTAGAAGACTATAGAATTAAGCAAACCACTTATAATTCTATTATAATCTTGGGCAATTTTAATATTCATTTATGTATTATGAACGGTCATGTTGCAGATTTCCTAGGGCCGGCAATTCTTTTTAATTCCCATTTTGAGCATACACAGCAAGGGGAATGTCTGGAGGATCTTTGGCTGCAGTACACCTCATCCAACCCAGCACAAATACTAGTGAGGTGAGGATCCCTACTGCTAAGGCAAGAGGACAGGACTCTATAATATATTATATATTTATCTCCACTGTACTGTCATCTCAGGTGGTTTCTTACAACTCACAGTACTCTCATTAGAGTGAACACAATCCGTCCATCTGGTGCTGGTCGGGGGTACTGGCTTAAAGGGCAAACAAGGAAAATCATCTATTGACACCTGCCTAAAACCTTCTGACCAGGGATATAGGTTAAAGTGGACTAAAGTGATTCCAGACCTTTTCCTCCAGGACCTTTGGCAGAATGCCAAGGAGAACTTCGGCACATGTCTTGATCCAACAAAATTGGGGGCTGAGGTACTCCCAGCGTTCGCAGAAATCTGTGGCCAGGTAGCAACAGGCCTCACCCTGCCTAGCAGAAGATGCAAAGAAACAGGTAAGAGATGGTTTGACAGCAACTGTTCTGAAGCACATCAACAGCTTGTTGCTGCCCTGAAACAGGTCTCCCGAAATAAAACTTACTGAACCACGCAAAGAAACTCATATAAGTGTGCTTTGAATACTCATAAAAATGAAATAAAAGAGGAAGCAAGGAATGACTTACTAACAGTAGAGGTCCTTAAGGATAGATCAAGATTTTGGGCTATAATAAATAAACCCTTCTTTTCTGTAACCGACAACTCTCCCCTAGAATGCAATATCACAGAGGCACAATGGTACTCCCTTTTTAAATCCATATATGAGGGCCCAGCTGTGCTGGGATCCCATGCTCCTCTAGATCATGAATTGAGCTCCCCTATATTAGATTTTAATAAAGGAGAAGTTGAGCTAGCAATCAAGCAAATGTTCATTAATAAGGCCCCAGGCCCAGATGGTGTCCCAGCCGATGTGTACAAACAAATTCCAACCTTCTAGGCAACATTTTAACTAAAGGTTTTGATGTGGCTAGTCAGCAGGGATTACTGATGTCTTGATCCTACTCCACCATTATTCCAGTTTTCAAAAAAGGCCATACAGGTGACCTAAGCTGCTATAGGTCTATATCCCTGAATGACTCAGCAGTAAAAGTGCCAGGGAGAGTGATTATAAGCAAACGTTTGCATTGGCTAAATGTCAGTGGTGTATTACCAAATCTCCAATATGTTTTTTAAAAAGTAGGAGCACACTGTACCAGTGTTTAAATGTGCACTTATTAGCTGGGAAATACACAGTGGCCAAGGCTGGGACATCACAGTTGGCCTTTATGGATCTATCCTCAGCATTCGATCTAGTAAATAGATCGAAGCTATGAGCCATTCTGATTGATCTTGGTGTGGATCACTGCTTAGTTTATTCCTGGCCGACCTTTATAGGGATCTGTTTGCGAGGGTGAGACTTAGCCAAGATGGCAAATGCACAAAGCACTTTAGCATTGGTAGTGGTGTCCGACAGGGCTGCATTTTAGCCACCCTCCTTTTTACCCTATATATAACTAATCTGGGCACCTCTTTATGCTCTGCCAGCCCAGATATTCCACATGTAGGGGACAGGGCTATCCCGCCTTCCTTTACGCAGATGATGCAGTATTGTTGGCTTGCACAGCTGTAGGACTCCAGAGGCTTCTGGACTCTTTTGCGGCTTTTATGCAATCTTTGATTTTAATTGTCAACATAGCTAAATCGCACACAATGTTTATGGGCCACAGACCAAAAAAGCTTAAAACCTTTCATTGTGAAGACACAGAGCTGTGTTGGGTGACTTCTTTTACCTGCTTGTGGGTATTGTTTGATGAGAAGGGTTCTTGGGTACCTAAACAGAAAGCAAAAGAAATATACCATAGCAAGATCTACAGCAGCCGTCCATGGTTTTGCTTAGCGACTTGGGCCAAGCCAATCGAAGCCATACTTAATATTTACAGGTCTAAATGCATTACCAATGCAAGGTATGGGTCTGCAATCTGTGGCTACAAATCAGTGCTTTAATAAGTTATTCTTTTTTCTTAACAGTGTGCGCCCGGATGTCCCAAGAATAGATGACACCTTCTACCTCCACTATTATATGTCGATGAAGCAGTTATGATAGCCCGCACACCCATGGCCCAGCCCCACTTAGAAATGTAATTTGCCCAGTTCATGGCTGATTTAAATTTGGTTACCAACTGTTCTAAATTGTATATCATGGCCTGTGGCCCTCAATGATTAAGCATCCTCACTTTAGTTATAACATAACATAGGCATTTGTAAAGCGCACGTTCACCCATAGGTATCTTAGCGCTGAATAACAGATGTTTATTTTTACCCAACGGTACTAATTTTATCGACCTCAGATGGATGAAAGGCTGAGTGGACCCACCAGGCTTTGAACCTGTGACCATGAGGTCAAACACAGACCCCTGCAGTGGAAGCATTAATCCACTGAGCCACTAGACCCTACTTCTTTATCAGTTATCTGGAGCAAATGGCTAGAAAGGACCATAAGTTTTTCTTACTTGGGAGTTATTTTTTAACATTCTGGATCCAATCCTCCAACATTTCAAATTGCAGAACACAACTTTTGCGATTAGCGGGACCTCTCCTTAACCTACCTAGACCGTCTGGAGATAAATCAATCCCCCCTACACTAGAAGTATATAAGATGCAGTGCATTACCACTTCTGTGTGTAAAGCAGGAATTTCAAGTCAAGTCAAATGTACCTTTCTTACAGCCAACATGGCCCAGAAAGTGCAAACTTTTACAGCAAACATTTGTAAAAGTCATTTAAAAAAAGAAGAGCTTTGTTTAAAAATCCTGTATCATATACAAAGATTAAAAAATGAATAAAAACATGTTATATAAATAGATAAAATCAGAGTTTTGGTCTTTCTCCCCTATTTTTTTCTCTAGCAGCAAAGATTTCATTTCAAAGTGCATGATGCATTATTCTGTTTTTTTTGTTGTTGCTTTTTTTCCCCCTTACTTATCTTTTCCTTTCCACCCAGAACCAAATTGATCAGGCTATAACACAACCGGAAATGGAGAACAGGAGTGCTTCAATCAATTAGGATATATATTACATCGTGATGAGATTCGATAGCTAGTTCTTATCTGCTAGCGCATTTGGAGTTTTGAGAAAAACCCTTCTTGTGCACCACATGGAGAACAGAAACCCCACCACAGAGTAGACAATTGGGATACTAAGATCACATTTCAGTATCCTGAATGTTTCAACACAACTTCTACTACCTAGATTTCTGCAGATCTGAGCTAACCACGTCCTTCTCGTTTTGCTGTACCCCAGACATTCAAAAAAGACATGAAGTTCAGATTCCTCAGCATGGTTACAAGCGGGGCACCTGCCCTCGTTTTGCGGTTTCCATTTAGAGGTCACACAACGCAAAGGCAAAACTCCAAATCTAAATTGCAGATAAAGTTTTCTGGCTTTTGGAGGTTTGATTAGGTCGAAAACTCTTTCAAAAACGGGACTGTCCTTAATTTCCAGAAAGGTTAGGGTTGATTTGCATATGTTGGGATTAGAGTGTAGCAGGGCCATTCTATAATTCTTATAGGTGATCTTTAATTGTTTTTTTGAGAATTGGGAGCAAGCTACCTCCGGGTCAGACCAACATTCCCCCAAACCCATGTTAGTTAATAAATGTTTAACATGGGAAAACCAGGGAAGTCTAACGGCACCCCTAATTTCTAAAACTTCGGACAGTTCTTCTCTATAAGTAGAAAGTTCCGGGGTCGACCGTAGACGACGCCAGTATAAAAGGGGTCTAAGGCATAGGACTGCCTCTAGTTCCATCAAACCCAGATCTAAACGGAGAGGGACTAGAGGAGTGCTACGCGGCAATCTAAAGAGATTCCTGATGTATTGGTTCTCAATCTGCAGTAAGAACTTGGGCCTGCAGTGACCCCAGAGTTCTGCTCCATACAATGCACCCCCGCAAGCCTGGACCTTGTAGATTTCCAGTGCCGGGCTAACGGCACTCCTGTTTGAATTATTGAAAACCTTCAAAATTCTCCCTGTTGACTGTGATAGTTTTAATGTTGATCTCCCTATATGTGCCACCCAATCCATGGTCTCAGTGATTGTGATGCTTAAATACATAAAAGATGTTACTCTTTCTAGGGGTACATTATTTAGTAAAGGGTTTGGACGAGTGCTCTTGGGTTTATTGAAAACCATAAATTTCGTTTTCTGGAGGTTGATCTCAAGCCCTCTGTCCTCACAGAACAACTGGAATCGGTCCAGCACCCTTTGAATCCCCATGGGGGATTTGGATACCAGGAGCGTATCGTCAGCAAACATCATAGCCGAGATACTTCTTGAAGCTAACTTGGGGGCATCTAGATCTTTTTCTTGTGACAGCACATTAATCAGATCATTTATGTAAAGGCTAAACAATGTCGGAGCAAGTACGCAACCTTGGCGCACACCTCGTTTAATCGGTATAGGGGCCGATAAATTACCATCCCTACCAAATCTTATTTGTGCAAGGTTGTTTTCATGCAAACGTTGAATGAGGTGTATATGATACGGAGGGGCCTCGAGCTCAAGTAAGACGGACCATAGTTTTGCCCTGGGCACCAAGTCAAAAGCTGACCTCAGATAAACAAATATCTGGTACAAACTACCCCTCACGAGACATACCGTCTTCCAGTGGAGTAGCTGGAGTCTTAAGACTTGATCCAGGTTTGACAGTTTTTCCCTAAACCCTGCCTGGAGCGGAGAGAGAATACTCTTGTCGTCTCTCCAGGATTGAAGTCTCAATAAGAGAACTCGTGCAAAAATCTTTTGTGGGATGTCCATCAGACTAATTGGTCTGTAATTATTTGGTAATAAGGGGGAGCCCTTTTTAAAAATGGGGATTATTTCTGCGCCTGTCCAGCTTATAGGAATCATCATGCCCGATAAGATTGCATTAAAGATAACCCACAGATAAGGGGCCCAAATTTCTGGCTCACTCCTGAGGAGATCCCCCGGGATTTTATCTAATCTAGGGGCTTTGCCTGGGGCTATTTTCTCTATTGCAGACTTTACTTCCTGCAGGGTTATGGTTGGGGCATGGATATCATCTAAGTATTGGTCACATGGGGGGGGACTCTGTATTCTCTGTATCTTTGTACAAGGATTCGAAGTGTTCCTACCAGACGTCTTCTCCCAGGGTTGGTTGTAGTGCTCTTCTGGGTGCCGTTGTACCTAAATTTAAGATTCACGATTTACGAAAGCAGGAATTTGGATTTATCCCTGATGCCAGCCTGAAGCAGCTGGTTACTAAGGTTGGCTGCCCTGCGATAGGGGCCTTGGTATTCCTTGGCTTGCTTATGTTTTCAAACCTCTATCAGGACTAGGTCAGTCATCTCTTTTTGATAGCCCTACTCTTGCCTGTATGGAAGACAACAGAAACAGATTAAGCTCAATTTCCCAGAAAGTATGGGCCTCTTTCGGTAAATTGCGGGGTACAGGAATCCTTAGTCAAAACAAACGCCCCCTTAAAAAGTTGTTTCGGTGTAGAATACTATCTTTCTGTATTGCAAGGTCAATTGGAGAGGTCTCAGCTGTTTTATTTTAGGATTTGAACAGTTACATTTTTCTTACTTTTCCTGCTGGGACACCCTAAAGATGTTTTAGCTTGTGCTTGATCATGTGCTGATAAGTACCTCCAGTCTTTGTTACACTTTTTTGTTGTTGGAAATTTTACCCTGTCGTCTGTAAACAAACCTTTTAATTCCATTATTAAGAACATTTAAAATTCACCAGTGTAGAGTAGCAATAAGATTTCCACAACGATTAAATTATGTGGCTGTGTGCTTTTGTGTGGGGTCCTTTCTGAAGTCAGCTGTGCAATCTTGAAGCACTATGTTCTCTTAGGCCCTAGCAACCTAGCGTTTTTCCAAAATTGAGATTGTATGATGGATATTTTTATTATTAAGAATAGTTCTATTTTTTTATCAACTGTTTGCTTTAGGAATTTTATATTCTGTTAATTATTGACATTTGACCTATTTAACAATTCGTTTGTATAAGTCCATTTTATGTGTTTTAAATTGACTGTTATTATGTGTTTTTATTGGTGTCACTTGGTTCTTGAATAAAGTTTAATTTGATTTGAATAGTCAATGTCATAATGAAGTACCTCACCATATGACACTGAAGTGGCATTCTCCTGCTTCTCCTGCAAGGTCTCATGCACCTTTGCACACCCACCTCTCTCCTCTCCGCACTGGCATTACCCAGTACCCACTCAATCACCCACTCATGGACCAGCCACCACCTGCATAACACTCTGCACTCTCATGCATGCTGCTCAGTTCCTCTTCACTCAAAGACGCAACAAAAAAGATCTAGGACCTGCTGCATTATTACACTCCAGACCTGTTGTTCCTTACAGAAAATTAGCTGAGCCCTGCATCAGCTCCAGAATCACCAAGGCCATTTCTACAGGCTGCAGATCATCAGGCACCTTCAGAACAAGCTCAGAGGCAGAATCACCACCATTTTCAAGGACTCCATCAGCTGCACAACCACCATGGACACATCCACCAGCAAATTGGAAGACATCACTATCAAACTTCACATCACAGCCAACTTCTCCCTAAACGGAGCTCTCATCCATACACAGCCAGGACCATGTATGAAAATCACCAGAATCATCACAGATTTGGTTGCATCTCTCATCTTTGACTCCATCACCTTCATTCTCCACAGAGACCTGAACTTCGACCTGGAAAACCACAACAACCTTAACTCACCAGCCCTGCTACAAAGCGCTGAAACCTGGGCCTCAACCAAAGTGTGACTGAACCCATTACATTCCACCATCCACCTCCTGGACTCTCTTTACCTCTTTTTACAACATTTCAGTTGACAAGCCGGCATTAATCAACTGGACAGACCATGCAGTCGTTTGTTTCCGCATTCCCGTCCCTCATTGCCCCATACTACCAACTGCCTGATCCTCACACCAGAAATGGAACAACATCCTAGCAGTGGAGTGCATCACTGCTTTTTCCCTACACAAGCCTGACCACACAAGAGGCCTGCTGGAATCCATCATGAACTTCAATAGCTGGATCACTGCCTTTGCCAATACCCTGGCCCCCTTCAAGCACATCAAAGCTCCAGACCTCAAGCCAGCTGCAACACAGAGGACTTGAGGAAGATGAGACACCATTGCCAGCAACAAAAGCACACATGACGAATTAGCCAAAACTTTGCAGACAAACATCAAACATTCTCTAAGATGCTGCCATCAACAGATCAGGAACTCCAAGTGTACTGCACTTGCAATCACATCAATGCCAGCAATAACAACAGCAAGGAGATCTTCGCCAATATGAAGGACTTCATCTCTCCAGTGAACGCCTCCAACAGCCTCACCCCCTCATTGGACCTCTGCAACAAGCTCTTGTAAGTCTTCTGGAACACATTAACCTTTATATACAGCAACTTCTACCTACAAACAGACCCCTCTCACCTCCCAACTAATCTCCCCATCTCAGCCAAAAAAGCAATGTTAACCTCATGGCTCACCATCACCATGGATGCAACCGCTCCCACAATGAAGTCTATCTGTTCCAGGACCCCCTCGTACCCCCACCATGCTTTCAACAAAGGATTGCAACCCATCCTTGTAGTACTGACCCCTATCTACAATGCCTTTGTTTCTTCAGCTAACATCTGGGATACTTGGAAATGTGCCATAGTCTTCCGGCTACTCAAGAAACCCTCTGCAGACCCATCTACTCTCGCCAACTACAGGCTGATTTCCCAACTACTATACCCAGCAAAAGTCCTAGATAAACTCATCAACAGACACCTCAGTGACCATCTCAGCAACCACCAACTCCGTGACATTGCTCAGACCGGATTTAGACCCAGCCACAGTACGGAAACAGCCCTTATTGTCACCACAGATGACATCTACATGATCCTGGACTAAGGAGGCAGTGAGGCTCTTATCTTCCTGGACCTCTCTGCAGCACAGTCTCCCATCCTATCCCCTTCTTGCGCCTACATGAGATTAGAATCCAAGGACTCCCCTTCTCTAGATCTTCTCCTCCCTAACTGACAGGACACAAGTAGTCAGCCAGCTCCTTACTCTTTGGATGCCCACAACCTCATCAGTGGAGTACCGCAAGTCTCGTATCTCCGTCTGAACATCTTGAACTCATATATGATCCCTCTAGCCAGGATCATCTGCGTTAACTACATCGACATCCTCTCCTATAGCAACAACACAAAACTCACACTCACTCTCTTGGAAAAAACTTCCTAAACCCAAAAGAAGCTCACCTTCTGCATGACCGATGTCGCTTACTTGATGTAGGCCAACTGTCCCAAACGGAACACTGACAAGACAAAAGTTGTGATCTTCAGAACGAACACCTCATCATGGGGTTCCACTTGGTGGCTGGCTGAAAGGGACCAACACCCACCCAAAGCACCCAGGCAACGAATCTTGGGATAATCATCAACAGAAAACTGGAAATTTCCCCGCAAGTCAATGCAGTCACGGCATCCTGCTTCCACACTCTGAAGATGCTGAGAAAAATCTTCAAATGGGTCTCCAGTGAAACCTGCAAAACCAACATGCACAATATCAACACTAGAAAGTTGAACCTTCGGGGGCACTCTCCATACCAGAATCAGGACCAGCAGCTTGTATTGTGAAGTAGTGGGGTGGGGAGAGAGGGCAACACAATAAAAGACAATAAAAAAAATATTTGCACTTACCTCCTCTGATAGCTGCCGCCTTCCTACTGATCCTCGTGTCCTTGTCAGGAACCTGGTGAACAGTGCGCAGGCTCCCAGCTCCCAATTCCAACGCTGCTCACATGCTGGGAATGCAATTCACATGCTCGGACTGCTATTCACAGCATGTGAGCAGCGCTGAGATTGACCTGTGCACCTCAATTCGCCACTCAGACATAGACTGGGAGCCTATTTTGGCTATCAGCATCACTGTGGCTGTCCACCTCCCCTCCATCGGCTCAGCTGGCAGGCAGCCAGCAGGACGCAAAATAAAATGATAATAAAAACCTTTTATTAGCATTTTATTTATGTCTTTGCCTCTACTGGTGGCTGTCAGCAGGGGGGAGAGGGCGATGCTCCTCTGCCATAACGGAGGAGCCACCACTGACCAAAATCAGCAAGAAACTCACCAGAAGACTACAGACCATTCAGAAATCAGCTACCAGATTCACCCTCAACCTACCACACAGCACTCACATCTCACCGCACCTCAAGAAGTTCAACTGGCTCCCGATACACATGTGCACGGCTCAAACTTCTCACTGATGCCTTCAGAGTACTACACAACATTAGCTCTTAACAGCACCTCTACTTGGCTGAACTCTTACTAGCACACATCCCAACAACAGCCAGAACCAGATACTTGGGTCGGACATTCTCCTAACTGCTCCTAGAGCGTGGAGTGATCTACCACTACACATCAGAGCTTACTTCTCACTCCAAAAGAAGTTGAAAACCTGGATTTTCAAATAGACCCCTTGTCTGCCATTGGTGAGGCTAGACTCACACCTGCTCAGTGTCAGAATACCCTTCCAGGTGAAAGTGCACTTTTCAAAAAAACATTACGGAACGTAACATAACATACTCCATAACATAACAGAAAAGTTTTTACATGCTTAAGCTTTGAAGCCCACAAGTAAAAACAAATCTTACAAGTTAGGCAAACGTGCATATGTTACACACTCCTATTTTACTGACTACACACGTTCTCAAACTTTTCATAAATTATACAAGAGAAAATCACTCTAATTTACTGATGAAAAACCGCTTTGAATCTGAAATCTCTATTGGAAATCGGGCCCTATGTATTGTAATAGATTTAAGGCAATATTGCTCTTCATCTTAAATAGTCACATTGAGATAAAGTAATCCGTCTAAATAGTCGAAGAGATTCAGCGGAAACTTTCATGGTTAATGTTTTCTTCTTGCTAAGGTTTAGTAATCGTTAAATAACTACATCACTTTGCTGTCTCACAATGTTTTGCCTTTCAACTGTATTATTCTTAGCATTGCAAAACAGAGTTAAAGGTCTCATGAGTCATTCGATTCCTGTATTGCTGCCAAAAGACTGGGAAAGCTGACACTGAAAGTAAAACAATGTGCAAAGCTGTCTTCTCAAAGTGCAACCAAATCAAATCATGCTCCAGGTCATATTCCTGTAAGCATATATTAAGATTTGTATTCCTCGACACAAAAAATGCTGTAATTCAAAACACATTGTATATTCTAAGTTTATTTTATGTTTATTAAAAGGAACCAAGGAAAAGAGTAACATATTAGAATGGTTTGGAAACAATATGATATGAAATATACTCTATACTGAGAAGGCCTTTCAAATGTCAGTGATCTGATTCAATTGTCAGAACCCCGTTCAGAGGGACAAGGGGAAAGTAGGAGTTACTGGGCCCAACTGTGGGGTCAAGGCTTTTACTCCTGATGTCCCAAGGCCTGGATCATAAGCAACTGGGGCAAGTACCCCTTCAGCACTTGACCCTCAGTGGTAGTGAGAGGGCGGGGGTAGACAGAGAGGGGTGAGCATACACTCACAACTCAAAATATGTGCAGCAGCATCAATAACTGATTGTTTAGTCAAATACTTTCTTTTGTGATAAAACAAGTGTTAATCAACGTCTACAGAGTGAAAAGCGACATTCATAACTAATACAAACAATTGCCTCAGGGCAGGTCAATGCTCTGGTGTTTCATAGGCAGATCCCTGAGTCCCACTCTTCTCAGGATAGCAATAGTGGTTATTTCCCATTCACTAAATGTGACATTTAGGTTGAACCCCAGTACTAGTCCGAATCTCAGAAGTCCCACTCCAACTCTGTATTGAAGTCAATAGTGTTCCAGAGCTGAAGTGCTATTTTGTACGCAAGTTCCCCTGGGGCTGACTGGCACGTTGATGGCACCAGCAGGATCAGAGCAACTTTAGTCTCTGAGCGTAACCCCTCCAAGGGCACTGGACCTAGCATGCAGGATCACCGACTTTACAACGCACACAAGCTTCGGACCACTCAGCAAGGCAATACTCTTCAATTGTCTGCCAACATAAACTGTACACGTGATGACCCATTCGATCCAGCAACGAGCACAGCTCAATACATGGTGGCCCTTCTCTGACATAAGAGAGACACTAACTTCACCTGCACAGGGGCAACAACCCCTCCTGCAGTCATCTCCTCACATCTTGCTGTGGGGATACATTTGCCAGGATTCCCCTCTTGGCCTTGCTCCCTTAAACACTAGTCTCTTGTCTACAGGGCACACTGTTCTTGGCAAGCAGGCAGGCAGAAACTGGTGCTCCAGGTCAAGTGGTCTTGGATTCCCTGGGTGATGTCACTTAGCTAGGAAGCTAGTATGCCTTTGTCTTCAGTCCTGGTTACAGGCAGGAGTTTTGCAGAGCTTCTACTCTTCGCACAACCTGACTGGCTGCTTGACAGTTGACAGTTTTGAGGACATCAAGAGAAGGTCCAATGGTTACTGCATGAATACGCAGCAAGGGAACAGCTGCTGGATGTGGTCGTTTGGTGGAGCAGGCAGTCAATCTTGGAATAAATCGCGGGTGTTTGGAGCCGGCTCCAAAAACCTGAAATTTATTCCACGATCTGTGCAGTAACCATTGGACCTTCTCAGGACCCTCTTCCAGGGACATCCCGATGTGACTTCATCTGACCCCACCACACCAATAGATGTGTTCTGAATTAGCCTGATTCTTTAAGGGACTCCACAAGCCTACGATTGAGATTCCTGTTGCATACTACACCACTGTTATAGAACTAAGAGTAACTTGGTCCTGATGATAGCCTAAACATTTCAACAGGCTGAAACGTTGTTGACTCTTACAGCTAAAATCTCAGTGCTAGCTCCTCGAGGATACCCATCTTGATTTTATTTACATATATTAACATTCATTGTTTGGGTATCAACACTATGTAAATTCCACCATCTACTGTCTTTTTGTTTTGCCCCTTCGTGTTGCTGTACATACTTCCTCATGTGCCACTTGCATTGTCACCATTTCACGAGCACTTGTGCACAGTATTCCCACAGGTCACATGCCATTTAATGTAACGCAGTGCTGTTCTTACACATTTCTAATTATATGTAGTTATTTATAACAAATATATGCAATAACCAAAGCCCCATTTTTTGTTGTCCAAATGTAATTTTGTCTCCCTGGTTTCTCCCTCTGCTCCGAGCAATTCATTGTGCTGCTTTAAATTGACCACTAACTAATACGCTTAGAGTCATTGTTGTATGTTGCAACTGTATTATGCATCAGGATACTGCAAATTTTCCCAATGCTCTTCCTGGTATGGATGTACACATTCAGGCTAGGTAAGACAGTTTTTTTCAAAAATACCATGTCATTGCCTGTGCACTATTTAGGTGTAGAACTATCTTTGGGACTATGCATCAATTTAGGATTATTGTTAGTGTTCATTGTCTAAATTAGTTGGCTGAAAGGTAGAAAACCAGTAAGCTTTGCCTGTTATTTGCGTCTTAGTTGAAGTCAGGGAAATAAGAACAAGATCCTGATAAATCAGTGAGAGAAGCTCTGACTTTCTCTACAGGGCTGGTGCATGGATTTCTTTTTACTAGTCTTTCCTGATTCTTGTACCAGCCTTCACTGGGAATGGGCCAGTGTTTTAGAGCCTGATTGTGTACACAATTATGGGCACACAAGTGGATGTTGTTCATTTCACACAAGATTTTACTCTATTATGTACAACAAAATGCGCTCTTGTATCTATTTTGAATGCAAGGACTCATTTTACACTAAATAATAGAACAAAATTTAAGTCTACCATTTTGCATAATTTCACATTTTTGTGGGGCTCTTTGTGCGATATCGGTAAAGAATATTATGTGAATTTTGCCCAGGTTGAATTAGGACGTTAAACATAGTTATAAGAGAACGTGGTAGATGACTAAAGGGCTGAATATGACTTTAGCAATCTGGGGACTGCTGTGGCGTCGGCAGCAGTGTTGGCAGTCCGACCACCCGAATATGAACATGGCAGTTGGTCCAGGCAAGGATCCTAGATCCTGTGGCGGTGGTGGTAAGGAAGGCAAGGGGGATTGAAGGCGGTACCAATGCCGGCACCGCAGCGCCAATTATGAGTCACATTTTTGCCAACCTTTCCATGGTGGGGATCCTGCCATGAAAAATTTGGTGGACAGGCATGGAAGGGGCCCCAAACAGGTTCCATGTGTGCTTTTGCCCATTGGGCATTACGGCTAGGGTACATATTGGGCCCCCCTATGTTTGATCGTCATAATCAGGCCCTATGACTTTTGAACAACATCTGGAAGGTGGGTGACAATGAAAATCCTCTAGCACTGAAAGGGTCTTTAGGTTCTGGACGATTCTAGAATCATAATCTGATGTTTCTTTTTAGCAGCATGTAAGCGTAGAGTGGAGAAAATTCATTATTATTCAATCAATTACGCAAGAATTCTCCTTGGACAAATGGTAACCAAAGACAATTACGTCAGGTTAGTTAATTTATTACAATGCCAAAAATAACTAGTCATAAAAACACCTCAAGATGAAAGTGTAGAAATACATCGGAACCAGCATAAAGCCAAATCATCATTTCCAGTTAAGATGATGTAGCATGAGCAAAACAATCAATTCATAAGATAAGATGCAGAGGATCAGAAAGCATATGTCCAAGTTTCCCTGCATCGAGAGTTGATGAATATAAAGCATTAATCTATCCATACACTAATGCTAAGATGACACTCCTATTTAAACCTTTTCAGGACAAGGAATAAAAAGATGTCAGTATGTAAAGTCTTCCTAAGAAGTCTCTCCACTGTATGGGGCAATGATAGCATAAAGCTACCAAAACAGCGCTTGTCCTAAGATGCTCTCTCACCAAAAGCAGAGGAAGTTGAAGTGGGCACTTTTCCTACTACCAACATTACATTATTACAGGTATCCTTCCCAAGATTGTTTGCGGGTCATGGCATCTGCTCTGGGTACAGTCCTAGAGGTAGTTTTCCGTGGGACAATGATGTTGCTTTTCTGGCAACAGTATGCCCTTGGTTACCAGGCCGTCTCCTGTGTCAACCACACAGCGAGCTTCCTTTATTGATTCAAGCTGCACGATGTAACTTATTTTCTCCTTGCCTAACTAGTAAAACAAAGACATCATTCTAGCAACCATAACATGAGAAACAACAAATTCCACAGCAGACATGGAATTTAGCTTGTTAATTCTAAAGCAGGAGTTTCCAGGGATCTGCATTTAAGGCCTACAATATTCAGCTAACATACGAAACCAGTACAAATAAAGCATATTAAATTACTGCATTTACCTACATGTAAAATGATATGATTAGTAAACACATTAAATACATCAATAGTTGTCAGGTGCAGAGCACAAGCTGTTCATGGTAATGTATTTTGCTAGTTACATTCACATTCTATGTTAATTCTTGTTATGTTTCAATGGTCTAAACACATCACGTTTCAAGTTAATACATTCACAATCCTAACACTACATGTTAATACGACAAAAGATTATATGTGGGTGCGCTCTGCACATGTGATTATAATGCAGCCATACAAATAAAATGTGATTACCACTACATCAGCGCCGTAATAGTAATGAGAACAAATCAATGGAGTGAGAAGAACAGGAACAGCCCTTTACTAGGATGATAGCATCAGGTATGACCCTAGAAAAATGTTGCAGTCCAAAGTGTTATGGCTGCGGAGAAACTTGAGCAAGAGAAAAGGCTGGTTGGGGCATTCAAATGAAATTAATTAATACTGACTATAGGGAGTTGTGTCTCTTTCCAATGAAAACGTAGTTGAGAAGGCTATTGAAGATGATCTTCTCAGGTCAACACCTTAACATGCCTACAAAATCTAAGTTTAAAAAAATATGTTTCATCAATGGACTCTTGCATCTGAATTTCCAAGATTATAATCTATTTGGAATGCATCATTTTGAAGACAGCTATTGTACAGTGGAATAAGGTATGGGCACCCTCACTGTTTGCTGATTTGTCTCAACTATTTGCTATTTTTCTTAAAAATAACGTTTCGCTGATAAAACTATTGTGCTTCACTGTCTTTATCAAAATTGTTTGCTGATATGTTTACACTTTTCATATTTTATGCTCATTTCACAGCAAGGGACAGTTCTAAGACAGATTATCGTGGAAAATAATATTGACTCACTAAAATATTGTCAAAATAACACTGTTTACAAAAATGTTGCCATCCTATACTTAATTTAACAAAATCAACAATATAGATGACAACAAAATATTGGCGTAAAAAAATCTATTTTTAACAATCGAAAACACAAGTTTCAAATTCAAACATATTGTATAATAAGGATACATAGAAACTATAGCAAAAATATGAAAACTTACAATATCGACTGCAATAATTCCCCACTTGTGACAAAATCAATGTCTGCTCCTAACAGTGCACACACACTCGGACTTGCACCACACACAATAGATGGGTGTTAGACACTGGTGAAATAAAGGTCTGCTTTTTGCCCTGATGGCCTTCCTCATTTATTAGCTACAGGGTAGTTGTATGTCTTTTTGGCACACAACCCTATTGGCACCATGCTCAAAATGAAATGAAGTTGTTTTAGATATTATATTTTATCTTACAAAATGCCCGTAGGGTTTCCAAAATAAGGGTGGCACTATCACATACCTGTTAGGCTGTGTCTTTAACTTGTAGGAGAGCTATCTTTGGGGGACTCAAAATAGGTGATGAAATCATATAAGTAGCCTCTTCTTGTATGATGTATCATGACCCATTCCCCAAACCCATTTATCTCAACTTTCTAAGTATATCAAACGTTAAAACTCTTTTTATTGCTGTTGTTTATTTTCCTTTCTTACATGTAACTCTAATGTGTCAGCATTTGTGGTCAAGATGACTTTTATAGATTGACAATGTCAATTGAGCATAATTCTTATATCTATAACTGCTTACTCTAGGGATACTTTGGAAACGCCAACTACAATTACAAGGACACAGCATCAGAAGCTGATATAACAGGAATTTCCAGAAATCATATCTCTGTGAATCGAGTTGGTGAGTGTACATTGTTGAGATATAATATTTCTGTCCATGGGTCTGCCCTTAACTTCTCATGTTTCTTTATGCTTGCATGGAACTAACTGTATTGTTTATTTCCAGAGTAGAATATTGTTTATTAAAGTAGTGTGTTGAAATGTAGATCCAAAACTGGATTTGATACACTTCAACTGGTGACAGCTTCTTCTTCCACGTACTGGGAACAAGATGCTGAATGGGATAAAGCTGTTATTTCAAGGCAAGAATCCAACTCTTGTACAAGCAACATTGTCAGTAGCCAGCACTGCTGCAAAAGAAGAGAGGAGGTGTAGTAGGAGTAGGAGCTGGCCGTAAAGGTGGGGGATGACCTGAACAAGAAGGAGGACATTGTTGTCCCACATCGAACATCTTCAAGAAGGTCACTTCATGTCTAGACAGGACTCTTCCTACTAAATCACATCTAAGGATAGTCAGTCTTCCATCATTAGCTAAGCAGCAATGGGCCCTTTTTCCTCCTACACAACAATCAGTTCCACAGGCCTCAACTAACAGGTACCCCTGTACAAATTCCTACAGACTCCTCTCATCTGGTCTTCTCTAGTGAGAATTAGGTATCCCCCATTTATAATTCCCATCACAATCACACAGATGACACCCCTCTCTGTGCTAGACAACCTACTGATATATCAGGAGGCCATACATGCAGGGTCTGGCACGGCCTAATGCTGTTGTCAGGGAGGATATTTTTACCAACAGCAGTTTAATGTGCAAGTGGATATACGTGCAATGGAGACTACTCTCCAAGAGATACCTGCTTCACTTTAAGTGTTCCTACAGGTGATTGACAGGCAGACTGGTGCCTTGCATATATATACAGTACATACAAAATAAAATCAAAATTAGTGTTTACCATATAAGGACCAACTAATAAAAAAATCAAACTATACCAAACCAAACAATAAAACAAAACTATAAACAACTTTAACTAATAAATTAAGGCAAACAATCAAATCAACAATATATAAGGCACACTAATCTAAACAACTAAATATTATGTATATGTCTATGTCTATAGATATATAGATATTCCTCCAAGGCAGTTCCTTTGCGGGAGATTATGCAGCGCTCACGCATGTGCGGTATCCTGCGGCAGAACCACGCCGCTGTTTATCCTCAAAACTCTCTCCCAGATGGGAAAAACGGGTCGCACAGCCAACTTTGGATTTTAAACAGTAATCCTTTTTATTTCACTCATTTCCAAGGGCAACAGGCACAGAGATCTACGCGTTTCGGTGTCACTCCACCTTGTTCACGATCACTGGGTTTGCCCCACCCACAAACATTTAACCACAACCAATTTTTTTCATTTTTTCAAAAAAACTGTGTTTCCTGTCACATGGTATGCTAAGAATTGTGGTTATTGTAGTTTTTACAAACTTTTGACAAAAGACTGTTTTTGAAAAAGGTGCATCTAAATTAATAATTAATACTGATTCCCAAAATTAAATGCATTTTAGTCATGTGCCTTCCAATAGGCTTCGAATAACTTTCTTTGATATGCCTTCCAATAGGCTAACTCAACCTTATTATTGAGACATGTTCTTGCAGAAATTGATTTAATGTCAGTTCAAAGGTGCACATACAACTCCTCCGATTGGTTCAACCCATTCGGGTGCAGGGTCCTCAGGTTAATGATGAATTTCGATTCAACTTGTCTCAGTTTTTTCTCTCGATCACCCCCCGCTCACCTTTAAAAATAGTTTGAATGCCATAAAATTTCAGTTTTTGCCAGTCACCCTGGTGTACTAGTTCCATATGTTTGGCTATGGCATTAGAGCGGTCTTTATGAATTGTGGCCCTCATATGTTGCAAGATTCGGTTCTTCAATTCCACAGTTGTGCTTCCAACATATTGCATGGGGCAAGGGCACTCCACCACATATACAGTGAATGGTGTTTTGCACGTGATACACTGTCTGATTTTCCATTTCTTTTTGTTGGCTAGAAGTATTTCTTTTGTTGGCTTGGCTATCTGGCACATTTTACACCCATGGCATTTCATAAATCCTTTGGTTTTCAGCCAATCATCCTGTCTCTTTTTCTGGAAGTGGCTGTGTATCAAGTAGTCCTTTAGATTTTTAGCACGCCTATAGGTTATTATAGGATGTGTTCCCACAATCTCTTTGACAGTGTTGTCTAATTGTAACAATTTCCAATTTCTTCGGAGAATTTTGCCAATTTTTTCACTCTCTTGTGAATAGTCTGTTATTAGACGAATTTTGTTTGCCTCGGGATCTGCTCCTTTGTTTTTTCTCTTCAAACAAACCTCGCGTGTTTTTACAGCGCTTTTTACGAGGCAATCTTTCACTGTTTGTTGTGGGTATTTCCTTTGTATGAATCTTTCCATTGTACGTTTACTGTTCCTTTTCCATTCATCATCTTCACTGCATATCCTCCGGATTCTCAGAAATTCCCCGTAAGGGATGCTATTTAATAATGACTTTTGGTGGAAACTAGTTGCTTCTAACGTGGCATTAGTAGATGTTGCTTTACGATGGAGAGTTGTGTGAATTTGCTGGTTTTTTATGTAGATTTCTGTATCCAAGAAAATTATTCTCTCCTTGCTCATATTATATGTGAATTTGAGATTTTTCACACTTGTGTTCATTGTCTGGAAGTATTCTTGGAATTCTGTTTCTGTTCCATCCCAGATTATAAACAAATCATCGATGAATCGCTTCCAACTCACCACTTTATTCACCAACCATTCGTTTTTTGTGTTCCACTCTATTTCCTGTTCCCACCACCCCATGGTGAGGCATGCGTACGATGGACTGAAGGAAAAACCCATAGCGGTCCCGCTCCGTTGTTTATAGATTTCACCGGCAAAAGTGAAGATATTTTGTTCCAGGCAAGTTGTCAACATTTCTTCCAACATTTTGTTGTGATTGTTGAATTCCAAAGTTCTTTCTTTTAGAAAGGAATTGCACGCTTTCACACCCATGTCATTGTCAATATTGGTATACAAACCAATCACATCCATTGAGATAAGCCAATACGATTCCTGCCATGGTGTATCTACCAAGTTCCTCAATAGGTCGCTTGTATCCTGTATGTAGGAGTTTAATTTTGATACTGAGGGTTTTAGGAAGTGATCGACGTATTCCGCCATTGGCTCTAATAATGAGCCCTTCGCGGAAATTATTGGCCTTCCAGGTGGGTTTTTTTGGTCCTTATGTATTTTCGGCAGAAAATAAATAGTTGCCAAAATAGGGTGAGCCACAGTAAGAAATTTCAGTTCCATCTCATCAAGTAATCCATTTTCCTTCCAACACTTTAGTTTTACATCGATTGTCTTCTTTAATTCCATTGTTGGATTTGTTTTCAATTTTTGATAATGTAGAGGGTTCCTCAATTGTCGAAGCGCTTCCTTTTCATATGCGCTGCGATCCTGAATTATCACGTTGCCGCCTTTGTCGGCAACCTTTATTTCTATTTTGTCATCCTCCATTAATTGCTTGAGAGCCAATCGTTCTTCTTTGGATAGATTGTCTGGGCCATAGTTCAGTTTCATTTTGTATAAATCCTGTATGACTGCTTCTTGGAACAGATCCACTTTGTTCCCAGGACTTAATTGTGGATAGAACTTTGATTTCGGTTTTTTGCCGCTCAATCCTGCTCCACGTTGGACTATGGCTTGTGATATAGTGACTTCCTGCATTGGATCTTGCGTAATGTTCATTAGAGTCAGAAACCCTTCTGCATCGGTTAATGGTACATTTTGCTCAATAGCTGTTGCTGCAATAGTGTCTCTTTCTTTCAATGTTTTTTCCCGAAATGCTTTAGCAAGTTTAATTTTTCTTATGTACAGGTATAGGTCAATTCGCACCTGTGCCAGGTTCATGTGGCTTTTGGGACAAAAGTTTATCCCCCTCTTCAATAAAGATATTTCAGTTGTGGTCAGTGTTCTTTCCGATAAGTTAATTACTTGTAGTTCATCCATTATTTTCTCCTCTGCCTCATCGTTCTCGTCTCCACGCCAGTCCTCTCTGTTCCGCCACTTGCTCCTTTTTCCTCTTCTGTGGCATTTTTTCCGGGCCATTGTCTGCCCCTTCCCCTTCCTCGGCGTCCTGGGACCAAAGTGGATCTGTTCCAAGAAGCAGTCATACAGGATTTATACAAAATGAAACTGAACTATGGCCTAGACAATCTATCCAAAGAAGAACGATTGGCTCTCAAGCAATTAATGGAGGATGACAAAATAGAAATAAAGGTTGCCGACAAAGGCGGCAACGTGATAATTCAGGATCGCAGCGCATATGAAAAGGAAGCGCTTCGACAATTGAGGAACCCTCTACATTATCAAAAATTGAAAACAAATCCAACAATGGAATTAAAGAAGACAATCGATGTAAAACTAAAGTGTTGGAAGGAAAATGGATTACTTGATGAGATGGAACTGAAATTTCTTACTGTGGCTCACCCTATTTTGGCAACTATTTATTTTCTGCCGAAAATACATAAGGACCAAAAAAACCCACCTGGAAGGCCAATAATTTCCGCGAAGGGCTCATTATTAGAGCCAATGGCGGAATACGTCGATCACTTCCTAAAACCCTCAGTATCAAAATTAAACTCCTACATACAGGATACAAGCGACCTATTGAGGAACTTGGTAGATACACCATGGCAGGAATCGTATTGGCTTATCTCAATGGATGTGATTGGTTTGTATACCAATATTGACAATGACATGGGTGTGAAAGCGTGCAATTCCTTTCTAAAAGAAAGAACTTTGGAATTCAACAATCACAACAAAATGTTGGAAGAAATGTTGACAACTTGCCTGGAACAAAATATCTTCACTTTTGCCGGTGAAATCTATAAACAACGGAGCGGGACCGCTATGGGTTTTTCCTTCAGTCCATCGTACGCATGCCTCACCATGGGGTGGTGGGAACAGGAAATAGCGTGGAACACAAAAAACGAATGGTTGGTGAATAAAGTGGTGAGTTGGAAGCGATTCATCGATGATTTGTTTATAATCTGGGATGGAACAGAAACAGAATTCCAAGAATACTTCCAGACAATGAACACAAGTGTGAAAAATCTCAAATTCACATATAATATGAGCAAGGAGAGAATAATTTTCTTGGATACAGAAATCTATATAAAAAACCAGCAAATTCACACAACTCTCCATCGTAAAGCAACATCTACTAATGCCACGTTAGAAGCAACTAGTTTCCACCAAAAGTCATTATTAAATAGCATCCCTTACGGGGAATTTCTGAGAATCCGGAGGATATGCAGTGAAGATGATGAATGGAAAAGGAACAGTAAACGTACAATGGAAAGATTCATACAAAGGAAATACCCACAACAAACAGTGAAAGATTGCCTCGTAAAAAGCGCTGTAAAAACACGCGAGGTTTGTTTGAAGAGAAAAAACAAAGGAGCAGATCCCGAGGCAAACAAAATTCGTCTAATAACAGACTATTCACAAGAGAGTGAAAAAATTGGCAAAATTCTCCGAAGAAATTGGAAATTGTTACAATTAGACAACACTGTCAAAGAGATTGTGGGAACACATCCTATAATAACCTATAGGCGTGCTAAAAATCTAAAGGACTACTTGATACACAGCCACTTCCAGAAAAAGAGACAGGATGATTGGCTGAAAACCAAAGGATTTATGAAATGCCATGGGTGTAAAATGTGCCAGATAGCCAAGCCAACAAAAGAAATACTTCTAGCCAACAAAAAGAAATGGAAAATCAGACAGTGTATCACGTGCAAAACACCATTCACTGTATATGTGGTGGAGTGCCCTTGCCCCATGCAATATGTTGGAAGCACAACTGTGGAATTGAAGAACCGAATCTTGCAACATATGAGGGCCACAATTCATAAAGACCGCTCTAATGCCATAGCCAAACATATGGAACTAGTACACCAGGGTGACTGGCAAAAACTGAAATTTTATGGCATTCAAACTATTTTTAAAGGTGAGCGGGGGGGTGATCGAGAGAAAAAACTGAGACAAGTTGAATCGAAATTCATCATTAACCTGAGGACCCTGCAACCGAATGGGTTGAACCAATCGGAGGAGTTGTATGTGCACCTTTGAACTGACATTAAATCAATTTCTGCAAGAACATGTCTCAATAATAAGGTTGAGTTAGCCTATTGGAAGGCATATCAAAGAAAGTTATTCGAAGCCTATTGGAAGGCACATGACTAAAATGCATTTAATTTTGGGAATCAGTATTAATTATTAATTTAGATGCACCTTTTTCAAAAACAGTCTTTTGTCAAAAGTTTGTAAAAACTACAATAACCACAATTCTTAGCATACCATGTGACAGGAAACACAGTTTTTTTGAAAAAATGAAAAAAATTGGTTGTGGTTAAATGTTTGTGGGTGGGGCTAACCCAGTGATCGTGAACAAGGTGGAGTGACACCGAAACGCGTAGATCTCTGTGCCTGTTGACCTTGGAAATGAGTGAAATAAAAAGGATTACTGTTTAAAATCCAAAGTTGGCTGTGCGACCCGTTTTTCCCATCTGGGAGAGAGTTTTGAAGATATATAGATATATTCACTGAAAAAGCTATAGGTTTTACAGACGTTATAGTTAAGAGTTAGCATTTAAAAAACCTTGGAAATTCACTAACAAACCATAAGTTTCAGGGACGTTATAGTTAGTTGGATATCTGGCTCATATAAAACCAGAGAAATCCGCTCATTATAGTTAGTTGAGCTAACTATAACTCACACACCCGCAATGCATAGGTGATGACGTCACATATTACATCACTCATGACATGGTCAGTGACATCACTGATGACATCTCAAATTATATCACTGATGACATCATCCAGTGAATGTGCGTTTCTGTAAATTTTAAATATTTTTCATATAGATCTATGACAAGGTGTATTGAGGAATGAGTGGATTTACAAATGCCTGAAGGGATTATTTAGTAGGTGCATGACTGACTGTATAAGTGAGTGATTGAAAGTCTTACTGAATGCATGGGTTAGTGTGTAAACTGTGTGAAAGTCTGTATTACCCTCTCAGTTGATGTGTAAGTGGATGCATTGGTTGGTGAGTAGCTTCATGAGTGTCTATATGGATTATTGATTTGTTGTCTGAGTATCTATATTGGTGACTCGGTGTCTGTGTGGGTAGTGCATAGATGTCTGAGTGGGTAATTCACTGGTTGCATGATTTCAAAAGTACATCTGGGAAGGGCTGTATGGGTGAGTTAGTGTGTGTGTGGGTGTATTGGTGAGTGAATGCATGTCTCAGTAGTATATGTGTGAGTAACTACATATGTTTTAGGGTAGTGTTTGTGAGTGTTGGAGTATATGAATGACTATCCATGAGAGTAAGTTATTGGAAGAGTGTGTGTATAAATGAGTGTCTGCTTGTATAAGTGATTGTATAAGACAGTAAGTATGTGTTAGTATCTGCATAAATAAGTGATGTGGTGTGTTTATAAATAACTGAGTTGGTGTGTATAACTGTATACATGAGTAAATGGATATGTGATTGTTTCTTTGCATGACTGACTAGGTGTGTGAGTAACTCTATGGACGAGTGGTGGAGTGTGACTGTATGTATAGGTGTTTGAGTGCATCAAAGTCAAATAGCACTTTATTTCGATTAATACAAGTCATAAAAGCAGTCACAGAAATACATTGTACAAAAATATTAAAACGTTAAAATATTATCATGATTAATATACAGTATTATGCATATAACATATAAAAGTTACACAAAAACGTTTAGTAATAATGGGCATATCTAAGAGTTAAAAATACCAAAATTCATTAACAGAGGGATATGATCACTTCTCCAAGTCTCTAAATGCCACTCTCTTGTTCTTATTACGTACAGCAGCCACCAGGAAGCTAGCAACCCCAAACATCACTTTCGGAGTGCCTAACAGTTGTAAAAACATCAGTGCTGGTTTAACTTGGGTAAACCCTGCTTCTCTTAACAATGGCACTAGGTGTTGCTTCCTGATATCAGAGTAATGCTGACAGAACATAATGAAATGCAAAAGGGTTTGGGGAGAGACATTATCACAACTACAGGGGGGTGTAAGGTCTGGTTTCCCCCACACATATGAAGTACCCAGAGTATACTGAACAATATTTAGTCTGAATCTAATTAAGAGATGTCGGTGATGTGGTATTGATACAATTCTGAGATATGGTTCTAGATGTGGAGTAGTCTTTAAAACATAATTGGATCTAACATGAGGTTTGTTCATTTCCACATTTTACCGCTCTTGCTCAGCCATCCTCATAAAATTCATCTTTATCCACTTTAGATCACTTTTTTGCAACAGATGCGGGAAATAATAAAGCTCTAGCCGCCCCAGTTTAGCAAAAACATCTCTAATGTAAGATAACCAGGGTATTTTATGTGCTTTTTCAAGTGCCATTACATATTTTAGAATAGCATGATTCAGTGAAATCTCCTTGTTTGTCCAGGTTTTAGCCCAACACATTATTGGGGCTAAGCGTATGAGATCGGTGATATAGCTCAGTCTCAGCTCAGTATGTAATGTAAACACAGGCGTGGATTGAGGGACAGCTAACAGGGTCCTTAAAAACTTGTTCTCAATTTTTTGTAGTTTATCCTGTTGTAGATAGCCCCATAATGAGGCCCCGTACAGCGCTAGAGATGGGCATTTGGATTTATAAATAGATAAAAGTGCCTCCATAGGCCTAGATCCCAACCGCCTTGCAAAGTCCATTACGGCAGAGGACGATCTTGCAACCGCTAAGCACTTCGCATTTATTTGAGGGGCCCAGCTTCCCTTTAAGTCAAAGATAACACCAAGATACGTAAATACTGGAACAATAGATAGAACTACACCATTGCAGGAAAAGGGCAGTGTTTTGTGTGTCTTCAGCCGTTTTCCAACCACCATCACATGGGATTTCTTACTATTCACCCTCAGATCCAATGATTCCATAAAGCCACCAAAAGAATCTAAAAGTCTCTGCACTCCCAGTCCTGTGCGGGCCAGCAGTACTGCATCGTCTGCATAGAGGAGGACGGGAACTGCAGAGTTACCCACATGGGGGTATCCTGGGTGGTCGTTTCCAGATGTTTATCTAGGGAATTTATGTAGAGGGTAAAAAGCAGAGGGGCCAAGATACACCCCTGCCTTACCCCCCGCTTAGAGTCAAAGTGACGGGTACACCCCCTTCCCTATTAACACGGATGTTCGCCTTCCGTCCTCGGTGACGGGTATCTAGAAAATTCACCAAGGATATATCAATTCCCAGATTCTTCAGGATTTCCCAAAGTTTCCCCCGATTTACCAGGTCGAAGGCCGATGACAGGTCCATAAACCCCATATAGAGCATGCCATCCTTCGCCTGGGTATACTTACTGATGAGCATCTGCAAATTAAGGCATTGATCTAATGTGCCTCTTTTTGCACAAAACCCATACTGAAGGTTAGAGAGGACCCCTCCATCTTTCAGACAATCCTCCAGTTTTGAGAGAATCACTCTGCCCAAGATCTTAACGGCAGAGTCGATTAGGGAAATTGGTCTGTAACAGGAGGGGTCACATCTCAGGCCTTTTTTGAACACCGGTATTATAGTTGATGTAGACCAGGATGGGGGGAAGCCTTTAGTGCTGACTGAATTGAAAACATTTGTAAGGACCCTGGCCCATAAAGTAGGTTGAGTCCTATATAGGTCTCCTGGGACCCCATCGGGCCCGGGGCTTTATTTTTTGATGTATCCACAATTGCCCTTTCAACATCAGCCAGTTCGAATTGTAACGGTCGGGAACTATGTGTGAGTATGGGATCGGATGGTGTAGTTGTAATAACATCCTCGTTGTCATAAATCTTACTAAAGTGAGTTACCCATAGGTCATCTGCAATCACACAGTCCAGGGCAGCATTCTCTATACTGGAGAAGTACGGATGATTAATTATGCCCCAGAATTTACCGCTATCCTTCTGGGTATCTGTTGAACTAAGATCGTTCCATGCTGCAACTTTAATGGCCTTCTTCCTCGCAGCTACAGCTTGCTTATAAGCGTTTCTCAGCCTAATTACAACCTCCCTATTCCTTGGTTTCTGTTTCAGGGCATATAGTAATGCTTTATGTGCTTTGGAGCAGTTACCATCAAACCAACGTGGGTGGTTGGATGCTAGAACTTTGGATTTGATTTTTAAGTCCTGATTGACCCTATTACAGATGGAAATAAAGGCTTCAATGATGTTGGTACCACAAGCTGTAATATCAAGACAGACCGCAAAATCTGCGTCTGCCTCGATAAGTAGTTCTGACATAAACGAGTCAGGAACTATCTTTGCCCAGTTAAGCCTCCTGAACTGATCTTTTGGTGTCAGGGTATTTAAAGTCATACCAGTGGTATCTCGTCTGATTAATACCTCCCCTAGATCCAGCTCCAGGATAAGGGGGTTATGATCACTATATGCCGAGTCCTCAACTTTGTATGATGTAGCTACAAAAATCAGACCTACTGAAACAAATATATAGTCAATGATGGTACCAGACTCTCTCCCTTTGAATGTCGCTATCCTCTCTTCACCCCTAAACCCATCTACCTCAAAAAGGTTAAAACTGGCTAGCAGTGCCTCCAGGGCTTCCCCCTGTTGAGTGTGTTCAAAATGTACGACGGAGGACCCAACGGGGCCCATCTGCTGATCCGCCAAACAGTCCCATCTGCAAGGGTGAGTATTAAAATCTCCCATTAGCAGGGTTTCGAATGAAGTGCTATGCAGACTTTTATATTCGTCTAAAAAACGCTCTACAGCGCTAAGATGAAAGTTACGTGTTTCTCTCTCTAAAGCATTGTAGAAATTAATTAACAAAATAGTGGTATGGTTGGGGCCATCCCATTCCACAATTAATAGATTATCAGAGGCAAAGTCAAGCTTTTTAAATGATCCTACCAGGTCTAATGAGGTCAGCAAGTGCAATCCTCCCTTGGGTCGACCTCCCAAGCCTGGGACAGCCTTCACAAAAAAGGAGGAGAAGCCATCTAAGCAAAAGCTATTATCTAAGTCCCAGGTTTCTTGAAAGGCTATTATATCATGGCCTTGAATGAAATTAATCCATGATGCATCATTACATTTATTTTTTAGACCTGCAATGTTCCAACTTAAAATCTTTCGTGAGCTTCTGCTACCTGACCTCAATCTTCTTTCCTCACTAATTGAGTCATGATTAACTAGTCAATCATTTGTTTCCATATTTGTCAGTGGAATAAATCTATTTTCTAGGGGTATATGTGTACTGCAATCATTGACAGGGGGTGATTTTTTACTAAAGGGGACTGTATTCCAACCCCCCTTTCTTAGGTTAGCCTGTCTGGCCTGGTAGGAACAATTTTTTATATGAGACCTCCCTATAGTACAACCACTGGTGGGACGGGGGACAGGCCTATTGTTCTGAATATCAGTTTGGGGTGGATAAAAGTAACCCAGAGGTAAAGGCCTGATACATGTACCCGTGAGTTCAGACCCATCCCAAAACATTCTGTTCGCAACATTGGGGTCATTAAAATTTATAACCACGCAGTCCCCTGGTCGGCATTTTCGCCGCCTGCCTACCCACTCTGCCCGCCTAGCTGAGATGATATTCTTAGAAATATCATCTCCACCACTACAAAATTGGGAACACCATGTTTGTGCCCTAGTCAACAGATCATAATCAGTTTCTTCCATTCCGGGATTCAGGGGAGGAATTCCAGTTAGGACAGCTACTAAGGGTGCCGCATCTGGTGGAAGATTCAAAATACGTCTCCTATTCACGGTAAGTTTGCTAAGAGTAGTCGGTGGAAAGCTGGTCTTCTGGTCCCCTATGTAAGATTGTGCAATTACAGGATGACCAGACTGCCCACCTATGATTACCTGTGTATCTCTGGGCCCAATTCTGTCCTCACAAATTTGCCCTCCAGGTATTTCATTTACTACACACGGGCTAGAGAGTGTTTTAGGTTTTACCCCCTCATCCTTCAAGATCATTGGCCTACAGGAATCTGCTTTATACTCCTTTATAAAGTTATCAATGTGTTTACATTTGTCAAATAGTTTGTGTACACAGGAGTTTAAGGTGTCGACAATATCCTTGGCAATGGCTACAAGAGCCGGCTCCAAACGAGACTCAAACATCCCCTCCACTATATCAGCCAAGTAGTCCAAGGACCTTTTATCGTTTGTATTCAGTTTGACTCTGTCAGGTAGGTCCAGATCCAGGGTAGATTTATTATTCCTGCTGTCCTTTTTTATGTGCCTGCTTTTTCCCTTCTTCCCCTTGCAATCTCAATGCTCTTGTACTGGTGCTTGTCCGGGATTATCTTGAACCATAGACGGTGTTTCTTGAGGGGGTATAGGAGCCTGAGGTGGATGTATGATGACAACAGCAGGCTCAAGAGGGATAGGGAGGACACTAACAGGTGATAAAGCCTGGTCTAACACAGTGGGAGATGTATCTGTAGCAGCCAGGCCTAATTCCTTTTCAGCAATGGCAATTTCCTCATTTAGAGCCCCCACGGCAGAGGTTAGGTAAGAGATTATCGTATCCTGTTTCTTAGCCACCTTTGCTTTCTTACCTTCACAGTCATGTTCCTGTCTCAATAGCTTACGTTTCCCCATGTTAACGACCAGGGGGTATGGCCTGTCCTGTCTTCTGTCGTCCCCTGACGGCCACAGACGGCCCGCCCTCTGCCCAGGCTCCGCCCGGCGCCGTCCGCGCGCATCCGCGACGCGGAGGAAGCTACAAGAGTTTATGCGCCTCCGGGCGCGCAAGGCAGGAAGTGGGCATCGGGGATCCGGCGCAGGGGTTGCTGGGAGCCGTAGTTCCTCCCCACAGCGGCCGGGCTTGATGGTGGCACCGGCAGCGGGAGTAGACTCATGGCGTGACCCCCCCAGCACCCAACGATGTTCCTTCAGTCGGGTAGGGTCCTTCCTCACCCCCTCAGGAATTGTCAGAATGCCCCCGCTCCTCAGTGGGAGCTACGAGAGTTTATGCGCCTCCGGGCGCGCAAGGCAGGAACTGGGCATCGGGGATCCGGCGCAGGGGTCGCTGGGAGCCGTAGTTCCTCCCCACAGTGGCTGGGCTTGATGGTGGCACCGGCGGCGGGAGTAGATTCACGGCATGACCACCCTAGCACCCAACGATGTTCCTCCAGTCGGGTAGGGTCCTTCCTCACCCCCTCAGGAATTGTCAGAATGCCCCCGCTCCTCAGTGGGAGCTACAAGAGTTTATGCGCCTCCGGGTGCGCAAGGCAGGAAGTGGGCGTCGGGGATCCGGCGCAGGGGTCGCTTGGAGCCGTAGTTCCTCCCCACAGCGGCCGGGCTTGATGGTGGCACCGGCGGCGGGAGTAGACTCACGGCGTGACCCCCCCAGCACCCAACGATGTTCCCCCAGTCGGGTAGGGTCCTTCCTCACCCCCTCAGGAATTGTCAGAATGCATATTGCATATTATAGTACTGTATTGAAGAGTAACTGCATGTATAAGTAACTGGATGTGTGTGTGTTTAGACCTAGGAAGTAGTGGGTGGTATGTAGTATCTGGCATTGTTGTGTGTATGGTTTCAAAAATAGTCGTCTGTATTTTAGAGTGGGTGTATCAAAGTTTATATTAGGGCATCAGTATGTGCATCTGATTATCATGTGCATGAAGCCATCAGTGATGTCATCAGTGATGTCATTTGAGATGTCATCAGTGATGTCACTGACCATGTCATAAGTTATGTAATATGTCATCACCAGTGCATTGCGGGCTTACGAGTTATAGTTAGCTCAACTAACTATAACGGGCAAATTTCTCTGGTTTAATATGAGCCAAATGTCCAACTACCTATAACATCCCTGAAACCTATAGTTTTTTTAGTGAATTTCAAATATTTTTCAAATGCTAATTCCTAACTATAACATCTGTAAAACCTATGTTTTTTTCAGTGAATTTCGAAGGTTTTTTAAATGGTTAATTTCATAATTTAAGAGTTATATAACATATCTTTTCTATTTTTTTTTTAATATTTTGGAACTCTATTATCCTTTTTTTGTAATTTCAAAAATTATGTAATATTTTATATCTTAAAAAAAAAGTATGTATCTTTTTTTTTCTTTTGAGAAAACTGGAGTCCCGTACCAGTAGTGTACCAAGTTCCATCAGCACGCGAATTCTATCTGCCATATTGCTAAACTCGTAAATGATGCTCATTTCACATACGGTGGGTTTGTGGCACCGCGTCCCGCATAACATCATATACGTATGAGGTCGCTCCAGCTGCTACTTTGGTATGTGATGGGTACGCAGTACCAAGCCGCCAAGCCGCGTGTTACATCATGTGTGTATAGGGTCGCGCCAGCTGTGCATTGCGTATGCGACGAGTGCACGCTGCCAGGCCCTGTGTTACGTCATAGACGTATATTTTTTATGTCTCAAAACTCTATTTAAATAAGTTTAAAGTGTATATGAGAGCAAGTGATAATCTAAAATATTTTAAACATTTTTACATTTCTAACTGTAATAAATTTACATTATGGTCAATATATTTTCTCAAAATCGCGTCTGGTCTGGCCTCCTTGTGGGTCGGTGCGCGATTGCCTTGTGACCTTAAAGTAAAGTATTTGATTGGTGCATAACATTTCCCATTGTAACAGCTGGAGGACCCCACTAATTTTAGTCATTCTCTCTAGAGCGTTTGATGAGAGATACCTCTTCTGCTTAGATAGCTTTTTTGAAAAGGTTTTTGCTGTGTACACATATCTTATACTACACACAACATGCAACAATCATCTTGATCAATATTCATGGTCTGAACAGTAACCTTCCACGTGTGATGGCCATTCATCTGAAAGGTTACATCAAAAAACAAATGTGTGTTACACAATGCCCCTGGTGTGTGCGAATTATTTTGCTGCCTTTCGGCCTGGGTATTGGTGGCTGAAAGGGGTATTATCAGCCACGGGCAGAGTGCACATGCTAGATCACATGTGACAAACAGTAAAGAGTAATGTGTACCTGTGTTTGCTCAAATGTCCCGGGGAACCAACAGGAGGGTTCAGATCAACTACCGTGGACAGATGATGCACTTCAAATATTACAAATAATAACGAAAAGTAGACAAGACAGTGCACCAGGACCTAATGGTGTCCCCCAGGCAATTTATAAAGAGGATCCCCACTACTGGGCCTGTAACTTCAACCTCCTATTCAGGGCAATAAACAACACTCATGACATGGTCAGTGACATCACTGATGACATCTCAAATGACATCACTGATGACATCATCCAGTCAATGTGTGTCTTTCTGAAAAATAAATATTTTTATATATGTATATCTAAGGGTCGATGGAAGAATACATGGGTATATAAGTTTCTAAATGGATGATTCTGTTTGTGTAAAATTGATTGGATAACTGATTAAGTGTATCTTAGCGAATACATGTATTAGCGAGTAATGTTTAAATATGTAAATATCTGTATCAGTGTCTCACTTTGTGTATAAGTGGTTGCATGGGTTGGTGACTAGCTACAAGAGTGTCGATATGGATTATTAGTTGGTTTTTAGAGTATAAGTATGAGTGTCTGTATGGTTTGGTGGGGGGTATTACTTACAGCATAGATGCATGAATGGGTGACTCACTGATTGTGTTTTGAAGACAGCATGTGTGCAGGACTGTATGGGTGGATGAGTGTGTGTATGAGTGTGTGTTAGTGAGAGAATCATTGTCTCAATAGTATCTTTATGAGTAACTACATATGTTTTAAACTAGTATATGTGAGTATTGATGTATATAAGTGAGTATATGTGAGAGCGAGAGATTGTAAGAGTTCCTGTATGAAAAAATATGTGTTTCTATAAGTGATTGTTTAAGAGAGTAAGTACATGTACGATTCTGTAGAAGTAAGTGTAGTGGTGGGTGTATAGTTGTATATGCAAGTAAATGGATGTTTGATAGTTTATTTGCATGTGTCAGTTTGTGTGTGAGTGACTCTATAGATGAGTGTTGGTGTGTAATAAGATGTATAGGTGTATGAGTACATATGATGAGTGAGTACATGTATGAGTGCCTATATAGAACTGTTAGTGAATGACTGGATATGTATGTAGATTTTAGAATTACTGAATAGGTTGTTCTAACTGAAATTGGTATTTCCATTTTTTTTTAATATTTTTGTTTCTATTTTTGAATGTGTGTATCAAGTGTTATATTACGCTATTATGCTGAGAGGAGGTCTGTCACTCTTTCACAAGGATGATGTCATCTGTGATGTCATCAGTGATGTCATTTGAGATGTCATCAGTGATGTCATGAGTGATGTCACTGACCATGTCATGAGTGATGTAATATGTGACGTAATCAGCAGTGCATTGCGGGCGCCCGAGTTATAGCTAACTATAACGGGGGAATATCAATGGTTTTGTATGAGTGAAATGTCCAGCTAACTATAACATGTGTGAATTTCTAAGGTTTTTTAAATGCTAATTTTTAACTTTAACGTCTTTGAAGCCTATGGTTTGTTCAGTGAATTTCTAAGGTTTTTTAAATGCTAATTTTGAACTATAACGCGGGTGAAACCTATGGTTTTTTCAGTGAATTTCTAAGGTTTTTTAAATGCTCATTTTTAACTATAATGTGGATGAAACCTATGGTTCTTTAGCTCACTCCGCCACCCCAGTTCAGACATGGCTTGGCAGTTCGGGCTGGACTGTTCCCATGAGGCACAGGGTCAGACTGATTTGCATATGGCCATGTCTGAACTGGGGTGGCGGAGTGAGCTAAAGAACGGTGATGGATTAAACCCAGATCAGTTGACTGGGGGAGAGTGTTTGTATTGTCAGCGCTCCGTCCATCACCACCTTTGGTTTTTCTTTGTTCGCCCTAAGTTGGCAGGGTATGCCCAGACGTGAGTCCCTTGCTCACTTTGCCACTGGAGTCAAGCATGCCCGGCTGAAGACGGCTGTATGCCAGAAACTAGTCCTGGGAAGCTTGATTCCGGTCCAGGGAAGACATGGCTTGGCAGTTCCGGCTGGACTGTTCCCATGAGGCACAGGGTCAGACTGATTTGCACAAGGCCATGTCTGAACTGGGGTGCCGGAGTGAGCTAAAGAACGGTGATGGATTAAACCCAGATCAGTTGACTGGGGGTGAGTGTTTGTATTGTCAACGCTCCGTCCATCACCACCTTTGGTTTTCCAAATATAATAATAAACTCATGTGTGCTGCAAACAAAAAGTAAATACAATGTTTACAAATCATCAGCTTTCTGACTGCCATGGCGTCTAATACATAAAGAAAACACATAAATAGTGTACGGTATAAGTTCATTTGTGCCAAAAAATAATAGTAATAATGAATTAGTGTGAAATTTTATCAAAAAAGTCTCGGGGTGAGCCGCAAACTCTTGTCAGTAGCTGAAATCCACGGCAAAAGAAGCACAAACTGGTTGAGCTACGCCCCCGTTCACATGAAAAGCTGTCAGATAGGCTATATAGACCGGTTTACAAGCATGCAACCCAAGTGGGTACAGCCGATATGAGTAAATACCTAAACATACCAGTGCACTTCTCAGTAAACATATGATTGATACGCCCAAGTGGGCCATAATAAAAACTTATAAAAAATAGCCTGCCATGTGACACTGTCTGGATATTTAGACATATAACAATAATCAAATACACTACTTATCGAGATTTGGCTAGCTAGCAACTTATTTGACCCTAGTGGGTCAAAATAACCAGTGTACTAAATGCCTAATGTGGGTTCATATACAAACTAATAACAATGTCCAAATTACATATTGTTTCGGCCTCAGGGGCCAGCATTTGCATAACATTGTAAATCATATTGGAACTGTGGCTCGATGACTTGCATCATGTACTTGATTTGAGATGGTTCACAGCGATCGATGAGCTCATCCAATGCTAGCAACCTCTCGGGACCGATCCAATTCTGAAAGGTTCGCAGCCAGTCCTGCAGCTCTGCTGGAGGGGCAATGGAAGGGATTCGTCGACGCTGATGCCCATGGTGGTTGGCATTTCGCAGGTCCCCAAACGTTCTGGCACTTTTTATGCATTGTGCTAAGGACCTAAAACTGCTGTACTCTGAGCCTTTGCATAACTTCGACACCATTCTCAGACTTTTGTTTCTTCTTGGGTCGAACATGACGAATGAGGTTCCCCTCCTCAGTACGCTCCAGATAATCAATCCAGCGCTCCTCCATCATATAATAGAAGGAGACGTCACTGCCATCCTCTCCATCTTCACTCTCTTCCTCCCCTTCATCCTCTCCTCGCACGCCAGAGCGGTCAGGCTCTTCCGACTCATCCTCCTCTTCCTCCCCCCAAATGGCCTGAATCTCTGACTCTTCTTCATCCTCTCTGCCCGTGCCTCTGAAATGTTCCTGAGACACATTGCCATTCAAAGCTTCTCCTGTAGAACTGGATAGCCTTGGCTCTGTGTTGTTGTGAGAGCAGCTACCCCGGCCAGTATCACCACTGCACTGCCTCTTCCGGCACGTCAGGCGGTCACTGCTAATTTCCAGAATGCGGATGGTAATCCCCTTCACATGCAGGAGATCTTCTAAGGAGTTGAACCGCTTCAGCTCCTCTCTCTTCCGCACGATGCCCCGGGCTCTCCTCCTGCCGATACCCCTCAGCGCCCCCTCCAGCTCCTTGACGCCTGCTCAGTTGATGTCCACCGCGCTCCTCCGCTGCAGCTCTGGAACCTCCATGCTCTCTCTACCCAGGGATCTACTCCGCCCGCAGCCAGGAAACTCCAAGGACCTACAGGCCTCCGTTCGCATTTATTATTATTTTATTTTAATTGAGCCTAAGTATGCCGAGTTGGAATCCCCATGTAAAAAAAAAATAATAAAATAAAAAAAATGCATATTTTTTTATTGGCAGGGTACGCCTACCTACGCTAACCCTGCGATTCTCCCCCCAAAAATTGGGGGGCCTTGGGGGTCCTGGTGGGGCCCCCTGAGCAGTCCCAGGGGGTCAGGGTGCCCCCTTTGCGTGTTTTCCACCTTCGTTTCCCTGCTTTTTTGTGCCTCAGTCTACCGAGGCACCAGATGGCTGCCAACACTTTCTGGTTAGGAGGGTTGACAGACAGTTGACAGCCGATTAGCATTCAGCTCGTGCTCGGGAAGGTACAGAGTACAGTAAGCTTACAGTAAGCTTACCATAACACCTCCAATATATATCTATGATTTTACTTATGATTTTCTCACGAACTACTGAACTTATACCATTCAACAAAAAGCGTGATCTGCGAACAGAACCAAACTTTTTGCCATGTTTGGTGTAATTCCGTTCAGCCGTTCGGGCTTTAGCCCTGGCTAAAAGTCCTACGGGAAATTGCATGGGGAAAACACATTTTGGGACCCCCCTTTTTTCTCGGCCCCCGCTTCACGAATCACCCCCAAACTTTCAGGGAAGGAGCGGAGCGGAGCAGGCCATTTTCTTGGAGAAATTTGCAAAGATTTGTTCACCGGCGCCAAAGTTGTTCCAAATAGAATGTTGCGGATTTCCTATGGAAACTAGGTTTTAACTATAACTACCTACTGGCGACCGCCAGTAGGTAATATATATATATATATATATATTCACTGAAAAAACCATAGGTTTCAAGGGTGTTATAGTTATCTGGACATTTCACTCGTATAAACCATTGAAATTCCCCCGTTATAGTTAGTTGTACTAACTATAATTTGCACTCCCATGTCATGAATGATGCAATATGTGACATCATCAGCAGTGGATTGCGGGCGCGCAAGTTATAGTTATTACAACTAACTATAACGGGGGAATTTCAATGGTTTTATACAAGTGAAATGTCCAGCTAACTATAACACCCCTGAAACCTATGGTTTTTTCTGTGAATGTCTAAGGTTTTTTTAATGCTATTTCCTAACAATAACTTATCTGAAACCTATGTTTTTTCAGTGAATTTCAAAGGTTTTTTAACTGCTAATTCCTAACTATAACATGTCTGAAACCTATGTTTTTTTCAGTGAATTTCAAAGATTTTTTAAATGCTAATTTGTAAATATTTGTATTGGTTTTTTAATATTTTCTAACTACATTTCTGTAATCTTTTTATTTTTAGATGTTATTTTTTAAATTACATTACACAGTTTTTAAATCATTTTTTACTATAAAAACATTTTTTTTCTTCATTATTTTATATTGTTTATAATATACTTAAATAATTGTTATTATTTTTTTCTTTTTTATACAGTTGTGCACCCTACGAACACTCTACTCATTTACTACACGAAACGTGTCCGCCCTTTTAGGGTCGCGGTCTAGGATCCGCGAAGGGTATGCGACGGGTACAACTTTTCGAGATGTACGTATAACTCGACATGACGGACGCGCAGTATCGCGTGACGTCATATACATATCAGACGCGGTGTGTGCGCAATATTCGCGATTTTTTCAATGTTGAAAAACGTATTTATATATATTTATTGTACATATTAAGACAAGAGACTATCTGAGGTTATTGTTTTAATAATTTTCTTTAACTTTCTTAAAAAGTACATCACTTTTATAGATGAAGGAAACCGAGTCTTCGTCATGAACTTTAGACTCTGCATCAGTACTTACTTGTAATTACTAAAATCTCTCAATAAACACAAGGGCTCTTTCTAGAACCACCCAACATCTATACACATAAGCTTTATATATATCTCAAAAACACATGCTTCATTTTTTTCAGCAACCAAATGCGTGGATGTTACGCGCATCTCGCAACTCTTTTTGTAAAAAAAATTTCTTAAATTTTTTTGCTCTACTGGTACCTATGTCAACCCCTGAGCAGGCCTAGGGGGTCAGGGTGTGTCTAACCTGCCCCTGTTCATGTTTTAACCTCTTTTTTTTCCTGGCCCCCGCTTCACCATCAACCCCAAACTTTCAGGGAAGGGGCAGAACTGAGCTGGCCAAAAGTTTGAACAATTTCAAGAAGATTCATCAATCGACGCCAAAGTTATTGGCAATAGAATTCTGCAGTTTTCCTATGGATAATAGGTCCTAAGCATAACTACCTACTGTCGACCGCCAGTAGGTAATATGGAGCCTTGCTCATTCGAGATCTCATCAGTGATGTCATGAGTGATGTCACTGACCATGTCATTAGTGATGTAATATGTGACGTCAGCAGCAGTGCATTGTGGGCGCGCGAGTTATAGTTAGCTGAACTAACTATAACGGGGGAATTTCACTGGTTTTGTATGAGTGAAATGTCCAGTTAACTATAACGTGTGTGAAACCTATGGTTTTTTCAGTGAATTTCAAAGGTTTTGTAAATGATAATTTTTAAATTTTATCATTATTATATTTCTTTCTTTTTATACTAATTTCTTAAATTTTGATTATAAATATCCAATTTATTTTATTTTTTAAATTGTATTTCATATTCCTAATGTAAAATAATAACAAAACTTAATTCTTTTTTTTTCAATATATTAAAATTAAATTCAATATAATTCCTTTTTCATTGTTTTTTTTTATAATCGTACCGTACGCGCACGGTGATCGCACCATACTTTGTATGGTAAATCTTACTCTGTGCGTACCAGCGCATAAGTTACGCAAACGCTTTGACGTTGCGCGACGCATAAACGCTTCCGCGTGACGTCATTTACGGCGCCCCGTACGCGCACGCCGCAAAAGTTTCTAATTGTTTAAATACATATATTTATGTATTTACTGTAAATTTTAAAGGTAGACATTACCTGGGATAATCATGAAAATTGTTTTTTTTTACTTTTAATAAGAGTATATTACTTTGAAAAGCAATTACGCAAATCGCGGCAGTACATCATACGTACTCGCATCGTAAGTGCACCGTAAACGTAGCCTAACAGCTACGTAAGCACACCTTAAGTGTACGCACAGCCATGTGACTTAAAAGAAGTATTTCATTGGTTCATAACACTTCCTACTTCAACTGTTGAAAGACCCCTCCCATTTTGATCATTCTATTTGGACTTTCTCAGGAGCATCATCTATTCTTGGGAGCTGAAGTCCTTTAGAACCATTATCATCAAAATGGCTGGTCTTCCTCAAGCACCTTCTGACCATTCCTCTGATGAAAATGAATTTTTGATTGAGCCTCCTCAGAAAAAGAGGAAGGAAGCCTTCATCTGGATGTTTTTTACTTTTCCAGAGAGACAGAAAAACGTGAATGCACCTAAAATCACATGTAAAATCGTGGCTAGCACCTCAAGTGCACCACCATCTCCTGCAAGCAGTCCACATCCCATCATTGTTCCTCAGTTTTCTGAGATCATTTTCAACTGCAAATATTGCAAACAAATGATTTGCTATGGTGAACAATCTGTTGACCTGATTGTTAAGAGGCAAGAGGAGCACCGTTACCTTAAGAAAATATTTTGTTTTTACTTTTTTGTTCCTGGTGCACAGTTTTTTGATCTAAAAAGTTCAATTTTTCTGGTTAAAAACAATAAAAAAATAAAAATAAAAAACGTGTTGAAAAAATAGAAAAGAATACAAAACTAAAAAGACAAAAAAACTGTTATTTTCAGAACTACCTTCACTGGTCAAAGAAAGAAATATATTTCTATGTTAGTGTGTAAAGTTTGTCAGAATTAATGTGTAGTTCATAAATGAATGAATGAATACATTAGTAGTGTATGGTGAATGTGAAAGTGCAGAACTATAAGGAAGTGCTACATCATATATCTATAAGGTGTTTACCTATAATATACTGTAGTACCTCCGAAGCACTTCAATGTAACATATGCATATAAATATGTTACAAGTCCATGATTCAATTTGCACTACTGGTGAAACTGCCTGGATGAATTTGTATGTGTTAGGGGCGGTTTCACAACCACCTTGTGCCTCTTTTACACAACCGTTGCATCACTTTTGTGATGCAGCGGTGGTACAAAAGATGTGCCATGGTGTGTAGTATTTACAATGTGACGCATTTGGAAGGTGCGTCACATTGTAAAGCCCTGCGCCAGAAGGAGGCTTTCCTGCGCAGGTGGGGGGTGTTCTGGCACAGAAACGCCTCCTCAAATTGACTGTGAAATTTATAAGATTTCATTCAGTCACTTTTGGGCTTATACTGCGTCAAAACCCTGCACCTGTTTGAAGCAGATGTAGGAAGGTGGATACCTGACTATGGTTACCCCAGATTTTTTGCGTTGTGTTTATCTGGTTTTCGACTTAGTTGGCCTGGGATCCTGCTAATCAGGGCCCCAGGCTATCTGCTCTCACTGTAAAATGGACTCCATGTACTTTAGGTACATCTCCAATGGGGAAATGGGTCACTCTTGTGAGTCCCTGTACAGTGTACCACAGGTACCCAGGGCATAGGTGCACCCAAGGCCTGCCAGGGGCTGCAGCATATATTTTGCCACCCCTGGCTGGCCATCCAAACTGACACAACTGTCTGATCACTCAGCTGGGGCAAGGTCGTGTAATCACCCCTTGCTTAGATATAGTATTCCTATACCTACCATTCTATATAGACACTTATATACGAATATCCTGAAGGCAGAGTGCTTGGTTTTATGCGAGATGGTGCTCTAGCATGAGCTGAGCCTGTCTGCAGCTTTCGGAACCATGTCCTTATAGCTGTTCTATGATATAGTTTTTGAAAAAAGAGAGAGGAACCCCTTGGAGCAGTCAAGGGAAATGAGGTTATCCAACCAGTGAAAGAGATTATTCCCTTGAAGTTGATTGCAACAAAAGCTAAAACTTAGCCTCAAAAGAACATGCTAACTATAAAAACTCATAAAGGCACTGAAGTGAAAGAATTAACAAATGTATTGTACTCAATATATGAATTGTTTTTAACCATATATTGAGTACAATAAATTTGTTAATTCTTTCACTTCAGTGCCTTTATGAGTTTTTATAGTTAGCATGTTCTTTTGAGACTAAGTTTTAGCTTTTGTTGCAATCAACTTCAAGGGAATAATCTCTTTCACTGTTCTATGATATAGCCATACCATATACTCTTAAGTGCATTATAATCCTCGCGGTTGAATGCTAACTTTGGTTTGGCATTATCAAAACATGTCGTGTAAGGAGTCATAAGCTTTGGAATACTACCACCTCGCCAGTTCTGGAAACGGGGGTAGCATTCCACCCTTCTAGAGGGAGAAGACATGTTGTTCATGTTAATCCCGGTTACATTTAACCAGAGCCTCAGCATCACAAAATGGATGCTGCTGCCACAGACACAAGTCTGACCTCCTGCTGCTGGGAGTCCTTCCAGTGCGGGAGGCTTGGACAATAGGTTTCCTGTCTTTGGCGATGCTAGCACCACCCCAGACAGGCCATAGTGTATTGGGACAGGGAGGGCTGAAAGAAATAAGACACTGCCTGGGCACACAAGGTGTCCCATGCATAGCCCGGTTCAAACCAGTTGCTGGGGCACTCCAGCCCTGGTGCGAAACTGGACAAAGGGAAAGGGGTGTAACCCCCCGTTCCCTGGTCCCAACCATAGGAGGGACATAGCAGGTAATCCAGCCCCTCAGATTAGTATAAAGGTAGGAGCTGAGTCAAGAGACTTTAGATTTATCCTGAACTGAAACTTGTAACGAAACTCTGGACCTTCGATGTTCTACTTGAAGATAGAAGACTGAAGAATCTCCCTTGTGGTTAAGGAGTGACAACCCTGTACCTACAGGCACCATCCAGCAATCTGTGGTTTACTTTGTTGATGCTCCGGCCGGAGCCCGAGCACAGAGTCTGACAAGAGCCAGACTTCCAGACTTCTCTGACCCCGATCCACAGTCCGTGCAAAGCCGAGACCCGTGGAGGCGACGAGAGACGTGGGACCGGCCATCATAAAAAGCCTGCTCCTTGCTACTTGTGCAGCTTCTGAGGTACCCTCGAAGTTGTGCATTGGGGATTGAGAAGCCCCAGCCCCGAGCATCAACTGCACCGAAAATCAGCCCTCCACACTCCACGAGTTCTGCGTGGGGCCCTTCTGCATTTTCCTGCTTGACGCATCTGTCCGGTTACTTGCCCGTTGGCTAGTGGCCTCTGTGACAATGAACCTTTGAATCTGCACCACCTGCCTGGTTGCTCTAGGTGGGCGCCTGCTTCCCTGCAAAGGAGAAGCCCCATAGACCTTGATGGTCCATCCCGGAGTGGATATTTGATTCCTGCGTGGGTTGCATTTGCCAAGGCCTGTTGACCCCAATCCGGAAGCCGATGCCGCCAACAGCGAGATCCTTCGTGGGACAGTCCGTATCCAGCTCCTGGTCATCGTCGACGCATCCTGGTTCACGTGGCTGCAGAGTCAAGCTTCACGACATCACCTGATTGCTTCGCGACATCGCCTGTTTCCTTCCTGGTTCCATCCTGGTCACTGGCTAGTGACCCAGACTCTGTCCCCTCTGCTTTCAGGTACTCTTCATCCTCGATCCGCCCTTGGATCCACCCGGACACTTCTCTCCTGGTCGCCTGCGGAATCTTTCTTCACGGCTCCATAGGATTCAGCGACGAAACCCGACACACTTTGACACCTATGCACCCGCTTCCTGTGGGTGAGGTAAAGCGAGTATTTTGGTACTCCAGTGAGTATTGACTATTCTAGTGTTTAAGTTTCAAGTAGCTTTCTCCTAGTCCATCCGGAAGTGTCCTAAAAGAACTAGTTTCCATTTCTTACGTTCCCATTACAACTCTATGGTAACTTGCGTGTGTGTTAAGACACTGCACACCGTGGGTTTCCTGCTTCCTAACTCTTGGTAGTACAGCGTAGCCCCAGCGATTCCCTAGGCACTAGGCCTATCCTTTGTTCATGACATGGTCCTTAAACCACTATTTTAGTATATGGTTTTACGTGCCCCTAAGGCTCTACTGTATTTTGTGCAACTTATTGTATGATAATTGAGTATCTTGTTATGTGCTTATGCCTCTGACCTCATAAAGAGCTCAGAGGATTGTGTTAGTAATAAATACATATATATTTGTATATATAACCTGTGTGGTGTCATTTCACTTGGTATTAAAGGGGTTCCAGATGGTAAAACAGCTGGCTTTACATGCCCTCTTGAGTTTAGCCTAAGACTGCTTTGTCCATGCTACAACTAGGATAGCTGGTCTATAAGGTTGACTTTACAACCATCACCATAAGGGCTGTTTGGACTGATACAGGGTGCCCACTAGAATAGTGTACATCACATATCAGGCCAACTTCTCACAGCAGATGTAAAGATTGACACAGCATTATGAGCATAGGGCCCAAAGAGCTTTGCTGGAGCTGCATTGTGCTTCCAATGCAAGTCAAGCAGTGCATCCTCTCCACAGCACAGATACATCACATATCTGTGCCATTTTTGCCTCGTAGTGCACCACATTGTAAATACAGTACATCCATGATGGTAATGTTACACTGTACAATAACTGGCATATCTCTGGGAATGTACCACTTATTGTATATCTACTGTTCAGTGTTTTAATGTAGTGAATGCCAAGATTGACAGAGTGTTTGGTGGAAGTGTAAGGATAGAGACTGCGGAATTCAACATGTAAAAGGCAAATTTGCAGGTGCATGGAACAGTGTGTGCATAGTCTATAGGGGTTTGAAGTACTCCTTGCCCTAAGGCCCACTTTGCACTATGAATACTTGGCTACTGACATAGCATCTCATTTATGAGATTTTGCTGTAGGGAAGCACAGCAGGCCTTCCTGTTGCACTTCCCTACGTCAAATGAAAAAGAGAGGAATACGCTGTACCTATAAGATACGGCATATGCCTCTCCTTTTCCCCTTCACCGGCACACGATGGTGTGCCTGTGCCAACGCAGGCACCTTTGCACAATAGTGCAAGAGTGCCTGTGTTGCGGGGATGATTATTTTTGTTCAGCAAGGGAAACCTTTCTGTACAGAAATAATCACAAGAGACTTTTCCTTTTTCTATGTTAAAGGGGCTGATATTTATCATGCAGCAGTACGCCAAAAATATTAGCTTATTTGTGCCTGATAAATATCACACAGACAGCTGTGCCACGGAACATCACAAAAAAGTGACGTTCCGATGGCGCACGTGTGCTCATGAAACAGTGGAGTGAGAGTGATTGCTGAAAGTGTAATGATACAGACTGGGGAATTCAATGTATAAAGGACTATTTTGTAGGTACATAGAAGACTACATGCATAGTCTATACAGGTTTAAAGCAGTCCATTGCATAAGGCAAGGCTTTCCAAACTGTGTGTCCCAACACAGTACTGTGTCGCCTGCAAATGGTGGGTGTCTCGCAGGCACTTAGCACATAACAACTGCTAATTAAGAGGCATTCCTTGACACTCTGCTCTATGGTATTTTAAACACCTGTGAAGTGCAGCAGTTCTGACAGCTGTCATCTCCAGGCTAGAGGAGGGGAAATGCCGCCTGTCTATCAGCTACAAAAAAAGCACAGTAAAGGCTTTCAGTGTTAATCGGGGCTCTGGAATTCCTTTTGTGGAAATTCCTTTGGTGTCTCGAACTTGCGCAACAAAGCCTTAACATTGGCCTCGGCTGCCTGCGCACAGCGAAGCCAGGGAAGCCTCTTGCAGAGAAGCTGGATGTACAGTATGCATTCCGAGTTAAACATGTGTGTGCATGCGTTCATAGTTTATCTTCACTTTTGGTGTACGCCAGGGCTATTCTGCATAGAAACATTAGAGAGACGTTTCATGGCTGCTCTCTGAAAATTCAAGGCACGTTCTCTCTGCTTGCTCTCTCATTTATTGATGGTAGATTGTTCATGATGTGTTGTACGATAAAACTGTGGACAATTTAGTAAGAGTAAACCCTATTGAAGAAGTGGTCTGCGTGTGGATCAAGGCTTGGCTTTTCTTGTGTTAGTGGTGTCTACACGGCAGACATCTGCTCCTGCAAAGGGCTCTGGTAAACCCTTTTCCGGGTATAAACCAGTGTGGAACTCAACTTCAGTTGGGTGTAAGGGAGGGTTTCTTGCTGGGGGGAAATTGCAAAATTTGCTGGCCTCCCCCTCTGCAGCCTTGTAGTGACAGAGAGAGAGGGAGACAGAGAGTGAGACAGATGGAGAGAGAGGAAGAGAGAGGTAGAGAGCAAGCAAGAGGAAGGTAAACAGAGAGAGAGAGGAAGGGAGACAGAAAGAGACAGAGAGACAGGGAGGGAGAGAGAGAGAGAGAGACAGAGAGAGGGAGGGAGATAGAGATCGAGACAGACAGAGACAGACAGATAGAGGCAGAGACAGTGACAAGGGCAGAGAGATAGAGGCAGAGACAGACAGAGACAGAGAGACAGAGTAGGAGACAGAGGGAGGAAGACAGGGACAGACAGAGAGGGAGATAGAGGGTGACAGACAGAGGGAGGGAGACAGACAGAGGGAAGGCAGACAAAGAGGGAAACAGTGGGAGATAAACAGAAAGGGAGAGTGAGGGAGACAGATGGAAGGAGTCTGCGATAGACAGAGAGAGCGAAGAGGGCTAGATTGAGATGGACACAGACAGAGAGAGACCATTTTCCCACTTGTATTTCAAAATGTTGTTTCAGAGGGAGAAAACACTCCCCCCCCTCCTAACCCCCTTTGGCAGTTCGGGCTCGCTCGCTACACTATCTTACTATGTAACAACATTATGCCTCTCCAAAAAGTGTGTCACCAACCTGAACAGTTTAGAAAGTTGTGGCCTAAGGCCTACTTTCCTCCGTGAATATTTGGATACTGAGTGGATAATTACAGCTCTCCAAGAAGAGTGCCTGACTAAATTTAAAATAGGTTCATTTTTAGCACAGTGCATAGATTTTTTTGTTTAAATCTTTTTATTGAGGTTTTGCATATCAAGCCCCCGGGGGGGGGGGGGTGAGACAGGAAGTGATTACAAATTATTTCACACATTAGAGGGTTACATAGCAATGACTAGAAGTACATGTAGTGGTCTTCTGTGACATGTAGCCGTGACCTTGTCTGACTTGTTACATCAATGGGTCCTAAACTGGAGGTAAACTTGGAACCCTAAGGAAAACTTTTCCTAGTGCTGCGTGTGGTGTTAAACGTGTGTGGCGCACTGGTCGGGGTCAGTGGGCGCGGCGTAGGTAGCGCGTTTAGGTCTGTGAGCTAAATGACTAATCGGGGAAGGGGAGGGGCTGTCCACCGGGGGTCCCCAGGGTGAGAGGGGGGGAAATCTGTCAGGGCAGTGCGCCCAAACCACGAGAGAGGCCTACAGTCGATCTGTTCTGCTTTGTGTTTGGGGGGGGACTCAGGCATCTGGTAATTGAGTGGGGTGTCGCGGAGAGGTATTGGTGTGAGGGGGAGATGGATCTGGTGTGATTTCTGGGGTCGTTTTGTGCTTAAATTGTATGAGCAACTGTGCCCATTCTAGAGAAATGGGGTTTTTACGCATTCCCTTTACTTCCTCGACTCGCAAAAGATCCTCCTCTGCCGCCCCACATTTGTTCACCACTCCTATCCAGGCTGCTTCTGGGGGCCCCGTAGGGGCCCTCCAGTGCATGGCAATAGCCCTTTTTGCCAATAAAAGGGCGAATTAGGCGAACTTCCATTGTAGTTTCTTTGATTTCTTTCTGTGGTATGTTCCCAGTGCAAACCTCCCAGGAGTCAATTTGCGTTAGGTTGACTAATGCACGGAGGGTCCGGTGTATCATGGTCCAGTATTGGCGTAGGTAGGGCAATCCCAGAATATGTACTTAAATTTTGCCGCAGGCAGGTTGCAAAGCGGGCAGTTAAATTGTGTGTCCGGATAGTATCGTTGGAGTTTATCTGGCGTGAGGTAGGCCGGTGGAGAATGTTAAATTGTATATTCTTAAATCTCACGTTTCTGGACACTTTTTTGGTGTATTCCAGGGCGCGTTTCCATTCCGCGTCATGGAACACCCTGCCAACGTCGTCCTCCCAAGATTGTCGTAGGGTATCTAGGGAGACGTTTGTCAGTTCCCTGATGGCCTTATAGTGCCACGATACTAAATGTTTGCCGGATCCCATACGAAGTATTGTATGGAGCACTGGGTGCGTGGGTGGCTCCCCTTCTCTCAAATCCCAGAACGGTCGTGTGTTCTCTAGGAGCTGTCTATGCATGAGGAATTGCCCGTGCGGGAGGTCGTACCATTCGATCAGCTGTTCGTATGTGCGCAGTTTTCCGTCCTGAAACAGCTCCGCCACCTCCGTTACATCATGATCGGTCCAGGATTGTAAACTCCTGGTGGTGAAGTGGTGTTCCCTTCGAGGGAGACCCACCAACGGTAACAGTGGGATAGTCGGTGAATACGCATCACACACTTGCATGCTATGGATTGTTTGGTGCCCGGTAGGAGCATGCATCTGATGATCGGGAGAGATATCCTGCCGGTGTCTGTTGTAGTTTCCACTACATAGCGCTCCGCTGTCCAGAGGGACAGCTACTGAAGTTGCGCTGCCAGGAAGTATGATTCGAAAGATGGGGCTCCTAGGCCACTCTCCGCAGTGGGTAACGGTAACTTACTGAGCGCTACTCTATGCCGGTCATTGCCCCATATAAGCATTGTGAGCAAGGTGTCCAGTTCCCGGAAAAAGGACCTTTGCTAGGGCTACCAGGCCAATAGGTGCCAGGGGCAGAGTTTTCCAGAAGGCCACCGCCGACCGTAAACCAGCTAGGACCTTGCAGTGGTTGCCTTCGCATTGGTACAGTCGCACTCCCAGGTATCGGGGGGCCGCTCTGCTCCAATGGAGAAATTGGGTGCCGAGCGTCACCGTCTGTGGTGACAGGTGGGGGCCAAGCGGGTAGACAGTCGACTTCTCCTAATTGACCTTGAGCCTGGAGATAGCACCGAAGGCTTGCAGAGTATCCCATATTGGGGTTAGATCCCCTGTCATGTCACGGACGTAGATCAGCAAGTCATCTGCATATAGAGATACACAGTGCTTTGTCTCCGCTATCGGAATCCCCCAAGCTTCACCCTCCCGTCCCAGCCGCATGGCCAGCGGTTCGACCGCTAGCGCAAACAGGAGGGGAGAGAGCAGGCAACCCTGCCTGGTGCCTCTCTCAATTAGCTTACCAAGCCTCACCCTAGAGGTGAGTCCCTTGTACAGGAGCCGCGTATACGCCATCGGGATCTGGCTGTAATTCAGTGTCTGGAGGACTGCGAACAGGTGTGACCACAGCAGTGTGTCAAACGCCTTTTCTAGATCGAATATTAGGCATGCTGTCCGGGGGTACCTGTTGCTTACTCTGTCCTGGATATGGATGAGCCTCCTCAGATTGTGTGAGGTGTTGCGCCTGGGTACGAATCCGCACTGGTCGGGGTGAATTAAGGCGGGTATGAGTTGACTGTATTGGTCGGCTAAAATTTTCCCCAGGATTTTACAATCCGCGTTTAGGAGTGTGATAGGTCTGTACGAGGAAGGGTGCGTGGGGTCTCTGTGGAGCTTTAAAAACGTCACCATAAAGTATTCCCGGAACGATGCGGGTAGGATCCCTGTTGACAAGGCCTCCTCATACGTGAGCGCGAGATGGGGCATTATCTAGGCTTTGAAGTTGCTATAGTATTCCAGCGGGAGCCCATCCATCCCCGGTGATTGCGAGGGACCCGATGGCCCGTTTAATCTCTGACGCTGTGATTTTGCTGTCTAAATCTCTTTTATCTTCTGGGGATATGGCGGGAAGTCTGTGTATACCCAGGAATTACTGTAGTGCGTCATGTGGCGCTGGCGCAGGGTTGCGGTATATTCCCATGTAATAGGTGCGAAATGTGTTAAGGATACCGGATTGAGTGTAGTGGAGTCGGCCTGTTTCGTCTATCAGCTCTGGGATGGGCCGCGGAATTGTGTTCTGTTTGGCCATCCATGCTAGGAGGGCGCCCGCCCTGTTACCCTCCTTGTGTATTCGGGTTGCATACATACGGAAGTTATATTTCCGTAGGTCCCGGAGCGTTTCTGTGTAAGTCAGTTTCGCCGCTCCTATTTGTTCTGGGGTGACTCCGTCTTGGTCAGAATCTCGGGATAATCCTGCCAGTGCCAACTTCGCTACGTTTAATGCCCTTTCTAGCGTTCTCCGCACCCCCAATACCTGTTTGATACAGTGTCCGCGTGCATTAACCTTGTAAGCATCCCATTCTAAGCCTCTAGTGGAAGCAGAGCCCGCATTGGGCTGAAAGTGTGCACTGATTAAATCCCCGTGTGTGTGGCAAAAGGCCTGATCGGTGAGGCACTCCTGGGGGAGCTGCCACGTGGGGACCGGGGGGTGGGGCGGCCGCCAGCGCAGGGTCACTATATGTGCGTCATGGTCTGACAGTGTACGTCCGAGATAGTCAGTGTGTTGTATTGTTGGTAGGATTGTTGAGGAGCATAGGAATCTGTCTAGGCGCACCCTAAGATCATGTGGGATGGAGTGGAAAGAGTATAATCTGGTCGTCGGGTGACGCGCTCTCCAGGCGTCTGTCAGTGCCCAGCGTCCCACCCAATTACAGAAACTCTCAGTTTGTTTGTGCGCCGGGGAACTCCGTGGGGGGTGTGATCTATCTAGGCGTAAATCCAATACACAGTTTTAGTCCCCTCCGAATAGTCAAGGAATCGCAATATAGCAGGCCAGGACTCCAGTCAGCTCATCCCAATATTGGTCCTGCTCTGTGTTCGGAGCATAGATGCTACCGATTAGTTTTGGCTGGCCTTCTATTAGGCCATTGATAAAGGCATACTGCCCGCCACTGTCTACCAGCCGGGTTTGTTCTCTGAATGGTACTCCTGATCTGATCCACACCAACGCGCCTCTTGCGAAGGCAGAGTATTTCGTGGCACATATAATTCCCCGCCATTTTCGGTGAAGTCGGCCTACCTCTTGGTCTGTCAGGTGGGTCTCCTGTAGGAGGGCCACTTGCGCCTGTTGTCGTTTAATGTAGGCATAGATGGAATATCGTTTTGCGGCTGTGTGCATCTCTCTGACATTTAATGTTCTAACTTTAAGATCCGAGTGTGGTGTTGTGGGTGTCATAATTCGGCTGTGTCATATGAGGGTCTCGTGTAACACCCGCTCCCGTCCCTGCCCCCCAACCCTCCCCCGGTCCCACGCCTCCCGCCGACCTAACGACCCATGTCTGGTTTCACACTTCCATGTCCACTCACTGCATTTTGACTAGGAAAATAATAACGTACAGGGGGAATAAGTCTTAACTTCGGGAAACATTCCCAACCAGGGGGACCTATCGCGCGGGGCAATACGTCCAAACGGTAGAACATGTAAGTTCGTTAGGCCGTTGTTATGGGGTGGTGGCCAGGTTTCCTCTCAGGTTCCGCCGGCTCCACTATCAAGATTGAGTAGCCATGAAAATGATTCCTTTGGTGTCTTGAGAGCTGCCGGGTATGCCCGGAGTAGTGCGGTGTCGCTCCAGCCGCGCCCGGGGTCCTGCCGACAGACCCTACCTCTCCTACATTTTACTGGGCCGCTCGGGCCAGAAGGGCGGAACAGCGTGGGCTGAGCCACTGTGGCAGGTGACCACCGCATATTCATCTATTTTCACATCAGCAAGTCTGAGGTCTGAGGTCTGGGGTGTCACCCTTGGGGACGTTTGGAGCCCCTCACGGGAGGCCCGATCGTCACTGGTTTCTTCCTCAGAGCTAAACAAGTGCGGTACGTTGTCTATGTCCGATGCTTCTTCAGGAAGGCCGAGTGCGGCCACGGCCCTGAGTGCTCTCCTGCATTCCGCGATGATCTGGGTGAGGTCTGGGGAGCCGTTCCCTGTTGGGATGGAACGGGTGCTGAGTTGTGACAGGGTGACTCTACGGCTCTGTCCCCGCGGTCGTCGCTCAGGTGGATTGTTCTGTGAGCCCGTCGGTGTCGGGTGGCGCGGAGTGTGCTGCTCCACCCAGGTGTCCGCTTCTTTCGGGTCAGTAAAGAAGTGCGTGGTGCCTTTGTGGATTATCTTGAGTTTGGCCGGGAATGAGAGGGCATATTGAATATTCTTTTGCCGAAGTGTCCGCTTCACCGCCTGGAAGGTGGCTCTCTGTTGTTGCACGGCCCAGGAGTAGTCGGGGAAGAGCATGACTTGCTTGACCTCCACTTGTATTTGCCCGCGTGTTCTGGCCGCTCAGAGAATCGCGTCCCTGTCTCTAAAGTGGAGGAGTTTCAGCAGGAACAGTCTCAAGGGCAGGCCCGGTTTCGGCCTGCGTGCTGGGACTCAGTGCGCTCGTTCCACTGAGAAGATGGGGGTCAGGTCTGTGGACGGCGTGAAGGTTGTGAGCCAGTCCGTGATGAATTGTATGGGCTCAGCCCCCTCACCCCCTCCGGTAAATTCATGACGCGGACTTTGCTCCTACGGGAGCGCCCTTCCAAGTCGTCCGTTTTGTACTCCAAGGTTTTGAGTCTAGATTGGAGGTCAGCGATATCGCGGTGGTGTTGTTGCAGTTGCAGGTTTAATGTCTGCAGCTCCTGTTCACCCTGGGATACTTTATCCGACAATTTCCTATGGTCATCTCGGAGAAGATTAAGGTCTGTAGCTAAAGAGTCATATTTGTGTTCCATCGCCACTCTGGAGTGTTCTATTGCTGCGAGTACTTGGTCCAGTTTTCTGGACATGCAGTCCGTCTTGTCCTGTTCGTCCCGCTGTGTGTTCTGAGTTGGCGCTTGACATTGCAGATTCTCTGGGTCCGCGCCTGACATGGTTCCCGCTGTTCGGCTGCCCATCAATAGGGGGAAGGGGCCCTCCGCAGGGCATCCCAGGGGCGGCAGCAGTTTACGTGTCCCGATCATTTAGGCGCTTAGGCCCGGGCGATCCCCTCAGATATTTGTCTCCTCTCTCGATTTCTGAACACGTGGTCGCCGGTGTTGGGGACGCGCTGTACCTTGTGCTGCCGGGGTTTGGTGATGACCTGGCGTTGTGGCTGGCGGGTCAGTGGGGACAGTGGTGGGGTAGCCCCAGAGTCTCAGTAGGGGTGGTTGATGCTCACTAGCCCCTCGCTCCCCCTGTGTCTTGCAGTCTTCTGCTGGGCACTCCCCAGTGTCGGCCCAACTGTCTGGCAAACGTCGTGACTTGGGGCCGTGTCTCAGGTGGGGGTCATGCCGGGGATTCACAGGGAGGGGGGACCACGGTCTCCGCCTCTCCAAAGCAGTGAGCGGGATTCACGCTGAATCCGGTGTGTCACGCGCCTCGTCCCGTCAGCGTCCCCGGCAGCCAAGGTCGTAGGGGATGAGGGGCTTTCTCGGTGGGGGATGGATCACCTCCGGCAGCGCAGACCGTCTAGGCCTCGCAGGTCTCTCCGTTCATATGGGCGTGTGGTGCCCACTCGCCTCCCCAGCCGGTCTGCCTCCTCGTTTGTGGGTGCTCCGCCAGGGGTCCCCCGCTGTCACTTTCCCGGGGAGGTGCTGCACACAAGCGCCATTGTTTCACCCGGCAGGCTCCCCCTCGCCTGGCCGCATACAGAGAACCACCATGGGGCGCCGCGGGCACGTCCCGTGTCTATCTCCCGGGCTGCGAGCGCCCACTGATGGTGATGGGAGGGCCGTCTGTTAGTACAGCCCCCGGAGTCTCTGTCGCGTGTCCGGGGGCTACATGGGGTGCCGCCTGGACGGGCGGCCCGTGCCTCTCTTTTAGCAGCGTTTCTGGCAGGCGGGGTCGCAGGGTCGAAGGGCCCGCTTGGCAAGGGATGAGCCTCCCTCGAAAGCGCGGTCTGCTCGGGTTCTGTATTCCTCGCTTCCTACGCTGGATTTGGACGTCATGGCACCCGTACCTCGTCTCTGCTGATTCACCTCGTCACCAGTCGCTGACTCGCTGGTGCTGCGCCAGGGTTCCCCAGCCACTCTGTTGTCGGAGTGTGTGACGCTCTAGCGCTGCTGCCCCTCTCCGCGGTCGCCATCTTGCCCGGCGGCACCCGGGGAACACATTGCGTCGCCGTGGGCTCGTTCTGAGTCTCTCACATAGGTCGTGGCACCTCCGGGCCGTCACTGGAGGTTCTGCTGGCTAAATCTGCCCTCGAAGCTGTTGCTGCACCACGGAGGGTCTCGTAGATGGCATTTGATGTGGGCCGGGAGCCGGAGCCTTAGGAAGACCGGTCCACCATCTTAGGCGGCTTAGCCACGCCCCTAGCACAGTGCATAGATAAGAACATTCTGCTGAATAGCTCAGTACAATATGGAATCAGCAATCACAGAGACTTTGCTGGAAGTCAAATGATATAGACCTGGAAATAAAAGCTATAAAACACAACTTTGCTGGTGCATAGAAGAGTGCATACATAATCTATAGAGATTTGAAGCAGTCCATGTCCTAAGGCACACTTTGCACCATGAGTACTTGGATACTACCTGAATTATTACAATTCTGCAAGAAGAGTCTGTCAAACCATTTTTAATTATAAATCATAAATGTATTCCTGTAACATTTCATAATTTAATAGAGCTTCCAACATGATTTCATCTGAAATTTCATTTTCTTCATTATAAATTTCAAAAGTCATTTCATGTAACTTGATGTCCTCTAATGCCTCAATGAAATCCTCATCCATTGTTTTATCGAAGAAATCGCAGCTTATATCTGCAGCAATATTTCCATCTTCATTTTCACAATCAATAAAAGGTACATTTAACTCCTCTATTAAAGTGTTAGAAATTTCAACACTTTCTTCTACATAGTTCTGCTCTTCTTCCATATTGATTTTTTTAAAGGTTGTTGTTCCTTGCAGAAAAACATAAAAACTTAATTTTATCGTATTTCCTATTACTTAATACAAAACTTTAGCTTTATCAACTAATTTTCCCTTTAAAAATATTTTACAAATACCATTGTCAACTACTTTATAAGACCATATTAACAAAATTGCTTATATGATTTTTTAGTTATAAAATTTTCTTACATTTTCAAACCATTCACTCCTTATCACCATAGGAAAAAACTAAGGCTTTTATAATGAAATGCAGTACTAAAGAAAATACATTACATCTATTCACTTTACCAGTTCCAAAGTAGTAGATGTGTAGTAGTAAAATGCAAAGAATACAGGTACACTCATTATATATTATTCCTATTTTCTTCAAATATGTTTAAAAGATACAAACCATCTTTACATACTTATGTAGTTCATCCACGTTCTCTTACTCCTACTCTGTAGAAGTACATCTCATTTTTAACAGTTACTTACACTTACACGCTGCGTGCTTTGGTGGTGGCCATATTGGGTAGGGCTCCCCACTCCAGGCGCTCTAGTCGCCACTACATAAGCAGTTCTCGTAGGGAGGGCGCAAGATTACTTTGCTCACTTTGCACCTGAGGCTGAAGCCGGTGGTTATCATTTTTAATTCTTGTGCTGTATACTACTTGTTTTTTCCTCTGTGTCCGTTCCCCCCTGCTTACCATCAGCGCTCGGATCTTAGCGAAGCGCCACATGCTATTTAACCGATCTTAAGGTTCACGAGCCAAATAGAATTTTAAATCACTCACTGCGCGCTGCCCCGTGTTGGCAGTTTTAATTCACATTTCCCCGAGGCTGCTGGCCGAGTTGCGGGTCATAGCCACTGGTCCCGGGCTGCGTGCTTTGGTGGCGGCCATATTGGGTAGGGCTCCCCTCTCCTGGCACTCTAGTCGCCTCTACATAACCAGACGGCCATGACTCCGCGCAGCGGGCGTGTTCAGCGGACGCGCCGCATTCGCGTCGGAGTCAAGCCAGAGTCCAGCCCATGTGCGCCCGTCCACGGCCGGAAGGGGCGCGGGGCCGGACCCCCTGATCCTCTCGCCCTCAATGATAGTGATGGTATTAACAGGGAAAAAGTTTGTTATACTAAAAATGAATTATTAACCCTATGCCCTGAATTTAAAGACAGTTGTTGCCATACACTGTCAGTGGACTCGCCGTCGCTTCTCTGCGAGACTTGCAATTTTACCACCCAATGGCGGAAGAGCGATGAGTTGGTGCCGACCAAAATAAAAATGACATTATTAAACTGCAGATCCATGAAAAAGCACAAATTAGAGATACATGATCTGTTGACAGAGGGGGACCTTGATGTGCTCTTCCTAACAGAGACATGGCTAGACAAAGCCTCGACGCCCGAATTCTGGAAGCTATTCCCCCAGGTTACTGTCTGCTCAGAATCGATAGAGAAGGGCAGAGAGGCGGGGGACTAGCATTAATCTATAAAAGTGATTTACAATGCACCTTAGAGAAGGCCACACTGCCCAACAGTGAGAGTGGCTTTTTTACGATAAAAGTAAGCCCTAAAATTATCATCAACGGGTTCCTCTTGTACCGTCCCCCAGGCAGGACCACACAGTTCTGTAGCCAATTGACAGAACTGGTAACTCAGCCTGCACTCCGGTATAAAAAATTTCTCATCTTGGGAGACCTTAACCTCCACTTCGAGGATATTAACTGCGGGGAGGCACAGGCTGTGGTTGAAGCACTGAAATCCCTGATGCTCAACTTACAATCAGTGTCCCCGTCGCATCAATTAGGTCTCCTCCTGGACCCTGTATTCGCTAATTGGGAGGGTATTAAAGTTTACACCCCGATCAGAATAACATGTTCTGATAATCTTATCATTCCCTTCGAGGTAGAAGGTGCCCCACAGGAAATCAGGATGATCAAGCCCAGGCCCCAGAAACGTAGAGATTGAAGAAGTTTAATCAGGAAACCTTCAAATCCGCCTTGCTCAAGGAACCTCCCCCCCGTAGCGACACTCTGCTGGAGGCGTGGGACGACTATGAATAATGGATGTCCAGGGCGCTGGACACAGTAGCGCCATGGACACTCAATCCCCCTGCTAGAAAAACCAAAACTGCCCCATGGTTCTCCAAAGAGCTTAAGGAAGCCAAATCCAAATGCAAAAACCTCTAACGAGGCTGGAGGAAAAATTACAATCCAGAATGTAAGCTTAACTATAAAATAGAGCTAAAAAAATACCACAAACTCGTGAGAGCAGCCAAAGGCGCTCATTTTAGGGAACGAATAGAATTTGCCGATAACCCCACCAAAGAACTTTTTTCCATTTATAAAGAGCTTACGGTACCCATCAGACTTGAGGCCCAAGACACCTACTCCAATGAGCTATGTAATGACATAGCAGATTACTTTGTAAACAAAGTGGATATAATACATACCACTTTCACAGGCGGCATGGACCTATCGATTAAACACACGGAAGTGGGAGATGACTCTGCCATCAAACCTCATCTGACTTGCTTTAAAGTACCTGATAGGCAAGACCTGCATAATATTGCTAACAGCATTCAGTCCGGCTCCCCCTATGATGTGATTCCTCCTAATCGCTGTAAGTGAGTCCTAGAATGCATGATCGACCAGATTGGACACATGGTCACTCTATCCTTCCAAGAGTGCCATGTGCTTGACGCATGGAAAACGGCCCAAGTCATCCCTCTGAAAAAAAAAAACAACGTACATATCTCCCAGCTACAGAATCTCCGCCCCATTTCCCTTCTTCCTTTCTGCGTGAAAGTTGTGGAGAAGGTGGTTAACAGCCAACTCATGAAATACCTTGAGGAGGAATCCCTCCTCCATCCCACACAGTCAGGGTTCAGAGCAGGCCACTCGACGGAGTCAGCTGTTCTCTTCTCCACAGAATGTCTCGGACAGTTAGTGGATGAGGGGCAGACAGCAGCGTTGGTTTTACTAGATCTGAGTGCAGCTTTTGACACCGTGCTGCACACAACGCTGCTGTCTCGCCTCTCAGACATGGGGGTGGAGGGATCTGCTTATGAATGGATAAGATCTTTTCTAGAAAACAGGAGTTTTCAGATGCATTGCCCTCCTTTCAAATCCTCCCCCCGGAAGCTGAGACATGGGGTTCCACAGGGCTCCAGTTTGAGCCCTACGTTGTTCAATCTTTACATGGAACCCCTGGCTCACATTGTGGAAACTTTCGGAGTGGATATTGTCACATATGCTGACAATACCCAACTGATGATTAAACTCACGCACAATCAGATGGAGGACGCCACCAACTTTTCCAACTGCATGCTATCTGTGGCAAGGTGGATGAACAACAACTGCCTGCGCCTGAACGGCAACAAAACAGAACTGCTGGTTATTGGCAAATCCCCCTCTGCCTGGTCACATGCCCCACTGCATTGGGCGAGATTCCCTCCCCGGCGGAATCCGTCAGAAATCTTGGAATCATGCTTGATGCTGAGCTTTCCTTTAAACAACAGGTCAGCAAAGTCACAGGAAGATGTTTTGGTATACTCAAAACTCTTCGCAAAATTCTTGACCTTCTCCCCATCAGCGCCAGGAAGACACTTATCCACGCTCTAGTCACACCGCATCTGGACTACGGCAATGCCATGCTCTTAGGCTTAAGCAAAAAAGGCATACACCAACTGCAGTGCGTTCAAAATGCTGCTGCTCGCCTGGTGCTCAACCTCCCACGTAGAGCATCGGGAAAGATGGCACTATTTAAACTACACTGGCTCCCTATTGAGGAACGCATTAAGTTTAAAGCGCTATGCTTTGCACACCGCATTGCCCAGGGAAAAGGCCCAGGTTACTTGCGAAAACTTCTTACCATCCATCGCCCTACCCGGAACTTAAGATCTGCCGGAGCGATGTTGTTCAAACTTCCCAGCATTCGCAAGGCCAGGATGGAAGGTTGCTCCTTCACGTTTTTAGCAAGCAAACACTGGAATAAACTTCTGCTTGATCTACGCATGGAACCCTCTGAAACTAGATTCAGACTGAGACTTAAAACCCATCTCTTCCCACGTAAATAAAGCTTTTTTGTTCCTTTGACTTAGTCCACTCGCTTCTGGACTTCTGTCTCTCTGGGAGCAGCAGCAATTTTAGCGCGGGGACACATTGTCTTGAGTGTAACCAGGCGCTCTAAAAATGGCTTTATTATTATCCTCTTCCTCACCAAGGAGCCACATACCATAAAAACCAACATCCACGACGTAATTAAGGATGTCACCAACTGGATAACGAGCATTTTTCTAAACCTGAAATCGCACAACATGGAGGTACTCATCCTCAGACCCATCCCCTCAACCTCGGATGACTCCTGCTGGCCAACTACACTGTAAACAGTACCAACACCTGCTGACTATGTACACAACCTACGATTCATCCTCAACTCCTCCCTCTACATGTGTAAACAAGTCTACAGCATTTCCTCATACTTCTATGACACCCTCCACATGCTCCGTAACATTTACGAGTAGATCCTAACCAAAAGAAGAAGAACAGTAACACAGGCCCTCATTAGCAGCAGACTACACTATGGCAACACAGTCTACAGAAAAATTCCAGCCAAACACCTACAACGACTACAACAAATCCAAATTACCTCCACCTGACTGATCTTCAATGTCCCCTGCTGCAGCTACATCACTCATGACCTGATACTCCAACACTGCCTCAACATCAACAAGAGAATCACCTTCAAGCTCCTCACCATCACTTACAAAATACTCTACAACAACAAACCAATCTACCTTAACAACAGTAATCCTGAAAGGCCAAATTTTGTTCTTAACATTTTGGCTTCAAAAATATTAGGTAAGAATTTGGTAACTCTTTAGGTAAACGTTGCTTAAAAACTAATTGACTATCATTACAATGTATCCAACCTTTTAGACATTTTAAATAAACAGTGTAATGTCCAGATGTTGTAGAAGGTCCATCAGGAAAAATAATTGCAACAGCTACAAAAGTTCTTCCTGATATTGATACTTGAGTAGCTACAACATTTTGAATTAAAGTTTCCAATTTTCTTCCATCAGCTCTACAATGCTGCAGCATTAAAATGACATACTGTCCATATCTTTGTATAAGTAATGTTGATGACATTTCTGATTTACATTGACTACACTCCATGTTTTGACTTGCTCCTCTAACTAGATTGTTAAAAGACACTGATTCACAGTCTGGTAAAGTCAAATATATGAATCTTTCAGTGTCTATGTTAGTGGTACATGTAAACAAACAATTTTCACAGTCTTGTTGCCATTTATAAGAAAGGCCAAAAAGATATTAAATATCTATACCTTCATCTTCAAATACACCAAGCATAAACATTAAAAATTCCTGACAATCTTGCTGAATATTCTGCGTAAATTGATTAGAACCAGAACATAAGTCCAAAACATTTCGAATACGAGACAAAGCAACAAATGCCATACCCTCTTTAAACACAGTACTTCCAATATTCACTAAAGCATTATCTACACTTAAACCTTGGGATTTATGAATAGTCACCGCATATGACAAAGAAATAGGAAACTGTTTTCTGCGTACATACAAATCTTTTACAAGCAAAAACCAAGTTGAACGACTAAATTGTTGTACTTCAACAATTTCATCAAATTTGATTTGCAAAAATTCAATCCCATCTCCATTTACATAATTAACAAATTCAACAATTTTACCCATTGCTCCATTTATTAAACCTTTTTCCACATGCAAATTATGATGTAAAATTACCCTACAGTTTACACATACATACAAATTGTTTTCTAAAACAGCAGTTTTACTTATTGATTTCTCTAAAGAATCCAATTTCCTCTTCAACTTTTCAGTCAAAATAATGGTGATTCCTTCATGTTCTATTTTATCAATTGCTTCCAATTTTATAATTTCTTCATTTTCCAACTTTAACATTTCTACATTGAATATAGAACATTCACGCAGTGTTGGCATTAAGCAGATTACAGATTTGTTTTTTGCAATTCTCCTATATACTTCCTCAGGAACATAATTTTCATTTTGAAACAAATTGGAAAGTAATCGTCTCTGTAAAGCTTGCTTGCCATGATCTGTCACTTTTCCAACTCTTATATCTTGAAGAATATTTCCATAATCTGCATCATTTGCCTGACGCATATTTGTAATAAGTTCCTTATATTGAAAAAATGACCAAATGTTAACATTTCCAATACTCCCTAAAGACTTTCTGGTATCTTCATGTGCCAGTGTTTTAAACACTGGTTGTCCTTTTACAGGAGTAGGTTGTAGTAGATCTCCAAAAACTATGACGTGTTTTCCTCCAAATAATATGTCATACTCTATTTTAAGAATTTGCTGCATTCTTAAATGCACAAAGGCAAGCATTAAGTTTGATACCATGCTTACCTCATCAATAATCAGAAGTTTCATTTTCCTCAAGACTCTTGAAACTTCACAACAAGCTTCTCCAGATAGCTTGTGGTACTCCAATTTGTTTTCATGCTCTACTGGAAGCATTAATGAACGATGTACAGTAATTCCTTTAATATTGTGGGTTGCTTATCCAGTTGGAGCAGTGACAACACAAGACAAATGCGACTCAGTTGTTTTATGTAGAAAAGTTGTGATTACTTTAATTGAAAAAACTTTTCCCTGTTCCAACTTGTCCACTCTTGTACATTCGGATAGGTTCAAATGATGAGCAAGAGCATTCTTTCTTCTCATGAACTAATCCATGGTTAATTTGTTCTTTCACTTGCTCATATATTTCTTTCTGCTCAACATTTAGTTATTCTTCCAAGTTTCGTAAGTTTGTTACATCTTCTTGAGCTTGATACATTGATTCCACTTCTTCCCTAGCAGTTGCTGCTTCATTTTGAATAATTGGTTCTCCTAATGGATCCTGACTTAATGGAGCAGAAGTTTGACTGTCTTGAGAACTGTCTCTAGCAATCTCAGCTGCAATTGTAGCTTCTTGCTCAATTTCGTTATTTAACATATTCACATAAATAGCAAAAACAGGACATTCTAAAGTATCTTTACTTGCATTGATGGAATCTTCATAGCTCTCAAAAACTCCAAGTAATTCCAATTCTGAAAGCTATGGCTTGAAAAGTTGCAAAAGAGCTAAATAGTTAAATTCTCCTTTGTCAGGTGTTTCGCAAATCAGTTTACGGTGATTAATCAAATGTCCTCTTCTTTGTTTCACCAAACATCCTTCAGAACCAACCACAGCATATATACCTTTATTGATGTTTTCTGTAATATTCCTTTCAAAAATGTAGTTTTTCATAACTTCGCAGAGACAAACATTCTCAAGATGATGACTTCTATTTGGATAATATGTATCCAACAAATTTGTTTTCAAAATATCTGTACTCTCTGGCTCTTTTTCAGCTAAATATTCAATGTCTTGTACAGACTTAAGTACTCGGTTTCGTGTTGCAGCAAGACCTAGACTCACCCATATGATTCTTCTAGATTTGGAGTATAGATTTGCAGATGATAAGCGATCCGAGCATTCATATGCTCCAATTTTTCGATGAGATAACATCTTCAAACTGTAAGTATATCATTTCTTACTTAGACTCTTCTCGTGGGAAATCTCTTCCCACATTTCCTTCAATTCCGTCTTTTCTGATTTTGTTATTCACGATGTTACATATGAGCAACAGCAATGGAATTGTCCGCAACATATTGAATATCCATATTAGCATTCCACATGGACAAAATGACTGGGTTATAGTCATTTATGTATTTTGACTCTTCTTCTTAAGTTGTAGGAATTTTTGCGAGACTTTCTTGTGATAGTATGTCACAAAGATGACATGAAACTGTTCACTCTTCCTTTCGATATTACAGGACGTGGAAATGCAAAACGGCATTTAGTGTAGAATTTGTTCTTAGATTTGCACTTTCGACGACAGTATTTCCCACAACGATGGCTTTGGAATAGTAAAACTTGTTGTCTTAACTCCTTACCTTGTGTACTTTTGGGTACATCACATGTAGCATATTCTTCAATAAAAGACAACACATTATTATCTGAGTCTGTTCAAAATTTGATCCATAATAGCATATGTATGTGAGGAGCACCTCTTGCTTGATACTCCTTTCTCCAAAAGAAGTCCAGAACCTCGCCAAGAGGAGGATTTTTTATTGGTGATGAAAGACATCATAGCTTCAAATCTATGATTGAAATATCTGCATACATTAACTGGATCCAAAGAGCACAATTCTCCAGGTGCCTTGTATTCAATATTTAGTATATTTGGATTTGCCTCTCGAAGAAATTGAAGTAAATCATCCCAAGCATATTCAGCACAGCTTAGAGTAAGGAACCATGTAGGAGTTCCTAAGTTCCTTAGCATACATTTAAGTTCTCCATGACGACAGTACCAGTACTCATTAGTACCACGCTGGCATGCCATGAGATTAATTAGCTGAGATTCCAAAACATTATCTTTATGATGTACTTTATCCATGAATTGCTTTGCCGATACATTTTGAAGATGTACACCTGTTTTCAATATATGATTTACAGCATAAGAAAGTCCAGACAAATCACTCTCAAACAAAAGATGAAACAAATACGGATTACATTGTTGAAATCTTGGATCTTCAGCACACAATCTTGATGTCCGGTATTCATATGCAGGAATCTGCACCGGTCGGTCATCATATTGTCCTCCTTTTCCTGTGAGAAACAACTGAGGGAAACAACGAGCTTCCAAGCTTTTTTCCCATACACTAAAAGGACTTCCCTTTGCTTCTTTCATTTGGAATAACTCAATAGTATTCCCCATCACTTCTTTAGAATGAAGTGGATGAACACGGTAATGTTCATATATTTCTTCAGTTCTGGACACATCCACTTTTTCAATTTGTCCAGATTGCAACTCACTATCTTCTTCTACATTTATTTATTCTTCTCTAACATACACATTTTTATAGTACTGATTATTTTTTACCAGATACAACATTGCCTTTTTCACTTTCCTAACATCCACTAATTCTTGCCACTCTTTGTAGGAACGCCATTAACAAGAATAACCAGAGGTTCATCTTCTACATTTTCTGCACCAATTGTTTCAATATTTTTCTTTAAATCTAGAGACAAATATACAACTCTTCCTTTTAATCCTCTCTCTAAATCTGAAGGAGGCAATTTTCCTGTCTTAGGCTCCATACGAACAATAGCCTGAAATGGATGCACACATTGAATCAGAATAGACTCATAAGTATTTAAATCCATCAGTTCAGAAGGAATACTTACCAACTCAAGATTATTATGCACAGCTCTAGCAGGCATTTTGTTCTCATCTAATTTGTTATAACAATACTTACAAATACGCTGATCAGTACCCAAATCAAAACAATTCTCTACCAACAAATAGGTTGCAAAATCCTTCCACTCATTATTATTTTCCATTTCACTTTTTAAATACAAATCAACAGCCCTGGTCTGATTTTTATAATGAGTTCGTCGACAACAGATACAAGAATAATTTGGCCTTTCACCTGAAACCACCTCAAAGTTTGTAATGTCTTGCTCGAAATTTTCTAGAGTACACTGTTGTACATTTTCTTCCACATTTTCTTCCATTAATGTCTCAGTTTCTGCACTGTCTTCCTGACGACTAAAGTAACTAAGCTGAATTTCATCACAAACTTTTGTTACATCTGATACAGATCCACGCAAAAGAGCACTGTTTAACTTTTTTAACATTAGTGCTGGACAGAAAAGTCTTAGTTTTCTTACCAGGACTTTTTTTGTTTCTATTAACACATTGTTCTTCAGGTAAATCTTGTTGATGACAATCTATTATAAAAAATATATATCACTTTACAAAAATAAATATATGAAATACACTATTATATTATAATATATTATTTTATATAATATGAACAGAAACGGGAAGTATAAAGAGAGCCAACACAAAATGAAAACAGAAAAAGAATATGAAGAGAGACAGGAGAAGACAAACACAATGAGAAGGAGTATAGGACAAAACGGAATATAAGTAAAAGAGAATAGTATGAAGAGAAAGGTAGAAGTAAAAGAAAAGAGAGAAAAATATGAAAACAGGAGAGACTATAAAGACAGGGGTGAGAATGATAAGAGGAATATGACAATAAGAAAAGTGTAGAATATCAGGACAGAATTGGGAGTATAAGAAAAGACAAGAGAAGGTAGAGCAGAGACAGAACAGTATGAGAAGAGAAAATAAAAGAAAAGAAAAGAATGTGAAATATGTGCAAAGAAGAGCAAAAATAAGAAGAAAATGAGAATATAAGAAAACAAAAGTATATATGAGAAAAAATAAGAAATATAAAGAGAAAGAGAGAGACAAAAATGGGGAGAAAACAGAAATATACCAAAAGACTGAATGTATAACAAGAGAGAGATTATTATGAGGAGACAGTAAAAACTATGATGACAGGGATGAATATTGATTGATTGATGCTTTATTTCGATATGCACATATCATAAAAGCAGTACAAAAAATATAAAAACAGCATGTCGAAATAAGTAAGATGATGACAGGGATGAATATTAAGACAGGAGAGATTATGAAGAGTAGGAGAACTATGCAAAAAGAAAGGCAAAAAGGAACAGAAAAGAGAAGTATAAGCAGAGAGGAAAATGAGACACAATACAACAAGAAAGAGGCCCAAGGGGCTTGTAAATCTGCCCAAGAGTGAATGCAGCAGTCTCTGTATATTGATTGAGGCATTGTTAAGACGGAGGTATAAAACCAGGAAAGATTAAGAGGTCAGAGGAGGGAGTATAAAAAGAAGGAGGACTATTAGGAGACTCAGGGGACAATGAAGACAGAGCAGGACTAAGAGGACATGAGCGGATCATCAGAACAAGCAGCACTATGAGGAAATACACGTGAAAATAAGGAAACAGGGCAAATATCACAAGACAGGGGACAGTATAAGCAGAAAGAGGTAGACTGTGAGGAGAGACAGGGGAGATTTTTTGAAAAAGAGGCAAGTATAATTCCTTAATGTACACAGATGCTCAGTGTGATACTAGACAAAAACTTTAAAACCATACATTTTACCCAAAACACATTTACTACGCTAAAACGTTTAACTGACTGAACACATTCCATGTATATAACACCTACATTTTACTGGACAATCCTGACTCATTTTGCAAATACATTTCCAATTTCCTCCTGTATTTTTTTGCCAACATTACATCCAAAAAGGAGACAGAATAGAACAAGAAAGCGTCCCAAAGGGGCTTGTAAATCTGCCCAAGAGTGTATGCAGCAGTCTATGTATACTGACTAGTGCATTGCTAACAGGGAGGTATGATAAGACAGAGAGGATTAAGAGGTCAGAGGGGGGAGTATAAAAAGAAGAAGGACTATTAGGAGACACAGGAGAAAATGAAGACAGAGCAGGACTAAGAGGACAGGAGCGACTATCAGAACAAGCAGCACTATGAGGAAAGACAAGTGAAAATAAGGAAAGAGGGAAAATATCAGAAGATAGGGAACAGTATAAACAGAGAGAGGTAGACTGTGAGGAGAGACAGGGGAGCATTTTGAAAAAGGAGCAAGTATTAATGTACACAGGCACTCAGTGTGATACTAAATAAAAATTTTAAAACCATACATTTTACCCAAAACGCATTTACTACACTAAAACTTTTAACTGACTGAACACATTCCATGTATATAACACCTACATTTCAGTGGACAATCCTGACTCATTTTGCAAACACAATTCCAATTTGCTGCATTATATTTTTGCCAACATTACATCCAAAAAGGAGACACAATAGAAAGAGAAAGTGGCCCAAAGGGGCTTGTAAATCTGTCCAACAGTGTATGCTGCAGACTATGTATACAGACTGGTGCATTGTTAACAGGGAGGTATGATGAGACAGGAAGGATTAAGAGGTCAGAGGAGGGAGTATAAAAAGAAGGAGGACTATTAGGAGACACAGGAGACAATGAAGGAAGAGTAGGACTAAGAAGACATGAGCGACTATCAGAACAAGTAGCACTATGAGGAAAGACACGTGAAAATAAGGAAACAGGTCAAATATCACAAGACGGGGGACAGTATAAGCAGAAAGAGGTAGACTGTGAAGAGAGACAGGGGAGAATTTTGAAAAGGAGACAAGTATAATTCCTTAATGTACACAGTGATACTAGACAAACATTTTAAAACCATACATTTTACCCAAACACATTTACTACACTAAATCTTTTAACTAACAGAACACATCCAATGTATATAACACCTACCTTTCACTGGACAATCCTGACTCATTTTGCAAATACATTTCCAATTTCCTCCATTATTTTTTTGCCAACATTACATCCAAAAAGGAGACAAAGTAGAACAAGAAAGAGGCCCAAGAGGCTTGTAAATCTGCCCAAGAGTGTATGCAGCTGTCTATGTATACTGACTGGCGCACTTCTAACAGGGAGGTATGATCAGACAAGGAGGATTAAGAGGTCAGTGGAGGGAGTATAAAAAGAAGGAGGACTAATAGGAGACACAGGAGATAATTAAGACAGAGAAGGACTAAGAGGACACAAGCGACTATCAGAACAAGCAGCACTATGAGGAAAGAAACGTCAAAAAAAGGAAACAGGGCGAATATCACAAGACAGGAGATAGTATAAGCAGAAAGAGGTAAACTGTGAGGAGAGACAGGGAAGATTTTTGAAAAAGGAGCATGTATAATTCCTTAATGTACACAGACACAAAGTGTGATACTAGACAATGATTTTAAAACCATACATTTTACCCAAAACACATTTGCTACACTAAAACTTTTAAGTGACTGAACACATTCCATGTATATAACACCTGCATTACACTGGACAATCCTGACTCATTTTACAAACACATTTCCAATTACCTGCATTATTTTTTTGCCAAAATTACATCCAAAAAGGAAACACAATACAATAAGAAAGAGGCCCAAGGGGCTTGTAAATCTGCCCAAGAGTATGTGCAACTGTCTATGTATACTGACTGGCGCATTGCTAACAGGGAGGTTTGATAAGACAGGAAGGATTAAGAGGTCAGAGGAGGGAGTATAAAAAGAAGGAGAACTATTAGGAGACACAGGAGACAATGAAGACAGAGCAGGACTAAGAGGACATGAGCAACTATCAGAACAAGCAGCACTATGAGGAAAGACACATGAAAATAAGGAAACAGGGCATATATCACAAGACAGGGGACAGTATAAGCTTAAAGAGGTAGACTGTGAGGAGAGACAGGGGAGATTTTTGAAAAAGGAGCAAGTATAATTCCTTACTGTACACAGACACTCAGGGGGTCATTAGGATGGCGGGCGGAATGGAGAACGGGACCGCCCGCCATAAGGGTGGGGGTCCCGAAGGGGGAATTGGGATGTGCCCGCCACAGTGGCGGGCACATCCTACATGTTTATCTTTGTGGCGGGCACCACCCGCCACAATGATAAACATATGTGAACACATTTGCATATGTAAAGCGGCAGGCACCGAGCGGTGCCTGCCGCTTTGCATATGCAAATGTGGGGGGGTACCATTGGTACCCCCCCTGTCCTCCCTCAACACTGGCATCAACAGGGTGTCCCGCAGGGGGCCCCCACAGAAATCACCGCCTGCCTTTCCGTGGCGGCATTGCCGCCGCGGAGAGGCCCATTCATGCACACATCGTAATATGGCTGGCGGTGTCCATTGTACACCACCACCATATTTTTCAATTACCGCCGCGGTCGCAAGGCGACCGCGGCGGTAAAGCGGCAGACTGGCTATCCGTCCGCCGCCTTCCCCCCGCCATCCTAATCTGGCGGGGGGGAATCCATGCAGCTATGTCGGGCAGATTGGCTCCGCCAGGCCGGCGGTGGCCACCGCCAGCCAGGTGGAGGCAATCCACCCGACATCATAATGGGCCCCTTAGTGTGATACTAGACAAAAAATGGAAAACCATACATTTTACCCAAAACACATTTACTACACTAAAACATTTAACTGACTGAACACATTCCATGTATATAACACCTACATTATAGTGGACAATCCTGACTCATTTTGCAAACACAATTCCAATTTGCTGCATTATTTTTTTGCCAACATTACATCCAAAAAGGAGACACAATAGAACAAGAAAGCAGCCCAAAGGGGCTTGTAAATCTGTCCAACAGTGTATTCACCAGACTATGTATACTGACTACAAAATTGTAGATTTAGAACACAAGGCTAATTCTAAACAAGCAACACTATTAACTACTCTACAACTAAAAAAGTGACTGCACACATTCTACATTTTGTAGTACTACACTTTATTGCACAAATATGACTATCTAAACACATTAACTTACCAATTGATTTTATCACAATAGTAATCCAAATGTAGAGAAACTCAGAATATGATTCTACAAACTTTACAAGGATAAACACATTACTCTTACTAAACATAAAACGCACCACATACAGTCTCTTACAAGTTATCAACTCACCTTTCAAACTGATTGGAAGATTAAGAAGAATACCACTCACACAGTCGATAGTCTTACACAGAATCTCTCTGCTTCAGTGCTTGCAGCAAAACCAAAAATGGCACATTTTCCCTCTCAATTTACACATATATACACATTAAGAACAAATCAAATTCTTCCACACAATAATTCAAAATCAAATACACATTTCTATTGGTTCAACATTTCAAACCTTTCCAACTGACATACATAACTTTCCACTCTACCCCCAACAGATCATGCAAAAGTCAACTGTCAACACAGGTCAAAGTTCAGCACGCTATAAAACACTGCTTCTCAATAACTTTAGACTATGCATAAGTGCTTGCTTATAAGTACTAATAAAGAGAAAAGGTTTCATTAGAAGCAACCAACACATAAACTTGATAGATATCTGTAAAATATATTTTTCTGATTGATTTTTTTCTTGCTTAGGTACGCTTACGGGACAACTTACAGACTTTGCACCATACGTCGTACGTTCGAGCATGGTACGCGCACTGTAAATTTATTGTAAAAAAAAAGCCGGTATTACTCATTTTTTATAATCCACGGGGACCCCATCCCCCTGGGATAAAATACAACATTGGGGACCATGGGGGGAGCCCCAAAGCCCCCATGGTCCCAGCCGGATCCCCGCGTCCTTCGGGAGCCGGCATTGCTTTTCGTCAGAGAGAGCAGCGTACATGCTGCTCTCTCTGATGAAAAGCAATCTGCTTTCCTACTTGAAAGAGAGAGCAGGCTTCCTGTTCTCTCTTTCAACTAGGAAAGCAGTTTGCTGTGGTAGGGTGGTAGCCGCAAGGCTCCTGCCCTACCATAGCAAACAGCAGTGTCCCGGGGGTAGGCACCCTGGGACACTGCAGGAGCCAGCCCTGGGAGGTGGCGGTCCCCTGGGCCATCGAGGGCTCCAGGAGGGGGGCCGCACAGCCCACTCCCAACAATTGTAAAGCCCAGCGGGGTGGCGGTCCCTGGGGCTGGGGTCCATCATGGACCCCCCTGTTTTAAATATTAATGCCCCGGGGAGGTGGCGGTCCCCGGGGCGTGTGCGGGGGCCCCCACACACGTCTTTTTTTTTCTTTAAAAAAAAAAGCCCCGGGTGGCGGTCCCCGGGGATTATAAAAAATGTGCCTTTTTTTTTTATTATATATTTACCGTGCGCGTACCATGCACGTACGTACGACGTACGGTGCAAAGTCTGTACGTCTTCCCATAAACGTACCTAAGCAACAAAAAAAAGTCCTATAGCAAACAGCAAACATTTCCTGTCAACCTACACACTCAATCTACACACATATACAAATAAATAACAAATCACATTTATTCCCACATTAAATCAAAATGAAACACACTTTTCTATTACTTGAACTTTTGAACCCTTTCCACCTCACAAAACGTTCAACCCTTCCCACATTCCACATTCTGCCAGTTACCATAGAAACACTACAGAGAACACCTAACTGAGCACACAAGTGAAAAGTTCATCATACATTGTTGTAAATCAAAACAGCAAGTGTGCTTGACTTCTCAATAAACCAGCTTACCTTCAGTAATGTTCTTTTCTATCACTTTTTCTTAACCAATAAATAACAGGCTTTTAAAAAACAGAAACATGCACCCTACTTTTCAGTGTAGAATGTTCTCAAACAACCAATCATTTCTTTTCTTTTTTCACAACTGCATCTAATCCACCATTTTAGAAAAATCTTACTTTTCAAACTGCCATTTCGTTTACAGAGACCATCCGAGTGCATCCAGACCTCTCTTCAAAATGCTTACAGTGTGGATTGTGGGACACAGTTTATTTTCTGGAGCCAAAGGTACACACAACAGAAAGAAATTCACAAAGGCCTAGGTTTACCAAATGTAGATATTAAATGGATTGGACAGAGAGGGTTAAAATGGCACCAATTGATGCCATTGGTGAAATCCTTTTTGCATCTCCAACACCCTGACCTCATAATTGTGCACTGTGGTGGCAATGACCAAGGCACTTTGACTGGTGTAGGTCTGGAAATGCTTATCAAAGACACCTTTGGAGAATTGATGTCACTTTTCCCCCAAAGTGCCTTTGTTTATTCTAACATATGCCAAAGGCAGAAATGGAACTGGTCCAATCAATTTTGTCCACAGATTGAAAAAGCTAGGAAACATGTGAATAAATCTGTTTCTGCTTTTCTCCGAGACTATAGAATGGGGTCCATTTACCATAACAATCTGCGCTTCAATATGGATAGCATCTATAGAAGAGATGGTGTACATTTTACAGTTGAGGGGAACAGAGTCTTCCTCTTGAACTTAAGACTCTGCATCGGTACTTACTTATAGGTACTAAAATCTCCCAATAAACCAAGGGGCTCTTATTAGAGCCACCCAACATCTAAACGCATTCACTTCATAAATATATGGAAAATATTTTTATTATTCTTGCTTAGGTACGCTTACCGGATGACTTACAGATTTTGCACCGTACGTCGTCCGTACGAGAATGGTACGCGTACGGTAAATCTACCGTAAAAAACACAATAGCCGGTATTACTAGTTTTCTATAATCCCCAGGGACCCCATCCCCCGGGGCGAAAATACAACGTTGGGGACTGTGGGGGTAGCCCCAAAGCCCCCACGGTCCCAGCCTGCTCCCCGCGTCCTTCGGGAGCTGGCATTGCTTTTCATCAGAGAGAGCAGCTTACATGCTGCTCTCTCAGACGAAAAGCATTCTGCTTTCCTACTTGAAAGAGAGAGCAGGTTTCCTGCTCTCTCTTTCAAATAGGAAAGCAGTTTGCTGTGGTAGGGTGGGAGCCATGAGGCTCCCGCCCTACCATAGCAAACAGCAGTGTCCCAGGGGAAGCACCCCGGGACACTGCAGGAGCAAGCCCTAGGAGGTGGCGGTCCCCAGGGCCATCGAGGGCTCCAGGAGGGGGGCCCCGCAGCCCCCTCCCAAAAATTGTAAAGCCCAGGGGGTGGAGGTCCCCGAGCTGGGGGGTCCATCACGGATCCCCCTGTTTTAAATAATAATGCCCCGGGGGGTGGTGGTCCCCGGGGCTGCAGGAGGGCCGTGAGTCCCCCATATACTTACAAATAAAGCCCCAGGGTGTGGCGGTCCCCAGGGCTTGGGGGGCCTTAGAGGCCCCCCATCATTAATATCAAAGCCCCGGGGGGTGGTGGTCCCCGGTCCCGGGGGCTGCAGGGGGGCCATGTTCCTCCCTGTAACCATAATTACTTTGCCCCAGGGGTGGCGGTCCCTGGGGCAGTGTGGGGGGATTGGCCCGCCACACTTCTTGTCATAATGCACTCTGAATTTGGTCCCCTCGGGGGCTAATTTAAAAAAAAGCAGACCGATCATTTTTTTTTCCAAGCGGTAAGCGTACCTACGCGTACCACGCGATTTTTCTTTTAAAAAAATATATGTTTTCGCCTTGGGGGTCCTGAGCAGGCCTAGGGGGTCAGGGTGTTTCTACCCTGCCCCCTTTGCATGTTTTTCAACTTTCTTGCACCTTTCTTGCTTTTTTGTGCCTCTGTTCTACTTGGGTACAAGATGGGTGCCAACACTTCCTTGTTTGGAGTGTTGACAGACAGTTGACAGCCAATGAGTATGCAGCTCGTGCTCGTAATAGTACGCTTTACCGTACACTTACCATATGCGTAAGGTAAGCTCCTCAAGATGTATCTATGATTTTACTTTTGATTTTCTCAGGAACTACTGAACAGATTTACACCATTTAACAAAAAGGGTAATCTGCGAACCGAACTCTACCTTTTTGCCAAATTTGGTATAATTCCGTTCAGCCGTTCGGGCTGTAGCCCTGGCTAAAGGTCCTATGGAAAATTGCATGGGTAAAACATGTTTTGGGACCCCCTTTTTTTGTCGGACCACACTTGATGAATCAACCCCAAACTTTCAGGAAAGGAGTGGAGCAGGCCATCTTCTTGGAGAATTTTGCGATGATTTGTCCACCGGCGCCAAAGTTATTCCAAATAGAATGTTGTGGATTTCCTTTGGAAACTAGGTCCTAACTATAACTATGTACTGGCGACCGCCAGTAGGTATATATATATATATATATATATATATATATATATACCTACTGGCGATAGCCAGTAGGTATATATAGTTAGGATTGTTTTTCATAGGGAAATTGCAACATTCTATTGGGAATAACTTTGGCGCCGGTTGAGGAATCTTCCTGAAACTATCCTTAACTTTGCCTCGCGGCGCTCCGGTCCTTCCCTGAAAGTTTGGGGGGGATTCGTCAAGCGGGTGCCGAGATAAAAGGGGGTCCCAAAATGTGTTTTCCCCATGTTAATTTCCATAGGGCGGTTGGACTCACTTTTAGCCCGAACGGCTGAATGGTTTTCCACCAAACTTGGCAAAATTGTAGGGACTGGTAGCCCGATGTGCCTTTGCTATGTCTCAAGATATGTGCTCCAGTGGTTTTTACAAAAATTAACTTTGAAAAAAATATATATTGGGCTAAATTGGGCTATATATATGTTAGAGCCCAAATGTAGCCCAATGTAGCCCAATGTAGCCCAATGTAGCCCAAAGATGGCCACCAGAGACAAACAAAAACAAATGTAGCCCAAATATCAGCCAGATGTAGCCCAAATATAGCCCAATGACAGAATGTCCCAGAGTGTTCTAAAGAACAACTAGAGCGCTAACAGTCTTACTTATGACAAAAGTATGGAACACCTGAAGTCATCTTGATTGGAATAAAGTGTTAACACTTAAAACATTTAATATGCAAAGGAACAAAATGAGGGGGTTCATTTTGCCATAGAAATTATGATTAGTGCTTAAGAAAGAAAAATTAGGGCACATTTTGAGTGACTTCTCAAATCCTCTTATATTTCATTAAAACAATTCTGATATGCAGTCTCCAAAGATGGCCACCAGAGACAAAAGAGCCTGTGCTTAAAAACTCTGTTAGCAAAGCAGGCATTTGAGATTTAAAAAACGTTTTAATATATAAAAACTTTATCCGCTAATAGAATTAGCATTTAAAAAACCTTGCGAATTCAATGAAAAAACCATAGGTTTCAGGACTTATATAGTTAGGAATTAGCATTTAAAAAACCTTGCGAATTCACTGAAAAAACCATAGGTTTCAGGCCTTATATAGTTGGGAATTAGCATTTAAAAAACCTTTGAAATTCACTGAAAAAACCATAGGTTTCAGGCCTTATATAGTTAGGAATTAGCATTTAAAAAAACCTTGCAAATTCACTGAAAAAAACATAGGTTTCAGGCCTTATATAGTTAGGAATTAGCATTTAAAAAACCTTTGAAATTCTCTGAAAAAACCATAGGTTTCAGGAGTTATATAGTTAGGAATTAGCTTTTAAAAAACCTTTGAAATTCACTCGAAAAACTATAAGTTTTAGTGGTGTTATAGTTAGCTGGACATTTTACTCATACAAAACCATTGAAATTGCTCCTATATAGTTAGTTGTACTAACTATATTTCGCGCACCCGCAATCCACTGCTGATGATGTCACATATTACATCATTCATGACATGGTCAGTGACATCACTGATGACATCTGAAATATATACAACAGGGCTGTGTGGTGACCGATCCAGTGATTGGTCACCTCATGCCAGGGAGACCGGACATTTCCTGTAAAAAGTCATATTCACTCGGTGAAGCGTTAGTCAAGTCCAGCCCTGAGGTTGTTACATCTATACCCTGGTACAAGGCAATTCATGGTTTCAAAAAATGCTCGGTTTGCAAGGCTTGCAAACACGGTGTTAACGTGACCAAATATCTAACACCTTTTTCAGATGTTCCCCGCTTGATTACCAAGCAATTGACATGTAAAACTGAGTTTGCAGTGTATGTGCTGGAGTGTCCCTGTGCCCTGCGATATGTCGGCAGCACAAAGTTGGAGGTGCACAAGAGGATACTCCAGCACATCAGGGCCATCAACACTGAGGACCCCACCTATCCGGTGGCTCATCATTTCAAGGAACATCACGATAAACAAAGTCATTTATTTAAATACTTTGCGATCGATTCGGTCCCCCCTCTTCGTAGAGGTGGAAACCGTGACGCTATTCTGAGAGCCCTTGAAACTCATGTACATCCTTGATCTCGACACCAAGACACCTCTGGGTTTACACACCAGTGTCGATTTCCACACCCATCTATAAATTCCAGTCACTCCCATCTATCGTATTTTTCTGTAGTCAATACAGTACTCTGACATCTCGTTCACAAGTATTGCTAGAACTTAGAGATTGACATTCTTATGAAATGATCAGAAACAGAACTGTCACTGGAGGTTCCCCCCACCACAATAAAATGATTCATGATGATCAATCCAATACACTCCCATTATCCATCCAGGAAGGGATTTTTTAACATTTAGAAATTATTTTTTGTCATCACTGCTCACGTCACCCTTTATTTTATGTTGCTTTTTGCATTTGACACATTTAGATTTATGTATTTTTGAATATAATTATCAAATGTATGTCACAAGTAATTTGGACAACACAACAATTGAACATGACGTGATATTCACCCACTTGGGTAGTATGAGAGATATATCCATTATAAACAGGGCTGTGTGGATTTTTTTATGGTGAAAACATAGATAATAAGGGAATTGAACACTGTGTCTACCCCCATTTATACACCATATTGCGTTATCAGTGAAAAAATCATAAGCTTTGTTTTTTTTCTCCTTCTACACCCTCTGTGTTTAGACAATATTATAATGTCTTTATATGTTAGTCGAAATAATTTTTCTTTGAAAATCCTGTTTTGCCTGTTGTATATATGTAAAATTGGTTTTTTAAAACAAACTTTTTAACATTGCAACTTTACTGGCTTATCCAACGTAGGAAATTAACATGTTTTCTATATCTATGACCAGATACGTGTGCCAAACCAATAATGCGTCCTTGTAATCATGCACTAGCACTTTAAAAATAGTCTGTCCCACCCCTAGCGTCATGTGACCAAGGCCTCTGAGCAGGCCGAAACGTTATGCTGGTGGCGATGCAACAAATTTGAAATAAACATAATTTTCACCTTGTGGCTGGGTCAGCTTTCGTTTATTCAGGATCGGTGGTGCCCTGGAACATTGGGGAGTGCTGGTTCGAATTGGACGAGTGCAGTTCTATATATATATATATATCACCAAACTCCCACCAGCGTAGGAAATGGAGTCGCACACACTCGGCTTTTCAAACAGGTACTTTTATTTTCTTATGGGTGATGTTCCTGACGCGTTTCGTCTATCCGTAGACTTTCTCAAAGGTCACCCCTTACGCCATCGCTGCCGTCAGTCCTACAACAAATGCTAATGTTCCACTTTTGAGACCCCCAATGGTCAGACCCCCAATGGTCATTACGTATGTTTCCGGGCATGCTGGGTCTTGTAGTCCATTGGCGGCAGTGTCTCGTCTGTTCTCAATTAGGCGGTGTTTTTAAATTGCATATTACTTTTCAAAAGTCTGTTAGTCCGTGTGCTGCTTGCCAAACCATTTTCAAGTTCGCTTGCAGAATCATACCGATGTCAGTCATCGGTGGCAACCGCTTTCCCTCTCGTTCGTCACGACCAAAAATGAAGGGTTCAAGTCGGGAAAGCCTCCGGCGCACTTGCTGATTGTGCGGCACTCCCGCGGCAGAACCACACCGCTAAATATCACCAAACTCCCACCAGCGTAGGAAATGGAGTCGCACACACTCGGCTTTTCAAACAGGTACTTTTATTTTCTTATGGGTGATGTTCCTGACGCGTTTCGTCTCTCCTTAGACTTTCTCAAAGGTCACCCCTTACGCCATCGCTGCCGTCAGTCCTACAACAAATGCCAATGTTCCACTTTTGTAGACCCCCAATGGTCAGACCCCCAATGGTCATTACGTATGTTTCCGGGCATGCTGGGTCTTGTAGTCCATTGGCGGCAGTGTCTCGTCTGTTCTCAATTAGGCGGTGTTTTTAAATTGCATATTACTTTTCAAAAGTCTGTTAGTCCGTGTGCTGCTTGCCAAACCATTTTCAAGTTCGCTTGCAGAATCATACCGATGTCAGTCATCGGTGGCAACCGCTTTCCCTCTCGTTCGTCGCGACCAAAAATGAAGGGTTCAAGTCGGGAAAGCCTCCGGCGCACTTGCTGATTGTGCGGCACTCCCGCGGCAGAACCACACCGCTAAATATCACCAAACTCCCACCAGCGTAGGAAATGGAGTCGCACACACTCGGCTTTTCAAACAGGTACTTTTATTTTCTTATGGGTGATGTTCCCGACGCGTTTCGTCTATCCTTAGACTTTCTCAAAGGTCACCCCTTACGCCATCGCTGCCGTCAGTCCTACAACAAATGCCAATGTTCCACTTTTGTAGACCCCCAATGGTCAGACCCCCAATGGTCATTACGTATGTTTCCGGGCATGCTGGGTCTTGTAGTCCATTGGCGGCAGTGTCTCGTCTGTTCTCAATTAGGCGGTGTTTTTAAATTGCATATTACTTTTCAAAAGTCTGTTAGTCCGTGTGCTGCTTGCCAAACCATTTTCAAGTTCGCTTGCAGAATCCTACCGATGTCAGTCATCGGTGGCAACCGCTTTCCCTCTCGTTCGTCACGACCAAAAATGAAGGGTTCAAGTCGGGAAAGCCTGCGGCGCACTTGCTGATTGTGCGGCACTCCCGCGGCAGAACCACACCGCTAAATATCACCAAACTCCCACCAGCGTAGGAAATGGAGTCGCACACACTCGGCTTTTCAAACAGGTACTTTTATTTTCTTATGGGTGATGTTCCTGACGCGTTTCGTCTATCCTTAGACTTTCTCAAAGGTCACCCCTTACGCCATCGCTGCCGTCAGTCCTACAACAAATGCCAATGTTCCACTTTTGTAGACCCCCAATGGTCAGACCCCCAATGGTCATTACGTATGTTTCCGGGCATGCTGGGTCTTGTAGTCCATTGGCGGCAGTGTCTCGTCTGTTCTCAATTAGGCGGTGTTTTTAAATTGCATATTACTTTTCAAAAGTCTGTTAGTCCGTGTGCTGCTTGCCAAACCATTTTCAAGTTCGCTTGCAGAATCATACCGATGTCAGTCATCGGTGGCAACCGCTTTCCCTCTCGTTCGTCACGACCAAAAATGAAGGGTTCAAGTCGGGAAAGCCTCCGGCGCACTTGCTGATTGTGCGGCACTCCCGCGGCAGAACCACACCGCTAAATATCACCAAACTCCCACCAGCGTAGGAAATGGAGTCGCACACACTCGGCTTTTCAAACAGGTACTTTTATTTTCTTATGGGTGATGTTCCTGACGCGTTTCGTCTCTCCTTAGACTTTCTCAAAGGTCACCCCTTACGCCATCGCTGCCGTCAGTCCTACAACAAATGCCAATGTTCCACTTTTGTAGACCCCCAATGGTCAGACCCCCAATGGTCATTACGTATGTTTCCGGGCATGCTGGGTCTTGTAGTCCATTGGCGGCAGTGTCTCGTCTGTTCTCAATTAGGCGGTGTTTTTAAATTGCATATTACTTTTCAAAAGTCTGTTAGTCCGTGTGCTGCTTGCCAAACCATTTTCAAGTTCGCTTGCAGAATCATACCGATGTCAGTCATCGGTGGCAACCGCTTTCCCTCTCGTTCGTCGCGACCAAAAATGAAGGGTTCAAGTCGGGAAAGCCTCCGGCGCACTTGCTGATTGTGCGGCACTCCCGCGGCAGAACCACACCGCTAAATATCACCAAACTCCCACCAGCGTAGGAAATGGAGTCGCACACACTCGGCTTTTCAAACAGGTACTTTTATTTTCTTATGGGTGATGTTCCTGACGCGTTTCGTCTATTCTTACACTTTCTCAAAGGTCACCCCTTACGCCATCGCTGCCGTCAGTCCTACAACAAATGCCAATGTTCCACTTTTGTAGACCTCCAATGGTCAGACCCCCAATGGTCATTACGTATGTTTCCGGGCATGCTGGGTCTTGTAGTCCATTGGCGGCAGTGTCTCGTCTGTTCTCAATTAGGCGGTGTTTTTAAATTGCCTATTACTTTTCAAAAGTCTGTTAGTCCGTGTGCTGCTTGCCAAACCATTTTCAAGTTCGCTTGCAGAATCCTACCGATGTCAGTCATCGGTGGCAACCGCTTTCCCTCTCGTTCGTCACGACCAAAAATGAAGGGTTCAAGTCGGGAAAGCCTCCGACGCACTTGCTGATTGTGCGGCACTCCCGCAGCAGAACCACACCGCTAAATTTCACCAAACTCCCACCAGCGTAGGAAATGGAGTCGCACACACTCGGCTTTTCAAACAGGTACTTTTATTTTCTTATGGGTGATGTTCCTGACGCGTTTCGTCTATCCTTAGACTTTCTCAAAGGTCACCCCTTACGCCATCGCTGCCGTCAGTCCTACAACAAATGCCAATGTTCCACTTTTGTAGACCCCCAATGGTCAGACCCCCAATGGTCATTACGTATGTTTCCGGGCATGCTGGGTCTTGTAGTCCATTGGCGGCAGTGTCTCGTCTGTTCTCAATTAGGCGGTGTTTTTAAATTGCATATTACTTTTCAAAAGTCTGTTATATATATGTCACCGCTCAATTTCGCTCGCAAAAGCAAAGGAACGGACCGCACTCTGTGGATAAGGTCAATTATTGTTAATTTCTCAAAATGCAACAACAGGACGCGTTTCGACTTCACGCCTTCCTCCAGCTGTTACTTCACAGCACAAAAATTCATTTTTTAAATAAAGTTTTAACTTGATGACATCATTTCCTATAATAAACATCAATGATGGACTAAATTTCAGGCCTAAAATGTGGCCATCTTGGAGTGTATAAGTTACCACCACTTTAACCAAGTGACTAAACATCAATGCAAAAATAAAGCCCTGGATGGGCACATTGTCAAACCTAGTCATTCAATTTACTAAAACACTATATCAGTTCATGTTTTTCAAAAATTTATATTATCGTTTTGTAATTGAAAGAAAAAAAGAAATGAAATTAAGCCCAATATGGGCTTTTTTCTCGAATGCATTGCAAAATTCATGAAAAGATACTCAACAATCAATCTTTGGAGACGTTATTCAAATACATAATCAATTCAGTAGTTCCTTGATGAATATTTTTACAAAACAATTATGAAAATGCTACGGATATATATTTGTTATTTAATCTGTGAGTTCAGCTTTGCAAGCACTGTGTTAAAACTATTCGGGGGTGTATGAAAACTGGGATTTACTTGCCTAGATTCATGGCTAATTCTTGTTCTGTTTTTAACCCAAAGGGAGTTCTTGTATTGAAGTCAATAATTTATCTAGACTCAAGAGGGCGTAGCTGGATTTTCCTGTCTCCGCCTCTTTCCTTGAGGGGAACTTGGTCAAGGCAGAAAAAACGCAGAAGATTCCGATCACTTCTGTGTTCTTTCGCAAAATGCCTCGCCACTGGGTAGTTCGGGTCATTATGCTGTATTGCACTAGCATGTTCTAAAATTCTCCTCTTTACTGGGTGAATTGTACTGCCTATGTTTTGGAGTGTACACGGACATACAAGGCAGTAAACACAGAATGGGGTGGTACATGTTAAGAATTTGTTGATTTTTCTGGTTAAAAATTTCCCTGGGACTAGGTAATTTATTCGTTTTACACTTGGCTTGCACGCTTTACATTTTTGGCAAGGAAAAAATCCCGTCAGGTTGCCTAGTCTCGGTGTATGTGGAACTGAGTCAAAATGACTATGCACCGAAAAATACCTCAGTAAACGATTCTTTCTGTATGTAATTTTGAGATAGCAAGCTAGCTCTCTACCAATGATTCCATCTGATTTTAGAATCTGCCAGTTTCGTTTCATGATATTATATATTTGTTTGGACTCTCTCGAAAAGGTAGTAATGAATCGAGGTGTATTATCTTCCTTTGCAGGTATTTTTTGCTTATCTTTAGGGAGATTGGTTCTCGGAATTGTTTGAACTTTGTCCAATGCTTGTTCTAAAATCTGTTCCGAGTACACTCTTACTTGAAACCTTGAAACAGATTCTTGAGCTGCCCTATCGAAATCCGTAGATCTAGTACAGTTTCTTTTAATACGAAGCAATTCCCCGTACGGAATGCTGTTCTTAAGGGATTTAGGATGGCAGCTACTTGCTTCAAGAATCTAATTCCCTGCAGTGGCTTTACGATACAGTGAGGTGCATATTTTGCCTTCTTTGATGAAGACTTTTAAATCTAGAAAATCAACCTCAGTATCACTTATATTGCCACTGAAATGCAGGTTCACTGTATTATCATTCAGATGTTTAATAAAAGACTCAGCTTCTGTTCGAGGACCTTTCCAAAATATGAAAAGGTCGTCGATGTAACTGTACTATCCTACAATTGATGAGACCCAGTGCTGGTTTTCATCAGCCCAAGCAACCTGCTTCCCCCACCAGCCGACGAACAAGTTTGCATAGCTGGGGGCAAAACAGGTTCCCATCGCCGTACCCCTTCATTGTCTGAAGTATTGTTTTTGAAACAGGAAGATGTTATTGTTGAGGCAGAAAGACAAAAATTCGAGTAACATCTCATTGTGTTTTGAAAACCTCAATGAACGTCTCTTAAGAAAATATCCCACTGCTTGTGTACCATGTTGGTGGGAGATGCATGTATATAGTCCTGTAACATCAAGGACGATCATTAACATGTCTGACTCCCATACAATGTCACATATAGTTCTCAAAAAATCAGTGGTGTCACGGATATATGACGGTAAGGTTTTCACATGATCAATCAAACAGAAGTCCAAATACTGTGAAATTTTTTCAGTCAGGCTCCCCCTCGATGAAATAATTGGTCTGCCCAGTGGTGAATTTGCATTCTTGTGAATTTTGGGCAGATGATAGAATGTTGGTGTGACCGGTTTTTGGCAGGTCAAAAATTTGAGCTCATTTGTATCAAGCATACCCTCAACCGCCCACTTCTCGATGAGGTAATGGAACTGGATGATACTGTTGTATTCATCTTTGTTGATTTTTGTATAAGATGTAGTGTCCCTTAGTTGTCGCAATACATCAGTACAATAATATTCCTGCGCCATTAGGACATTGTTCCCACCCTTGTCTGATGGTTTACAGACTAAGTTGGGTTTGGATTTCAGTTTCTCCAATGCTTGACAATGTGCCAGGGATAAATTCCACTGTTTATTACTATTAGAGCTCTGTTTCCTCAGATTTTCCAAACTTGTTTTGACTGATTCTTCAAACACATCTATTGCATCTTGTGGCATAGTAGGTATGATTTTCGATGGTGGTTTAAAGTTTGTTTTGCTCTAGTTTGTGTTATGCCAAACTGTTCGGCGACTACTGCGCGTTGTTCAGCGTCATTGGTAATTGGTTGACTGTCCATTATTTGTAGGAGGTCGAAGTCACTTCCCTCCAATTTCTCCATTGTAGTCACCTTTCTGATGCTTGCATCGCCAGATCTTTTGAGCTTGTGAAACTTTAAAAGCTTTCATTTCCATGTGAATAAGAATAATTCAATTCTTGTTTGGTGTATATAAAGTCATGTGTGATGGGCAGAACGTGAGTCCCTTTTTAAGGACTTCAGCTTCAGTTATTGGGAGCTTGTATGGTGTCAGATTCACAATTGTAAGGTCCTCGGTGGGAGTTACCTCCGGCTGCCTCTCTTGCTCCTTGTGTACAAGGATACTCATTCTGATGTTGAAGCCACCTCTTCGCGTCTGTCTTGTGTTTGTTCCGGGGGTTTTCCTTTTGCTCCTCTCTGAAATGTTTGCCACATTAGTTGAAACTCCTCGCAAAAATGGGACTGCGAGGGCCCGGCATCACTGGAGCCTGATCTCTCATCTCCGGACTGTTCCGTATCAGAGGCCTCCGATTCCGAGGTAACAACCACTTGAGGAATAGATTTGGTGGCACCGCTTCTCAAGGCCCTTCTTGGGGCATCATATTTTCGTGCAAATGTTAGGATGCGTCCTTGCTCGTAATTACGAGCATCCCTCTGGAATTTTATTTGCTTGCGTTTTCTGATCTTATCCTCATAAGCAATGAGACGTTTTTTCATTGCTATATATATTCACTGAAAAAACCATAGGTTTCAGGCTGATATAGTTAGGAATTATCATTAAAAAAACCTTAGAAATTCACTGAAAAAAACGTAGGTTTTAGGGGTGTTATAGTTAGCTGGACATTTCACTCGTACAAAACCATTAAAATTCCTCCGATATAGTTAGTTGTACTAACTATATCTCGCGCGACCGCAATCCACTGCTGATGATGTTACATATTACATCATTCATGACATGGTCAGTGACATCACTGATGACATCTCAAATGACATCACTGATGACATCACCGATGACATCATCCAGTGAAAGTGGTTTGCTTCATTATTTAAATAGGTATTATATATAGGAACAAACTTAATTCCCGAGCACAACAATACAATATTGAGTGATAGATATCAGTCCAAAGAAGGTTCTTCAGGTTGTATCATTCAAATAAAATCTTTATTGTTGAAATACAAATTTCTGTTGGTGATCCTACATGGACGGGATCATCCAAAATAGCCAAACAAAAGAGCTGCTCTTTTGCAATAAAGACTTTATTTGAATGATACAACCTGAAGAACCTGCTTTGGACTGATATCTATCACTTAATATTGTATTGTTGTGCTCGGGAATTAAGTTTGTTCCTATTTAGTTCCTTCTGTGTTCACAGAGGGACTTCTCTGGCACGCTAGTGGTCGCTGCCTGTTTGTTCCCTTGAGCATCCACTACATGATAATTGGTTTCTTTCTTACTTGTATTGGTTTTGCGCAAGACACTACCCAACCACGTATCGCAGTATTTTTAGGTATTATATATATATAGCAATTTGCATTGAAGAATGAGTGGATATATAAATATAAATATCTGGATGGAGGATTTAGTAGCCGTGTGATTGACTGTTTTCTTGACTAATTTAAGTGTCTCACTAAATATATTGGATAGTGACTAAACTGTGTGAACATCTGTATCACTTTGTCAGTTGTTGTGTAAACTACTTCTCCAGTTGTTACTAGCTGTTTGAAAGTCAATGTTAGTTATTGATTAGTTAACTGAGTATTTGTATGGGAGAGTGAATGTGTGTGTGGTTTGGTGGGAGGTGTGTGACTGCCCAAAGATGTGTGAATTGTTGATTTAGTAGGTAAATGACGTTAAGACTACATGTTATAACAGTTGATTGGGTGAGTGAATATCTTTATGGGTGTGGTGATGAGCAAATATCTCTCTCAATGGTACATGTCCAACAAAGTAGAAAAAGAAAAGGCAATGTATGTATCAGTTGTTGTTAATAAATAAATATACATAAGACTCAGTGATTGTATGCGTGACTGTATGGATAACTGTATACTTGTAATAGTGATTTTATAACACACTAAGTATAAGTTACTATCTATATGAATAGATAAAATGGTGTTTGTATGAGTGTATAGCTAAGTAAATGTAAGTATGATCCATTGTTTGCATAAGTGAATAGGATGACTTCATAAGTGAATAGGATGTGTGCTGGTGTGTAATGTCGATATAGTATGAGTATATTTGATAGTGTTCTATTGATCATTGCCTGCATGTATGAGTGAATCTGTAGGTAAGTGATTAGATGTGTGTATACATCTAGGAATCACTGAGTGGGTTTTTAGAAACTTGTATTGGTGTGTCAATGTATTCAAATATGGTACTCTGTATTTTACAGTGAGTGATGAAAGGTTATACTAGTGTATGATGAGCTGTATCTGATTGTAACGTGGATGATGTCATCAGTGATGTCATCAGTGATGTCATTTGAGATGTCATCAGTGATGTCACTGACCATGTCATTAATGATGTAATATGTGACATCATCAGCAGTGGATTGTGGGCGCGCGAGATATAGTTAGTACAACTAACTATATCGGAGGAATTTCAATGGTTTTGTACAAGTAAAATGTCCAGCTAACTATAACACCCCTAAAACCTACATTTTGTCAGTGAATTTCTAAGGTTTTTTAAATGAAAATTCCTAACTATATCAGGCCTGAAACCTATGGTTTTTTCAGTGAATTTCAAAGGTTTTTTAAATACCAATTCCTAACCATATCAGGCCTGAAACCTATGTTTTTTTCAGTGAATTTCAAATGTTTTTTAAATGCTAATTCCTAACTATATTAGGCCTGAAACCTTTGTTTTTTCAGTGAATTTCGAAGGTTTTGTAAATGACAATTTTTAAATGTATTAAGTGTTATATATTTTTTTATACTGATTAACTGCATTTTTTAACCCCTTGGCCGCGGCCAGAATTCCGTGCCTGTTTGGGACATTCCGATCGCGGGCGTGGTCATGACGGCTCCCGGCCGTCATCAGCACACGCCCACCATGATGCATGAAGGCCGGGAGCCGTCATCAGCACCGAAGGGGTTAAACTATTTATTTTTAGATATTTTATTTTTTAAATTACATTGTAATTACATTATACATTACAATACAAAATATACTTTCTTATAATGAATTACTTTAGTTTAAACACTTTGCAAATAGGCAATAGCCTGTTAAGTACAGTTGTTACAGTTGTTGCAATGGGCAACACAATTTCAAACACAATGCAACATTGACCTCAAAGTGTTTTTCTAGTTAAATGCAATTAGTTACTTTATGGATTACTTTTCTAACCATAGGACTGGATCCTAAAGTCAGTCATTGGACATCTCCTGTAAACGGTTGAGTAAAAGTGTTTAGTTACAGTAGTGACATTTAAGGAATATTATTGTATTTTAAAAGTTGACACTTAGAATTTTTGTTCACATACAATCACCAATGTTATCCATTGGGAGGAAATTCACTTAGCAGGTAAGTAGTGTTATCATTACTTTTTCTTACTCAGTGGTGGATACTGGATCCAGCACTGGTGCATCTTCTTTAAACAGTGGAAAGAATGCGTTTAAGTCATACCGGCGATTTTTAAGGAATATTTTTAGTTTGTGAAAATAGACACTTAGAAACTTTTCTGGTGAAAACCAGACAATGGATTCCTATGGAAGGAAATACAAGTTACCGGTAAGTACGGTTAGAATTACTGTCCAGGGTCAGTGCTGGGCTAAAAGATGCAGCACTGGGTTCTCTTCTGATAACAGGTGAGTAAATCGGAATTCGTAGTTCGGCTGATTTTATAGGAATTTTTTAAAGCTCCAAAACTTTACACGTAGAAGAATTTCCAAGTGAAACCAGTCAATGTTAGCCTATGGAAGGAAATTCAAGTTACTGTAAGTATGGCTAGAATTATCTTTCAGGATTAGTAGTGGGCTGAAAGATGCAGCACTGAGGTCTCTCCTGATAACAGGTGAGTAAATCGGAATTCGTAGTTCAGCTGATTTTATAGGAATTTTTTAAAGCTCCAAAACTTCACACGTAGTAGCCTATGGAAGGAAATTCAAGTTACTGTAAGTATGGTTAGAATTACTTTTCAGAATCTGTAGTGGTCTGAAAGATGCAGCATTGAGGTCACTCCTGATAACTAACTATGGGCGAATTTTGCGGATCTGCGGTCTCCGAAATTGCAAAAAAATCCGCGAATTCGCAGATTTTCCCACGAACTCGCAGATTTTTGTGTGATTTGCACTGGAGTACTTTCTACTGGCTAATCCAGTAGGTGCTACTTCGTTGGGGTAATGTATAGTGCTTTTCCTACACTGCAGCTGCGTAAAGGGCCAGATGATTTGTCTCCACTGACCATGTGTGCCTGTAACTTTGCCACCGCGCCAAAAGGCGCCAAGGTCCCTTGAGTGAGCTGTCCATCATAGTTGGGAAAGGACGAGAAGACGTTTGATACCGCTAGTGTGTGGTGCAGGGCCAAACGGGCGGGGCTTCTATGCGTGTCAACATGCCTCTTGTGTATAAGGGTTAGAGAGCGAGCAGGGCAGCAGATGAGGAGAAAGCAGCCTCCTGGTCACAGGAACTACACGGGGATTGCGCTCGAGAAACTCATGGATTCAAAGACCTTCCTCGAGTATTACAGCTAATTTTCGACGGCAGATGTGGGGTTAACGCACACTTGCCCAGCCTTGACCATGCTCACTAATGTTTTGCGCTGATTAAAACGTGACTGAATTTGAGCTTCAACACGGGCACCTGCTGTATTTATATCTGTAAGTGCTTCCTTTTGAGGTTTAATTTGTGTGACAGGAGCCTTGTGCCAGAATGAATCCTGCCCTGCATAGTTATCCACGAAGATGCCACCGTTTTGTCATGTGCAATACCTCTACTGGAGTACTTTCTACTGGCTAATCAGTAAGTGCTACCTCGTTGGGTAAATGTATAGTGCTTTTCCTACACTGCAGCTGCGTAAAGAGCCAGAAGATTTGCCTCCAGTGACTGTGTGTGCCTGTAACTTTGGTCCCTTGAGTGAGCTGGCCGTCAAAAAACAAAATCTGCCGCGAGCAATTTGCGAATTTTGCGGCGATTTCGTGAGATTCGCGGATCGCAAAATTGCCGAAAATCCGCAAATTTTGCAAGCGGAATGTTTTTTTGGCCCATGCTTACTGATAACAGGTGAGTAAATCGGAATTCGTAGTTTGACTGATTTTACAGGAATATTTTTCTCAATAGTGAAGGAAGGGGGCGGGGTCTGAGGTGACATGTGTGCAAACACGCCCTGTGGCACGTTTTAAGTTAGAGAATTAATTCCTCTTCAATCCTGAGGTCCCCTGTGGGCCAACTAGCCCACCAGGTACCTCCATTATGCAGCAGCGAGCTGCGTTTCAGAAAGGCGTTCAGAGGCCGCGCCCCCTTTTTACAACACTCTGCAACACAGCTCCATGGCAGTCACTGGAGGTACCTGGTAGGCTAGTTGGCCCCTAGGGGACCTCTGGATTGAAGAGGAATTAATTCTCAAGCCCCGCCCCCTACCTTCACCACTGTGCAAACTCGTCCTGTGGCGCGTTCTAAATTGGGGGTTAAGTCCCCTTGAATACCGGGGCTACCACCTCTACTATGCAGCAGGGGGCTGTGTTGCAGAGAGGTGTAAAAATGGGCATTGCCTCATTACACCTCTCTGCAACCAGCCCCCTGGCGCGTTTCCAGAGTGGGAACTAAATCTCCTTCAATACTGAGGGTCCCTGGGGGCCAACTAGCCCACCAGGAACCTCCAGTATGCGCCAGGGGGCCGTGTTGCAGAGAGGTGTAAAAAGGGGCGTGGCTTCTTTACACGTCTCTGCAACGTAGCCCCCTGGCACATATTGGACGTTCCTGGTGGGCTAGTTGGCCCCCAGGGACCACCAGTATTCAAGGGGAATTAGTTCCCCCTCTGCAAACGCACCAGGGGGCGCTTTTGCAGAGTGGTGCAATCCGTCACCTCAAGCCCCGCCCCCTACCTTCACCACTGTGCAAACTCGCCCTGTGGCGCGCTCTAAATTGGGGAATTAAGTCCCCTTACCGGGGCTCCCTGGGGGCCAACTAGCCCACCAGGAACCTCTACTTTGCACCGGGGGCTGCGTTGCAGAGAGGTGTAAAAAGGGGCGTGGCCTCACTACACCTCTCTGCATCGCAGCCCCCTGGAGCATACTGGAGGTTCCTGGTGGGTTACTTGGCCCCCAGGGACACCCAGTATTCAAGGGGAATTACTTCCCTTCTGCAAACACGCCAGGGGGCGCATTTGCAGAGTGGTGGAGGGAGGGGGCATGGCCTCCTCCCCGATCCCGGTGCTTTTCTTTTTTTTTTTTTAAGAAGCCCGTCTTAAAGGTCCCTATGGGAATTGCATGGGGAAAACCGTTTTGGGACCCCCCCTTGACGAATCACCCCCAAACTTTCAGGGAAGGAGCGGAGCGGAGCAAACCATCTTCTTCTTCGCGTGTTTTCTCCGACCGGCGAATACACGCAATATATATATATATATATATATATATATATATATATTATATATATATATATATATATTATATATATATTTTCTCACAAATGCCCCAGCTTTGAGAGGTCACACGCACTGTTCCACCATCCGGCTATTCAAAGCAGCCTGCCTTCCAGCTTTTGTTTTATTATATGTGCCAACGCGTTTCGCGGCTACACGCCGCTTCTTCCTGGGCTTGCAACATCAAAACGCTGAACGCACACCTGTAGAATTTTGCTTTTTATTGACATGCTCGCATAGGTGGGCGTTTGGTTACAAGTTCCGTTTCAGGTGCATGATGGACTTTATAGTCCTGTAGTTGTGAGTTCAGCGTCTAGAAGAAAGTTTTTAGCAAAATGTTAATTCCTTATAGTAAGGTTCAAAGCTTTTCAGCATGCCATTTATCGCTCCTTGAGCAGTGCACTTGAGTATTCACGAACAGTTCGCAAAACAAGCTTTCCCCCTGCAGGACCTCATTTCATTACCTGCAAGGGACGGTGCTCCTCTCCACGGCAGGACGGCCGTGTTGTTTAACATTTTCTCACAAATGCCCCAGCTTTGAGAGGTCATACGCACTGTTCCACCATCCGGCTATTCAAAGCAGCCTGCCTTCCAGCTTTTGTTTTATTATATGTGCCAACGCGTTTCGCGGCTACACGCCGCTTCTTCCTGGGCTTGCAACATCAAAACGCTGAACGCACACCTGTAGAATTTTGCTTTTTATTGACATGCTCGCATAGGTGGGCGTTTGCTTACAAGTTCCGTTTCAGGTGCATGATGGACTTTATAGTCCTGTAGTTGTGAGTTCAGCGTCTAGAAGAAAGTTTTTAGCAAAATGTTAATTCCTTATAGTAAGGTTCAAAGCTTTTCAGCATGCCAATTATCGCTCCTTGAGCAGTGCACTTGAGTATTCACGAACAGTTCGCAAAACAAGCTTTCCCCCTGCAGGACCTCATTTCATTACCTGCAAGGGACGGTGCTCCTCTCCACGGCAGGACGGCCGTGTTGTTTAACATTTTCTCACAAATGCCCCAGCTTTGAGAGGTCACACGCACTGTTCCACCATCCGGCTAATCAAAGCAGCCTGCCTTCTAGCTTTTGTTTTATTATATGTGCCAACGCGTTTCGCGGCTACACGCCGCTTCTTCCTGGGCTTGCAACATCAAAACGCTGAACGCACACCTGTAGAATTTTGCTTTTTATTGACATGCTCGCATAGGTGGGCGTTTGCTTACAAGTTCCGTTTCAGGTGCATGATGGACTTTATAGTCCTGTAGTTGTGAGTTCAGCGTCTAGAAGAAAGTTTTTAGCAAATTGTTAATTCCTTATAGTAAGGTTCAAAGCTTTTCAGCATGCCAATTATCGCTCCTTGAGCAGTGCACTTGAGTATTCACGAACAGTTTGCAAAACAAGCTTTCCCCCTGCAGGACCTCATTTCATTACCTGCAAGGGACGGTGCTCCTCTTCACGGCAGGACGGCCGTGTTGTTTAACATTTTCTCACAAATGCCCCAGCTTTGAGAGGCCACACGCACTGTTCCACCATCCGGCTATTCAAAGCAGCCTGCCTTCCAGCTTTTGTTTTATTATATGTGCCAACGCGTTTCGCGGCTACACGCTGCTTCTTCCTGGGCTTGCAACATCAAAACGCTGAACGCACACCTGTAGAATTTTGCTTTTTATTGACATGCTCGCATAGGTGGGCGTTTGCTTACAAGTTCCGTTTCAGGTGCATGATGGACTTTATAGTCCTGTAGTTGTGAGTTCAGCGTCTAGAAGAAAGTTTTTAGCAAAATGTTAATTCCTTATAGTAAGGTTCAAAGCTTTTCAGCATGCCAATTATCGCTCCTTGAGCAGTGCAATTGAGTATTCACGAACAGTTCGCAAAACAAGCTTTCCCCCTGCAGGACCTCATTTCATTACCTGCAAGGGACGGTGCTCCTCTCCACGGCAGGACGGCCGTGTTGTTTAACATTTTCTCACAAATGCCCCAGCTTTGAGAGGTCACACTCACTGTTCCACCATCCGGCTATTCAAAGCAGCCTGCCTTCCAGCTTTTGTTTTATTATATGTGCCAACGCGTTTCGCGGCTACACGCCGCTTCTTCCTGGGCTTGCAACATCAAAACGCTGTACGCTCACCTGTAGAATTTTGCTTTTTATTGACATGCTCGCATAGGTGGGCGTTTGCTTACAAGTTCCGTTTCAGGTGCATGATGGACTTTATAGTCCTGTAGTTGTGAGTTCAGCGTCTAGAAGAAAGTTTTTAGCAAAATGTTAATTCCTTATAGTAAGGTTCAAATCTTTTCAGCATGCCAATTATCGCTCCTTGAGCAGTGCACTTGAGTATTCACGAACAGTTCGCAAAACAAGCTTTCCCCCTGCAGGACCTCATTTCATTACCTCCAAGGGACGGTGCTCCTCTCCACGGCAGGACGGCCGTGTTGTTTAACATTTTCTCACAAATGCCCCAGCTTTGAGAGGTCACACGCACTGTTCCACCATCCGGCTATTCAAAGCAGCCTGCCTTCCAGCTTTTGTTTTATTATATGTGCCAACGCGTTTCGCGGCTACACGCCGCTTCTTCCTGGGCTTGCAACATCAAAACGCTGAACGCACACCTGTAGAATTTTGCTTTTTATTGACATGCTCGCATAGGTGGGCGTTTGCTTACAAGTTCCGTTTCAGGTGCATGATGGACTTTATAGTCCTGTAGTTGTGAGTTCAGCGTCTAGAAGAAAGTTTTTAGCGAAATGTTAATACCTTATAGTAAGGTTCATAGCTTTTCAGCATGCCAATTATCGCTCCTTGAGCAGTGCACTTGAGTATTCACGAACAGTTCGCAAAACAAGCTTTCCCCCTGCAGGACCTCATTTCATTACCTGCAAGGGACGGTGCTCCTCTCCACGGCAGGACGGCCGTGTTGTTTAACATTTTCTCACAAATGCCCCAGCTTTGAGAGGTCACACGCACTGTTCCACCATCCGGCTATTCAAAGCAGCCTGCCTTCCACCATTTGTTTTATTATATGTGCCAACGCGTTTCGCGGCTACACCCCGCTTCTTCCTGGGCTTGCAACATCAAAACGCTGAACGCACACCTGTAGAATTTTGCTTTTTATTGACATGCTCGCATAGGTGGGCGTTTGCTTACAAGTTCCGTTTCAGGTGCATGATGGACTTTATAGTCCTGTAGTTGTGAGTTCAGCGTCTAGAAGAAAGTTTTTAGCAAAATGTTAATTCCTTATAGTAAGGTTCAAAGCTTTTCAGCATGCCAATTATCGCTCCTTGAGCAGTGCACTTGAGTATTCACGAACAGTTCGCAAAACAAGCTTTCCCCCTGCAGGACCTCATTTCATTACCTGCAAGGGACGGTGCTCCTCTCCAGGCAGGACGGCCGTGTTGTTTAACATTTTCTCACAAATGCCCCAGCTTTGAGAGGTCACACGCACTGTTCCACCATCCGGCTATTCAAAGCAGCCTGCCTTCCAGCTTTTGTTTTATTATATGTGCCAACGCGTTTCGCGGCTACACGCCGCTTCTTCCTGGGCTTGCAACATCAAAACGCTGAACGCACACCTGTAGAATTTTGCTTTTTATTGACATGCTCGCATAGGTGGGCGTTTGCTTACAAGTTCCGTTTCAGGTGCATGATGGACTTTATAGTCCTGTAGTTGTGAGTTCAGCGTCTAGAAGAAAGTTTTTAGCAAAATGTTAATTCCTTATAGTAAGGTTCAAAGCTTTTCAGCATGCCAATTATCGCTCCTTGAGCAGTGCACTTGAGTATTCACGAACAGTTCGCAAAACAAGCTTTCCCCCTGCAGGACCTCATTTCATTACCTGCAAGGGACGGTGCTCCTCTCCACGGCAGGACGGCCGTGTTGTTTAACATTTTCTCACAAATGCCCCAGCTTTGAGAGGTCACACGCACTGTTCCACCATCCGGCTAATCAAAGCAGCCTGCCTTCTAGCTTTTGTTTTATTATATGTGCCAACGCGTTTCGCGGCTACACGCCGCTTCTTCCTGGGCTTGCAACATCAAAACGCTGAACGCACACCTGTAGAATTTTGCTTTTTATTGACATGCTCGCATAGGTTGGCGTTTGCTTACAAGTTCCGTTTCAGATGCATGATGGACTTTATAGTCCTGTAGTTGTGAGTTCAGCGTCTAGAAGAAAGTTTTTAGCAAATTGTTAATTCCTTATAGTAAGGTTCAAAGCTTTTCAGCATGCCAATTATCGCTCCTTGAGCAGTGCACTTGAGTATTCACGAACAGTTTGCAAAACAAGCTTTCCCCCTGCAGGACCTCATTTCATTACCTGCAAGGGACGGTGCTCCTCTCCACGGCAGGACGGCCGTCTTGTTTAACATTTTCTCACAAATGCCCCAGCTTTGAGAGGCCACACGCACTGTTCCACCATCCGGCTATTCAAAGCAGCCTGCCTTCCAGCTTTTGTTTTATTATATGTGCCAACGCGTTTCGCGGCTACACGCTGCTTCTTCCTGGGCTTGCAACATCAAAACGCTGAACGCACACCTGTAGAATTTTGCTTTTTATTGACATGCTCGCATAGGTGGGCGTTTGCTTACAAGTTCCGTTTCAGGTGCATGATGGACTTTATAGTCCTGTAGTTGTGAGTTCAGCGTCTAGAAGAAAGTTTTTAGCAAAATGTTAATTCCTTATAGTAAGGTTCAAAGCTTTTCAGCATGCCAATTATCGCTCCTTGAGCAGTGCAATTGAGTATTCACGAACAGTTCGCAAAACAAGCTTTCCCCCTGCAGGACCTCATTTCATTACCTGCAAGGGACGGTGCTCCTCTCCACGGCAGGACGGCCGTGTTGTTTAACATTTTCTCACAAATGCCCCAGCTTTGAGAGGTCACACGCACTGTTCCACCATCCGGCTATTCAAAGCAGCCTGCCTTCCAGCTTTTGTTTTATTATATGTGCCAACGCGTTTCGCGGCTACACACCGCTTCTTCCTGGGCTTGGAACATCAAAACGCTGAACGCTCACCTGTAGAATTTTGCTTTTTATTGACATGCTCGCATAGGTGGGCGTTTGCTTACAAGTTCCGTTTCAGGTGCATGATGGACTTTATAGTCCTGTAGTTGTGAGTTCAGCGTCTAGAAGAAAGTTTTTAGCAAAATGTTAATTCCTTATAGTAAGGTTCAAAGCTTTTCAGCATGCCAATTATCGCTCCTTGAGCAGTGCACTTGAGTATTCACGAACAGTTCGCAAAACAAGCTTTCCCCCTGCAGGACCTCATTTCATTACCTCCAAGGGACGGTGCTCCTCTCCACGGCAGGACGGCCGTGTTGTTTAACATTTTCTCACAAATGCCCCAGCTTTGAGAGGTCACACGCACTGTTCCACCATCCGGCTATTCAAAGCAGCCTGCCTTCCAGCTTTTGTTTTATTATATGTGCCAACGCGTTTCGCGGCTACACGCCGCTTCTTCCTGGGCTTGCAACATCAAAACGCTGAACGCACACCTGTAGAATTTTGCTTTTTATTGACATGCTCGCATAGGTGGGCGTTTGCTTACAAGTTCCGTTTCAGGTGCATGATGGACTTTATAGTCCTGTAGTTGTGAGTTCAGCGTCTAGAAGAAAGTTTTTAGCGAAATGTTAATTCCTTATAGTAAGGTTCATAGCTTTTCAGCATGCCAATTATCGCTCCTTGAGCAGTGCACTTGAGTATTCACGAACAGTTCGCAAAACAAGCTTTCCCCCTGCAGGACCTCATTTCATTACCTGCAAGGGACGGTGCTCCTCTCCACGGCAGGACGGCCGTGTTGTTTAACATTTTCTCACAAATGCCCCAGCTTTGAGAGGTCACACGCACTGTTCCACCATCCGGCTATTCAAAGCAGCCTGCCTTCCAGCTTTTGTTTTATTATATGTGCCAACGCGTTTCGCGGCTACACCCCGCTTCTTCCTGGGCTTGCAACATCAAAACGCTGAACGCACACCTGTAGAATTTTGCTTTTTATTGACATGCTCGCATAGGTGGGCGTTTGCTTACAAGTTCCGTTTCAGGTGCATGATGGACTTTATAGTCCTGTAGTTGTGAGTTCAGCGTCTAGAAGAATGTTTTTAGCAAAATGTTAATTCCTTATAGTAAGGTTCAAAGCTTTTCAGCATGCCAATTATCGCTCCTTGAGCAGTGCACTTGAGTATTCACGAACAGTTCGCAAAACAAGCTTTCCCCCTGCAGGACCTCATTTCATTACCTGCAAGGGACGGTGCTCCTCTCCAGGCAGGACGGCCGTGTTGTTTAACATTTTCTCACAAATGCCCCAGCTTTGAGAGGTCACACGCACTGTTCCACCATCCGGCTATTCAAAGCAGCCTGCCTTCCAGCTTTTGTTTTATTATATGTGCCAACGCGTTTCGCGGCTACACGCCGCTTCTTCCTGGGTTTGCAACATCAAAACGCTGAACGCACACCTGTAGAATTTTGCTTTTTATTGACATGCTCGCATAGGTGGGCGTTTGCTTACAAGTTCCGTTTCAGGTGCATGATGGACTTTATAGTCCTGTAGTTGTGAGTTCAGCGTCTAGAAGAAAGGTTTTAGCAAAATGTTAATTCCTTATAGTAAGGTTCAAAGCTTTTCAGCATGCCAATTATCGCTCCTTGAGCAGTGCACTTGAGTATTCACGAACAGTTCGCAAAACAAGCTTTCCCCTGCAGGACCTCATTTCATTACCTGCAAGGGACGGTGCTCCTCTCCACGGCAGGACGGCCGTGTTGTTTAACATTTTCTCACAAATGCCCCAGCTTTGAAAAATTAATTGGGCAGTCTATAGTATCAGGCAGGAACTAGAAATATAAAGCACTGCATGTGATGAAGCATATCTTAATCCATAATTATAACAGAATGACTGTAAATAGCTAACAGAAAACATTTTCCAAATTATCTTAAAGTGTACAACATAGTTCCTCTTACAAATTAACAACTCACCTTTTTGAAAGTAGGAGAAGAGTTAGTACGGTGTAAATCAAACTCCAGATATTGAGCACCCAAATTTCCTCTCAAAAGTACCTCAGACAGGAGTATCACAAAATGGCCGTGTTTTCCTCTCATTTAAGATATATATATAACCAATCATACTTCATCACACACAAATTCAAAATGAAAGTAACATTTTGATTGGTTCTAAATTTCAATACTTTCAAATGTCTTTTCCCCATGCAATTTTCTATAGGACATTTAGACATGGCTACAGCCCGAATGGCTGAATGTAAGTACACCAAACTTGGTAAAATGATAGGCACTGGTACGTAGTAGGGCCTTTTCCATATTTGTTTGAAATTGCTCCAGTGGTTTTTATGAAAAGCAACTTGAAAAACACACATATATATATCTGTAGGCGTGCTCTGAGCGCTCAATGGTACGCGTACCGGGGAGCGCACCCGGCGCACCACGGAAGTGCATGAGCTGAAAGCTGATTGGCTCTCGGGTGTCTGTCAACATTGCAAACAGTCCGGAGAGTCCGCCATCTTGTGTCTCGGTAGAATCGAGACACAAGAGGTGATATTAAAAAGTGGGAAATGATTAAAGGGGGCAGGGTAGACACCCCCTGGCCCCCTAGGTTTTCTGAGGGGGGCCTAGAAGAACCCTGAAGAGCAAAAAAAAAGATTTTTTTTTTAAATTTTCTCGGGGTGAGCGCTGGGTGCGTTCCCGTGTACGCTCACCGGTACGCGCAACCTGAGCGCACGACGGGGAAAAACAGTGTAAAAAAATTTGAGTAAAAAATAAATTAGAGTGCTTAGAGGTAGAGTAGCTCTGAAAAGAGCTGTTGTGTTATGTGGGTGTTTTTGTACCTATAGGTAGGTACCAATGCAGAGTCTCAAATTCAAGAGGAAGACTCTATTCCCCTCATCTGTAAAATGTACACCATCTCTCCTATAGATGCCTTGTATGTTGTAACGCAAGTTGTTGTGGTAAATGGAACCCATACCATAGTCTCTGAGGAAAGCAGAAACAGATTTATTCACATGTTTCCTTGCTTTCTCAATCTGTGGACAAAATTGGTTGGACCAGTTCCATTTTTGCCTTTGGCATATATTAGAAAATACCAAGGCAGTTTTTGGAAAAAGTGACATTAATTGCCCAAAGATGTCCTTTAAAAGCATTTCCAGACGTACCCCAGTCAAAGTGCCCAGGTCATTTCCACCGCAGTGCACAATTATGAGGTCAGGCTGTGGTAGATGCATAAAGGATTTTATCAATGGTATCAATTGGTGACTTCTTAATCCTCTTTGTCCAATCCACACAATGTCCACATTTGGTAAATTAAGGTTGTAAATACCTCTGTTACTTGCTAATTTTTCACTCCAGTAGACAAAGCTATGACCCACAAACCAGACTTTTGGCATCTTGAAGGAAGATGTGCTTCTAGTCAGATGAGTTGTGGAAATGAAATGGCAGTTTGAAAGTAGGAATTATGAAAAAAAGTGGTTGAGATTCAGTGCACTTGAAAAACAAGAAATGATTGGTGCTTTCTTAAAATTCACCACTGAAAATTAGGGTGTATGCTTTTTTTTTTAAAGAAGTTTTTAAAGAAGTCATTTGAATGGTTGAGAAAAGGTCATTTAAAGAAACATTGCACATGATTAGCTAGTACATTGAGAGGTCAAACACCATTGCTGTATTCTTTTGCAACATACTATGGTGAACTTTTGAACTGTGTGCTGGGTTAGGTGTGAGTTACCATGGTAACAGGCTGAATGAGCACTGGGAGGATGGGTGAATATTATGTGACTTTCAAAGTGTTGAAATGTACAACCAATTAAAATGTGCAGTTTGGTTTTGAATTTGTGTGGGAAGAATTTTGATTAGTTATGTGCAAGAATATGGGTCTGAAATGTGAGGGAATCTGTGCCATTATTGAAAGGCTCCAGTGACAGAAGCATTATTCAGAGATTCTGCTTAAGAAAATCTGGTGTGTGTGACTGACACTGTTCTACATCTTCCAAAGCATTTTTAAAGGTGAGTAATGATTCTTTTAATAAAGATAGACTGCTGTATGAACTATGGGGAAGATTAGGAAGCATATTGTGCTTCTTAATTCTTGAATTGTGTGTCATGTTTTTTTGTAATGCTGTTTAAAAATTGAATGGTGCATATTGGAAATGTATTTTGGAAATTAGTTAGGTTTCTGCTTTGTTTTTGTAGTGGTCATTTAAATGGGCTGTGCTTTGTGTAAAAAACAATTTACTATGGAAAATGTTTTCTGGTAAAATGTCTGGCTTTTAAATTTTGGTCAAGGTTCACATTGAGTGTCTGTTTGAAATAAGGGATTACATTTTCACATTTTTCAATAATGTCACCTGTGCCTTCTAACAGTTTGCCTCTCTTAGCTTAAAGGGTACTCTGTGTCTGTGTTTCATGTCACTTTGCACGTGCATAATCTCTCTTTTTCTGTGTGTCATTTCTCTCTTTGTGTGTGTGTCATGACTGTGAGTCAAGCTTGATTTTAAATGGATCTGGATGAATAATATGCTTAGTTGATGTCTTTAAAAATATGGAAGTACATGTTTTTTTAAAGACAGTTGGGCTTTAGTATATCTTCTAGTAGGGAATCTTAGGCAGCGTCTGTGTTAGGCCTCTTACTTCAGAAATAGTCTCTAAGCTGTGCAATCCAGATCCAGGGTGTGCCTTTGAAATGAGAGAGGAATGTTATGTCTTGCTTATATATATGTGGTCTGTTTTTTGCCAATAGGGACAGTGAAATAGTATGACCAGAGACACACATATTGCATGCAAAGACAGACATGGTAGATTACATGTAACATCTTGGTTATGTGCCTAAGATCACACTGTGAGTCAAGCTTGATTTTAAATGGATCTGGGTGAATAATATGCTTAGTTGATGTCTTTCAAAATATGGAAGTACATTTTTTTAAAGTCAGTTGGGCTATAGTATATGCTTTAGTAGGGAATCTTAGGCAGCGTCTGTGTTAGGCCTCTTACTTCAGAAATAGGCTCTAAGCTGTGCAATCAAGATTCAGGGTGTGCCTTCGAAATGAACGAGGAATGATATGTGTTGCTTATATATATGTGGTCTGTTTTTTTGCCAGTAGAGACAGTGAAATAGTATGACCAGAGACACACATATTGCATTCAGAGACAGACATGGTAGATTACATGTAACATCCTGGTTATGTGCCTAAGATCACACTGTGAGTCAAGCTTGATTTTAAATGGATCTGGGTGAATAATAGGCTTAGTTGATGTGTTAAAAAATATGGATGTACATGTTTTTTTAAAGACAGTTGGGCTTTAGTATATGTTCTAGTAGGGAATCTTAGGCAGCGTCTGTGTTAGGCCTCTTACTTCAGAAATAGTCTCTAAGCTGTGCAATCCAGATCCAGGGTGTGCCTTTGAAATGAGAGAGGAATGTTATGTCTTGCTTATATATATGTGGTCTGTTTTTTGCCAATAGGGACAGTGAAATAGTATGACCAGAGACACACATATTGCATGCAAAGACAGACATGGTAGATTACATGTAACATCCTGGTTATGTGCCTAAGATCACACCGTGAGTCAAGCTTGATTTTAAATGGATCTGGGTGAATAATATGCTTAGTTGATGTCTTTAAAAAAGTCAGTTGGGCTTTAGTATATGTTCTAGTAGGGAGTCTTAGGCAGCGTGTGTGTTAGGTCTCTTACTTCAGAAATAGGCTCTAAGCTGTTCAATCAAGATGCAGGGTGTGCCTTTGGAATGAAAAAGGCATCTTATGTCTTGCTTATATATCTTAGATCTTGAGTGCACAGCTTAGATGTAAGAATTGGAAAACTAACTGAGCATGGCAAAGAAGCTTTACATGGACGATTAATTTAAAATTTGTTTCCAAATTAAAATATTCTATTATTAAATTAAAAAGTATTGTAAAATATATATTATAAATATTATGGCTTACTTTTACTTTTCTCTTCCACAGATATTAAATTTACTAAAAAAATGTAAGTAAATTTACATTACTTATAAGGTAAGTTTGGCGTACAAAATTTAGTTTCTCAACATTCTTTTCCTTAAACTCACTACTCTTCTCTCACCCACCCACACCCCTGTTTCCTTACTGCGCTTCCCTCACTTATTCTCAATCCCCATGTTTACTCCCCTTTTCCTCACTCCCCTTCCACACTCACCTTCTTTTAGACCTTTTCCTTCATTTCTCTTCCTTTCTCTTCCTTTCCTTCGCTCCTTCACTCTTTTCCCTTCCCTACTCTCCTTACTCCACTTCACTAACTCTTTCTCTTACTCCCTCTGTCCTCTTATTTCTACACTCCTCTTCTCTCATTCTCTCTCTGTTAGCCTTATTCTCTGCGTCATCTTAGTCTCTCACTCCTCTTCTGTCACGCTCACTCCCTAAAACTCAGACACACTCCCTCACTCACTTTCTTTCAGATCTCCTGTTTTACTTCCCTTCCTCTCTCTTCAATTCCTTCGCTCCTTCACTCTTTCCCCTTCCCTTACTCTCCTTAATCCACTTCACTTACTCCTTCTCTTACTCCCTCTGTCCTCTTACTTCTACACTCCCCTTCTCTCATTCTCTCTCTGTTACCCTCATTCTCTGCGTCCTCTTAGTCTCTCACTCCTCTTCTGTCACGCTCACTCCCTAAAACTCACCCACACTCCCACACTCACTTTCTTTTAGCTCTCCTGTTTTACTTCCCTTCCTGTCTCTTCCCTTCCTTCACTCCTTCACTCTTTTACCCTCTGTTACTCTCCTTACTCCACTTCAAAAACTCCTTCTCTCAATCCCTCTGTCCTCTTACTTACTCACTCCCCTTCCGTCACTCTCTCTCTATTACCCGCATTCTCTCCGTCCTCTTAGTCTCTCACTCCTCTTCTGTTACACTCACTCCCTATAACTCAGCCACACTCCCTCACATATATTTCTTTGCTCCCTCACTCAGTCCTCTTTTCTCACTCTTTCCTTCACTTCCTCTGTCTCCTAACTCCTTGACTGCCCTTGTCTCACGCTCACTTGCCTTTATCCACTTTCTATCACCCCTTTTTCCTCAACCTCACTGTTCTTCTCTTTCCCTTCCTCACCCCCGTTCCCTTACTCCACTTTCTTCACTTATCCTCATTCCTCATGTTCACTCCCCTTCCCCTCATTCACCTCCCACACTCACCTTCTTTCAATCCCCCTACTTCACTTCCCTTCTTCTCTCGTCCCTTTCTTAGCTCCCTCACTCATTTTCCTTTCCTCTGTCACTGCACTCCACTTCACTCAGTCCTTTTGAATTTGTAAATAATACAGCTCTTTTTGGAGAATTGGAGGTAGTTCTGAAAAGAACTGTTTTTTTTCTTCTTTTTTTGTTTTTTTTCTCAACAAAAACAAAAATAGGGAATGCCAAACTGCTCAACAGGAGCAAAAAAAAGGGGAAAAATTAAGGCTGGGGAGGGCACCGATGGTCTTCTCTTTTGCGTACAATGAGCATGATATTTTGCTCTCCGTAGCAAAGCAGTTCATCACACTGCTTACATTTGATGGTGATATCTGTAAATACAGGTTAAATGTTAGGAATGAGCTCCACTGCTCTTCCTCTCCTCGATGTTGTTGCTCCTCCGGTGGATGTTGAGGCGCCATCCCTTGGGGGATTACGTGCCAGGTCCCTGACACTCTCACGGGCATAGTTCTGGGGGTGCCTCCTTTGAACATGCCTGATCATAGTTGAGTTGCCAAAACTATATTTCCTTCTAGGGTCACCCCCAGAAAGAACTGTCAAATCTTACACTCCACCTTAGGAGCATTAACCTTCTTTTCCCCTGGTAGAATTGTAAAAAAATTCCATATAAAGTGCTTCTTCACCTTAGGCTGAGGAGGCTCCTCCTGGATAAACTCATCAGTCTTCACTGCTGCTAGGTGGTCTTGCAGCCATTCTTTCAAAACTAATGTTGAGAACAGGAAACAGGTCTTGCTCTCTCCAAAGTGAAAGAGGTAGTGAAGGAAATGGGTGGGGTTTTCATTAGTTGAAAAAAAACTGTAAAGAACCAATGAAAAGTGATATTTTAAGGTCACATGACTTGACGCGCTTACGCTGCGCGCACCGGAGCGCTTCCGGGGGCGCTTACGCGGCACGAACGTAGGCGCTTCTGGGGGCGCTTACGCGGCGCGCCTAAATGACGTTTTGCTACCTTTTCGGAAATACGCTTAAAGTTAAAATACGGGTATTTAAAATCAAAAATATTACTTTTATAAGTATGCCACTAAATGTTTTGCATTGTTTTTTACTTTAAATACATTTTTTTTTCTCGCACGCGGGAATAGCGCTCTCGCTGCGCTCTCGGGTGAGCTATTAATATTTAATAGTTATAAAAAACAGCTACTAAAAAAAAATAATAATTCACTTTAAAAATCGTAGGTTACAAACTCGATATACAAAGTAATTAGCTTTTAAAAAACCTTTGAAATTGACTGAAAAAACCATAGGTTTCACAATCGTTATAGTTAGGAATTAGCATTTAAAAATCCTTTGAAATTCACTAAAAAAAAACATAGGTTTCACAATTGTTATAGTTAGGAATTAGCATTTAAAAAACCTTTGAAATTCACAGAAAAAACCATAGATTTCACACCAGTTATAGTTAGCTGAACATTTAACTCATACAAAACCATTGAAATTCCCACGTTATAGTTAGTTGGACTCACTATAACTCGCGCGCCCGCAATCCACTGCTGATGATGTCACATATTACATCATTCATGACATGTTCAGTGACATCACTGATGACATCACTGATGACATCTCAAATGGTTTTTTCTGTGAATATATATATATTCACTGAAAAAACCATAGGTTATAGACCATATATAGTTAGGAATTAGCATTTAAAAAACCTTTTTTTACTCACACAAAACCATTGAAATTCCATATATAGTTAGTTGTACTAACTATATATCGCGCACCCGCAATCCACTGCTGATCATGTCACATATTACATCATTCATGACATGGTCAGTGACATCACTGATGACATCACTGATGACATCTCAAATGACATCACTGATGACATCACTGATGACATCTCAAATGACATCACTGATGACATCTCAAATGACATCACTGATGACATCACAGATGACATCTCAATTTTTTTTTAAAAAGAAGAGTAAGTATAAGGGAAGTAAACAGAGAGTAATGTTAAAAGAAAGACAGCTATAGGGACTAAACCAGAGATACTGTTTAATAGATTTATTTACCGAAGAAAAGATGGAAGAGGATATAATTGTGAAAAACAAAATAGATAAGGAAATGAAAGAAAAAAAGGAGAGTAGAAGAATAACACAGAAGAGTTTCTTAGAGAATGTGAGTGAATGTTCAAAATAAGATTAAAACATGTGGAATAACAGAGAGAAAAAACAGAAAGCAGAAAAGAAGAAGTAACAGAAAAAGAATAATTGAAACAGCAAAGAAATGTAAATAACATAGGCCCATATTATCAACATAGGCAATAAAAGTTTTGCAGCTTTTATCGGCAGAAATGTGTCGCTAAAGCTGCTTTTGCGGCAGAAAACTGCCGCTAAAACCGCTTTTGCAGCAGTTTTCTGCCGATAAAAACAGCAATAATTTTATTGGCTCTGTTCATAATATGCCTCTTAGTGTGCTTCAACTACACAGAGAAAGCATAATGAACAAGTAGTGAAAGAGTGATCAGTCAAAGACACTAAGAGTAATAGAGACTGAGTGAGTGAACAAGAGTGAGGAACTATGAGAAGAGAGGGACTGAGAAAAGGAGTGGAAGGAGTAGAGTAAGTAAGTAATAGAGAAAGGAATGAGGGAAGTAGCAAAGGCAGGAAAGTGAGGGTTAAAGAAATGAAGCAGTGGAACTAATAGTAGTTAAATGTGATAGAAATGTAATGAAAAGAGTACAAAACATTTACCTTATAATTGTCGTTAACTTAGTCACTTGTTATTTTTATACTTTCAATCTGTGAAAGAGAGAACAAACATTTGAAAAATATTAAAACATGTATTTAAAAATTAGAAAAGACAAGGGAAAAGATTGAAGGACAAACAGTTTTTCAACAACTTTGACACTTACAGAAGCTTCTGCTTCTCCAGGCCCCCTACACAGTCCTAAAGATATACATTTTAAACTAACAGTATCTTGATGCAGATGAAGTGAGGCCTATCTTGGAACATGGTGCATCTTTTGCACTGCTGTTGTCTCACAAAAGTGACGCAATGGCAGCGCAAAAGAGGTGCACAATCATCATAAAACTGTTCCTAACATTTTAAATGATTGTTTCAGGATGGCAATAAGGTGTGTCCTATCCAGACGTTTGTTTCAGGTGAGGCCTACTCAGGATTGCAGATCAAATTTAGCCTTGTTGAAGAGTACAGAGGAGATAATACATGTGCAGGCCAACCAATAAAGTTCAGACTTCCTCTGTTTCCCTGGACAGGCCTAAACTTCTTCTGCACAATTTGATTCGTAATGTTACGAAACACAGGTAATGTATTTGAAAAATGTGCAATTTCTTTTGCTCATTTCACAATCACATCACTTGTGTTTCCTTTGGTTAGGTATCTCATTGTGCAGATGTAGTCCAGCATATGAAAGAGTACGCACTGCATGCAACAACTTTGACACCTACTGAAGCCTCAGCTTCTCCATACCCCCTACACAGTCCTAATTATATACATTTTAAACTGACGGTATCTTGCTGGAAAAGAACTGAGGCCTATCTTGCAACATGGTGCATCTTTTACACAAAAGTGACGGAACAGCGGCGTAAAAGAGGCACACAGCCTTCATAAAACTGCCCTTAACATTTTAAATGATTGTTTCTAGATGCTGATTAGGTGTAACCTATCCACAGATTTGTTTCAGGTAAGTCCTACTCAGGGTTGCAGATGAAATTTAGGCTTGTTGAAGAATATAGAGGAGATAATACATGTGCAGGCCTACTAACGAAGTGAGTCATGCCCACTGCACTCTTGAACAAATGTCAGACCTCCTCTGTCTCCTGGAACAGGCCTAAACCTCATCTACACAATGTGATGTGTAATGTTAGGAAACACAGGTAATATAATTGAAAAACGTGCAATTTATTTTGCTCATTCCACAATCACATCACCTGTGTTTCCTTAGCTTAGGTATCTCATTGTGGAAATGTAGTCATTCATATGAAAGACTATGTAGAATGTGAGCACTGTATGCAACAACTTTGACACTTACAGAAGCCTCAGCTTCTCCATGTCTCCTACACATTTCTAAATGTAGATCATAAGTACAAAAAGTACAGAATTAATTATACATGTTAAATGGTTTATTTTTGCTGTTCTCAGAATTTATCAAATTTCACTAAAAACAGTGACTTGAAGGTATTCATCATATAACAGCGGGGAAAAAAAAACACAATCAAAATGATTGTGTTTAAAAAACCCATATAACATAACCAATCAGAAATTCAGAACTCCTCAAAAGTAACTTACTTTCCATGACGTCGAAGGATGTCCTATGAACAGCTTACACTCGGTTGTGCTGTTTTTATTTTCAGCCCGCCACTTTTTGAAAGAAAACCTCCATCGTTTTGAAAAATATGTTACATTCAATAAATGACTTCTCGCTCTCTACCACATGTTTCCACAAGGCCAAATCATGTAAGAGCCATTTATAACTCTTGGAATTCTTGTAAGCAAATCCCGTCATTTTGTATTTCCGCAACTTTCAGAAAGAAAACGTTCAAGATCACTTTCACAATCCTGGACTAGTAATATCTTACCCTTCTTGCTCACTCATGTTCTACATTTCCTATGACACTGATACTGCTTACTATGAAGCAGACTTACACTACCTCTATGACTACTACAATTATTTAATTGTCTACATCACTTTTAATCACAAAGCAATATAAAACAGTAGATAAAATTATATCAACCCCTAGAATCATTATACGCCAGTTACCTACCCTAAATTCTCTTTTCTGAAAACAGAAAGTAAGAATATTTTTAAATAAAAAGGCAACATTGTATCGTAGTCAAATGGGAATAATTTCCGAAACAGCAATTTTTTTTACATTTTAAGCTGTGTAATAAGCGGATCTGTCAAATGACCATCATGCCATATAATAGCTGCAGTTACAAATGTTCTTCCTAAAATCAACGACTGTGTAGCCACAACATTTGTAATTAAAGTTGAAGACTTACTTTCATCAGGTTTATATAGTTGGATTTTCAAAATGACATTATAATCAAAAGTTTGGACCAATAATCTAGACAGCATTGCAGACTTACATTCCCTCTACTCCATGTTTTGATTGGCTGCTTGAATTAGCTTATAAAAAGAAACAGTTTTTCTGAACTCATACAAAGTGCAGTTATTTTTCCATGACATCAAGTGTTATGGTAAGTACACCGTTTGCTTTTGGAAATACTCTGTTGTCCTTCAACTAATCTCTGCCCACCACTTTCTGTAAGAAAATCTTCTTTTTTTCCAGGAACTATTTAAAACTCAAAAATAACTTTTGACTCTGTACTACACTTATCCTCAAGGCCAAATCGTGTAGGAGCCATTAGAACCTCTTGAAATTCCTCAGAGCAAATCCTGAGATTCCTTCCCTAAAATTTTGGTTTTAAAAACACCAGGTAAGAATTTTTAGGGTCAAAAGGCAATTTTTTTTTTAAAGTTAAAACAGAATCATTGCAGAATGACCAGCCATTTCTAGACTTTAAATAAGCTGTGTAATGTCCTGATGTTATTGAAGGACCGTCATGATATATAATTGCTGCAGTTACAAAAGTCCTTCCTGATATTGACAACTGTGAAGCCACAACATTTTTTATTAAAGTTGTCAATTTTGTTCCATCAGGCCTACATCGTTGGAACATTAAAATGACATACTGGCCATATGTTCGTATAAATAATGTTGACAACATTGCAGACTTACATTGGCTACACTCCATGTTGTGATCAGCTGCTTTTACTAGCTTATTAAAGGACACTGATTTACTCTCTGGCAAAGTTAAATATATAAATCTTTCTGAGTCTACACTAGTAGTACTTGATACCCTACAGTTCTCGCAGTCATGCTGCCATTGATAAGAAAGCCCAAACAGGTGATCTACATCTACACCTTCAGCATGCAATACATCAAGCATATACATTAAAAACTCCTGACAATCTTGCTGAATATTTTGAGAGAATTGTGTTTGACCTGAACATCTGTCTAACAGATTTCGAATTTCAGACACACTTTCTATTTTTGTTCTATCAGTGCTACATTTCTCTAACACAGAATTTAACAAACTGCAAAATCTTTGATCAGAATTGACCACAATCTCTTCTTTTACATTTTCTAGAGAAAACAAAACATTAACCACTACATTAGCATAGCATTTGACACCAGAACTGTTTTCAAATTGAAAACCAACAACATCTTCAACAGAATCCTTTTTCTTTCTGCTTATAATTTCAGGTTCATCGACTTTTCGTCTTTTTGCTACAACCTCCCTACTATTGGTCACATTTCTTCGTTTCCGGCCTACCACACGTTTCTCAAACAAAGGATATTGAGGCAAATGTGGCGCATACTCTCTTCTTAACCTATTGTATTCCTTAACACAATCTAGATCCGCACAAATGTTTGTGACATCACACTCAATCAAGTACAATCCCTATAAAGTTCTAACTCGTGACAATGCCACATATGCCATACCCTCCTTGAACACAGAACTGCCAATATTCACCAATGCACTGTCTACACTTAAACCTTGCGATTTATGGATTGTCACCGCATATGCCAAGCAAACAGGAAACTGCTTACGGCGAACATATAAGTCTTTTACAAGCAGAAATCTAGCAGAACAACGACCAATTAGCTGTACTTCCTCAATGCCATCAAATTTAATTTTTTAAAATTCAATTCCATCTCTATTTCTGTATTTCACAAAATCAACAACATTACCCATTGATCCATTTACCAGACCTCTTTCAACATGTAAATTCCTTCTTAAAATTATACGGCAATTTAAGCACACATTCAGAGTCTTTTCAAAACCCGCTGTTTTAGATATAGTCTTCTCTAATGAATCCAATTTTGTTTTCAAATTCTCAGACAAAATAATTGTTGATCCCATATGCTCTACTCTGTCAATAGCTTCCAGTTTCACAATCTCTTGGTTTTCTAAATGCAACATTTTGTTGTTGAAGATGGCACATTCTGCAAGAGTTGGCATCAAACATATTCCAGATTTCTTCTCAGTAATTTTCTGAAAAATATTCTCAGGCACAACGTCTTGTTCTGGATATAAATTTGACAGTAATCGTGCATGTAAAGCTTCTTTCCCATGCTCGGTCACTTTTCCAATTCTAACATCTTGTAGAATATTCTTGTAAACTTCATCCTTCGCCTGACGCATATTTTCATGCAGTTCAGCATAATTGAAGTTTAACCATATATTGACGTTGCCAATGCTCCCTAGGCACTTCCTGGTATCTTCATGCGTGAGCATTTTGAACACAGGTTGTCCTTTCACTGGTGTCAGCTGCAGAAGATCTCCGAAAACAATGATGTGTTTGCCACCAAATAACACATCATACTCTGTTTTAAGAACTTCTTGCATTCTCAAATGCACAAAGGCAAGCATGACATTAGAAACCATGCTTACTTCGTCAATGATAAGAAGTTTCATTTTCCTCAAGACTCTTGAAACTTCACAACAAGCATCTCCAGATAACTTGTGGTATTGTAATTTGTTATCATGCTCCACTGGCAGCATCAATAGACGATGCAAAGTAATACCTTTAATGTTATGTGCTGCCAGTTCAGTTGGAGCGGTGACAACACAAAACAGCGATGACTCAGTCCTTTCCTGCAAATAACATGAAATTGCTTTAATGAGGAAATTTTTTCCAGTTCCCGCTTCTCCACTCACGTACAGTCGGACAGGCTTCAACGACGTACATGAGCACTCTTTCTTCTCATGACTTAATCCATGATCAATTTGCTTGGTAACTTCGTCATATATTTTCCTCTGCTCAACGTTGAGTTGTGTTTCCAAGTCTTCTAAGTTAACCACATCCTCCTGAGCATGTGCCATGGCTCTTTCCACTTCATTCATGGCAGTGGCAGCTTAATTTTTGATAACAGGTCCTCCTAGTGGATCCTGACTCAATGAAACAGAACTCTGACTGTCCTGAGAACTGTCTCTGGCAATCTCGGCTGCAATCGTTGCTTCCTGCTCGATTTCCGCATTCAACATTTCAAGATATTTGGGAAAAGCAGGAAATTCTATGGTCTCCTTGGCGGCAGTGAAAGAGTCTTCGTAACAGAGGAAATCTCCAAGCAGTTCCTCTTCTACACGCCAAGGCTTAAAAAGTTGCAAAAGTGCTAAATAGAAAAACTCCTTTTTTTCAGGAGATTCGCCACTCAATTTTCGATGGTTTACCAAGTGGCATTTTCTTTGCTTGACCAGACATCCCTCACTTCCAATTACAGCATACACTCCTTTATCAATATCTTCGTTGATGTTCCTCTTAAATTTTTTGTAGAACCTCATACAGACAAACATTCTCGAGGTGACTGCTTCGATTTGGATAATATGTATCCAACATGTGGGTGTTCAAAATATCGGTACTGTTTGGCTCCTTTTCCGCCAAAATACTCAATTTCCCGCACAGGTTTCAGAACTCGATTACGCGTTGCAGCAAGACCAAGACTCGCCCAAACGATACTCCTAGATTTGGCATAGAGACTTGCTGAAGACAACCGGTCAGAACATTCGTAAGCTCCGATTTCTCGATGCGACAACATCTTCAGACTGAAACTGTACAACATCTTACTGAGGCTCTTTTCATGGGAAATGTCCTCCCACATATCCTTCAATAATGTCTTTTCTTTTTTGGTGATGTAAGATGTCACATACCGAGCCACAGCCATACAGTTATCAGCCACAAACTGTATATCCATGTTAGCATTCCACATGGACAAAATCACTGGGTTGTAGTAGTTGATGTACTTGGAGTCTTCGTTCCTTTTCAAATTGTATGTGTTTTTAGGTGATTTCTTCATCACATTATGTCGCAGCGAAGACATCAAACTGTTTACTCTTCCTTTAGAAATCACCGGTCGTGGAAAGGGGAAACGACATTTGGTGTAGAACTTGTCCTTGTTTCTGAGTTTACGACGACAGTACTTTCCGCAACGATGGCTTTGGAAGCGTAGAACTTGTTCTCTTAGGCTTTTGTCCTCCTTTGCATTTGGAACAGCACATGTAGAATACTGTTCTATGAAACTCATCACTAAGTCTTCTGGATCCGTTCCAAATTTAGGTGCATCCTTGATCCACAGCAGCATATGTATATGAGGAGCACCTCTTGCTTGGTACTCCTTTCTCCAGAAGAAATCCAACACCTCTCCAAGAGGTGGATTTCTCTTGTTCATGATGAAAGACATCATAGCTTCAAATCTATGATTGAAGTACCTGCATACATTCACTGGATCCAAAGAGCACAGTTCTCCGGGTGTCTTGAATTCGATATTTTCAATGTTTCCATTTGCCTCTCGTAGAAATTCAAGTAAGTCTTCCCAGCCATACTCGGCACAGCTCAGAGTGAGGAACCATGTGGGAGTTCCTAAGTTCCTCAGCATACATTTTAAATCACCATGACGACGGTACCAGTACTCATTAGTACCACGCTGACACGCCATGAGATTAATCAGGTGACAATCCAAAATACTGTCTTGCACATTGACTTTATCCATAAAGTCACTTGCAGAGATGTTTTGCATCTGTATACCACTTTTCAAGATGTGGTTCACTGCATATGACAATCCAGACAGATCGCTTTCAAACAGGAGATGAAACAAATAGGGAATGCATTGTCGAAACCTAGCATCTTCTGCATACAATCGTAAAGTCCGGTATTCAGAAGCAGGAATTTGATGAGGTCGCTCATCATATCTTCCTCCTTGACCTGTTGGAAATAGCTGTGGGAAACACCGAGCTTCCAAACTTTCCTCCCAAACACTAATGGGACTCCCTTTGGCTTGTTTCATTTGAAACAACTCAATAGCATTCCCCATGACTTCCTTGGAATGCAAAGGATGAACACTATAATGTTCATATATTTCTTCACTTTTAGAGGGTTCTACTTTCTCAATTTGACCAGCACACAAATCGCTATCCTCTTCCTCACTTACTTCCTCTTCTGCAACATATACATTCTTATAGTACTTATTATTTTTTTTCAAATACAATGTTGCCTTTTTGACTTTCCTAACATCCACTAAATCTTGCCATATTTTCTTATTCTTTGTCGGAACCCCATTAACTAAGATAACCAGAGGTTCCTCTTCCACTTTTTCTACTCCAATTGTGTTAATGTTTTTCTTCAAATCTAGAGGCAAATAAACAACTCTTCCCTTTAATCCTCTCTGTAAATCTGATGGAGGCAATTTCCCTGTCTTTGGCTCCATTCTTACAATAGCCTGAAAGGGATGGATACTTTGAATCAAAATAGATTCATAAGTATTTAAATCCTTCAATTCAGAAGGAATCTCAACCAATTCCAGATTATTATGAACCGCTCTAGCAGGCATCTGGTTTTGATTTAATTTATTACAACAATAAGTACACACACGTTGATCCAATCCCAAATCAAAACAATTTTCTACCATCAAGTATGTTGCAAAATCCTTCCATTCACTATTATTTTCCCTTTCACTTTTTGCATATAAATCCACTAACTTAGTCTGATTCTTATAATAAGTGCGTCGATAACACACACAAGTGAAATTAGGCCTCTCACTTGATTTCACCTGAAACGTGGCAATTTCCTTCTGAAAATTATCTGTACTGGAAACCTGTACACTATCTTCCACATTACCCTCTTCTTGTGGGTCAATTTCAACATTCTCCTCTTTACTTCCAAAGTAACAAAACTCAATTTCTTCACACATATTCTTCACATCTATTTCAGAACCATGCAAAAGAGCAGCGCATAATTGTTTAGGCATAACTGCTGGACTCTTAGCATAATACAACATTCTAACTAATTTCCTCACTTTATTATGATGCACTGCTAGCATCCTGAAATGATGAAAAACACTCTGGCATACTCTCCTGGAAAGACAAGCCAGTGAATGACCATGCAAACCTGTCACTTCTCTCACTCTGCAAGGATCTCATTCTTGCAACAACTTCATTTTCTGCTTCAAACTTTTCTTATTAAATGTCCGTACAAAATCACAAAGCAAATTGATGGAATCCTGTCGCACACTGCAAATACTACTACACTTCCAGGTGTACACAGGACCCTTAGGACGTCTTCCTAAAACCTCATTACCTAACACCTCTTCTGTCTCTGTTGTCACAAGTTTTTCTTTTTCAACTGGACAACCATCTTTCACCTCATAAGCTCGACCATTGGTGTCAACTGCATGCACCAAATCATTATCCTGGAAATAACTCTCCTCATTAAAAAATGCCTCACAACTTGAACTATGCATCCATTCTCCGGAAAAAACTTCACAAAAATTACTACGATTAACTATTCTCTCCCATCTACTATTTCTTTTGAAATCATAAATTGCCTTGTTTAGCTTACTAATTCTATTGATTATCAAAATAAATAACTTTCGTTTAATTTTAAATGCCTGATCAATAACTTTCTCAACTTTTTTTTTCTCTTATAAAAAACCACTTTCTGTTGACCTTTCTTAATATTTTTTAACAAATTGCCAATTATCCTGTTGCGGAACATTCGTTTACGAATGTCCCTAAACTGTTGTTTCCTTCTACTATCATGCACAGAGTTATCTCTTGCTCTAGCAGTAACATTTTGGATTGGCCTTTCCTTTCCGTTTAAATTGCTTCTCTTTTTCTGGACTAAAACATTTTCTGTAGTACTACTTTTTTTTTTACAAATGTTTCTTATGAATGATTTCGTGGTCTTACCCGGTGCTTTCTTGGTGACTTGACGATTTTTTATTGTAGAGGACTGCTGCATTAATTGATGAACCTGCTGTCTTTGACGTTTTGTAGCCTTTCTGATTCTATCCTTAGACGGCATTCTCAAAATTTGAAATGATCTGCAGTTGAATCTGTGGTAAAATATAATAAAAAATGTTATTAACCACTATTACCAAACAGTAAATCAATAACAGTCATCAAAAACTTAACACACTACTTGACATTTTTACATAGAATATTTTTTAGTGCTTTGGCAAATTTAGAATACACAAATAGCAGAAAAGAAATGGAATTCTTCTTCATTTTACCTGTCCTGTTTTATATGTGAATCTGATCTAATTTTATGAGCATATTTTAATATTTTATTGAAGACACTACACATAACCTGTTTTTTAAGGTGTGTTTAATTTTAAATGAAACGGTTTACATTTTTACTTTTCATTTATTGTAAATGTAAAAAATAAATGTTTATAGTTCCATATGCTCAAGCAGTTCAGCTTCCCACCCTATGTCATACAATTCTGACAAATCGGCATCCTCATCATGTTTTTCATCATCCTCAGGATTTAAATCATCCAAGGGATCTACTTCCACTGACGTTTCAATTACAAGTTCAATGATAAGGTCGAGATCAACTGATTGCTGATTGTCACTCATGGTTGATGTTGTCGTTATCTTTAAAGAAAGAGAACAACAATCAGATGTTGCAGAGTAAGAGACAAATCTCAGAGATTATAATAGTAAAATTGTTTAACAAGAGTAACATTTTGCAGCTATTATTTAGCCATGTCCAGCGATGCTGAGGAGGTAAGGCCTATGTCCAAGTTTTCAGTGAACAGGACTCATCTCTTCTTAACCTTGGATAAGCCTCACCGACTCTGTGTCCCCTGCTCGTACTTAAATGTACAGGGGCAGATTTATGCTAAGTGGCGCATCCCCACGGATGCACCAGTTAATGTGCACCGCTGCTCTGCCACCCATAGTGTGCCGCATTTACAATGTGGAGCACCATTGAGCAAAAACAGCACAGATGCGTCACGCATCTGTGCCGCAAAAGCAGCACATTGCAGGAATCACGTCATAAGCGCGACATGTCTACTGCAATGCACAGGAGGAAGCCTCACATTGCATGCACACTTCTTATGCCTGTTTCAAACAGGCATAAGGATTTGATTCAGCAATGCTATAAAGCTGACTCAGTGAAATCTTCTAAATTTCACTGTGTTAGTTTTACAGGGCTTTCATGCAAATTAATGCATACCTTGCAACAAAACACCTATATGAAAACTGACGCAGGTTTCATGTGGCACAGGACTTTACAGCATGACACATCTGCCTAGATGCATCAAGTTGTAAATATGTCGCCACATAGCAAATCTTTTGCACCGCCGCTGCGTCACAAAAGTGACGCACAGTGACGCAAAAGAGACATACACCTATCATAAATCTGTCCCTAACATTTTAAATGATTGATTCAAGATTACGATAAAGTGTGGCCTATCCAGAGGTTTGTTTGAGGTGAGGCCTACTCAGGGTTGCAGATGAAATTTACGCTTGTTGAAGAGTACAGAGGAGATAATACATGTGAAGGCCTACCAATGAAGTAAGTCATATCCACTTCACTCTTGAACAAAGGCCAGACTTTTTCTGTGTCCGTGGACAGACCTAAACTTCATCTGCACAATGTCATTCGTAAACTTAGGAAACACAGGTGATGTAATTGAAAAATGTGGAGTTTCTTTTCCTCATTTCACAATCACATCACCTGTGTTTCCTTTGCTTAGGTATCTCATAGTGCAGATGGACTCTAGCATATCAAAGAGTACACATAAGTTGAGCAGTGTATACAACAATTTTGACATTTACAGAAGATTCAGCTTCTTATCTTGTTGGAGATGAAATGAGGCCTGTCTTGCAACATGGTGCATCTTTTGCATCACTGCTGCATCGGTTTCATGTGGCACGGGACTTTACAGCATGACACATCTGCCTAGATGCATCAAGTTGTAAATATGTCACCACATAGCAAATCTTTTGCACCGCCGCTGCGTCACAAAAGTGACGCACAGTGACGCAAAAGAGGCATACACCTATCATAAATCTGTCCCTAACATTTTAAATGATTGATTCAGGATGACGATAAGGTGTGGCCTATCCAGAGGTTTGTTTAAGGTGAGGCCTACTCAGGGTTGCAGATTAAATTTACGCTTGTTGAAGAGTACAGAGGAGATAATACATGTGAAAGCCTACCAATGAAGTAAATCATGTCCACTTCACTCTTGAACAAAGGCCAGACCTCTTCTGTGTCCGTGGACAGGCCTAAACCTCATCTGCACAATGTCATTCGTAAACTTAGGAAACACAGGTGATGTAATTGAAAAATGTGGAGTTTCTTTTCCTCATTTCACAATCACATCACCTGTGTTTCCTTTGCTTAGGTATCTCATAGTGCAGATGGACTCTAGCATATCAAAGAGTACACATAAGTTGAGCAGTGTATACAACAATTTTCACATTTACAGAAGATTCAGCTTCTTATCTTGTTGGAGATGAAATGAGGCCTGTCTTGCAACATGGTGCATGTTTTGCATCCCTGCTGCATCGGTTTAATGTGGCACGGGACTTTACAGCATGACACATCTGCCTAGATGCATCAAGTTGTAAATATGTCGCCACATAGCAAATCTTTTGCACCGCCGCTGCGTCACAAAAGTCACGCACAGTGACGCAAAATAAGCTTACACCTATCATAAATCTGTCCCTAACATTTTAAATGATTGATTCAGGATGACGATAAAGTGTGGCCTATCCAGAGGTTTGTTTGAGGTGAGGCCTACTCAGGGTTGCAGATGAAATTTACGCTTGTTGAAGAGTACAGAGGAGATAATACATGTGAAGGCCTACCAATGAAGTAAGTCATATCCACTTCACTCTTGAACAAAGGCCAGACCTTTTCTGTGTCCGTGGACAGACCTAAACTTCATCTGCACAATGTCATTCGTAAACTTAGGAAACACAGGTGATGTAATTGAAAAATGTGGAGTTTCTTTACCTCATTTCACAATCACATCACCTGTGTTTCCTTTGCTTAGGTATCTCATAGTGCAGATGGACTCTAGCATATCAAAGAGTACACATAAGTTGAGCAGTGTATACAACAATTTTGACATTTACAGAAGATTCAGCTTCTTATCTTGTTGGAGATGAAATGAGTCCTGTCTTGCAACATGGTGCATCTTTTGCATCACTGCTGCATCGGTTTCATGTGGCACGGGACTTTACAGCATGACACATCTGCCTAGATGCATCAAGTTGTAAATATGTCACCACATAGCAAATCTTTTGCACCGCCGCTGCGTCACAAAAGTGACGCACAGTGACGCAAAAGAGGCATACACCTATCATAAATCTGTCCCTAACATTTTAAATGATTGATTCAGGATGACGATAAGGTGTGGCCTATCCAGAGGTTTGTTTAAGGTGAGGCCTACTCAGGGTTGCAGATGAAATTTACGCTTGTTGAAGAGTACAGAGGAGATAATACATGTGAAAGCCTACCAATGAAGTAAGTCATGTCCACTTCACTCTTGAACAAAGGCCAGACCTCTTCTGTGTCCGTGGACAGGCCTAAACCTCATCTGCACAATGTCATTCGTAAACTTAGGAAACACAGGTGATGTAATTGAAAAATGTGGAGTTTCTTTTCCTCATTTCACAATCACATCACCTGTGTTTCCTTTGCTTAGGTATTTCATAGTGCAGATGGACTCTAGCATATCAAAGAGTACACATAAGTTGAGCAGTGTATACAACAATTTTCACATTTACAGTAGATTCAGCTTCTTATCTTGTTGGAGATGAAATGAGGCCTGTCTTGCAACATGGTGCATGTTTTGCATCACTGCTGCATCGGTTTCATGTGGCACGGGACTTTACAGCATGACACATCTGCCTAGATGCATCAAGTTGTAAATATGTCGCCACATAGCAAATCTTTTGCACCGCCGCTGCGTCACAAAAGTCACGCACAGTGACGCAAAATAAGCTTACACCTATCATAAATCTGTCCCTAACATTTTAAATGATTGATTCAGGATGACGATAAAGTGTGGCCTATCCAGAGGTTTGTTTGAGGTGAGGCCTACTCAGGGTTGCAGATGAAATTTACGCTTGTTGAAGAGTACAGAGGAGATAATACATGTGAAGGCCTACCAATGAAGTAAGTCATGTCCACTTCACTCTTGAACAAAGGCCAGACCTTTTCTGTGTCCGTGGACAGCCCTAAACTTCATCTGCACAATGTCATTCGTAAACTTAGGAAACACAGGTGATGTAATTGAAAAATGTGGAGTTTCTTTTCCTCATTTCACAATCACATCACCTGTGTTTCCTTTGCTTAGGTATCTCATAGTGCAGATGGACTCTAGCATATCAAAGAGTACACATAAGTTGAGCAGTGTATACAACAATTTTGACATTTACAGAAGATTCAGCTTCTTATCCTGTTGGAGATGAAATGAGGCCTGTCTTGCCACATGGTGCATCTTTTGCATCACTGCTGCATCGGTTTCATGTGGCACGGGACTTTACAGCATGACACATCTGCCTAGATGCATCAAGTTGTAAATATGTCACCACATAGCAAATCTTTTGCACCGCCGCTGCGTCACAAAAGTGACGCACAGTGACGCAAAAGAGGCATACACCTATCATAAATCTGTCCCTAACATTTTAAATGATTGATTCAGGATGACGATAAAGTGTGGCCTATCCAGAGGTTTGTTTAAGGTGAGGCCTACTCAGGGTTGCAGATGAAATTTACGCTTGTTGAAGAGTACAGAGGAGATAATACATGTGAAAGCCTACCAATGAAGTAAGTCATGTCCACTTCACTCTTGAACAAAGGCCAGACCTCTTGTGTGTCCGTGGACAAGCCTAAACCTCATCTGCACAATGTCATTCGTAAACTTAGGAAACACAGGTGATGTAATTGAAAAATGTGGAGTTTCTTTTCCTCATTTCACAATCACATCACCTGTGTTTCCTTTGCTTAGGTATCTCATAGTGCAGATGGAGTCTAGCATATCAAAGACTACGCAGAAGGTTAGAACTGTATGGAACATGGCTATGTAAGTCAAATAATCAAAATCTAAATTTGCCAAGCACACATGGGGGCGTATTTACAAGGACCTTGCACCACAGGGAAAGGTCTTAAATTAAAATGGGAAAAATAACATCAGAGAGACTCAAAGGCCTTATAAATATGCCCCAAGCAACCTATGAAGCTCCAGCATTACATATCAAGAAACCTAATTGATTTCAAAAATCGTTTTTAAACACATCATCTAAATAAATTATATACCTACATTCATCGGGAAGTGACTTAAAATGCCCTAAGACACATGAAAGCGTTTTTTTTAAGCCCTTGCTCCATTTTTAGATCACTTTTAACATGGCTATGTAAGTCAAATAATCAAGATCTAAATTTGCCAAGCACAGATGGGGGCGTATTTACAAGGACCTTGCACCACAGGGAAAGGTCTTAAATTAAAATGGGAAAAATAACATCAGAGAGACTCAAAGGCCTTATAAATATGCCCCAAGCAACCTATGAAGCTCTAGCATTACATATCAAGAAACCTAATTGATTTCAAAAATCGTTTTTAAACACATCATCTAAATAAATTATATACCTACATTCATCGGGAAGTGACTTAAAATGCCCTAAGACACATGAAAGCGTTTTTTTTAAGCCCTTGCTCCATTTTTAGATCACTTTTAACATGGCTATGTAAGTCAAATAATCAAGATCTAAATTTGCCAAGCACAGATGGGGGCGTATTTACAAGGACCTTGCACCACAGGGAAAGGTCTTAAATTAAAATGGGAAAAATAACATCACAGAGACTCAAAGGCCTTATAAATATGCCCCAAGCAACCTATGAACCTCTAGCATTACATATCAAGAAACCTAATTGATTTCAAAAAACGTTTTTAAACACAACTTGTAAAGCAATTATATTCATACATTCTTGGGGAAGTTACTTAAAATACCCTAAGACACATGAAAGCGTTTTTTTTAAGCCCTTGCTCCATTTTTAGATCACTTTTAACATGGCTATGTAAGTCAAATAATCAAGATCTAAATTTGCCAAGCACAGATGGGGGCGTATTTACATGGACCTTGCACCACAGGGAAAGGTCTTAAATTAAAATGGGAAAAATAACATCAGAGAGACACAAAGGCCTTATAAATATGCCCCAAGCAACCTATGAAGCTCTAGCAGTACATATCAAGAAACCTAATTGATTTCAAAAATCGTTTTTAAACACATCATCTAAATAAATTATATACCTACATTCAAGGGGAAGTGACTTAAAATGCCCTAAGACACATGAAATCGTTTTTTTAAGCCCTTGCTCCATTTTTAGATCACTTTTAACATGGCTATGTAAGTCAAATAATCAAGATCTAAATTTGCCAAGCACAGATGGGGGCGTATTTACAAGGCCCTTGCACCACAGGGAAAGGTCTTAAATTAAAATGGGAAAAATAACATCAGAGAGACATAAAGGCCTTATAAATATGCCCCAAGCAACCTATGAAGCTCTAGCAGTACAGATCAAGAAACCTAATTGATTTCAAAAAACGTTTTTAAACACAACTTGTAAAGCAAATATATTCATACATTCATGGGGAAGTGAGTTAAAATACCCTAAGACACATGAAAGCATTTTTGTAAGACCCTTGCACTATTTTAGCGTCACTTTTAACATGGCTATGTAACACAAAGAAACAAAATTCATTTGTAAAACACTTGACACAAATCAAAATTTTAAATACACAACTTTCTTCATAATGTTCTCCCTAAACAATACTATTCTCTATCTAAATTAAATGAATCTTTTCTCACCTTAGCAAATACTTTATGAGTTTCAAAACAGTCTCAGAAACACACCAAATTGTCTTTAGCAGAGCAAAAGGTATGCACTCCAGAGTCTGCAGCCATAAAAAGCACAGAAAACCTGTAATTCATCACACATATCTCTCATGTCACCCAATCAAAACTCTTCCCTCACTTTTTTCAAATCAACACCCTTCCCCCCTCTGCCCTTTCTGCCTTTTTTGCATAGCAACCACCTCCTGAAAGACCTCTCATGTTTGCAAGTTCACACAACAATGTTTCAATTGAACTCTGAACTCTCAGTACACCTGCGTATCCAGTGCAATCTTTCATAAAATGATTTATTTTGACCATTCAAATTACATCTTTCAAAGAACTCATCCATGCACCCTAACTTTCTGTTTTCAGCAATCAAAATCCACCAATCACTGCTACTGCTTCATTAACACAGAAACTCCACAGTTTTTTTCATTTTAAACTCTTATTTTTTCAACTCCCATTTCATTGCCACACTTCATCTGACTGCAGCAGAACCTCCTCTCACCATGTTTTCTGTCTGGATTGTTGGACATAGTTACATCTACTGGGCTCAGAGGTATGCTGATAACAGAAATTTACCTAACCTCAATTTACAAGATGTGGAAATTAAGTGGTTTGGCCACAGAGGATTAAAATGTCACCAATTGATACCATTGGTGAAAACCTTTATGCATTTGCCTAAACCTGACCTGTTAATTGTGCACTGTGGAGGAAATGACTTGGGCACTTTGACTGGGGTAGGTCTGGAAATGCTTTTAAAGGACACCTTTGAGCAATTGATGGCACTTTTTCCTCAAACTGCCTTGGTATATTCAAATATATGCCAAAGACAGAAATGGAGGTGGTCGAACCAATTTTGTCCACAAATTGAGAAATTGAGGAAGCATGTAAACAAATCTGTTTCAGCCTACATGAGAGACCATGGAATGGGCTCCATCTACAACAATAACTTACGTTACTACATGCAAGATATCTACAGAGGAGATGGAGTTCACTTCTCAGATGAAGGGAACAGAGTTTTCATTCTGAATTTAAAAATGTGCATTGGTACCTACTTATAAGTACCTAAATGTACCATAAACCCAAAAGCACTTCTCAGAGCTACCCTACATCTGATCACTCACAATTATTATTTTACTCTAACTTTTTTCACAAATTTTCAACAAAGTACGCTCCCCGGAGCGCTACCCGGTACGCGAACCGGAAGCTAACCGCGCGAAATTTTTTTTTAAAATGATTTTTTTTCACACATATGGGCCTCCTCAGCCACCCTCAGAAAACCTAGGGGGTCAAAATACGTCTACCGTGCCCCCTTCTACCCATTCTGAACATTATTTGCCCTCCATCTTGTATCTTTATTCGACCGAAACACAAAATGGTGGACTCCCGTAACGCTGCCGGTTCGCGTACCGGGGCGCTCACCGGGAAGCGCTCCATTAAAAAAGGTGGGAAAGTAATTTACAGAAGAAACCCTGGAGACACTTTCACCAAATATAGATTAGCTCATACTACATATCAATCCCTACCATTTTCACACATTTGGTTGGAATTCCATTTAGCCATTTAGCCTGTAGACCTCTCTAAATACCCTGAGGTAAATTACTTCACAAAACACATCTGAAGTGTTGGAATTGACAACCAATTAAAATGTTACTTTCATTTTCTACTTTTTTTACCTGACATTTGATTGGTTATGTACCTGAATATATATAAAAAAAGAGAGAGAAACACAGCCATTTTGACTACTACTTCCTGAACTACATTGCAAGATCATTTTCACTCACAACTTAAACTTGTTTTTAAAAGGTAAGATATTATTTTATAAATTTGAAAACATTTTCAGATAGTTATATACTATCCCTCTGTAAGAGTTAGACATTGAGAAAGGCTTGTTTATTATAATTATGGATTGATTTAGGTTTCTGTGGTATTATTATGAATTTACATAGGCTTTCTCACAGGCACTTTTTAATAGTACTACTTCATGCCTCAAAACTACCTGTCTGAACTTAAACCCAACAGTGCCCTATCTCTACTGATATATTTATTTTTTATTCAAATTTCAGCACAAAAATGCAAGGAGAACAGAACGTTTCCTTTGAAATTGTCCTAGACATGAATAATGAGGAAATAATTGAACCCATTGACTTGGAATTCATGGATGAATCACGAGACCATGAACTTCTACAATGTGTAGAATCTGTGGATCATTTACTTCATTATGATGACGGTCAAATGTGGGAAGTTATGTTCACTCAACAAGAGGACATATAGGACAGTCAAATGTTAGACGTTCTATTAAATTTTGAAAAAGAATCAGAAAAATAAAATTATATTTAATATTTAAAAATTGTTTGAGTCTTTAATCATTTTTATATGTAATTCATAAACTAGTACAAAATTGATTATAAAGTAAAGTGAGACTTATAGTATACTGTGCACAATTTCAAAAATACATTTATATTTAATAATCATTAATACTGCTACTTAAATAAAAAAAAAAAAAACAACAAAAAGAACAATCAATAAACATACAATATTTCAAAATATCATAGTCTATCATTCTTTTTTCCTTATAGTACGCTCCCCGGACCGCTTCCCGGTGCGCGTACCGGGCGCTACCCACGCAAAAAAAACAAAAAAAAATTATTATTTTTTTGCCCCGCGGGGCCCTTTTAAAGCCTCCACATCAAACCTAGGGGGTCAGGAAGGATCTACTATGCCCCCTTATGGTCATTTCCCCCTTTCTTTTGGCCTCCTCTTGTCTCTCGATCCTACCGAGAGACAAGATGGCGGCCGCTCCGGACTGTTTAGAATGTTGACAGACACCGGAGAGCCAATCAGCTTCGCTTCGCGAAGTTCCGTTACGCGTCAAGTACGCGAACCGGGGCGCTGCCCGGAGCGCGCTTACAGATATATATTTTTTTTTTAACGTTAATTTCTCAAAATCCACTGGAGCACATATCTTGAGACCTAGCAAAGGCACATCGGGCTAACAGTCCCTACAATTTTGCCAAGTTTCGTGCAAATCCATTCAGCCATTCGGGCTAAAAGTGAGGCCAACCGCCCTATGGAAATTAACATGGGAAAAACGCGTTTTGGGACCCCCCTTTTTTCTCGGCCCCCCCTTGACGAACCCCCCCAAATTTTCAGTGGCTGGTCAGAAACAAAATGTTCCATTTTCCTGAAAATTTCAGCCAATTCCGTCCACAAACGCCAAAGTTATTAGACATAGAATTTTCAAAAATCCCATAGAGAAAAAATCCTAACTATATATACCTACTGGCGACCGCCAGTAGGTAATATATATATATATATATATATATATATATATATATATATATATATATATATACTGAAAAAACATAGGTTTCAGGCACATTATAGTTTGGAATTAGCATTTAAAAAACCTTAGAAATTCACTGAAAAAAACATGGGTTTCCGGGGCGTTATAGTTAGCTTGACATTTCACTCTTACAAAACCATTGAAATTCCCCCATTAGTTCAGCTAACTAAAACTTGCGCGCCCACAATGCTGATGATGTCACATATTACATCACTCATGACATCTCAAATGACATCACTGATGACGTCATTGATGACATCATCCAGTGAATGTATGTTTTTCTAAAAATTAAATATGTTTTATATATGTACATCTCAAGGTCGATGGAAGAATAAATGGGTATAGAAGTGTCTAAATGGATAATTTCTTTGTAAAATTGATTGTATAACTGACTGATTAAGTGTATCTTAGTGAATACATGGGTTAGTGAGTAATGTTTAAATATGTAAATATCTATACCAGTCTCCCACTTTGTGTATAAGTGGCTGCATGGGGTGGTGAGTGGCTACATGAGTGTCTAAATAGGTTATTAGTTGGTTTTTTGAGTATCAGTATGAGTGTCTGAGTGTCTGTATGGTTCGGTGGGGGGTATTACTTAGTGCATAGATGCATGAATGAGTGACTCACTGTTTGTATGTGTTGAAGACAGCATGAATGCAGGACTGTATGGGTGGATGAGTGTGTATATGGGTGTGTTAGTGAGTGAATGGCTGTCTCAATAGTGTCTTTATCAGTGACTGCATATGTTTTAAACTAGTATATGTGAGTATTGGTGTATGTGAGAGTGAGAGATTGGAAGAGTTCCTGGATAAATAAGTATGTGTTTCTATAGGTGATTGTTTAAGAAAGTAAGTATGGGTAAGTTTCTGCAGAAGTAAGTGTGGTGGTGTGTGTATAACTATATATATAACTAAATGGATGTTTGATACTTTGGTTGCATGTGTGGCTATGTGTGTGAGTAACTCTATGGATCAGTGTCAGTGTGTAACAGGATGTATAGATGTATGAGTACATATAATGAGTGAATACATGTATGAGTGACTGTATAGAACTATTGGTGATTGAGTGGATGTGTGTGTAGATCTTGGAATTGCTGAATAGGTGTGTTGTAACAGGTATTGGTATATCCATTTTTTATAAATGCTATTTTCTATTTTTGAGTTTGTGTATCAAAGGTTATATGAGGGTGAGAGGAGGTCTGCCAATCTAACATGAGGATGATGTCATCAGTGATGTTATTCGAGATGTCATCAGTGATGTCTTGAGTGATGTCACTGACCATGTCATGAGTGATATAATATGTGACATCATCAGCAGTGCATTGCGGGCGCGCAAGTTATAGTTAGCTGAACTAACTATAATGTTATAGTTAGCTGAACTAACTATAATGGGGGAATTTCAATGGTTCTGTACGAGTGAAATGTCCAGCTAATTATAATGCCCCTGAAACCTATGTTTTTTCTGTGAATTTCATAGGTTTTTTAAATGATAATTTTAAAATATATTTCTTGTTCTATTTTTTTATATTATTTAAGTACATTTTTTAATCTACTTATTTTTAGATATATATTTTTTTAATTGTACTTCATATATTTTTGGATTCTTTTTTTTAAAATAAATATAAATATTTGTTTTCTTATTTTATATTCTTTTAAATGTACTTATATTTTTCTTTTTTTGTTTGACAGTCGCGCACCCAAAGCACACCCTTCTCGTTTACCTCAGGGAACATATCCACCATTTTAGGATTAATGTATACGGTCTGCGTACGGCGTGCGACTACGAATTTCCAGACGCGGATGCTATGCGACTGGTACACGACTTGTAGCATATACGCGAGATGTACGTATTACGCGAAGTAACAGTCATGCGTGTGACGTCATATGCGGGGGAAGCGGTGGGTGCGGGACCCCGCGGAATTTTTTAATGTTCAAAAACCTATATATATTCATTTAATACTAGCCGTACCCAGTCACGCGTTTCTGTGGCTCAGTCTGGTTAAATGGAAGAGAAAGAAAAGAGTAAGCGCACGTTTCTAATATGTTTAATTTCACAATGCTTGTGAATACACAATATGTTTTTGTGACTAATGTCTCAATGCGTCCCTTGTAGTTGTTGCACAGCAACCAAATCGATAAGGTCCGTTCGACCTTTCAATTAAAAACATAAGCGTATTGTAAACGAGCGTATTCAAATCCAACGTTGTGTATATATAAACACACGCTAATGTTGCAAAGTGAACCAACTCCTCCCCGCTCCCTCCACCCACTTCCCGGTCTACCATCCTGACACCAACTGTCCATCCTAATATATGTAGACTATTGTCTCTATGCGTCCTTTCTTAATGTTACAAAGTGAACCAACTCCTCCACCCTCCCTCCACCTACTTCCCGGTCTGCCATCCTGACACCAACTGTCCATCCTAATATATGTAGACTCTTGTCTCTTTGCTTTCCTTGTAGTTGTTGCGCAGCAACCAAATCGATAGGGTCTCTTCGGCCTTTTGATTAAAACACGCGCGTATTGGACACACGCATTTTCAAATCAAACCTTGTGTATATATAAACACGCGCTAATGTTGCAAAGTGAACCAACTCCTTCCCCCTTCCTCTACCCACTTCCCAGTCTGCCATCCTGACACCAACTGTCCATCCTAAAATATGTAGACTATTGTCTCCATGCGTCCTTTCTTAATGTTGCAAAGTGAACCAACTCCTCCCCCCTCCCTCCACCCACTTCCCGGTCTGCCATCGTGACACCAACTGTCCATCCTAATATATTTAGACTACTGTCTCCGTGCGTCCCTAGTTGTTGCGCAGCAACCAAATCGATAGGGTGTATTCGGCCTTTCGATTAAAAGCACGCACCTTTTCGAATTCAACATTGTGTATATATAAACACGCGCTTAATTGAATCCAGAGTTGTGTCAAAATTTCAAAGCAATTGGTGAAGAACTTTCAAGGATTTAACATTTTGAACAAATGTACATTGACATTTTTATGTGTCTGTTCGAGTTTTCGATTAAAAGCATGCGCGTATTCGACACGCAAATATTTGAATCCAACGTTAAGTATATAAAAACATGCGCGTATTCGAATCCAACATTGTGTCAAAATTTCAAAGCAATCAGTGAAGAAGTTTCGAAGATTTGTGATTTTGAACAAACGAACCTTTACATTTTTATTTATATAGACCTAATATATGTAGACTATTGTCTCTATGCGTCCATTCTTAACATTGCAAAGTGAACCAACACCTCCGCCCTCCCTCCACCCTCTTCCCGGTCTGCCATCCTGACACGAACTGTCCATCCTAATATATTTAGAATATTTTCTCTATGCTTCCCTTGTAGTTGTTTCGCAGCAACCAAATCGATAGGGTCTGTTCGGCCTTTCGATTAAAAACACGCGCATATTGGACACACGCGTATTCGAATCCAATGTTGTGTATATATAAACACGCGCTTAATCGAATCCAATGTTGTGTCAAAATTTCAAAGCAATCAGTGAAGAGCTTTCGGAGATTTGCAATTTTGAACAAACAAACATTTACATTTTTATTTATATAGATAGATAAATATTAAGACAAGACATTATCTGAGCTAATTATAAAAAAAACATATTATTTAACTGTCAATAAAGTTACACATTTTTAAAATGCAATTCTGTGAAGTTGCGCTCGGTGTAAGTTGGGGCGCGCCGCGTGTGCATACCGTGCACGGACACCATGTGACTAGAAAAACAATGATTTGATTGGTTCATTACACTTCCTATTGAAAGTATTGAAGGACCCCACCCATTTCAATCATTCTTGTTAGACCTTGCTTATGAGAAGACCTCTCCTAGCAAGAACTGCTGTTTTTCATTATTATACACCTGTTTCAGCTCAAACTTGGAGACATGGCAGCTAATGCAGTATCATCATCATCAGAACATTCTGATACTTAAGAATTTGTGCCTGAACCTTCCCCTCCAGAGAAGTACACTTCCATTGTATGGAAGCTTTTTACTATTCCTCCGGGGCAGAAGAAGGTTAATGCCACCAAAGTCACTTGCAAAATCTGCAAGACCGTGCTCTCCAGGGGTGACCCTACAAAAAAATACTCTTGTGGAACAGCAAATATGAGGAGACATCTTCAGAAGAAAGATCCGGTAAACTTCACAAGAGAGGAAATGAGGAGAATAAGAGACAATGCTCCTGCACCAACGGCTGTTGCCAGTACATCTGGGACAACAGCTTCTACTTCAACATCTCCACCTGATATTCGTCCCCAATTTGTAAGACTCAGAATGCATTGTGTGCAATGCTACAAACTCATTTCATATGGAGAGCAGTCGGTCGACCTAGTTTGCCGTGCTGTAGACAACCACCGTTGCTAGTTTCCTTTTTTTTCTACCCCAATAGTTTACTTTTGTTTGTCCTGTTGAAATTTTTTCCCTTTTTTGAAAAAAAATGAAAAAAACTACAAATCGTTCAAAAAATCTAAAAAAATATTTCTAAGAACAAAAAGTTATTTTTAAAACTAACTACTTATGCTAGTGTGTGAAAGTTTCGATGAATGTATGTGTAGTGCATAATAAACTGAAAGAATGCATTCGTGATGTGTGGTGAATGCATAAGTGCAGAACTATAAGGAAGTGCTGCAGCATGACACTGTAAAGTATTTACCTACAGAGTGCTGAGGTACTTCCAAAGCACAGGGATGTAACATATGTACATAAAAATGTTGCAAGTCTGTGCTCCCCTCTGCACAACTGCTTAAACAGCAGCCATGTAGTGACACAGGCACCCTTGCACCATGGTGAAAGGATGTCCGTGTCATGCGGAGATTAATTTTGTGCACCTTTCTGCACAAAAACAATGGGTAAAGGCATTTTTCTCTTTTAATATATGCTGTGCATTGTAGCATATATTGAAAGAAAAAAAATTAGGAGAAGTGAAAACAATTCTCCTTGTTGTGCTTTGCTACACCAATTGGAGGATGGTGCAGCATTCACAAATATGAAATGATTCATAATTTTTGATAAAATTGGACATATGTCTTGATAACTGTTCTGTGCAAACACAAACAGCAAAACCTATAGAACACCTTTTCAACGCAAAGTGGTGTGTATGATGAGATTATATTTACATGGAAAACCTAAGGTATGCTAAAATTTTGAGGCAACATCGACATTGCCTATCAAAAAATGTTTTGGGCCCTTGCCTGTCGCGAGTACTTGGGCCTCCCACACAAGTGAGGCACCATTTTTATTTGGAGACCTGGGGAAACGCTGAGTGGTAGTAAATTTGTGTGAGTCCAGTGATGCCACGTTTTCCCACACAAAAATGTGTGAAAAAACGTTTTTTTCAGCTAAATTTGAGGGTAAGGGAACGTTGGGGGATCCATGCAAGCCATACCTCGGGTGTCTACTTTTTAAGAAATGTGTGGGTTTGGTAGGTTTCCCTAGATGGCAGTCGAGCACGGGGCCAAAAACCCAGATGACCCCCCTTGCAAAAGCAGGTGATTTTGACATAGGCAATTTTGAAGTCAAATCACTACGCTCTGGGCCCTTGCCTGTCGCGGGTACTTGGGCCTCTCACACAAGTGAGAGTGAGTTTATCGGGAGACCTGGGGGAATGCTGGGTGGTAGGAAATTTGTGTGAGCCAGTGATGCCACGCTTTCCCACACAAAAATGTGTGAAAACACTGTGTTTTCAGCTAAATTTGAGGTTTGCAAGGGATTCTGGGTAAGGGAATGTTGGGGGATCCACACAAGCTATACCTCCTTGGAAGCCCCCGGATGTCTACTTTTCAGAAGTGTGTGGTTTTGATAGGTTTCCCTAGATGGCCGCTGTTTACAGGACCAAAAGTCCTGGTGACCTCCCTCGCAAAACCAAATTGTTTTGACTTCATTATGTGTTCAGTTCTACAGCTTGAGATTTTTGGAACGATATTGCATAGAAATTGTGACAGACATTTTCAAGTGTGCTGGACATTGTGGATACAAAAATAACTTGGAATTCACAAGAGAGGCATCACCATATACTCCCATGGTTTAGCAATAATATCTACATATAGTTGGTTTTTCTTAGATGGAATGTACACCTTAACAGAGACACTCAAAAGTCAAACATTCCAGCACAGCTATCTATTCCTCAAACACACACATATACTGGTTGGATTTGCCACGAGGTTGAGTGATGGTTCAGTACATAAAATTTTATTAACAAGAGATTTCACACAAAGGAAATGCACTGTCAATAATTAAATACGTAAAAACCTAACCAGTGACTCGCAACTCGTGAGCTGTAAAGCCACAACAAGGCACTGACTGTTTTACAGGCCATTCACGCACCTTTCACACCCGATACACACAAGACCATTCACACCAGCGGGGAGCAAAAGCAACACATTACAACATTCACAAAAAGAGACTAGGTACACCCTGCTTCAGAAAGAGAAAAAAGACAAATATTACTGCACAGCCATCTAATCCTCAAGCACACACACATACTGGTTGGATTTGGCATGAGGGTGAGTGATGATTCAGTATATACAATTGTATTAGCAAGTCATTTCACAAAAATTAAATGCACTGTTAATAATTGAAAGGACGAGAAACTGAACCATTAACTCACAGCTCATGAGCTGTAAAGCCATGTCAAGGCACCGACCTCTTTACAGGCCATTCATACACCTTTCATACATGTGACACATACAAAACATTCACACCGCCAGCCTCGGGCCCATCACAATACAACACTCACACCAGCAAACAGCGCCATTCAAGGGTCTATCATTTTCACATGCCCACATTCCAGACACAGCAACTACACAAAGTGATGGACTGCGTGGAGTGGCGCTCAGCTAGCAGTGTGTGTAGTGACCAACAGTAAGTAACTACTCAGACACCGCCAGCCGAGCGCCAGCCCACCCACACCACCATCCATGCACCAGGCCATGCACATCGTCAGCCTAGCCCCACTCCACGCACACCGCAAGCCACGCACCACTCCACGCACACCGCCAGCCAAGCACCACTCCACGCACACTGCCAGCCAAGCGCCACTCCACGCACTCCTCCAGCCAAGCGCCACTCCACGCACACCGCCAGCCAAGCGCCACTCCACGCACCCCGCCAGCCAAGCGCCACTCCACGCACACCGCCAGCCAAGCCCCAATCTATACACACCGCAGCCAATCGCCACGCACACCGCCATCACATTTTGAATTTGTTTTACAAAACAAACACAAAGAAATTGCAAATAGATACAAATCTAGTAACACAAAATCTAAAACTAAAAACATTGCACTAATGCCAACCTTAAAACAGAATACAAATTTTAAACAATACATACCAGGCAGTTCATTTCACCACTCATGGATACTCCCAATAATTATTTTATGTGTGGTAAGCGTTATAACAAGCAGGCACACACTGCCCAGGGTTAGAAGGACACCCAGGGCAGAACAGACGAGTCTCCTTCCACAAACCTCTTTGCCAACAGACTCTACATCTCCTAGTGGGAAAGTCTTTTGTAGATGTGGGAGGAATGTTATCAGGAAAGTGGCGATCTTTCAATCGAGCCACATCCTCCACCACTCCAAATCTAGGAACACTTACTTGTTCCACAACAACAAGATTAGATATCACAGAGTGCTGAAACTTCAGAAATGTCAACTTGGATGCAGGAGAACACTACTTGAACACAATAAAAGCATTGAAAGTTGCTAGGATGAAAAAATGGATGGCCAACTTCTTATACCAAACATAAGCCTTCCGAATAGCAGTGTAAGGTTTCAACCTCTGATCTACTCAGTCAACACCACCCATGTGCTTATTGTGGTCCAGAATGCACACAGGTTTATGCACATCAGCAACCTGAACCCAAACATGCACAGGTGAAGTACTCTCATCATGGATGGTAGTCAGCATGTACACATCCCTCCTGACCACAAATTTCACAGCTAGTAGTTCTTCACTATGCAACGAACTGCACTAACCCCTCTGAAGTTTTTTGCAAACAAGCTCTTTCGGAAAACCTTTGCGGTTAGAGCGGCTTTTGCCACATGCAAAAGTGTCCACTTTAAACAGTTCCTTAAACAATTGCACAGCATTATAGAAGTTATCAAGGTACAAATGGTTGCCTCTGTTGAACAGTCTTCTAGCAAGATCCCACACAATTTTCTCTGAAACTCCAAAAGTGGACGGGAAACCAGGGGGGTCAATAGTGGAATCTCTACCAGTGTACACACGAAAATTAAAAACATATCCTGTCTTACTCTCAGACAACATATACAGTTTAATTCCATAGCGCGCCTTTTTGCTAGGGATGTACTGCCTAAAAACCAAACGACCCTTGAACAAAACCAAAGACTCATCAATATGTATTTATTTCCCTGGAATGTAAATCTCTGAAAATCGATCAACAAAGTGATCAAGAACAGGCCGAATCTTAAAAAGACGGTCACAGTTAAGTTAGTTAGTTAAGTTAAACAGTTTTCTATAGCGAAAAGCTGCCCCAGCAAAGGGGCGTTCCGGCGCTGCAAGAGATCGCAATACACACACAGCAGGTCAAGTCGTAGCGAACGTCACCGGACCAATAGACTACACTGAAGGGAAGAGGAAGGTTTTAATAGCTTTCCTAAAAGCAAGCAAGCAGTCCAAACCCCGAGTTTGTACAGGCAGCGAGTTCCATAGCCTGGTGGCCAGATAGCGGAACGAACGCCCACCTACACGGCATAGCTTCACCCGAGGGACAACAACCAGGTGTTGCCCCAACGAGCTAAGCTGCCGGGGAGACATAAGGAATCAGAAGATCGCTCAGTATCTCAGGACTGGCAGTTTTCAGGATCTTGACGGATAGACATAGCACCTCTTGCCAAGGATTATAGTCGGAACGTTCCCTGCTGCTGGACAAAGCGGGCTATTTGCTGCCGTTCTGCTGGTGTTCCCGTGGGGGCTACAAGGTGACGAGGGGTGCCGATAACAGCTGGCAGTCCCGTCCAGGTCTCCCCCGCTGCCGTTGCACTTCCATCTGCGTGCGCGGCCGCCGAGGGGGGAGACCACAAGCCCCACCACTCCCTGCGGCTGATTTCATCTGACCCCGCCCACCTAAGGATTTCAGCCGGCGCTTTAAATCTGGGAGAGAGGTCCCGCGTCGCGGGACGCGCGCGGGCAGTCGCCGGACTCCTGACAACTTGATTGCCAATAGTGGCTTAAGTGCTTCCCCCATTCTAGAACTCCCAATTCCACAGCTTCCCCTTTGTAATCTGTCACAGACTACTCTTAGCAGCCAGTCCACAGCTTCAGAATCATTGCTGTTGTCGCCTCAAATGTTTCCCACCGTACCTAGTGTAGTAAAGGTATATAATACTAGGCAACAGTGTGGGAAGGACCCAGGGGCAATACCTAAAAAGACCCACCAATTACCTAATAATGTAGGTGGGAGGAGAAACAAAGGTCGTAAGGGCAGGAAAGTAAACCCACCCATTGCAGAGCAAGTTGTCACTAATTCACCTCTTGGTTTAACAGGCTCCATCCCTCCTAGCAGGACAGTAGAGGCTTTAGATGGGTCACCAAGCCAAGAAATGACACAGAGGGTGTTGGAGGCGGAGCCTAATACTATCTATGACACTATTAGGCTCCTGTTAGCCCCACTTGAAGAGAGGTTGAGCAAGATTGAGGTCCACCTTAAAAGGATCGAACGTGATATTAAGGGCCTTGTTGAACCCACTCTCAGAGTTATCTCACCCTCAGTAACTAAATTGTCAAAATTACCTAAAACGCGTAAGCAAAAGGTTACCACTCCAGAAACCAACAAGGAGTTAGTAGGTACAGCCCAGACAGCTATATCCGTTCCTATACCTGTTCCTGTAGCCATCCCTACTGTCAAAGAAACAACTCGCCCCAATGTGAATAACTCATGTCAACCCAAGAACATCTCAGACCAAAATATGCCTGGTGGGGGGGCATTGAATAACCAACCCATTGCGAGTAAAAAGATCTTAAACCTACTCCCGGAGGTTTGGCCATTTGTGGTGGTGTTAGCGGGGGTTCCAGAACTGGGCAGAAACGAAAGGGAAGGCCCTACAAAACTATGGAATAGGGTCGTACACTGGCTAAATGTGAATAGACCCTTGCCATTGCACCTGGTGGGTAAAATACTTATGATTCGTAGGACCCCATGGGTGGGACACTTGGCTAAAAACATAAGGGGAGACTGTATTTTGATAAATTTTGATAACCCTAGAATTGTCGATTTTATCTGCAACTGGAGATACCCTAGCTCAGGCACGACTGTCCATTTCCTCCCACTAACCTACTTTTATCCCCCCGGCCATTTTTCTTCTCAACCTGAAGGATGGACTATGGTTCCTGGGCACAGGAGGGGCGTAGCACAAGGATAATGGTTTATGCCCCCCGTAAACATTGATAGTTTCTTCCACTACAATCGTTATGATTGTCTGGATGCAGTCGATTGACCAGATGTCACCGCAAGTGAAATAAGTACTCCTTCTTCCGCCCAGGGTGACCACCTTTTAGAGCTACCTGCATTGCAACTGTCAGTGGGTATAAAATCCACTGGCATAGCCTTGGACTCTGCAGGTATTATAAACACCAACGCCAACCCGACCCTTGGTGAGACTGCAAGTGTCTTGGCCCATGGTAGGGATAATGCTAGCAATCTTAAAATTGTTTCGTGGAATGTGGCAGGTCTGCGAAACAAGCTTTTGTTACCAGATTGGATTGACTTTATTAATGGGTTTGACATTTGCATGTTTCAGGAGACATGGAGTCTGGAACTGCTGCATATGCAGGGTTTTTCTTGCTTCTGTGTACCCGCTACCTCGGTTGGACGTGGTCGTCCTTCTGGTGGACTCATAATGTGGGTAAGGGTTGATCTTAATCTTAAGATTACACATCACAATCCTTCCTGTCCGGACAGTATGAGACTTTCCATTGAAGGTATAAATGGTGCCCCTGCTTGGGAATTCTTCAATGTATATGCAAGGGGTACCCAGGGGGGGCCAAATCGCCCACAATTGACACTTTATCTGACTTGCTAAGGCTGTGTGCTCCTGATTCCTTAGTTCTGGTTGCTGGGGATTTTAACTGCTCATTCGAACCCTTAGCAGTAGATGACATTTTAGGAATACATGAGGATGATGCACAATGGGGCGTTCCGTCCCTAACCCTCAAGCCCGTGCGGAGATGGTCTCCTGTAGTCATTCAATTAAACGGTTTAATGATTGAAACAGGTTTAAGAGCTGCCAATGGCCGTACTACCTCCGATGCTCAGGGTGCTAATACCTACAATAGAGTGTTGTGTGAGAGTAGGATTGACTACATAATGATAGATAGGAGGACTTGGAAGTCTGTAGTGGATATGGTCATTATACCATCGGTGGAGAGTGACCATAACCCTTTGTCCCTTACATTGTTAGATCAATGGCACAGAAGGGAGTGCATACCTTCAAAAAGTGGGGGTCTATTAACCAAGCAACTTATTCCATCTAATTGTAATAGATTTCTCAAGTGGCCAAAGTTCTGCCTGGATGAGTCTAGACTGCGCGAGCTGGATGGAATCCTTGCTGAGCAGTCAGCAAGGCTATCCGTAGCTTGTGATCAGGTGATTGGGTCAGCAGAGGTAGAAAACATCTATACTGCCACTATGGATCTGATTGGCAAGTTGTTTACGGTTCCAGTAAAGAAGAGCCTGGCAACCACCAAGCCACTGCAGGACTGGTTTGATAGTAATTGTAGAAGGAGGAAAACTGATTTAATCTCTGCCATTAAATCCGCAATTCCAGTATCTGTACGTTCAGCTAGATTGTCTTACAGGAAGGCAATTACAGCCGCAAAAAGGGCTTGGGAAGAGTCCCACTGGGAAAATCTAAGAGATGCAAGCCGAAACAAGGACGGTAATCGGTTTTGGTCACTAGTCAGAATAACATCTGGGTGCAGCTCGAACCAAATTTCAAATCATATCACGGACAGTGATTGGTTTGAACACTTTTCCAAACTCTATGGTGGGAAAGACCTGCCCGGAGTCCCTGGGCATTTGAGCGATGCTCTGGTTGATGGCTCCGGGCAGCTCGCCCAAACTAGAGTTAATAAAAAAGAGGATCTTGCTGCAATAGCTAAAATAGTACCCGCCAAAGCTCCTGGACAGGACGGTGTGCCCGGAGATCTCTTTAAAGCTAACCCTGATGGTTGGGCAACGTATTTTTCCACCCTGATAAATGCACTGATGGCAGACTCACCGGTCCCTAATTCTTGGAAGGCGGCTGAGGTTATTCCCATCTATAAGAAGGGCCCAAGGGAAAACCCTGCCAACTACCGTCCAATTAGCCTAATAGACGCTGGACAGAAACTGGTTGGCAGGGTTCTCCTCGAAAGTATCCTTTCGTGGGTAGAGGAAAACAAGATAATTTCCCCTTACCAGGCTGGCTTCAGGGCATGCACAGGTACAATGGACCAAGCGTTTAGGTTGCTACTCCTTCATTGGAAGGTGGTTACCATTGGCAAAGGCGGTCTTTATTTGGCATTTATTGACTTGAAGACCACCTTTGACCTGGTCCCCCGAGACCGTCTGTGGACTACATTAGGGGAGTTGGGGATCCCGAATCCAATCCTAAACCTTTTGGCACGCATGCGAGGGGTCAGACAGGGGTGTGTTAGCCCCAAAATTTTTTTCTTTGTTTGGGAATGGTGTGGTTTCTTTTCTGCTTGGAATAGATGCAGACGCCCCGGTTTTGGCGGGCGATAAAGTGCCCACCTTACTTTTCGCAGACGACACGTTGTTGGTTTCAAAAACCCCCGTGGGCCTGCAAAAGTTGTTGAATCGCTTCAGTCTGTTTTGTGAACTTAGGGGCCTTGTGATAAACACCTCGAAAACTAAGCTTCTCTATTTCAATCCCAGTAAGTCCTCCAGGTCCACCCTCTTTCTTGATGGAGAACCGTTGGAGCGTGTAAAAGAATTTGACTACCTGGGAATTAGAATCTCTCAAAACCTGAAGTGGCAGCCCCATATTGATAAAATGCTTCTGAACCATAAAAGGGTGGCTGGCGTTTTGGGGCGGAAACATCGTATGTCCACCTCTAAGCCCGTTACCCCTGCCCTGGATATATATGTTGCAAAGGCTGTGGGCAGCGCCCTCTATGGTGCAGAGCTGTGGGGCTTCGAATGCATTAGCAGCCTCACCACTTCTGAGAATAAGTTCCTTAGAGAGCTGGTATCTCTTCCAATGGGCATCTCTTCCAATGGGCACCTCCTACAAATCTCCTGAGGCGGAAAGCCGGGAGAGCAGCCTAATTGTTTTAAAAATTTGTGATTACTTGTGTGTTGTGTTTTTAAACTTACCTGCACTAAACCCAGGACTTTAGACCTGATTCTTGAACTCCCGGACAGCCGATATTGACGCTGTCACGGGAATCCTTTCCTCGCTGCCGCCATCTACAGCGAGCGAGCTAGCCCCGCCCACTTTACCGGCCACGCCCCCTTCCTCCACGCTAAAAGGGCGCGCTGAATGCTAGCGCAGCCACTCCTACAAATCTCCTGAGGCGGAAAGCCGGGAGAGCAGCCTAATTGTTTTAAAAATTTGTGATTACTTGTGTGTTGTGTTTTTAAACTTACCTGCACTAAACCCAGGACTTTAGACCTGATTCTTGAACTCCCGGACAGCCGATATTGACGCTGTCACGGGAATCCTTTCCTCGCTGCCGCCATCTACAGCGAGCGAGCTAGCCCCGCCCACTTTGCCGGCCACGCCCCCTTCCTCCACGCTAAAAGGGCGCGCTGAATGCTAGCGCAGCCACTCCTACAAATCTCCTGAGGCGGAAAGCCGGGAGAGCAGCCTAATTGTTTTAAAAATTTGTGATTACTTGTGTGTTGTGTTTTTAAACTTACCTGCACTAAACCCAGGACTTTAGACCTGATTCTTGAACTCCCGGACAGCCGATATTGACGCTGTCACGGGAATCCTTTCCTCGCTGCCGCCATCTACAGCGAGCGAGCTAGCCCCGCCCACTTTGCCGGCCACGCCCCCTTCCTTCACACTAAAAGGGCGCGCTGAATGCTAGCGCAGCCACTCCTACAAATCTCCTGAGGCGGAAAGCCGGGAGAGCAGCCTAATTGTTTTAAAAATTTGTGATTACTTGTGTGTTGTGTTTTTAAACTTACCTGCACTAAACCCAGGACTTTAGACCTGATTCTTGAACTCCCAGACAGCCGATATTGACGCTGTCACGGGAATCCTTTCCTCGCTGCCGCCATCTACAGCGAGCGAGCTAGCCCCGCCCACTTTGCCGGCCACGCCCCCTTCCTCCACGCTAAAAGGGCGCGCTAAATGCTAGCGCAGCCACTCCTACAAATCTCCTGAGGCGGAAAGCCGGGAGAGCAGCCTAATTGTTTTAAAAATTTTTGATTACTTGTGTGTTGTGTTTTTAAACTTACCTGCACTAAACCCAGGACTTTAGACCTGATTCTTGAACTCCCGGACAGCCGATATTGACGCTGTCACGGGAATCCTTTCCTCGCTGCCGCCATCTACAGCGAGCGAGCTAGCCCCGCCCACTTTGCCGGCCACGCCCCCTTCCTCCACGCTAAAAGGGCGCGCTGAATGCTAGAGCAGCCACTCCTACAAATCTCCTGAGGCGGAAAGCCGGGAGAGCAGCCTAATTGTTTTAAAAATTTGTGATTACTTGTGTGTTGTGTTTTTAAACTTACCTGCACTAAACCCAGGACTTTAGACCTGATTCTTGAACTCCCGGACAGCCGATATTGACGCTGTCACGGGAATCCTTTCCTCGCTGCCGCCATCTACAGCGAGCGAGCTAGCCCCACCCACTTTGCCGGCCACACCCCCTTCTCTCCCTCTCACTCCTTCTGACGCCCCCATAAAATGATGTGTATAGGCCGTAAGCGCAGCGGACGGGTGCAGCAGGCGCGACGATGGCGCGCCGAAGGCGCGCCTAAGGCAAGCCCGTCTGCGCCCGTCCGCGACCGACCGGGGCCAGGGGCATGCCACCTGCCCAAACTATCACATACACTTCCCTCCAACTCCGTTCTCTACATGGCCCATGGCCTCTGCCCGCCTCTACTTGTTCCATTATATCCTTACACGACCTGACCCCCGTCTCCCCCCCCTCCCTTCTGCTCCCTCTGTCCTTCTGCAGTTCTCCAAAAGGGAAACCAGCCCAGGCACTCCTAGGACTCTCTCGGTCTATTACCTCAACACCCGGTCAGCAGTGGCCCATTCTCACGAACTGTCGGTGCTGTTGGATCTCCACGCACCTGATCTTCTTTTTCTAACTGAGACTTGGTTCACTGACGACTCACTCCCTACTCTCCTGGCCACTCTCCCTGCTCCATATTACGCCCTACGAGCAGACCGTTCCACCGGTAGGACCGGGGGCGGTGTGGCGGTCATTATTCGGACCGACCTCCCCTTCCAACTTTTATCCCTGCCAGATATCGCCACTACAGAGTACCTTGTCATCCGTACCACATCGATCACTCCCCCTCTTACCTGCTTTCTTACCTATCGGCCTCCCCAATCTCCTTTATCTTTTCTTTCCGATTTTCAAGAGGTACTCGCTACTCTTACGGTTAACAACTCCTCTATCCTATTATTGGGAGATTTTAACTTCTGGCCCTCAGATCCTGCGGAATGTTCATCCTCTAAACACTTCTCAGATACGCTTCAATCTTTTAATTTCATGTCACATGTTCATTCTTCTACTCACATCAAAGGACACATCCTAGATCAGATCTGGTCTTTGAACTGCTCGGTAGGCTCCCTTTCCATCCTACCCTGCACCTGGTCCGACCACCATTTGATTTCATTTACCCTTCCCGTTAATTCCCCTGTTAAACCTCCGCTCCCAAAGAATGTTTGGGTCCGCTCATGGAGCCGAGTGGATCCGGAGAAGTTATCCGCACTGCTATCCTCCTCCTATCCTATCTTACAAGGCCTATCCACTATCTCCCAGGCCTCGGCTATTAAACATTGGCTCCTCTCAGGTTGCGATTCCATCGCCCCGCTGAAGCGGATAACATCAAAGCGTGAGAAGGACGCCAACTTGTGGTTTACCAATGACCTTAAAACCACCAAACTGGCGGTGCGTCGAGCAGAGCGTGCGTGGAGGAGGAAATATTGCCCCTTACTCAAACTTGAGTTTACCACTCTTTTGGCCCAATACAAAAAGGCCATTTTGGAGGCAAAAACGACCTATTTCTCCTCTAAAATTCTCACAGCCGAGAATCAACCGAGGGAAATTTTCTCAATAGTTCATAGCTTGGCTTTTTCGGATAAAACATCTCTCAAGCCTTCTCCCTCCCAGGACCTCTGTCACTCCCTTAACAATTTTTTTATCGAGAAAATTACAGCCATTAAAGCCAACATTCCTTTACCTTCCCCGAATTTTGTTGATCCTCAGTGTCCACCATCGCAGGGTCTACTCGATGCCCTTCCCCTTCTCACTAAAGAATCCTTGACTTCGACCATTCCTCTGGTCAAATCTGGGTCCCCATTGGATGTTTGCCCTGCGCACGTCCTTCGTCATATTTACACAACCTGTCCTGATCCCCCCCTTCAATTCCTTAATAGCTCCCTCTCCCAGGGAGTCGTACCCAACTCCTTGAAGACAGCTGTCATTGTCCCCATCTTAAAGAAACCTGGCACAGACCCCTCGGTCCCTGCCAATTATCGCCCCATCTCTCTTTTACCATTCCTGGCTAAGGTGCTTGAACGCCATGTCACCAAGGCTTTAAGCACCTTCATTGAGAAATATGGGGCTTTGGCTTCTCGCCAGGCCGGTTTCCGCCCCGCACACTCTACGGAGTCCGTAGTTCTTTCGGTCCTTGACAACCTCAGGGAGGGAATGGATTCCAATCAGCCCCAGGCTTTGGTGCTCCTCGATCTTTCAGCCGCCTTTGACACGGTTGACCATACCATCTTACTTTCCCGTGTCAGGGCGGCGGGGATCGGGGGCACCGCCCTGTTATGGCTATCCTCCTTCCTGAGGGACCGCACCCAGGCTGTGCGTCTGGGTGATTTTTCTGCGGACTTCCGGAAAGTTCAGTGCGGGGTTCCCCAAGGCTCGTCCCTCTCACCTCTTTTGTTTAACCTCTACATCGCCCCCCTTATTTTTTCGTTACAGCAGATGGAGGTCAACGTGTACAATTATGCGGACGACCTCCAACTTGTCTTCAATCTGTCTTCTTTATCTGTCTCTATTTCTAATTTTCAGTCTATTATGATTTTTATCCGGGACTGGATGAGCCACAACCACCTGAAGCTCAACCCGGATAAAACGAGCTGATGTTGACAGGTGGTTGCTCCAGTCCCTGGTCCTCTCTTTTCTGGCCCCCTTCCCTAGGTTCTTCCCCGGCTCCGGCTACCACGGTTAAAACTCTAGGTATTAAACTCAATTCCCAGCTCACTCTTCACTCCCAGGTTAGTTCTGTGGTTTCCTCTTCTTTTCTTTCCCTACGCACCATCCGCAAGGTCTCACGTTTCTTCTCTTTTGATGCCCTGAAATTGATCATCTTAGCGATGGTCATTTCCCGCCTGGATTACGGCAATGCCCTGTATGCGAGCATTCCTGCATACAGCCTAAAGCGCTTACAGCTGATTCAGAACCAGGCGGCACGGCTGGTGTTCAATCTCTCAAAATCTCACCTCGTCACACCCCTTCTTAAATCTCTGCACTGGCTCCCTATTCGTGAACGCGTCCAGTTCAAGCTAGCGTCCATCACCTCTCAAGCCCGTCTAGGAGCGGCTCCGGCTTTCATTACATCAGAGATCATTCCCTACGTTCCCACCAGGGATTTACGATCATCCACTCAATCTCTGTTATCAGTCCCCCGCTTTCGGAGGAAGAAATGGGGAGGATCGAAATTCGCGACCCTTGCCCCAGCTATCTGGAATTCCCTGCCCCTAGAGATTAGATCTCTGTCCCACCACCCCCAATTCCGTAAGAAACTTAAAACCCATTTATTTGCTCAATCTTTTAAATAGGTCGGCTTATCCTGCTTCTCTTCCTTCTCAATTTCCCCTGCCTTCCCCTTTAGGGATTTGTTTGTTGTAGCGCCATGAAACCGCTGGTGTAAGTGCGCTTTTATAAATAATTTAAACTCAAACTCTTTAAACTCAACCCCATCAAACCATTACTGAGCGATCTGGGTCACCGCTCTATCCGGGACCTAGCCAGGCTACGACCTCTTTTATTTTGGGCTAGGTTATGGCGGACCCCCGAGCTCTCTAAGTACCTTGATGGTTTGATGGAGGTTATGAATCTTAATGGCTCCCACAAAGTCAGCTGGATCCGTAACATTAAGAAGCTTTTAAACGACATTGGTTTGCCAATTATTTGGGAGCTTGGAGTTCCCCCATCCAAGCATGATCTTAAGCGAGTTTACTGGAATTGGGTGGACGAACAATCTAAGGGACCCAAACCAAGGAAGGCTAACTGAAGAGTTTAAACAGCATAAACCCAAGCCTTGCTTGGAGCCTTACTTGGATTTCATCAAACAACCAAGGGATAGATCGCTGTTCATCCAGTTCAGGCTGGGAAACCTACCCTTACACGATTACACCTGTAGGTGGAAGCCCCCGTATCAAACCCCATCTGACTGCCCAATTTGTGAAGGCGTCACTGAAAGCATCGCTCATGTTTTTTTCGCATGCCCAGCTTACGGAAAACCGAGACAGAAATGGCTAAAACCTGCATGTCTACTGCTTGGAACTAGGAATCATTCTGTAGCTTTGAGAATACTTAAGACTGACACTAGCACAAGCTTAGTCTGTGGGGTTGCCAAATTTCTGAGCTGGGTATGGGTAATTAGAGCAAAATCTATGAGATGACCTAGTTTTTAATAATTTTTTTTAATTCCACAAAGCTGCTAATGTTTAATATGCCTCTTAACTTATTTATTGTAACATGAATGTTTTTACTGTAATTATCTCTGCAAAATGTAAGATTTATGAATTGTGGTTTTTCTTTTAATTTTTGTATGTGCTTTTATGATATCTTGTGCATATCGAAATAACGCTTTGAACTGAACTAAACATAGCGATTTAAAATGAATCCACTTCTCCATAGGAAGCCAGTGCCGCCCTCGAATAGTAGCACCCACAGGACAAGAGCGCGGAAGACCCACCAACATTCTAGCTGCAGAGTTTTGAACACGCTGCAGCTGAAGTATCTCCCCTTTATTAGCCCATAAAAGAAGGGAACTCGCATAGTCCAAACACGATAATATAGTTACCTGCCCGATTAGCTGTCGTACTGACGGATCAAAACATTTCAGAAGAGGTTTAAGACCTCGTAGCAGACTGACACAGAAGGCGGCTACATTCTTTGCATGGGTCTGGAAACTAAGAGTAGAGTCCATCTAGAAACCAAGATTTTTAACCACTGTCTTGGGCGTAGGCATGTCTCCTAGGGCCGACGGCCACCAATGCTCACTCCACAATGTAGCAATCGAATAGGGGTAACCCAATATACCCTTGTAGGCTTGGGAAGATTAATAATTGAGGTAAAGGGTAGCTACAAGGGATTTTATTTGGTGACTAAGTACAGTTAATTTAGCATGAATTAAATCTGGAGTTCAACAACCAATCAAACCCATTAGTATCCGCAGGATGACTGATATTTTCAAAAATTATTCAAACAATACATTCACTGAATCATAAGAAGAGGAGACTATGAAAAGAGCACACAGCAAACTAATTATATCTGAAAAACTTGTATTTTGAAGAAATCAAAGGATCTGAATCATGGGGTTATTCAAGAGTCAATCATATAATAAAAAGTCATGAATAGCTGTACATCCGAATTAACTGGACAATTCATAACATGTCATCAACTCCATTAACAATTAAAGAAGACCCAATTCATGAATGTAAAAAGGTTTCTTTCAGTGCATAAATGCTGTGGAGATGATGTATTGGTCGACGTTTCGGTCTTCCTTGTTGGCATCTACAAGACCATCATCAGGACTAGTATTATTCGCAAAGAAAGCCCCTTGACAAGACTGAGCGCAAATGTAGCTCGTCTTCAATGTAGGATATATATATATATAATGGTCCTAGGAATCTGGAGCAACAAAACTGTTGGATCATTGATGCGTTAAATAGTTGACTTCACTGGGTATTTTAATTAGGAAGCAAATCTCGTGGTTTAAATCGCACGGAGCAAAGCCCCATAGAAACAATCCTTCAGTGTCTCGAGTTGACATGCATTTTTTCCAACCAACAAAACCTCTGTTTTGTTAGCATTTAATTGCCAACAATTGGTGGCCATCCATTCAGCTACCGCCGCCATCCTATCTCTAAATCTGGGGGCCGATGTAGAGGGCCCCTCAGCTAAGGTAACAACAAGCTGCGTGTCGTCTGCGTATGAGACCATGATAAGGTCCCACTGTTTAGTGACAGCAGTGAGAGGCTGGACATAGAGATTGAACAGCGATGGAATCAATGCTGAGCCCTGAGGGACCCCCTGCCCAATGGAGTGGGTCTGGGAGAGGAACGGGGGGCAGACACTCGGAAAGATCTATCCGTCAAAAAAGATCTGAAGCATTCCAAGGCCGACCCAGTGACCCCCGTTGCTTCTAGTCGCAGAAAAAGGATGCCATGTGACACTGTATCAAAGGCGGCGTGAGATGTAACAGAAACAGCGCCGCACTTTGACCGGCATCAAGAATAGACCGGAGATGTTCAGTTGTAACCAAAAGAGCCATTTTCGTGCTATGGCCCGGTCGAAAACCTTTCTGCGATGGGTCCAGGATCTTATTAGAGCTCAGGAATTGAGTCAGCACAATATTAACATGTGCTTCTGCAATCTTGGCCACCCAAGGGAGAAGAGATATAGGTCTAAAATTCTCGGGCTTAGAGGAGTCTAACATGGGCTTCTTCAGAATGGGTGACACCCATGCCTGTTTCCAAGAAACCGGAACAGTAGCAGTAGCAAAGGACAAGTTAAGTATTTGACACAGCGGTTCCCGCAATATCGGGAGCAACTCACTAAATTGAGAAGGCCTCAGAGGATCAGAGGGTGACCCAGTTTTAATTCTACCAGTCAGTCTGGTGAACTCCTCCTCAGAGATGTTCGGAATTGCAGATAGCATCGAACGAGTATCATCAAAAAAAGACGAGGAGACAGAATACAAAGGAACGTCAGGGTGACTACGTGGCAACGCCAAAGAATTAACCACAAAATGTAACATGCGTAGCAAAAGTAAATACCGATCACAAGTCATAACTGCTGGAAATATGGCTGTTGCCATCAAGGGACTGGAAGACCAATATGAAGCCAGGTTCGGCTTCCTTACCAAACCCATCAATAAAGTCAAACCCAAAAACTTCTTCAGTTCTTCCAGATTTGTCGGATTCCACCGGGTAGCTCTAGAGTGGGGGCTAAGTTTGTCACTGTTGTCCCTCAGAAACTGTTCAGCATACAAATTAGTCTGCTCAACAATCTCACCCAAAAATACGTCATCCATAAATAACTGAAAATACTGTATAGGCAGAAAATGTTCACAATCCACTCTGCACCCTGCATCACCTCTAAAGGCAAGGCACTACCGGCTGCACCATGTTAGGATCAACCCAGAGTCCAGCACTTCCAGTAGTAAGACTAGCAGCCTCAGGCTGCAATCCAAATGCCTCTTGCACCATCGGCACAGCAGTATCCTCCTCTAAAACAGGCCCTTCATCTGCACTGAAGGAACCTTCATCATCCGATGATTCCATGTGGAGAGAAAACTCACTGCCAGAATCTTCCCCTCCCTCCTCTCCCTCAGACGCACCGTCAGTGTCATAATCCGGCTCAGAGGAAGATTCAAGAAGCATACCAACCACCTGATGAGCAGTCATTCTACGGCTACCCATAATGATTACTAACAAAGGTAACTTGACACACAAGTCAACAACAACAATCACTATGTAAAATAAGCAATGAACAAAATTCACCTTTATCAAAAATACCTATAGACTGCAAAACAATACCACTCACTTGCCAGAAGCAGCTAAACTCACCACCACGTACTCTGCACAGACACAGTATGGACCAACAATATCCCACTAAAAAAGAAAGAGAACAAAACACATCATAAAGATTTTCATGCACAAAACACTAACTAAATGCCACTATGACACCACTTACAAAAAAAGTAATTCATACATTGCAATATTACTCATTTGGAGTACATGCAACAAATATGTTTTTCTTACCTAAAAAATGCAACTATACAAAACTGCAGAACAACCACTGTTGAAATCACAAACAGGAATCAAAAGCTTTAGACTAGATTTAAAAAGAAGAAAAAAACATTAGAATCACATATACAAAAAATGCACCAGTCCATCCTGCCAAGCTAAGGGGTAGGTGGGCCTAACAGTATAACATCAATAGGGGAGCAACCCTTGCCCTTGAGGCCACCCCCGCCAAGACAAAAAAAAAATCTGGTGTCTAGTGGCTTCTGCCCCCATTGGGGACAGATGGGACTAAACACATGCTGCTACTCTGCCGCTCAAAGAGGGCAGAAAGGGCCACAATCATCCTCCCATAAAAGGGAATGACCCATGTCCAAGGGGCGGATCCCCAACATAAAAATAAACCCTTGTGCCCTAGTTGCCCTACAAAAAAAACAACAGAACTGCCCTTCAAGGTGATACCAAAGGGGATGATGGACGGAGCGCATGAGCAAATCTAACACTCACCCCCAGTCAACTGATCTTGATTTAATCCATCATCATTGTTTAGCTCACTTCACCAACCAAGTTCAGACATGCCCATATGCAAATCAGACTGACCCTGTGCGCTTTGATTGCCATAAGTTGGCAGACATGGGTTCCCTGCTCACTTTGCCACTGGACTCAAGCTAACCTGGCTGATAACGGCTGATTAGCCAGTAACCGGTCCCATTATGGTTGTTTCCGGGCCAGGGAAGATATGGCTTGGCAGTTCGGGCTGGACTGCTCCCATGAGGCATAGGGTCAGACTAATTTGCATATGGCCATGTCTGAACTGGGGTGCTGGAGTGACCTACACTAACTAAAACCTATCATCATGGACATACCAAAATGGCAAGGCAAAATACATGCACCAAAAAGTGACCTTTGCCCAAGGGGGCACTCCCCACTACATGTACCCAATTGGCACAGTGTGTCAAATACATTATTACAAATTTTAATCTGCCCCCCAAAGGGGGGCAAACAAAGCAAAAAGGATGGCCCCGAAAAGGGAGCGACCCTTACCTAAGGGGCCGCTACCCAAAACAAAAACAAAAAATGTGGACTTCCTAAAATGGCCCCCAAGGGGTGTGACACTTGCCGAAGGGGCCACTTCCCAGCACACCCGAATTAATTTCTAAACATTTGACCCTCCCAGGGGGGCAGCCAAAGGCTTACAACTTGCCCCCAAAAGGGGAGTGACCCTTGCCCAAGGGGCCACACCCCTGCTTTTTGCCCCTGTGCGACAATCTTTTTAACAAATATTGAAATTCTGCCCACACCAGGGGGCAGACAAAGCAAAATAAATTGCCACCACAAGGGAGAGCAACCCTTGCCCAAGGGGCTGCTCCCCGAACACACAAACACTGCCAATTTAAAAAAAAATAATCCCTGCCGTCTAGTGGGCATTCCTGCTGCACAATCGCACTATCGTGCAGCAGAAATGCTCAAAAGAGGCATCGAGGGAAAGGAAAACCCTTTTAGTTTAAATCCCCCCCTCCCCAGCCCCCAAATGTACCTGTTTCTCCTCCGACGCGCAGGAAGCAAATGGCTTCCCTACGCGTTGGAGGAGAAAGGGAACCTCCAATGACGACAGCGAGCCTCGCTGTCGTCATTGGAGGTCGGAGGGAGCGGGGGGAGGCAGGGGAAGGTCTTCCCCTGCCTTCCCCATAAACAAGATTTAGATCGGGCACCCACGGGGGTAGCCCCAGCGCTCGTCATGATCACCCGAGCACTGTATGCCATGACGAGCTCAACTCGTCATGAGCATACAAGGGGTTAAAAAAAATAACAATCGATCCCCAGTAAAATACTGGATAATACAATTCACACATATATAAAATGGTTACTGCTACGAAAATGTCATAAATTAAATTTGTAAACACTTTAAATGTTGTCGGTTAAAAATATATACCGAGACAATGTGCAAGAGAAAGTCCATAATTCAAACATATACCAAATAGTATTTTGGCACTCCTTTTTATGTAAATTATCCAATGGTAATTCTATTAAATTATAATATTAATTTCCTCAGAGGCTGAATCATCTTCCTAAAACTTTGGCTCTAAAAATATTAGTTAAGAATTTGGTCATTCGAAAGGCAAACGTTGTTTGAAAACCAACTGAGCATCATTACAAAGTGTCCAGCCTTTGTCACATTTTAGATAGACAGTGTAATGTCCAGATGTTGTGGAAGGACCATCATGGGAAATTATTGCTACTGCTACAAACGTCCATCCTGATATTGATAGATGACTTGCTACTCTGCAAGCCTTTGTGGAGCCATTGTGGGGGAATTGAGCCCGGATTATCACCTACCCACACTCGCTGGTGCTCTCACTGTCAGCCTCCCCTGCCGCCGCCCACACCATCTCGCGGCCGCTGTAGGGGGAGACTACAGCTCCCAGGAACCCCGGCGGTGACACGCCCACCTGCACGGACTTTCGCGCCCAGGACGCTCAAAAGGGAGAGGCTACTTTGGTGGAGCGGGGGACTCTGCAAGCCTTTGTGGAGCCATTGTGGGGGAATTGAGCCCGGATTATCACCTACCCACACTCGCTGGTGCTCTCGCTGTCAGCCTCCCCTGCCGCCGCCCACACCATCTCACGGCCTCTGTAGGGGGAGACTACAGCTCCCAGGAACCCCGGCGGTGACACGCCCACCTGCACGGACTTTCGCGCCCGGAGGCGCTCAAAAGGGAGAGGCTCCTCGCGCATCGCGGGATGCGCGCGGGCAGCCGCCGGGATAAGCCTGGGCAAAGGGCGGGCCATCTGTGGCCGTCCGGGGCAGGAGGAGGCAGGGCTGGGCCAGCCCTCTGACAAACAACTATGGGTAAGCGTAAGAAAGCAACAAATGCAGAAGAGGGGGGAAGAAGGCCAAAGTGCACAGACATTCGGAGACAATCATTTCCTACCTCTCATCAGCTGTGGGGGCCCTCACAAAGGAAATTGCAAATGCCGAACAGGAGCTGGGCTTAGCACCCTCTCCCCTTACAAACCGAACACGCGCTACTGACACCGTCCAGGCACCTCACATTCCATTAGAGCCTGAGGTGGTTGTGCTAAATTCCAATTCTATTGTTGCACCTACTGCTTGTCACTCCCCCGGCAATTCCTCAGCTCTGCCTTCGTTACAGCGTACCCAGGTGACCGGCCACAGGCCAAAGATGATCACAAAAAGGGGAAAAAAAGCAGAAAGCGTTGCAAACATAGCAACTGTGACTAATGATAATCTTGGCGAACAGTTAGAGGCCTTGTTTATTGCCCGCATTGAGCCTCTGTTACTGGGTATAGCGAAAGACATTGTGGAAACCCTGAACACTTGCATCGCTGGCCTATTAATGAAATGTGCCCTTATTGATACTTTTGTCAACAAACATGCCCTAGATCAGGAACCCCACAAGGCGGGCGTGGCTCCCTTAGGTAAAAGAGCTAATGAGGTAGTTAGAACCCCTGGACCTATGTTGACCAGTAATGGGGCGGCCCCAGATAATGCCAGGGTCCGGGATTTCCACACAGCTCCTACTAGTTCAGATGTCATTCATCCAAATCTAGGCCCCCTAGGTAGCCTTGCACAGTTACGATGTCCAGTTACTAGCATGCGGGTAAGGGGCTGCCAAGTAAAATTAGACCTGCCCCCGGAGGCGCCCCCTTAGTTGCCACATTCATTGGAGTTGCTCCACTTAAAGAGGGAGAGTCTGAACCTGTGTCTGACCTAATAAACAAGGCTAGACTATGGTGTGCTGAGTCTTGTAGTGGCGGGAGGAACATCTCTAACAGGATTATTATGGCGAGAAGGGTGGGTTGGATTGGAAATTGCAGAAAGATCATCGAGGGGGACTGTGTCATAGTAAATTTCGACAACTCTGATTTGGCTGACAGATTGTTCTGGGATGGCTCGGAGATTTCAGAAACAGGTCAAATGAGACCGGTTCCCTTGGGTTTTTCTACCCGCCCCCAGACACACACCACGGGGCACGCCGTCCAGCCATGGTAGGGGGGGGAGTTCAGTATCAGGAGGTGTAAGATCAGGGGGGGCCAAGTCGCCCCGATGGCATTTCACCCTCAGATAGTTCATACATCTGTTGAGGGGCTTGGGCCGTTTCTGAGCAACCGATTTTTCCCTCTTTCAGACATAGAGGAAAATGATTGACAGCCAGTCTCGATGCCGCTTGTCACACCCGGGGTTTTTAACCCTGATGTGACAGCGGCCTATAAAATAATCAGTTGGAATGTAGCTGGCATCAGAGCAAAAAGGGCAGACACAGCTTGGGTTGATTATGTCGCCAGCCATGACATTATAGCCATTCAGGAATCTTGGATGTATGACATTACAAAGCATGCTTTTACCACGCATGCCTTTACAACGCGGTATTTACAACCATGCCTTTACAACGCATAGCGCTTTCGGGTGCTGGATAGTGAATAGTTTAATTTACTATTCCAACTCCAGTCCCCGTGGATAGTAGGGAAGGTGTTGGATAGTAAATTAAATCTACTCCGTATCCTATAGAGCGCCCCCCAGCGCAATGCGTTGTAATGGTTTACGTTGTAAATACCGCGTTGTAAAGGCACTACGTTGTAAAAGTTGCGTTGTAAAGGTTGTTCACCAGGAATCTTGGGACCCTTCCTCTAGCTGTTGGTTGGATGGCTTTACCAGCTTCGCCGTCCCGGCCATCCCAAGCATCGCGGGCAGAGCAAAGGGTGGCCTCATCTCCCTTTTTTCGTTAAAACTCATGGGGACACTAAACTTGGTTAAGGCCGGTTCACCAAATCTTTTAATTGTGGAATGGGTGATTTCCCCTACCCGCAAAATTATCCTAATTAACTTTTATAATTCCTGGGAAAGGGACGATGGTAATGAACACATTGTCTCCTTGGAAAACTTTTTATCCAACCTCAGTCAAAATAATTACACTAATTTCGAGCTCATCTTAATGGGCGATTTTAATATTCACCCCTGTAGCGACCTATGCTACACAGGAGAGCATGAGGGACCAACAGGCTCGGTGGCACCTCATTTCGAGCACACAAAGTCAGGGGAGGCCCTCGAAGAGTTGCTGGCCAATTTTAATATATTTGAACCGATTAATACCGAGGGGAGGCAAGAACAATTACCTATAAGGGTACTGACCTTGGTTCAGGAATAGATTATATTTTTTTGACCCCCGGTCTCCTACATAGGGTCGTGACCTATAAAGTAATTGTTTCGATATACAGTGAACACAACCCGGTGTTGCTTGAGTTGTACCGGGGCGACCCCATGGGTTTTAAGTCCTGCACCTCTCAATTGGGGTCTGCCCTACTTCCCACGGACCAAGGGAGAAGGCTTTAGTGGGCAAAGGTGGTCCCCAAATATTTCACCGCAAAATTATTCCCCAAAATTGAGGGTAACATGGCGATATGTCAGGATCAAAAAGCTACCAACCTAGAAATCATGGGGGCCTTTGAGTTAATATGCGTACAAATCTCAAATGATTTGACGACTAAAGCAGGTCAGGGAGGTAACAAGCCCTATAGATGGTTTGACTCTAACTGCTCAAGAGCCCACAGGGCACTAAAACAAGCACTGAAATCTTCCCCGAGAGACAATGCAGTTATTGCCAATTTGAGGAAGGTGAATAAGTTAACAATTAGTGGTAGGAAAAACGACATAAAAAAGGCAGCATGGGAAAAACTACTTTTAATCGACGTACTGCGCGACAGCAGCCAGTTCTGGGCCACAATTAATCAGCCATTTTTCTCAGACTCAGATAACACGGTCATGGACTGTGTTATCTCTGATGATAAATGGCTCCCTCATTTTAAAGAAGTTTATGGTGACTCAAATTCTGGCGCCCAATGTTGTCCACTGGTGGCCCCTGAGTCTGCTCCCCTACTTTTCAATCATGACGAAGTGGAGAGAGCAATTTTAGAGACCTCGAAAAATAGGGCGCCGGGGCCGGACGGCGTACCGGCAGACCTTTACAGACACTCACCGAAACTTTGGGCAAAGCTGTTAACAAACGTCTTTCGCGCTGCTAATGGTAACACTTTCCCTACCACCTGGGCCACCTCAATCATTGTGCCGATCTTTAAAAAGAGGCAGCGAGATGATCCGGCGTGCTCTATACCCATCTCCCTCCTAGACTCTGCGATTAAGATACTAGGCAGAGTCTTATTGTTTAAGTTAAGGGACAACATAGAGAGAAGTGGGGGTCTTTCAAACATACAATATGGGTTTAGAGAGAAGAGAGGCACTCTGGATTAATGTTCAAACTTGCATCTTTTAATTTCTAAATATACGGTAGCTAAGGAGGGGTCACTATTTTTGGCCTTTATGGACCTCTCCTCGGCTTTCGATTTAGTAAATAGGGCCAAGTTGTGGACAATCCTATTGGAGACTGGGATTGACCCGTCACTTGTAAACTTCATGGCGTCCCTTCACCAGGAGCTGTTTGCTACGGTTAGGGTCACCAGGGAGGGCAGGTGCACGAGTCGTTTTAAATCAGAGAAAGGAGTGCGTCAGGGCTGCATTTTGGCCCCCGTTCTCTTCACCATTTATATTAATGGTCTGGGAAATTATTTAGAGGCAGCAGGGGTGGACGTTCCACGTGTAGGAGATGCAACAATACCGGCTCACGTATACGCGGACTACGCAGTTTTATTAGCCTACACTGGCATTGGACTCCAGAGACTGTTGGACCTATTCGGGGCCTATATGGACCGGCTGGATCTAAAGATAAATGCTAAAAAATCCCATTCGATGGTGGTTGGCCACCACAGAAATAAGTGCAAACCCAAAAACCTTTGTGTGTAAGGGTGAGGTGGTATCCAGGGTTGCTGTTTTCCCTTACCTAGGGGTTCTCTTTGACAAGAAGGGGTCGTGGGCCCCTCAAATCAAGGCCAAGAGCATATCCGTGGCTAGATCCACGTCAGCCCTTATGGGATTCTCAAAAAGGTTAGGGGAGAGGCCCATGGAGGCCCTCTTAAAAGTTTATAACACCAAATGCATTCCAATTGCCACATATGGCTCACCGTTATGGGGCTATGTATCTCACGAAAAGATCCAAAGAGTGGAAAATTGGTTTTTGAGATACCTTTTGTCTGTTCCCCAGTCCACCCCTACCTTTTTGATCCACTCTGAGGTGGGCCTGGACTACGTTACAGACAGGCTGAAATTGGCCCCATTAACATTCTGGGCAAAAACATGGCTCAATCAAGAATTAACTCTGAATCATGCTATCTTGATTGATGTCATGGCATTGGATCACGTAAAAAATACCCTGGCTGGAATACCTGAGAAATACTTTCACACAGCTAGGACGCCCGGAACTCTTTCTGTCACCATCTAGCATTAGGAGGGAGGACGTTAATTGGATTAAGAAGCACTTTATAGATAGGGCTAGATTGGCTTGTGAGGATCAGGAATTGTTGAAACCTACAGTTAGATTGCGCTATATGCTATCAATTTCCCCCTCACTTGAGCCATATCTTAAAATCGTAACCAAACCTTTTCATATATTTTTATTGACCAAATTTAGATTCGACCTGATTCATCTTTCCCTGGGTAGCTACCAATCATGGTCCAAACCAGAAGGGTACATTTTCCCACCAAGATACTATGCATTTTATCATGTTTTGCGGGTTTTATTCGGTCATAAGGAAAAAATATTTGTTACCAATCCTGAGAGAGGCCGGCTTTATTCAAGTCAGGCCCGCACTAACCTATCTCCAGTCGTTGAGTAGCACCCGCATTATATTTTGTGTGGCCAGTTTTTTAGCGGCGGCAATTAGATCTAAAATAAATAATGTGCCACTTAATGTATTACCTTAACTAACTGTATTATCTACGCTGATTCTAACCTGACTAACTGCAGTGTATCTGTTTATAAGGGCCCTGTACTGAACTTGTAAATATATGAATTATCCGTTTTTATGTATGTATGTAAATCTTTTATGCCTTTTATGATTTTAACAAATCGAATAAAGTGTATTTGACTGACTGACTGACTGGCTTGCTACAAAATGTTTTATTAAAGGTGTTAATTTTCTTCCATCAGCTGTACAACGTTGCATCGTTTAAATTATATATTGTCCATATCTTTGTATAAATAATGTTGACAACATTTCTGATTTGCATTGTCTGTACTCCATGTTCTGGTTTTCTGCTTTAACTAGTTTATTGAAAGTCACTGACTTACAGTCATAAGACTTCGGTTAAATCTTTCAGTGTCTATGTTAGTACTACATGTATACATACAATTTTCACAATGATGTTCCCATTTATAACAAAGGCCAACAAGGTTTTCAATTTGTATACCTTCATTTTACAATATGATTAGCATATACATTAGAAATTCCTGAGCATCTAGTTGGATATTTTGTGTGAATTGTGTAGAACAAGAACATACATCCAAAAGATTACGAATATCACAAACACTTTGTATTTTACTTTTATCAGTTCTCAATTTTTCATAAACGCAATACAACAATGAACAAAATCTTTCTTCCCAATTCTCTATCATTTTCAGGTGCAAACCTTCAAGAAAAAAAACAACATTGACCACTACATTAGCATAGCAGTTGACACCTGAACTATTTTCAAACTGATAACAAACAATCTCTTCAACAGTGTCCTTTTTCTTTTTGCTTGCAATCACAAAATGATCTTCTTTTTTTCCCTTCTCCATACCTTCACTACAGATATTCTCATGCCTTCTTTTTCGACCAACCACACTCTTTTCAAATACAGGATATTGACCTAAATTGGGAGCATATGTTTTTCTTAACCTATTATACTCTTTGACACAGTTTCCATCTGCAGTAACCTTTGTGTCATCAAAAGCAATCAAAAACAGACCAGATAATGTTCTGACTCGTGACAAAGCAACATATGCCATACCCCCTTTAAACACAGTATTTCCAATGTTCACCAAAGCACTGTCAACACTTAAACCTTGAGATTGATTAATAGTCACTGCATATGCCAGAGAAACTGGAAACTATTTTCTACGGACATATAAATCTTTAACTAGCAAAAAACGAACTGAACAACAACCAATTTGTTTAACGTCTTCAATCTGATCAAATTTAATTTTTAAGAAGTCAATACCATCTTTTTTTTGATAATTAACAAAATCCACAACTTTGTCCTTTGTGCCATTAACAAAATCTTGTTTTACGTCCAAATTGCGCCTTAACATAACTCGACAGTTTCTACATGCATATAGATTCTTTTCTAAAGCAGTAGTTTTAGATATTGATTTTTCTATAGAATCCAATTTTGTCTTTAATTTTTCTGTCAAAATAATAGTGATTCCTTCATGCTCTATTTCATCGATGGCTTCCATTTTTATTATTTCTTCATTTTCCAGTTTCTAAAAGTTGTTTGTTGAATAGAGAATACTCACGCAGTGTTGGCATTAAGCAGATTACAGATTTGTTTTCTGCAATTTTCATGTATGTTTTCTCAGGAACTACATTTTCATTTGGAAACAAATTGGAAAGTTATCGACTCTGCAAAGCTTGTTTGCCATGTTCAGTCAGTTGTCCAATTCTTATATCTTGGAGAATAGTTCCATAATCAACATCATTTGCCTGTCGCATATTTGTAATGAGTTCGTTGTATTCAAAATATGAAAAAATTGTCATGTTTCCAACACTACCAATAGACTTTCTGGTGTCTTCATGTGCAAGTGTTTTAAATACTGGTTGTCCTTTTACAGGAGTCAGTTGCAGTAGATCTCCAACAACGATGACATTTTTTCCTCCAAATAACACGTCATACTCTGTTTTAAGAACTTGCTGCATTCTTAAATGCACAAAGGCAAGCATTAAGTTTGATACCACGCTTACCTCATCAATAATGAGAAGTTTCCTTTTCTTCAAGACTCCTGAAACTTCACAACAAGCTTCTCCAGATAGCTTGCGGTATTCCAATTTGTTTTCGTGCTCTACTGGTAGCATTAGTAAACAATGTAAAGTCATTCCTTTAATGTGTGCTGCCAACCCAGTTGGAGCAGTGACAATACAAGACAAATGCGACTCAGTTGTTTTCTGTAGATAACTGGTGATTACTTTAATTAAAAAACTTTTCCTGTTCCAGCTTGTCCACTCATGTACATTCGGATAGGTTGAAAGGACGAGCCTGAGCACTCTTTCTTTTCATGAAGTAATCCATGGTCAATCTGTTCTCTCACTTGGTTATATATTTGTTTTTGCTCAAAATTTAGTCGTTCTTCCAAGTTTGCTAAGTTTGTTACATCTTCTTGAGCTTGATGCATTACTGTTTCCACCTCATTTATGGCGAATGTTGCTTCAGTTTTTAACAATTAGTTGTCCTAGTGGATCTTGACTCAGCGCAGCAGAACTTTGACTGTCTTCAGAACTGTCTCTAGCAATCTCAGCTGCAATTGTAACTTCCTGTTCAATTTAACTTTAGTGCTGGACTTTTTGCATAATAGAATCTTCTCACTAACTTCCGCATTTGAGTAGGATGTACCCCAACATCCTGAAATGGTGAAAAACACTTTGACATACTTTCCTAGAAAGACAAGCCAGAGAATGACCATGCAAACCAGTATGTTTTCTCACTCTGCAAGGGTCTAGTTCTTGCAACACCTTAATCTTTTGTTTAACACTTTTTTTTACTATATGCTTGTAAGAAACTGCGTAATTTATCAATAGATTCTTTTTGTACACTACAAATACTACTGCAATCCCAAGTGCACACTGGGACTTTAGGATGTCTGCCTAGAACTTCATCAGTTATCACTTCTTCTGCATTTCTGGAATCCATTTTCTTTTTCTCAATTGGACAACCATTTCTAACCTCATAAGCTCGACCACTGGTGTCAACTGCATGCAACAAATCATTGGTCAGAAAATAACTCTCTTCACAAACAAAAGGCTCAGAACTTGAACTGTGTGTACATTCACCCCAAAAAATCACAAAAATTTGTTCTATTAATTACACTTTTCCTCTTACTTTTGGTCTTCATTAAATGGATTGGTTTATCTAGTGATCGAATTCTGTTTAATACTAAAATGAAGTTTCATTTTTACTTCAAAAGACTTTTCAACAATGGATTCAATATGCTTCTTCTTTTATAAAATAGTGTTCTCTTTTTATATTTCTTCGTATCTTTCATAAAATTATTTACTACTCTGTTGTAAAATAATTTTTTGCGGTTGTTTATATTGATTTTCTCTTCTTTTGCTATAAGTTGGATCCTTTGTATGTATATTGCCTTTTTTCCTTTCCTATTCTTTGCACTTTTTTATGCTTGGAACATATTCAGTGCTTTTAACATTTTCAGGTTTTTTTCTGACTCTAGTAATATTTTTTATAAAGTTATTTGTGGTCTTACCAGAAATGTTTCTCTTTTTAGCCACATTATGTTGGTCATCCAATACTTGTGGTTGAGTTTTTTTAAAGTAAGTATCCTTTTCTTTTTCTTTCTTTCTCCGGCATGATAACTTTATTTTAATAATGATAAACAGTATCTGTAAAAAATAATCATGAATAAATGTTTATTAATAACTTTATAAATTATACTTTTCTATTACTATACAAACACATTTCATATAAATTTTGATTAAGAAATTGTAGGCCTGAAGCACAACTGCAAAGGGGGTTAGACCACTCCATGCACAGTGCATAGCAGTTTGAAGCACTCCATAACACTAAAACCTGGCTCCCTTCATGCGTACATGCATATTAACTAAATGATTACAATACAATAAGGAGACACACTGAGTGAATTCATAATTGGTTTACTTTTACTTTAGTGAATAGATTAGTACAAGGTACATAAACAGTCACTATGGTTTTGCAACAGTACAAATTTAGAGTTTAGTGTAGTGCAGTGGTGTTTGTGTAGTGTAGGGTGTCGTACTGATGTACTGTTCTAGGGTAGTGCAGTGCTGTTTGGGTAATGTAGGAGGTCGTGCAGGGGTACATTTAAGGTTTAAGTCAGTGCAATGGGGTTTGGGTAGTGTAGGGGGTAATGTTGGGGTAGTGTTTTAGGGTTTAGGGTAGTGCAGTGGTAAATGGGTAGTATTGTGGGTCGTGCTGGGGATAGATCTAGGGTTGAGAGTAGTGCAGTGGTATTTGTGTAGAGTAGGGGGTCTTGCTGGGGGTAGTGTTTTAGAGTTTAGGGTAGTGCAGTGGTGTTTGAGTAGTGTAGGGGGTCGTGCTGGGGTAGTGTTCTAGGGTAGTGCAGTGGTGTTTGGGTAGTGTAGGAGGTCATGCTGGGGTAGATTTAAGGTTTAGGGTAGAGCATTGGTGTTTGGGTAGTGTAGGGCATTGTGTTGTGCCGGGGTAGTGTTCTAGGGTAGTGCAGTGGTGTTTGGGTAGTGTAGGAGGTTCTGCTGGGGTAGATTTAAGGTTTAAGGTAGTGCAATGGTGTTTGGATAGTATAGGGGGTCATGCTGGGGTGGTGTTTTAGGGTGTAGGGTAGTGCAGTGGTCAATGGGTAGTGTACGTGGTCGTGCTAGGGATAGATTTAGGGTTTAGGGTAGTGCACTGGTATTTCTATAGTGTAGGGGGTTGTGCTTGGGTAGTGTTCTAGGGTAGTGCAGTGGTGTTTGGATAGTATAGGAGGTGGTGCTGGGGTAGATTTAAGATTTAGTGTAGTGCAATGGTGTTTGGGTAGTGTAGGGGGTTTGGTTGGGGTAGTGTATTATGGTTTAGGGTAGTGCAGTGGTAAATGGGTAGTGTAGGTAGAAGTGCTGGGTGTAGATTTAGGGTTTCAGGTAGTGCACTGGTGTTTCTATAGTGTAGAGGGTCATGCTGGGGTAGTGTTCAAGGGTAGTGCAGTGGTGTTTGGATAGTATAGGAGTTGGTGCTGGGGTAGATTTAAGGTTTAGGGTAGTGCAATGTTGTTTGGGTAGTGTAGGGGGTCATGCTTGGGTAGTGGTTTATGGTTTAGGGTAGTGAAGTGGTGAATGGGTAGTGTAGGTGGTCATGCTGGGGGTACATTTAAGTTTTAGGGTAGTACAGTGGTGTTTTTGTAGCGGAGGAGGTCATGCTGGGGTAGTGTTTTAGGGTTTAGGGTAGTGTAGTGGTGTTTGTGTAGTATAGGGAGTTGTGCTGGAGGTAGTGTTTTAGGGTGTAGAGTAATGCAGTGGTATTTGGGTAGTGTAGGGGGTCTTGCAGGGAGTAGTTTTTTAGGGTTCAGGGAAGTGCACTAGTGTTTGGGTAGTGTAGGGGGTCGTGCTGAGGTAGTGTTTTAGGGTTTAGGGTAGTGCAGTGGTGAATGGGTAGTGTAGAGTGTCGTGCTGGGGGTAGATTTAGGGTTTAGGTTAGTGTAGTGGTTTTTGTGTAGTATAGGGGGTCATGCTGGAGGTAGTGTTTTAGGGTTTAGGGTAGGACAGTGGTGTTTGGGTAGTGTAGGGGGTCATGCTGGGATAGTGTTCTAGGGTAGTGCAGTGGTGAATGGGTAGTGTAGGTGGTCATGCTGGAGCAGTGTTTTAGGGTTTAGGGTAGTGCAATGGTGAATGGGTAGTGTAGGTGGTCATGCTATTGGTAGATTTAGGGTTTAGGGTAGTGCAGTCGTGTTTGTGTACTGTAAGGGGTCGTACTGGGGTAGTGTTCTAGGGTAGTTAAGTGGTGTTTGGGTAGTGTAGAGGGTTGTGCTGGGGGTAGGGTCTCTACAAGAGTAGAACACATCAACCAACCAAATCATTCTCTCGCAATTTTCCCAAATGGACACTGACTGATAGTGTGATTCTAAACAAATAACAGTATTTCTTATAAATGGAGTGTATAGATACTGACTGGGGAAATGTAGGCCTGAAACACAAGTGTGAAGGTGGTTACACTAACACTTACATAGTACATAGGATTTGTAAGCACTGCATGTCCTAAAGCCTGGCTGACTGCAACAGTACATGTACTTATATGTCTGCAAACACATCAACCAACCAAATCATTCTCTTTAAATTTTCCCAAATGGACAATGACTCACAGTGTTATTCTAGACAAATAACAGTATTTCTCATAAATGAAGTGTATAGATACTGACTGGGGAAATGTAGGCCTGAAACACAAGTGTGAAGGTGGTTACACTACTACTAACAGTGCATGGGAGTTTTTAGCGCTGCACACCCTAAAGCCTGGCTCACTGCAACAGTACATGTACTTACATGTCTGCAAACACATCAACCAACCAAATCATTTTCTCTCAATTTTCCCAAATGGACACTGATTCACAGTGTGATTCTAGACAATTAACAGTATTTCTTATCCGCCCCTCACGTCTGATCACATAGTTTAAAAGGGGAGCATCATCCCCGCTGCGCGGTAGCGCGCGGGAGCGCGCCGGGAGAAGCCCGGGACAAGGGCGGGACCGTCTGTGGCCGTCCGGGGCCGAAGGAGGCCGGGCTGGGCCACCACCCCTGGCCTCTGTGACATTTCTCCTTCCACAGTAAGTGACATAGCTTCCCTTGTACATTTTCGTTACCATTATGGCATCTGCTGCAAATACAAGTCCTGTAGCCAGCCATTTAACGTCTCTTCCTGCAGAGACTGGTCCTTTGGCCATTGGTCCTTTAGATAAATTCTTTTTTAATCGCTCACTCGTAATAGATAAAGAACTAACTTTGGCAGAGAAGCGTGCCGAGCGCAGGCTTTCTATTGAAATACTTAAGAACACTATGGACAAATTTCCAAACGTAGTCTATCCCACTTTGGTAACCCCTTTATCATCTGTGAGCATCCCGGTTACAAACAGAGACTCTGAGGCCCCGGGGGATAAATCAACTGAGTCTGTTGCCGCAGTTTTAAATAACACCAGTGATAGTACATTTGACCAGCTATCGCATATTGACGCGGGACCTCATGTTGTATCATTCAATTCTAAAGCTGGGGCTAAAAGGAAATGTCCAGTTTCTGTTAAAAGGAGTAAAAAAACGGTCCAACCACTACCAAAAATCAGGAAGTTACATAAACTTTTGATCAGTGGGAATTCAGCTAAAGAATCAGCGCCAACAGGATGTGTAACGTCAACTATTCCTATTTCCCAGGATAACCAAGATAAAGTGGACAATTCATGTTCTGTTCCAAAAGAATTAAGCAGTGGTTGCTCTGTACTATTGGCAAACGTGCTTCCGGAATTGGAAAAAATGTTTAGATTGGTACTTATTCCCATTGAGGATAGAATTGCAAAACTCATAGATAGGTTAAACCACTTTGAGCAATCAACATTAGACAATTTCTATTCTACTAAATCCCTGATTAAAAATAGTAGGTTGGAAACAAGCTCAAATTTTCAGATTGAAAATAACCCCCACACCCAGGATAAGGGTAGAAACACAAGAAATGGCTCACCTTTACCTTCCAAGAAAAATAAACCCCCAGCTAAAGTGACTACAAATCCACTAGTTAGGGCTGAGAAAGCTATTTCAGGTTCTGAACAATCCGGGTCCAATTTAACACATTCTGCCCAGTCTCCATTACCCCAGCCACAAAACCAACCAGCTGTCGTAGACGTTGTGGTCACTCCATGCCAACAAGTGGGTAAAGCTTCAGTTCTTGTGAGCACAATTTCCGATGCATGTATACCTCCCAATGCCACGAGGGTAGGAAATAGGGACTGTGTTAATAAGTTGGCTGCTAAAGCCATAACAGCTCCCCTTGTTAATAACAAACAGGGGCCGAAACCAGTCCCTCAACCTCCTCCACAAGTTCCCAAACCTATCCCAACGCCCTTGCAAAAGCCACCTTATAGAAAACCCCCGATTAATCTTACTCCAGACTCCTTCCCCTATGTGGCAGTTCTCATCAACGTACCACCGCTACCCCCAGGCCAAAGGGAAAATTTCCAGATGCTTAAAAACAAGACCATGCACTGGTTAAAGGAAAACCGTCCTTTGCCGGGGGACATTGATGGGTTAATAATAGGGGCAAGGAGAATAGACTGGATGGGTTATACATCTAAAACCCTGGGGGGAGACTGTATAGTGGTCAATTTTCAAGATCCTCGGGTGGTGGGATGGATAACAAGGCAAGGATGGGGAATAAATAAGGGCGGCATTGGCATTGTGGACCTCACCTTTTTCTACCCCAGACCATCAAGTGTAACCACAAGCCTATTCAACGAGCCTATAGCCCCCGTAAGGGCCCAATGGCCAGGGACTTCTTTACCACCCCTCCATGCCAGTTTCAATTGTAGCCCACATACATATAACAATCCCTATGTAGGTTGGAAGGACCCAGGGTGGGGCTATTGACATATTGATACTGACAATATAGGTGGAATTATAAAAGAAGCAGAGGAGCTAGGAAGTGTTTGTGGTAACGTTATTGCTACAGACACCAAGGAGAATAGTTATGATGCCGGGTGTGTGGTCGATGAATGTGGCTCTAGTGTAGTAACAATGATACCAAATGTCTTATACCCTGTAACAGATGATTTAGCCATGGTCACAGTTGATGACCCAGAAAGGCTGGTAAACCTAACGGGGTTATCGATGTCGTCTCATGAATCTCCAACTGCTAAATCTTGGGATGGGACAAATGTAGATATTGGTACTTTTTTGTCTTGGAATGTCGCCGGATTGGCTAATAAGTTGGATTCCCAACTTTGGGTGGATTTTATAAGTGGTTTTGATATTTGTTGTTTTCAGGAAACCTGGGCTTGTGATCCATTATTTTGCTTAGGTTACTTGAATTACTATATACCTGCCACAAAAGGGGGGAGAGGGAGGCCAAAGGGTGGCCTGACTGTGTGGGTTAGACAGGGTTTGTTTATCGATATAAAAATCCTAGATAATGGAAACAGCGATTTACAAGTTCTTAGAATCTCTGTTGTAAATGGTGCACCAATAGATTTATATAATGTCTATGTGAGAGGTGGTAAAGAAGTCAATCCATCTACAATTGAGTTGTTGTCCGACGCTATGGAGGTTAATTCACAGGGTAACCTAAAGATATTGGCTGGTGACCTAAATAGGACTTTTGAACCCTTGGCCTGCACAAATGCATTAATTGAGAGTGAAGAGGACAATCAATGGGGAGTACCTTCCTTAAATTTACAACCTGTGAAGCGATGGACTAAAGAGATTCTCCTATTAAATGGTATATGTTTGGAACATAGTCTAAGAGCCCTCAATGGTAGGACTCCCGGGGATAAGGAGGGTAGTTTTACCTTTGACAATGGTATTAATAGGAGCCGAATTGACTATATATTATGTAGTCTCCAGCTGTGGAATGGGGTTGTTGACATGGCAGTTATGCCCCGGGTTGAAAGTGATCACAACCCTTTATGTGTGTCACACAAGTGGTGGAATGTAGGTTCAGGAAATCTGAATGATACACATAACGAAGCTCCTCTGTTAAGTAACGATGAGCGAAGGTTAAAATGGCCCAAGGTAAATGCAAATGATGTCACTATGACATACATAATTCATATGGTAGACTGTGCTATTTCTGCGATTGAAGCAGTGACTCTAGTAGTTCCTGGGGACAATGCCATCGCAGAAATCCACAATAAGTTATTCTCCGCCTTGAGACCATGTTTTTTCACAAAGCAAAGGAAAGGGAAGAAAACTAAAGAAGTGGGTAGGTGGTTTGATAACCATTGTAGAGTAGCACGTCTAGACCTGGGCCACGCGTTAAGGAATAGGGACCTTGCAGCAGTCAGATTGAACAGGAAACTGTATAAAGCAGCAATATATCGTGCAAAAAGGAAATGGGATGAAGACCATTGGGCCCAATTAAAAGAAGCCTCTGATAACAAAGACCCAATGTTATTTTGGAAAATTATTAAGTGGGGTAGTGGTGCGGGTCCTGCTAAACCCGACAATAATGTTCCAGTGGAAGCCTGGGTTGACTATTTTGGGCCTCAGTACACGGAAAGTAACAAGTCTATGTTAGTTGAAGAAATAACACCGGTATATGCAACTGAAGATCTGTTTTCTCTTAGTGAAGTGGTAATTGCCATTGACTCTGCGAAAAGTGGGAGGGCGCCTGGCCCAGATGGTATCCCCCCTGATATTTTTAAACACGATGTGGCCAGATGGGCGAGATACATCCATCTTGTATCAAACGCATTAGCTAAGGGGGCAGTGGTTCCAGATATCTGGAAATGTGCTACCATTATCCCCGTCCATAAGAAGGGCGACCGCTCATTGCCTGCTAATTACAGGCCTATAAGCTTAATAGCCACCGTGCAGAAGATAGTTGGGAGAATGGTAACCAACCAGCTGATGGACTGGGTAGAAGACAATAGTGCCCTCTCCCCATACCAGGCGGGATTTAGGCGTGCTACTAGCACCATTGACCAGGTCTTTCGCTTTACAATATTGCGGTGGAAGACCGTTGAGCTGGGGAGGGGCAGCCTGTATGTCGCGTTCGTTGATCTACGGGCTGCGTTCGATCTAGTCCCCAGGCATAAACTATGGTCGGTGCTTCAAAAGCTGGGGATTCCAGCAGAATTGCTAACCTTAATTATGCAATTGCATGAATCCAACTATGCCAGAGTCCAATGGGGAGGAAGTAGCGAGTTAACGGTGGACTTTCCAGTCCAAAGAGGTGTTAGGCAGGGATGCTCCATGGCCCCTTTACTTTTCTCGTTATTCATTAATGGGATAGTCGAGAGAATGTTGGGGGTTAGTGTTGATGCCCCATCGTTAGCGAACATCAGGGTCCCTATCCTGATGTTCGCTGACGACACTCTTATTCTGTCAAAGACTCCTATGGGGCTTCAACGCGCATTAGGCATCTTCGATGCTTTTTGCCTGGAGCATGGGCTAGAGGTAAATGTTGGAAAAACCAAGCTAATGGCCTTTACTGCCGGACGCAGAAGCGATCCTAAAATTACCCTAAATAACAGTAGGCTTGATATAGTCAAGGAATTTACATACCTGGGAGTACAGATTGCGGAGGGAAAAGGCTGGACGCATCACGTCAATAAAGTTGTCCTAAAGCATCAGCAGTTATCGGGGGCCCTAAGGGGGGAACACCGTAAATCAAAAACAAAACCTATAAAACCCGCTTTGGCGGTGTACGACGCAAAGGTTTTGGGTGCCACCTTATACGGCGCAGAACTATGGGCTTGGAATTGCCTGACGGCTCTTCAGACATCCGAGAACAAGTTTATGCGTGGTATTACAGGACTCCCCCAGAGCACCCCCCTAATCCCATTGTTTCTGGAGCTTGGCAGACGTACGATTATTGACAGAGCTCGTCTGCGGCCAGTCCTTTATTGGAGGCGCCTTTGGACGACTCCGGAAATAAGGCAGTACGCTGAGAGCTTTCTTTGGATTATCGGGGAAGACACCTTCCACAAAATAAAATGGTTAAAACATCTGAAAACCATGTTGGAAAATCTAGGGTTTTCAAATCTTTGGAATAACCCTGAGGGAGAGACGTTCCCGAGTAAAGAAGCGCTTAAAAATCAATATTGGGATTGGGTAAGTGGCAAGACGCTGAATGACAACAGGGCAGATTCTATGTCTGGCCGTTTTCTGGAGACCAAAATCTTACCTGTCTTGGAAAATTATTGGGACAATGTTACGGTTCCAATGGACAGGAAACTTGTCTTCCAGTTGAGGTCAGGATCTATTCCACTTAAGAAATTGACATCCGGTTGGCACAGACCCACTAATAGTCTGTGTCCTGCCTGCGAAAATGCTGAGGAGAGCCTTGGCCACTTTCTTTTTTCATGCGAAGCCTATGCGAAACCAAGGAGGAAATGGCTGTCGCCGGTTTGTAAAAACCTGGGGACACGCGAAAGTACAGTGGCTCTAAGGATCCTATGCACAACACAGCAGGATTCGATAGTTATGGGTGTCGCCAAATACATGGGTTGGGCGTGGGCTATAAGAAGACGGTTCTTGGGGGGTTGTATGTAATTTGGTATTCCTTTTTAGTTTTCATGTATCAGGCATTTTATTGTTTTATTTGTGATCTTGTATGAGCTTATGTGTTTAATGGATTTCTTATACTGTATCATGTATATTGTAAATATTTTGATTTTAAATGCTTTTATGAGAATTGTCTCGAATAAAGCTTATACAAACAAACAAACAAACAAAGTATTTCTTATCAATGGAGTACATAGATACTGACTGGGGAAATGTAAGCCTGAAACACAAGTGTGAAGGTGGTTATACTACTAGTAACATGGTGCATAGGAGTTTTAAGCACTGCATACCCTAAAGCCTGGCTCACTGCAACAGCACATGTACTTATAGGTCAGCAAACACACAAACCAACCAAATCATTCTCTCTCAATTTTCTCAAATGGACACTGACTCACAGTGTGATTCTAGACAAATAACAGAATTTCTTATAAATGGAGTGTACAGATACTGACTGGGGAAATGTAGGCCTGAACCACAAGTGTGAAGGTGCTAACACTACTACATGCATAGTGCATAGGTGTTTCAAGTACTGCATACCCTAAAGCCAGCCTTACTGCAAGAGCACATGTACTTATATGTCTGTAAACACATCAACCAACCAAATCATTCTCTCTAAATGTTCCCAAATGGACACTGACTCACAGTGTGATTCTAGACAAATAACAGTATTTCTTATAAATGCAGTGTATAGATACTGACTGAGGAAATGTAGTCCTGAAATACAAGTGTGAAAGTGGTTACACTACTACTTGCATAGTGCATAGGAGTTTTAAGCACTGCATTCCCTAAAGCCTGGACCACTGCAACAGTACATGTACTTATATATCTGCAAACACATCAACCAACCAAATCATTCTCTCTCAATTTTCCCAAATAGACACTGACTCACAGTGTGATTCTAGACAAATAACAGTATTTCTTATAAATGGAGTGTACAGATACTGACTGGGAAAATGTAGGCCTAAACACAAGTGTGAAGGTAGTTACACTACTACTTGCAAAGTGCATAGGAGTTTCAAGCACTGCATGCCCTAAAACCTGGCTCACTGCATGAGTGCATGTACTTATATGTCTGCAAACACATCAACTAACCAAATCATTCTCTCGGAATTTTCCCAAATGGACACTGACTTACAGTGTGATTCTAGACAAATAACAGTATTTCTAATAATTGGTGTGTATAGATACTGACTGGGGAAATGTAGTCCTGAAACACAAATATGAAAGTGGTTACACTACTACTTGTATTGTGCATAGGAGTTTTAAACACTGCATGCCCTAAAGCCCGGATCACTGCAACAGTACATGTACTTATATATCTGCAAACACATCAACCAACCAAATCATTCTCTCTCAATTTTCCCAAATAGACACTGACTCACAGTGTTATTCTAGTCAAATAACAGTATTTCCTATAAATGGAGTGTACAGATACTGACTGGGAAAATGTAGGCCTAAACACAAGTGTGAAGGTGCTTACACTACTACATGCATAGTGCTTAGGAGTTTCAAGCACTGCGTGCCCTAAAGCCTGGCTCACTGCAACAGTACTTGTACGTATGAGTCTGCAAACACATCAAGCATCCATTCCACATATTTCATTACTACATTTTACTATTAAAGCCAAACTCATTTTGGAAACACATAACTAATCACTATTTTATAATTCTACCAAAATATTAAAACACAATATGTTTTTAATCAATTACATGTCAACAAACACATGAAATACCAAAATTATTCTCTGAGAGTGATTCCTAAATGCAACTGACTCACTCTGTGATTCTAGACAAACAACACTATCCCTCGCATTTTACCAAAACACATTTCATAGTCTAGGAGTACTGCATTTTAATGTAGAAACTTGACTCATTTTGCAAATACATAAAAAATGACTTGTTTCTAATTCTACAAAAACATGAAAACAGCACAGTTATCTCTCTGTAAGCACATGAAATGCGCACATGCTTATCTCAGAATGGTTTCTAAGTACACACACACTCACAATAAGATTCTTGAGAAAAAAAGTATTCCCTGCACTTTAGCAGGAGAAACACATTAGTCTGATGAAAATCAAAATGCACCACATACATCCCCTCACAAATTAATAACTCACCTCTCAATAAACACAAGGGCTCTTTTTAGAGCCACCTAAGAACTAAACACATAAGCTTGATATTTATCTGAAATATATTAATAGTTTTTTGGCTTGGAGTCGAGCACCCAACGCAGCAAAGTCGTGCACCCAGTGCATACAGGTCGTGCATCAAACGCGTTGGAGTCACGCACCCTACAGGTTAGGAGTCTTCCATCCAAAGCGTGCACACCAGGGGGCCGCACTGAGCGCTGTGCTGGCTGCGCGACTCCCAATTTTACTGTAAAAAAAACCCCCATCCCTCGGGGCTTATAAATAACGTTGGGGGCCGTGGGGTAAGCCCCAATGCCCCCACGATCCCAGCCAGCTCCCCGCATCCTACGAGAGACGGTATTGCTTTTCCAAATGGGGAGCTGCTAACATGCAGCTCCCCGTGTGTAAGAGCAATGTGATTTGGATTTTGAAAGAGAGACCAGGTTTCCCTGCTCTCTCTTTCAAAATCCAAACCACGTTTGCTATGGGAGGGCGGGAGACTCCCGCCCTCTCATAGCAAACAACAGTGTCCTGGAGGAATGCACCCTAGGACACTTCAAGAGTCACCTCTGGGGGGTGGTGGTACCCAGGGCGCTCAAGGACTCCAGGAGGGGGGCCCTGCAGCCCCCCTCCCACAAATTTTACTAGGAGGGGCTTTTGAGCCCCTCCCAACAATTAATTTTATAGCCCCGGGGGTGGCGGTTCCGGGGCTCGGGGGACCCTCTGGGCCCCCTTTAAATTTAATAATTTTGCCCCCAGAATTTGGCCCCCCAGGGGATAATTATAAACTAGCTCAAATTTATTTATTTATTATGCCAGAGTCCACGTACTCTACACGCACCTGCCGGGTCTTTTTTTAAAAATAAATACAATTTTGTGGGCCCTGGGGGTCCTTCTGGGACTCCCTAAGCAGATCTAGAGGGTAAAGGTATTTCTACCCTCCCCCTTTCTACGTTTTGCACACATATTCCACAGACTTCTTCAGCCTCGCTTCTACCGAGGCACAAAATGGCTAACAACAGTTCCTGTTTCGAATGTTGACAATCACTTGACAGCCAATTAGCATTCAGCGTGTGATCGGAAGGGTGCGCTTATGATGCGCTCATGGTGCGCTCAGGGTCCGCAGATCGACCGCGCCCATAGATATATAAATGCTTTTAACTTTAATTTTCTCAGGAACTACTGAACAGATTGACACCATTTAAGCAAAAGGCACAAGTCTGAACCGAGGACTACATCTTTGCAAAATTTGGTGTAATTCCGTTCAGCAGTTAGGGCTGTAGCTGTGGCTAAGTTCCTATGGGAGATTGGATAGGGAAAACACGTTTTGGGACACCCCTTTTTTCTCAGCCCCTCCTTCACGAATCACCCCAAAACTTTCAGGGAAGGAGCGGACCGGAGCTGACCGTAAGTTTTGAAATGTTTGCGAAGATTTGTCAACCAGCGCCAAAGTTATTCCAAATAGAATATTCCGTATTTCCTATGGAAAATTGGTCCTAACTTTAACCACCTATATATATATTCACTGAAAAAACCATAGGTTTCAGCCACGTTATAGTTAGGAATTAGCATTTAAAAAACCTTACAAATTCACTGAAAAAAACATAGGTTTCACCCATGTTATAGTTAGCTGGACATTTCTCTGATACAAAACCATTGAAATTCCCCCGTTATAGTAGTTCAGCTAACTATAACTCGCGCTCCCGCAATGCATGGTCAGTGACATCACTGATGGCATCACTGATGACATCTCAAATGACATCACTGATGACATCATCCACTGAATGTGTATCTTTCTGGAAAATAATTTTTTTTATATATGTATATCTAAAGGTCGATGGAAGAATAAATAGCTAAGTAAGTGTTTAAACAGATTTTTTTTGTAAATTTCATTGTATAACTGACTTATTAAGTGTATGTCAGTGAATACATGTATTAGCGAGTAATGTTTAAAATGTAAATATCTGTATCAGTGTCTCACTTTGTGTATAAGTGGCTGCATGGGTTGGTGAGTAGCTATACGACTGTCTATATGGGTTATTAGTTGGTTTTTTGAGTATCAGAATGAGTGTCTGTATGGTTTGGTGGAGGGTATTACTTAGGGCACAGATGCATGAATGACTGACTCACTGTTTGTATGTGTTTTGAAGACAGCTTGTGTGCAGGACTGTACGGGTGGATGTTCTAGTGAGTGATTGACTGCCTCAATATTGTCTTTATTAGTAAGTACATATGTTTTAATCTAGTGTATGTGAGTATTGATGTATATAAGTAAGGATATATGACAGTGACAGATTGAAAAAGTTCCTGTATAAATAAGTATGTCTTTCTATAACTGATTGTTTAAGAGAGTACGTATGTGTACGTTTCTGTAAAAGTAAGTGTACTGGTGTGTGTATACCTCTATATGCAAACAAATGGATGTTTGATCGTTTATTTGCATGTGCGAGTATATGAGAGTAACTGTATGGATGAGTATCGGTGTGTAACAGGATGTATAGGTGTATGAGTACATATCATGAGTGAGTACATGTTTAAGTGACTATATATAACTCTTAGTGGATTAGTGGATGTGTATGTAGATGTTGGAATTACTGAATAGGTTGTTGTAACTGGTATTGGTATCTCCATTTTTTTTAAAAATTTTAGTATCTATTTTTGAATGTGTGTATTATAGGTTATATTAGGGTGATTCATCAGTGATGTCATTTGAGATGTCATCAGTGATGTCATCACTGATGTCACTGACCATGTGATGAGTGATGTAATACGTCATCAGCAGTGTAGTGCGGGCGCGCGAGTTATAGTTATCTGAACTAACTATAACGGGGGAATTTCAATAGTTTTTTATGAGAGAAATGTCCAGCTAACTATAACATGGGTGAAACCTATGGTTGTTTCAGTGAATTTCTAAGGTTTTTTAAATGCTAATTCCTAACTATAACGTGGCTGAAACCTATGGTTTTTTCAGTGATTTTCTAAGGTTTTTTAAATGCTAATTCCTAACTATAACGTGGCCGAAACCTATGGTTTTTTCAGTGAATATATATATGCACTGGAAAACTAAACACCCACTTCCTTTACAAAGAAATGGAAAGTTTGCATCTCTGCAACCACTCTAATTTTTCACCTTAGTCATCTTCTACTCAATGAACACAACAGCCACAAATACACACACCTACTTGCTACCATTCTTGACTAAGCTTATCAATTATTAGTCTTTAATTCAAATTCAAAATGCAGGCCCATTATTCAGCCTTCTTGTTGACTACTACCCGTGAATGGCAGTGGGTAATTTGCACACTTCTGTCCTTTCTTGTGTCTTTTCTACCACACACTGCGACAGGTTTACAAGCCCTTTGCGCCACTTTTGCATCATTTTTCCCACGACCTTGTAAATCTGCCCAACTGTGTGTACTTTATGCACTAGCTTTCTTCCTTAGTTGTTTTACTAGTTTCTCTTGCTCCCACTGCGGAATCTGTGTAATGACCTGGAAATCCAAAGACCCACTTCACTGACAATGCAGTGGGTAGTTTGCGTCTCTCCAACCTTTCTTATTTTTCACGTTTTTCATCTTCCACTCAATCTACACATCATCCATACATACACACATCTAATTGCTGCTTTCCTTAGCTGTGATTATCAACTATTCTGATATTTTATATTCATATTCAAAGTGCCAGCCCTTTATCGAGCCTTTTTGTTGTAACTACTGTTCCAGGAATTCTGCTCATACACAGAACTGTGCACAAAGACTTAGGATCTCAGTGAATTATGGTGTTCCAAAACCCACCTTCCTACACAAACCCCCTACCAAACCAGCAATCAGTGACTCATTGGTTCTTAGCCCTAGAGCAAAAACACCAATGACTAGTCAACCCAGAACATGCGACTTAGATTACGTGAAGTAAAGTGGATAACAAAAACACTCTTTCAATATAGTCTTACACCAGTCAAAAACAAGATGTAAATGAAGACACGTGCAACTTTGAAATGTTTATTTCTAACGCCATAATCTCATGCACAGTACCTTAGAAAATACAACCAAACATATTATCAGAAACAAGGTTATCAGCATTGTTACTATTCTATGAAATACAAACGGAAAAAGCATCCTATAATGCTAAAGGTAAACACAATAAAAATATACCTACATATTACCCTCCCTACCTAGCAGATTAGTTTATATCTACAGAAAGTCTCATAGGATTACATGGGCAGACCCATGCCTCTGGTACTCAGCAGTAGTAGATCACATTCAGTGCTCCACAAACTGTCAAGATACGAATGTTCTCCAACTGTGTGTAACTTTGCCTCTACAATGGATTATGAAACACGCAAGTATCAGAGGTGGCCACAGCTCCATATGTATTATGGCTCGAACGTGCGAGGATCATTCTGAAGAACAGACACAGTATTCAAGATAACCTTGATGTTCTATGCTCTCACTATACACACAAAACTAGCAAGACAGTTTACAAATCTAGCATACCAAATTATTCTCATATAAAGCAAAATACTCAGCCTTCTCTAAGCAATATCACAAGTACGTGTCGTGTGCAAAGCAGAGCAGGAAAGCAAAAATAGCGTATAAGCTTCTAATAAACCCATGCTAACTTAACAGGGTGTGAGTGCAACGCTCAGCCCCACGGCACCCTTTCTTGATCAAAGCACGTAATATAAACGTGGGCGAATTAAAAAAGCAGAGTCCAAGCCTAAAAAGCAAAGACAAGTTCACATTTCCAAAAAAAAGTTATTCGCTCTTTGATAGAAAGCAGTAGCTAAATAATAAAGAATACGTAGAAAAATCAAAGAGTCTTAATCCAACAACAAGTAAGCAGAGTATGTAGCAACAGCCTCCAACAGGAAGTCATTGTTCTCATCTGAAAACATTTTAGCCATCCAATTCAATAGTGGGAATGAACATACATGTTCCTCAACGACCGGAGCCTCTATCACCATCGGAGGAAAACTCGGGTCATCTTGAATGTAACTGCGTGCCAAGAACTCAAGCGCTGCTGCAAAAACATTCCAACGTCCCATTATTCCATGTGTCGCTGATAAGGCCATAATCCCGCCACCAGAACAGAGCACGTCATGAACCAGTAAGGGGCTCATCAGCTGGTCATAATCGGCATTGGGAGACACTGTACTACAGAGACACAAATCCAGGGCCAAGTCTAAATCACAGCTCAGGCAATGGAAGACAGGGAGGACACATGTGAAAAAGGAGAATCGAAACGATAATCCATAAACTGCACTCAACGTTGCAAGAGGCAGCGCTCCATAGTAACTAATCATTCAGTTGCGAAGCAGCAACAGCCGGCACATATTATCGTCTGCTGCAGGATGTGCATCCATATTTATGTAAACAAATTAATAAAAGCACAACTAATGCGAGTATGAAGCGCAAACCACCAAAGATGCTGCAAAAAATCAAATGAGAAAATCCCGAAAAGACACCAAATATACTTTCTACAGAAGTCACAAGGCCACTGCTTCTAACTTTAAAAAAGTAAGGTAACCCCGTAGTCAAGGACACATTAAAGATACTCTAAATTAACTCCCCAAAATTCAAGAGCACGTCTGTATTTAATAAAGCATGCACTTCTGCACGGGTGTTTGCTACATGAAGGACACATTTTTCTGTACCAGATATAAAAGCGACCTCTTTTTGAGACAATAGCGCTCTTATACGACTCACTTGGTTGACTCTGCTTTCAAGGTCGAAATCGACAGCCAGATGTCAACATCCAGCTTCCCATACAGAGGAGTTAACACAACTTTTTTTTAATCAAACCACACGCTCAGTTACCGTAATCTTGTAAGCGATGCCTGCTAACATTGCACAACAATCTCCATTATTTCAAAGTAAATAACTCCCGTTTCCAGTAAAGTGAACATTGTTATGATAGCAGGTGTCAGACTACCTTTCAAAACTCAGTCCAAATTAGGCGCATCTTGTATACAAGAGCCATGCAATTGTATGTGTCTACAAATTAAGTAGTGATCTGGTACAATTGTGCAATCCTCGCCATTCACAAAGACTTTGTTTCCCTCCCTTAGACATCTATATGTAAATGGCAATAACCAAGCTTTATATAGATAAGCGCTCATAAACATCCATATTTGCCTATAGCATAGTATTTCATGCAAACCTCAAACTTAACCAGGTTAAACAATAACGCTATGATACTCTGGATAAGCCACACACCTGAGTTGGATCTCCAATGATTCAGCACTTCTAACCATTCTCATAGCGCGACCTGTGCTCTGATTTGACAGTGAGAGAGTGATCGCACCATAGTTTGTACTGCTAATCATTCTCAGCATACGCTACGAATACCCTTTGACGTTACACGCCGCATCAAAGCTTCCGTGTGACGTCATGTACGGCTCCCCGTATAAAAAAGACGCAAATGTTTTTATTTGTTTAAAAACATATATTCATGTATTTAATGAACATACCAACAGAAGACTTAATATAGGATAATTATGGAATCATTTTTTTTTAAGTTTTAAAAATCCTATATTACTTCTATAATGTATGAGTGCAGCTGCGTGCCCCTCCGCCTGGTACCCTAGACTCCACCATGCCCAAACCCGGTTCATAAGAACGCGTGATCGTCACCACAAAACCATTAGTACGCATATCGCTTTTCCACACATGCTTTTACAACTAGTATGCATTTACTACACATGATAAATGCATAATCTTAATAATGTTTTTTTGTTGACCAACACGTGTTGAGACCAAGGACAAACACCGTGGTATCTGTGGCACAAAATCTCATCGATCACAGAGAAAATATGAACAGGGTAAAATGAAAATAACAGGTATAAATAAAAATAACGGAGAAAAACTACTAAAATGGTGGTTGGACGGAGTATGTAATCAACGTTTGGCGCCTCGACACTACAGTTCAAATAAATATACACACAATATGTTTATTAATATATTACAAAAGTATAGCACCGGATGACACACATGACCCGGGAAAAGAAAGCGGCAAATTTAAATCCTAAAATCAGGAGAGGTTTGCTTGGCGAACTTGAAGAAAAAGAAAAAAAGTGCACTTGCAAACAAGGCTACGCATGCGTAGAGAGTACAACTGATGTAGGAAAAAAAACGGAACGTTTTACATACTGTCATAGAAATATAGCTCTAAAAATTGCCCCCGTAATTTGCCCCCCCCCCCCCGGGACCTAATAAACAAAACGGACTTCTCGTTTTTTTCACTTTTTCCACCGCATACAAGTACTGCACGAGTACCCCGCCATTTTTTATTTTATTTAAAATAAAAATTGAGCCTGAAGATCCATGTACCATCCCCCTGACCAAGACTATAGGGTCAGAATGTTTCTACCCTGCCCCTTTCCTTATTTCTCAACTTTCTTTTTCTGTTTTCTTGTGACTCGGCTCTCGCGACAAACAAGATGGCTGACAACATTTCCTGTTTTGGAGTATTAACAACCAATCAGTATGCAGCTCTTGCTCGTAATTGTACGTATTTCCATACGAGTAGGCCACGATTTTCCTTTGAAAAAATAAATATAAAAAATAAAGCTTAAACATCCATGTACGACCCCTTGACCAAGACTAATAATACGGAGTTTTGTAAAGCGTGAACAGCTACCTCACGAGGAGGTGTCCTGGCGCTATAAGAACAGGATGTTTTGACCAAGAGGGCTAGAAAAGATGATGACTAGCGCGGCTGAGTGAACAGCCAGGTTTTCAGCAGATGCTTGAAGCATAATTCAGAGGGGGCCTGTTGAAGAGCAGGGGGCAGGGAATTCCAAAGTGTCGCCACATTGACCGAGAAAGTTCGTCCTCCCAGTCGGGCTCTTTTTACTCTAGGGACTGCAATCTGAACACGGTTGTTGGATCTGAGGGAGCGGGCCTGCATATATCTTGGTAGTCTGGCCTCCAAATAGTTTGGACAATTGCCCTATAAAGATCTGAAGGCCAGAGTGAGTGCCTTAAATTTTATTCTGCTTGACACTGATAGCCAATGAAGGGAGAGAAGGTGCGGAGAGACTGAATGCTTGAAGGGAATTCTCATTAATAGTCTCGCAGCCGCGTTTTGGACCAGTTGCAGTTGCTGTATAAGGTACTTTGGTAAGCCCAGATACAGGCCGTTAGCGTAATCCAGCCTGGATGTCACTGTGGCATGGATTACAGTTTTTCGGCAACTAACTGGTAAAAGTCGTAGAATCTTGCGAAGATTCCTCAGTTTACTCAGACAGCAGCCCGCTACTTGCTGGATGTGTGATGCCTATGACTATAGGGTCAGAAAGTTTCTACCATTCCCCTTTACTTATTTCTCAACTTTCTTTTACTGTTTTCTTGTGACTCGGCTCTCGCGACAAACAAGATGGCTGCCATTTCCTGTTTTGGAGTATTAACAACCAATCAGCATGCAGCTCTTGCTCGTAATTGTACGAATTTCCATACGCGTACGCCACGATTTTCCTTTAAAAAAATAAAAATAAAAAATAGAGCCTAAACATCCATGTACGACCCCCTGAGCAAGCCTAGAGGGTCAGAGTGTTTGTAGCCAACCCCCTTCCCTTATTTCTCAACTTTGCTTTACTGTTTTCTTCTAACTCGGTTCTAGCGAGGCACAAGATGGTCGCCAACACTTCCTGGTTTCGAGTGTTGACAGACAGTTCACAGCCAATCAGAATGCAGCTCGCGCTCATAATTGAACAGATTTCCGTACACGTGCTGAACTCCGTCTCTAGATATTGCTATGATTTTACTTCCAATTTTCTCTGAAACTACTGAACGGATTTACACCATTTAACAAAAAGCCCAATCTTCGAACAGAACTTTACCTTTCTGCCAAATTTCTTGTAATTTCGTTCAGCCGTTCGGGCTTTAGCCCTGGCTAAAGGTCCCTATGGAAAATTGCATATATATATGGAAAATATATATATATATATATATATATTACCTACTGGCGGTCGCCAGTAGGTAGTTGTAGTTAGGACCTACTTTCCATAGGAAATCCACAACATTCTATTTGGAATAACTTCGGCGCCGGTAGACGAATCTTCGTGAATTTCTCCAAGAAAACGGCCTGCTCGGTTCCGCTCCTTCCCTGAAAGTTTGGGGGTGATTCGTCAAGTGGGGGCCGAGAAAAAAGGGAGGTCCCAAAACGTGTTTTCCCCATGCAATTTTCCATAGGGACCTTTAGCCAGGGCTAAAGCCCGAACGGCTGAACGAAATTACAAGAAATTTGGCAGAAAGGTAAAGTTCTGTTCGAAGATTGGGCTTTTTGTTAAATGGTGTAAATCCGTTCAGTAGTTTCAGAGAAAATTGGAAGTAAAATCATAGCAATATCTAGAGACGGAGTTCAGCACGTGTACGGAAATCTGTTCAATTATGAGCGCGAGCTGCATTCTGATTGGCTGTGAACTGTCTGTCAACACTCGAAACCAGGAAGTGTTGGCGACCATCTTGTGCCTCGCTAGAACCGAGTTAGAAGAAAACAGTAAAGCAAAGTTGAGAAATAAGGGAAGGGGGTTGGCTACAAACACTCTGACCCTCTAGGCTTGCTCAGGGGGTCGTACATGGATGTTTAGGCTCTATTTTTTATTTTTATTTTTGTAAAGGAAAATCGTGGCGTACGCGTATGGAAATTCGTACAATTACGAGCAAGAGCTGCATGCTGATTGATTGTTAATACTCCAAAACAGGAAATGGCAGCCATCTTGTTTGTCGCGAGAGCCGAGTCACAAGAAAACAGTAAAAGAAAGTTGAGAAATAAGTAAAGGGGAATGGTAGAAACTTTCTGACCCTATTTTCAAAAATCCCATAGGGAAAAAATCCTAACTATATATACCTACTGGCGACCGCCAGTAGGTAATATATATATATATATATATATTACCTACTGGCGGTCGCCAGTAGGTATATATAGTTAGGATTTTTTCCCTATGGGATTTTTGAAAATTCTATGTCTAATAACTTTGGCGTTTGTAGACGGAATTGGCTGAAATTTTCAGGAAAATGGAACATTTTGTTTCTGAGCAGCCCCTGAAAATTTGGGGGGGTTTCGTCAAGGGGGGGCCGAGAAAAAAGGGGGGTCCCAAAACGTGTTTTTAACATTGAGTTTTCCATAGGGCGGTTGGCCTCACTTTTAGCCCGAACGGCTGAATGGATTTGCACGAAACTTGGCAAAATTGTAGGGACTGGTAGCCCGATGTGCCTTTTGTAGGTCTCAATATATGTGCTACAGTGGATTTTGAGAAATTAACGTTCAAAAAAAGATATATATCTAGAGCCGCGCCTGGAGCGCTCCCCGGTACGCGTACCGGGGAGCGCTCCAGGCGCGCCACGCGACTTGCGCACGGCAAGCTGATTGGTTCTCGGGTGTCTGTAAACATTCGAAACAGTCCGCAGCGGCCGCCATCTTGTGTCTCGGTAGGATTGAGACACAAGAGGTGGCAAAAATCAAAGGGGGAAATGAGCAAGAGGGGGCAGGGTACACACCCCCTGACCCCCTAGGTTTCATGTGGGGGCCATAAAAGGCTCCCGCGGGTGAAAATTTTTTTTTTAAAAAAATTCGATTTTCGCGGGGGTGAGCGCCCGGTACGCGCACCGGGGAGCGTACGGGGGAGCGTACCATGGAGATTAAAAATGACAGACTTTTAAAAAAATAAAGCTTCTTTTTAAAAATTGGAGGTAGCTCTGAAAAGAACTTTTTTTTTCATTTTGTTGTTTTATATATTTTTTTTGTTTTTGTTGTTTTATATTTTTTTAGACTTTTTAAAACAATTTTATATATTTTTTGGATTTTTTTCAAGGGAAAAACAAAAACAAGGATTCCAAAACTGCTCAACAGGAGCAAAAAAAATTGAAAATTTAGGGACTGGAAGAGCAGCGGTGTTGCTGTTTCTTTAGGGCAATCAGTTCAACACTCTGCTCCCCATAGCAGAGCAGTTCGTCACACTCTGTGCACAAAAAATTGATGCCCGCAAACACCGGCTGAATGTTAGGGATCATTCTTCCACGGGGTGGTCCCGAAGGTGTTGCTCCACCAGTGGAGGTGCTGCCGCCATCTGTGGGTACATTCCGTGCCAGCTCTCTGACACTCTCCCTGGCAAAGTTGTTAGGGTGTCTTCTTTTCACATGCCGGATCAAATTAGCATTCCCAAAACTATATTTTTTCAGAGGATTGCCTCTGGATAAACTACTCCCACATATTTTGCATGTTACTTTGGGAGCGTTGACTTTTTTCTGTCCTTCTGGGATTTCGTAAAATTTCCAGATGAAATGGGTTTTTTTCTTTTGCTGAGGAGGGTCCTCATCTAAAAATCCCTCTGAATCACTGCTGGATGACTCTCTTGCAGCCATTGCTGGAGATCAGAAAAGTAGGAGATAGAGTAGACACAACAGCTCTTGCTCTCTCCAAGTACAAAGCAATAGTGAGAGAAATGGGTGGGTTTCACACAATTTGGAAAATAAAAAGTTCTGAACCAATGAAAAGTGTTATTTTAAAGTCACATGGTTTGACGCGCTTACGCTACGCGCCCCGGGGCGCGCCCCGGGCGTGTACCGTAAGCGCATCGGGGCGCTTACGTTGCGCGATCGTATGCGCTTCCGGGTGCGCTTACGCGGTGCGTCATAAGACGCATCTCGCGGCTACGCGATACGTGTCTTATGACGCAAGGCGTGGCGGCTACGTGATACGTCACGATGTTGTTTTCGTTCTCGGCAATAGCGCTTCCGGGACGCGCATTAGTACGCGCCCCGGGGCGCGCCGCAAGATTGCGCTTACCCGTGCGTTCACCTGTCCGCGCCCCGGGAGCGCACTAAAAATAATATTAAAAAAAATAAAAATAAATTATAAAATATAAAATTAGATTTAAAATGTATTATTTTTATAAAGATTTGCTATTAAAAAACCTATGAAATTCACTGAAAAAACCATAGGTTATAGACCATATATAGTTAGGAATTAGCATTTACAAAACCTTGAAAATTCACTGAAAAAACCATAGGTTATAGACCATATATAGTTAGGAATTAGCATTTAAAAAACCTTATTTTACTCACACAAAACCATTGAAATTCCATATATAGTTAGTTGCACTAACTATATATCGCGCACCCGCAATCCACTGCTGATGATGTCACATATTACATCATTCATGACATGGTCAGTGACATCACTGATGACATCACTGATGACATCTCAAATGACATCATTGATGACATCACTGATGACAACATCCAGTGACTGTATGTTTCTGTAAAGTTAAAATATGTCTTACATATTGAAGAATGAGTGGATGTAGAAGTGTCTGGATGAAGGATTTAGTAGGTGCATGACTGACTGTATGAGTGAGTGATTAAATGTGTCTCACTGAGTGCATGGGTTAGTGACTAAACTGTCTTAATTTGTGCATCATTATGTCTATTGTTCTGTAAACTGTTGCATGTGTTGATCAATAGCTATATGAGTAACTATATGGGTTATTGATTGATTGTCCAAGTATTTGTATGGGAGACTGAGTGTGTGTGTGGCTGGCTGGGAGGTGTGTGACTCTGTGCAGATCAATGTGTACTTATATCAATGATTGTATAACAAGGTAAGTATGTGTTAGTATATGTTTGAAAATATAAGGTGCTCTATGTTTAACTGTATAGACAAGAAAATGGAAGTGTGATTGATTCTTTACAGGACTGACTAGGTGTGTGAGTAACTCCATGGATGAGTGGCAGAGTGTGAGTGTCTGTATAGGTGTATGAGTGCATATGATAGTGTTGTAAAGATGAGTGATTGTATGTATGAATGATTGTATGGGTGAATGAGTGAATGTGTGTGTAGACGTAGGAATCAGTGAGTACATATGTAGTAACTAGTATTGGTGTGTCAATGGTTTCAAAAATTATACTCTGTATTTAACACTGGGTGAAACAGAGGTTATATTAAAATATGAGGAGATGCATTGTATTGTCACATGAATGATATCATCAGTGATGTGGTCATTGATGTCAAATGAGATGTCATCAGTGATGTCATCAGTGATGTCATTTGAGATGTCATCAGTGATGTCATCAGTGATGTCACTGACCATGTCATGAATGATGTAATATGTGACATCATCAGCAGTGGATTGCGGGTGCGCGATATATAGTTAGTGCAACTAACTATATATGGAATTTCAATGGTTTTGTGTGAGTAAAATAAGGTTTTTTAAATGCTAATTCCTAACTATATATGGTCTATAACCTATGGTTTTTTCAGTGAATATATATATATATATATATATATATATATATATATATATATATATATATATATATATATATTACTTAGCGAACTTGAAGAGAAAGAAAAAAGTGCACTTTTATATATATATATATATTTATATATATTACCTACTGGCGGTCACAAGTGAGATAGTTATAGTTAGGACCTAGTTTCCCTAGGAAAAGCGTTTTTTCTTTTCCCAATAACTTTGGCGCCGGTTGACGAATCTTGGCAAAATTTGCAAAACTAGTGAGCTCCGGTCAGCTCCTGTTTTGAAAGTTTTGGGGTGATTCGCCAAGCAGGGACGAGAAAAAATGGGGGTTATTTTCCGTAGGAAACTTTAGACAAGGCTACAGCCTGAACAGCTGAACGGAATTACAACAAATTTGGCAAAAAGGTAGCCCTTGGTTCAGAAAGAGCCCTTTTTTGTTAAATGGTCTAAATCTGTTTAAAAAAAGTGGTCGGAAAATCAATTTCCCATAGGAAACTTTAGACAAGACTACAACTCGAACTGCTGAACGGAATTACACCAAATTTGTCAAAAAGGTAGTGCTTGGTTCAGAAAGCGTCCTTTTTTAAAATCCGTTCAGTAGTTGCTGAGAAAATCAAAAAATGAAAGTTTCGATATCTAGACGCGGTGGATCCAAGTAACCTCCCGACCACAAGCTTAATTCTAATTGGCTGTCAACACCCCAGACCAGAAAGTGTTGGCAGACATCTTGAAAAATAACAAAAGAAACACCCTGACCCCTAGGCCTGCTCAGGGACCAAAAAAAGCATTTTTTTTAAACAGCGAGATTCTCGCACCCAACATGAATTTCGGCCGGAAAAACCCCCAAAGCGCACTCTTTGTTGAATATAAGCCCCCGGGTGGGCCAGGTCCTGGGGCACTGACAAAAAAATGTGTAGGGGGGCCCAATCCCTCCACACTGCCACGGGGAACGCCACCTCACCGGGGCAAGATTTATGAGTTGCAGGGGGGCACGCAGCCCCCTCCGCAGCCCCAGGGACCACCACCTCCCCGGGGCTCATTTTAATATTTCTTTTTAAAAAGCATGGGGGGCCCAAATCCCCCCAACGCAGCCTTGGGGAGCACCACCTCCCCGGGGCAAGATTGTTTAGTTACGGGGAGTGCACGCAGCCCCCACCCCGCAGTTCTGCGGACCACCACCTCCCGGGTCTCTGTTTAAAAAAAAATTGTGAGGAGAGCACAAGCCTGCCCCCAAGCCCCGGGGACCTCCACCTCCCCGGGGTTTCACTGATATTGGGAGGGTGCCATGCGGCCCCTCTCCTGGAGCCCTTTATGGCCCTGGGGACCTCCACCCCCCCTGTGCCAGCTCCTGCAGTGTCCCGGGGTGGGACACTGCTCCCGCCCTGTCATAGCAAACACTGGCGATTTTGTAAGCAAAAGCAGCTTTCCTGCTCTTGCTTACAAAGTTCAAACCAGATTGCTTTTCCACAAGGGGAACTGCATGTCAACAGCTCCCCGTGTGGAAAAGCAATGCCGTCTCCCGCAGGAGGCGGGGGGCTGGCGGGACCATGGGGGAATTGGGATCCCCCTCGGTCCCCAACGGAAAGGTCAGGCCTCGGGGGATGGGGTCCCTGGGGTCATGAGTGGCCTAGGAGGGGGCCACGTGGCCCCCCTCCTGGAATTTAAATAAATAAATAAAGAGGCACAGCCCTGGGGATGAGGTCCCTTGGGCTAATAGAGGTCTCAGGAGGGGGGCCACGTAGCCCTCCTCCTACATTTAAAAAATAATAATAAAATATGGCCATGCCCTGGGGGATAGGGTCCCTGGGGCTGAAATTAGCCTCGGGAGGGGGGGCCATGCGGCCACCTCCCCGCTTACTTTTTTTTCCTTTTTACAAAAAGAGGTCAGGTCCTGGGAATGGGGTCCCCAGGGCCCATAAAAAGGAAAGAGAAGGGGGCACATAGCCTCCCTTCTTAAAAAATAAAAAAAATGTAAAAGCCAGCATCGCAGGTAGGTCCCGCCCACTCCCTGCAGCACTCAGCAAATGCGCCTCCTGGTGTGTTGTAAGTTGGGGAAGTAAATCCCCTTGAATATTGAGGATTCCTGGGGGCCAACTAACCCACGAGGTACCTCCAGTATGCGCCAGGAAGCTGCATTGCAGGGAGGTTTTCAGAGGCCATGCCCCTTTTTACACCTCTCTGCAACGCGGCTCTATGGTGCTTACTGGAGGTACCTGGTGGGCTAGTTGGCCCCCAGGGACCCTCAGGACTCAAGGGGATTTAATCCCACAATTTACAATGCTCCAGGGGGCGCAGTGGTGAAGGGGGTGTGGCATAATGTAACAAGTGTGCAAACGCGCCGTATGGCGTGTTTTAAGTTGGGGGATTAAGTCCCATTGAATCCTGAGGGTTCCTAGAGACCAACTATCCCACTATCTACCTCCAGTAAGCTCCAGGGAGCTGTGTTGCAGTGAGGTGTTCCAAGGCCACGCCCCCATTTTATACCACTCTGCAACGCAGCTCTGTGGCACATACTAGAGGTAGCTGGTGGGCTAGTTGGCCCCAGGGACCCTCAGGACTCAAGGGGACTTAATCCCCCAATTTATAACACACCAGGGGGTGTGTTTGCAAAGTTGTGCAGGGAGGGGGCATGGCCTAATGAGACAAGTGTGCAAACACACCCTGTGGCACGTTTTAAGTTGGGGAGTTAAGTCCCCTTGAATCCTAAGGGTCCCTGGGGGCCAACAAGCCCACCAGGTACGTCCAGTAAGAGCCACAGAGTGTAGAGAGGTGTAAAAAGGGGCATGGGCTTGGACCACCTCTCTGCAACGCAGCTCTGTGGCACTTACTGGAGGTACTTGGTGGGCTAGTTGGCCCCCAGGTACCATCAGGATTCAAGGGGAATTAATCCCCCAAATTAAAACCAGCTAGGGGGCGTGTTTGCACAGTGGTGAAGGGAGGGGGTGGGGCCTGATGTGACGTGTGTACTTATGCAATCACTCCGCCAATACCCAAGCACTCTCTTTCCATTCACTTTCCTTGCAGCACTCTATTCATCCAGTCACTACCCATGCACTCATGCAATGACCCATGCACTAACTCATGCACTGCTACAATACCCTGAGCAGTACCCACGCAGTCCAGGCATCGCCATGTCACTACCTATGCACTCCTCCAATCTCTCAGCGAGCACCATGTACTTATCCAATCCCTCCTCCAAAACCCATGCACTTATAAATTCACCATGCACTGTCTTTGCAGTACTCTAATTATCCAATCAGTACACATGCACTTATGCAATGACCCAGGCACAAACACATGCACTGCAACAATCCTCTGAGCACTACTGATGCAGTCCAGCCATCAGCCTGTCAGTACCCATGCACTCTTGCAATCCCCCAGCCAGCACCATGTACTTATCCAATCACTCAGACAAAATCCAGGCACTTATAAATTCACCATGCACTGTCCTTGTAGTACTCTAATCATCCAGTCACTAGTCATGTACTCATGTAATGACCCAGGCATTAACTCATGGCAAATATAGAGGAGGTCATTCTAATTACAGGGGTACCCCAGCGCACAGTGTTACCTACTGTATGTAAGTGTTCCCACTGTATTCTAAGTTTCTTTTAGCATAGAACCATGGACGTAATAATGGTGGTGAGTGCAGAGGTAGCTTACCCTAACGAAATCTTTTACTCGTGGGTGACATTCCCGGCTGTGGACGGAACTTCAGGTGTGTTCCACACGTACACACCCACTCCTGTGCCGAATGAATATACTCCGTACAGGGCACAGGAAGTACCTATAGATACTTGGCAGCATCGCGTTTGGTTTGATGGCGCCCTTCCCCACTCTTTAACAGCTCCGAGGTTAGGTCCTTTGTCCATTCCAGGCGCAAATTGGCCTGTTTTGGATGGCTTTACTCCTCATCCTCAACACGGTAATTGTACCATTGTTGAGCTAAGACGACTACATGTAGTCTCAATTAGCGTTATTCGATCGTTAGTACAATACATAACCCGTAATCTCCCGGGCGGGGCCCCGGGTGGTGCGGCACTTCCTGCAGGACAGGGCGGAATGAAGCTCAGTCCTGTGATGGTCAATGCAGTGATGGGCAAGCGTCCCCAGGATAAGGATGATTTTCCTTTCTGGTTTGCTGAGAAATTTGACCAGCTGGAAGCAGTATTTCCTAACACGACTCCTGGTGAAAAATACAGGATTCTGACAATAAGCTTACCTAAAGACTTGGCCCCTGAAATCGGTGACTGCGAGACATGGGGTAGAACATTTGCGGCGGTCTATGCGAGGTGTTACATCACTCTGTCTATGACTGTCCTGCCTATGGTCTTTAAGCGTGTTCAGGATGAGCACGGACCTGAGGCCGCGGTTGAATTGGGTATGCGCCTATATGGCACCTTTGATGTGGTTTGCCATCTCGTTCTTGCTAATGTCAAAGGAGATGCAGTGAACTTTCAGGTAGCCAATGCGTTGTAGGCGCTTCCCGATGCCGAGAAACCCCGTAAGTTATTGTGGCGGCTTATAAGATCATGGGCCGCAATAGTAGGCGTCTCAAGCCTTTTTCTACTAAAGAGAAGAACCAACCCCAAGGACAGAAGTCAGATACTGACATCCAGCCCAAGACCAAAAAGCAAAATTGGCCTAAAACAAAAACAGGGAAAGCAAGAGCAACAGAAACAGGAGTCTCGTCCTGCGTCTCCATTGCCTGCCCCCACAGAACGTGTTTATGACTTGCGCGATTGCGCGAACATTAAATCACCTGATCGTTTTCAGGTTTCTGATCAACGCTCTCCTCGTTCTTTTCAGGATTCATCGCCTCGGCGACCGGTGCTGGAGGAGGCGGCAGGTGTCGGGGTGGCCAGCAAGGACGTGACCAGCCCTGCCCGAAGGACAGTGCAGGAAAGCAGGACGGCTCTACACCGAAGAGACCCCAGTTTCAAAAGAAGAAAGTCGCCGCTTTAACAGCGAGATATGCCAGAGATAGTGAGAACGCGGCTTCGGAATCTGACATGGGCTCTGACCTTGCTGGACAGCGCGGCGGAGATTACCATAGTGCGCGAGGCCCTGCGTCCACTACTGAAGGTGACAGCGACTGACCGTTATGTTGTAGTGGAAACTGCTGACACTAGAGTTGCTACCCCTGACAGACTTTATGAAATAGTCCTTTTGATAGAAGGTGACATACAGCGTACCATAAAAGGGATATTTTGGGAAAATCTTATGACTACTTATGACATTTTGTTAGTGGAGGCTGACTGGCCCCCACTTTTTGTTCTCGAAGCACCACGAGGGGAGAAGGTAATCCTCCCCAGTTTCGCGCACACAGTCTCGAAGGAGCATGCGCTGAATTTTGCAGAAGAGTGGGCTAAGGCTCTGGTGCAGGCTCTGTACCTTACACAATGTGATTGGGAAAAATGTTCCCACACCACGAGATTCCTTTGCGGTCTCAGCCACAGCCTCAACCTCACTATCCCATTAGACGTGAAGCTAAGGCTTCCGTTGCGGAAATCCTTGAACAATTAGAATATCAAGGAGTGATTGAAACGTGTGTGTCACCAATGAATAACCCTTTTTTTACTGATACCAAGCCTGACGGTTCGTACCGTTTGGTATTGGATTACCGGCATTTGAACTCGCATTGCCGTACCTGTGCATTACAAAATACTCATGGCTCTGCCTTAGTGGATAGTCTTGTGCGTAAGCGGTTTAAGACCACGCTTGACATTTCCAACGGTTTTTATGCCCACCATTTGGATGGTCTGAGTTCCCAATGGACCTCCTTTACTTGCGGCGGTGTGCAAAAACTATTTCGACGTTTACCTATGGGCTACAAGAATAGTTCTGGGGTTTTTACTCTCCGCATTGTCTCTCTCTTGGAGAGAATCAACCCTGATGCATGCTCGTATGTGGATGACATTTATCTCACAGACGACAAACTTTGGGAGCATCTGTGTCGAGTTGACCGCTTAATTTGTAGCTTTGCAGACTTCGGTTACAAATTCAACTTTGCAAAATCGCACATTGCAGAGTATACAGTGTTGTTCTTGGGCTACGAGCTCAACAATGAAGGTAGAGGATTGGCTCCTCACTTCTTGGAGAAATGCGCACAACTGTGCGCTCCGACAACTCTGAAAAAATTACAGTCTTTGCTGGGATTTTTGAACTTCGGGAGTACATACATTCCTGATTATGCCCAGCGTATCAAGCCTTTGTATTCTTTGATACAACCTTCTTTTACCAAATCATGCTGGCTGCTTGAGCACTCGGCTATCCTTCAATCTTTGCAGGCTGATCTGCTCGCTTCTAAATTCTTACTGACTCGTGATAACCACACCAACCTGGTGATAAGAATCATCCCTGGGACGGTGGGTTTCACTTACCTGACTTTTAACGAAGGAGACACAGTACCTATTGCTTACAAGTCACACTTGTACACTTCGGTAGAAATGCTGTGGAGAAAGTTTTGACAGCTGTACAGATGGCGATTCTTAAGGAATGTGCTCTGTCACAGGGAAAACGCATGTTGGTTGTTACCCCGTGTCCTGCTTTGGAGGCAGTTACAAAAGCCAGTGTACCTAATTCGAAAGCTTTGCACCCTCGGTGGATACAATGGGCTGCTTCATTGACGTCCCCGGATGTCACGTTTATCTTTGATGCCTCCTTATGGTCGCAGGAGTATTTACAGTATGAATTTGTTCATCCAGCTCCTTTAGCTATGTGGCCTTTGGAGGATTTCCATTGCATCATTTACACTGATGGCTCGGCGCAGGTTGGGCATGGCTGTAAACACGCCTACGTTTCCGCTTGCGCCATTGTGGTCGGTTCCATGGTGAACGATGAGTTCAAGTCCAGAGTCGTGCACACGCAGACTCTAGGGGACTGCACCACACAATTGGCAGAGGTTCATGCTCTGATGCTTGCATTGGAGTACGCAGATCCTAGTGTGACGACACTTATTGTGAGTGATTCCTACTACTGTGTCCAGTCTTACAATGAAAACTTGTTCTTTTGGATTCAGAATGACTTTCGTGATTCCAAAGGTATCACAATAAAACATAAAATGATCTGGGTCCGGGTGGCTGAGCTTAAAGAGCAGTTGCCGCTCGTGTTTGTAATTCACACTCTAGGTCATCAGCGCGTGGGAGTACACGCTCTTGGCAACTCGCTTGCTGATGAGGCAGCGAAATCTGCAGTATCTACATATTTAGTTGCAGCAGTTACACGGTCCAAAAGTAAGATTGATGATAATATCTTGGTGGCTGTTGCTGCCACTGAGAATGGAGGTAAATATCCTACGGGGTTCCCTTCGAAGTACACATACCACTTAAGTCCCGATAAGGTTCCTTATGTGAAAATTTCTGAAGTTGGGGAGAGGTTGATTCCCAACTCGGACCGCAGAAATCCATTGATCACAGCGGCGCAAGAAGGTGTTGCGTCTGCGCATGCGGGTGTGTTGGCCACTGTATCTCAGTTACAACAGCGTTTCTGGTGGCGGGGACTGTACAAACAGACGCACGATTATGTCCTTCAATGTGACATTTGCCAGCAGATTAAGCCTTCAACTGCTGCGCGTCCGCCACAGACATAGTTGTACATATCTAATAAGGCACTAGGATGCGTTTATTTAGATCACTGCGGTCCTTTTTCTTCTGATACTGCATATAAGTACATCTTAGTCGCAGTTGATTAATGCACACGCTTTGTATGGGTCTGGCCCCACCGCAACGCTGATTCACGGACTGTCATAAGGAATTTGCGCGTCTTTGTAGGGATTTTTGCCTGTGGTACCTTTCATTCGGATCAGGGTCCGGCTTTCGCCTCTAAGGCTGCCATGATTTCGAGGGGAGTCCAAGTCAAGTTTTCGTCTCCATACAGACCTGAGAGTAATAGTGTAGTGGAACGAATGAACTGTGACTTAAAGCAATCTTAGACAGCTTGAGTTATAGGCTCTGGAAGGAACTGGCTAGCCCATCTCAACGGCGTGCAGCGTGCTCTTAATAATCTCCCTAGAAGGTCTCTGGGTGGGCGGACCCCATACAAAATGCTCTTTGGTATCAAGATGTATGTACCGGACCTTGACGGTCCAGACTCGGTGGCTAGCGCTGCCTCCTTTGACGTAGATGAACATTGCAATGTTTTACAGACTCTACAAAAGACAAGAGACGGTCTTGCAAAGGAACATTTGCCCTCCACTTCGGATGATGTGTTGCAGAGCCCGGTAGTTGGCTGGCTACCCCAAGTTGTAGAACTGGTTCGGGAGAAGATCGAGAACAAGAAAGAATTTGGTCCCTCCTACCGAGCTCCAGTTCCTGTGCTTGGTGTGAAGGGCACAAGAACAGTCATTTTACCACCACTTCCAGGTCGCAAGGAAAACAGGTTTATCTCAATTGACAATGTCAAGATACACAGAGTGGCCGATTCTTTTTAGTATGACACCGGCAGTCTCCTGTCCTTCGATTGTGAGAAATTCTGTTTTGGCCACTGCTTCTAATCCTGAGCCAGAGGTGGCCATCGAGATGCCTACAATTTCCAGTCCTTTATTAAGTACTTTGCCTGGTACTAACCTTGATGATATTGATTACACTTACCCAACTGACTTATCGATGCCTCATTTGCAAACACGTTTGGCCACAGAATCCAGATTTTCATTTGACACTGTCTCGCACACTTCAGGAAAGCCCTCTCGGATTGCAGTATATACAAGTTTATTTTTTTTTTAAATGTAATTCCTCCTTAGACATATGTTTGGCCAATGCTTTTTTCAATTTATCTTTTTATGTCAATTGGTTTTGTGTTTTATTTTTTCCGAATCGTCAATGGACACTATGTCGAAGAGAGAACATGCATTCGACATCTGAATGGAACATTGGCCCCCCTTTCCTCCTCGCATTCTGCTCACAGACTGAAGAGAGACTTGGCGTTTGTTAATATCACTGCTTGGCCTGTCCTAGATGGGATTGTATGGGATGCAGTTAAATTTCAAATCCATGACCCAACTGAGGTTATTAATGTCCCTAATGTGCTTAGAGTAAACATGGGGGATGTGGTGAAACAAAACATACGTTCTGATGATTGGGATGTTCAGGCAGTGGAGGCATTGTTTTCAGATTTGAAATATTATGCTGCCTTTGATGCTGAAGATTTATATTTAGATTCTGCTAATTATGGTGTTTTTTTTTGCTTCCAACATTTTGGCAACCACTTCTCACGCAAACCTAGTTCCAGAAGGAATACTGGAAATTATACACAGTGGGAGCATTGCCCGGCTCCTTTACAAGGCAGTTCAAGTACATTTTTGAAAAAGTACACTTATTTTACCGACTTTAATCAGTCCAATCCTGCTTTATTTTATTTTACAATGACAGAAAAATCCATGTCCAAGGTTAGACTTACAGATACTAAGTTATTGTATTCGAAGTCCTTCCTAGACCAGCTAGCTGTTGGAGGCTACGAGTTGTGGAAGGAAACAATTGACCTTAAATCAATTTGGGGTTCTAAAAGTTGGCAGGTGGAAGGCACTGAGGCTTTGCACCGTGCATGTCTCATCCCAAATCATATGTTATTTTTGAACTCTACCATGCTTTGGATTGGCTTCTTCTAAAAAATTGAATACTCCTTCCATCCCTGATTTAGAAGAATATTCAGGTTGGGGTAAATTTTACCAAATTTTCCATTAGAGAAATGCAAACTCTGTTGCAAAACTCGTCCTTTAACATATCCAGTTTGGATCCTAATGGTTGGCTGTTGTGGCACAGAGGTGCTGATTCGTGCCAACATCGTTTTCTGGGTTTAGCTGATGGCTTCAAACAAATCAAGACCGATCCCCTTTTTGAGAATGACCATTCTGTCACCACTTATTCAATAGGCAAATTATGTCAGAATTGGCTCCAACATTCTACCTTGGCATCAGTTAAACTGCATCTATCTAAACTGACGGGTGATGTTGATTTAAATGATTTTATAAAAGGCCCGGCTAGTGGTAGATCAAAAAGATGGATAGATGCGGTTTATAATGAAATCTCGAAAACATCACAAATTGAGGTGGCTACCCGCCTTAGGCCTATTGATCAAGCTAACTTGGAGAAAGTGCTTGCAGCTGTGGATAATAGCATTAACATGCTTTCTTCCCGCATTTACACATTGGATAATATTGTATCGTCTGTTGTTGATATTGTGCAAAATGAAGTGTCTGTGTTATACCATGGTCAGAATCAATTGCGTTCCATTATGCAGTTTGCACGGACCCTGCAGACACTTAAGGCCGGAAAGGTTCCTTGGAATTACATGAATGTCTCCTCTCTCTTTGCCCCTTTTAATTTGACTGACAAGCAGCGTTTACCTGGGTTTTGAAAGGTACTCCCGTTCCCGCAATCATCCCCACTTTCACATTACTGGCAAACGGCAGCTATTTACTTTTAAATAATGAAGATTGTTGTGGGTTAATAAAAGGTATCGCTTATGTGGTTACAGTCAGTGAACGTGTGGTTTGCTGTAAAAATGTTTTGTATCCTCCTCCGCATGGGAACTCGGATGTTTCCATCTGGCCGCGAATTCCAACCTTGAAGGCAGAATTCAATGGAATGAGTAGAATAAGAGCCCTATTGTCACAAAAAGAAGTTGCTCTGACTTCAGCTCATGAAACATTTGTCCTTCACATAGCCAACACCCGCACAGAGGTGCAAGCTTTATTAAATACTGACCTACCATTGCATTTCAGTGAACTGATTCATACAACCTTTAACGCGTCCTCCACATCGGGCCAGGCACATTTTTTAAAATAGTTAGCAGTGGTCTTGTGACTTCATTTGAAAAGATATTTGGAGTCATTCCTGCTTTCTTCCATTCAATCTTTTCGAGCCTGTTTGGTGGATTTCCTGTTTTTACTGGCGTTGGCTGCAGGCATTCTGGTGATATTTTGTTTTGTTAAAATTGGATGCCCGTCCTGTGTTTCAAGACGCTCAGTCCCACCTGGCACTGTTTCGCAACAGGATGCTTGAATACTATTGCACACTGCCGCTCGCCACCTTAAGTGCAGCGTATGGATTATCGTTTCGATTTTCCTATTTTACATGTGTCCAGCCTGTCTTTCATTGCCTGAGCTGCGATTTCGATTGGGCCCTGGATTTGTGTCTCTGCAAGATGGTTTCTCCTGATGTGGATTTTAATCATCTCATGAGTCCCTTAGTTGCTCACGAGTTGCTTTGTTCCGACAAAAGGATTATGGCCTCGGCAGCGATGCATGGAGTACTGGGTCGTTGGAATGTATTTGCAGCAGCGCAAGATTTCTTGGCACACAGCTTCATTGAGAACCCACCGAGTTGTCCTCCGATGGTGCTAGAGGCTCCGGTAATTGAAGAGCATGAATGTTTTTTCCCGCTATTAGATTGGATGGCTGAATTTTTTTCGGATGATAACAGTGACTTCCTTTGGGAAGCTGTTGCTGCTTATTTTGCATATTCAGTCCTGGGCTGAGACCAATCGAGGCCTTTGTTAACGTTGAACTTTTTCCGATTTTTTTTTAAATTATGACTACATTTTCACGTCCCAGACCTATTGACTTTGATGACATTGAACTTTTTTCGAATTTATTTTTTTAAATTATGACTAAATTTTCATGTCCCAGACCTATTGACTTTGCTCAATGACCAATGAGACACTGTAGCTAGTCAGGTAAGGGGATTCTGGGTACTAAGGTGAGTTTTGGCACACCCTAACTCACTGAGGTTCCAAGTCTCTATGCACAGTTCTGTAGGAGAACAGGATCCCTGTGACAATAGAAACAGCAAACGCTCCTCAACAAGACCGGAACCTGTGGGAGGTGGTGCACACACTGGGGGAGTACCCGGTAATCCCTAATCGCCACGTTCGTTTCGCACTGCGAATTAAGTGCACTCTCAGGACACAACCCAATTGAAGTTCAGTTTCCACTCTAACGCAACGCATTTTGGCAGTTACACCTTGCTCACAAGTATAGAGTCTCACAAACTGTCCGTGATATATATCAGAAACTGCTAATTAGCCGAGGTATCGGACTTCCGCGACCCTCATCTAAACTCCTGGGTGCCGAGAAGCTGCTGTCATTCGGCGGTCCAAGACTGGTTGGAGAGGTGCTGGCATTGCACTTACGTCTCTAGACTAGTCGCCTGGTGATTTGGGAGGCTGGAAGTAGGGGACACAAGGTCGGTTATCTCCTGAAATTTCGCTGAGATTTCCTCCTGCACCACATTGAATTTCCAACATGCTGCATGATGGGATCAGTAGTCTTGGACATTGGGCTACAGAGGCACTTTCAGGATAATGTGGTGCAGGTGAGCCTCCTTCCACTGGGGAAGGAGGAGCTTATTAAGTGACACTGAGCAGGATACCTCGTTACGAACACTGGCATTGGAAAAAGGCTTTCTGCCAAAACCAGTCATGCCTTTTTTCTAATTAGCAACATGTGAAGCCCCGCTGCGTCGTTTTCTCTACTCTGAAGGGAGGAGAAGTTGGTGTCATATTTGCATGCTGCCTGTGACATGCACAAGGGACCCTTCCATGAAGTGGTCGTGGAATCATGGGCAATCAGAAACTGCTAATTAGCCGAGGTATCGGACTTCCGTGACCTGCCGTCTAAACTCCTGGGTGTGAGAAGCTGCTGTCATTTGGCAGTCCAAGACTAATTTGAGAGGCGCTGGCATTGCACTTACGTCTCCAGACTTGTCGCCTGGTGATTTGGGAGGCTGGAAGTAGGGGACACAAGGTCGGTTATCCCCTGAAATTTCACCTAGATTTCCTCCGGCGCCACATTGAATTTCCAACATGCTGCATGATTGGATCAGTAGTCTTGGACATTGGGCTACAGAGGTGCTTGCAGGATAATGTGGTGCAGGTGAGCCCCCTACCACTGGAAAAGGAGGAGCTTATTAAGTTATACTGAGTAGGAAACCTCATGACAAACTGTGGCATTTGGCATGTGACATTTGAAAAAGGCTTTCTGCCGAAACCGGTCATGCCTATTTTCTAATAAACAACCTGTCAAGCCCCGCTGTGTCCTTTGTTCTACTCTGAAGGTGGTGCCATATATATCTATCTATATATATATATATATATATATATATATATATATATATATATATATATATATATATATATATATATATATATATATATATACATATATTACCTACTGGCGGTCGCCAGTAGGTATATATAGTTAGGATTTTTTCCCTATGGGATTTTTGAAAATACTATGTCTAATAACTTTGGCGTTTGTGGACGGAATTGGCTGAAATTTTCTGGAAAATGGAACATTTTGTTTCTGAGCAGCCCCTGGAAATTTGGGGGGGTTCGTCAAGGGGGGGCCGAGAAAAAAGGGGGGGGCCCAAAACGTGTTTTTAACATTGAGTTTTCCATAGGGCGGTTGGCCTCACTTTTAGCCCGAACGGCTGAATGGATTTCCACGAAACTTGGCAAAATTGTAGGGACTGGTAGCCCGATGTGCCTTTGCTAGGTCTCAATATATGTGCTTCAGTGGATTTTGAGAAATTAACGTTCAAAAAAAGATATATATCTGTAACAGCGGACCGGGCAGCGCTCCGGTTCGCGGACTTTACGCGTAACGGAACTTCGCGTAGCGAAGCTGATTGGCTCTCCGGTGTCTGTCAACATTCTAAACAGTCCGGAGCGGCCGCCATCTTGTCTCTCGGTAGGATTGAGAGACAAGAGGAGGCCAAAACAAAGGGGGAAATGACCATAAGGGGGCATAGTAGATCCTTCCTGACCCCCTAGGTTTAATGTGGAGGCTTTAAAAGGGCCCCGCGGGGCAAAAAAAATAAATATTTTTTTTTGTTTTTTTGCGTGGGTAGCGCCCGGTTCGCGAACCGGGAAGCGTTCTGGGCAGCGTACTATAAGGAAAAAAGAATGATAGACTTTTCAAATACTGTATGTTAATTGATTGTTGGTTTTGTTGATTATTTTTTAATTTTTTTATTTTTTAAGCAATTATTTATTATTGTGATTGTGTTTCAAAATTTAATAACATTTCTAACATTTAACTAGTTTATGAATTACATATAAAAATGATTAAAGACTGAAACAATTTTTTAATATTACATACAATTTTATTTTTCGGATTGTTTTTCAAAATGTAATAGAACGTCTAGCATTTGACTGTCCGATATGTCCTCTTGTTGAGTGAACATAAGTTCCCACATTTGACCGTCATCATAATGAAGTAAATGATCCACAGATTCTACACATTGAACTAATTCATGGTCCCGTGATTCATCCATGAAATCTGAGTCATCATTGTCCTCAATATCTTTTTCTGTGTTGTTCTCCAGAACAATTTCGAAGGAAACATTCTGCTCACCTTCCATTTTATTGCTGTAATTTGCATAAAAAATAAATATATCAGTAGAGATAGGGCACTGTTGGGTTTAAGTTCAGACAGGTACTTGTGAGTTTATAACAGAGAAGTAATCTATGGGCACTGTATGGTTTCAGGCGTGAAGTAGTACTATTAAAAAGTGCCTGTGAAGAAGCCTAAGTAAATTCATAATTATACCACAGAAACCTAAATCAATCCATAATTATAATAAAGAAGCCTTTCTCAATGTCTAACTCTTACAGAGGGATAGTATATAACTATCTGAAAATGTTTTCAAATTTATAAAATAATATCTCACCTTCTAAAAACAAGTTTAAGTTGTGAGTGAAAATGATCTTGCAATGTAGTTCAGGAAGTAGTAGTCAAAATGGCTGTGTTTCTCTCTCTTCCTTTATATATATTCAGGTACATAGCCAATCAAATGTCAGGTAAAAAAAGTAGAAAATGAAAGTAACATTTTAATTGGTTGTCAATTCCAACACTTCAGATGTGTTTTGTGAAGTAATTTACCTCAGGGTATTTAGAGAGGTCTACAGGGTAAATGGTTAAATGGAATTTCAATCAAATTTGTGAAAATGGTAGGCATTGGTATGTAGTATGAGCTAATCTATATTTGGTGAAATTGTCTCCAGTCGCTTTTCTGTAAACTACTTTCCCACCTTTTTTGATGGTGCGCTTCCCAGGGAGCGACCCGGTACGCGAACTGGCGAGCGCCCCGGTTCGCGAACCTTAAGCGTTACGGGAGTCCACCATTTTGTGTTTGTTCGAATTAAGATACAAGATGGAGGGCAAATAATGTTCAGAATGGGTAGAAGGGGGCACGGTAGACTTATCTTGACCCCCTAGGTTTTCTGAGGGTGGCTGAGGAGGCCCATATGTGCGAAAAAAAATCATTTTTTTTAAAATTTAGCGAGGTTTGCTCCCGGTTCGCGTACCGGGTAGCGCCCCAGGGAGCGTACTTTGTTGAAAATTAGTGAAAAATGTTAGAGTAAAATAATAATTGTGAGTGATCAGATGAAGGGTAGCTCTGAGAAGAGCTTTTGGGTTTATGGTACATTTAGGTACTTATAAGTAGGTACCAATGCACAGTCTTAAATTCAGAATAAAAATTCTGTTGCCCTCATCTGAGAAGTGAACTCCATCTCCTCTGTAGATATCTTGCATGTAGTAACGCAAGTTATTGTTGTACAGGGAGCCCATTCCATGGTCTCTCATGTAAGCTGAAACAGATTTGTTTACATGCTTCCTCGACTTCTCAATTTGTGGACAAAATTGGTTTGACCACCTCCATTTCTGTCTTTGGCATATATTTGAATATACCAAGGCAGTCTGAGGAAAAAGTGCCATCAATTGCTCAAAGGTGTCCTTTAAAAGCATTTCCAGACCTACCCCAGTCAAAGTGCCCAAATCATTACCTCCACAGTGCACAATTAACAGGTCAGGTTTTGGCAAATGCATAAAGGTTTTTACCAATGGTATCAATTGGTGACATTTTAATCCTCTGTGGCCAAACCACTTAATTTCCACATCTTGTAAATTGAGGTTAGGTAAATTCCTGTTCTCAGCATACCTCTGAGCCCAATAGATGTAACTATGTCCAACAATCCAGACAGAAAACATGGTGAGAGAAGGTTCTCCTGCAGTCAGATGAAGTGTGGCAATGAAATGGCAGTTGAAAAAATAAGAGTTTAAAATGAAAAAAACTGTGGAGTTTCTGTGTTAATGAAGCAGTAACAGTGATTGGTGGATTTTGATTGCTGAAAACAGAAAGTTAGGGTGCATGGATGAGTTGTTTGAAAGATGTATTTTGAGTGGTCAAGAAAAAATCATTAAATGAAAGAATGCACTGGATATGAGGTGCACTGAGAGTTCAGAGTTCAATTGCAACATTGTTGTGTGAACTTGCAAACACCAGAGGTCTTCCAAGACGTGGTTGCCATGCAAAAAAGGCAGAAAGGGCAGAGGGGGGAAGGGTTTTCATTTGAAAAAAAGTGAGGGAAGAGTTTTGATTGGGTGACATGAGAGATATGTGTGAAGAATTACAGCATTTCTGTGCTTTTGATAGCTGCAGACTCTGGAGTGCATACCTTTTGCTCTGCTGAAGACAAATTGGTGTGTTTCTGAGACTGTTTTGAAACTCAAAGTATTTGCTAAGGTGAGAAAAGATTTCTTTAATTTAGATAGAGAATAGTGTGCTTTAAGGAGAAAATTATGAAGAAAGTTGTGTTCTTCAAATGTTGCTTTGTCTCAAGTGTTTTACAAATAGATTTTGTTTCTTTGAGAAAATGTAATTGGAGAAAATGTGAAGTATTAGTACTGACAGGGTGTTATTGTGCATAGGAGCTGTGGAGTCTTTTCAAATTATGACTTGAAAATCGTTTTTGAGGAAAATGAATGGTTATAATATTTATGACAAGGACATAATGGTGTATGCTTCATTATAAGGCAATTGAGTGTCTCTGATGTTATTTTTCCCATTTTAATGTAAGACCTTTCTCTGTGGAGCAAATTGCTTGTAAATATGCTCCCACCTGTGCATGGCAAATTTAGATTTTGAATGTTTGCGTTACATAGCCATGTTAAAAGTGACACAAACATGCTGCAAAGGCAATCAAAAAACGCTTTTATGTGTCTTAAGGACATTTTAAGTCATTTCTCCATGTGCAGTGTTTTGAAATTATGATTTGAAAATCGTTTTTGGGGAAAAGGAATGGTTTTTAAATTTATGACAAGGACATAATGGTGTATGCTTCTTTATAAGGCATTTCAGTGTCTCTGATGTCATTTTTCCCATATTAAATTAAAAGACCTTTCCCCGTGGGGCACATTCCTTGTAAATATGCTCCCACCTGTGCATGGCAAATTTAGATTTTGAATGTTTGTGTTACATAGCCATGTTAAAAGTGACCCAACCATGCTGGAAAGGCAAGCAAAAAACGCTTTCATGTGTCTTAAGGACATTTTAAGTCATTTCCCCATGTGCAGTGTTTTCAAATTATGATTTGAAAATCGTTTTTGGGGAAAAGGAATGGTTTGTAAATTTATGACAAGGATATAATGGTGTATGCTTCTTTATAAGGCATTTCAGTGTCTCTGATGTCATTTTTCCCATATTACATTAAAAGACCTTTCCCCGTGGGGCACATTCCTTGTAAATATGGTCCCACCTGTGCATGGTAAATTTAGATTTTGACTGTTTGAGTTACATAGCCATGTTAAAAGTGACCCAAAAACTTGCAAAGGCTTTAAAAAAACACTTTCATGTGTCTTAAGGACATTTTAAGTCATTTCCCCGTGGGCAGTGTTTTCAAATTATGACTTGAAAATTGTTTTTGAGGTAAAGGAATGTTGTTAAAATTTATGTGTGCCATATGCCCCCAAATTTCTTTTTCAGGGGTGCAGCAGGGTGTTCTTGAGACACCCCTGCACCTTTGGAAAAATTCCTAATTTGCGATGAGCTAATTGCTAATCGCAAATTGCACCTTCATTCCTATGGGCCTCCTGGCCCATGGAAATGAATGGGTAATTTGCAATTAGCAATTTGCTCATCGCAAATTAGGAATGGTAAAGAATCGCTATTTATTCCTTAAAATTCGCTATTTTGGAAATGCAAAATAGTTTGATGATACATATGGCGGTTCATCTCTAACAAGATAAGAAGCTTAGGGATACATTTATGATGACTGGCGCAATGAAGTGGACATCACTTACTTCATTGGTAGAGCTTTACATGTATTATCTCCTCTGTATTCTTCATCAAGCGTAACTTTCATCTGCAATCCTGAGTAGGCCTCACCTTAAACAAACCTCTGGATAGGACACACCTTATCGTCATCCTGAATTAATCATTTAAAATGCTAGGGACAGATTTATGATAGGTGTATGCCTCTTTTGCGCCACTGTGCGTCACTTTTGTGATGCAGCGGCGGTGCAAAAGATTTGCTATGAGGCGACAAAATTACAAATTGATGCATTTAGGCAGATGTGTCATGGTGTAAAAAACACCGTGCCACATGAAACTGATGCAGCAGTGATGCAAAAGATGCACCATGTTGCAAGACAGGCCTCACTTGGGGCCATATGTATGAAGCTAATTAGCATTTGCAAAGGCCGAAGTTCTGTGAATTTCGGCCTTTGCGAATGCTAATTAGACAAATGGTATGTATCAAACAAGTTTGATGCAAAATAAGGAATAGCAAAATTTGCTATTCTTTATTTTGCGATTGCACTGAAGGATTTGCAAATTTTGTGATTTCTTAAATGCAATGTATCAAACAAAAAATATGCAAAAAATGCCATTAAGGATTTGCAAATTACCACCAACTTCTAGTTGGTGGTAATTTGCGAATTCTTTTCAAAAAGCTTTTTTTCCAAAAAACAAAAGGTGACATATGACGCCCATACATGCCCTTAGGGCATGTATGTGCGCCATATGCCCCCAAATTTCTTTTTCAGGGGGTGCAGCAGGGTGTTCTTGAGACACCCATGCACCCTTGGAAAAATTCCTAATTTGCGATGAGCTAATTGCTAATCGCAAATTGCACCTTCATTCCTATGGGCCTCCTGGCCCATGGAAATGAATGAGTAATTTGCAATTAGCAATTTGTTCATTGCAAATTAGGAATGGTAAAGAATCACTATTTATTCCTTAAAATTCGCTATTTAGGAAATGCAAAATAGTTTGATGAAACATATGGCAGTTCATCTCTAACAAGATAAGAAGCATAGGGATAGATTTATGATGACTGGCACAATGAAGTGGACATAACTTACTTCATTGGTAGGCCTTTACATGTATTATCTCCTCTGTATTGTTCATCAAGTGTAACTTTGATCTGCAATCCTGAGTAGGCCTCACCCTAAACAAACCTCTGGATAGGCCACACCTTATCGTCATCCTGAATTAATCATTTAAAATGCTAGGGACAGATTTATGATAGGTGTATGCCTCTTTTGCGCCACTGTGCGTCACTTTTCTGATGCAGCGGCGGTGCAAAAGATTTGCTATGAGGCGACAAAATTACAAATTGATGCATTTAGGCAGATGTGTCATGGTGTAAAAAAAACATGCCACATGAAACCGATGCAGCAGTGATGCAAAAGATGCACCATGTTGCAAGACAGGCCTCACTTGGGGCCATATGTATCAAGCTAATTAGCATTCGCAAAGGTCAAAATTCTGCGAATTTCGGCCTTTGCGAATGCTAATTAGACAAATGGTATGTATCAAACAAGTTTGATGCAACATAAGGAATAGCAAAATTTGCTATTCCTTAATTTGCGATTGTACTGAAGGATTTGCAAATTTTGCGATTCCTTAAATGCAATGTATCAAACAAAAAATATGCAAAAAATGCCATTAAGGATTTGCAAACTACCACCAACTTCTAGTTGGTGGTAATTTGCGAATTCTTTTCAAAAAGCTTTTTTTCCAAAAAACAAAAGGTGCCATATGACGCCCATACATGCCCTTAGGGCATGTATGTGCGCCATATGCCCCCAAATTTCTTTTTCAGGGGTGCAGCAGGGTGTTCTTGAGACACCCCTGCACCTTTGGAAAAATTCCTAATTTGCGATGAGCTAATTGCTAATCGCAAATTGCACCTTCATTCCTATGGGCCTCCTGGCCCATGGAAATGAATGGGTAATTTGCAATTAGCAATTTGCTCATCGCAAATTAGGAATGGTAAAGAATTGCTATTTATCCCTTAAAATTCGCTATTTAGGAAATGCAAAATAGTTTGATGATACATATGGCGGTTCATCTCTAACAAGATAAGAAGCTTAGGGATAGATTTATGATGACTGGCGCATCACCAGGGATGTGCCAGTCATCCTGCGCTGCTGTTCCGCCACCCATGGTGTGCTGCATTTACAATGCGGCGCAGCATGGGGCAAAAACGGCACAGATGCGTGACGCATCTGTGCCGTAAAGGTGGCGCATTGCTGGAGTTGTATCGCAAGTGTGATGCAGCTCCAGCAAGGCTCAGGGGTGCCCCATCTCCACAATGTTGCGTCAAGACCTATGCCTGCTTCAAGCAGGCGCAGGGTTTTGACGTAGCTTTCTCCTATCTGATTGTAAATGCGGCACACCATGAGTGGCAGAGCAGCGGTGCACGTTAACTGGTGCATGCCTGGGGATGTGCCATTTAACATAAATCTGCCCCTTTACATTTAAGTATGTGCAGGGGACACAGAGTCGGTGAGGCTTATCCAAGGTTAAGAAGAGATGAGTCCTGTTCACTGAAAAATTAGACATAGGCTTCACCTGCTCAGCATCGTTGGACATGGCTATATAATAGCTGCAAAATGTTACTCTTGTTAAACAATTTTACTATTATAATCTCTGAGATTTGTCTCTTACTCTGCAACATCTCATTGTTGTTATCTTTCTTTAAAGATAAAGTCAACATGAGCGACAATCAGCAATCAGTTGATTTTGACCTCATCATTGAACTCGTAATTGAAACATCAGTGGATGTTGATCCCTTGGATGATTTAAATCCTGAGGATGAAGAAGAGTGTGATGAGGATGCAGATTTGTCCGAATTATATGACATAGGATGGGAAGCTGATGTGCTTGAGCCTATGGAACTATAAACATTTATTTAAAAAATGTATAATAAATAAAAAGTAAAAATGTAAACCGTTTAATTTAAAAATAAAGACACCTTCAAAAACAGGTTATGTGTAGTGTCTTCAATAAAATATTAAAATATGCTCATAAAATTAGATCAGATTCACATATAAAATAGCATAGGTAACATGAATATAAATTCCATTTCTTTTCTGCTATTTCTGTATTCTAAATTTGCCAAGCACTAAAAAATCTTCTATGTAAAAATGTCAAGTAGTGTTTTAAGTTTTTGATTACTGTTATTGATTTACTGTTGGGTAATAGTGGTTAATAACATTTTTTATTATATTTTACCACAGATTCAACTGCAGATCATTTCAAGATTTCAGCATGCCAACCAAAGAAAGAGTGAGAAAGGCTGCAAAACGTCTAAGACAGCAGGTTAATGGAAAAAAAGCAGCAGTCCTCTAACAAAAAGATTTGTCAAGTCACCAAGAAAGCACCGGGTAAGAGTACAAAAACATTCATAAGAAATATCTGTAGTAAAAAAAATATTACTACAGAAAATGTTTCAGTCCAGAAAAAGAGAAGCAATTCAAACGGAAAGGAAAGGCCAATGAAAAATGTTACAGCTAGAGCAAGAGATAACTCTGTGCATGATAGTAGAAGGAAACAACAGTTTAGGGACATTCGTAAACGAATGTTCCGCAACAGGATAATTGGCAATTTGTTAAAAAATATTAAGAAAGGTCAACAGAAAGGGTTTTTTTATAAGAGAAAAAAAAAAGTTGAGAAAGTTATTGATCAGGCATTTGAAATTAAACGTAAGTTATTTATTTTGATAATCAATAGAATTAGGAAGCTAAACAAGGCAATTTATGATTTCAAAAGAAATAGTAGATGGAAGAGAATAGTTAATCGTAGTAATTTTTGTGAAGTTTTTTCTGGAGAATGGATGCATAGTTCAAGCTGTGAGGCATTTTTTAATGAGGAGAGTTATTTCCAGGATAATGATTTGGTGCATGTAGTTGACACCAGTGGTCGTGCTTATGAAGTGAAAGATGGTTGTCCAGTTGAAAAAGAAAAACTTGTGACAACAGAGGCAGAAGAGGTGTTAGGTAATGAGGTTTTAGGAAGACGTGCTAAGGGTCCTGTGTACACCTGGAAGTGTAGTAGTATTTGCAGTGTGCGACAGGATTCCATCAATTTGCTTTGTGATTTTGTACGGTCATTTAATAAGAAAAGTTTGAAGCAGAAAATGAGGTTGTTGCAAGAATTAGATCCTTGCAGAGTGAGAGAAGTGACAGGTTTGCATGGTCATTCAATGGCTTGTCTTTCCAGGAGAGTATGCCAGAGTGTTTTTCATCATTTCAGGATGCTAGCAGTGCATCATAATAAAGTGAGGAAATTAGTTAGAATGTTGTATTATGCTAAGAGTCCAGCAATTATGCTTAAACAATTATGCGCTGCTCTTTTGCATGGTTCTGAAATAGATGTGAAGAATATATGTGAAGAAATTGAGTTTTGTTACTTTGGAAGTAAAGAGGAGAATGTTGAAATTGACCAAGAAGAAGCGGGTAATGTGGAAGATAGTGTACAGGTTTCCAGTACAGATAATTTCCAGAGGGAAATTGCGACGTTTCAGGTCAAATCAAGTGAGAGGCCAAATTTCACTTGTGTGTGTTGTCGACGCACTTATTATAAGAATCAGACTAAGTTAGTGGATTTATATGCAAAAAGTGAAAGGGAAAATAATAGTGAATGGAAGGATTTCGCAACATACTTGATGGCAGAAAATTGTTTTGATTTGGGATTGGATCAACGTGTGTGTACTTATTGTTGTTGCAAATTAAATCAAAACCAGATGCCTGCTAGAGCAGTTCATAATAATCTGGAATTGGTTGAGATTCCTTCTGAATTGAAGGATTTAAATACTTATGAATCTATTTTGATTCAAAGTATCCATCCCTTTCAGGCTATTGTAAGAATGGAGCCAAAGACAGGGAAATTGCCTCCATCAGATTTACAGAGAGGATTAAAGGGAAGAGTTGTTTATTTGCCTCTAGATTTGAAGAAAAACATTAACACAATTGGAGTAGAAAAAGTGGAAGAGGAACCTCTGGTTATCTTAGTTAATGGGGTTCCGACAAAGAATAAGAAAATATGGCAAGATTTAGTGGATGTTAGGAAAGTTAAAAAGGCAACATTGTATTTGAAAAAAAATAATAAATACTATAAGAATGTATATGTTGCAGAAGAGGAAGTAAGTGAGGAAGAGGATAGCGATTTGTGTGCTGGTCAAATTGAGAAAGTAGAACCCTCTACTAGTGAAGAAATATATGAATATTATAGTGTTCATCCTTTGCATTCCAAGGAAGTCATGGGGAATGCTATTGAGTTGTTTCAAATGAAACAAGCCAAAGGGAGTCCCATTAGTGTTTGGGAGGAAAGTTTGGAAGCTCGGTGTTTCCCACAGCTTTTTCCAACAGGTCAGGGAGGAAGATATGATGAGCGACCTCATCAAATTCCTGCTTCTGAATACCGGACTTTGCGATTGTATGCAGGAGATGCTAGGTTTCGACAATGCATTCCTTATTTGTTTCATCTCCTGTTTGAAAGCGATCTGTCTGGACTGTCATATGCAGTGAACCACATCTTGAAAAGTGGTATACACATGCAAAACATCTCGGCAAGTGACTTTATGGATAAAGTCAATGTCCAAGACAGTATTTTGGATTCTCACCTGATTAATCTCATGGCGTGTCAGCGTGGTACTAATGAGTACTGGTACCGTCGTCATGGTGATTTAAAATGTATGCTGAGGAACTTAGGAACTCCCACATGGTTCCTCACTCTGAGCTGTGCCGAGTATGGCTGGGAAGATTTACTTGAATTTCTACGAGAGGCAAATGCTAACGTAGAAAACATCGAATTCAAGACACCCGGAGAACTGTGCTCTTTGGATCCAGTCAATGTATGTAGGTACTTCAATCATAGATTTGAAGCTATGATGTCTTTCATCATGAATAAGAAGAATCCACCTCTTGGAGAGGTGTTGGATTTCTTCTGGAGAAAGGAGTACCAAGCAAGAGGTGCTCCTCATATACATATGTTGCTGTGGATCAAGGATGCACCTAAATTTGGAACGGATCCAGAAGACTCAGTGATGAGTTTTATACAACAGTATTCTACGTGTGCTGTTTCAAACGCAAAGGAGAAGAAAAGCCTAAGAGAAAAAGTTCTGCGTTTCCAAAGCCATCGATGTGGAAAGTACTGTCGTCGTAAATTCCGAAACAAGGACAAGTTCTACACCAAATGTCGTTTCGGCTTTCCACGACCGGTGATTTCTAAAGGAAGAGTAAACAGTTTGATGTCTTCGCTGCGACATAATGTGATGAAGAAATCACCTAAAAACACATACAATTTGAAGAGGAACGAAGAGTCCAAGTACATCAACGACTACAACCCGGTGATTTTGTCCATGTGGAATGCTAACATGGATATACAGTTTGTGGCTGATAACTGTATGGCTGTGGCTCGGTATGTGACGTCTTACATCACCAAAAAAGAGAAGACAGAATTGAAGGATATGTGGGAGGACATTTCCCATGAAAAGAGCCTCAGCAAGAAGTTGTACAGTTTCAGTCTGAAGATGTTGTCGCATCGAGAAATTGGAGCGTACGAATGTTCTGACCGGTTGTCTTCAGCAAGTCTCTATGCCAAGTCCAGGAGTATCGTTTGGGCGAGTCTTGGTCTTGCTGCAACGCGTAATCGAGTTCTCAAACCTGTGCGGGAAATTGAGTATTTGGCGGAAAAGGAGCCAAACAGTACCGACATTTTGAAGACCAACATGTTGGATACATATTATCCAAATCGAAGCATTCACCTCGAGAATGTTTGTCTGTATGAGGTTCTTCAAAATTACATATTCAAGAGGAACATCAAAGAAGATACTGAGAAAGGAGTGTATGCTGTAATAGGAAGTGAGGGATGTCTGGTCAAGCAAAGAAAATGCCACTTGGTAAACCATCGAAAATTGAGTGGCGAATCTCCTGAAAAAAAGGAGTTTTTCTTTTTAGCACTTTTGCAACTTTTCAAGCCTTGGCGTGCAGAAGAGGAACTGCTTGGAGATTTTCTCTGTTACGAAGACTCTTTCAATGCCACCAAGGAGACCATAGAATGTCCTGCTTTTCCCAAATATGTAGAAATTTTGAATGCAGAAATTGAGCAGGAAGCAATGATTGCAGCCGAGATTGCCAGAGACAGTTCTCAGGACAGTCAGAGTTCTGCTTCATTGAGTCAGGATCCACTAGGAGGACCTGTTATCGAAAATGAAGCTGCCACTGCTATGAATGAAGTGGAAAGAGCCATGGCACATGCTCAGGAGGATGCGGTTAACTTAGAAGAGTTGGAAAGACAACTCAACGTTGAGCAGAGAAAAATATATGACGAAGTTACCATGCAAATTGATCATGGATTAAGTCATGACAAGAAAGAGTGCTCATGTACGTCGTTGAAGCCTGTCCGACTGTACGTGAGTGGAGAAGCGGGAACTGGAAAAAGTTTCCTTATTAAAGCAATTTCATGTTATTTGCAGGAAAGGACAGAGTCATCGCTGTCTTGTGTTGTCACCGCTCCAACTGGACTGGCAGCACATAACATTAAAGGGATTACTTTACATCGTTTACTGATGCTGCCAGTGGAGCATGACAACAAATTACAATATCACAAGCTATCTGGAGATGCTTGTTTTGAAGTTTCAAGAATCTTGAGGAAAATGAAACTTCTTATCATTGACGAAGTAAGCATGGTTTCCAATGTCATGCTTGCCTTTGTGCATTTGAGAATGCAAGAAGTTCTCAAAACAGAGTATGATGTGTTATTTGGTGGCAAACACATCATTGTTTTCGGAGATCTTCTGCAGCTGACACCAGTGAAAGGGCAACCTGTGTTCAAAATGCTCACGCATGAAGATACCAGGAAGTGCCTAGGCAGCATTGGCAACGTCAATATATGGTTAAACTTCAATTATGCTGAACTGCATGAAAATATGCGTCAGGCGAAGGATGAAGTTTACAAGACTATTCTACAAGATGTTAGAATTGGAAAAGTGACCGAGCATGGGAAAGAAGCTTTACATGCACGATTACTGTCAAATTTATATCCAGAACAAGATGTTGTGCCTGAGAATATTTTTCAGAAAATTACTGAGAAGAAATCTGGAATAAGTTTGATGCCAACTCTTGCAGAATGTGCCAAATTCAACAACAAAATGTTGCATTTAGAAAAGCAAGAGATTGTGAAACTGGAAGCTATTGACAGAGTAGAGCATATGGGATCAACAATTATTTTGTCTGAGAATCTGAAAACAAAATTGGATTCATTAGAGAAGAGTATATCTAAAACTGCAGGTTTTGAAAAGACTCTGAATGTGTGCTTGAACTGCCGTATAATTTTAAGAAGGAATTTACATGTTGAAAGAGGTCTGGTAAATGGATCAATGGGTAATGTTGTTGATTTTGTAAAATACAGAAATAGAGATGGAATTGAATTTTTAAAAATTAAATTTGATGGCATTGAGGAAGTACAGCTAATTGGTCGTTGTTTTGCTAGATTTTTGCTTGTAAAAGACTTATATGTTCGCCGTAAGCAGTTTCCTGTTTGCTTGGCATATGCGGTGACAATCCATAAATCGCAAGGTTTAAGTGTAGACAGTGCATTGGTGAATATTGGCAGTTCTGTGTTCAAGGAGGGTATGGCATATGTGGCATTGTCACGAGTTAGAACTTTATCGGGATTGTACTTGATTGAGTGTGATGTCACAAGCATTTGTGCGGATCTAGATTGTGTTAAGGAATACAATAGGTTAAGAATAGAGTATGCGCCACATTTGCCTCAATATCCTTTGTTTGAGAAACGTGTGGTAGGCCGGAAACGAAGAAATGTGACCAATACTAGGGAGGTTGTAGCAAAAAGACAAAAAGTCGATGAACCTGAAATTATAAGCAGAAACAAAAAGGATTCTGTTGAAGATGTTGTTGGTTTTCAATTTGAAAACAGTTCTGGTGTCAACTGCTATGCTAATGTAGTGGTTAATGTTTTGTTTTCTCTAGAAAATGTAAAAGAAGAGATTGTGGTCAATTCTGATCAAAGATTTTGCAGTTTGTTAAATTCTGTCTTAGAAAAATGTAGCACTGATAGAACAAACATAGAAAGTGTGTCTGAAATTCGAAATCTGTTAGACAGATGTTCAGGCCAAACACAATTCTCTCAAAATATTCAGCAAGATTGTCAGGAGTTTTTAATGTATATGCTTGATGTATTGCATGCTGAAGGTGTAGATGTAGATCAGCTGTTTGGGCTTTCTTATCAATGGCAGCATGACTGCGAGAACTGTAGGGTATCAAGTACTACTAGTGTAGACTCAGAAAGATTTATATATTTAACTTTGCCAGACAGTAAATCAGTCTCCTTTAATAAGCTAGTAAAAGCAGCTGATCACAACATGGAGTGTAGCCAATGTAAATCTGAAATGATGTCCACATTATTTATACGAACATATGGCCAGTATGTCATTTTAATGTTCCAACGATGTAGGCCTGATGGAACAAAATTGACAACTTTAATTAAAAATGTTGTGGCTTCGCAGTTGTCAATATCAGGAAGGACTTTTGTAACTGCAGCAATTATATATCATGACGGTCCTTCAACAACATCAGGACATTACACAGCTTATTTAAAGTCTAGAAATGGCTGGTCATTCTGCAATGATTCTGTTTTAATTTTCAAAACAAATTGCCGTATGACCTTAAAAACTCTTACCTGGTGTTTTTAAAACCAAAATTTTAGGGAAAGAATCTCGGGATGTGCTCTGAGGAATTTCAAGAAGTTCTAATGGCTCCTACACGATTTGGCCTTGAGGATAAGTGTAGTTCAGAGACATAACTTCTAACCATAAGACTGGACGTCATGGAGAAATAAGTGCACTTTGAATGAGTTCAGAAAAACTATTTCTTTTTATAAGCTAATTGAAGCAGCCAATCAAAACATAGAGTAGAGGGAATGTAAGTCTGCAATGCTGTCTACTGTTTTACATTGCTTTGTGATTAAAAGTGATGTAGAGAATTAAATATTTGTAGTAGTCATAGAGGTAGTGTAAGTCTGCTTCATAGTAAGCAGTATCAGTGTCATAGGAAATGTAGAACATGACTGAGGAAGAAGGGGAAGATATTACTAGTCCAGGATTGTGAAAATGATCTTCAACATTTTAATTCTGAAAGTTGCGGAAATGCCAAATGACGGGATTGGCTTACAAGAAATCCAAGAGTTATAAATGGCTCTGACAAGATTTGGCCTTGTGGAAACTTCTGGTAGAGAGCAAGAAGTCATTTATTGTATGTAACATGTTTTTCAAAACGATGGAGGTTTTCTTTCAGAAAGTGGCGGGCTGAAAGTAATAACAGCACAACAGAGTGTAAGCTGTTCATAGGACATCCTTTGACGTCATGGAAAGTAAGTTAACTTTAAGGAGTTCTGAATTCTGATTTGTTATGTTGTATGGGTTTTTTAAACACAATCATTTTGATTGTGTTTTTTTTTCCCCGCTGTTATATGATGAATACCTTCAAGTCACTGTTTTTAGTGAAATTTGATACATTCTGAGAACAGCAAAAATAAACCATTTAACATGTATAATTAATTCTGTACTGTTTCCATTTATGATGTACATTTAGAACTGTGTAGGAGGCATGGAGAAGGAGAGGCTTCTGTAAGTGTCAAAGTTCTTGCATACAGTGCTCATATTCTACGTAGTCTTTCATATGATAGACTACATTTCCACAATGAGATACCTAAGCAAAGGAAACACAGGTCATATGATTGTGGAATGAGCAAAAAAATTTGCATGTTTTTCAATTATATTACCTGTGTTTCCTAACATTACACACCACATTGTGTAGATGAGGTTTAGGCCTGTTCCTGGAGACAGAGGAGGTCTGACATTTGTTCAAGAGTGCAGTGGACATTACTCACTTCGTTGGTAGGCCTCCACATGTATTATCTTCTCTGTATTCTTCAACAAACCTAAATTCCATCTGCAACCCTGAGTAGGACTTACCTGAAACAAATCTGTGGATAGGTTACACCTTATTGGCATCTTGAAACAATCATTTAAAATGTTAGGGTCAGATTTATGGTGGCCGTGCGCCTCTTTTGCTCCATTGTGGGTCACTTTTGTGTAAAAGATGCACCATGTTGCAAGATAGGTTTCAGTTCATCTCCAGCAAGATACCATCAGTTTAAAATGTATATAATTAGCATTGTGTAGGGGGCATGCAGAAGCAAAAGCTTTTATAACTGTCAAAGTTGTTGCATGCAGTGCTGCACTTCTAGGTACTGTTTAATATGCTGGACTACATCTGCACTATGAGATACCTAAGCAAAGGCAACACAGGTGATGTGATTGTGAAATGAGGAAAAGAAACTCCACATTTTTCAATTACATCACCTGTGTTTCCTAAGTTTATGAATGACATTGTGCAGATGAAGTTTAGGTCTGTCCACGGACACAGAAGAGGTCTGGCCTTTGTTCAAGAGTGAAGTGGACATGACTTACTTCATTGGTAGGCCTTCACATGTATTATGTCCTCTGTTCTCTTCAAACAACTCGAAATTTCATTTGGAACCCTGAGTAGGTCTCACCTCAAACAAACCTCTGGATAGGACACATCTTATTGGCATCCTGAAGCAATCATTTAAAATGTTAGTGTCTTGCGACACTTTTCTGAGACAACAGCAGTGCAAAAGATGCACCATGTTTTAAGATAGGCCTCACTTCATCTGCATCAAGATACTGTTAGTTTAAAATGTATATCTTTAGGACTGTGTAGGGGGCCTGGAGAAGCAGAGGCTTCTGTCAGTGTCAAAGTTGTTTAAAAACTGTTTGTCCTTCAATCTTTTCCCTTGTCTTTTGTAATTTTTAAATACATGTTTTAATATTTTTCAAATGTTTGTTCTCTCTTTCACAGATTGAAAGTATAAAAACAAAAAGTGAGTAATTTAACGACAATTATAAGGTAAATGTTTTGTATTCTTTTTGTTACATTTCTATCACATTCACCTACTATTAGTTCCACAGCTTCATTTCTTTAACCCTCAGTTTCCTGCCTTTGCTACTTTCCTCATTCCTTTCTCTATTACCTACTTACTCAACTTCTTCCACTCTTTTTCTCAGTCCCTCTCTTCTCATAGTTCCTCACTCTTGTTCACTCACTCCGTCTCTATTACTCTTAGTGTCTTTGACTGATCACTTTTTCACTACTTGTTCATAATGCTTTCTCTGTGTAGTTGAAGCACACTAGGGGGCATATTATGAACACAGCCAATAAAATTATTGCTGTTTTTATTGGCAGAAAACTGGTGCAAAAGTGGTTTTAGCGGCAGTTTTCTGCCGCAAAAGCGGCTTTGGTGACATATTTATGCCGATAAAAGCTGCAAAACTTTTATTGCCTATGTTGATGATATGGCTCTATGTTATTTACATTTCTTTGCTGTTTTAATTAATCTTTTTCTGTTATTTTTTGTTTTCTGTTTTCTATTTTTTCTCTCTGTTATTCCCCATGTTTTAATCTTATTTTGAACATTCACTCACATTCTCCAAGAAACTCTTCTTTGTTATTGTTCTACTCTCTTTTTTTTCTTTCACTTCCTTATCTATTTTGTTTTCCACAATTATACCCTCTTCCGTCTTTTCTTCGGTAAATAGATCTATTAAACAGTATCTCTGGTTTACTCCCTATAGCTGTCTTTCTTTTAACATCACTCTCTGTTTACTTTCCTTATACTTACTCTTCTTTTTAAAAAAATAAATAAATTTTGGGGTTCGCTCCCGGTTCGCGAACCGGGAAGCGAACTGGGAAGCGAACTAAAAGAAATAGAGCTTGCCAGAGTGCTAAACATTCTAGCAATTTTTTTTGAAAGGGGATGTAGTTCTGAAAAGAACTTTTTTTTTAATGTTTTTGTTGTTTTATTTTATTTTTATTTTTTTTGAACATTTTTTGTTTTTTTTGTATTTTTTGAACAATTTTATATTTTTTTTGGTTTTTTTGGGGGGGGAAACAACAAAAAACAGGCATTGAAAAGGGCTCAACAGGAGCAAAAAAAAAATTACTGTCTGGGGCGGTTAGGGCAATTATGATTGTTATAAGCTAGGTTGATGGAATTAATACTCATGTTACCACATGATATCAATGCACCGCAGTGCAGACAAGTATATTTCATATGCCGAAAAATTCTCCTGGATGTTTGGCACGGTTTCCCGTGCCTCTGCTGCTGTCAATGATATTAACGATGTTGACCTGGCCACAGGAGTTGCTGTTGGGTTTTGTTCCATGTCACGTATTTCCGCCCGGCTGTAATTGAGTGGATGCCACCTGTTCATGTGCCTATGCATGGTATAGTTCCCATAGCTATACTTTTTATCAGTCCCTCTTGATAATTTCTCTTTGCAAATGAGGCAGGTGACATACCTCGCATTTACTTTCTTCTGCCCTGGAGGGATTGAAAAAAACTGCCAAATGAAACTGGCTTTCCTATGGGAAACCCGGGGCACCTCTTCCAAGAACTGTGGTCCTTCTCTCTCCTCTTCCTCTATTTCTTCCTCTTCCTCCTCTGTGTTGGTGATGACCTGGGGAGGTGGTCCTCTCTTCCCATGAGGAGGTGGAGGTGGTGGTGGGGGTGCACCAGCTGAAGCAACTACTGAAGCCATTGCTCTACTATGAATAAAGGTCTTCCTCTCACAATGATGAAAGTCAGAGTGAGGAAAGAAGGAGGGGTTTTCATCATTTGGGAAAAACAATAGTTCTAAACCAATGAAAAGTGTTATTTTTAGGTCACCTGACCTAGCCTTACATGATTATGAAACCAAAAGTTAAATGAACCAATGAAAAGTTTTATTAACAAGTCACATGACCTCTCACGCTTATGTTACGCGCTGCGGAATGCGCCCCGGATCGCTTCCGGGTCGCTGCGCTTCGCGCCTCGGTTCGTGTACCGGAGCACTTCCGGGTGCGCTAACGCAGCGCGTCATAAGACGCATTACGCGACAACGTGGTACGTCGCGCTTCCGCGACGCGTCACGATGTTGATTTCTAACGCGGCAGTTGCGCTAACGGAACGTTTACCGGTTCGCGGACCGGGTCGCGGCATCAAATTGAGCTAACGGAAAGCTTCCCGGTTCGCGAACCGGGAGCGAAACAAAAAAAATATTTTAAATTTTTTTTATTAATAAACATATAAAATATATTTTTGGATTTAAAGAAGAATACATTTTACAGCTATAGATATTAGCTTTTAAAAAACCAATGAAATTCACTGAAAAAACCATAGGTTATAGACCATATATAGTTAGGAATTAGCATTTACAAAACCTTGAAAATTCACTGAAAAAACCATAGGTTATAGACCATATATAGTTAGGAATTAGCATTTAAAAAACCTTATTTTACTCACACAAAACCATTGAAATTCCATATATAGTTAGTTGTACTAACTATATATCGCGCACCCGCAATCCACTGCTGATCATGTCACATATTACATCATTCATGACATGGTCAGTGACATCACTGATGACATCACTGATGACATCTCAAATGACATCACTGATGACATCACTGATGACATCTCAAATGACATCACTGATGACATCACTGATGACATCTCAAATGACATCACTGATGACATCTCATTTGACATTACTGATCACATCACTGATGACATCATTCATGTGATAATACAATGAACCTCTTCAGACTCTAATATAACCTTAGATACACTCAGTGTAAACATACACTCACAGACTGTCACTCATCCATGGAGTTACTCAGACACCTAGTCAGTCATGCAAAGAATCAATCACACCTCCATTTTCTCAACTATACAGTTATACACACCTTACTTATTCAAACATATACTAAAACATATTTACTCTCTTATACAATCCTGGATACAAGTTCACAATGATGCATACAGCCACTCACACATTCACTGGCTCCTATGCACAGTTATTTATATATGTCAACTCTCACATGTACTGTATTTTACATATGTACTTACTTTGACATGTAGCACTGAGATATCCATTCACTCACCAATACACTCATGCACACAGTCAACCGCCCATACAGCTGTTTCCACATGCACTTTTGAACCCATACATCTAGTGAATCAACTGCTCACACATATATGCACAGAGTCATACACCTCCCAGCCACCCACACACACACTCAGTCTCCCATACAAATGCTTGGGCAACCAATCAATAACCCATATAGTTACTCATATAGCTACTGATCAACACATGCAGCAGTTTACAGAACAACAGACATAATGATGCACAAATTAAGACAGTTTAGTCACTAACCCATGCATTCAGTGAGACACATTTAATCACTCACTCATACAGTCAGTCACGCACCTACTAAATCCTTCATCCAGACACTTCTACATCTACTCATTCTTCAATATGTAAAACATATTTAAACTTTACAGAAACACACAGTCACTGGATGATGTCATCAGTGATGTCATCACTGATGTCATTTGAGATGTCATTAGTGATGTCATCAGTGATGTCATTTGAGATGTCATCAGTGATGTCATCAGTGATGTCACTGACCATGTCATGAATGATGTAATATGTGACATGATCAGCAGTGGATTGCGGGTGCGCGATATATAGTTAGTACAACTAACTATATATGGAATTTCAATGGTTTTGTGTGAGTAAAATAAGGTTTTTTAAATGCTAATTCCTAACTATATATGGTCTATAACCTATGGTTTTTTCAGTGAATATATATATATATATATATATATATAGATGTCTATATATATATATATATATATATATATATATATATATATATATATATATATATATATATATATATATTACCTACTGGCAGTCGCCAGTAGGTAGTTATAGTTAGGATCGTTTTCCATAGGATATCCGCAACATTCTATTGGGAATAACTTTCGTGCCGAATGAGGGATCTGCCTGTAATTTTCCTTAACCTTGCCTCGCTGCGCTGCGCTCATCCCCTGAAAGTTTCGGGGGGATCTGTCAAGCGGGGGCCGAGATAAAAGGGGGGTCCCAAAACGTGTTTTCCCCATGTTAATTTCCACAGGGCGGTTGGACTCACTTTTAGCCGAACGGCTAAATGGATTTCCACAAAACTTGGCAAAATTGTAGGGACTGGTACCCCGATGTGCCTTTGCTATGTCTCAAGATATATGCTCCAGTGGTTTTTACGAAAATTAACTTTGAAAAAATATATATTGGGCTACATTGGGCTATATATATGTTAGAGCCCAAATGTAGCCCAATGTAGCCCAATGTAGCCCAAAGATGGCCCCCAGGGACAACAAAAAACAAATGTAGCCCAAATATCAGCCAGATGTAGCCCAACTATAGCCCAATGACAGAATGTCCCAGAGTGTTCTAAAGAACAACTAGAGCGCTAACAGTCTTACTTATGACAAAAGTATGGCACACCTGAAGTCATCTTGATTGGAATAAAGTGTTAACACTTAAAACATTTAATTTGCAAAGGAACAAAATGAGGGGGTTCATTTTGCCATAGAAATTATGATTAGTGCTGAGGAAAGAAAAATTAGGGCACATTTTGAGTGACTTCTCAAATCCTCTTATATTTCATTAAAAAAATTCTGATATGCAGTCTCCCAAGATGGCCACTAGAGACAAAAGAGCCCAAATGTAGCCAAAATATCAGCCAGATGTAGCCCAACTATAGCCAATGACAGAATGTCCCAGAGTGTTCTAAAGAACAACTAAAACGCTAACAGTCTTACTTATGACAAAAGTATGGCACACCTGAAGTCATCTTGATTGGAATAAAGTGGTAACACTTAATACATTTAATTTGAAAAGGAACAAAATGAGGGGTTTCATTTTGCCATAGAAATGTTATTTATATATATATATATTCACTGAAAAAACCATAGGTTACACACCAGTTATAGTTAGGAATTAGCATTTAAAAAACCTTTGAAATTCACTGAAAAAAACATAGGTTTCACACCAGGTATAGTTAGCTGGAAATTTTACTCGCATAAAACCATTTAAATTCCCACGTTATAGTTAGTTGGACTCACTATAACTTGCACGTCTGCAATGCACTGCTGATGACGTCACATATTACATCACTCATGCATATATTTAAATATTTAAACATTACTCGCTAATATATGTATTCACTAAGATACACTTAATAGGCCAGTTAACCAATCAATTTTTTTTTTAAAAACACTGTCATGAGTGATGTAATATGTGACGTCATCAGCAGTGCATTGCAGACGTGCAAGTTATAGTGAGTCCAACTAACTATAACGTGGAATTTCAATGGTTTTATGCGAGTAAAATTTCCAGCTAACTATAACTGGTGTGAAACCTATGGTTTTTTCAGTGAATATATATATATATATATATATATATTACCTACTGGCGGTCGCCAGTAGGTATATATAGTTAGGATTTTTTCTCTATGGGTTTTTTGAAAATTCTATGTCTAATAACTTTGGCGTTTGTGGACGGAATTGGCTGAAATTTTCAGGAAAATGGCACATTTTGTTTCTGAGCAGCCCTTGAAAATTTGGGGGGGGTTCGTCCAGTGGGGGCCGAGAAAAAAGGGGGGTCCCAAAACGTGTTTTTAACATTGAGTTTTCCATAGGGCGGTTGGCCTCACTTTTAGCCCGAACGGCTGAATGGATTTGCACGAAACTTGGCAAAATTGTAGGGACTGGTAGCCCGATGTGCCTTTTGTAGGTCTCAATATATGTGCTCCAGTGGATTTTGAGAAATTAACGTTTAAAAAAAGATATATATCTGTAACAGCGGACCGGGCAGCGCACTGGTTCGCGGACTTTTCGCGCAACGGAGCTTTGTGAAGCGAAGCTGATTGGTTCTCCGGCGTCTGTCAACATTCCAAACAGTCCGTAGCGGCCGCCATCTTGTCTCTCGGTAGGATCGAGAGACAAGAGGAGGTCAAAACAAAGGGGGAAATAACTATAAGGGGGCATAGTAGATCCTCGCTGACCCCCTAGGTTTGATGTGGAGGTTTTAAAAGGGCCCCGCGGGGCAAAAAAAAAAAATAATAATAATAATCGAACGGCTGAATGGATTTGCACGAAACTTGGCAAAATTGTAGGGACTGGTAGCCCGATGTGCCTTTGCTAGGTCTCAATATATGTGCTTCAGTGGATTTTGAGAAATTAACGTTCAAAAAAAGATATATATCTGTAACAGCGCACCGCTTCGCGTACTTTTCGCGTTACGGAGCTTTGCGAAGCGAAGCTGATTGGCTCTCCGGTGTCTGTAAACATTCCAAACAGTACGTAGCGGCCGCCATCTTGTCTCTCGGTAGGATCGAGAGACAAGAGGAGGCCAAAGCGAAGGGGCAAATTACCATAAGGGGGCATAGTAGATCCTCGCTGACCCCCTAGGTTTGATGTGGAGGTTTTAAAAGGGCCCCGCGGGGCAAAAAAAAAAAATAATAATAATAATCGAACGGCTGAATGGATTTGCACGAAACTTGGTAAAATATTAGGGACTGGTAGCCCGATGTGCCTTTGCTATGTCTCAATATATGTGCTTCAGTGCATTTTGAGAAATTAACGTTCAAAAACAAGATATATATCTGTAACAGCGCTCCGCTTCGCGGAGATAAAATTATATCTGTATTACCTAGCTGTTGCTAACACCAGTTAGCGACGGCTAGTAGGAGATAGCGACCATCTTGAGTCCCACTTTGCATGTGAGTGATATTTATCACTAATGACATGCAAAGTGGGCATGCCAAGATGTTAGCGACTGGAAACAGTCGCTAACATCGCTATCTCCTATTATCAACTTTTGGAAATATTCGAGATAAGCGCGAATATCTCCAAAAAGTAACAGCTGCCCTGAGCAGTTCTTAGCCATGTTATCCAATGGGAGGTGGATAACATGGCTAAGAGCATTAGCTCGGTAATGCATGAATATCGCGGAGTTTTCAGCGATATTAATGCATTGCGCTCGTTTTTTATCGTATTTGCGATAAACCTTGATAATAGCAAGGTTTATCTGCGATAATTTCTGACGGTAAAAAAATCTTTGCAATGCATCGTTAGGGATAAATATCGCTTAACTTTGGTAATATGCCCCAACGTCTGTTAACGTTCGATTCGAAGGAAATCAGGAATTGTTGAAAAACATTGTGTGCGCCATCTTGTCTTTTTTCAAATGCCACACTTTTGTCGTGCACGGCAGCCATTTTAGATGCCTTGACCAGACCCACTCTGTGCACGCTGTCGATCCTTAGCATGGCTCCCCACCCTCGCAAGCATCTCACCCAGGCAGTGGTCACCCCCGCTCTCTGTCTTATGCATGGGTAATAAACCTCCCCCCATCTGCGCTGCTCTTCCCTGAGAATCACACCCTGTGCCCGCCCGACACCTCCCTTTCGCCCTATTCACTACCGCACCCTCTGACACTCCTTTTCCTCTGTGTCCGATTGTCCAGGCCGGTCCTAGGCTATCAGCTAGCCCTGCAGATGTAGTTTATGGCCACAGCTGTAAAGAATCACCCCTCTTCAAAGGAGTTATAGTAGATCAAGGCCCACACTCGATGAGATCCGTCACAGCAGAAGCGTTGCTATTATCTGAAAACCATCCTGTATTGTGATTGGGGAGGGGACCGAGCGTGAAGCGGAAGATTCCAGGGATGACTCTTTGTACATCAAAGTTTTTACAATTATGTGTCACATTAAAAATATATAGCACTCCGACAAAGTAGTAAGATTATAAAACTTTAATAATTTATAAATATATACAAGAAAACAAAAATAGTAATAACATATAAACATTTTTAGAGAAAAACAACGAAGTAGCGGTCGGCTGTGCGAATAGTCCCAACGCAGCACAACGTCCAGATTTCCGGCGTGGGGCGTCGCGGGGGGTGGGTCATCAGTAGCAAACTGTTGTGCGAATAGTTCCAAGGCAGCAGAACGCGCCGAAATCTAGATGACACGAAAGTGATGTCTAGTAAGTTGCCACCCAGCAAATAACGGCGTGGGGCGTCGCGGGGGGTGGGTCATCAGTAGCAAACTGTTGTGCGAATAGTTCCAAGGCAGCAGAACGATGGCACCAAGGTGATGTCCAGTAAGTTGCCGCACTGGTTTTGGTATCCTACAATGCTGCTCCGAATAACGGCGTGGAGCGCCCCGGGGGAGGCGGCGTGAACGGGCCTCTCCAGGTGGAGTCTCATCTGTTTTAGTGGGGCGCCCCTTTACCGTTTCAGTTGCCATTCCGTCCGCTTTTGGTCCACTGTGTCAAAATCCGCCATTCAGCTGAGTTGCGCCCACTCTTGCGGTGCAGCGATAGGCGGCTGCCACAGGACTCTCAAAATGGCGGCAGGCTCTTTCCTTTTTGGGCGTGGTCCACTGAAATGGCCCTGGGACACCTTGGAAATCGGACGCTTGTCTGCTAGGTCTTGGACCCCATTCTCGAAAGCGTCCCCTCCGCCTTGAGAATTCATCAAAAGTTTTGGGGGCCCCGACTCCTGCAGGCTTCTGGTGGGGAGCGGCTGCCATGATTGCTCGCGGAATGACCACGACGGAGCTACGAGATGGTGGTGCTCTCATGCTGACGCCAGTTTAGTCTGAAACATCCAGAAACAAGGTGGGGCTTTCATCGTTTGGGGGAAAAAAAAAGTTTTCATCCAATGAAAAGTGTTGTTTTTAGGTCATATGATCAAGCCTTCCATCATTAGGAAACCAAAAGTAAAATGAACCAATGAAAAGTTTTATAAACAAGTCACATGACCTGTTATGCGGCATAGGGTATAAAATGCGGAGAAAATACGTTGGCACGTGAGGCGGCGTCAGTAGCGGACCGATGTGCGAATAGGCCGAAGGCAATACAACGCGCCAAGATCCGGATGGCACCGAGGTGGTGTCATAGTTGAGAGTTCTGAGCAGCGGTTGTAACACTGTCTGAAGCTTATTTGCAGCTGCTGCAGCTTCACTACGCGCCAAGATCCGGATGGCACCGAGGTGGTGTGTAGCAAGTTGCCGCACTGGTGTGGCCATCCTACAATGCTGAAAGTCGGCGTGGGGCGCCCCGTTGGCCTGTGAGTTTGCGTCAGTAGCGGACCGATGTGCGAATAGGCCGAAGGCAGCACAACGCGCCAAGATCCGGATGGCACCGAGGTGGTGTCTAGTAAGTTGTCGCACTTCTGTGGCCATCCTACAATGTTGAAAGTCGGCGTGGGGCGCCCCGTTGGCCTGTGAGATGGCGTCAGTAGCGGACCGATGTGCGAATAGGCCGAAGGCAGCACAACAATATTTTCTGACTGACACCACAAGGCGCTGAGATGCCAAGATCCGGATGGCACCGAGGTGATGTCTAAGTTGCGGACTGATGTGCGAATGGGGCCAAAGGCAGCGTAACAATATTTTTTGTATGGAAGATACCACTAGGCGTTGAGATGCCAAGATTCGGATGGCACTGAGGTGATGTCTAGCAAGTTGGTGTGGTCATCCTACAATGCTGAAACTCGGCGTGGGTCGCCCCATTAGCCTGTGAGATGGCGTCAGTAGCGGACCGATGTGCGAATAGGCCGAAGGCAGCACAACGCGCCAAGATCCGGATGTCACCGTGGTGGTTTCATAGTTGAGAGGCACTTCATCTGCAGTGGGGCGCCGAGATCCGGATGGCACCGAGGTGATGTCTAGCAAGTTGCTGTACTGGTGTGGTCATCCTACAATGCTGAAACTCGGCGTGGGTCGCCCCATTAGCCTGTGAGATGGCGTCAGTAGCGGACCGATGTGCGAATAGGCCGAAGGCAGCACAACGCGCCAAGATCCGGATGTCACCGTGGTGGTTTCATAGTTGAGAGGCACTTCATCTGCAGTGGGGCGCCGAGATCCGGATGGCACCGAGGTGATGTCTAGCAAGTTGCTGTACTGGTGTGGTCATCCTACAATGCTGAAACTCGGCGTGGGTCGCCCCATTAGCCTGTGAGATGGCGTCAGTAGCGGACCGATGTGCGAATAGGCCGAAGGCAGCACAACGCGCCAAGATCCGGATGTCACCGTGGTGGTTTCATAGTTGAGAGGCACTTCATCTGCAGTGGGGCGCCGAGATCCGGATGGCACCGAGGTGATGTCTAGCAAGTTGCTGTACTTGTGTGGTCATCCTACAATGCTGAAACTCGGCGTGGGTCGCCCCATTAGCCTGTGAGATGGCTGTTCTTTGGATTTGGGCCTGGTCCACCAAAATGGCCCTGGGACACCTTAGAACTCGGACGCTCGATTTTTTTTTCCTTTCCTGTACATGCAAAAAAAGGTAAATGCCCGGTACGTTACACGCTTCATCTGCCACGATGAACTCTCCAGAGGAACCGAAAAAAAATATAGTTGTGGTAACTATACCATGCATCGTCATATGGAGAGGTGGCACCAATTAATTATAGTGCTGCATAAAAGAGAGATTTGGAGGAGAACCCCTGACCTGCTAGTACATTCATCAAAGAAGTGGCACTGAGAGCTTCAGAGGCAAGGGAAACGGTCCCAAATATTTAGAAGAACTTTGGAAAGATTAAAATGACATGTTTAGATTGTGGCAAATTAATTTCATGTGGACAGATGAGTGTTACTCTAATAAATACAGCATATGAACATCATCATAGTCGATGGTTGGTAGAGACATTTTGACTATATCCTGGACCTGCCCGTCCTCGCCCAAAATGGCGCCAGAATAAATGGAACTCGTAACTCCTTGTTGTGTACTGGTTGCAGAACCTTGAAATCACGAGATACGTATGCAGTTTTGAAGCACATGGCGGGCGGGGACGAGAATTGATTGAATATTTCGACATCCCTATTGATATTAAGTTCTGATGTGTTATTGATTACTGTACTGTTGAAAGTTCGAATTAACGTCACCCATGGTACTTGCCCGCAAATGTATATCTAGATAATTTTATTGTAACTGGCCCTGTCGTATTTTAATTATAAAATGTACGTCCACCGATTCCGTAACTGTTAGACACCTTAGTTCTTGCAACCTAATGGCCCGCCCGTTACGTTCCTCTACAGTGTAAATGTCTATTCATCATATACGATTACAGTTTGCTCTGTGGCAGGCCCACGTGGTTATAGGCTCGTATTTGTATAATGAAATTTTCTCAATAAAGGTTTTTAAAAGAAAACATGGTAGTAGTATATACATTGGTAAAGTTTTTAATAATAGTGACTGTTTTAGAATCATTAAAAGGCAAGTGAAATAAAGCAGACCAATTACATGAAGGGTAAAAGGTATAATACGAAGGAACGCAGTAAAGATAAATGGTCAAGGGCTGTTGTGTTTTCTATTCCTGCAACATAAAGTGATCGATAAGAATCTCATATTCAGGCGTATCGGCGACTAAGACAGCAGGTCGACCCTCTTTTGCTCAACGGCTCCGTCATGGGACGAAGAAACGCTCTTTTTCTCGAAAAAAGAATATATTTTACTTGCAGGACAGTTGTAAAATTTCCGGGAAAGTACATTAGCCTGGAACATTATAACATATATTTAAGAAAAAATAATGTTCGGAAGTAATGAAAAGCGTAATTTTTAGGTCATATGACCAAGCCTTTCATCATTACAATAAGAAAAGTAAAATGAACCAATGAAAAGTTTTATTAACAAGTCACATGACTTGTTATGCTTACGTTACGCGCTGCGCGCCCCGGATGACTTCCGGATGCGCTAACGCGGCGCGTCATATGACGCATTACGCGACAACGCAGGTACAGAATATAGTCAAAATGTCTCCACCAACCAGCGGTCGGAACACAACCCCTTTCAGCAGGCTAAATAGTTCTGTTAAATGACAACAGAAGGGACAGGCAACAAGAACCATCAGTCAAAGAGGGGAGAGCTAGTTCTTCTCTACCGGGTTACATTGGGGCGCTACCGGAACTGATCGAATTGGTAGTCTACAGTGTTTCTGGATGTTTCAGACTGAAGCTGGGGTTAGCATGAGAGCAGCACCATTTCGTAGCTCCGTCGTGGTCATTCCGCAACCAATCATGGCAGCCGTTCTTTATCGTTATTTTGGGCGGGGTGGGTGGCGGAGCCGAGCTGTTTTGCAGCCATCATTGTGTGGAGTTCAGTTCATCTCACTAGTTTTGTATTTGTCATGAGGGGTTGTTCCTAATGTTTCTATTTTAGCGAGGTCAAAAAGAGATCCCATTAGTGGCCTACTGATTTTGCTCGATTCCTTTTCTTTTTTTTTTACACGATTTTTCGTTATCTGCAAAGACTAAACAGAGTATTGCGACTCTGTGTTTGTTTGTAAATAGAGAATGAACCAAAGAGAACTAATTCTAAAACAGTAAATACTTGGATAACAATCAATCAAATGGAGAGAGAAGCAGGCACGACGGATTACAATGGGGGCAAAGACCTGCGTTAACTACCTTTCACTATCTGCAAAGAGAGAGTACTCCTAATAGAAATGAGGGGGTGGGGGGCACCATTCAAAGCAGATCAGTGTGCATAAACACGAAAATGTTTTCACTTACCACGTACTTGACATTCGACAGCTTATGATATTTGCTATTAAAAAACCATTGAAATTCACTGAAAAAACCATAGGTTATAGACCATATATAGTTAGGAATTAGCATTTACAAAACCTTGAAAATTCACTGAAAAAAACATAGGTTATAGACCATATATAGTTAGGAATTAGCATTTAAAAACCCTTATTTTACTCACACAAAACCATTGAAATTCCATATATAGTTAGTTGCACTAACTATATATCGCGCACCTGCAATCCACTGCTGATCATGTCACATATTACATCATTCATGACATGGTCAGTGACATCACTGATGACATCACTGATGACATCTCAAATGACATCACTGATGACATCACTGATGACATCTCATTTGACATCATTCTTGTGCTAATACGATAAACCTCTTCAGACTCTAATATAACCTTAGATACACTCAGTGTATACAGACACTCACACACTTCCACTCATCCATGGAGTTACTCACACACCCAGTCAGTCATGCAAAGAAACAATCTCATCTCCATTTCTTCAACTATACAGTTAAACACACCTTACTTATTGAAACATATACTAACACATATTTACTCTCTTATACAATCCCTGATACAAGTTCACAATGATCGATACAACCACTCACTCATTCGGTGGCTCTCATGCACAGTTATTTATATATGCCAACTCTCACATGTACTGTGTTTTACATATGTACTTACTATGACATGTAGCATTGAGATATCCATTCACTCATCAATACACTCATGCACACAGTCAACTGCCCATGTAGCTGTTTCCACATGCACTCTTGAACTCATACACCTAGTGAATAAACTGTTCACACATCTATGCATAGAGTCACACACCTTCCAGCCACCCCCACACAAACTCAATCTCCCATAGAAATACTTGGGCAAGCAATTAATAACACATATAGCCTCTCGTATAGCTAATGATCAACACATGCAGCAGTTTACAGAACAACAGACATAATGATGCACAAATTAAGACAGTTTAGTCACTAACCCATGCATTCAGTGAGACACATTTAATCACTCACTCATACAGTCAGTCACGCACCTACTAAATCCTTCATCCAGACACTTATACATCCACTCATTCTTCAATATGTAAGATATATTTTAACTTTACAGAAACATACAGTCACTGGATGTTGTCATCAGTGATGTCATCAGTGATGTCATTTGAGATGTCATCAGTGATGTCATCAGTGATGTCACTGACCATGTCATGAATGATGTAATATGTGACATGATCAGCAGTGGATTGCAGGTGCGCGATATATAGTTAGTGCAACTAACTATATATGGAATTTCAATGGTTTTGTGTGAGTAAAATAAGGTTTTTTAAATGCTAATTCCTAACTATATATGGTCTATAACCTATGGTTTTTTCAGTGAATATATATATATATATATATATATATATATATTTAAAAACAAAATCTCGCCACACGCCAGAGCGCCTCAATACGTTTTTTGTAGAGAAATGACGATGAGCAAAACCCAATTCTGGTGCCAGATTTTCAGTGCTTTATTGTGCAAATAGAACACCCAGCCTGTCCACCATGACGCGTTTCGCCTCTGTCCAGAGGCTTGATCACATGATGTGTTTAACAAACATGATGGAGGGTACTTAAAGTTTAAAAAAGGCGGGGTTTGATAGCCACATGCCAATTCATAGAAACTGAGGGCATACTTATAATGGAACAATGTTAAACTGGGTAAAAATTAAAAGACATAGGCGTCTATTAGAATGGCGGGCGGGCTTTGCCTGCCTACCACCCTATCGGTAAACGGGACCACCCGCCTCAAGGGGGGGGTCCCGACGCCAGCATTAGGATGTGCCCGCCACAGTGACGGGCACATCCTGCATGTTAAGCAATGTGGCAGGCGATGACCTCAGCACCGTCCGCCACAATGCTTAAAAAGCACTTTTACATTTGCATTAGCAAAGCGGCAGGCACCGCGCGGTGCCTGCCGCTTTGATTATGCAAATGCAGGGGGGTACCACAGGTACCCCCCGTGTGCCACCCCCCTTTGACCTTCACTCTGGGGGCCCACAGGGGGCCCCCAGAGTGAACACCGCATGCCTTTCCGTGGCGGCATTGGCGCCACAGAAAGGCATTGACAAAATTCCATGGTAATATGGCGGGCACCGCCTCCATGTTACTCGTTTTCCGCCCCGGCCGCAAGGCGACCGGGGCGGAAAACAGGCGGGTGGTGTTTTTCACCGCCGCCTTCCCCTCCACCATCCTAATATGGCGGGGGGGATTTGGGCTTGCAATGTCGGGCGGTTTGCCTCCGCCAGGCCGGCAGTGGCCACCCCCAGCCTGGCGGAGGCAAACCGCCCGACATCGTAATGGACGCCAAAAAGTCTTAAAATCAACATGTAACCATTATAAAAACCAGTGTACCACAATTCTTAAATATGTGCAAGATACGCAGTTACATTGATTCAAAAAAAATTCTAGGAATCAAAAAAGTGTTGGCAGTTTCACAATATTGATTTCAAATGCAAATGGAAATACAACCCATGTGGGTATATATACATCACTTCATGGAAACTGAAAACATGTTTATAATGGAATATACACAATCCAAATAGATAAAAGACATAATGCCTTGGTTCTACATGTGACCTTTAAAAAAACTGCATACGATCATATGTGCAAATACACAATATCGATGATTTCATATTGTAAAAAAATTCTCTATGTACGCTCAGTTTCTCAACATCACAAACAATTTGAATATATATATATATATTACCTACTGGCGATTGCCAGTAGGTGGTTATAGTTAGGGGATAATAGGCGAATTGAGTCCAGTGCACGGAGTTGTTTCCCACATTGCCTTGCAAAATAAAGTTGTGTGTGGTTCTTTTCATGAGGAATATTGGCGGCCGGCCCGGGTCACGGAGAGCCCCCACCGCGGAAGAGTGGTTCCAGCGCTGACACGAGTTCAGCACTTAAGGATCTTCGTGCAATTTTGCTTGGGAGGAATACGACATGGCAGCAACTCACAGTGTCCATGGGCAACACACTGTGGTATATAAACAATGTAAATGAGAATTGGCGGTGTCACCTACTACAGGGTATAATACTCAAAACTGCAAATATCATCATGATTGTGAGGAAACGCCCACTGGGCGGGACTTTACTATAATTGCACTCACCTTGACATTGCTGCTCCTCGAGATGCCTTCCTGTGAACAAGGGCGGATGGACGCCTGAAACGCATAGGGGATGATAGGCGAATTGAGTCCTGTGCACGGAGCTGTTTCCCATGTCGCCTTGCAAAAACGCCTCTACTTGTGGGTTCTTTTCATGCGGAATATTGGTGGCCGGCCCGGGTCGCAGAGAGCCCCCACCGTGGAAGAGCAGTTCCAGCGCTGACACGAGTTCAGCACTTAAGGATCTTCGTCCAATTTTGCTTCGGAGAAATACGACATGGCAGCAGCTCACAGTGTCCATGGGCAACCCACTGTGGTATATGAACAATGTAAAGGAGAATTGGCCGTGTCACCTACTACAGGGTATAATACTCAAAACTGCAAATACCATCATGCTCATGAGGAAACGCCCATTGGGCGGTACTTTACTATAATTGCACCCACCTTGACATCGCTGCTCCTCGAGATGCCTTCCTGTGAACAAGGGCGGATGAAAGCCTGGAACGCGTAGGGGATAAGCGAATTGATTCCTGTGCACAAAGCTGTTTCCCATGTCGCCTTGCAAAATAAAGTTATGTGCACTTTGAGCAAGGGCCTCCACTTGTGGGTTCTTTTCATGTGGAATATTGGTGGCCGGCCCGGGTTGCGGAGAGCCCCCACCGCGGAAGAGCGGTTCCAGTGCTAACACGAGTTCAGCACTTAAGGATCTTTGTCCAATTTTGCTTGGGAAAAATACAACATGGCAGCAACTCACAGTGTCCATTGGCAACCCACTGTGGTATATGAACAATATAAAGGAGAATTGGCGGTGTCACCTACTACAGGGTATAATACTCAAAACTGCAAATATCATCATGATTGTGAGGAAACGCCCACTGGGCGGGACTTTACTATAATTGCACTCACCTTGACATTGCTGCTCCTCGAGATGCCTTCCTGTGAACAAGGGCGGATGGACGCCTGAAACGCATAGGGGATGATAGGCGAATTGAGTCCTGTGCACGGAGCTGTTTCCCATGTCGCCTTGCAAAATAAAGTTATGTGCACTTTGAGCGCGGGCCTCTACTTGTGGGTTCTTTTCATGCGGAATATTGGTGGCCGGCCCGGGTCGCAGAGAGCCCCCACCGTGGAAGAGCAGTTCCAGCGCTGACACGAGTTCAGCACTTAAGGATCTTCGTCCAATTTTGCTTGGGAGAAATACGACATGGCAGCAACTCACAGTGTCCATGGGCAACCCACTGTGGTATATGAACAATGTAAAGGAGAATTGGCCGTGTCACCTACTACAGGGTATAATACTCAAAACTGCAAATACCATCATGCTCATGAGGAAACGCCCATTGGGCGGTACTTTACTATAATTGCACTCACCTTGACGTCCCTGCTCTTCGAGATGCCTTCCAGTGAACAAGGGCGGATGGACACCAGATAAGCGTAGGGGATGATATGCGAATTGAGTCCTGTGCGCGGAGCTGTTTCCCATGTCGCCTTGCAAAATAAAGTTATCTGCACTTTGAGCCTGGGCCTCCACTTGTGGGTTCTTTGCACAAGTTACATATTTGAAAGTTTTAATTTACACACACACATGTCCATGGGGCATGTGTGTGTGTAAATTGCATTTAAAGTTAAATTTCAGGGGTGCAGGGAGGGGTTCTTTGGACCCCCCCTGCACCCTTGAAATTGCATTCACATTTTGCGAACTCGCAAATTGAAAATCGCAAAATGTGAATGCCTTCCCATTCATTCCTATGGGCCTTTTGGCCCATAGGAATCAATGGGAAGGTTTTCCTTAATTGTGATTCGCAAATTGTGAATCGCAATTAAGGAAAAATAAGGAATCGCAAAAAAAGTTGCGATTTTTTCATGCATTGCCGTTTGCGATTTCTAAATTGCGATTCCTTAATTTTCGCAATTTTCGCAAACGGCAATAATGATGCATGTGGCCGTATGAGTTGCTGCCATGTTGGCCCGGATCGCGGAGAGCCCCCACCACGGAAGAGCGGTTCCAGAGCTGACTCGAGTTCAGCACTTAAGGATCTTTGTGCAATTTGGCTTGGGAGATATACGACACGGCAGCAACTCACAGTGTCCATGGGCAACCCACTGTGGTATATGAACAATGTAAAGGAGAATTGGCGGTGTCACCTACTACAGGGTATAATACTCAAAACTGCAAATACCATCATGCTCGTGAGGAAATGCCCACTGGGCGGGACTTTACTATAATTGCACTCACCTTGACGTCGCTGCTCCTCGAGATGCCTTCCTGTGTACAAGGGCGGATCGACGCATGAAACGCGTAGGGGATGATAGGCGAATTGAGTCCTGTGCATGGAGCTGTTTCCCATGTCGCCTTGCCAAATAAAGTTATGTGCACTTTGAGCGTGGGCCTCCACTTGTGGGTTCTTTTCATGTGGAATATATATATATATATATACCAGTAGGTAGTTATAGTTAGGACCTATTACCCATAGGAAATCCGCAATATTCTATTTTGAATAACTTTGGCGCAGGTTGATGAATCTTTGTGAAATTTTCCAAACGTTTGGCCAGCCCCGGTCCACTTCTATCCTGAAAGTCTCTGGATGATTCATTAAGCGGGGGCTGAGAAAAAAGGGGGGTCCCAAAACCTGTTTCTTCATATGCATTTTCCCATAGAATCTTTAGCCGCAGCTACAGCCCGAACTGCTGAACGGAATTACACCAAATTTGGCAAAGAGGTAGTCCTTGGTTCAGACCCGTGCCTTTTGCTTATTTGGTGTAAATACGTTCAGTAGTTCCTGAGAAAATTACAGTTAAAACCATTTATATATCTATGGGCAAGGTGGATCCGCGCTCCCTGCGTGCACCCTGAGCGCACCTTCGCGATCACGTGCGGAATGCTAATTGGCTGTCAAGTGGTTATCAACATCCAAAACTAGAAACTGTTGGCCACCATTTTATGCCTCGTTAGAAGCGAGGCTGAAGAAGTCTGTGAAATATGTGTGCAAAACGCAAAAAGGGTGCAGGGGAGACACACTGTGACCCCCTAGGCCTGCCCAGGGGGTCCCAGAAGGACCCTTAAGCCCCCCAACTTTTTTATTGTTTTTAAAATCCAGGATGCGCATAGGATTAAAGGTTATTAGCCCCCGGGGGGGGGGCAAATTCCCGGGGCATTTAAAAAAAAATAGTGTGGGGGTCCCAATCCCCCCTGCAGCCCCGGGGACCGCCACCCCTGGGGCTTGTTTAAAATGGGTGGAGGGCTCTCAGGCCCCGCCACCTTCGGGGCTTCAAAACATTAATTGAGGGGGGTTGTCCCCGGAGACCGCCACCCCTGGGGATTTTTGAAAGTGTGGGAGGGGGGCTATGTGGCCTCCCTCCTGGAGCCCAAGATGGCCCTGGGGACCACCACCCCCCAGGGCCGGCTCCTGCAGTGTCCCGAGGTGCCCACCCCCAGGACACTGCTGTTTGCAATGACAGGGCGGGAGCCTCGCGGAATGTAGTTACTGACAAAATGTACATGAAAATTGCAGAAAACAAATCTGTAATCTGCCTAATGCCAACACTGAGTGAGTGTTCTATATTCAACGAACAACTTTTGGAAGTGGAAAATGCAGAATTAATAAAAATGGTAGCCATCGATAAAATAGAGCATGAAGGAATCACTGTTATTTTGACCGAAAAATTGAAGCAAAATAGGATTCTTTAGAAAAATCAATATCTAAAACTGATGGTTTAGAAAAGAATCTATATGCATGTAGAAACTGTTGGATCATTTTAAGGCGTAATTTGATTGTAGAAATTGGTTTTGTTAATAGAGCAATGGGCAATGTGCAAAGTTGTGGATTTTGTTAATTATCAAATTAAAGATGGTATTGAATTCTTAAAGATTAAATTTGATCAGATTGAAGAAGTTAAAGAAATTGGTCGTTGTTCTATTCGTTTTTTGCTTGTTAAAGAATTATATGTCCGTAGAAAAAAGTTTCCAGTTTCTCTGACATATGCAGTCACTATTCATAAATCTCAAGGATTAAGTGTTGAAAGTGCTTTGGTGAACATTGGAAATACTGTGTTTAAAGAGGGAATGGCATATGATGCTTTGCCGCGAGTCAGAACAATATCTGTACTGAAGGTGTAGAAAAGGAAAAAAAGATCATTTTGTGATTGCAAGCAAAAAGAAAAAGGACTCTGTTGAAGAGATTGTTGGTTCTCAGTTTGAAAATAGTTCTGGTGTCAACTGCTATGCTAATGTAGTGGTCAATGTTGTTTTTTTCTTGAAGGTTTGCAACAGCAAATTATGGAGACTCGTGAAAAAAGATTTTGTTCCTTGTCCATTCTGTTCATGAAAAATTGAGAACAGATAAAAGTAAAATACAAAGCGTTTCTGATGTTCGTAATCTTTTGGATGTATGTTCTGGTTCTACACAATTTACACAAAATATCCAACAAGATGCTCAGGAATTTCTAATGTATATGCTTACTGTATTGGAAAATGAAGGTGTAGACATAGAGAATAGTTTTGGCCTTTGTTATAAATGGGAACATCAATATGAAAATTGTATGAATACATGTAGCACTAATGTAGATACTGAAAGATTTCTATATTTGACATTACCAGACTGCAAATCAGTGTCTTTCAGTAAATTGGTTAAAGCTGCAAATCAAAACATGGAGTGAAGCCAATGCAAATCAGAAATGTTCTCAACATTATTTATACAAAGAAATGGAAAATATATAATTTTAATGATGCAACGTTGTACAGCTGACGGAAGAAAATTGGAAACTTTAATAAAACATTTTGTAGCAAGTCAACCATCAATATCAGGAAGGACTTTTGTAGTAGTAGCAATAATTGTCCACAATGGTCCTTCAACAACATCTGGACATTACACTGCCTATCTAAAAAATGAGAAAGGTTGGAGTCTTTGTAATGATGCTGAGTTGTTTTTCAAACAATGTTTGCCTTTCGAATTACCAAATTCCCACCTAACATTTTTAAAGCCAAAGTTTTAGGAACATGAGACTGTGGCATCGGAGGGGAGGGGGGGTTACACTTGTCTGTGTATGGGAACCTACTGTACTATGATTTACTGCTATCCATGTATGTGTCCCCTACAATACTGTTTTCAGAGATTGTTTTTCAATGTAGTTACACTGAAAATTGGTAAATAAAAAGATATTTAAAAAAGAAATTAGTACAGGTTACCCCAAATATGAAAATCACAGTGAAAATGATGGTCATTAATATTGCTACTGATGAGAATTCAGTGTGTGATGCTGTCCTATATTTGGGTGGTGTTGATTGTATGTTGTAGTGGAAATCTAATCTAGGGTTTGTTGTTTGAGGGAAACTTGACAATTCTAACATCAGCTGCCTGTATACCTCTCAGATGTAACACTCAAAAGTTGGGAAACTGATGCCCCCATGAGCAGATGATTTAAATAGGGTTCCTCCTGCATCCCTGGGCGGGGGCATAGTTCCAAGTGAAGTCTGTTAGTTTGAATGGTAGGTGTTGCAAAGTGAAGAGTTAGCTTCTGTGCTGCATAACCTCTGCCTAGCCATGATATTTATAGCTAATCCCATCAATACAATTCTTTGTATAGTATGTCTACTATGTGAGGGATATTGATTGTCTTTGTATAAATATGGCATTGTGCTGGTGAAAAACATTTCTTTAAACTTACTAGAGCCCTTTGACCAGCTAGTCATCAGGGATTTGTTGACAATCTTTTAGTCATGCTCACAGATTTGGCATATTTAACCACTTGGGAGCTAGTAAACAAACCTCCCCAGTGCTGCGCTGTCCATTATCCGGTGCTGAACTGGACGTCCAGCGGTCGCACGCAGCACTGGGGAGGTAGTGCCCGTGACGACCGTTGGCCGACGGCAGCACTTAAGGGGTTAAAGCTAGAGGATTCTGAAAAAAGAGAGTGCAAAAAATGTGATCATTGGTTTAAGGAGCGGGAGCCATGCTCAAGCAACAACCACAACCCTTGTTCGGGTGAATCACAAAAATCACTAAATTAACCCATTCATAACTCTTTTGTAGCTTGGCACAAAACAGTCAGGCTTAACTTAGAGGCAAAGGGTAAAGTATTTATGCTTCACGCAAATAGTAATAAAGTGAAAACCTAGCACGAGAGAAACTCCAAACACATTTTTAAAAACAGAGTACATTACTAAATAAAAGTATATCACACAACAAAGTTTTAATCAGAAGAACCGAAGATATTCAATTTCAAAGTTGTACGTGAAAATATCACTTCAATCAATCAATCAATCAATCAAGAAATTTGTATAGCGCGCTACTCACCCGGAGGGTCTCAAGGCGCTTGGGGTGGGGGGTCTGCTTCTGCTCGAACAGCCAGGTCTTGAGTTGCTTCCTGAAAGAGAGGTGGTAGTGGGTAAGACAGAGGTGGATGGGGAGTGAGTTCCAGGTCTTGGCTGCCAGGTAGGAGAAGGATCTTCCTCCCATGGTGGCTCTTCGGATGCGTGGAACAGCAGCGAGGGCGTGGTTGGTCGATCGTAGTTGGCGGGTGGGAGTGTAGAAGGTCAGGCGGTCGTTGAGGTACACTTAAATGTACAACGAGCTAACTGTGCTTCTCAGGTCACGCTGGACCAAGTAAAAGTCACATGTTCAGGCTGACCACGATGGAGTGTAGGCTGGATACAGGGACCAGGTTAGTCCTGCTGAGAGTTGTACCTTATGTCTTTGCTGCAAGGCTTTGAATCACTCAACGACGGTTCTGATCAGGAGCTGCGAGAGCTGGGATGTGAAGTTCTGCAACAAATTGCTTTGCACTACATCGGTTCTGTGAGAAACTGCAAGGGCTGCGATGCAAGGTCCTGCTTTGAGTTGTGTCATGCTGCAAATGTTCTGATGAGGCAGCCAGTCAGGAGTTGTGAGAAGCTGCATTGCGAGTTCCTGTGGTGAGCTGCATCACACTGCGTTGGATTTGATGGAACACATAGTTAGGCAAGGGGTAGTACACTCTGACACCAAGCAAGGGTGCAGGACCAATCAGGACTCACTCTAGGCAGAGGCCAGCATCACGGCTCAAACAGGTTCAGTTGCAGGTCCAAGCAGGTCCAGTGTGGTAGGTCAGCTGGTCAGTTGCTACGAGGCCTCTGAAGCTTCTTTTGTCTCTGTACCTCAGACAGGAGGTCAGTCAACTGATGCTTGGAGTCACTCTGCTTAGCCTGGGATGGAGGTAGGAAGGTCCTGTCTTTCTTCTATGACAGCAAGGCAGTACTTCAAGCAGCAGGGCAGTCCTTCTTCTGTAACTACTACAGGAGTGTTCTGATGAGCTCTGGATGTCTGGTGCCAGCCTTTGTGAGAGGGGACTTCCTGTTCTAGCCCCACATCTGGTTCTGGAAAGTTCTCCCCCCGTCCCCTATCAAGGCTTCAAACTGTCTGGGGTGAAAAAAGGCAGGGCAGGTTTGTTGTCAGATTCCATTGTGTGCGCAGAAGGTGAATCACTTTGAAATGTAATTAGGGCTTGCCAGCCCCTCCCAGTCATGCTGCCAGGATGGGTAGTTCTGTCCACACCTAAGAATCCTTTTTGCTACTGTCTGGAAGCACTACAAAAATTCCAACAGCAAAGCCGGAAACATTCATGTGACCCAGGGCACTGGCAGATGGCACAAATGACAAGAAAATTCCAACAGGATGGCCTTTTCAGAATTGTGACTTGAAATCCAACTTTACCCTTAAGGAGTATTTTACATTACAATTCATATGTGTGTAAACAGCATATCTCTATCTGCCCCCAATCCAAAGTTATCACTTATTAAATGTAATAAGGTAACCCTGTGTTAGTCAACAGTGAACAATTACTTTAGGTGTGTTTCACAGCCAGGTATGTAAAACAGAAGTTCACATGTCCTCCTTTTTTAAAATACAACACACCATGTTCTATGAGCTTTTAGAGCCTACCCTATGGGTGACATAATTGTATTTAAAACGAAAAGGCTGTTCAAAACAGCACTACTGTCTCTCTCATGTGTTCTGGAGTTCCTGACAAGTGATGACTCTTTTGTACTAAGCAGAAGACTACTGCTACTCTCTGATAATACATCAATTTCAGCAGCATGATGCCCCTAGTGCAAAAATATATTTTGTTTAAATAAGCGTTTGAAATTCAAGTTATGACAATTACTGCAAATTACCATTGCTGCAACTTGTCCCTCACAACCTACAATTGCTAAGACAATTCACTCTACCTAGTTGACGGGGTAAGTCTGGCTGAATGTTATAGGCAGGCCAAGCTTTATGGTTTTTACGAACATCGTTTTTTCAACTATTTCAAAAAAATGCAAAACACCAAGTTGTGCATCCACAGAGGCATTTTGTAGCAGGTAAAGTAGCACTTCTGTAGCACTCTTTCATTTACTCTTACATGCCTGTGTGATTTGGCCCCAAAACATCCAAAATAAGAACAAATTGGAATATTCAAGGAATATTCATATACAATTTGTACAAATAGAAAAAACTGTGCCCTCTTTGCACGTTCACTAACATGGGGCTGCAGGCTTTGAAAGTTAATCGTTTTAAGCTCACTGAACAAAAGTTTCAAATTATTTCGAATATTATAGCTATACTACATCGAGACTTAATTTTTTATGTTACGTTTATTTTTCTAACCATATCATTCAAGCATATGGAAACAGCCTCCCTCTTGCTGCATGCATTTCCATGTATGTCAACTATTTTATATTGACGATCCTCCAACAAGTGCTCTCTGTGCCTTGATTCAGATCTCGGGGAGGGCGAATGTCTTCGATAAAAAGGCAGCAAATATGTGTGCATCTTTTTCAGAAAGAGCTCTAAAATATGGGCATCTTTTAAGGAATTGTTTATTTTGTAAGTCCCTGTTACCATGACGTTAAGAGTATTCGTGTTGTCCTATTTAACATAATTAAAAGCCATACACAATTAGATTTCATTTTATATATTGTCACCCGACATTAAATAACACAGAAATGTCAGACATGGTGTGAAAGGGGCTTCATTAATTTGGCAGCTGAATTATGTATGTAGATGAATTGCAATCAAGTGAAAACAACACTTATACTTTGAAAGGTGGCCTGTTGGCCAGCATATTTCATTAGTCACCATGTGAATAATTTTTGATTTGCAGCTGAAAAATAGCAACTATTAATCAAATCACTTTGTTCGTGCAATGGTTGATTAGCTGATCAACGTATGGCACATGAGCCTAAAACAGTTCATTAATCTATTCTAAATAGTTCATGCTTTTGCTAATTTCATATAAAAGATCGTTTATAATCATTTTCTGTTAATCAGCAGTTAGAAAGCTTATGCGATGTATTATTCATTTTCAGCTAATGTAGTTTTCCACAACGGATAAATATATGCACATGCATTTTTAACGAAATTATATTAAATTGAAAATATCATTGGCTGATATGATAAAATAATGTTGTTACTAACCAGATGCTTACAATTAATGTTGAAAATGTATGGTTTTATTTAACCTGTTCCAGAATGGTATTAAAGTTGATAAACACAATCAGCTCTATATCAAGGAACTCTGGGATGATGCATGAGATTGGTACTTGGAACACAGTTGAAGCTATGGTATTAAACAAGATCTTGTGTGGATTATGATGGTGAGTTGTATATCTTTCATTGAAATATGGGTGGCTAATGGTTGAGCGTTAATGCATAGGGAAGTCTACAAGAGGTAATAATTGACTTTGATCAGGTCCTAAGTGTCAAAAGGGGTGATGGAACAAAATATATGTTAAGTATCAACTAAGAGTTCGGAGGTCATCTGTGTTTCCTTTTGAATTTAAGCCATCTTGTATTTCGACCAAGAGAAGTTGATCTTTGGCAAAAAGAACACACATTCAAACACAGCCAAGTATCCTTGGAGTCTCTAGAAACCACAGTCATGTGTCTGTTGACATTGCCGCCTGAATTATTTTAACACATTTGGGTACTGTGATCCCGTTGAGAATGCACTTCTATTTCCCGTTCTTGCTGGCTGACATCCAGCTTTGACATTTACCCTTGTAAACATGTAATATCCTCACTGTGTGCACTATAAAGGATTCTCTTTAAGGAATCTCTCATTTGTGGCCTTCTAAAATGTTTTATAATCATTTCAGAAGCAAAACACTGTGTGATTCTGTGATAAATGTCCCTAACATATTGTGCCAGTCTGTAAGTATCCGGTAGTGATAGTCTAGTTTTAAGAAAAATAAACATACTATAGTCTTCTATGCAAATTAGTGACAACACACATGAATGATCGTATTCTATCTGGCTTAAGGATGTTCTGTGTTCTTGAGGAAAACAGAGTGTGAGTGGCCACACTTCAGGAAAACGAACTTAAATATTCCCTGTTAATATAGCTAGTATCCTATTTATTTAAAGCCTTGTGATTGGGTCTTCAGGGCTCGCCAGGCCATCTCCTGTTAGTATCCTTCTGCAAAATGTGCACTTCTAACTGCCCAGTTTAATAACAGTTTGTCGAAATTGGGTTTCTAGTTGGCAGGGGTTTTTCACCCTGTCCGAGCAGGAACCACAATCCTAGCAAGGGTCACAAACACACCATAAATGAACCTGTGTTCAGACCCTGGTAGCTTAGCACAGAGCTGTAAAACTGAAAAAGCCACTCAAAAATATACCACACCTAGCTAGAAATACAGAGCGTAATTTAATGAAGAAAACAAGACCAGAACAACAAAAATCCAATAAGTAGAACTTTAAATATGAATTTTATGACAAGACCGGAGGCGATTATTATGCTTTCTTATCTTGCTTTATTTTCCATAGCAGCCAAGATAAGTAAACAACTACAGATCCCAGAGGACCCAGGGACACAAACCGGTAATGGGAACGTAACTAGAAAGATACACCACACCCAATCATAGAGCAACAGTCAGGATAACGTCACCATCTGACTGCGAACCGTCCTCTTTACTTGCTGCTCGCAGTCTGATATGTGCCTTATCCTTGTTGCTCCATGAATTTTTTGTATTTATGCGCATTGAATTGTGTTTATGCATATATTTACATTGCCTTATGTATTTCATGTCTCCGCTAGCTTAGCGCTTCAGTTTCAGAGTGTTTACTCTTGTGCACGTTCTGCTCTGTCACCCCCCACAGCTATCGGGTGTGTGGTCTTTTCGGTGGCCCACTTGTGTTTTGGCCTCGGCGCGCATCTGCGCTGCTTCCCCGACTTCTGTTGAGCCTTCCTGATTACTTTTTTGAGCATTCCCGCTCGCATTCAAGCGTCCTTTCTCGCTCACCTGCCTTCAGCGCCTAGCTCCGCGCTCGGTCTCCGGCTGCTGTCTGCCGACTGAAAAGCTGTATACAGTATATGGGAGTGTTTTGAAGGCCCGCCCATCTCCTTTCAGTTTAACCCATTCCTACCTCGGTTCTGCCTTAACTTTTCTGACGCTATGGAAACAGATAGTTCTCCTGATTCTGACCGACAACATCAAGAAGGCAAAGCCTTCAGACATGATTTGAGTCAATTTATTAATAATTCTGTGGAAACTGCGGTTGAGTCTTCTATGAAGCGACTGTCTAAAGGCATGGAGTTAACTCCATGTGAAGTCTTTTGTCCAAGGCACTGGCCCAGTCTGTGGGGGAAAGCAGAAAAAGAAAGTAGGTGTCCTCTGCTTCTTTGCATTCTTCTACGAAAGCGTCACGCTTGGATGGCGAGGTTCGCTCGCACCTGGTTGAGGACTATGTGCCTGCCAGGCCTCCTGTTAAGGAGGGGTTGACAGGTTCTGAGGGCAAATGCAAAGCAAAATCGAAGCATTCAGAGGCTCCCAAGAAATTGGTTATATCCACCACCTTGGACACTGACAACGACATGGGTGACGCTGATGACCTTTTTGACTTGTATGATATTTCTGATCCCCCTTCTCCTCCTTGTAAGAAAACCAAATCTGACTCATTTTATTTTGATCCGGTTATGGATTCTGAAGGTGTACCTTTGTTTGACCCTTCCACCATTTGCCGCCCTAATTCTACTGAATGGTTTCCTACCCTTCATGTTGGTGAATATATTGCCCGCCAGGCTTCGTCTTCTTTGGATTCGGCGGTCAGGTCAAAATTGAAATCTGAGTGCCCCAAGTCCACGCTGGCAGACAAGGGTACCATGGTTCCTTCTATTGATCAACCCTTGCTCACCTTTTTCTCCAAATGTGGTAAGGATCCCCGCAAGGGAGTAGACAAAGCCTTCTCCACCTGCCAGGACAAGTTGCTTGATGTGGTAGGTCCCCTAGCACGCATCTTTGATCTGGCGGAAACAGCTCGCCTGGAAGGTACTGAGTTGTCAGCTGATGATATTTCTATGTGGGTGCAAAGAGCCTTCTGCCTTCTAGGGAATGCCAATGCTGCTATCACACATGAGCGCCGTAAAGGCCTCCTTATCAAATTGGACCCCAAATGAACTAATTTGGCCCCTCACGATCCCGGGGTTAAGGCCAATGGTCTCCTTTTTGGAGACTCTCTAGTTAAGGAACTCAGTAGGTTCATGTCTACCTTTGCCTCCTTAGACAAGGCTCAGCAGTCCATCAAGAAAGTTTTTGCCCCTCTGGTTTTTAGCCGGGCCGGCAGAGGCAGGAGTTGCTCTTCCGGCCATACCTACAATATCCAAGGCTCCAGAGGTTCCTACAACTCCAGCTCCCAGGACTACAAGCCCCAGTTCTATCCGCAAAGAGGCCGCGGTTACAGAGGTCGCGGACAGAAAAACTGAGCTGCAACAACAATCAGCAAGGTATGTCTTTCTTCTCCCGATGTTTAAAACTGTTTCTTGCAAAGTGGCGAACTATCAGCACCGATCCCAGGGTCCTAATACAGTTCAAGGTTATCATATAGAGCTTTATGTAACGCCTTCCCAAACTGTGTTCCCCCGTCCTCTACTTTTCTCGACCTAAATGCCTCAACTAGTGTCCCAAGAGGTGCAATGTCTTCTTCAAAAACAAGCCATCTTGGTGGCTCCGTTCGATCCTACAGGTTTTCTAAGCTCTATTTTCCTGGTTCAGAAAAAGAACAAAAAGTTATGGCCCGTGATCAATCTGAGGTGGTTCAACCAGTTTGTGGTTTATCGTCACTTCAAAATGGAGACCATGCTTCATCTGAGAGACACCCTGCGCCCCCACGATTTGATGGTACGTCTGGATTTGCAGGACGTGTATCTTACTGTCCCCATTCATCCAACTCATAACAAGTTTCTGTAGTTCCAATGGCTGGGCATGACTTATCATTTCACCTCTCTTCCTTTCGGTCTTTCTTCCGCACCCTGGTGCTTTACATAGCTCATGAGACCAGTGGTGTCTTTCCTTTGTTCTCCGGGAATCAGACTCATCATCTACTAGGACGATATTCCGCTCATGAATTCGGACATACTACTTCTTCTGTCCGATCTGACCACTACTCAGTCCTTGCTTCTGGACCTGGGGTTTCTTCTCAATCACGAGAAGTAGATGCTTCAACCTACCCAACAAATAGAGTTCTTGGGTTTTCTAGTGGATTCCCCCTCTGCTTCCCTCTTACTTCCTCAGTCGAAGGTCTCCACAATCGAATCATAGATTGCTCAGGTGCTTCGGACCTCCCTTTTTTCCCTCAGGTCTCTGGCTCGGATTGTCGGTCTTCTTTCCGCCCCCATTCAGGCCATCTTTTCTGGCCCTCTCCACTATCAGGCTCTTCAATGCTTAAAAATCAGGCATCTGCGTGAAGGTTTGGCCTACAGCAACCTTCTGCACTGGACCAGGAGTCCTGCGTTGAACTCCACTATTGGATGGACCATTCAGATGCATGGAATGGCCGAACTATCTTTGCTTTGGCCCCAGATCTTGTGTTAGAATCAGATGCCAGCCTGTCGGGTTGGGGCGCCCGTTGTGGCCCAATTTCGACTGGCGGTACATGGTCATTCGAGGAGTCAAGATTGCTCTTCAATTGTTTAGAGATGCTGGCAGGCTCCTTTGCAATCCAAAGGCTCTCCAAAAACAGGGTTCGATGTTCTATTCTTCTTCAGATGGAAAAGGTTTCGGCGGTTTGCTACATAAATGTCAGGTACCCCACAAGGTTTACCTGCTGCTTGAGGAGTATTCTCGCGGAGACGACAGGAGCTCTCGCCCCCGTACCAACCTTACCCCTGCTATGGAATATACATCAACCGGGATGAGATGGGACCGGGGATGATAGCCAGAGATGACAGGGATGGCGCTAGGAAGACCAGAAGAGGACCACCCTTGGGATGAAGAAGGACCGTCGGCTCTAGCTGTAGGGAAGACGGCAGGACCCAGTTAGTTCTGGCTCAGGTATAACCCTATCTAGGTTCTACCTCTTGCGCGCATGCAGACCAGCTCTTACCTCGGGTAGGGTAGGATCCATCATGGTGATGTTTTCTGGGCAACAAGGTAGCGTACTCCAGCAGGCCTTAGGTAAGTACAAATGACTCCACAGGGACAGTAGCCTCAGTGAGGCTCTCGGGAAACCTGGCAAGCAACAGAAACAAGCGCTCCTGCGCAATGTACAAAAGAAAAATAAGCGCTCCTGCGCAATGTACAAAAGAAAACCCAAGCGCTCCTGCGCAATGTACAAATGAAAACACAAGCGCTCCTGCGCAATGTATAAATGAAAACACAAGCGCTCCTGCGCAATGTACAAATGAAAACCTAAGCGCTCCTGCGCGATGTACTAATAGGAAACCAAAGCACTCCTGCGCAATGTACTAATAGGAAACCAAAGCGCTCCTGCGCAGCGTATGCAGGCAGCCTGTCAGCGCTCCAGCGCGGTGTCACAAGCAGCGTAGCATTTCTAGTGCGGCCTCAGGACTCACCAGTATAGAGGTCCCGCGCTGAAACAAGGATGCGGGCGAAATCACAGGAGCAGGAAAGGAATCCAGGATGTCGGCATTAATTAGAAGCGCCGAGCCAGGGGAACAGCCGTGGTTTATGTGGTTTGCCCCAGAAGCGCTGAGGTGAACTGGCAACTTCCGGCACAACAACTGGACCGTGACTCAACACGCCCGTGTGGAGGTGAGGGAGCCAGATCACGCATGCGCGAAGGAAAGGAAACGCGCTGCGGAATGGACCCCAGGGAACCATGACAATAAACCATCTCAGTGGCACAAAATCCAAACCGCTTGCAGAGCTGGCAAAGAGCCTGTGGGAATATTGCCTTGCAAACCAACTTTCCCTGACAGCGGAATATCTCCCGGGAGATCTCAATGCGGTCCTGGACTGGCATTCTGGCTATCTACGAGATTCCAGCGACTGGAAGCTTCTGCCATTCGTCTTCCAATCTCTCTCTTGAAAATGGGGTCCCCTTTCCATCAATCTTTTTGCTTCTCGCCTCAATACTCAGTTATCTCGTTTCTTCAGCTGGCGACCAGACCCTTCAGCACTGGCTACGGATGCTTTTCTTCAGGATTGGTCCCTTCACCTCAACTATGCTTTCCCTCCTTTCCTCATGATCAACAGGGTTCTTTCCCAAGTAAGCCGGCAGTCGATGTCTTTGGTCATTGTGGTCCACTTCTGGCATTCCCAGATTTGGTTTTTGTCTCTTCTAGAGATGGCTGTGGACTTCCCGGTACTTCTTCCATCCCGAGAGGACTTACTGTTGAGTCCTCCAGGTCTGCCACACAATCTCATTCTGAAAAATTCTCTAGTCCTGTCGGCTTGGAAGGTTTCCAGTCTATCCCTCCTGACTTCCTCCTTTCACAAGAGGCTTCTCTCTTTATCAGCAAAGCCTGGGCCCCTGGGACCTCCAAGGCATACAGATTGACTTGGTCTTTATGGGAAAGCTGGTGTTTGGAGAAACACATCGATCCCTTTTCAACCCCTTTGAATTTTGTGGTGAATTTTTTGGCCTCTGAGGCCAACGCAGGTAAATCTTACAGGACAGTCAACCTATATAGATCTGCCATCTCTCTCAACCATTCCCCGATCGACGGCAAGCCCGTGGGTGTTCATCCTTTGATCTGTCGACTACTTAGAGGAGTTCGGTTTTCCAAACCTCCATTGGCTAAGTATTCTATTTTATGTGATGTTAATGTGGTGTTTAAATTGTTTTCTGACTGGCTATATCATTTTTGTCTCTCAACATGTTATCAGCTAAGCTTACTATGTTACTTTGCCTTGTTTCTATAAAACGTGTTTCAGATGTGAAAGCCCCGGACTTTTCCTCCAGAAAATTCTCCCCTACGGGGAGTTAAGTTTCACGTTAAAAGAAGAACTAAGACAAATTTGAAATCTGTTTTTTATCCCTACTTCCCTTCGCACCCAAAATGATGTGTTGGTCAATGCCTTAAAGTGTACGAACAAAGAACTTCTGAACTCAGAACGTCCTCACACGCCCAGCTTCTCATTTATTTTCGTAAACCCTACCGCCCCGTTTCCTCTGCTACCCTTGTCCACTACGTTCGCTGGGTCATGTCCCTTGCTGGCATTGACGTCTCTGTCTTCGGGGTTCATTCCACCAGGGGAGCCATGGCTTCCAAATCTTTTTGGGCGCGCTCCCTCCTGGAGGACATTTTGAGGTCAGCGGATTGGTCTAATGACAATGTTTTCCGTATGTTTTACTGCAAACCTGCAAAACTGCTACTTCTTTAGTAATTAATATGCTTTAACCCCTTCCACGCTGATGACGATCTGGGCTCGTCATGAGGTAGCCTCCTGCTACGCTGATGACGAGCCCAGCTCGTCACGTAAAATGCGGTTTCGCAAAACTCCGCGTACGAGCGGAATTCCGCCCGCACGCATGCGGTGAAACAAGCATAATAGAAGCCTCCGGTCTTGTCATAAAATTTAGCTTTTCCTAATAAGTTATGACGGAAAGTCTTCATTTTAGTAAAGACACAGAGGTGAGTATTATCCCACAGCTACACTGTTACCCTGTGTTCTCCCCTCCTTTCGCAGCTCCCGCACTGCCTCCTGCATCCTCATGATGGATTGGATTCGGTTCACGACCTTCAGCTCCGCCTGCACGCCTCTCCTTTTGACTTCAAGTCTACTGCTGGTCTCCTCTCAGTTCGTCGACCCTGGCTGGACATTGGTCAAGAATTTTGCTCCTGGATGTTAGCTTTTGCTATTGTGTTTTCTATTGCTCCTCTGTTTATTGACTCTATCTGACCTGCTCGTCAGCGAAAAGAGGAAGGTCCGCACTCCGCAGTCAGATGGTGACGTTATCCTGACTGTTGCTCATGATTGGGTGTGGTGTATCTTTCTAGTTACGTTCCCATTGGCCGGTTTGTGTCCCTGGGCCCTCTGGAAACTTTAGTTTTTTACTTATCTTGGCTGCTATGGAAATTAAAGCGAGATAAAAAAGCATATTTACTTGCGTCCGTGTCTTTAATAAAATTAAGACTTTCTGTCATAACTTATTAGGAAAATCTACATTACATTTTTAAGGAATAAAATGTAAAATAGCTCTCAGAAGCAATAAGCACTTACTTGGGTGATCTGGTCACGCCGGACCAGTACAAAGTCAAAAGTTCAGGCCTGTGATGGAGGGCGGGCCTGAAGCAGGGACCCAGTTAGCCCTGCTGAAGTAAAGTACCTTGATCTTGTTTTTTTTTTTTAATGTATTTTCTGTTTTACCAACACATTACAAAATCAGTTCATTCATCTTTTAACAGCCTCCCCCTCCCCCCACCCTGGGTCCAAAAAGTAGAAAAAGCATGTTATATTTACAAGCTTTAAGGCACAATCATTCGATGTGAATGCAATTTTTACCATTATCTATACAGTAACAACGAAAAAAGAAAGTGGTTGTCCTATCTAGCAAAGGAGCGCAGAGATATTGAAGCGTCAAAAAGAAACACAGATAGGAGGAGGGCGAGAGTAAGCAGCGGGCAGCGAATGGCAGGGGGGGAGTCACGGGGGAAAGAGAAGTGCAGGGGAAGGCCGAGGAAGTTAAAAAAAACAGAAAAAAAACTAAACAGTTCATTATACATCTTAAGTGTTCAAAGTGTCGAGCCATCTAGTCAAAAGATACCAAACCACCAGGCCCTTTTTTCTTGCCCTTCTTCCTTTTTGGGCATAAATTGCTCTCTCCAACCTATAAGTGGCAAGTAATCTAACTTGCCATTGACTAAAAGACAGAGGATTCAGATATTTTCAGTGCATAGCGATGCATATCCACAAAATGGTCATTGCAACAAACAGCAGTGCGCCCCCTTCCTTGGGATCAAGCCGGTCATATAGCCCAGCCCTAACATGATAGTAGCTGGCGTGAGTTGAATATCTGAAAAGAGGATTCTACTTAAAAACAAGTGTACCTCTTTCAATAGCGGCTCAAGTTTAGGGTAAATAGCGAACATATGCACGGAATCCGCACTATATTCTGTACAATACGGACAAGTAGTTCCAGGACTGGTTGCCCATTTGGCGATCCTACTAGGGGTTATGTACATAAAATATCCCATCTTATAGAATTGCGCTTGTAGTTTAGGGGATAACAGATATATTTGTGCTAGGCCCAAGGCGGAGCAAAAGGCATTAGATGGAGTATTTCATTTCAACTGCCATTTAGCGTCTATTTTACTTAGGTCATCTGGTCGTTGTTCATTCAATATGCAGTAGATTTCTCCTATCCTCGGTAAATTAGCGCCAAGCAGTTTACCTATAAGACATACCACTGCAAACCCAGCGGACCCCCCAGTTTTATTTACTAGATAACTCATAATGCGGGGCACGCAACCAAGCCACATTTCAGCCGTGAGGGAACCGGCTTTCCAAGCAGCGCACCCACCTCCTGACATTTGCCGTGAGGGGAACGGCTCCAACATCCGCCGCCATCCACCCGGTGCCACACGCAACTGGGGAACTACATCACCCAGCTGCCCTGGGGTTCGACGCGGCGTGACTGATGCCACACATGCACCAGGAGGCGCCTTATCAGCAGGGAACGCCTCTCGCCCCGCGAGTCGCGCGGGGGACAAGCCCGGGGCAAGGGCGGGACCATCTGTGGCCATCAGGGGCCAGTAGAGGCCGGGCCGGGTCACCCCCTCTGCTTGTAGATATGGGGAAATGCAAGCTCAATAACATTGAAGGTGAAGGTAAGAAAGCTAAAGTCCCTAGGAAATCAGAGTCTATAATTTCTTACCTGACTTCAGCAGTAGGGGTACTCAGTGCAGAAATTGCCAATGCTGAGAAAGAACTTGGCTTGGATGCCGCCCTTATAACTCATGATGTCTCTGGTTCTGCTCCAAATTTGGATTTTGTTCCCTCCATTCCACTTGAGCCCACTGTAGTGATTGCGAACCCACCCCAGGCCAATCAAATTAACCAAGTTCGGACTGAGGCTCCAACCCAGGATACAGAGGAGCACATTCTGGGTCAGCACTCCACAGGATTTAAGGGATCGAAGGGGAAACGTAGGTCCATCAAAAAACCCCGTAAGCAAACTAAACCTAGTCTGGTCCCTGAAAATGATTCACTTGATTTAAGGCTTCCGGTTCACTTGGCAGATTTGATGGAAGGGTTGTTTGAATCACGGCTGGAGCCGGCCCTCGCGAACATTGCTAAAGACATTGTGGACACTCTAAATTCTTGTGTGGCTAGTCTATTAAATAAATGTGACCGCATTGATCGTTTTATAAAGGAATACAGGGCACTTCATCCTAAGCCAATAGTGTCACGGGAGGTACGGGAGAGCCCCAAATCTCAGATTGGTCATGGTGTAGCAACTGATATTTTATTGTGTGAAAAATCCGACAGTAAGACTCCAAGCCCAGAGAAGCTGGGCCCCAGGGGGGACGTTAATCTCAGTGGGCGGCTGACCAGGTCTGCAAAGATTATATCAAAGAAAGCAGTGGGGTTAGCACAACCTAAACCTGTTTTGAGCTTTATAAAGCCTACCTTCCACAGGGGCTTTACTTTAAATCTTCCACCTGATGCTGCGCCTCTGGTAGCAGTACTAACTGGGGTTCCTCCCATAAATAATGGTGCATTGGAAACCGAGTATGATCTTTTGAGGAAGCCTCAATAGTGGTGTTCCCAACTTAGTAGTGGAGGAGTTGACATCACCTCGCATATTATGTTTGCTAGACGGGTTGCGTGGGTAGGGAAGAGAAGTAAATGTATACCCGGTGATTGTGTGGTGATAAATTTTAATAGACCTAATGTGGCTGACAGATTGTTTAGGGGACAGATCTGAAATTGTGGGCTCTGGTATTAGGCCGCTTCCCTTGGGCTATGATTATCCCCCGGTACTTCATACACACAGTGGTTTTTCTAGCGTAAATGCCCAACCAATTAGCTGCCCCCACTCTGAAATGGCTGTTATCAATAATAACACATACCAAGCTCAACAGGCATCACCGAGGAAGGAGGGACGGAGCTCACTCTCTCAAAGCACGACGGGTACTCACTCTACATAAAGGTCCATAGAGCTAATTTTGGCAAATAGGTATACACCTGTCTCCAATATGGAAGTTAAGGATTGACTACATAAGCAAGAGTCAGCGCCTTTAGGTTGCAATAGGGCGGTAGTTCATTCCTCTTCCCGTAAATTCCTTAGTTGGAATATAGCGTGATTAAAGAATAAATGCACTGATGAGAGGTGGAAAAATTTTGTGAAGCAACATGACATCATTGCTTTACAGGAGACCTGGGATATAGAAAATAACTTTTGCTTAGATGGGTATTCCAGTTTCTTCGTAAAGGCAGTCCCAGGGTTAGGGGGTAGACCCAAAGGAGGATTGCTTATGTTTATTTCATTAGAGCTAGCTGGCTCCTTTAAACAGCTTGAGCTTTCCTCAGATAATATACTAATCTTGGAATGGGTAGGTCCCAACTATCCAACCACTCTTTTGATTAATTTCTATAATGCCATGAAGAAGGACCTGCACAACCTACACCTTAATTCCCTGGCTGATTTCTTAGAGGTATATAAATCCTTACATAACACTTTATTCGAAACCATATTAATGGGAGATTTTAACATTCATCCGTGTAGCTGGGATTGCCTGGCAGAACAGCAATTAGGCCCTGCTGGATCCATTACCGCACACTTTGAACATAGCCCACATGGGGAAGTTCTTGAGGATTTATTAGCTAGCATGAACCTGTTTGAGGTGGACGGTTTTAGGGGGGAGGATAGGGCCCCGACATTCAAAGGAAGAGACTCAGACACGGTAATAGATTTTATTTTTGCTTCGGCAGGATTGGTAACTAAGGCCACCTCTTATGAAGTAATGGTCTCTGTCTACAGTGACCATAATCCTCTTGTTTTCGCCTTAGACTTGGGGGATGTAATAATTAGACGGGAGCTGGGCACGATAAACACCAACACTCTGATTCCCAAGGTTCAGGCCAGGAGGCTTAACTGGACCAAGGTAGTTCCAGCCACTTTTATATCGGATCTTCTGACTAAGGCTGAGGCGCATTTCGCAGTCTGCCTAGATAGCACAGCCACTGGCAACGATATTATTGATGCCTATGTCGACATCTGCACTATAATCAATCAGGAATTAAAAACCAAACCTATACAGAAAGAGTCTAACCACCCTAGGTGGTTTGATGCTAAATGTTCAAAGGCACATAAGGCTTTTATACAAGCACTAAAATTGAAACCTCGGAATAGGGAGCTCATTGCCAGGATGAGAAAGATCTATAAATTGCCTATGTCCTGTAGGAAAAAGGCTATTAAAAACGAGGCCTGGAATAATCTTATTTCTACAGATATCCTAAAGGATAGTAATAAATTTTGGGCCACAATTAATCATCCCTTTTTCTCCGGGGCTGAGAATACAGTTTTGGACTGTGTGATCCCCGATGATCTATGGGTATCTCATTTTAGCAAGATTTATGATATCGAGGAGTGTTCTCCCGCTGTAGCCTCGGGTCATACTGCAATGTATTCAGCCCGTCCACTACACTTTGAGATGGCCGAGGTGCAAAGGGCGATAGAGGAGACGTCTAAAAATAAGGCTCCAGGCCCAGACGGAGTCCCAGCAGATCTCTATAGGACCCTCCCAAAATTCTGGGCGAAGATACTTACAAACGTCTTTAATTCCTCAAGCATTAGTGGATTCCCCCTATCCTGGGCAATGTCGATTATAATACCAGTGTTCAAAAAAGGTTTGAGGAGTGACCCCCTCTTGCTACAGGCCTATCTCCCTGATTGACTCTGCCGTTAAAATCTTGGGCAGAGTCATACTCCACAAATTGGAAGATTACCTGGAGGAAAGGGGGGTCCTCTCCAACCTTCAATACGGGTTTAGGGCAAAAAGAGGCACTTTAGATCAGTGTCTAAACCTGCAGATGCTTATAAGCAAATATACCCAGGCGAAGGAAGGTATGCTCTATATGGGCTTTATGGACCTCTCATCGGCCTTCGACCTGGTAAATCGGGCGAAACTTTGGTCGATCTTAACTAATTTAGGTATGGATCCCTCCCTGGTTAACTTCCTAGCGACTCTTCACCAAGGACTCCTGGCGACTATTAGAACTAACAAAGAGGGGGGCTGTACTAGTTATTTTAATTCCAAGCGAGGTGTCAGGCAGGGGTGTATCCAGGCCCTTCTCTTGTTTACCTTATATATAAATTCCTTGGACAAACATTTAGAGGGGGCTACCTTAGACGTCCCACGTGTGGGAGACTCCGCATTCCCGGTCCTCCTCTATGCAGACGATGCGGTCCTACTGGCCCGCACTGGACTGGGGCTTTAGAGACTTTTGGACCCGTTTGGTGGCTTTTTGAGGTCCCTAGACCTACAGGTGAACAGTAAAAAGTCCCATGTTATGGTGGCAGGTAAACGTCCGTAGGCCCAAAAAATAAAACGTTTTACCTGCAATGGGGCGAAGCGGGTCAGGGTGCCGGTCTTCACATATTTAGGCGTCATTTTTGACGAAAAGGGCAACTGAACCCCCAAATTAAATCCCAAAAGCATAGTTGTTGCAAGATCAACCTCTGCACTATTGGGCTTCGCAAAACGATTGGGATTGAGGCCCATGGAAGCCCTATTAACAGTTTATAAATCCAAATGCTTGTCCATAGCACTGTATGGTGCTTCACTTTGGGGCTATTTACCGCAAGGTAAAATGCAGATAACGGAGAATACACTTTTAAGGTCATTATTAGCAGTCCCCCAATCTACTCCTGTATTTTCCCTGCACTTGGAGTTAGGTCTGGGATATATCACGGATCTCCTACAGTTGGCCCCAATGACCTGCTGGATTAAAACCTGGCTTAATAGTGAGATCACACGGAATAACTCCATTTTAAAAGATTGTATGGCGTTAGACAAGGCTAACAAAATACCCTGGCTAGTCTATATTAGAGAGACATCTTGTAAATTGGGTCGACCGGAATTGTACTCATCCCCAAATTTGCTGCAAAAGGGTGACCTAGAGTGGATTAAGAACAATTTTTTGGGTCTAGCGGAGCAAGAACGGGAGAAGGTGGAATTGATAAAACCATCTGTCAGAGCAAACTATGTTCTGACGACTTTACCACTTCTTGAACCGTATCTAAAGATTGTGACAATCCCGTTCCACCGTCATCTGTTAATCCGATTTAGATTCAATATTGTTAATTTCTCCCTCGGTCACTTTCCAGTATGGGGTAAACCCGAGTCATCAACTCCCTGCAGCTGCGATAATTTTTCGAGCCAAACCCTCATGCACTTTATCATGTTTTGTGACCACTATGCCGACATCAGGAAACAGTTCTTAGTACCACTCCTTAGAGAGGCGGGGTTCGTTCAAGTAAGGCCTGCACTCATGTACTTACAATTCTTAGGCAGTCCCCGTGTGATTTACGGGGTTGCCTGCTTCCTGGTAGCCGCTGTAAGAAATAAAGCTGAAAGATTAGCGGCAATAGAGACTGTGGTGTGATTGTACATCTTCTGTTATCGAATCTTTATCTTTAGTATTTAAACCTTTTTTATGAAATTGATGTATACTAATGATGAAATTGGTTTTAATGTATTTTTATCCTACGCTTGTACTATTGTGTTCACTTTTATGATTTTAATTAATCGAATAAAGTGTTACTTGACTTGACTTGAACTCATAATAGCATTGTACTGGAATGTCTGATTGTTATTAAAATTATAACAAGATTTCAGCTCTTGACCGAATACGACCAACGCTGTACAAGTCTCCTAGTCTACTAATGCCCGCCATATACCATTGTTGAAGATATGCGTTTTTAAATATTGATGGCAAGTTATCATTGTTTCTGATTGTGGTATAATGATTCAACTTGGCAATTCCAAATACTTTGCAAATATTTCAAAAGACCTGATAGGCACTAATCATCTTCTTAAATCTAACTCGCTTGTAATAGCTAGATTCCAAATGGCGCCACAGACAACCCCTTACATTTTCTCCTAGAAGTAAGAGATAGGGAGAGGACAAGCCTGACGGGCTTAGGGTGCGATCCTCATACATTAGTTCACGGCAGTGTTGTAGGGAGGCAGCCCAATAATATAATTTTAGATTGGGACGAGCCCATCCTCCCCTATCCCTAAATAAAGAAAGAAAATTGAAGGCCATTCTCGGCTGTGTTTATGCCCAAATCAACTGAGAAAAAATGTGTTCAAACACTAAGAGTATGCGACTGTTAAAAACAGGCGGAATTGTACGGAAAAAAGGAAGTAGTTTGGGGAAGTACGCCATTTTTAAAACATTGCATCTTCCCACAATAGTTAAATGCAAGTTGTCAATTTTCCTCAGTGATTTCTTCATGTCAATGGCCGGAGGGGTAAATTTTCAGCTACCAAATTATCTAAGTCTGAGACATTTTTTACTGCTAAATATTTTGTTTCTTAGTAATTCTATTGTCTACCCAGTTTATTTTTTTGTTTACAACAATCTGCGCTTTCATTCTATTCAGGGCATAGCCAGAGATCAGCCTGAATTCTTGAGTTTCTTGCTCCAGGGCCCTGATAGCTGACTCAGGTTCCGGGGTTATTATGGCTATGTCATCGGCATAAGCCATTATCTTTGAATCTATGCCAAACCTACTCACTTGTAGAATTGAGGGGTTAGCTTCAATTCTTCTTATCAGGGGGTCGATATAGAGGGCAAGGAGTAGAGGTGAGCAGGGACACCTCTGCCTCGTTCCTCTTGTTATCTTTATTTATTCTTAAAGCTGACCATTAATAAATACTTTGGCTGTTATGTTCTGGTACAATGCCGCATGATAGCCCAGAGAAATTGCCAGGAGACCCGATTAAACGCCTTTTCAGCGTCTAAAAGAATTAATGAGATCGGGTCTCCTGTCACCTCTGCGGCGTCAAATAAAGTGATGGTACGGCGAACATGTTCGGTGGTGCCTTTTTTTAAAATAAATTTGTGCTGCCACCTGTATACTAATGGCTCGATATTTGAAGATATTCTCATGGCAATGACTTTAGAGAAAATTTTAGAGTCAGTATTAATTAATGTTATGGGTGATTTACCCTTCTTGGGAAATATCTCTATTTTAGCTGATGACCAGGAATTCAGTGGAGAGGCCCCTTCAAAGATGGATCTTACTACGTTCGTGAAGAGATCTTTTATTTGCTCTAAGAAGATTTTATAGAATTCAATTGGTATACTGTCCATCCCAGAGGCTTTGCCATCCGGGAGGCTGGCCAATGCAGCTGGGATCTCCTCCCAGACTGGGGAGTTTTCCAATACATACTGTGTATCAACGTTCAATTTAGCTGTCGGTATCCCCTCTAAATATTCTCTAATCTTAATACCTATATCTGAGGGTGATCCTCTTATCTCTTCTAGATATAGTTCCTCATAAAACTTCCTAAAAGCTTCCTCTATTTTTTTGGGATCTGTGATTATCTCTTCAGTGTCTGTATTAATTGAGGTGATGGAGTTTGCAGTTATCTGTTGTCTAGGAGACATGGTGAGCGGATGACCAATAAATTCGCTCCAGTCATAACATTTCTCTCTCAATGCTGCCCATTTAGCAGCTATTTTCTCCGCAAAAACAGTCCCCATCTCTGATCTGGTAACCGCCACCATTGTTTGTGCCTCTTCTATTCCTGGATCTGCCTTAACCGCTTGTACTAATTTTTTTTCTGCTTCTATCATCTGCCTTTGTAGTAGATCAATTTGTGTTTTGTCATTTTTATTCTTTCTAATTGAAAAGCGTAATGTCTCCCCCTTTTACATACCTTAAGAGTATCCCAAACCACCATTGCAGATGCAGTCCCAGTATTTATATTCAACAATTCCCGTATCCAGCCAGCCATATATTCTCGGTAGTTACTATCGTATAGCAGAGCTTTTTCAAATGTCCGATTCAAACTTAGTCCCTGGTTGACCCAGCCCTCTAGATTTAAAATAAGAGGATTGTCATCCAAAAGTAGTCGGGCGGCATCAATAGAACAATCATGTATTAAAGCTGATGAAACAAAAAAAATAGTCCAATCTAGCTAGCGACAATTGAGGAGCTGAGAAGAAAGTAAAGCCATTCTGGTCAGGCTTTGAATAAGCCCAAACATCTTTTAAGCCATGAGTGTTTATTAGATTAAGGAGGGCCCGAAAGACTTTAGGCTTTCTTCCTTCGTATCTCCAAGAATTACCTAAATCCCAGATACTAGGCAGATTTAGGTTCAGGTCTCCACATCGGATTACTGGGAGTGGCCAATGACCTAACTCTTCATTCACATAATTTATCACCCCTGGATCGTCTAAATTACTAGCATAGATCAAACAGATCGTAAATACAAGATTAGAAGATAGAGAACACCTCGCCATAACCCATCTCCCTAATGTATCAGATTTAACCTGATTCACTAGTAATGGAAATGTTTTACGGACAAGAATCATGACCCCCTTTACCCGAACACCCTGCGAAGTTGCCCCAATAAGTTTAAAACCTAAAGAATTCAGCAAATATTTCTGACCCCCTTTGATGTCTCTTGGAGACATACTATATCCGCCCCCATCAGTCATAGTGTCTGCACGGTTTTCTGTCTCTTCAATGAATCATTCAACCCACAAATATTTAGCTAAACAATTCTAAGCCTGTTTTGTGAGTTCACTGCTTTTTATTCTAGTGATACCCTATATAATAACCTATATGTGGTCCTCAATAGCCAGGCCCCCCTCCACATCCCGTGACTGCCTCCCCCCACCAGCCCTCCCCAACTCTATACTGCATGCCCCCCGACCCCCTCCCCAATCCCTCCAGTATGAGTGGTTCCTAAAAATATAGCATTAAATATATTTAGAAAGGGCAGCACCAGCCGTTTAACCTTTAGCTCCACAGCATTCAGTATGGACCCAATCACCCTCCCTCCACCCCCCCAAAAATAATCAGTCAGGGAAACACTGAATGATGGAAAGCAAGTGTGAGACCCCCAGCCTCCACCTCGCTCCGTATTTAATCTCTTAATCACAGAGATTAAGCTAGCCTAACTGCCCCCAGTGAGAAAAGAAAAAAAATACAAATAATTTTGTATGTGGAAAAGAAAAAGGTATGCATGCAAATTAGATGTTTCCACTTTAAGTTATGAAAAACATCAATCAAGTCCCCCTGACATACTGAAGCTTAAATTTTGGGGAGTTCATCCAGAAGTCATCCCGAAGTCATGGGCTTCCTGCTTCATTTTCAATTTCTCCCCCTATTTCTTTTAGTTTTAGGTACTCTCCAGCTTTAATCTCAGAATACCCGGGTCGATCCTTCAAAAATCACTTTCAACCTTGCCGGGTTCATCAGGAAAACTTGGGCACCTTGTTGTTGTAGGAGAGTAATCATTTGGCGCAGTCGCCATCTTCACTCACCTGTTGCGTGGCTGAAGTCTGGTTTGGCGAAGAACTTAATTCTATCTGCCTCTTTCTGGGAATTAGGCCTGGCCTGATCATATATTAATTGTCTTAAAAGAAAATTCCCCCCAAAAAACAAAAAAGCTCTAGGTTTCTCATTTCTATAAATGCTACAGTTTCGTTTTTTCCTCAAATTAAAGGGAAAGCGGTGCACCCTTTGGAAATCCTCATCCCAATCCAACTCCTCTGCAATGGGAAGGCGGTCCGTAGTAGTTTTACAATGTACCCTCTAGGGTCGTCTCCCTCCATGCCGTCTGGTATCCCTAGTAGTCTCAGATTATTCCGCCGTAGCCTGTTTTCCTGCTCCTCCAGCTTGGTCATCATGTTAGTGAGGCAGGCCTTGTGGGATGCGCCTTGTTTTTTCACTTGAGACACAGTTTCGAGAGTCTCTGTTCGCCCTTCAACCATTGAGACCCGGCCGCCAATGTCAGTGCAGATTTTGTTTAATTTCCCGATTCCACCATGGAGTTTTTTGGAAGCTCCCTTCGCGGCGAGGCTATCTGTTCTGACTTCTTCCTGGACGCAAGGATTGATGCTAAAGATGGTTCAGGCAGATAGCCGATGGTTAGCTGAGGGCTTGCGCCTTGTTGGAAGTTGGAGCTCCCATCCGGCAAAGACACATGAAGGTCTGAATGATCCCACTTCAGCTGTCTGCGCTTTTTCCTTCGGGCCTTTTTTTGTTTGATAGTTCTGGGAGCAGAGTCGTCTGTCTCCCCTTCAGATTTGCTGGTTGCTGTTGAGCTCATTAGCTTATTGTCAGTCCCAGATGGGGATCCGTCTGAGACAGAGATAACTGTTGTAATTAATCTCCCAAATGGTATGTTCCCCCCACCCCTTCCCCTATGACCCAGTTGGTATGTCCTACCCTGAATGATTGCCATGGAATGTTGAGACACTCCCCAGTGAGGAGAGTGGATGGTTAATAAACAGACCTGCTTTCACCTTATCTTGGTCTCTGGATATTCATACTTTCAACACTGGCAACGGACTGCGCAGGGGGCAGAAGTTAACCATCTACCCTTTGAGTGCTCTCTCCACACACACACAAGAGGTAGAGGAAGCCTTGTGTGGGAAGAATCTGTCTATAATAAAGGACTCCTGGGCAGTGTCAGTGATCCTGGAAACTATGCTGAAGGAATATAGACACGGAATTCAAGGAGGAAGCGGTCGGAATAAGTGACAGGGAAGTACGTGTTCGGGAGGTGAGAGCCAATCTACTTCTGTGGCGTGGTGCTGAGCCCTGTGGTGCGCTATTTCCCAGCTGTCATCCGTCCCAGTGCGAACCTTGGTATGCAGTGGCAGATTGAAGTAAGGAACTGACGAGCGATTAGCCCTGTGACTGCTTAACGGGCTGGGCGTGTGAGGTGGCTGCAATAGTGTTCGTTTTCCGTGGTTAACTTGGAGAAGGATATAAGACTGTTCAAGAAGCCCTCCTGTTTGTTGACGCGCAATTAAGCCTTGTGACTGCCTGTCAGGTTAGGCGTGTGGAAGGGCTGAATAAGTGCTCGTATACATGGTTCCCCTTCTGAAGAAATAAAAGATATCCTGAGCCTACCTGTGCTTTTGTGCATTTCGTCTGTCCGGCAAAGTAGTTGACGCCTGTGGGTCATCGAGCCTGTGTTCGCACCTGTGAGGCGCCATTTCGGGTCCTGCTGTCTCTTGCTGGCGTCTTTGTGAACTCTGGGCAAGTGGTAACGTCAATGGAATAAGTGAAGGCTGACAGGATTTGAGGTGTTCCGCTGTTGTGTGGATCTGGCCATCCTGGTCGTCTCTGCGCCGCGTTGTGGAGAGCTGGGGGCCTAGTATACGAAGATTCCGGACAGCGTCTCTGAGCCTTCTCTAGCTGGATACCTGGGACGTTCCCCGGCGCACCAGCAGCGGAGGGCAGGTAGTTTTGTGAAACATCATTAACCCCTTACCAACAAGGAACGTTGCCTCCTGCCCGGTACTGTTCTTTGCGGGCACATCCTGAGAGACATAAATAATGTATTGACTCTGTCTCAAGCCATTTTCGTAATGTGTGACATCGAACAGGGAGGGGGAAGCCTGTAATTCTATCGGGATTACCACATTTGACAAGGATTTTACCCTATTGATATATTTAGTCTCTATAGTTATTCTGCTTGCTAATTTAAAAACCTAAAAGTATCTTCAAGGTTATTCGATTGTCTTCTGCTGGCGTGTCACCTAGGGATAGTTTTTTTTTTCCTTGTGCTAAAAGTCAACCATGGCAGCAGCTAGTATGAGCCAACCCCCACCCTTTTTGAATGAAATAGGGGAACCAGAAATCAGTTGGAAGGAGTGGGTGAAACTATTTGAATCATATTTGATAGCTGTGGGTGGTGAAAAGTACAAGCCAGAAAGGAAAAACACATTCTATTACACAACTTAGGTAGGCAAGGGCGAAAAGTATACGAATCTCCTTCAATGTTAGAACAGGAGGGTGAGGATGAAACAGGTGTGGATGTGTATGTGTATGAGCAAACTATGGAAAAATTAGAAAAACATTTTGGGGACAAGATAAATGTAGTGTTGGTGCGCCATAAGTTTTTCAAAAGATGTCAGGGTAAGCAAGAATCTGTGCAAAATTTCATTGCTGCATTGTGGGGCTTAACACAACTATGTGAGTTTGGTAACATAACTGATTCCCTCATAAGAGATCAACTTGTAAGGTGTACCAATAACCCACGCATCCAGAAGAAGTTACTAGCAAAAAACCCAGGGTTAAGAGAAGCCATTGAAATAGCTAAATCTGTAGAACACACAGCTAGATGTATCAAAGAAATGAAAACCAATGCGGAGGAAGTAGCTTCTGTAAAAGATGAAGAGGATTGTAATGAAGTTTGTAAGGTCAGGTCTAAAGAAAATTACGGAGTGAGAGGAGATCAAAAGGAGAAGGGTCCTAAGTGTTATAGGTGTGGCAGCAATAACCATTTTGCGACCTTTTACCAGTGCCCTGCCAGGTTTGTTACGTGTAAAAGATGTAATAGGAGAGGGCATTTCGCGAGAGTATGTAGAGATGGTGAACAACACACAAGAAATGATGGAGTAGTGTGGCTCACTGGTTAGAGGCGGCAGGCCTGAAAGCAGAAGTCAGCCTGGGACCAGGGTTCAATTCCCGACGCGGCAGGGTGGTGGACCTTGGTCAGCGGACTCGATAATTCTCGCTTCGGTGCTTACTCTAATCAGGGGTTCCACTCGGCAACTCTGGGCATTAGCTTGCCTAATCTCCACAACGGCCCCACCAATTCCGGGGATGCCTGGCTCCACCTTGGGGACTCCCAGCAAGGGACCATCCCACAGGGAAAGCCAGGACGGGTTCCCCAGAGTTATACAGCGCCGGGACGCCCCGTTGCTGGGGCAGCTGTGCGCTTTACAAGTATACTACATTTACATTTACATTACATTTACATTTACATTTACATTTACATTTACATGGTAGGAGTACAGAAAAAAATGCAGCCAGGGAAGTAAAGTGCATAGAACATAGAAGCGAGAAAATTATTTTGCAGGTAAAAGACATAGATGGTACTGTAAATGCTATTTACCCTAAATGTGATGTCTTCCTCGATGGCCAATGTGTAGAAATGTATGCAGATTCATGCTCGCCTTACACCTTACTGAACCAATGTGATTTTGTGTCCATGAGAAATTGTAATGTAAAACATTGAAAATGCCTGACATTTTTCCCACAAGGTATAACAAGGGTAAGATACCGTTAGTGGGCATGAAAGATGTTCATCTACGCTTTAAGGACAGGGAAACTTTTTGTCCAGTGTATGTAGTGGAATCAGGATCCAACTTACTGGGATGGGTTCACCAAAAAGAGCTGGGTATCATCCTAGATCCCAATAGTGCTGAGCAGGTTTTACTCACTGACAGATCCCAGGGTGGTGGAAACATTTGTGATGAATTTGGACAACTATTCAGGGACAAGCTTGGTTGCTTACAGATGTTCCAACACAGAATCAAGCTGAAACATAACGCTAGACCAGTTGTACATAGACTACGTCCCGTACCCCTCAAGTTGAAGGTACCCCTAGAAGAGGAGTTGCGCAAACTTTGCGACTTGGATATAATTCAACCAGTAACCTGCACGGAGTGGTTGGCTCCGATCGTTATCGCAGCCAAAGCCAGTGGGGAAGGCATTCGTCTTTGTGTGAACTTGCGCAGTCTCAACGACAATATATGGGTGGAGAGACATCCCTTGCCTATAATTAACGAGATGCTGAGCACCATGGGTCCAGCTAAATACTTCGGTGTGATTGATCTGTCCATGGCATATCACCAAATTGAACTCCATCCAGAATCAAGGCCCCTCACGGCGTTCATCACCCCAATAGGAGCTTTCATGTTCAAATGGATGCCCTTTGGCCTGGCGTCCGCAGCTGCTATCTTCCAGAAAGCGATGCAGAAGATACTGGAAGGAGTAAAGAACACCATGTGTTTCCGGGACGACATTCTCGTTAATGGGCAAACCGAAGTAGAACATGATGTGGTCGCGAGACAGGTGTTCAGCAGACTTATGGAGGCTGGCCTGACTGTGAAGAAGGAGAAATGTAAAATAAAAGTGAAGGAGGTTGAGTACTTAGGCCACAAGATCACGGAAGATGATTTCAGACCGAAGGGCAGTTTAATTCAAGCTGAGATGGAAGCACCAAGCCCCAAGAACAAAGACAAACTAAGGTCCTTCTTAGGACTTTTAGAGTATATGTCAAAATACGTGGACAATTTTGCGGCCAAGTGTGAGCCCATGAGGGAATTAATGAAGAAAAACAAGGATTTCCAATGGAGCAATGAGCATGATGCTGTGGTTAAATCACTTAAAGAGGAATTGGTAACCTCCCCAGCATTAGGAACATTTGATGCATCAAAGAAAACCGTCCTAGCCACAGATGCTTCTAATAAGGGCCTGGGTGCAACACTCATACAAAAAGACGGTAAAGAGGAGAAAATCATTGCATTTGCATCCCGGAGTCTCACAAACCCAGAACGGAACTACTCCGTCATTGAAAGGGAGGCCCTGGCCTGTTTCTGGGCTGTCAGACATTTCAAGTTTTTCTTGTGGGGTTTAAGGTTCTCCATCCGAACCGATCATAAACCCCTCACCTTCATCTTTTCTGTGAAGGGATTAGAGAATTGTACACCTCGCATCAGCAGGTGGATCTTAGGGCTGGAGCACTATAATTTCAAAGTGGAGTATGTGCCAGGAAAGGAGAATAAAATCGCGGATTTCCTGTCAAGGTCACCATTACCGGAGATGGAGGAAAAAGAAGAAGCCCTCGACAGTCCTATCCTAATGACGGAAACACCTGCTATCACGGAAGAGGAATGGGAAAAAGAGACAAAAGAGGACAATGAAATAAATGTGCTGTAGGAGTACATGGAAAAAGGATGGCCGAGCAAAAAGAGTGAACTCGAAGCTAACATTGAAGAGTTTTGGGAAGTGAGAAATGAGCTAAGTTTCATAAAAGGCAGAATCTATTGTAATCACAGAGTGATTCCTCCCAAAGGCCTCAGGAAGAAGGTCATCGACTTGGCACATGAAGGTCACCTAGGGCGCAGCCTTACTAAAGCCAGAGTCAGATCCAGTTTCTGGTTCCCCAGGATGGATGGCATGGCCGAACAAGCTGTTAAGGATTGTGGGGCGTGCGCTCAAAGCGACAAGTCAAAAGCAGTACAGAAAGCACCATTATCTCCAGTGGAAGTGCCAACCAAACCATGGAGCAAGCTGGCCATGGACATTATCGGGCCTATGCAGGAACTAGGAGAGATTCATGCTGGTGTTAATCGACTACACAACCCATTGGATCAAACAGAAGTTTGTCCACTCCGTCACCACAAGGACAGTGACTGAGTTTTTGAATGGAGTATTTGTTGAAGAGGGCATTCCAGTGACTTTGGTAACAGATAACGGAGTGCAATTTTGCTCGGATGAGATGCGTGCATTCCTCCAGGGTTTGGACATCAAACATGAGACAACTGCCCTATATTGCCCTAAAGCCAATGGACTAGTTGAACGGGCAAACAGAGTCATAAAGGAACATTTCCAATTGGCAGCAACCAATGGGCATGATATAGAGGAGTCCCTTAGAAGGTGCCTGTGGGCGTATCACACCTCCCCTAATAATGTCACAGGTATCTCACCCTTTGTAGCACTGCGTGGGTGTGAACCCTGCACCAAGTTGAATCCCAGTTGGCTAAGTGGGGGTGAGCCCAGGGTAGTGGACCAGGAGGCAAGGGCAGAGAAAGTCCAACTCCACCAAGATAGTTACAAACGGTGGTATGACACTAATCACTGGGTGAAGAATTCAAAGTGGGAGGTAGGTGATAGGGTACAAGTCAGAAAGAACACCAAAGAAGAGGCTACCCAAAGTAAATATTACGTGCCTTGTAAAATTGTTAAAGTGCTTAAGAATGTGGTCCAACTTGAGAATGGCCAATGGTGGAGCTTTGACAAGATCGTAAATGCACATGAGTAATGTTCTGTGTTCTATTCTTCTCCTTTGAGGGTGCTATGGTACAGCCCCATCCCCGTGGGGGAACAATGTTCCTTGTTCTCTGTCACCCTATGGAAAGGAGATGTGTTGTAATTAATCTCGCAAATGGTATGTTCCCCCCACCCCTTCCCCTATGACCCAGTTGGTATGTCCCACCCTGAAGCTTGCCATGGAATGTTGAGACACTCTCCAGTGAGGAGAGTGGATGGTTAATAAACAGACCTTCTTTCACCTTATCTTGGTCTCTGGATATTCATACTTTCAACAATAATATTTTCATTTACTAGGTCTGGGGTCTGTGGATCTATTGGCCTAGGGTTCGAGTTTTCGGGCCATTCTCCTCAACCTCTTTATTCATCCAGAGAGTCGTTCTTCCGGCCTCGCATTTAGGGGCAGTAATAGCAGTGACAGTAGCAGTGGCAAGAGCAGTGGTGACGGCAGAGGGAGCAATGGTATCAATTGCAGTGACAGCAGTAATAGCAGTGACGGTATCTTGACCACAGGGATTGAGCTCTGGTGTCCGGTCTGTCTCATTCCCGGGAAGCTATATGTCCCCTTTGTTCTGAAAGGACCTCGGCTGGGATACTTAGTTCAATTGAAGCAGCGGTGGGTGTATTTTTAAGGATGGTAAAATGTCTGACAATAGATGGAGAGCTTCCAGTATTTCCCACTGAGTTCTCTCTTGAGCAAGTTACACCTCCAAGCCTCCCCGTATTTTTTTTTGTTTACCCCTGCATCCCTTTTACCTTTAGGTGGTGATTCCGGTCTATCCGTCGTTTCCGCTTTGTCTTTTTCTTTATCCCCCGTCTCCTCATGGGTTGCAGTGGCCTTTAACTTAACGGTCTTCTGACCGCGGGTAGTCATTTTGTTGCTGCTCTGCCACTTCAAGTTTTTCGCCACCCTTACGCTGCTTCCACCACCACTGCCGAGCAGATCCAAATGCACTCAGACCCCCTCTGACAGGGCAGCAGCAGAAAATCAACCCTTGCCTGTAGCAGTGCCCCCGTTGCCGTAAAAGTGCAGCACCACAGAGACCCAGACACACAATTTCACTCCTCTTAACCGGCTCCAAACATGAGTAGAGACTCTAAGCATCCGGAGCTCGGGCGTAGCTGAAAGCGGGACCGCCACAAGCATTTGCCAGGTGAAAGTCTTTTGCTGTCGGGTTAGGTCAGCTAGCCAATTGCAGAGACTGACTGATCAGAGCACCTTCGTGCGGCAGGCGGCGTGGTGGCTGGGAAAGGAAATGCTCACACCAGCGCCATCTCCTGTCTGCAAAGCACCACCAAGTAACTTGATCTTGGCTGCTTTGAGGAAGATGCAGGGTGCAGCAGTGTTCCCACTCAGTAGGGGTGATACGTGGATTCTCTCTCCATGCAACAACAGTGATGCGTCGGTTCCGAAGGCAATGCACCAGTTCGAAGTGCGATGGTTCCGAAGGCAAGGTGCCGGGTTTCTCCATGCAGTAGAGTCTATGCGTCAATCTTTTCCACCAAGTGGACGTGATGCATTTGTTCTGAAGTGGCAATTACAAAGGCGATGCTCTGATTCTGATGGTGAGGCACTTGATTTGAAGGCGATTTGCTGGTCCTGTTCCTGCAACGCAGCAGAGGATGCATTGGTTCCACTGGAGTAAACACCTTAGGCCAACTTCCAAGGATCCAGGACTGGGGAGCACCACATGGCACGGCAGACTCACAGATTGCAGAGTCCAGTTGTAGGAGCAGATGGATGAAACTCTTTTATGTCCCCGAGACCTCAAATCAAGAGCCAAGCCAGCAAGCCCTTGGAGTCCCTCTGGGTTTAAGTGACACATCTCCAGTCCTTTTCAGTCAGGTCAGAGGGGTTAGACAGCAGATCAGCACAGCAAGAAAGCAGTACTTGCAGAGCAGCAGTCCAGCAGAGTGTCAGTCCTTCAACAGCACAGCAGTCCTTCTTCCTGGCAGAGTCTTCACCGGTCTAGAGATGTACTGAAGTGGTGGTGTTTGAGGGCCAGTACTGGTACACAGTTGTGCCTTTGAAGTGGGGGAGACCTCAAAGAAAGGTCTTTGAAGTGCACAACAACCATGCCCTATATTCAGAGACAGGCATCAAGCACCAGATGGCTAAAGTAATAAAATGCCAACTTTCTAAAATTTACACAAGAAACTTAGCCACCGCATTCTTGACTAAGCCCTATTGTAGCCACTTATCAATTGGGCCAACTCCCTCCTTTCTTCAACTTTCTAGAAGTGGCATTTTCAGAATTACAATTTAAAATTTGACTTAACCATAAGATGTGGTTTTAAATTGTGATTCGAGAGTGACCAAACTTGGGGTTCCAATCTATTATCAATTGGAAATTATACTTATAAAATGTAACGGAATAATCCCATGGTTGTCCTATGTGAGAGACAGGCCTTGCAGTAGTGAAAAATGAATTTAAGAGTTTTTCACTCCTAGGACATATAAAACTTAAATGTACATGTCCTACTTTTTAAATACACTGCACCCTGCCCTTGAGTTGTGCAGGGCCTACTTTAAGAGTGACATATATCTATTAAAAAGGAAAGTATGGTCCTGGCAGATGGGTTAATTTACCAGGTCGACATTGCCGTTTAAAACTGCAAACACTGGCTCTGCAGTGGCAGGACTGAGGCATGTTGAAAGGGCTACTTAAGCGGGTGGCACGATCAGTAATGCAGGCCCAATAATAGTATTTAATTTACAGGCACTGAAAAGTACATATAAGTATGCTATCCTATATGATACATTCTATGCTGCAAAATGTATACATGTATGGAATACCACTTGCATACCAATGAATGATGCTTGTATTCAGGGTAAAGAGAAGGTGAGTACCGTTCCCCCAATGCCTCATAAAGGGAGTAGTGGGAGAGAGGTATTTAAAGGTGAAAGTAATGAAAAACTATAATTGTGCACCATAACCTAGACTAGTGTGGTTGAAATGCATAGGTTGGAGTCAGATAACTTACAATAAATAATTGAAAAATCCACGGCGAGTGCAGGGTTATTTTTGCTCCTGGTGAACAATATATCTTCAGGAATAGTTCGGCCCTGACGCATGCGCCAGCTGCTCAAGTGCCCTCTTCGTTGTGGACTGACTTGTTGGATAAAAAAATATATCTATACATAAGGGAAAATACGTTGTCCTTTTCTATCTGGGCGTGGATGGTACTGTGCTAATTCTATGCTTAAATACTTTGGTAGAAAAGCAGAAATAAATTTGAGGTGAGCCAATATAGAGTGTCACTGGTGTTGAGAGTTCTCTCACAGGAGCTGCTTTCCACCTAAACTTGAGAACTACCCAGAGTTCTCTGCTTCATAATTTATGCATCACTTTATGCCTGAAAGGCTATTGTTTTGACTTCATCCTTTTCTTTCTCAGCGTGGATGGCACTGTGCTAATCCTATGCTTAAATACTTTGATAGAAAAGCAGACATTTAAGGTGAGCAGATCTAGAGTGTCGCTGGCGTTGAGAGTGCTCTAACAGAAGCTGCTTTCCACCTAAACTTGAGAACTTCCTAGAGTTCTCTGCTTCTTTTTTTGCATAATTTATGCGTCACTCTATGCCTGAAAGGGTATTGTTTTGACTTATACTGGGTGCTCCCTTGTGTCTGGACATAGCTATACCTTTCTGAAGAGCTCTAATTAGAGCGAAACACTGTGTCAGGGGTTGCTTTTACACATTCAGGTTGGCTTGGTTGGTATTTTACCAATTCAAAGCTGTAATACTGTGCCTGGAGTGGTAAATGGCTTTTGTCATTTTACAGCTCGGCATGAACAGCACTATGCTAGTCCTATGCTTAAAGACTTTGCTGTAGAAAAGGCAAAAGACTTTGTCCTTTTCTATCTTGGCGTGAGTGGTACTGTGCTAATCCAGGCATACAATGAGCGACAAGGCCAAAACTCACTAAATAAACAAACTCCAGCAAAAACTGAAAGTGTCTTAAAGGGGGCCAGAAGCCTAACAGTCTCAGTGATGAATTCTCAGACCAACAGGCAAGTGCAAGGGTCACTTGGACAAGAGGACTGGAACTGGATAGCAAGGACAATCAACATAAGGGCCCCAAAGTCTTGACAAAATACTCAACTGAATCCCGCATTACAACAACAACTAAGAATATGTTCCTGGAATATAAATGGCCTAGGGAACAAAAAAGATGACACTCAGCTTTTTCTCTACCTCCAAAAAGTCAATATCATTACCCTCCAGGAGACCTGGCTAGACCAACCACATCAAATAAGTCATATCATCTCCCAGCGACAAGAAATGCCAAATATGGTCAACGATCCTAAGAATATAAACGCAAAACAGTCAGGCAACAATAGCACACTCACAATAGAACTGGAAGTTAGGGGAAAAGATCAAAAACAAAAGTTAATATTGATGAATGTATACTTACATCCCCGAGAGAACAAAGCTGGAATGAACCTGCTGACAGAAGAAGTGTCAAAAACACTGGCAGAGGTGGCCACACCCAACCTTATAGTAACAGGGGATTTTAATATGTTCCTTGGTGGGCCCCAAATAAGGGATACACTCCTGGAAGACCAGTTCCGGGCATAGCACATACCACAACAGGCAACAAGTAAATGGGATAAACAAAATCGGCTGGCAAGGGCCAGTGTAAAGGACCTAGAACACCTCAACCTGGCAGCTCTAAATGCCCACTTCATAAATGATAGCCCGCCGTCAGCCACTTTCTACAACTCGACCGTCAGCTCTACCTTAGAGTTCACATTTTCATCTCTTCAACTTTTTGGGAAAGTCACGGACTTCCAAATAGGCACAACATCAGCCAGCGACCATCAGCCGCAAGAATTTACCCTCAACTTCCAGGGGGTTGTGCTATCTAGGCCAACAACAAATTTAGGATGCTCGCTTTCGGTGGCACAGAAAAGAATAAAATGTAACATGGCCAACTTGGAAGGCTTCATATTTGACGCAAAAAGCTGGTGGGAAAAAAGCAGTGCAAACCAAACTGACTATCTAAGTGCCTGGGAGCCATTTACGAGCAGTCTCAGACGGGCACACACAAGGAAAGCTAAGACCTACACAACGTCGGATTCCCAAAGTCGCCAAAGACAAAAAAAGCGTCCTGAATTAATGGGCAGTTATGATAAGGCCATAAACCAAAATATCCAAATAAAGCTCCTTAAAAGAAACATTAACAAACTACAGTGGAACCTACAACGAGACGGACCGGACATCGCGGCTCAAAAGGAACTGCAAAAACTAAAACAGAGCATAAAGAGAATAATTTGGCAGGGAAGCAGAGGAAGAGCTATGGGCTAGGCTTCTTCATGACGCAAAAGGATATAACACAAGCGGAAGATTCTGGAAAACAGTAAACACACTCCAGAATTCTAGAAGTCCCAGTATTGATTCTTACTTAACCGAGGAAGCCTGGACCAATTACCTCCAGTCCCACTTCAATACTGCGCCAAACTCTGCCATAACTAGGCAACTAGAAAATGACAGAAAAATTCAAGCATGCACCCCACAACTATCCTCTACATCACTGGCGCTCACCAAAAAACAAATCGTAGGCAGGATTTCGAAAGGGAAGCCGGAGGGGGCTCCAGGTACCAACGTGGTCCCTCCTATTTTGTACAAACAAAATCCGGAATACTGGGCAGCGACTCTACTGCCACTTTTTAAACAGATGACAGACACCGCAACAATTCCAGCATCATGGAAAGGCTCTTTAATAGCACCAATTCACAAGAAAGGCAACGTACAGGACCCCAAAAACTACAGACTTGTAGCCTTAATTGACAATGAGGCCAAATATTATGCTGGTCTTCTTCTAGAGGAGCTCTTGGAATGGTCGAATGAAATCGCTGTAATCCCCATCACCCAGACAGGATTCCGTAAACAAATGGGAACTACATCAAACATGTTGGCTCTATCACTCCTTATTGATGCCGTTAAGACTGCCAATCTTCCCCTGTACGTATGCTTTATCGATTTTACCTCAGCGTTCCACAACATCAATAGAAATTTATGATGATCTCAGCTGGAAGAAAAGAAAATTCCACCCGGGTTACTAACACAGATGATTTCACTACACACGGATACATGGGTCCAAGTCAAGCGGGGTCCAGGAGACCGCCTGTCAAGGAAAATATGGGCAACAAAGGGCCTTAAACAAGGGTGTGTGTTAGCGCCGACATTATTTAACATCTTTATGTCTGACCTTGCACAGCAGCTGGATGAAAGTAACTCTCATGCCCCAAGCATAGGTGGTCTTACCCTTTCTAATCTAATGTACGCTGACGACATTGTGCTAATCAGTAGAACACCGATTGGGCTATAACATCTAATCAGCACAACTTTCAATTATTCAACAGTGAATAGCCTAAGCATCAATTTCTCAAAAACAAAAATAATGAGGATAAATGCTAAGACATCATCAGCAAGGTTCTGCTGGCACATGGGAGGGCTCACACTGGAAACAGTGGAGGAATACAAATACCTGGACATAAATGTGGACAGAAAGGGCTCATTTCAACAATAAAAGGAAGCAATAAAATGGAGGGGAACCAGCATAGCGGTTGCACTAAGGAGTCTCAAAATGAAAGCAGTCGGCTGCAGCTTCCCGCCCCTGCTTCAAGTGATTCATGCAAAATTAACTCCGGCCATAACTTATGGAAGCAAATGCGTCCGAGGGAGGGACGCTCACCTATTGAACAGCATAAAAGCGAAGGCCATGAGAATGATTTTCAGCCTGCCCAATTACACCTCGCAGGCACAAATAAGGCTAGAGTTCGGCCTTGGAAATCAAACGGTGGAACGAATGGGGGCCTATGCCAAAAGATGGCACAAAATCCAGGGAGGAGAAGACGCAAGTCTGAATCATTATCTATGGAAATAGATAGAAAGTAAGAGCAATGGCGCAGCCGCAAAATATCTAAAGCATTCAATAAACACCTTGTGCCTACATGAAGCCTGGAAGTGCAGCGGGTCCCACAACACCTTCAAACAGCTAGTCAACAAATCAGTAAGATCAATCTCGTTAATAGAGGACAAAGCAAGCCTAGCCAACCGTGCTCATGGTTGGATAGTTATCCAAAGCTACACAAGCAGCTTCTGTCGAAGTTATTTAGGAGTTGGGTTCACCAGGCGCACAAAGGAGAAGTTCTTACGCTTACGGCTGGGTTCACTTCCATCACAAAATCACCTCCCCCCACGGAAAAGGCCCCAAGCGACAATGAATTGCTGAATATGTGGGAACGCAAAAGAAGACATCCTGCACCTAATATGCACCTGCAAAGGTCTGGACAAAGAGCGCAGATCTCATCTAAAACTGTGCCTTAATAAGCTGGGAATAAGAACATGCCGGCAAGCGGTCAAGGCTTGCTTCGATGGAAAAAACATTCAACTAACAAGCCACCTTGTCAAATTCTTGGAGAAAGCAGAAAAGAAACAGGAATGACAGGAGGCAGGCAATGGACGAAGCAAACCCAAAGGGGCAAAGAACATCGAAGTAACCACTCAATATGGGCAAGGTACAGCTACCCGAACACAAGTCAGCATATAACATAATAGTAGAAGCTGATCGCTATGAACTAATTGACTCCCTCGAATAACAATTTCTTATGTACCAAGCCTACATTACAGCACGGCTTAAACCCAGGAGCAAGACTTTTAAGACAGCCACCGTAGGCTAAACATTTTTTAATCCATGCTCAGTGTGAAAGAAGTATAATTCTCTGTAGAAAGTTTTATTTGCCACATGAAGCTATTATCATTTTATGTCTATTTTTAACAATTACATTTAAATAATGTATAACATGTTACTCTTCGCAACGGTTTTAATTAACTGAGCAATAAAGATTTACTTATACTTACTTACTATGCTTAAATACTTTGATAGAAAAGCAAACATTTGAGGTGAGCAGATCTAGAGTGTTGCTGGTGTTGAGAGTGCTCTCTAACAGGAGCTGCTTTCCACCTAAACTTGAGAACTACCCAGATTTCTCTGCTTTTTTCTGCATAATTTCTGCGTCACTCTATGCCTGAAAGGGTATTGTTTATATATATATACATATATATATTGATACGTATATATATATATATATTACCTACTGGCGGTCGCCAGTAGGTAGTTATAAGTTAAAACCTAGTTTCCTTTTTTTTTTTTTTTTTTTTTTTTATTTTCTGGCAGAGGTAATACATACAAGGATATAACGAAAATAAGGAATCCAACAAAATTCTTTACAAAAAACAACCATTGTGCATTTTAGATCCAATTGTCGATTGGTAACCATAACTTCCGACCGAAAGTTTTCTTTTTTAGTCCTTTCAATTTATAAACTGCTTTATCCATTCTATAAACATTTAGCAGCTTTCCCAACCATAACTCAAAGGTTGGTGGATCTGCATCCAGCCATCTAGAAGTAATACAGGCTCGATAAATAGACATTCCCATAAACAAAAAATGTTCTTGATCTATAATTAAATTCCGAGAGGGAAAATAAACACCAAAAATAATAATAGTAGGATGGAGCGTAATCCGTACATGTAACAAATTAGATAGAAACTTTTCAATCTTCTCAATATATACAGCAAGTTTAGAGCAACTATAAAACATGTGAATTGCGTCAGCTGCTAAAGTTCCACAGCGACTACAGTTAATACCTTTTAGAGCTTTCCATTTTACCAGTTTTGCAGGTGTGTAATAAAGATCTAGGGTAGACATAAAATGTTGACTCTTAAGAGAGCTATTAATTAGTGTCTTATTGCTCATCTCAAACACTTTTACCAGGTCAATCCCTGTAATACAGAGCTTTCTCTCCCATTTCAAAGTGTGATGATCAAGATCATTCTGCATCCTATTGTTCATTAACTGGTAAATAGTACCAATACGACTGTTCTTCCTAGAACTTTCTAGAATATCAACAGTTTCCATGGTATCGGTTAGTAAAACCTTTTTTTTTTCCAGGAAGCTACGAATCTGTAGGTATTTAAAAAAATCGTTCCTAGATAAACCAAATGTCTCTTGTAGTTTAGAAAAGGACATAAAGGACCCATTTTGGTACAATTGACCAAGTAAATAAATCTGTCTCATGTGCCATTGGTAAATTACCATATCTTGGAATATTACGGGTAATAGCTTATTATCAGTCAAAGGTGTGTAATAATTCAGTTTTGGGATTATACGTAAAACTTTGTTCATTTGCCTCCAGATTAAACATGCAGCAAGAACCACCTTGAACTTTGTTTTTTTATAATAACTGGGTTCAATGACTTTCAGCAGGCATTGTCGCGCTTGAGTACCCAAGAGCATTTCAAAAATAGAAGGTGAAATGGCTGGGTCTGATACATAATCATGAAAAAGCAAAACTCGAAAAGTTTTCAAAGCGATAGCCCAGTAATACAATTTAAAATTCGGAAGCCCCAAACCGGCACACTCTAATGGAAGGGTACACCATTTTAAAGATCTTCTAGCACGGTGGTACCCCCTAAAACCTAGTTTCCATAGGAAATCCACAACATTCTATTTGGAATAACGTTGGCGCCGGTGGACGAATCTTCGTGAAGTTCTCCAAGAAAATGGCCTGCTCCGCTCCGCTCCTTCCCTGAAAGTTTGGGGGGGATTTGTGCAGCAGGGGCCGAGTAAAAAGGAGGGTCCCAAAACGTGTTTTCCCCATGCAATTTTCCATAGGACCTTTAGCCAGGGCTACAGCCCGAACGGCTGAACGGAATTACACCAAATTTGGCAGAGAGGTAGAGTTCGGTTCGCAGATGGGCCTTTTTGTTAAATGGTGTAAATCCGTTCAGTAGTTCGTTAGAAAATCAAAAGTAAAATCATAAGTATATCTAGAGGTGTATACGGTAAGCTTACTGTAAGCTTACTGTACTCTGTACCTTCCCGAGCACGCGTTGAATGCTAATTGGCTGTCAACTGTCTGTCAACACTCTAAACGAGAAAGTGTTGGCTGCCATCTTGTGCCTCGGTAGACTGAGGCATAAGAAAGCAGAAAAACAAACGTCCAGAACGCAAAAAGGGGGCCGGGTTGAAACACCCTGACTCCCTAGGCCTGCTCAGGGGGTCCCACAAGGACCCCCAAGGCCCCCCCCAATTTGTTTTTTTTACACAAATCGCAGGGTACGAGTACCGTGCGAGTACCGTATGAGTACCGTACGTGTACCTTTCCGAGTACGAGCTGCATGCTCATTGGCTGTGAACACTCCAAACCAAGAAGTGTTGGCAACCATCTTGTGCTCGGTAGACCGGGGCACAAGAAAGCAGAAAAACAAACGTGTAGAACACAAAAGGGGGCAGGGCAGAAACAGCTTGACCCCCTAGGCCTGCTCAGGTGGTCCCAAAAGGACCCCCAAGGCCCCAAGTTTTTTTTTTTTAAAACCCGGTCTGCTTTTCTTCAAATTACCCCCCAAAGGGGACCAAATCCCAGGGGCATAGTGAAAAAGAAGTTTTGTCGGGGCCCCAATCCCCCCACTCTGCCCCGGGGACCACCACCCCCGGGGCAAAGCAACGCAACCCCCTGGCGCATACTGTAGGTTGCAGGTGGGCTAGTTGGCCCCCATGGACCCACAGTATGCAAGGGGAATTGGTTCCCCTTCTGTAAACGCACCTGGGGGCTGCATTGCAGAGAGTTATAAAAAGTGGCGTGGCCTCATTACACCTCTCTGCAATGCAGCCCCCTGGCACATACTGGAGTTTCCTGGTGGGCTAGTTGGCCCCCAGGGACCCCCAGTATGCAAGGGGAATAAGTTCCCCTTCTGTAAACGCACCTGGGGGCTGCATTGCAGAGAGTTATAAAAAGTGGCGTGGCCTCATTACACCTCTCTGCAATGCAGCCCCCTGGCACATACTGGAGTTTCCTGGTGGGCTAGTTGGCCCCCAGGGACCCCCAGTATGCAATGGGAATTTGTTCCCCCTCTGCAAACGTGCCCGGGGGCTGCGTTGCATAGAGGTGTAAAAGGGGGCGTGGCCTCATTACACGTCTCTGCAATGCAGCCTCCTGGCGCATACTGGAGGTTCCCGGTGGGCTAGTTGGCCCCCAGGGATCCCCAGTATGCAAGGGGACTTAATCCCCCAACTTAGAACACTCTACAGGGTGCGTTAGCACAGTGGTAAAGGTAGGGGGCGGGGCTTGAGGTGATATGAGTGCAAACATGCCCTGAGGCGCGTTTTAAGTTTGGGAATTAATTCCTGTTCAATCCAGAGGTCCCCTGGAGGTCAACTAGTCCAACAGGTATCTCCAGTAAGCGCCACGGAGCTGTGTTGCAAAGTGTTGTTAAAAGGGGGCGTGCCCTTTGAACGACTCTCTGCAACACAGCTGCCTGACGCATATTGGAGGTACCTGGTGGGCTAGTTAGCTCACAGGGGACCTCAGGATTGAAGAGGAATTAATTCCCCAATCTAGCTCACTACTATTCCTGAAAAGTACATTTAACTGTACTTACCAGTAACTTGAATTTCCTTCCATAGGATATCATTGCCTCCTGTATAAAACATATATAAATTAAAAAAATATTAAATAAAAAATATATATTACAATTTCAATATTTTTAAAAACATTTTTTTTCAATTTATATTAAAATGTGTAATGTAATTTAAAAAATAGAATATCTAAAAATAAATAGTTTAAAATAATGTAGTAAATCAGTGTAAAAAAATATAACAATTAATACATTTAAAAATTATCATTTACAAAACCTTTGAAATTCACTGAAAAAAAAAATAGGTTTCAGCCACGTTATAGTTAAAAATTAGCATTTAAAAAACCTTAGAAATTCACTGACAAAACCATAGGTTTCAGCCATGTTATAGTTAAAAATTAGCATTTAAAAAACCTTAGAAATTCACTGAAAAAACCATAGGTTTCACACATGTTATAGTTAGGACTTAGCATTTAAAAAACCTTAGAAATTCACTGAAAAAACCATAGGTTTCACACATGTTATAGTTAGCTGGACATTTCACTCATACAAAACCATTGAAATTCCCCCGTTATATTTAATTTAGCTAACTATGACTCGTGCGCCCGCAATGCACTGCTGATGACGTCACATATTACATCACTCAAGACATGGTCAGTGACATCTCAAATGACATCACTGATGAAATCATCCTTTTGCAAGGGTGGCAGACCTCCTCTCAGCGTAGTATAACCCTTGATACACACATTCAAAAATAGAAACTAAAATTTTCAAAAAATGGAGATACCAATTCCACTTAGAACAACTTATTCAGTAATTCCAAAATCTACATACACATCCAGTCATTCACTAACAGTTCTATATAGGCACTCATCTATGTACTCACTCATCATATGTACTCACACACCTATACATCTTATTACACACGGACACTCATCTATAGAGTTACTCACACACAAACTCACACAGTTACTCACACACAAACATCCATTTACTTGCATATTCAGCTATACACCCACCACTACACTTACTTCTACAGAATCGTACACATACTTACTCTCCTAAACAATCACTTATAGAAACACATACTTATTTATACAGGAACTCTTACAATCTCTCGCTCTCACATGTACTCACTTATATACATCCATACTCACATATACTAGTTTAACACATATGTAGTTACTCATAAAGATTGTATTGAGACAGTGATTCACTCACATGAGTTTGCTTTTTTTTTTTGGAAGGTTTTGTGAAGATTCATCAAAGAGCACCAAAGTTATTAGCAAACCATAAAATGCTGTATCTATAGGAATGCAATCCTTATTATAACTACCAAATGTCTACTGCCACTGGTCAATAAAGTTAGGGCCAGGTTTCCATATAAATGTTTTCTTTCTTTTCCTAATAACTTTGGTAACATATGACAAATCTTCACAAAACGTTTTCAAAATAATGTGCGTCAAACTCAGCTCCAAACTTAAATGTTTCAGGGGAGTCCGCTAGTTGAGAAAAAATGTGGGTCCCAAAACACATTTTTTCCATAAATGTTTCAAAAGGCACAGCTACAGCCCAACCCGCTGGACAGATTTATACCAACTTTGGCAGACAGCTAGCTCTTGTTCCAGAAAGAGATGTTTGTGATTTGGTGCAAATCTGAATAATAGTTTTTGAGTAATTAATGCTCAAACAATTTGTATATAGCATGCCGGTGCAAATCCGTGGAGCGATAGATCTCTTGGAAAGATCTGATTGGCTGTCACCACATCAACAAAAATGTGGTGGCAGCCATCTTAGGATTCAGCCCAGAGTCCTAAGAAAGGTGAAAGGAAAGACATAAGTGGGTAGCGTAGGGATATCATGACCCCCTAGGCCTGGTGGACCCCACTTGTGTAAAACATTTTATTTTTATTTGTGCCATAAATTCATAGAGGATCTGCTACTAAATTTTTTTAAAAACCCAGCGTGTCAGTTAAAAAAAAACCCTGGGGTTGGCTAGGATTTGGGGGAGGCAAAAATAATATTTTTTTTGGGAAGGGGCGTGTGCCCCCCTTTCCAAACCTTAAATGGCCCTGGGAAGCCAAGCCCTAGGGTACCAAGACAAACTGAAAAGGGAGAGGGGTCATGAGGCCCTCCTCCCTGTCCCTATTAAGGCCTTGGGGCACCACCTTCCAGGGCCAGTTTACAGACTGTGTCCCGGGGAGCCCAACACTGGGAAACACATGGGTACTCCCTCCTGGCAAGAGCATTTTTAAATATCCCACTGGGTGGGAGCAAACATGCCTTCCCTGCCTCGAGCAGCAGACTTTCTTCCCCCGCCCACACTCCTTCTGGTAGGGAAACAGAACAAATATTGCTCCTGCCCAGTGAGAGCATGCAAAAACAGCTTCTTCCTCCGATGTGGATAGCCAGTTGAGGCTGTGGGACCCTGGGGCTCCCCACAGCCCTCAACTTGCTGCTTGGTAGGTGTCCTGGGTGGACACAGGGGCACCAACCTATAATTAAGGCAGACTCCTGGGGATGGGATCCCCGGAGCCATACGAGCTCTGGGAGGGAGACCATACCAAAGGCTGTATGCAGGAAGGGGTTAAATGTATGTATAGCATCTAAATATCCCTTTATGGTAAAAAATAGAAATTCACTGTAAAAACCAAAGGTTAAGTTGATGCTGTATTTAGCAATTGTAATTTCCCCACATATTACATCACTCATGAAATGTTCTATGACATCATTGATAACATCACAGGAACATTTGCAATGGTATCAATGATGAGAAAAGTGTGCATGGCAGGGCGTAAGTTATAGTCACCTTAGGGAATGAGTTATAGATAGTTGATAACTATAACTGGTGAATTTCAGTGGTTTTGTTAATTTAAAATATTATGTTTTAATTGACATTTTCATTCAACTATAATGTCCCCACTAACCTTAGGAATCTTTAAAACAAGTTAATCCACTTCAGCTCCTTCAAATGGGGCTGAGAAAAAATAGGGGTCCCAAAATGCGGTTTCTCCTTGCAATTTTCCATAGAAAAATCAGACACAGCAACAACCAAAACAACTAAACAAAATAACTCCAGATTAGGCAGACGGATAAATCTTGGCCCAGAAAGCATGCTTTTGTATTTTGATGTAAATCCGTCCACTAGTTTTTGAGAAATTAAGGTTCAAAATGTATGCATAAGCATCAGCAGATCTAATGAATCATAGGATGTGATCAAATTAGCTGCCACCACATGAACAAAGATGTATTGACAACAATTTTAGTTCTCAGGAACTCAGTTCTCTGCCTTGCAAAAAGGTTAAAAGAAATTAGGCCTGGGCGGTAAATTCCGTTCCGCTTGCGGAATTTGGGTAATTTCGCGTTCCGCGGAGAAGGCGAAATTGCCCAAAATTCAGCGTTCTGCGACTTCGCAAAATCGTTTGCTTGTTCGTGTTCTCAAAATGTTTGTTCACAAGATATTATCCCCCCAAGTACGCAAACAGTGATTGCGAACAGGAAAAAAGCATCGCGAACAAGCAATTCCGCGTGTTCACGGAGATTTTTTACCGTTTCGCGGAGATTTGCTAAACGCAATTCAGCAAATTCCGCCCACCCTTAAAAGAAATATATAGAAAGGCAGTGGCGGCATACTCTGCCCCCTCTAGGCTCCCCTGAGGCCAAAATAAAAAATTTCTAATTAGTACAGCAGATTGCGACAAGGCACTGACTCAGGATCTGGCAGGGGCCTTGCACCCCCCCCACAACCCTCTTGTTTGAAAGAAAGTATGTTGGTGGCCTGGGTTGGCACCCACAGCTAAAAAAACAAATAACCAGCTCCGACACGGTGCTGGTTGGAGTGCCAGCAGGAGCCACAGGGCTTAGGGGCTCCCCCCACAGCACCAAAGTATAAAACAAAAACCTTGCCAGGATCTGCTCATTTATTGTTGCCTGCTCTCTGTGAGACGCACCCCAGTGTGATAGGAGTGCCTCATTGGTCTCTGTGACTTTTTAATATTATGTTTTGAATGCTAGTGGTGCCCCTAGAAGAGTCAGGTGCACCACCAAGCACATTCTTTCAATGGTGTGAATGGCTGCAAGGAGTGCAGAACTCTCCAGCAACATACAAATTAACACAGGAAGTTTCCTGGGTGACTGATTTCATGACCTCAGGAGAGCTTACCATCTTTATTAAAGCACTCCTAGCTATGCCCTTTAGCTGGAGTGTTAGCAGCTCTTGTGGTTGGTTCTAAAGCAAAAGTGATAAAGAAACTCAAAGAGAGTTTTAATGATTTTTTTAATTGAAAATATTTTGTGAGAATAACTATTATTAAACATTGCAATATGTCAATGTATTAAACATACATGTGATCAAAGTTGTTGGTTGAATTTTTGACAATGCCTATAGGTCTGCTCAATTTATGCTGCCGTGATGACTCCTTCATAAAACCAATAGGCCCACCTATTTGTATATTTTGGTATTCTGAACTTTGACCTGTAATTCTGCCTTACTTAAAATGACACTTATTAAAATGCTACGTGGCATAGTCACCCATGTGTAAGCCAAGCACAGCAATGGACAGACTACTTTAAGTTAAAAAAAAACATAGCAAGTGACTTTATAGTTAGGATTGTAATAATATTTTACTTTACATTAAAAAAAATCTTAGAAATTCATTGAAAAAACAAAGATTAAAGGGATGTATACTTATGTAAAAATGGCAGTTGAAACATACTAATTTAAACTAACAAAAACACTGAAATTAACCAGTTAGAGTTATCTCAAGTAACTATAACTCGTGCCCTAAAGTAACTATAGCTAGTGCCCTCACCATGCACTGCTAAATACCTCAGATATTACATCACTGATGAATTTACATAATTGATAACAACACTGAATGGCGGGGCGCAAGTTAAAGTTCCTTTACCTCAGGTGATAGTTATGTAAATGCCAACCAAAGAGACCATACCATTGTTAAAGTACTAAACTGAACAAAAGCATCATCCTGCATATTTATTAATCAAAGACATTTCAAATAAATGGTTTTACAGTGGCGTTTAACACCATTGAAGATTTAGAAAAAGGCCTTTCCCATAGGTCTAGCACAATTCTCCCCAACCCATAAAAGAAAATGACAGAGTTGGGTAGAATCCAATAATAAGATTGTCACAGAGACTGAATAACTGAAAGAGGGTTTTAAAAAATATAATTTATCAACATCAACGAGGGATTGTCTTTAGGGCAGAAAATAATTGAAAACGATGATGTGAAGCAAACATAGATTAAAAGAAATCAAGATTCAGAAAACCAATGACATCTGACCAAATTTATAATTTTAAAATGCTCGAAAGTAATCTAGATGATGTTCCACCTAGCAGCAAATGCCAGAAAATATTATGGGTAGAAATGTAATCCTTTTAATGTACTGGGGTAAGCAAACATGAACAGATACTATATTCCCTAGTATTCATATCTTTATAACATTGACTATAAACCATATGCCCAAGTGTATCTCTGCCGAGCCATCACAATAATGTTTGACTTTATATAAAATATTTTTACAATTAAGTTTAATGAAAGACTTTGAGCTAGATTTATCCACACTTTGCACCAGGGCAAAGTCACCAAAAGTAACACAGACCGATGCAGAGTGTTGATTTAAAAGTAACGCATTGTGGTGTTGGGAATTACTGTGCATCGAGGCGATGCACGATGACTAACACTGTGCAGGGAGCAGCAAAAATTAAAGAAACCATAATGACGTTTCTCTTAAAAGAAGAAGTTACTACGTTGATTGCCAAGATGTTAACAACACTGCAAAGTCTCGTTGCTATCCTAAAATCTACTTTAGTGAAAACAGTTTAACCAACAGTGGGAATAAATCAATATTAATGGGGAATAGAAACTTCTGGAAAAGGCGTAGACAAGATACTAACACAAATGGCCAATGCCTAGAGAATGTGAAATCACGTGATTATATATTTAGGATTAACTCTCATCTCTAAAGCTGTGTGGAAAAGGCAGACACAGTGACAAAAGATTGTTAAAAAAGCTCTCACTGATCATCACTTACTTCTAAGTGCCATATATGATTGTAGATATGTAGAGTAATCCGGGATCAATTGAGAAGTTGGACAAAAAATATAAAGCACTGGAAGGAGCTTCTCTTGGTTCCAAATAGCACCTATAATGAAAAAATTAAAGTCAACGTAGTATTCCCCTCCATTACAGAGAGGGCAGAAACTAACGATTTAAAGAGAATTCTGTTCTTTACTGGCAGCCAGTGCATACATCTGAAATGAGGGGACATAGTTATACGACAAGGGAGTTTAAGTATCCCACCTGCTGCTGCATTCTGGATTACCTGCAGTCTTATAATCAGGCACTCTGGGAGACCCAGGTATAGAGCAATGGAATGGTCCAGTCTTGACTTCATGGGAGCATGAACTACTGACTCGGGTGAATGCACTGGAAGGTACCATCATGCTCAAGAAACCTCACTGATAAAAAGTGGTTGGAATCAACATGACACATTCTGAACATTAGTGACCTTGTTGCTTCCTGGAGACTTGCAGCCTGATTTAGATTTTTACAGATGGATACTCAGTCACAAACATGATAGATATCCCATCTACCGTTTTGCAGGTGCTATAGGATATAATGTACTTGTAATATGGTGGACGGAATATCTGTCACATTTGTGTTGGAGCATCATAGCCACCAAAATCTAAATCAGGCCCTGGGATCTAAATTTAGTAAAATCTATACTAGACAACACAACTAAAATGAGATGTGAAGTGTTGTGTCAACATCATAACATAATGATGCATGGATCTACAAACTATTGTATGACAATGGCGTCCTTGTATGTGCACATGCACCATCACAAGCAAACACCATGAAACTGTAACATTGCTTTGTGTACTAATAAAATAAAACTGCAACAGAAAGCCACCAAACTTTGTCAAAGTGTTCCTGCATAGATAGACTATATCCAGGGAAGTGACAAGTGTAGGAGAGTAGGGTCTGCAATCCTATGATCACCCAGATTTTTGCTTTTTGCTTCACTGGTTTACGACTTTCCCTGGCTGTGGGCCTGCTAATCAGACCCACAGCCTAGCTGTTCTCTCTATTCCAAATTGTACCCAGGTACTGAATTGGCACTGGGCCCTCTCCAAGTTCCTGTACCCAGGGCAGAGGTGCACCCAGAAGTCTCCCAGGGGCTGCAGCATGTATTATGCCACCCCTGGGCTGACTAACTAAACAGACACAACTGGCTGCTTGACAGCTGGGGCAAGGTGGTGTAATCACCCTTTGCTATAGATATAGTATACCTATATCTAAACCTAAAATGGGCACACAGATCTCCTATCAGTCACTCCTATGGCAGGCCTTAACAATCCTGAAGGCAGAGTTCTTGGAATCGTGTGAGATGGTGCTCTGGCATGAGCTGAGCCTGTCTGCGGCTTTCGGGATCTATCCCTTAGCCGTTTCCATGATAGCGTCAGACCATATACTTTTAAGTGCCTTATAATCCTCGCTGTTATGGTAACTTTGGACTGACAATATCTAAACATGTCATGTAAGGTGTCATACGCTTCGGAATACTACCCCCTCGCCAGTTCTGGCGACGGGGGTAGCATTCCACCCCTCTAGAGGGAGAAGACATGTTGGTAGCCTGTAACCCCGGTTAAAGTTGGACATAGCCTCAGCTCCACAAAATGGATGCTGCCACCGAGACACAAGTCTGACCTCCTGCTGCTGGGAGTCCTTCCAGCGAGGAATGCTTGGACAAAGGGTTTCCTGTCAGGGGCGGTGCCAGCACCATCCCAGACAGGGTTTTGTGTATCCCAGGTAGGCAGGGCTATAGAGGAAGCTCACTGTGCATATGCCGGCTCAAACCAGTTCCTGGGGCACACCAGCCCCTGAGCTGGGGAGAGACCGGACAAAGGAGAGGGGTGTAACCACCCCCCTCCTAGTCCCACCCATAGGGCAGGACTTAGTCGCATGCCAGCCCCTTTTCTCAGGATAAAGGTAGGAGCGGGCCCCCTTCCAAATTAGATCATCTTTGAATCCTGAACCGACTTTCTACGAAAGGAACTCAAGACTCTTCTCAAGATTTCTCCCTTGTGACTAAGGAGTAGTCACCCTGCAGCAGCAGGCACCATCCAAGCATTGCGGTCTGCTGTAAGTCTCTCCTCCGGATCAAGACTGCCCAGCTCGACGAGAACCGGCGTCCCTGGCACCTCTGACCTCTACCTGCATCATCAGCCCAGCTGAGATTCGTGGGTGTGACGAGACCTCGAGGGACCGGCCATCTTCAAGACTGCACGACGCTTGCCCAGCACGACTCCCGAGTGACCCCCGACCGAGTGCTTTGGGGTTTGAGAAGCCCCAACCCTGAGCAGCTCCAGCACCGACGTTCAGCCCCCTTGCATCCACGAGATCTGCGTGGGGCCCTTCTGCTCTTAGCTGCTCACCGCGTTGTCCAGGTCACTTTCCCGTTGGCTAGTGACCCTCCAGACGACGTCCTACATTTGTTTCACCGCTGGTCAAGCTCCTCTGGACTGGCCCTTGGCTCCTCTTGAAGGGGAACTTCCTAGGACCCTCCTGGTCAACCCCAGACGCCATTTTGTGTCACCGCATGGGCTTGCCTTAGCCAAGGCTTGTTGCCTCCTTCACCGGATCCAGCATCGCCAGCAGCAGACACCCGACGTGGGACAGCTCGCAGACCTCCAGCCTGGTCGACATCAGCGCCCTGGTCCGTGCAGCAGCAGAATCCAGTGTCACCTCTTCACCTGGCTGAGTGACCTCGTCCGGTGCCATCCTGGTGCCCACCTAATCACTGGCTAGTGATTCAGAACTTGGTCCCCTCTGCTTACAGGTACCCTTCTTCAGCTGATCCAGCCCGTGGATCAGCCCGGAACATCTCCACTGGTCGCCTGCCAGCAACTTCCACTTCAGGCTCCTGGTTCGTCAACGAAGAAACCCGACGACACTTGAACCCTATGCAGCCGCAGCCCCTGGGCTAGGTAAACCGAGTACCCCGGTGCTCCAGCGTAGACCAACTCTCTAAGTGTCTCGATCCACTTTCGTTTTTGACCTACCTAGTCGGGTTCGCCCGAGAACACTAACTTTGCATTTACTAGAATCCATAGACTTTGTTCCGCATCCCGCGTGCGAGTTCCCACTCTGCACACGACGTCCCTAGGCCTCCTGCTAGTAATCTAAAGGTTCAGTAGTCCAGTCCTAGCGATCCCACAGTCTATGAGAGTAGTACTTACCTGCTAGTAATTTCGCATTCCACTTGTATAGTATATGGTTTTTCGTGCCCCTCGGGCATTTGTGTAAATTGTGCGACTTTAAGTATTTCTTTAAGAGTTTTGTTGTGTGCTTAGCTCCCTGTCTCATAAAGATCCAGGGTAGTCTTGTTATGAATAAATATCTGTTTATTTTCATAACAACTTGTGTGGTGTCCTTTCACTTGGTGTTCAAGGGGTATATGTGATGGTAAAACAGCTGGCTTAACACGCCCTCTAGAGTTTAGCCTTAGACTGCTCGTATCCATGCTACTAGGATAGCTGGTCTATAAGGTTGACTTACAACCAATCATCAATAAGGGTCGTTTGGACTGATACATAGTGATCACTAGAATAGTGAGCATTGCATATCAGGCCAACTTCTCACAACAAGGACCAGTCATAGCGCAGTCCAGTTACCAGGAACAGTCTGTATTTCCAGAAGCAGCTTGGAACAAGAATTAAGTGAATGCAGAATCCTCATTTCAGAGTTTAAAAACTGTATCCTGCAATACAACTGCATTGTGGATTGACATCCCTGCTAAGCTCAATGTGTTATCTGCCAAATATTTTTTAGAGGAATTTCAAAAAGACCACATAATATAAAGTAATGTTAATTTGCTGAACTAAGAAGAAATTGTCAAATACTGGAAGTAAGGGCACACTACAAGTATTGGACCATCACCCAAGAAGCTGTAAATGAGACAGTTCACAATGTCCTCCATTAATCAAAGAAGTTGGTGCCTTACTCTGTATACGTGTGTTCTATGTAGCCCTCTCCAGCGTTTATCTTTTGACCAGAAGTCCATGTGTGTGGAAGCACATTATAGCCTTCATTATTGGAGGTTGGGTTCTTTTTTGTGCCTCTGATTGCTGCCCATTGGAATACCTCTCTGGCAAATTTTTTTCTCATTATTCTTGCAAGTGGTAAGAATTGCTACATTGAATTGTATTCTTAATTTCTTGTGTGTGCAAGTAATTACAGTACTTTGTATTGTTCATGCCGAGTCTACGCCCACTTTGCATGTATTATATTCTGGTTGTGATGCAACACGATTTTGTTTTCTCGCAGGGCTTACTATTTCTTAGTGCTTAGGTGCAGTTGATCCAACAGCTGATTCTCACAACAGTGCTCATTTTGTTGTTCTAGACTTGTACAAATGGTGCTAATAGATCAGGATTCTTGTTTTCTAATCTCAGTTCTTACAGCAAATACTATATTTGTCAGCAAATTACGTTAACTCGATTTGCCTCTTAATATATATTATCTACTGGTGGTAGCCAGTAGTTAGTTATAGTTATGACCTAGTTTCCATAGGAAGAGCGTTTTTTGATTTGCTAATAACTTTGGCGCTGTTTAATGAATCTTCATGAGATTTTCAAATATATTGGGTCAGTCACGTCAGCTTCAAAGTGATCCGTCAAGCGGGGGTTGAGAAAAAATGGGGGGTCCCAAAATGCTTTTAATTTTTCTTAATTTCCATAGGAAACTGTTGACGTGGCTACAGCCCGAACTGCTGAACGGATTTACACTAAGTTTGGCAGAAAGGTAGCTCTTGGTCCAGAAAGCACTCTTTTTGTTAAATGGAGTATATCTGTTTAGTAGCTCTAGAGAAAGTTTAGGATTTCTCAGATATACAACTGTGGCCGCAGTGGGTCTGCAACCCTCTTAATCTCATGCCTGTGATCTGATTGGCTGCCAACACTTCAAACCAGGAAATGGTGGCAGCCATCATGTGACTTGGTTGAAACGAGTCACAAGAAAAAATATTTAAAAAAAGAAAAGGGGCAGAGTAGAAAAACCCTGACCCCCTAGGGCTGTTCAGGGGGTGCAGGGGGACCCCCAGGGCCCAAAAAAGCATTTTCTTTAAAGTTTCCAGTGGTAGTCATGTTGTATCTGCGAGTCCCACCACATTTTTACCAAAAAAACATAGTGTGGGCTCCCGCGTTTCATTTCCTTTACGTCCCCAGGTGGGTCTGGTCCCGGGGGCAATAAAAAATGAAAATGCGTGGCCCGCATGGAGACGTGCAGCCCTGGGGTCTGCCCACTCCCTGGTGCTAAATGTTTGAAATGTCGGGGCAATAGGGCCGCCTTGCAGACCCGGGGACCGCCACCTACCTGGGGCTATGTGTAAACAAGATTTGTGGTTGGGTTCCGGCCCCCACACATGCCCCAGTGACTGCCACCTTCCTGGGGCTACTATACTTAAATGCAGAGGGGCACGTGCCACCCCCCAGCTGGCCCGAGGACCACCACCTCCCCAGGGCTTTTTTTAAGATGGGAAGGAGGCAGCGCGGCCCCCCTCCTGGAGCCATAAATGGCCCTGGGGACAGCCACCCGCAGGGCCGGCTCCAGCAATTTTCTGCGGTGTTCACCCCAGGACATTGCAGTATGCTATGGGATGGTGGGAGTAGTGTTCCCAATCAAAGAAAACCCAAGGTATTGGGTTTTAAGACCTAGCTTGAGAATGTGGCTCCTAACCAATATAATCAGGTAGAAGCCTGGAAGAAGGAAAAATATATTTCTTGAGTCCCCTCACTCACCAGGATTTCCCCACGGTGACATGCTTCATCATTGGGGCCATCCCAGCTCTCTACGAACTGGGGCGTGCTGCGACTTGCCAAATTACGTAGGAGCACTTTCTTGTGGAAGGCTAAGTGTGGTGCAATGTGTGGTGGCGTGGGTAGAAAGTGATTAAAAATACCTTACTAGTGGGCCTAAACAACGTTATTCTTGCTCCTAGGTTGGTATGTCTAAAAATGGGGTTGACATTGAGAAACCCCGCTTAATTGAGAAGAAATTCAGTGTATGATCAACATGTTTCAAGCTTCCCCTAGCTCTTCCTCAGGACCACACAGGGACAGCCCTGTGTTTACCACTCCTAGATAAACCTTAATAGGTAAATAAAGATGGTGAAAAAATAAATAAATAAAGTGAACGCTGCTGCTAATAAAGCATGAGTGTTTAATACATACGATCGCTAATTCTCGTTGTATATCTGCAATGGAAAAAATGGAGAGAATGCGTCAGACACAACAACCCCCCTCCAAGGAGTGGAGGTGCACATTATACTTCCATACTGTGCTCATATATGGATGATATGCTCCATACTGGTGCGTGCAGGCTTCCAAGGTGCGAGTGGTTGTGCCTAGAAGGTTTTAAAACATGCCGGTAGAATGCACGGCGTGAATTATATACATAGAAACACAGAACTCAAGTTGTGACATTCACAAGACACACATTACACTCAAACAGGTAAAAAGGTGGTTAGCGTATTTCCAATTCTTTACTTAGTTGATGTGCGAGGTTGCGCTTCATGATCTCGGGGGTGGGGGGGAGCGGTGTCTCCCTGTGAAACAATCCTGTCAAAATGAGAGGATAAAAGAAAAGAAAAGGGCATCCATAGTTAATTAGAGGTCCCAAATTAGCGTCTGTTCTAGGCTCTTGTAGCGTTACAAAAGGTGCGTCGGGATCACAACCTTCATAACAGGACCTGTAAGGAAAAAACACTTACTACAAGATAGGGGACGCTGCATCTGGCCACCTTGACCTCTCCCTGCCGGACCGCACCTTAGCGTGGCTTCCGGGTTTTCTGCCCCGTAATGGTCTAAATTGACTAGACCGCACAGAACATAAAAGATGGTAGCCGATGTTGGGACAGAGCGGCAGCCATGTTGAAAGGATATGCAGGCTCCGTGATATCCTTATCTACAATATTGCTTGGGTCAAGGGTAGTAATGGCAGCGTTCTTGACGATAGAGTGTTCAATAAGAACTCAATATTAAATGGCCAAAATATGTTCTTGTCAAGGTTTAGTTTTAGATATTTAAAAACCTTCGTGTGGGTCAAGGGTAATAATGGCAGAGTTCGTGATAGTCAAGTGTTAAATAAGAAATCAATATGAGATGGCCAAAATGTGTTCTTGTCAGGGCTTAGTTTTAGAAATTTAAATTTCTAATACCTTCATGCAGAGGCCCAGGTAGGGTCGCCTCTAGTAGATAAAAGGCTGTGAAGTACGCGCAGAGTGCTTTTATTGGTTGCTATTAACCGTTCCTTAGTATTGTATAGTAGTGAATTGTGCGCAGAATATTTCATTGGTTACTCTTAAGCGTTCCTTAGTTTCGTTTATTAAAGGCGCCCCACAAGGTATATAACTTATCGGTCTCAAATGTTTAGACAATCAGTGTGGGACGTTCTTCCATTATTTGGGTGCTTAGAGTCTTCTGTTTCTGGTGATGTTTTAAAGCCCTCAGAAGACAGGAAAAGAGGGTATTACTATCAATCAGCTGGAGTCACCTCTACAGTGTCTGGGTGCTATAAGTTTTAATTTGTTTCTGGCTGATTGCAGTTTCTATAACTAGCATTCTCAGTGAAAAATCAGAAAGACAGATAGTGTGGGTTACTTTGCGGCTCTCGGTGGGTGTTGCATGCTGCAGCTTGATTCAAGACCACACAGATGATGGCCACACAGATCATCCTCAGAATACATCCCAGGGTACATCGTCATTGAGACCATGGGTGTCAGTGCGGAGTTTAAAAACCCAGTGCTGTTCCCTCTCGTGTAGTTTCTTTTCTAGGTTATCCTTGTTGCTAATGTGTTCTAACACAACCCATCTCAAATTGTTGGGTGTGTGTTGTTTTTCAATGAAATGGGCTGTCATTTTTGTAGTGGCACGTTTGCATTGTATGTTGCTCGTGTGCTCCGCTATGCGAATGCTCACTTTCCTCGTGGTCATACCCACATAGTGGAGGTTGCATGTACATGTGATGAGGTATACTACCCCTGATGTGTTACAGTTTGAAAACTGGTTAAGTTCCCAGGTGGAGTTGTTGTTCAGAGCGACTGACTTTGTTGCATAGTGTTCCCACTATCCCATAGCAAACAAGTGTGCTCTGCTTTGAACAACCGGAGCACACTTTGCTTTTTACAATACCAGCTCCTGCAAGAGGCTGGAAATGGCTGGGACTGCTGGGGCATTAGGCTCCCCCTGCGGTCCCCAATGAGATGTGGTCCCTGGGGCCAAAATAGCCCTACGTTCCTTGAAAGAAAAAAAGAAATGGCCGGGCCCTGGGGGATGGTGTCCCTGGGACCAAAATCGACCTGGGGAGGGGGGCCGCACAGCCTCCAGTAAGCCCTGAGTGAAAACAAAATTGTGTTGCATCACAACCAGAATATACATTTTATAAATAAATAGAGGCCTGGCCCTGGGGAATGGGGTCTCCGGGCCCAAAAATGGAGAAAAAGAAGTAACAAACAAGAAGTTAGGAGATGGGGTCCCCAGGGCTTAAAACAGCCTGGGGGCGGGGGGTGCTGTATGGCCTCCCACCCCTTTAAAATGTTATATATAAATAAAGGCCTCTCCCCGGGAATGAGGTCCCAGGGGCATGGCCCCCTTCCCATTTCATTTAATTAAAACATGATAAGAATGTCTCTGGCCCCGGGGGATGGGGTGCCTGAGGCCCAAAAGGGTCAAGAGAAGAGGGCCACAAAGCCCCCATTCCTAAAATAAATAAAAAAATCTGAAGACGGCAACTTGCAAGAGGCCCCATTCCCTTTCATCACTACTCTGCAAATACGCCTCCTGGTACGCTCTTGGTTGGGGTATGAAGTCCCCTTAGCTGATCAGGGTTCTTAGGGGCCAACTAGCCCAACTGTTACTTCCAGTAAGCTCCACACAGTGGGACTGATGACTCAGTGGGTGTGTGACTGACTGTATAAGTGACTGTAAAAGTGACTGATTAGGTGTCTCAGGGGATGTATGGGTGAGTGACTGGTTGTATGAATATGTGTATCTGACTATCAGTTGATGTCTAAGTAGGTGTCTGTGTGTATTAGTGGGTAAATGAATGGCTATATGGGTGATTGATTGGTTATCTGACTAGATCCATAGTTGTCTGGGTGTACGTGTGTGTATGTGAGGAGGTGTGTGACTGCCTGTATGGATGAGTGAGTGGGTGAGCCAGTGGCTATATGGGGTACTGTATGTGTGTTTGAAAAGTTGTATGGGTGAGTCAGTGTCTGTATGGTTGTGTCGGTGTTTGAGTGCATGTGTCAGTATTAATGAGTAACTGGATATGTGAAAGGCAGTATGTTATGTTATGTTATAGAAATTTGTTAAGCACACATATACCCTGGGGTGTCTTGGCGCTGTCTACTCCAGAGCAGAATGGAACCTAGTTGTTGTACAGCCACGTTTTTAGCTCCTTCCAGAAAGATGAAAGTGTTGGCAGAGCTCTCATATGGGTGGCAAATTGTTCCACAACGTGATAGTGGCAAGAGGGAAGCTTCTACATCCCCAGCAACCTTTGGAAAATCTGGAGGTGGTCATAAGGTTGGCCCCTAGTGACCGAAGTTGTCTGCCCGGCGTATATATCTGAAAGGTATTTTTCAGAAACCCTGGGCCCATTTTGTACAAGGCCTTATAAGCTAAGCACAGAGCCTTAAATTTAATGCAGCTTTTCAAGTAGGTCAATGCAACTTCCGAATTTTGGTGGCTACTGACATGAATTTAGGGGTCTAAGTGAGTATCCTGGCGGCTGCATTCTGTACCATCTGTAGCTTGTGAAGATTATTTTCCATCGTGTTAACAAAGGCTGTTGCTGTAATCTAACTTACACAATACAAGGGTTGTTATAACTGTCCTTCTTGCGGCCGCTGGGATAAATGGAACAAGTTTTTTGATCTTTCTAAGCAGATAGAAACACAAAGACATTACAGAATGAACTTGATTTTTGAAGTTAAGCTTGTCATCCATTATCACACCCAAGCTTTTTCCCTTTATGAGTGGGATAGGCAGAGATCCCAGCATTTCCGGCCACCAGCTAGATAACCAGGCAGGCAGCAAATTACCAAACAAAATCACCTCCGGCTTACTTGAATTAAGCTGAAGGCAGTGACTGGTCAGTGACATCACATGATTCTGTGGATGTTGTCATCAGTGATGTCATTTGAGATGTCATGAGTGATGTCACTGACCATGTCATGAGTGATCTAATATGTGAGGTCATAAGCAGTGCATTGAGGGGCTTGAGTTTGAGTTAGCTCAGCTAACTATAACTGCTGAATGTCTCTGGTTTTGTATGAGTGAAATGTCAGTCTAACTATAACGTTACTGTAACCTTTGTTTTTTCAGTGAATATATATATGTATATATACATATATATATATATATACATGTAAAATTAGTATGTGATGTAAAAACGTATAAACTGTTAAATTGTTAATACTGTCCCATTTAACGTGTCCCCACAAATGCCCCTGTAGCAAAATAAAAAACTGTGCTGAGTAGTAATGTCCCAATTAAATTGTTCCCACCCCTCCACATTACATTCTGGCTTCAACTTGAACCCATGCAATAAGGAATCTTTTATATAAAACACTTCATGTTTCAGAGACTCCTACTATACCAAAAGCTTCCCTGTAAAGCACTCCAGAACTCTGCAGAACTGGGGGGCATATGTATCATCCGTTTTTATAGTCGCAAATGCTACGATTCGCAAAAAAGCAGCGTTTGCGACTAAAAAAGAAAAAAATGCGATGTATGATTAAAATCGCATCGCAAAATTAAGGAATCGCAAAATTTGCGATTCCTTAATTTTGCGTCAGTATTTAAGGAATCGCAAATTGCGATTCCTTAAATGCTATGTATGTAGCACCCAAGTTGTGCGATTTCTCATTAAGAAATCGCAAATTACCACCAACTTGAAGTTGGTGGTAATTTGCGATTTCTTTCACAAATGCACTTTTTGGCATTTATAAAGGTGCCATGTGGCGCACATACATGCCCTTAGGGCATGTATGTGCGCCATATGCGCACACATGTACATTTCAGGGGTGCATCAGGGTGTCCTTATGTCACCCTTGCACCCTAGAAATTATTCTCAATTTGCGATTCTCAAATTGCGAAGCGCAAATTGAGAATACCTTCCCATTCATCGCTATGTGCCTCCTGGCCCATAGAAATTAATGGGAAAGTTTTCCATAATTGCAATTCACAATTTGAGAATCGCAATTAAGGAATATTAAGAAATTGCTAAAAAATTGCGATTTTTTACCTACATCCCTATTTGCAATTCTCAAATAGCGATTTCTAAAAAAACGCTATTTGAGAATCGCAAATCAGGATGTTGATACATATGGCCCTGGGTGAGTAAAATACCAAACACTTAAAAAACCTTGACAGAGGAGTTAAGAGTTTGTTGTCAATGTTAAAATAAACATTCAATTTTGACTTTACTTTTTCATTTTACTGAATATGTGTTTAATCCTATGAGTTAATGAATCAATAGTCAGTTGTAAAATACAATGATTCAACGTTTAATTTTAATGTTTGCATTTTAAAATTTAGTCATTTCTAGACAATCAAATATATCGAAAGCATGGACATGTGGAGTTAACGTTTCTATGAATACATCACATTATAAGGATTGTCAGAAGATAATTTTTAACAATGGAAAACTGCTAACTGAAAAGAAAGTAATGTGCTGCTTATATGGGTCTTCCCACAGTTAAAAGAGCTAATTATTTATCGGCACAATCGATGAGTCATAGCATAGGCCCTCATTTTGATGTTGGGAGGACCGACAGGCCGCCGGTCCACCCAACATCCAGGCCATCAGTCAAACCGCTGGCCTACAATACCGGGGGTGGGAGCGATGGTGGTGGAGGGAAAATACTGCCACCTCCGACAGGCTGAAGGAGCCCCTCATGTGGCAGTTGCACTCTAATCCCTACAGTGGAGACAGCGCCTGTGCAGGTACCGCCATAAGGATTAGGATGTTCTCACCACCATGAAAAGGCAGACAGAAACTGACTTTGGGGGTCCCAAGCAGGGCCCAATCTGCTGTTGGTCACTGCTAAGTGGCCAGGAGGGCACATGTGGTGCCCCCGCACATCCATGCACCATGTGCCTGGTACCACATTGTACCTGGCACACGGTGCATGAATGTTTATAAAGTGCCTTTTTTTCCACTGCAGCTTGTGCTGTGACCCTGTTCCTGGCAGCAGCAGTAGAAAACGGCATTTTAGGAACACCTGCATGGCAGTATTATCATAATAGGGAGCGCGGGACGGTCCCCTGCCCGCGGCAATAGGGTTCAGACACTCGTCTGACGGCCATCACAATCAGGCTCATAGTTGTTTGCAGCAGTAAGCCCCTCTGAGTTATAAAAATAAATACCCTAATACATTATTTTATTAGAGCCTTCATAAGGAATTAAGATGTTTAATTAAAAACAGAAGTATAAAGCTGACTGTTTCTACAAGTGACAAATAAACAATGTTTCACTTTTCTTTTCAAATAACAAAAAAACTGAACACTGTTGACCACGTTTTTGCTCAATAGTTTTTTTGAGGGACATGACACTCTACTTTTAGATGTAGCGGTGTGTAATCTTCTCTGTGGAGTAAGTGACAAGCTGAATGTGAATGAATGAGTGTGGATTAGTTTCTTTAGTAATTTGTGAGTTTTATTACTTGATACACTAAGGGTTCCTGTTTTCTGCTCTCGGGTGAGAATAATAAGGTATTCTCTAACTGAACTAGGAGTTTTTCTGAGACACATTATGGTAATCTAGGAGAACTGGCTATAATTTCATAAGGAGTCTTAGCCACCAGTATGTTATTGTCTATTAGTTTTGCTTGCCCTAGCTTTATATTGTATGGGCCCGTTTTCTCCTCTTCTAAGGAGTCCTATATTGCCGAAGTGTATTTTTGAAATTGTAGTACACTTCACAGTCAGGTATTCTTGTGGGGCATTGTAGCTGTGAAAGAAGACATTGTTTATAACTGTAATGTCTGGATTATTTGCCATGTTCTGATGAATTTCTGAGTGGGATATTCACAGTTGGTAGTAACTCAGGATTCCAATATTACTGCTCAGTTGGTAGAGGCGTCACAGTCTTTTGCTGTCAGCGCTGGGACGCCCCTATCCTGGGGCACCTGTACGCTTAATAAAGCGTATAACATAGCATATTTGCACCATGAATATTAGCAGAGTATATATTGGGCTTTAGCTCTGAATTCTGGTGATCTGACTTAATATACTGCAGAACATAATAATTAAGGGCTTTCTTATGAGCACTCGCGGTAGTGGCCTGACCAGCACCACTTCGCAGGCTCACCCACAGTATTACAACTGTTGCAGTTAGATCGCCATAGGACTGCTGCGTATGCCGGGGATCCAGGATCCCACTGCAGTAGCACATTGGTCAGGAGCATGAATATGCTGGTGATGCCACTGTGGCACTGCCAAGCATATTCTGAGTTGCCCTCTCAAAGCCCTTTTAATGGCAGTGAGCCCACAATGGTAAGGATGGCGAAAGGCAGCTAAGGGGGCCCTAACAAGGCCCCATCCCACTCTTGGACCTGGAAGATACATGCAGGGGGCCACATGTTGTGCTCCCCTGGAATTGCATACCAGTTCCTGCATAGCGTGACATGCATGTCATACTGTGCAAAAATGTACAGCAGGCACTGTCACAGCGGTGGGCTGGATGTTAGGCTCTCCTAGCTAGTATTGAACAGAGTACTGCCACTTATGTGGTCTGACTGCAAGGCAATCATGTTTGAAAGCACCTTGCCACTTAAAAGGTCTACTAACTTATCTACGAAAGTGTTTATCTTTCAACCTTGGAACATTGTCAAGGGAGAAGAGCTAAACAAGGTGCTTATCTGTTCTTGCCAGCCTGCCCCTGCAGATTTAGACGAGGCAGTGAGGAGACTCCTGGATTGTCTCCGCAGGTCAGCAGTTGGCTCCTCTGACCGTGCGAAGATCAGCCAGGCAATCTCCCTCTGAACCTTGGTCCAGTGAGTCGCTGCAGGCACAATAACAAATATGCAGAAGACTAGAAAGGAAATGGAGGCTAGAGAATGATGTTCAGACCAAATCAGACTACAGACTAGCCATCCAAACATACAGAAATCTTATTCTGATGACCAAATCAGACTACTCCAAAGAAAAAACAGAAGCAGCCAACGGCTGCTCTAAAAGGCTATTTTCCACTTTTAAAAAACTTTCCAAGCTCCCAGAATTACAAGATCAGGAAAGTAGCCAACAGTTTTGCAATAAGCTAGCAGATTCATTCCAACAAACAGTTAAACAAGTCTTCGAAGCTTTTGTACTCCAATGGAACTAATCTGCATTGCCCCACAAATACTCGAGTGATAGTTCTGTATTTCACTCCAAAGCGAATAGCTCCTCCACCCCTACACTCTCAGCATTTCCACTAATTACACTTGACCAGACTACCAAACTAATTTCTTTAGTTAAATCTGGATCTCCTTTCGAGCCGCGCCCACCGAAATTTTTTCACTTAGTCCCCGAGATCATTGCGTCTGTACTTTGGCCTATTTTCAGTCTCGTAATCTCCTCAGGGCATTACCCCACATAATGGAAGAAAGCCTCCATTCTACCACTTTTGAAGAAACCCTATCTGGATCCTGAGGACCCCTCCAGATACAGACCCATATCCAGGCTGCTGTTTCCAGCTAAGATCATGGAAAGATTTTTAAATGAAGAACTGTCCGCCTTCCTTGTGGAGGGTGACATTTTGGACCACTCTCAATATGGTTTCCGAGACCGTCACAGCACGGAATTGGAGCTAATTACTGCCACGGAAGAGCTTAGGCAAACTCTCCACAGAGGGGGGAGTGCTCCCCTTATCCTATAAGATCTCTCAGCGGCGTTTGACATGGTCAACCATGATGTGTTGGTTGAGCGCCTTGCCGCGCTGGGAATCAGGGATAAAGCTCTACCCCTACTTAGTTCCTTTCTGTCTAAAAGATCACAATTGGTGGCACATAAGGCGTTTGTTTCCCCGGCTTTCTCACTCTCTTGTGGAGTCCCACAGGGATCATCATTGAGCCCCATCCTTTTTAACTTGTATTTTACTTCCCTGGCCAAGCTAATACGAAGCTTCGGTTTTACGCTGGTATCATACGCGGATGACATGCAGATAATAGTGTCCATTAACAGCTCGTCCGCTGATAGTGCCTCTCAATTTGAAGACTGAATGAGCCACATAGGAAAGTGGATGCAGGATAACTGTTTGAAGTTCAACACATCAAAAACAGCAGTCATGCTCTTTGGCAACCCGTCAGTAATCTGGTCAGACTGCTGGTGGCCGAATCATATGGGTCCTCCCACGACACCCTCTAACAAAGTAAAACATCTTGGAGTTCTCTTTCACACCAAGCTGTCTTTTGAAACCCAGATCAATCACACTACAGCGGCTTGCTTTTTCATTCTCAAAATCTTGAAAAAAGTACTTCTGTTTATTTCTTTTGAGCTAAGAAAAACAGTAGTCACAGTGCTAATTGCCTCCAGGCTGGACCATTGCAACTCCCTTTTCACTAGTGCGAGCAAGCACAGCATACATAAAGTCCAGATGACCCCGAACGCCGCAGTTAGAGTCCTGCTTGGGCACACTCGCTACGACATCCAAAGCTCTCGCAGATCTACACTTGTTGCCCATCAGCAAACTGTTGCAATTTTTCAAACCCTACATCCCAGTTAGATCACTCAGATCATTAGACAGCGGCAATCTGATCATTCCCATGGCACACAAAGTAAAATGGGGAGGAAAAAGCTTTGCTTACACCACTGCCAAATTCTGGAACTCCCTGCCTATTGATATAAAAGCGCTTAAAAACTTGGCTCTTCTAGCGCACCTCCACAGTACTAGCTCTGCTGGCATGCCCATATAAGCGCCTAGATGCCTCTCGGTACTTGTAGCACTATATAAATTCTTCATTTCATTTCTCATGAGCCAAACTGCCCCTGGTTTGGAACTGTTGCAGCCCCGTCCACCTGACCAGGACTAAACTCCTAATCAGGCGGGCGGGTGCACCACGGTTTTGGCGGTCCTCCAGCGGATGGCGCAGTGGCAGTGCTACTTTAAGACTGCCAAAGTCATAATAAGGCCCTAAGTCTATTGTCGCAGTGATGATTCTTAGTGAGAATAAGTTCAGAAGAATAACAGTCTTATGAGGGCTGAATTGTTCTCTTCTCTAAATAGGTTACAATAATTCATAATACATTTTCTTAAAAGGAAGTTGAGTAATTCCCGGACTTTATACTTATGTGCTATTTTTGCTTGTAGGCTTCCTGGCAAGACAAGGGCAACATCTTCTTTAGAATTACTAAAGAAGGCTGGCTATAACCCCCTTCCTTGCGATTGTAACAGTATCAGGAATTAAGAATCAGTATGAGACTGAATCCGTGATGAGTTACAGTCAAGGAGGATCTGCATGGCTTGCAAAAGAACACATAGTGAACTGCAGGTCAATGAGTAATTATTGTTAACTTGGAAAGTAAAATACTGGCAGTAAAATCATTAAAGAGGCTAAAATTTCCTGTCAGATCTATGGCAATAGGTCAGTTTCCATTGAAAAGGTTTTAAATAAAACTTTTAATCTGAATAACGTTTGCACCGTTCGATGATTCAGCGTTAATCTTCCAAAGAAAAATAAAAGTTCATTCTATTTGGGTTCGTTATGGCACTTTTAATCTGGATCCATCAAGGGGGAAAGGAGGATGAGTAAAGTGTTCCTTATTTTCTCTCTCATAGAAATGCTAACTCTCCTCTACAGGGAAAACAGCTGAACGGAATTACACAAAACTGAGCATGAAAGTACAAGTTGTTCAAGGAAGTTTCTTTGCTTGACTTGGTTTAAATCCGTTTGTAGTTTTTGAGTAATAAGCATTACAGAATGTTTTTGGTTGCTTCAAATTTTGCGATCCTGGGTCTGCCAAGTACTGTGGTAGGGTATGATAATGATAACTTATTCTATTTCATTTGATGCAGCCATTTATACAAAGACTGCTCGGGTCAAAGATTTACTTCACCTATCTGTTTATTATTCATAGATACCAAAACAAATTTGCTACAATAGTGCAAAGAAAAAGGGAACAAAGCAAGTAAAAGACCTGCTACATTATGACACACTAACCCTGACAAGTGTTAAATTAGATTCCTGCACACATAAATCGCCCATACTGTTTTCAGAAGGATTGGTCAGCATTTTCTTTTTCCTTCAAACTCATGAACTGCTATATGAGCGCTCATAAGGACCATACAATGCGGCTATTCATGATTTCCTTTGAATGTTGATCGCCTGTTTTTTATGATGATAATTCCAGATTAGCTTTTCCGGGGCAGTGTAATTAACTATGTCTAAAATGTATATCATAGCATGTTGGCAGATGAACAAATCTATAAAACAGCTTTCAAATGTCCATTTTACTTCTTGAAAGATAAATTGCCATACTTTTCACACTCAATGATGAATTATTATGGTTATTGCATCTCGGGAATAGGTACATTTTATATCTATAGTAGTTATAAAATGTTAATATTAATCAGCTTCTTGGAGCTAATGAGAGGGTAACAGTGAAACGCTGTGGAATATTAGTATGCCTTGTCAGAAACATTTCAATTAATTGTTTTTTCAGTATTTTCTCAAAAGGGCAGCACTGCTAATTTCAGTGTCTTTAAAGCTATTTGGTTTTTTCTGTTTGATGATGGACTGATTTGGTTTCTTTGGGAACAGTGAGGATGGAGTTCAGGCTCTCCAAAAGCTTTGCCTTACATTTTGTGAATTCCAACATTATGGATTGCTCTCCTGCAAGGTGGTTTGGGAGACACACTAAACTAGGGCAGACATGGCTCTGAATTGGAAAGGTATTTGGGTAGACCCTGGCATCTAGTATATGATAAGGTGGAAAGTCCCTACCAATGTAGCTTAAGGATCTAGCTTTAAGTAATCCTGCTGAGACATATGTCCTCATATTAAGCCACCTGGAATGACCTAGGGATTCCTGTAAAAGAACCATTAAGAATATGTGTTTTTCTTTGATAACCTTATTAAACAGGGCCTTGCAATAACAGAGCAATTACTTTTTGTTTGTTCTGTAGAGCCAAAACGATCAAGAAAAATATTCATAACAAAGGTGCAATTTCACTGGCTAATTGATCAACCTTGTTTTGCTCAGAGTTTTGTAGAAGTTTGTACTGTGGGTTGACTCAAGACTTCTGACAGGATAATCAAAAATGACGGAGTTCTCACTTTGCTCCATTGGAGAATTTCATGCTGCAGAAAAGTTCCAAAATACCAATTAAACCATTTGGTTGAGGAATGTTGCATTTCCAGGTGCACCTAATTAACTCATGGGTCAACTTTTTTGTCCACATACATCTAACAGCATGGTCTAGCTGAACATATTCGAGATAGACTGAGTTTAACAAATAGGGAGTTTGCAAATGTTGGCTGGTCGTAACATTGGCACACTCTTCTGTCTTTGTGATTTTATCTTGATCAGAACTTATTTAATCAGTAATTCACTGACCAACCATCAAGTGGTTTTTCAGGCTTGACATTTTTTTGCACTTTATTTTGTTTTACATGAAAATACAGAATTCCTCATTGTGGCAATCCTGAACTTGTATTCATCAGCACACACTCTCTAGTTACCTTCAATTTTCTTGAGATACTTTTTTGCCTACTTTACTATTTACCACTGATTTTTGATTTAACAGGATGTTCGCAATGATTGATAGTGGTAATAAATTGTGAACCATCTTTCCACTAGAGAGTGGGCAGATTCATTACGTGCACTGATATCCAATTGATAGAAGAAAAGCCTTTGTTTGATAACATTCCAGGAGTAGAGAACATAGAATGTCAAGACCAGCTGTATCATGGCCGGCTTTTTCTCAGATGAGAGACTCAGACTATTCCAGGAGCAAGCCGGCATTGGCATAGGGGTTTGGTTTGAAACCTATTACAGAAGTGGGTGCAAGACCAAATAAGCTGTCAGAATATGAGGTGGTGCACATTCCTGTGCCCCTGATGAGGAACAGGAGTGTTAAGGAGGCCAGAGACATTCCCTGCAGGTAGGTACAGTCACTCACTCCATCTGCCTGCAGAAGCAGTCACGCCCCTTTTGAAAGTGAGGCCGGGTGGGTTTCCATCTTTCCCTAACGTACCTTCACAGAGGAGGCCAGATCCACACTTGCAGTAAAAAGCAGATAAACATCTTCAAACAGCCGGTTTATCTTTCACTAATGCCATTGATGGCTCCTCTGTTAAGGTGGAGGGATGTCGCACCATTGCTCTCTCAACAGTGAAAACATGAAAAATAAAATGATAACAACACAGGTTATTATCACTTTAGTTTTTCACGGTGAGCCGAGGCGGGGGTGGAGGGGGTGCTATGTTGATAGACAGCATCTGCAACAGGGGGAGGAGTGGTGGGCACTGCTACAAGTGCCCATGATGGTTTGGCCAGCCGTCTTAGGATGGAACAGCAGAGTGGAGAACAAGCGGAGACTCCCAGGCCCTAACTGAGCATTACCAGCATGCGAGTAGTACCGAGATTGGCATGGGGACTGGGAGCCTTACATGGACTGCCGGGAGTCAAGGGGAGAAGAGCACTGAGGCCCTTTTATTTATTTATTCCCCCCACAGCACTGCCCCCACTCCCCCCCCACTTCTCCCTGCTCTGCCTCACCACTTTTATGTCACTTTGATGTTACAGGAGCCGCCACTCACTAATGCATTGTTCACAGAGCAGCTGTGAACGTGGCATTTGCTGTAATTGGGCGTCCTGTCCTGGTCTTCTACCAGGCACAGAGTTGAGGGTGAGCCGAGGCACCGAGTGGGGCAGTGCAGCTTCTCTTTACTACAGACCCAGGTCTCTCTTGTGGAACACATCCTGCTGACCACAGTCTATTCTGAAATACCTGAACTTTAAAACAAATAGAGGGAGAAAGTTGGGGAGAGGATGTGGTCTCACTGCTAGCCGGCTGACTTTGGAGCAGCGAAACTAAGGTTCGAGCCTGGGGGTCAAATCCACATCCTGTGATTCTGGGCAAATCATTTAATATCCTCGTGCCTAGCAAAAACAAAATGAATGTGTCCTTGTGTAACGTAACTGGTGCTCATATAAGCCGCTCCAATACTTTCGGGTCGAGTTAGCGCTATATAAACCTGAAAAAAAAATTAAAGAAGGCTATTCCATACTGAAATTTGAAATGTCCATCGCAGATTCTCTAGACAGCAAGATATCTGAATTGTTTGTAGGAAGCATTTTAGAAATAATATTCACTCGTTTTCAAAAGAGTAATTTGCGCTGGCTGTATTTGCGTGTCAGCAGGCGTTATGGAAAACAGTAGTAGCTACAGTGACAAGCTCTTTGGGTTCCTGAACACAAATGCCTTCTCGCAACCTTGACATTGCGCTGGTTCGTGCGACTGGGCCTGCTTCACTAACAGAATGTGTGTATGAAAAGCCATGCTCAATTTATTTCTTTGGAGATGGGGTGGCTGAGTGAACTAAAGAATGGTGATGGATTAAACCCAGATCAGTTGACTGGGGGTGAGTGTTTGATTTGTTCAAACGCTCCGTCCATCATCCCCTTTTGTATTGCTTTGTATCAATTTATTTCTTTAGCATTTCAATCTTTTGTATGGCTACCAAAACGCGCACTTGCTGGTAATAATAAAAACATTTAAAAATCAGGTTGGGCTATTTTTTTAAAGATATTTTTGTCCAAGACGCGCTTTCAAAATGCAAACAAACAGCAGATGCGCCTAATTCCTAAACAGAAGCAAAATAATCGTGTGGCCCATGTGCTCCAAGCTATAAAGTCTCCCTAATGCTGCAGCGAGATTTGCATTACACCACATGCCATCTGGAGCTGGCAGCTCTGGACAGAAACGAGACAATCTTGGCCTAAAAAGTAAAATATTATGTTCTCTTTTCGTCCCGCTATAATGAAGAAAGGATGTCTTTGCTTGGCTTTCTTAACACTGAAGAGGGCCTTACTATTTCTTCAAAATCAAAAATTCGCAAGATAATATTGGATAAATAATGAATATTTATTTTATGAGATTTATATTTCAGGAGGATTTGGAGTTTCAAATGGGTGTTGATTTACTCTAAATATTTTTGATGTTGCCTTTAAGGCTGAATTTTATTTTTTCAAATGCCAACATTTCTTTTGAAAGACATGCAGTGCTTTGAGCCCAGCAAATTATCTCCTTAGGGCTCCTCTTGTTAAGCCAACAAATAATAAAATCTAGTCAGATTTCTAGAATGAACAAAGTATATACACATAATCTCCACCGAAATTCGTCCTTGTAAATATGCATGCATATTCATTTTGGACAGCTCAGTATCTGACGTTTGCCAAAGAGTTTTCACAAACATTGGCAAATCCAACGTGTCATCCTTTAATGTCTATTGTGAAATCTGCTTTGTGTATGCCTGTGTCTCAGTACATTACCACACTTGAACCAGACCTATTGGCTTTGTCAATGCCTGTGTTGCTTTAAGCAGCTGGATTGTGCACTCTTAAGTCTTGGCACGTGTTTTTAACAATGGAGGTGTACATGTATGTGTGTCACACGATTCACAACTAAAACATTAGCAAAATCCTACTGCAGTGAAACACTAAAACCAGAAAAATATTGTTTGTGTACTTAAGGCATGCTTCAGATAAATACTTTATTGTGTGATGATTGAATTGAGGTGTAAAATGGTGCTTCGTGCATTGCAAGCAAGCAAGCATACCAGAGAATATGGAATAATACCAGAAAAATCCAATAGTTTATGGAGCAAGTGTTATACACCTCAGGGTGAACCCATACTCGGCAGCAATAGGTCTCTGTACTTTCAAGCCATACATAAAAATGTGAGGGTTGAGATTTGTGTATGGTGGAAAAGGAGTTGAAGAATGAAAAGTGATGTACACCTACTTTTGCATAGCACTATTCATCAAAGACGGAGTGTGTGCCCTGCAAAGGTGAAAAGATGTATCTGCAACCAAAGTACATTACCAGAACAGAAAGATGGCGTGTTGCAGACAGTTACTATGCAGAAACATCTGTCCCTCGAAAAAACAGTAAACACAATAAAAATACTCTGCCCCATTTAATATTATTTGTGACCACGGGTGTATTTTGAAAACAGCAAACACTGGTATTGTGGGTTGCAAATCCTAATCTCCTGTTCCTGTGCAAAATAAACTGCTGCACTACACAGAGCTCTGTGAGCGGTGGAGTGTGTTGAAAAAATACCATTCGCAGTAATTTTCAGTGCCGGGTGTTTGTCCGCAGTGTGAAATTATGGCTAACGGCATCATATACAGTGCAAGTCGGCACAAGCTGACATTGCTTCCTTTCTGCTGCTCGAGTAGATTTTCTACTTGAGCTGCAGCTTTCTCAACACATACGGACGGTTTCTCAATGCGAGCTCTCACGAGCATACACAGCCACTCGCATTGAGAAATCCGACTGCCCGCGTTGAGAAATCCAACCGGGACGTTGATTTCCCTCGCTCTCATTCACCAACTTGACATTTCCAGTGCGAATAAGGCAAAATTGCCCTGGAAAGTAGATTTTCCTCACTCACGCTCGTCAACTTGATAATGACGAGCACGAGTGAGGAAAAAACACTCATCTCCGCTACATGGATCGGAGTTTTTAGGAACTTTGCAAGCTCCACGTAAAGCGGACTGAGGAGAACAAATCACATTTGTTATTTTATTTATTTGAAATCATTTATACTGTTGTATAGAATATGAACTAGTCACTTGGGCATCAGAGCGCTGTACAAAGTACAAAGTACAAAGTAGTCACAACGCCCTAGAATGAGGCAGGATAATAAAACAGCAGCATGACATATACCATAATAAAGATTCAATAGTAGCATAGCTTTGGTCAAACACAAGCATAATGAGGGTTGAAAGAGGAACAGAAAATGGGTGTGGTTCAAATCTTATCAAAAAGAAAGCAATCCACATGAGAAGTTCTTAGCTAATGCAAAGATGTAAACAGTGGCAATAAGCAATTTAAAATGGAAGAAATTTCATGAAACAATGTAGGGACAGCAGGTGAATTTTTATTGGTAATAAACTCAGTCCTTTCTTGTAGGTAAATGTGTTTCAATACACGTTTACAACCTGAAATCTTTACCTGCTTCCCAAATGCTTTTTGTCAACTGTTTCCGCCTATTCTTATCAACTTTACAATCTTCGCCATAAACTTAAGGCCATGTCATGTAACCTTAGATTTGCTGATCAGTTTGATGCTCACTCTCTGGATTTTGTTTGTATTTCAGAAACTTGACTAATCAGCAACCCAGATTTCGGTATTGAATTAACTAGTCCATCATAACTATCAGATTTTGCTCTTAGATAGGGAAACCAAAATAGAAGGGGTGGTGTTGTTAGACTTCTCAGCCTTAGGGTGGTCTCCCCCCCAACTTTTTGCCTTCCTCCTCCATTTTTCCTGACCTCGTTTTTGCTGGCCCTAGGTCATGAGCACTTTACCACTGCTAACCAGTGCTAATGTGCATATATTCGATCCTCTAAACATGGTCATATTGGCTTATACTCAATTAGCATATTTAATTACTTTAAACGTTTCTAGTAAAGTGGTACCCCATGTAGCCAGGGTCTGTAAATTAAATGCTAATATTGGGCCAGTGGTATTGATTATGCCTGCTTCTTAAATGAGCCCTTTAAACATGTCTCAGGCCTGCCATTGCAGAGCCGGTGTGTGCTGTTTAAACTGCCATGTCGACCTAGCAAATATTTGCCAGGCCCAAACCTTTCTTTTTTATACATATAAGTCACCCATAGGGTAGGTCCTGAACAGCTCAGAGGGTAGGATGAAATGTATATAAAAAAGTAGGATATGTACTTATAAGTTTTAGATGACCTGGTAGTGAAAAACTCTTCCCAATGGAAAACATTGGAGTTGGCTTATTACATTTTATAAGTGTATTTTCAAATGGAAATAGTTCATGTTTTTTTACCTGGAATCCTGATTTAAAATCCTAAGTTATGATGAAGTGGGATTTCACATTCCAATTCTGAAAATGCGTTTTCTTGCCTTAGCCATTTGGTGCCCGCAGCCTGTCTCCGGATACAAGGCAGGGTGTAGTTGGCAGTTGGGATTGGTGTATTCCTCCTAGACTGTCACACACCATGGGAGCTTAGGTGTGACTGAATGGGCCATCACTGGTAGATGGAAGGTAGGAGCTGGACCCAGCCTCACTTGCATCTCAATAGGCTGTGTCCTGTCTTCACAGAAAGAGCCTAATGGCCATGTGCTGTCACTTCAGCCATCTTGGAGCCAAGGCAGGAAAGTAGAGACATCTGTGAACTTCAAAGACATTCTATAATAGCTTCTCCCATCTGCCAGAATCAGGGTATAAAAAGGGGACATCAGATACCAACTCTTCAGTACACGCCTGGACCTGTGGATACTGTGTCAGGTAGAAGGACTGCTGTGCTGCTGAAAGGACTGCCACTCTACTGGGTTGAGAGATCAGTTGTCCTGCTTAACTGCCCGGCTGCCTGCTGCTCTTTTACCTGGGTAGGAAGGACTAGACACACATCTTTTGAACTCAAAGTGACTCCAAGGACTAGTTGACTGGCTTCCTGATCTGAAGCATCAGGGACACAACAAGCTTTCCAACAACCCTGCACCTGGACTCTGCTATTTGTGAGCCTACCCTGCCAAGTGGTGCCACCCCAGTCCTGGACCCTTCGAAGTGGACTTAAGGCGCATTCCAGCCTCTGTGGATCCAGTGGAACCGATGCATCTCCTCTGCTGCACAGCGCATCCCTGAGCAGAATCAATGCATCACCACTGCAGCATGGTTTGGACCTGTCAGTCCTCTGATTTGACACATCACCCCAACTCCGGTTTGCAAACTCAGAGCCAGCCCTGGCATCTCCAGTTGATGGCCGCCTCAACATTAACACCGGACTCCACGTTGCAGCCTAACAGCTCTTCAAAATCGACTGATCACCTAGACTGTGGGCCGCATCCTTGATGCCTGACTACATCACAAGCTCTCGTCAAAGGGATCTTCAACGACAGTGCAGCACCTAGCACCGCAGTCTCATCACATCGTGGAACCATTTCATCAGTGCAGCTGTGCATAGCATATTTTACAAGGATCCTCGCAATGCTCCGCAACCCGGATATTGAGGTACTTTGTTCAGCTGGTCTAGCTGACCAACACATCTGCTTAAAATAAATGTCTTTTCCTGAACTCAAAATCTTAAAATTACAACAAGCAGAAATGAAATGGAGGTTAGCCTACTAAACAGAAGACACAGATCTTTTTCTGAAACAGCTCGCTGCATATAAAACTAAAATAAAGGAAATAAAGAAGGTGTTTTTCCCACCTAATAGCCTCTGTTTCAAATCTCTCGCACAAACTTGCTCAAATTGTCACTGCATTCCAATCTCCAAGGCCTTGTATGTTGCCATTTTCCCCACTAGTGGATTACCACTGTCTGTGATACTCTCGTGAATGAGAACATTCCTCCACCTTGCAATAGTAAGTTAGTGCCACAAAGTCCGATACTGAACCTGCAGTTTTTGATTCCATCACTGAATTATAGTGATATTATACCATTATGCAGTATTGCCCCTCTCCCTCTCCCAATTACCAATGTCCTGCCAGTCTTTATCCTTTTCTGACGGGACACCTACTTAAACACTTTAATAGCTATCTTTCGCAAGGATTAGTTCCTCATGAATTTAGGTAGGTAGTTTTCAAACTTATGCTGGGAAAGCCTTACCTAATTGTAGATGTACATTGTAACTTTCGGCCCATCACATTTGTACCCTGTCTAGGTGTCTTCTTCCAAATCCAAAGATTAGTCAAAGAAAACAAATTGTTAGTCACCATTCAGGAAGGTTTTAGGCCTGATCTCAGAGACCTCAGTATGGATGACCGTCGAAGGTGGTGAAGTCACCATCCTCATAGTTTTACACCTTTCTTCAGCATTCAGCACAATTGATTAAGCCCTTTTCATAAAACAAAAAATACACATTTTAGGCCAAGAACTAAAATACATTTGTTATTGTCTAGAATGAGCAGGAGTCTTTGGGTTTGAAGATTTCTTTAAGGAAAATGCAGAAGAATTTCCTATTAGCCTTGATGGACTAAGGAAGGCCATCGTGACTAGCAAGCCAACTAAGTTCAAAGGCCAGGATCTTTGGGTCAGGATTGGTAGCAACTCTATCTAAATAACCAAAAGGCAAATGGAAGCTGACTTTTAAGTTTAAGCTTTTTTTAAACTTTTGGTATTTTTTCCCTCTACGGTTCTGCCCTGTGCCTGTTCTACTGACTTGTACACATCGTTTTGGTTTTGTTGTAGAGCTTTACACTTTCCTTACTCCCTTTACTCATTTACTGACATCCATCCAGCTTGGTAGAGGTTTGCATAGAAAACAGTTGGTCCTAGACTCATTTATCATACAAATAAATGTTCTATATTAAAAATTCGAAAAACACATTAAAGATGCATATGATCAACATGATCAATACAAACAGTTTTACTTCAAGAGAAATTGTATATGCACACTCTCAACGATCGGAATGGCACTCATTAAATGAATGCCAAGAGAACTGTTTTATTCACAAGTACTCCTTAGGTGAACAAATCGCCATATTCAATAACAAGATGAAAGGTTGCTCTAAGGAGGGAGGGAAAGGAAGGTGTGCTCATGTGTAAGACAGAGAAGATAAGAGAGAAGGGATTCAAAATTACATCCAAGGGAGAATCGATTTGCAATAATTGTACATCATGAAAAACTGGCTATTGTCTGCAATAAGGCCAGTTTCTTTTCAGGGCCTGCCCCTTACAGGTCGTTCTAGTTGTTTATATTTTTTCCAAACACGGTGCACAGAGATACATCATCTGTGGATTGGGTAGAGTAGGAGTGGTATCGGATACAGGCCCACTGGGAGGAAAAATGTTGATGTTTCGACCCGGGTGCATGGAGGGAGATTCACAACCTTAGCTCACAGGTCTTCCCCAGGATAGGGGAAAGGAGGGGGCATCCTATATGTAGGTGTGAGTTGGTATGGTCCGGTCACTGCCCCCTTGCAGTGGGTAGCCAGCACCAAAGTTGTGGTGTAGCATATGCAATTAATCAATGGAGGCTGTCAACTCCTTTATGAAGGGTGAATCAATTGCCCAAGGTCGATCTTATTTCAGAGTTGAAGTGAAGCCCGCGTAGACCGTGTCTTGCTTGACAATTCCTTGGGTTACCCCATTATGTTATAATGGCAAAGGTTTGCAGAAGTTCACCATCCAAAAGCCAGTGATTACACTCCCTGTTGGACCTGGTCCTCTCTGCAGAGTCACCCCCAAACCTTTTCGGTTCACCCCTCCTATTTTTGCTGAAATCATTTTGATGGCCTTAGACCAGTGCTAAAGTGCTTGTCCTCATTCCTATAAACCTGGTAAAATTGACTTAAACCTGATTGGCAGATTGAATTGACCTGGAAGTCCCTTGTAGAGTGGTATGCAATATACCCATTGTAGCCTGAATACAATTTTAAACTACCAATCCGACTTGGTAATATACCCCTAGCCCAGTTTTAAACTCCCCTTTTATTGTATATAAGCCACCCCTAAGGAAGACACTAGGGAGCCCAGAGGGCAGGGTGCATTGCAATTAAAAGTTTGTACATGTTCTATTAAATCTTACATGCCCTGCTAGTTAAAAAAAAACTAAATTTGTTTCTCATTACTGTGAGGCTTATCTCTCCCATAGGATAATATTGGGTTGCCATATTACATTTAGTAAGTGCTACATTTTGATTAGGAACAGGTCAGGATTTCATGTTTGGTGTCTGAGAAATTTTAATTATACATCCTTTTCATAGGTAAAGTCAGATTTTAAGTTACAATTTAAAAAAATTACACTTTTAGAAAGTTGGCATTTTCCTACCCTAAACTTTTTGGTGCCTCCAGTCTCCCCAGGGTCACATGACTCGGTGCAGTTGGAAGTTGGACTGTCTTCATTCTTTCCAGATAGCCACACAATAGAGGGATTAGGTGTGTCTGGAAGAGCAATCAACTGGCGGGATGGGTGGCAGAGCTGGGCACAGCTCACTTGCAACTAAATAGGCTGTGCTCTGCCTTTTCAAAAATGACTTGTCACCCCTGCATTGTGCATGCAGCGAGCTTGGAGTCAAGGCAGAGGAGTCTGAAAACTGAAATGAATTTAAAAGTAGACTTCTAGAAACTGCTCCTACTTCAAAGAATACCCAATGTTTAAAAAGGGGATGCCTGCTGCTGTATCCTGCTGTGTATGCCACAATACTGCTTCGCTGCACCTGGAAGGACTGCTTTGCTGCCTGGAGCATACATTGCCCCTCAGAGGCCTGCCCTGTTGAATGAGCCCTGCTACATCACTTGAACCCAGGACAATATGAGTGACTCTGAGGGCTAGTTTGCTGGCCTCCCGAACATAGCTTCAGGGCTCCCACCATCGTGAACCCACACCTGAACACAGCCTGAGTGAGCCCTAACCCCCCAAGTGTACTGCCAGGACCCTTGGTGGTGGTGCTAAAGGTGCCCAGATAGCCAAAATCCAAAACTTGGGAATTAGAAATTGTTTGGCACATATTGGGTATCCCAAAGAGCTGCCTAAATTGATGCATCTTGAGGCTGTACAAGAGAGATGTTATTAGGGTTATTAGAAAATGAGCTGCATTCTGAAGTGACTGACACATGTGAACCTTATTTTTTACTAGGCAGTAATCACTTATGTAGTGATATTTGTTGCAAATAGCACTTGTAGGTTATCTGACAAGTTACATTTGATGGGATCAGACTCTCAGAGTTTGAGATGAAAAGGTCTAAAGAGCAATCTATTCAATGTGAGAAAGATTACAAACCCCATGGCGGGAGAGTGATTAGTGCCAAGATTAGGTAAATTAAATCAGCCCAGTCAAGATTATTGTTCCAAAGCACGGTCATATTGGGAGAGAGTTGGATTGTGTTGACAGCTATGCGTAATAGACAATATTAGCTAAAATGGATGATGATTATGAGGTCTTAATAATGATAAACCTTGTAAAGAAGGAAAGAGAAAAGTATGGTCTGCTTATAATCTATTGTGTTTCTATGTGTCAGGGCTACACCTCTTCCCAGTAAGTCGAGTAGGAGAGTGATAGAGAAGTTTTAGGTACAAGGAGGTTCATGAACTTTTGGGAAGATGAATGAAGTCACTTTTCGATGAGAACTGTGGGGAGCATGTAGAAAGAAAGTTAGAAAATGATAGACCAGATGAGTATCTCTAATTTTCAGAGGTACATGTATCAGGCACACTTCTGAAATGGTCATGTGACATTTCCAGTTAGATTTTGTTCCCGTTGTGTGTAGTTATCTATAGCATAGAACTCCGCAAAAGGGAAATAGTGTCACTGTGCAAACAAAAACGTTCTACTCTGATGGGAGAAACCCTTACCCTACACCTCCACCAAGTATGTGAACATGATTTATGCCATTTTTTGGTAAAAGTAAAAATCCTTCTATTTATATGGTGGAAAGTGTAAGAGTTTATGAATGCCCACAAACATACTTGTTTGTAGGATTTCACAAAAGTCCAAGGTTATCCATGTCTTGGAACATCATTTTCCCCACATCTTGATTAGAAATTATGGGTGTGTAGAACTACACATGCTTAGCTGAGATCTCCGCACACATAGGTATGTTTACTCCCGCCAGAAATTCCTCTATAAATTCCTGGCAGTCATAAAACAAGTACATTTGGTCACAAAACCTACATTTACAAGCAAATTCTCCTTTGCATTATGGCTCAGAATGTCTAAATTGATTTGATACATAAGACACGCCAGTCTGCCCCCATCTGTGCCTGGACTATGCCTGTGGCAAGAAAATATTCAAATGACTCCGTGCATTACTTATTCTAGATACAAGCTACTTACCCTTAATCCTTCCTGCCCACCTCTTCCACAATTAAGTTTGAGCAATCCCAGCATGCCCACCCTGTCCGCAATTCCCCTCTGTCACAATATTGTAACCAATAAGTTGGCTTGAAGTTGTCTGCTACTTAATGTTCATTTTCTTCCATGATACTAGATTAATGCAGTGCATACAAGACTCGGAAAGTACTTCTAGTGGTATACTTTAATTGATTCAAGAGCTCAATTGTGATATCCTATTTCTAATGGAAACTTGAATAAGCAACTGCTCTGTCCAAAATGTAACTACAACTCCGCCGGCCACTTACAAAATTCTTCTTGTGGAGGGCGTGTCCAAGATTGGTGGAGACATTACAATTATTTTTCGAGATTCTTCTGAGATTTTTTCTTGTCCTCCTCAATTCTCCTCACTTTGCAGACATTTTCAAACACTTGTATCACTCACCTACTTCTTTTCTTCAGCTTTAGTCTACTAGCCTCCTGGCTCTGCCACTCATTATGGCACTCCTTTCATTCATTGTCTTCCTCCCTACACACTTATGACTTCCAACTACCTCATTCAAGGATATTTTACTGTCTGAATAAATCAACCTGATCTTTCCCATATTGCATCCTTTTGGAATCCTGTGCTGTAATAGGCATAGCTCAAATAGTTGGCTCACCCATTCACCTTGGTGACCACATTATTAACTCTATTTTTACCAATAGCTCTAACATTAAGATATTCACCCCTATTCCTTTTCTGTGGAGTGACCATCTCTGTGTACCTTTTAACATCATTTTACTCCTCTGCCACCTGTCCATTGTTTCATCTTTTATTCATAAGGGTACTCCTGTATGTCTAAAGTCACTTTCTCTTAGTTTTATAATGCTCTTTCTTCCACCCCTTTCAGTTTAGGTCCTTACAAAGAACATAGAAGAAACATTTTTGCCACCTGGGTAACTAATGCTTGAATGAAGGCGGCACCTCAAAGTCCCACTATATAAAACCAACTGCTCATTGGTATGTGCCACAGCTCAATATCAAAGCATCAATGCAAATTCATTGAGAAAACTGTGTGGCTATACAATTAAATAGCTATACACCTTTATATGGTGGCACCTGAGGTTTATAAAAAGAAACTTATGGAAAGATCAGGTTACTTACTATTGCCCCTGCATTCAAGACCCGAATAATTTTGTCATAGTTTTCTTTGACATTCTAAAACCCCTAGCTAATATTACCAGTTCACAAATCGTTATGAAACCTTCACTGAACCTTCCTATCAGGCTCCATCCTGACCTTTTTACATAGGAAGATTTCAATCATCAGAACTTCAACTTCAATTGCCCTCCAAGTAAATTCTTGTTTCCCCTTTGCCTGTCAGAGACCTTGAGTCTTAGGGGCCCATTATGATGTTGGGCGGATTGCCACCGCCAGCCTGGCGGTAGCCACCGCCAGCCTGGCGGGGGCAATCCGTCCGACATCCACACTCGTTTCCCCCGCCATAGGATGTGCCCGCAACTGTGGCGGGCACATCCTAATACCCCCCCACGGGACCCCCGCCCTTATGGCGGCTGGTCCCGAATTCCAACAGGATGGCGGGCGGACTAAGTCCGCCCGTCATCCTAATGAGCCCCCTAGTAACTCAAATAAATCTGTGTCTCATTCTAACTCTTGTCCAGCACATTGCCTTTATTTATATTTCTTGGCTTTTGCCTTTGTGTTAATAGGACTTTGTAATGCATGTCTCACCACAACACAAGTTAATTCCACTTAGAAAACATCCATATGGGAAATCTCATAAAAAAATTAAATTAATCATACTATACATATCACTTTTTGGTAAACAACTTTCTAATTTTCTTGAATCTATCAATGTATTCAATTCTACATGGTCAGGATTTCAGTCATTTAATTCTGAGCCTGCTCTCTTGGCCATTTCAGATGAGCTTTAGATGGTGATGGTTTGGATCAGGGCAACATGGCAGTCAGTACAGATTCTCTACATACCTTGGCTGCCTTTGACACAGTGCTTCACCCCATCCTCACTCCTTGACTATCTTCTGTTGGCTTCCAAAGCACTGCTATGAAATAGCTCCAGTCTTTTTTCATCATTCTCAAGCAGTTTTTTGTTTCTCTGCTTTTCACTTGTGTACTAAGTCTCCTACTTATGGTGTCCCCAAAGGTTCACCTTTTCAATGAGTACATCATCGCCCCAGCTCATCTTATCTACTCTCACTTTATGTCTCTCATGGCTTACACAGGTGATACACAACTTATCATCAGAATAGAGAGTAAGAGGGGTAATGTCCAGTACAAGTTTGATACCTGTCTTTGTGACGTAGCTTGTTGGATGAAAAACAACTCACTCAAATTGAACTCAAACAAGACGGGGTATTTTATTCTGGAATCTCCTGATTTCAGTTTCCAGACCTTAGACCTCAGCCTCTTTTTTCCACCTCAGTAAAAAATCTTGGATTCTGGTTTGACAATGCCCCATCCTTCCTTCTGTTTCTATTACAATATATTTGTGGGCAATATTCTTCCTCTCCTACCAAAGTGTGGTAGGAAAACTGTTTCTCAATCCATCAAAAGGTTCCATCTTGACACTGGCAATCTAAACCTAGTACTGCCCATACAACTTTAGGTGATACAGACCACAGCTATCCAAATCCTGTGCAACCATTTGAGGAACTCAATGATGTCTTGTTTTTTATCTAATTTTCATGGGCTTCCCTTCAAGAAAACCTAATTTATTCAAGGATCATTGTCTCTGCCTTTGGGGTTACAACAACTCTGGTCCCCTTTCCTTCCAAAGTATATTGCATCCATGTGTCCTGCCCAATTATCTTCTTTCTGGACACCATCTCCTGCCAAAATAAAGACGTCCCTTCTAGGGATCGTGCCTTCTTGTATCTGGCTGCCAACCGCTGACATCTTACTGTCATTTTAAGATCTATGTCAAATCATCCACAATTTCAGAAATCACCATGTGAATGATCTGTCATAATTTTTCTTTCCACCTTAATTACGGCATGAAAGTGTGAAGACACACTTTGGGGTACCAGCTAAGTGATACAAATATCTACAGAGATAAAGACAAAGACTTCACATAGGGTGTCAGCTATTTGGAGATATTGAGCATGTGACAATCTGCCTTAGTGCAGTAACCTCATTAGTTTATTGGGCACAAGATTGGTGGTGAGTATGAAGTGGGACTTGATATAATATACCGTTGCTTTAGAGCTGCAAACAAAAATTTAATTTTCACATCACAATCTGCAATTTGGAAAGGGATGCAAGGAACAAGGAAGGTGTCAAGGATTCCATTTCCAAGAAAAGGATCATTGAGTACAGCAAAAGATTTAGGATCCTGGGTTTGACAAGTATTTCAGATGCAGACATGTCGCCCTGATGAATAATACAATTGAGGAGAGAAAGAGAGAGTTGGGCATATGGAAAGGAGTATGATAGAGATATCCTTGTTAGGATTATGACTCTTAACGGAATAGCGAGTCACTGAATTATCAGACAAAGGTTGTTAGATAAGGAATCAGCAGTGACATTTTTGAGCTTTGTGTGGAACATATTGGAGATTAGTAAAAAGAGGAGATATCAAGACATTGTACAAGCACAGAAGTGAAGAAGTCATTTAGGATTGGAGAATCACAGTATGCAGGTTAGATAAGATGTCTTTTTGTATGTGCATTCTACTTTAGGACATTATTACAAGTAAGTTTCAGGGAGTGTATTTTAGGCAAGCAGTAACTGCATGCTATCAAATTAATTTTGAGGGTTAAAACATATGAGTCTGTGACAGTTGTATTTAGGTGAAAATGAACCGTGACTGCATAGAAATTCATAGAAATAGCTGTGCAGGGATTCAAAAGTGTGACTGTTAATATGGGAGTCGGAGTGGGTTCCAGGAAGGAGGTAAGAAGAGAGGTCAGAATAATTGTGAGATGAGGATCAAACACATGAATCCTCTATCATTAACGTTATAGTAACATTTTGTTTTAATAAGCTAATTAGAAGGGTAAATAAATTGTATTAAGATGTGAGATAACTTATTGTGTCCTATTAGCACAAAATTAAAAACACAGCATAGATGCAATAGTAGAGTCCATCAGTTGGATTCAGGCAGTGTCTATGGAATGTCATAGTCACAGTGGCGGTGTGGGCACCACCACATTGGCGGTCCAACTGCCCTATTACAAGTTTGGCTGTCTGACTGCCAAAGGACCGCTGCAACCGCCGGAGGTCTGTGATTCCTCCGCGGTGTTGCAGCGGTGTGAGGTAGCTATATGAAGGCAGAGCTGCAGTGGCACTGCCAAGCATATTGCGAGTTTCTTCACCACCACAGTATTCATGTTGGTGAGCCTGCCATGAAAAGTGTGGCGGTGAAGAAACTAAGGGGGCCCTTCAAGGCCCCCTGCTGCTTCAGGCGTGGACAAGCCATGTGCACCCCTGCATGCCTCTGCCCTTGGGATGCATGGTGCGCCCCCCTGTCTGTATGCACCCCCTGTTCCTGCACGACATGAACTGCACGGAAGGAACGTGCTTTGGCGCTCTCACTGCAGTGCCTTTCTAAGGCTCAGAAATGAGCCTTAGAGTCAACGCAATGTGACCGCCAAAGCACTGCCCGCCATATCAGCATTAAACTCCAAATCTGGTGGGATGTGTGTGCTGGCAAAGAGGCCCTCTGCGAGACTACCAAAGTCGTAATAAGGCCCGAAGTTTAGCGTGGGCTGGTGAAAGGGAAACCAAAAAGTGATGGAGTGGAGACAAAAATCTTTGAGTGGCAAGGAATAATTCCTTCAAGGAAGTGCAGGTTGTCGGGCTATTCAGAAAGGTAACTTGTGAGTAATTTATATGTGTAATTTACTCTTACACTTTTGAATAATTTCACTACTTTTGGCTATTTACAAAATCTGAATGTAAACTTACTCAAAAGTTTAGACATACCTGTCTCCACTCATTAAAAAAGGGGGTGGAGTCACTCCTACAAGGGCAAGTGAGTTCTGTAAAAAAATAAACACTAGTACGTTCTGTACCACACATGGCCAACCACTGGTAAACCAACAGCCCTCCCATATAAAACAATGAAGGTAGGAACGTAAAATAAAACTCCATTGGAAATAATGTTAAATAAAATTAAATGGTTCAAAATAGTTAAAAATGCAAATAAATATATTTTAATGTTAACAAAAACAAAACATATTTAGTATTTAACTATAAAACATGTTACCAACCTTTCTTGACTGTATAAATGAATGTAACATAATTTATATTAAAATACTTAAACTAATTTTAATTAATTGTATACATTACGTTTACTAATTATTAACACCAATTAAACAAATTTATATATTTACTTTAGGTGGAAATTTATATTTTAATTTCAACTTCAGAAAAATAATATTATTTAACTTATTTGAATAAATGTAATGTTTATTTCAAACCTAAGTTAATAATAGTGTACCATTTTAAATATAAAAATGTAATATAACATAAACTATAAAATGAATGTATCAAATGAAGTTACAATAGAATTTAAGGTAACAATATTTTCACGAATTTAGTATAAGTTCAATTCACTTTTTTAAAATGTTCAATTTACTTTACCATAGCGAGATCTTCACTCCGACTACTGAGTCTTAAAGGTTCACCAATAGTGAGAAGTAATTTGCATGCCTCTTTCTGAGATATATCAAGGCGAACCCATGTAACTGGATGATCTGATGCACAAAAAGTGAGTTTAACTTTATAAATGAATAAAGCACCCCATAGAGAACACCCCGAACACTACCTACCTGGTAATATATTTATTTATCAGGCATAGATCCACCAGAAAACCAAATGGGATCAAACACAGGTAAGCTTCTGGTACAGAAAATGGAATCCATAAAATTAAGAATTTGTGATGGGTTTCTTGGATACTTCACGTAATGTGTGCCTTTGAATTCACATGGGCCCAATTAGACATTTAATAAAACTTGTCTTAATCACCATGGACATCTAATTAGTGGCAAATGTGGACAGATATAAAACTTGTTAATGATATCACAGACCATCTCTAGTCTAACAGACCATCCTTGTAAAGGTGTGCAGCTGTACAGGCGTGAAGCTGTACAGATCAGATGTGCTTCAGTTAGAATGGATAAATGTTTCATTTTGTGAATTTTAACACCTGCCACATCAACTTTTCAAGATAAAGCATCTGTTTTTTTGGTTTTTAGTACCTTGATTTATGTAACAATGAAATTGAAAACACTGCGGGCATAGACAAAAGAACATCAGGCAAAAAAAGGGGGGAGCAAGGGCAGAGAGGCCCAAAGCGTATGTCTGCCTGCAGCCAGAACCAGGGACTTAACCGGCAGCCAATTGGGTAAGAAAAATCACACCAACTGCATGAGCCATGCAGGAGACGGGGGTCCCAGGAAGCGATGGGTTGGGGAGTGGGAGCCACACTCAGCACATGGTATTTCTCACTCTGTGGACCCTCCAGCCCGATAAACAACAGTCTGGAGGTGCAGCAACGCATTTCCTGCATGCAGCCGCTCCTTTACAAAGCATAAGGGAGAGTCTTCCAATGCCCTCTCCCTTCAGGTTCACAGAGTGTTTAGTCTTTCTCTGAGCAACAGAGTACACGCACTACCTGCTGCTGTAGCTTATTCTTCTTGTGCACACATGAAAACCGTTAATGATTGAAAAATGTGCTTAATTTGATCAAATCTGTGCTTGAATTACAGCAGGTCAATCCAACATCACATTTCTGTAATAATATAAGGGCCAAAGTACTTCCTGCTATACATGATAAGGATATTGCAAGTCACTGAACCATTCCATACCATATAGAAGAATGAGGCAGAAGGGTGAGTTCCTTTATAAGGTTATGGAACTCCTTTTCATGTACACTAGGGGTTACTTTATCCCACATAATACATGGCCAGACCATCACCTTTGCCACAAACCACTTAAAACCTTGGGAAGGTGCTCTTTCATATTAAAAAAATATTATGGTAATTAATTAACATTATGTTAATTGGTTAATTACTTTATTGAGTATGTAACTTATGCAATTGCATAAATGAATGTATTTCTTTTATTTTAATGTGATTTATTTAGTTTGTTTTAGTATTATTTCTTTTTTTGTGGATTGTTTGGATTGTAGGATGGGAAATGTTTTACTCTTAATTTTTGTTTGCATTGAAAAAAATTTAAACTTAGAACTAGAATATTTTTTTGTAGAGGTTTTGATTGTTTAGCAAAATAATTTTTTGTTAACAATGTAATTTGTCTATCAATATAGTATTTGTTATTATATAATACTCATTAAAATATCTATGATATTTTTCCCATCACTTTCCCTACGGTTGTTTAGATTGGAGTGTGAATAGTAAATGCTTAGGTTTAAGTGGGAATAATAAATGTGGCCCCTCCCTGGTGCAATGTTTTCCCTACTGTTACTTAGATTAGTCTTCCTGATGTAACATTTTTGTCATTCTTCGGTTGTATTTGGAATGCTACCTTAATTCAACTTTTTTTGCATTTATTGTTTGCCAGTTTTATCTTGTATATATTATTCTTTGTAATTTTATTTTAATGCAGTTTAATTGTTTATTAGAAATGTAGTTCAAATTTTATGTTTATGATTTTGGGTGTAGAATTTTGAATATTTTTCCTTTTTTTGTTAAATATATCTCTATTTTCATCTATTCTTATTGACTAAAGTTTTTTATGTTAGTATTTTTTTAATTTTGATTATTTTTATATTTTATTTGTTGCTTTGTTACATTTGGATTTTTAATATACTTTTAGTCATTTTATTTTGTGGTATATTTTTTGGTAATGCAATACAATATTTAAATTTTTATTTACTAGCTTTTCATAATATGTATTAAAAATGCATTTGTATACATTTCCTAATTATTTTTTATTATACATGCATTTAATATGTGTTTTATGTTTATTGTTCATTAGTATTTTTTTATTCATTTTCAAAGCATATTTAGAGAATGCATCTATGCAATTTAAATATTGTATATCTATTTTTATCTATTAAAATATATTTATAGATTTTATCTATACAATTATATATATCTATATATATATAAGGGAAGTACCTTCGTTCCAGGACACCCTAGTACAAAGCCATTACCAAACAAAGGCAAAAACATGCTGGCTGGACGACAAAGAACTGGGCTACAAAAAATGCAACAAATGCAAGGCATGTAAAGTTGCTGTTAACAAAACAGAGTACAAAGACTTTGAAGAGAAATTAATCAAAATCAATTGTAAAATTACCTGTATGACACAGTTCGTGGTCTATGTATTCCAATGCACTTGTGGAATAAGATATATTGGCTCAACTGTCTGTATGCTGAAGAAACAGATTCTTGAACACATTTGTGCTATAAAAAACAAAGACATGAACTTTGCGACAGTGCGACACATGGTGGTATGTCAAAATAATAACTTGAGAGGCATGGAATTCTTTGGTCTGGACACTATCCCACTGAGTGAAAGTGCAAGGGATAGAAAGAAAAATCTGAGGCAATTAGAGCCCAGATACATTATAAAGTATTCATTCATTAATCTTTATTTCGGCAATCTGCCATAAAAGATACAATAAAATTGATACAACAAGAACAACAACACTATTACGTCAATCTCAAGTTAGCAAAAGATGCAAAAAAGGAAGCCGTCACATATTCTGGGAAGCAGTACAAAAATCACTACTTATTTCCTCAATCAGTCTAAAATGATACAGAATGCAATAAAACAGTATATCAATAGAACTAAAATCTTACATATAGTGCCGTAGTTTTGAACTTAAATAGCACAAACAAGGACTAAAGTGGCGGTGCCCTAGAAATTAGGAGCATTATAAAGCTACGAACCAAGATCCCGAGACGGCTCAAGAATGATGAGGAACTTTATGTCCACTTGTAACTGTTTAGTGATATGACATATGTGTTCGGCTGCTAGAAAGTGCATATCCTTGAAGTGTTATTCTTGACTGTATGTATTTAAGTAGTATCGCTCTTTGCTATTTTCTGTGCTGACATTTTCATTTATTTTTGTTACACACTTAGTTGCACACTTATCATATAAGGTAGAAATTAGTTCAAGTTTAAGTTAGGACTATACATGATTTTTATTGAAAATGAGTACCCTAACAGACAGTGTGGTGTCAGGTATATTTTAGATTACCATTAGACAGGTATACTAGAGACTTCTCAAGCTTTATGTATATTGTGATGACCTTATGACACCAATTGGTAGCTAAGTATAGCAGACTTGGCGATACATTTGCGTAGTTGTTGATAGGTATCTGGGATTCATTGAGTTACAAAACTCATTGATTCTCATCTCTATATTACAAAGTGTGCTAGCACATAGTGTGGTTTTATGATTTAAATGAAAAACAATGCAACACTGCGTATGTACTATGTATGGCTGCAGCACTTTTGGCCGCTTAATGCTTAATAGTTAGCAAAAGTTATACTTATCTGTGTAAATGAGGATTTCGATTTTAAACAAAACTGTTGACACTACATTTCCCAAGATGCCTCATTATGGGCTCATTGAGTTAAAGTATATAAAGTGCATTATTGGTAATAATCCTCCAACCGTGAACAAGGCCTTTGGGGCTGAAATGTGTCGGTGTGACACCCACACGTAGGATTAATGGTGGATTAAAATAAAGACACAGTACTCTGTATCCTGAGTGCGGCGTGATTTTGTTTAAAAAAAATTATATATATATATATTTTCCGTTCTTGTTTCCCATAGGAGGAACTGCCGCTTTGAACTGATTGAAGCCCCGCCAATGAGGTGACTAGAAGTATGTTAAATTTGGGGGCTGAGCAGAGGACTAACTAGAGGCTTGGCACTGAAGAAGGTACAATTAACCGAAATGCATCTGCCGAAATAAAGCCATCATGTTGATTTATCCCGTAGTGCTCCGTGTGTTTACTGTGCTAGCGAGGCAAGAAGGTTTCACCCACCTGACGGAGGCACCCGCTGCTGTGTTCGAACGACCAGGTGAATGGAGTTGTGGATATATTTATATATATCCACTTATATATTACCTTCTGGTCACCAGTAGATAGTTATAGTTAGGAACTTGTTTCTATTCAGAAAGCATTTTTTCTTTTGCCTATTTCTTTTGCGCCGATGAATCTTCGAGAAATTTCAAAACTAATGGTTCAGGTCAGCTCCTGTTTTTAAAGTTTCAGGGTGATTTGTCAAGCGGGGTCTTAGAAAAAAGGGGGGTCCCAAATGGGTTTTCCCCATGTTCATTTCCATAGGAATTTTGGAGCAGGCTACAGCCCGAACTGCTGAACGGAATTACACCAAATTTGCCAAAAAGGTAGCTCTTGGTTCAGAAAGTGCCCTTTTATTAAACGGTGTAAATCTGTTCAGTAGCTGCTGAGAAATTCAAAAAATAAAAATATTGATATCTGAGCACCAACGAGGATTGGCGAACCCTCCCGAGCACAAGATTAATTCTGATTGGCTGCCAAAACTCCAAACTAGAAAGTGTTGGCAGCCATCTTATGACTGAATAACCAAGTCACAAGAAAACAGTAGAAAATATGTTTTTTTATCAGTATAATGTACTATTGTCTATGTAAGCTGCTTTTTCAATAAAAGATTTAATACTAAAGACAAGAAAAGGGGGCAGGGTAGAAACACCTAGACCCACTATGCCTACTCAGGGGGCCCCCCAAGGAACCCCAGGGCCCGAATCACCCGAATTTGAGTTGGGTGCATGTATCCGGCCCAAGAAAAAAAAAGCGACACCTTCCCAGGGCTTAGAAAATTATATGCGAGGCACACGGCCCCCCACAGCCCCGGGGACCGCCACCTCCCCAGGGCATTTTTAAAAATGCATGGGGAGACTCTTGCCCCCCCCCATGCTGCCCTGGGGACCACCACCTCCCTGGGGCTTTTAATTATTTTGGGTGGGGAACATGATTTAAATGTGGGGGCCACGTGGCCCCCGCAGCCCCAGGGACTGCCAACTCCCTGGGGCTATTTTCAAAATCAAAATGTGCTGGGGCTTGAGCCCTCCACACTGCCCCAGGGACCAGTACCTCCCCAGGGCTATTTACATGTTGGGAGGGGATCCCATGGCCCCCCTCCTGAAACCCTTGATGGCCCTGGGGACTGCCACCCCCAAGGCCGGCACCTGCAATGTCCCGGGATGCCCACCCCCGGGACATTGCTGTTTACTATGGCAGGGCGGGAGCATGGCCCCACACAGTGGGATTGTTGAGAGGTGGTCCGAGGCCACACCCCTTTTCACACCACACTGCAAACGCACCTCTTGGCACACTGCTGGTGGGGCGATGAGGTCCTCTTGTGTCCTGAGGACCTCAGGACACAAGTAGACTTCATCCGCCGAGCAGCACCAGGCAGACCTATAATATCCGCCCGCTACAGCTTAACAGAAAAAACGTCACAATATATTGATTATTTTTTGCAAGCGCATATTTGAGGTCTGCCTTCCTATCGAAAAGACACCAGGGATTTTCTTTTGAGGATCGAAAATTTTAGTTGGCAAGAGGATTTTCTGTTCATGACAATGGTCATCACAGCACTATATACCAGCATCAATCATAAAGATGGTATAAGGGCAGTGCAACACTACCTTAGAAGAAGACCCATGGAACAGGAACAACACAGCAAAATGTTGATAAATATGATTGAATTTTGTTTAAATAACAACATTTTACTATTCCAAAGTGCACTGTGTCAACAACTACGTGGGGTAGCTATGGGGGCCAGCTTCTCCCCAGCTATGCCTGCCTCCATTGGGGCTGGTGGGAGGAGCTGTCCTACAGAAAAATCATGGAAACACAATACACAAAAATGTAAAGCTTTGGTTGAGATATATCGTTGACCTGTTTTTAATCTGGGAGGGATCTGTGCAGGAGGCAAAAAAGTTGTGAATGATCTTAACATGAACGATCTCAATTTGGAGTTTACTGAGCAAATCAGTTCTGAGAAAGTAATATTCTTAGGTGTTGAGGTCTAAATCAAAGAAGGGGAAATGGAAACTAGGGCACATAGAAAACCAACGACGGGAAATTCAGTTCTACACGCCTCAGGTGCCCACCCCCAACACCTTATCCAAAGTATCCCCGAAGGGGAGATGATAAGGCTAAATTGCGTATGCAGTAATCCTCAAGACCTACACAAAGTACAGCAAGACAGCAAAGACAGGTTCTCAGAGTGGGGCTATTCTAAAAAGTGTATTGAGATGGCAATCACAAAAAGTATGAAAACTACAAGGGCAGAATTACTAACACCTAAGCAACCACCTGTCCCTATTTCAAACACAGCAAAATACAAAGCACGAACAAAGAAGGAGATGCCTTCAGGTTAATTCTGGGGTACAGTAATCAAGAAAAATAAATATATCAGATCATCAAGAGGAATTGGCCTATTTTAAGGAATGTTTCCATAATAGGCCATCTAATGCCCAGAAAATCTGCAATAACATACAGCAGATCACCTTCAATGAAAGACGAACTAGTGCAAAACAACCCTATTGATAAGATAAAGGGTAATTGGCTCTCAAGCAGGAAAGGATTCATAAAATGCAAAACGAGCAAGGCATGTCAAGTTGGTATCAGTAAAACATCATACACAACTCCATTTAGCACAGAAGAAAAAATCATTGATAAAGCTTTGACCTGCAAGACGGACCATGTGGTGTATGTTCTCGGGTGCCCCTGTGGTTTGAGATACGTGGGAAGTACCAAGCTACAGGGGCACAAAAGAATATTGCAGCACATTCGGGCAATAAAGAATGTAGATCAGACTTATCCCGTGGCCCGCCATTTCAGGGAAAAGCATCAATCAGATCCCCAAAAATCTGCGATATTACCTGATCGATGCAGTACCTAACTCCAAAAGGGGCAGCGACAGGGAAAAAGCTTTACGAAGGCTGGAAACAAAACTTATTTTGGAGTTAGACTCCAAGCACCCTGGGGGGCTCAACATGACTGAGCACCTTCATACATGTCCCTAATGCACATGAGGCAAGATGTGTAATGATCCAGTCACAAATGGGTATTCTTACCCTGACGGACATTGATGAACGGTCATGCAATCAAGGACATAAGCAGCTAAGCCCTGAGATCACCACAACGAAAACAATTATTGTTTTTATTCACATTGATCCGTTTTTAACCTTTTTAACACATATTTATGCACTATGAGGTACATTCGGCACTTGCACTTTTATAAAATATGAGCACTGCACTTTTTCCAGCCCAATACAACACAGAAGCTCTGGTAATAATTTTAGGTAATTCCAACATAGGAACAAAACCAAGTAAACTTATTCAAAACAGCAACATCGAAATATTTGAACCAGTCGCATATTGCTCTATTTGCACATTTTGATAATCAATTTTAAATTGCGCAATGTGTATTTATTATTTTGGCATTTTTTTACTTAACTGATTTTATGATGTTATTTAATCATATTGTCAATGGGTATTTATACCAAGATAAAATATTAGGTATGTAAAATTTGCCAATTTTCACAATGACACCTGAAGGTATTGATACAGGTATGTGAAATTCGCATTACTGATGCTATTTTGCGCAATGTGGTTTATGTACAAAAACAAACAATGTTTGGTTGTTGCTAAAAGAATGAATTTATGCAGCCCAATGACATTTGTTTAAGGATATACAAATGAACTGAGGAGCGCAGGTTTACATTTGGACTTTCCAAGTTATGAGCACTGTCACTTTAAATGAGGGTTAAAGAAACGACATAAAAATCATGTGGTCAATTGTGAGCGCATCATGTGATCAAGGCTCTTTGAGCTGAAACGCGTTATGGCTGCCGCACATTTTTGTTGGTAACAAAATTAATTCTGAATCGCTAAACTCAACTGTTTTGGGAGATTGCAGAAGGGTATGAAGTTTGACTGATATATATATATATATATATATATATATATATATATATATATATCTTTATCTATCGCAGGATCAATGAGGCACAAAGATGGTTGCACTCAGCGTACTTCTTTCATAAAGATTTATTTCAGGCAATGCGTTTCAACCTAAACAGTTCTTCCTCGTGACCACATTTGAAAATAGTGCCCCATCAATCAAAGAAATTGCTTCATGAGTTTTAAACATAAAGGAAATACTATGAACTTGTCACAGACCTATATATACATTTAAAAGAGATCAAAACGCCCAATATGTCTATGAAGCTCCACACTCTCATTCAAACCTCCCGGTAACTTGCTGCCAAGCAGAATAATATAGTCAGGCCCTTTCTGCGGCAGGTGTCGCTCTGTGTTCCCACTTCTGACAGTCTTTTCGATCCTGTCACAAGCAAAGAAAACAAGAAGGTCAGCATTACGTTGATGCATCCTAGTCCAGCGGCTGGCAACAGGGTATGTCTGATCAAGATTCTTTTTAACCTTGTAGTGTCCTAAGATACGTTTGTTTGTTTGCTTGCAAGGGGTCGGAACCACAATCTCCATCCTGCCAAGTGGCATGCACGCCACCACCGACGTTCTGCACCAGCAAGAGTGCCAGGAGATACATAAAATTTGCTCAGGGCTCCCGCTGCATGGCCGTGCCTGGGCCACGCCCGGGCCACGCCCGGGCCAAGGTTGGGCATATTTGCACCCGTACTTGGCCGTCTAAGGCTGGACTGGGCCCACTCTCTTGGATGGTGGACCCTGAAGGAGTATATAAGGAGTGCCCATAGCAACATCAACAGTCTTGGAAGGGCTCCTGCCATATGCTGGACATAATCTGCTGGAGACCCAGAAGTGGTTGTGGCTGCTACACTCCAAGCCTGGAACAGACGTGATATTTTGCTAGAGAAACTTGAGTGCTGAGCTCGAAAGAGGCAATGCAGGATTACCCACTTTGTATTTCTCTGACATTCAGCTTAAACAGGACTTTGATCGGTCAGTCAAAGTAAAGGGTACTTTTATGCAAATTGTCTTGTGTGATCTTGAAGTATTAGGTGCTAAGTAGGCACCATGGGAGAGCGGAAAGCTGTGAGGGTGGGTTGGGTGATGCTTCCAAAAATAAAATAAAAAAGAAAGCTATGAGTTGTAGCCTGTTAGTTAAGGAAGGGGTACTGATTCACATAGACAGTTTATTGACTGAATGCCAGGTTCTCCTCGCCCCAGGTATCACGAGTAAACCCTCAAAATCTAATTCCCATCCTGACCCTTACCCTTGCAGTCCAGTTGACACCAGGCAGATACCGGCTATGTTCAAGAAGGCTAAAAGCAGAGGAAAGTAGCCGGTACCCTTGCTTGCTCCTTCTACTACCCTTAACAACAATGATAATACCGCTTTATTGCTCTCTGATGATTTCCCTTGCAGTAGCAGGTTCACAGCGCTCCAGGACCAGCTTGGCACTCAGGACATTTAAAACAGTCCAGGGGGCCTCTCAGGTATTGAGGGCCAAGTAATTAGTATGCTTAACATATGTCAGAAGCTAAGTCTGGGAACTAATCCCCTCCCCTCAGGTATAATCCTCCCACAAACAGGGACAAGCACCCCAATTCGTCGACAGAAGATGTATCTCCTAAGGAATATTCACAAAAACTTTTTAAATCTCAGATTACGGACCTGGTCCAGGAAGTCAAAGATCTTAAAGATCTTGACAGCAGTCTTTTTGACTCCTTATCCATGGCACTCTCTGAGATCCACCACGTGAAAAAACAAACAGAGAAACAATCTGCCTGTACTGCAGGGGCACATGGTGCAGTGAATAGTCTGGGTTAGATGGGTGCGCTACCAGAAGGGAAATTAGAGGTGCATCAGAGGGCGGGGTGCATACCACTCTGCATCATGTAGCAAAAGCGACCCCTTGTTACCAACTCACTCGAGAGCACACCTGCGACATCGTCCCAATCTTAACCACTGACAGTTCCCCCTAAACCTGTGGTAAATCCATCACATACCTCAAAAAGTACAGCTAGGGCATTTGACAAAGGAAAGGTAGGATATCTAACCAATGTCCCAAAACTCCCACCCAATACAACCAGAAAAGACGAGGGTTCATTAATAAACAAGAGCATACAATGGAACGGACATGTAAGGGGCTGTCGGTCGGTCATAAGGGAAGATGTAAAAGCGGCTAACAGATGCATTTTAAAGGGGGCCTCCATGGATGCGATAGCACTCTCATTTTACCATCAAGATGTAGTTGAGAATTTGGTGGCATTTGAGCAAAGTAATCACCACTTAGCAAAATCAAATATCCACATCAAGCATAAGCTCCCTGAGATAACCCTATTGGCTAAAACCTTTCCCACCATACCTTCTGCTATTAGATCATTGCCGCTAAGGTAATTGATTGACAGCTACACTCACCATTTTGCATAATAAATCAGGCCCCACTAACGGCACAGATAGTCAGTCCCACCACCCATTTAGCATGCGCAATCTCCAGCCCTGAGGTAACACGCGTTATTGCAAGGAGGAGTCCGATGAGACTAACATCTGTGACTTCAGACTCTTGGGTTGGTATTCTTTCAGCAACACACTTTGTATCACATCACACATCCCTACTGTCATGGAACATCACAGGGCTTAGTTCCAAGACTGTCTCCACTGGAACGCCTTTATTGAACAACATGACATTTGCCTATTTCAGGAAACATGGTCAGCAGCCCCAGTTTTCAGTCCTGGATATTTAAATTACTGCACCCCGGGAGTCCATGATAGTAAGGGTTGCCCATGGGGGGGGGGTCATTATCTAGATCCACCAGGATATGGGCCCTAAGATCTGGGAGCTCCTGACAGGGAGCCCAGATATTATTGCCATTCGACTGTTGAAGAGTACCTATGGTAAAATTGACATCTACAATATATATGCAAGAGGGGTTAGAGGTAGGGGGAAATCAGATATCATAGCAGCCGTAGATGAGCTTTTGGATAAACGAGCAGGTGAATCCTCATTTATACTAGTAGTAGACTTTAATATAATCTTTGAGCCATTGGACTGTGAGGACAGCGACTGTCAGCTGAGGAAGACTCTGTTTGGGAAATACCTAATATAGAGTTATCCCCAATAAAAAGATGGGTAGAAGCAGGGATACAATTGAAAGCATTCTGTCTAGAAAGAGGTATTAGGGCGGCCAATGGCAGAACCATCTCAGACAGAAAGGGGTCAGTACTTTTAACAATGGTCACCATTCTAGCTGAATTGACTATCTTCTTGTTGATCTAAAGTTATGGCATGCCCTTATGGACATGGTTGTTACAGAGCGATTGGAGAGCGATCACAACCCACTTTGCTCAACCTTCTGCCTTCTGCAAACAGATAAATCAATATACCCCCTAATTTAATGACTACCATAGACCTACTGGTTAGCAATGATATGAAGGGGCTTAAATGGTCCAAAATAATCGAAAATCCCAAAACACTATCCTCTATCAGTAACGATGTGGAAGATGGGTAGCTGAGATGGTTGACCTCCGTACTAGCACTCAATCAGTAGACTCGATAACCACTATTCCTAATTCCTTATTTGATCAAATGTGGTCCCTTTTTCAGAGACCGTATAGTGGTAGAGACTCTTATGCCAAACCCCAACAAAACTGGTATAACAATGATTGCAAATCAGCTCGTAAATTTCGTGGGTAGCCATTAGATCAAAAAACTTGAAAACTATAAGGAATGCCAGGAAGGCATATAAAATAGTGCAGGCCAAGGCAAAAAAAAGTGGAACGTAGGTAGGTGGCAGGAACTGAAATCAGCATGTACAAGGAGTATTCTGCAACACTTTTGGTCCCGTGTAAAATGGGGCAGGGGTGTACATCCTCCTCCCCCAGAAAACCATGTTGCTCCAGATCCTTGGGTAAAACATTCTGCCCTTCAGTATAGCAATGTTGAGGAGGAAAGTGAATCATTAATATTGGCCCCTTGCTATCCATTGAGCCTGGCTGTTGAGCCAGCAGACATTCAGACGTTAATGCAATCACGGGGGAAAGCCCCGGCATTGATAGCGTTCCTGCTGATGTCTTTCTACACGATAAGGAGAAGTGGGGCAGGTACATAATGGGATTAGCAAACCCCATCTCCCAGGGCACCCCCATCCCAGATTCATGGAGGGGGCGGAGATTATACCAGTCTATAGGAAGAGTGACAGATCTCTGCCCGGAAACTATAAGCCCAGCAGCCTCATTGATTCAATTCAAAAGGTGGTAGCACGTATTGTTCTTGATAAAGTGCAAGAGTGGATAGAAGGTAATGATATTCTAACTCCACATCAGGGTGGGTTTCGTGTGCACATAAGCACAATAGATCAAGTTTTCAGATACAACCTAATATATTGGTGAATCGTGGTGCTTGGCAGAGTTAGCATGTATACCGCTTTTGTCGACTTAAAAACGGTTTCTAATTTAATGTCGTGCAACAAGCTCTGGGTGGTGCTCCGTGACCTAGGCATGCCAATAGATCTGTTAAATCTCTTAGCTCACCTCCAGAAGAATAATTTTGCTCATATACACTGGGGCATGCAAGGGAACATCACAGACCCATTTCCGGTTGATAAGCGACTGCGTCTTCTCACTTTTTATTATTGACACTGCTAAACTCTTATCTCTTATGCCCACCGATGCTCCGACCTTATCAGACTCCAAGGTTTCTATCTTCATGTTTGCTGACAACACACTTATTATTTCAAAAACACCTAGTGGGCTACAGCGTGCATTGACTTCATTAGAAGACTTCTGCAAGCTTAGAGGGTTAAAACTCAATGCAGCCAAAACCAAACTTATGATTTTTAACAAGCATCAATCTTTTAGGGGCAAACTTATTATGGAAGTGGATGCCTTTATTTATTTAGGCATTACTCTGGAAAAAAAGATGAAATGGAGATCCCACATTGAAACAATGGCATTAAAACATTGACAACTGGCAGGAGCACTAAGCAAAAAATGCAGAATATCTTTGACAAAAACAGTAGGTCATGCAATACATATTTACAAAGCAAAGGAACGTGGTGAGCTCAGTTCTGTATGGCTCAGAGCCTTTGGGGTTTGAGAATCTGACTAATGTAGCATCTGCCAAGAACAGGTTCCTATGAACTCTCACTAGTGTCCCCAAGAGCACCCCTACCATCCCACTGCTCAGTGACCTAGGAAGGAACTCGCTGACTGGTTTAGCTAGGCTTCGCCCCTTATTATACTTGCTTAGAATATGGAGCACCCCCGAACTGATCACCTATGCAAGAGGTCTTAGGGACGTTATTCAGGCAGATCGTTTTCACAGACTCAGAGACATCAAAGGGGTACTGACGGCTATGGACTTGCCAATCCTGTGGGATAAACCACCTAGTATGCAGTCTCTATCCAAGGAAAGATATTGGGAAACAGTAGGGCAAAATACTTTCCAATCGAGTGATAGTACCACACTGACTGGGAGTCTTATTTCAACACAACCTTGTCCTCGTTTCGAACGCTATCGGGACATTATAACTAAACCCCTTGGTCGTAAACTTTACTTTCCATTTAAACATTCTAAAAATCTTTACAGCAAAATGGTCACCACAGGGAGCTAACAAGTGCCTCCACTGCATCGAGCATGCAGAAACTTACTTACACATTCTGTTTGTCTGTCCTGCTTATGCAGCTCCCCGTAAGGGCTGTCCAGATCAGACTTGCAAGAATCTAGGTACCAGACAAAGTAGTGTTGCGATGAGAATTTTGATGTCAGACCCCTCAACTTGCTACGCAATCTCCATAGCCAAATTTCTAAGGTGAATGTGTTGTATAAGATCAAAATGAGTTGCTAATGAGAGCAATCAAATATGAAAAGACAAATGTCATTATTATTGGCACCACATTGGTTTGTCCGGGCAGTCAGAAGATTGTTTTTTTTTCTGAGCATCGATCTTGTATACCCATTGCAATTTGCACAATATCTAATTCTTGCTGCCTACTACTGTATTAATGATATGATGTATCTTCTCCATAGTCTTTGGATATGTCGAAATTCCACATATCAGGGTTTTTCTCTGACTTTCGCATGGGACGCTATTTATATGCCATTGCTTATGCCGAGCCTTGGTGCTGCACAGCCCTTTGAAATGTTTACATCTGTTATTATTGATGGTGTTTTAATCTATTTGTATAGTGTTTAATCAGTTGCTTTTTTGTTAAAAATATTATTGACATTTGTATGACTCATTGGCCACTTCCCTCTGAGTTGTGGCCCCAAACCTATGTTAATGTTCTTATCATGTATATTCGCTGTTTCCCAGTGATTTTAATAATATGACTTGACTTTTAAGCTGTATTTTTAATGCACTGATAACTTTTAAAATTATTGTTTGTGTTTAATGGAAACAACTTTTATTGTTAACTTGAATTTTATGTTGTAATCGCTTTTTATGACAAATTTGTTGAAATAAAGCTTTCGTATATGTTATACATTTTTTCGCAGGGCCTATGGTGCTGCCCACATATCTAAGACCACAAGGACATGTGAGACAATCACATTTCTTTTTGGTCACCATAGATGCAACTGCATTATATACCTGAATTGGCAACACATTAGGTATTGAAGCATGCACATTTATCTTCAGGGATAATCCTATCTCTAGATTTGATCGTATCATGCTGTTACTTGAAATGTTGCAATCTTGTCTTAACAGCAGCTTTTTTGTGTTCAATGACCTGTGGTATCATCAGTTGTTTGGGACTGCGATGGGCAGCTTCTTTGCACCAAGATATTCCCGCATCTTTATGGGGTGGTAGGAGGCCAACTATTTGTGGGTGGAAGAGAATAAAAAGTGGGCAAGACACATAACACTAAGGACCAGGTACATAGATGATTTATTCATTATCTGGAAAGGCCCGAAACATGATTCGGAAGATTTCTTAGCACACATTGGACATAATGATTTACATCTGTCGTTTACATCTAAAATACACCAGACTAGAATTGACTTTCTAGATGTCTGAGATTTGTGATGGGCAACTACACAGCAAGCTAGTCAGAAAAGATACAGCAGCCAATAGCATTTTACATGCTGACAGCCTTCACCCACAGAATCTCAAGTGGAATATTCCATATAGTGAGTTGCTACGAGACAAAGGCAACAGCAGCACCAATGTCGAAGAAAAGAGTAGGATTATCTCAAGATTCAGAGCCAGGGGTTACCCAGATTCAGTGTTGAGAATAGCTAGTAACAAGGCATCCAAGATGGCTAGGGATACCTTATTAGTCAAGAGAAAAAGGCAGGAGGGTAACCAGGAACCTGTGAGGCTTATCACCACTTTCAATAGTGAAAGTCAGGAGGTCAGGAAAGTGGGTGCCTGACACTGGAATCATATTAAAAGGGATCTGATCATTGGCAAATAAGTCAGCCTATTTCCTCAAATCACTTATCACAAACCTAAAACACTATGTGATATGCTTGTACATAGCTACACTAACACACACATCAGGAGAGAAGGTTACAGGAACAGAGTGGCTTCTTTAAATGTGGCAGATGGAAGGCATGCAAGAGAATTAGCAACATGAGAACATACAGCACAGCCCCGCAGAAACAGAAACGTTTAAACAAATTCATTATCTGTGGCAGTGATTTCTGTGCTTATGTCCTTACATGCCCTTGTGGTCCTAGATATGTTGGTAGCACCATAGACCTGTGAAAAAACGTATCTTAGAACACTCCAGGGCTATAAAGAATCTTATCAGGCATACCCTGTTGCCAAACACTGGGCTAGGATACATCAACATAATGCTGACTTTCTTGTTTTCTTAGCTGTTGACAGCATCGAAAAGACTGACGGAAGTGGGCACCTGCGGCAGAGAGAGTCTGAATATATTATTCTGCTTAGCAGCAAGTTCCCGGGAAGTTTGAATGAGACTGAGTGGCTTCATATACACATCGGATGATGTGGTACTTTACTTAAGTCATTTCATTCTGTTTTTCTTCTAGCTCTGTCCAACCCACTTTTGCTTCCTTTGTCTACTTTTTGAATACTCTTCCACCCATAGTATCCTGAGGGAACTTGTGATATGTTTTTCTTGCCACCCTCACAGACCCTATGCCCCTTCCACACAGCTCAGGCCTTTGGGTTTGAGCTGTCTTTCACCAGTATAAGCACTTTATCTCGTTAATGCTCCCTTCTGGGGAGGGTTACACTGTTCTGTAGGTAATATTATGAGACTCAGGGTTGTGATTTTGTTTTAAGTCGAAGTAAGAATTTGATGAAACAGGCCACTTGGCCTGAATGTATGCATGTTTTTTTCTTTTTTATGCCATATTGTGTTGTTTCAATTTGTTTTTGGACTTTGGTGGGATTTAGTGAGTCCTATACCATTATTGTGGACAATGTGGTGATTCCCTCGTTATGACATAACACAGGATCATTTCACAGCGGCCAAGTTGTAATAATGGGATAATAACATGCTCTTTTTGGTTCGGCCATTGGGTTGTCAAATGACTTTGCTTTTTCTAGTGATGTCGTATTCCTGCTGGTAATAGGCCACTTGGCCATTATTTGTGTGTGATTCCCCAAGAAATGTGGTTGTTTTGTCACAAATATTGTCATAATATACTACTTAGTTCTTCCCACTTAACTCCGATTCACCTGCTGAAAATCTGATTACTATCAACTTTAATACTTAATTTTAATAATTAATTATGTGCATAATTTTGTGACTTGATATAAATCAACCCTGTTTTGGTCTCTTTTAAATGTATATATAGCTCTGTGACAAGTTCATAGTACTTTCTTTATGGTTAACACTCATGAAGCTATTTCTATGGAGGACGGGTACTATTTTCAATTGTGGGCGTGACAGAGACCTGTTTAGGTTTAAATGCATTGCCTGAAATAAATCTATATATATCACCATATAATTCAAGTATGTGTGCTCTCAGCATCATAAGACACACAATCCAACGTTGATGCAAACCAAGTTTATGGTGGCGGAATAAACTTGGTTTGAATCAACTTTGAATTGTGTGTCTTAAGATCCTGAGAGCACACTTACTTGAATTATATGGTGATATTGACTTTACCAGCACTCTCTGCTGGTGTGTGCGCCACCTGCCATGGGTTAGCAGTTCGGAAGGAGCAACTTTCATGGGATATGGAGAGCCACTATATAGTACTTCTTAATAGTAAAATCCCGAATGGCCTTAACATGGGGGAGGACCTTCATAACTTTTTGTAAATATGTTTGATTACATATCCTGGAAACCTTTTTTAGGTTTCAAGAGAAATATGAAGGTCCGTTATGATTAGCTTCCTCTTTATGCAACAATAATATATAGCTTTTAGATCTTGGCTTTTATCAATATGTTGTTATTAGCATGTTTTTACATTGGTTTTACCGATTTTATGGTTTTACCTAATTTTTGCGTGCTGAAGATGTTATTGTTGTGATTGGAAGGGGATGTTAAAATCAGTAATTAATTGAAATAGTTTCTTTAAAAGTTAAAAACTATACTTTGCAATACGAACCTTTTGAGGAACTTTGATGAAGTATATAAATTATATGTATTAAATTGCTTGCTAGGGTCTGTTATCTTATATCACTGTTTGCACCATATCCGATAAACTTTCCTACTGCTATTTTAAAAGCAAAATTGATGAATTAGCCGTGTTTATATTATATTGCACTTTATTGCACTTTGCACTTTACACATTATGATACATATGCTGCTAATACCGGCTATTTTCTTGGTATTTTTGCTCATTATATATTTTTGAACTAATTATTATTTTTTTTGCACTCTTTAGATGTTTTGTGGTTATTAAAACATTGTGTGTGACATCTTTAAATCACCTCTTTTTTACTCCTCCTTCATTACATATTATATCTTATTTTCTTCTTAGGGCACTTGCCCTCTATTGTTGGAACTGCTAGAATAAGTCCAGCTCTTTGAAAAAAAATGTTTTTGGGCTGTATATAAAAAAATATTATTCCAGGATGTACATCAATGATGAATTTTCCTCTGGATCAGCAGCAAGAGTCACTGCCAGCCTTACAATCTCATTAAAGATATGAGGATATTATTGTATTGTTTGGCATACATTAAAGAAGAAGTATTGTGGTAAAACGAATTAGTATGTTTTTCATTTCTATGAGGTTTAGGAGGTGGAGTCACGAAAGGTGTGCACGGTATTTAAAACGCATATGTCTCTGGGTATGTTATGTGATCAAGTCCGGGTTTCCCGGACGAAACGCGTCATGCTGTTACCCATCTTGGAATAAAGCACTTCTTGCATCATCCATCGCTGTGGTCTGTACCTGTTTGTGCTGGTGTTCGGTTTGGATCCTTGTGCTGCAGGACTGTGGAGTTCAATTTAATAGGACGGTTTGGTTGATTCCGCCCTGTACAGACCCTCTCTTCGTTTGTGGCTGGTTGGATTATTGGCCGATATCGCTTTTGCGATAAATTTCTTTGGACCCGGAAGGAGTTTTCCATTATCCAGCCCCCCGCGACCGGAAGTGTTTGAGGATTGCAACACGGCGTGGCTCGCCGAAGGATAGGCGTTGTGGAGGTCTGCTGGGAGTCGGAGGGCGCGAGGGATTCTCCCCGACATCGTCCAAGGTGAGCCGTGCGCCACAGTTTGCTGCCCTTTGGTCATTTGCGGGTTGAAGAGAAAGAGGAAACGAAAGTTGTATAACTGCTTCGCGTGTTAGACATTACACGTGAGGCTTTACATACTAGTGCTACACTACATTATTCCGGCATATAAGATGGAGATGGCAGCTGATATATTTAGAGACAGAGAGCAAGCAGCTGATGCTCTTTTTTTTAATTTACCGGCTATCTCAAATGGAGGAAAGGATAAAGGAAAGGTGGCTGAATCTGACGATGTAAAAACGAAATTGAAGAGACTGGAAAATGGGGAGAGGAGCTGGCCTAACGGCTAGGGCGCTCGACCTCGGACCTGGGGATCTGGGTTCAAGTCTCGGTAATGACGCCAAAAACCTCCTGTGATTCTGGGCAAATCACTTAATCTCCCCGTGCCCAAAATGAATGCGTGTCCTCATGCAACGTCACTGGTGCTATGTAAAGCGCTCTGATACCCGGTCAGTTCGGGTCTAGTTCGCGCTATATAAAACTCTGTAAAAAAAAAAGAAAAAAAAAAGTGGTGGGAAAGGAAGAGTTTGGAAAAATACAAGGAAGCGGGGAGAGTGCCCCGAGGTTTGAGGGGTACTAATAGCACCCTCATTTGAGAATCCCAACCCCCTTATGTTAAAGGAGTGGGCCAGCAACAATTTAGAAGCTTCAATGAACATGGTGTGCATGTTGGTTAAGTATGCAAAAATTGATAGGTAGAATTATTGGCCCAAATTGAAGCGCTTAACTTGGAATTAGATGCCATGGATCAACAAGAAGCAATCATTAAAGGGCGGGAAGATATAAAGAAACGCCTGGACAAACATGAAATCGTTATTAAAACACGTAAAGCCTTCAAATTTGCGAGGGATAAATCTGGCTATGAAAATGGAAAAATATGTACCTTTTCTAAGAAATTTGAGTCAGTAAAAAAACAAGCCTTAACCAACACGGTGTCCACAACTCTAACACCAGCAACTCATCTTACTATTGCCCCTGCTTTATCAGAAACGGATTTAAGTTCCGTATACAGCAGCACAGGTTCTGAAGATGAAAACAATGTTCAACAGGCTGCTGTTAGCAGTTTTACTCCATCAGAGGTACTGGTTTTTATGGTGGAAGACCGACACAACACTTTACGTTCGAGGGGCACACAACAAGTGAAAGGCACCACAGACGCAACAAATGCCGCAAGGAGAGGAGGAAACGCCGGCGCTTTCATGAAAAAGAAAAGAGGGAAGGGGAATCCTCAATGAATGCAGCACGATGTATTATTTTCCCTCCCAATAACACAATGAAAATGTTCCTGAAGGAGTCATTCATTAATCTTTTTGCAATTTTTAGATTCTTGTCACAGTAGTGAACATCAATTTTGAAACACTCAAGGGACATACATACAATTCATTAGTTATTTTATTGCATTATGTCACATTATTTTTCATTTGCATATATATAAATCATATGTCAATTCATAAACGGCAACACAACAGATGTACTGTTACTAAGTTTATTTCACTGTACAGTACTTGCTGACACTTTTTGTACAAAATATGGATAGTATTTACATATCTACCATATATACATCTTTCAATAACTATATACAAATTCAAAATCCGTGCTTGTATATACAAAGAAGTGTCTTATCGTCGACGTTTCGGTCTCATATAGCACAATTCGTCGAGACCATCATCAGGACCCGTGTTGCATAATGAACCTATCATGAAACAATATATATCCAATCAGAATTCCATGTATATACATACTCTCGAGTGAATTATTTAGATCGTCTGCTCACACCAAAGTGAAAAACCAATGTCTCAATAATTGTGCCAAAGAATTAAAACCTCTATATATACACCTATTATTTACAAATTATACACCTATTACCTATATTAGATATTAAATATTAAACCCGTGCCTCGTGCGGTCATGCCCCAAACTGACATGCACCAACACCTCCAGTGGCAATATGTAACACACAGATACTCACAACTATGTAGTTTGTATATTCCTACAGGGGACACAAAGATGAAAGAGTCACCAGTGAGTACTGCTCATATTCCACTTGCTCTCAGACCATGAAACGAGTTCAATTCAGTTAGAGCTACATCTTACCTTCTGCCTCTTTGTTTGTGAAACCTAAACACAAAATGTAATGTATAGGTATATGCTCATACTTATGAGTCCTTCATTGGTACAACCATCAGTTAGATTACTTACAATTAGCAGGTTTCTGAAGAGGGGAATTCAATTTTCCTCTACGAGTCTGTCTGAAAACATCGAAAACGAACACATCAGCTAAATGTCCTTAACATCCTTAGAGACCTCACTCATCATAAAGTCTTAGCGTATTATAATATGTGGACTTACTCGGTAACTACGAATAAATCGCATAAGTCTCCACCGTAACTGGTCTCAAAACGCCATCCGCTATCGGCGTTTACCCGGCATTCAAAGTATACCATCGCGACCACGTGACCCAACCACGTGGTATATTCTCCATTTTGGGACCACCGGGGATGCCTGACTCTCCATAGATGATTAACAGGAGGTCAGGCAAGCAACCCGCAGGTCAGCAAGTTCACTTTATGCATAATACAGATAGTAAATAGTATACTAGGGGTCCCATGCAAGAAATGACCCGAAAATAGACGCAGTGGAATAGTGCAAGACACCATTTCTTAGCGATTAAGCTAGAAGGTTCCTTCTTATTCAATCATAGGCAGCCGCCCATTTTACCCCAAGTGAGACCACCAATTCTAGTTAGATGTCTAAATAGCACTATTATTGTATACAGGAATAACTGTTACAAGGAAGCCCTCACGTATATCAGAAATTTCAGCGGAGGGTCGCCAGCACATGCCACTCCACAAAGGAATTTAATCCCTTGGCAACAGTATTGGCAGACCAAATCCACCTATTTTCCTTTTCGGTGAGCAGACGATCTACATCGCGTCTTCTTTTTGATTGTTTTACAGCTTCTAGGACAAACCATTGCATCTGACAAGGAGAATGTTGTTTTTTCAGATAATGTTCCACCAAAGGTGCTGTTTCAATTTTGCATCTTATTCTCGATTGGTGCTGCATTATACGTTTTTTAACTTCTTGGGTCGTTTTTCCTATATAGTACAAGGAACATGGGCATCTTATACAGTAAATAACATTCCTAGTTAAGCAGTTTGTATGTTGCTTCATAGTCCAATTTCTTCCATTGATACAGCAAAACTTTGTTATACATGTTGTTTCACATGCTACACAGGATCCACAAGGGTAATGCCCCACTACAGATGCGAGCCCCCAAATACTTTGAATTGTACTTATGCTTGGTTCTTTATATGCCTTTACAAGGTCGTCCCTCAGATTACGTCCTCGTTTAAAAGCAAATCTAGGTAATGCAAGATGAGGTTCGACTTTTTGGATTAGATGCCAGTTTTTTGTCACTATTTTTTTGATCAGATTGGATTCTGATCCAAATGTGGTAACACATGTGTCCGAGTTATCCATGGAATCTTCTTTTTTATTGGGTTCCAACAAAGCTTGCCTGTCATAATACCATGCTCGCTTCATTGAGCGTTTCACTAATCTATATGGGTAGCCCCTCATAGATAACTTAGTTTGTAATACCTTTGCCTCTTTAAAGTAATCTTCCCGTTTTGTGCAGTTACGTTTAATACGTAAAAACTGCCCAAAGGGTAGGTTATCACGCAGATTACGTGGGTGGTGACTTGTGTATTTTAGAAGCGTATTACGCGCTGTCGGTTTGGTATAAAGACTGGTTGAGAGTTTGCCTTCATCATTCCCTATTTTTAAATCTAGGAAATGTATGCACTCCCTATCATAGTCTATGGTGAATTGTAAATTAATATTTTGTCCATTCAACCATTCATGGAAGTCTTTTAGTCTTTGTAGTGGCCCTTCCCAAATTAGACCCACATCATCAATGTATCTTAAATACTCTTTGATGTGGTGTTCAAAGGGATTGTTTTTATATATGACTTCGTCCTCGAATGCAGCTACATACAGATTAGCTACATCCGGGGCAAAAATTGCCCCCATTGCCACGCCCTTGATTTGAGCAAAAAAATCCCCATTAAAAATGAAGTAATTTTCATTGAGGGCAATCTTGGCGCATTCGATTATGAAGTCTGTAGGAACTTGGTGTGGGCGTGGTCTATCCTCCAACACATTTCTGATGACACTCAGGGCCTCTCCTTGTGGTATATTGGAGTATAGACTTTCGATGTCCATGGTGACTATAAATTGTGTTTGATTATTATATGCTTTGCCTTCAAGACGATTGATAGCATTTGTGCTATCCCTCGTGTAGGATTTGGTTAGTGGTACTTCTGATTTTAGAAAGTGATCAACATATTCAGCCAATGGTTGTAATATAGATTGGCAACCAGCCACAATGGGTCTTCCGGGTAGTTTTTTATCGTCTTTATGCACTTTGGGTAAAGTGTAGAAGGCTGGAATGGAATATTCTTTTTTGTTAAGGTAATCGTATTCTTTTTGACTCAGCCAGCCTCCATCCAGGCCTTCCCTTGTGAAACCTAGGATACCTGTTCTAATGCTATCTGTGGGATCACGTGATAGTTTTTTGTAGTGTAAAGGGTTTTGTAATTGTCTTAGTGCTTCAGCATCATAGTCAGTTTTGTCCTGTACAATAATACTCCCCCCCTTGTCAGCAGGTTTTATAATAATTTCATCCCGGCTGGCAAGGTTCTTAAGAGTCTCATGTTCGTCTTTTGTAAAATTATATTTGACATATTTCTTTTTGTCAAATATTTGATCTATTTCTGTTAGGACTACGTTTTCGAAAGTGATCAGTTCTTTAGGCATCAGATTAGTCGCCGGATAAAACGTCGAAGGACAACGTAATCCAGTGACCGTTTGTGTTTGTGGCGGAGCATTATTAAAAAATTTTTTTAATCTTATTGTTCTGAATAGTTTGAACATTTCCACTTGTGTATTGAACCGGTCGTTTCTACTGGTTGGAACAAATGACAAACCATGGCTTAACACATCTATCTCCTTTTTACTCAATGTGTGGGTCGATAAATTGAAAATGGGTACCACTTCTAAGTTGTTATTCATCAATATCGGTGCAGTAGCCATAGCTGAAGTATCTACCACTCGTAATAGCTGTTCCTGGTCTGGCGGAAGCCCGGGGTGTATTGATTCCTGTACCATCCCCTCCGGGTGTTCCGTCCCCAACCTCTCTGTGGGGTGCGGCCTCTCCCTAAAAAAGTGGAGGGATTCTGTCCTCTGCCTGATCTAAAATTAGATGTATTGCCTCTGTCTGTATTTTCGTCGGAACTAGAAGACCCTGTGTCAGAGAAGTTAGTGTGTTTTGGAACCCAATTGGCTTGGTTGGGATTGAAAAAATCTTTCTTTAGATAAGGATATGTCCGATCTCTGGCATAATTTTTTATATCCTTTTGTAGCTTTCCCTCCCACCACTTTAATGAGTGAAACGTCAACTATGGAAGAAATCAAAGAAAAAAATGAAGAAAAAAATGATGAAAGTAATGAAAAAAGCAATAAAGATAAATCGGAAAAAGAAAAAAATGTCAGTAAGAACATTGAAAACACAGTGATTAATTTAACAGACCTTGACCTAAATATCACGGAAATTCAACTTTTGTCTCTCCTTTTGCCTTAAAAATAGTTTCAAGTATGTCCAATCTAGGATTGATGTTTTGAAATTTATTCGAAAACTGAAACTCTTAAAATTTCATACGTTGAATAAAAGAAGTGATCACGCAACTAATATTTTACAAGAATCTCAACCAAGTAGGACTTTTACGATATCAGATACCATGACCCTGAAAACTGCCCACTCTCTTTTAGTTTCAGAGGATGAGCCTGTTGACAATACTCAAGTAGTGCTGAAATCCATGGGTATCACGAGTGGCAGTGCTGTGAAAAGTCCTTTCTGTCCTCGATCTATGTTTGTCCCTATGATGCCCAGGGACGCCATTGACATTTTCAGTGATCGAATGATTGAGGATTTGAAGAAGTTGAATCATGTTGTGGCAAAAAATCAGAAGCATAGGAGTTACAAGGACAAACAGTACTCTAATCTCATGCGAAAAATCAACAATCATGGAAACATTATAATGAATAAAGGTGACAGAGGTGGAAATTTTGTTTTATGGCCACGAGATGTATACATTGCAGAGGCTGAGAGACAGCTCAATGATCCACTTTGTTATAGGAAGGCCTCTTTTAATGAACTAAACAAAGTGAAACAGTTAGTCCACACTAACCTGCCACAGTGGAAAAGAGAAGGTTTAATTAGTAAAAAGGAGTTTGAATTTCTAAAGATTGATCATCCTATTACTCCTACTCTTTTTTTGCTGCCCAAAATCCACAAAGGTATTTCTCCTATAACGGGGCGACCTATTATCTCAGCTCAGAATGGATTATTGGAGGCAATATCTAAGTATGTGGACTTTTTTCTTCACGGTTTTATGGAGGCTCTTCCGACTTACATAAGAGACACTAGTGATTTTTTGAATACATTGAATGGAATCATGTGGAAACCTGAATATCAGTTCTTGGTAATGGACATTTCAACTCTCTACAGATCTATAAATAATTGTGATGGTCTAAGAGCGTTTGAATATTTTTTGTGTGAAAGGGACATTAGATTCTATGAACACAGTAAAATGTTGATCAAAATGATTGATTTATGCCTAAACAATAATTACTCTTTATTTAACAACCAGGTGTATCAGCAGCTGCGGGGTGTGGCCATGGAAGCGTGCTTCTCCCCTAGTTACGCGTGTTTACACGTGGGCAGGTACCCGGGGTTGTCTGATTGGAACAGAGACAGGGATTGTCAAGATGTGGCGGTTCATAGACGATGTCTTTATAATTTGGCAGGGTTGTGAGGCTTCGGCTGAAGACTTTGTTAAAGAAATTAATAGCAACGCACTGAACCTGGAGTTTACAGCTACTATAAGCAATATTAAAGTTGATTTTCTTGATGTTGAAGTGTACATTGCCAATAATGAGATTATGACTAAAATGCACAGAAAGATCACGGCAGGTAACTCTATTTTGCATGCCCAGAGCAACCATCCTCGCCACCTAATTAAAAGTATTCCATATGGGGAATTTTTAGGAATTCAGAGAATTTGCAATAATGAGGCGGATTTGAATATCTGTCTGGAGGATTCTGTTCAAAGATTCTTAGTTAGGGGTTATGATAAAAATGAACTGACTAATTCCCTGAGGAAAGTGATGGCCAAAACCCCTATAGCTCCTACAAACACTGCGGTTACTAACAGTATGCCAGCATAAATAAAGGAAAGTGGGGCTGAGAAAACTAAAATTAGGTTTATCACTACTTTCAACTGCCAGGAACGCAAAATTAGACAAATTGTTAAATCTAACTGGCCGATCCTCATGACAGACATCACATTAGCCTCCTTGCTGGAAGATTATCCAGCAATAACTTTTCAAAGAGCACCATCGATGAGGGATGTTTTGGTTAAATCAAGTCCTGAAGTCACTATTAAATCAAATTGGCTATCCAATAGAACTGGATTTTTTAAATGCAGCTCCTGTAGAGCATGCAAATTCGGAGTGAATACCACCGAATACCAAGAAGCTTTTTCTGAGACTATTAGTAAGATTAACAATCATTACACTTGTAAAACTGATAATGCAGTTTACGTCTTACAGTGTACTTGTAACTTGCAGTACGTTGGAAGTACGAAACTTCAAGTGTTTAATCGAATATTACAACATTTACGGGCAATAGTCAACTCCGATTCCAGCTAACCAGTGACACGTCTTTTCAAATTAGTTCATAAGAACAACCTGAATGATTTGAAATATTTTGTTATTGACGCAATCCCTATCTCAAAGAGAGGAGGAGATAGAGAAAAAAGATTGAGACAATTGGAGAGCCACTATATAGTACTTCTTAACAGTAAAATCCCGAATGGCCTTAACATGGGGGAGGACCTTCATAACTTTCTGTAAATATGTTTGATTACATATCCTGAAAACCTTTTTTAGGTTTCTGGATAAATATGAAAGTCCGTTATGATTAGCTTCCTCTTTATGGAACAATATTAGATAGCTTTTAGATCTTGGCTTTTATCAATATGTTGTTATTAGCATGTTTTTACATTGGTTTTACCGATTTTATGGTTTTACCTAATTTTTGCGTGCTGAGGATGTTATTGTTGTGATTGGAAGGGGATGTTAAAATCAGTGATTAATTGAAATAGTTTCTTTAAAAGTTAAAAACTATACTTTGCAATACGAACCTTTTGAGAAACTTTGATGAAGTATATAAATTATCTGTATTAAATTGCTTGCTAGGGTCTGTTATCTTATATCACTGTTTGCACCTTATCCGATAAACTTTCCTACTGCCATTTTAAAAGCAAAATTGATGAATTAGCCGTGTTTATATTATATTGCACTTTATTGCAATTTGCACTTTACACATTATGATACATATGCTGCTAATACCGGCTATTGTCTTGGTATTTTTGCTCATTATATATTTTTGATTTATGAGTATGCACAACTAATTATTATTTTTGTTGCACTCTTTAGATGTTTTGTGGTTTTTAAAACATTGTGTGTGCCATCTTTAAATCACCTCTTTCTTAATTCTCCTTGATTACATATTATACCTTATTTCTTCTTAGGGCACTTGCCCTCTATTGTTGGAACTGCTAGAATAAGTCAAGCTCTTTGAACAAAAAAATGTTTGGGGCTGTATATAAAAAATTAATATTCCAGGACGTACATAAATGATGAATTTTCCTCTGGATCAGCAGCAAGAGTCACTGTCAGACTTACAATCTCATTAAAGATATGATGATATTATTGTATTGTTTGGCATAAATTTAAGAAGAAGTATTGTGGTAAAACGAATAAGTATGTTTTTCATTTCTATGAGGGGTAGGAGGTGGAGTCACGAAAGGTGTGCACAGTATTTAAACCGCATAATTCTCTGGGTATGTTATGTGATCAAGTCCGCGTTTCCCGGACGAAACGCGTCATGCTGTTACCCATCTTGGAATAAAGCACTTCTTGCATCATCCATCGCTGTGGTCTGTACCTGTTCGTGCTGGTGTTCGGTTTGGATCCTTGTGCTGCACGACTGTGGAGTTCGATATATATATATATATATACATATATATGTATATATATATACATATATATATATATACATATATATATATATATATATTCACTGAAAAAACCATAGGTTTGACACCAGTTATAGTTAGCTGGAAATTTTACTCGGATAAAACCAATGAAATTCCCACTTTATAGTTAGTTGGACTCACTATAACTTGCGCGTGCAATGCACTGCTGATGACGTCACATGTTACATCACTCATGACATGGTCAGTGACATCACTCATGACATCACTGATGACACCATCCAGTGAATGTGTGTATTTTTAAAAAATAATTATGTGTGATATATGTATATGTAAAAGTTGATGGAAGAATAAATGTTTAAATAAGTGTTTACATGGATGTTTAAAAAAAAAATTTGATTGGCTAACTCGCTTATTAAGTGTATCTTAGTGAATACATATAATGAGTAATGTTTAAATATTTAAATATAATGATTAGTGTTACACTTTGTGTATAAGTGGCTGCATGGGTTGGTGAGTAGCTAAAGGTGTAGGTATATGGGTTATTAGATGTTTTTCTTAGTATCAGTATGAGTGTTTGTATGGTTTGGTGGGGGTATTACTTAGCACATAGATGCATGAGTGACTGACTCTCTGTTTGTATGTGTTTTGAAGACAGCATATGTGCAGGACTGTATGGGTGGATGAGTGTATATATGTGTGTGTTAGTGACTGAATGACTGTCTCACTAGTGTCTTTATCAGTAACTACATATGTTTTCATCTAATATATGTGAATACTGATGTATATAAGTGAGTATATGTGAGAGTAAGAAATTGTAAGAGTATGTGTTTCTATAAGTGATTGTTTAAGAGAGTAAGTATGTGTAAGTTTCGTTAGAAGTAAGGTGGTTGTGTGTGTATAGCTATATATGCAAATAAATAGATGTTCAATAGTTTATTTGCATGTGTGAGTATGTGTGAGAGTATCTTTTGGATGACTGTCGGTGTGTAACAGGATGTATAGGTGTATCACTACATATGATGAGTGAGTATATGTATGAGTGACTATATAGAACTGTTGGTCAATGAGTGGATGTGTATATAGATTGTGGAATTATTGAATTGGTTGTTGTAACTGGTAAGGGTATCACCATTTTTTTGAAAATGTAAGTTTCTATTTTTGAATATGTGTTTCAAGGGTTACATTACAGTGAAAAGAAGTCTGTTACTCTGTCACAAGGATGGTGTCATCAGTGATGTCATGAGTGATGTCACTGACCATGTCATGAGTGATGTAATATGTGACATCATCAGCAGTGCATTGCACGCGCAAGTTATAGTGAGTCCAACTAACTATAACGTGGGAATTTCATTGGTTTTATGCGAGTAAAATTTCCAGCTAACTATAACTGGTGTCAAACCTATGGTTTTTTCAGTGAATTTTATAGGTTTTTTAAATGCTAATTCCTAACTATAACTGATGTGAAACCTATGGTTTTTTCAGTGAATTTCATAGGTTTTTTAAATGCTAATTCCTAACTATAACTGGTGTGAAACTTATGGTTTTTTCAGTGAATTTCATAGGTTTTTTAATAGCAAATCTCTATAGGTATGAAATGTAATATTTTTATAATGAATTTTATATTTTATAATTATGTAATTCTATTTTTTTATGTTTATTTATTTATTTATTTTTAATTTTTTTGTCCCGGAGCGCTCCCGGGGCGCGTACCGATGCGCTCACCGGTGAGCGCAGTGTTACGGTGCGCCCCGGGGCGCGTACCAATGAGCGTCCCGTTAGCGCTATTGCCGCGAACGAAAACAACATCGTGACGTATCGCGTAGCCGCGTGATGCGTCATATGACGCACAGCGTAAGCGCACCCGGAAGCACCCGAGCGCATACGATCATGCAACGTAATCGCCGCCAGGCGCGCCCCGGGGCGCGACTACGGGCGCGCCCCGGGGCGCACCCCCTGGCACGCACCGGGCGCGTAGCGTAAGCGCGTCGGGTCATGTGATCTGAAAATAACACTTTTCATTGGTTCAGATCAGTTTTGGTTTCCAAATGATGAATGCCCGGATCATGTGACTTGAAAATAACACTTTTCATTGGTTCAGAACAGTTTTGTTTTCCAAATGATGAAAGCCCCCACCTTTTTTGCTCATTCTCACTTTGTTCTTTGAGTGAGGAAGACCTGCTTTTTTCTTACAGAAATGGCTACAGTCATATCAGCAGCTGGAGCATCTGCCCCACCACCACCACCATCAAAAAGACCATCAGAAGATTACATTGGTGGTCAAGAAGAAGAGGAGGAGGAGGAGGAAGAGGAGGTAGAGACAAGGCAGTTCCTGCCTGAAGACAATCCCCCATACAAACCAAAAGAGCACTTCATATGGGAGTTTTACAAAATCCTAACGGGTTTCAAAAAAGTAAACGCTCAAAAGGTGACTTGTCTCATCTGTGGTGCTGTGCTATCCAGGGGGAACCCTGCAAAAAAATATTCCTTTGGGAATCATACTATGATTCGGCACATGCAGCGTTTACACCCAAATAACTATTCTGCAGCAGAGGTGAGGGAACTCTACAAAAACCTACCCCAATCATCATCCAGAACCTCAACAACCAAAGATCCCACTCCATCGGGTCCAGAGGCAAGTGAGGTGATTCCAAATATACAAACAAAGCTTGGGGGATACAAAATTGTTTGTATATATTACAACAAAACAATTAGTTATGGTCAGCAAAGCATCACACTAATCAATGTTGCTATGGATAACCACAAATGCCCGAGGAAACCATCATTTTTCCTGGGTTTTTTTTGTGCTCCAGTTGAGCCATTTTCAATTCCCTGTTTTTTGTTTCTCCCCATAAAAAATACAAAAAAAATATAAAACTGTTCAGAAACGCCAAAAAAAGTAAAAAATGTTTAAAAAAACAATAAAAAAAATTTAAAACAACAAAAAGAATTAAAAAAACAGTTCTTTTTAGAACTACCGCTAATTTTTTTTTAAAATGCTACATTTTTTGGAAACTCTGTCATTCTTTTTTCTCCAGGGTACGCGTACCGGTACGCTCCCCGGTGCGCGTACCGGGGAGCGCACCCAAAAAAAAAATAAAAAAAATAAAGGAGTGAGCATGAGGGAAAGACAGAGAGAGAGAGTGATGTTAAGAGGAAGAGAGCTAGAGGGAGCAACACAGAGGGACTGTGTATTAGATAGTAAGACAGAGAGAAGGTGTAATATGGTGTAAGTGAGAAAAGGAAAATGAATAAGGGAGCGAAAGAAGGGAAGAGAGAGGAAGAACACTAAAACAGAGGAACTGGGAGAATGTGAGTGGGTGTTGAAAGTAAAAGGAAGGAGAGTAAAGGATGGGTAATGAGGGGTTGTGACGGTACCGGAGTAAATGAACAACGGTGAGGGAGGGTGAGAAAAGAGCAGTGAGTGTAAGTAAAGAGGGGTGAAAGAGGGTGGATAAAAGTGAATAAGGGTAAGACATGGGGAGTGACAGAGAGAAAGGACAGAGAGAGTAAAGGAAGGAGTAACTGAAAAGGTCTGAGTGAAGCAGCAAAGGAAGGTAAGTAAGGGAGTGCGGGTGAGTTGTAGGGAGCAAGCATGACGAAAGAGTAGTGACAGAGTGAGGGGACAGAGACAGCAACGGTAAGAGAGACAGAGGGAACGGAAGTGAGGAACTGTGAGGACAGACGGACTGAGAGAAGGAGTGAGAGGAGTGAAGTAAATGAGTAAGGGAATGAGTGAGGGAGCGAGGGAAAGGAACAGAGGTTAAGGGAAGTAAAGCAGGGGGACTAAAAGAAGTTGAATGCCGTAGGAGAGTAAGGGAAAGAGGAGTAAACATGGAGGATAAGAATAAGTGAGGGAAGCAGAGTAAGGAAACAGGAGTGAGGTAGGGTGAGAGAATAATAGTGAGGTTAAAGCAAAGGGTGATGATAAACTACATTTTTTTAGTCACACACCATATAATTAATGTAACTTTAATTACATTTTTTTACTACACTTTGTATCTGTGAAAGAGAGAAGAAAAAATAAGTTATAATTAGTAAAATATATATTTTTAAATAAAAGATACAAATGAAGAGGTTAAAAATCATAACAGTGTATTAAGAAATAAAGTAAGAGTGAAGGACACAGAAAGAGAAATAAAGTAATCTAGAAGGACAAAAAGAGGGAAAAAGAAATAGAAGGAGAGCAAATTACTAAGAGTAAGGCATATAGATTCACTGACAGAGAGGAAGAGAAGAATAGAGAAATGAACTGAAGGTAAGAAAGATACTAAAAGAATGTGAGTTAGCAAAACTAAATCAGGAAACAGGAGTAAGTAAAAAGATAATGACTGAGAGGGAAAGGAGTCTAATTAAGGATGCATTTAGAAGAATGAGGAATGGAAGATAACTGAGAGTAAGTGAAGGAGAGTTATAGAGTGAAGGGATGAAGGGAGAGAGGATAATATAGAAGGATTGAGGGAAAAGGAGTGAGGAAGTTAGTAGACAGAGAAACTTAGGGAAGGACTGAGTGAAGTGGAGTACAATGAGTGAGGAAAGGAAAATGAGTAAGGGAGCAAAAGAAGGAAAGAGAGGAGAAGAAGACTAAAGCAGTGTTACTTAGAGAAAGTGATTCGGTGATGAAAGTAAAGAGAAGGACATTGAAAGATAGGAAATGAGGGGTAGTAATGGAACCGGACTAAAAGAAATGGGGTGAAGAACGATAAGAGAGAAGCAGTGAAGTTGTTGTAAGAGAAATGATAGAAGGTAGATAAACACAAGTGAACATAACACAAGGAGAGTGAGGGACTGAGGACATAGAGGTAGTGACGGAAAATAGAGAGAAGAGGTTAAAAGAAAGGAGCAAACAAAGATAAGCGAGGGTGAGTGGGTGAGTTATAGTGACAGTGTGCGACAATACTTGTGAGTGAGTAAAGAGGAATTACTGAAAGAGCAAAGGAGGAAAAGACGGAAAAGGGAAGTAATGCAGAGAGACTGAAAGCTGAAACGTGGTGCAAGGGAGAGAGGGGATGCAGACAGTGGAAATGGAAATGAGGGGTTGTGAAAGAAGTGCAGCAAACGAATGGGTGTGAAAAAGAGTGAGAGAAAGGCAGTGTGAGTGAGTAAACAGAGCTGAAAGAGAGAGGAAAAAGGAAAGTGAGTGTGAGACAATGGGAATACAATATAAATTACACAATACAAACTATAGAATAATTTATACAACATGTTAGATAGTTTATTTTTGCTGTTCTCAGAACATATTGAATTTCACTAAAAACAGTGAGTTCAAACTATTCATCATATGACAGCGGGAAAAAAAACCACAATCAAAAAGATTGTGTTTAAAAAAAAACATATAAACTTACAAATCACATATGTACACTAATCTTTGATTCACTTACTTTTCCTTTAGGCCAAATAGTACATCATGAAGGTCCTTTACGTTGGAAGGTACCCTGCTGTTCTCTAAAAATTCCATTTCATCGACTCTCTAGAAAAAAAGCTCCAAGAACATCTGAAATATGTTTCAATGTTTAAATATACTCCTTCTGTTCAGTCATGACTCTTTGCTCATTCCTTCACCTTTCCTTAAGGCCAAATAGTGTCAGATGCATCAGTATATTTTCAAATTACTTAAAACAAACTCTAAAATTACCGTTTTCCCGACGTTCTGAAAGAAAGGCTCAAACAACATTTTCACAATATTTAAATATTCATAATTCCATCTCTGGCTCTCTCATGTTGAACATTTTCTATAATACTGATATCACTTACTATGCGATCCACTTACCATACCTTTATGAGAAGTATAATTTTTATATCATCTTCATCACTTTTACTCACAATATAATTTTAAACAGCAAACTAACTTTTATTAACTGCTCCGGTCTTCATAGGGCAATTACCGTTACTTAAATTTTGGTTCTAAAAACACTAGGTATGAATTTTTTAAGTCAAAAGGCAAACGTTGTTTGAAAGTCAAATGAGTGTCATTACAGATAGTCCAACCTTTTCGACATTTTAAATAGCATGTGTAATGCCCTGATGTTGTTGAAGGACCGTCATGATAAATAATAGCTACAGTTGCAAAAGTTCTTCCTGATATTGATAACTGAGAAGCCACGAAATGTTTAATAGAAGTTGACAATTTACTTCCATCAGGTCTACATTGTTGGAACATTAAAATGACATATTTACCATATGTTTGTAAAAATAATGTGGACAGCATTGCAGACTTACATTGGGTACACACCATATTGCGATCAGCTGCTTTAACTAGATTATTAAAAGACACTGATTTGCAGTCTGGTAAAGTCAAATATATAAATCTTTCAGTGTCTATTGTAGTACTACTTGATAAACTACAGTTGTCGCAGTCATGCTGCCATTGATAAGAAAGGCTAAAAAGATTTTTTATATCTACACCTTCATCTTCCAATACATCAAACATATACATTAGAAATTCCTGACAATCCTGCTGAATATTCTGTGAAAATTGATTTTGACCAGAACATATGTCTAGAAGATTTCGAATTTCTGAAACACTTTCTATTTTTGCTCTATCACTGCTACATTTCTCAAACACAGAATTCAATAAACAGCAGAATGTTTGATCCCGATTTTCAACAATCTGTTCTTGTAAATTTTGAAGAAAAAAAACAACATTAACCACTACATTAGCATAGCAGTTGACACCAGAACTGTTTTCAAACTGAAATCCAACAACATCTTCAACAGAATCCTTTTTCTTTATGCTTACAATTACAGTTTCATCTACTTTTTGTCTTTTTGCTACTACCTCACTGCAATTATTCTCATTTCTTCTTTTTCGGCCTACCACACGTTTTTCAAACAGAGGATATTGAGGCAAATGTGGAGCGTACTCTTTTCTTGACCTATTGTATTCTTTAACACAATCTAGATCTGCACAAATCTTTGTTTCATCACACTCGATCAAGTACAATCCTGATAAAGTTCTGACTCGTGATAATGCCACATATGCCATACCCTCTTTAAACACAGAACTTCCAATGTTCACCAAAGCACTATCTACACTTAAACCTTGAGATTTATGAATTGTCACCGCATATGCCAAACAAACAGGAAACTGTTTTCGGCGAACATATAAGTCTTTCACAAGCAAAAATCTAGCTGAACAACCACAAATTTGTTCTATTTCGTCAATGCCATCAAATTAAATTTTTTAAATTTCAATTCCATCTCTATTTTTGTAATTCACAAAATCAACAACATGACCCATTGCTCCATTTACCAGACCTCTTTCAACATTTAAATTCCTTCTCAAAATGATACGACAATTTAAATACACATTCAGAGTATTTTCAAATCCAATTTTGATTTCAAATTTTCTGACAAAATAATTGTTGCTCCCATATGCTCTATTTTATCTATAGCTTCCAGTTTCACAATCTCTTTATTTTCTAACTTTAACATTTTGTTGTTGAAGATGGAACATTCTTTCAGAGTTGGCATCAAACATATCCCAGATTTGTTCTCGTTAATTTTCTTAAAAATATTCTCTGGAAGAATGTTTTCATTTGGATACAAATTTGAAATTAATCGTGCATGTAAAGCTTCTTTCCCATGCTCACTTACTTTTCCGAGTTTTACATCTTGTAGAATATTTTTATAATCTTCATCCTTTGCCTGTCGCATATTTTGAAGTAGTTCTGCATTTTTGAAATTTAACCATATATTAACGTTTCCAATGCTTCCTAGGCACTTCCTGGTATCTTCATGCGTGACCATTTTAAACACTGGTTGTCCTTTCACGGGAGTCAACTGCAGTAGATCTCCAAAAACAATAATGTGTTTCCCTCCAAATAACACATCATACTCTGTTCTAAGAATTTCTTGCATTCTCAAATGCACAAAAGCAAGCATTAGATTTGAGACCATGCTTACTTCATCAATGATAAGAAGTTTCATTTTCTTCAGGACTCTGGAAACTTCGGAACACGCATCTCCAGATAACTGGTGGTATTGCAATTTGTTATCATGCTCGACTGGTAGCATCAGTAAACAATGTAAAGTAATCCCTTTAATGTTATGAGCTGCCAGCCCAGTTGAAGCGGTAACAACACAAGACAGCGGTGATTCAGTCCTTTTCTGCAGATAAGTTGCAATTGCTTTAATCAGAAAACTTTTTCCAGTTCCCGCTTCTCCACTCACGTACAGTCGGACAGGCTTAAATGATGTACATGAGCACTCTTTTTTCTCATGACTGACTCCATGTTCTATCTGTTCCGTGACTTCGTCATAAATCTGTTTCTGCTCAAGGTTTAGTTGTTTCACCAAATCTTCTAAGTTAACTACATCATCTTGAGCTTGTTCCATAGCTCTTTCCACCTCATCCATGGCAGTGGCAGCTTCATTTTGAATAATTGGTCCTCCAAGTGGATCCTGACTCAATGAAGCAGAACTCTGACTGTCTTGTGAACTGTCTCTAGCAATCTCAACAGCAATTGTGGCTTCTTGCTCTATTTCTTCGTTCAACATTTGCAGATTATTTGGAAAAACAGGACATTCTATGGTATCCTTGGTTGCATTAAAAGAATCTTCTTAACAGAGAAAATCTCCAAGTAGTTCCTCTTCTGTACGCCATGGCTTAAAGAGTTGCAAAAGAGCTAAATAGTAAAATTCCCTTTTCTCTGGATTTTCGCAACTCAATTTTCGATGATTAATCAAATGGCCTTTTCTCGCCTTCACTAGACATCCTTCACACCCAATGACAGCATATATTCCATTATTGATATCTTCTCTGATGTTCCTCTTATAAATATAGTTTTGCAGAACTTCATACAAACAACTGTTCTCAAGATGACTACTTCTATTTGGATAGTATGTATCCAACATGTTTGTCTTCAAAATATCTGTACTGTTTGGTTCTTTCTCCGCCAAATACTCAATTTCTTGTACAGATTTCAAAACTCGGTTTCGTGTTGTAGCAAGACCTAGACTTGCCCAAATAATTGTTCTAGACTTGGCGTAGAGACTTGCTGATGATAACCGATCAGAACATTCATATGCTCCAATTTCTCGATGCGACAACATCTTCAGACTGAAACTGTATAATTTTTTACTTATACTCTTTTCATGTGAAATGTCCTCCCACAATTCCTTCAGTTCTGTCTTTTCTTTCTTTGTGATGTAAAACGTCACATATCGAGTCACAGCAATAGAGTTGTCAGCAACGAACTGAATATCCATGTTAGCATTCCACATGGACAAAATCACTGGGTTGTAGTCGTTGATGTACTTGGACTCTTCGTTTCTTTTTAAATTGTATGTATTTTTTGGTGATTTCCTCGTCACAGTATGTCTGAGAGAAGACATCAAATTATTTACTCTTCCTTTAGAAATCACTGGTCGTGGAAACCCGAAACGACATTTTGTGTAGAACTTGTCCTTGTTTCTGAATTTTCGACGACAGTACTTTCCACAACGGTGGGATTGAAAGCGTAAAACTTGTTGACTTAAACTGTTTTCTTCGGTAGTTTTCGGAACAGCACATGTTGAATACTCTTCAATGAAGCTCATCACTGTCTCATCCGAATCTGTTCCAAATTTGGGTGCATCTTTAATCCACAACAACATATGTATGTGAGGAGCACCTCTCGCTTGATACTCCTTTCTCCAAAAGAAATCCAAAACCTCTCCAAGGGGAGGATTTTTTTGTTGGTAATAAAAGACATCATAGCTTCAAATCTATGATTCAAATATCTGCATACATTCACTGGATCCAAAGAACACAGTTCTCCAGGAGTTTTCAATTCTATATTTTGTATGTTTGCGTTTCCCTCTTGTAGAAATTGAAGTAAGTCGTCCCATGCATACTCAGCACAGCTAAGAGTGAGGAACCATGTAGGAGTTCCTAAGTTTCTTAGCATACATTTCAATTCCCCATGACGACGGAACCAATACTCGTTTGTTCCACGTTGACATGCCATGAGATTGATTAGCTGAGATTCCAAAATACTGTCTTGCTGATTGACTTTCTCCATGAAGTCCCTCGCCGAAACATTTTGCAGATGTGGTCCACTTTTCAGTATATGGTTCACTGCATAAGAAAGCCCAAACAAGTCACTTTCATACAGTAGATGAAACAAATAAGGAATGCATTGACGAAACCTTGGATCTTCAGCATATAATCTTAAAGTCCGGTATTCAGATGCAGGAATTTGAAGTGGTCGATCGTCATATCGTCCACCTCGACCTGTTGGAAATAACTGTGGAAAACAACGAGCTTCCAAACTTTCTTCCCATACACTAATGGGACTTCCTTTTGCTGCTTTCATTTGAAACAAGTCAATTGCATTCCCCATTACATCTTTGGAATGCAAAGGATGAACAGTATAATGTTCATATATTTCTTCACTTCTAGACACATCAGCTTTTTCAATTTGGCCGGCTGAATAATCACTGTCTTCTTCTGCAACTGTTTCCTCTGCTCCAACACATACATGTTTGTAGTACTCATTGTTTTTGAACAAATACAACGTTGCCTTTTTGACTTTCCTAACATCCACTAAATCTTGCCAGATTTTCTTACTCTTTGTCGGAACCCCATTAATTAGAATAACCAGAGGTTCCTCTTGCACTTTCTCTACACCAATTGTATCAAAATTGTTCTTAAAATCTAGAGGCAAATAAACAACTCTTCCCTTTAATCCTCTCTGTAAATCTGAAGGAGGCAATTTCCCTATCTTAGGCTCCATGCGAACAATTGCCTGAAAAGGATGGACACATTGAATCAAAATAGACTCATATGTATTTAAATCCATCAATTCAGGAGGAATGTCTACCAACTCAAGATTATTATGAACAGCTCTAGCAGGCATTCTGTTTTGATTTAATTTATTATAACAATATTTACAAATACGCTGATCAGAACTCAAATCAAAAGAATTCTCCACCCACAAATAAGTTGCAAAATCCTTCAAATCATAATTATTTATCTTTTCACTTTTTACGTATAAATCAACTAATCTAGTTTGATGCTTATAATGAGTTCGTCGACAACACACACAAGTAAAATTAGGCCTTTCACTTGAATTCACCTTAAACCTGGTAATTTCCTGGTCAAACTTTTCTGTACTTGAAATCTGTACATTGTCTTCCACATTACCTTGAATTTCTGTGTCAATTTCTACACTGTCCTCTTTTTCACCAAAATAACAAATCTCAATTTCTTCACAAATCTTTTTCACATCTAATTCAGCTCCATGCAAAAGAGCACTGTTTAATTGTTTAAGCTTAAGTGCTGGACTTTTTGCATAATACAACCTTCTCACTAATTTCCTAATTTTGTTATGATGCACTGCTAACATCCTAAAATGATGTAAAACACTCTGACAGACTTTTCTAGAAAGACAAGCCAGTGAATGCCCTTGCAAACCTGTGTTTTCTCTCACTCTGCAAGGATCTAAGTCTTGCAACATCTTCATTTTCTGTTTTAGACTTTTCTTACTATATGTACGTAACAAATTACGAAACAAATCGATTGAATCCTGTCGCACACTACAAATACTACTACACTTCCAAGTGTACACTGAACCCTTAGTACGTCTCCCTAAAACTTCATCAGTTAACACCTCTTCTGCTTCTCTAGGCACAAGTTTCTCTTTTTCAATCGGACAACCGTCTTTCACCTCATATGCTCGACCACTGGTGTCAACTGCATGCACTAAATCATTCTCCTGGAAGTAACTCTCCTCATTAAAAAATGGCTCACAACTTGAACTATGCATCCAGTCTCCAGAAAAAACTTTACAAAAATGAGTCCGATTAATTACTCTTTTGCATCTACTGTTTGATTTGAAAACATCAATTGTCCTGTTAAGTGTCCTAATTCTATTGATTATTAAAATAAATAATTTTTTAAGTTCAAAAGCCTGATCAACAATCTTCTCTATACTTTTCTTTTTCTTATAAAAAGCAGCTCTCTGTTTACCTTTTTAACAAATTTAAAACCACCCTATTCAGAAACATTCGTTTACGAATGTCCCTAAATTGGTTTTGCCTTCTATTCCTATACATATTATTCTCTCCTGCTCCAGTAGTAAAATTTTTGGGGGGCCTCTCCTTCCTTTTAAAATTTCCACTCTCCTTCTCTTTATCCACATTCTGACCAACATTTTTTTTTTATCTACATATGTTCCGTAAGAAAGACTTGGTTGTCTTACCAGGAGCTTTTTTCCTGTTTTTTGAAGTATTTGTTGTAGAGGAGTACTGTAATTCCGTTGCTGTTTTTGATTTTTTTCCGCTTGGCATCTTTTCTTCTCCTCTGCCTTGAGGGCATATTGCCTTACTATTGAAATCTTGATTTCAATCTGTGGTAAAGAAAAAAATAACACATTATAGACCACTATTACCAAACAACAAAGCAATGACAATAAGCAAACAATATAAACACTAGTAAATCAGGAAGAGGATGTAAGAGAAAGTATGACTTACAAATTGCTGTAAAAAAGAGAGAGAGGGTATAAATTAGAGACAGGGTGTAAGAGAATGTAAGTCAAAGAAAGAGTGTAACAGAGTGTAACACAGAGTCAGGATGTAAAAAAGAATAAGTTAGAGAGAGGGTGTTAGAAGGGGACAGGTGGAAAAATAGAGTAAGTCAGGAAGAGAATATAATAGAGACTAATACATTGTTAATAATCCTTGGTAAAGAAATGTTAGTGCATAAAGGAATTGTATTTTCTAAATGAGTGAGGTTTCAGTAGTGTAATCAAATGCTTATACATATGACCTATGCTCTGTTTTGTAAATGTTATTTAAAAAAAGATTTCAGGCACATGAATTGGTTTGACATTATTGACAAGGATTAGATAGTATCTGCATGATTAAAAAAATATATTAGCACATTTCACAATCATGTTACCTATGTTTCCTCAGATTAGTAAGCAGATTGTGCAGATGAGGTGAGGCCTGTCCAGGGGTGCAAAGGAGGTGAGGCCTGTGTCCATGAGTGCAGTGGAGAGACCTCATCTCCTCTGACCCTTGGACAAGCCTTACCTCATCTGTGTCCTCTGGAAAGGCCTCAATGTATTGGGTATAATTGATGGTAACTGGGTGGAGATGAAGTGACGCGTGTCCAGGGGTGTAAATAAGCTGAGGCCTGTCTAAGGATACAGATGAGTTGAGGTCAATTCAGGGTTGCAGATGAGGTGAGGATTGTCCAGGGGTGCAGAGGAGGTGAGGCCTGTATTGAAGAGTGTAGTTGAAGAGAGGTCTGTCCAGGGGTACAAAGGAGGTGAGGCATGTGTCTAAGAGTGCAGTGGGGGATAGGCTTCATGAAGTCTAGTCCACTACACTCTTAGACACAGGCCTTACCACCTATGCTCCCCAGGAAAGTCCTCTCTCCCACTACAGTCTTGAACACAGGCCTCACCTCCTCTGTACCTCTGGACATGACTCACCTCATCTGCACAATCTACTTCCTAATCTGAGGTAACACAGGTGACATCATTGTGAAAGGTTCAAATATATTTATTTAATCATGCAGACATTATTTATTCCTTTTCAAAAATCTAAAAGCCATTGATTTTCCTCAAAATCGTTTTTTAAATAACATTATAGACACAGAGCGCAGGTCCTATGTACAAGCATTCAGTGTCCATGAGTGCAGTGGAGAGGACTGACCTCCTCTGACCCTTGGACAAGCCTTACCTCATCTGTGTCCTCTGGAAAGGCCTCAATGTATTGGGTATAATTGATGGTAACTGGGTGCAGATGAGGTGACGCGTGCCCAGGGGTGTAAAAAAGCTGAGGCCTGTCTAAGGATGCAGATGAGTTGAGGTCTATTCAGGGTTGCAGATGAGGTGAGGATTGTCCAGGAGTGCAGAGGAGGTGAGGCCTGTATTGAAGAGTGTAGTGGAAGAGAGGTCTGTCCAGGGGTACAAAGGAGGTGAGGCCTGTGTCTAAGAGTGCAGTGGGGGATAGGCTTCATGAAGTCTAGTCCACTGCACTCTTAGACACAGGCCTCACCACCTATGCTCCCCAGGAAAGGCCTCTCTCCCACTACAGTCTTGAACACAGGCCTCACCTCCTCTGTACCTCTGGATATGCCTCACTTCATCTGCACAATCTACTTCCTAATCTGAGGTAACACAGGTGACATCATTGTGAAAGGTTCAAATATATTTATTTAATCATGCAGACACTATTTATTCCTTTTCAAAAATCTAAAAGCCATTGATTTTCCTCAAAATCGTTTTTTAAATAACATTTTAGACACAGAGCCCAGGTCCTATGTACAAGCATTCAGTGTCCATGAGTGCAGTGGAGAGGACTGACCTCCTCTGACCCTTGGACAAGCCTTACCTCATCTGTGTCCTCTGGACAGGCCTCAATATATTGGGTATAATTGATGGTAACTGAGTGCAGATGAGGTGACGCGTGTCCAGGGGTGTAAAAAAGCTGAGGCCTGTCTAAGGATGCAGATGAGTTGAGGTCTATTCAGGGTTGCAGATGAGGTGAGGATTGTCCAGGAGTGCAGAGGAGGTAAGGCCTGTATTGAAGAGTGTAGTGGAAGAGAGGTCTGTCCAGGGGTACAAAGGAGGTGAGGCCTGTGTCTAAGAGTGCAGTGGGGGATAGGCTTCATGAAGTCTAGTCCACTGCAATCTTAGACACAGGCCTCACCACCTATGCTCCCCAGGAAAGGCCTCTCTCCCACTACAGTCTTGAACATAGGCCTCACCTCCTCTGTACCTCTGGACATGCCTCACCTCATCTGCACAATCTACTTCCTAATCTGAGGTAACACAGGTGACCTCATTGTGAAAGGTTCAAATATATTTATTTAATCATGCAGACACTATTTATTCCTTTTCAAAAATCTAAAAGCCATTGATTTGCCCCAAAATCGTTTTTTTAAATAACATTTTAGAAACAGAGCGCAGGTCCTATGTACAAACATTCAATTTCACTACTGAAACCTCACTATTTCACAAAATACAAATCCTCTATCTTGCAAATGTTGATACCAAGCATTATCAAAAAACATGACACAAACCAACAGCAAGGAAGCTCAATGTGCTTCCTAGTATGAGGCAACACAGGTTACATCATTGTAAAAAGTTCAAATTTATTTCTTTAATCATGCAGACACTATTTATTCCTTCTCAAAAATGTAAAAGCCATTCATTTTCCACAAAATCTTTTTTCACATCACATTTAAGAAACACAGCACAGGTCCTATGTACAAGCATTCAATTTCACTACTGAAACCTCACTATTTCACAAAATACAAATCCTCCATATTGCAAATGTTGATACCAAAGCATTATCAAAAAACATGACACAAACCAACAGCAAAGAAGCTCAATGTGCTTCCTAGTATGAGGTAACACAGGTGACATCATTGTAAATGGTTCAAATGTATTTCTTTAATCATGCAGACACTATTTATTCCTTCTAAAAAATGTAAAAGCCATTCATTTTCCCCAAAATCGTTATTCACATCACATTTAAGAAACACAGCACAGTTCCTATGTACAAGCATTCAATTTCACTACTGAAACCTCACTATTTCACAAAATACAAATCCTCTATCTTGCAAATGTTGATACCAAGCATTATCAAAAAACATGACACAAACCAACAGCAAAGAAACTCAATGTGCTTCCTAATCTGAGGTAACACAGGTGACATCATTGTGAAAGGTTCAAATATATTTATTTAATCATGCAGACACGATTTATTCCTTCTCAAAAATGTAAAAGCCATTCATTTTCCCCAAAATCGTTTTTTAAATAACATTTTAGAAACAGAGCGCAGGTCCTATGTACAAGCATTCAATTTTACTACTGAAACCTCACTATTTCACAAAATACAAATCCTCTATCTTGCAAATGTTGATACCAAGCATTATCAAAAAACATGACACAAACCAACAGCAAAGAAGCTCAATGTGCTTCCTAATCTGAGGTAACACAGGTGACATCATTGTGAAAGGTTCAAATATATTTATTTAATCATGCAGACACTATTTATTCCTTCTCAAAAATCTAAAGGCCATTGATTTGCCCCACAATCGTTTTTTAAATAACATTTTAGAAACAGAGCGCAGGTCCTATGTACAAGCATTCAATTTCTCTACTGAAACCTCACTATTTCACAGAATACAAATCCTCTATCTTGCAAATTTGGATACCAACCATTATCAAAAAACATGACACAAACCAACAGCAAAGAAAAACAATCTGCTTCCTACTCTGAGTTAACACAGGTAACATCATTGTGAAAGGGTCAAATTTATTTCTTTAAGCATGCAGACACTATTTATTCCTTCTCAAAAATGTAAAAGCCATTCATTTCCCCCAAAATCGTTTTTCACATCACATTTAAGAAACACAGCACAGGTCCTATGTACAAGCATTCCATGTCACTACTGAAACTTCACAATTTTACAAAATACAATTCCTCAATGCAGTAAAAACTTTTTACCAAGCATTTTCAAAAAACATGACACAAAGCAACATTAAAAAACCACAATTTGCTTCCAAATCTTCTCCATAGAGTATACAAGTCTCTATCTATATTAAATGAATCATTACTCACCTTTACAAATGCTTTGGGAGATTGAGAACAGTGTCAGACACACACACCAATATTTCTTTAGCAGAGCAAAAGGTATGCACTCCAGGCACTGCAACCATGAATGGCACAGAGAACCTCTAATTCTACACACACATTCCTCATGGTAACCATTCAAAACTCTTCCCTCTCTATTTTCAAACCAACACCCTTCCCCCCTCAGCCCTTTCTACCTGTTACCATAGCAACTCCCTCCTCACTGAGCTCTCAGGTTTAAAAGTTTATTCTACAATGTTGCAAATGAACTCAGCAAGGATGTTTGACCTCTCAATACACCAGCTTATCCGGTGCAATGTTTCTTTAAATTACTTTTTCTTAACCATTAAGTTTAAGTTTAAAATATTTATTGAGCGCAACATACACCTAAACGGTTTCTTGGCGCTAAAGTAGAAGACAGCCCACTGAGCGGGGACAGTCACTGAAACAGCGGCTGAAAAATAAGCAAAAAAACTAGGGAAGAGCCTGAGGGAATAAAAAGGTCTTCAAAGCTTTACGGAAGGCAGAATAATCAGTGAGGGACCTAAGATAAAAAGGGAGAGAGTTCCAAAACATGGGGGCAAGAATGGAAAATTTAGAGCCGCCCTGTTTTTTTTTCCGGTAACGGGGCACAGCTAAGAGGAGGTGGGCCGAGGAACGGAGGTCTCTGCCAGGGACATAAGCCTTGATGGCCGATGATATGAATAGGGGGGCCAGGCCAGACCTGGCCTGGAACACCATGCAGCCTAGTTTAAACAAGGCACGTTCCCGCACCGGGAGCCAGTGAAGAGTTTTCAGGAGGGGAGAGGAGTGGTGGAATTTAGGGAGACCATTCAAATTAATTCTTTCACAAAACAGAACCATGCACCCTAACTTTCAGTTTTCAACTATCTGAATCCACCAAACATTGCTTCTGATTCAAGAGCACTGAAACTCCACAGATTTTTGTGTGCAAACTCCTACTGTTCCAACTGCCATTTCATTCCCACACTTCATCTGACTTCACCAGAACCTCCTCTTACCATGTATTCTGTCTGGATTATTGGACATAGCTACATCCACTGGGCTCAAAGGTATGCAGCTACCAGAAATTTTCACAACCTTGATTTACCAAATGTGGACATCAAATGGATTGGCCAGAGAGGATTGAGATGTCATCAATTGATACCATTGGTGAAAAACTTTTTGCATCTGCCATACCCTCACCTCATAATTCTGCACTGTGGTGGAAATGACTTAGGCACTTTGACTGGGGTAGGTCTGGAAATGCTTTTAAAGGACACCTTTGAGCAATTGATGGCACTTTTTCCTCAAACTGCCTTGGTATTTTCCAATATATGCCAAAGACGGAAATGGAAGTGGTCCAACCAATTTTGTCCACAATTTGAGAAAGCACGGAAACATGTGAATAAATCTGTGTCTGCTTACATGAGAGACTATGGAATGGGTTCAATATACAATAATAACTTGCGTTACAACATGCAAGATATCTACAGAGGAGATGGTGTGCACTTCTCAGATGAGGGGAATAGAATATTCCTCCTGAATTTCAGACTGTGCATTGGATCCTACTTGTAGGTACCTAAATCAGCCACAGAACCCAAAAGCTCTTTTCAGGGCTACCCTACTTCTGATCACTTAAAATGATTACTTTACTCTAACTTTTTTCACTGTTTTTCACTAAAGTACGCTCCCCGGTACGCTTCCCGGTGCGCGTACCGGGCGCTCCCCCCGCGAAAATTAAAAAAAATATTATTTTTTTGGGGCCTATATGGGCCTCCTAAGCCCCCCTCAGAAAACCTAGGGGGTCAGGGAGTGTCTACAGTGCTCCCTTTTACCCATTCCCAACGTTGTTTATCCTCCATCTTATGTTTCAATTCTTCCGAAGTACAAGATGGAGGACTCCCGTAGTGCTGCCGGTGCGCGTACCGGGGCACGCACCGGTAAGCGCTCCCAAAAATTTTTAAAAGGTAATTTACATAAAAACCACTGGAGAGACTTTCAACAAATATAGAATGGGCCCTACTACATACCAGTCCCTACCATTTCCCCAAATTTGGTGGAATTCCATTGAGCCATTTGGGCAGTAGCGCTGTCTAAATATCCTGAGGTAAATTACATGACAAAAACACATATGAAGTGTTAGGATTTACAACCAATTAAAATGTTACTTTCATTTTCTACTTTTTTTTTCCTGACATTTAATTGGTTATGTACATGAATATATATGAAAAATGAGAGGAAAACACGGCCATTTTGACTACAACTACCTGAGGTACATCTTGAAAGAATTTTTCTCCATTTATCTTCATCACCTTTTAATAAGGTAAGTTGTTAATTTGTAAAGGGCACTTTAAGTTAATTTGTAAAAATGTTTTCTGATAGTTATTTACTGTCCCTCTGTTATAGTTATAGATTGAGGAAGGCTTCTCTGTTATAGTTATGGATTGAGTTAGGCTTCTCTGGTATAATTATGAAATTACTTAGGCTTCTTCACATACACTTTTTTGATATTTCTACTTCCTGCCTGATACCATACACTGCCCAAAGATAACTTCACTGTTAAAAACTCAGAAGTAACTCTCTGAACTCAAACCCAACAGTGCCCTATCTCTACTGATATAGTTATTTTTTATGCAATTTACAGGAAGGAAATGGAAGATACACCACAGACCAACAATATTTCTTTCGAAATAACTGATGAGCAGATTCATTTCGAAATAACTGATGAAGAGATTCTTCAAGAAGATTTATTTGACTTCCTAGATGAGTCTCTTGACCAAGAATTCATAGACTCTGTAGATAATATGGAATCATGCAGTACAAATTTGGAGGAGATTTCGGATAATGAAATGTTGCAAGTGTTATTAAATTATGAAAATTCAGAATAATAAATTAATATTTAATAATTAAAAAATGTTTGAGACATTATTCATTTTTATATGTAATTCATGAAGTAGTACCAAAATGATTATAATATAAAGTGAGACTTACAGTATACTGTGCAACTTTTTTTTGTTACATAGTAAGTTTGCTCATAGTTACTTCCTTTCTCCCACTATATTATCTCCAATGTGTATTTGACATCTCTTTTTCATCTCCTGCCTCCTTTCTCTCACTGTCTGTCTCTAATGCACCACATCACCACCAATTTTGTGTAGATTCAGAAGAGAGTAAAATGTAATACTTGAAAATATCATAAGGGAGCAGGGTAGACTACCCATGATCCCATAGGCTTTCTCAAGGAGTGCTTAAAGGATCTGTTTCTGCTTTCCTGACACACTATGGTATGGATTCCATAAACCACAATAACTTCTGTAACGACATGCAAGATATCTACAGAGGAGACGGTGTACATTGAATTTAAGACTCTGTATTGGTACCTACATGCTGGTACTTAAATCGCCCACACAACACAACTCTATGCAAAGCTACCCTACCTCTAAGCACTTTAAATTATTATTTTACTGTTTCACTGGGTTTTCCCCTTGGAACGCTCCCTGGTACGCTCCCCGGTGCACGTACCGGGCGCTCCCCCCGCGAGGCCCTTTTATGGCCCCCACATCAAACCTAGGGGGTCAGGGGGGGTCTACCCTGCCCCCTTATGGTCATTTCCCCCTTTGTTTTTGCCACCTCTTGTGTCTCGATCCTACCGAGACACAAGATGGCGGCCGCTCTGGACTGTTTGGAATGTTGACAGACACCCGAGAGCCAATCAGCTTTCCGCGCGCGAACTCGCGTTACGCACAGAGTGCGCTCCCCGGTGCGCGTACCGGGGCGCGCTTATAGATATATATTTTTTGTTTAACTTAAATTACTCGAAATCCTCTGGAGCACATGTCTTGAGACATAGCAAAGGCACATCGGGCTACCAGTCCCTACAATTTTGCCAAGTTTCTTGGGAATCCATTCAGCCGTTCGGGCTAAAAGTGAGTCCAACCGCCCTATGGAAATTAACATGGGGAAAACACGTTTTGGGACAGCACACTCATGGTCCTTATGCGTTTCAGCATAGTTTGCCTTGTTCACAGGTGAGTGTTCTTATTAGCACCAAGTGGTCACGTGCCCATAGTCCGTTTTTTGACTGCAGGCCCCAGAATGCACCAGGTAGGTATCCTTACGTGAACACTGGAGTTGGTTCTCTGCTGTAATAGCGTTTTTTTATTCCAATGTCACAATTTTATTTGCCTTCCCAAATGGTGCAAAAACAATACTCATTGCTAAGTGCCTCCAAATGCTGCAACGCTTATTATTTACGCTTGTTCCATGAAGTTGCAAGAGGAAAACATTCCTCCTCTCCCTTTCTCCCACACAGTTCCAAGTAGCAGTGGAAATCCTTTTAAGCTGGAATTGCGGAAAGCGGGTCATCCCCCTCCATCAAATGCTTACAAACAGTTCCATTTTACTGGGGGCCCCGACCCTGCAGGGCGGGCTCTTGAAACAGGAATGGAAATCCTGTCACTGTGATCCTTCACAAACGAGCAACAAAAGAGCCCAACTTCGAATTATGAAGAAGCAGACTTTAATTCGTCATCGCGCTGCAGCATACAACACACTCATGGTCCTTACGCATTTCAGCATAGTTTGCCTTGTTCACAGGTGAGTGTTCTTATTAGCACCAAGTGGTCACGTGCCCATAGTCCGTTTTTTGACTGCAGGCCCCAGAATGCACCAGGTAGGTATCCTTACGTGAACACTTGAGTTGGTTCTCTGCTGTAATAGCGTTTTTTTATTCCAATGTCACAATTTTATTCGCCTTCCCAAATGGTGCAAAAACAATACTCATTGCTAAGTGCCTCCAAATGCTGCAACGCTTATTATTTACGCTTGTTCCACGAAGTTGCAAGAGGAAAACATTCCTCCTCTCCCTGTCTCCCACACAGTTCCAAATAGCAGTGGAAATCCTTTTAAGCTGGAATTGCGGAAAGCGGGTCATCCCCCTCCATCAAATGCTTACAAACAGTTCCATTTTACTGGGGGCCCCGACCCTGCAGGGGCCCCCAGTAAAAAAAACATAGGTTTCAGGGACGTTAGTTGAACATTTGACTCATATAAAACCAGAGAAATTTGCCTGTTATAGTTCGTTGAGCTAACTATAACTCGCATGCCCGCAATGCACTGCTGATGATGTCACATATGACATCACTTATGACATGGTCAGTGACATCACTGATGACATCTCAAATGACATCACTCATGACATGGTCAGTGACATCACTGATGACATCTCAAATGACATCACTCATGACATCACTCATGACATCATCCAGTGAATGTGTGTTTCTGTAAAGTTTACATTTGTTTTATATATATATGCCAATGTGTATTGGTAGTACATTTACAAGTGCCTAAGGAATTATTTCGTAGGTGCATGACTGACTGTATAAGTGAGTAATTGAACATGTCTTACTGCATGCATGGGATAGTGACTAATCTGTGTGAGAGTCTGTATTAGTCACTCCATTGGTGTTTGAGCAACTGCATGGGTTGCTGAATAGCCACATGAGGGTCTATATAGGTTATTGATTTGTTGTCTGTGTATCTGTATGGGTCCCTGAGTGTCTGTGTCGGTGGGTGGGTGTATGAGTCTTTGCATAGATGTCTGAGTGGGTGATTCAGTGGTTGTATGGATTAAAAAGTGCATCTGGGAAGGGCTGTATGGGTGAGTTAATGTGTCTATGGGTGTGTTGGTGAGTGAATAAATGTCTCATGGTTTCATCCACGAGTCTTGACACCTGTAGGGGTAAGTAGTTCGCTTCCCACTCCCTGTATTGCATAAACACAAACTAACACTACTTCCACAGGTATGCTACAGCGCCCAGAGCACATCACTTTACAGCAATGAGCTCACAATTTAGGCTCACAATTTAATCCCCGAGTCTTCACACCAGTAGGGGTGAATAGTTTGCATCCCACTCCCTATATATTATGAACACATACTAACACTACTTACACACTTACACTACAGCGGCTAGTATCCTACAGCGCCCAGAGCCCATCAATTTACACCAATCAGCTCAGTTTGATCCCTGACTCTTCACACCGGTAGGTGTGAGTTCTTCGCTTCCCACTTCTGGTATAGTATAAACGCACGGACCGGTCAGTAGTTCACTTCACACTCCCTGTATGGTATAAACATCTACTAACACTACTTGCACACGTATACTACAGAGCCCAGAGCCCATCCCTTTACAGCAATTACATCGGTTTCATCGCCAACTCTTCACACCGGTAGGCGTGAGTACTTTGCTTCCCGCTTCCGGTATACTATAAACACACAGAGGCAGTCAGTAGTTTGCTTCCTACTTCCTGTATGGCATAAATGCCTACTAACACTACTTGCACACGTATGCTACAAATACCAGACCACATCACTTTACAGCAATGACCTCACGGTTTAGGCTCTCGGTTTCAAACTCAAGTGTAGCACCATATCATATGAGCACCATGTCGCTCTGAGCAACACAGCACTTTCAGAACGGTAACAGTAACTACTTTGCTTCGCACTCCCCCACAGAAGTTACAGTGCTCCGACCCTCCTTTCCAACTTTATTTGCCCTTTTTTCCCCTTACTCGCTTCAACGGAATCACAAAATGGCAGCCAACACTACCTAGTTGCAACCGCTCGCAGCCAATAAGCAGCAAGTTCCTGCTAGTAATGCCTCAGCTAATCAGATGGCAGAATTCCCAAATATCGATATCTGTAATTTTTGATATTTCTCAAAAACTACTGAACCGATTTACACTAAATAAACAAAAGCGTGCTCTCTAGACCAAAACCCTTCTCCCTGCCAAATTTGGGGTAATTCTGTTCATCTGTTCGACCTGTAGCCTTGTCTAACGTTTCCTATGGTAAAACACGTTTTTGGACCCCCCATTTTTCTCGGCCCACCCTTGACGAATCACCCCCAAACTTTCAACATAGGAGCTTATATGAACAAAGAATTTGTTTTGAAATTTCATGAAGATTCAACAAACAACGCCAAAGTTATAGGCAAAACAAAAAATGCTCTTCCTAGGGAAACTCGGTCCTAACTATAACTACCTACTAGTGACCGCCAGTAGGTAATATATATATATATATTCACAGAAAAAACCATAGGTTTCACACCAGTTTATAGTTAGCTGAACATTGTACTCATACGAAACCATTGAAATTCCCACGTTATAGTTAGTTGGACTCACTATAACTCGCGCGCCCGCAATCCACTGCAGATGATGTCACATATTACATCATTCATGACATGATCAGTGACATCACTGATGACATCACTGATGACATCGCAAATGACATCACTGATGACATCACTGATGACATCTCAAATGACATCACTGATGACATCTCAAATGATATCACTGATGACATCACAGATGACATAATCCAGTGACTGTGTGTTTTTGTAGAGTTTAAATATGTTTTACACATTCAAGAATGAGTTGGTGTATAAGTGTCTGGATGAAGGATTTAGTTGGTGCGTAACTGATTGTATGAGTGAGTGATTAAATGTGTTTTACTGAGTGCATGGGTTAGTGACTAAACTGTGTGAATGTGTGCATCAGTATGTCTGTTGTTGTGAAAGCTGCTGCATGTGTTGATCAATAGCTATATGAGTGGCTATATGGGTTATTGATTGGTTGCCCAAGTATTTGTATGTGAGGCTGAGTGTGTGTGTGGGTGGCTGGGAGGTGTGTGACTCTGTGCATAGATGTGTGAGCAGTTGATTCACTAGGTGTATAGGTTCAAGAGTGCATGAGGAAACAGCTTTTTTGGCGGTTGACTGTGTGCATGGCTGTGTTGGTGAGTGAATGGATATCTCAGTGCTACATGTCCAAGTAAGTACATATATAAAACACAGTGCATGTGAGAGTTGGCATATATAAATGACTATACATGAGAGGCAGTGATTGTGTGAGTGGCTGTATGGATCAATGTGTACTTGTATCAGTGATTGTATAAGACAGTTAGTATTTGTTAGTATATGTTTGTCTATTTGAGGGGTTGTCTGTATAACTGTATAGATGAATAAATGGGAGTATGATTGATTCTGTGCATGACTGACTAGGTGTGTGAGTAACTCCATGGATGAGTGGCAATGTGTGAGTGTCTGTATAGGTGTATGAGTGCATATGATAGTGTTGTAGTGATGAGTGACTGTATGTATGAGTGATTGTATGGGTGAATGAGTGGATGTGTGTGTGTGTAGACCTAGGAATCAGTGAGTGTGTATGTAGTAACTGGTATTGGTGTATCAATGGTTTCAGGAATTGTAGTTTGTATTTAACACTGGGTCTATCAAAGGTTAGATTAGAGTGTAAGGAGGTGCATCGCATTATCACAGGGATGATTTCATCAGTGATGTCATCAGTGATGTCATTTGAGATGTCATCAGTGATGTCATCAGTGATGTCATTTGAGATGTCATCAGTGATATCATCAGTGTCATGAATGATGTAATATGTGACATCATCAGCAGTGGATTACGGGCGCGCGAGTTATAGTGAGTCCAACTAACTGTAATGTGGGAATTTCAATGGTTTTGTAAGAGTAAAATGTTCAGCTAACTATAACTGGTGTGAAACCTATGTTTTTTTCTGTGAATTTCAAAGGTTTTTAAAATGCTAATTCCTAACTATAACGAGTGTGAAACCTATGTTTTTTTTTAGTGAATTTCAAAGGTTTTTTAAATGCTAATTCCTAACTATAACGATTGTGAAACCTATGTTTTTTTTAGTGAATTTCATAGGTTTTTTAAAAGCTAATTCCTTTATATATCGAGTTTGTAATATACGATTTTTAAACAGTTTTTTTTATTAGCTGTTTTTATAACTATTATTATTTTATTTATTTTTTACAAATTTTTCTTTTTTGCAAACTATTTTTCATGGTTTTTTTTAATCATTTTGTCTTAAAGCGCTCAGGGTGCGCGCACCGGTAAGCTCACCCGAGAGCGCTATTTCCGTGTGCGTAAAAAAAAAGCTAGCAAAACGTCATTCAGGCCGCCGCATAAGCGCCCCCGGAAGCGCCTACATTCGCGCCGCGTAAGCGCCCCCGGAAGCGCTCCGGTGCGCGCAGCGTAAGCGCGTCAAGTCATGTGACCTTAAAATAACTCATTTCATTGGTTAACAGTTTTTTTTTTACAACTAATGAAAACCCCACCCATTTCCTTCACTTGTTCTTTCACTTTGGAGACAGCAAGACCTGTTCTTTGCTGCTGTACCAATTTGTGTAAAGATTGGCTGCCAGAGCACCCAGCAGCAGTGAAGAGTCAGAAGACTTCATTCAGGAAGAGCCTCCTCAGCCCAAGGTCAAGGAGCATTTTATTTGGAAGTTTTTTTCAATACCTGCAGGATTAAAAAAGGTGAATGCTCCTAAAGTGGAATGCAAAATCTGCAAAACTGTGCTTTCCCGAGGAGACCCAAGGAGGAAGTACAGTTTTGGCAATTCCACAATGATTCGCCACTTCCAACGGAGGCACCCCAGAACTATGCCCGGGAGAGTGTCCGAGACCTGGCACGTAATCCCCCAAGGGATGGTGCCTCTACATCTACAGGAGGAGCCACAACATCAGGGAGAGGACGTGCAGCGGAATTGGAGATGATTCCGAACATTCAGCCGGTTTTTAGGGACATTACTATAAAGTGCCAGCAATGCGATTAAATGCTTTGCTATGGTGAGCAGAGCATCAAGCTCATTACACGCAGGAGGCAAGAACACCGCTGCCCTCCCCAGCCCTAATTTTTCCCCTTTTTTTGCTCCTTTTGAGCAGTTTTGCATTCCCTGTTTTTGTTTTTGTTCAATAAAAAACCTAAAAAAGAAGAAAACACAGTTCTTTTTAGAACTACCTCCAATTCTCAAAAAAGAGCTGTATTCTTAACAAATTCAAAAGGAGTAACTGAAGTGGAGTGCAGTGAGAGTGGAAAGGAAAATGAGTGAGAAAGCAAAGAAAGGGACGAGAGGGGAAGGGAAGTGAAGTAGGGGGACTGAAAGAAGGTGAGTGTGGGAGGTGAGTGAGGAGAAGGGGAGTGAACAAGGGGAATAAGGATAAGTGAAGAAAATGTAGTAAAGGAACGGGGTGTGGAAGGGTAAGAAAAGAGCAGTGATGTTGAAGTGGTGATACAGACTGGATACAGGCAAGTGAGTGTGAGACAAGGTGAGTAAGGGAGTGAAGAGACAGAGAAAGTGAAGGAAAAAGTGAGAGTAGAGGACTGAGTGAGGGAGGAAAGAAACATAAGTGAGGGAGTGTGGCTGAGTTATAGGGAGTGAGCGTGATAGAAGAGGAGTGACAGAGTAAGAGTAAGAGGTCGGAGAGAATGAGGCTAACAGAGAGAGAATGAGGGAAGGGGAGTGTAGAAGTAAGAGGACAGAGGGAGTAAGAGAAGGAGTTAATGAAGTGGAGTAAGCAGAGTAAGGGAAGGGAAAAGAGTAAAGGAGCAAAAGAAGGGAAGAGACAGGAAGGAAAATAAAGGAGAAGGTTTGAAAGAAGGTGAGTGTGGGAGTATGGTTATGTTATAGGGAGTGAGCGTGATAGAAGAGGAGTGAGAGACTAAAGGGACGGAGAGAAGGAGGCTAACAGAGAGAGAATGAGGGAAGGAAAGTGTAGAACTAACAGGACAGAGGGAGTAAGAGAAGGAGTTTGTGAAGTGGAGTAAAGAGAGGAAGGGAAGGGAAAGTGTGAAGGAGCGAAAGAAGGGAAGAGACAGGAAGGAAAGTAAAGGAGAAGGTTTGAAAGAAGGTGAGTGTTGGAATGTAGCTGAGGTATAGGGAGTGAGTGTGACAGAAAAGGTGTGAGAGACTAAGGGAATGGAGAGAATGAGGCTAACAGAGAGAGAATGAGGGAAGAGGAGTGTAGAACTAATAGGACACAGGGAGTAAGAGAAGGAGTTAGTAAAGTGGAGTAAGGAGAGTAAGGAAAGGGAAAAGAGTGAAAGAGCGAAACAAGGGAAGAGAGAGGAAGGAAAGTAAAAGAGAAGGTCTGTAAGAAGGGGAGTGTGGGAGTATTGCTGTGTTATAGGGCGTGAGCGTGATAGAGGAGGAGTGAGAGACTAAAGGGACGGAGAGAATGAGAGTAAGAGAGAGAGAATGAGGGAAGGGGAGTGTAGAAGTAAGAGGACAGAGGGAGTAAGAGAAGGAGTTAGTGAAGTGGAATAAGGAGAGTAAGGGAAGGGAAAAGACTAAAGGAATGAAGTCCGAGAAGAGAGAGGAAGGAAAGTAAAGGATAAGGTCTGAAAGAAGGTGAGTGTGGGAGTATGGCTGAGTTATAGGGAGTGAGCGTGACAGAAGAGGAGTGAGAGACTAAAGGGACGGAGAGAATGAGGGTAACAGAGAGAGAATGAGGGAAGGGGAATGTAGAAGTAAGAGTACAGAGGGAATAAGAGAAGGAATTAGTGAAGTGGAGTAAGGAGAGTAAGGGAAGGAAAACAGTGAAGGAGTGAAGGAAGGGAAGACAGAGGAAGGAAAGTAAAGGAGAAGGTCTGAAAGAAGGTGAGTGTGGGAGTGTGGCTGAGTTATAGGGTGTGAGCGTGACAGAAGAGGAGTGAGAGACTAAGGGGACGGAGAGAATGAGGCTAACAGAAAGAGATTGAGGGAAGGGGAGTGTAGAACTAAGAGGACAGAAGAAGAAAGAGAAGGAGTAAGTGAAGTGGAGTAAGGAGAGTAAGGGAAGGGAAAAGAGTAAAGGAATGAAGTAAGAGAAGAGAGAGGAAAGAAAGTAAAGGAGAAGGTCTGAAAGAAGGTGAGTGTGAGAGAGGAGTGAGGAAAAGGGGAGTAAACGTGGAGATTCAGAATAAGTCAGGCAAGCGCAATAAGGGAACAGCAGTCTATCTTTATTAAAAGAATCATTACTGACCTTTAAAAATGCTTTGGAAGTTGTAGAACAGTGTCAGTCACACACACCAGATTTTCTTAAGTAGAATCTCTGAATAATGCTTCTGTCACTGGAACCTCTCAATAATGGCACAGATTCCCTCTCATTTCAGACCCATATTCTTGTACATAACCAATCAAAATTCTTCCCACACAAATTCAAACCCAAACTACACATTTTAATTGGTTGTACATTTCAACACTTTGAAACTCACATAATATTCAACCCATCCCCCCAGTGCTCATTGAGCCTGTTACCATGGTAACTCCCACCTAACCCAGCACACAGTTCAAAAGTTGAGCATAGTATGTCGCAAAAGAATGCAGCAAGGGTGTTTAACCTCTCAATGTACTAGCTAAGCATTTGCAATGTTTCTTTCAATGACTTTTTCTCCACCATTAAAATGACTTCTTTAAAAAAAAAGCATACACCCTAATTTTCAGTGGTGAATTTTAAGAAAGCACCAATCATTTTTTGTTTTTCAAGTGCACTGAATCTCAACCACTTTTTTTCATAATTCCTACTTTCAAACTGCCATTTCATTTTCCACAACTCATCTGACTAGAAGCACATCTACCTTCAAGATGCCAAAAGTCTGGTTTGTGGGTCATAGCTTTGTCTACTGGAGTGACAAATTTGCAAGTAACAGAGGTATGTACAACCTTGATTTACCAAATGTGGACATTGTGTGGATTGGACAGAGAGGATTAAGAAGTCACCAATTGATACCATTGGTAAAATCCTTTCTGCATCTACCACACCCTGCCCTCATAATTGTGCACTGTGGTGGCAATGACCTGGGCACTTTGACTGGGGTAGGTCTGGAAATGCTTTTAAAGGACATCTTTGGGCAATTGATGTCACTTTTTCCAAAAACTGCCTTGGTATTTCTAATATATGCCAAAGGCAAAAATGGAACTGGTCCAACCAATTTTGTCCACAGATTGAGAAAGCAAGGAAACATGTAAATAAATCTGTTTCTGCTTTCCTCAGAGACTATGGTATGGGTTCCATTTACCACAACAACTTGCGTTACAACATGCAAGGCATCTATAGGAGAGGTGGTGTACATGTTACAGATGAGGGGAATAGAGTTTTCCTCTTGAATATAAGGCTCTGCATTGGTACCTACTTGTAGGTACAAAAAACACCCACATAACACAACAGCTCTTTTCAGAGCTACCCTACTTCTAAGCACTAAAAATTATTCTTTACTCTATTTTCTTGCACTATTTTTCCCTGTGGTGCGCTCAGGTTGCGCGTACCGGAGAGCGCACCTGAGTCCTAAAACAGTCTCTCTCCAAAAAGCAGGTACAGACCACAAATGCGGGGAAAATCTTCTATTTTATTTTGTGCAGATCATTAAAGTGCAAGTGCAGATTTAGTCAAAATGCTAGTGCCCAGCATGACGCGTTTTGACTGGCATACGGCAGTCTTGGAAAGGGGCGACCACTCGGTCCCCCCGAACGTATGGATGGGTGCCCCGAACCTCCCGGGAAACCATTTTGGGTGGGGTGGGTGTAGCCCGGCTGGTATGTCCGAAGCGGCGTAGCCGGGGCGCGCCTTCCCCCGCCCAAGAGGGGTTGTCCTAGACACCTCAACGTAAGACGACCCCACCCCGTAGGCGTATCGGGGACGGGTACACGCCCTCCCGCAGAAGAATAAAGGAGCGGGAATCCAGAGGAGCGTCCTCTTGTTCCTCGGATCGGAAGGCTGCACCACTCGTTGCCCGTGAGCCCTCGACGGAACAAGCAGCAATTTTGAACTTGTTAATCTTGTTTTTCTCTTTCAGTTTCGAAGGCTCACAGATTTCAGGACCTCGTGGATCGACCAAAGGCGGAAGACTCGAAACCATGCCTAACAAGAAAGCAGGAAAGGGTTCCGAGACGGAGAGGGTGTTACGCCTGAATGTCGAACCGGATGGCTTGTATGGACCGAAAGCTCGGACAAGTCCAATCGCTCGGGAGAGGTCTAGCGGAGGTGAAGAAGCAATTGGCCGCATTGAACGACCCAGGTCAGCCGAAAAAGGTAATAGGCCCGGCCTTGCCGGGAGTCGTCCCCGGGTTAAGAGGGAAGCGGGTCAAAGAAAGGGCGGTCTCGGGGGGGGTCCCGGTCCCAGAGGTACCCTCCATCGTCCCCCTCGTACCGGCTGGTAACCCGGTTCAGGAACCAGATTTAGGCCAGCCTATCCCGGTGGTGATCAACTCGACCGAGGATGATAAAATGCCCCCAGAATTGGCCGCACAGTTGACGGCATGGCTCAAAACAAAAGTCGGGGGCACAGTGACCCTGGGAGATCCGGCCGAGGAAGCCAGAGTATTAATAAAGCAGTTGCGGCAATCGAGAGATGTCGCAAAGGCGAGTGTTCCTCTTGTTCCCCCACAGGTGGCACCTGGAGTACCAGCAGCTGGTCAGGAAAAGACGGCGGCAGCAACGGCCGATCCGGGTAAGCTCGCATTACCGATGGTGGGGGAGGGCTCAATACCCTCAAGGCGGAAAAAGGTTGCACAGCACATTCCCATGGCCACGAAAGAGTTAATATGGGGAGACAAGTATGTCAACATGTTTTCATTGTTAACTGACCATCGCGAGATGGAGTATGCTAAAACACAGAAAGATTTGTGGCACCCGAGTGTCTGGCGCTCCAAGATGGCCGAGTTCAGGGTGGACAAGACAGTGACGAACTGGGTTAAGGCCTTCTCTATATTTACCGCAGTGATGGGGGAACGTAAACCCGAGGTTATGACTGATTTGATTTGCTATCAGAATCGCATTATGGATTTCTATTCAATGTATGAGGGGGAAGAATGGAAAGGCTATGACATGAAATTCCGTAAAGCAAAAGAATTTGATGCTTCTTTGTCTTGGGATTGTTTGGACTCGGTGTCATGGCACAAGCAGCTCCTGCCAGGGGCGACAGGTACGTCCTCGCCAGGCAGGAGCGGGTCCGGAGTGGTCCGCCAAAAGCCCGGGGTGCCCTTTCGAGCAGGCACAGGGGGGGGCTACCAGCCCAGAGTTGGCGGGAATGGCGGAAAAGGGGGGGTCTGTTGGGGCTTCAATAGAGGCAACTGTAACAGACCACAGGGGACATGCAAGTTTAAGCATGTGTGTGCCGGCTGTGGGAATTCCTCATACCCGGAAAGTGCATGTAGATCAAAAATTGGCGGGACGGGGGTAAAGGCGGGTCTAAACAGGAGTGAGGTAGAGTTTGGTGACAGATTGCCTACACCCGTTGATCTCATGGTTATGATTCCTTGGTTAAACAAATACCCTGATCATGTATCCGCTGGGGTGTTGAGGAACGGATTCTTACATGGCTTCCACATCCCGGCGGGGGATTTTCGGGGGAACTCCTTTTGTAGAAACCAGTTATCGGTACAGCACAACCCAGGCGTGGCAGAAAAGAAAATAGCAAAAGAAGTCAGTTTAGGGCGAGTGGCTGGGCCCTTTCGTTGCCCGCCGGTGGCTGAGTTCATCTGTTCCCCGTTGGGGGTTGTCCCGAAGAAGGACCCAGGGGAGTTTAGACTCATACATAATATTTCTGCTCCTAAGGGTTCCTCGGTGAATGATGCCATTGACCCAGAAGTTTGTGCAGTACGATATGCATCGTTCGACGATGCCTTGGCCATGTTGAACCACCTAGGCCCTGGGGCGCTGATGGCGAAATGTGATATCGAATCAGCGTTCCGGTTGCTTCCGGTGCACCCGCAGGATCAGCGCCTGCTAGGTTTTGCATTTCAGGGGAGTTATTACATGGATAAATGCATGCCCATGGGTTGCTCCATTTCTTGTGCGTATTTTGAAATGTTTAGCTGTTTTTTAGAATGGGCATTCACCGAGGCTACAGGGCATAGACATGTTATGCATTATCTGGATGACTTCCTGTTTTTGGGGGCAGCCGGTGATACGAACTGCGCGCAGGCGCTGTATGATTTCTGCATCCTCATGAGTGAATTTGGAGTCCCATTGGCACCAGGTAAGACGGTTGGACCATCTACTTCACTGGAGTTTCTGGGAATTGAACTCGATTCTGTGGAGGGGTGTTTCCGATTGCCAATGGACAAAGTGGTCAAGTTTCGGGCTTCCCTGATACAATGCCTGAGTGGGGAGAAAGTGACCCTGCACCAGTTACAACAAACAGTGGGTCAGCTTAATTTTGCATTGAGGGTGATGCCTATGGCCCGCCCCTTTTCGCGCTCTATCGCGCAAGCTATGGTAGGTCTCAAAGAGGGTCACCACCGTACGAGATTGTCAGGGGAGGTTCGCCAGGATATGCGTATTTGGATGGCATTTCTGGCGGACTTCAACGGTCGAGTCGTGTGGAACTCCCCGTCGGAATCTTCAGATGAACTAGGTCTATGGACCGACTCAGCAGGGAGCGTGGGTTTTGGCGCCATCTTAGGTAATCAATGGTCGGCACAAACATGGCCAACATGGTGGCACTCCAACGGTCTCACAAGTAACATTGGTTTCCTGGAGTTATTCCCCATCTGGGTTGCTCTGATGACATGGTCTGACGACTTCAGGGACCGCTCAGTGGTGTTTTGGTCTGATAATATGACTGTTGTCGAGTGCATTAACCAACAGGCAGCACGCTGCAAATTGATCTTGAGATTGTTGAAAGAAATTGTGCTGCTTTGCATGAGATTGAATGTACAGTTCAGGGCGAAACACGTGCCAGGTGTACTGAATCATGCGGCTGATGCACTCTCTCGTTCACATATGCAGGCATTCAGGGGTTATCTACCCACAGCGGACCTAGAGGCAGCACCATTCCCCGAAACAATATGGCTAATCGGTGCCCCGGATTACAAGACCTCGTGGCAGCGAGTTTAGCCCCCAGGACAAGGAAAGCATACGAAGGAGCGTTTCGTTCCTATTGCACATATTTGGGTCCCACAGAGAGTCAGAAATGGGGTCAGGAGGAATCCTTCCTGGGGTACTTGGTAGCGCTGCACAGAGAGGGCCGATCAGCGGCAACGGCCAGTAGGCATAGGGCGGCCATTTCATTCATGGCACAGGTACACGGCATAAAAGATCCTACAGGTTCCTTTTTGGTGAAAAAAGCCCTTCGCGGCTGGCAGCGCCTTGAGGGTTGCAAGCAAGATACGAGGCACCCGATTGGCTTAGACAGACTGTCTCTGCTTTTAGCAAAGCTGGATGAGACGTGTTCCTCCCATTTTGAAGCCGTTCTGTTCCGGGCAGCGTTCACATTGGCATTCCATGGGGCTATGAGGGTGAGCGAACTTGTCGCAAGGAAGAAGAGAGATATGGAGGGAGGCTTGTGCAGGGATCACATCCAAATAAGGGGTGATTCGATGGTGATCGTGATAGCCAGGTCCAAGACTGACCAGTGGGCTATGGGAAACAGTGTGGTCGTACAGCGCAAGCGTGGGTCCCCCATCTGCCCGTTGAAGTGTGTGGAAGACTATTTGGCGCTAAGGGCGGCCGCATGGGGGGGGAGCTTGCTCCGACACAAGGATGGCACTCCACTGACGAGATTTCAGTTTCAGAGGGTGCTAGCACTGTCAATCGCTGAAGCGGGCATGGACCCGTGCGATTTTGGGACCCACTCCTTTAGGATAGGGGCTGCTATTGAGGCTACAGCCAGGGGTCAGAGTGCTGAGGAAGTGAAACATTTGGGCCGTTGGTCCTCGAATTGCTTCAAGAGGTATGTGCGATTGCACATGTTGTGAGTGATCAATTGACATGCACTCACGTTTTCTGTCTTTGTTTACTTTACAGTTTCGCGAGCCTGCCACGCGGGGCGGAATTTGAGGTCGACCCAGCACCAGGAGACCAGCGGTCAGAGGCCACCGACTGGAGAGAGGATGGTATGGGTCGTGGGCCACTCATACGTGAGGCGCGCCGGCGACATATTCAAGGAAGGTGACGCGATTCACGCACCTGGGGAATACGGGTTCAGAGTGTCCTTCCATGGGAAGGGTGGGCTCGTTTTTGACCACTTTGAATCATTTTTCGAGGGGCTTCTAGGGCGATATAGGTCACCGCCGTCTGTAGTCATAGTACACCTGGGAGGCAACGACTTGGTGACACTGGGTAGACGAGTGTTACTTGAACAAATTTTGTCAGCGGTTAGCTGGTTGGCTAAAAGAGTCCCGGGGTGTACGATTGCCTGGTCCCACATGATTCCTAGGAAGATGTGGCAGGGGGGCCTTTCGGTGTCAGCACTGAACCATTCAGTTAAACGGGTCAATAATAAAATAGGTAGATTGTTCCGTTCTGCGCAGTTGCATAACATTCCTCATGGGTGTATTCGGGGTGATCAAATGTATCTGAACGATGGGGTTCACCTGTCCAGGGAGGGGAATGACTTACTCATAGGAGACTTCGTAGCATGGCTAAGGGGTTTGAGGAAGCATGACCTTTAGGAGGATTTGGGGGGATCGGATAGTCGGTCAACTATCCGGTCTGTGGCGGTAAGGTCATGATCGGTGAGCAGTAATTTCAAGGTCCCTAGAGTGGGGCGCCACCCACAATGGATGGGAGCGCCCGGGGGAAGACGGCCATTGGCCCCTTCCACGGGGAGGCGGCACCCACTAAGGATGGGGCGCCTAGGGGGAGATGGCCATGGGCCCCTCCCAGGGGGAGAGGCGGTTAAATGCCCCTCCTACTAATTTCCCGGGGCCGGATATCCGCGACGGCGGATAGAGAGTGTGGGGATGGGGGGAGAGTCCACGCTGTCCTTCCTACAGAGACCTCATACGGGAACTCGGACGACCCTTAAGATGGCGTCGAGTAGAAAGGGGGCCCCCACCATGACAAGGGAAGTTACAGTTGGCAATGAGGGTACAGTCCTCTGCGCATGCGCCGCTCACACCGTGAGGGCGGGAGTCTGGTAGTAGGGATCTGACACCGGTTAAGACCTTGCCGTTGGCCCTTAATGCTAGGATGTACAATTTGAGTTAGAGTGTATGCATTTTCAGGATGTTAGCCAAAAGTACATGACTGCATCGAAATGTAATAAATGACAAATTGTACATTATGCATAATGATGAAACTTTTATTTAATGTTTTAAATTTTGTTTCATATTTTAATAAATACGGCCGGGAGGGTGACTCCCTCCCGCCTTCCAAAAGTTCAACTATTGTCCGAATTCCCATTCTTGGGGAAACGTGTTGGGAGGGGGTGGCGGGCATCCCGGCCATATGATCACATGACGCCCTGGACCCATTGGTTTACATATATAGTGAATTGTTAAAAAGCACATGATGCATTTCATCCAGTTAATTAATAGACACATTGAAGACATAGAAAGAGGCCTGTGTTCAACATATGCAATGTTAAAACCATTTTGAAAAGGACATTAAACCTACATTTGAGCACAATGCTTATAGATATATATCATCAACTTAAAAAATAGTTTGTACATCAACACATCCTGTTGATGACAACCTCCAAAATATCAGCATAGTGCTGTAAATTATGAGTCAGTTTGATCTACATCAAATTTTCAAATGCTCAAGTGCAAATATTCATTTTCGGCCTCTTATAAAATACATCATGTCATAACATATGTCTATTTCGTCACTAAGAAAATTCATGACAATGTGCAAAATATGCAAAAAAGTGCTAAAGTGACAGTGCAATTAATGAAAACATAAATATTTACAAATGATTGCAGCATTTATATATAGACTTCCCAGGTGTCTTTTCTTGAATAGAATGTCTATGTTTGTTTCCACTGCGCCTTCACCGGCCTGGTCGCCCCCACGCTCCACGTGCCTCCTGCTTCCTGTGCCTTACCTGCCTCCTGCTGCCTGTGCCTTCCTGCTGTCTACGCCCACTCCTGTGCCTTCCTGCTCGCCTACGCCGACTGCTTCCTCCAGCCGATAGGCTCCCATGCTCCCGCCTCCCAGCGGACCCTCCCTCCTGGCTCCCTTCTTAAGGGGACCCTGACTCCTTATCTGGAGCGACCACTGCGCCTTCACCGGCCTGGTCGCCCCCACGCTCCTCGTGCCTCCTGCTTCCTGTGCCTTTCCTGCCTCCTGCTGCCTGTGCCTTCCTGCTGTCTACGCCCACTCCTGTGCCTTCCTGCTCGCCTACGCCGACTGCTTCCTCCACAAGCGCCCCAGCCGCCGCAGGGCCGCCCGCCAGCCCGCACTCGTTTTTCCCGCCGCTGCCTGCCTGCGGCCCCGCCCCTCCGCCAGCCGATAGGCTCCCACGCTCCCGCCTCCCAGCGGACCCTCCCTCCCGGCTCCCTTCTTAAGGGGACCCTGACTCCTTATCTGGAGTGACCACTGCGCCTTCACCGGCCTGGTCGCCCCCACGCTCCTCGTGCCTCCTGCTTCCTTTGCCTTACCTGCCTCCTGCTGCCTGTGCCTTCCTGCTGTCTACGCCCACTCCTGTGCCTTCCTGCTCGCCTACGCCGACTGCTTCCTCCACAAGCGCCCTAGCCGCCGCAGGGCCGCCTGCCAGCCCGCACTCGTTTTTCCCGCCGCTGCCTGCCTGCGGCCCCGCCCCCCCGCCAGCCGATAGGCTCCCACGCTCCCGCCTCCCAGCGGACCCTCCATCCCGGCTCCCTTCTTATGACGCCCCCAGAGCGACCGCGCAGCGGACGCGCGCAGCGGGAGCACCGAATGAGCGCCGAAGGTGCGCCAAAGGTAAGCCCGTCTGCGCCCATCCGCGCCCGTCCGCCCCTGGACCGCGCCCAGCGCCAGACCTCCTGGTCCCCACCACCGATCCAAGACTCCATGACAGACCTACGACGCCACCACTCTCAACGCACTCAATACCGGCCGGAACCCTGCCTGCTACCGAGCCACCCCGAGATGCACCAACGGACCCTTTGCCTGCAAAGCCTGCCGCTTCACCTGCCACCGGACCTTCACCGCCCCCGCCGACTCCAACACTAACAGCAACCACTTGAAGTGCATCCTGCTGAACACCCGATCCGTCCACAGGCACGCCGTGGAACTCTGGGACCTGCTCGATGCAACTACACCGGACGTCGCCTTCCTCACCGAAACCTGGATGAACGCCTCCTCAGCGCCAGACATCGCCACAGCCCTCCCGGACGGCTACAAGATCACCCGGAAGGACCGCGTCAACCAGACCGGAGGAGGCATCGCCATCGTACACAAGAACACCATCCGCATCTCGACTAACTCCGACAAAACCTTCTCCGCCGCCGAGCACCTGCACTTCCAGATACACACCGACCCCAAAACCACCCTCCAAGGTACCCTCATCTACAGACCACCGGGACCACGCACGCAGTCCAGCGAAGACATCGCAGACTTCATCAGCCCGCACGCCCTTCCCTCCGCCGACTACATCCTCCTAGGGGACCTCAACTTCCACATGGAGAACAACAACGTCAGAAACACCGCCGCCCTCCTGGACAACCTCGCCAACCTCGGACTCAAGCAACTGGTGGACACCCCCACCCACTACGCCGGACACACGCTTGACCCTGTCTTCACATCCAGCAAGCACGTCTCCTTCAGCCACGCCACCAGACTCCACTGGACAGACCACAGCTGCGTCCACTTCAGCTTCAGTAGAACTACGACCCACCTCCATCCGCAACGGGTCCCCCGCCGCAGCTGGAACAAGATCACCGCCAAGCAACTCACCACCTCCCTCAGCCAGAACACTCCCACCAGCACAACGGACCCCAACGTAGCAGCCAGCAACCTCACCAAGTGGCTGACCGCCTGCGCCAATGACCTCGCACCACTCAAGAACCCTCCCAGCAAACCCAGAAGCAAGAAGGCCCCCTGGTTCACCGACGAACTCAAGGAATCCAAGAAGAACTGCCGCACCCTCAAGAAAGCCTGGCTGCTCAACCGCACCACAGACAACTGGACTGCCCTCAAGCACGCCACCCGCAAACACCATCAACTGATCCGCACCACCAAGAAGACGGCACTCAAAGAACGACTGGACAACAACGCCCACGACAGCAAAGAACTCTTCAGCATCGTCAAAGAGTTCTCCAACCCCAGCGCCGGAACCAGCGACATCACTCCCACGCAAGACCTCTGCGACTCCCTCGCCTCGTTCTTCCACCGCAAGACCGCCGGCGCCGACAAACACAACAGCTTCGACTCACAGACCACGCACCCTACCACCGAACCAACGCCCGCCACCACCACCCTCTGCAACTGGACCCCGATCAGCACCAAAGACACCACCCGCACGATGAACTCAATCCCCTCCGGATCACCAACCGACCCCTGCCCACACCACGTCTTCAACAAAGCCGCCGCCACCATCGCACCCCATTTCCGAGACACCATCAACGCCTCCTTCCACACCGCCACCTTCCCGGAGAGCTGGAAGCACGCCGAGCTGACCGCCCTCCTGAAGAAACCAACAGCGGACCCCACTGACCTCAAGAACTACCGTCCCATCTCGCTCCTTCCTTTCCCGGCCAAAGTCATCAAGAAGACCGTCAACATACAGCTTGGCGCCTTCCTCGAGACAAACGGATCCCTCGACCACTCGCAGTCCGGATTTCGGGCCAACCACAGCACCGAGACCGCCCTGATCGCAGCCACTGACGACATCAGAACCCTGATCGACAATGGGGAAACAGCGGCCCTCATCCTCCTGGACCTCTCCGCAGCGTTCGACACAGTCTGCCACCGAACCCTAGTGAAGCGCCTCAGCAACATCGGAATCCGAGAGAAAGCGCTGGAATGGATCATCTCGTTCCTTACCGGAAGAACCCAGAGAGTCCGCCTCCCTCCGTTCAGATCCGAGGCCACTGAAGTCATCTGCGGCGTACCACAAGGATCCTCTCTCAGCCCGACCCTCTTCAACGTCTACATGAGCCCCCTCACAGCCATCGCACGCCAACACAACCTCAACATCATCTCCTACGCCGACGACACCCAGCTGATCCTCTCCCTCACCAACGATCCCACCACCGCCAGAGCCAACCTCCACGAAGGGATGAAAGACGTCGCCGACTGGATGAGAAAAAGCCGTCTTAAACTGAACTCAGACAAGACGGAAGTCCTCATCCTGGGATCATCACCCTCCGCCTGGGACGACTCCTGGTGGCCCCCGGCCCTGGGCACCGCCCCCAAACCTACAGACCACGCATGCAACCTGGGCTTCATCCAGGACTCCTCCCTGTCAATGACCAGACAAGTCAACGCCGTTTCTTCCTCGTGCTTCAACACCCTGTGCATGCTCCGTAAGATCTTCAGATGGATCCCCACTGAAACCAGGAAGACCGTCACCCAGGCACTGGTCACCAGCCGACTGGACTACGGGAACGCCCTCTACGCCGGAACTACAGCCAAACTCCAGAGAAGACTCCAACGAATCCAGAACGCCTCCGCACGACTCATCCTGGACATCCCCCGACACAGCCACATCACCGGACACCTGAGAGAACTGCACTGGCTCCCCGTCAGCAAGAGAATCACGTTCAGACTCCTCACCCACGCACACAAGGCCCTACACGACCTGGGACCCAAGTACCTCAACGACCGAATGACCTTCTACACGCCCACGCGCCAGCTACGATCTACCAGCCACGCACTCGCCACCGTACCTCGCATCCGCAGAACCACCGCCGGAGGAAGATCCTTCTCCTACCTGGCAGCCAAGACCTGGAACTCCCTCCCCACTCACCTTCGACGTACCCAAGACCATCTCTCCTTCAGGAAGCAACTCAAGACCTGGCTGTTCGAGCAGTAACACACCCCCTTCCCCCAGCGCCTAGAGACCCTCCCGGGTGAGAAGCGCGCTATATAAATGCCATGATTGATTGATTGATTGGTTTGAAAACAGTGATACATCATGTCCCAGTTTCGAAAGAGTCTTTCTCACTTAGTCGCATCTAGTGGAATGAAAATATTACATATGTATATATTTAAAAGATACATGTGTACAAGACATATTCACGTTGTGCAGTAAATTGCAATTGCTATATAAATGTAATATAGCAATATCTTAAATATATATATATACATTACCTACTGGCGGTCGCCAGTAGGTATATATAGTTAGGATTTTTTCTCTATGGGATTTTTGAAAATTCTATGTCTAATAACTTTGGCGTTTGTGGACGGAATTGGCTGAAATTTTCAGGAAAATGGAACATTTTGTTTCTGAGCAGCCCCTGAAAATTTGGGGGGGTTTCGTCAAGGGGGGGCCGAGAAAAGAGGGGGGTCCCAAAACGTGTTTTTAACATTGAGTTTTCCATAGGGCGGTTGGCCTCACTTTTAGCCCGAACGGCTGAATGGATTTGCACGAAACTTGGCAAAATTGTAGGGACTGGTAGGCCGATGTGCCTTTGCTAGGTCTCAATATATGTGCTCCAGTGGATTTTGAGAAATTAACGTTCAAAAAAAGATATATATCTGTAACAGCGGACCGGGCAGCGCTCCAGTTCGCGTACTTTTCTCGTTATGGAGCTTTGTGAAGCGAAGCTGATTGGTTCTCCGGCGTCTGTAAACATTCCAACCAGTCCGTAGCGGCCGCCATCTTGTCTCTCGGTAGGATCGAGAGACAAGAGGAGGCCAAAGCGAAGGGGAAAATGACCATAAGGGGGCATAGTAGATCCTCCCTGACCCCCTAGGTTTGATGTGGAGGTTTTAAAAGGGCCCCGCGGGGCAAAAAAAAAAAATAATAATAATAATCGAACGGCTGAATGGATTTGCACGAAACTTGGCAAAATTGTAGGGACTGGTAGCCCGATGTGCCTTTGCTAGGTCTCAATATATGTGCTCCAGTGGATTTTGAGAAATTAACGTTCAAAAAAAGATATATATCTTTAACAGCGGAACGGGCAGCGCTCCAGTTCGCGTACTTTTCGCGTTACGGAGCTTTGTGAAGCGAAGCTGATTGGTTCTCCGGCGTCTGTAAACATTCCAAACAGTCCGTAGCGGCCGCCATCTTGTCTCTCGGTAGGATCGAGAGACAAGAGGAGGCCAAAGCGAAGGGGCAAATGACCATAAGGGGGCATAGTAGATCCTCCCTGACCCCATAGGTTTGATGTGGAGGCTTTAAAAGGGCTCCGCGGGGCAAAAAAAAAAAAAAAAACGTTTTTGGGTGGGGTGCGCCCGGTTAGCGTAACGGGAAGCGAACTGGGGAGCGTACTACAAGGAATGAAGAATGATTGACTTTTAACTTATTGTATGTTTATAGACTTTTTTTTTACTTTTTTTTCTGCTGAGTGACGTCTCGGCCTATCTTCACGGGATGCAGTCCCTACCATCTCGGCGTTTAAGCCCAGGGGGACCGGTAGTGTGGGAGAGATAACGGGGCATATTATCAAGGGGGTTTATCTCCGCTTTTTTGGCTTTAAAAGCCAAGAAAGCGGAGATAAAATTATCTCCGTATTAGCTAGCTGTCGCTAACACCAGTTAGCGACCGCTAGTAGGAGATAGCGACCATCTTGGGCCCCACTTTGCATGTCAGTGATATTTATCACTAATGACATGCAAAGTGGGCATGCCAAGATGTTAGCGACTGGAAACAGTCGCTAACATCGCTATCTCCTATTACCAACTTTTGGAGATATTCGCGCTAAGCGCGAATATCTCCAAAAAGTAACACCTGCCCTGAGCAGTTCTTAGCCATGTTATCCAATGGGAGGTGGATAACATGGCTAAGAGCATTAGCTCGGTAATGCATGGATATCGCTGACTTTTCAGCGATATTAATGCATTGCGGCCGTTTTTTATCGCATTTGCGATAAACCTTGATAATAGCAAGGTTTATCTGCGATAATTTCTGACGATGCTTAGCGGTAAAAAATTCGTTGCTAAGCATCGTTAGGGATAAATATCGCTTAACTTTGGTAATATGCCCCAACGTCTGTTAACGTTCGATTCGAAGGAAATCAGGAAGTGTTGAAAAACATTGTCTGCGCCATCTTGCCTTTTTTCAAATGCCACACTTTTGTCGTGCACGGCAGCCATTTTAGATGACTTGACCAGACCCACTCTCTGCACGCTGTCGATCCTTAGCATGGCTCCCCACCCTCGCAAGCATCTCCCCCAGGCACTGGTCACCCCCGCTCTCTGTCTTATGCATGGGCAATAAACCTCCCCCCATCTGCGCTGCTCTTCCCTGAGAATCACACCCTGTGCCCGCCCGACACCTCCCTTTCGCCCTATTCACTACCGCACCCCCTGACACTCCTCTTCCTCTGTGTCCGATTGTCCAGGCCGGTCCCAGGCTATCAGCTAGCCCTGCAGATGTAGTTTATGGCCCCAGCTGTAAAGAATCACCCCTCTTCAAAGGAGTTATAGTAGATCAAGGCCCACACCCGATGAGATCCGTCACACCACACGCGTTCCTACTATCTGAAAACCATCCTGTATTGTGATTGGGGAGGGGACCGAGCCTGAAGCGGAAGATTCCAGGGATGACTCTTTGTACATCAAAGTTTTTACAATTATGTGTCACATTAAAAATATATAGCACTCCAACAAAGTAGTAGGATTATAAAACTTTAATAACTTATAAATATATACAACAAAACAAAAACAGTAAAAACATTTAAACATTTTTAGGGAAAAAGAAGGAAGTAGCGGTCGGTTGTGCGAATAGTCCCAAGGCAGCACAACGTCCAGATTTCTGGACGGCACCCAGGTGATGTTGCCTGGGTGCTGCACTGATTTCGGTATCCGGCGTGGGGCGTCGCGGGGGGTGGGTCATCAGTAGCGGTCTGTTGTGCGAATAGTTCCAAGGCAGCAGAACGATGGCACCAAGGTGATGTCCAGTAAGTTGCCGCCCTCCAAATAACGGCATGGGGCGCCCCGGGGGGGGGGAGGCGGCGTGAACGGGCCTCCCCAGGTGGAGCCTCGTCTGCTGTAGTGGGGCGCCCCTTTACCGTTTCAGTTGCCATTCCGTCCGCTTTTGGTCCACTGTGTCAAAATCCGCAATTCAGCTGAGTTGCCGCCCTCCGAATAACGGCGTGGGGCGCCCCGGAGGGGGGGGGAAGGCGGCGTGAACGGGCCTCCCCAGGTGGAGCCTCGTCTGCTGTAGTGGGGCGCCCCTTTACCGTTTCAGTTGCCATTCCGTCCGCTTTTGGTCCACTGTGTCAAAATCCGCAATTCAGCTGAGTTGCGCCCACTCTTGCGGTGCAGCGATAGGCGGCTGTCACAGGACTCTCAAAATGGCGGCAGGCTCTTTCCTTTTTGGGCCTGGTCCACTGAAATGGCCCTGGGACACCTTGGAAATCGGACGCTTGTCTGCTAGGTCTTGGACCCCATTCTCGAAAGCGTCCCCTCCGCCTTGAGGATTCTACAAAAGTCTTGGGGGCCCCCGACTCCTGCAGGCTTCCGGTGGGGAGCGGCTGCCATGATTGCTCGCGGAATGACCACGACGGAGCCACGAGATGGTGGTGCTTTCATGCTGACGCCAGCTTCAGTCTGAAACATCCAGAAACAAGGTGGGGCTTTCATCGTTTGGGAAAAAAAAATAGTTTTCATCCAATGAAAAGTGTTATTTTTAGGTCATATGATCAAGCCTTCCATCATTAGGAAACCAAAAGTAAAATGAACCAATGAAAAGTTTTTTAAACAAGTCACATGACCTGTTATGCGGCATAGGGTATAAAAAGCGTAGAAAATCCGTTGGCACGTGAGGCGGCGTCAGTAGCGGACCGATGTGCGAATAGGCCGAAGGCAGCACAACGCGCCAAGATCCGGATGGCACCGAGGTGGTGTCCAGCAAGTTGTCGCACTGGTGTGGCCATCCTACAATGCTGAAAGTCGGCGTGGGGCGCCCCGTTGGCCTGTGAGATGGCGGCAGTAGCGGACCGATGTGCGAATGGGGCCAAAGGCAGCGCAACAATATTTTCTGAATAGAAGACACCACAAGGCGCTGAGATGCCAAGATCCGGATGGCACCGAGGTGGTGTCTAGCAAGTTGCCGCACTGGTGTGGCCATCCTACAATGCTGAAAGTCGGCGTGGGGCGCCCCGTTGGCCTGTGAGATGGCGTCAGTAGCGGACCGATGTGCGAATGGGGCCAAAGGCAGCGCAACAATATTTTCGGAATAGAAGACACCACAAGGCGCTGAGATGCCAAGATCCGGATGGCACCGAGGTGGTGTCTAGCAAGTTGTCGCACTGGTGTGGCCATCCTACAATGCTGAAAGTCGGCGTGGGGCGCCCCATTGGCCTGTGAGATGGCGGCAGTAGCGGACCGATGTGCGAATGGGGCCAAAGGCAGCGCAACAATATTTTCTGAATAGAAGACACCACAAGGCGCTGAGATGCCAAGATCCGGATGGCACCGAGGTGGTGTCTAGCAAGTTGCCGCACTGGTGTGGCCATCCTACAATGCTGAAAGTCGGCGTGGGGCGCCCCGTTGGCCTGTGAGATGGCGTCAGTAGCGGACCGATGTGCGAATGGGGCCAAAGGCAGCGCAATAATATTTTTGGAATAGAAGACACCACAAGGCGCTGAGATTCGGTTAGCACCGAGGTGGTGTCTAGCAAGCTATGCAGCTGAGTTGCGTGCGCACTTGCGGCGAATAGGTCGAAGGCAGCACAACAATGTTTTCTGAATAGAAGACACCACAAGGCGCTGAGATTCGGTAGGCACCGAGGTGGTGTCTAGCAAGTTGCCGTACTGGTGTGGCCATCGTACAATCCTGCTCCGAATAACGGCGTGGGGTGCCCGAAGGGGGGGGGGGGGAGGCGGCGTGAACGGGCCTTCCTAGGTGGAGGCTCGTCTGCTGTAGTGGGGCGCCCCTTTACCGTTTCAGTTGCCATTCAGCTGAGTTTCGGCCGCTCTTGATGCTACAGCGACAGGCGGCTGCAAGAGGACTCTCAAAATGGCGGCCTGTTCTTTGGATTTGGGCCTGGTCCACTAAAATGGCCCTGGGACACCTTAGAACTCGGACGCTCGAATTTTTTTTCCTTTCCTCTACATGCAAAAAAAGGTAAATGCCCGGTACGTTACACGCTTCATCTGCCACGATGTACTCTCCAGAGGAACCGAAAAAAAATATAGTTATGGTAACTATACCATGCATCGTCATATGGAGAGGTGGCACCGATTAATTATAGTGCTGCATAAAAGAGAGATTTGGAGGAGAACCCCCGACCTGCCAGTACATTCATCAAAGAAGTGGCACTGACAGCATCAGAGGCAAGGGAAACGGTCCCAAATATTTAGAAGAACTTTGGAAAGATTAAAATGACATGTTTAGATTGTGGCAAATTAATTTCATGTGGACAGATGAGTGTTACTCTAATAAATACAGCATATGAACATCATCATAGTCGATGGTTGGTAGAGACATTTTGACTATATCCTGGACCTGCCCGTCCTCGCCCAAAATGGCGCCGGAATAAATGGGAGTCGTAACTCCTTGTTGTGTACTGGTTGCACAACCTTGATATCACGAGATACGTATGCAGTTTTGAAGCACATGGCGGGCGGGGACGAGAATAGATTGAATATTTCGATATCCCTATTGATATTAAGTTCTGATGTGTTATTGATTACTGTACTATTGAAAGTTCGAATTAACGTCACCCATGGTACTTGCCCGCAAATGTATATCTAGATAATTTTATTGTAACTGGCCCTGTCGTATTTTAATTATAAAATGTACGTCCACCGATTCCGCAACTGTTAGACACTTTAGTTCTTGCAACCTAATGGCCCGCCCGTTACGTTCCTCTACAGTGTAAATGTCTACTCATCATATACGATTACAGTTTGCTCCGTGGCCGGCCCACGTGGTTATAGGCCCGTATTTGTATAATGACATTTTCACAATAAAGGTTTTTAAAAGAAAACATGGTAGTAGTATATACATTGGTAAAGTTTTTAATAATAGTCACTGTTTTAGAATCAGTAAAAGGCAAGTGAAATAAAGCAGACCAATTACATGAAGGGTAAAAGGTATAATACGCAGGAACGCAGTAAAGATAAATGGTCAAGGGCTGTTGTGTTTTCTACTCCTGCAACATAAAGTGATCGATAAGAATCTCATATTCAGGCGTATCGGCGACTAAGACAGCAGGCCGACCCTCTTTTGCTCAACGGCTCCGTCATGGGACAAAGAAACGCCCTTTTTCTCGAAAAAGGAATATATTTTACTTGCAGGACAGTTGTAAATTTTCCGGGAAAGTACATTAGCCTGGAACATTATAACATATATTTAAGAAAAAATAATGTTCGAAAGTAATAAAAAGCGTAATTTTTAGGTCATATGACCAAGCCTTTCATCATTAGAATAAGAAAAGTAAAATGAACCAATGAAAAGTTTTATTAACAAGTCACATGACCTGTTATGCTTACGTTACGCGCTGCGCGTCGCGCCCCGGATCACTTCCGGATGCGCTAACGCGGTGCGTCATATGACGCATTACGCGACAACGCAGGTCCAGAATATAGTCAAAATGTCTCCACCAACCAGCGGTCGGAACACAACCCCTTTCAGCAGGCTAAATAGTTCTGTTAAATGACAACAGAAGGGACAGGCAACAAGAACCATCAGTGAAAGAGGGGAGGGCTAGTTCTTCTCTACCGGGTCACGTTGGGGCGCTACCGGAACTGATCGAATTGGTAGTCTACAGTGTTTCTGGATGTTTCAGACTGAAGCTGGCGTTAGCATGAGAGCACCACCATTTCGTAGCTCCGTCGTGGCCATTCGACGAGCAATAATGCTAGCCGCTCCCCACCAGAAGCCTGCGGGAGTCGGGGGCCCCCAAGACTTTTGTAGAATCTTCAAGGCTGAGGGGACGCTTTCGAGAATGGAGACCAATCTCTAGCAGACAAGCGTCCGAGTTCCAAGGTGTCGCAGGGCAATTTTAGTGGACCACGCCCAAATCTGAAGAGCCGGCCGCCATTTTGAGAGTACTGTGGCAGCCGGCTATCGCTGCACCGCAAGAGCGGGAGCAACTCAACTACATGGTGAGCGAGACGCTGTAGTCGAAAGAGCGGGCGGTAAACAGCTGAATAGCGGAAGAGGCACAGTGTAGCAAAAGCGGGCGGAATGGCAACTGAAATGGTAAAGGGCCGCCCCACTACAGCGTGTCTTTAGGTGAAACGGATTGTGGGACAAGGTCAAGAATGGAAGAGTTACCAAAAGGCAAAAAGTTCCGCTTGATCCCGGGAGCCGGCCACCTATGTCGGGGGCGATCTCAGGCTACACCAGGAGAACACGACTTGGGGAGGGAGCCGGAGCCAAGCGCCCCCTCCGAGTCCGCGCCATCACACCGTCCCTCGGGGGCCTCCGTCAAGCGGTTCAGGGTGGCACCGCATTACATTGTTCACAAATGCAGTCACGTCCTCAAACAGCCCCCACTTTACTTTGAGAATAGTGAAGCTGAAGCAAGTGCAAATAGGCTTCAGACAGTGTTACAAGCACTCCTCAAAACTTTTAACCATCAGAGTGCATGAGTTTCATGCTCGATCGATTGAGCTAGCCGGATCGGGCAACAAAAAGTATAAAATACTTATGTAAATAGTTGTTTAATAAAATGTTTTACCCTGTTACTTTGCTGGTGTGTTGTATATATTTGTAATATTTGCATAGAGTTTATCGTTATTTTGGGCGGGGTGGGTGGCGGAGCCGAGCTGTATTGCAGCCATCATGGTGTGGAGTTCAGTTCATCTCAATAGTTTCGTGTTTGTCATGAGGGGTTGTTCCTAATGTTTCTATTTTAGCGAGGTCAAAAAGAGATCCCATTAGTGGCCTACTGATTTTGCTCGATTCCTTTTGTTTTTTTACACGATTTTTCGCTATCTGCAAAGACTAAACAGAGTATTGCGACGCTGTGCTTGTTTGTAAATAGAGAATGAACCAAAGAGAACCAATTCTAAAACAGTAAATGCTTGGATAACAATCAATCAAATGGAGAGAGAAGCAGGCACGACGGATTACAACGGGGGCAAAGGCCTGCGTTAACTACCCTTCAATATCTGCAAAGAGAGAGTACTCCTAATAGAAATGAGGGGGAGGGGGTGGGGCAGCATTCAAAGCAGATCAGTGTGCATAAACACGAAAATGTTTTTACTTACCACGTACTTGACATTCGACAGCTTATGATATTTGCTATTAAAAAACCATTGAAATTCACTGAAAAAACCATAGGTTAGAGACCATATATAGTTAGGAATTAGCATTTAAAAAACCTTGAAAATTCACTGAAAAAACCATAGGTTATAGACCATATATAGTTAGGGATTAGCATTTAAAAAACCTTATTTTACTCACACAAAACCATTGAAATTCCATATATAGTTAGTTGCACTAACTATATATCGCGCACCCGCAAACCACTGCTGATGATGTCACATATTACATCATTCATGACATGGTCAGTGACATCACTGATGACATCACTGATGACATCTCAAATGACATCACTGATGACATCTCAAATGACATCACTGATAACATCTCAAATGACATCACTGATGACATCACTGATGACATCTCATTTGACATCAATGACCACATCACTGATGATATCATTCATGTGACAATACAATGCATCTCCTCACACTTTAATATAATCTCTGTTACACCCAGTGTTAAATACAGAGTATAATTTTTGAAACCATTGACACACCAATACTAGTTACTACATACGCACTCAGTGATTCCTATGTTTACACACACATTCACTCATTTACCCATACAATCATTCATACATACAATCACTCATCTTTACAACACTATCATATGCACTCATACACCTATACAGACTCTCACACTCTGTCACTCATCCATGGAGTTACTCACACACCTAGTCAGTCCTGTAAATAATCAATCACACTTCCATTTTCTAATCTATACAGTTAAACATAGAGCACCTTACATTTTGAAACATATACTAACACATACTTACTCTCTTATACAATCATTGATACAAGTACACATTGATCTGCACAGAGTCACACACCTCCCAGCCAGCCACACACACTCAGTCTCCCATACAAATACTTGGGCAATCAATCAATAACCCATATAGTTACTCATATAGCTACTGACCAACACATGCAGCAGTTTACAGAACAACAGACATAATGATGCACAAATTAAGACAGTTTAGTCACTAACCCATGCACTCAGTGAGACACATTTAATCACTCACTCATACAGTCAGTCACGCACCTACTAAATCCTTCATCCAGACACTTCTACATCTACTCATTCTTCAATATGTAAAACATATTTAAACTTTACAGAAACACACAGTCACTGGATGATGTCATCAGTGATGTCATTTGAGATGTCATCAGTGATGTCATCAGTGATGTCACTGACCATGTCATGAATGATGTAATATGTGACATCATCAGCAGTGGATTGCGGGTGCGCGATATATAGTTAGTGCAACTAACTATATATGGAATTTCAATGGTTTTGTGTGAGTAAAATAAGGTTTTTTAAATGCTAATCCCTAACTATATATGGTCTATAACCTATGGTTTTTTCAGTGAATATATATATATATTCAATGAAAAAACCATAGGTTTCAGGCCTTATATAGTTAGGAATTAGCATTACAAAAACCTTGCAAATTCACTGAAAAAAACATAGGTTTCAGGCCTTATATAGTTAGGAATTAGCATATAAAAAACCTTTAAAAAACCTTTGAAATTCAATGAAAAAACCATAGGTTTCAGGCCTTATATAGTTAAGAATTAGCATTTAAAAAACCTTTGAAATTCACTCAATAAACTATAAGTTTTAGGGGTGTTATAGTTAGCTGGACATTTCACTCATACAAAACTATTGAAATTGCTCCTATATAGTTAGTTGTACTAACCATATTTCGCGCACCCGCAATCCACTGCTGATGATGTTACATATTACATCATTCATGACATGGTCAGTGACATCACTGATGACATCTCAAATGACATCACTGATGACATCACTGATGACATCATCCAGTGAATGTGGTTTGCTTCGTTATTTAAATATGCATTATATATAGCAATTTGCATTGAAGAATTAGTGGATATATAAAAATAAATATTTGGATGGAGGATTTAGTAGCAATGTAATTGACTGTTCACTTTAACAATGTATAGTGTCTCACTAAATATAGTGGATAGTTACTAAACTGTGTGAATATCTGTATCACTTTGTCAGTTGTTGTGTAAACTGGTACTCCAGTTGGTTACTAGCTATGTTAAAGTCTATATTACTTATTAATTAGTTAACTGAGTATTTGTATTGGAGAGTGAATGTGTGTGTGGTTCGGTGGGGGGGGGTGTGAATGCCCAAAGATGTGTGAATAGTTGATTCAGTAGATATATGAAGTTAAAACTACATGTTATAATAGTTGTTTGGGTGAGTGAATATCTTTATGGGAGTGGTGATGAGCAAATATATTTCTCTTTGGTGCATGTCCAACAAAGTAGAAAAATAAAAGGCAGTGTATATGTCAGTTTATATGTCAGTTTTTGTATATAAATAAGTATTCATAAGACTCAATGATTCTGTAAGTGACTATATGGATGACTGTATACTTGTAATAATGATTTTATATTACAGTAAGTATGACTTACTATGTAAATGAATAGATGAAGTGGTGTTTGTATAAGTGTGTAGCTAAGTAAGTATGTAAGTATGATCCATTGTTTGCATAAGTGAGTAGGATAACTTCATATTTTAATAGGTTGTGTGCTGGTGTGTAATGACAATATATGTGTATAAGTATTTTTGATAGTGTTCTATTTTTCATTGACAGCATGTATGATTGAATCTACAGGTAAGTGATTAGATGTGTGTATACATCTAGGAATCACTGAGTGGGTTTTTAGATACTTGTATTGCTGTGTCAATGGATTCAAATATGATACTCTATATTTTACAAAGAGTGATGAAAGATTTTACTAGTGTATGAAAAGGTGTATGTGATTGTCACGTGGATGATGTCATCAGTGATGTCATCAGTGATGTCATTTGAGATGTCATCAGTGATGTCACTGACCATGTCATGAATGATGTAATATGTGACATCATCAGCAGTGGATTGCGGGTGCGTGAAATATAGTTAGTCCAACTAACTATATAGGAGCAATTTCAATGGTGTTGTATGAGTGAAATGTCCAGCTAACTACAACACCCCTAAAACTTATAGTTTATTGAGTGATTTTCAAAGGTTTTTAAAATGCTAATTCCTAACTATATAAGGCCTGAAACAAATGTTTTTTTCAGTGAATTTGCAAGTTTTTTTTAATGCGAATTCCTAACTATATAAGGCCTGAAACCTATGTTTTTTTCATTGAATTCGCAAGGTTTTTTAAATGCTAATTCTATTAGCGAATAACGTTTTTATATATTCAAACGTTTTTTTATGCTAATTCCTAACTATATAAGGCCTGAAACCTATGTTTTTTTCAGTGAATTTCAAAAGTTTTTTAAATGCTAATTTCTAACTATATAAGTCCTTAAACTTATAATTTTTTCAGTGATTTTGCAAGGTTATTTAAATGCTAATTCTATTAGCGGATAACATTTAAATATATTAATATCCTAGTGGGACCACCTGAGCAGCCCTAGGGGTCAGGGTGTTTCTACCCTGCCCCCTTTTTGTGTTCTACACGTTTGTTTTTCTGCTTTCTTGTGCCTCAGTCTACTGAGACCCAAGATGGATGCCAACACTTCCTGGTTAGAAGTGTTGACAGCCAATGAGCATGCAGCTTTCTCGGGAAGGCATGCTGATTGGCTGTCACTGTCTGTCAACACTAGCACAAGATGGATGCCAACACTTCCTGGTTAGAAGTGTTGACAGCCAATGACCATGAAGCTTTCTCGGGAAGGCATGCTGATTGGCTGCCACTGTCTGTCAACATTCCAAACCAGGAAGTGTTGGCAGCCATCTTGTGCCTTGTTAGAACCAAGGCACAAGAACGCAGTGAAACAAAGGTGTGAAACTCGCAACGGGGCCAGAGTAGAAGCACCCTGACCCCCTAGGCCTGCTCAGGGGGTCCCACAAGGACCCCCAAGGCAAAAAAAAAAAACTAAAAAGTCGCTGGGTACGCGTACCGTGCGCATACGTACGTGTACGGTACGCGTACCCCGTGACTTCTTAAAAAAAAAAATAATTGCCTTGGGGGTCCTTGTGGGACCACTTGAGCAGGCCTAGGGGGTCAGGGTGCTTCTACCCTGCCCCCTTTTGGAGTTCTACACATTTGTTTTTCTGCTTTCCTGTACCTCACTCTACCGAGGCACAAGATGGCTGCCCACAATTTCTGTTTTAGAGTGTTGACAGACAGTGGCAGCCAATCAGCATGCAGCTCGTGCACGTAGGGGTACATGCACGTACGCATACCGTACGCGTACGTACGCGTACGGTCCGCGTACCGGTAAGCTTACGAGTAAGCTTAGGGTGAGCTCATATAGATATATATGTGTTTTTGAAGTTAATTTTCATAAAAACCACTGGAGCAATTTTCACCAAATATAGCAAAGTCACATCTGCGTACCAGTCCCTACAATTTTGCCAAGTTTGGTGTAATTCCATTCAGCGGTTCGAGCTGTAGACTTGTCAGAACGTCCTATAGAAATTAACATGGGGAAAACACGTTTTGGGATCCCCTTTTTTCTCAGCCGCCACTTCACGAATCCCCCCGAAACTTTTAGGGAAGGAGCGCAGCGGAGCTGGCCAAAAATTTGGAAAATTACACGCAAATTCCTCATCCGGCACCAAAGTTATTCCCAATAGAATGTTGCGGATTTCCTATGGTAGCTAGGTCCTAACTATATATACCTACTGGTTATCGCCAGTAGGTAATATATACACACACACACACATAATAATACGTAAAAAAATATATATGAAATGTCACAATGTGGAGCAGTGAGTTCTGTAGTCGGATTGATAAAATATAAATGTTGCTTAGTGCATGCAGTTTAGTGAAAGGTGTCCCGTCCATCAGCTTACATTTTGAAACAGGACTTTGAAAATTTTGCACCCACTGTAACTCTGATCTTTGGCAAATGCACAGCAAATCAATTGGACCTCTGGAGATGGCAGGGTTAATCTCCGACACTTACATTATTGTTTTTTCCTTTGAGTAGCTGAGGAAAATTGAATTTTGCCTTGTCATATGTGCCTACGTGTTCCCCATCCTATGATATATGTACATGATCGATATGCATATATCCCCCTATGATCGATTAAAGACACAATTATAGTTGTGTCCAACTCTAGTATGCCAGTTTCCAGTTCCTATGAAAGCAACGAGTATTAGGCCTATAATGCCCACGTTTTACATTATGCACGTTAATTCATTGAATTGTCCCCGTTTCTAGGCCTCAAAAGGGCCCGGACACCAGATTCAAGCTCCAGTCTCTAGAACCCACTCCGAGGAGCGATGCAGCCCCCACCTGCATCCCTGACCCTTCACTTACTTCCTGCCGCGCAGCGCGGTGCCCGGCCTGGCTCTGCCTGCCTGTCTGCCAAGAATATGTTATGCCTCTAGTTATCAGTTCAGCTCTCCGTCTTCACATTCCTAAGCTACTGAACCACATAAACAGCTTCAGCTATAGTCTAGTCTTTCTGTCTCCATGCAAGAGAATTACTGTATTAATATTCATAGAAGATTCATAGCACACGCAATACACGAAGAATATATGCATGCACCAGCCTTAGTGTCAAGTAGCCTTTGCCCTGATAACTTTTAGATTCTATCAACATGTACTCCAAACACCAGATACCAGATATGCTATAGGTACATGTCGTCCTGACATCGCAGACTTTCGTCTCCTCTTCTAGTGCAGAAGTCATAGCCCCCAGTTCTCCCCGGTAACACGTCATGGCCCGTTTGCGCGCACCACTAGGTTAAAGGTTCCAGCTGCTAAGGTAGCCCCCTCTATGTATCCACCCACTTTATGACACTTCTGTGACGTTCTCATCACATGTCTACGTGTACGCCCTGTGCACGCCTTCTTTTCACGCCCATGTGTTCTTATCGTACGCTTGTCACTAGTTACGCCTACTGTATGTAATGTAATTGTGATGTTTTACTATATATACCTTGTACTGTTGATGAAACGTTGCAGCTGCCTTCTATGCCATTCTATTTCAGGCTGTCCCGATCCTGTCCCTTCCCTTATGCCTGAATAAAGCCCGTTCGACTCAGATACATCGGATCCTGCCTCTTATTTATTGAGCTATCTGTTATTGTTAATGTATTCAAAAATAGTACCGGTATTTAATTATTTATTTACCACATAGCATTCAGGCTTTTACAAATGGGTGGGGTTATACCGTATTTAATTCTAACTGCAGCAAAGATGCCTGTAGAAGAGAAATGCAAAAAGAACTATTGATGGACAGAATGCAGAACAATGTCATACATTCACCCCAGTACAGAGATCTGGGCCTAAATCCATCGTTTTTTTGCTCACCATGCCTTTCCAGTTTGGACCCAGCCATATGTAAATCAGTCTTGACCCTGCGCCAATGTAACAGTCCAGCCCGAACTGTCAGGCCAGGTCCTCCGTAGACTGAAAAAAAGCATCCTCGGACCGGTTTCGGGGTTTCACCCCTCTTCAGCCAGGATAGCTTGATTCCAGTGACATAGAGAGCACAGGACTCACGACTGAGCATACCCGTCCCACTCGGGGTGACAAATGCAAAAAGAACTATTGATGGACAGAATGCAGAACAATGTCATATATTCACCCCAGTACAGAGATCTAGGCCTAAATCCATCGTTTTTTTGCTCACCATGCCTTTCCAGTTTGGACCCAGCCATATGCAAATCAGTCTTGACCTTGAGCCCAGTGGGAAGAGTCCAGCCCGAACTGCCAGGCGAGGTCCTCCCTGGACTGGAAAAAGCATCCTAGGATGCTTCGGTTTTGGGGTTTCACAGGGAAGTTTCCAGGGAAGACATGGCTTGGCAGTTCGGGCTAGACTGTTCCCATGAGGCACAGGGTCAAGACTGATTTGCATATGGCCATGTCTGAACTGGGATGGTGTGGTGAGCTAAATAACGATGGATTAAACCCAGATCTGTGACTGGGGGTGGATGTTTTGCCATTGTGCAATATTCCGTCCATCAATTGTTGTTTTTGCATTTGTCACCCCGAGTGGGATGGGTATGCTCAGACGTGAGTCCCGTGCTCTCCATGCCACTGGAATCAAGCTATCCTCGCCGATGACGGCTGATAGTCAGAAACCGATCTTAGGATGCTTGATTCTGGTCCAGGGAAGACATGGCTTGGCAGTTCGGGCTGGACTGTTCCCATGAGGCACCGGGTCAAGACTGATTTACTTATGGCCATGTCTGAACTGGGGTGGTGTGGTGAGCAAAATAACGATGGATTAAAGCCAGATCTGTGACTAGGGGTGAAGGTTTTGCCATTGTGCAACATTCCGTCCATCAATTGTTGTTTTTGCATTTGTAGAAGAGAAAGGCAGCCTTTTTATTGAAAACTATACACATCTTTACCCAATTATTCCCGCTTGAAAAATTGTTGGCCAAAAGTCAAGCATACCCATGACAGGAAGTCGCCTGAAACATAACTTTAGCTTTCCAGGAGGGATTTGTAAAACATTGGACATGTTCAGACAATATGCAAATCATTGTACATGCTTTGTGTGAGGCCGGAAAAATGTAAATACTACAATCACTCTTTTCAATAACACACAGAAGACCTTTTTCCTAATTACATGTCACATGATAGAAAAATTGGCTTTGGGCCTGAATTTTAAAATAGCAGTTGATTCTATACAAGGTTGGCTCCACTTGTAATTTGTGCATGCTTTCCTATTTGTGTATATGCAGAAGGGATCAATGCGGATACTCCCCACACTGTCTTCTGCTTTGATGAAACATGGATATGTTGGCCATTAAATTCAGGACTGGTGATAATGTATATGCATTGCTAATCAGTGGACATGCTATAGGTATAGTAGAATTGGCTTTTTTGATTAAGTTTCTCACACTGAGGTCTTTATTCATAGTTTCATGGCAGTGTTGGATTATGGGTGTCTCTAACGTCTGCATTATTTGTAATAATTTGTTGCAAAGTCGCCATTTTTTGGGCACTCACTCCCTGTTTTTCAGTTTTTATTTGTAGTTCACCTGTGGGTAAGCTTGAACTCTAACACTGAGACACTACTATCCAGCACTTAGTGAATCTTCTGTGACTGCTAGACATGCTGAAAGTGGCTTAAAAGCTGATTGGCCCATTCAAACCTCTTATAAGGCAATATTATAAGGTTCAGAAGTACATCCATGGTATGGTAAGTTAAATTGCCACTTGTGGACTGCAGCACTTATTATGTCATCCATTACTGTGGCACTACAAACATGGCTCCAGGCTTGCTGTACGTGACCTGACTGCTGCAGTGCTGCAGTGTAAATCTGCAGTGTAACCTGTCAAAATAAATAGCCCTTTTTGACAGGTACACACCTCCCTTTCAAATATTATTTGGTCACCCCTAAATAGACCTTCTTGCCTACAAGAGAGGGTGCATGGTATTTAAAAGTTGGACATGTTTAAAATGAACGTTCCCAAGTATCGAAGATGACAAGGCCTCAACAGTTATTATCACAGTTGCAGTCTTAGTGATCCTGTGTACAAACCCAGACTACAGATTAATATAGTAATACTGCTATCTCTGGAATTAGGGACAGCTTGAAAAATAATTAAACCACTACTATTAATAGTTATTAAAATTCCAAGTCAGTGGTGAAATCGGCTTCTTTTATAAATATTAAAGAAGAGTAATTTTGGGAAAATTAGCATTTCCCTTCCTATGACTTCAGGAGCCTAATTAGTGTTAGCCCCTGGCAGCTCGTCAGCCTGTACTTCACCTGAATGAGGTGCGGCTGAGGTGTGACTTTTATTCTTGGAGCTACATATTAGGTCAGTTTGACTGTCAGCTTGCCCTGAATGGGCTGTGATGTTTCTAAAACTTTTGGGTTTATGAAAGGGATCAAACAGGACCAGATAACAATTATGATGTATCTCCAGTCTGGTCATTGAGAGACTGCTTTGTTTTACTAGACTTTTGTCTCCTGTTATGTTAGATGTGGGAGGAGTTTCCTATGACACTCCCATAAACACCACCAGCCCTCATAGCCCAATTTTAGTGTGGCTAAAGACTTTCTCCATCTTAGAATTGCCCTGATACATATCATTTTGGCATTGTTAGCAGTATGACAAACAGGCACTACTAAAAAAGTAGATGGGCCAGGACCTAGGAATATTAACTTCATTGGTCAGATAGGGACCAGGAGTGTCTTAAGATGTCCACCACCCACAGGCTGGTGCACACTACAAAGATAGACCCTCAACCAGCCTTCCTCAGAATAGTAACTGGACTGCAAATGATCAGAAGAGGAGTAGACCCACTGTCTGTGACCTGAGAGGAGTCCCAAAGGACCAGACTTGCTCGCTCTTGTACCCAGGACAAAGAAGGTGGGCTCTAGTGATAAGTTAGCTGATCTCATATACGGTTATGGGGACACAACAAGCTGCAGGAAGCCTTTTTCCTGGAAATGTCCAGCTGACTAGTAGCAACTGGACCTGGACTGGACTTTTGCTGATGGCCTCTGCCTGATACACTGAGAGTCTTGCCTTGAGGTCCTGGGGACCTTAGAGGAACACTCCTGTGTTTTCTGAGTGACCAGAAAAGTGTTTGGAAACTTTAGAAAATGTTTGCTTCAGATCATCACTGGGGTCCATGGACAACATATTTGACCAGCAGTTCCTTCGTCCTGCTCAAGGCTCCCAACACTCTTGGGAAAACTGATGAAGTCACATTCTGCATTGGGACTTAAATATTTTTCAGCAAGAAATGTTCAAAGCTCCTTGGCTCCATCACAACCAACCTCCTTCAAGTATCTCACCTTTCGTTCCGTGACGGCAGCTACAATTTCAGCTCTGGGCCACTCAGGGGGTATTTTTCTTTTCAAAAAGTGAGAATGTTGCTTTCCGCATTGGAGCTGAGAAAAAATTTCAATACTTCTTCAAAAAAGTGACAAAGACCCTTTCTGAGGTGAGAATTAGAAACTTGTTTTAAACTTTCTGACTTCAAGATGTTTTACCAGGACCAGTTCACTTTGTGTATTCCACCATGGCTCCATCACGGTGGGCCTTAAATCGTCTCTACAGTCCTGTCTACTGAGACCTTTGACTACCACTTGTGCTTAATGCTGTTTGCGCTATTTATACCTAAAACATTAAAAATTCATATCTCATGTTCCCCTCACTAAAATTGTGTTGTTTTGATCTTATTTTAATCATAACAATGTGGATTTTGCCCACTACTTATTAATTCATTTGTATTTAAATATTTATTTATTGAAATTCACTAAGTGATTTACCAATTTTAACGAGATGGTTAACATAATAATGTAATGATTGTAAACAAATACGAAACAGAGAGAATCAAAATCACATTACAGGAATAATTATGTGCATTAAGCAGGCGTACACCAAATGTCTAGAATGGCATACAGATAAAGTTTGAGCCTTGGCACTAGCTTCCACAACATGTAATAACCACTGTTCAGGGCAGATGAAATCAACCCAGAAGGAAGCCAGAAGCAAAAGCCTGCCATGTCAGTAGCCAATAATCTATTAGATGATAAATGGGGAGTCAAAATCAAAACCCCTGAAGGCCTACTGGTAAATAGAAAACCAGACAGGCTTTTCAAGAAACAAACCTCAGGCGGCGGATCCATGGAGCCAAGACCTTGACCCCATTCTTAGAACTAAAGTGGGAGCCGAAGGGGGAAGTAAAGAGGAAGCCTGGGTGGAGTTTGTGGAGGTCGGCTACTCAAATCTCCTTGAAGTGCAAAAGAAAACTCCACTGCACAGAGCTCTGCAAGCGGCAGAGTGTGTTAAAAAATGCTGTTCGCAGTAATAGCGCCGGGTGTTTGTCCGTCCTGTCCAATGATAACGAACGCCACAGTGCACAGTGCAAGGGGGCGCTGCTTCCTTTCTGCCACTTGAGTAGATTTTCTACTTGAGTGGCAGCTTTCTCAATGCGAACAGATGGTTTCTCAACACGAGCGGTCGCAAGCCACCTGCATTGAGAAATCCAACCGCCCGCATTGAGAAATTTTGCTGCGAGTTTGATTTCCTTCGCTCACACACACCAACTTGACATTGATGAGCGTGAATGAGGTAAAATCTCACCGGGTGGTGGATTTTCTTTGCTTCTGCTTGCCAACTTGATGTTGACAAGCGCAAGTGAGGGAAAATCTCCGCTCCGCTGAGTTTTTGGGAACTTCGTGAGCTCCGCTTAACGCGGAGTGCAGAAAACTCTGCAAAGTCCACAAGTGGAGCGGAGTTCACTGCCCAGACTTAGTAAAGAGTAATATTTAGTGGCAACCCAGGCAAGAGAGGCTGTGGCATGTGAACCAGTTCCTTACGGCATCCATAATGAGCGGTGTCCAAGAAAAGCAGAACAGAACCGGAATATGTGACTAGGCTCCATGCAGGTCTCCACTAGCTGTACAACCAACCACAAAGCCGAAGGAGGGGTTTGGGATTTCAGCAATGACAACGCTTTATGGCCATACCTCTATTTTAACAGCCTTGGGTTCCAAACTGTGCATGCCTCTTGCTGGTACACACCATTCTTCCTCTACTCAGGTGAGGTGATGATAGGGCGCTGACACAAGCCACCCCACTTGAACAGCAACTCTAGTTTGCTGTTTGCAAATAATATGTGTTGGCCATTGACAAGCATTACACTGTTAGTGCTTGCCGGACTTAGTAAATTCTTTTACTCCATATAGTCACATAGAACAATAGAAATAAATGCCTATTCAGAAACAGTATATAAAATTGCAAATAGTGCAATGTGACGCTTTTTTGGCCTGCTTTGCTGTTCTGGAAATCTTTATACATGTTATCCATAGTGCCATAACAGAAGTCAACTGGTTTGACACATCTTTCACAGTGGAAGGAACAGGATACAGAAGAGTTAACTTAGCCTAACTCATTAGGGACTTAGTCAAAATTAACTTCCCCACCTGCCTTCATTTTAATAGGCTGTTTGGTGGCTAAACACTCACTAGGAAGGAAGCATGGAAAAACGTTTTATAGATGATTTACTTGGGGCCATATGCTACTTTCAGTCATCTTCGGGGGGCCCAATCAATGGAAGTAGGGGGACAAATGGGAGAGGAAGAAGGGAGAAGAAAGACAGAGGTGAACTAGCCCAAATTTGTTTGGCACATACAGTGCTGTAGGAAGGACCTGAACCTGTGTGTGGATATTTAACTCATACCTACGTAGTGCTGAGGCACAAGAGTAGACTGGAAAGATCCACAGTAGTAAAGGCCTCTCAGAGAACAAACTCTAGTAAGCCTGCTGTTTGATTCTCATCAAGGGCTCTCAGTATATTCCCATGTATGTCAATGAGCAGAGATTATGTTTAAAGACAGATTACAGGTCATTTTTCCCTATGATACTTCAGCTTTCTTTTTTTCTCTTGTCAGAACATTTACCTGAATTAATAAGATTGAGATTGGGGGGGTGGAGTCTGGCCACCGCCGAAGATGGCTACCTGCTGGCTGAGCTCTGTGGTACGGAGAGCCCTGGGGACCAGAGCAGCATCCTTCCAGCAGCCACGGAAGATATCAGCCCTTATCCAGCAAGGCTCCTGGGTCCTGGCTTCAACCAGAACCAGAACACTTGATGCTGATGCCCACCATAGTGGAACCTTAGGCCGGAGGACCTGCCTGCTTGCATAGAGAATGTGGATTTTTGATGTTTGGTCTTGTTTTGGTTTAGATAAAGATTATTTATTTTTCTAAACTGGTGTGGTGTCAATTTGTAGTGTTTTCACTGCATTACTATGTGTTCACAAATGCTTTATACACTGCCTCTAAAATAAGCCTGTCTGCTCGTGTCAAGCTACCAAGGGGGTGAGCAGGGGTTATTTTAGGAGTGTATCCCCCTTACCCTGACTAGAAGCAAGGGCCCCTATTTGGACAAAGGTACCTACCTCTGCCAACTAGAGACCCCCATTCCTAACAGTGATCCTCTTGCGTAAGTCCTTGCCCTCCTCCATCCTCGGGACATGGGCCAATCCAGACATCCGCTATGTGTTTGTCAAACTCCACCTCGGTGGGCGCACACTATGTGCAGGGTCAGGGTACAACTCGAAGGGGCCTACACGTCAATTCTTTCTACAGCTTAATAGCCTTCTAACAGAAATTGGTGCCACTCACTGGCGTATTGGGGGGAATTGTAACCTCACCCACAATGCGGTCATGGACCACACCGGACCGAACGATGTGGGCAGCAATGCAGACCGGGCAATACTGGGTGACATTGTCGTGGGTCATGGTCTGGTAGACGTCTGGCGACTCTCACACCGCATGGATCCGGAGTTTGCCTTTCTATCACCGGTGCCTGGTACCCAATCTCGTCTGAAGTACTTCTTAGTCTCCCAACCAGTTATTTCCCTTTTGCGGGATGCATTGATCCTTCAGGGCGCAATCTCGGACCACTCTATGATCCTGCTCTTGCTGGAGCTCGGATGATCCTCCTCCGGCCGCAAACTATAGTGCCTCAATGTCTCATGCTATTGCTTCCCCTGGCCAAATCCCAACTTCGGACCCACGTTTCCTCTTATTCGAAACACAACAAGTAATCTGTAGCCTCCCGGTGCATTCTGTGGGTGGTAAACAAGGCCAATTAATGAGAAACGTTGCACTCGCCAACAAACAGTGGGCAAAACACCAGTGAACCTTAGAGAGTGACATTGCATCACTCACTTGCCTCTATCAATCAATCAAGTGAATTTATAGAGTGCAGCCCAAGCATTATGGTCATGTAATGGAGTTAACAGTTTCCTTCTTAATATGGCTGACCAGACTGTTCCAGAAGAAAGTTTATACAGCACTCCAGACACTCCAACGTATGGAATATTGATGTCAGAAATGGAAGGAAAAAGCAGATGGAGTCAGGAGGCTGGAGACAGAGAAGTCAAGATGAGCGGAGGTGCTTACAATGCTAAGAGTGGACCTGAAAACGCAGAACTGTAAGAACCGGGCTGTGGTGGACTGGGGACGAAGCCGACATTGAGAAGGACAGAGGATCAGAGTGCCTGTGCGGTCATTGCAGAGCACCACTGGAACACTGAAACCGCCCCTCGAATGTGGGGCTAAATGACAAGGAACTCAGAGACACCATGGCTCCATCGACAAGCCATGGCTACAGGCAAGTGTCACGGTGGGCTTTCTTGAGATGGTGGCAGGGTCTCTCGCACTAACCACATACAACAGTCAAGAAACAGGAGGAGGAGAAGGTTATCACTCGCTGTTGGGACACATTGTCATGTCCCTCCCCTAGGTGTACAGTTCACAAAGTGCATGGGTGGCAGTAATTAGAAAGAGAGAGAGAGAGAACCTCAATGGCTTTTCTCTATATGTTTTATTAAGGCATATCTGCTTCATAAGCACCAGGACACAGTCCAGGAAGTGAGCCATGAAAGCCTAAGCCAAGCAGCTATATATCTTGGGAGTGTCCAAGAACTCATCTTCTTAGAGAAGGCAAAGACTTTGAGAGCTCCCTGGAGTTAATACTTACTCTGTTGTAGAAGCTATTAAAAATTTTAATAAATATCCTGCTATCATAAACCCACAGTCTGCTCCTGCTGTCAGTCTCTCAGTTTACAGGTCCACAAAAGACATGCCTGGGACACCCTGGCCCGTTCCTTTGATGCTAAGAAGGCGTTTGGAAGGATAGAATGGGTGTACATCTTTGTAACAATCTGTAAGTTCAGCCTCTGTGAGGATTTCATAACTAAGGTCTAGTGGTTTTATGATCAATCAATCAATCAATCAAGACATTTATAGAGCGCACTACTCACCTGTAGGGTCTCAAGGCGCTAGGTGGGGGGGGGTGCCGTTACTGCTCGAACAGCCAGGTCTTGAGCTTATTCCTGAAGGAGAGGTGGTCTTGGGTCAGGCGCAGGTCGGTCGGGAGGGAGTTCCAGGTCTTGGCGGCCAGGTAGGAGAAGGACCTTCCTCCTGTTGTCGCTCTCCAGATGCAGGGGACGGCGGCAAGGGCGTGGCTGGTCGATCTGAGGTGGCGCCTGGGAGCGTAGAAGTTGATTCGGTTGTTGAGGTAGGTCGGGCCTTGGTCGTGTAGGGCCTTGTGTGCGTGGGTGAGGAGACGGAAGGTGATCCTTTTGTTGACGGGGAGCCAGTGCAGGTCTCTCAGATGTCCGGAGATGTGGCTGTTTCGTGGGATGTCGAGGATGAGTCTGGCTGAGGCGTTCTGGATCCGCTGGAGTCTCTTCTGGAGCTTGGCGGTGGTTCCGGCGTAGAGGGCGTTGCCGTAGTCCAGTCGGCTGGTGACGAGGGCCTGGGTGACAGTCTTCCTGGTCTCGGTGGGGATCCACCAGAAGATCTTCCGTAGCATGCGCAGGATGTTGAAGCACGACGAGGAGACGGCGTTGACTTGTCTGGTCATGGAGAGGGAGGAGTCCAGGATGAAGCCCAGGTTGCGTGCGTGGTCGGTTGGTTTGGGTGCGGTGCCCAGGGCGGGGGGCCACCAGGAGTCGTCCCAGGCGGAGGGCGAGGAGCCCAGGATGAGGACCTCCGTCTTGTCTGAGTTCAGTTTCAGGCGGCTGGTCGTCATCCACTCGGCTACATCTCTCATCCCTTCGTGCAGGTTGGCTCTGGCGGCGGCGGGGTCGTTGGTCAGGGAGAGGATCAGCTGGGTGTCGTCGGCGTAGGAGATTATGTTGAGGTTGTGTTGGCGTGCGATGGCCGCGAGGGGGCTCATGTAGACGTTGAAGAGGGTGGGACTCAACGAGGATCCTTGAGGGACGCCGCAGATGACTTCGTTGGCCTCTGACTTGTACGGTGGTAGGCGGACTCTCTGTGTTCTTCCGTCGAGGAAGGAGGTGATCCATTCCAGTGCCTTCTCCTGGATTCCGACGTTGCCGAGGCGTTGCACTAGGGTGCGGTGGCAGACAGTGTCGAATGCCGCGGAGAGGTCCAGGAGGATGAGGGCCGCTGTTTCTCCGTTGTCCATCAGGGTTCGGATGTCATCGGTGGCGGCGATGAGGGCGGTCTCGGTGCTGTGGTTGGCTCGGAAGCCAGACTGTGAGGGGTCGAGGGATCCATTCGTCTCGAGGAAGGCGGCCAGCTGTTTGTTGACGGTCTTTTCGATGACTTTGGCCGGGAACGGGAGGAGTCAGATGGGACGGTAATTCTTGAGTTCGGTGGGGTCCGCTGTAGGTTTCTTGAGTAGAGCGCTGAGTTCGGCGTGCTTCCAGCTCTCAGGGAAGGTGGCAGTGTCGAAGGAGGTGTTGATAATGTCCCGCAGGTGGGGTGCGATGACAGCGGCCTTGTTGAAGACGTGGTGAGGGCAGGGGTCGGTCGGCGATCCGGAGTGGACGGAGTTCATTGTGCGGACGGTGTCTTCGGTGCTGATTGGAGTCCAGGCGCGGAGGGTGGCGGTGGATGGCGTTGCTGCGGCTGTGGCGTGCGTCGGTTGGATGATGAAGCTGTTGTGAATGTCCGCGATCTTGTTGTGGAAGTAGGAGGCGAGGGAGTTGCAGAGGTCTTGCGATGGGGTGATGTCGTTGTTTCCGGCGTTGGGGTTGGAGAGCTCTTTCACGATGTTGAAGAGTTCCTTGCAGTTGTGTGCGTTGTTGTCCAGCCGGTCCTTGTATGCATTTTTCTTGGTGGCGCGGATCAGTTGGTGGTGTTCCCGGGTGGCGAGCTTGAGGGTGGTCATGTTGTCCATAGTTGGTTCCCTTCTCCATACTTTTTCGAGGGCTCGGCAGTTCTTCTTGGAGCTCTTGAGTTCGTCGGTGAACCATGGGGCTTTTCTGCTGCCGTGTCTGCTGGGCGGGGTCCTCAGCGGGGCGAGTTCGTCCGCGCAGTTGCTGATCCACTTCGTGAGGTTGTCTACTGCTCAAGAAAATTATGGGAGGTTCCTCTCGGACCCCTTCCCGGTCTGCGAAGGGATGCAGCAGGGGTGTCAGCTGACGCCCCTTCTTTTCCTACTCGCCATGGAACCTCTAGCTGTCTCTTTCTGTCAAACATCACGGATAACGACATACCAATCCCCAGAGGGGCCTCACATTATACCTTAATGCAGATGACATCTTCCTTATGCTCTAGCACCTCCCTCACTCGATACAAGCCCTAGTGGACATAATTTCTGACTTTGCAGCCCTTTCAATATACCACAAAAACTGGGGTCAGAATGATGCCTTGCTGATGTCTCAGGCAGGCGTGTCCACCTCCCCCTCCCAGTGGAAGCTCTCCGGTCTTATGTACCTAGGGATTTACGTCAACTGGGGCCTGGTGCATATGATGGCAGACAACCTTGATCCGCTACTGGTGCACACAAACTTGGACTATAAGTGGTCCCATCTCAGCCTCACACTATGCGACAAGACGCAGACAGTCAGGATGGTGACCCAGCCAAGATTCATGTATGTTTTGGGCATGCTTCCCATGCCTATACCTCTGTTGCTGTTACATATGGTGGACAGGGGCATCAGATTTTACATCTGGGTGTCGTATCAGCCCTAGGTAGCCAGCAGCAGGCTTACGACCCATCACTCATGTAGGGAGTGGGCCCCCCATGGTCAAATACTACACCTTGGCACTGCATTTGGCACAGCTTGCCTACATGCTACCCCCAGACTCCTGACACTCCGTTGAGGGTCACAAATGACTGCACCATCCTGGGGTGCCCCCAGAGGCCTTCCCCCCTCTATTGGTATTAAACCTCGGTCCCTGCCTTTGGGAACCGAAAGCTCCAGCTGATGGACAAATTTTATTTATTTTTATTTAACCGCATGCGCGCTAGCAAAATTCCGCTCCTGTGCTGAGTTTTTTAAAACCGCACTTTACATGACGAGCTGGGCTCGTCATGAGCGTGCGAGGAGGCTACCTCATGACGAGCCCAGCTCGTCATCAGCGTCGAAGGGGTTAAGAAGTTTTATATAGCGCTAGCCTGACCGTAGGGTATCGGAGCGCTTCTCATCGGTTACATACCACAGGAAAAGATAGCAGCACAAAGTACAGTAAGGCAAGACAGTTCAGCAATAAGAGTCACAGTGCCAAAGCGGTGGAGGGTCCATATCAAGATCCTGACTGACATCGGATCCGGGGAGGGAAGTGTCAATCTCCAGGCTCTAGCTGCTCCTATCTGTTCGTCAGGGATCGGTCAAGGAAAAGGATTTTGAGTTGTCTTTTGAATTTAGCAAAGGATGGAATAGTTCTGATGTGCAGGGGAATAGAGTTCCAGATTTTAGGCGCATTGCCGGCAAAGGACCTGGCGGCGGTTTTCTGTTTTCGTGATTTTTGCGGGATGAGGAGTAAGGTGTTGGAGCTTCTGAGGGTCCTGTTCTGGCCAGCTTTTTTGAGTTTGGCCGCCAGATATTCGGGTTTGCCTGTGTGAAGGGCTTTGTGGGTGAGGCAGGATGTTCTGAATTTCGCCCGCAGTTCTATAGGAAGCCACTTGAGTTCTTTGAGAGCAGGAGAGATATGATCACATTTCTTAACTCCAGTGACCGTCCTGGCAGCCGCATTAAGAGTTGTTTTCAGGGGAGCAAGGGGTGTTTTAGCTATTACGGAAAGGACTGCGTTTCCATAGTCTAGTCTTGACAGCACCAATGCTTGGGTGGCTTGCTTAAGATCTTTGGGCAGGATAAAAGATTTTATTTTGTTTAGAAGCTTAAGGCACTCTTCGCTGAGATCTTAATGTGCTTGGTCATGTCCAGTTTTGAGTCTAGAGTAATGCCTGAGGATTTAACAAAATCGGCCAGGGTGAGGTTCCCGTTGAGCGCATCAATGGCTTTTATCAACTCGACCATTTATGGATTATCTTCTTTGTTCGAAATGAGGAGGAGTTTGGTTTTGTCCAGGTTTAGTTGTAAGTGATTATTGGACAGCCATAGTTGCACTTCTCTTAGTGACTCGTTAAGTCTCTGGATGTCTTTGGCCGACGAGATTTCCAAGTAAATTTGAGTATCATCCGCATATGAATGGATAGGGATGTTAGCTTTCCTGAGAAGGGTGGTTAGGGGTTCCATGTAGATGTTGAAGAGTTGAGGGGAGAGCACTGATCCTTGGGGAACTCCCCTGTTGACAGGATGGAGGTCGGACTCAAAGCTTTTGATTTTGATTCTTTGGAAGCGGTTGTGGAGGAATGAGGAGAACAATTTGAGGACCACCTCAACTAGACCAGCCCTTTCTTTGAGGGCCTTGAGGAGAAGTTTGTGGTCTACCGTGTTGAATGCTGCTGATAGATCTAGGAGAATAAGTAGGCAACATTGGTCTGAGTCCAGTGATTTGTGAATGTCATCTATTATGTTAAGGATTGCGGTTTCGGTGCTGCAACCTTTCCTGAATCCCGACTGATGAGAGTCGAGAAGATTGGTGTTGTCCAGGTGTTGTGTTAGTTGTTGGAGTACACATTTTTCTAAGATCTCGGAGAGAAGAAGAAGGTTGGAGAAGGGTCTGAAGTTGTTTAAGTCATTTATGTCTAGGCCTGTTTTTTTTAGCAGTGGGGTGACTTCCCCCACTTTCAGACAATCCAGGACAATACCACTTTTAAGAGAGCTATTAATAATTCTGCACCAGAGAGGGGCTAGGGAGAGATTCAGCTTTTTAGTGAGTTGAGCCAAAAGGGGGTCTAGGGCGTGTGATGAGGGTTTGGAGGTGGAGATGAGTTTAACTATCTCTTCTTCTGGGATGGGCTGGAAAAGAGACCAGGTTTTAGAGGTAAGAGAGGGAGCATTACCCAACACCTCACCCTGGCTGCTATAGGGAAGTGAGGCGTGATTGGTGACAAGGGATCGTTCGATCTTGGAGATCTTATCATTGAAAAAGTTGGCGAAGTTATCGCACCGTTCTTTGGAAGCCGGCCCTAGGGACGCATCAGGTTTGGAGATTTGGCGTCTGATGATATTAAAGAGCTCCTTGGGTCTGTTTTTTGCGCTATCAAGAGCGGAGCAGAAATACATGGATTTATTATTCTTGATATGTCTGTTGTAATTCTTCCGGACTGTTCTAAGTTGATCACGATGAGTGGTGCTGGGCATGGTCCTCCACCGTCTTTCTGTAGCTCTTAGTAGTCTCCTTTCATCGTTGATGTCTGAGTCGAACCATGATCTGGACGAATAGCATGCCTTTATTTTAATTTCAGGGGAGCAAGTTGGTCAAGCAAGGTTACCATGTTCACGTTATAGAGCGAGATGAGCTCAGTTGTGGGGAGCTGCTTGTCACTAGGTAGGAGCAGATTTAGCCTCTCTTCCATGACATCCAGGGGAATCTGGGAGAGATTTCTGAACGATTTGGGGGGGGTCAAGAATCAGAGGCAGGGATAAAAGTATTTGGTTAATGTGGAATAGGATCAAGTGGTGGTCTGACCAGTCCACTGGAAGAATATTTTCGATCGTAATTGCATCCTGGTGGGCGATGATGGCATCCAGGGATGCACCTTTGTAGTGCGTTTCTTCTGAGCAGTGTTGTGAAAGATTATTGTCACAGAGGAGGTTGTTGAGAGATTGAATTAGAGAGTTGTTGGTCTCATTCCAACGTAGGTTGAGATCATCCAGGATTAGGACGTTAGTGTCTTTGAGTGCACACTGGGCAATTAGGTCGGATAAGTGTTCCCCAAATGTGGGGATGTTCCCTGGGAGGTGATAGAGCAGATGGCAGACTATGTGGCTGTTGTCTTTAGTCTTATTGTTCACAGAAAGACATTCAAATGAGGTGTAATTGCAGTAGGCAATTACAGTGATGTCTACGTCGGCTCTGTGGATGATGGCTATACCTCCCCCTCATTGATCTATCCTATCTTTGTTGATAATGGATAGCCAGGAGGGACAAGCATATCTAAGCAGGGGGGAGGTCTCTTTTAGCCATGACTCTGTGATGAACGCAATGTCTAGGTCATGGGAGAGTATGGTTTCTGCTAGTTCCGTTGCGTGTTTGGTGGCTGATCAACAGTTAATGAGTAGACAGCTAGTGGGTAGACTCTTTTTGCTAGGGTACTTTCCTGGTGGGGCCTTAGGTATGGGCGGGAGGGAGGGCGTGGGTCTTTTGGTTTGGGGGGGGTTCTCTTCTGAAGCCTGTGATCAATTGTATTTTGGATTCAAGTGAGGCTGTGGAAGGAGAGTCGTAGGTGGCGGCTAGGTTCGCTGCTTCTTCTTCGGACATTGCTGCTTTGGTCCTGGAGGGTCTATGCGTCTGGTATAGTGCAACCAAACTTGGGGGACTCAGTAGCCTGGACATGGGGGATTTGGTTCTAGTGCCGGTCTGTAACGTGGACTCCACAACGGTTTTATTAAGCCTCGGGGCCGGATATCGCGGACGGGAAACAGATCGCATTGGGATTTTGGGAGGTTAGAGTTGGTCGCAGGCGGGGCCCTTGTAAGGGATAGCTCGGACATTCGAGAGAGGGTCTGTAACGGGGTCTCCACAACAGTTTTGTTGGGCCTCAGGGGCCGGAGATCAAGGGTGGGACAGGGCTCGGACTGGTAATTTAGAAGGGTAGAGTTGGTAGGAGGAGAGGCCCTTATAGGGGCTTGCTCGGGCAAATGAGCCTTGTCTAGGTTGGTTATAATTTCGTCAAGGTCTCTGAATATTATTAGTAGCTGATTCTCTACTAAAATTAGTCATTGTAACATGTTTTCCGGGGGAAGAGGTATGTCCTTGTGGGTCGGGACAGCCCTTTAAGTGGTGGGCAAGATCGAATTGTGAGGTCTAATGTTGGTTGGGTCGCCTAGATAGCCGCTGTTCATGCTCCTCTGTGTGGGTCGGGTTGCAAGCTCTTCCTCAGAGGTTCAGTCGGAGAGGGGAGGGGGTCAGAAGGCCATGTTCGAGTGAGGGTGAAGGGATGTAGGGGCGACTGAGTTTGAGGGGGTGTAGGGATAAGAGGAGACTCAGGAAATTGGAGATCGCGATTAGTAAAAGCGAGGGAGAGAGAAGGGCTCCTAGCTGGGAGCCTGAAAGGTCTCACCAGGAGGATGGAAGTCGGTATTAGTGACCTTTGGTGTGGAAGGGAGTCCGGGGATGGGGGTTGAGGCGGAGCCGACCGAAGAGAGCGGAGATGGGCGGAACGGAGAGCAGGGAAGAGGGCATCGAAAGCCTCGAGGTTCTCATTGTTAGCCTGTATCAACACTGTGCCATTTGAGTAAATGGTCACTGTTGTGGAGAGGTGTGGCTCACTGGTTAGAGGCGGCAGACCTGTAAGCAGAGAACGGCCCGGGACCAGGGTTCAATTCCCGACGCGGCAGGGTCTTGGACCAGGGTCAACGGACTCGATAATTCTCACCTCAGTGCCTACTCTAACCAGGGAACACACTCGGTAACTCTGGGCATTAAGCTTGCCTCATCTCTACAACGGCCCCCCACAGACGCTGGGGATGCCTGGTTTCACCCTGGAGATACCCAGAAAGGGACCATCTCACAGGGAAAACCAGGACGGGTTCCCCAGCGGTCTACAGCGCCAGGACACTCCGGTAGAGTAACAGTGCGCTTTACAAATATCCAACATTTACTGTAGTGTTCCCATTTCTAATCGCCTGGTTTGGAAGAGAGGTCGTAAATTTACAGCCATGTGTGGTTATCGTCGTTTTGGATATGTGAAGTTGTAATCTAAGTGTCGTGATCCAATTGTCCGGTCTATCCGTGTGGAAGATGAGATCCATCTTCACCTGCCCTTTGGAAGAGCAGTGGTAGGTGTCTACAAAAAGTGTTTCTGGGTGTTGTCTGCTAAGACTATGTTTGAGGTTTCTCCTTGCTTTGGTGGAGAGCTTGGGGGGAAGCTAATTTCAAAGGCATTCACGCCTTGCGGTTTTGTGTGGGTCGGCATGGGAGCATCGACAGGGCTTGGGGTACCGCGTGACATTGATGGGTTACATGAGATTGGAATGCAGGTGCGGTCCATCACAGCTGGGTTACGTGAGATTGGAATGCAGGTGCGGACCATCGCAGCTATGGGAGACGAGGAACTGCTGGGTCCGGGGCCACAGAATAGAGGAGAAAGCAGAGGCGGCGTGGGATCGGATGTACGTTGTTACAACGCAGGTTGTAACAACGCATACCTTTACCACGCGGCCGCTACAACGCAAGTCGTTACCACGACTTGCGTTGGAGGGCGCGGATTTAGGATTTTTATAATTTTATATTCCAACACCAGTCCCCGTGGATACTAGGGAAGGTGTTGGAATATAAATTTATAAAATTCCTTATCCCACAGCGCCCTCCAGCACAAGTCGTGGTAACGACTTGCGTTGTAACGGCCGCGTGGTAAAGGTACCGCGTTGTAAAAAATTTGTGGTAAACGTTGTTTACCGTGGGATCACATAGCCACCAAAGGAGTCAGAGGGATCTCGAGGACTGGTCCGAGGAGAGGAGGGAACCCACAGAATAAGTTGGGAGAGAAGTTGCTGCGCAAGGAAGGAGGGGCTGAGAGTTGGTGGGGTTATCCTCAGTGAGATAAGCTATTGCGGGAACTCATTGTGTGGCTTTGTTATCCCTTTGGGGGGTTGCCACAACGCGATGCTTCAGTATCTTATTCAGACTCTAGGTCTGTGTGTATTAATTGGTACGTCGTGGCGACCAAATTAGAGTGGGCAATGCATTCGAAGCACTAGAGTGTGGCCCGTGATGTTGTGATGAGGCAGGGGACCCTCTTGAGATAGAACGGAGAGACGGTTAGATTATTTTTAGTTTATATCACTGGCAACAGAAAGCTGCATTGACACGAAGGGGACAATCATCGTACCTGTGGACGAGGCGAGGTGGTGGGTACTTTGATCAGGTCTTGGTCCTGGACGCCCTGCCCAAGGGTGAGCAGACATCCACTGTGGAGCTGTTGTCCGACGAATGAGGGGCTAAACATACAGCGCTTGGCGGGTTCCTTCGTGACGGGATCCTCATCGGACCGCTTGCTGTCCTGGAGGCACCGGGAGAGGGGCGATTCCACTGTGCGTGTCTGTTAGTCCTGCTACAATCTGTTCTAATCCTGGATTGTTGCGGTAAGACGTCCAGCTTTTTTAAGGGTTGTTGAGTTTCGTGGCTGGAGATGGGGGTCGGTGGTGGTTTTACTGTGACGGTGGACCCCGGGAGCTTGATTTCAGAGCTCCTTCCCCGTGGCCATCCTGGCGTTATGTCAAGGTTGACAGGGCAGCCTGTTGGTCCTTGGTGTATTCCTTGACAAAGGTTGTAGTAGCAGGAACTACCAGAATATGCAAAGCTCCATGATCAAGAGAGGGAAAATAATGATCATAGTTCGTAGGTTTTATGCCCCGAAATTAACCTGCACTTCATCTTTGTCGTAGGACATACAACCTTCGTTCTCCCTTCCTAAGTAGCAGAGCAGCCAAGGGTCTCACTCAGAACTTCAGGCGTTCCATTATCTGCGCTTTCATCACACTTAAATATTATATTAGATGCTTGCTCCCAGTTGCTCAGAGGCAAGACTTCGAGCTATCGCAGGGCACAAAGGAACATGGTGTGTAGGATATCTGCCTCATGCAGGGTGAGCGCCGCAGCACAGGACCCACCTGTCCAAGCAGAAGCTTGAGCAGCACGCTGGGCAATCAGGCAGAGTTAGTGGTACAGGGGTTCAGTGGGCGTCGCCATCTTAGAACCAGGCAGACGATCCTCATGGTAATGCCGTATGGTGGGCTCCGCGGATGAGAACATAGGCACATGTTGAACTCACGCTGTCACTGCCCTGGCCATTCACACGCCACCAGGTCCTGGGAGTGCGTAGGATGGTCAGCGGGAGTCAGCTCCACTGCCTCACGAGCGCCGCCACTGCAGAGTCAGGCATCAGGCCACAAGGCAGCCCCATCGGGCATACTCCTCGCCAAAGAGCAGGAAGCGCCTCTTGACACCCCCTCTGGAGATCAGCTCACCTAGGGCGCGGGAGGTGATGAAGGGTGTTTTTACGTCCGAGGAGTGGCGCCCTCCACGGAGCCAAAGTTCAGACGCGATCAGCAAAAAAAAAAAAAAAATACACCTCGTGCTTGCCCAAGGCACCTTTAAAACTTTTGCGGTGCTCTGAGAAGAGTAAGGCCTCCTCATTCAAAAATCGTGGCATTACCTCCAGTTGCAATACTACCTAATTTGCCATCTGGGCCCAGCGCCATGGTCCCTCCATCTTTCTCCAGTGGTCTATAATCTCAGGACATGGGGTAGCCTTCGAGGGGTGATGTCCCACCTCTACAATCTCTTGACAAATCACTTGCATTCCTTACCCCTGATGGGCAGTCTACATATCAAGTAGCAAACTCACCTACAGGTGGAGGTCAAGCTGGAGGAATAGTCAGAATTGCTGAAGGTGCTGGCCCGTGGGGCCAGAGAAATACAGATGAAACTATGTCTTCTCAAGTCACTGCATGAGTGGCACAGGACCCCGCCTAAACTGCTACCGGCGAGGCTGCTGCCCCATTTTAAGGGTAGGTGCTGCAAAGGTGATCACTGTGACCAGGTCCACATCCTTTGTGATTGTCCCACTGTTTGACCCTTCTGGGGGTCAGTCTGGCCATGCTGAGTGCAACTCTTCCAGTGTCTATACCCCTAGCCCGAACCCTAATCTTGCTCCATGACCTTGTGGATTTGCATACCCTATCTCGGCATGAGGGCAGACTGCTCCACACTGTGCTTGCAACAGTGAAGAGCTGCGTCCATCATCACTGACACTTCTCCCATCCACCCACCCATGAAGAATTGCTCCCGCCCATGTATCAAACACAGCGGATATCTTCCTCTAGGTCTGGGCACCCTTTTTGCAGGAAGATGGGCAGTAGGCAGCTGGCGCCAGCTGCCGGGTGTCTGCACTCATTTGGCTGGCACGGTCCCCAGGTCTGATCCTGCCCCTCTCCCATTTTCCCCTTCCACTTCCTTGCTCTTCCCTGGCCTTTGGTTTCTCAATCATTATCTTATTTGTTCCCTCTCCTCCCTCCACCCACCCCCAGGGTCTCTTGGTCTCGCCCTCCCCACATTCTGCCCTCTCCTTACCTCTACCTCTGGCTAGCCTGCCCGCCATTGGCTGCTACTAGCTGCTGTGTCCCCGCTAGGCTGTGTCCCAGTAATGTCCCTATTGTGTTCACATGTGTACTGCTATTGGTGGGATGCCGCAGTGTTGCACTATATGATGTATCTTGTTCTTTATTTTGTCTTTATTTCCGAGTTAAAACCAAATAAAGAATTGTGAAACAAAAAAAAATGTAGATTGGTTTATAACTTGGTAGATTCTTGCCTTCCTCATTCGCATGGGTGTGTGCTTATTGCCTTTGTTACGTATGGCACTTACTGAACATCAGATTCTAAACTTGGCTATTCACTGCTGTGTATGTATAATTTTATATTTGTAGCCTGGCTGAAATCTCACAATGGTAAAGTGAAGGGCCCCTGGCATTTGTTATCAGTGGGGAGTTGTAACCAGATTGTTCAGATAGCTGTCTTTGTAAGAATACTTAGAGGCAAACAAGTCCTTGATAGTCATTGCCATTTTTGTAATTGACTCCACAGATGTTCGAAGGAAGTTTGAGAAAGTTAGTTGTGAAGTCATGGCATGTGGTTTTCAGCATGCATGGCATTTTAATTAATTTATTTAGAATTCAGTAATAATAGGTTTTGCATGTTCTAGAAGAAGTAGCGCATTTTCTTCTGGGACATGCTCCGTGCGATAGACGTATTACAGGAATCATCATTTGTGCATGCATTGTAGGGTCTTGGATATTGTGTGGCGATGACGGATCTGATACATTCATGCTTCTATAGTGTTGATAATTGTTATATATGACATAGCATGCTCAGACTAGCTATCATTTACAATAAGAACATTTATAATTAAAGCACATCCCTCCCAACCTTTTCAAGTTGAGTGCTGGGACATACAACCCATTTTTGGAAGGAGACCCACACTGTTACATTATTATTCCATTATTTGACCTTTCAGCAATGTGTGTTTAAAACACATAGGATAAATGTGTGATTTGATGTTAAACCATGTGATAATATTTCTATACAAGGGATCTGTCATGTGGCACCGTTCTGCCAGTTGGGATACACTCTGGTAGGCTTCAGGTGCATAGGAGGTAAGCATTCAGGATGAATGGGATGAACTTGTGTCAAGTCCCAGCAGCTTGGTAAAGGTGAGCACTTTCAACAGGACAGTAATTACATCTGACATTTTAAATGCTGTTTGAATACAGCAAGTTCTTGTTACATTTTGAATTTTTCACAGATGCTGCTGTCAATGATGCATATGAACAAGGGAGGCTAGCTGTTGCAAGATGTCTCAGGGTGGCAGGAGTGGAAAGTATGAAAGTACACGTGGTTCCTAATGTCATGGTCTGCTCTGTTGCAATTGCTTTCCACCCATTCAGTATGTCCAGATTTTTCTGGTTTTTGGATCAACTGGTTTTGGACTTCTTACTGTGGGTTAGTCTCACTACATGTGTCTCACCCACAGTAATCACATGAAAAATGGACCTTGTGTGTTTATCGCCTTTTCAGATAAAGCCATTGTAACGCAGCAAGGGTAAGGGGCACTAGGTTGGTTACACATGAGCACACGTGTTCACATGTTTGCGGGTTACGAATGGGAGGCTCATGTCACGCGCAGCCCTGTAAATGCACACAGGTAGGCTGGCGTAGTGGGGACTTTGCAGGATTAGAAATTATTTACCTGGGGTAGGTCTTGTAATATTAGTGAACACTCATAGGGAAAGTCAATGTGATGTACAGTTTTGTTTGTAGTGACACTTTATTGTACACATTCCCTTTGGCCTACAGAGACCAGTGACATATCAAACTGGGGTGTAACCTGTGAGGGAAAAACAATTCTGCAAATTTCAAAAAGATATCTGTACAAGGTATGGGTCAATAAGAAATGTCATATTTCTCTGGCTCAGTTCAGGATAAGAGCTCAGGCCTTTTGTCACCCTGCTGTGCCAAATTAATTACACAACACACGCACATAAGGCTGTGTCTACACAACCAAGGACCTGCATACATTAACCACCACCTGAACTTCCACCAACCATCAAGAAGACTCTGCTCCACCTCCCATTCTCTTGCCCATACTCCCTGCATCTACCGAAGCAAAAGTGGAGGATACTCCTACACCAACCTCACAGCAAAGACCTGGAACAGCCTCCCCACGGCCCTTCGGATCATCATCTCACTTTCTTCAATGCCGAATGGCTCTTAAGGACTGGCTGTTCGAATAAGCCTCCGGGCCTGCAAGCGCCTGGATACCCTATCAGGTGATTAGCTGCGTTTTATTAATCCTGTTTGATTGATGTCTCAGGTCCTGAGGAGGAAAGGGGGGTGGAATGTTCTGTATCAATCAATCAGCTGTCACACACTGTGCCAGGGATGGGCCTGCACAAGCCCACTGCAGAAAGGAGAGAGCCCATACCTCGGGAGCCAACACAGGAGGAGGGCTTTCCTTTGAAAATCTAGTCAGTAAAACCCTGGCAGTGATGCCAGCGAGTAGCGGAGCTGCAGCCCCCAGAGGAGATGTGTCTGGTGACACCTAGATGACACCATCTTGCACTGTCCCTGCATGCTGTGAAGGAGAGGTCTAGGGGGCAGGGGGAAGGAGGCCAACAACATGTGCATGTCTGCCTGCAGAAGCGGGCAGGAAAGAAGGGTCTGCTGATTCCCGCGGCTACATGCTACACAAGGATCTGGCGGGCATTCAGGTCTGGGCTCCCTGAACTGCCCTCACCATGAAGAGCACAAAGCAGTGCATGAGTGGGACTGGGCACCGCCGAGAATAAAAAATAAAAAAAAGCTAGGCTGCTTTCCCCACACACCCAGGAGAGCCACTAATAAAATATTCACTGCTCCTGGAGGACCATCCCAGAATGCCGTGCGGGGCTCTTTAGTACTTGTGTTTCTTCCCTTGTGGTGGGCCCCAAAACAGACAGGGTGCAGCACCAACATTTTTTTTTTAAAGCATGGGGGCTGCAGGGGTGTTTTCATAATAAAATTACCCTATGTTTGAGGGGTCATAAAATCTAGAACCTCTCCTGGATTTTAACAATGTTTCCTAGCACTACTAAGGATGGAGCTTTTGTTGTGCAGTGAAGAGTCCTGCGTTGTCTGGAGTCTGATTTTATGATTGTGAATATTATGGCCTAAAGATGGTTTAGATAATGCCTATGCTGTATAGAAGCACTCTCTAGGGGCTATGTTTATGGTACCATGTAACGTAATACAAATATTATTGCATTTTCACAGGTGAAAAGGTTAGAAAATAATATGCAGATCCATGTATTGCTCATTTTCAGTGCTTTATTTTGATAATCATGTTGACAGTGTTTATTGGTTAAAGTGCGAATGCTTTGTGGAGATTTATAAGTGTATTTACACCTGATGATTCTTATTAATGATTGCATTTAAATTCAAAATGAGCTCTTTAACGTGGTTTGCTACTCTTGACCCTTTGGCCAAGCCAGTAGAATTACCTTGTATGTTTGTATAGCCCCCTTAGTGGGTCAAATGCGGTAAAGTATGGTCAAAGGTGGTATTTTACATCTGCCTATGTGCATATTTGTAAATTATGCACAATATTTAGTAGTGTATGTCTAATAATTGTAGTTTTTCTTTTTCAAGGCACTGAGTGGGAAATCATTTATTGAGTGCTATTATTGCGTTCCAGCGAACGGTGATTACTAGCTCACACCACCTCCCCTGAGTAGGTCTTGGACCGCTCTGCTGGCTACCCTGAAAGAGTCAAGCGCTACATTGAGGTGCTTTGTTACAAAGTAAGGAGAACTGTGGACCTATAACTTTTGCAGGCAACTAATAGCCCCAATTTCCTACACTATGTTATGATTCCTGCACGTACAATATCCATGTTGTATACTTTCACTAATCAATAAAATTGATTTAAACAGAAACTGGAATTGCAAGATTTTTTGCTCTTTGGTTAATAAACTAAAATAATTATAAATAAGACTACTGTGTGTTTTGATATTAAAACGCAAATTGAATAGGGATAAACAAATGAAATAGGTAAACAATTCACAATTACACAATATATAAAAGGAGAATAGATATCAATGAGAGGACTGGCAACCTTCAAAAACCACTTGCATTTCTCAAAGCAATTGTTGCCTAGCTCGTTTGTAATACATGTGCAGCGGTTCATTTCTGACAAGATTAGTAAAACACAGCACAGCGACCTCCCAATTGATACAGCTGCACAGGGGTGAAGGACAATAAAGGATTGCAATTACAGATAAATTGTTCGGTCATTAGTTTTCGTTCAAGGTTGTTTGCAGACTTCTATAAAACGTGCTTGCGACTCTCTTTGTATCTAGGCTTCACCTGCAGGCATTCATTGTTCGTACTTGTTGTTCTCAGCTCGTTTAGATGAATAGAAATGTTTATAGTACACGAATCAGAAAAGAATGTTTATTCAATATTCATTAAAGATCTTTTCTAGAATTAACTAGCAACACCGAAGAAAGTGCCATTCCACCAATCTCAGAACAATGAATGAGATCAGAATTTGTGAACCTTGCTTTAAGGATGGGTTCTATTGAAGAAAACATAATAAAAAAGATTTGAATAGGAATAGGCCACCTTCATACTTTGACTTTAACTATATTTTTAGATCTAACATCTGCACTTTTTATCTGCAGACTTTGGAAGTCACGCAAATGATTTTTTTATGCAGCCAACACAGCATTAGACTGCCAAGCACATATTTGTCCAAATTTCAAAAGTGCATCATTTTCATTTTTGTTTAGTTTGTTCCCCGTACCAAGTCTCTGTTTATTTATTTTCATAGTTATATTAAAGGCAATATTTGCATGAATACCTGTAACAGTTACTGGAAGCTCGATGATGGTGTTGTACATTTAATATTCTATAGGTACATACACACAATGTCGATGGGGGACGTTTGTGTAATCATGGTTTTAGGCAGCCCTCGAGGCCCCTCAAGTAGGCACCCGGGCAAATTAAAAAGTGAGAGGCATATCCAGGTGTTCTCACTCAGGGGGATTCATGTGATAATGTGTATATGTAATATTGGGATAATCTATCTGCTCAAAGTCCTCAGAGGTAACGCTGTGGGGCGGTGAGGCAGGACGGGGCGTGGCTGGGTGGGGGGTAGTGGAGTCTGACATACGACGGCAAAGGTGAACATAAATAAATAAATATCTGCTGTTTTATGTCGGACTCCACTACCCCGCCACGCCCCGGGCCCCGCCTCACCTGCCCCACAGCGTTACCTCTGCCAGCCGCCACCGGGCACAATTGAAAAGGGGGGGCCATTGGCCCCCCCGCACGCATGGCGGTGTGGCGACCGCCCCCCTCTAACAAAGCTGCTCGGTGGTGGGGCGTGTCCTCAGGGGCACGCCCTGCCACCGATTGGCCAGCGCCCTCCCCGACCCGGATGTCATTGTGCGACATCCGGGTCGGGGGGGTGGGCTGAGGGGTCAATAAAGGGTTGGGGAGCGCCCAGGGAACTCGTTGCATCCTGGACGCTCCCCCTCCACACCGGTGGTGCCCCGCGCTCGGGGCTTGTTTTTCCTTTAACGCTTTTATGATTTTTTGTTCCAGGGGCTCAGGATCCTTCCAGGCGATCGTTCGTTGCCGACAGCCAGCGAGGAGCAGGCCTTCGCGTCCGATAGCGCGTCCGGAGGAAAGAAAGGTGTTTCGTATCGCGGGCAGCGAGCGCCGCCCGAGAGTGTTCTCCGGCGTCTGTTTAAGGTATTTGTCGGGGCGGGAGCGGAGGGGGACGAGCAGCGTTGCCGGCTGCTACAGCGCGAGTGGATGCTCTCAGGCTGCAACTGTTTAAAGCGCCACACGGTGGAGCACTGGATCCGTCGTATTGGGGATATATATCCTAGGTGCACGTGGGGCGAAAACGAGTAATTTTATTACAGCGGGTGTGACTTCGAGTGAGATATTTACTAATTGAAGAAGGTTGGAGCTGTTTTTCCCCGAATCGGGCACTCTTGTGGGGTGAGCCAGGCAGCCCGGGAGATCGTTTTCTCGTCATGGGGGTGAAGCAGGGCCGATTAGGGCAGTGCTTGGGGGGAAGACCTTGATATTTAATTAGGAGGGGTGCTGTGGTTTAGGGCAATAGGACAACCAAGTTTTGACATTGGACTGCAATCGAACTTCACAACAAGTTTGGATTGGGTGGTTAACAAAGGGCTGGAGCAATTTCACATCTCCTTTGTATTTACAGTCGTTTTTGTTGGTTGACCTTCAGCAAATGTGTTAGCCCCTCCTAGGTGTTAATGTCTTTTTCTATTACAGATAATCACAGTTTTTGTGTTCCCAATATGAACCACTACATCCTGCACGCGGTGAGCCTGGAGTGAGGGAGGGCGGACGTAGCCACACACTCGATACTGGCCGTGAGAGACGCAGGATTGGATCGGTAAGAGGAGAACGGGGGGCTTGCATTTCACTGCTTCTGGTAGCCGCCGGGTGGGTTTACGTTAGAGTTTACTCACCCCTGACAAACCGGAGAAGCCGGGGCGTTGCGGTTACGGTTGCATGGTGCTTATAGCCCCCTGAGCATCCTCCAGCTGTTGAAGGTACAAGGCACCTGTGTTGTAACACTAGGAGTGTAGGGCAGGGGTGTACAAACATGCCGGGGCCAAGGGGTGGAAAAGGAGGGCCTAGCATGGAGGTTATGATGCACGCCATGATGCGTGAGATGGGAGAAATTAATAAGAGGTTGGGGAAAGTGGATGAATTGGAGGCCCGCATGAATGAGAGGTTTGCCGATCCACCAGGTCCATCGGGCAGGCCCGTGCAGCAGAGAGCGGCACCCTTGCCGAGGGGAGATTTTGTTACCCCACCAAAGAGATCTAAGGCCAAGAAGCCGAGGTACAGTGCCCCAGCCCTCGTGCCCCTCGTACCGGTCACGGACACACCCGTACCTGCGGTGTCGGTTCCTCTGCCAGTTGTTCCCGCGCCCGCGACACCGGTGCTGGTCACGACGCCGACACCCCCTCCGGTGGGCATTAACCCCCCGCCCGTGGTACCGCTACCGGTCCCGAGTGTGCCACCAACCCCCGCTCCCCCCGCTCCCTTGCCTATCGCGCCAGCGCCACCAGACATGCCGCTTGGGGTCCCAAATGTGCCAGTTGGCAACCTGGACCCGGTCCCTGTGGAGTTGGTATCACAGATAGCCGCCTTATTACCTTGGTTGCAAAAGGTTGGTGTGTTCCCTGCCTCATCAGATCACGCGGCAGAAGCGGCGAAGTTGGTAGAAAAGATTAAAGCTGCGACCGCGGCTGACAATATTGCGGTGCCCTCATCTGCTTCACTTGCAGGTTCCAGTCCCGCCCAACCGAAGGGAGACGATGGCTTACCGGTTCAGGTGCCCGTCAATGGTAAGGAGGTGGCCTTGCCTCTCTTGGGGGACGGCTCAGTGCCATCCAGGAGTGAGAACTTGGCACAACATGTATCACAGGCAGTGAAAGAGTTGATTTGGGCAGGAAAGTATGTTTAAATTTTTTCATTGTTGCTAGACAATAGGGAAATGGAGCAGGCCAAGTTATTGAAGGAGTGGATGCATCCGAGTGAATGGAGGGCACAGTGCTCCAGGTTCAGGGTAGATGAGACTTTGAAGAACTGGATCAGGGCCTTTTCCGTCCTTTCAGCTATCACGGCTGAACGCCCCCCGAATGTGCAAGCAGCAATGGCTTGCTACCAGAGCAGGATAGTGGGGTGGAGCGATCAATACACTGGGGATGCGTGGAAGGAGTATGACATAAATTTCAGGAAAGCGAAAGAATTTGACTCATCATTGGCATGGGACAGATTAGATTCTATGTCCTGGCATAAGCAATTCTCAGGTGACACCGCCCCATCCCAGCCCATTAATACAGTCAGGGTGTTCTCCGCAAGACCCCAACAGCCCTTTCGGCCAGCCCAGGGGAGTGAGCCCCCGGGGAAGAATAGGGGGGGGGGGGTCGGAGAGGAAAGGGGTATGCTGGGACTTCAATAAACGCTCCTGCACAAGGGCACAGGGCACTTGTAGATTTAGACATGCATGTGCAGTCTGTGGTCACCCATCCCACCCCGAGACAACTTGCAGGTCCAAACAAGGGAACCACGGTCAGAGGGGAAGGGGGAAGCCAGAGTAGTGCAGACAATTCGGGCCCTCCCACACCGGTAGACGTTTTGGCAATGATCCCATGGTTGAATAGATATCCGGACCACGCAGCGGCCACTCTCCTTCAGGAAGGCTTCTCGCAAGGTTTTAGGATCCCGGCGGCGGGGTACACAGGTAGCGCAAGTTGCAGGAACCAACTGTCGGTGAAGCATAACCCTGAAGTGGTGAGGGCAAAGATTAGCAAGGAACTGTCACTGGGCAGGATAGCGGGCCCCTTCCAGGAGGTGCCAGTGCCCAATTTTGTGTGTTCACCGTTGGGAGTAGTACCAAAAAAAGAGAAAGGCGAGTTTAGATTGATTCACAACCTGTCGGCACCAAAGGGAGCGTCCTTGAATGATGCGATTGATGAAGGGATTTGCAGTGTGAAATATGCCTCATTTGACCAGGCAGTTGTGTTATTGCAAGCACTGGGGCCGGGGGCATTGATGGCAAAATCTGACATAGAAACAGCTTTCCGTCTCCTCCCAGTTCATCCGTTAGATCACCACCTGCTGGGTTTCAATTTCGAAGGCAAGTTTTACATGGACAAATGCATGCCCATGGGCTGTTCCATTTCTTGTGCTTACTTCGAGACGTTTAGCTCATTTTTAGAGTGGGTCATGAGACAGGCGACGGGACACCAGCAGGTCATGCATTACCTGGACGATTTTCTTTTCTTAGGTGCGGCGGGCTCTCACGAGTGTGCTTGGGCATTGCAGGAATTTTGCGTGCTCATGCAGGCTTTTGGGGTTCCGCTAGCATCAGGGAAGACGGTCGGCCCGGCCACCTGCTTGGAATTCCTTGGGATCGAAATTGACTCAGTGGAGGGTTGCTTCAGGTTGCCCAGGGACAAAGTGTCTAGATTTAGAGCAGCCCTTTCCCAATGCCTACGCAAGGACAAAGTTACCTTGCAACAGCTGCAGGAAGTAGTAGGGCAACTGAATTTTGCTCTACGGGTTATCCCCATGGCGCGCCCATTTTCTCGCTCCATTGCACAAGCTATGAGAGGCCTACGAGAGAAACATCACCGCATGAGGCTGTCATCTGAGGTTCGCCAGGATATGCGGATATGGATGGCATTCCTGGCGGATTTTAATGGCAGGGTAGTGTGGCCCGGTCCTCCCGCCACATCAGCAGAGTTGGGTTTATGGACGGACGCTGCTGGTAGTGTGGGATTCGGCGCCATTCTGGGGTCCAGGTGGGTCGCCCAGCGGTGGCCGGAAGAATGGAAAGCCTGGGGTCTGACCACCAACATTGGGTTCCTGGTACTCTTTCCGATATGGGTGGCCTTGAAGGTCTGGCCGGAACACCTATGTGATCAATCAGTGGTGTTCTGGTCTGATAACATGACAGTGTTGGAATGTATAAACCAACAGGGGGCACGCTGCCCTTTCATTCTGCGCCTGATAAAGGAGATTGTGTTACAATGCTTAAAATGGAATGTGGTGTTCAGAGCCAAACATGTCCCAGGAATTCTCAACAATGCAGCTGATGCCCTTTCTCGCTTTAAAATGCAGGTATTCAGGGAACATCTTCCTGCAGCAGACCCCTCGCCAGCCCACTTCCCGGCAGTACTTTGGCAGATTGGTGCCCCAGACTACAGGACCTCGTGGTTGCTAGCTTAGCCCCCAGGACCAAGTCAGCTTACGAAGGGGCGTTTTTGTCTTACCGGGCTTTCTTGGGGCTGGAATGGGAGGCTATGTGGGCGCAGGAGGACAGCTTTGCGGCATACTTAGAGACAATGCACAGGGAGGGGCGCTCAGTGGCGGCAGCGAGCAGACACAGGGCGGCAGTCGCCTTCTTCGCACAGGCTAAGGGCATGCGAGATCCTACTAACACCTTTATGGTGTGCAAGGCGTTGAGGGGTTGGCGCCGCCTGCAAGGTAACGCACCAGATGGAAGAAGGCCCATTGGGCCAGCGCGGCTGACAGCCTTATTGGGAGCGCTGCACAGTGTCTGTAGCTCCGATTGGGAGGTACTTTTGTTTAAAGCTGCACTTTCCCTGGCCTTCTATGGGGCTCTGAGAATTGGGGAATTAGTCGCAGGGCCAAAAGGAGACAAGTTGGGAGGCCTGCAGCGGTCGTGTGTTAGGATCAGTGAGGATACTATCTGGGTGACAATCCAGAGGTCAAAAACTGACCAGGAGTCCCGGGGTCACACCATAGTGCTCCACCGGGCATGGGCCAACCCTTGCTGCTCTGTCTCACATGTGGAGTACTTCCACAGGCAGCGAGGGGGCACGACGGGGGGGGGCACTGTTGTGTCACGCCGACGGCACGCCGCTGACCAGGTACCAGTTTAGGCGAGTCCTGGAGCTGACAGTCAGACAGGCAGGTTTTGACCCCAGAGACTTCGGCACTCACTCATTTAGGATTGGGGCAGCAACTGAAGCAGTAGCGAGGGGTCTCCCGGTTGACAGTGTAAAGAGACTGGGGAGATGGTCATCAGAGTGTTACAAACGATATGTGCGAATAGACTTGTTGTGACAGGACGGTGCTCACGCCTGGTATCTTTCTGCTTTTTGCAGTTTCTCAAACCTGTGACGCAGGGGAGGAACTCGCCGGCGTGCGTCAACGATCAACACCATCTCAGCACAAGCAACAAGAAGGACACACGAAATTGGTGACTTTTATTGTGGGCCACTCTTATGTGAGGCGTGCTAAACATGTTTTTCTTTCAGGAGACCGTATGAAAAGGGCTGCACTGAAAGGGTTCCATATTTCCTTTTTTGGTAGGGGGGGCTTCTTCCAGGGACTCTTAGCGCAGCAGCCTGCCCCCGTCAGTGGTGATACTTCACCTGGGGGAGAATGATTTGGCCTGACTAGGGAGGCGCATCTTGATAGAGGAAATCATCTCCACTGCTGGGTGGGTCACGAAGATGTGCCCGGGCTGCACAGTAGTATGGTCGCAACTTATCCCCCGATGGCAGTGGCGAGGGGGGACTCGGTCAGGGCGTTGAATCACTCGGTAAAGAGGATCAACACACAGTTGGACAAACTATTCCGAGCCCCCCGGTTGCAGACGATTCCACACGGGTGTATCTGGGGCAAGCAGTTCTATCTGGGAGACGGGGTCCACCTGACTGAGGCGGGGAATGTCCTGTGGTCTAATAATCTTTGGGCGTGGTTAGAGGGATTTGCTAAATAAGTCAGTCCAAGATGTAGGGTTAGGAAGGGGGAGGCCAGATCGTCGGTCAACAATGCTGGCCTGTGGCGGTAAGGTCATGACCGGTGAGCAGCTATTTTAAGGTCTGAGGGGGCGGGCATCATCCTATGGAGGTTCCCGCCCAGGGGGAGGGGCCATTGGCCCTTCCTAGAACTTCAGGGGCAAGGTAACTGGTGCTTCAAAGGGGCGCGGGTTGGAGGAGTGACGCTTTCCTTAGGCTGGTAGCCACCCCGCGCGCGCATACTCATGACGTCAGCAGATGGCGCTGAGTAAGGGCCCTCCTTAAGTGGGTAAATGGAGTTCACGGCGTGGACCGGGTAATTACCGGGCCCGGCTGCGCATGCGCACATCTTGTGGTGAGGCGCAGCTAGTAGGACCTGACACCGGTTAGCGACCTTGCCATATGGCCAGAAATGTTAGCATACTAAATTTCAGATGAGGATGTTAGATTCGGTTAGGAAACAATCTGTATTAGAGTTTTTGTTAAGGATAGTCTCTCACACTTGTTGACAATCATGTATCTAATGTCCTGCTGATTTTCGTATAAACTGCATTTCGTACATTTAAATTTGTTGTTTTATATCTTAATAAATACGGCCGGGGGGTCCCGCGACCCCCCGCCTTCCAAAGATAATCATGTTCAGTTGTCCTTGTATCCGGGTGTTGGTGTGGTCATAGGGAGGGGGGCGGCAGCCAATCACTGACCATGTGAAAAGGGGGGGCCATTGGCCCCCCCGCACGCATGGCGGTGCAGCGACAGCCCCCTCTAACAAAGCCACTCGGTGGTGGGGCGTGTCCTCAGGGGCGCGCCCTGCCACCGATTGGCCAGCGCCCTCTCCGACCCGGATGTCATTGTGCGACATCCGGGTCGGGGGGCGGGCTGAGGGGTCAATAAAGGGTTGGGGAGCGCCCAGGGGACTCCTTGCTTCCTGGACGCTCCCCCTCCACACTGGTGGTGCCCCGCGCTCGGGGCTTGTTTTTCCCCACCCACCATCCCTGGAACATTGCGGTGTTGTATGCATTATTAGTTAATTTCAGTCGATAATTTGTATATATTGTTTGTTAGGCCAATTTTCCTATGCTTAGATAATGGTTGGTTATTGTGCTGTTATGCTTTCTCTTAGGACTTGTTTCCCCTGTTAGATAATGATACTGTGTATATTATGGTTTGCTTTGGTATTTAGGCCTTTTTCCCCGCGTAGCTTTATGGTGTTATGCGTGATTTTATTTAGACAGAGTAGCTGTACACTAGAATTTTTCCCATAGGTCGTCGTATTTATTAGGTATGGGGCATGCGGTAAGGTCATGACCGGTGAGCAGCTATTTTAAGGTCTGAGGGGGCGGGCATCATCCTATGGAGGTTCCCGCCCAGGGGGAGGGGCCATTGGCCCTTCCTAGAACTTCAGGGGCAAGGTAACTGGTGCTTCAAAGGGGCGCGGGTTGGAGGAGTGACGCTTTCCTTAGGCTGGTAGGCACCCCGCGCGCGCATACTCATGACGTCAGCAGATGGCGCTGAGTAAGGGCCCTCCTTAAGTGGGTAAATGGAGTTCACGGCGTGGACCGGGTAATTACCGGGCCCGGCTGCGCATGCGCACATCTTGTGGTGAGACGCAGCTAGTAGGACCTGACACCGGTTAGCGACCTTGCCATATGGCCAGAAATGTTAGCATACTAAATTTCAGATGAGGATGTTAGATTCGGTTAGGAAACAATCTGTATTAGAGTTTTTGTTAAGGATAGTCTCTCACACTTGTTGACAATCATGTATCTAATGTCCTGCTGATTTTTCGTATAAACTGCATTTCGTACATTTAAATTTGTTGTTTTATATCTTAATAAATACGGCCGGGGGGTCCCGCGACCCCCCGCCTTCCAAAGATAATCATGTTCAGTTGTCCTTGTATCCGGGTGTTGGTGTGGTCATAGGGAGGGGGGCGGCAGCTAATCACTGACCATGTTCAGTGCTTCATGTGAGATTTAAAGGATTGAGATGTGAAGATAGTTCAGCAATCTTTCTCAGTTTGGTTTGGCTGCAGGTGAGTGGGGCCACAAAAGTTGGAAATGTAAGTCTTTGTTGTAGACATTTCAGGCTTCGGGTGAGACATCCTCACCTTTTGTTGAAGAACTACCTCTTTGATCAAATGTTTTCGATAATGTGTTCTTTTTATCTAATTCTATGGTCTCATTTTCGAAAATAATGAATGCAAAATTAGATCTGGCGCATTCTAGGTAGCATAGTTAAAATTCACTCAGTTTCTGTGGTAAATGTCCCACCCAACAGGGACACGGCATCTGGCTGCATGTCTTTTTTGGCAGCACCAAGCTGCCTGGCTACATTTGCTTTCCCACTGTCACTCAGCAGTGGTAATACCTCAGTAGTAATTGCTCTGGTTGTCATCTCCTTCCCATAATCCTGAACATCCTTCCCGGTGACATTTGGAAACGGAGAAGGAGAGCTGCATTGCCAAACCAGGGCACGTTAAGCTGCTCCCTGCCTTATGTGGTAGTGAGATGGGATAGTTCCTGCTTCCATACAGGTGTCCATGTTTTGCCTTCTTTTACAAAATAACGTTATCATATGTCCAATTAGCGAATCTGGAAAAAGTTGTGCAGTTGTTAGATGTTAGGCTTTGCAATTTCTCAGAGCCCCAATAAAAGGTTGCAGGTATAGCAGAATCCGGACAACTATTGTCAATTCTGTATAATGCATTTTTGCCTAATTGGCTAGTCTCTGTATCAACGTACTCCTGAGATCTCAATACACACTGTCAATCATTGTTGATATTATTGTTTTTCATATTTCCATACAGTTGAGTGGTGACTGCCTTTTTGAAAATCTTACCCATGAATGGTAGCAATATAAATAACAGGTCATCGGGGTCCGAGGTAAGTTTTGTAGGAAGAACAAAAATTGCTTGGGCTTGCAGAAGGCGGGAGCATGCCTTGGTTAGGGGGTGTGTTGATTAAGTTGATGAGTGGTTAAGGGTATTCCTGAGATTATCTTCATTAAGGATGCTGAATGATATTACCTTCATCTGGTTGTTTTCATTAAATTAGGAATGCTTGTATTGTCCTCTGTGGTGAGACCACTGAATTCAGGTCACTTAGATTCGTCCTGAAGTTGTACAATTTGAGAGATGGGTGGTACCAATGTGGCATTGTTCTACCTTCTAATTTTGCTCAGCTTCTTTGTGAAGCAACTGTTGGGAGCATTCCACTTCTTTTAATGTTTGATGACTAGGTGCAAGGTGTAAGTCACACAGTGCCAAATTCCCTTATAGAGTTCTCTAGTTCTGTTATAAGCTTCTGGGATGTTTGAAGTGTAGGAGCTAGTAAATGTTTTCCCTAATTAGCTTCTTGTGAGATGCACAGAAGTGCTTCCTTGGAGTGAATTCTTCCTGCAACTCGAGTCATTGTTACTGAGTGTTGTGTCTTCTGTGCGCACATTTATTGTTACAGTGTTGTGTGTCGAATAGTGAAGATGTCCTGGATTTAGATGATGGGCATTTGACTGGGGCAAGGACATCATTTGTATTCTGCACGGTGAGATTGAGAACAGAGATTAAGGCCGTGAAAATGGTGTAAGTATAGAATCATGACTTTTAGACATTTGGAGTTCACTGATGGGAGGTTTTTGAAGCAACCAGAAGCGCTGCTTTGAAGGGGTTGATTGTCCTCTATGATCATGACTACAAAATGGATGGCTTTTGGGTTGGTCCAGTCAGAGAGATGTAGTGCTTGATGAGCAGGTCAAATCCAGGATTTTGCCATTTGTGTGTAGGTTGCTAAACGATTAAACACTATTGAAAAAAATAAATTCTTATTGAATAAAGAGAACAGTACCGCAGGTACAATAACATAAGGAAGTAAAACAAAACGTGTAAAGAGAAATATAACAAGGACATATGACCTTAAGAAAGCTAAATGGAACAGTTAGGTACTATATTAATAAGTAATTATATATATAGATAGTATTTGTTTTTTATGAGACGAGAGAAAAGACGGAGAAAGAAAGAAAAGAGAGAAGGTAGGGGGAGGAAGAGGAAGAGAGGGAAAAGAGAAAAGGAAACGTGAGAAAAAAGAAGTATATTAAAGTGTTATCGTAAGGATGAGTGTATAGATAGAAAGTTAGGGAGGGGTAACCATAATAAGTCAGATTTCATTTTTTGAGTAATGGAAGAAGAAGAGACAGTAGAGATTCTATGTTCATCGCAGATAAAGTTCCACCAAGTTAATATACACAGTTTTGAATTATCTTTCCAACAAGTAAGAATGACTCTAAATGCCACGGCAATAAAGAGATCAAATAAGTTAACTTTGAACGAGGGGTTATGGAGAGCGGGAGACGTGGAACCTAAAATTACATTTTAAATAGATAATGGAATACATTTTAACCATACAGATTGCCAAAATTTAAAACATTAGGACAATAGTATAATACATGAAATAAAGTACCATGAGAAGATAAGCAAGACCAGCAAACAGGAGAGTGAGAAGGGTTAATTTTATGTAAGAATACATGAGTTCGGTAAGCTCTGTTATATAAAAAGAACAGTGATTGAGTGATATTTGCAGCTTTAGAGGTGGTGGAGATTTTGTGCCACAACTTGTCCCATTCGTTAATGGAAAGAGTGGTCGAAACAGCTAATTCCCAAGCTAATTCAATTGGTATTTTTGGGCATTCTGAGATGGAGGTAGAAAGGAGTTTACATATAAGAGAGGCTATTACATTAGAATCAGGAGAAATGGTATATAAAGGAGTCAAGGGGAAAAATGGGATGACAGTAGGAGGACAGTTGTTATTTGATATATAATCCTGGAGTACCTGAGACAATTGAGAATATTGGGATAGGCATGAGGAAGGTAAATCACAGCACTGTTGTAAGGTGTCAAAAGGAAAAACGGAATTATGAGAAAGAAGTTGATGTACAAAAATAATATTCTTCTCTTTCCAGTGTTTGAAATAGAAAGATTTGTGTCGACATTTAATACATTTGTTGTACCAAACAAAAGAGGCAAGAAAAGCTTGGTGAAAATTGGAACCGTTAGTAAATAGAGAGTGTAATAGGTGTTGTGAGTATTTTAAAATAGGGTGGTTAGCTAAAAATGTACAATTGGACATAAAACAAATGTCATAAAAAGAGAATTCATTTAGTAGAGAGCGTTCAAAAGTGATCCAAACAGGAATTGGTTCATCATGAGATTGTTTGTTTAATGCATAAGCTTGTCTAAGTAAAAAGGCAGCATGGTAAAGCTTACAATTAGGGAATCAAACACCCTCTTCAGTTTTTGTTTTTATTGGTTTAGTTAATGCAATGCAGGGAGGTTTATTGTTCCATAAAAATTTAGAACAAAGGGAATTGAGTTGAGTAAAGTAATAATTGGGAATATTGACACTTGAACTGTAATGGTTTCTATTGTCTAGAATTAGAGCGTAAGCACCGGAGGATTCCAGGTGTCAGAGCAGGGAGAGAAGATTGAGGGAACAGGGTTCTAATGGAGAGTGTTGGTTACTGGGAGGCTTGCTGTTGTTGTTGCTCTTCTTAATAAAGTACACCAACTTACTTGAGCATAGAGTTAGTACCATTTGGCGACAAGCATTGAGCAGCACATCCACAAACCCAACATATTTGAAAGATTTCTCAATTTATAACCTTTGTCCAGAGACATACTGCAGCAGCGCTGAGTAGGGAATGGAGGCACCCTGTGACAGTATATCCTCTGCCTCCAGTTGACTTTGGTCGCATCAAAAGATGCAGTGGCCTACGTTCTGTGACACACTGAGTGTGCACAATCTTGGTTTACTTATTTGGCATAACCTGTTGAGAGGCCTTTTTGACAAAGCTTACTCTCACGCCTGTGTCTGCTGTTGTGTTGCTCTGCTTGTGTTCACACTTCATCACACCAAGCCGACACCGATGTGCAGCCGTTATAATTGTTTGGGCTGTGCTTCAATTCAGTGCATTGTTTATTTGGGCTCAATCAGAGCCATAATTGAAGTGGTTTAGCAAGAAACAGTTGGAGGCCCTTGCGCGTTGCCTCACAATTCTTAGCCGGCGTGCAAGGAACTGCGCACGTACTGTTACGTGGGCACGTGCTGTAATGTCAGCTTCATGCTTTCCTTGAGGATGCTCTACTCATCAGCCGACTTCCATGTCGATGTTTCAGCATGGCAAACTGAGGCATTCTTCACAGGGTGGATCACTGTAATTCGCACATAAGGGAGCTGAAATTGGCTGCACCTGTATTAGACCTGCCATCTTTTGTCATAATTTCCCCAGTCTTTTTGCTTCTGGCTGCCTGTTTTTGACTGTGCTGCATTTCGTTTTTACTGGTTTTAGGACTCTGGGCACTTTACCACTGCTGTCCAGTGTTAAAGTGCCAGTGCTCCAAGTGTAAAATAATTGGTGATTGATTTAGCCATGATTGGCATATTTGATTTACTAGTAAGTTCATAGTAGAGTGCACCAGATGTGCCCTGGGCCTTTAACCCTTTCACTGCGTTGGCTATTCCGCTGCAGTGCTAAGGGGCGGGGGGGCGAACGGCGCTCCGACGCTGGCTCCGTCACACCCCTCGGGTGGGCTGTGCTGGTGACGGAACGGTTCCGTCACGGCCTGCTCGCCGTGCCTGCGCGGCACTGATTACGCGCCTGCGCGGCGCGTTCTATCGAGCGAGCGGGGTCGTGATGGAACTGTTCCGTCACAAGCACAGCCCACCCGAGGGGCGTGACGGAGCGGTTCCGTCACCAGTGTGGGAGGGGTTAAATTAAATGCTACTAGTGTGCCTGCAGCACTGATTGTTCCACCCATATGAGAAGCCATGTAAACATGTCTCAGACCTGCCACTACAGTGTCTGTGTGTGCAGTATTAAAGTGACATTCGACCTGACAAATGTATCCACTTGCTAGGCCCAAACCTTTCCTTTAACTACATGTAAGTCACCCCTAATGTTGGCCCAAGACAGTCCAGTGGGCAGGGTGCAGTTGTTTAAAAGGTAGGCCATGTACTGGTGTGTTTTACTTGTCCTAATAATGAAATACTGCCAATTTCGTTTTTCACTACTGCAAGGACAATCTCTCCCATAGGGTAACATGAAGATTGGCTTGAAATATCTTTTTAGTATGATTTCCAATTGGGAGCAGATAGAAATATGGAGTTTAGGATCTTTGAACACACAATTTAGAAATACATCTTTAGACAACGTTGTTTTTTAATTACATGTTTAAAAATGTCACTTTTAGAAAGTGGGCATTTCTTGCTAAACCTTTCTGTGCCTCTGCCTGTCTGTAGAATTCTCGTCTGAATTAGCTGACTGTTTGGCTCTTGTGCATTCACTCTAGACAGTCACACAAAGGGAGCTGAGGTGTGCCTTTCATATCCTGATGGCCCATCACCAGGCTGAGGGGCCTTCTTGAGCCAGAATGGTGGGAAGAGTTGTCACTGGCACCTGAATAAGGCTGTGCCTGTCCTCACACAAAGCTATATCCCCCCCCCGGTAGTGTGCTTGGAGCCAGGTCATGGAAAGGGAGGGTCTTGTGCACTACCAATACTTTCCTTAGAAATTTGCCTACTTGAGAAAATGGTATAAGTATTGGACCTCTGACACCCCAAAATCAGAACACTTCTCTACTGGGAACATTCTGCCAGGAAGAAGAGCTAGATGCAGTAGGAGGGACTACCACTCTGCCTGATGCTTCAATGTGCTGGCCTGCAGCTACTGCTTACTTCCTTGGAGTGAAAGGACTGGACTTTTTGTTTCTACGTCCTGGTTCCAAGGTGTCCAAGGGGTTGTGTGTACTTGCCTCCTGTTAAGAAGTCTCAGGGCCATCAAAGACTTTCTCTACCAGTGCCTGGGCTCTTCTACTGAGAGTCCTGACATGCCAAGTGGTGCAAAATCATGTTCCTGGGCTTTTGGTAGTGTAATTGTGTGATCCTAAAGAGAAATCCATGCATCGACTCCCAGCGCCTGTTTTATCGATGCACTGCTGCAAAAGGTCAATGAATCGCCGCAGCCTGCACTGAAGCATGGCTCCCGCTTGAAGCATCAACCACAGCTTTCACCGTCTGCCCAATGTGGAAAAGTAAATTTTGCCATGTTATATGTGCCTACGTGTTCCCCATCCTATGTTATATGTGCATGATTAATATGCATATGTATCCCCCTATGATCGATTAAAGACGCAATTATAGTTGTGTCCAACTCTAGTATGCCAGTTTCCAGTTCTCGTGAAAGCAACAAGTATTAGGCCCATGTTACCACGATTTACAGTGTACACGTTAATTCATTGAATTGTCCCCGTTTCTAGGCCTCAAAAGGGCCCGGACACCAGATTCAAGCTCCAGTCTTCTGAACCCTCTCCGAGGAGCGATGCAGCCCCCACCTGCATTCCTGACCCTTCACTTACTTCCTGCCGCGCGGTGCCCGGCCCGGCCTGGCTCTGCCTGCCTGTCTGCCAAGAGTATGTTATGCTTCTAGTTATCAGTTCAGCTCCTCGTCTTTGCATTCCTTAGCTACTGAACTGCATCAACAGTTCCAGCCATGGTCTAGTCTTTCTGTCTCCATGTAAGAGAAATACTGTATTAATATTCATAGAATATTCCTAGCACACGCAATATATGTAGAATAATACATGCACTAGTCTTAGAGTCAAGTAGCCTCTGCCCTGATAACTTTTAGTTTCTATCAACATGTACTCCAAACACAAGATACCAGATATGCCATAGGTACATGTCGTCCTGACACCGTAGACTTTAGTCTCCTCTTCTAGTGCAGAAGTCATAGCCCCCAGTTCTCCCTGGTAACACGTCATTGCCCGTTTGCGCGCACCACTAGGTTAAAGGTCCCGGCTGCTCAGGTAGCCCCCTCCATGTTTCCGCCCACTCATGACATTTCTATGACGTTTCACATCACATGTCTCAGTGCACGCCCTGTACACGCCTTTTTCTTCCACCAATGTGTCCTTATCTTTCGCGACTGCTACGCCTACTGCTACGCCTACTGTATTGAATGTAATTGTAATGTATATATACCTTGTACTGTTACTTAGACGTTGCAGCTGCCATCCATTCTATTTCCGTGCAGGCTATCCCGTTCCTGTCCCTTCCCTCATGCCTGATTAAAGCCTGTTAGACTCAGATACCTCGAATCCTGTCTCTTATTTATTGAGCTATCTGTTTTATTCAATGTATTCAAAAATAGTACCGGTAATTAATTATTTATTTACCACACCCCGCTTGCCATTGTGCCCCAGCACATCAGAAGAATGGCTGCAGCGTGAGTCCCGAGCACCATGTCACCAACATCCGGTTCCGAATCAGCATCTGCTTTGCAGCTGTGGAATTAACGCAGCATGTCTTGTTTGTTGACGCATTGTTCCACGATGCCGATTCTTCATTGACACCGCGCCACACTAAGGAACCACGGCCTGTGTCCGGAAACCAATGCATCATCTCCACTGCCAGTAAGGAACCAATGCATAACCTCCCCTGTGTAGTAATGAACCAACGCATCACTTTGCTTTTCCGGCACCTCACCTCCCCTGCGCCTTGCACCGTCTTTGATTTCTGACGCATTTAAGGTAATTTGTGCTAAAAGTAATGCATTGCATCCATCGATATGTATGAACTATACTTGTTTAACCTTTTAAAATGATATTTTGACTTATATATGTTGGACTTTTGTCATTTTGGTCTTGTGTTATTCAGATAAATATTGGCTGTTCAACTCCATTACCCAGACTAGAGTGAGGGTCCCTACTTGGACAGGGTGCAAACCACTTCCAACTGTAGACCCAATTTCTAACATTCAGGTATTAGGTACAGCGGATCTTGGTGAGCCGCACACCTACTAAATTCATTGACTACCACCTAATTCAATATCTATGGTATGTGACTTGGGTTGAGAAGGTAGTTTTATGCAGCAATTTGTAATTTATTAACTTTTTTATGTTTATGTGTATTTATTTGCCGGTATAACAGAACACAAATATATAAATAGACAGACAGACAGACAGACAGACAGACAGACAGACAGATAGATAGATAGATAGATATATAGATAGATGCATAGATAGATAGAAACAACATGTAAATCTTCTAGGAAGCAACATGTGCGCTTCTCAAACCTTTCCACTAACTCCTCCTCAGGCATTTCTACACGTACTAGGTGAACCTGTGATAAAATGGCCTGAGTGGAGAAAATATTTTGAAAACAACATCTCTCCCCCGAAAATAAAGAGGAATTTCCTGCTGCATGGAAAAAAATCCTTCTACACACTTTAGGCCCAGAAGGCTTGAGAATTTACAATGAGATCGAAAACAAGGTTAGGCTGAACAAAAAAATAGATGTATACAAAAAAAGGGCTAAAACATTTTAACTACTTCTTACCCATAGTCGCAAAGGCAAGTGGAGAGGTGTGGCTCACCGGTTAGAGGCGGCAGACCTGTAGGCAGAGAACGGCCCGGGACCAGGGTTCAATTCCCGATGAGGCAGGGTCTTGGACCAGGGTCAACGGACTTGATAATTCTCGCCTCAGTGCCTACTCTAACCAGGGAACGCACTCGGTAACTCTGGGCATTAAGCTTGCCTCATCTCTACAACGGCCCCCCACAGACGCCGGGGATGCCTGGCTTCACACTGGAGATACCCAGAAAGGGACCATCTCACAGGGAAAACCAGGACGGGTTCCCCAGCGGTCTACAGCGCCAGGACACTCGGGTAGAGTAACAGTGCGCTTTACAAGTATCCCACATTTACATCGCTGCTGATTTTTTCAAAGGAAGCAAAACAAGAACAAACCTGTGGAAGACTATATTTCCAACCTAAGGAAATTAGCCATAACCTGCAAGTTTGGCAACCTTCAAGATGACTTGATTAGGGACAAATCATCATGCATACTATTAACGTATGCATCCAGGAAAAGTTGTGGGTATATGGTGATTCACCCTTAAAAGAGGTCATTGCATTTATAAAAAAAAGGCAGAACTATCCAGGAGGTGACCCATGCTGTCAATGTTACACCGGTAGAGGTCGAACAAGTTTGTAAGGTGGTAAAGAGGAAACTTCACTCATAAGAGAAGGAGGGTGCCACCAGCAATATATAGAAGACTACCAAAGTTCAAATAGACAGCAATGTTGTCAAATCAAAAATAAGGGATTGCTATCACTGTGGCAGGACAGAACATCTTGCCTATGACAAAAAGTGTCCTGCTGCAGAGCAGAGCTGTTCCCTTTGTGGTATCATAGGCCATTATGCTAGGGTGTGCAAAAAGACATTGTCTACAGTTTTTTTTAACACTTTATTTTTATTATTTTATTTCGACAGATTAATTCCGTACATGCTTACCAGTCCAAGATTTGTTTTTCATACTGTGTTACACATCCTATTTTACATTCTGCGGTTTTCAAGCAGTGCATAAATTGTTTGTCACTTTTCACAATGCATATGTCCAGCTCGACACATATGTCAATTTTTGGGTTATTGCTGTCCCATTAGAGTACCCCACATTAGCTACAAATCCTTCAATTGTTAGATCATGTGCCTGGTACATCTGGTGGGCCCTTTGATGTTTGTGTCTCAAGTAGGTATATCTGAAGCAGTTGCCAAATGTCACGTGGTTTAGAAGTGGGTTGTTGTAGTTGTGCATAAATATAACTGTTAGTATTGCAGTATGTTAAGCTAATAATCAATGCCTTAAGGTTTGGTGAGTGTCTGCTGCCCCATTGTATAGCTATTTCCCTTTTGGCAAGTAGCAGTTCAGGCGCCGCATAGCGGCACACAGATTTAGGTATGATATGTACAAACCCCAGTAGTGCCTGCAACGGGTCAGATGCAAGCAGGGCATGAATCATGTGGGAAAGTTCAGTGAATATGTACATAACATGTGAGAAAAGTCAGCTGAGGGGGCAAGGCATTTGGGACACGTGTGTGGGCGGGAGGGGTGTAACTGGTTAGGTTTAATAGGGGTGACATATGCGCGCCATAGAAATTTGAAGTGTAATAACTTATGCCGGTGGATTAAGAAAATCTTACGGATTTGTGCAGTATTGCCATTGGAAGTCTGAAAGTGCATGCCCTAAGTCCCACTCCGATGCCGCTCTCATGCCTATGTCTCTTATGGGAAGCAGCGCAATGCATGTTTTGTATAATTTGGACACTAGTTGTTCACCACTCGAATCTTAAATGAGTAATGTCAAAGGAGTGAACTCCTGCGGTTCAAGGGGATAGCTGGGGATTTGGGCTCTAAGTGCACTCTGTAATCTACGCAACACAAAGTGGTCCATTAGCTGGATCACTAAATCAAACATTTTCTGTTTGTGTAAAGACATGATCCGCAGGAAATAGGTCACTGATGGTGTCTAATGAATATTTGGACAGCGTGCGTTTTACAAGTGTCTCTCGCGCAATGGGTAACCATGTATTGCCTGCCAAGGGGAGGGCAGGTGACTAAAGTAGATGCCTCCCTGTTGTTCTAACCAGCTTTTTCTAAGCCCAGCTGGTTGTGGAGACCATCTGAATTGTGGATCTCATACTAGGCTTAATGGCAATATTGCAGAGAGTTGGATACGGTGGGTATGGTCTGCCTCTGGTTTAGAATATGGTATCCTTACATCTGGGTGGTACCAATGTCTGGCAAAACTGCACTGAGCCACCAAATAATATATCTGCAAATTGGGATCACTGAACCCACCGGCTCATAGCGCAGCATCTGTGTCCCACCTGATCCTAGGTTGTTTACCTCCCCATACAAGTCGTATCAGTGATGTGTGGCGTGTTGTGAAAAAGGAGGCAGTTAGTGGCATTGGGATATTGTGAAATAGAGGAATCTGGGGAGGACCACTATTTTAAGTATTACTATTCTGCCTGCCATTGACAGTGTCAGTTTCAGCAATAACTCAATTTGACTGGTCAGCTTTTCCATTGCGTCTCCATAGTTGAGCCGCAGTATCTGATCTGGATGCCTATGTATGAGTATCTCCAAATATTTTACTACGTCCTCACACCTTACAGGTGGGTATTCAGAGTCTACTTCCCTAGTGCATGGGGTCAAAGGGAATATTTAGGCTTAAGAAACAAATGTGGGATCACACTGCTTCACCTCCCAGCGTGTTCTCCCCTAAGCATTATGGTGGATGCAGGTCATCCTGCGTGTGTACTTGCACAAAAGTTCTTTCGAGTGTTTCACCAGGTTGGTGCAGATCAATGCTGGCCATCTCTAACACGTGTTTCTGGATTATTATCCATCATCAGTAGAGATTAGGCAAAAAAATATTTGAGGTTGCTAAGCAGGCTGCCAAAGTCTTCTCTGGTCACAGTACCTCTCCAGGCACGCAGGTGCCTCTACACAAGCTCGTCAGCTCAAAGTGGCTCGAGGGAGCCTTTTAAACAGGAAACAAATGTGGGATCACACTGCTTCAACTCCCAGCGGGTTCACCCCTAAGCATTATGGTGGATGTCGGTCATCAAGCGTGTGTACTTGCACAAAAGTTCTTTCGAGTGTTTCACCAGGTTGGTGCAGATCAATGCTGCCCATTTCTAAACATGTGTTTCTGGATTATTACCCGTCATCAGTAGAGATTCGGCAAAAAAATATTTGAGGTTGCTGAGCAGGCGGCCAAGTCTTCTCAGGTCACAGTACCTCTCCAGACGCGCAGGTGCCTCTCCACGAGCTCGTCAGCTCAAAGCAGCTCGAGGGAGCCTTTTAAACAGGAAACAAATTAGGGATTAAACTGCTTCACCTCCCAGCGGGTTCGCCCCTAAGCATTATGGTCGATGCAGGTCATCAAGCGTGTGTACTTGCACAAAAGTTCTTTCAAGTGTTTCACCAGGTTGGTGCAGATCAATGGTGGCCATCTCTAAACGTGTGTTTCTGGATTATTATCCGTCATCAGTAGAGAATAATCATAAAAATATTTGAGGTTGCTGAGCAAGCTGCCAAAGTCTTCTCGGGTCACAGTACCTCTCACGTGTCTAGAGATCAGCACTATCTGCGCCAACCTTGGCGAAATACTCTAAAATATTGGAGCGAGCTATAAGAGACTGCATTTACCAGAATCCCAGGGGCGAACCTTGCCTGAGAGGTCAGAGGTGTGCTCCCACATCCAGGTGTCTATTTAAAGTACTCCCGTGAGTCATTGAGCTGACGAGCTCGTGGATGAAGCACCTGCGCGCCAGTGAGAGGTACCGGACCTGATATAATGTTTGGCAGCCTACTCAGCAAACCCCAAAATAAAGACTGTATTCTCTACTGATGACGGTTAATAAACCAGAAACACGTGTCTAGAGATCAGCACTATCTGCGCTAACCTTGGCGAAATACTCTAAAATATCAGAGCGAGCTGCAAGAGACTGCATTTACCAGAATGCCAGGGGCGAACATTGCCTGAGAGGTCAGCGGTGTGCTCCCACATCCTGGTGTCTATTTAAAGTACTCCCGTGAGTCACTGAGCTGACAAGCTCGTGGATGACGCACCTGCGCGCCAGTGAGAGGTACCGGACCTGATATAATGTTTGGCAGCCTACTCAGCAAACCCCAAATAAATACTGTATTCTCTACTGATGACGGTTAAAAGACCAGAAACACATGTCTAGAGATCAGCACTATCTACGGCAACCTTGGCGAAATACTCTAAAATATCGGAGCGACCTACAAGAGACTGCATTTAGCAGAATGCCAGGGGTCAACCTTGCCTGAGAGGTCAGCGGTGTGCTCCCACATCCTGGTGTCTATTTAAAGTACTCCCGTGAGTCATTGAGCTGACGAGTTCGTGGATGAAGCACCTGCACGCCAGTGAGAGGTACAGGACCTGATATAATGTTTGGCAGCCTACTCAGCAAACCCCAAAATAAAGACTGTATTCTCTACTGATGACGGTTAATAAAAGAGAAACACGTGTCTAGAGATCAGCACTATCTGCGCTAACCTTGGCGAAATACTCTAAAATATCGAAGCGAACTACCAGAGACTGCATTTACCAGAATGCCTGGGCCAACCTTGCCTGAGAGGTCAGCAGTGTGCTCCCACATCCTGGTGTCTATTTAAAGTACTCCTGCGAGTCATTGAGCTGACGAGCTCGTGGACGAAGCACCTGCGCGCCAGTGAGAGGTACCGGACCTGATATAATGTTTGCCAGCCTACTCAGCAAACCCCAAAATAAAGACTGTATTCTCTACTGATGATGGTTAATAAACCAGAAACACGTGTCTAGAGATCAGCACTATCCACGCCAACCTTGGCGAAATACTCTAAAATATCGGAGAGAGCTACAAGAGACTGCATTTACCAGAATGCTAGGGGTGAACTTTGCCTGAGTGGTCAGCGGTGTGCTCCCACATCCTGGTGTCTATTTAAAGTACTCCCGTGAGTCATTGAGCTGACGAGCTCGCGGATGAAGCATCTGTGCGCCAGTAAGAGGTACCGGACCTTATATAATGTTTGGCAGCCTACTCAGCAAAGCCCAAAATAAAGACTGTATTCTCTACTGATGATGGTTAATAAATCAGAAACACATGTCTAGAGATCAGCACTATCTGCGCCAACCTTGGCAAAATACTCTAAAATATCGGAGCGAGCTACAAGAGACTGCATTTACCAGAATGCCAGGGGCGAACCTTGCCTGAGAGGTCAGCGGTGTGCTCCCACATCCTGGTGAATATTTCGGACTTAGCCGAGTTTACATGTAATCTAGACAGGACGCCATATTTGGTGATCTCCCTGAGTACTGGATCCAACAAATTAACACTCGGTTGCCGCACATACAGAATAATATTGTCTGCGTACAGCGTAATGAGGATCGGGTCCGGTTTTAATTGGAGTCCTCTGTGGATATGTTGCTCTTGCAGGTGGCGTACTAAGAGGTCTAGTGCTATAACAAATAGTAAAGGGGAGAGTGAGAAGCCCTGCCTAGTCCCTCATGTAGGATAAAAGGCTGGTGTTAGTGTACCTTTTAATCCAATATATGCTGTGGGTTTGGTGTAGAGTACGTTGACAATGGAGTTGAAGCTTAGTGAAATTCCCATTTTGCCTAGTGTCGCCTGGAAAACATCCACTCTTGGGAATCAAATGCTTTTTCTGCGTCTAATAGTGACGCAGCCGCCGGTTTATTAGATTAAATTCTATGGATAACTGCAAACAGCGTGCGTAGATTCATGACTGTAGATTTGTGAGGGACAAACCCAGATTGAGCAGGCGATATAATTTGATCCAGTAAGAGAGACAGTCTAGTAGCTAACATTTTTCTCAGTATTTTATTATCGAAGTGCAGTAGGGAAAGAGGGCTGTAAGAACCATATTGCAATGGGTTCTTCCCTGGTGTCGGTAGCAACATTACTATGACTTCGTAAAGAGTCCGCAGGAGTTTGCCCTTCTCTACTGCTTCCTGATAAGTTTCTAAGAGGTATGGGGCAAAAAGGTGTTTGTATGCCTTACAAAAGCTGCCCAAAAACCTGTCCTGGCCAGGCGCCTTTAAGCTGTCCATGGCATCTAATCCCTGGGTGATCTCCTCTTCCGAGAAAGTGTCATTAAGGAACTCTCTGTGTTCTGTATCGAGCCAGACCATGGCTACTTCATCTAGATATCTGTTGCAGTCCCCTGCGTCCCCAGTTGTGAGGGTTGTATAAAGTTCGGTATAGTATGAATGCACCATGTCTTGTATAATGAGAGTGTCTGAGAAATGTGTGTCATCCAGCCATTGGAAGACAGATATATATGGTTGGCTTTTGGTAGGTTGTAGCAGGTGTGCAAATGTGCACTCTGGTCTTTCGCCCTCTCTGTATCTCCTTGCTACCCCATATTTCCCCAGGTAACGTGTTTCTCATTCAGCTACTTCGTGAAAGTCTGTCAACAATGTAGCTCATTGTTGCATATAGGTTGACTGGGGTTGTGCTATTTGTGATTGATCTTAGCTTTGATAGTTGATTCTCTAACTGAGACAGCATGTGTCTCTGGTCTTTCAAGATACCAGCGTGTTTAGATATGCAGATACCTCTGACATAGACCTTGAAGGCCTCCTACAGTGTAGCCCAAGATTTTACTGCACCCTTATTTAACTTGAAATAGTCTCCTATAGCTGATCACAGTTCAGTCTTAACACCTCGTCCCTGAGGGCCATTTCAGGGAATCTCCTTTGTCTCTCCACTCTTCCTGCCCTGGGTATATGCAGCCATACCAGCGCTGGTGAGTGATGTAATAAGGTGCATGTTAAATGCTGCATGGAACAACCCATTGAGTTAGAGTGGGTACTAAGAGCCAGTAATCTAAGCCAGTCCATATGTTGTGGTATGCCGCAAATTTTGTAAATGCTGCTTGCGTGGGGTGTAGATGTCGCCAGGTGTCCTCTAAGCGATATTCATCCCTAAGATCTGCTAACTCGCGCCTGGATCTAGGCTTGGTGTCTGGTGTGTTTGCTGTGCTGTCATGTTTAGTGCCTTGCAAAATATTCAGGTCTCCCCCATGCATACCTGTGCTGTCTCCATGCGGTCAATTTGGGCTAAGAAGTCTAAATAGAAATCTGGATCATCAATGTTTGGCGCATCCTAATAATATGGGGTGCCCCGATAAGTGGCCTTTCACCAGCAGGTAACCCCCCTCTGCGTCCGATCTTATTGTCGACGGGCAAAACGGGACATGTTTATGTATCAATACAGCAACACTCCTAGAATATGTACTATAGTTTTTGAATTAGCGATGGGGTCCCCAGGCTGTAGCAAATATAGACTTGTGTTAGGTGGAAGGTGCGTTTCTTGAATAAAGACTATGTCTACTTAGTGAAGCTGTATATAGTGGATTACTAGTTGGCTTTTGTGTTTATTATTTAGAACCCTTATGTTACAGAACGCTAATGTGACATTTACGATAGGGCTACCTCTGTCTTTGACAATCATTGTCATAGTAAAAGATTGAATTGTAAGCATGCTCACATTTCAGTACGGTATGAGTAACATTTCCAAGTGAAAATGTCTCCCCCTCCTATCCCATATCCAACACTACAGGAAAAGCCCTTTTCCCAACTTCTACTTATCAAACTTGACAACATTTTAAACTTTTTACCTAAGTGATGTAAATACACTTGGCAGGTGGCGACACCACGCCGGCTCCCCCTTCACTGCATCACATGTTACAGTCTAATCACCTGCCATGCATTGTATTTTAAAGTTTGTTGCGCTTGCAGGGACATTGTTACATGGTTGACCAGTACCTTCTTACACTGTCACTATGGTGGGCCAGGTAGAGCTCAGCTGGAGGAGAACAGGTGTGTGCTGGCCTCCAAGATGAAGTCAGGAGGCAATCTCACAGGAGAGTCCAGTGTCCGTATATTTTTGGACTATGATAGAGTTTGGCAGAATTTTGGTTCTGCTTTTGTTGTGTCAAAAATCTGTGACCTGCCATCCACGTCCACTCTGATGCGTGCAGGGTACAGCATCCCATATTTCAGCACCAGGTTCCAGAGGGAGGCTTTCACTCCAGCATACTTCCGATGGGTGTCCTGGACCATCATCGTGAAGTCCTGGTATAGAGAAACCAATGAGCACTGCCAGTTGAGAGGCCCGTTCTCCCTTGCCAAATGCATAACTGTGTCTCTGTCCCGGAAGTTAAGGATTCGGGCAATTATCAAGCGAGGCGGGCATCCCGGGCTTGGGTGGGGCTCCATGGTACGGTGGGCTCTTTCCACCAAAAATGTAGGAAAGAAGGACTTGCTGCCAAACAGGTCAACGAGCAAACCTGTCTAGGCGCCCTGTGTTGTGGTCTCTGATATACCAGTATGCTAATGTTGTTTTGCCTACTTCTGGCTTCTAGGTCTTTGTTCTTCATCGCCCCTGCCTTAAGGAGCTTTTCCACATGTTCCAGTCTTTTGGTCGATTGAGCTGTGCCGTCTTCCAGATCAGAAATCCTGCCTTCTGCTATATCAAGGCACCCCTCAAGGGGGTCTAGTCTCAGACCCATTACATCCGGGCGTTTATCCAAAGCATCAAATCGGGTGTTGAGAGCCTTGAATCCTGCCCTGAGCTCTGTCATGACGACATCCGATGCTGGCTGTGCCACCATGTTTTTGTCTTGGGCTACGCTGCCCTCCGCCATGTCTGGGCCAGTTGGCTCTTTGGTTCGCTTTTATTTGTCTGAGTTTAATTTGCGTTGCCTTGGGTCACCGCGGACCATGACCCACATGTACAAATGCGCACACTGCGTGGCTGGTTATAAGTGTGGAATGCACCACCGGGAATGGGAACCCCTGCATTTTCTCATGACAGCAATGACGTGGGGAAGTGGGTCTTGGTGTGCCTCGTTTTGTAAGCTCCAGCCCTGTTGTGGCTCAATCTCCTTTCTAGCTGATCAGTGGGCTAGCTTCTGTGCCACCTAAGTCTGCCACTGTATTCTCGCCCTGTGCACCCAGGTCATATATGGCCTTAAGGGCAATAGCGCTTTCAGTCTGATAGAGGCCTTCGTGTGAAATCAGCAGGGCCTGAAGCAGTCTCTCTTGCCCCGTAGGTGAAGGTGGAGCACCGCACTGTGGTAAGGCTTCCTCTCCTGTAATCGGCCTCGTTCCGGACAGGGCTGCTCCCGGTGGGGTTCCAGCCAGCTCCTGCTGGCCCAGTGCTTTCCACTGGCTGGTCGCACTCGCGGGAGCTATTACCCGGGTTCCCTCGTGGCCGACACGGGAAGGTCGTACCTCGCTCCGGTGGTGGCAGGGCAGTTGCACCACAATATCTTTGTTCTGCATCTTTCATTCCTCTGGCTTCATTCCCCAGCCGACTCTAGTCTCACTACAAGTGTATGGTCTCAACGCAACCCAGCGCTCTCCACCCACCGCCATACAGCAGCTAGGTCAGGCAGTGCAGTCCTCCGCACTCTGTCTGGCTTTTCTCTCTCTGGTGGGCTTTGTTTCTCCCTGGTCGTATCTGCACACCGAGCCGCAAGGCCCCAGTCACCATCTGATACTCGGGCAACGGTGGGTCGTATCACACCAGTCCCGCAAGATCCTTGGTCTCCGTTGGTTCCATAGACCCTGCTGTGCTTCCACCCTATTTTTTATGCTGATTACATGCCATGCATACTTATTGTCAGGGGGAGTTCAGCAGAGCTCCCAGACTATGCAGCCACCTTGGTTGGTAGCTTGGCCTCGCCCCCAGAAATTGTCTACAGTTAAGATTAAGCATGCACATGAAGATTCGAAGTCTGAGTCTAATGAGGATAAGAAGTCACATAATTGTGCTTTCTGTATTGAATCTGAAGTGTCAAATATCGATCCTCATCCTAGGAACATGCCCATTTGCGAAATACATTTGGTGGAGTTACGGTGAATATTGTAGCAGGTGCAAAGTTACCCTGTGCCATCATTTATAAGACCTGTGGGAGGAAAGAATTGTTGACATTTTGAGTACACATTTATCACTATCGATATCCACCCAGAAGGTTTCACAGGAGAGCCTATTGCCATCAGAGGGTATAAGTAGCTAACCCTTCAGTATAAAAACAGGACAGCAACTGGGACTTTCAATTTTGGGATGGAGACGACCAACGGGTCCTGGCATCAAACTGGACCCTAACAGTCTAGAACAGATGTGATTGGTAGATCAGGATGACTCATGTGCAAAACATTAAGTCAGAGTTTCTGGAAGTTTTTTATGACGAGGTAGGCAAACTAGTTAGATTTTCACACAGAATTGTATTAAAAAAATGCAATGTCTGTATCACATAAAGTGAGGACAATTCCTTTTGCTTTTTCGAGTAGGCTTTCCCTACAGTTATTGCGTGCTCGTTTGTAAGCCTGGTTGATTACTTTGTATGGGTATTGGCCTAACTCTAGTTTTTTCCGCAGATCTTTTGATTGGGATTTGAAATTAGCAATCACTGTGCAATTGCACCGTAGCCGCAGAAATTGACCATAAGGAAGATTGTCTCTCAGATGTTTCGGATGAAAACTCTGATACATCAGGAGACAGTTCTTAGATGTGGTTTTAAAGTGGGTGGTTGTCATTAATCTTCCATTTCTCTGGAAAATTTTGTGGTCTAAGAATACTAGATTGCTGTTGGAAAAGGTGCTGGTGAACTTAAGGAAGTCATCCTGGAGGTTGAGCCAGGTGATGAATTGCTGTGACGTGGTTTCATCCCCATCCCATATGATGAAAATATCATTGATATACCTTTTCCAGGTGTTGATGTTTGTTTTGTAGGGATTACTGGGGTGTACAATTTTTGTTGTTTCTAATTGATGCACATAGAGACTAGCAATACTGGGGGCAAAGGTACTCCCCATGCTGGTCCCATGTTTCTGCAGGTATAGGGTGTCCTCATATTCAAAGAAGTTTTCTTTCAATGCCAGACTGCAGCATTCCATGATTACATTCCTTGGGGTTTGATATTCCCAGTCGTCCTCGAAAAGGACATCTTCAATGATGCTTAGTGTCTCGTTGTGGGGGAGACTTGTGTAAAGGCTTTCAACATCACAACTAATTAATAGTTGAGTGTCAGGGTTAAATGTCAAATCCTCCAGGAGATTCAAGACATCCTTGGTGTCTCTGAGGTAGGTCGATGTCCTTTGTACCATTGGCCTTAGAAAGGCATCAGCAAATTTTGATACAGGCTCTAAGATTGATCCAATGCCGGATACAATCGGACATCCAGGTGGATTGTCTAGGCGCTTGTGAATTTTAGGTATTGTGTACAGATATGGTATCTTAGGATTCTCTTGGCATATAAAATCCCCCTCTTTCTTGGTTATCCAATTATGAGCTAGAGCTTCCGCCACCATTGTGGTGATTTTCACCTTGATCCTCTCTGTGGGATCATTGAGAAGAACCTCATAGTTGCGTTGGTCTTGTAGGAGTCGTTTGCATTCTTGGTCATATTGTTGTCTAGTTTGTATGACCGTTGCCCCTCCCTTGTCTGCTGGTTTGATTACTAGCTCGGGTTGCTGCTGAGTTCTTGTATGGCTTTTCTCTCTTCATTGGTGATGTTCTGGAAGATCTGTCTGTTCTGTGAATCTAGGTTGTTGAGGTCTTTCATTACTGCTTTTTCGAAAGCAAGCAATTCTATGGGAAGAGTGCTGTCCATGGGGGTAACATTGGATGTGGGTTTAAGCCCCGTGTCACCTTATTGTATTTCTGTTTCTTTGTCTTTGAAAAAAACTTGTAGTTTGAGGCGTCTCATAAATTCTTGGACTTCCTTGCAAAGTAGAAATGTGTCCATATTGGCAGAGGGTACATATCCTAAACCTTTTTCTAGCACTGTGATTTGTGCATCAGAAAGGTTGAAGTCGGTGAGATTTAGAACCAAGTTCTTTTTCGGCTTGTCAACACCCCTGTCATGCTTCTTGTTGATACTCTTGCTGGTTCGTCTTCCCTTGGTGTCCAATGTACATTTGTGCCTCTCCGATTCCTGCCCTTGTTCCTCCCCTGGCGTGAGCCTAAAAAATGGGTTTGGTCATAATAAGGGTATTCTTGAGGTTGATAGGCCCGAGGTGGATATATTCCTTGTGGGTGCGAGAAAGGAGGGGGTCCATATTGTTGTGGTTGATACATTGGTTGGGTTTGGAAATTATTCCATCCACTTGGTCCGCGTTGGTTTGGACGTCTGTGATTGTAGCGTGAGCCCTGGTGTCTTGGGCTTCTGCCTCTACTGGAATCAGAGCTGGTAGAGATGTTTCTGATGATTCATTGTCAGTTGCTTCTCCACGTGCTGGCCTATAGTCATCTTTGATGTATGGATATGTTTTTTCATGGCTCCAGCGGCTGGTATCCTTTTTGAGCTTGTTATATTTGCTTTGCTTGAGAGTTGCTCGAAATCATTGAGGGTTTTATTAAGTTCCTCCAGATGTTTCCTCAGATTGGTGGGGGATTCATAATTCTTCAAGCGTACCTCGATGGCTTGTATTTCAATTTTAAGTTCTTGTGCCAATCTGCTTGCAGTTTTTATAATTAACACTATCCAATCTCTTGTGCAGCGCCAAGATATCTGTGACCAATCGATTTTGAAATTTTTGTCATTTAGAAAGATATGAGGTTCATTGCGAACTACCAGGCCAGGTGGTGCAGCATTGACTTTCAGATATTCAGACATCAGTAACCCATGCAGGGCAGTCTTTATTTGGGTTCTTCTCAGTTCTTCTATTTCATCCCAATCACTGTTGCTTGTCGAGGGCTCTTCTGTATTTAATCCCTCAAAAGTGCCTAATGATGACATGGTGTTTGCAATCTCATCCTCTGTGAAAGTAAGACCCAGGTTGGTGGCCATTTTGGGTATGTATAAAGGTACTGTGTTTTGTTCCAATGAGTGATGAGCAAAAAAAGGTAGTGTATGTTTGCAAGTAGCAGACAAAACTCCCACAGCTGCGCGCTGTCAATAATACTTAAATAAACAAAAGAGGGAGAGTAGAGGTAGGAGTGATAGAATCAACCTCCCGAACTTGATACTCAAACAATGAGATTCTATCAATGGGTGTTGTAAAAAAAAACATTTTAATTTTTATATTTAATGTTCAATGTGAAGTCAAGTGTATGGAGTTGGTCTTTGTGGATGACAAAGACAAGCACTATGTGTTTTTACTTTCTTCATATGCTGAATATCGATCCTCCAATTGGAACATTGTGGACATTATAGAAAACTTTCAAAGACTTACTTTGCTCACCATTTTCTTCAAAATAGTTTGGAGGACACTACACAACAGCAGAAATCTGTTATTCCCTTCCCAGTACCTCACATTACATGAAGCTCTTTCAGCCCAATAGGATACCTATTGCCAGTATTTCACAGGATTTCAGATCCAAGACCAATGGTATTCAGGATTGGATTTTCAGCTGACAGTCTGGCTCGCTCATTACAGATATTCTTGATGTAGGCTCCATAAAAATTAGGTTTCCTCCCACAGAAGGGCCAACATAGCAATAAGTCCCAGGTTAAGACACATACTTCACCAGTTCTTAATCAAAGTACTGGACATGGAGATTAAAGTCAAAAGCTAAAAAAGATATTCCTGAGAAGGAACCTTGCCCCCTTCCTCATGGTCTCCTGGGGCCTCTCATTGAAATGTGTTTGAAAAGAGAGAGGAACCCCTTAGAACTTTCAAGGGAAGTGAGGTTGTATAACCAGTGTTAAAGAAATATTCCCTTGAGAATGATTACAACACAAGCTAAAACTTAGCCTCAAAAAACATACTATCTGTAAGGACTCATATAAACACAGAAGTGCAAAGAATAACAAATTTATTATACTCAAAATATGATTAAAAACAATTCATAAACACATTCTTTACAAATTATGATACATCAAAAAAATGTTATGGAAAAACAATGACACTTGTATTGTGACCTGCACAAAACAAAAGACAGACAAAGGTTTGTAAAACACACAAATGGTAAAATACAAATTGTACATTAAAAGAAATCCTAATTGTATACACCACTGTTTTATCACTATAAATTTTTTGGATATAAACATTGATGGTGCAGGTTTTAATTGTACTAAACAGGAGCGTCGACGCGTTTCGGTGGTTCTAGGTATATGTAGTCCACCTTTATCAAGACATTCTTTGGTTGTCTGTCGAATTGAAGGGTCTGTACAATTTTCCTACAATAAATTTACATACATGCATTGTGTCTGGGGACAGGACTTGGGATGTGAAGTGGGTTGTTTTGCACTTCAAACAAGTATTTGAAGTGCCCCCAGAACAAATACTTGTGGATTATTAGTACTGGAGCTGTGACCCCATATTAGAAGATAGTGAGTGAAACTTGTAGCCAGGTGCCGCTGGCTCTACAAGACTGTACCTAGCCAGAAGGAACTGTTGTGCTGCCAGGAGTAACCGCCATTGAACCCCCCTTGTTTGTTTTGCTGCCCTGTTGCCTGTTGGGCTGCAAGGATCCTGTGTGCTGGCCTGCTTGCTACATTCCTATTTTTGTGTCCTCAGTGCTCACCTGGGGCTCGTGGTCTTTCCTCCCCCACTCCTCTTTTGTTGCTGGGGTTTCTGTCTGGAGGAAGCCCTAATAATTCCCCACTGGCCATGGGACTCGTGAGTAGGGTTATTTTACCCTTGCTCAAGCAGCGCTGGTGCACGCTACCCCCTGGGTAATGACAGCGTGCATGTAAGCGGTTTCCTCTATGCTTTCCTCATTTGGGAGACTCGAGCTACATGTGCGTGCTTCGGTTCCAAGACAGCACGCTGGGAGTGCTGGTTGCTAGAGCCACCTGGAGGGCTGAATGGAGACAGGGGAGCCAGCCAGGAGGCAGCGGCATGTAGCAAGAGTCTGAGGTGCCGGTAAAGCAACGCCCCCCCACCTGGTCTGAAGGACGTGGGCGGCTCTGTGTTTCTGCTCCTGTGAGGCCCCAGAGTATCAGCTTGAAAAACTGCATTGGCAGCAGTGTCTGTACCGAGAGCTCGCTGGCAGCCGCATTTGCAACCAAATACCTGGGGTACCAGGAGAGGTCTCTCCACCGGGGATCATGTGGGCCCCATCCCCCGTGACATATACCATTGGGGGTTGAGTCCCTGGGATCGCTCGCAGCTGTTCCGCACAATCACGGGCAGCTACATACCAGCTCTTTTGCCATCCTGAAGGAGGAGACTCCGGCAGGTCACCCCATTGCCCATTCCATTGGTGCAGTTTTCTCAGGCTGCGGACGGCTGCATGGACTTGCCTGATACGCGAGGAACCAGACGGGGTCTCCCTGCCGAATTTGGCAGTGTGTGTGCCCCTACCACTCTTTCCCAAAATGTACCTAGGGGGCACTTACTGGTGGTGGTGAAGGCAGGATGGGGATAACCTCAGCTGAGTTTCCGAATTTGCCGCTGGGAATATTACCACAGCCCTGGCAGAAGGAGCCCATATGCTTCTGGCCCTACCCATTGCATTCAGTCCCGCATCACCTATAGTGTCTATGAGGAGCACAGGAGAGTGGTGCCCTATAAGGTTATGGTGATATGTATGGTACTGATGTGTTGTTGGGGATGCTTTGGTGATTTCATTGATTTTTCATCGCATGTCCTGATGTTATGATGTATGTTGGTTTACCTTACCAGGATTTGCATAATATAGCCAGCAGCCCTGATTCATATATACCTAACCTGCATTGTAGGCCCTGATGTTATGAGTTATGTCATGTATGCCTTGCATTTGTCAGGATAACAGGCATCACTTCAGAATATGCATTATATGTGCAGGGATGGTGTAAGATGACGTTATGCCTACTGTTTTTGTAACATGTGCAATATATAAGTGTTTACTTGATTGCATTACCTATGCATTTATGACCCTTGCCTTATGGCAAAGTGATTTATGATCTAAGTGACTTCATGACAAGTGCACAGTGATTTATGTGATTGTGACCTAATGTGTTTTATGAACAATACATAGAGTCTCTTTTTGTAGTGTGCTAATGTTTCGCGGGTGTGTGTCTGTGTTGCGCAAACGCTTTACACATTGACTCTGGGATAAGCCTGACTGCTCAACCAAGCTACTAAAGGGGTGAGCAGGGGTTATCTTGTGTGTGCAACTTCATTTTCCTGACTAGAGTGGTGGGTTCTTCCTGGCTTAAGTGCATACCCTAGCCAACCAGAAAGTTCCCCATTTCTAAAAATTGGTTACTTACCCCGGTACATCTTTAAATGTTGTGCTTTTCCAAGGGGAGGTGTGAGTTTTTACCTGTACTAGTGAGAGCACGATAGGATTAAGGCTGGACTGGGTAATCAATACCAGCCCTGGCAAAAATGCTTAAACCAGCCCTGCTTCCCCTTCTTCTACAGTCTCTCTCTCTCTCTCATCATCCATACATTATTTTTTCCTCTCTCTCTTCTACCCGCCTGACCTGTTTCTCTCCACGTGCATACATTTCTTTCCCTCTTTGTCATAAACCCCCTTAGTGGCTGCTGCAACTAACCGTGGACAGATAGGCAAAGTTACAGAGGCACCAACAGTGGCCTTTGCTATTAGAACAGGCCCCGAGTGTCTCAAGCCCAACAGAGAAAAGCCAAATGGAATGAAGATACAATCTGGCCCTGATTAGGGACCAGCATTTTATATGCAGAGCGGCATCTGTATTCAGCGCAGCATCTGAATTTGCTCTGCTGCATTGTGCAGGAGGGAAAACACATCACAATGCTATATCTACAAGGATTGGCCTGCTTGTATTAGCCCTTGAGCTCATGCTCAAAGTAGATTGTCCTGTATGATATACAGCATTGCATCCTGCATATTTGCTGCCTAATGGAGGACTAAAGAATACCGGTCTGTATAAATTCCTGTCCATAGACAAACTTAAAAGGTTGCACCACATTGGATGTGTGTTGTGCACTGCAGCACACGTGCAATGCACCATTTGTTGAGAAATTAACACATTTACCTATGTTTGCTCCTGCTTTAATAGGCATTAATTTTTGGATGCAAAGCCTAGTCTAGCTGCTTTAGTAGAGCAGGCTTTACACCAAAACCTATGGCAGCTTGCATTGATCCACCACATTAACTTTTCTTGCTGCAAAATGGTGCAAGGCGATCTTTTCACTGTGAAAGATTCACCTCTACAACGCAAAATGTTATGGAAAGTAAAGCCTTAGTGCCGGAAATGACCATCTATTGCATGGTATTCCCCTGGATTTTTGCCTTCTCTACTCTAGTCTTGCTGAACCAGTTTTTGTTGGTGTTATGTCTCTGCACACTTTAGTTCTGCTAACCAGTGGTAAAGTGCTTGTGCTCTCCGATCTTAACATGGTAAAATTGATGTAGACCTAATTGGCACACTTAATTTACCTATAAGGCCCTAGTAATGGCACTGCATGTACCCTGGGCCTGTAAACTAAATGTTGCCAGTGGGCTGCAACACTCATTGTGCCAGCCACTAAATTGGTACTATAAAACATGCCTCTGGCCTACTGTTGCAGCCTGTAGAGCAGTTTTAAAGCTGCCATTTCGACCTGGCAAAATAATCCTTTTGTGAGCCACAAACCTTCCTTTTTAATGATTATAAGTTACCCCAAAGGTATGCCCTAGGGGCCCTTAGGGCAGGGTGCATGGTATTTAAATCACAGGATCTGTGTTTTACATGGCCAGGCAGTGAAAAAAAACAAAGTGGTTTTCACTGCAACAAGGCAAGTTCTCCCATAGACTTACACTGAGTTACTTTATTACATTTAATAAGTTATAAATTCGGTTGGGGAAGAGCTAGAGAAGTGTTTCTTACACTCATTTCAATTGTAATTTAAAATCATTTTAAATTACCATTTTAAATATTTCACTTACAGAAAGGGGGCATTTTGTATGCCTAAACCAAGTATGCCCTTCTGCCAGTGTCCAGGGTACAATGATTGTTAATTTCTCTCCTGTGGTGTGATGAGTATTCTATTCTTTCCAGTTAGAGGAGAAAAGCACCTTGGGTGTAGGGAGAGTGCTCCTCTCCTGAACAGGATGTCCTGGGAGGTTGTTTACAACACTTCCGAATCTTCAAAGAGTAGCACACTCCACCAATAATAATATTTATTGTATAGTTAGTAAAAACCATTACAAAAATGTAAATGCAGCCATATTAAAACACACGAAAATTTACACTGTTGAGTGAATAAAAAAAGTTATAAAAATGAGAGCGTCTTTCGGGTTAGTAAAGTAAATATGTTCAGGGCTCAAGACTTCACCAGTTTATTTTGCTTTTTCTCGAAATTGTCAATGAATTTGATTGCCCTGCAGATGAGTTGCGGATCAACTGAGCACAGGATTAGCATGATCGCAGACCGGCAGGTGCGTGTTCCATATTCCTTAAACTTGGTCTTCAACCAACTCCGACGTTCCAGGTTCAGGGCCGGGCAAATACAGATCAGGTGGATAAAGTCTTGTCTTCCTGCGCCACATAAACAGCATCCATCACGTTCTTGGGGCTTCCATTTTGGTAACTCAGCATTTGTTGGTAGGCTGCCCAGCCTTAAATTGAGGTATTTCCGTTTGATGAATGTCGAGAAAGCAAGGTCTAGGTAGGTTGCTGGTGCTAGTTTTTTGTAAGATTGAATTGTCATCCAAGCGTGGGACCGATGACTAAAAGTTATTTTATCATTTAGCAACGAATGCCTATTGGCAGCCTTTTTTGTCAACTGTTTAAAGGAAAGCACTGGAAGCTTGGATTCCCAAAGTGCAGCCAAGTTAGTGGATTCAAGTGATGATTTAAGGTACTTGGCATAGTACGAGTTGGAACTTTTACTGATTGTTTCCCACATGGCACGGTACAGCGCAATTTCTTGGTTCATCCACACATTGTACCAGAATTTTATGGTCTCATACTTTTTCAGCAGGACTTGAGATTGCAAACCGAATTCGAGTCTGACTTGTGCGGGTGATGCATTCGTTGGTAATACAAATACACGCTTGTAGATTTTCATTTGAAGTTTGTCCAAGAGTTGTGCACTCTTGCCATGATGTAATATGCTCCCATACGCTATTGTTGGAAGTAGCTTGGCTTTCATTATTGTTAGCAAGGGAGAGACCAGGGGGCCTCTGAGTTCGGACGCCAAGCTACTGAAAGCGTGCAATAGGACCATGCTCTTCTTTTCCATGCTGTTTAGGTGTGTAGCAAAGTTAAGACGCTTGTCCAATAGTATCCCGAGATACTTATAACTTTCAACCGCTTCCAGTTTGACATTGTCTATAGTGAAGGTTGGTTGCACTTTATGGCGTCGGGTTATGACCATAATCTTGGTTTTTTTGGTGTTTATTGCTAGCAAATTCTGTTTGGTGTAGCAGGTCAGTTCCTGTAATAGACGCTGCAGGCCTATTCTTGTCTGGCTTAGTAGGACCACATCGTCGGCATAGGATAGGTGTGTTATACAGAGATTACCTAGCCGCGGTGGATGAGCATTGATTTGATCAAGGCTTGCTGTTAAATCCGCCATGAATAAATTGAAGAGGTGAGGGGCCAGGACACAGCCTTGCTTTAAGCCATCAAAGGTATTGATCTTCCGGGTTAGCCTCTGTCCGTTGTCGATCTTTACCTGCATCCAGGTGTTACTATACAGGTCAATGATCGGCGTTAGGATTGAGTCTGGCAGGCCATGATGCTTCAATTTGGCCCATAGTAAATTCCTGTTGACATGGTCGAAGGCTGCCTTAAAGTCAACGAAGCAGGTATAAAGTTCCTGGTGGTTTTGTAGGCTTTTTTCACCAATTAAGCATAATGCCATTGCGTTTGCCATGGTGCCTGTTCCGCGACGAAACCCTATCTGGTTTAACGGGATTTTGCTGTGCATGTCTGACCATTGAGCTAGATCGGCTAGCACCAGAGATGCGTAGTATTTGGCTTCCGCATCGATCAGGGCTATTAAGCGGTAGTTAGTTGGATTTTTGCGGTCTCCGCCTTTGTAGATAGGGTTGATAATGGCACCCCTCCAGCTTTCCGGGACCCGACCTGAGTTGCTAATTGACCGAAACAGAATGTTGAATTTGCGTGCCCAGAACTTTGGGTCCTCTTTGTAGATTGCCTGCGGAATGCCATTCGGCCCCGGCGCACTCACTTGTTTGCATTTCTTGATTATTTTTAGTATTCGGCAATCGTCGTCTGTCCATATTGATTGATCCATGTCTTCCTGGCCGATGATCGAGCCAATAGTGCTGGTAATAGTCGTTCTTTCCTGGTTCGTAGCTCTTGGCATTTCAGATTCAATTGTTGACGTTGTAATCTGGTTCTCTGTTAGGTTTATTGAGAATGTATCGACTATGTGTTTGGCCCAATCGCTTTCGGTGATACATGTCATATTTACAGGTTGAGCTGCTCTGTTAATGGAGTTGACTTGTATCCAGAATGCCCTTGAGTCCGATTTTTTTATGTTGTGCAGCAATTTGACCCAGAAGTCGTTAGCTTTGTTCCTTTTTTCCATCCAAACCAGCTTCTTGTATTGCCTCCTTGTCGATCGGACTTCTTGCCAGATACTTGGGTTTATCCTTAGGCCGTGTGCCCGTCTTGTGAGCTTCTGAAGTTGTTTCCTCATAGACAGTGCTGTTTTTGTGAGTTCTATATCAGTCTTCCGATAGGTATTCATTTTTGCGTTACTATTGGACCTTGGTAGCCTTTCCAGGAAGTCAGACCAGGTTTCTGAACTTAAGTCCTTTTCTACAGTTGTTTGTTTGAAAAGTTTCTTAGCGTCTAACGCTATTTGTGGTAGGGTGTTACTTGACCACCTTAACCGCTTCAGGTTGATTGTTGAGGTTATGCCTGGGATAGTTGGTGCCTTTACATGCCTGGAGGGGCTCAGTTTCATCTCAATGTGTTGCATTGAGTGATCGCTGTCTAGTGAGCAGAGTATTTGGAATTTTTTTATTAGACTAAACAGGGGTAGCGTAACTAATGTATAATCCAAGGTGGAGCTTGCATTGTGGCCTATATAGGTAACGGCAGGGGGTTTGTCATGATGGCTTCTTCCGTTTATTACCCGTAGGCCAAGGCGTTCAAAGTCCCACATCAATTGCCTACCCACTTTGTCTGTCTTCTTAACAGATATAATCTCCTGGGGTTCAACATCCCACAGTTCGTTTGCTACAGAGATGTTGACCTCATCTTCCGGTGGATGTAGAAGGTTGATGTTAAAATCGCCCGTGACAATAATCTCCCAACTTGGATGTTCAAGGCGGGTGTTGGTTACTACATTGACCACACGGTCGAAGAGGTCCTTTTTAGCCGATTTTTTCAGGTGGGCGTATAAATTAATCAAGATGATTGTTCTAGCATTGCTTTTTGTTGTGCCCTCCAGTTTAATAATTTGTAGATCTGGTGCTGATGTGGCCATTTGTGAGGCTCTGATCTTCAGTGCTGTGGATATATATATTGAAAGACCCCCCCTTGCGCGTCCGTAGCACTGGAGACGTGTCGCACTTTCATGGAAGCATACTCTTCCCGGTACATCAATTGGCTCCGTTGTCCACGTTTCTTGCAGTGCTATGATGTCATATTGGTCCCAAGTTGCTGTTTTTCTACTATGGTTTAAGATGTTTTTCGCTCCTGCGATGTTCCAGGAGAGCAGCTTTATTAGTGTTCCTTTGCTCTCTCCCGCTTCCCAGTGGGTTCAATTGTCACTAGTGCCCAATGTCCGTCTCCAGTGATTATTAGTCGGAGTTTCAGCCCCCCTGGCGCCTTGCAGTACTGAGTGAGTAATTCGGGTTTTGCAGTCATCTCTTTTCTCACATCTTCTTAGTAGGGGTGACGGATAGCCCTTTTTTATTTCTTCTTTCAGCGTGATTCCCCACTCTTCAAATTTGCATTTTTCTGTGAGTATGTTTTTTACTATTTCTATATTCCTCCAGGTGGCGAGCGTGCCTTCCTTGGCCACATTGTCCCCTAATGGGATGAATTCGATTGATAGTAAATCGGCAGTTGTTAGGTGGCATAAGCTTGGGATGGAGGATGTAAGGTGGAGAATGTTCCCTCGATTTAATAGATCTTGTGTGCCTTGAGACTCGTAGTTAGGGATAAAAAGTATCTTTCCTGTTGTAGCTGTTTGCTTCTCCAATGGTCGGTCATTGCTAGTCAGAGCTTTTCCCTCTGAAGAGGATTTTATAGGCATATGATCATCATGATCCTTTGCGTTGAAATGGAGATATTGGCCTATTTGATAATCCCCATTACTTTGGGTTTGCGTGTGTGGCATGTTTACTATGGCCTTTACTTCTCGGCCTGTTCGTTTTGGGCTGACCTGTTCTAAATAGCGCCCACTTACTTTGATGTCAGTTCCGAGGCGTGGTCTTGTTCATTCTACCTTTGTGGGTTCTGTAATTTGTTGTGTATTGTTGTTACCTGTGAATATCGTGAGTTGTATTTGATCGTGCGTATTTCTGTCCGCCTTTGTTCTGACTTGTCTATTAGTCATCTGGTCGCTTTTCCCTAGTATTGGATTTTCACTTGGTATTGTGATGCTTTTCCCTACCGTTGAGTTATTACTCGGTACGGTGATGCGAATGGAGGGAGGTTTTTGGTTTTTGTCCATGGCTTTAACTACTACCCAATGGGGCCTGTGACTGATTGGTTCGTTTTTGTTGTGTTGATCGATCTCATTTATAGAATGCTTTTTATCTTCATTGGTAGTGCGACCTTTTTGACGAGTGGTTGAGTCAGTTTTTTGTTGGTCAACTGGCCGACTATCTAAAATTTTATTTAGTTGTGTGTTGTTGCTGATCCCTTGATTCCGGCTCGGATCAGTGTCACTTGCGGCGGGTGTTGGGCTCGAAAGATCAGTATGACTGGAGTTAAAAGAGGCTATCTCCTCTTTGTTTGTTAGTTTTTTTGTTGTCCTCGATTGGGTCATGTCATTCAGGCTTTTGCTTAGTGGTATTTGTCCTTCTTCTAGATTTTTCCCGTTTTTTTGCTCATTGAGTGTCCCGGCTGATGAATGATTAGTCCCCTCTTTGACGGTGAGTTCCTGTTTAGTTTTAATTTTTACCTGATTGAAGATAGGAAAAGTGACCGGCGTCTGGGTGTTTGCAAGCGGGTGGTTTGACGTCTGATTTCTGTTTTTTCTTGCCCGCTTTTTTTGCTGCTTGGTTAGGCCTTTATGGTTGTTTTGGTTAATTTCCCCATCCTGGTTTGAGTGCTCTGTTTCCAATGATTTGCGGCCATTATTTTGTGTGATAAGGTGACTTTCACCTGTTGTTTTAGTTTCCTCTATTATACCATCAGGTGTCATTGTCTGATTGTTTGATTGGTTCTTTTCTGCTGATGTTTGCTGTGATAACTCATCCACTTTAGATTTAATCGGACATACCTTTTGTGGACTCTTGCAATTTTCAAAAGGAATAAGGTCGCATCTGATTGGTGTGCAGTTATTGCACTGATTGGCGATCTTGCATTCTAGTAATATGTCTTTAAGTATTGAAGGCAGATCCTTTAATTTTTCCAAAATTGGGTGGCAGGTGCATGACTGGGAAGCTGCCCACGGTTGGATCTGATCCTTAATAATGTTGGAGATACTGGTCATGCTATCTAGCTTTTTGTTTATGTTGGATATGTGTTCCGCCATTTTGCTCATGAGATGTATCTGGATGTCGAGTTTATCTGACTGCATGTTAAGGGTTTTAATAGAGGTTTCCAATATGCACCCCAATGCACTGTGTAATGTGATTATTGATTCCAAGTTTTCGTTTATCTCGTGCCCTGTTTCGTGCCGGTGCAGGTCCCCTGTGTTGTAGTTGGAGGAAAATCCCTGTGATGCTTGTTGTTTAGACGTTATGTCGTTCTGCCGTACTTTGATCTTTTGCCGTGTTCCGGGGTGCGATTCTGGGCTTTTTGTTATTGCTACTTCGGCAATAGCTGAACCACTTGAAATTTCTATTATTGAAGGTTCCATTTGAGCACCTGCGTCATTCATGTTTGGAGAGTCTATTGGTGCATTAATGTCCTCCTCCTGATTCACTCCACTGGATATCTCAATTGTGTTGTTACTTGATCGCTCTTTATTTGGAGAGATTTTTGTGCACCAATCGATTGGTGGTACTCCCTTGTCCTTCTTTACAGTGACCTTTGTTTTGTTGGGGATTTTTAATCCCTCTACGTTGGTGTCGTTTCCTTCCTGGGCCTCCATTTCAGTGATGATTGATTTACTGAAGATTTTTAATCTCTCCAAGTTCCTTTCAGTTGCATGGTTGTCCTGGCCGGCTTTTTTTGTCATGGTTCTTCCTTTAAGGGTAGGCACTTGAGGCGCCCAACAGGGATTTAATTCCTTTATCCTCTCTGTGGATTTATTCATTACCGGGATCATGCGTGAATCTGATCTTGGGGTTGAGTGGCTGTAAGGGGGCACCTTGTATGCTAGTTTATACCCAGTAGTGTTATGACAGTCCTCGTTTTTGGAATGGACCACGTAGCTTCCCGTTATTGATTGGTCTTGATTTGTAGCCCTGGTAGATACTGATTCGGTTGTAGCAATTGATTCACTTTTGCTCTCTATTTTACTGGGGGAGGAAATTATTGTATGCCCTTCTATGTGGTAGTCCATAGACTTGATAGCTCCTATATGTGTTGTTGAAGGTTTCTCATGACCTTGCTTTTGGGGTGGGTCGTACCTTTCATTTTCCTTGTGCACTTGAGCTTGAAAATGAAACACGTTTTTCTTCAGGGTGGCATCCATATGATTGGGTATTTCCTCTCTTCCATTGGGCCTGTCTTCATTGATGTGTGAGGCGCTTGGAGGAGACCTTGTGTCTGTTGGTCTCAGATCTGCTTTTTTTGGGGTCAGTGGTTTTTGTAATCCATTTGGTGTAGTCGGCATTGCATAAATGGCAGTCATTGGGTCTTTCAGGAAAGTAAATTTTCCTGTAGGATTTATGTTGGTGAAAATTGAGTATACTGGGGATATTAATGATGCGGATACACTCCCCTCAGTTGGTGCACTGGGGGATTTGGTCTTTGTCTTGGCTTTTTTCCTTATATTTAGGGGGGGTTTGTTCTTGTTTTCCCAGACCTCATTCCCCTCTTTTTTCACTTCCCAACTCCGCTCTGCTTCCACTCCACCTCCCAAGCCTGTCTGCCCCCTCTAAGTTGGAGTAGCTGCCGTCAGGGAGATAGTGTTACGTTGCGTTGCGTTGTTATGGGGTGTCTGCGGGGTGACTGCTCCCTCAGGCGTTTTTTGCCTGGTATGTAATGCTGGTCAGTTCTCTACTGTGCACTGTGCACTTAGCACTATTAACACGCCGTTAGACTGCCCCAGCTGTTACTTAGCTTTGGTAGAAGAGTGCTGGTGGGCAGTTTTCTGGCGCATAAGGAACGAAAAAAAAAAAAGCGCTTGAGGGGTAGGGGGTATTGGGTGTTGGGTGCACTTAGGACACTGAGCCGATATTGCAAGTGGCGCTGCTGATGCTGACGCCTCTCACCGTGTTTTTGTTGCCTGTTGCCTGCTGCTGGTGTCCTGCTGGTGTCCTGCAGGTCCGGTCTGGTCTGGTCTAATCTGGAAAGCGCTGTGACCCCTGTGAGCTGTGAGCGCTGTGGGCTCTGGGGAGGCTAGACTCCTCCTCGACAGACCACATCGGCGAGCCTCGGCACCCCTGGTTCCCTGGTTCGCCTTGGTTCGCCTTAACCCTCAGCTCCTCAGCTCCACCACTCTACCTCCCCCCTGCCTCACAGGCATCGAGGGAGGGAGGGGGCGCCTAGAAGCCTCGACTCACGGCTGTTTTTGGGCTGCTCTCAAATTTTCACGAACAGCAAGTTCAGTCCGTGTCAATTAGCGTTTTCTGTCTCTGCTCAGCAACTTGCTGCTACTGCTGCACTCCGCTGGTCGCTCCTACCAGCATCACCAGCCTCCGCCTCCGCCTCTGTCGAAGTGTTGCCGGTATACTTGCTGGTAAACTCGCTGGTAAACTCACCGGTAAACTCACTGGCCCAGCGCTCCTGCTGCCGCTGCCCAGTACCGGTAAAATCAATGTCTCTCGTCCGCCTTGCCTCTCTGCCTCCACCAGGTAATTTTTCCTGCTATCGTTTCACGTTTCACGTTTTTGCCACAGTTGTGCAAGGGGCTGCACTGAGGAGCACTGAGGAGCTGGAGCGGCTCGGAGCAGCAAGCCTCATGCGGACAGGGAGCAAGGAGCGAGGAGTTCACAAGTGCCCCCCTGCTTACCCCAGCTCACACACGCCCCAAAACGGCACCAAAAACGGCTCCAGCGGCTCCGGCGGTTCCTCCTGCACACTGACGGCTGATGGCTGCTCACGGCTGCTTGCGGCTCCAAAGAGCTCTTCAAAGAGTAGCCTGAAGGATGTACCTAGCTCCTTCTTGATTTCTGTAGACGTCTCCCCTGTTACTGGCAAATTCAGCCTGCACCTGGAGCTGTCTGGCCTTTGTTTTTCTAGGCAGATTGAGGCTGAATCTAGGAAGAAGAGAACTGACCAGACCCAGTTTAAGGTTAGACAAAGTGTGGGTCCCCCACACACAGGATGGCACTGGGTATAAAAGTGTTACCCTCAGAACCTTTCATCAGAACACTGCTTGACCTGTGGAGACTCAAAAAAAGGACTGACCTGCTGTCTGAAGCCTGAAGGAAGACTACACCAGCTTGCCTTAAACCCAGAACCCCAGAAATGACTCCAAGGCTCAGTTGACTGACCTCCTGTTTGAGGTACAAGGACAGAACAAGCTTCAGAGGCTTTTCCCTGCAAATACCCAGCTGACTACTGCCAAGTGGACCAGCCTGAACCCTGCTGCTAGCCTTTTATGGAGTGAGTTCTAGCCCCAGTAGATGCCCCTCCAGGTCTTGGGCCCTTGGGTGGTATTAGAGTAAATTCACCCAGGCCAATGTAGGAACCGCATCCAACTGCACCCAGACCTGTCGAGTTACAGACCCCGAATGTTGCCGCCCGGAACTCTTCATGTTGACAACAACTGCCCTGCATTTTTAGCCAGCATGAAGTTCCTATTGTCGGCCATCTCTCACTGCTGACGATCACAATATAATCAACCTAGGTTCGAATCCGGGACCTGGATTTTAGCATTCTGCCATTGATGAGCCTCTGTCTGGAACCAGCCTGTAACCCAACTGCTGATGATTTCATCAACAAGTGCTTCTTGTGTGCAACTGGACTAAGTTAGAACTTAAACTTTCCACTGGAATGAACCTGGTCCCTATATTCATCCACCCCCATTGTGGTCACCCTTAACGACTGACTTTTACCCAGCGTGACCAAATAACCACAATTGGCACTTTGTGGTGATATTTCTACTGAAAACACTTAAAATTCATATCTCCTGTTCTTTCTTTTTGAATATTTGTCATTTTGGTGTCACCTTATGTGTTAAAATGTACTCTATTTTTCTAAATAGGTATGGATTGTTTCTTTTGTTTTGTTTTAAATGTATTACTGTTTGTTTTCTGCTTTATTACTTTACACATTGCTTCTAAATTCACCATGACTGCTTTTGTGCCGAGCTACCAGAGGGTTCAACATAGATTTATTTATTGACATTTGTGGTTCGCCCAGACAGGGATTGGGATTATTGCTTGATTGGGCTTTCGCAGCCCTATTAATGCAATTTCATTATTTAGTAAATCAGGTCCATTGTTTGCAACATGGCTGCAAATCCCTGTTTGCATCTAGAGTAGGTCAGTACTGTGTGCCAGTTTTCTACATAACTAGGCTCTAGTTTCACCCATGGCCGTGTATGATTGCACTTTCTGTTATGATACCAGATTTGGGATGTAAACACCCAAATACGTTTACAAATGCACATTCCACCCATACGTTTTCAACAACTACTGATATATATGGGGCCTGGATATCTTCTGAACTCCTCGGGGTAAAACGCTGTGGCTGTTGTGCTAAGACTGTATGTTGAATTGCTATATTTTTCAGTCTCAGCTGCTTCATTCCACGAGAACAGTTGGAATATTTCTATCCGTATATCTGTGATTTCAAAGAATCGGAATTTTATAATTTGATAATTTTCCTACGCAAAAAATCCTCTCAAGAAACATTGAACGCTATGCATGCAATAAAGGTTAGGAAAGTCTCAGCAGAAACATTGTGTGAGACGAAGGCGGGCTTGGCACAGCTCCAGGAAAAGCTGCGTTAACTGACTTTCTCACTTGTGGATTGATTAGTGCCCACACTCCCAGCGCTTACTCCCCTCTGCGCCCCATAAACTCACATACCAAGGAAACCATGAGACAAATTATTGTGGGAAAGCAGTGGTGCAGGTTTATTTTGCACAACAAGTGGAAATAAGGTGGGTCATCTTACGGGCGATCCAATGCGGCAGCCCCTCGCTGTCCCGCATGCCTAATGAGCCATTCTTGCACGGCGAGTCGATGCTCTGACGGTGCAGTCCCTTATCACTTTCTTTCGTTCACTCCCGCCCCCCCTGTCAGGGCGGAGCGATGAGGCACACCCCCGGTCGGTTCAGGCCCCCCGACCGCCCGAAGGACTAACGGGGCGCCGACGCTGTTCGCTGGAACCCCCTCGGCTCCAGGTTCTTGGCTCAGGCACCCCTAATGTGCCAGGCAGAGGTATTGACTGTGTCCTTCTGCCGCAGAGGTACCCCTACTGTCCATCTGCCTCCAGATCGCCCTGTGACTCCGCCTGCAACACAAAATTAGACCGTTAACAGTTCCAAACATGCCTGCCTGCCGCTCTGCCGCTGGGTCTGGGTCAGGGAGGGAACAGCGCAGAGCAGCCAGGAACGCGACGGCAGGAAAGGCCGAGCCTCGCTGCCGCGCTAGATTTAAACCCCTTAGGGGCCGCCCCTCGCACCTGGTGGCCCGCGCCCATAGGACAAGCATGGAAGGGGGCGGGCCAGAGCTGGCGTGCGCGCGGAATGTGGGACTAAGATGCTGTCTTCGCTTAGCTCCCCTTCGCGTCGCGCGGCCAGCGGCATAGTGCCCACACTCCCAGCGCTTACTCCCCTCTGCGCCCCATAAACTCACATACCAAGGAAACCATGAGACAAATTATTGTGGGAAAGCAGTGGTGCAGGTTTATTTTGCACAACAAGTGGAAATAAGGTGGGTCATCTTACGGGCGATCCAATGCGGCAGCCCCTCGCTGTCCCGCATGCCTAATGAGCCATTCTTGCACGGCGAGTCGATGCTCTGACGGTGCAGTCCCTTATCACTTTCTTTCGTTCACTCCCGCCCCCCCTGTCAGGGCGGAGCGATGAGGCACACCCCCGGTCGGTTCAGGCCCCCCGACCGCCCGAAGGACTAACGGGGCGCCGACGCTGTTCGCTGGAACCCCCTCGGCTCCAGGTTCTTGGCTCAGGCACCCCTACTGTGCCAGGCAGAGGTATTGACTGTGTCCTTCTGCCGCAGAGGTACCCCTACTGTCCATCTGCCTCCAGATCGCCCTGTACTCCGCCACAGCCCTGGAGGAGGCCCCCGTCGATGACAGAGCCCCCCCACCACCTTTTACTTTTCCTACTGTTTTCATCACTTGTATCTTACTGTGCCTTGCTGCATTGGTACCTGTCAGCCAGGTCACTGGCACCCTGCTGCTGTTAGGCACTCTTCCAAGTCTAAGAGAAAGACATCCAGACCCAGCCCAGACAAGTGCACCCCGTCTTTTTCGTAATAACCCAGTCCTTTCCTGAATCAATGCATGCCTGATGAACCCCAGGCCTCTCCTTCCCATGAATTTCTGCATGGCCCTGTTTACCCTCTTTCTGCCCTGCTCTAGGGCAACAGCTGACCGCGCTCCCTTCCAGGCCCTCCGTGGAACGATCTCCAACCATATTAGCTCGGTGGCACCCAATTTGTTCGTTATGGCAATTGTGTCCCTCTGCATTGCATCTACCAAAGCTCTCCTCCCCATCGTCACCAGATCATTCCCACCCAAGTGGATGATGAGGATGTTGGGAGGCCCCCCCTGCGCTGCCAAACATTGGTCGATCCTGCGCCTCAGCTGGCCCCATCTCATACCCGGGAAACCCAGCCATAAAATTTGTGTCCTTGCTAAGGCCGCATCCCATTTCCTGTATGACGCCCACTGTTCAAGCCTGGTAACATACGAATGGCCCATCACCCACACGCAACAGTCAGCTGCAAGAAAAGACACCGTTGGCATTAATCTTTATTTATAACTGAACACTGCACACAAGCAAACTTAACTTGAACTGTACCACCGTTGGCATTAATCCGTTCTTTATAACTGAACACTGCACATAAACAAACTTAACTTTAACTGTACACACTGAATTTCGGCTTCGCAGGGCCTTGTCGACCAACCGCCCTGAGTTCTCTAGGATCCCGGCACCTTCAAGGGCGAACATATCGCTGGTAGCAAGAGGAGGACCACCTCCCCACTCTTTTGACACCTTCCTCGCCCATCCCAGCCCTATATGCAGCCGTGGCTGCCCCTATTCCGAATGAATGGCGTGAAATTTTTTGACTCCTGTACCTTGTGACCCTTGCCGTCCCATGACACTGTGTATACTGCTGTGATTACCCACTTACGCGATGTACATGTATAATGTGCATGTTACTAAAGCGCTCTACCCTCCTGTAATGAGAAGAGTAGTGCTATAAGGAATGATAATGCTTCCTCAAACGTTATTTGGGTAGTACAAGGGCAGAGAAAGACATCTGGCAATCTTACAGTGCCTGTACTTATATGTAGGATGAACAAAGTCAAGGCATGACTATCCTAAGTCACTGCCGTTTTGCTGCAGTATTATCCTTGTACCTGTGTTTAGTACTCTTTTTAACATGTAACCGTAATGCGGGCACGGCATAGTGGTCATTATGACAATGGATTTCCGTCAATCCTCCTTCCCGTGTAATGTTGTAAATACGGTATAGTTGCTAGAGGCCTTTCAATGCCATGACCTTGACTTCATGCTCTATCCTTCCCCTCAGGGCACTTAAGGGTGTTATGTCTAGATGTCATATTAGTACACCTTTCTTACTATGCTTAATGGACAAGCGTAAGCTGTTTTCGGCCAGTGCCTATTTGCCTTACGAATCTGGTGCTGGCAAACCCGTGATATGTGACCAAGCAAGCGAAAGCATTATGGAAGTCACCCTGTGATCAGGATTAATTACTTGCTGCGTGAACCCAGTAGCCGGAACAATGACAGTGCATGTCCTGGCTAAACACTGCAAGGTCATTACCTGAATGGTCATATCGTAGCCTGGTAGATACACCTAACAGGTGGTATGCTACTTCTCGACTGCTGTTTGCCTTTGCTACTTGAACAGTGCCTATTTTGTTTGTTCCAAATTGTCCTTGCACCTCATGAACTTAACGTCTGCTTTTATCAGTTTCCCCATGTCATTTACTGTTCCTATTGTGAAGCGCTCTCACGCCTTCGGGTAAACCTGTGCTATATGAAAACGCCTAAATGAATAAATGAACGCCGGTGACCTCAAGCAATTGAAAGACTGTTTCATTCCGGGTGCGTGTTTGCCGACCATGCGCGCAAGTGGCTGTGACTCCTGCTAGCCCTACTGAATGTTATGCTGGGATAAGCAAGAAGCTCAGAAACAGTCTGATGAACAGCAACCACTACTGACTCAACATGCGTTTTTGGAAACCGCTGCCAGCTGTTTGTTCGCACCTTTTTAGAATCACTTTTCTGAGACCTTCTGATTTAACAAAACTTCTAATTATTTATATAGATAAGAAGCAACGTGAAAGGGACCAAAAGAAAATCGTTGGAAGCTGGCACCGCCCCGGAGGGTTCACGTTTCGGCGTTGAAATATTACTGCCTTAGGGCACGGACAATGACACTGAGACCAGGCTCCGGCTGACAGAGATCCCGGGGACACGCCATGCCTACCAACGCGGCGCCGCTTGGGCACTCCCCTTCCCCTAAACACAAAACAGTTTGTTTCAAATTTGGCGACCTTTGATGGCTGCAACATCAATGTGAAGATGCATTACTAATGACCGCGAAAGACTCTGCAGATACCTATGCACTCAGAATTAACTATAAAGTAACCGGCGACAGCTGCAATGTAACGGCACCACAACAAGGTCTTCATTTCGTTATGTCATAATTAATGAGGGTGACGGAAACGTTGCCAATGCGGAGATCTGCAATGCATCAAGTAGAGAGACCGCCGCGACGCTATTTTTCGCACTTACATAGCGCTTATGTTTCTTGACTAGGCATTGAAGCGCTTACGCAATTACACTACCATGGAACGCTAGCCCTTCCCGAACACACGCTTGCCGAAGGCAGCCTAGAGCGATAATGCCTATATAACAATGGAATGCGTTCGCAGACAATTCCGCCGAATGAGAGCCCGATCCTCTCCCCCAATGATACATTTGAAAATACGCGGCAGTGTCGGAACCCGTATCGGAGAGAAACCCGTATCGAAGGGAAGGCCCAAAAGAGTAACTAAGAACCAGCAATGCCGCATAGCCGGGAATGGCGGCCGGATATGGCAAAACGCGTGGCCGGTAATGGCGGCCAGATCTAGCACCACCCCAGGGCAGCATCGCGGACTTCGCTGTTGAGCGCTCTGCAGAAGTGTGTGCCCTGCCCTGCTCCAATTGAGGAAGCCATGTAATGGCCATTTTTTTTTTTTTTTTTTTTTTTTAAACTGCCTTGCATCGGTGCGATACGGGAAGAACATATTCGTCGAGTGAAGAAATGCAACGTCAAATTATGGACCGCACTCGAGAGGTTTTCCGCTTGGTGCCCCCTTCACAATTGGGGTGCTGTGTTACATTTCGCTTACATGGCGGTCAGAAGTTTACAGCTGTATGACCCCATCAGCAGGAGAGCATTTCACCCGGACATGTTTCTGTCATTATATAGTTCTGCTCATTTTACCGACGATAACAGTGTGAATTAAAACAGGTACTTATCCCGTATTTTGTTAAACAAGTGAGAGGAACAACTGCGATGTGCACTCTCCGTATGTTTTACTTATTGGAGACTGGTACGTGACCATACACAAGGGGATACGAAAATGCCGGATGCTTGTTGGTCACAGGCTATGAAAGGAACACTTGCACACCTATCCAACCTGGAAAATTCCCCGGCGCAGCTGAGCCAGTAAGAAGTATGCTCAATGTACAGACGTCAGCCTTGTGTCATGAAAATAAGCGCGCGAGGAGGAAGGTGGCGCGTCGTTGCCCACAATCCAGTGTTTGGATAATACCAGCTTGTTTCAAATGACACTTCTTATCAATGTTCAGTTTAGAGCGCCCTGCGCACCTTATTCCCTCCTAACCCGACTCAGGGTTGCCTGGCAACTTTTCAAACAAAACTGGGACATAGTAGTATTCAGCACAGAATGCATGCCATATGTGGGAATGCGCTGTTGAAAGTAATAAACATTGTCAGTCACCGCACGCACAGCAAAGGTTCTTTGCCTGTGGCGTTTTCCTTTTGTGGTCTGGATAGAGACAGCTTTAGCTGTCTGCTAGAGCCGTGCGACAGAGAGAAGGTATTACAGGGGTGGTATGAGCTGTTGTACATTTTGCCATGTACAATGTGCTTTTCATTTGGCGAGGGGGCTAAAAATCAGCTATCAAGCCACGGCGTTTCCTTGACACAGATCCTGACCCTGGCATCCTCTGTGAGATCCAGCTGCATGCTGGGTTGTTGCGTTCCCGTCCACAATGTGATCACCATTCCAGTGACGAGTGCACCGCGTGGCCGGCAATGGCGGCGGGATCCCACCCCACCCAGTGCCCAGTCGACTCACACGTACCTTCACCCGCCTGAGGTCGATAATATGGATAGCAATGAGTAGACTAACGATAAACCTCTATAATATTATATTAAGGACAGAGCATTCAGACTCGAGCGCCGCACACAACAAGCGGGACACATGCTTTAGGTGGAAATACAATCAATCACGTCTGTCCAACCGAGCCACAGTCACGTTTCATGAAACATTTAATAAATGAAGACCATCTACAAAAGATAGAATTACAACCGAAATGATGCTGTGAAGCCAATAACTTGATAACTGCTATTAGAAAACATTTGCTTCCTCTCGAGGGCGGCTAATAGGATTGCTGCCCTAAGTCCTGCGCCCTCCTAAAGAATTGCGCCAGATGTATAGCCTCATACAATGGCAGCTGCGAGGGAAACTCATGGGAGGAAGGGGAACCAATATAACTAAGTGTATTTTACTGTAGGGTGCCAACTTTAAAGCCAAAACCGGGACATTTCCTCAAATTGAAACACACGCCCCAAGCGAATTGAAATCCTCCACGGTCCCCCCACTCGGCAACGAGGCGGCATGGACGCTCCCCTCCCTGGCCCGCAGAGCAAACTTTCACCCACCAATGATGGACACCTCAAATGTGTCCCCTATATTAAAAGCGTGAGTACGTGACCCCAGGAAGCATGGCGCCGGAACGGTGAATAAGGTGTGCCCAGGCCGGACCTGCAAAACGTTAACAACCTCTACATAGCAGTTATGCCAACCGTAGCAGCAATGTCGGAAAACACACGAACTGCGCTGTGTCAAATTGACTCCCGGAGGTCTAACACGGGAGTGGAGGACACCCATGATGGGCAAACAAAACATGCGAGCCGAGTAGCACCAACACGACTTGCCTGAACAATGTTGAGACGCGCCGGCTAGAAAAGGCGCAAAGAAAGAGACACGCACCCATAGTGCCGATGCTGCCGTTACCAACGTCCCTCGGCTTGGTGACCGAGTTCGGACAAGGAGATGGAGGAAACCCCTGAAGGGTACTGCTGGAGTTCGCACCATCGTGGCGCCATTGTGCACTCCCCGTCCCCAAACACCAGGACCAGGAGATGCATGCAAAGCAACCATCACCCGAATACCATCGTGCAAACCCTACATTAGTGCATTTCAATTGCGGTATCGAGCTCCGTGAAATTACCAATCCGGCAACTCACCTAACTACGGCAGCGAGCGGAGCGCAAGCGGCGACGATGTTGGCCCGCACCCTCAGATGCCCCCCCCACCAGATGACCCCTCCATGCCGGGTAGTCAAATGAGAGCCCCAACGGGAAAAGCGGGGACGAGGACAGCAAGAGCGCCCGCAACCCCCCCCTAAAAGTTTGCAGCTGTGATCTCTGTGAAAACTGCGGGTCACAGGTTAGAATCCCAGAAGAGCACACTCCTCCTCTTCAGGTAACAAAATAACTAATATTGATTTGCCTAACGGGAACCACGTTATTTTTACCACTCCATTGAATGACAAACGTATAAGTGCAAGCGCTATGTTGAAAAATAGCTAATAATAGGAGGAAATACGTTTTAGTCAATGACATGCATAATATCACATTGACTTCTGATCAACGCCATAGGGATAGTAAGATTTTACATGTACGCACCTTTCAGCTTTCAGGGTGTGGGAAGTGTATTTTCTTTCTGAAATTAAGCAAGAGCGCCCGCAACCCCCCCCCTGAATCAACCCTGAAATTCAGTAACACCGAGGTTACTAACGATGACTCATTACCGAAGAACAGAGCCCCGGGCATCCGAAGGGCTGAGGACAAAGGACTGCTGATGGCGGCGGCCCTCATTTTGCCCGCCATAACACAAAATAATTATTGCATGTATTTGTAAGGCGCACTTATCAGCCATGGGTCTCCGGGCACTGAATAACTGTTGTTTATCGTAACCCAACCAATCGTCCTCGTTTTATCGACCTCGGAGGATGATGGGCTGAGTGGACCCGCTGGTATTTTTAACTGCCTACCTTGACCTGAGCGCACTCTCAGGTCGCGGGACGTACGGCACCTTAGCACCTTGTTTCCTGTCGTGCCAGAATCTACTCCCACTCGTTATCTACTTCCCCAAACTATAGTTTGTTATTCCCTACATGCTTCCCTGGAGCTGTTCTCGCGCTAAAAAGCAACGCGCTCCGCTCACCACAAACGCCGCAATCCTCATTCGTGAATCAAACAATTCAAATTTTAGAGGTGTGGCGCAACGGCCCAAGCGGCGGACTCCGGGGCGCGGGGCCCACGGCTCAATTGCCCGCAGCAGTCCGCTCAGGCACCTCGTGGCTCCGAGAAACAGCCCGCCAATTCACCCCGAAGCCCCCCCAGCGCCCTGAAACTCCCAAGGAAAGCAAGCCGAGGGCACAGGGCAACAGGTCTCAATCGCAGTGCCCGGCCCGATGGAAGCTGCAGTGTGGTGCGCAGACAGCGCCGGGCTGCCTCGCAACTGCTCTGAATCACGGGGCGTCAAGCGGTCGCCAGGCTCAGGCCCTGCCCTCTCAGCTATGGGTGCCTATAACGGGAGGGGGCAAGCCGACATCGCACGGGTAGCCTCAGACACAAGAGGGCACCGAGAAAGAAGAGGATGCAGCACACGCCATCGTGCTACAAAATCCCAGGCCTAAGGGTCAATACTCCGGACAAAAGGCCAATGCAATGAACGCAGATGTCCCTCCCACAATCGACCATTTTCACCCGGCTGGAGCTTCACCTAACCGGCGGGACCTGGCCCACGGCCAGTGCGCTCACCATGGATTTAGACTCGAGGCTCCCGACAGTAGGCACGATCCACATTCGAGGCTCCCGACAGTAGGTAATCACTGCAGTTAGGCAATCACAACATGCCTTTTGCGTGTACCAGGACGGCAGCTGTGGGGAACGAAGTTCCTCCGCATATGTACACGGCAATTCCACCACAAACGAGGGGCACTCGAAATGCTCCACCGCCCGCCTGCCCATGCGGTCGGGACCGCATTCAGGCCACGTCTCCCCCACCCCGTGGCATCCAGCCACAGGCCCCTGTGCAACCTGGGCTTTACCCAAGGACGGGGCGGGGGGGGGGGAGAGCGTGGCACTCACCTCGAACGGACGACGATCCCCAACCGGACGACGACGTAACAGCGCCCGAAACGCGGGATCATCATCATCATCATCAGCGCAGAGTTAACAGCGCAGAGCAGCCAGGAAAGCGACGGCAGGAAAGGCCGAGCCTCGCTGCCGCGCTAGATTTAAACCCCTTAGGGGCCGCCCCTCGCACCTGGTGGCCCGCGCCCATAGGACAAGCATGGAAGGGGGCGGGCCAGAGCTGGCGTGCGCGCGGAATGTGGGACTAAGATGCTGTCTTCGCTTAGCTCCCCTTCGCGTCGCGCGGCCAGCGGCATTAGCAAGTGTTTGATTATTTTAAGATACAAGCAGAGACTTCGACGGTGGTAACTCACGCAGATGTGAAAATGATAATTACACCTCGCGCTCAGGCTACCAATAAAAAAAGGCTGTAATGACAGTCTGGCATGTCAAAGTATTGAGAGAAAGACTTGAATGACTATACTAAACATGCTGCTGCTGCGTGTATGACACAAATCGATGGAATGTTTAGTATTAAAAAGAATGAGTGCATTCAATTCTTGTTTAGTCCTGTCTTTTAAGCAGCACATATTATAGAGCAGAGATGATTGCTTTGTGCTATTGGTGAGTGCTGGCAAAGCAACAACAGCAGCAGAGGCGTGGTAATGCATTTCATTAAAAAGTTTAATTAAGCTTTCATTTACTAATAATGACTGGCTGCCACAGCTACTGCTGAGGAGCCTCGGGTACAACAGGGACGACCGTTTGCCTGCCCAAACCTAGTGGACTTTGAGAAGCAATCAGGCTATATTCCTACTTTACATTCTAAGGGGGTGGAAGCACAGAAGTATGCAAACAGCTGCAAGCATGAACATTTTCTAAACACTTGACTGAACTAGATCACAAGTAAACTTACCATACGGTGTCTCATTGCAAGGACACAACTTTCTAGTCCTGGAGATTGCTTTTACAAGTAACAGTTTCCAGGTCTGATAGTCCAATGTGTTCAATTGCGCTACACGATCACACAGAATGTAGTCATTCCAACCTCTGCAATGCAACACAGGCTTGTCCGTTCAAAGTGTAATACTAAGGCGTTGTGCCTGTTTTCAGACCACACATCTGGCCCACACTCCTAATAAAACCACTAACAGTACAAACAGGAGTGGTGCAGTTGTAGGGAATGCTTTTGTTTACTGCCTTTTCATTAAAATAAAATTGTTAAAATTATGAACACGTGGGCAGTGGCGGCTCCTCCGCTATGGCATTTCTGTTTCTGCTTCTCGCAATGGTTTAGTCATTACCATTTTATGTTTGCGTTGCGGGTGTGTGGGTGGGCGGGACTGATCTGCTCTCCAAGCAGGGCAGGGGAGAAGTGATGTGCCCACTCCAGAGTGTGCCATGACTGTTTGGTCGGCTCTGTCGGGCTGCCAAAACCAGTCATGCACACTCTGCCCTGGCTGGGTGCCGCCCCGACCAATCACAACACTGCTTGCAGTGTTGTGATTGGTTTAGGATGGAGAGCCTGGCTGCCTGCTTCCTGTCCCTGTCAGAGGCAGGAGACGCGGAACCAGGCGGAAAAGTATGTTTAAATTCTTTTTTTTTTAAATGAAACCCTCCAGCATGACCTCCCCCGCAACACCACCTCTTTGCGTGACCCCCCCTCCCCACATGAACCCCGCGCCTGCCCCACAACCCGTGAGCAATGCTGGCCGCGACTGCATGTGGGCCACTGCTCTCCATGTGCCCATAGTAGAAAAACTTTTTAATGCAATTTGCTATAAAAGAAAAAAATGTTTGTCTCATACTAAAAGTATAAGTACAGGACTTAGGACAGTTTTATACCTAAGTGTTAACTGGCTTTTGGGGTGCTATTCTGCACCGAAATACTGCCTAGCCATGATTTAGGTGATGAACTATCTCTAACAGTAGTTAAGTATGCCTACACTTTCTATAATGCATGATGGTGTGCCCTAGAATTTGCAATGGTGGGGCACCAACTCCCTTGTGTGACACATACAATTTATGCATGCACATAAAAATGCACACTAGGAATAGGTGTAGCAAAAGTGCTGCTTATTGCTTGCACCAAAATCGAGCCTTAGGTCTCGTTGAGATATGATCAGTGAGATATGATGTCACATAATATCCCTAATTCCATGCTCCAAAATTATTTTGCTTCATTTGCATGTGGGTGATTGTCCTACAGGTTTTTACTCTATCCTGTTATTGATGCTGAAACTTAATGGGAGGAAGCGTCTGGTGCTTGATCTAAAAAATACTTGAACAGTTTTTTGATGGTGGAACCTTTCCAGATGGTAACTCTGCAATCTATCTGTCCGCTGATTGTCAAAGGCGAAATTCTGATGACACTAGATCTAGAAGATGCCTACTTTCATGTTGCAGGACATATGGACAATCAACAGTTCCTGAGATTTGGTGTAGACAGATATCTCTTCTGTTGAGCTCTCCCTTTCAAATAGGCGACATCCCCAAGTATCTTCATCAAGGTATTGAATCCTGTTATGGCTTATTTGCAAGTTCAGGGCCTGGTGGTGAATGTACAAAAGTCACAACTTGTTCTATTGCAAGTCAAAAATTCATTGGAGCCCGCTTTGATACACATGTGGATGATGCTTCTGCCAGGGACACTAGGATGTTGCTCATATCCGATGTACAGAGGCTCTCGGACCGCTCTCCCAATACAGCGATATCTTGCCACAGGACACAGGGTCTCCTACCAGCATCCAAAGTAATTGTTTCCTGGGTGTGCTTCCACTTGAAGCTGGTGGCCACTCAAATTCTGGAACATTTGTCCCTGAGCTTGGCAGATTACAAGCACTGAATAATGGTCACCCTGGTAATCTGCTGAGCTCTATAGTGGTGGTTGGAGGAGAAAAATCTGGAAAGAGGGATCTACTTTAACTATCCATTCCCAAGTGTACTTACCAATTATGACAGTCTTTGAGGCTGGGGTGGTTCTGAAGGGATAAGATCAAAAATCCCCATGGTCTCTCCAAGGGAGAGGACTCAGTCTTTCAACTGGAGAGAGTTGTGTGTGGATCTGAAATCCCAATTGTTTTCCAGAGTCAACAAGAATGTGTTAGTAAAAACAGACAATCAAGTGGTAATGACTTAGAAATGTGTTTTGGCGGATACTCATCTTCTGGTGTTGAAGGCAGTATGCATCAAAGGCGAGTTGAGTTACTAGGATGACAGCCATTTGCTGTCTTCTGTAAGTTACCATCTGTCTATTCCGAGGTTCACCCTCATGTCTCACAGATTGGGAGTTCCATCGTTGGATCTGTTTGCTCTCTGAACAATGCCTCTCAGTGTCTGAGATGTGTATGGAGGAGGTGTCTCCGCTGGCCTGGGCATTAATACCATGTCAATGACATGGCCTTAGAGGTTTTTGTATCCATTCCTACCGATTCCACTTCTGCCAAGAGTTCTTCAGAAGATCGGGATAGGGGGAGTCAGGGTGGTTCCATTGCGCCATATTGGCCAGGGGACACCCTTGGTTTCCTTCTCTTCTGATAATGTCCAAGGGGAAGTTCTTTTATCTTCAGGTCTATCTGCTTTTTTCACGGTTTCCACATCTAACCCTTCAGCAGTACACTCATCTCAGGCTAATGGCTTGGTTGCTGAACAGTTAGCTCTTGAGGGTTTGAGTTGTTCCAAGGAAGTGTCTGTGGAGATTCACGTCTCTAGAAAACAGACTACCTTGGTCTAATACATCAAGCATTGGGGTGTGTTTGTGAAATGGTGTACTGAGCATTCTGCCAATCCACTTGATATTTATAAATTTCCGATTTTGGATTTTCTGAGGGAGGGATTTCTAAAAGGTCTAACTCCATCCACCATAAAGGCCCAATGTGCAGCGATTAGGGAATTTTGCCACATTTCTCGGGACTTTTATTCCATTGGTGTCTAGATTAATGCACACCTTTACATTAGAAAAACTTACTGTTCACTCACCATTACCATCTTGGGATCAGGCAGTTATTCTTCAGAGATTGCAAAAACCATTGGAAACAGATAGTCTGACGTGGTTATTCGCTAATACTCTTTTTCTGGTCCTCAATACCTTGGCTCATCATTTGGGCGAGTTGGGCGCTTTAACCATCTTGCACCCCATCTTTATTTTTTTCACAATCGAGTGGTATTGAGATTAGATCCAAAATTGAATCCCAATGTTCCGTCCTCTTTTGATTTTTCACTGGATTTGGTGTTGTCGGTTTTGAGTGGTGACCCTGTCAATTCTGTGCTGGTCTACTAGGGCAGTCTCTGCCTCTCGAGTGGAAGTTGAGAGGTGGAATATGAAGAGCCACAAAGTGGTCTTCATAACACACTTTTATCAAGCACTATCATGTTGATTTGTCTGGTTCTTCTAGTGATAATTTTGGTTCTGCTGTTCTAGCTTCAGCAATGTCATAATTGTTAACCAGAATAAATATTGTTGTGCATTCAAATGATGGTGCTTGTTTCTTTGCTTGTGAGGTCCTCATATCTTATGACTGGGATGCGAAGGACTCCATGAGGGGGTAGTAAAGTAATTACTTACTGGTGAACTTCATTATCCTGACTAGGAGGGCTGGGGGAGGGACTATTTATGTCATAGGACATAGACATAGAAGCAGGACTATGGGTAAGTGCAGTCTTTCTTTAACACATATTTATTAATGATTAAGTGTGTGTGGGCTGTCAGGGAGGTGGGATGCCTCATATCTCAGGTCTGGGACAAGGAGGACTCCTTATCAGGAAATGAAGTTTACCTGTAAGTAAATGACTCGTTATTGAGGAGCTTAAGGCTAAATATAATTAATCAAACTTGATAGAGATACAAAAAGTCCAAATCCCTGAAATACAAGTTATAAACATCAATACTTACAACACACTTGTTGGCCCAACATCCATTTCTATTTAATTAAAATCCCCATTGCCATCTGATATATAACAGTTATACTATAATCTTTCTTCAGACTTCTCTATTTTAGCGGGTCTTAAAGCAATTCATGCAGCTTAACAAGAGCAATAATTTACCATTATAGGTGAGGAATATTTTCAGGAGGGCAGGAGGGTCGGTCCAAGGTCAGTCTCAACAACTCCACAAGAAAAAATGGGATATGAAAGGCATATACGTTGGCTGCTTTGGCCTATTTACCAACCACAGACCCTCAATACAAGGCAACCCATAAGTCTGCTCTTTTATGAACACAGAGACAACATGGCAAAGACCACCCTTTTGACACTGTAGTGCAAATAGATTGAAACAGCAAGAATTCAATGAATGATCACAGGGGGCCCTATGAGTGGACATTTCAAAATTAAGCAATGATTCCTAGGATTGGGAAACTCAAAGTATTGACTTTAACATTACTCTGTTACTGGGAAAGCAACATTTAGTCTCTGTGACATTTGGGAACATTCCAAGTTCATAATCATAATGGGAATTAGGCAAGAAGGATGTGCCTGAAATCATTCATTACACATCAGAATGCCACAACTACACTTTTCTTCTCCAATAGGAACCTCTTTATACACCTGTAATAGAAATCCTCCTAGTTCCACAGTTAATTTACTGATGAGCAGGAAAAACATGAAAATACCAGAAATCTTTGGTACATCTCCTCTTGTGTATTGCCAATAACTGACAAAATGCGTTCCATTGCAAAAAGGCAATTTCGTTTCATATAGCAAGCCAATAATTCAGGTTTCCCTTGCTCATCTGTTTGTTTGCCATTTATCAATTTAAAACAAAACTATTCGAATTATACCTAGCAGATTGAGAGCACTGAGTTTTCAAATACACTTGTGGCAAAAGAGACAATCTTACAGCAACATGATGAAGGGTACCCTCTGAGCCAAAAAAGTTGACTAATCCATACATATTGGGGACCAAGGTTGGATCATGTTAAGAGCTGGAAAAACTATTAACAAGAATTCATAAATATGCTAATGCAAAGCAATGGAAGAAAGTGAAAGAATTGCACAAAAATGACCAACGGATTGTTCTGTTGCTTAACATTACCATTTCCGTTTGGACCTAGGCACAAGCAAATCAGTCTTGATCCTGCTTTAATAGGAACAGTCCAGCCCGAATGGCCAGGACAGGCTCTCCCTCAACCAGAACACAAGCACATGACTAGTGCTCATCAGTTTGGTATTATATCTTTGTCCGGTGGGATTGCGAGCACCGGACCCACATCTCTTAATACCCTTGCCACTTAGAGCATACACCAAACATTAAAAAAGGTGATAGTAGGAATGCTTGCAATTTGTCTAACCACCGACAGTTACTTGGGGTAGCATCCCAACCCATCGTTCATTTGCTCACTATGACATTTGAGTCTGGAAACAGCCACATACAAATCAGTCATGACCCTGCTCCAATTGGAACAGGATTCAACCTGTAGCTTGCCTTGCCGACTACTTGTCAACAAGTCCTTTTTCTACTCAGAGTTTTCTGAAGGTAAAATGTCCGCCAGGGATTAATCTGGTCCCTGTATCCGGTTGGCAATTAATCATGGTTGGCCTTAACTTTTGATCCTGTCTAGCATGACCACATAACTGTGGTTGAAGGTGTGTGCTTTATAGAGCTATTTTCAACTAAAAGTTTGAAAAATAATTTCTCCAGTTCTACGTATCAGATTCTTGTTGTGTTAGTGACATTTTATTATTTCAAAGTTACTCTATTTTTCTAAATTCATTTGAGATGTTTCTTGTGTATTCAAAATAGTTTATTACATTTTATAATCAACAAATGACAATACAAAAATAGTACTGTAAGAATACCCAATTAAAATAAAAAATATTCAGAACAGCAATTAAATTCCAACAGGTAAAATACAATATAGTATAGTATTTCTAAAAAAACTAAGGGAAGAAGAAGCCGCATGTATACATATATTATTAATAACGATTAAAGTAGAGCTACTATAAAATAAAGACTAGACTGTTATAATAGCAGTAAATAACTAGAGACAGCTACATATGTAGGAAGCTTAATAATTATCAAGAGGTTTCCAAAATGAATGATAAGAATTAGAATTATGATTAATACCATTCAAAGATAAATGAGCTCCCCTTATGGTAAAAATAACAAATGACCACCAAACATGAACAGATAATAATGAAATATCTTGCCAATAAGTTGTAATGGATTTTAAAGCTGCTGATAACAAAAAATTAAAAGGTTTGGCTTCTAAGTCAATTATTTGTTTAGAAAGACCAACAGATTTGCAGATTAACAATTTGAATGACAAATCTTCCTGTATATTAAGTATCTTTTTACAATATCCTAGACTTCAGTCCAAAAATTAAAAACTGAAGTACAATCATAAAGCATATGTTTTAGCGCACCAATTTGTAAATTACAGTGCCAACAATTTGAAGTCAGAAGAAGATTAGCTTGAAACAAACATAATGTAGACCATAAACAATGATATAAAATATATGAGTTGCTTGATAGAGCGAAACAGATAACTATACAGAAATATTATTGAGCCAAATATTTTTCCATGTATCAATAGATGAAGAGGTTGAAAGTTCGTAATTCCAGAATGTTGAGATCATGTTAATGCTGGTGCCTTGATAGATGTTCATCTATTTATATTTTATATAGAAACAACATGAGATAAAATGGACACAGTTTAATATGAATTAATAGATCTGATTATCATTAGAAGGAATATTATGAGGAAATGAATCTACAATAGAATTACATAAAAATTCATATTTTAGAAAGTCAGAAGGAGGTGAAAGAAATGTTGTTTGGAAAACCTCAAAAGATATAAAGCATTATTATAGTAAACATCTTTAAGATAAAAAAACAGCTTTAATCCATGAATGCCAAAATTTAACATTTCTAATATTTTTTATGCATGGGTTATACCATAATGACATATCTTTAGTAATGGATATGGGTGATTGCAAAATTAAATTAAAATCATTTAAAATAATTTAGTGGATTTTAAAATAAGAGATTTATGAACAAATGGAGATTTATTGGACATGTTTAACAAAGTAGGTAATGGAAAAGGTTCTATTAAAGTTTTTTCTATAACAATCCATGTAGGGGAATTACTCAAATGAGAATGATTAAACCAAAGAGAGCTTTGTTTTAATATAAAAGCTTTGTGATAATAAAAACAATTCTGGTAAACCAAATCCCCCATTACATTTAGGCAACTTTAGTTTTTGATAACTAATATGAGGTGATATATTGTTCCAAAGAAATTCGGAAAGGAGTTTATCTACAGCTTTATACAACTTTAAAGGGAATTGAATAGGAATCATGGCAAGGGTATAAAACATATTGGTGCTATAGTCATTTTTATAGAGTCCATTCTTCCCCACCAAGAAAGATGAAGTGAAGACCATTTGGATATGTTATCCTTAATATAATTTAAGATAGAGTCACAATTCAATGATATTGTTGTTTTCACAGATGAAGAAAACAAAATTTCAATGTGTTTATTTGTATCTCTTTGCCAAATTATATATAACATATCTGGAGTACAATAAATGTTTGAAGGAAAACATTCTGTTTATTATTATTTAACTTGTAACCAGAAACTTTGGAATAAGATTAAATCATTTCAAATAAGGGAAGAAATGAGAATAAAGGATTGCTAATTAATTAAATTACATCATCCAAATATGCTAATGTTTTAATAGTAACCTCCTTAATATTGATTCCAGTAATTCTATCATATTTTCTAATGGAAACAAGCAAAGATTCGATACCAAGAAGAAACAAAAGCGGGGAGAGAGGACATCCTTGTCTTGTACCTCTGCAAAGAGAAAATTGGTTCAAAGTTTGGCCATTTATAAATTAGCATGGGCGGAAAATCCGTTCCGCTCGCGGATTTTGCGGATTTTCGGTAAATTCGCGATCCGCGAACTCCCGCGAATTTACCAAAAATCCGCAAATCCGCGAGCGGCGGATCCGGGGGGCAAAAGGTCAAGCCTTCAAGCTTGAAGTTGTTGTAACTATTTTAGGATGGCGCCGGCAAACTGCCAGCGCCATCCTAAAATAGTTACTAAGTTAGCTTCAACAGGAAGCACAAATAGATAAAATAAAGCTGGTGCTCGAGCACCTGCTTTATTTTATCTAGCACCGGACCCACATCTCTTAATACCCTTGCCACTTAGAGCATACACCAAACATTAAAAAAGGTGATAGTAGGAATGCTTGCAATTTGTCTAACCACCGACAGTTACTTGGGGTAGCATCCCAACCCATCGTTCATTTGCTCACTATGACATTTGAGTCTGGAAACAGCCACATACAAATCAGTCATGACCCTGCTCCAATTGGAACAGGATTCAACTTGTAGCTTGCCTTGCCGACTACTTGTCAACAAGTCCTTTTTCTACTCAGAGTTTTCTGAAGGTAAAATGTCCGCCAGGGATTAATCTGGTCCCTGTATCCGGTTGGCAATTAATCATGGTTGGCCTTAACTTTTGATCCTGTCTAGCATGACCACATAACTGTGGTTGAAGGTGTGTGCTTTATAGAGCTATTTTCAACTAAAAGTTTGAAAAATAATTTCTCCAGTTCTACGTATCAGATTCTTGTTGTGTTAGTGACATTTTATTATTTCAAAGTTACTCTATTTTTCTAAATTCATTTGAGATGTTTCTTGTGTATTCAAAATAGTTTATTACATTTTATAATCAACAAATGACAATACAAAAATAGTACTGTAAGAATACCCAATTAAAATAAAAAATATTCAGAACAGCAATTAAATTCCAACAGGTAAAATACAATATAGTATAGTATTTCTAAAAAAACTAAGGGAAGAAGAAGCCGCATGTATACATATATTATTAATAACGATTAAAGTAGAGCTACTATAAAATAAAGACTAGACTGTTATAATAGCAGTAAATAACTAGAGACAGCTACATATGTAGGAAGCTTAATAATTATCAAGAGGTTTCCAAAATGAATGATAAGAATTAGAATTATGATTAATACCATTCAAAGATAAATGAGCTCCCCTTATGGTAAAAATAACAAATGACCACCAAACATGAACAGATAATAATGAAATATCTTGCCAATAAGTTGTAATGGATTTTAAAGCTGCTGATAACAAAAAATTAAAAGGTTTGGCTTCTAAGTCAATTATTTGTTTAGAAAGACCAACAGATTTGCAGATTAACAATTTGAATGACAAATCTTCCTGTATATTAAGTATCTTTTTACAATATCCTAGACTTCAGTCCAAAAATTAAAAACTGAAGTACAATCATAAAGCATATGTTTTAGCGCACCAATTTGTAAATTACAGTGCCAACAATTTGAAGTCAGAAGAAGATTAGCTTGAAACAAACATAATGTAGACCATAAACAATGATATAAAATATATGAGTTGCTTGATAGAGCGAAACAGATAACTATACAGAAATATTATTGAGCCAAATATTTTTCCATGTATCAATAGATGAAGAGGTTGAAAGTTCGTAATTCCAGAATGTTGAGATCATGTTAATGCTGGTGCCTTGATAGATGTTCATCTATTTATATTTTATATAGAAACAACATGAGATAAAATGGACACAGTTTAATATGAATTAATAGATCTGATTATCATTAGAAGGAATATTATGAGGAAATGAATCTACAATAGAATTACATAAAAATTCATATTTTAGAAAGTCAGAAGGAGGTGAAAGAAATGTTGTTTGGAAAACCTCAAAAGATATAAAGCATTATTATAGTAAACATCTTTAAGATAAAAAAACAGCTTTAATCCATGAATGCCAAAATTTAACATTTCTAATATTTTTTATGCATGGGTTATACCATAATGACATATCTTTAGTAATGGATATGGGTGATTGCAAAATTAAATTAAAATCATTTAAAATAATTTAGTGGATTTTAAAATAAGAGATTTATGAACAAATGGAGATTTATTGGACATGTTTAACAAAGTAGGTAATGGAAAAGGTTCTATTAAAGTTTTTTCTATAACAATCCATGTAGGGGAATTACTCAAATGAGAATGATTAAACCAAAGAGAGCTTTGTTTTAATATAAAAGCTTTGTGATAATAAAAACAATTCTGGTAAACCAAATCCCCCATTACATTTAGGCAACTTTAGTTTTTGATAACTAATATGAGGTGATATATTGTTCCAAAGAAATTCGGAAAGGAGTTTATCTACAGCTTTATACAACTTTAAAGGGAATTGAATAGGAATCATGGCAAGGGTATAAAACATATTGGTGCTATAGTCATTTTTATAGAGTCCATTCTTCCCCACCAAGAAAGATGAAGTGAAGACCATTTGGATATGTTATCCTTAATATAATTTAAGATAGAGTCACAATTCAATGATATTGTTGTTTTCACAGATGAAGAAAACAAAATTTCAATGTGTTTATTTGTATCTCTTTGCCAAATTATATATAACATATCTGGAGTACAATAAATGTTTGAAGGAAAACATTCTGTTTATTATTATTTAACTTGTAACCAGAAACTTTGGAATAAGATTAAATCATTTCAAATAAGGGAAGAAATGAGAATAAAGGATTGCTAATTAATTAAATTACATCATCCAAATATGCTAATGTTTTAATAGTAACCTCCTTAATATTGATTCCAGTAATTCTATCATATTTTCTAATGGAAACAAGCAAAGATTCGATACCAAGAAGAAACAAAAGCGGGGAGAGAGGACATCCTTGTCTTGTACCTCTGCAAAGAGAAAATTGGTTCAAAGTTTGGCCATTTATAAATTAGCATGGGCGGAAAATCCGTTCCGCTCGCGGATTTTGCGGATTTTCGGTAAATTCGCGATCCGCGAACTCCCGCGAATTTACCAAAAATCCGCAAATCCGCGAGCGGCGGATCCGGGGGGCAAAAGGTCAAGCCTTCAAGCTTGAAGTTGTTGTAACTATTTTAGGATGGCGCCGGCAAACTGCCAGCGCCATCCTAAAATAGTTACTAAGTTAGCTTCAACAGGAAGCACAAATAGATAAAATAAAGCTGGTGCTCGAGCACCTGCTTTATTTTATCTATTAGTGCTTCCTGTTGAAGCTAACTTAGTAACTATTTCAGGATGGCGCTGGCAGCTTGCCGGCGCCATCCTAAAATAGTTACAGGATGATGGACAGCTCACTCAAGGGATATGAAGGGCAGGGTTCATTCTGGCACGATGGTCCTGTCACAAAAATTAAACCTCAACAGGAAGCACTTACAGATATCAATAAAGCAAGTGCCCTAGTTGAAGCTCAAATTCAGTGACGCATTCATCAGCCCAAAAACAATCGTGAGCATTGTCGAGGCTGGGCAGGTGTGCTTTCTTCCCAAATCTACCGTCGAAAATCAGCTGTGATGCTGGATAGAGGCCGTTGCATCCTTGACTTTCACGAGCGCAATCCCCTGGCTGTTCCTGTGACCAGGAGCTTCTTTCTCTTCATCTGCTGCTCTGATCGGTCTCTGACCTTTTATACACACCAGAGGCATGTCTGCTCGCATGTAAGGCCCGTCTGTATGGCCCTGCCCACACACTTGCGGTGTGAACCGTCTTCCCGCCATTTACCCACTTTGATGGACAGTTGAAGCTCAAATTCAGTGATGCATAAATCAGCCCAAAAACAATCGTGAGCATTGTCGAGGCTGGGCAGGTGTGCTTTCTTCCCAAATCTACTGTCGAAAATCAGCTGTGATGCTGGATAGAGGCCTTTGCATCCTTGACTTTCACGAGCGCAATCCCCTGGCTGTTCCTGTGACCAGGAGCTTCTTTCTCTTCATCTGCTGCTCTGATCGGTCTCTGACCTTTTATACACACCAGAGGCATGTGTGCTCGCATGTAAGGCCCGTCTGTTTGGCCCCGCCCACACACTTGCGGTGTGGACCGTCTTCCCGCCATTTACCCACTATGATGGACAGTTGAAGCTCCAAGTCAGTGATGCATAAATCAGCCCAAAAACAATCGTGAGCATTGTCGAGGCTGGGCAGGTGTGCTTTCTTCCCAAATCTACCGTCGAAAATCAGCTGTGATGCTGGATAGAGGCCTTTGCATCCTTGACTTTCACGAGTGCAATCCGCAAAAAAAATAAAAATAAAAAAAATAAATCCGCAAATCCGCAAATCCGCAGATCCGCGGATTTTGCGGATCAACAATACGCAAATCCGCAAAATCCGCGGATCGTGGATCTGTGAAATCCGCCCATGCTTATTTATAAATAAACGAGCAGTAGGAATAGAATATAGGGCAGATATCATGCGAATAAATATATCACCAAAATTGATCTGGATGAATAATAGATTAAAAAACAGAGGTTAATCTAGCAGCAAGTATTTTGACATAAAGTGTTCAATCTTGGTTGATTAAGGAGATAGGACGGTTTTTTGACACAAGTGTAGGGTTTTTGTTAGGTTTGGGTAGTACAACAATTAAAGCTTCATTAAAAGAACCCGTAGTAACCCCTGCAGAACTAAAAAAGGTAAAAAGTTGAAATAAATGAGGACTAAGTTGTAATTGAAATTCCTTATAAAATTCTACAGGAATACCATCAGGTCCTAGGTATTCATATTTTTAAGAGACTTTATGGCTAATAACATTTCATCTTGAGTAATATGCAAATCTAATTCCATTTTATTTGATTGGAATTTCTTAGTTAATCTACATTTAGATAAAAAAGAATCAATTAAAAAAATCATTAAAGTTAGGTTTATAATATAGAGTAGCATAATAATCTAGAAATTCATTAACAATATCGTTTTGAGAAAAAGCAATTTTACCATTAGAGCTATGAATTGAATTTATTTGTGTCTTATCTTTTTTAATGCATAAATAATTGGCTAAAAGTTGTCCTGATCTATTACCATTAAAACAAAATGTGGCTTTAGAGTTCGAAAGTTGAATACCAGCTCTTCTGCTAAGAATTGAATGAAACTCATTTATTTTCATGTGGCATGAGAGAAATAGAGACTCCTCTAATATAAGCTTTATAAGCATTGCATCTATTCACCATGGAAGTAGAGCCTTCTGGGTTAAGAAGAAAGTAATCATGAAGAGCATTTAAGAGTTTTGTTTTGTTCATTAGGAACAATACTAGTATTCATTCTCCATCTGGATTGTGTTTTAAAATTTGTATTCAGTTTCAAAACAAAGAAGATTAAGGCATGATCTTAAATATCAATATTACCAATAGTAGGAGTGACTACACAATTAATTAGGTGTCTAGAAATTAATAAATAATCAAGCCTTGAATGAGAGTTATGAGGATTGGAAAAAAATGTAAACATGTTTTCTGTAGGAAAGTGTAATCGTCAAATATCTACCAACTTTGTAGCTTGAAGAAAAGATTCAAAGGCAAAACATGCTTTAGGAGGTCGAAATTTAGTGAGAGAAAATCTATCCAATAAAGGTTCAGATATAATGTTAAGATATCCTCCAACTATAAGAGGAACGTTACCCAACTTAAGTACTTCCATAGTTAGATTAGACCAAAATATAGACTCATCAGCAGTCAGACCATAAACATTTAGTAAAAACATGACTGAATCGTGAACTTTAATTTTAGCTATAACATATCTACCTTCTGTATCTGAAGATTTACTCAGAATTTCACAATGTAGTCTTTTTGCAAAAAGAATAGCCACAACATGTTTTTGCCCTTTGAAGGAGAAGATATAATGTTGTCAATCCAGTTATTTTTCATATATTCCAAGACTTTGTCATCAATATGTGTTTCCTGTATAAAACAAATATCTGCTTTACAACTTCCTAAATAATCTAAAATGTTTGTACGTTTAACAGGATGGCGTAATCCCTTGACATTTAAAGAGATTAATTTAACATTATGAACGTTAGCCATAATAAAAAAGAAAGAAGGAAAAAATTACGAAGAGGAGAGAAAAGTAAAGAAAGAATAAGAAAATAGTAGCTCTAGAACAGGGGAAAAGGGAAGAGTAGGAAAAAGAAGAGACAAACAAACATGAAAAAGACGTCAACACTTAAAACATTATTAACAGGAATGAAACGCACACACGCTTTACAAGCATAACCGAGACCGTTGGAGCCCCATGTGAAAATAACAGTAACTTTGTCAGAAATATACGTAACAGTAATCTTCAAGTAGCAGAATCATGTGTGTCCATTGAATGCTGTGAATGTTGATCCAGGAACAATCTTAAATCTTTAGGTCGTTGGAAGGACTTTGTAAAATTATCTTTCCAGTTGCGCATTGTTGAAGGGTCAAGAAGACCATATTTAAATCCAAGACTTCTTAACTGAGGATGAAAGTCAGTGAATTCCTTGTGAGTCTTAACAGTATCTTTAGTAAAATCTTGGTGAATAAAGATTTTATTACCATTGACCACTAAGGAGGGATTTTCTTGTGCTGCTTTCCTCATCAAGACAAAATGATGGTGACTTAAAACTTTAAAAATCATTTGTCGTGGTTTTGTGTGGTGAGGATTACGATGAGATGGAATCCTATGTCCTTTATCAATTTCAAATTTCTCCAGAAATTTGATGTTTAGAAAGCCAGGAATCAGTTTCTCCAAATATAATCTGCAATTGGAACCTTGAACATCCTCCAGTAAGTTAAAAATGCACAAGTTGTATTGCCTGTTACGATTTTCAATATCTAGAAAGAGGGCAGACATAGGAGAAATGTTCGCTACAAGTGGAATAAATGCATCAATTTTAAAGTTATTGTCTTGTATTTTAATTGAGTTTTCCTAAATTTTCCTTGACATACTAGCCATGCCTTTGCACATAATTTTAAGCTCTGACACAATGGTATCTGTGTTAGCACAAAGTGTTTGCATTTTGTCAAGAATTAATGTTAAATAAGGTTCACTCAACTCCACTACTTTAGATGTAACTGGAGGTGGAGAAACCTGGTGTTTCCTTTTATTATGAGCAATTCACACTTTTTCCCATTTATCTGAAGTAAAAATTAAGGATGTAGAAAAATGCAAAATTAAGGAAAAGGAGAATATTGCACACAAAATGCTTGAAAAACGTGTGGTGCAGCAGCTAACACAGACTGTGGGAGTGGTTAGGCTAAAGCCAGGACCTCTCTTGAACACTTATTTCACCCCATGACAGAGCAACTTAGTAGTACCTCAAGGCAGAGCTGGGAGATGGAGCAGGAGGGAAGAAAACATCACTTCCGATGATATAAATTCTGGAAAAAACATCACAGCAACAGGTAAGTACTTCGGAGCACAGCTACTTCATTATGAAATTGATTCTGACAGCAAATGCGGAGATATATGTTGAAAAACAGGCTGTAGAAAATGGAGCTCTCCGGGCGGCGGCCATTTTGTTTTGCGCTTCCCCTTTTGGGATGTTTCTTGTGTTTGTTTTTACTTGATCACTGTTTGAGTACTTCACAAATGCATTGCCTCTAAGTTAAGCCTGACTGATTGGTGCTAAACTGTCACAGGGTTAAGCACAGGTTTATTTTAGTGAATGTAATCATTAAATTAAAAGTGACAAGAATTGTGATTATTATTTGCGGTGGATTCATACCCCCTCATCTAACACTCTAATTTATAACATTGGTGTGCAGCATATGGATTCTGTACATGTTTTTAAGCAGTCCCATTCAGTGATTTGTGCAGAACCATAAATCCCTTGTTATAATCTGACAGCAGAATCAATTTTTGATTTTCAAAATCACCTTTATTTTTAATTGAATTTTTTTTTTTTGTCTCCTAAATTCCAATCCTGTCCTCAATATTATCCACCTCTGTTTTTTTGCAGAAATGGATGTGGATCTCACCAACACTGAAAGATTCACTGTGGCCGAGCTGAAAAAATTGTGTAAGGACAGGGAGCTAAAGCTAAGAAAAGGATCTAAGAAACTAAAGTAAAAATTAGCTCTCAGAGCCTGGGAAGAAGTCTGTCTATTGCTGTTTGCATCACAGGAACAGGAGGATGATGGGGCAGAACAGGAAGATGAAATAGAGGAGGAGGAAGAGAATAACCTGGTAATGGCCCCTGAGCCCGATGAGAGAGGAGGGCCCCTGCCAGGTCCAAGGCAAGGAGCAATGTGTCCTCCCACAACCCGACAGCTGAAGAGCTAGAGGACAGGCAAGTTGAGATAGCTGAGGATACAACTGGCCACTATAGCCATTGAAAAAGCAGGTGAAGGAGAAAGCAACTGCAGCCAGAGCCTTGGAGGAGGAGAAAGGTTGGTCTTGAAGTACATGAACATATTGGTAAGGTGAGCCAAAAAGAACTGGATCTGAAAGGCAGGAGGGTCACAGAGCACAGTAAAGATGGTGGCAGTGACACAGGTGTGCCTAAAGGAGATAAAACAGTCTACATCCCCATAGACCTGATACCTTGTTTTGTGGTGGGGATAACATTAACAAGTGGTCTGAGGCCTTTGAGGTAGCTGTATGCATGCACAGATTCCCAGAAGAGAATTGGGCTTTTTGAAGCATATGTCAGTCACTTGGAGGGCTACCATACTGGCCCTAGATAACGGTGACAGGATAAGGTATGTTCTCAGGTAGGAGGCCCTTGTCAAGTTTGGTCTTACCCCAGAGAAATGCCGCTTGAAGTTTAGGGACAACCAGAAGATGTCTAAATAGTGCTGCATAGATTTTGTGGAATACTCCAGGAAAGCACTAAATGGTTGGGTGAAGAGTAGCAAAGTGAGTGAACATGATGAGTTGTACAATTTATTAATGAGAGATCACTTGTACGGTAATTGCTTTGCAAAGCAACAGATGTGTTTTAAAATGACCCCACACATATTGGGTTGATGTTGAACAGCTGATTGTTTTGCTTTAGTATCTCAAGGCACTTGGCATAGATTAGCAAGGAGACTTTTAGGCATCATGAAAGAAAGGTAGTCAGTTTAGTGGGACAGTTGAACTTGAGCTATACCCTGAGCTTAAATTATACCTTAGGGTGGGTAAGGTTGCTTTAAACTTAGCCTTTAGGGCCACTTCCCTTTACTCAAGTGAGAGGGATGTCTTTGGTTGTACAAGTTGTGATAGGAAGGTTTGTCATTAATGTATGAACATTTTTGTTTATATCTTCTGTTCCTGGCATTGTAAGTGTACTTACAGTGTTTATGTGTGAAGGCGTTTGTCCTCAGTTTAAGTATAGTTGAGTCCTTCTTGGCCAAAATCGTACTCTATTTAATTTTGTAAAACCTAACTAAAATCACTGTTGACACCATGACTATCAACAAACATGTCTAAATCTTGTCACTTATTAGGGCAATGACTTAGCAGACTACTTTTAGTAAAACTGTTAGAACAGGTTAGTGTATGGGGCGAAGCTTGGCGCCCAACGGACATGGTTGCGTGTCCGTGAGGCCCCAGAACCGGCGCAGAGGAAAGGCGTCCCCCTCCATACCGACGCAACTTTTCTTAGAGGAAAGGCTCCAAGAACTTTCCCTCGCATTGCAGGGAATGATTTCGCCGACATGACCAACTCTTCTATGCCAGCAATCCAGGTAATGCACCACACGGACTCGCACAGCAGCGGCGGCCGCCATCTCAGACGCCTGTATTCTGCAGCGAATGAACCGCGCCAGTATAATTTTTGGCGGAATGGCTTTTAACCTCAAAGCTATAGTAAATATGTTTTTAAACCCCGGTTTAATACGCATTTAAGTGCATATTAAACTAACAGGGAAGCACTAATGCAAGGTCCCGTTTTTCTTCATGTTTTTTTTTTGTGGAACACATCTCAGCCTCCATTTTGAGGAGCTAGCATATTAGCAATACGCTGTGGAACTAATACTAAGGCACAATTAATGTCTCTCAGGTGAACTTTTATTAGGAGGACTCGTTCTCATTAATCTCACTCAGCCGTTTAAAGCAATTAATGTCTTTCAGGTGAACTTTTATTAGGAGGACTTGCTCTTATTAATCTCCCTCAGCTGTTCAAAGCACCGGCGCTACCCTTCATTTACTCCTTATAAGAGGTTCTTGGCGAGGCTGTGACCCAGTTTTACCTTGACTAGACATAATAGTTGGGGTGATGTCTTTATAGCAGCCATTTCAGTCTCCACTCTGTCTCTTGTGATCTGTTCAGTGATAACAAATTCCATATCAACTTAATTACTCCTCTTTGTGGGGTTCTATAGAGTTCATTTTTCTTTTTTATAGGTACTCCTCCGTTTATGGCTTAAATATATTGTACCTTATATTACTTCTCTAATAATTCAGCAATCTTTCTGGTGGCGGCGCTTAATCAAACTGTCAACATTTATAGTTGGTGTTTACCTTTCAGTCCAGAGTTATTACAATTTCATGGGAAGAATAAAAGGTTCCCTCTCCACCACTTCAAGACCTAAACGCATCTTCGTCAAAAACTCCAGAGTCTTTTCAGAGTTATCTAACTTTAGTGACTCAGGTCTTCTTGAAATAGACCAGTGCGAGGCAGCCATGGAGCCTACGCAGTTACCAACAAGTAAATCAAATGTGACACGTTTAAAAAAAGATGCTCCCTCTCCACCTAAACCAGCTTCTCCAGTTTCTATGGAGTTACTGCTACAAGAAATAAGAGCCCTCAGACTGTTCGTGGAGCAAACTAACATCAAGTTACAACTTCTGTCCGAGAATTGGTTGCAGCTTGATACAAGACTTACTACGGTGGAACAGAATGTCTCTTCCTTTCAGGACATGGCCAAATGTGTTACCTCCTTGCACTCTCAAGTATCAACCCTACAAAAGCAAGTTTAGTACCTTGAAAATCGAAACAGGAGGAACAACCTACATATTTATAATTTAGTTGAAGGGGCAGAAGGTACAGATCTGATTGCTTTTTTTAAGTCCTTCCTTCCTTTTGATACTTCAACTGCCAGAGGACGCTAATCTCAACATACAACAAGCTCATAGATTAGGCTGTGTCGCCACCGCCACATCATCTCAGAGACCAAGAGGAGTCATTTTATACTTCTTAAAGAACACAGACTTACTAAATATTTTGGCTGCAGCAAAGGCTCTTCAAAAGATTTCTTGGTCCGGTGCTACATTATTTTTCGCACAGGACTATTCCAGGGCAACTGCGTCAAGACGTAAAGCTTTTCTCGACATGCGACCAGCTCTCCGCTCCATGGGCGCCAGATACTGCCTGTTCCATCCATGTTTCTTTAAAGAAACCTACAATAATAAAACTACTTCATATGGTGACCCAATACGCCTGCAAAGCTTTATTAATGCGCACAAGACAGATCTCATGGACTCCTCGAGACCTTCCTCTTTGCATGCAACTTGAGCTTTTTGAGTTTTCTATTTTCACTTGAGATGTTATTATCTTGTTGACTATAAAATTGTTGTCATAATGTAGTTTATCAAATTGATATCTTACTTATACCCTAGATTTTGTTAATTAACCTGCAAGCCCACGTTATTATTATATGTTTGAATTAGCATATATGCTTGAATAGCTTGGTATTTTCCCCTCTTTTTGCCTCCGTAGTTACGTTTTATGTATTGGCGTGTTTCCTCCATGGCCCGGTCCGATCCTAGTTAGATGTTTCGTCTGCTACATGTGGCTCCACCCTCCCCCACTCTCTTCTTTCCTTAGTGTAGGTATGTATTTTGTCTTGTTTTTTGTTCTCTGTTTTGTCTTACAATTTCTTTCTTCTTTTGCTCCTGGTGTTGTTTATAATCTTTCACATTCATTTCCTCTCCTTCACAAAGAACTACTTTTCACTCTAACATTTATCACCTCCCTCCTCTTGTCTCTTCATAATTCCAGCATCATTCTCATTCTTCATTCTTCTATCAACCCCGCTTTCTACCCATGGCTCATTTCTTCCATACCTTACACTGTTCTTTCTCCACTTTATCTTATTGATAGGAGATGCTGTCATAACAAATCATATTTATGCCTCAATGTTTTGTTTCACTATGTTTTTGATTATTTATGCCTCTGAAAGTCATTTCATGGAACGTTAGGGGTTTACATTCTCCTATCAAAAGACAGAGAGTCTTTAGGCACTTAGCTTAATTAAATGTAGACTTGGTGTTTCTGCAAGAAACCCATCTAACGGACACTGAGTCATTACAATTGAAGAAAGGATGGGTGGGGGGTGTATTCTCCTCTCCAGGGGATGGAAAACTAAATGGAGTGATGATTCTTTGTCGTAAGAAACTTCCCTTTTCACTCATAACACAAGACTCTGATAATGATGGTAGATGGCTGAATGTTAAACTCTTGAAAAATGTCCCAGTTTCTCATTTTAATGTTTATGCCCCCACATGTGGTGAACCCTCTTTCTGGTCTACTGTGGCCAAACAAATTACACAATCCATGAAAGATAATTTTATATTAGCTGGTGACTGTAACCATGTTTTTGATCTTTTGTTGATAGAAATTCTAAATCCCCCTTTGTGCCTAATAAACCACACAAATCTTTTGTTCACACCATTACTCAACATAAACTCCTGGATGCTTGGTGCTTGTGGAATCCAACATCCAGAGAATGTACTTTTTACTCACCTACCGATCACACCCAATCCAGACTCGATTATATTTTTGCCTCCCATAATATATCTCAAACACTCACACATGCAGAAATCGGCCCTATTTCAATCTCTGATCATGCTCCTGTTTTGATTGACATTGATTTCCGCCTAAATCCTCAGCTCCTAGAAGGTGGCGTTTTAATAACGCTCTCCTTTTAAACCCCGAGTTTACTACTTCCTTCACTAATTTTACTCATGAATATTTTGAATTAAATCATTCCGAACATATGCAGTTTTCTACTATTTGGGATGCTTATAAAGCTTCGGCATGGGATTTTATCATTGGTTTTGTCGCCAAGCAGCGTAGAAATGCCCGTATACGCACTAGAAATCTTCTTCAAGATATCAAGAAGTTAGAGCATTCCTATTACACTTCACATTCAAAAGATTGTCTAACAGCCCTTATTAATGCTAATTTGCAATTTAACAAAAAGTCGACTGACGATGCATCACTATACCTATTAAAATCCAGCTCAAAGTTCTACGGAGGCAAAAATAAAGCTGGCAAGATATTGGCTAATTACTTAAAGGTTAAATAAAATAAGCTAAGTATAGGATCAATATACAATGCCAATTCGAATTTAAAATTTAAGGATACTGACATTATAAATGAATTCTCCCTTTTTTACAAATCCTTATACTCATCGGAAACACAACTTACCCAGCACTCCCTAATGCATTTCTTTTCAAACACACCAAAACCCCACCTTTCTTCCCTGGACTTGACTTCATTGGAATCAGATATTACACAACAGGTACTGCATTCTGCGCTTCAAATCCTTAAAAAAGACAAAGCACCCGGTCCGGATGGTTTTACTGTTGAATTTTACCTCAATTTTTCTAAAATTCTTTTACCTAAATTATACTCTTTAACAACTTCTTTTAGTTCTCGAAATAAATACTATGGATCTTTTTCAGAGGCTCATATTTGCCTTATCCCTAAGGAGGGCAAGGATTCTAGCTTTTGCAAGAACTACAGGCCCATATCCTTGGTTAACATTGACTATAAAATGTACTCGAAAGCATTGGCTATACGATTGGATTCCTTTCTGCCAAATTTATTGGGAAAGGAACAACCTGGCTTTGTTAAGGGACGTTTTATCACAGACAACACCCAACTTCTTTTTGACATCCTGTCCAAATCATCCCGACTGAAATATTCCCTGGCAGCAATCACGTTAGTCGCGGAAAAAGCGTTTGATAAGGTCGAGTGGGATTATTTGTTTTATACTCTTAAATGGTTTGGCTTTGGCCCTAAATTTATTTAATTGGTATCCCTTCTTTATTCTAACCGTCGTGCTGCTGTTTGTGCCAATGGTTAGGTCTCTCCATTCTTTGTCTTAGGCAGAGGGGTGCATCAAGGTTGCCCCTTATCTCCCTTATTGTTTAACTAAGCTTTGGAACCTTTCCTTTCCAAATTACGCCAAAATATAGACATACAGGGTCTCCATTTGACTGAACACCACATTAAACTTGCAGCTTATGCTGACGATATTTTACTTTTTATCTCTAATCCAAACAAATCAATTCTGCTTTCTTAGCTGAAGTCCAAACATATTCCCTAATTTCGGGATACAAGCTAAACAACGATAAATGCGAAATCCTGCCTGTAACCAAATACACTTTCAAACCGGACTTTATGGTCTCTAATTTCACATGGAGTACCAAGCATATAAAATATTTAGGACTATATATAACACCTAGCATTTCTGATACTGTAACATTATGCATGAAAAAATGTATCCTAAAGCTCTCAGACCTAACTACCAGGTGGCATCCTCTTTATTTATCCTGGTGGGGACGTCTAGACACCATTAAGATGAGGTTATCACACATAGTTTCATACACTATATCTAATATACCACTCCCAATTCCTATACAATTATTCAATAACATTGATTCAATTCTTTCCTCCTTTTTATGGAACAACAAAAAACCCAGAATGTCTCTGAAGAGATTAATAGGCCCCGAAGATGAAGGTGGAGTTAAATGAAGCTAGTTTTGTAAAATTCCATGTACTGCTTTGACAAAGAGTTGACCAGGCGTTTTCTTCCTCTTTTTTAAAGATCAGATAAACTTTCGAAACGTTCTATGGTTTTTCTCCCACATATCCTTCATCTTAAATCAACAGTGTCGTAAAGCAAGCGGTTAGTGAATTATTCCTACTCCCGCTGTCTATTTGTCTTTCTCAAAAGGCACGGGGAGGTTGAAATGTAGCAGAAACGTAAAAGCTTGAACAGAAGGAGAATCCTGGAAGTGCAGTTCTATATGCCATGTCCACACTAAAGCCTCTGCATGGAGAGAGGTATGACAAACAGTTCACTGCAGCAAGGAGGCTGCTCCCCACAACAGCATCTAGGACACATTGAGCCGAATGCGACAGCACTCAGTAAAATAATAAAATGATCATTCTGCAGCAAGGTTTAAGACAGCAGATTTCGCCATTGTTGTGAGTAAGTCAGGCTGTGTTTAAGGACAGGAAGCTCCACGCTCACCTGGAATTAGGAAGCCACATATGGCACTGTGTTTTTAACATGCATGGCAGAGTGTAAACGGCGCAATGTCATCTTGTCGCCCTCTGTAAGGGAAGCTAGCTAGCAGCAGTCATTAATAAAATGCAGTCAACGAGACAATAACATTTCTACCTACCAGAATGAAGAAATTAAAAGCTTTGGAACTACAATTGGTCTTGTGCTGCTTGCAGTACAAGTGTGCTGTAGGGAGAGGGGCGGTGCTAGGGGGGTGTTGCTTGAGGGGGTTGGGGCTTAAGGAAAGAGAGGCACCCTGAGTGGCCAACTTATGAGGCTTTGGAACTACAATTGGTCTTGTGCTCCTTGCCGTACACACGTGCTGGAGGGAGGGGAGCCGGGGCGAGGGGTGTGACACAAGGGGCTGGGTGGGCTTAAGCGTAGAGAGGCACCTGAGTGGCCAACTAATAAAGAGCAGCCTTGCTTGTCAGTGGCCTTGCAGGCTGACAGTGTCCGATTTCACAGCGCTCACCCTCTCTTCTTCGACCTGCGAATGGTTTGTGCAAAGCAGCCTTGAGAAACTCCTGGCAACCCCCGCCGCTTTCATCTGGCCACACATTTTAAGAGAGGTCAGAAATGCTGGAGTCTCCGGGACAGCAAACACAACAAACAGGGGTTTGGAAAAGCATCAAGCTGTGAAGCGATCACCCGCTGAGCACTGGAAGCAGTTAGTTGGGCGATTTTGTAAGCGTTATGCCAGGCCACCGTTGATAATAAAACAATCCTTTACAATGCAATAGGACTCGCATTTTTGCAAGGCCTATTGCATTACAAAAGGGACTGCGGGAGGAGGAGGCACAGGAAGAAAATAGTGCTCACAATACAAGAAGTAAAGGGGCTAGTGGCCATGGAAAGATACAAATGACGACATGCCAGTCATAAGAAGGGACTAACAAGCCTTAAACCAATCGGAAGGCAGCATTTAGCAACTAAGCCAATGAAAAAGATGGGCGGAGAGTGGGCGGGGTTTCCACAGAGCTTCCACTCCTTACTGAATACTGCATGCCTCGCAAAGTGAGCAGCGCATGTGCTCTGCCGCTATAGGCTCGACCTAAAAAGAATACAATTGCTCATTCTTCAATCTTGAGGGTCTCCAGGAGGTGGAGACACTGGGTTTCTGCCTCTCCCGCACTCCCAATCAGTCATTGGGAGGGGTTCTTCTGTACCACCTGCCTGGTCCAGCTCATTGCAAAGTGCGCTGGCTCCATTGACAATGAGACATGCCCACTTCCTGATGCTTGGAGACTTTAACGTTCATTTGGACAACGCATCAGGGCAAGAAACCATTATTCTCTTAGAAAATGTGAACCCTCTGACTCAGAAACAACAGGTATTCTGCCCTACACATCAGACCAGACATACACTTGACCAGGTCTTCTCTAATCTGGACCTGACGGTATCACAGCCTACTCCTCTTCCCTGAACAGATCACTATCTTATCTCATTTGCATGGTCACAGACCAGCAATAAGCCTTCCTCGAAAGGTAAGGCCTCATCCTCCTGTCGGGCTTTTCATAAGTTACAGCCAGAGGCAATCAATGGTGCCCTCACTATCAATACCCCAGTCTTGTCCGGCAGGGTAGTAGAGGATACCTCTTGCCTAAACAGCTGGGTCAGTAAAACTGTTAACTCGCTAGCTCCCTTCATAAAGAAATCTCACGCCAGACCTTGCCGAACGGCTCCTTGGTTTAACGCCAAACTCAGCACTTGCAAGACACATTGCAAACAGCTTGAGAGAGCATGGAGACTGAAATATCACCTAGGTGATAAAGTGGTACATAAGTGTACACTAAAGGTGTATCAGGGGAATCTGCACCTAACCAAAAAGAGCTTTTACGACACTAGGATTCTGGAAGCTGACAACAAAGCAAATTAAATCTTCAAAAGTGCTGATCACTTTCTCCACCGTGCTGTCACTTCTAGAGCCTGCACCCCAATGGCAGAGTGGTGTGAGGAACTTGACAGGTTCTTCTAAGAAAAAATCAAGACTATTCAAAACAGCTTTCAAAACAGGACTCCACCGTCCGAGTCACAGAGCCCGGTGCTTATGGTACCAGCACCTCCTCTCACGTACCCTTCCTTAGACGCATTCACTTCCATCTCTGTCTCTGAATCTCACACTGCTTTAAAGAGCTTAAAATATGGCTCGCCCCTTGAGCACTGCCCTATCACAGTATTGTAGATGGTGGCACCTTCTATCAATACCATCCCTGTTGCTAGCTAGGTGTTAAAATGTGGTTCACAGTGGTATTGATAGAAGGTGCCACCGTCTTCAATACTGTGCCCGCACTCAGTCTGCTCGGGTTGGATGAGCAGGAACCCTCAGGAAGAGCACAGGAGTCCAGAGCTTGGGGCCACGTCCAGGGGCCACAGGGGGGACACTAGTGCTACCATCACAGGCTGTGGCCGCACACCTGCTTCCTCGCTCCTAAACAGGTAGGACGATCACAGCAAAGGCGACAAACGGGGCTACCACCAGGCGATCGCTGTTCAATGTCGACGATGTTCCTGTTCGATGTAAACGCGTCGATAGGTGACAATCCAAAATTTACTCACTAGTTGGTTTCCAAAATAGGTATAAGTACAAGCCATACGAGGAGGAAATGCTCTTCACGTGCCTTCCAAGAAAGCCTCAGAAAACGCTGTGGGAATGAGCATTTGTAAAAGAGGTGGGACATGCACCTGCCTTTAGCCATTTGCAGCCTCCCATTTTTTAAATTGACATAGCCAACAGCCAAACAAATGCATGGGGGGAGTTAGACCCTCACACAAAAGTTAAGAGTGATTTCATGTAGCCTCCCATAGAGCAGTGCATGTGTGCTTCGCTAGGCTCCATCTAAAAAGAAAGTAACAGATCTGTTTAATTTGAGACCATCTTTAGCCACCATCTAAAACTGAAGCTGCTCATCCAATACACTACCTAGTACAGACGTCTACGCTATATAAAAGCAAGAAAAGAAAGTGGACATCAAAAGTAAGAAGATCATTTTGGACATAAATACCAGAAAGAGGGTGATAAAAAGAGAACAACAAAAAATGGATTTGGGGGATAGAAATGATTGTAGTTGAGTTTGCATAAGGACACTGCACCTAAGCAATGTTACGGTGACAGATTTTAACAGGTCGAACGTGCTGAAATGGATTGGGGAAAATTCCAACAGAAAAGGTCAAAGATAAGGGATTTAAATACTGGCTCCACATGTTAACCCTCATTTACGAATTTGAAACTAAGACAAGAAAATATTTAGCACCTGGTACTACTCTATGATAATTCTATTTACAGATGTGGTAAATGCCACCTTTTGTTCGTCCATCTTAGAATCATTGCCTTAGTAATTATTAATTGTTCCCACTGGTATGTTTGATCCACGACACATGAGTGAGGTTTTAATACTTTGAGATTGATTGATAAAATGGTCTAAATTGTGAATAGCCAGAATAGACTATATGGAAATATAGAGGTATATTCACAAGAACGTGTGATAACTACCGTAAGAGTAGCGTAATGCAACTTTCAAAATCGCAGCCCATTGCGGGAAAATAACCATGTGTCAACGTGGAATTCACAACAATGAGGAAGCATGCGATAGCCATCAGATAACACATCAAAAATCAGTACGAAAGTCAACACCAAACTGCAAAAATGCAAAACGCGAACGCAAAAAAAATGCGATGAGGCCAATTGCGGTACAAAAATTAGAGAAAACCAGCCACAGGCCTGCAAACTCAATGCGTCTGGCGGGAAAATGCACTATAAAAGAAAAAAAAAGTGAAACATTTCAAACTGCGTAGCACCATGAATGCACGCGGACTGAGCGCAGAGGACAAGCCAAACCCCACAAACCCCACCGAGGAACATCATAGAACCCCGTGTTCGTGGAAGGGCAAGGACAAGAGGAAGAGGAAGATGGGGTTCCACCACCTCCACTGCAGCACTGGAAACCCAAACGGAAATATGGCAGACCATCGTCAACAACGTCAATGCTGTCGGTGTGTCGAGGAGGTCAATGGAGGAGGTGAAGAGGCATTGGCATGAAGTGCACAGCCAAGCCAATGACTAATGAGCTGGAGGAAATGGTGTCCACAGTCAGCAGTGTGGAGACAGTGACAGGAATTGGGGGCCTGGACACAGCATGATATGACCTGACCCAACATCAACAGGGTGAGTAACCGCCAGGGGCGGGGGACGGGGGAGATGGGCACAATGGCACACATGCACAATTATGTGTAGCACACTGCACACCCACATTAACAAGGTCAGAGGTGAAGGTTTCCTCCCGCCTTCTGCAATGGAACAATAGAGCTTTCTATCCATGAGGTTTGTCTGACTACTATTTGCGGTTTCGGAATGTGATGTGGCTTTGTGGCTGGAATTGGGACACGGCCTTGGGCTCATGGTGTACGGATGGCGATACACACACACATGTTGACATGTGGTGCCAGGTGCCCTGCAAGGCCTTGTGCTGCTTGTGCAATCTCACTCCGTCTTTCTCCCTCGCGCTCTCCCTCTTTTTCTTTTGTTGGGCGCATGGCACACCTTCTTCTGTTGGATTTCATCTTCCAGGCTATGTCCTACGGACTGTCCAGTGTGGACCCGCTCGGACTCATCAGGATGGTTGTTTTGTCTTTTGTTTGTAAGGTGTTTTGTGTTGGTGATTGGTTTGCTGTATGACTGGGTCTCAATTTTCTGTTGGCGCATGTATGTTGATTTTCCTGCTTGTGCTACCTCAGGCAACATATTTGTTTTGTGTTTCGTGATGTTGGTGTGCAGTTTCTTGGTCAGGGTTTTGGGGTGGGCCCTGGGGGCTTGTTGCGAGACTGGGTGTGCTGTCAGTGGGTGTTGTGGCCCTCTTGGGTGTCCGTGCTGCATGTTCGGTTGCTCAATGGCATCTGTTTGTCTTCAGCTATGGCTGTGGGCTGTGCTCCCTTTTGTGGTGCAGGCTGCCGTCCAACTTTACACCAGGTCAGGGCAGCTGTAAATTTCCTGAAGCTAACGCACCTTATCGCGTGGTTTATGTTCTTATCACCGATCTGCCTGGTAATTGTGAATGTTGAGGTGTGGTGTTGTTGCATCTTTTTGCACGGGAACGCCTAATCTGCATCTCATTAGCAATAGTTGCGGTGGGTCCTCTGTGGCGATGTTTTTTGCAGCTGCTTTTGTAGGAAAACTGGTACTGTGAGCTGTCAGCACCTGCTTGTGAATGGTGGGGTACATTTATAGACCAGACGGAACCGCAAACAGTCAATCCCAGAAAATCTATAACCTCCCTCTCCCCCCAGGAAGTGAACACTCCCGCCGCCTCGCCCGAACTCCCCCCAAACCAATCAGCCCAGGATCCGCTCACAAACTCGAATCGCACCTCCTCGATACAAGTCATCACCGGAGTGGGTAGAGACCTCCCCCCCCGTAGAGCCACTAGACCTCCACTGTTTCTTTCATCCATACCCAGAGCCAAGCCTGACAAGCTAAAAGTGAAAGAAGACCCCCCCCATTAACTGTATGCTTATTAACAGCCGGTCTGCAGTCAAACATGCTACGGAAATAGCAGAAGCCATCCTCTCTCATGACCTGGATGTAGACTTCAGCACGGAAACATGGCTAAACACCCTATCCCTCCCCATTCTGGACATGCTGGTGCCACCCGGCTTCTCAATTATCCGCAAAGACAGGCCCTTACACAAAGGTTGGGGCATAGCAATTATCCACAAGAATGACCTCTCCATCTCCGAAGCTCCCTCCTGCCTATACAGTTCCTTTGAATGCCTGTCGGTCAACATCACATCTCACTGTCAGAGCTCACGGCAATGCCATCTCCTTTACCATCCCCCAGGCAATTCCAACGAATTTAAAGCTCAGCTCTCGGACCTCATCACCCAATCAGCACTTAACAGCGACAACAGTTTAATTCTAGGCGACCTCAATCTAAGATGGAATGAATCCAATAACCCACTGATTCAATCTCTCAACACCCTTCTACAAGACAATGATTTGATCCAACACTGCTCAGAGGAAACCCATTACAGAGGAGCGACCCTGGATGCCATCATTGCGAACAAAAATGCAATCTCGATTGATCACATCATCCCGGTGGACTGGTCAGATCACCACATCATTCTCTTTCACATCCTTCAGCGGACCCTATCCCTCCCTCCCACCCAAGCCCCCCTAAGTGGGTTAGGAACACTTCCAGAATCCCCCAAGACAAGCTAGAAGAAGGTCTCTGCACACTCCACCCGAACACGACGGAGTCCCTCTCTACCTCGGAACTCACCTCGCTCTACCATTCCAACCTAGAACTCGCCCTGGATCAACTGGCACCTCTAAAAATCCAGAAGCATCCCCTCGAGGTCTTAGTTCTCTACTGACATCAATGAGGAAAGAAGACATCTAAGAGCCATGGAAAGAACCTGGAGGACCAACCACACCAACTCAAGACAGCACGCAAAAACTATTATACCCACATGAAGAGCAAAAAGTCATCTTTCTTCTGCTCCGCACTAGACAATGCCAAAAACCGCCCTAAAGAACTCTTCAACATTATTAGGAACCAAACTTCCATCCCTAAGGCAGCCAACCTAGTAGCATCCAAGACCCAATACGAAAACTTTGCAAGCTTTTTCAATGAAAAAATCACCAAAATTGATCGCTCATTCAGCACGAGCCCTGCACCCAACCTCAACCCTCCAGTAACCCCATCTATCCTCTGGGCATCCTTCCAGCCGATTAAGGAAGAAATGATAAGCAATCTTATCGCCGCCGCCAAACCCTCATCTCACTCCCTCGATCAACTTCCCTCGAGACTGACAAAGAAATTGAAGAGCACTATAGCCCCTATCTGGGCCAAGATCATCAACAGCTCCTTGAACGAGGGTTTCATCCCTGACTGCCTTAAACTAGGTCAAGTCACACCACTTCTGAAAAAACCTGGCCTGGATCTCACGGACTTGAACAACTTTAGACCGGTCTCGAACCTTCGGTTCCTAGCCAAAATTCTTGAAAGATGCGTGCTTTCACAATTAACCCAACATCTTGAGGATTCTAATATATTGGACCCACACCAATCAGGGTTCAGGAAAGGCTGCAGTACTGAAACTGCAATCCTAAATGTCCTAGATGATCTGCACATGTCACTCGACTCCAACCAATGTAGCCTTCTCATCCTCCTTGACCTCTCGGCTGCGTTCGACACAGTGGATCATACCCTCCTACTCAACGCCCTCCGAGAGAGAGCGGGCATCGAAAAGACAGTCTTAAAATGGTTCTCCTCTTTTCTGAACAACCGCACTCAAAAAATAAAGATCAACAACTTCGAATCTGACCCCCTCCCCATCAGTAGAGGAGTCCCTCAAGGGTCAGTACTCTCGCCACAACATCTACATGGAACCCCTCACCTCACTTCTAAGGAACTCCAACATCCCCTTCCACCTTTACGCGGACGACACACAACTCTATTTGAAAACCACTTCGATCGCAGACATTCACAGACTTAATGCGACACTCGTGGAGGTCCAACAGTGGCTCGCAGCCAATCACCTCAAACTGAATGAAGAAAAAACAGAAGTTCTCCTAATTTCGAACAAAGATGAAAACCCACAAATAGTGGAATGGCTCAAAGCCTTAAATGCCCTCAACGTCTCTCTAAAGCCAACAGATTCCGCTAAATCCCTAGGAATCACTCTCGATCCCAAACTGGACATGAACAAACACATCTCTAAAGCCGCCAAAAGCGTGTTCCTGAACCTGAAACTCCTATACAAAATCAAACCCTTCCTCCCCCCCCAAAGACCTGAAACAGGCCATGCAGGCACTTGTGCTCTCCATAACTGACTATGGCATCGCAGTGCTGACTGGAACTGCCAAGGCACACCTAGGACCTCTCACCTCCACCCTCAATGCAGCAGCAAGAATGGTCACAGGAACTAAGAAATTTGACCACATCTCTCCAGCACTCAAAGAACTGAAATGGCTCCCGATTGACCAACGAGCCAACTTCCGCACAGCTTGCCTCACACATAAAGCCCTGCATACAGGCAAACCAGAATACCTGGCCTCCAAATTCAAAAGGGCGGGTCAATCCAGGAACCTCAGAAGCTCCAACACACTACTACTCATCCCTCTGAAATCACAGAAACGCAAAACCTCAAATAAATCCTTTGCGGGAAATGCCCCCAGGATCTGGAACGCCATCCCCCCCACATCAGAATGACCGTCTCCTTCCCGCAATTCAAATCGCTACTCAAAGCCCTCTTCCTTGAACACTCTGGTGCCTAAGGAGGACCCCACGCCTGACGGTCAAAGTCCCTATGACTGTCGTACTGACTCTATTTCCTGCTTGTTGTTCTTGATTCCTGTCTTGCTTATTCTCATTTACTGCATATCTGTATTTGCTGTGAAGCGCTCTGATACCCTCGGGTCCAGCTAGCGCTATACAAAACTTCAATAAATAAATAAATAAATAAAATTTATCACGACTTTGGCTGCGATAAAGTGCCGTTAATTCAGCGATAGCTCCTTGTGAATATGCCCCATAGTGTTTAACCAGGTTTGAACTAAAAGCAAACGAACATGAGAGCAAAGACTTTTAATTTTAATATTTCGAAGTGGATTTTAAAAGAATTGCTTATTTGAAAACAATTAGCATACTTTAATGACAGTTGTTTACTTTAGTATTGTAGAAATATAAAAAATAGAAAGGTGTAAAGTGGATACCATACGATAACTCACAATAAAGCCATTTAGGTATCTACGGTCTTTCATATTTACCATTATATGTAATATCTTACATATACCCCCATCTAGCCGAAACAAGCCTGACAAGGGTAGTAGGCTGAAAGGTCTGAATAAAAATAAGCGCCATTGCTAAATATTTTGCTGGTCATCAGTGATCAAAATATGCAATAGGACAGCATAGTAGACGACGTAGAAAGATGATAAACGAATCTAATGAAATAAAGACGTTTTCATTCAACATTTTCATCTAACCAACTCCACCAGCATAGGGTAAAAAGGAGCGAATAATCAATCAACTAATTCAGTTTCTTGCTATTTTCTCTTAGGCTTAAAGCAATATTACCTTTTATTGACTTATCTTTCTTTATATTTATCATTATAGGTAATGTCTTATCACTATGCTTGCTTAGCTTGTTAAAAACAAGCCTAAGGCAGCAGGTCGAATGATGAGAATAAAAATCACTGAATTTAACTCCCATATTGTTATTAAATATTTTGCTTGACAGACACCAATCAGATCCTGCAACATGTTTCAATTGCAATCAATCAATAAGTTTATTGTACAGTTAATACAAATCTTTTTTAAGTTCAGAAGTAAGTTTATTGAGATAAGAACTACATTAATACATAAAATTTAAAGACAGTGAAATTTAAAAAGTTGCATACAATACATCAACTGTGTAGTCGATAAAAAGAGAATGGTTCGAGTTAACTACATTCCAACATAGTATGCAAAAACAGAAGAATATCAATAAATAAAAACAATATCAATACATAAAAACAAACTGCATCATGTATAATATAGAAACGTTTAGAGGACAAACTAGAGTATAAATTGAGTCATATAATGTCAATCTAAATGACGTCATGGGGGTTTGACAACTTCTTGTTGCTGAGGAGCAGGAGGCAGAGAGTGCCTCGCACTGACATCAATGAAAAGTGTGATAGGTGACCATAAATCTAAGCGTTTTGATGCCATGTGCAATGGATATACAAAGGTTGTATCTAGTCTGTGATTATAGCAGACAGCACACCACCACCCTTGGTAAGATAACTTGGTGAAGTCTTTCCAATTCTTGGTTATTTGCTGGAAGGCTACTGCCAACAATAAGTCTATTATGTGAACATTGGAATCACAATTTTCCCAAATAGGGGACAGGCTGCCTAGAAAAATGTGTAAGGGAGAAAAAGGATGAGTGGAATCAAAAATGGAATTAATTTGGGACCACACCTTGTCCCAAACGTTTTGAACAAAATTAGACGTGAAAAGCATATGATATAAGTCAGCATGTGGAGCGGAACAGAACCAACAAATATCTGGGAGATGAGAATGTCTCGCACTGAGAGTGAGTGGAGGAAGTAATAATCTATTATAAATGAAAAGAAGTGTCTCTGTGGCATTTGCAGCCCTAGAGGATTTCTGAAGTTTCAGCCATATTTTACCCTAAATGTCCACTGACCAGGAGGTCCTTAAATCACTTTCCCACAACATTTCTACTTTGGTCTTGTCTCTCGGCTGGATGGGAGTGTGTAAAAATGTATAAATAGTAGAAGTCTTGGATGCATTAGTGATAAGGGTTCTCAATTATCTGCATGCATAAGCTCAAGTGAAGTAGATGACTGAGGTGGTAAGAATTGTGCATGAGCAGTTTGAATAGCGCCCAATAAAAGAGAATATCTGGACTTGAGAAGTGGAGGTAAGGCAAACAAGGTGCTTGCCTGTTCAAAGGATATAACTTTGTCTTGATCATAAAGTTGATGAACCCAAATTAGGCCTCGTTGCCTCCAAGATTTCCAAATGAAAGTTTTATTATTAATCAAAATGTAATTATTATGCCATATGGAGGAATTAAGGAATGAGGTTAGGAGAGCGGGCGGGATTATTCTAGAAGTATATTTGAGTATAGGAAAGGAAAGGTATTCTTGAAATGACAATTGGGAAAGGAAGGACTGTTCAAGCGTAACCCACTTAGGACGATTATTGGAGGTATCAGAGAGCCACTTGGAGGCTTGGTGTAATAGAAAGGACTTGTGGTAGGTAGGGAAATCAGGAAAGTTTACCCCCTCTCTGATTTCGGACTGATTAGTTTTGAGATGGACTTGCGTGATTTTTTGCTACCCCATAAAAAGGAAGATTAAATGAATGTAAGTTTCTTGAAATATTTTGAGGAAATGGATAGTGGGATTTTGGAGACTGTATATAAAACTATGGATGAGAGCATCATTTTAATGATGTCTAAACAACCCCACCAGGATAAATAGAGGGGATGCCATTTTGTTGTTAGAAGTGACAATCTTTGTATGCAATGTTCCAAAAAGCGGGATATTGTTCCTGAAATAGTTGGAGTAAAGTGCAAGCCTAGGTACTTAATGTATTGGGGACTCCATGCGAAACCTGAGGATGTGAAGTCAGCACTGAGAGTATATTTGGTGAGGGGTAAAATTTCACATTTATCCTTATTTAATTTGTTTCCAGAGACAGATGCAAAAGAGTGAACTTCTTCTAAAAAAGCAGGAAGAGAAGCTTGAAGATGTGATAAGAATAAAAGAACATCATCAGCATAAGCAGCCATTTTAACAGTAGTGTCATTGAAAGTAAAACCATGAATACAATCATTTTGACGGATCCTTAATAAAAAGGGCTCCAAGGCAAGATTAAAAAGAAAAGGGGAGAGTGGATAGCCTTGTCTGACACCTCTACCAAGGTGAAAATAAGAAGAAATATCACCATTTGCTGAAACAGCAGCCCTGGAATTGGAATATAAAACAGAAATCAAAGCAGTAATCTTTGGGCCAAAACCAAAACATTGGAGTACACGAAAAAGATAAGGCTGCTCAACTCTATCAAAAGCTTTCTCAGCATCCAAGCCTATGGATGCCAAGGGATGGGAAATGTGTGAGGCTTTAGATAAGATGTCAAAAAATAAGCGAGTATTGTCTGTAATAAGGCGACCTTTAACAAAACTGGATTGTTTTGTGCCTAATAAGTTGGGCATATGGGTTTCAAAACGAGAAAGCTAAAGCTTTTGAAAATATTTTATAGTCAATATTGACCAGAGAAATGGGTTGGTAGTTTTTACAGTGTTGTGGATCCTTGCCCTCTTTAGGTATAAGACAGATAAGAGCATCTGAGAAAGAGCCGGAAGATTCACCAGACTGCAAAAAAGTGGATATGAGAATGTGTAGTTTGGGAAGACGTAAATGTGCAAAGTGGTAAAAACATTCCACAGTGAATCCGTCAAGGCCTGGAGCCTTAACCTTTTTGAGCATTTTTAAGGCAGCTAGTGGTTTTTTCTACGTTAAATCAACTTCTAAGGGGGAGAGATCTGAACTAGTAGTGGGGTCACAATGTATAAGAGAGAGAAATTGGGTTATGGTATTATCAGAGGGCAAGGTTTCAGATGTATAAAGTGATTTATAAAATTGAAGGAATTCATCAAGATTGTCTTCATCTTTGGATTTTAATTGATGATCTTGACCAAACATAGACCCTATATTGAGCTTGTTTTGTTTGACCTTTAAATAATTAGCTAATCATTTGCCAGCTTTATTCTGGCCACCATAATATTTTGCACTAGACTTTAATAAATAATTGGAGGCATTGTTGGTTGTGTCCTGATTAAATTGAAGTTTGGCTTTGATGAGATCGGATAGGCAGTCTTTGGTTTTGGAGGAATAATGAGAGTGTTCCAATGCTTTAATTTTAGTTAACAGTTCTTTAGTGACATGTTGTGCCTTTTGACGTTTTTTGGAGACAAACCTAATAATACAATCTCTGGCTGAAGCCTTAAAGGCGCCCCAGACCATACAAAAAGGTGTGCTATCTGTTTGATTGAAAAGAAAATATTCATTAAAGAAAGAGGTGAAGGATGATGTATAAATTGGATCTAAAAGCAGAGAATTATTAAAGCGCCATTTATGGGATAGTTTGGGTTTGTGCAAAACATCCAGGTGAATATTGACAGGAGCATGGTCTGAAAAAGAATGATGACACCATTTCGTTTACCATCACCTGGGGAAAAAAGAACTTCCGCCACCCAACGACTCTTTAATTTTGCAGATTCCTCAGCTGATAGATGAGATTCCTGTATACATGCAATATCTGCATCTAATTTAGCCAAATGAGTCAAAACTCTCTGTCTCTTAATAGGTGAGTGTAAACCCCTGACGTTCCAAGAAACAATTTGTAAAGGCATAGAATAAAATTGTAACAACATGATGCATACAAAGTAAAACAAAACTTTGAATAAATGAAAGCATAACCAACAAGTATCCGACTATACATAGAAAAAAGCAATTGAAGTGGAGAAAAGAAGAAAGAAGAAAAGAAGCAGTGATGATTAGAATACATTGAAGAGAGAGAAGAATGATGAAAGGAAGAAGAAAGATTTTTGGTAAGTAGAAACAAAGAGAAAGAAATTGGAGTAAGAGGAGAGTGTGAAAAGAAGAAGAAAGTATAAAAGAAGGAGAAAGTAAAGAAGATAAGAGATTTATAGTTATTGCGGAACATATGTAAGAGAGTGCAAAAGAAGAGGAGCAAAGAGAAGACAAAAGACTTACAAATAATCCAAGATAAACAAGGGGTGGAGGGATGGAAGGCCACAGGGAACAATGACGTATCCGAGACCCATGGGGTAGGACGGGGAGGAAGACAGGACCAACGAACTTCAGGACAGAGGGACTGGAAGAGAGGCTGTAACAACCTATAGGGAAGAAAAGGAAAATGTAAATACATGCTAAAGAATTATAAGAACAAAGGTATTATACTGCAAATACATTAATAGGCTGTAATTCAACCATAAGTAGGGTTAAGGCAAATGAGAAAGATGGATCAACAGAATAGAATCCAAAAAGTCTACTTGAACTTTGACGAAGAAGCAGTATCCATTGGCTTCACATGATAGGAATAAAGGAAACTTTTCAGCTTTGTTGAATCCTCATATGTGGTGTTTGATGGTAACTTTAAATAGGCAGGGATTAAAAATGCCATAGCGCGCACCTATCGAGCGCAGTTGAGGCCGGAGTGATAAGAACTCTCTGCAACGATCTGCCGTTGGTTTAGCATAATCTTGAGTAAAGAATAGAGCGGCACCTGACCAAGTGATTTTATTCAGTGCTCTAGCTGCAGACAAAACCTTTAAAAAGTTGGTGTACTGAAGAAAGTATAAGATCACTCCCCTTGGCTTTCTTCCTGAAGAAGAGGACACCATATGCGTTGTTGGTCCCAATCGATGAGCTCTCTGGATGTCCGGAACAGTGCTTCCTGGAAGTTGAAGACATTTTGGAAGAAAGGTTTTGAAGAAGGTAAATGAGTCTGAGCCTTCTGTTCCTTCAGGTAACCCATAAATAGGAAAATTATTTCTCCTATTTATTTTTTCTAACTGTTCTATTTGCTTGTGCAGTAATGATACTTGGAACATAGGGAACCCACTTTGGAGGTGGAAGAAGATAAGGACTCAACGTTTTGCTCCAAAGTAGTGACACGTTCTTCCACATTTGACCACTTATCAGAAAGAATCTGGAGTTTTGAATTGGTCTCTTCAACAAATGGGCGTAGTGCCCTTATTTCCTCTAGCAGCAAGTCCATGGTGACTAAAGAGGATTGTTTAGGAGGAGAGGGAGGATCTTTTTTCAGTCTTTTAGTGTACGCTTTTCCAGTAGTTGAAGTTAGAAAAAGCGCTGACGGTGGGGTGGAAGTTGTCGCGCGCGGAAGGTGCTGTATTTGAATTGGTTGTTGTGCATCTGTCCTGTCAACCCTGACTCAGGCTGCAGGTCTCTGCTAATGCACATCTGCCACCATTTGCGTGCTTCTTTGTATGTGCAGATGTGTGCTGCTTCGTGGAAGAGTGATAGTGACACCAACTAGCCAAAGTATTGTAAGTGTCGCATGATGGGCTGAGTCAGCAGGAAGGAGACTTTGGGTTCAGGCTCCGACCCGTCAGCTCACAGCACACAGCCATGTAATTGAGGAGAAAACGGTACCAACGTGAGAGTTTTTTGTGGCTGCCGGCGACGAGATGAACGTCTCGGGGGGAAGCTATGGGAGCCCAACTGCCGCTGAAGCCTCGTCTGAGATCTTCAAGGAGCTGTGGGGCAAACTGAAGGAGTGTCATGACAAAGAAGTTCAAGCTTTACAGATGAAACTTTCTAAACTGAAGAAGGACAGATGTTTGAAGGATAAAAAGCAGTCTGCTTTCCTGCATAGCTCGGAGCCGTAGCAACATTGCCCATGCCCGGTGGAACTTTGATGGAACTTTCGATGGTCCTTTGACGATGTCCCCTGGGCAGATACCAAAACTGTTTGTACTTACCTCTGTGCACGAGCAACCTTGGCCGATTCCCGGTGGAGCTGTCATAAGCAGCTATAGAGGAGTCTGGCCCTGGTTTCACCCCCTCGGCCGTCACCCACCCAGCCAGTCATCTGACTTGTTTTCCTTGTTTCCCCTTGGTGTTTCCCTCCCTCCCCCTCCCTCCGTGATTCTTTGATTTAATTGATGCAATTATGTAACCTGTAACTCTGGGCGGATACCAAAGCTGTTTGTACTTACCTTGGTGCACGAGCACCCTTGGGCGATGCCCGGTGGAGCTGTCTTATGCAGCTAAAGAGGAGTCTGTCCTTGGTTTCACCCCCTTGTCCATCACCTACCCAGCCAGTCATCTGGCACTGTTTTCCTCGTTTCCCCGTTGTGTTTCCTTCCCTCCGTCTCCCCTCCCTCTGTGAATCTTGGATTTAATTGATGTAACTATGTAACCTGTAACTCGCTGATCCTCAGGTAAAGCGATCTGATGCCTCCGGGTCAAGCCAGCGCTATATAAAACTTTTCAAATAAAATAAAATAAATTAATCAAAATAAAATAAATAAGATACATTTTTAGGTGAGGTGTTGGTTGAGTCATCCATGACTAAACAATTGTAACGGGAGCTGGTTTGAAGTGCGAATCTACGAGAAGAGTATTGAGGTTGAGCTGAACCTTTAAGTTGTCTTCCCATAAATGAAGAAAGGTAGAGTTCAAAAATAAAAGTCCATTAATAGCAAGTTTCTACCGTACATAGGCTTAAAAGTAAGCACCGTAATCTAATTAGAGCAAAGAAACATGTAAATAAACACATACAGCATGTATAAGTTGTTGCATCATCATAAATGCGTCACTGGTAGACTTTTATGAAGAAAAAAGTAGGAAAAAGTCACAGAAGCTTAAGTATATAATCATCAAGCAAGTATTGGAAATAAACCTATGTAATACAAAGAATAAATGCTCTGTAAAGCTCAGACAAAAGCATGATCCATAACTAGAGTCATGTTCATATAGACAATACCAGAGAATTGTAACCACTAAATTCAATAATAGACATACACTATATAGAGCAATGTTTGAAACAATTTCAAATTAGGCAAGGTTCAATTGTACTTTGAAGAGGCTCAAGCTACAGAAGAAGAGCGAATACCAAAATAGCGAGCATAATCACACCAATGCTATATGTTATCCTGCCTATAAAATAAATAGTACTTGCAAACCATAGAGAATGCCTCAAAGGGAGACACATTCAATAGGTTTTGAGTCCTTATAGATCATCAATGAGGCAGGCAAACAGTTGTGGCAATATATGCATGGTACAAAAAACAGTTCTGTCAGTAAATGCCCCCCCCCCCAAAAAAAAGTGGAATTATTAAGTCCAGGATTAAGCAAAACGATGTTGCAGGCAGCAGCGTCGGATTGGTAACGCGGGCACTCGGGCAATGCCCGAGGGGCCAGTGTCCAGTTCTATCTGTGGACTGTTTTTTTGCGTTGTTTGATACCGCCAGTGGCCCAGTGGGTGCCTGAGTGGCCTTTATGGAGGCAGATGGGCGTCCATTACCTCCCTTTTATCAGCAGGCGGGTGTCATTCCCTTTCTCTCGCTGGGCCGACCGATTAATGTAGGCATAATGGAGGGGGGGGGCTGAGCAGAAGTGGCCTCACTTGTTTTCAGGTGTGTTTCACCATTGTAATCTAATCAGTGCATTTTTTTAACCCCCCCCCTGTTTTTAATCCAATTTTGCTGAAGCAGGGTTTTGCGGAAAGGCATTATGCAAATGTGGGCCACTTTTTTTTTAATCTTGCCTGGGCCAATTTTTAATCCCAATCCAACCCTGGCAGGCAGTGTCCAAAGGAAATATCAATTTAAATGGTGTTTAACTGCGCCATGAGGGTATAGTGCAAAAACCACATTGGAGAAAAGCTCCGTCGGCGGTAAAAAAGAAACAAACACAATGGCGGGCAGAAGTTCAACAGATCTGAAACCCGCTATACACGTGAGAGAAGAATGTCTCACCAGCCTTGGTGATGCTTTAAAAACAGATGCCTTCAGGGACCCTGAAGATTGCTTGTGACATCCCGTGAGCATGCAGCTGGCGCAGCACTAAACGGACCGCATCGAAAACAGCTCCTTCGGCGGTAAGCACGAAATGAAGGATGCCCGTGGTCCCTGCAGGGGACCCCATAGGAGGGCAGACCCCGTAGTAGGTCTGTGGGCAGCCGGGCAGCCCATCCCCGGTGGTGGGGTGAGTTGGTGGGGCGGCGCAAGCTAACGGGGGCGGGATATAGGTTGGGGCCAAGGGAGGGGATATATGGGTGGCCCCTCCTACCACGCGCCCTCTTTGCTGCTGCCCCCTCACTAGTTAGGTCGCATCACTGGCTGCTCCTCGCCAGCAGTAGGGCCACAGGCTGCCCCTCCCCCCCCTTTCCCACCCGGACGCTAGACCCGCGCTTTTCATCTCCGAGGATAAGGTAAGCGGATCACCGTTGCCCCCCCCCGGGCCCCGTCCTTCGGCAAAACCCAAGTCGACGGGGCTCCGTGGCTATGTCCACGGGGAGGCACGAGGTCCGTGTACAGGTCGGTCGTGTGGGGGTTGTCGTGTGAGGTTTGGGTGGCAGCAGGAGCTGGAAGCTTGGTAGTGTGGGATTGTGTTTTATTCGATCCGGTATGGGGCTAGTTGGCCTGGTTCGGGTCGCGTCCGCCCATAGGTTCGGTCAGAGAAGGACAGCGGTGTAATGGCAACCCACCCCCCCCCCCACTCCGACGACACACCCCCTCTTATCTTACGATCGCCGGGTCACACAAATACTCGGACAGTGGTGCGCCCCCCCGCAGACACAATGGGGGTAATTACTAAACGGCTCTCCTCCGTGGCACAGGGCTTTCTTGTATTAGCGGGGCCCCCGATTGCATTTGCTGTCAGGTGGAGTGCTTAATACCGCCATAGATTGCACCGGAGAACTCGCCCGGCATGTCACTCCGACGACGCACCCCCCTCTTATCAGTGGTGCGTCCCCCGCAGACACAACGGGGGTAATTACTAAACGGCTCTCCTCGGCGGCACAGGGCTTTCTTGTATTAGCGGGGCCCCCTATTGCATTCGTCGTCGGGTGGAGTGCTTATTACCGCTGTAGATTGCGCCGGAGAACTCGCCCGGAATCACGAGGCAGGTCGGGCGGCTGGTGATGAACAGGTACCCGCCATTTATCAGGGAGAAAGTGTGGTCGGACAGTTAGCGCGGCCAACTTTGGGGCGTTGCTCCGGTTTGCATTACTGTACCGTGTGGTGTTCCATGTCGGACTTATTTAAAGACATTAATTGCACCGCATTTTATTGCTAAATAAGTAGAGGTTTTAGCAAGGCTTCCGGGACCGGTAATGGGCAGGCAAAAGGGGGTAGGTACCATGCGATCTGGGGGGCTGCAGTATACAGCTAACAGCACCGCTGTCCCCAGGGTCGCTTTCATTCATCTCCCCCGATCCACTGGAGAGCGTACGATCGCGCCTTGCCCCGACAAACTAAAGATGCTTAATAACAAAAGACGCAAGATGGGAGCGTAGCACAGACCCGCGTTCTGGTCGGAAGAATAGGGCCGCGCGCCTTAGTTGACGTGACTCATAAGTGATAAGGGACGTAGTAAAAACGGGAATAATAGCGCCATAGGAATTGATGTTGCAATGTGTTTCCCAACAGCGTGGGCGAAGGGAAGAATGTGGCAGCTCGCGGCAAAGATATGTTTTAACCAGGCAGCCAGATTAGCTTGGGGACTTTATTACCGTAGGTATGCCACCTTGGATATTTTAGGTAAACGATGTCTGTGTGTTTCCCAATATAGTTTTATTTAATAATGTGGCGCTCTCAGAGCAGGATCAGCGCGGCAAAGATATACTCTATCCTGTCAGCCGAAATTAGATTGGGACTTTATTATCATAGGCACGCCACTTTGAATATTTAAGTTATAAATGATGTCTGTGTGTTTCCCAATATAGTTTTATTTCATGATGTGCCGCTCTCAGTGCATGTATAATGCGTGTTCCTTATTACAGGCGGGGGTAGGCAAGCTTCTTCAGGACAGCGAGAGCACGGTGCCAAGGCACAGTAAGAACGTAAGAGCGAGGAAAGGCTGCGGGGGATGCCCCGCCGCTTTACAGGGGGGACACAGGCAGTTGATCCCGGGGGATCGGTGTTCATGGTCCGGTCTCCCTAGGTCCTCCTTAGGTTCCCTGACGCAGGGTGGGGCAAAACGTTAAATTATGTTTTTATTGCAATCGATACAGGAGTGAGATGCACAGTCGGATTAACGGTCGCATCGCAATCAGAAGGCCAGTCGACGCCCCTTTAGACCCCGTCAGGCGCGAGTGCACGAAGTAAGTACACAAAGGGCAGGGGAGCAGCAACAGCAAGAAGGGAGGGGGGTCGCCGGACCTACAACATGACGCTAGCTTGGATGTTCACCGTTCCTTTTTCTTGCAGGGGTTAAAAGGCCACGCAGGATGTCCGAACAGAGAACAGCATCAGGATCAGGGTCGGCTTCCGACGCGCAATCGGCTATTTTCTTGCAACTCGTTAGGACTAATGGCCTGGCGTGGGCCACAGATCTGCTCAATGCCAGCACCCCGGAACCCTGTTGTCACAATGACATTATAGCTCTGGATGAGGATGACACAGGCGGGGCAGGACACTCAAGGGCGTCAAAAAGGTTACGGGTTGCCACGAACAAAGAATTCCCACCCCTGCCAAAAAAGAAGGGCGGGGCCAAAACAGCAGTCGTATTGGTGCATGAGGTGCCTGGCCGATCGGGCATGCACGATCCCGCGTGACCCGTGGCGGAATACGCCACAAAGAGCAATCTTGGTAAGATCATGTCCACCCTACAATTGTTTATGACGAAAATGAAAGAAAGTGTATCAAATATTGGTGGGGTGGGCAAGCCCCACGAATGTATGGGGCAAAGGGGGCTCAGCCCCTAGCCCACCTGCACCGGCCGGTCCAGCCTCAGGGACCCGCCCGACGGGGGCCCCGCTGGCGCCGGCGGTGCCACTACCCGAACAAGTTGTCACTCCTGAGCAAGAGGGAACTGCCCCAGCCCCACCGTCCTCCCCCACGCCAGCACCTCTGGCAACAGTTGCACTGTTACCCGTAGCATCACCCATACCCTTTGAGTTACCGGCACACCCACCCCATCAATGCCAAACACACCGAGCACGGTGCCCCCCTCCCGGCAGCACCGATTCCTCCCGTGACGTCAACACCAGCACCCTCATCTGCGTTGCCACCTAGCGAGGAGGAGCTGGTGCTGGACGCCCCCTTGCTGTCAGGGCGTTCTTCCTTGTCCTGGGAGGTCCCATTGGCGGCAAAAGAACTAATATGGAAGAGAGAGTTCATCGATATTTTCTCACTACTCATGTTAGGGCAGCAGGGTACATACATGCGCAGGGCAGGGCTAAAGGAAGACGAGAAAAAAGTGAGGTTTCAGCCATGGGCAGAAAAATCGATTGACACCTGGTTGGAAGCGTTCGCTATATTGTCTTCTATTATTATGGAAAAAATTTCAGATCAAGGACCAGCCCTGGTCCAGTACGGCAGATTAATTCATAACGAGGCAAAGAAATGGGGGGGCGTAGGTTGGCTGAATTACGACAGGGAGTTCAGAAAGAAGATGTCCAGATCTCCTAATATGCGCTGGGATCATAAGGAAGTGCAACTTTGGATGGACCACATGGGGTCCAGGGCGTTGCAAGGGGTTGCGACAGACAGCAAAGGGCAGGTCACGCAAACAACAACAACTGAAAAGAGTAACACCCCGCAACACACCGACCACAGCACCCCGCCCTTTCGGGTTGGCCAACGGGGGAGAGGTCAGAGAAGGGGAGGCGGGAAGTCCCAGGCAGGGTCTTGCAGATTGTTTAACAGCGGGCATTGCCACTGGGGGAAATCCTGTAAGTTCACGCACACATGCAGCAATTGCGGAGGGCAACACCAGGCAGGAGCCTGTAGGACATCCAAAGGGCATAAGCAAGGTGGACATTACGGAGTGAGGGGGGAGCGTGGCAGAGTAAGTAGCACAGACGCGAGTGATGCCCCCCGTCTCGAAAGCCCTCCCCAGCTCTGGGCTGCCCCAGTAGGGCCTCTGGTCCTACTGCCCCTCCCAGACAGCAGCCACACAGGTTAGAGCAGTGAAAGGGCCCTCACCAATAAGACTGGCTCGATTGATCCCCCTGTTGAATAAATACCCTAACAGAGTGGACGGGAGACTGCTCCTGGGAGGTTTTGCTGAGGGTTTTGTCATACCTTACATAGGGACACCGTTAGCACGAGATGCTGAGAACTTGAAATCAGCTAAGGACAACCCTGAGGTGGTTAGAGCAAAAGTTTCCAAGGAACTGGAGTTGGGGAGAGTAGCGGGTCCTTTCTTGCAGCCACCGCTCACAATTTCATACTCTCCCCCCTGGATATAGTCCCCAAAAAAGAGCCTGGGGCCTTCAGACTGATACATCACCTGTCCTACCCCGAAGGCAAGTCGGTAAACCACAACTTGGAGGAAGGGGTGTGCTCAGTGTCTTACTGCTCATTTCACGTGGCCATGGATCTAGTAAGAAGGGCTGGCAAGGGGGCCTGGCTAGCTAAAGCAGACATAGAGTCGGCTTTCCGACTCTTGCCGGTACATCCCAGCAGCCAGCACCTACTGGGTTTCAGCTTAGGTCATGAATACTATTATGACAGGTGTATGCCCATGGGCTGCTCCATCTCATGCACATTTTTTGAGGCGTTTAGTACCTTCCTTCAGTGGGTACTGCAAGCAACAGAGGGGTTGAAAGCTTGACCCATTACCTAGATGACTTACTGTTTGTAGGTAGAGCAGACAAGCCAGATTGCGTGGAGGCATTAGCAAAATTCCAGAAAGTGGCTGAACACCTGGGGGTGCCATTGGCCCCGGGGAAGACAGTAGGGCCAGCGCAAGTATTAGTCTTCCTGGGAGTAGAGATCGACACCAAAGCAGGGGAAGCCAGGCTTCCAGCAGATAAAGTCAACGAACTGGCAGCTCAGATCCGGATAGTATTGGGTCAAGAAAAGGGATCCTTGGATGACATACAGAGCTTGCATGGCAGATTAAATTTTGCTACCAAAGTGATCCCCGCGCGTAGAGCTTTTGCGCGCAGGTTAGCCAGGACAGCTGCCAAGATAAAGCGCAGACACCATGAGGTGAGGCTGAGCATGAGGGTAAAAGAGGACCTGAAGATGTGGGGGGAATTTCTGGAGCAGTTCAATGGCTCTGTAATCTGGAGGGACCCCTGGACTAGCAGCCAGGAGCTGACGCTGTTTACTGACGCGTCGGGCAGGGATGGATTTGGCGCAATCCTGGACAGAGAGTGGTGCGCAGGGAAATGGCCTAATGCATGGAGGAAGAGAAGGATAACAGCTAACATAACTGTCTTAGAACTGTTCCCGATTGTGCTGGCTTTCCACCTCTGGCCAGCCTTGTTAACTGCAAAGAGGGTGGCCCTGTGGTCCGACAACATGGCTGTGGTCCAAGCTATCAACACACAGTCTGCCAGCTGCGCGCTTGTACTATGCTTGCTCAGGGAATTAGTGAAGGTATGCCTGTACAACAACGTGGAATGTAGAGCTAGACACATCCCAGGGGTGCAAAACACAGCCGCTGACGCTCTTTCACGTTTTCATTGGCAGCGGTTCCGGGAGGCATGGCCGAGAGCGAGGGAGGAGATGACACCTTTCCCGGCTCGGCTCTGGCACCTGCTGCGGTGGCGCAGTGCATTAGAGAGCTAGGCGAGCTGTCCCTGGTGCCCCAGACCATGAGAAGATACCAGGCATGCGTGGAAAAATTCTGTGAGATTATGGGCCCATGGGAGCAGGCGGCTTCCGCAAAGGTTGACAGGGTGCAAGCATTTATGATATGGGCCAAAGATGGGGGGAAGAGCCACTCGTGGATGGCCGGACACCTGTCGGCCATCGGGCACCATGCCAGGCTGCTTGGTCAGAAAGACCCCACCGCATTATTTACGACCAGGGCAGGGCTCAAAGGTTGGGCGAGAGTGGTGCCTAAGTCATTAGACCAAAGGGCCCCCATTGACTATAAAACATTAAAAAAGATGCTGGACGCCCTCCCTGCGGTCACCCACTCCGCTTACGAAGCAACACTCTTCGCAGCGACATTCAGCTTAGCGTTCTTTGGGGCCTTTAGAATAGGAGAGCTGGTGGCTCGCTCCAAGAAGGAGAAGAACTCTAGGGCCATGCAGATGAGGGATGTGCGCCTTACAGCTGAATCAGTTGAAATATTACTACAATTCTCAAAAACGGATCAGTCAGGCAGGGGTAGGGGCATCTCCCTGCACCGCCTGGGTAATGACAGTTACTGCCCGGTGGCCCTGCTGGCCGCCTTCTTGTCCTGCCGCCCATGCACAGATGGGCTACTACTGATACACCTGGACGGCTCCCTGGTCACGAAATACCACGTGGAGCATGTGATGCAGGGGTGCCTGTTCCTGGCGGGTTACACAAAGGGGGGGCCAAATACAGCTCCCACTCTTTCCGGATAGGGGCTGCTACAACCGCTTTCAAGGAAGGCCTGTCGGCTGAGGCAATAAAGAGGGTAGGGCGGTGGGTTGCTACAAAACTTATGTGAGGCCAGTGAGTGCAATACGTCCTTCTATCAGAAATGAAGCAGGGAACAATTAGGCAGGGAGGGAATAAGGAGTTTACATATACCACGGTTTTAGTGGCCTTTTTTGGACTTTTTTGTCCGTACAGTGTTTGAAGTGTAGAATTACATGTGCCACGGTTTTGGTGGCTGTTTGACGGTACAGTGGTTTGAAGTGTTCAATAAACTAAAAACTTGCAAACCATTGTGTTTTATTGCAGGAACAGAGGTGTGGGTGATGGGGCACTCTTATGTCGCAAGACTGGCAAGATGGGTGAATGCAGTCACTTGGAAACATGGCTTCAACAACACTATTATATCATGGTTCGGCCTTCCCGGAATGCATTGGGCTGAACTCTTAGGAACGCTGCGTATGACACTGAAGGAGAGTAGACGGTGGCCAAACATCATAGTGGTGCACCTGGGGGGGAATGACCTGGTAGCAGTAGGCAAGAGGCGTCTGCTGGATGCAATGAGGAGGGATCTAAGCTTCCTGAGCAGTGAGCTGGGATCGTGCAGCTTATGGTGGTCAGAAATAACTCCCAGACCCATATGGCATGGGGCGTATTCGCAGGAGGCGCAGGAAGTTACCGCAGGCACGTAAATGCAGCCATGCGTAAATTTACGGAAATGCGGGGATTGGGTTTCATCAGGCACGGCCTGCTGCACGCGAAATCCATTGGCTGCTGGGAATCTGACGGGGTGCACTGGTCCATGGTAGGCATGGCGATATTCCTACTAGACTTAGGGGAAGCCCTTGAAACAGCAGGGTGCAAATAGAGGAGAACTAGGGAGCTAGGTGGTGGGGGCTCTGGGCGCAGCGGATGCCACTCCCAGGGCTGTGGAGGATTTACAGGGCGATCCCCATACAAGACAGGCACAGGAACAGGACCTGAAGCCTCCAGTGCAAAGCGCACCGTGCAGAGTCATACATAATCCAAGGGGCCCTTCTTGGGGACCTGGGGTACGACGGCGCCCCGTTAGTCCTTAGGGCGGTTGTAAGCCTGAGCAACCGGGGCCTTGCCATATAGCACCCCGCCCGCTGGGGAAGGTGTGAGTTAACTCTCCCTTGTTCAGAGGGCGGAGTGGGTGGACGATACGTCTACCGGTGGGAGGAGTAATCCTCCCAGGTACTACACCGGGCTATGGCCGCTGGTGTTTCTTTGGCTCATTTTCAGGCTCCCTGCAACAAGGGGTTGCGGGGCGGAGGGGGTCGCCTGTAAGTTAACCCATCCTTTTATTTGTCCAACAAATAAACCTGCAACTTCTTCACCCCAATATACTTGTCTGTGTGTTGTTTGGGTTTTGGGGGGCTGTGGGCAGCGGCGTACCGATGGAGATACTATGGCGGGCGCAATTGCCACAGAGCCACGCCAATTCTCACGCTGTATGTGTCCTCCGTTGCAGATGAGAAGGAAACCTAAAATGAAGCGTTTTGAGAGGCAAAGGTGCTCACACGCCTCATACTGAGGGCAGCACAGGTGCGCAAGAAGTCGCGTTGGGCTGCCTTCACTCCCGTTGTCCAGGGAGAGTCACGAAGCCGCCGCCATCATCGCCGGGCGCAAGACACCCAGTTAATACAAATCTTAACAAACAAACATAGCAGTTAAAAGCATTCAGCATGCAAAGTTCAAATTGTCGCATAAGGACAAGCAGGTCTGAATTCGGCACAAAGATGATTAAACGTAACCATTGCTAAAACAGAGGAAACAGAAGATGCAGCATATTTGATTGCTAAAAACCAATGTGCGAATTTCATTAGCAGCATAGACCAAACAAGCCCATTTGAGGCCCGTAGTACATGCAATAGCGCCAGGTGCAGCGAAAATTTGGAATGGAAGTGGGTCAGGACATTTTTGCAAGCACAAACTAGCCCTATGTAAACAAGCAATATCAGATTAAACATTTAGAGAAAAAAGAGCAATGTGTAAAACAGATAGAAGTTGTGCTTAAAATGCGACACTTGATGTCAGGATTTTGTAAGGTGTTCACAGGGTTCAGACTGGTTATTTCTGCCTACCGGCAGATACAAGCTCCTAGGCAAATTAGGTCAGTGCGGAAAAGGATTTTTCTTTGCTGCAACAAAAAAGGGCAGGTACATAAGATATGGATTGAGGTTTCCTTTTCCTGGCCACAGAGACAACCTCTTGTATTGTGGGGTTCTGAGCGACGCCATGAAAGAAAGTGAGCTTGCAAGTTCCACTCACCCAGGCTTATTGCGACTAGCCTGGCCTTCATCCACAGAGGGTATGTGCAGAAATGTAGTTCTGCTTGTCAATGGCGGAAAAGTACTTGATTATTAACCATGCGCATGAGCACTTATTCAATGCCACCATATCCTCCAGTTTGGAGAGTTTTTTTCATGTGTTTGCCATCAGTTTTTTGAAGACCTAGTGGCAGATCAACAAGGAATTGCCGCAGCGGGGCAACTCAAGCCTTAAGGCGCGCCGCGCTGAGGCACTTCCGAAACACAGGAATGTGACATATTTACAATAATATGTTGCATTCCTGTGCTCGCCCCTGCGCTGGCGCACAAACTACAGCCATGCGCCGGCGCAGGCATGCTTGCACCATGGTGCAAGGATGCCTGCATCATGGGGAGATTGTTTTTGTGCAGGGAGGGGCACCTTCCTTAACAAAAACAATCACTACAGGCATTTTTCTCTTTCAATGCGTGTTGTACAATGCAGCATGCTTTGAAAGAAAAAAAAAGAGGAGAAATTAAAACATTTCTCCATGTTGCGCCATGCTATGCCTCCCCTGAGAATGCGTACCATTGACATGCATTTCCAAATTTATGATCCCTCATAAATCTGGAAATGTGTTTCGTTCCATGAGTGTTGCATGGGAACACCCACAACAACACCCATGGCATGCCCCTTCCATGCACAGTTATATTCAGAGGTCACGCAGGTTAGCTTTTCCTCTCCTTGAATATATGGAGAAGTGAAAAGCGCCTCCAGTACGTCACAAAAAGTGACGTACTGGTGGCGCAGGGGGCTTATAAATCTGCACCCTGGTGAGGGAGATTTTTGCCCCAGGCCTCCGTGTGTGAAAATTATATTTGTTTGTCTTTGAGGTGTTGCATGTAGGACGAAGTTGGACCAGCGCCCTCTAGTTCATGCCAGATTAGGCCGTGCATGGTGTTTTGCGGTGCAGGTCTAAGCCTGTGACAGAAGTTTAAAAAACAGGTGCCTCTGGCCCAGTGCTGGTTTGTGATGCTGAACTCAAGTCTGACTTGTGATGGTGATGCTCTCTTTGGTCGACGGAGAACCACTTTGTACTTCCAGGTTATAAATGTGTCTGCTATATGAGCCTCCCTGCCCAGGGTAATTTCGACCCAGTAAGTTTATAAGTAGGATGACCTTTGCTTTCAACACTAGTGGAAGGTGCTGGAGACTTGTCTTAGAAGGTTCTGAGTGACAGCAGAAAAAGCAAACATTAAATTGGAGGATTTGCTGTTCATAGAGCGAAATTGAGATTTAAATGATACTTTGATGTCTAGGTGAACGCCCAAGTAGTTGTTCCAAAAAAACTTTGATAAAAGATTAGCAATAACTAACACAATGCTATTGGACGGCTTAATAAACAATGTAGACAAATTATAAATGATTATAGAAAAAAACGACATTTTCATTGTGTCTAACCAGATCCGGCAGGATTGGTCTACAAGGAACCTGTTATTATTTAAATGTTTAATTTTCTTTAGGAAGCTCCACCAATAAGCGATGTACAGTTTTTCCTGATATGATATGCGGCATATTTTTCTACATATTCTACACATATTTCTTACAGATATTCAGCAGTTTTTAGTACAAACTTTACCAAATGAAAACTCACCCTGCAAAGTCATCCAAAACTCAGGAGTCATGATATATCATCGGACATCAAAATGTTTTTTCTTTTATCTGACAGGTTCAGTTGCTTATGAGCTGATGCTAGCACCTGGTAACAGAGCAGATGGGTTTGGACGCCTCTGATTCTTCATACCTTCAGCCTGATACCTGCGAATAATTGGCTCGGATGGCTCAGAACTTCAAAGTCATCTTTTTGTAAAGAGAAATACTGCCAACAATGGCGCAGGCAGAAATCTGTGGATGATTGACAGCTCTCATGTATTCTAATGAGCTTTCTAGTCGCAGGCATTACTTTTTTTGTCACTCGTGGCTTTGAGAACACACCTAAGCATGACAGGTTTATAGACCCTGTAGGGGAATAAATCAATTTTACTCAGTGTCACATCATTCTTTACAGTTTTGTAACAAGGTGTACTTTTGTCAGATTTTAATCTGCATACATTTGAGACTGCAAAGCTCTTCAAAATCATCTTTTAATGGCATCGCAATTTATAGACAGTAACTAATTTCAAACTTCATAGCGCTTGGCTTTTATGATTATTTCAAATCATTTAAATGCAAATGAATTTCCAAAGAGAGAAAACATCAAATGCCCTTGAGTGGCAACTTGTAATAGAACTGCAAGGGGGAGTCACAGTCGGAATATGAAGCAGCTTGGCAGGGCTGAGGGGTGGTCTTCACAAAATTGTTTGCCTAAAACCAATTAACATAACATTTCTCGTTATCTTCCATTGACCCATTATTTTGGGCTCAGTGTGGCTTATTGCTTACATCTGCAATGGAACTCGTCAAAATCATGTGCATTATGAGGGTTGTGGGAAGGCACATCTGATCCGCATGTCATGATTTCCTAATTTGCACTGGTGACTTCAGTTTCCCGCAGTTAATAATACTCCAGCCAAGGTAGCATTCGTGCAGTCCTCCAATAATTACATTTCGTTCAGGCGGCGCTGCTGTTTGCCTTCTGACATGGCAGTATTTCCCGGGAGGTGCAGCTTATGCGCACAGCCGCGCATACAAAACGGCGGGACGGAGAGAAGGGAGAGACAGCTACGTTAATATTTATGCAGTTGAGCTAGCCTGGATGCATCTTACATTAACGGCTGGAACACTGCGGACATATATTTGCAAGAGTTTAACATTTTTTCGGCCTTCCAAATCAAAGAGAACGCCGTCTCGAATGTGGCCTTGCTGTGCATTATCTCCCTATCTTAAAAGCTCAGCAAAGCCTTGCTTCGTAGCCGCGCGCCATGGATTGCTGGTGCTGAGTCATCGTCTATCACTCATTGCAGACATCATGTGATTGGGGTTCTGGGTTCGGATGCATTAGGGCCTACACAAAAGAACTGCTGCCTCCAGCGCATACTTTTCAGTGCTTAATTTGTAATAAAATCAGTGCTGGGGGGCTCTCTTCAGGAGACCGCTAGAGCTGGCACCACCCATTGCCCCGGCCAGCGCTGCCAAAACAAAACAATTAACCATCACACTCCTAAAAGTGTGACAAGTCAGACTATATCAGGCCCCAAAGCAGTAAGAATCTCTTGGGTGGCAGGTATTAGTCATTTTTAGTGTATAATTATTAATAAGCATCTGTTGTTGTGCTCCTCTCTTAATTAGACACCATGTGCCGCACTACACCATTGAAAAGGTGCGCCAGGTGTAATGAACGAAAATGCATAGCATTATGCGTAATGTACTGCCCACAGGGCAGCCGCAAACTCGTGCTGTCCTCGGGGGCAGCACAATCCTATGAAACACGGAACGGCTGCTTTAAAGCGGCTCCATGTTTCACTGTGCAGGCAGTAACCTGCCTGCACTTTTAAAGGGCAATAGAGATCTACTTGCAGGTGGGTACAGTCACTGACTGCACCCGCCTGCAAGGCAATGTCTGGGGCACTCCATAAGGACCCCCTTTACCCCTACAGAGGGCTGCTCTCAGGAGGTGCACTGACAGTGCAACACCTTTTAGGTGGCGGCCTCCTAAGGCTTCTTTGTTTCTGCGCCCACTTCGGTAATACAGCGCGGGAGCTGGTGCAAAGAGATTCCCATAATTGCATGGGGCACACCCTCATGCAAATGAGCAAACACCACTTGACGTTAGCGTTGGCCCTTTATGTGCGCCAGGCCTATTGGTATTACAGAAGGGGCTACACAAGCGCCTGCGGCCCCTTCTGTAATAGCAAAGTGCCCTGGGAGAGTGCAAAGCGGGAGCAAATGCCCATTGCACCCCTGGGCACTTTATGTAATATGACCTCATCTGTCAGACTCATATGGCCTCATCTGTCATCTGTCAGACTGTCATATGTATGTATAGGACAATTAAGTGCCAGTTCGGAGAACCAGAAACCACCAACTTAGATTAAGCACTGGCTTCAGTAAATCACTACCTACTGTGGCGGCATTTGAGAATCTGAACATAGAGCAGCGGTTCTCCCACTGCTCTGTGCTCTAAGCAGGTAGTTCTATTGGACAGCAATCCATGCTCTTGGGTGGCTTAGGGGAAATGGTCACTGGCAGGGGATTTGCGGTTCAAAAAACATACCACCCACTCTGTAGTGGAGTATATAATTTGTGTATGCACTTCCTTATGAAGGGTTACCTGGATGATTATGGGACCGTTTGTGGCAAACCAAAATAACTTCTGAAAGACACAGTAAGCGTTCACCAACTCAAGGACTTTCCACCTCTCCTTGTCCTTTTTGTCTGTTCACCTTTAGCCGTAATTCAGTGCACGCCCATGAAAAAAGCCTTCCTTTTGTATTGGGCCCAGGGCAGGACTGGCCATAGTGTGCCGCACGGGTTGGGGACGGTTTTGGGCCCCTGGGGGCCATTTTTGTTACAGGGCCGTTTTTGCAAAATAGCTGCAAAATCGGCCCTGTACCAAAATCGGCCGAAGATCGGCCCCAGCAAAGAGCTCGGCGGCACCTCCAGCCCCCCCACCCCTGAGTGGGGAGGAGGGGCGGCCAAGCACTTTGCGAGGGCCGGTTGTGGTTCCCAGTCAGCCCTGATTGGGCCTGTGAGAAAGTGATTGTGAGTTGTGGTAAATGAGACTCGACCATAAGCAATAAAGTCACAATCTTTTTAGGTCCCATAAAAGTTTCAGTAATTTAAACCTGAGTTGAAAGGTAACACAATAAAAATCCTAGTCCAATTTATAAAAATGTAGAGAAAAATTCAATCAATACAACTGGAGATAAGAATTTTAAGAGCTTTAAATTAAAATAGCACCAAACGCGTTAAGTGCCAATGCAAGTCAACTGGTCACGGAAAACCAGACCTAGGTGTGATTTGTGGCCAAACACGATGGAGCAACGATTGGATACATCAAACAGGTTCGACTTTGCCTTCAGACTAAAGGCCAGATTTAGACTTTGGCAGAGAGGGTGCTCAAACCCCCCCCCCGCCTCCGCCAAAACGAATTTCGACCTGCCTCATTTAGAGTAACAGTACATTAGGAAAAGGTCTGTATAGACAATGCATCTACAAAATAACATATATTGAGTCAAAGTAAATACTAGGAAAGACAAATAAAATATTCAGTAATCAATGTTGTTTAATCACACTGAACCGACTTAAATTTGCAAAGTTATTCAGAACAATGACAAAAGGCAGTGCCCCCAGGAGGGGAGAAAGGGGAGAAGGGCTAATACAATGAGTATTGTGGTTGGAGTGAAGATATAAAGATAAGTATAAAAGGGCATGGTGAAAAACACACGGTTCATTACATATAGAACAAATTGCTCCACTAGCAGCCTCAAAATTCAAAGTTATTTTTCAAAAGATAAATAGCCATGGTAGAAACACATTATCACAGTGATAGATCGCTGTTGGTTGAGCTGGCAATTGTTACAAAAGTCAACATTTTGACCCCTAGGATATGGTGGGCAGTTGATCCCTTATGGTGGGGTCTTCCTCAGGGCAGTGGGGAAAGGGGGAGGGCGGGTACCTAGGATTTAAAATATGAAAAACGACATAGAACTAAAATAGACATAAACCCTTAATCGTGTTAAAACCAGAGAGGGCCGCACCCTCAAATAATACCATAGATATCCCTTCACTCGGAATCATGTAGTGGGCGTGGGCCAGAGGTCTCCAAATGTGAGAAGAGTGGAGAACAGTCACCTGCAAAATGGATGGAATGCAGGGTGAGATAAGACCACTTATTAATATGTTGGGTGGAAGGGAATGTGGCGAGAATCCAACAACTTACTTGATTAGATAACCAATAACATCAAGAGAGAGAAATGACCCAAGTCCGATTACCTGACAAAAAATCTGATCAGGCAGAATCGCTCCGTACTACACATAACCTGCATGGAATAAGAGAGCCTGCTTGAAAAGGGACACTCTGGTAGGAGTCAGAATGTCTGGGGAATTGGTAGTATGGACCGGAGACTTACCACTCTATGAGTAGCGCGTCTCCGTCTGGCAGCTCGGAACAGGAGTGCAGGCCGCCTATGGATTAAGTAGGAAAGCGCACAGGCATGACGTGCTACGCACAGACCCTCAATGCAGGTGAATCCTGACAGTCACAGGATCACCATAGAAGACAGACTTGGGGATTGAGACATCACCAAGTTGGAATATGCGTGAAAAAGCGATTTGGGATATGGTGTATTGGCATAAAGTATACATCAATTTACATATTGAATAAATATTATTGCATGATTTTGCGGATACAATAAGAAAGCTGTGAAATTAACATCCATAAAAAAGTGTGCATACAGGCATCATCATTCAAGTTTGAGTAACTGAATGGAGACAGATGAAGGCATCATATTAAACTTATAAAAGGGCACTGCAGGTGTGAGATTAAAAAGCAGTGTCGCCCAATATGCCTTATATACAATGTTGATCATAAATACTGATGTAGAAATTGAGTATCACAGGGTCCACCAGGGGAGTTGCCATGTGGGAAGGCATTTACCACATTAATGATTCATGAAAAAGGAGATAGAAGTATACAGCACATAGTATAAAAGCTCAGGTTCAATGTAGGAGCCATCTCAAAACATCATCGGCATATGGCCTAACCATATTACTGTGATATTGAGGAACAAATACATGTGTACATAGACAAACTGAGGCACTATTCCCAGCATAGAGCAAAGTCACTGGGGTAAGAGGCAGGCTAATTGCGCATGGCTGACGGCAGATTCATTGAAACCATTCTCTATGGAATCCAACAAGGACATCCATTTGCATTCCCTAATATTCAATATTGTTAACTTTTAATTTTAAGGCTCCAAGTGTAGCATTTTGTTCTATATGTAATGAACCATGTGATTTTCACCATACCCTTTATACTTATCTTTCTATCTTCACTCCAACCACAATACTCATTGTATTACCCCCTTCTTCCCTTTCTCCCCTCCTGGGGGCACTACCTTTTGTCATTGTTCTGAATAACTTTGCCTATTTTTAGTCGGTTCAGTGTGATTAAACAACACCGATTACTGATTATTTTATTTGTCTTTCCTAGTATTTACTTTGACTCAATGTATGGTTTTTGTTGATGCATTGTCTATTGGGACCTTTCCCTAATGTACTGTCCTATAGCCAGGTCCCAGTGACGTATTGTAGTGTAGTTCCTATTTTCCCAATAGGCTCTGCGCATTGGAATAATATCTTCAATAGTATAGACATAGGACTGTGGTTAACTAGGTCTTCTACTGACGATATTAGACTTAAAGTTATGTGTGCCAGCTAGCTCAGAGTTCACTAGAAACTTTCTCGAATAGGCAAGGAGGAGTTTAACCTCCCTGGATAGACAAGAAGGGATTTAGTTTCTGACAACCATAGAACATGACAACTTTGCTCCCCCCTAATCAAGAGTATATCTCTAGAGTCGTGTGAAAACAAAAGACAACTATTTTACTCAGTCAGTACGTGCATTCTTAGTTTCACCAGTTTGTAGAGAAATAAGAGATGGGCGTGTTTCAATAAAAAGATGTTATTTATTGATTAGTCTCTTTTCTCATACAAGAGAAATGAATCGCTATTATTGCAATACTTATAGTTAAGTAAAGTGCATACAGTAAAAACAGGATTATAAAATAATACTGTAAAAGCATTTATATGGTTTCTTAGCCATATGATACTTAAAATGGATAAAAGATATACATACATATATACATTGACTAATCGTTCTCAACTGGTGCTTCTAACTACGCCTACCCCGGTGTACCTGACCTAAGCCTAATACGTGGGCGGGAGTAAATAAGTAGCAGTTTAAGTTAAGTTTGTTTTGCCAAGGATCTGACTCAAGAATTCTCTGTAAGGGGTTAGTCAGTTCAGTACCTGGGATTTAGAAGGCTGGAGGGTTGGTATCTCTGTCTCAGGACTCGATATCCCAGTTACCCGCGAGGGCGGCTGGAAACGCCGGAGGCTGGATTTCTCGGCAGGAGAAAAGGCAGCGTCTCTCTCAGCGCGTTAAAAGGGAGGGGCAGCGTCCGTGGGCTTTTCTGCATCAGCTGGGCTCTCCGGCAAGTAGCGCTGCTCCAAGCTCGTCACCACGTGTCTCTGCTTAGGGCAGCGTTGGTATACTTATACCTGAAAGGTGCCGAGTTTGACGTAAGGATGGACATAAGACGTCAGTAAGAATATCATAAGGACTGGTTGTTCTTACATTCTTTTCAGGAGTTCTCGAGCGAAATCAAAACAATAGCTGCGGGGGATTTACCAGGTCTGCTGGAGGTTTGATTTGTTTTGAGAACTCGGTGTGCTTTCTAGGGGGCTAGAGGGATAGTGCTTGCTTAATGTGACAGCATGCGCTATGACCTAATCTGAAAACGGGTTTCTGTGCCGGTGTATGGACATTAGCGAATTAATAACCGGACAAGGGTCAGAAATAGGAGTATCAATATATGTACCTAGATAAACACACTACACCCACTCCACGATTTTATGTACATATTTACTAACCTAAGCAATAGTAAACATAACTAACAGTGCATGTGTATACCGAACCACCCCAAAAACATTTTTTTTTTGTATTTGAAAAATGGCGTATGCGAAGTGCACGAAATGAGTATAGGTACTGTATGCATTCAAGCAGTATAATCATTCAAAAAGGAGTTGCACATATTATATCAGCATGAATGAGTTGCGAAATTACACATGAAATGGCTCTTGATACAGAAAAAAGTTGCAAGACCATCTCATCACATGTTATGTTATGTTATGTTAATGGCATTTGTAATGCGCACAGCTGCTCCAGCGAAGGAGCGTCCCGGCGCCCGACAAGGTAGCCACACAACATAACTAGGAGACAGGGAGAATTATTAAAAAGGATTAAAATTTAACAGTGCTGGAGAAATAAGAAAGTTTTGGCGGCCTTGCGAAAGGAGAGCAAGTCACCGAGGGTCCGGACTTTCAAAGGAAGAGCGTTCCATAGTGCGGCTGCCCGCACCCTAAAGGAGCGACCCCCAGCCCGACTGAGTTTAATTCGTGGGGCTACTGCTAATTCCTGGTCCAAGGAACGCAGGGAGCGGCCCGGAATGTAGGGGCACAGGAGTTGGTGCAGTAGCGGGGGCGACAAGTCCTTCAAAATATTAAAGGACATGCACAGCACTTTAAAATGGATCCGCTGCCTAACGGGTAGCCAATGCAAGGCTCGTAGAGTGTGGGTGACCGAGCAAAACCTAGGCAGGCCTACAATTGCTCTGGCCACTGCGTTCTGCACTCTTTGGAGACGGGTAAGCTCGGCCTGGTTTAACCCTATGAAAAGGGAGCTAGCATAGTCTAGCCGAGCCAGAACCGTCGCTTGAACCACAAGTTGACGGGTTGCGGCATCAAAGTACTTAAGTGCAGGTCTCAAATTGCGCAAGATGCCGAAACAGCAAGCCGCCGTCCTTTTAGTGTGGCCAACGAAGTTGAGTGAAGGGTCCAACCAAACCCCCAGATTTGTGATCTCCGAGACCGGAGTGGGGGTGGGGCCCAGCTCAGGAGGCCACCAGGTATCTCCCCATAGTTCCGTCCGCTTACCAAAGACCATAACTTCAGTTTTTTTGGCATTCAGTTGGAGACAGTTGGACGTCATCCAACTGGCCACCGTCCGCAGTCCATCTCTGAATCTTGGGGCATCCACCCCGGAGTCCCCGCTGATCGTAACCGCTAGCTGGGTGTCGTCTGCGTACAACACCATGGTCATACCGCAGAGCTTCACAACCTCAGCCAGCGGCCTCACGTAGAGATTAAACAACGTGGGACTCAGCGAGAAACCCTGCGGGACCCCAAGAGACAGAGGATGTCGTTTGGACTGATAGGGCGGGGCAGCCACACAGAAGGAACGGTCCGCGAGAAACGAACGAAACCACTGGTGTGCAGTGCCGGTCACCCCTATCTCCTCAAGACGCTGCAGGAGGATTTCGTGCGAGACCGTGTCAAAGGCGGCGCTCAGATCTAACAAAACAAGCGCCGCCGTTTGACCTGCATCCAGAACTGCCCGCAAATGCTCGACCATGAATAACAGTGCTGTCTCCGTACTGTGGCCAGCTCGAAAACCGTTCTGTGTAACGTCCAGAGCGTTAGTACGCGACAGATGATCAGTAAGGGCGGTGTTGACATGCACCTCTGCGAGTTTGGCTGGCCATGGGAGAAGCGAAATCGGACGGTAATTTTCCGATTTACTAGGGTCGAGAGATGGCTTTTTCAGAATGGGCATCACTACCGCATGCTTCCATTTCGAAGGCACCTGGCCGGATGAAAGCGACAGATTGATTAAGTCGCAAACCGGGCGAGCAAATGTCTGATCTCTAAACATTAATGGCTTAAGCGGGTCTACCGGCGACCCAGACTTGACTCGAAGAGCCAAGGCTGTGTAGGTCTCTGGAGAGAGACAGGGGAAAGAGTCTAACACCACCTGTCCCGGCAAGATGGATGTCCCTGCACTGGTTTGTGCAGCAGTAGTAGTAGGAAAGGCTCTGTAGATGGTCTGGACCTTCTCCAGGAAATAGGCCGCCAATATTTCACAGTGGGTGTTAGAACTGATGGTATCAATGGCAGGCTTCTTTGCCACAAGGTCCTTGAGAGCCTTAAAGATGGATTTAACAGGATTCCCACTGCTGCGAAACTCCAGAGCGTAGAATGCAGCCCGGGCTCTACAAACCGCACGGTGATAAGACTTGACAGTAGCCATATAAAAGTTTTTTTTGCTACTGTCATACTTTCTCCTCCAGTCTCTCTCTGCACGTCTGCACACACTTTTCAAAGCCCGCAGGTTGCCATTGTACCAGGGACTGGGGTCGCGGGGGCCACACTTACTCGAAACCATCGGGATGAGGGAGTCGAGAGCTCTGGTTACCCATTCGCAAAAATGGTCGTACCCAGATTCCACATTCTCCACTACACCCAATGGATCGGCAGTAAGAAGGCGATAGAGATCTTCCGCCTTTAGTAAACAAAATTAATTGCATATAAGCTAGAGCTAAGCTAGAGGTTGAGGTAATGTAATGTCTCTAGAATTCCTAAGAATAGAAGCTCTGTTCTCTAAGAATAGTTTTACTTTAAGCAGAAGATAAGTGCCAAAAAGGTAAATATTTTGGAATTGGAAAAAAGTTTTCGCTTTTCAGGGGAGAAGAGAAAAAAAAATAGTTCACAGTCACTTTGTTTTCAAAAGACTGAAGGCCAAATTCAGAGTTCAGGGAAGCCGTGTGCAAGTTTGTTTAAAGTCATTCTCTCTGTTCCGGTGAAAACATCATTTCAGACAGACACTCGAAAAAACAGTCTACAGCTTCTGGTGAAAGTTCGACTAGGTTGGAAAATGTCGCTACCATGCAGTCATGCGCATGATTGCTTTCAATGATGGTTCGATCAGAACTGCTTACAGAAGGTCGTACCTGGTCGATGCTGCTTTCATCTTGTACTTCACTACCCTTCAATCGTAGTGGTGAAGTCTCCACGAATGCCGTCATCAGGATAGGTAGCCGCTGGGGACAGCACAATGCATGAGCCTTTACTGGACCCAACAAAGTATCTGTATCCAATGGTACTTCTGATTGTAGTGTAAGACAGGTGTCCAACACGCATTCTTCGCCGCATAGCATGCACCTTAATACAGGCATAACACAATTCTGCCAGATGGGTCTGAATGAAAGAAACCAGGTCATATTTAGATCTCGTAGCCGGGCTAAGCCAAGGACTTTAGTTATGCGGTCCCGGTAGCGGATAGCTAGGATCGTTTCTTCCATTGTTGCTGGAGTCTTGTCTGTGACATGGCTTGCCATAACGAAGCAAGAGTAGCAAGAATAAAATGCCTGCTACGAGTCCCAACAGGAGTGGAAGTCCGCCAAAAATGGAATGGACGAAATTTGGAAAAATACCCAGGATCGCTTTGAATGGTGTTAAAGCTCCTGAAAAAACTGTCTTAAATACACTTGAGATACCACTTGTATCAGAAATATTTAAGATTTCGTTCAGTATTTCTGCAAAGTGTAGGGTGCAATTTGTTGATAACATTGAATGAATCTCTGCCGTTGTCCTTGCAACTTGGAGATCATACGTTTCTTTTGATGACGTCAACTGGGTTGGCGTCTGTAGGAGCACAGTCTTCATTCTGCTTAAAGTATCAATTCGAATAGAAGAGATTTTTAAACTGGGCCATAACCTTCCCTCCCTGTCTGGAGCATCATTCGGGAACAATACTCTTTCACAGCACATGACCCTGGAAGTCACGCTTACAAGATAAGGTTTTCCTGGCAGCAAGCCACAACATCTGTGATCTACAATTAGAATGTAACTCCCATTCGAAAGTCTTCTAAAGAATGGTTCTATTTGTGTTGCAGGTGTGCCTAACTGGTGACATTAAACGGGTATTTGAAGTCCCTTCACAGGCCCCATGTAAACTTATGCCTTGACACAGAAGTATACTACTTTGTGATGTTTCACAATTATTACCACTAAAAAATACACTTTGTCCCTTATTACCTTAACATGTGTGTGTATAAGGTAAGTTCCATGTTGACTTAATGTATCCTTTACCCAACCTTTCATACTGGCCTGCCTGTATATATTTTTGGCAGTATTGAAACTGGAAAGTTGTTATCGGAATATTTATTATCCCATGTATTATCCATTCAATGACAGGTCGTTCTGACATTGTCAATGGTAATCTCTCAAGTTTTTCAATGCTCAGAATTGTATAGTCAGCACCCTTTTGTGCCAAACTGATTTGTTTATCAGTAAGGTTAAAGATATTAAATAGTGACGTTGTGTTGATTAAACGCCAAGGCACATAGCCTGAACGCAGATTTTGTAACGTCCAGCCAAGCTGTACAATAGAACGTAATTGAGACTGACCGTGTTGCAACATTAGTAAGTCTTGTTCTATTATATCGATTGCAGAAGATACAATACTGTCCAGTGAATATATTCTGGAAGACAGAGTCATTAACCCATTGTCCACAACAGAAAGTGATTTTTCCAAATTAACACGGTCAATTTCCCGTATTTTTTCTGCTGTCTCAATTTGAGTTACTTTCCAAGCTTCGTTGTAAGCTGCATATATAGAGGCCGCTATGAAACGTTTCTGACGCTGTTTGCGTGGTCCCATGATGAAATCACGCAAGTCAGCACCTTCTTTAAGTAAAGTTAAGTGTTGCTTAATTTCTGACAGTGTGGATGTATGTAGCCATTGAAGGCAGAGTTTCCCCACACTATAAGTAGTTACAATCCCTGGATGTTGTCTCTGGGAGTATCTTGGGTCTGGCCTGGTCAATGTGAACCCCTGTATTTTGTTCAGGAATCTGTCTTGACAGTTATTTGTGTCTGTGGGCCAGATCAACCATTGTTTTCAATCAGCATGTGTTCTGTTTTGGTTTAAAATATGGGATACGTCTATCTCAACATCCGTAGTGCTATTAATGGTAGGTGTTGGTTTTGGAATAGACGGTTTATTTAAGTCTTTAATTTTGGCTAGGCCAAGACAGGATGTTTGTTGAATTGTATCATTCAAAAATATAATTTGTTCTGGGATCATTCAGGCTCTAAATAATGATTCTATACCTTGCACTTGCCAATCTTTTGTGCCCCAGATCGTTTTCGTTTCAATGTTATTGTTCCAGAAATCAAAACCGAATGTATTCATTTTTTCAAAAAATGAGTCTGAATATATCAATTTTGTGTTTGTAAGCATGGTTTTCACTCCTGTCTTATTTAACAATTTGAAATAAAATGATTCTGCATTACTTGTGTTGAACCCTGAAAAGTATGAATATTTATCAAAAAATGTCTTTGAACTGCCTTTGGTGGAGTTGCACAATGTTCCCATTGGTTAAAATTTAAAACATTTCTAGGTTGAGTAGATGTATGCAGATAATGGTTACCATAATGGTTGTAACAAAACATTTGATCGTAATTAGATTAACCTTGCAAATAATCATGTTCTGTAAATTTAGCTGACATTACTAGATCAGACATCATATCATTAATACTTTCAAAGTCCCAATCACCAGCGAATGTGCTTGGTTTTACAAAGTCACTTAATGAAATCTTGAATTGATGAGGATACTTCAGGAGCTCAACCGGACCATAGATTTTGTAATCAGTTTTGTCCCATGCTACCCCAGCGGGTATAGGATTGGCTGTGAAGTTTACTGAAGAAAGTTCTCTTTTCTCGATGTGTGAAGACTTGTGTGGTTTCAGGACCAAGTTGATGTTCTGACTTGCTGTGTCCATTGTAGCATATTTTCCCTCAATGAAATGTCCCAAGCATAGTACCATGATGAGCCAAAGTATGAGGACAAATACACCTAGTGACACCCAAATTTCAATCCATGGAGAAATCAGATAGGTTTGTTTTAGTTGATGAAAGAGTTCCTTTGCTTTGTCTTTAAAAGTTTTTGTTGTCGGCTGTTCCTCAGGTTCACTCAGATCCTCAGAAAAATCATCGAAGTTGATGAAGTAGCCGGATGCTGTTCTGTCAATTGTTTTAATTGCTTCTGGATTCCTTTTTGATTTAGGTATTTGCTTTGTTTCATTAGCATAGTCTGTGGTTACATCATTGTATAATGGAGTTTCTTGATGTAAAGCTTTTATTTGGGGTTCAAGAGGTTTAAGTTCCATCGCTTTGTTGCATAGTTCTTGTTGAATCACTATAGGTTTATCAGGTTTGATTAGTCTTTCAGTTTGAACCTCTGTGTTTGTAGCAAACTTTGGTGTTCTACTACTTCTTGGGAGTCCACTTGGCCTACTACTTGTTATTGGCCACATGATTGTGGTTTAACCAGGTCGATGGATACAACTCGGTTCTCCTTTTTACCAGCAAGGGGCGGTAGTACTACTGATCTTGTCCCGTTGACAGACAAGACAGGAACTGCTTTCCTGTAAGAAGGCCCAAATTCCTTCTTCACCGCGATCTTCTCTCTGACCAGATCCCCGATTTTTGGAATCCAGACAGTCCTTGCTGGGACAGGTGGTTTCTCCTCAGTGGTTATTGGCTGCTGTTTCAATTTAATGTTGCTCAGGTCTTTTCTTGTTTCGTTTAAGTCCTGTAAAATAGCCAAACGATCTTTGATATCAAAGCATTTTTCTTTAACCACTGAAGTTTGACTATCGAGGTCCTGGATTAACATTCTAGTCCCAAACAATAGTTCGTACGGACTGAGACCTCTCAGAGAATTTCTTGGCAGATTATTAGGACTACGTTGGACACTTATTAAATGTTTGACCCACCCAGCTCCTGAACCTAATACCCTTGCCGTTATAGATTGCTCTGTGCCTTCGTTTTTTCTTTACACCATCCCGTTTCCCTCAGGAAGGAAGTGATAAGAGTCCCGCAATGCAATGCCCAAGCTGGCCATACACCCCCCATAAGCTCGAGAGCTAAAAGCAGTGCAATGGTCAGAATGTAGCATGCCCCATGCGTATATGCCATTATAGACTCGCAAATCTTTGTATAACAGTTCAGACGTCAGCCGAGAGCTGTGGTCTACATTATAAGTGAAAATAGTCTCTACATGTTAATATGACGCATTATTCATACTGGGTATTTTAAGTCGATAGCCTAATCCTTATTGGCTGAAACGCCATGGCAGTACACCGTCTCGGTCACCACTGCGATCTCTGTTGCAGTTTGGACAGTTTTTTGCAAATATGTGATGTTGCAGGCTCATTCCTGGCCACCAGTACGTTGATTGTAATTCTTCTAGAGAATCCTTAAGTTTAAGGTGTCTAAGACCCTCACCCATATGTGCGTCTGCTATTAACAAGACTCTCCTTTTACATGTTTGGAATCACTCTATCCCCCACTCCAGGGATTCGAGCAAAAGGAACAGAGTTTCCATCGATTATGTATGTATAATTGAGTGGATACATGATGGGTAGCGCTGAGCAGTCGCCTTTTGATGACGTTTTTACCGCCAGCATTGTTTCCCCGTCAATGTATTTTACTGAACGCTTTTTTGTAGCTACGGAAGCCGATTTAGTTGTTTCCGCTGTGGCTGTCTCAGCCAATGAATTCCCTGCAACATGAACGCCATCACGCTGATGACTCAGTGAGTGTATCACGTGAGTCTTTGGTAGTTCTTTCTTTAAAAGAACTATTTGTTCCCAAAGAAATGTTTGCTTTATTGTTGCACCTGTGTCATCTTTGTAACCGTTTTGAATCCATTTCTGTAAATCGTTATTGTATGATTTGACGCAGTAATACGAATCGCACACTATTAGTGTCGGGAATTCGCGATCGGCATTATCTAGTGCCATTTTTAACGCTATTATTTCAGTTTGTTGTTCTGAAATATTTTCCACTGAGTGTGTTTTTGAAAACAGAGGTCTCAATTTACCTCCGCGCCACACGTCTTTTGTAATTTCGCATGTGGCGTTATAAGCTTGCTCTCCCCAAACTGAGGGCTGAGCATGTCCGTCTGTATATATTACACAGGCGTACTGTCGTATGGGCAGAATGTCGCTAGGCAGAGGATATTCTATTTCATATTCTAGATTTTTTAATTTTGTCATTTCTGGATCAAAATAGTATTTCACTCTGTCTGTAGCAAGAGAATCTTCCCATTGTATCCATTTTGGATTTAGTGCCATTGTAGGTAAATTACATGGGCTTGTTAATGCCTCAAAGGCTGATTCTGCAGTTCTGACTGTAATCCGTCTGCCGTCAGCTTGGTTTCTTTCTCTTGCTACAGCTGTTTGAACCGCATGAACAATGTTTTCCTTAATGCTGAATGTTTTTTCAGCTTCTGTGTACAAGTGTGATTTGTATGCTATTGGTACCGTTTCTCCCTCATTAGAGGTTAGGTATGTGAATCCGCATCTTCCTGGGATGACTCGAATCACAAGGTTGCGTGTGTTATCGCGTGTTTGCAGTTTTGTTTTAACTAACATGTCTGTTTGTAAAGATCTCAAAATTTCTGTGTGTTTTTGAGTCCAATTGATTCTTTTAAAATCTGGTTTTATTAGATCATAGAAAGGTTTAACCCTCTCTGCATAGTTTATAATGTAAGTTCTTCCGAAATTCAGGAAACCTAGAATTGATTGTAAATTGTTCAGTGTTCTAGGTGCTTGGATTACAGCACATTTCTCTAGGAAATTGTCAGCCAGGCTTTTGCCTTCACTTGATAATTCATATCCTAAAAATAGGACAGTCAGATGGGCAATTCTTGACTTTTTGAAGTTGAAATTGTAACCCTCTGCTGCGAACCCAAGTATTATGGTGTTCACTCTTTTCAAGTGAGTCTCCAAGTCATCATCTGTTAGATAGATGTCGTCGACATAAGATAATGCCTCATCATCATATATTTGTAGTAACTCTGTTACTCTCGCTGAGAATAATCCTGGGCTGTTCTTAAACCCTTGGGGCAAACGACAGAAATTTTTCTGCGAGCCATTTATTGAGAAAGCGGTCAAATATCTGCTTTCTGGTGCTATATTTTGACAAAAGAATCCATTAGAGATGTCTAATGTTGTTTTGTATTTTTTGCGCACTATGTTATTCATTAGTGCTGCACTGTGTGAGTTTTGCACTGCAAACGTTTTGCAGCATGAGTTAAGGTGTCTGTAGTCCAAAACTAGACGATATGAATCATCTGGTTTGGAGACAGGAAACAAAGGATTGTTCATTTGTGAGGTGCATGTTTCAATCACCCCCTGGTATTCAAGTTGATCTAAGATCTCCCTGACCTGTTTTTTAGCTTCTTGCTTAATTGGGTACTGCCTCTGTGCAGTCGGTTGAGATTTTAACTGGATCTTGTGAGGAGGAGAGTCCTCATCCCATCCCACATGATTTTTATGTTGTGCAGGTGCCTGGGCTACTGCCCACTTTCTTGCAAGTGTATATTTTTTATGAATTGGAATATGATTTGAGAAGGCAGGCATAATCATTTCTTCGCCATGAGGGCATTCCCTGACAAACTCTGGTGGCCAGTCTTTTTCAGCTAGAAGGATGTCATAGCCCTTGGAGAGATTATCCCAAAATAGACCCCTTATTTTCCTAGTCTTATCTCCCTCTATACGTAAGGTTATTTCATATATTTTATGAGGTTTGCTAACTCTGGTATCTGCAGTTTCCACCTGAATGTATTCATTCGTGTCCACTGTCTCCAGATGATTCATCAGGATCTTGCGAGCTATGCTCACTTCTGCTGCGCTGTCTAGCATTGTCTGAGCCCACTCTACGTTTTTCAGCTGAGTCCTCAGGATCCTAGGCATGTTTGATTATTTTAATGCTGGCTACCTTCTTCTTTGGAAATTGTAACTTTTTACTCTGATGAGCAGGTTCTTTGTCTTTGGACTTGACGTGCTCTTCCCTGTATTCTGACCGTCCTCTTCTTTCCGATTTCTGCGAGGGAGTCTGAAAAGATCGAGAGGGACGGGTATCAATATCTTGATATCTATCAGGTTTCTTCAAATTATCCCTATTTCTAAGGTTGTATTTTTTCTCAGAGGGCTCTCTCTGGGGAGACTTGTGTCCTTGGTCCGGAGATCTTTCTCTCCGCCGAGGAGACCTTCCTCTGGACTGGAATCTTTTTTCTTTGGGAGTGGATTGTTTATTTCCATCCCAGCTCTTTTTCGAAGTGTTTAGATTATTTTTAATAAATACCTTTTCAGGATTTTCTATTAGTTGGGGTTTCACTGGTTTCCCACCCAAACTATCTCTTCCTAGTTCTTCCTAGTATTTTTCTATGATTCTGGCAAGTTCAAATGGTTGTTCTGCTATATCTGTTTCCTTCAATCTTTGGCGGATTGCCACATTTGCTGCTTCCCCCTTTATGTTTGCTAGTAATATTGCCGCAACCTGCTTAAAGTCTTTCAGTAATTTCATACCCAGAGTTAAAGCAGGTTCCGGACCGTATTCATTTTGAATCTGTTTTTAGCACCTCTGGCATTACCGACATGGACGGAACACCATGTGTTTTTGTGTAAATGGAAGCAAAGACTGTACCCCAAGTGTCACAGTCCTCCACATGTGGTGCGATCCCCATTGGAAGACAGATAGTCAGAATTCTGTGTTTCTCAACAGGGGTGGTATCTGGAAATACCGCCTCTATTTGAGTGATTTTCTGTGCTAACCAGAATGGAATTTGTTCCCGTTTAATGGGTACTTTACCTAGACAGGACTGTATGTTCTGTGGTGTGATTTTATTTGTGTTCCCCTGATGAGGGGTCAGCTGTGGAATTTTAATAGCTGGTTGGACTGTTGAAGTCCGCATTACATATTGGACTAATTGTCTGTGTATTTTAACCAGTTGTTCTAGCTGTGCTAAAAGTTCTGGTTTTGACATTTTTCCAATGTCTGGATGTGGTGTGTAGCTGGCTAGAACCGGCCACGTTGCTCCTGGTCTACCTAGTGGACCGAGCCTGGTGATGTGATCATTATGTTTTAGGGCGCCTTTAAACTAGAGCAGGTGCTCTTGGTATTTGAGTGGTATTTCCACCTCCTCGAAAGGGGTGTACTCATCCGGAGGTTCCTCTATCTTGTAATAGTGGAACTCCTTTGTTACAGCGTTTGCTGCTGGAAAATGTATCCATGAATAGAATATCTCTGTCTGCCGATATTCGTGTGCCTCAATTACGAATATGACTGTACCACCTCTTGGTGTTAGTCCATTTTCTATAAGTTTAAGTGTTATAGTTTTTCTTATGCTCACCGGGATGAGTATTGCATCCGGATCCTGCTCTAGGAGACTTCTGTCATCCGCTAGGAGTTGAGCTGCTATTCTAGCTGTCTCCCTTTCTTCTTCAGTTTCTGACATTTTACTGTCAGGAAGGGTTTTTGTTGCAGATCAGGTTTCCACGGAAACAAAGATTAGATGCACAATATTTTGGAACACTGTATCCTTCAACGTTGAATAAACCAAAAACCATACATAAGAGTCTCCTCCTACTAAGTTTGGCGGATTTAACCTTTCACCCACTCCAGACGTCTTTGGAGTTTTATGGGAAAAAGGGGTCTGTGTGAAAAAGCACGACTGAGTTACTCTAATGTCTTGCGTTAGATTTATCGCCTATCCAAACCGTTGGGCGCCATGTAGTGTAGTTCCTATTTTCCCAATAGGCTCTGCGCATTGGAATAATATCTTCAATAGTATAGACATAGGACTGTGGTTAACTAGGTCTTCTACTGACGATATTAGACTTAAAGTTATGTGTGCCAGCTAGCTCAGAGTTCACTAGAAACTTTCTCGAATAGGCAAGGAGGAGTTTAACCTCCCTGGATAGACAAGAAGGGATTTAGTTTCTGACAACCATAGAAGATGACAACTTTGCTCCCCCTAATCAAGAGTATATCTCTAGAGTCGTGTGAAAACAAAAGACAACTATTTTACTCAGTCAGTACGTGCATTCTTAGTTTCACCAGTTTGTAGAGAAATAAGAGATGGGCGTGTTTCAATAAAAAGATGTTATTTATTGATCAGTCTCTTTTCTCATACAAGAGAAATGAATCGCTATTATTGCAATACTTATAGTTAAGTAAAGTGCATACAGTAAAAACAGGATTATAAAATAATACTGTAAAAGCATTTATATGGTTTCTTAGCCATATGATACTTAAAATGGATAAAAGATATACATACATATATACATTGACTAATCGTTCTCAACTGGTGCTTCTAACTACGCCTACCCCGGTGTACCTGACCTAAGCCTAATACGTGGGCGGGAGTAAATAAGTAGCAGTTTAAGTAAAGTTTGTTTTGCCAAGGATCTGACTCAAGAATTCTCTGTAAGGGGTTAGTCAGTTCAGTACCTGGGATTTAGAAGGCTGGAGGGTTGGTATCTCTGTCTCAGGACTCGATATCCCAGTTACCCGCGAGGGCAGCTGGAAACGCCGGAGGCTGGATTTCTCGGCAGGAGAAAAGGCAGCGTCTCTCTCAGTGCGTCAAAAGGGAGGGGCAGCGTCCGTGGGCTTTTCTGCATCAGCTGGGCTCTCCGGCAAGTAGCGCTGCTCCAAGCTCGTCACCACCGTGTCTCTGCTTAGGGCAGCGTTGGTATACTTATACCTGAAAGGTGCCGAGTTTGACGTAAGGATGGACATAAGACGTCAGTAAGAATGTCATAAGGACTGGTCGTTCTTACATTCTTTTCAGGAGTTCTCGAGCGAAATCGAAATAATAGCTGCGGGGGATTTCCCAGGTCTGCTGGAGGTTTGATTTGTTTTGAGAACTCGGTGTGCTTTCTAGGGGGCTAGAGGGATAGTGCTTGCTTAATGTGACAGCATGCGCTATACCTAATCTGAAAACGGGTTTCTGTGCCGGTGTATGGACATTAGCGAATTAATAACCGGACAAGGGTCAGAAATAGGAGTATCAATAAATGTACCTCGATAAACACACTACAGTATTGTGAGTTACCCTTTTTGTAACGCATTTAGAGTAGCGGCAAACTTCAATTTGTAGGTAGCAGAGACTACTCTGTCTCTGTCGCCTACATGCACCTCCAACCGCCCGATGGATTTAGTGCCATCTCAGGATCGGCCATGTGTCTGCCCGCCCTATTTAGGGAGGGCAAACACATAACCTGTTTTTGCTTTACATATCACCATACTATACCTGGTGTATGTGAAAGAAAAAAACCTTTAAATTACCCCACATCATTAGAGAAAACTCCAATATTGAGTCGGATCATTTTCTTTTAATAATAAAAACAAAATCCCACTCTGGGATTTTGCTTTTGAAAAGGTTGAAAGTTAGACAGATGGCTCAATCATGTTGACAGAGCTGCTTGTGAAACTTTCAATGCATTTGCAAGAACTGCCATGACGGCACTTCCGGGAAATGCAAAAGATATCCCCTGGGCCAGCAGACATTTCTTCATTTGGCGGGTGGAGTATCCTTGCCATGGCGGGAGTAAAGCACTTCACCATGGCGATGGCACATACTCTGTCTGCCAAACTAAAAATCAGGCCCTTAGTCTTACAAATAGAATTCATATGACCTTCAACTAGACAAGGCAGCAGGCTGTGCCCTGGAAGTGCTCCACAACAACCAATCAGACAAGGTCCCGACGAAGCCATTGGTTTAGGTCGGAAAAGCTCAGAGCTGCAAAATTAAATATTTGTATCCCGGGAAATACTCCCTTCGGCCGAATACTTTTGGCACTGCTGGTCAAGTATTTTACATTTGGACTTAGTAATATTTTTCGAGGTCTTTGGAGCTCAGATTTCTCCAGCTGGACAAAGTCTGAAAGCTGTAGCCAAAGAGGGTTCCACAAGGCTGGATACCTTCTCCACAAGGTCCAGCTGCAATATATTTGCTGTTTTGGAAGAGCTCCAAGCGGGAGAAACCTGAATCTTCAGTCCCACAGCACCTTCATCTGATCAACTTGGCAGGTTTGTCCTGGTCCTCAGGAGGTCTTAGGAGTCAAAATATTTTTAAGTCCAAGGTTTTTACAGGATGTTAGGAAGTGTACGCTTCAACACAGCCATGGGCCCCAGGACCTCAGGAACAGCATTTGGGGGCCAAGACACACTCCAGCAGAAGCCATCAGTAGGGCTCCAGGCAGGTCCAGTTGGGAGTGGTCCCCTGAGCTATTCAGGAAAGGCTTCTTATACCTAATGGTGGACTTGTAGCTTAACTGGAGATCAACCAACTGACCTTTGGAGCTCACTTCTATGCTGTGGATACAAGTGGGAGCAAGTCCAGCTCTTCAGCTCTTCTCATGGATCTCAAACACAGGTACTATTCTGCCACAGGTCCAGGGTGCTCTGAGAAGGGTGCCAGGGGATACCCCATTTATGCATGGCCCTAATCAACTGACAAAATATTCCCAGTGGAAACCCTATCCACATTATCAGCTGTTCCCGAGTGTCCTACTGCAAAGAATCCCACAGTGCCACTCCCTGCCTGAATGAAATGCAAAAAGCTAAACCCCTTCTCACCAAAGGTGTTGCCAAGAAAATGCACAACCCCTCCTCTGTGATCATTTCTTACCCGTTCTGAGGGCAGCTCCCTCCCCACTTGGACTGGAGACTGTCTGACTGAGGGAACAAAGAATGGGCCTGCGCAGGTGTCATCTGATATCTGCATGTGACAAGGGAGCCCCCTTTGAAGTGAATCAAGTTAATGGGCACTGGCCAAATGGTTATCCTGCCAGAGAAACAGAACATTCCCCAACCATATCGAGGCCTTTGTCTCTGCTCTAGGAGCAATTTCCAAACCTCATCCAGGGGTTTAACACTCAGAAGTCTGCAGTTAGAAGCTAATGCACAGTGATTTCCCTTAATATATATTAAAAATCCGACCTCACAAGTGAATAGGTATTTTGATAAATATTATAAAGAGTCCAAGAATGACATTTCTAGTGTTTCGTGACCTCAACATAGCATTATTAAATGTATCAGTGCATCCCAGTGTGTCTCTATGGAAGAACCAGCTTTGCTAGCGTGTAGATAACATGTGGGTGCTAGTCATTGTAGGGACATGTCCCTTTTAAATTGCTACATGTTCTACATTTAAATACCCTGCACCCTCCCTTGTGGGACACAAGGCCTATGGAGGGGGGACTTAATAATATTTACAAGTAAGGTTTTCTCCTGTCAAAAAAGAGTTTATTTTGACAGGACAGACTGCAGTTTTAAGCGGAAGTTGTCAGGATGAATAGGCTGGCCAGGGTTCATTTGTGCCTGGTCCCACCACAGATTTAGGTTCATTATTAAAGTGCATAGTTAACTAAATCCATTACCCCAGAAAACTAGGAGATCTCATAGTAGTACTGTAGTTCATAGGTGACATTTAACTTGAAAGGACATAGGTTACTTTGGAAACTATATATTATGGACTTTTAGAAAAGCTGAACATGCCAATTTGATACATTTTTAGGTGGAAGAGCACATGCACATGTGTGTGGTTTGCAGAGTCCCAGTATATAGAGTAAAAAAACAGCAGCCTCAGTCAACAAAACATGGGGGTGACCATGCAAAAAGAGGCACTCTCCTACAGGGTTTTACCAAGATGCAAATGAGAAACATCGGTAACCCATTCATGAATACCAATTGCCAGAAGAGCGCAAAAACAGTAAGAAAATGTTCACTTATTATACCCGATGAATTCTAAGCTATCCAGTTTGCTAATGAAAATGCAGTTAATTAGTTACAAAACTAGTTTCACCCATATAAAACTGTGACTTAAGGGCTTTTGGGTCTGTGCTATATTTTGGTTGTGGAAAATGCAGTGGCATTACAACTGGTTCAATGCAAATGCCATACCATAAACAACACACTTCCTTAAATGTCAATGGACAGTTCAATACACTTCAAACCACATGGAATACCCTTTGAAGAAGGTCATTTGATACCAAAAAACCTATTACTTGTTTACTGGTTGAATTTACATGCCAAACTATAAACAACACACTTCCTTGAATGTCAATGTCCAGTTCCACAATGAACTGGAAATCATATGGAATGCCCTTTATAGCTGGTTCTTTAATGTCTGAAAACCTATTCCGTGTCAGCTGGTATTTACATTAAGGCTCTTTCAGGTTACTTGTACATTGAGCAAGATCCATTTACTTTTTCTGGGTGACATTATGCTGGTTGGGCTAGGTAAAACAGGTTTCCTTTACTAGTCAATGCAGCAGTCAGCTGTTTAAAAAAAAGAGTATAATAAACCAATCACAAATGAATGTCCCTCTGCTATGAAATTTCTAGTCCACAAAACTAATTTTAGGCCAAGGATGAGGCAAATTTAGCTGTGTCTATGCGCTTAGGCTACACTTATAATGAGAGAGAAGAGAAAAAGCTCAACCACCCTCAGTCTCAGAGTTATGGTTTGTATTTAGTTATGTGCAAGTCAAATGGAATGCCTGGTGTAGGCATGCAATAGGCAAGGTTCCACTGCCCAGCATTCTCTGTCCAGAGTTGCTGGTGCCATAGGACCGAGAAGACCTGTTTCCTGCATGGTTGGATCTTCAATAAATAAGCGTTCATATAACAGTGGCTCAACGTGTGTTCCGTAGTGAAATGCCACCCTACAAATTGGCGGCAACATGGCTAGGAGCCTTGGGAACATCTCTTGCTTGTGGAGAGCCTAATTTGAAAGGAGCGGCCCTGTGCGTGCTACGAGCTGCTGGGAAGCAGAGAAGGGGAGAACCAGAGAGTAATTACATGTTGCTGAAAACCAGAGAAACAGAGAACAAGAGAGAGGAGGTCCGGCAGGTGCGCGAACCTTTCTTGGGGTGTGAATTCTGGTCGGGGCCCAACATTCTTTTTTTATAGCCTTTATTTTTATTTTACAATTCGAATACAATGGGTGCACATTGCTCAGCAGGTGTGCAGCGGGGGACCAACTACGGGAGATTACACAATGACAACAGAGCAGTCAACCTTCCAACCAACATAGTTTCAAAATAAATTAGAGGCCTGGGGGAAATTCTCCTCAGAGGATGCCCTGTTAGCCCTGTTCCAACCCACTGCTGGTCCCCTCAGAGACGTTTTATTGATTCTCAGCCCTGTCGAGTGTTAGGAGGTCCCCACAGAGCACTCTCCAAGTCATGAGATCCTCAGCCAGCTTCTCATCCCTCTTGTTAGCCTTCATGTGTACTTCTTCAGCAATCGACCATTCTCGTACATCACTCCACCAATCAGTCATCAAGGGAGAATGCCCACCCATCCACACAATGGCAATTCTACATCTCACTCGTACTACAAGTAATTGCAGAAATATGTAGGCCATCTTGCTAGTTTTAGGTCTTGGAACCTACCCCAGTAGCCACTGGAGTGGGCTGGCCTCAATCCCAAGGCCTGTTCCTCACCTCACCCACTCCACGACTAGCATCCATAATCTTTGCACCTTGGGGCACTACCAGGCTAGATTAAAAAAGTCCACCCCCTCAACCCCACACCTAGGACAAGCACCATCCCAGTTTGGGACGATTCGGCGCAGCAATACCGGGACATGTAGAGATGGTGCAGATCATTAAAATGTATCAGTTTAAAACGCATTACAGAATACTGTGTGGTCAGGGCGCATGCGGACCTCCAGGCCCCGTTGTCCATGGGAGCCAACAGGTTCACATCCCAGGCAGACCGTGCCCTTGCGGGGTCGGGGCGGCATCGGAACTTATGGCCCTGTAGAGTGAGGAGACCAAACAGCGTCCACCGCCTCACTTGAGCATAATGTTCAGAGCTCGAGTAGTCTTTGGGCCATCAGGGAATGTGAATCAAGTCTCCCTTGCTAGATTCATGAGGCCTCCGTGCTGAAGGTATTGGCCCTATCCCAGGCCAAACACACCTCACACGCCTGTTCATAGGAAATAAATGTCTCATTCGGGTACAAATCTGTCAGTATCTGAGAGCCCCACTCCCTCCAGGCCTGGTTTGATGTACCCCATCATCTTTCGTACAGGAATCAGGGACCACACATTCAGCTCCCTCTGCAACTGTGCACGCCTGAGGAAGCGCTCCACAAAAGCCTGCCACACAGATGCGGTCTGCTTGACCACGTATCATAAGCTGGCTGCAGCACACGTCCCCTCCATCAGGATGGCCGAAAGTCTCTCTGACTGGGCTCTGCTTCAGACTAGATGCTTTTCCCAGTTGTCTCCCTCACCAAGCCATTGAGCTGTGTGCTGTAGACATGCCACATAGTAATACAGGTCCAACCTGGGGGCTTCTAGGCCTCCCTCATGATAGCGCCTCATTAGTACCTGAATGGCCACGCTGCTGCAACGTCCTTCCCAGTAGAGTGCCACCAGTAGGGACCTCAACTGCCTACACACCCTCATAGGGATGTTGCACATTAAGTTCTGGGGCATATATAGACAACGCCGGAGGACGACTGTTAGAATTGGCACCATTGATGTGAGTCTCCCTTCCACGTTTTGCTGTTGCCTCATCAGTTTTTGCTGGTCTAGATGCTTTGGGCACTTTGCCACTGCTGTTCAGTGCTAAAGTGCAAGTGCTCCCTATTGTAAATTGTTGTATGGATTAGTGATTCCATGATTGGTTATTTGATTTACTTGACAGTCCCTAGTACAGTGTACAGTGTGTGCTGAGGGCCTGTAAATAAAATGCTGCTGGTGGGCTTGCAGCACTGATTGTGCCTCCCACAGAAGGAGCTTGTAAAATGTGGCTCAGGCCTGCCATCGCAGGGCCTGTGTGAAGTCTGGGACTACCATGTCGACTTGGCAAGTGCACACACTTGCCAGTCCCTAAACCTTCCCTTTTCTCCATGTTAGTCACCCCTAAGGTAGGCCCAAGGTACCCCTGTGGGCAGGGTGCATTGTATGTGAAAGGTAGGACATGCCCTGATGTGTGTGGCATGTCCTGATAGTGAATTACAGCCAATTTCATGTTTCACTATTGCAAGGCTATCTGTTCCCATTGGCCAGAATGGCCAGTTTGATTATAACATCTTATAAACAAAACTGACCCAGGAAACAAGATTGGAAAATAAAGTTTAGTATGCCGGGACTGGGTGATTTTGACATTCTATTTTTGAAAATACCACTTTTAGAAAGTGGATATTTTCATGCCTAACCATCCAGTATGCCTCTGCTAGGTTTGTGTATTGCATGTTTGGCTTGTGAGTGAGAGGGCTGTGGCTCCAGCAGTCTGATCAGTCAGGACTGGGCTGAATGCAACCTGGGTTGAATTTAGAATAGGGGGAGGAGATTTCCTTTCACCTGCCTGGGCCAGGTCTGCTTTCAACAATGCTGTCTCCACCCCCTGCCAGGAAGCTGCACCAGAGAGGACAAAACTGGTTTTGGCTGAGTACAGACACTCTCTGCCTTCAGAGGCAAAGGATTTGTGTGTATAAAAAGAGGGACCCAGACCCCAAAACTTTATATCACTTCTGGGAAATCAAGAGGAACCTTTACCAAGGAGAAGAACCGGAGAAGCTGAAGGAGGATTACTGCCCCTGTGCTGTTTGCTGTTTAGGGTTGGCCTGTAGTGGTTGCATGCTGCCAAGGAAAGGAGAAAAGTACTTTGCTGTTTGCTTTGTCACCTGCTTGAAGATCAGATCTCCAAGGGCTTGAAACTGAACTTGCCTCCTGCCTGAAGTCTATGGGACACAAAGACTTCACCACCAGCTCCCCTGATATTCCTTGCTGGGAATTCCAATCTGCAAAGAGGTGCCTGCTGCTGTTTAGGACCTCCAGAGACTGTTTGTTGTTGAGAGCTGGAAGATTGACGCAACGAGGAAGAAGAGTGTTGCATCCGCACCTTGTCCCGATGAAACGCGAGCCCCTGAGAAGAAGTGTGCCGCATCCACACCGAGTCAAGATGCATCTTCTAGAAGATCGCCGCAGCACCTGCCGTGCGGCTGCAAATGTTCTCGCATAGTGCAGATCGTCGCATCGCATCAAACCGCCATTTTGTCGCATCGCACCGGATCGTCGCCATGCATCAATGCGCCATCTTGTTGCATCGTAACCGGAACACAGTAAGAAGCTTACGCATCCCCTCCTCTCCAATAAGGAACAGACGCATTGCCTCCCCTGCATTGCAGTAAGGAACAGAAGCGCCGCCTCTCCCGAAGCAAGGAACTGACGCATCGCCTTCCCTGTGATCCTTTTGTTTGTTTTGCATTACGCATCTAAGGTATTTTGTTGGAAAAGTGTTGCATTTCCAACTTGCATTGAACTAAACTATTTCTACCATTGAGGAGCCTATTTTTTATACTGTATTGTGGATTTGTGCCATTTGGTCTTGTTTAGATAAAGAATACTTATTTTTCAAAACTGGTGTAGTGTCCATTTGCGGTGTTTTCACTGTATTACTGTATGTGTTCACAAATGCTTTACACACAGCCTCTGAGATAAGCCTGTCTGCTTGTGCCAAGCTACCAAGGGGGTGAGCAGGGGTTAATTTAGGAGTGCATCCCCCTTACCCTGACTAGGAGCAAGAATCCCTATTTGGACAAAAGGTACCTGCCTCTGCCAACTAGAGACCCCCAATTCCAAAAAAAACATCTTGGCACCCGTCACTCATCCCATGAGGGATAGTGGTAAGGGGTTCCAGAAAGCCACTGACCGCTTCAAGGAGTCGAGCACACCGGTCAAATTCAGTTGTAGCAGCCATGCGTTCGTAAGGGCAACCTGTAAGCCTAGGTATCTGAAATGTCCAGTTTCCCACCTCAGACCCAGCTCTGGAAGCCCCTCCTGTGACAGTGCTGCCATACTGACTAGTGGGAAAAGCAAAGACTTGTGCCTATTCAGGTGTAGGCCAGAGTGGTTGCCAAACTTGTCCAGTAGTTGCAAAATCTTAGAGACCGCCATACAGGGAGATACGATGTAGAACAAAGCATCATCAGCATACAACAATATTAGATGGGTGCTTTCCCCTACGTGGTTCCCCCACCGCCCAAGTTCATATCATGCCAATACCGCCATGGGCTCAATGGGCAGAGCACATAGTAAAGGCGACAGTGTGCAGCCCTGTTGCGTCTCGCATTCTAGGGTCCACTTCTCATCTGACTGCCCAATACGGACCGGGACACAGGGTACTGTATAAAGAAGTTGCACCCACCGATGACAGCACAGGCCAAATCCCGTCACCCTAAGTACCTCCTAAAGATAGCCCCAGTCTGCAGTGTCAAAAGCCTTCTCAAGATCGATGGACACCAACACCAATCCCTCTTCTCTGGCCTGTATCTCGTGCAGGACATGTGATAAACGCTGTAGATTCATGTTTGTGTTACGGCTGAGGATGAACCCACACTGGTCCTCATGTATAAGGTGTGGCTTATGGAGGGTAAGTTGCCTTGCAAGGGCCTTACATAAAATATTAATGTTGGAATTGTTCAAAGTGAGTGGGCGGTACGCTGCCGGGTCCCGTTCATCTCCCACTGCTTCAAGAGCATGCAGATCCCGTCACCTCCACCTGCTTCAACTACCTTAACATCCTCTGCAAGACCTTCGAGTGGATTCCACCGAAGCCAGAAATACCATCACCCATGCACTCATAACTAGCTGACTGGACTACGAAAATGCCCTCTACGGTAGAATCAATAAATCCCTGCTGCACAAACTCCAGACCTTCCAGAACACCGCAGCCAGACTCATTCTCGGCACCCCACAACATGAGCACATGACCCAACACCTGCAAGACCTCCACTGGCTCCCCTTCGAGAAGAGAGCAACATTCATTTTACTCACCCACGCCTACAAATCCCTCCACAACATCGGACCCAAATACCTCAATGAAAGAATCTCTTTCCATGCACCCAAAAGAAACCTTGGCTCTGCCGACCTCACCCTAGGAGAGACCCCGTGCATCCACGGATGGTCCTTCTCCTACGTCGCAGCCAAAATCTGGAACGAGCTCCCAGGCAACATCATACACTCCCCTACCCTGCACACCTTCAGGAAGAGCCTCAAGACCTGGCATTTTTTACTGCCCCGGAGCTGCAACCCCCCCCCCCACCAACGCCTTGAGACCCTCATGGCTGAGTAGCATGCTTTAAAAACCCCTGATTAATTAATTGATTGATATCCCCTTCCTGTAGAGAGGGGGGAAGGGCTCCCTTCTCAAATGCATCATTAAATACTTGCAGGAGCTGCTGTGCCAACTGTTCTGAGTAGGCCGGATAATATTCGATTGGGCGCCCATCCCCCTAGGCGCTTTCGCCGTGGGCTATTCACTGAGAGCCTCCAGCAGTTCCTCAGTCATTAATCGGGCCTCCAGCTCCTCTTTAGCTACCTGCAGAAGACAAGTCAGCCGCAGCCCCCCAGGTGCAGCTGAAACATGTCCAATATACCTGCTCTAGAGTATTCATGACTACCTGCAGCGTTACACACACAGGTCGTCAATGAGGGTACCCGCTCCCTGTGCAGGATCAAGGCCAGTAGGGGTCCGGATTTGTCGACTTCAGTGTGAAGCTGCTGGAGGTAACGTGCAAGCGTGTATTTATCCAGTCTGTTGAAAATGTCACTAATCTGTTCAAGCAGCATGGGCTTGGGGGTATAGTCTATACGGTGGACCCATTACCTGTCTGGAGCCCTGCCAATGTGTCTTTCTTGTCCTTCAGTTCCCTCTGCAACTGGTGTTGGATGCCACATGTGAGCCACATACCCACTCCCTGCATTACTGCTTTCATCGCTTCCCACTTCGTGAATCAACTGGTTGTCCCACCACAGTTAAGGGTCATGTAATCTGACAGTGGCCGAGAGAGAGTCATCCTCCCCTCTTGGTCCTCTTGTAGATCTAGGGGCATCCAGCACCTTCGGGGTCTCCGAACTGAAGTGTTCCATTACACCACACAGCACACCGTTGCGTGGTCCGATAAGAAGAGAACTAGATGCATTACCTCGGCCTCTGGAAAAGCTGATGTCTCTGACACCAAGACACTGTTGAGCCTATTGTGTGTGTTGTGTGTGGGAGAGAAACAGGTGAAGAGTCTCTAGGCCGGGTATCGTACCCTCAAGATGTCCTGCAGACCTATTTCTCTCATCACAGCCTGCAGTGGATTTGTCAAACAGGGCTTCGTGCCAGCCCTGGGGTGGTCTATTCAATGAAGGGTTGATAATGCAATTAAAGTCCCCCAGCCATATCAAAGGTACTTCTAGCTCTGCAGTGATTAAGTCCAAGTCATCCAGGTGGGTTTCCTGCAAGCAGCCAAACATGATGTTGTGTTGTTTTAGGAAGGAGAGCACCTTATTTTGTTTGGTGCAGGTACCCAAGCCCCTAACATTCCAACGGAGCCACTTAACCCCCTGTGATATATGTGCGCTATTTTGCCATTCATCCTGCCCGCAGACTCCCATCCGCTGCCCAGCCTCCCCGATCTCCGTGAAGCCACACAAATTACTTTCATCAACAAATCAGTGAACAGAAACTTCCCACCCTCCACCCACAGACAATGCAAGCACAACATCACTGTCAAGATTGGCCATCCCATGCGTGTGCCAGGACGTACATAGCTGCCTCAAGAGTCCAACCAGGACTTCTTACTAACAAATGATGCTTCCCCAATGGGCCACCTCGCCTTAGGCCAGTTATAACTATGTCAGCCACTGACAGCCCTTAGTATTAATAAGCATCCAACACTGAACTCAAGATGCAACCCTCTCCCATTGCTCAGCCCCTCCACCCCCCAGCCACACTGCGCTCAACCCGAGCCACAGCATTCATACTAGCATCACTGCTGGGGTACCATCATTGGATTCAAGCCCAGTGCACAACACATGCATAGAGGTAAGTAGCGGACGCCATCTTGGAGCGTCCCTGCGTCCGGCCACGCTGAGAGCTGGCTATTTAAAGCTCGCCCCTAGCGCGCAGCGGTGACGCGCAGCGGAAGCGCCTTCCCTGCGCCTGAGTAGTGCCACAGTACTGCCCATCTGTGCTCTTCAGCGTCTCGGAGGCGGACGAGGTAGGACCTGGGCTATTGTTGTTCTATTTGGTTTGTGTGTATGTTGCATACATGTCAACTTATTCATTTTCGGAGCTTATTGCTCTGCGTAGACAGTCCTCCTACTGCCACTATGTTGTTCCGTGTGGTCGCTCCTTCAGGAAGGGCTGTGTGGCATGTGGCTGGCGGGCCTCAATTCTGACGGCTTCTGCCACAATGCCCCCTCCTATGCGTCATCAATGCTCTCTCCTCAACACCAGATCACTTAGCAGACATGCCGTTGACATCTGGAATCTGTTGTACGGCTCTAAAACAACTTGTCTGTTTCTTACGGAGACTTGGCTAGGAGAATGCTCAGGTCCTGACCTGGTGACTGCCATCCCTTCTAACTATATTATCTTCAGGAAGGATAGAGCGGTAGGTAGAGGCGGGGTGTGGCTTTGATTGTGGACAAGAATGTCCCTTGTTCTATCTTTGCCGTTGAGAATATCACTGGGTGTGAAGCCTTAGGTTTTATCCTCAGGCTCTCTCCCAGTCAAACGTGCACTGGGATCCTTGTCTACAGAGCCCCTGGGCCCTTGGGCTATTTCTTTGATAATCTGCAGGCGGCACTATCGGTGCCGTGCCTCAGATCGGAGCATTGCATCCTGCTGGGGGATCTGAATATCCATATGGATAATGTAGCGGATCTTGATACCATTAAATTGCAGGATATTGTCGCTCCGTTGGGGCTGACTTCTTATATTACTAGCCCCACCCATATCAAAGGCCATACCATCGACCAGATTTTCTCGACTAAGAGGATTGACGTGGCTATGCCGCGTCCTGTGCTTTGGACGGACCATTTTTTAATTGATTTCTGTCTTTTTTCTTCCGCCTTGACGGGTTCCAGAGTGCTGAAAGAGGTAAATCGGTCGGGTCGGCCTTTCCATCAAGTCACTGTGGAAATGCTGTCCGATGCTTTGCGCCGTCATCCTTGTTGGCTTTCGGGCAATCTGGAGGAAAATCTAGATTCTGTCCAGAAGTGGCTGGTAGCTACATTTGATGAGCTGGCCCCGGTGAAACCTGCTAAATCAGTAGCCAGACTTGTCTCGGCCCCGTGGTTTACTCCTTCTATGGGGAAAATGCGCCAGGATTGCAAGAAAGCAGAGAGAATGTGGAGGCGCAAGTACGACCCGGGTGATAAATCTAATTACCGGGATGTAATCAGGAGCTATCGTAAGCATATCTCCGAGGGTAAAAAAGTCTACCTGGAGCACAGAATTGACGAGGCGGAAAATAGGAGCAAAGAACTCTTCAGGATTGTACAGGAGTTCACTTCCCCTCCTTCAAGCTCCCCCTCCCATTCTCACTCCGAGGTCTGGATTAGGCAGCTGGGGGACTTTTTTATAAATAAAATTAAGTCCATTCAGGACACCTTCCCAGACGCTGGCCTCGGTTCTTCTGCTAGTCAACTGGCTACCCTCTGCTCGTCTTTTGATGAGAGGAGTACAGTCCTCTCGGACTTCCCTTCCCTATCTGTAACTTCTTCCCTCGATCTTCTCGCCCGGCTTCAATCTGGCTCGCCGTTGGATCCCTGCCCAGCGAAATGTCTAGAAAAAATAGCACCTGCAATTAACAGTTTGCTTAATCCGCTGCTCAATCTTTCCTTGACCATGGGCGAAGTTCCTTCGGCCTGGAAACATGCTCTGATCTTACCACTAATCAAAAAGCCCACTTTGGATCCTCTTGTCCATGCTAACTACAGGCCGATCTCCCTTCTCCCTGCTCTGGCAAAGGTGATCGAGAAACATGTACAGCTCTCTATCTCCAACTACATAGAGAGCAATAACATCTTACATGATTCCCAATCAGGCTTCCGTGCTAACTATAGCACGGAGACAGCTTTGCTGGAGATCACCGATGCCAACAGAGAGACGCTTGATCTGGGGAGGAAGGCTATCCAGGTTATGCTGGACTTGTCGGCGGCGTTTGACACCGTCCCCCATGCCGGTCTCCTTTCTAGACTCTGGGAGATTGGCTTTCGTGGGACGGTGTGGAACTGGTTTAAATCCTTTCTGACCGGCCGTCGACAAGTGGTCTGGGCACCTCCATTCTCCGCGGAAATGCCGCCACTAGAGGTGGGGCTCCCTCAGGCGTCTATCCTGAGCCCCACCCTTTTCAATATCTGTATGGCCCTCTAAGCCCTTCTAAAAAGGGAGAGGCTTTTGACGGTGGTTTGATCAGGGAATGCCTGGGTGCGGTCTTCGACTAGTTTCGGCGGCACAGTCTGAAGTGCAACTCCGACAAGTCGGAGCTGCTTTTTTTCGGGTGTCTGCCGGATCCTAACTGGAAGACCTGGTGGCCCCAGGACATGTTTCCGTATGACGTGGCCTCTGTGAAGGCTAAAAACCTAGGTGTGCAATGTGATGACAGCCTTTCTTTTGGACCCCAAATCATCGGTCTATCTGGGAAATGCTTCGGCATTTTGAAAATGCTTCGGAAGTTTCTTCCTCTGCTGTCTCTGCAGCACAAAAAAATCATTGTGCAATCTCTAATTGGCTCGCGACTGGATTACGCGAAGGCCCTGTATATCGGGCTGCCTAAATACTTGTTGGCCCGTTTGCAGAACTCGGCTGCAAGAGCCATTTTTGGTCTCCCACGCAGGGCAAAAGCCTCGGAACTACTAAAGAGATTGCATTGGCTGCCCATTGCCAAAAGAATCACCTTTAAGGTGTTGACCCTGGCATTTAAGGCCATCCATTCAATTGGCCCAAAGTATATGGAGAAGCGCCTGGCTTTTTTTATCCCGAGGAGGACGCTCCGGTCGGCCTTTTTGGCCAAAGCCGTTGTTCCCCCGATTAAACTTGCCCGGATCGGAGGGCGCTCTTTCCGATACTTGGTCCCGCGTTGCTGGAATGAGCTTCCTGTCTCCATAAGAAAGTCAAACAGACTCCTTGCCTTCAGAAAGGAGCTGAAAACTTGGCTCTTTTCAGTATAATTTTTCTGATTGGGCCTCTGTGAGCTGCTGTATTGTGTTTCTCCTCCTTAGTTCTCTTTGCCAAAGCACCCCTTGGGGTAGCCGTGCGCTATAGAAGAGACCTAAACATAACATAACATAATGCCCAGTTCAGACAGCAACAGTTCAAACCGGCATTTGGTTCAGATGTCTTCTGTGTCGGAAGCCTAGTCCATCAGGGTCTCAGGGACAATGACTGCAGTTGGGTCCAGTATCTGCGATGGCCTGTCCAGGTCCAATGCCACATCTGTTAGCTGCAGTTCAAGTGGCTCAGGGCTCACAGCAGGGTCCAGCAGCAACAATCCATCATCCCCCACAGTCATCCTTATGTCATCCGACAGGGCCTGAGCCCAGGACAGCGCCAGCTCAGAATGTCGCCGGTAATTCTTTTGCGTGCAGGAACCCCACCTTGTCTTCTGGCCACGCTGTTCTCAGGGAGGGAATCCCTCTCCCCGAATCTCCAGCCATTTCAAGGCCTCGCTGGGAGACTCGAAGAAGTAAGCCTTGCCCTGCCACAGGACTTTTAATTTGGCCAGGTAAAGGAGCACCTGTTGCAGCTGTAAGGCAAGTAACTTCTGTTTGACTGCCTGAAAGGATTTCCGTTGCTCCTGGACTTGTCTGCTATAGTCCGGGTAGATATAGACTTTGCTGTTTTCAAAGTGAAGATCTGGGCATTCCCACTGTGACCGCAGAATACAGTCTCTGTCACGGTAGTTCATTTATTTTTCTATTATAGTTTGTTGCAGTGCACCCGGGTGTGCAGGGGTTGGCACCAGGGCCCTGTGGGCTCTCTCTATAGTGAACACATCTGATAGTCCCCGGAGCACAACAGTGTGTGGATCCATTTCTCCAGGAATTGTAAAGCTGATCATTGTTCCGCTCGCTCCGGGACACCCAGCACCCGGATGTTGGTGTGTCGGTCACGCCCTTCTGCATCTTTGGACCACTGTTCCAGGGCCCTCGTGTATACTGACCTTTGGGCTGCCTGTTGCTTTAGCATCTTCACCTCTCCCTGCAGATCTGTATTATCACCTTTGGCCACCATATTAATTCAGTCTCAATGCAATCCTCCAGGACCTTTCTGGAGCCCTGGATGGCAGCCAAGAGCTCTGCTCGGGAAGGTTCTGCTCGCTCTCCCTCCTCTTCTGCCTCATTGCCCCCTGTCCAGGGCACAAGTCCCAAAAAAAGAAGTGGGATGACGCTGTCACCGGAAGTGACGTCACGACAGAAAGTGACGTCACGAAAGGTGGCTCCGATCTCGTCCCTGAGAGGCCAAAAAGGTGAAGTCCAGCTGTTTGGCAGGGGGGGCGGCGTCCACCCTGTAAAATAAGTGGAGGGACACCCGCGTGGTACCCCGACTCGAGCCCTGCCCCTGTCTGCCTGGTAATTTGCTGAAGCAGGAGCCTGAGCGTGGTGTTGGGCGTGGCTTAATGGGTGATTGTGATGGACCCAGTGGCCCTGGCCTCCCTGCCTTTGCCCAGGTTCTCTGAGACGTGGCGAGATCACCTCCCCCCATAGGCCAAATGCCCTCATTTCTCCTCCAAGAGTCACTTTGAGCACAGTACCTGTCGTCCGTGACAACAGCAGAGGCAGGAGGTCATTGGTCAGCAGGGCCCTCCAATCAGTGCGAGGCAACCGCGGAGGTTAGGATGCAGCCCGATCGCTCCTGCTGGGACACCAATCCCCCAAATCCGTGGCACAGTAGCTGCATTCCTCAGCCCTTGTCTCTCCCCACCAGCTCTTGGCAGGCAGGCATTACACCAGAGGGTGGGGGGGTTCGAGCATATCTATTTCACATGGGGCTGCCAGTCCACATGAACCGGGCCTGCACCATGGCCTCCACAGGCACACTGGGCCAAGCTCTGAGTTCCTGCAGGGAATGGAGTGAGCCGGCCCCAGTCCTGAGGCGGGCCAGCCTGCGGCCCAACAAGTCTCTCCTCCCCAGGGCAGCCTTGAGGGATTCAGCTATGGGAGGGAGTCCACAGTACGATGCACACATGTGATGTCACATGGCCAACCAGGGGTCAGCAGGTAAACAGCAGTGTTTCCTTTGATGGTGCGCCGCAAGCCCCAGCACTGCAAAGCCACCAGAAGCCCCAACGTGCAATCCTCAATCGTGGCGGGGCAACGCAGTTAGGCACGGGTGCTCACCTCAGGCTCAGACGCACCCTGAGTCCATCAGAGATGCATCTTCATGGGCAGGGAAGGAAGTCCTTGCCCCTGTGCCTATCAGGATGAGCTGCTGGCCACAGTGGAGACATGCTCAGCTGGGGTCACCGCCACACATCCGTCAGGGCCAACAACCCCATGCTGAGGCCACCAAGCCATTACGCTACCCCCCCCACAAGGAGGGGAGCGTGGGGACCGTGGCCGCCCTCTGCCTCACGTTCCCTGGCCACTAGCCCGACGGCTGGGTGGGCAGTATTAGTCAGGATCTTCAGGCGGCCCTTTGGGGAGCTCAAAGGGCTTATGTCCTATTGCTCATGTTACCTGGCCACGCCTCGGGCACAACATCCCTGGGCGCTAACAACTACCTATCTTTAGCCGCAGTTTTCAAGCTGCAGGCAGGATATGTGACCTTGAAGCATCGGGATGCCCCCTACGAGACTACAATCATGCTTAATCGGTAAGCACTCCTAACACTATTTGTTGATGAAGTTCACCACACCGGACATGTTCTAGCAATCTAGCTGCCCTTTTTTCACTCAGGAGCTACCGGAACCGGTAGCCTCTAGACATTTCACGCAGCTTTTTCGTTACCACACCAAGTCATTATGCCAGACCACATTCTTTACTTTGGTCACCTTTCACTTCACATATGCTCACCCGTTTGACCGGCTGATCACCGCTACGAGACAATATGTTTCTTGGTCACTACGTTTAAGGAGTCGTCACCAACCTCTCTGCATCTGCATGACTGTCCTTGGTCTCATTCGTTCATGTTTTCATTTTTCTACATCGCTTGGTTTTAACTTCCTGGTTTTAACCCCCTTTTCCTATTTTTTGTTATTTTCTTTTTTGCTCCCCTTCTTCCCTCAAATCTATATGGATTGGTCTCAGGCATAAATGTGTATGTCCTGGTAATGATCCCAGTACCCTCTGTTTATGGGATCAAAACAATGTTGACTTTTTTTCACCTTGACACTGCTATATGAATTATCTTATTTATTGTGCTATGATGTTTGTCTCTATAATTGCTTGGCAATCTATTGATTCTTCTTCAAGCGCCTAGAAATGCCTGAGCCTTGTTTCTCTTTTAACTGTTACAGTGTCTGTTTCCACTTTATTATTTTGTGTCTTTTTAGAAAATATATAGAAAAATTAAAAATGTCTGTGTCCGGAGGGACAACATAATATAGATCTCATTGTATGACATTCAGCCTATCGTCCACAGCTGCTGCTTTTTAGCGAATAATGCACAAACCTTTCAAGAAGGAATGTGGAGTGATGTTTTTTCCAGGACGATATTCCTGTGTTTTGTGTGAATCAGGAAATGCATGGTGAGAGATTGTGGATAATTGTGAGTGTTTTGGAAAGTGTGGGGCCAAAAGTGGACCTGAGCAATTGTAAGATTGCAGGAGGAGTGTGACTTACTTAGGTCAAGTAATCAGTAAGAAGGGAGTCAAATCCAAACCTTCCTTGGTGAATACTGTCATGTGGGTCTTTGCTCTACTCAACACAAAGGAGGTAAGATTGTTTCTGGGGATGGAAGAATACTGCACCAAATGTATTCCAAGTTTTGCCAAAAAGATGTATAATATCCACCAGTTACTGAAAACAAATGTAAAGTTTGTGTGGAGTTCACTGTTTGAACAAGAGTTTTGTAGAGTCAAGGAGATTTGGGGAAAATGCCTGCCTTGAGTAGCTTTGATCCTGGTCTGGACAGTTGGCTCACAATTGATGCCATCAATAAAGGTCTGGAAGCTGTGGTTTAACACAGAGACCTCAAATGATGTCATAAAATAATTTTGTTTGCCTCTAGATCTCGGTCACCAATGAAGGAAAAGTATCGAATTATAGAGAAGGGATCATCAGATTGTGAATGGGGTTTAGAACATTTTTGTGCTTTTGTCTGAGGCAAACCCATGTCCATCTGGTGTGACCATAAGCCTTTGGTTAAACTGCTGACTTCTGAAGGAAGTGCACCCGCCTCTGCCAGAATTCCGAAGTTATCTATGCAAATGAAGGGCTATGTGTACAATATGGTGTAAGTTCCAGGCAGAGTCAACATGGTGGTAGACTGTCTTTCAGGAATGCCCTCTCCATTGGAGGAGTGTGATTGTCTTAACAGTTGCATTGGTACATGACTCAGGCACTCCTGCCATTAACAAGGAAGAGTGGGAACATAACAAAGGAAGGATATGGTTGTACTAAGAGTATTGTCATGTATGTATGAAGGTTGGCCAAAAGAGGAACAAGTGACAGAGGTGTTAAGACCTTTTTGGGAAGATAGGGCGGAATTATCTGTGGACAAAGTTTTGATTTTCAGAAGCAACTGCATTATTCCTACAGGTGGGTTGCGAGAAATAATTTCAGAGCTGTGCCATGAAGGGCATTTTGAAGTTGTCAGGACCAAAGAAGTAGTCAATGAGGTATTTTGGTGGCCAGTTGCTGACAAGATGATTGAGAGATTTATGAGATTGTGTAGAGTGTGTTCTTCAGCTGACAAGTCTTTATGAACATTGAAACCATCTATAAGTGAATGTTTGATAGTGAAGCAACCATGGGAGGGTGTAGAAGTGGACTTGTTAGGCCTGAGGGGTGGGGGGAGGGGGTTGGTTTACAGGAATATGTAATTATGTTGATGGATATTTTCTCTACGTGGCCAGTGGTTGAGATTAGAGAAAGGGCAGACACCACACTGTGTTGGAAATTTTTGTTGGAATATTTGTTTCCGAAGGTATTCCAGCTGTTTTGTTGTGCGATAACAGAGTGCAATTCACTTCTAAAGCTGACATAGTGGAAATGGCTCAGTGGAGAGATTTAACTGCGTGGTTAAAGGTGTCATTCAATGTGCGGTTCACAAACAGAGGGAATGGCATTTGGAAGTGGAGAAGGCTCTTTGGGCAAGAGTAACCATCCATCACTTTTAGGGGGTATTTCCATTTGCAATAATGAGAGGTAGAAGACCTAGGTGTAAGTTCACCCCTGTGTGGTTACGATAGTGTGAGGTGGAATAGTGGTCTCTCAGGTCAGTTAAGGGGAAGTTGGAAGAGACGCACTAAAGAAGTAAATCATATTATTAAAAGAATCAAGGTGTTAAACCAGTTCAAGTAAATGTCAGTGACTGGGCGAGAAAACCAGTTAAAGTACCGAATAGGGAAGAGTCAATCAACCAATCAATCAAGGTAAGTTTTATTGTATGATTAATAAAAATGAATGTCTGACAAAATGTCGATATACAAAATATCGACATACAAAAATATTGTAACAAAAATATCGATGTCAACAATATCGACATCCTATCTCCAACAAGGTAAGTACAAAAATATCGGCAAAAAAATATTGATGTCAAAAATATTGTAATTAAAAATATTGTTTTTTTTATTAAACAATATGTAAAATAAATTAAATAATACTTATAAATGTAATACACATAGTTAAAAATATTTTATTATATTTAAAATTAATAAATGATATACATAATTTATTAAAAATGTAATTAACTATATATATAATACATAATATATATATACTTACTTAATAATAACTTTTAATAATTATTTTATTAACTTATAAATAATGAAAAATAGTATAAATTACAAATACATCTATACAATAAAATAATAATATAAATAAAAATTAAATAAAAATGTAAAACAAATTTTAAAAAGTAAGGAGAATGTTGGATAGCGTAGGGGTAAAAATTACTATTCCAGCTCCAGAGAGTGCAACAGTAGGGAAAGTGTTGGATATCCTAGGGGTAAAAATTATTATTCCAACTCCAGAGAGTTAAACAGTAGGGAACGTGTTGCATAGCGTAGGGGTAAAAATTACTATTCCAACTCCACAGAGTGCAACAGTAGGGAAAGTGTTGGATAGCGTAGAGGTAAAAATTACAATTCCAAATCCAGATAGTGCAACAGTAGGGAAAGTGTTGGATAGCGTAGGGGTAAAAATTACAATTTCAACTCCAGAGAGTGCAACAGTAGGGAAAGTGTTGGATAGCGTTGGGGTTAAAATGACTATTCCTACTCCCGGGAGTGCAACAGTAGGGAAAGTGTTGGATAGCGTATGAGTAAAAATTACTATTCCAACTCCAGAGAGTGCAACAGTAGAGAAAGTGTTGGATAGCGTAGGGATAAAAATGACTATTCAAACTCCAGAGAGTGCAACAATAGGGAAAGTGTTGGATAGCGTAGGGGTGAAAATGACTGTTTCAACTCCAGAGAGTGCAACATTAGGGAAAGTGTTGGATAGCGTAGGGATAAAAATTACTATTGAAACTCCAGAGAGTGCAACAGTAGGGAAAGTGTTGGATAGCGTAGAGGTAAAAATTACTATTCCCACTTCAGAGAGTGCAACAGTAGGGAAAGTGTTGGATAGCGTAGGGGTAAAAATTACTTTTCCAACTCCAGAGAGTGCATCAGTAGGGAAAGTGTTGGATAGCGTAGGGATAAAAATGACTATTCCAACTCCAGAGAGTGCAACAGTAGGAAAAGTGTTGGATGGCGTAGTGGTAAAAATGACTATTCTAACTTCAGTGAGTGCAACAGTTGGGAAAGTGTTGGATAGCATAGAAGTTAAAAACAACATACTTAAAAATAATTAAAATATTAAAAAATATTAATGAATGAATTATTAAATAACTATAAACTATTTAAAAATACCCAAAAATTATTTAAAACATAATTATCAATGAATAATAAATTAACAATACATTATTAATAAATACCAATAAATAAAAATTAATCAATATTATTAAACAATTAAGAAATATTTTTAGAAAAATGTAACAAAAATATATTAATTATAAAAAATAATTACCAATTAACAAACATTGAACAAATAAATAATGTTGTATACCCAAAAAAAATAATTATTACAATTAATTACCAATGAATAAATATTAATTACCAAATAATAAAAATGAATTGCCAAATAATAAAAATAAATTTCCAATTAATAATTAATTAACAATAATATAATTATCAATACCAATTAATAAAAATAAATTATTAATAAATTACATTTAAATGACTTTCCACTCTATTCCCCTATAAACCCACAACCAGCTACAGAACTTAAACAGTAAAATTAATTAAATGTATTTATAATTATTAAAAATGAATAATTAATTTACTATAATTAAATTACTTCCCACCCTATTCCCCTATAAACCCACAACCCGCTACGGTACTAAAACACAAAATTATAATATACATATAACATTATTATTAAAATACATGAAAATAATAGAAATATCGATATTAGTAACATCGATATATTTGATATTGATACTACTAACTTCGACATTAAAAACATCGATTTTACTTACCTTAAGGTCAATATTCTGTCCATCGAAATTATTAACATCGATATTTTGTACCATCGAAATTAAAACATCGATATTATTGTATATCTATATTTTAATTTCGATATTTTGGCTACTCACCAATAAAAATCTTTACAGTATATGTGGATTCATCATTATATAAAGTACACAAACATAAAAAGCATGAAATACCTTAGAGTAAAACTTTCCACTGTGTGAAGATTTGCAGAAAACCCAATCACACTCAGTAGTTGCCAAAATGGCTGTAAGTCCAGCATTTATTGAAAGGGGGTGTTTAAAGACCATAACAAATAGCACCATAATAGGTGAGAGCTAAACATAAATACTAAAAACAGGAAACAAGAATTTGGGAATAATGTAGAAGGATTTAAGATAACAGCCAACATTATTGCTTTCGGTAAAAGAAACAACTGTAAAGTCCATAGATTTCTGAAGAGGGACTTCAGTCCATAGCAGCCAATTTTAACTAGTGACGTCCGTGGCAAGGAAACAGGATAATAGTGGTTGTGTTGCAGTGATGTACATGAAGTTACACGGGTGCAGGATAGCATTGGAATAATGTCCGTAGACCTGCACGTAATAAGCGCTCAATACTGTATGCTACTTGGGTGTTCATGAGAGTAGATTTAAGATTTCCATTTTGAGGTTAGGGCAGTCTTGTTGGGTCTGTTAGAAGGCCCTCTACCACTCCGATGTATTTACCAAATTTAGCTAGTTCGGTTGGCTCCATTTTGGAAGGAACAAAAATCATAGACTCATTGCAGGTTCTCATGCTGTGTCATAGGAAAAGCAGCTTTAAAAGGGTGTACCTGGCGTGGAGCATCTTCAGCCAACAGCACAATATATGGTTGAAAGACTCTGTTGTATAGCCACATAGCCTGCACTTCACAATCTTCGAAAGGACAGGCCAATTTGATTCATTTCGTTAATTTGCAAGCCCATCATCGCTGCGACCATGATTTGTTTGAGGCATGCTTTCCCAATCAAGCAGTGAAGGAACGGTTGCGGCCTCAAACAGGGTAGATGATTGTATGAGGCTGCCAGTGCATCTAGTATCTGTGTGCTCTTCAATTTGTCTGTGCCGCTTGACCTGGACAGTGCCTTTATCTGATTTTTGAGAATAGTCTGAAGGGCTGGGCTTGGGAGCAATAGCTTATTCAGTGCCAACAGGTCTATTTGGAGGGTGTCTAATGACTCATTTAGGTAAATGGACCAGGGCTACTCCTGATTTCAAATATGAGCTGGAGAACAGATTTCATGGTATTGGGCGCATCCGTAATGCACATGTAGCAGTATTTTAAGAAAGTGCCCATATTGGCTCATACTTGGCCCTCCAAGTCGAATTCAAGTCTGATCAGGCAGCCCCCTATGTATTGAGGTAGTCTGAACACCCTCTTGTACTCGTTAAGGTGGAGCTGTTCCGTAGTTTTAGTGAGTTTCCACAGGAATGCTTCATGGCCATAGGTGATTGCTAGTTGGAGGGAGGCCTCCAATACCCTTTGTATTGGAACTGAAGAGTAGCTCTCTAGCACCGTGGTAAACTGGCAGAGCCTGGTGATGATTAATTTCTTTGAGATGGCTCAGGTGGATTTCGATTCCACCATTTGTGGAGCTCTTTACTCCGAGGCAGTGATATCATTTCGTCCTTGTGATTTTTAAAGGGCCCATCTCCCAGCAATAGTTTGAGATCTTAGACATTCTATCAAAGGTTATAACTTTTGTTTTCGACTCATTTGCCCTCATTATGGGGCCCATTAGGATGGCGGGGGCAATCCGCCCGCCATGCGTCCCGGAATGACCCCCCGCCATATTAGTATGGCTGGGGTGTCCGCGGCGGCCGGAAAGACCGTCCGCCGCTTTTCCGCCCCTTGCGACCGGGGCGGAAAAGGGTTTCTATGGTGGCGGTGTCTATCAGACACCGCCAGCCATATTAGGATGGGCTTTTCTAAATGCCTTTCCGTGGCGGAGGCATGCAGAGTCTGCATTGGTGGCCCGATGTGGGCCCCCATGGACTCCAGGGAGGTGGGGGGGGGGGCACATGGGGGGTACCTATGGTACCCCTCAGCAGTTCCATGAACAGCATGGCAGGCCCCGCGTGGTGCCTGCCATGCTGTGCATGGAAGTGCACTGCATGCCTTCCTGCGATTGTGGCGGGCGGTGCTGAGTGCACTGCCCGCCACAATAGTAGGAATGCAGGATACGCCCGCCACTGTGGCGGGTGCATCCTAATGTCAGGCACGGGACCCCCGCCCATATGGCGGGAGGTCCCTGGTACCATGAGGATGGCGGGCGGGCATCCTAATAGGGGCCTTTGTGTTCTCAGAGATGATGGTTGGCAAAGTTGGAGTTGCCTGGAACACTTGTAGTAAATTTGAGCAGTACAAAATGTCATGCCTCCCCTCTGATGGATATTCTGGTGTAAACACCAGCTTTGTTGGCCTGGATTCACCTGAGGGTTTGCTAGAAGAGCAATCATTGCTGATTTGGAGAGTCTTTTCTTGTTCTGAGGGAACCCTGCTGAGCCCATCTTGCAAGGCCGCCTTTTCTTCTTGTGGCTCTTCCTTTATCTGTTTAGCCACACTGGAATCCGGTAGCACACCCCGACGATCACAGTTTTTAGAGGGGGCTGGTTGTGTTGTCTCTAGATCAGGGCTAGATACAGATGAGGGTACTAGGGCATTTTGGGCAGCTCATTATGTGATCGAGTGAGGAGTGTGCCGATGGCCAAGTTCCCTGTGGTAGAATAGCTGTCAGGAGTTTCACCTCACTTTTCTCTATCACCCTTTCATTGAACATGGGATATACGCTGGTCGGTTTACTGCCAAATGTCACTCATCAATTGAAGTGTTGGGTCAGGAGTCCTTTGGCTGCTTTATTTTGAGCCTTTTTAATCTCTTTTTAGTTGTCTTTGAGAGGCAGCAGTCCATTGGTTCTCTATGTGGTATATTTTACTGCTACTAGATCTTGGTAGTGTGGCTTCCTCAGAATCAAGTTCAGACACTATTGGGATTTGGGGGGCTACCTTGTTGACGCCTTCTCCGGAGATTATGGGGCATTTTATTGATTGATCTGTAAGTAATATATACTCACCAGACTACGAGGCTGTCGCTGCCACTGCTGTACCTCTTTGGTCTGTTTCGCATTTGGATCTTGGATTTGGTACCTTTTTCTCGTGTCTGATAGTTCATGCTAGAATGGTTGAAAGCCAGTTTTTCTAAAGATTGAATGAGTTTCAAGTCATTGAGTTTAGGAACTTTGGCAGGGTGCACATTTTTGCTGCTATCAGGTGACATGCGCACATGTTTTTTTCTTTTCCGGTGGAGCTATTTCCTGAACCCCCTGTTCTAGAGTATTGAGTTTGGTCTCCATCTTGGCAATCAATGTAGCTAAGGCTTGTATTAAGTCCAGCTGCAATTCCAGTTTATCTGACTGCAAGGTTAAAGCATTTATTGTAGCAACTAAAGTGGTGTTTATTGAGGCTAGTAGGATGCTTTGCTCCCTGTGAGTTTGAATGGCAGGCAGGTTTAACTTTTTCAGTTCGCCTGGGCTCCCTATAAAAGTTACATCCTGTAATGAAAGTGATTGGGGATTATGTTGCTGAATGTCTGGATCTGCATTTACCTTAGTTGTTGCACCATTATAGCCCTCAGTACTATGGGCAGCTCTGTATGGAGAGCGATGGGGCTCGGTCCCAGTATTCCTACTCTATGCCAGCTGTTTTTGCTGGTGCTAGATTACCTATGCCTGGACCATGCAAGTGTATATCATCTTTTTGCATTCTGAAATATTAATCGGTCCCTGTGGTGATGATTCATGAGTGACATGTTCGAGAGAGTGGTTGTCATGTGCGGCTTGGAGACTGTTTTGGGGGGCGGGAGTTATGTGGTCTAGGAGTGCTGGCGATACAAATAACACTCTCACCCATTTGGTTCCTTCCCATTCCCTTAGACGTAAGGTCGATCTCTGTTAATATACTGTCGGAGGGGCTATCAGATGAGATTTCAATAATTGCGTTGTCTCCCCTCCACAATGGAAGGACTGAGTTGTGATGTGAATTTGATTAGAAAACGGCATTGAAGGTGACATAATGCCTTCTGGCATGCTTGCCATTGTTGCAAGGGCCACTGTAGAGTTTGCAGGGTCCCATTGTTGACTTGACTCAGAGAAGTAACAAAATACAAACGTCCCTAGAGGAATCATTTATCTACAACTTCATATTTCAAAACGTCACATATGTGAACAAAATATTCAACAATCAGGGAATTTCTCATAAAGTAGTATTTTATAAATATTTGATAAGATCTAATTTTATCAAAAAAACAATCAATTTATCATGTACGGCAACCAATATACTACTGACTTAATACATATAGTTCACAGTAGTAACAAACAACTTTTGTTTTTAAAAACCAACAAACATATGGGTAATATAGAATCAACCATATATTGGAATCAATCAGGTATTTCACATTACTTTCATTTTACATCAGAAAACATAAAGGAAAACAAAAAGGTGTGATAGCATCGACGTTTCAGTCTCTCTAACGGTCTAAAAGATCCACGAGACCTTCTTCAGGACGATAATGTTGCACCATGAATTTGTTGTAACTCTTTCTAAAGGTTCTGCCACAAGTCAGCTGTACGTATGAATCAACAGTTTGGGCTTTGAGAAGGGCAGCTGAGATCATTTTTTCTCAAAATAGTCATCTATCAGGGTTTTCTTGCCAGGTACTAGCGTGTCGTTTTTATGATTGTTCCTTGCTTTTTTGTTATGTGTCGCTGCAGATGTACCTGATGGTGAGCATGCCTTGTCATTGGTGGCCTGCATGGTGGAGGAGGCCATCTCAGTGCTGGAAGCACTGGTGGCACTGGCTGTTTTAGGCATTGATGCATCTCTGAGTGCCATCACTGATTTGGTAGTAGATACTGTAGCCCGCCTTGAAGGAAGAAAAGGGCTGATGCGCTTACTAGAGTCTTTTAATGGGCCTCTAGTTGTCCTTTGTGTAAACCGGCTCAGCCTGTGACATTAACATAGGCACTTGAACAGCTGTGGTTCTTTACTTCAATACATGTTGATTATGGATTTGTTTATAGTTTGTAAAATGTAGAAATCTATGCTGTGTCCTTAGTTAAAATGTGTTTAACTGGTGCAGCCTAACTGCACAAACCTTAGGCCCAGGTCACATTGCAGAGAGTACGATACACCAGTGTTCACTATTGTCCAGGCAGGCAGACAGGCAGACAGACAAGGCTAGAAGGTTGTTGTTGTTCTAATAACAGTTTATCTATTAATGCAGAACACAAATGGTACAGAACGTATTCAGTGTGTGGTGCACCAGTCCTCAAGGCGTGGAGCAAGCAGCACCAGCCTACCGCCGGCCAATTCCATGCCACTACTAAAGGGGTTGAAGGCCTGTTTCCAAAATAGCGACTTTAGTGTAAAGAACTTAAAAGAGTGCAGAAAGAAGTGTAGAAAGAAACGGGACACCTGGCACTCACTGTTTTTGCCTTTATATTAGAGATGGCTATCGGGTAGTGATGGAGGAAACAGCTCTTCCCAGCTCAAGTGACTGTGATGTGAAGCAAGGGAATACAGCTAGCTGGTGTGGTCTTCTCGGTGCCGTCTCCTCAGTTCTTGACCTCGGCCATGGGCCACACGCACCCGGACTTGAACCTGGCTGCCTTGGAGACTCGGATCAGCTATGTTCCGACTTGCAAGGCTCCAGAACGTCCAAACACAGAGCCCAGCCTCAGGGACGGATTGGCACTGGGGGCAGTTGGGCATCAGAGGAAGGGCTGGTGTCGCAGTGCTCTCTGTGGACAGTTTTTTATCTTTCCAAGCCCACAGAAGGCACTGGGCAGGGAGAGTAACGCATCTTCGCTGGGAGGCCGTGCAATATGATCCCCTTGAGCAATGATCATCTGTGGCATCTCCCTTACCCTATCACCCTGATTGTGGGCTGGGGAGCAGGTGATGGGAGAATCGGTTTCCTTGGGGACCAGGTGTTGCTCAGGCCTTGAGCTATTCTCACTTTGGACCTCCGGGGGCCCACGCAGCCCAGAAACAGTGTTTGTGTTTGACACCTTGCCCACAGTACTTCTTTTTCAGAGCATGGCGGGTGGGGGAATGGTGGGTTTATGATGTGGCTTCGCTGTGGGGGCAAGGTGATGTCCTTACTTGGGCGATCTTCACTTTAACCCCCTCCCCTATGGACAGCCAAGCAGCTGTGTTTAATGCTTAATCCCCTCCACTGCCAGTCTACTGACCTGAGGCAGTGGAGAGCTGGGGAGGGATTGAGAAATGTACTTATTCAAGCTGGCCTGGCACTTGTTCTGTTGCTCAGCTAATGAAGATCTGGGGAGGGGTTGAGTAATAAGTAAACTAAGGGGCCTCACTGTTCTACTGCTCAGGGTGTAGGCCATTGTCACATTGGCACCAGAGCCCTTCCCAAGAACAATATCTTCACATTTTCATGCCTTGCGTGTGCATAGGCATATGTGGCCTGAAGGTCAGAGTTGCAGAGATGGGGGATCAGTTTAGCGTCCCAGCATCTGCTCTCAACATCCTGTGATTCTGGGCAAATCCCTCCATCTCCCAGGCCCATAAATAAAAAACCTGATCTTGTGCACTGAAATTGGTGCTCATGAATAGCACTTAAATAGCCTTGGGCTGAGTTCACAGGATATAAAACTGTCAAAAGGAAGAACAATATGAAACAAGCATTGACAATGTCAATAGGTCTCGCATTTTTGAGAGTTAGAGCTATTGACCTTGTAAATGACAATGTGTTTTACTCATGTGTTATGGAGTGAAGGTATGTGGAGTGGAATTATGTGGTTTGGATTTGAATTGTTAGTTGTGGAATCATGTGGTGTATAATTATGTGGCATAGTGTGCATTGGAATTATGTGGATAGTAATTATGTGATTTTGGGTGTACTGCAATTATCTAGACTGGGTATGTGGTTCATAGAGTGTAATTATGTGGAATGATATTTTGGGTTCTGTAGTGATATGTTGTGCTGTTTATTTGTGTGGTGTGTTGTTGAATTTTGTGACATGATTTGGTATTGTGTGGATTGGATGTCTGTGGAGTGTTGTGTAAATGTGTTGTTGAGTTGAATTATGTGGTGTGTTGCTGAATTGTGTGGAATGATAATGAGTGGAGTGGAATTGTGTTGTGTGGAACTGTGTGGCGTTGAGTGAAATTATGCTGTTTACAATTATGTGGTATGATGTGGAGTGTATTCCAGTCTTACCCTGTTCGCTTGACTTTGTACTAGATTTCTGATTAATTTAATAATCAGAGCCAAGGACATAGCTGGTTGGGAAAGAGCATCTAACTATATTGTTCAGCGCTTTAAGACTGCAAGTAAGTGCTCAGTTTTCAGAACTTCAGTGCTTCTAGTCTTTACCAATGTTAATGCCTCTATAAGCCTTAAAATGCTTAATTTGCCAAACATTTAACTACAAATGAGAGCACTGAGAGTAAGCAAATGATGTTTCATGAAAGTGCAAACCCCGTGAAAGTGGGGCCACTTTTTGTGGCAGTGCCCGGCCAAATTGTGATCCCAATCCGACCTTGCTCAAGACACTTGCTCCAATACCCGCGACCTGATGTCGCTCCTGCTCCTCAGTGCACTCGATCTACGAGACTGACCACGCCTAGGCTTCCGCTCCGGCATTGTGCTCCAATGGTGAAATCTGACTTCTACAATTGGAGAGTCAATTTTTTGCTCCTGAAGAATTGGTGGAGGTTTTAAGGAATGCTGTTTGATTGAAAAATGGTAAGGGGTGGGTCCTTAAATGTGTGACTTTAGTGATTAAACTTTACGACTTTGGGATGGAGAGGAATGGCAAAGGGGAGAATGCAAACAATAGTCCCACGTGGTTTGAGGACGTATTTGAAAACAGTGGGAGTCAGTTTGACTTAGGTACTAATTGCTTGGAAAGAAATGTGGAAGATGGAGTCAGGACAGATAATAGCCTCGGTGAAGGTGCTGTTCAGGAAACAAATGTGGATGGTGATGTGGTCCAGAATGATGATAATTATGAAAGGAGTGTTCAGGTGCCTAACGTAATGCCAGGTTGTGCTAATGTATCGGGGCATAGTAAAAGGAGAAGAGTTTTAGCAGGGTGACTGAAAGATTATGTGGTTGGTTGAGTGAGTATTTTGGTTACCTGTTTTATTCTTGTGAACTATATATTCTGCTTATTTAAATATTTTTTTAGTGGTTTTTATTTTGCTCTTTTGTGTTTAGAAGAGGGTGCTGTCTTATGGGATCACCATTAAAAATGGGGATAAAACATACCCCGTGGCCCGGCATTTTGAGCACAACCATGGAAAAAATCCAACAGGCCTAGAATACTTTGTGGTGGATGCAGTCCCATTGAGTGATAGGGGAGGGGACCGAGTAAGGAAATTAAGGAGACTGGAGTCCAATTATATTATCATGCTCAATACTAAGACCCCTCAGGGACTGAATATGGAGGATGATTTCCATACGCATCTGTGAGAACAAGGAAAAGAGTAATGATAATCATGAGATATTTGCTGCTAGTCCTCGCTGTCATTTGGTTTTAACTTGTATGTTTTCTTTTTTTTTTTAAATTGTATTTCAAATTTGATGAATGAACATACTGACTGGTACTAAGAGTGCTAGCTTTGATAAATCCTTTGAGGCTGTATAATCATTGTTTATACCCACTTGGGCCAAATTCTTCACTATTTGACCATTATATACATTGGGGATGCCCACTTGGGCTCAATTGTTTTAATGTGAGATCACTGGAAAAATTATTATTTTCACATATTTAACAAGGTAACTTGCTCCGTTTATTAACATTACATTTGGCTTTAGATCAAACAAAGCGGCAATTGCCATTAAAGATTATACCCATAGGAGTGTAAAATGAATGCTTGATCACAGTGCCGAAGTAGCTCCCTGGGGCAGGACGAGGTACTGTGATGGGAATATAATTTTCTTTGAACACAACCGGGGTTCGAGCCTCCTATGCCTTGTAAAAATTGTTTTATAAATACACTAGGAATTTCCATTGTGAATATATATGTACGGTCATATATTCATGTATTGAGAATTTTAACATGTAATATATATTTATTTGCGTATGAAATGCACTCACCAGTGATCAACCATATTATTGCCATAATGCACATAGTGTTTAACTCCCAGTCTTTCTTCAAGTTTTATTTTTTGTAGTCATCACGTGGTGTTTGTGTATCAAGTTAAAATGAAGGAAGAAACTTTATGTAATTGTTGGTAAACAAGCCGGTGTTACTGGTGAAACGCTTTCAACAATTGTGGCTGACAAATAAAACATCCTTAGATGGAGACACAGCGTCAACATTTCTTTTGAAAAGCAGTTTCATATATATATATATATATATATATATATATATATATATATATATATATATATATATATATATATATATATATATATATATCCGGATAACTCCCACGCTTCCTGGAAAAAGACAATGGAGCACAGACTTCAAATAAGGTGCAGATTTTTTAGTTTATTTGGTTCACCATTAGCATTGGCAGCATTACGCGTTTCTGCACTGAAAGTGCCTTGATCACATGATGCGCAGTTAACGATCGCAGTCTTTTATACATCCGTTTTTTTCCAAACTTTTCAAATTGACCACTGTTTTTCAACTTTTTATCTCTCTCTTTTTTCAGTTTATCCTTAAAATGACAGGTGCCTAAAGGGCTTTGTTCAGCATAGATATAGACAAAATACTATTTACACAAACTTTCCGATGCATATGTTTTCAATAATTTAACAAGTCAGATTTAAATACCTTAAAATCATGAAACATTGCTATCATTGATGTAATTAACAGTTATTTTGTTATGTCCAGGTTTAAATACCCTGCCATTATTGTTATACATTTTTAGACATTATTTTATTTTAGGACTGAGTATTACAACGTGCTAATGCAGTGGGTGTTAAAGTTCTTTTTTAAGTATTAGATTTATTCTCAGTCAGATCACCCTATTTATTATAACTAAGTAGTTCATGGATGTATTGGGTTATCTGCTAGAATATCTTATTTTGGGACTCTTGATTTACAGGCATGTGTAAAGCTCTTCAGTTATGTTGAGGCCTCCTGGTTGTTTATTATTAAGATCTAAAATATATCTAGTTTCCAACCTTCAGAGTGCCCTATCCCCTCCCCGTTTGTAGGGTGGAATGGCATCAATTAGAAAGTATATTCCTTTGGGTCTGCATTATGTTTTTCCCCAAAAGTGTTTCACCACGGGTTAGGTCATGTCTTTGTTTTTGATATGTGAATAAAACAAAACACAGTGATACTTCAGATGAGATGGAATCAGTACTCCTGTGGTTCTTCACTTTTATTTATTTATTTATTTGTGAGTGACTCAATTATCCACACGTTTCGGCTGCAATCAAACATTTTTTGATTTGAATATACTCTACGATTTACAGACATAGAAAAGGGCCAGCGTCTATTGATTGTACATTTTGCTGGGTAAATTTGGGCTCCATCTTGGAACATGTTCATAATTGATCATTTCATGCTTTCATATTTAAAGAAAACATTATATTAGTTTAATTAAAACTATATAAAGCTCCAATGTGTTTTCGTATTCCTCTATTCGATGCTTTCAATGTTTCACTGCAAGTGCCTATCAGTTCCTACCTGCCAATTATTACTGACTTCTTCTTGTCAAGAAAAAAGTTTTTTACAGCAATTTCATAGTGTGCAAAACTTGCTAAAGTGCGACTGCTATTTTAAAGTGCTCCGTGCTAAAAAAAGTACTTAAATTCTTTTAAAGTGCATCCATTACCCTACATTTTTAACCCTTTGCCACCACATGCACTGGTGGAATCTCCTTATATTTAGAGGTTAGGTTGATGCAGCATCCTTATCATTCCTCAACCTTTTCAGTCCCAAAAGTCTGTTTAATATTTCCAAAATTACCCAATGCATAACAATAAATAGGTTAACATTTCTATTAGATGTGAATAATTTTTTTTTTTCTGATGAATATAAAGTTCTGTTATGCTCCAAAATGAATGTGATTCTTGAGATGCAAGTGTTAATAGAGACAGCTAAACAATTCTTCATCTACGTTAAAACCATTCGGTTCTTGCTGTCTAACTCAAGGATGAAGTATATTTCTAGTTTTCTTAAATCCTTCTCCCCATCCCCACCTCTGCTTTTCGTTGGCACTTGTGCTATACAACTATATCTCATTAGTGCTGGGTTGCTATAATTTTCTTTTTCAAAATGTCTAGCTACTGGGTTGCTCCGATCCTTATTTACTATATGAAGTTATCAGGCAAACGCAAGTGAGAGCAGAGACTTCATGTTTATTGACCGTTAGCCTCCACAGCTCCCAGGATACGGACAGGTAAATAACATTCAAACAGGAACATTCTATTGTCATAGGAATGACATCATAGATGCCACTGGAAAGCGAATGAGATTACTACAACATCTCTCTTCATCCCTAAAACATAATAAAAGAAATGAAAGAGAAAAGAAAAGCCAAGATCGGAGAAAAGAAAAGAACAAACAAGAAAAGGATAAGGGAAAATAATGTAAAGGATATGCATTAGATTACATTAAAATTCACAACATTATAAATCCATGCGATTAGGCGGAAAACAAATCCTACAACTTCTGCGTGGCAGAACATATTTCAAAGACGAATTAGCAAAATCCATACTCACTTTCTGAGATGGTGTGGGTTGCATTGTGAGACTGTCTGCAACATTTTCAGAAACAAGATTTAGTTGTGAAACCACCCTCTTAGGAAGCTTATAAACCCTAGAAAGATTCCACCAATTCTTCCCATAGACCCGTGTAGCACAACAAGAGACAGCTTCAACTTTAACTGGAGAACCAAACTTTGATAGGCCTTTAGGGACATTGTGAGGGGACTTGATTTTGACCCTATCACCCACAGAGATATAGGACTTGAAGCCTTTTAAGCTGGGCAAAATGCTGGGCAAAACAGAGTCATTAACTGAACCAGCCCCATCATGTGACATCCCCCTCTTAGTAAGGGAACCCCATTTTTTCATCCAAACAGGGTACATGTGAAAGGAAGCTTCTCTGCCCCTGAGGAGTTTGAAAGGGCTGGAACCTGTAATGGAACTTGGAGTTGTGTGGTGTGCCCATAGCATGCTTTGAACGGCTTCCTTAATGTCAATTCTCAAAGAAACAGCCCATTGTATACATTCAACAAGAATACCGTTGGTACGCTCAATAAAACCATTTGCTTGTGGGTGATAAAGAGCCACACGCTTATGAGCAATACCAGACTGGCACAAAAAAATCAAGCATTTCTCTAGCGGTAAATTGCACCCCGTTGTCGGAGACAATTTCTTTAGGGAAACCCTCTTTTGCAAACAGACTCTAAAAGAATTTGATTACTTCCAGTGAATTGGAATCAGACATTAAATGTACTTCCCACCATTTACTGAAATAGTCGGCAACAACTAAAGCAAATTTATACTTTGGAAGACTGTTGAATGGCCCCACAACATCAACAGCCCATTTTAACAAGGGACCATCAGGAGCAATGACTTCTTGCACAGGAGGAGAAACAATTTTTACAACCTTGTTACTGGAGCAACATGTCAGACAACCTTCCACGACATCATTGATTTGACGGTCCATGGAGGGCCACCAATAAAAGGCACACATTCTTTTTTTTGTATTAGTTTGCCCAAGATGTTCCTCATGTCCAAAATTAATAATACGGCTCCTCAATGACTCAGGGGGAACACATTTTTCTCCTTGCATGATCATTTCACCCTTTCCAAGGTGAGCTCATCTGCAGTTTTAGCAAAAGGATGAAAATGACTCTCAAGGTGTTTTTCTTTGGGCCATCATGAGACAATGTATTCTTTAACACTCTTGAGAACAGAATCGGACTCCATTCCACGAAACCACTCCTTTTCTGTAGAACAACCTAAAGAGCTGGCATCGACCGCAGCAATCAAACACTCCTCATCAACATCATTGTCAAGGGCATGTTTGGAAAGGGAAGAGGAAACCTTGATGGGATATCAGCCCTTGTATTCTTTCCCCGAGAAATATGCGCAACATCAAAATTGTATTGCAGCAATTTTGAACTTAGCCTGGCAAATCTTGGGGTATGGTCTTTTTCAATTTTACCTTCAAGAATGGGAAAAAGTGGTTTATGGTCAGTGAGAAGCTTAAAAGTAGTCCCCCACAGGAAACATTTAAATCTCTCAACTGCCCAACAACACGCCAAAAGCTTGCATTCAATAAAAGAGTAGTACTTTTCACTTGGCCATAAGGCCCGTGAAGCAAACCCCACAGTGTATTCTTTTCCCTGTTTAACTTGAGAAATCATGCCCCCCAGACCACATAAGCTGGCGTCAACAGACTGTGTACGTTGAAAGTGGGGATCAAAAGGTGTGAGAATCTTGCAGGACCCTAATTTTTTCTTCATCTGAGAGAATTCATTTTGACAAACGTCATCCCACACAAAAATGTCTCTCTTCTTCAATAACTCTCTCATGTGTACAGTCTTTGCCGCAAAATTGGGAATAAACTTAGTGTAGAATTCACACATTCTCAAAAACGAAGACACCAGTTCTTTGGAAGAAGGACAAGGAGCATTCACAATAGTCTCAATGAGGCCTTCCCTAGGAACAATCCCTTCTCCAGAGATGCGGTGCCCCAAATACTCAATAGATTGGACACCAAAAACACATTTTAGTTTATTTGCCACTATGCCTTCAACTTCCAACTTCTCCAAAACACAAGAAAGATTTCTATCATGTGATTCCTTACTCTTTCTTGCAACCAAAATGTCATCTTGGAAAACGACAGTGTCAGAGACACCTTCCAACACCTTTTCCATAATGCATTGAAAAACGGATGCCGCCGAAGCCAGTCTGAACGGCATCCTCCTGAATTGGAAAGTTCCTATGGGTGACACGAAACCAGTTAAGTGTTTGGTTGTGGGGTCTAGTTTAACTACATGATATGCTGATGCTGGATCGATCTTTGAAAAAAATTTCGCAGCAGCAAACTTTGAAAAAATATCATTAATACAATGGAGGGGGTGTGAATCAACCCAGATCTCTCTGTTTAAGCTGCCTAAATCAATGCACGCTGAGGCTCCCATGTTTTTTACGCTACAACCATAGGGGAAAACCAAAGGGAGGATTCAATGGGTTCAATGACCCCTGATTCACACAATATCCGAATTTTGGCTGAACGTTCATCCCTAACACTAAAAGGTACATTCCGTAACCTGTGCTTAATTCGCACCGCACCCTCTTTAACTTTGATTAAATGCTTAAAGCCACTTATGCATCCTAAACTGTCTCCAAAAACTTTTAGAAACTTTCCGAATCACGGAATAGATGTTTCACCTAGAGCGTGTGTGGTGGTGAGCCTTAGCAAGGCCTACCAGTGCTAGGGGTTCTCCCTTCTCGGCACAGAGTCCTCAGACCAATAGAAAGAAGTTGGCACAGAAGCTGGAATAGAAAAGACAGAGTTTATTAAACCTCATGAGGTTGAACTACATTCACACAACACCCTTTAGTAGTGTATGAGGTAGCACACTGACTGGAAGGAGCTTGGTCCTTTTATACCCACACAGGGGCTCAAATGAGGATGGTACAAGTACAGAACGCTGGTTTCAAATACATACAAGGTCATACAGAGAGTGTGCTGGCAACAAGTGGAGGGGCTGACAGTTAGCTAATTCTGGTGGACATATCCTACAAGTTGGGGACAGCTGTAAGCTCAACTGAGCATGTGCGAAGCAAGGAGGCTAAATATATCTCGTCTCTAGACAGATTTTAAGAGCAGTTGACAGGAAGGTAGGCCAGAGCACATGGCGAGCACATGGCAAACAAAATGGCTGCCAGAAATACAAAATGGATTCCACACAACAGACAAGATAGTCTCTAAATACAAGATGTTTTCTGCTAATGCTTAACCTAATCACTGCTAAATTACAACAGACGGCCCTTTCAGCATTAGCTGAAGACATTCGTTTATCTGGGGTAATCTAGATATGCATCCTGTACATTGATGCTCATCATCTCAGCTATTTCTTTATTTAACATTTGCTGTGCTTTTATATCTGCAATATTTCTTTTGTCAGGTGTACAAGCTGTGATGCACATGGAGCAAAGCATAAGACCACATTGTATACAAGTAAAGCATGTAAATAGTATCACCAGTAGTATACATAGAATAATCAGTAGTTTCCAGCCCCGAGTAGCAATGAGTGTCCATATCCAGTTTGAAAATGTCCATGTACCAGTCCATGTGTGAATTTCTGCAGCAATCTTATGCAGTTTTGAGATTGCATCATATACTGAAGGTGAGTGATCCGGTATAAATACACAGCAACTGCTACCGATGATGCGACATGAACCACCTCGATCAGCCAAAATCACATCAAGCACCATCCTATTTTGGAGTGCTACAATCATTGCAATTTGTAGTTCCTCTGTAATGTTCCAAAGTGCCATAGCTGTTTGATTGCTGACAGCTTCCACAACACGAGTTAATCGCCTTATCTTTGTGCTATTCAATGCAGCACCCACAAAGAAGAACAAACCCAAATTGAAATCGACATATTGTTGCAAAGTGGTATCTGTCTGGTCAACTTCATCTGCACTTATTGTTCGTTTATATCTATTCTTGGAAATGTCATTATACAACTTTAAATTCAGGTGATATGATGGAGGGGCCAAGAACACAGCTGGTAACAAAAATGATATGTAACATACCCCGGACCATCCAACAGGTAATTGATAGTATCCTTTATTACCACATACAAAATATAAATTGTATGAAGACGTAAAACTACTGTTGTTAGCTTCTTCAATAATCAATGTCAAAATGCATTAGCTCCGTCCTCCTGGAATTCTCCCAACACTACTTATACATAGTTCTGCTTTAGCTCTGGTCGCAGAAATTACAAAAGGTCCATTGTCTTTGATAGTCCTCATATTCGTGAAGACATATGGCGTCGAAATATTGTCCGGTTGGTACTCTTCCCATTCCCATTTAGACCCTTTAGCTTGAGGATAACCATCTTTATCTTAATAGTATACTTTATTCAACCGAAAGATAATTCCACCTACTGAGTGCTTTCCGAAAGCAAACAAAAGAGCATACCACGCTTGACAAGAACCATTATGGGAAAACGGTAGAGGAATAAAAGGTGTTCCTCCTTTCTTTTGGTGTGCAGGTATCATTTCACAAAACCAACAGTTGGTAGCATTCGTAGCATTGTGTGTGTGATGCAACATCTGGTTGAATGTGTTATTTAGGTAGGATTGTAGATGTTTCTGCTCATGGTAGGGAAGCGTATAATAATGGTGTTCCACTGGAGCTGTAGTAGTGGCAACGAAAAGCTGTTGAGCAGGAGCCACTTTCTCAACAAACCAGGTGATTATCGCCATAAGCACCAGGGCAATAACAAACCCTGCAGCACAAATTATTCTTTTGTTAGTCATTTCAGCAACAACGATAATTGATCTTTCTGAAATTCATTGAAAACAATCGTTGGACCTTCTATCCCTTAGGCAGCCGCTGATTTCTTCACCGCGGGCCAAGATGGGTATCACTACACTAATGCAGGGCTGATTCCCCCCCCCCTTGCCACATTGGCTCTCCATTTTGCTAACCCAGGGCGGTAGCTCAACCAGTCTTTTTCAACACTGCAGATTCTTTCCTTGGTCTCAAGTGATATCGCGATGCTCCATGAATCGTGTGGTCCGGGAAGCCTTCCGCAGATTCGGCAGGTGAGATAGCTTGACCTTTCTCCGTCTCCAGAATCTCTTCATGGTCGATCAGTACAGCAGGTTCCACCAAGGCAGGCAACACACGCTTACAGTGTGTGCTGTGGACCCAGTTCTTCTTGTTCGTCACTCGAACTGCTGTCCTTGTAGTCAGGAGCACCTGCTCTGGACCTCGCCACCTCGGTTCCAAGCTGTTCGATCTGTCGAAGACCGTGACCATCACATAGTCGCCAGGACGGAGTTAGTGGGCCTCACCTGTAGATCTGTCAGGAAGCGCTTCTCGAACCTGTTGATGAATAGGGATTAAACTGTCGGTTAACTGTGCCAAATAATCATTCATCAGAACACAAGGAACATCATGTATGGGGCGTGGCTTAGGAACTCCCCAAATATTCATCGGTCTCCCAAATACCACCACATATGGGGTAAGACCTGATTGTGAGTGTGGCACTGATCTTATGGATAATAATGCCAAAGGTAGTGCATCTGGCCACTTTAGGGACGTGGAAGCCAGTGTATTGTCCAGCTTCAATTTTAAAGTAGCGTTATACCTTTCCACCAATCCTGCTGATTGCGGGTGGAAGACTATCCGGAATTTCTGTTTGATCCCTAACCCTTTCAGGACATACTCAACAACTTGCCCAATAAAATGAGGTCCGGTGTCACTCCACAAAAGCTTGCAAACACCATACCTAGGAAAAAATTCCTTAAGAAGCACCTTTGCTGTGGTAAGAGCAGTATTATCCTTTGTAGGGTACGCCTCGATCTATTTACTCAAGGCACATACCACAACTAGGACATATTTTAGATGATTGCAGCGTTCAAGTTGGATGTAATCCATCTGCAAGACTTCAAAAGGTGCGGTTGGTGTAGCAAACCCTCCTGTAGGAGTCCGTGTCCCTTTTCCAGGATTACACTGCCAACAGATCAAACAGGACTGTACCACTCTTTTAGCTGTGCTGACAATTTCAGGATGCTCCCCAAACTTGTGTAAGCAATTTAGTTATTGCTAGAGCTCCAACATGTGCCAGCCCATGTGCCATTTGAACCATAGGTTGTAAATAGGCTGCAGGCAATTTCCACATATTCATTTCTTTGTTACGCCAACAACCCTCATCATCTAACATTCCTTCTTTAGACCATTGCTCAAGTTGTTCCACAGAGGCAGATCTCTGTATATACAATACTTCCTCTCTAGCATCATGCCAACGCTCAGCTTGTGATTTTACTACGTACATGGATGTAGTGCTTCGCTGCATTGCAGTTTCACGAGCTATGAGGTCTGCGAAGACATCGCCTTGTCCTATTTTGTCAATGATTTTCTTGTGTGCGCTACACTTCATAATGGCAACTTTCTTCGGGTATGTAAGTGCAGTCAAGAGATTATGCACTAAGTCTCCGTGCATTTTTCTCTTTCCTTCCAGAGTAGGGCAAAATCATGAACCACTCCAAAAGCATAGCGGCTATCCATGTAAATGTTCACACATAAGTCAGTGCCAAGTTCACCCGCTCGTGTCAAAGCTATTAGTTCAGCTGCTTGAGCCGACTTCTGTGGTATGCAAGCTGTTTCCACTACTGTCTCAAGTGTTGTGATTGCATATGCGGCTGAGGTTGTGCCATCTGGTAACTTCAGACAGGACCCATCAACCCACAGTTCCCCATCTACATCTGGAAGGGGCGTATCTTGCAAATAGATGCAACCCTTTGTCTGTTCCTCAGTAAGGAATGTACAATCGTGAGGTTCCTTTGACTGGGACTGAGTCACAGAATATGGCAACAAAGTGGCTGGATTCAGTGTCGCGCACCTCTTCAAGGTAATATGAGGTGCTAACAGTGTCAATTCATATCCTGTCTAACGAGCACTAGTTAAGTGTTGTGTCTTAGTCTGATTCAAAAGGGCATCTACTGCATGGGGTACTACCACCAACAGTTTGTGTGACAAAACTATCCCTTCACTCTGACGTATGGACACAGCTGTTGCTGCAACTGAATGGAAGCATCCAGGCAACGCACGAGCAACAGGATCAAGAACTGCAGAAAAATATGCACAGGGACGCTGCTTATCACCATGTGTCTGTGCTAAAACTGACAATGCACATCCATCTTTCTCGTGTACACAGAGTGTAAAGGCCGTCAAGTAATATGGTGTGCCTAACACTGGTGCAGAGCAAAGAGCTTGTCTTAACTGACGAAAAGCATTTTGACATTCATCTGTCCATGGAAGGGGGATCGGAGTATTTTTAGTCAAAAGCAATGTGTGAAAAGCCCAATATCCATTGCCTACAAAACAAAGACAAACCAATGAATGCACGTACATCTTTCTGTGTGGAAGGTACTGGGATGTCTAGAATAGCTTGAATGCGATCTGGTGTCAATGCACGGCCCTCCTTAGACAGAAGGTGTCCTAAATAGGTTACCTTCAGTCTACAATATTGCAATTTCTTCCGTGATACTTTATGGAGGTGAGTAGCAAGAAAAGAAAGCAAGGACAAGGCACATTTTTCACACTGCTCAGGCGTATCAGCTGCCAACAAGATGTCATTGACATATTGTATGAGAGCCACTCCTTCAGGCAAAGTAAAGGAATCAAGCTGTCTCTTCAATGCTTGACTGTAAATACTAGGACTCTCAGTATCGCCTTGAGGCAGTCTTGGCAAAGAAGCACCCCCCTTGACATTAATATGCACTGGCGGAATAACCATTTGCCCTACATCGGTGTCTGAAGTAGCCCACAAAGTACTAGGGAGTGAGGCTAGTGCAATGTCTTCTTTAACAATACAAGATCTCTCAATCACAGGGTTGTTGTCATTCAAAATAACCAGTACTCCTTCCGGAGAACATCGTATCGTAGCCCTGAAATATTTAGGCATATCAAGACTCACAATATTGTCTGGTGTGTTTGGAGAAAACAAAAATGGACAGCAGTAAACTTATCAACATGAAATACGAGTGGTTGTGACAATGGGCTAAGGGAAGGTGTTCCATCGAATGTATGTTTGTATGTATGTAATGTAATGTTATGGTTAATGGTTAAGCCAGACAGGAGAGCCCTTGGAACCAATTGTTTAGACAAGGTGCTATGAGTAGCTCCTGTATCAACCAGAAACTGATCAGTAGAAGCCAAAACATGTGCTGTAACATAGGGACCCCTCTAATCTACTGGAACTTCAACTGATTCCTTACCCCATCCTAGGCAATCCTATGCATAAGCAGAATCTTGTAAATCAGACAGCACATAGTCGGACATTTGATATTGGTTCCTTCTATCAAAAGTGTTAAACCCATCCTGCCCTCGTGTATTAGCATCAAACCTAGCGTGATCATTCGTGCTTCCTCTGAATATCCTGAGCGATTTCTCATTTGTCCCCGACCACGTGGACACTGCTGAGCACGCAGTACTGGACAATCAGAAAGCCAATGTCCAAATTTCTTGCAGTACGCACACTGCTCAACAGATACATTCGAACGAGTATAAGAAGGAAAAGATGAACCATAAGATCCACGTCCACCTCTACCATTACCTCTAGAAGGCAGTCCATATGCTTGAGCTAACATAACCTTTGTTTTCAACTCTTTAGACTTTTTATCCTCATTATTTTTAGCTTCTAATTCTGGTCGCTCATAATACTGAGCCATGGTTAGGAGAGAAACCGGAGAAGAGGTAGTCCATGAACTCTCACTGGCCTTTAGGCGACTACCTATTCCTGGCAAAAGGTTTGCAACATATTTATCGACAAACAGATGCCTACCCGTGTCATCTGTTAATGACTGGCCACTAAAATCATGGAATGCCTCTTCAAAGCATGTAAAGAAATCTGAAACCGATTCATCTGCCTTTTGCTTACACAATGCTAATACAGTCCAATCTATCTTTTTAGGGGGAATAATCGTCTTTAACTTAACTAATATAGCTGCCGGAAGGTCTAAAATTAACTGACACGGTTTCTGTGCAGGTTCTCTATCTTCATCTAACTGCTCTAACAGGTAGATTCATGAAAGAAAATGCGTCTCGCAAAGGGCCAGATTTTGCGAATCTGGCCCTTTGCGAGCGCAATTTTTGCATTTGGGATTCATCATCCCATGTGCAAAAATCGCTATTAACGAAATCGCATATTTGCGAGGAATTGCATTTAAGGAATATCTATTTAAGATTCCTTAAATGCAATTCATTAACCATTTTTAAATTGCGAAAAAAAATAGAAAAAAGCACTTTAGTGCATTTTTCTCAATTGCATGTTACACACACACACGTGTCCTTTGGACATGTGTGTGCGCAACACCTGTGTAAATTTGCATTTCAGAGGTACTACAGGGTGTCCTTTGGACACCCCTGGCACCCTTGATTTCGCATCCTTATTTGCGATTAGCAAATTGCTAATCGCAAATAAGGAATAACTCCCCATTCATTCCTATTGGCCTTAGGAATGAATGGGGAGTTATTCCTTATTTGCGATTAGCAATTTGCTAATCGCAAATAAGCAAGCTGTAGGAATGGCAATAAATATTGCGATTCCTACATGAATCCCGTTTTGCGAGTCTGTAATAGCGATTCCTTATGAATCGCTATTAAAGACTCGCAAAACGGGTCTTTGATGAATTTAGCTGTAAATCTTTCCATAATGCTCCAAATGTCGCACGGTCATCAACTTTACGCACAGTTCTCCACATATCAGGCGGTAATATTAATCCAAAAAACAAATCAATATCAGGCAAAGTCATTGTACAAGAATTAATTGCACCCTCAACTTCCTAATAAAAGGCTGCTTTCGCGGATCAGGCAATGCATTTTTAAGGGCCATAACATCTGCTCTATTCCAAGGAGTGTAAACCCAATTATAAATAAAATACCCTTTAGCATCTACAGAAGTCTTATCATCATTTGTACCCGTTCCCTTAGGAGGAACATATAAAGGCATGGCTTCCAGCATGGGTTTCACATTAATGACCACATTCTTATCTGTTTCAAGAGTAGAAGTTCGTGCCATGCTGATCTGAGAGGTTGGTGCAGCTGCGTCTGCTGCCTTTTTCTCCTCTCGGAAACGGGCTGCTTCAACACGCAGTTTAACCAAGCGTCTGATTGTGTCAGCCACCTGGGAGAACACAAAAAGACCGTCACGTAATTGTTTACAATCAGCTGCTAGATCATCGGGCTCCATTTCTACCGAATGTTTCCTAAATCGTTCAATAACCTCTGCAGCAAATACCTCAGTAAAATATATCTGCTCCATTTCCTGCCAACTTGTTATACTATCTAGAAGTTCAGAAGCAGTAGTAGTACTACGAACGGCTTTACGCGCAGCAAATCTAATCTGAGACGCACGTTCAGCAGATAACATTGAGCGAGTTTCTCTAGCTTTGTCCTGGTCTGTAGAAGAGTCCTCATCTGACTCATAAGGAGCAGAAGGAAGAGTATACGGAGGTGGACAACGATCTAATAAGAGAGAGTCATCTGGGGGTTTATTAAGAATAGGATAAAGAGGTCTACGAACAGCGTATTGGCCATTTACCTGTAAATGACGCTCCCTATTTTCCCTCTCTTTAATTTCTTTAATTTCCCTATTTTTCATTTCCAATGCTTTTGCATGGATACTCTTTCGCTGTTCTTTTTCAATCAAGGCTTGCTCACGCTTCATTCGTTCACATACTTCTTTCTCCCACATTCGTACACTGTCAAACATATCTTGCCTAGCCTTTCGCTTAAACATCCGTTGCTCCACATACGGAATCTTTCGCAAATCAAATGACCCATGCATAGGCCAACGCAACTCAGGATCTTTACTAGTATATTTATTCCATAACGTGCTGTACATCATGGAAGAAATACCATACTTAACATACATGTCCCTATTTGGCGTCCCCTCCGGGAGGGCTGGTTGTGCTTCGTCGAGTCTCAAATTGGTACCACTACAAAAGCAACACATCCTACGAAGTGTGCTGGAAACAGGCATGCCAAAAATAGTGCAAAATATGCAATATTATAATCAAAAGTAGGGCTTAAGCTACTCTTCGTAAGTTCACTGGAAAAGTAGGATCAGGTGGAGCAACTGGAACACCGGACTGGCAAGGCAGACAAAAACTTGAAGATACTTCACGCGTGGATGAAGGTACTTAACAGTCAAACACCTCATCCCCAAATTGAAGTAATCAGGCAAACGCAAGTGAGAGCAGAGACTTCATGTTTATTGACCGTTAGCCTCCACAGCTCCCAGGATTCTGACAGGTAATTAACATTCAAACAGGAACGATTCTGTTGTCATAGGAATGACATCATAGATGCTACTGGGAAAGGGAATGTGATTACTACACTATAGCTCTTCTGTGCTGTAAAATCCACCTATATACAGGCAGAGTGGTACTCCCAACATGCACCTTATTACACAGACATTTTAAAATGTACACAACATCGCTTGATTTACATGTTAAAAACCCTTTTACCTTCACAGTTTTGTTAATAACCGTTTTAAAAACTGTAATATTTTCCCCATGCAGACAAGCTTTGCACTTCAAACATTTTCTTAAAACCATCCTTTTTTTGAAGCCAAGTACGTTGTTGTGTATCACCCAGGCAGTAATTTCTCACTAGATAATCCCTCTATGACTTTGATTTTCTATATGTAATCAGTGGGTTTCGAGTAGCCTGGTGTCCTATTATCCGATCTTGTCTAATAAAGTGCCAGTGCTTTTGTAAGATTTGTCAGATTTTTGTATGTTCTCTGTTACAATTTGTTATGATTTGTGTTGTTACTTGCCCCTCTATTCATATTCTTTATAGCAGTTTCTAGATGGTTCAAATAATACGTTCTCTCTATTCATGTTCCTAGCTTTCTTAGAGGCTGCTTCTAATATTCCAGGTGGGTACCCTCTTCGAATGAAGCAAAATCTCATCTCTCTCTCTACTTTTCCGTATTCTTCTAGTGAACTGCCAGCCCTCATGACCCTGTAAAATTCTCCAAAGGGAACACTCCTTATTAAAGGGTCTACGTGTGAACTGTTGGCGTGCAGGATTGAGTTTCCCGCCATTGGCTTTCTTAATATTGTTGTTTCTAGTTTACCATCCTACACCCACCTTTGTATGTCTAAGAAATCAGCAGTAGTCTTACTCTTATGTCACACAAATTTCAAATTGAAATCATTCTCATTTAGGTCATTGATGAATTGATCCACCTCCGTCTCCATGACCTGCCACAGCACAAAGACGTCGTAAATAAACCTTAGCCATAACAGGATCTTGTCTTTCCACTGTTCCAATCCTGGTCCCCCAAGCACCCGCTCTTCCTCCAGCCAAGAAGTAAATTAGCATAAATGGGGTAAAGCAGGTTCCCATGGCAGCCCCTTGTTCTTGCTGGAACAGTTTATTTTCAAAGAAGAAAATATTCCTTGTTAGGCAACATGCCATCATCTCCAATAACATTTGAGCATGTTCAGTGAATTTCATTGGTTTCATCTGTAAAAAAATGTTCTGTGGCTTTTAACCCATCCAGATGTCTTATACTCGTGTATAGTGTGGAAACATCCAATGTTACAAGGATCGTATTCTCTTCCCAATTTACATCGTAGATATGTTTAAAAAATCTGCTGACTCCCTTAGATATGATGGCAACGTTTTTTTAATAAGATTTAAAAAGAAATCATTGTACTTGGAGACATTCTCAAATAAACTATTCTGAGCTGAGATTATTGGTCTCCCAGGCAGGTTGCTTATGTCCTTATGCACCTTGGGGATCATGTAAAAGATGGGGAGAACCAGATGTCCCTGCTTCAAAAAACGATATTCATCCCAACTTAAAAGATCTTGTTCTTTCCATATAGTCAATTTTTCTTCCACACCTTCATATTCATGTAATGTAATCCTCCTATAACATTCAACAATTTTGAGCTGTTTTAATGCTTCATTCCTGTATAAATCCCTTCCCCAGAGCACAACATTGCCTCCTTTGTCTGATGGCTTGACTAGTATGTCAGGTCTTTTCTTAATTTTATCGATGGTCCAAAAAACTCTCTTTGCTTTTGAATCACAATATTTTGTCTTATCACCTATTTTATAGTAACGGTGCCTTAAATCTTTTATGACATTCCCAGAAAAAAAATTCTAATTGTGCCGACTCATTTGGGGTATATATATATCTGGATTTGGGTCTGAAGGGGGTACTATCTCTTGCTCCTATTGATAGATTCATGGGGTTAGTACCAGCCACACACGTAAATTCTGTTCCATCCTCCTGGTCCTCATTCTCAATTTCATTTTGCAGAGACCACATATCTTCTAAAATTGATTTATGCGATACTGGCCGATTTGAAGGAACTGTTGGATCACTAGTATGTTCTGGTGTTTGATTAGCCTTAGTTCAGTTTCCATGTAGTTTTTTTATTTCAATTTTCCTATCAATCTAAATAGGTCCATCCTACAATTTGCATAGCTGAATTAATTACTATGGCAATAAAATAAGCCTAATTCCAAGGTTGTCATAACTTTAGTGGAAAGATCCATTTGACTTAAATTGATAATTGTGTTTCCTTCATTTACTGCTTGGTCTTCAGCTTCACATTGGATCTCATTGATCTCTCTATTTCTGCTTCTTGATCTTCTATGTCTTTCACCCCCTCTCCTATGTTTCCTCTTCCTCTTGGTCTTCCTTGTCCCCTCATTGATCGGTTGTCTACTCTTTGATCTAGTTGTAAAAAACTCATCAGCAGCCGTGAGTCTTGTAGATGGCGCTCTTCTTCCTCTCGATTCTTTTTATTCTTCTTCAGACAACATGGCCTCCCTCAAGACAGCCACCCGCAAACACCACCAACTGATCCGATCCGCCAAGAAATCAACACTTAAGGACCGTCTCGACAACAATTCTCATAACAGCAAGGAACTCTTCAATATCGTCAAAGAATTCACCAACCCTCCCGCAGCATCCAACGACATCACTAACTCCCAAGACCTCTGCGATGCGCTATCCTCCTTCTTCTACAACAAAATTGCCGACATCCACAACAGCTTCAAGAATACTCCCAATGACCAACTCACCCCACCCACTTCAGATCCCACCCCTCCAACTAACTACCTCAACTCCTGGAACCCAATGACCATTGAAGACACCATTCGCCTCATGAACTCAATCCACTCTGGCTCACCTTCTGACCCCTGCCCCCACTGCATCTTCAACAAAGCTGACTCCATCATCGCTCCCCAACTCCGCGATGTCATCAACTGCTCCTTCGACTCCGCCACCTTTCCAGAAATATGGAAACACGCCGAACTCAGCGCCCTTCTGAAAAAACCAACAGCAGACCCCTCAGATCTGAAAAACTACCGACCCATTTCCCTCCTCCCTTTCCCGGCCAAAGTCATTGAGAAAGCCGTCAATAGCCAACTAGCAGCCTTCCTTGAATCCAACAACTCCCTGGATCCCTCACAGAACGGCTTTCGAGCCAAACACAGCACCGAAACTGCCCTCATTGCGGCGACCGACGACATCCGAGCACTCCTGGACAACGGTGAAACAGTGGCCCTCATTCTACTCGACCTCTCCGCCGCCTTCGACACTGTCTGTCACAACACCCTCATACAACGCCTCAAAAACATCGGCATACAAGGAAAAGCCTTGGACTGGATCATCTCATTCCTAGCCGGGAGAACACAGAGAGTCCGACTCCCCCCATTCTACTCAGAGCCCACCGAAGTCATCTGCGGCGTACCTCAAGGCTCCTCACTCAGTCCCACCCTCTTCAACGTCTACATGAGTCCCCTCGCCTCCATCGCACGTCAACACAACCTCAACATCATCTCCTACACCGACGACACCCAGCTAATCCTTTCCCTCACCAAAGACCCCAACACCGCCAAAAACAACCTTCACGAAGGTATGAAAGAAGTAGCCGAATGGATGAAACAGAGCCGCTTAAAACTCAACTCAGACAAGACGGAGGTGCTCATCCTAGGATCCTCCCCCTCAGCTTGGGATGACTCCTGGTGGCCTTCCGCTTTGGGATCTGCGCCCACACCCACAGACCATGCACGTAACCTTGGCTTCATTCTAGACTCCTCCCTCTCAATGTCCAGACAAGTCAACGCCGTATCGTCCTCCTGCTTCAACGTCCTTCGCATTCTCAAAAAGATCTTCCGCTGGATCCCCCTCGAAACAAGAAAGACTGTCACCCATGCACTGGTCACGAGTCGACTGGACTATGGCAACACACTCTACGCCGGAATTACAACAAAATTGCAGAAAAAACTCCAGCGCATCCAAAACGCATCAGCGAGACTCATATTAGACATCCCACGCCAAGAGCACATCACCGGTCACTTAAAAAACCTCCACTGGCTTCCCGTCAACAAAAGAATTACTTTCCGCCTTCTTACCCACGCACACAAGGCCCTTTATAATCTAGGACCCGAATGCCTCAACACCCGACTGTCCTTCTACTATCCCACCCGCCAACTAAGATCATCCAATCAAGCCCTCGCCGCAGTCCCGCGCATCCGAAAAACCACCATGGGTGGCAGATCCTTCTCCTTCCTGGCTGCCAAGACCTGGAACTCACTCCCCACCCACCTCCGCCTTACCCAGAATCACATCTCCTTCAGAAAAGAACTGAAAACATGGCTATTCGATAAAAAGTAAACCCCTCCCTCCAGCGCCTTGAGACCCTCTGGGTGAGTAGTGCGCTTTATAAATACATGAACTTGAACTTGAACTATTCTGAACCAGTGTTCAAACTTTGTTTGCTCTGCAATGTTTCATTTCACGTTGCTTCACTGTTTTGAACTTTTTGCCTTCTCACTGTATCAAAGCGCTTAGTGAACGTATATATTTGGCCATTTTCATAGTTGGTAGAAATTTGGTTGCTTTCCTTTCTTTTATTGTTTTCTCATGTTTCTCTAAACGGTTCTGAAGGTCACTTTTAAATGTCTTTATCCTGCTCTGATCCATTTCTTTATAAAGAATCACTGTTATTTCTTTGATTTTTATAACTACTTCATTCCTTTCTATTTCTGCATACTTTAACAAGATCCTGATCATATTCATTGAGCTATATGCACTATTTTCTGCCCAATCTTTACGGAGCTCTTGGCTTGGGTTTTTATAAGTGAGGGTGATCATTATTCTCAAGCCTCAAGGCACACTTTCATGTACTCTCTCAGTGATGCAACCTCCCACCAATGAGATATTTCCCTTTTCATAAGTGTTTCCAATTGTTGCAGGTTTTTACCTACATCATTATTTGGTTGACTTCCTATAGCATTTATGCCTTCATTGCGATCTCTTGCCGAGGTAGTTTCCGTGAAAAGCTTCAGAGCCTCATGCTCCCTGATTGCGCATTCATTGTCGCTCATTTTTCTTCTTTTCAGTAATCAAATGTGTCCCCACACTGCACTAGCCCCTGTATTCCTCTCCTTCCACCCTGGAGAGTCAGCGGTGTCCTAGTCCAACTCCCGTCCCCCTGCACACGCCTCTTACCGGAGGTTTAAGCTGATCGTTGTTGACAAGAATCCTCCGATTCCTGTCTCGCGAACAAACTGTTCTCCTTTCACCTGCGGTTTACAGCAGAGGCCTGGAGGCAGGCCTGCCTCTTAACAGCTCAATTAAGTTTATTTTGCGGTTGTGGGCGTGCCGATCATAAGACTTCCACCATGTCTCATAAAACACGAAACAATACACCCCGTTACTTCAAATGAGATGGAATCGGCACTCCTGTGCCCTGAACTGGTTTGCTAGTTATCTGTCCAACCGCGCTACGATGGTCCAAATCGGAGAACATAGTGCACATGAAAGACCTGTCAAAATGGGCGTTCCTCAGGGCTCTATATTGAGCCTAACGCTCTTTAATATCTATATGACCCCCTTGGCCAATATTATCAGAGACCATGGTTTGATGTTCTGTCGTATGCCGATGATACGCTGATTCTTGTCATGCTAGATTCTGACTATAATGAAACCAAACAACGTTTCAAAAACTGCCTGGTACAAGTTGAAGAGTGGATGACCATCAATCACCTTCAACTAAACGGTAGTAAGTCAGAGATTATGCTCTTCGGCAAGGCGGCGGAACATTGGACAGATGACTGGTGGCCAACTAAGTTGGGCACATGCCCAGTGCCAAAGGATCACACCCGCAATTTGGGCTTCTTGTTAGATAACAAATTGTCCAGGAATAGCCAAATAAACAGCATAGTTGGCACCTGTTTTGGACTAATGCGGAGCCTGAGAAAAATCTTCAAGTGGATCCCCATTCAGGCCCGCAAACCCTTGGTCCAAGGCCTTAAAATAAGCAGAATGGATTACGGGAATGCTCTTCTGCTCTCTATAAATGAACACCATCTGAAGAGGCTCCAGGTTCTCCAGAACACAGCAGCCCGGCTGGTTCTTAACCTCCCGAAAAAAACATCCTCCGCTGCCTGTTTAAAGAGCCTACATTGGTTGCCAGTAAAAAAGCGTATCCTTTTCAAAACACTATGTCTGGTGCATAGACAATTGTATGGAAGGGGTCCTAAATACTGGTCGAAAAGACTCAGATGGTATCAGCCATCAAGAAATCTCAGGTCCAAGAATGAATTTCTATTAATACCTCTGAGAGTACGTACCTCCAGAAATGGTGGCCAAGCATTCTCGTGTTTGGCCCCAGCCGCATGGAACAAAATTCCGCTCCATCTTCGTAACTCCCCTGACCATGGCCGTTTTCGCAAAGGATTAAAGACCTGGTTATTTGCAAATTAATACCGTTTTCTGATGTCAGAGACTGCTGCAGGCGCCATGAGACTTCCATTGAAGTGATTTGTGCGCCATATAAATATCCATGACTTGACTTGGTTCTTCACTTTGATTTATTTATTTGTGAGCGACTCAATCATCCACGCGTTTCAGCGGCTAGACGCAGCCTTGTTGACGATGATGCGCTTCAAACATTTTGTTACTTAAATATACTATACATTTTCACAGACATAGAAAAGGGATAGCGTCTATCAATTGCACATATTGCTGAGTAAATATAGGCGCCATCTTGGAACATGTTCATAATTGATCATTTCATGCTTCCATGTTTAAAAAAAACTTATATTAGTTTAATTAAAAATATATAAAGCTCCATTGTTCTTTTGTATTCCTTTTTTCGATACTTTCAATGTTTCACGGCAAGTGCCTATCAGTTCCTGGCTGCCAATTACTACGGACAAAAAAAACGTTTTACATTATTTTCATAGTGTGCAAAACTTGCTAAAGTGCGACTGCTATTCTAAAATGCTCCATGCTAAAAAAAGTGATTACATTCTATTAAAGTGCAACCATTACCGTACATGTTTAACCCTTTGCTACCACATGCACTGGAAAGATCTCCTTATATTTGAAGATTAGGTTGATACAGCATCCTTATGATTCCTAAACCTTTTCAGTCCCAAAAGTCTGTTATTAATATTACCGAAATTACCCAGTGCGTAACAATAAATAAGTTAAAATGTCTATTACATGTGAATGATGTGATTTTGCTGAAAAATATAAAGTGCTATTATGTTCTTTTGCTGTCCTTATTCTCATTTACAGTTTTCATGCTCCAAAATGAATGCGCCTCTTGAGATGCAAGTGTACAGGTAAACAATTCTTCATCTACGTTAAAATCATTCAGTTCTTTGCTGTCTGACTCACGGATGAAGTATGTTTCTAGTGTTCTTAACTCCTTCTCCTTGTCCCCACCTCTCCGTTATATATATATTCACTGAGGACAACAAATGTTAAAGTAACGTTATATTAAGGTGAATTTGTCAGTGACACAAAAATTTGCCAGTTATAGTTAGTAGCACTGACTAGAACTTGCGCCTCTGCCCCACACTACTTATAACCTTGCATACAAAATCCCTAATGACATGTTCTATGGCATAATATATGACATCACTGATGGCATCTCATACGACATCATCGCCGATTACATCATCCAAACTTTACTTTCACAGATATTGCTCTACAAATTAATATAACAATAGAGTCCTGACAGTCAGTACAAAAAAGATCAGGAGAAAATCACGCATTAATTCTGCCACCACACAAACAACTCACTTTGATGTTGAAAACAAGCCTTATATGCACCACTGAGGCTATAGCATACATTTTATAGGTAGCATTGATCAAATTAACAATTGACCACAGATATACGAGAAACACTCATTGACTGCAGTGTTTACATATCTATACAATTGTTGACAGAAAGCCAAAATAGTGAATGCCAGTTCAAAAACAAATGTCATACAATGGAGAACTCTTATCTGTATCAAACCCTTGACACTCACCGATCCTGCACCGCAAAGTAGGTGCTGTAAAAAGTTTTTCCTCTATGGGGAGAGTTTACTCTGTATCACACTGTTTGCAGACAGTGAAACTCTCATAAGAAATACACCACAGCGTAGTTAAAAAATAACTAAGAACAGTGTGCGCTGTATGGAACAGTTGCAAAAAACACTATTTGCTACAAATAATCACAATCTGAAGGTGCCAAGGTGCATACTACTTGCACCCTTCACACTGTGGTGAAAACGTAGCAGATAGCTCATCTATTTCAATGAAACTAACACACGTCTATATTTTAGTTCCTGGTACATACAGTCTTCTATGTTAAATATGAAATATCATGCTGACAAGATTCTCTCTAATAACTCAAGGCAGCTTACAAAAGTTGGTTTCTACTACGTAGAATCTTTCTCCTGTAGAAAATGTTATCTGCAGAGCCTAAAAAACTTGTCTGAAGCATAATAAACATGTCAACTGTCACATGCACACAGAGTTACTCTTGGAATAAAAATATATATAACGTGTTCAATATCTCTTGACAGCTATGGTGCATCAGGTTCACATGCATTTTGTAAACACTTGCACGCATTCACTCAATACAAGCCATGCAAACTTAGGTAGAAAAGTAGTATCCCAGCAACTCATTACGATGTAAACTATAAAACAACCTAGCTCACTCATTGGATGATGTCATCAGTGATGTCATAAAAGATTACATAGAAGCAGTGCATTGCGGGGCACTAGTTCTAGTCAGTGCTGCTAACTATAATCAATGAATTTCTGTGTTTTTTTAGTACATTTAATATTTTTAGAGTGTATGTATTGTGGAACAGATTAAGAATGTACCATGTGTATGGCTGCCTTTTATTTTGAAAGGGAATGGCTTTGTATGGTAACATAATGGGTGTTCTTAGCAGGGTGTGGAGGTGGACTGTCCTCTCCTTTCAGACCCCTCTCTGAGGTGACAGGAGTGAATAGTAAGCTGCAGAGAGGGACTGGCCTGTCTCCTCAGACCTCTCTCGTGGAGGACATGTGTGTGTAGTATGGTGCGGAGAGGGACTGGGCTCTCCTGTCAGAACTTTCTCCCAGATGATAGGTGTGCATGGAAGGGTGTGTGAAGGGAATGGCATTTCTGCTGAGACCTCTCTCTGTAATGGTGGATGTGAGTAGTAGGTGTGGGGAGGGACTGGGCTCTCCTTTCATACAAGATGGCAGGTGTGTGTAATAGGGTGTGTAGAGGGACGGGTCTCTATGGTGAGACCTCTCTCTGTAATGTTGGGTAGGTGTATTAGGGTTTGTGGAAGGACTGGACTCTACTTGGAAACCTCTCTTTCACATGATGGGTGTGTGTAATATGGTGTGTGTATGAACTCTACTTTCAGACTTCTCTCTCAAATGACACCTGTGATTAGTAGTGAGTGTGGAGGAACTGGTCTCTCCCTTTTCAGACCTCTCTCTCTGTTGATGGGTGTACGTCGTAGGGTGTGTGGAGAGACTGCCCTCACCACCAAGTGACAATGTGCGTAGTAGGATCTGGGGAGGTATTGCCCTCTCCTTTCAATACTCTCCCTCAGATGACAGGTTTGCATGGTAAGGTGTGTGGAGAGAGACTGGTCTCTTCGCTGAGACGTCTCTCTCAGATGCCATGTGTGCATAGTAGGGTATGTAAATGGGCTGGCCTTTCCTTTCATGTGTCTCTCTCAAATGACAGCTGTGCGTAGTGGGGTGTGGGGAGGGACTGGCCTCTCCTTTCAGACCCCTCTTCCATGTGACAGGAGTACATAGTAGGGAGCACAAAGGGACTGGCCTGTCAGTTCAGACCTTTCCCTTAGATGACGGGTGTATGTGTAGTAGAATGCGATAAGGGACTGGGCTCTCCTTTCAGACCTCCTTCTCAGATGACAGGTGTGCCTAGTAGGCTATGTAGAGAGTATGGCCTCTTTGCTGAAAGCTCTCTCTGTAATGATAGTGGTGCGCAGTAGGATGGGGAGATGGACTGGGCTCTCTGGTGAGACCTCCCTCTGTAATTTAGGGTGTGCGTTGTAGGGTTTGTGTAGGGGCTGGGCTCTCCTTGATGTGCATTATAGGGTGCAGGGAGGGGTAGCTCTCTCTTTCAGAGTAGACCTCTGCCTCAGATGACAGGTGTGCATATTAGGGTGAATAGATTAGCCTTAACTCTACTCACAACTCTTCCCAAGCAATGAGCATAAATAGTAGACTTTGATAAACACCATCTCCAGTAGACTCATTCCTACAGTAACAAGTGTGCATAGCAGAGTGTATTTAAACTGTGGAAAAGTCCGCCCATATCGCACCTGATGCCCAGGCTGCTGGCGCAGGACGCCTCTTAGTTCCCATCTTTGAACAATTACAAAATAAAAGAGACGGGCGCTGGAAGCAGGAAAACAACAACAGAGTTTTATTTCTCATGAGGAGAGCCTGTCATTTCGGACACTCGCATAGTGTCTTCAGGAGGTACTCTCTCCTTCCTACCCACACTGGAGGTGCTTCCCCGAGTTTCTCTGAGGCTTCGTCTTTTATACACATGTTTATGAGGCACAAACATTCCTTATTACAATAAAGACGCTTTGAAGTAGGAAAAGGCATGCTTGGAATCCCAGCTTCAGGCCTATTCCCATACCAGTCGCTCAGATGTCATCCTCCCCTCCTGAATATAACAAGAGATTGTGATCTCTCAGCCGGACATTCCTACAGGACACGAGGGCAGGAGGGGATGATCAGATCAAAGGTTGGGCAGGCGATAAGATCGGGGACTTCGGCTGGTGTATCACGGTTTTGTTATGCTGAGCAGGAAAAAGGGGGGTGTACATCCACGAGGCTTGGTCTTAGGACTTGGGACCGGGTCGAAAGGCCAAGTGCAGCTGGGGGGGGGTCGTCAGCTGAGGGGAAGGGTGTTCTTGGGAGGAAATGGGGGGTGTGGGTCAAGCAGGAGTGTTACTTCTAGGGCAGGGTCACGCAGAGGGAGAGGGTCTTATGGCCGATGCATGAGCAGTGCGCGCGGGGAGGGGTGCCGGGAACAAACGGGCAGAGAGGCCATGGTGCCTAAAATGGCTGTCGTGTACGTGTGTGCATGGGTCTATGCTGGCGGGATAACACAGTCAGTGTTTAGCGATATCCGTTCTGCTTACAACAAGGGGTACAGTGAACACACATGAACGCCGCTTATGTGCATATACATTGTCATTTTCAACAGTCGCCGCTTTTTTACATAAGCTAGTTCATTTCTATACAGTCGATACGATTGGCGGAATGCGGTACATATGACTTTACATTTGTTGGGTTATTCATACAAGTCTAGAGATCGGCATAATACTTAGTCGGGGTCAATCAAAAAAAAAGGTTCCGACACATTATAGAATCAGGTTCTGACTTTTTCTCCGGTGAAATCAAAATACAGTAAAAAGTGCTCTAATACCTTCGGGTCTTGTCAGTGCTATAAGAGACTTTTGGAAAACTAAATACATGAGTGACCGATGAAACATTTTTGAAAGCAACACAAAAAAATGGTTGAGGGAGGAATTCAGTTCGATACAAGCAATTAGTCAAGGGGTGGGTAGAAAGTTCAGGAAGGGGGGGTCTTCGTCACAATGTCTTTTTAACAGAGTCCGTCTTCTTTCGTTGGCGCTGTTGAGCACCGGCGGTGGAGCTATAGGTCCAGCTCGGATTCATCCTTACGCGTTGCAGGGTGAGATCAGTACTCTGCTGTTAGATCACAGTCCTGTTTCCTAACTGATCTTCTTAGGGGTGCCTCATGCTGGGCACCTGCGTATCTTTCTTCTTCCGTGGCAAAACCTTATTCTATCTAAATGCTGCTCTTCTTTTCTGAGTCAAAAGTTATGCGAAAAGGGTGATGTTGTTGAATAATCGAGGGAAGAGAGGGCGGAGTGGGATCAGATCTTTGAACACACCAAGAGACCAAAGGAGCAAAGGACGACGAGCAGGCAGGCCCATCAGTCGGGCTCAAAAGGGACGGGGATTTCAGGCACGAGTTGGTCAGCAAATCGAGGGCATCAAGGCAGCCCTTCATTCCTTTATCTGCCGAGTTTGAGAGTGGTGCCTCGTCCCGCGTCTCGTTGCTCTGCGACTCCACCTTTGGTCGCGGTCACACGTGCTTCATGATCTGTGGCCAGGCTGTGCGTCACGTCCAGCTCCTCTCCTCCGGTGATTGTATCTTTGAATGGGTACAAAACAAGTTTTAGAAAAACTGGCAGGAGAAGACATTTATACATCTTAATTCCGTCCCCAATCCTAAGTAGGTGGGGGATAGGTTCATCAGTCACAGTCAGAAGTCATCACTTATGGAGTATGTAGGAGGGCATTTCCACTGAATTCGTAAGCCTATTTGGCGTTCATTCGTGACGTACGTGGAGAGAAATCGGACTCCCATCGACAGTGTATTCTATCAAACTCGAAATCGAGTCCTTAGGTAGAGACTCGCCCCTTTTTTTTTTTTAACCCAAGTACTGACAATCTTACATTTCCCTTCGGGGTCGGCTAACTCTTGCAAGCAGGGGGGTTATCATCATGGGAGGGGGGCAGAGGTTAAACATGCTTTTCTTGGGGAGCGACGGCTAATCAAGGTCATCAATTACGCTTCGGGGATAGCTGATATGGAGCTGGGGTCAATCGGGAGAAGCGAGGACGCTTTGGACAGGGAGCTGGGGTCAATCGGGAGAAGTGAGGACGCTTTGGACAGGGAGCTGGGGTCAATCGGGAGAAGCGAGGACGCTTTGGACAGGGAGCTGGGGTCAATCGGGAGAAGCGAGGACGCTTTGGACATCCGCACTTAAGTGCAGAGGGGGGAGGCAATCTGGGCATTGGGGATTGCATTTCTAACGAACTGAGAAACAGAAGACCATTGACGTTATAGTCCCTCTATAAAAAGGCCAGATTAGGGGACATCAGTCGTCTTACCTGTCCTTTCTTTCATTACCAACTCGGGTTCTATCGTTTTGCAGAAAGGAGAGGTAGTAATATGGCAAGTTACAATCGTTTTGGTTCCTGTCAATTTTGCCGAACACCTTTGTGTTCAAAGAGACCCAATTAGGTTTGTGCCGGTGGGGCACAACGTTACCACACAAGGGAGGAGGGAACAGGGGGATCCTCAGAGAGAGAGAGAGAGAGAGAGAGAGAGAGAGAGAGAGAGAGAGAGAGAGAGAGAGAGTCCGCACTCTAAACGAACCATTCGGTACACGTATGACATGGAGAGAGAGAGAGAGAGAGAGAGAGAGAGAGAGAGAGAGAGAGAGAGAGAGAGAGAGAGAGAAACGTGTACAATAATAGGTCATTTAGTGCGCACACAACACAGGCAGAGGGACGACGTAGATCCATACATTAGTACACACAAACTCAGGCGGGGGAGACAGTACATGTATTATATACAAAAATCCAAGACAAAACATAGAACAGTTAATGGTATTATATACAAAAATCCAAGACAAAACATAGAACAGTTATTGGCCAAAATGATCTCTTCCTGTACGCTGCGCATCCTTAGCATCCTGAGCTCTTTTTACCTTTTTCTTCTCTTTTATCGTCGGCTGCCTTCACTGGTGGCTTTGGTTGCACACAATTACGCCTTTGGCAATTGGTCAAGAACTAACCTGGTCGGGCTAATGTGTTTCCAGGCTGAGGCAACAGTGGGTGTCAGTTGTGAGAACAATGGGGCAGCTTTGAGTTTCATGTCTATGAGGGTGCGAAAAGGAGGTAGTAGATTTTAAACACTGGCAACATTCCTAGTCCTCCGTGCGGAGGGTACTTGGGTAAACCTCACCTCGGAATATTCCCTAAACTTTCCCTATTTAGTTAAACGTAGGAATTTATTCATTAGTGCACGTCATTCTTGGTTGTATTATTCGGGGTGCCAAGCGAAGTCATATTTTGTAGTTTCCGCTTCAGGCTGTCCTCCCAAGCGCTAAGTTCAGGGAGAGAAATAGCCATTGTTCGCTCGCCGTGTGCAAGCACCATAATCGCACCCCTTTTTCCCATCTCTTCGTCCGCTAGATCACCATTTTCTTCCGATGTGACCTGCAGAAAGAGGGAAAAAGAAGGGGGGCGGGGGCAGCATTTTAAAAACACATTAGCGCGCATAAACCCGAAAAGGCTTTTACTTACTACATACTCGGGCTATCTCCACTGGACGCAGTCCATGCCAACTTGGCGTTTAAGCCCAGGTGGACCGTTTAGTGTGGGAGAGATGATTTATCGGAAGCCTGTGGATAGCATAGGTCGCCAAAGTGTGGTATTGCGGATCGTGTGCAGGGGGGTCAGGTGGCACTCCTTCGGGGTGACTTAGGGGCATTTTAAAACAACTGTCCTGATACAGGTAGCATATAAAGTATAGGCTAAATACCAGGATCTTTAGCGGTTGCTTTAGGCTGTACAAAAATGAAAAACACATACAACAAAAACCTGGACCGTTCATATTTGCAATATTTCTGCATACTATACTTTTTAACCCTTAACTAGTCGAGCTGAGCCATTTCACCTGTAATCTAGTTATATCGGAAATAGTGGTCATTTATTCGAAACTTACCAATTTACGCGTGACAACTACGTTTGCTTTTTCCAAAAATCTTTAATAAAAATGTCGGTGCATAAATACGGGCCTACAACCCCGTGGGCCGGCCAGAACTGTACATGTGGGGATACTTATTAGTGGAAAACCTAATGGAGTCGGTGGTCGTTGATTTCATAATAAAAAGTGCGACAGGTGCAATGAAATCATATCGAAACTTCAGTGTGAGCGAGTATCATAAGTGTTGAAATTCGAACTTTCAATAATCATGATGCGCCAAAACTTTACAACAATTCATTTTCCGAATGTTCAATCAGTACCCATCTCATGTCAATTCATTGTCCGAACACATAATCAGTACCCATCCCATATCAATTCATTGTGTTTAAAAACTGCATACATATTTCATGACACCAAGGCTGAGCAATCGGGGTACAACAAGGAGTTGAAAGTTTCATTTGTACCAGCGCCATTTTGGGTGCAGCCAGGCAGATCCAGGCATAGTCAAAATCTCCACCTACTCGTGGTTGGCCCAGAGCCTCTTTCGGCAGTCCAAAAAGTTCCGTTAAAGGGCAACAGAAAGGATCGGCGGTATGAACCATCAGTCAAAGGGGGAGGGAGGCAACAATTGTTTCCTACCGGGTCATACTGGGTTTTCACCGGAACTGATCCGAACTGTAGTCTGCAGGATTTTAGTCATTCGAACTGAGGCTGGCGTCAGCATGGGAGCGCCGACGTCTCGCGGCTACATTTTCATCGTTCCGCGGGCAATCATGGCAGTCATTCCCCATCGGGGGTGTCTGCGGGGGTCGGGGGCCCCCGTGGCTCCTATAGAATCTTCAAAGTCGAGGAGAACACTTTTGATTGTGGGACTCATTTCTTAATCAACAAGCAACCGGGCCATCTCTTCACGTCGGGCCCGCTCCTGTAGGGTCGACCGCCATTTTACGAGTGGACGAACCCTCGTCGGGTGAGTGGAGCGTTGGGGGTGCCGCTGGGGGCCTCCACCTGGGGAGGTGGGAGAGGCTCGTCCGCGCCGCCTCTCCCTCCCAGCGCACCCCACGCCGTTTTTCTCGGCGCTAATATTCATGATGGCCGGACCAGGCGATGAGAGGGGGGGGTCGGAGCCATAGGCAAGACATCCCCCCCCGTTGGCCTGCAAGGCGCCGCTTCAGGGCCGAACGGGGAGCTTCTACCAAGCCGTGGCTGGACCAGGAGATGCGAGGGGGGGGGTCGGTGGCATGAGCAAGACATCCCCCCCCCGTGTTGTCGCAGCCATTATTGAAGAAAGAAGAGGGGACGCCCGGATCCCGTCGGCCTCGGCTCCTCTTCTGGCCCACCTTACGCGACGACCTCCGGCCGACGGCTGGCAGCAGGACCCGCCCTACACGTGCCGAAGATCTTGTCTTCCGGATGGGCGTAGCCGCGGACCTGTTGCACTTCGGAAGTTTCCAGAAAGGGAGTAGGTATCTGCTGATTTGTATCTATCTCATGTTACCGTTATTGGGGCGTGGCAGGCGGTGGGACGGACATGTTTGGAGCAGTGAGGGGTGGCGAAGCCTGGTTGCCTCGTGGCCGTCGCGATGTCAAGCTTGGCTTCTTTCACCATTTTCATGTTTCCTATTACGGGCTTATTTCTAACATTTCTTATTTCTAGCGAAATCATGTGTTTTATCGTGAGCTATTTCTAACGTTTTCCTATTTGTAGTGAAATCAAAAAACTCATCAGTGGCCTACTGATTTTGCTTTCTTATTTCTTTCTCTCTTTTTTTTTTTCTTTTTTTTTTTTTCTTATTTCTTTCTCTCTTTTTTTTCCTTTTTTTTCTTCTCTTTCTAGCGTGTTTCATGCAAAAGTTTCTGTTAACAGATTACGGTGATTACTTCGTTATTGTTGCATATGTCCTTTTTATTAGGGGTGCCCTCCGGTCGAGCCAGATGACCTACCTCTAATAAATGGTCCGGGTGGAACTAGTTTACCAATCAGTGGGGAGTAGATAGGCCCGAGAGATTACAACGGGGGACAAAGGTCCGCATTACCTACCCTTCACTACTTGCAAAGAGTAGACAGAATATTTCTTTTCTACGTTATTTGCAAACAGAAAATGCTTCAAAAGAACTATTCCTTGAACAATAAATGTCCAGACAATCAATCAATCAGTGGGGAGAAAAACAGGCATGACGGATTACAACGGAGACAAAAATCTGCATTACCTATCCTTCACTATCTGCAAAGGGGGCAGAATATTTCTATTCTTCCCTGTTTGTAGACAGGGAATATCTCAAAGAGCAATAATCGATAAAAATCGATAACAAACAATCAGTGGGGAGAAATATAGGCATGACGGATTACAATGGGGGACAAACGTCTGCATTACCTATCCTTAACTATTTGCAAAGAGAGGGGAACGTTCCTATTCATCGCTGTTTGCAAATAGATAATGTCTCAAAGAGAACCAATACTTCAAGTACAATCAATCAATCAATCAGATGGATAAAGCCATCCTACCAATCGGACGTAAAGACGTCCTACTTAACCTTACCCGGACCGGACCGTGTGGGCAATTCTTCGCCTTCCCTTTTCCAGCGCCCAATCGTTCTCTTTTTCCATGTTTTTACCGCAGCATTCTTGTGGGATTCCAGTCAGGACAGTAGGTCACTTGAGAGAGGTCCGTTCGGAATCGGTGAAGTTCATTCAATCGGCAGCCGGACGAGGGCCCTCTCAAGGCAGGTATACTCCAATCATTTAGATGTTCACCCCATCGTCTGGACCTCTCTTACCGGACCTTATGTCGCTCATGGGCCCCGCGTTGGGACGCCAATTGTGGAAAAGTCAGCCCATATCGCACCTGATGCCCAGGCTGCTGGCGCAGGACGCCTCTTAGTTCCCATCTTTGAACAATTACAAAATAAAAGAGACGGGCGCTGAAAGCAGGAAAACAAGAACAGAGTTTTATTTCTCATGAGGAGAGCCTGTCATTTCGGACACTCGCATAGTGTCTTCAGGAGGTGCTCTCTCCTTCCTACCCACACTGGAGGTGCTTCCCCGAGTTTCTCTGAGGCTTCGTCTTTTATACACATGTTTATGAGGCACAAACATTCCTTATTACAATAAAGACGCTTTAAAGTAGGAAAAGGCATGCTTGGAATCCCAGCTTCAGGCCTATTCCCATACCAGTCGCTCAGATGTCATCCTCCCCTCCTGAATATAACAAGAGATTGTGATCTCTCAGCCGGACATTCCTACAGGACACGAGGGCAGGAGGGGATGATCAGATCAAAGGTTGGGCAGGCGATAAGATCGGGGACTTCGGCTGGTGTATCACGGTTTTGTTATGCTGAGCAGGAAAAAGGGGGTGTACATCCACGAGGCTTGGTCTTAGGACTTGGGACCGGGTCGAAAGGCCAAGTGCAGCTGGGGGGGGGGGTCGTCAGCTGAGGGGAAGGGTGTTCTTGGGAGGAAATGGAGGGTGTGGGTCAAGCAGGAGTGTTACTTCTAGGGCAGGGTCACGCAGAGGGAGAGGGTCTTATGGCCGATGCATGAGCAGTGCGCGCGGGGAGGGGTGCCGGGAACAAACGGGCAGAGAGGCCATGGTGCCTAAAATGGCTGTCGTGTACGTGTGTGCATGGGTCTATGCTGGCGGGATAACACAGTCAGTGTTTAGCGATATCCGTTCTGCTAACAACAAGGGGTACAGTGAACACAAATGAACGCCGCTTATGTGCATATACATTGTCATTTTCAACATAAACATCACCTACTCCTTACTTTTTATGATCCCACAAGAATCTTGGGAGACCCTAACTTTTTGGGAAAATAAGAATTAACTATTTTATCATCACAGTACTGATCTGCTACATACATCTTCTGAAAAACAGCGGCCACAATATGCATTCCTAATGATAGTGCATTGAGAACTCTTCTAACCCTTTTTACAATTTACAATCCTGTGAGAGTCCCACAAGGTTGTAAAAAATGTGTTCAAAATAATATACATGTATTTTCTTCACAGTAGTTATCCCTCAGACACCTCCTCTTTAAACTAGGGTGACAGTCTTTCAGCCCCCCCCCATATATACAGTTTTTACTTCATTTGCACAACACCTTTTTCACAGTAAACAGTAATGCGCTGTTATTTGATTTCTAACACTCCAACAGCCAGCCAATCAGAGCCCTCACTATCTTGGGACTCATGGGAGCCTCTTGCTCTCACGAGAACATGAAGGCTCATGGAAAAAGCGAGCCTCTCGACCAACCACGGGACTCCATGTTTGATTTTGCGCTCTTGTGCGAGGCCGCAAGACTCTTGCTAGCCCAACTGCCAAAATATACAATTTGTTTTTACCCTTAATTCCTCTAAAATAACTGAACAGATTTACACCAAATCACAAAAAGCACAATCTGTGGATCAAGATCTAACCCATAGATTCATCAAGCATCCATTTTGCGATTCCTTGGCGAAAAATAAGGATTCGCTTATAAGGAATACCAAAATGCTATGCATTAAGAACTCGCTTAAAAAATAGCGATTTCTTAAAATTCCTTAATTGCGACTCGCAAATTGCGAGTCGCAATTAAGGAATACCGCCCCATGAGGAATACCTCCCCAATGAATGGGAAGACAATCTCAATTTGCGATTCTAAATTAGAGAATCGCAAATTGAAATTGCAATTTCAAGGGTGCCAGGGTGTCAAAAGGACACCCTGTTGCACCCCTGAAATCTGCATGTGGGTACATCTTGCACACACACATACCATAAGGGCATGTTTGTGTGTAAAATGGAACTTTGAAAAATGCGCTTTAGTGCATCTTTCAAAGTTTTTGCAAATTACCATGAAGTTCAACGTCATGGTAATTTTCTCCCCCTATTAGCGAAATCGCTAATTCTTTTACTTTAATGCATTGCATTTAAGGAATCTCAATTTGAGATTCCTTAAATGCAATAGCAATTTAAGTTATCGCAATTTTGCGATTTCTTTAATTGCGATTTTTGCATTTGGTGTAATTCTATTCAGCAGTTTTTTCTGTAGTCCTGCCTATTGAAGTCTATTGAAAATGCATGGAGATTTTAAATTTTGAGACCCTCCTTTTTTCTCACCCCCGCTTGAAGGATCGACCCGAAACTTTCCAAGAAGAAGCTGAGGTTGATGGTCTTTTTTAGGGGAAACGTTTGTGAAGATTCTTCTAAGAGGCCCAAAGACAGTAGCAAACCAGGAAATGCTTTGTCGATGGAAAAGCAAACCTAACTATCACTACCGGATGCCATATCTATATATATATGTATATAGACATCCATCAATCAATCAATCAATCATGACATTTGTATAGCGCGCTACTCACCCGGAAGGGTCTCAAGGCGCTGGGGGGGGAAACGTTACTGCGCGAACAACCAGGTCTTGAGTTGCTTCCTGAAGGAAAGGTGGTCCTGGGTCAGACGAAGGTGGATGGGGAGGGAGTTCCAGGTCTTGGCTGCCAGGTAGGAGAAAGATCTTCCTCCGGCGGTGGCTCTGCGGATGCGTGGTACGGTGGCGAGGGCGAGGCTGGTTGATCGTAGCTGGCGGGTCGGCGTGTAGAAGGTCAGGCGGTCGTTGAGGTACTTGGGGCCCAGGTCCTGGAGAGCCTTGTGTGCGTGGGTGAGGAGCCTGAACATGATCCTCTTGTTAACGGGGTGCCAGTGCAGGTCTCTCAGGTGGCCGGAGATGAGTCTCGTGCGGAGGCGTTCTGGATGCGTTGGAGTCTTTTCTGTAGTTTGGCTGTTGTTCCGGCGTAGAGGGTGTTCCCGTAGTCCAGTCGGCTGGTGACGGGTGCCTGGATGACCGTCTTCCTGGTCTCGGTGGGGATCCAGCGGAAGATCTTGCGGAGCATGCGCAGGGTACTGAAGCACGATGAGGAGACGGCGTTGACTTGTCTGGTCATCGAGAGGGAGGTGTCCAGGATGAAGCCCAGGTTGCGTGCTTGGTCCGTTGGCTTGGGAGTGGAGCCCAGGGCAGGGGGCCACCAGGAATCATCCCAGGCGGAGGGCGATGATCCCAGGATGAGGACTTCCGTCTTGTCTGAGTTCAGTTTCAGGCGGCTGTTCTTCATCCATTCGGCGACGTCTTTCATCCCTTCGTGTAGGCTGGTTCTGGCGGTGGCGGGGTCGTTGGTGAGGGAGAGGATCAGCTGCGTGTCGTCAGCGTAGGAGATGATGTTGAGGTTGTGTTGGCGTGCGATGGTTGCGAGAGGGCTCATGTAAACGTTGAAGAGGGTTGGGCTGAGTGATGATCCTTGTGGTACGCCGCAGATGACTTCGGTGGCCTCGGATCTGAACGGGGGGAGGCGGACTCTCTGGGTTCTTCCGGCGAGGAACGAGATGATCCACTCCAGTGCCTTCTCTTGGATTCCGATGTTGCTGAGGCGCTGTACTAGGGTGCGGTGGCAGACAGTATCGAACGCTGCGGAGAGGTCCAGGAGGATGAGGGCTGCCGTTTCTCCGTTGTCGAGCAGGGATCTGATGTCATCGGTGGCTGTGATCAGGGTGGTCTCGGTGCTGTGGTTGGCTCGGAAGCCGGACTGCGAGGGGTCGAGGGATCCATTTGTCTCGAGGAAGGTGGCAAGCTGTCTGTTGACGGTCTTCTCAATGACTTTGGCAGGAAAAGGAGGAGTGAGACGGGGCGGAAGTTCTTGAGGTCGGTGGGGTCCGCTGTTGGTTTCTTCAGGAGGGCGCTGAGCTCGGCGTGCTTCCAGCTCTCCGGGAAGGTGGCGGTGTGGAAGGAGGTGTTGATGATGTCCCGTAGATGGGGTGCGATGATGGCCTTGTTGAAGACGTGGTGGGGGCAAGGGTCGGTAGGTGATCCGGAGTGGATGGTGTTCATCGTGCGGGTGGTGTCTTCGGTGCTAACCGGGGTCCAGTTGCAGAGGGTGGTGGTGGGGGGCGTTGGTTCGATGGTTGGTTGCGTGGTTGGTGCGCAGAAGCTGTTGTGTATGTCGGCGATCTTGCGATGGAAGAACGAGGTGAGTGAGTTGCAGAGGTCTTGCGAAGGAGTGATGTCGTTATTTCCGGCGCTGGGGTTGGAGAGCTCTTTGACGATGCTGAAGAGTTCCTTGCTGTCGTGGGCGTTGTTGTCCAGTCGTTCTTTGAATGCTGTCTTTTTGGTGGTGCGGATCACCAGAGTTCGCATATGCCCCTGTCCTTGAATGGCGGTGGGCTGCCGACGAGGTCCCAAACCTCTAAACAAACAAACACCAACCCTCTTGCAGAAGGTAAAATATTGTGCCGAGCCCAAATCCGTATTCAACGTGGTTTATTCAATCCAATTCATATGGCAAACAATGCTATATGTGCCATATGAATAGGATTGAATAAACCACGTTGAATACGGATTTGGCCTCGGAACAATCTTTTACCTACTGTAAGAAGGATTGGTGTTTGTTTATATCAATATATATAGACATATATAAATATATATATATAAATATATATGAACAAGCAACTGTGGGTTGTGAAACGCGTTGGTTTGCAACCTCATATGCTGAAATTTGACTAAAGAAATCAGAAGATTTGGGAAATAATCTCTTTGTGAGTGCGGACTTCTCTTAATTTAAGAGATTTGTGCAATATATATATATATATATATATATATAGATAGATAGATAGATAGATAGATAGATAGATAGATAGATAGATAGATAGATATAAATAGATAGATATATTTTCACTAGAAAAATAAAGGTTACAGAAACAATGTAGTTAGGATAAGATTTCACTTTTAAAAAAACATGACATTTCAGCAGTTATAGTTACCTGAGCTAACTATAACTTACACCCCCACAATGCACGGCTTATGACCTCACATATTACATCACTCATGACATGGTCAGTGACATCACTGATGACATCTCCACTGATCATCAGTAATGTCATCAGTGATTTGCTGTGTGGGTCTGTGACTGGGTTTGTGAGTGATGCTATGGGTCTGTGAGTGGGTGTGTGAGTGGCTGTATTGGTCTGTGTGTGGGTGTGTGGGTGCCTGTGTGTTTGTGAGTGGGTGTGTGAGTGCCTTTGTGGGTCTGTGACTGAGTCCGTGAGTGGCACTATCGGTCTGTGAGTAGGTCTGTGAGTGGATGTGTGGGTGTGTGAGTGCCTGTGTGCATTTGTGGGTGGGTGTGTGAGTGGTGCTAGGGGTCAGTGTGCAAGTGCCTGTGAGGGTCTGTGAGAGGGTGTGTGAGTGCCTGTGTAGGTCTTTGACTGGATCTGTGAGTGGATGTGTGGCTCTGTGAGTGGGTGTATGAGTGCCTTTATGTGTCTGTGAGTGTGTGTGTGTGTGAGTGGTGCCATGAGTCTGTTTGGGAGGTGAGTGCCTATGCATGGTCTGTGAGAGGCTGTGTGAGTGTCTGTGTGGGTCTGTGAGTGGATTTGTGAGTGCATGGGTGGATCTGTGACTGAGTCCTTGAGTGGCATTATGGGTTCGTTAATGGGTATGTGAGTGGGTATGTGAGTGCCTGTGTGTGTCTGTGACTGGGTATGTGAGTGCCTTTGTGGGCCTGTGACTGGGTCTATGAGTGGCACTATGGGTCTGTGAGTGGGTGTGTGAGTGGCTGTGTGGGTGTATAAGTACCTGTGTGGGTTTGTGAGTGTGTATACAAGTGTCCATGTGGGTCTTTGAGTGGGTGTGTGAGAGCCTGTGTGGGTCTGTGAGTGGGTATGTGAGTGGCTGTGTGGGTCTGTGAGTGGGCATGTGAGTGCCTTTGTGTGTCTGTAAGTGGATGTTTGAGTTGTGCTATGGGACTGTTGGGGGGTGTGAGTGCCTAAGCAGTCTGTGAGTGGGAGTGAGAGTGTCTGTGTGGGTATAAGACTAGGTTTGTGATAATGTGAATCCCCGGCAAGAGAAGAAGACGAGACTACAAAGAGGTGAATCTCCACCAAACAGGAGTACTTCTCCTTAACTAAATGAAGTAAGTGCTTCTTTGTTTGGTGGAGATGTCCTTGTATTCCTCTGCATCAATAACGCATCACCAAAATCAGCTGCAAATACACTCAAGGGCCTTTTCCTCAGCTGTTCATCAATGTGGGAAAAGGGGGAAGACCTTTGCTTATGACTAACAAAAACGAGGTGGTGGGGCCGTGCAGCCCCCCTCCCCAGGCCGATTTCAGCTCCGGGGATGCCATCTCTTTCACAGGTCCTTGGATGCTAATCTCATGCAGGCGTCTGACAAGGAGGGGGTTGGCAACCGTGTCACATGCTGCACAGAGGTCCGGGAGAATAAGGGCTGCTATGTCTCCTCTGTCAAGGATCATGTGGATGTCATCTATGGTGGCAATTAGCACTATTTCTGTACTGTGTTTGGGCCTGAAGCCGGACTGTGTGCCATTGAGGTGCTGATAGTTGCTGACATGGCCGGTGAGGCGTCGGTTGATTTGTTTCTCTAAAACCTTTGCTAGGTATGGTATGAGGGAGATGGGTCATTGGATGGTTTCTTGAGCAGGGTCATACAGGAGGCATGTTTCGAGGTGTCTGGGAATGTAGCTGAGTCGATGAAAGCATTGAGGATTGGTGTTATTACTTTGCTGAGTGGTAAGAGATGTTTGCTGATGGCGTAGTGGGAGCAAAGGTCAGATGGAGCACCCGAGAGGATGGTTTTCATGGTAGCAGCGATTTCAAAGGTGGTGACAATAGGCCATGAGGTCAGGGTTTCTTCATCGGCCGTGATGGGAAGTTGAGTTGTCAAGGTTGCTGCATATGTGGGTGATATTGTTACAGAAGAATTTCGAGAGCTTGTTGCAGCAATGTTTTTATACAAATATCATGTCATAGAAGCTCTACGGTAGGGCTTATGCTAAACACCTTTTCCCACAAAATTATGAATACAGGATTCTGGTAATGTGCAAAAAAAATATTTGTGCATATCTGTGGTCTTTTGTTGTGCTGGTAACATATTTTGTTGATTTTAGTGCTGTATTCTTTTTGTGCTGCATTTTTGCAATGTAATTTCGGTTTGTTGAGCTGCAGTATTTGTGTTGTATTCTTTTTTGGGCTGTTTTGTCATGTACCATGTTATGTTTTAACTGTGGTGTTATGCAGCTTTGTGTTTATTATTGTATTATGCTTAGCTGACTACTTAAGATATGTCAACAAACACTGCCATATTTCCAGGCGCAAGCAGTTCCTGTGACAAGCAACCATTTTCCTCTGCCTAAGGTGATAAAATAGCACAGTTCCAATTGTTAAACCCTTCAGCCAAAAATTGTGGTAACTGACAGTGCCCACTTTGTGTGATATGTCCCAACAAGAGACCTTTATGTGTCTTATCAATCATGCTGCAGCATCTAGTTTCTAATGTTGCATATATTACCCCTTCAAACTAATCTGTGTTTCCAACTCTTTAAATTTGGTGAATCTTCGAATCTTCTTAGACATGAAAGCTAATCATCATCTATGAAATAAATGCTAGAAGTATTCAGAGCAGGTATTTTTTCAGACAACTACCTTTGTTATCATAAGAACAAGCTAAGTGAATTCTAATTATGTTCAGAGTCACGGGTTCATAAACTGCAATATAGCACAACGATTATAGAGGACATCTGAGAACAAGAAACCCTTTTTCATAACTATATAGATACCTTAATGCAATGTTAAGGAGCAGAGAGGATGTGGCCTAACGGCTAGAGCGTTGGACCTCGAAGGTGGGGAACTGGGTCTTGGCAGGAACGCTCAACATCCTGTGATTCTGGGCAGCAAAACGTATGTGTCCGTCTGCAATGTAACTGGTGCTTATGTAAAGAGCTCTGATACCTTCACGTCGAGTTTGCTCTCTTTAAAACTAAAAAATAAATATATGAGTGTCAAAAAATACTATCAAAGTCTATAAAGAGATGGTGATCCTTTCTATTCCTCACATAGGATAACAAGACTTGCAAATACAAGTTCATAATCATTAAGGGATAGTTCCTGAAACAGTACTTGGAAATGTAGAATACATTCTCAAACACAAATGGTTTGTTATACACTTTCCTTTATCCAGTTTTGTCTTTCATTGAATACAAAAGTATAGCAAAAAGTCTTCAAGTTTTCTCTTGGCTCTGGCAACACGGTCCTGGCTGCAGCAACTATGTATTGCAGTTGCCTAGCAAGGATACTCTGGAACTATGAGGAACTTATACTCTGTGATTTCAAAAGGGCACACTGCCATGTGCAAATCTATTGAGAGTCCTCTTCTGTCATGGGACATGCAATTTCTTTAACTGAACTCAGAGGTTTTAAATAGTACATCTAGTGTAGACGCAGAACCTCTCTCCAAAGGGCACCAACACTCCACACAGACTGCCGTCCTTTCCTACTTCTTTATAGGTGCACCGTCAAGCAGTTCTGAGTATCACGCTTATATGCTAGTCAAATGCAATGAGGTAAGTGCAGACCATACATCATGAAATGTGCAGATGAATATCCTCATCTTCCATTCACAAATAACTTGGAAGTTGCAAGAAGATCCATGAGGGAGAATTGAGGTCATGTGAGATGGGAATTGAAATCGCAACCAATGCACTGAGTGATTGCATTTTCAATGGAATACCACCACCCATTATTGGATGATAGAGAGGTGGCTTATGTCATGAATATGGAATGAGTGCATGCGAAAAGGTAGGCAGGGTTGTGAATTTTATATTTGAGTGTTGATATTGGACACAAATTATGTGGTGTAGTCACCTGGTGGTACAGTTCATATGATGTTTCATCGGATGTTAGTTTATTTAATTGAATACATTCTAATTTTACTCTAAAATACTATGCAAACACACATATGTAGAAAGTCAATGGAATAGGTGAAATGATTTATAGTCAATCTAAATGCATTGATATTATTACAGATCCACTCATACAAAAGCATTAATGGTCAACATGTCCATCTTTTTTTTAAGGTTTCTCTTCTCATCTCTTGTAGAGTCTTTTGTTTCTGTCGTACTGGGAAATTTACTTACTATAAGTGTATAACAGGAAAATCCACATCATATGGTTTAGAGGATATTTATTGTAGTCCTTGCGTGGTGAACGAGTCAATGAATAAACTGAATTTATGCACCATGTGTGGGTTGGCTGTGGGAATGGGCTCACGATGTCAGGCAAAAGCCTCCTACAAATTTCCTCCTAAACCAATGATACTTACTAGATACTGGCATCACCCCCATACTTTTCCTAAAACGTATTGACAGTAAAACATCAAGCAAATAAAGATGTGAACACCCTACGGCACTCCAGTCATGCTTCTGTAATAGAATAGATGCAGAATTAAAAAGTATGTTGTCCAAGTAGGTGATAACACCCTGAACTTCACGAATAGAAGGGACGCCTGTTCTCTTGTGATGTTGAAACCTTAAGCTGAGCTTAACCCCAGCCCCATCAAACTACCCTGCTTAGGCAATAGCCAGATCATTCTCACAAGGTTCTTATGGTAATGCTCTGGATTTCAGCTGGTCACTCACATAGAGTTCATGCCATTTGGGAACAATCAAGGAACTTTGAGGAAGAGAGAATTTATAACCAGAGGATCAATATTTTTGGCATCAACATGGAAGCAGCCATTGATAGATACTCCCTATTTCAAGATGTGATCCTTGACATGGTGGCAGACTGGAAGCAGGAGCGCCGTATACCAACAGCCTAATCCTAGCCCATACCTGTGTCAAGATCCCCGCTCAGGAGGAGGCAAACCTAGATAGATCTCCTAAGCCACATCTGGAGCCTTAGGGGGTTTCATTTCTGCATCAATATTGTTTTATATTTTTATGTAGTGTTTCAGTTTATTGCTGGCTACTTAGTGTGGTTCACTGATAGAATATCGACCACCAAATTATCCCCATACACAAATATTGAGTTATAAATATCGATGAAAAAAGTATCGGCATCCTATACTTATAATGGTAAGTACAAAAATATCGAGAGAAAAAAATATAGTTGTACAAAATATTGATTTTAATATATGTATAAAAATAATATTTCGACCTAAATAAGAAATGCATTCATTGGTTAGTTAAATATAAACAATTTTCCTACAGAGATGCAAATTAAATCCTTATGGCCCGCTATGTGGGGTGGGTGGGTTGGAGGCCAAAAGATGTCCCTGGCGACTGCGTCGAGATTAATTTTAGAAACACAATTAATGTGGAATCCCTCCTAGACCGTAGTCGCCAATGGAAGAAGGGGGGTATCAGGTCTTTCCCACTGTTTTTTTTTGCCCCCTGGCCTCATCCAATCCACAAGAAAAAGAGTTGGTCAACAGAGGGGGGAGTGGGCTCAGAATAGGCAATACTCCACAGTGGGGCAGGCCCAACCATCACCCTCACTTTATAACATACCAGTATCGAACAGATTTAACCCCCTAGAGTCGGTAGATTGACTTGTGAGCATTAAACCCCCACATGAGAGACCAGACCTACAAAGGGAGTCACCAGAGGTCTTACTCCAGCTGAGGGAGTTCGCACAGAGGAGAGGCACCCCGAAGTAGAAGGAGGCACAGGTTTTGGGAAATGGGGGAGGAAAGCACAGAGTACTCAGGGGAAAACAGATAGCCCCTACCAGTCCACCGATCCCTGACCCACCTAGGCAGGGTACACAGTCATCCAGTTTAGAACTGTGGGATATAGCTAATCTCCCAGGCATCACAGAGGGCTATTATGAATCCAGTTCTAGACTAAAGTTGACGCAACCAATGGAGTCTTGACAATCTCCCAGGGGCATCCAAGTGGAATATGACATCTATTCCCCTAGATTAGTTAACCATGTGGGCTCCTCAACATTACAGCTTCTCTCCTGGAACTTAGCCGGACTATCCTCTAAATTGGACGACCCGGAATGGGGGTCCTTTATAGAGCAACATGAGATCTGTATGTTCCAGGAAACATGGGCCAGGGCAGACACGCATAGAATGGGTTACGCGTAATTTAGCAATCCAGCCATTCATGGGGGCAGGGGTAGACCATCTGGAGGATTGTGCACCTGGGTCAGTGTGCATCCGGGTTGTGAGGCAAAACAGTTAGAGAGCTCCTCATGTGATATTAATATAGCTCTAATTAATGTCTATTCACGTCCGGTCTATCTCGGTCAAGATTCTACTACTCTTGATCAAATAACCACCTTTCTTTAAACTATCCCTGACAACTTTGGGGTAATTATGGGAGGGGATTTCAATTGCCAGTTTGAACCCCTGAATAGCTTGGTCTTGGGCACCCTTGGTGTGGAGAACCTACACTAGGCCATCCCAGAGCCCAACATCACTCCAACGTGGGTATGGACTCCGTTAGTGCTGCAGATATACACCCTCAAATTGAACTTTTGTTTAAGAGCATGAAATGGCCGAACATTATCTGACACCCCATGGAACCATAGCTTCAACAGACCATCAGCACCAGAGCCAAGATTGATGCAGTCCAATGGAGGGAGAAGAGTCCACTGGGGAGAATTCTCTCAATCGCAAGAAAAGCTGGCCTCGCCCTATCATCACATTAATCCACATCTCATGGTCACAAATCAACTTGAAACGATTAATGTCACACCCAGCCTGCACTCTATAATTCTCAATAACCACCAAGATCTGTGTACCTCTTTGGACGCCTTTTTCTGCCAAAACAAAAGGCCCAGGGTGACAAGTAAACCTCACAATCTATTGTACAATGAAAGCTGTCGAACAGCTAAGTATGGCCTTATAGCCGCCATCAAAGGCAACGTGAGGCCATTCATTAAGGAAGTGAGGGCAGTCTACAAGAGTGCGATTGCAAAGGCAAAAAGAAGTTGGGAATCTCAAAAATGTGACATTCTTAGAAGTGCTCTAAACAACCCTGATATGAGGTCCTTTTGGAATGTCATTAATTCGGGTTCCCAGGATAGCAAATCGGCCATAGAACCCAATATTGGGGAAGAGGTATGGAAAGCCCATTTCAAATCCCTTTACTCAAGGGCAGAGGCTGGGGATGGGCCAGTGACCAGTCGACTTCTGCCTCCTGGGCCAGCTCCTGCTGACACCCTCCCAATCTCACTTGGGGAGGTTATTGATGCCCTGGGCAAGATAACACCAGCCAAGGCCGCAGGGTCGGACAAGATCACTGGTGAACTCTTGCATTCTGAACTCACCATGTCTGGTCCCCTTTTCTGTGTTCCCTATTTAATGCCATTTTACACGGTATGGCAATCCCGGCCACCTGGGCTGGGGCTGAAATGATTCCAATCTACAAAAAGGGCTTCCTGTTTATGCCTGTCAAATATCGCCCCATTAGCCTCATCAATGTAAGCCAGAAAATATTTGCCCGTGTTCTTCTGGGGCGACTCCAGACCTGGATGGAGGAATATAATGTTCTTACTGCCCTCCAAGCCGGGTATCGACCTAGGACCTCACAATGGATCAAATTTTCAGGCTAAAACTAATCTATTGGAAAACTGTGTGCCAAGAGGGTGACAGCCTCTATCTAATATTTGTTGACCTTAAGTCAGCCTTTGATCTGGTACCGAGGGACAAACTTTGAGCAATCTTAGTGGATATGGGAGTCCCAGAGTACCTTTGTTATCAGTTGAAACCCTGACATGAGGGTAATTTTGCCCATATTAGATATGGCAAAAAACGTGAACTCTCAGCCCCATTGCCTGTAGAGAGAGGTGTTCGTCAAGGCTGTGTCCTGGCTCCGACCCTATTTTGCCTTTTAATCAACGGCTTAATAGAGTCGTTGAGTGCCGGGAAGGACATCGACACCCCTAGACTGGCTAATCATAAAAGACCAGCATTGATGTTTGCAGACGACACCTCCTGCTTGCAAAATCCCAGATGGGAATATAGAGGGTCCTTGACATCTTTGTGTCTTCTGCAAACAGCGGGGTCTGGAGCTCAACCTCCAAAAAACCAAGTACATGACCTTTAATGTGGGCTATAGCAACCGCCCGAACCCCCGCTTGGATGGAAGACCCCTAGAGAGGTTATCCATCTTCGAGTATTTGGGGATCACGCTGACAGGGAAGGTGGATTGGGGTGCTCAAATCAACAAATCAAGCCTAAAGCTAACCCAAACAACGGGGGTGTTTTAAAATTATATAGGAGCTGTACTGATAAACTGGTTGGCCCAATGGTGGACATTTATAAAGTACAGGCTAGGAGTGCTGCTTTGTACGGCGCTGAAATGTGGGGCCACTGTGCATCTGGTCCATTAGTGCATATTGAGAACTCATTTGCTAGACAACTCGCCGGCCTCCCCTCCAGCACACCACTAACACCTTTCCGAATGGATCTTGGGATTAGGCCCATTGCGGATGAAGTTGCTCTTAGACCCTTATTATTTTGGCGCTGCTTGTGTAGTACCCCTGAACTGGCCCCATATAGGGAAGACCTGTTTGAAGTCATGGGGTTGCAAGGTGCGGGGAAGCTACCATGGTTGTTGCACATTAAGAACACATGAGGCCTTGGGCAGGGTCAACTTGTGGTATAAAGCAGAAGAAATCTCCCAAATTACCCCCAGAAAGGGGCACTCGTAGAGCCATCCTAAAGAAGTCTGCTTAGGTTACCCCAGCTCTTTTTCATTGGACCACCTGGCAAACTATTTTACGTACACTAAATGTAGTATATATTGTTGATGTTTTATTGTTCCAGTTTTAGTTCATTTCTGTGCTACTAAGTGGGGGTCAATATGATGGTTGAGTAAATGTTGACCCCTCTAATGCATCAACCCTCTTTTTAACAGGGCTTTGCACTGAATTAGACCAGTAGCCCAGATGAACTAAACAGGGGGATCACTACGATCAATATTCCGCTTAGGTTTTGCTCATGCGTTTGATTGATAGCCCTTTATGTGCGCCCGTACTTTTATTGTAATAAGTAACTGAGCAAAGATGCCCCTTGGAAAATGTTATTCCATTAGCCAAACTTATGTTTTCTATGGAACTATATTGTTTGACCAATGTATAGGTTTTATGCTGTTCGCATAATGCACAAGCACTTTATGTCTTTTTAGAGCCACGGCTGATGAGAGGACGAGCTGTTTTAGAATAGCAACTTTGATCTTTTATGAACTGTATGTAACCCATTCTATTTTAACTGTGCTTTAATGGCCATGTGAGCCGAAAAAAAGTTTAAAAAAACTGAAACTGAAAAATATTATTAAATATATTAAATAATAAAATTTACTTTAAAAAAAGAAATTAGATTTAATATAATTTTTAACGAATAAATGTAATTAAAAAACGAATTATATATATATACATATACCTTAAAACAATTAATAAATGATTAATTTAAATTTATTTTATAATTGTATATATGAAAATTTACAAATAAATATATATGTTATGTTATGTTATGTTATGTTAAATGGGTGTCTTATAGAGCGCACGGCTACTCGGGCAGAGTGTCCCGGCGCTATACAGATCTGTAGAGGAGAGACCAAGGAATATAGAGAACTATAGGCCAAAGAGCCAGGTCTTAAGTTCTTTCCGGAAGGACAGAAGATAGTCTAGCTTTCTAAGAGACAAGGGAAGTTTATTCCAGAGTTTTGGGGCCAGCAATCTGTAGGAGCGTCCACCAATGCGAGCACGTTTGATGGTTGGAATAATGGCCAAAGCTTGTGAGGCCGAACGGAGAGATCTAGAAGGAAAATAGAATTGAACTCTTTTCCTTAAGTATACAGCACCGATACCGTGCAATGATTTGAAGGCCATGATCAAAGTTTTAAAATGAATACGCTTCCGCACCGGCAGCCATTGTAGTGAATCGAGGAGAGCTGAGGAGTGAGCCCTGCAGCTAAGGCCAAAAATGGCCCTCGCTGCTGAATTCTGAACTGTCTGGAGGCGCGCAAGAAGGTACTCCGGAAGGCCCAAATATAGAATGTTAGAGTAGTCGAGTCTGGAACCAATCAATGCCTGGACTGTAATTCTCCTATGAGTGTGAGATAGGAGAGGAAGAAATTTCCTAAGAGTACGCAACAAGGCAAAACATTGGCCAACTAGGCTAAGAATCTGGGGCTTGAAAGTTAAACCTGTGTCAATCTTTATACCTAAGTTCCTTGCCACTGATGTAGGTAATGCAGGAGGATGCATATCAGCCGGCCACCAGGATTTCCAATGGACATCGGGAGGACAGCCAAAGAAAATAATCTCTGACTTGTCCGAGTTGCATTTTAACTGGTTCTCTTGAAACCATAAGAAAATGGCCTCAAGGCTCCTCCTGATAGAGGTGCCGTTGAAGCCAGCATTCTTGTCGCAGGTGAAAAGGAGCTGCGTGTCATCAGCATACGACACAATACCTGCTCCGTGCGACTCAGCCAATTCTGCCAGAGGAGAGAGATAAACATTAAAAAGAGTGGGGCTCAACACCGACCCCTGTGGAACTCCAACGGCCAGAGGAGGAACAGCGGCTGAGAAAGGGGGGGCCCAGACCAGTTGTTGGCTGTCGGTCAAAAAGGACTTGAACCAATTGAATACCGTCCCTCTCAGTACAATCTCCTGGAGTCTTAAAAGAAGACGGCAGTGAGGGACGGTATCAAAGGCCGCCGACAAGTCCAATAGGACCAGCATCGCCTTCCCACCACTATCCGTAACCTCCTTGATAGACTCGGTTACTTCCAATAAAGCTGTCTGGGTGCTCAAATTTGAGCGGAAACCAGACTGAGTAGGGTGCAGGATGTCTCGAGTTTCAAGAAAGCTGGAGAGGGTGGAATGTATGTGCTTTTCAGCTATTTTCGCCAAAGTGGGGAGCAACGAGATTGGTCTATAATTACAGTGCTCTAAAGAGTCAAGGTTAGTTTTTTTTAGCAGTGGGACAATGTATGCCTTTTTCCATGTATTAGGGAGGTAACCGGTTTCAAGAGAGGCGTTAAGAATCGAATTAACCAAAGGGTTAATGACATGGATATATACATACAACAAAACCATGAAATCTAATTAAAAAAACATTATATTATAAATTAAAACACTAAACTATTTAAAAGTCTTTAAACTTAAATTTTTACTTTAGTGAGTGCAACAGTAGGTAAAGTGTTGGATATCGGAGGCATAACAATTACTATTCAAACTCCAGTGAATGCAACAATAGGGAAAGTGTTGGATAGCAGAGGGGTAAAAATACTGATTCCCACTCCAGTGAGTGCAACAGTAGGGACAGTGTTGGATAGTAGAGGAATAAAAATTACTATTCCCACTCCACGGAGTGCAACAGGAGGGAAAGTGTTAGATAGCGGGGGGTAAAAAATGCTATTCCCACTCCAGTGAGTGCAACAGTAGGGACAGTGTTGGATAGTAGAGGAATAAAAATTACTATTCCCACTCCAGGGAGTGCAACAAGAGGGAAAGTGTTAGATAGCGGAGGGGTAAAAATTACTATTCCCACTCCAGTGAGTGCAACAGTAGGAAAAGTGTTGGATAGTGGAGGGGTAAAAATTACTATTCCCACTCCATTGAGTGCAACAGTTGGGAAAGTATTGGACAGCGGTGGGGTGGGGTAAAAATTACTATTCCCACTCCAGTCAGTTCAAAATTCAAAACAAACAAAATATCACAAACACAAAATGTATATATATTTTTTAATGAAAAATATATAAACATATTTTAAAAATAGATATAACAAATACCTAGAAATATTATATTAACTACATTTAAAAATAATTGACAAACAAATAACTATTTTTAATTAGAAATTATTTATAAACAAAAACATTAATTATTATAATTTTTTTTATTTCCAACCCTTTAACACCACACAATTCACAACACACATCTAAAAAAATGTTAATGTACCTCCATAATTAACATAATTAAATATCAATTAAAGAACTATTATTAATTAAAAAACAAATTAAAACCAATACAAATTAATTTACTCCCCAAACACAACCCCTATAAAACCAAAACTCAGACACAAAAAAAACCAATTACCCTAATTAATTATCAATCAATGATTATTAATGATCAACTAATAATTATTAATTAAATATAAATTATCTTCCAACCTCTATCCCTATAAACACCACAACACACACCTAACAATGATTACACAATTTCCATAATTAATTTAAAATAATACATTAATATCAATTAACTACCAAATAATTAATTAAAAATACATTACTTCCCACCCTTTACCACTAAAAACCCCACAACTCACATCTAAACAATTACACAATTGCCATAATTACATTTTAATTAATTAATTAGCATTAGTTATCAAATAAATATTAATTAATTCAACATTAATTACTTCCTGCCCTTTACCCCTATAAACCCCGCAACCCGCTCCTAAAAAAATGACAAAACTAACAAAATTAATTACAAATGAATTGCATTATATTATTTAACAACCAATTAATAATTACTTGATAATAAATTACTTCCTACAATTAGCACTATAAAACCTAAATTATTATTTTTTGTTTATATATTTATTGATTTTATTTGGCAGTGGAATGTTGCAAAGTACATAGACACAATAATACACCATCAACGAGAGAAGAAAGAGAGAGCAAAAAAAAAGAAAAAAAAAAAAAACAGAAAGGAAAAGACAATATAAAAAAAACATTGCATGTGCTTATTGGGATTAGAACAGTATTTGCAAAAAAAACCCAACGAAAAATCCAATATTACATCCAATTATTAATAGGCGACCATAATTTTCGACCAAACATCTTCTTCCTTCGCCCTTTGAATCTATACACCGCATTTTCAAGCTGATATACACTTAATAGTTTAGATTGCCAGTGATGGAAAGCAGGGGGATTCGGGTCTAACCAGCGTGAGGTAATACAATACCTATAAATCGACATAGCTATAAATATGAAGCCTTCCTCTTCCACTGATCTAGTGTCAATTTGATCAGTTTGAATGCCTAGTATCACAACTTCCGAAGATAATATAAGCGATGATTCTAAAATGCTGTTTAGAAGCCTTTGTACATCTACAATAAATTGAGTCAATTTTGGGCACTGGACAAACATATGGACGGAGTCAGCAGCGACATATCCACAGCGGCTACAGCTGGTGCCCCCACTTGCTTTCCATAGTGCGAGTTTTGATGGTGTATAGTACAAATCAAAAACAGCCATAAAATGCTGGCTTTTAAATGATCCATTAAACAGCACCATATGGGCCAATTCTAAAGATCTAACAATGTCAACTTTTTCTAATCCCAATTTCATTTGCCATTTATCCATATATACTTCAAGATTATCATCTAGTCTATTTATCATTAATTGGTAAATGGTACCAATTCGACTTTTCCTTTTACAACACTCTAGTACATCTATTCTGTTCATAGAACTGGTGCTTAATACATTTTTAGACTCTAAAAAACTTCGAATTTGGAGATACTTAAAAAAATCTCGACTGGTGAGATTATATTTATCTTGCAAATATGAATATGGTACCATTTGGTCATTATAGAATAAATCTCCAAAAGAGCTAATCTTGAAATTGTTCCACCTTTGCATCACTATATCCCTAAAAATTTCGGGAAGTGAAAGATTATTGAGAAATGGTGTATAATAATTCAGTTTCCTATTAAAACAAAACCTTCTGTTAAACTGTTTCCAGATTTGTGATGCAGAAATCAAAACTTTAAACTTTGTTTTCTTGTAATAACTTGGTTCTATCAACCTAAGTAAGCATTGTTGAGTTTCTGTTCCTAAAAGCATTTCATAAATAGAAGGTGAAATTGCTTCATCCAGATGAAAATCAGAAAAAATTAGGATCCCCATAGTTTTCAAAACAATTGCCCAATAATATATTCGAAAGTTAGGGATCCCCAATCCTCCTCTTAATTTAGGCATAGTACACCATTTCAGAGATCTTCTGGCTCTTCGGTAACCCCATAAGAATCTAGAAATAGTTCTATCTAATTTATTGAAAAAGGCAGAAGGAAACAGAAGTGGGATAGTACGGAATAGATACAAAAATTTGGGGAATATAATCATCTTAATTGCATTTGTGCGGCCATATAATGATAGATGTAGATTGTTCAACCTCTCCAAAGTCCTGTTAACAGAGAATAGTAGCGGATCTGTATTAATTCCAACAATATCTTCCACTTTATCAGAAATAGTCACACCTAAATATGATGCTGTAGGAGTAAATACTACACCCTCTGGTCTGCCTACAGCTGAGTGTATAAACTGAGTCTTTGTAATGTTCAATTTATACCCCGAGAAACTCCCATATTCTTGAGCGAGTTCAGTAATGTTTGGTATCGCAGACTCTACGTCTGAAGTAACAATAGCAACGTCATCCGCATAGGCGAATACTTTGTAAGCAACCTGATGCAGCATGACGGGAGGAATCCTGGTTTCTTTGATTAGTTTAATTAGGTATGGCTCAATATATAACGCAAACAACAAGGGGGAACAGGAACATCCTTGCCTTGTCCCCCTTGTAATCGAAAAAGGAGCGGACGTATCAGTAGCTACACGTATTACTGCTTTTGGATTATTGTATAGTGCCTGAATTGCCTGAATATAGTCCTTGGGGAACCCCTTCCAAGCCAGCACGGACCACAGGAACCCCCAGTCGACCCTATCAAAAGCTTTCTCAGCGTCTAATAGGATAACGCCAACCGGGGATCCTGTGGCCTGCGCCCAATCCAGCAAGGTAATTATTCGTCTAACATGATCAGTTGTGTCCCTTTTTTTTATGAATCCGTGTTGGATCTTAGACACTATCGTAGGCATTATATCATCTAGACTTTTTGCTAGTATTTTTGAGAAGATTTTACTGTGCGATGTAATTAAAGAAATCGGCCCATTTCCCTACCATCCTTTCCTTTTTTCTTAAAAATTACAATAGTAGCCAGGGACCAAGAAGTGGGCGTATTCCCTTGAAAAGCTTATTGAAAATCTTTCACTAAGTCGGGTTTGAGTATGTTGCGGAAAACCCGGTAGAATTCTAAAGGAATCATGTCTGGCCCCATTGCTTTCCCTGGGGCTAAACTCAGAATGGCAGCTTCAATTTCATCCCAGGAAATTGGGGCACTCAAAGATATGATATCTGCATCAGTTATCGGAAGATTGTCGATATTTCTCAAGTATTCCATTGTGACCCTATCCTGATTATCATCATAAACCTCTTTATTATATAATAATGCATAAAAGTCTTTAAAAGCCTTTAATATCCCTATTTGAGTTTCTTGTACTACACCAGCTAAATCGACAATTTTAGTGATATCATTCAAAGTTGCTTTTTGTCTAAGCCTCTGCGCTAGAATGTTGCTTGTCTGATCATTTAATTCGTAGCATTCTGCCTTATATTGTTTGTACTTAACAGCGACTGGTTCAGCTAAATAAGCATATAGGGCTGATCGTTCAATTGTTAAGCAACGCTGAGCTTCCTCAATTCCCTTTCCCCTGCAGATAGTAACAGCCAGTTCCAGCTCTGCATTTCTCACTAGATCAGATTTAATCTTAAATTCCTCTTGTTTTTTCTTCCGCAGATAATTAGAAAAACGAATAGTTTCCCCCCTAACAACTGATTTAAATGTGTCCCAGACAGTCTGAGTTGAAGCAGTCCCATTATTTTGTAAAAAGAAGTCCTGGATAATTTTAGACATGTATACCAAATACTGTTCATTTAGGAGTAAACTCAGTTGAAAAGACCATTGACGGTTTGAGTTGGGGCTCCGCAATGGCAATAACAATTCTATAACAACAGGATTATGGTCCGAAACAGATTGGGGGATAATATTCACTTTCGTCCTTTCCAAAAAAAAAGAAGAAATGAAAAAATAATCTAATCAAACAAATTTTCGATGTGGTGATGAAAAAAAAGTATAACCTAATACTAGAGCTCTTAAAGCTTTATAAGTCCTAGTCTTCCGACCAGTATACCTATCAAGAGCACGAATATTAAAATCAGAATCAATATTAATGTTCAAATCACCACAGAGAATTAGAGGCTGGCTCCAGGTGGCAAGTTCTAAATTAATACTGTCGAAAACCTCACTATCATCCAAGTTCGGGCCATATAAACAACATACTGTAAATGTATTACCTTCAACAATCATTTCCGCTAATCCCCATCTTCCCCACTTATCGGCTAACGTTCTAATACATTTTCCCACCCCATGTCTCATCAAAATCGCAATCCCTCTTTTAAGCCCGGTCTGCTTTGAACACACTAAAAGGTCAAGACTCAAATTATTCAAAATATGCCGCTTATCCCAAGAAATGTGTTTCTCCTGCAAACATAACATATCGATTCCTGACAACTGAATTAATTTGGACAAAATCCCTATCTTTTTGGGATCATTGAGACCATTGATGTTTAACGTACAGATTTTAATCTTTTTACTCATTGTACCAAAAAGTTTTTACCAAGCTTAAGGTCATTAATCTTCTATAGCATAGGTTCACACCAATTATATTAATCCTCTCAATTGTCAGCACTTTGACAACACCCATTGCCTTACACCCCCACCACCCGTGCCTCCTACCCCCCCACCCAGCAACAACCACCCCCCTACCCCCTCCCCACCATATGAGGCTCAGGAACAATCAGTTCCTGTTGAATATGGGATGCCGTGTCCCCCTGCCCTCAAGTTCCCCGGTTAGATGTCAAAAACAGCCAAAGCCATGCTATGAAAAATATGACATTAAATAAAAGTATAAGTAAAGGTACATAGTACAACTCAGCGCTATTCATCTAGTAATGTACACTAAAGAATTTGACTAAATTTAGGGCTACATAGTCATATCCTAAATTTATCGTGGCTTCTCTTTTACAAAGAGTCCAAGTATTCCTTGGCTTTGATTTCTGAAAAGAAGAATTTGGTCTGCCCTCTCAGTACAGTTTTTAATTTCGCTGGATTCTGCAGAAATACGGTAGCGCCCCTTTTTTGAAACTCTGGGATCAGCTGTCTTAAGTGCCAACGTTGAGAGACGGTAGCCTGACAAAAATCAGGTCTAACAAAAAAAGAAAAATTCGTGGCCTCCATTTTTTTGTCAGGTCGGGCTAGCATGTAAATTTGTTCCCGGGCTAGGAAGTTATTGAAGCTAACCAATATAGCTCTAGGATACTCCAAGTCCCCCTGCCTAGGTTTTCTTTCATTAAATGGAAACCGGTGCGCTCTCTGTACTTCTTTAGACCAGTCCCAAGTCATTTGTTCAGAAAACGCTTCTGTTAACAGCTCTATAATTAATCTTCTTGGGTTGGTCCCTTCCATTCTCTCGGGTATTCCAAGAAAGCGTAAGTTGTTCCTACGCGCCTGATTTTCCAACCCAGATAGTTTATATGAAACATCATCTTTCTGTGCTTTAATACTCTCAAGTTCACATTTCTGGGTCGTTATCTCTTCTTCCAACACCATTATTCTTGCCTCCGCCTCTGTGACCCTGTCTGCAGTTTCAGTGCTCAATTTAATTGCTCGCCGCACAGCATTCTTAACTTTAGAGCAAGTAGCCTGAGTTCTCTGGTTCTCTGCCTTACTTTCGGCACGGTGGTTCATCATGGTTTCATATATAGTGGTCAAAGTTATTTCCTTGGGGCTTGGGGAGAGATTCTCACTCTCAAGATCAGATCGAATACCAATTATTGGACCATCTTTCCCTACCCCTTCCCCATCTCCTTCCACTAGTTCCATTACTCCCATGGTTCCACTTGCCAGGTCCTCAAGTACTTGTCTACCCCTTTGCTGGTTCTTCTGGCTAATACGTTGAGAATCTCTTTTCTTACGTTTTTTAACAGTAGAGATACTCGAATGTGGAGAGGTTAGGTTGTCTCTTGGATTTCCCTCCTCAGCAGAGCTACTTACTGTATAATCAGCCCAATCTTTGCTACAGTTTGTAGTTTCATCAGAAGATAAGTCAGATAGAGAATAAAAGTCCTCTACTAGCTCTTGTTGCCTTGTGTCTTGTAAAGTATCTGTTGCCGGGAGTTTGCCTAGGGTTAATACACTTGTTACCTGAGTCAAAAGGGTGAGGTTAGAATCAATTGCAGATCTATCACAATGTTCCTTGGGAACTCCATCTCCCATAATGTCGTTTTTCGCATTAGGCAAGTCAATTATATTCCCTTCAGTAGGCTGTGCAGTTTCAACTGTAGGATTTTCAAGAAGTACTGCATCAAGATGACTCGTATGTTTATTAACAAGCTGTTTTTCAAAGAGTGCTGGGAGGGTTAAAGTTTTCTTCCTCCCCATAGTACTAGCTCCAGCGTTCCCCTTAGTACAAGCCTGCGCTCTCTCACCTTCCATGTGTGCATCTGCATCAGTGTCTTTTCCTTCGGCAGGTTTCGAAGCGCTTCTGGTAACAGCCTTCGGGGGCATTTTCTTCTTCTTACTAGTGCCTCCGCGGCCACGGACCGTAGAGCTCCGAAAATCGAGCAATATCGCCGGGAGGCGCCACAGCGGGGCACAGCGCCGCGGCAGCAACAGGTCTGTCAGCATTTAGCAGTCCGCGAAAACGGGAGGAAGGTGAGTGAGCCTCTGATAGAAAAAAATGCAGGCGGGGAGAGACGTGCTGCTAGCGGCCACAGTAGGGGAAGCAGGTGAATCGGGTGAGTGGTCCCCCAGCTAGATACAAACGTAATGTTCACTCGGCGTGGTTTTCAATCACCTGCCGAGTCGTAGCATGTCGTTAGTTTATTATTCCAAAAAGCACAAGTTGCCGGTCCTAACTGCAGCTTCCAGTGACCTAGCCTTAAGCATTTAGGAGAGCGGTATTCGGAGCTTCAGAGCGACCATCTACCGAAGAACTCGGAGCAGAGAGCAGAGCTGCTTACACAGCCCACTCCACGGCAGCCATCTTGCCTCAAAATCGCCTATAAAATCTAAATTAAATGAATATTAATACATTTAAAAAACATTAATGTATCATAATTAAATTACTTCCCACCCTTTACCCCCATAAACCCCACAACCCGCTCCTTAAAAAAAAGAACACGATTACCATAATTAATTCCCAATTATTTATTTAATATTAATTAACAACCAATTAATAATCAATTAATAATAAATTGCTTCCCACATTTAGCACTATAAAATCTAAATGAAATAAATATTAATACATTTAAAATATTCATTCATTTATCATAATTAAATTACTTCCCACCCTATTCTTTTATAAACCCATCATCCACTATGGAACTAAAAAATGCCAAATGTAATTAAAATGAAGTTGATGACTACTAAAAATGTAACACATATATTAAAAACCAAAAACAATACTTATAAAAAAAAAATAGATCATCTACGTTTAAAATACATACTAAAATACATAAAACTAATGAAAAAATCGATATTTTAAACAACTATATTTTTGTCAACAATATTAATGACTTTGGTATTTTTTTAAACAATATTTCTTACCTTAAAATCGATATTGTTAACCACAATAGTTTTCCTGTTGATATTTCTGTGTCCCGATATTTCCAACTCAATATTTGTGTACGTCAACATTTCCAACTCGATATTCTGTCTGCATACCACTTAGTGTATGAGGATTCAGTACTACATTCGGCTTTAGGGTGTTTTCAACACATGACATGCACCAATTCAAAGCATTATTCATTAGCATCTAATTGTTAATGTGTGTCACCTACCTCATAGTACCCCAATACACATAGAATTGGTCCCCTTTAGGGACACTGCATGGATCCCTCAGATAAAACATTGCTTCTGATCTCCCACTTAAAGCACATCTGAGAACGAGAACCCAAATGCCCTGGTACCAGCTGAGGTTTCTCCAGAAGATATGAAACATTCTCATATCATGTTGTGTTATTTATGTCTAACTGGCATGGTCATGTTAGTAATGGTGCATTTATTTAATATTTTGCACCTTGCCAGTAGTAATGTACCTATCACTGGGCACTCAAACACCATCCTGGCACCACTTAAGGCTGACTTTCAAGCAGGTGCTTTCCTCATGGGCTACCAAAGATTCTGTGACATTAAATATCCAATCATTAAAAGGTAGACCTTCTCCCGCAAGGACTAGAGAATAATCTTCAATTAGATACTATGAGTCTCCCCCAAGCAACTAATGAAGCTACCTCACCTCCTCCCAACCTTGGCTCCAAGTTTACTAACTGAGCCTACCTTCTGCCCCCACCTAAACAATAATGCTAATTGTTTATGGTAAGTTTTATTACACAGTCTTATTAATATACTTACATATTACACTTTAATAATTAAAAGTAAAATACATGCAAATTGCACCTCCTGCATCCCTTATGACCTACTGTGCACCCACCGATTTATACACACAGCTCCACCTACCATCTGTGAAAAGGCTTTGTAAGGCACGTCAATCCCTTTAACGCATAACGCAATAGGCTAAAACCAGGGGGGTAGGTTCCTAGGTAAGTTGTGCAAGTGACTTCACCACTAAGATCCTGCTAAGTTTGGGAAAAGGTTTAGAGGCCCCATTCAACCCCCCCCCCCCCACCACCACCACCATCGCTTCTAAAGCAAATTCCCAACTGAATAAAAGAATCTCCTGATATCATCACATTCCAGAATGGAATCCCATAGAGGGGCCCATACCTCATACTGGAGGCTCGTCTAATTGCGCAGATGCCACAGTACCACCTCATAAACGATCTGAATGAAATATATGAATACAATGATATGGTTACAAAGCAGGCATAATTATTACAGATGTTTCCGGTCACACCCTGGTTCATTGACAATTTAAGAGTGACATAACGGAAGTGCCTGACCTGAGAAATGATCCACGAATCACCCACCACATGGCTAATATCAGTAGAACAAGGTAGCAAAGGAACATATCCAATCAGCTATTTAGCCCCCACAAGTATTGACGCCAAATTTGTCTCAATCGGCAGGAAACTTCTGACGTTAACAGTAACACAAAATTAAAACTAAATATCGTCCGTACCCACTGTACTCTAGTTAAAAGGTGTAGCGGCCTTTCTAAAAATGGTTTGTGGTAAATAAGATGACTACAAACCACAGCAAAAAATGTTCCTCCGACTGCCTCCGGCTGTGCGTGAAGGTCGCCGAGAGCACAAATAACTGCTGTCGGCATTATACTCCCGCTGCAAACTTAGTATTGATTTTTCATTTCATAGAATACAGAACGGTAAGCAATTTTTCAAATACCAGGTAATTGTAAACAGGACACCGCGCTGCTTCTATTTTGGGCTTCCAAGGTGAACGAGAATGGGACCGGGAGCGCTGCGCCATCATTGTGAGCAGCTGAGCGTGGCTTGCTCAGACAAGTCGTATCCGGAAAAGTTTGGATGCGAGAGTTGACAAGATTTAGGGCCTAATTTGGAGGACAGCAGTCACTGCTCCACAGACTCATTCAGGGGGGAGCGCTACGTTTCTGCAAGGAGAGTCCCCGGCGCCTGTGTCACTGGAAACATTCTGGTGGACTGACAGCTGACAATGTGTCAAAAGCCCTACCGACGGTAGGAATTTCTACCACCATGTCAGACTTTATTTTTTGCAGTACGTGCATGGCATAAACAGAGAAAAGCACTGTCCTCGCTGAGCAGTATTGTTTTTGTTTCCCAAAAACACATGTTCACTTGTTTTTTTTATATAAAAAATACGAGCAATTTTGTTTTTGCAAAATCTACCCTCCCCTTGGCTGGGGGAGAAGTTTCAGTAAAATAAAACTGCATCGATTGCAGGATTCTTAAAGTACAGCATAACAACTTTTGGCTAGAGCATAGACGGGAATGCTTAACAATGTACTAAAAATATGGGAAATAACAATGTATGTTCCGCAGCATTTTTTCCCTACAGTTCATAAAACGGTCACCGTCGTACAGAAATATTTCCAAATTGTGCCTGAGAAGAAAGCATATCAATGGAAACCTGCTTATCAATATTATTTCACGTAATATAAATTAACATTATATTTCAGTATATTAGTGCAGAAATATGCCCACCCTTTCACATTACTCATTCCTACTCTCTTCATTAGATTAGTCTAGCCCTATCTAATATCTACTTATTTTTTATTCCCTCATGGTTATAGTGTTGGCTAAATGGTTCAATCAATCAATCAGGATTCTTGTATAGCGCGACTACTCACCTGTAACTTGCGGAATCATGCAACTATCTTGTTGAGCCATGTAACTATCCCCACATACCATAGAAAGCCATTAGGTCTGCCTTTGGATAGCGGTACTTCAGCATGTCCCTTCAGTAATCACTCCTTGTGTCTGCCCTACACAAATACCTGGTACTCTTTGTACCTTCTCTGCAAGTGAGGAGGTATAAAGAAGAGGGGAGAAGGAACTACTAAGCAGGTTCTCATATCATAGCTCCGGGAACACTAGCAGTCCTTCTGTAACAGAAGCACACAGAAGACAGGCATATGTTGCCATTTAATTTCATTCCAAGTCTGATATGTCTGAAGTTGGAAGACATAGCAGCTTTATATATTTTCCCTAGTCCTGCAGCTTTGCAGAGAACAGGACTTTCAGTTCTTTAGTTTGTGAGGGAGGCTAATGTCAACGTACAACTCTGAAAATAAAGTCTGAAAATAATACGGGTATCTAAAACATATAGCAAACATCATCATTAAAAATATTAGTTTTCTAGGCCCCAAGCCTGACACAGATACACTGTAATCAGTTTGGGGTTGATTACGATGTCGGACGAGCGTCAAACCAATAATTTAGCAGAAACGGAACCGCCCGACATGGACTAGGCGGTCCCGCGTCCCATATTATGATACAAACTCTCCAAGGAGGTTGGAAAGTGCATGTTTTCTATTGCAGCTTGTGCTTCGTGTGGCAGAACAAGCTTCAATAGGAAAAATACACTTTCAAAACATCCATGCCTCGTAGCTGAGACCGCATGGGGAACGGGGCCCCTGCACGGGGCCCCAAAGTCCCTTTCCAACAGCTTTTTTATGTTGAAAAGGCCGACGTGGAAAGGCTGTGGGAAACGGACATCATAATCCTGATGAGGTGTCTGAGCATTTTGGGGATTATCTTTCTGACCGATGCCCCGACAGGATCTCTCTCAGCCTGCAGCAGTCTAACCGACCACATCATAATGCAGAGGTAGGACCGCTGCTTCCAGTGTCAGACGGACTGTCACCGCCAGCCTGTCGATAGCGATCTGCCCAACATCGTAATTGGCCTATTTGTGTTCTCATGTTGCATAGACTGGTTTATATAACATGTCTGTATTACCAGGAAAGCCCTGCCACACACGACACCCGCACATCAAAATACTGCCTGAAATCCACATCGTAGCTACTGGGTATTTTCAAAAGGTGGGCAAGTCAATCACCATCCTTGTGACATATAGTGAGATGCATCACTCACTAAAAGCACCAGTTTATCACAATGACAGTCAGTGGTCGAAAGGAAACAAGGGGCAAATGAATTCTATGACATTGCCCAATTCCCCCGGATAATAGGTGCTACTGTCAAGAGAAAAAAGGGGGGTGACAAAATGTGTTTTTCCCATCTTATTTTCCATAGGACGATTAAACACGGCTACAGCCCGAACTGCTGATCGGAATTACAAGAAGTTTGGCAAAATGGTAGAGTCTGATTCGCAGATCACGCTTTTGCTTAAATGGTGTAAATCCCTCCAGTAGTTCCTGAGAAAATAAAAATAAAAAAATATATATTTATCTAGGAGCGCGCACCGTGCGAGCACCGTGCGCGTACGGTCCGCGTATCGGGTGTGCGCAAGCAGAATTCTGATTTGCTGTTAGACGTCTGTCAACATTCCAATCGGTCGAAACCAGGAAGTGTTGGCCGCCATTTTGTGTCTCCGAGGCAGAAGAGAGTCAAAAACAAAAGTGGAGAACGTGAAAAGGGGCAGGGTAGAGACTCCCTGACCCCCTAGGCCTCCTCAGGGGGTCCCTGAAGGCCAAAATACCTTTTTTTTTAAATCGCAGGGTACGCGCACGGTGCACGCACTCGTACGCGCACAGACAAAAAAAATACAATTAAATAACAAGTTTGAGTGTTTGGTTGGCTCTAAAAAGAGCCGTTGTGTTCATTGAGTGTTTTTGTACCTACAAGTAAGTACCGATGCAGAGTCTAAAGTTCAAGGGGAAGACTCTGTTCCCCTCATCTGTGAAATGTACAATGTCTCCTCTATAAATGCCTTGCATGTTGTAACGCATGTTGTTGTGGTATATAGAACCCATACCATAGTCTCTGAGGAAAGCAAAAACAGACTTATTCACATGTTTCCTTGCTTTCTCAATCTGCGGACAATATTGGGTGGACCAGTTCCATTTTTGCCTTTGGCATATATTAGACTATACAAAGGCAGTTTGTGGAAAAAGTGACATCAATTGCCCAAAGGTGTCCTTTAAATGCATTTCAAGACCTACCCCATTCAAAGTGCCCAGGTCATTGCCACCACAGTGTACAATTATGAGGTCAGGGTGTGGGAGATGCAAAAAGGATTTTACCAATGGCATCAATTGGTGAAATCTCAATCCTCTCTGGCCAATCCACATAATATTCACATTTGGTAAATCAAGGTTGAGAGAGCATCTATTTGCTGCATACCTTTCACTCCAGAAAATGTAGCTGTGTCCCACAATCCACACTCTAAGCATCTTGAAGGGAGATCTGGTTGTACTCAGATGGGCTCTGGAAATGAAATGACAGTTTGAAAAGTAGGAGTTTAGAAAAAAATGTGGATGACATTCAGTGCACTTGAAAAAAAGAAATGGTTGGTGGTTTCTGAAAATTCAACATTGAAAACAAGGGTGCATGCTACTCTTTTTTAAAAGGAGTAATGCTAATGGTTGAGAAAAAGTCATTAAAAGGAACATTGCACAGGATAAGCTGGTATATTGAGAAGTCAAACACCCTTGCTGGTGTGGATTGCAACATTGTGTGATGAACTTTTCACCTGTGTGTTCAGTTAGGTGTTCTATGGAGTGTTACCCTGGTAACAGGCAGAGAGAGCAGTGGGGGAAAGTTGAACATTATGTGAGTTTGAAATGTTGAAATGAAGAACCAATTAAAATGTTAGTTTGGTTTTGAATTCGTGTGGGAAGAAATTTATTTGGTTATCTACATGAATATGTGTGCAAAATGAGAGGGAAGCAATGTCATTCTATGGTTCCAGTGACTGATGCACAATTCAGAGATTCTGCTTAAGAAAATCTGGTGTGTGATTGACACTGTTATAAATCTACAAAAGCATTTTAAAGGTGAGTTGTTAATTTGTGAGAGGATCTATGTTGTGCACTTTAAGTTAATAAGAGAAATGTGTTCTAATGTGGAAGCAGGAGTTTATTTGCATAGAGTCTGATTCTGAATTTGTCTGCTTTGGGAAAAACATTGTGATAGGAGCATTTGGTATGTTAATGTGTTTGAGGAGTTTTTTTTGCAGCACAGTGATGTTGTTAAAAATGTAGAGTGTGTACATGAAGTGGTCTAACCACTTATACACTTGTACATCAGGGTTAGAATTCCCAGATAGTCTCCTTGCAGTCTAGTAAAGATCCTGGGTGTGCTGTAGAAATGCCATAGAAAATCTTTCAATAGCAGATAGTTATCATTTCAGTGAATTGCAAGGGATATTTTTATTGGTCTAGAATTACAATGTGAGTCAGTGTGTTTTTGGGAATATTGTGACAGAATCACTTGCTCGGTGCATGTCTTTGCAGACATGGGAATGCATGTACTCATGGAGTGATTTAGGCTTTAGGACATGCAGTGCTTTATACTCCTAGCCCTTGCATGATACCATACACTGCCCAAACACAACTGTATTGCTCTAAAGTCAGAAATATCAATCCCACCATGACCCCCTACACTACCTGAACACCACTGCACTGTCCTAAACCCTGAAACACCATCCCTAGCAAAACCTGCTTCTACATGCTGCATGGAGGGCCACCTTATCTTGAAGAGGGCTGCCCACTAATATTTGAGACCGCTTCCTTCCGATATTTGGGGATCCAAATCACGAGGAACCACACGACCTTTCAGGACCTGAATCTCAGGCCACTGCTCGAAAGGTTGAAAACAGATGTTAAACACTGGAAGACCCTCCCACTAACGCTGTTGGGCAGAGCGGCACTATTTAAGATGTTGGCACTGCCCCGTTTCCTGTATGTCTTGGAAAACACGCCAGCGATGGCCCCTTCGTCGTTTTTCAGACAGGTAGCAAGTCAACTGTCGGGCCTACTATGGGGGAACCGGCCAGCTAGGGTTGCACAGGCGAAAATGGTCAGGGACTGGTATAGTGGGGGAATAGCACTCCCCAACCTGGAATTATACCACTGGGCGGCTCACCTCAAGGTGATCAACCAATGGATGCATGCACCACAGGATGATCCGGCGTTTTTAGCAGACAGGAGACAGCTAGGTACTAACACCCTCCTGGCCCCACTCTACAACAAAAGACTGGTGACGACACTGACTGGCCCGACTAGACACACAGCGTTGCTATGGCATAAAGCGCAGACACGGCTGAAATGGGAGGGTGTGATAACACAGCTCACGCCCTTGTGGGACTCCAAGGCCCTGGGTAATCTAAGACAAAGTAAAGGGTTCACCCAATGGGATAATATTGGGATATCCACTGTAGGTGATATGTGGACAAAGGATGGGGTGGTTCCATTTGAGACCCTGAGGGAACAGTATGATCTGGGCATTACTGAAACATACCGTTACATACAGATTAGGCATGCGTTAATGAATGCAATTGCACCAGGAACTAGGGTCCCAGAATCTGCTCCGCTAGAAGACCGCCTACTCACAGACTTTATGGAAGCCAGCGCCACTTCTCTCACCTACCGCAAATTGATAAACAATCTACCTGACCCACTGCAGAAACTGAAAGAGAAATGGGAGGAGGAATGGGGAGAGATGGATGAGACAAACTGGAATGCAGCAATGGCGTCACCCAGAGAAGCTGGTATCTCAACGAGATTTCGGCTAGTGCAATTTAAAATATTACACCGGGTATATTACACGCGCACCACCCTCCATAAAATACAGAGGGCAGATCACCCTTATTGCTTGAGAAACTGTGGGGAAGAAGGTACACTGTTTCATATGCTGTGGTCCTGCCCCAGCGTGGTGGACTATTGGCGGCGTATAACACGCACTATGGCCCAAACTCTACAACTGTCCATCACGCCTGATCCTAGAGTATGTTTATTGAATGTGTGGGGTCCAACCGACCTGATGTCGCAAGGACGGCAGTGGGTGGTTATTGGAATGATGTTGGCAAAGCGAGATATAGCGCAAAAATGGGGGGGCATCGGAAACACCAACCTTAGCGCAGTGGTGCAAGAACATGGATATGCTCATGGTGACAGAAAGGGAGGTGTATCAGCAGAGAACTAACCCACGGAAATGGAATAGAATATGGACACCTTGGAACGCATATAGAGGAGATCTGTGTGAGCCGCTGTTGCAGGGTTTCTGTACTCACACAGAACTGTGCACAGAGGAGTGGAACCTCGGCAAATTAGGATGTACCAAAACTTACCTTAGCAACCAACTCACCCCTTACCGAGCTAGCTACAGTGTCTCATCGGACATATCAAACACCCAATGTTTAGACAAACCAGAACATGAACTTACAGTACCTCAGGGTACGTGGGACTCATGAACACTCTTTCGTTATATTATCATTACAAACCAGAACATGGAGTAAAGAAGACACATGTGCATTTGAAATGTTTATTTACTAATGCCGTCTTCTCAGGCGCAGTATCTTAGATAATACAAGTACACTTATTATCAGTAGCAAAATTATCAGCATAGTTACTAAGACATAAAAAGCGAATGGTGACAGCATGTTAACATGCTGTAATGAATAAGAGTTAACAACACTTATATCTCACCCTCCCTGACACATATATTATATTATTAGCTAAGAAGGTCTCTTTGGGTTGTTTTAGGGCGGGCCCATACCTTAGTGTCCTAGCATGAAGGAATCACATCAGCATACACCAGCTCTCTCTGCATGTGCACCGCATCAAGTGTGTTAACAATTCTCGTGCAAAGCAATATCAATCCCGCCTCAAGCCCAAGTTGGCAAAGGCTGCACTTGTGTTATGACTATGAAGGCGTGGAGATCAGACCTCATAACAATTCCATATCGTGTTGCTCCTGAAACTTCAGCACTCTCCGTGCAGACATGGTTTATTAAACAAAACTGATATCAGAGCAATAACATATTATTCTCACATACACCACGGCAAACCACTAGGTTGAAAGCTAAGTCAACAATTAAGGGTCGTGTGCAGAAGTTGCAAGAAAGGAAAAATGGCGTTTAAATCTCAAATGTACCTATGCTAACTTAACACGATATAAGGATATATAGGAGCTATACAACACCCCCCCACGATCCGAGAACGGACTAAATAAGATAACAGAAGTGCCATCACATGAGAGCAGAATCCATTTATAAAAGAGCATGAATAAAAATTCAATTATAAAAACTAATGCTAAAAAATAGCCCACAAGTATAATGTGGCTCAAGCCAATAGGCAAGCAAAAAATAAAATGTCTTGACCAAAAGTCAATAAAATCAAGGAAATGCCATCAATCAGCATGTCAATTTGAGGCAGTGTCTATGATAAGACTGTATATGAAAAGTAAGCTGCAACAGCCTCCAGGAGGAAGTCACTGTCCTCATCCGAAAACAGTTCAGCCATCCAATTTAAAAGATGAAAGGAACATACGTGATCTTCCAGCACCGCATCCTCTATAACCATCAGAGGACAGCTCGGTGGGTTTTCAAGAAAACTTCGTTCCAAGAAATTTTGCGCTGCCGACAACACATCCCAGGGACCCATTAGTCCATGTGCCACCGCCAAGGCCATAATCCTTTCGTCAGAACAAACCAACTCGTGAGCAATGATAGGACTCATCAGTTGATCAAAATCGACGTCAGAAGATATTGGTCCGCAGAGACACAAATCAATGGCCCAAAGGAAATCACAGGTCAGGCAGTGAAATACAGGCTGGACACAGGTGAAATAGGAGAACCGAAAAGATAATCCAAACGCCGTGCTTAGAGTCGCCAACGGCAGTGTGCCATAATAATCAAGCATGCGGTTGCGAAACCGCGTCAGTAGCAGCTGAGCGTGGTCTTGCACAGGAAGGGCATCCATATTTAAAAAGGCAGAAAACCACCAATGCGCCAGCCGCTAAAGCAAGTAAAAACGGGAACCCTCCAAATAAGGATGAAAAAATAGAATGGAAGAAGGCAGGGATGACTCCAAAAATCTTCTCAAAGGAAGTCACGAGACCACCGCTAACAACTTTAAAAAAATGTGCTAGGCCCGTTGTGGAGGATGCGTTAAAGATAGAACGGACCATGGCTCCGAAATGCAAGGGCAAATCAGTGTTTAAAAGAGCCTGAACCTCCGTGCGGGTGTTAGCAATGTGAAGCACGAAAGTTTCACGGGCCGAGCTCAAGGCCACCTCTTTCTGGGACAATAGAGCTCTTATTCTAGCCATGCCGCTGAATTCTGCTCCCAAGGTCGGTATCTGTGGCCAAATGGAAGACTCCCTATGTTCACGTGTGGGAGGATAAAGAACATTTCTGCAGCAAATAACTCGCTCACTAACTGTTACTATGAAAGCTATACCTCTAATTAAACCACAACAGTTTTCATTATTGAGCATTAAATAACTACCATTCTCTAACAATTTAAACGTGGGGATGATAGCAGGAACTGGCGTGCCCTGTAAAACGCAAGCCATATTCGGGCGGTCCTTGTTACATGAACCGTGTAACTGTATGTGTCTGCACATTAAAGAATGATCTGGCGTCTCAGTACACTCATCCCCTGTTAGATAAACCTCTTGGTCATCCTTGAAACATCTGTATGTGTATGGGAGTGACCAGACCTCATGAAGAAAACCGCTACCTAAGGGTTCAAAACGACCTATTGGCACATATTTCATACAATTTGAAAACTTATATAAGGCAAAAGGCAGTGTTATTAAACCGTGGATAAGCCACGTAGCAGCGGTGGATTCTGCCACAGAAAAAGGTAAAGATTCTAACCTTTCAATATGTAGCATAGAAAAGGAAGCATCACGCATTGAAAGCAAGCGTTGTTTGTCTGTCAAATTAAACGGTGCAAATAAAGAAGAAACGTTCATGTATCCCCAGGGAACTTTACCCATTTTCAGAGTCTGAAGTGTCCATGCAAACTGCATGATTGAGCGTAATTGATTTTGACCATGGTATAATACAGATACTTCATCATGTACAATATCAACAACAGACGACACAATATTATCTAATGTGTAAATTCTAGAGGAAAGCACGTTAATGCTATTGTCAACCACTGCAAGCACTTTCTCAAGATTTGCCTGATCAATAGCCCTAAGGCGTGAAGCAGCCTCAATCTGTGAGAGTTTCCAAATTTCATTGTAAACACCATATAACCACCTTTTCGACCTGCCACTAGCTGGGCCCTTAATGAAATCATTCAAATCCACGTCTGCATTCAGTTTGGAAAGGTGATACTTAACCGCAGGTAAAGGTGAATGTTTCAGCCAAGCTTGACACAACTTGCCAACAGAGTAAGAGGTGACAGTATGACTCAAATCAAAACGGGGATCAGATCTAACAGTCTTAAACCCGTCAGTTATATTTAAAAATCTTTTTTGGCAAGAATCAGCACTACGGTGCCAAAGCAGCCAACCCTTGGGAGTCATACTGGAAATGTCAAAGGAGGAATTCAGAAGCAGAGCCTGTACATCTCTAATGGACAATTTAGTAAAATTACTCCAATTCTCATATTCCTCCAACTCCGGGAAAGACGGGGTGTTTAACCTTTTAGATGTAGCCAATCCAAAGCACGTGGTCTGGGAAATGGTTTCATTTAAAAACCACATATGATTTGGGATGAGACATGCACGGTGCAAAGCCTCAGTGCCTTGTACCTGCCAGGCCTTTGAGCCCCAAACTGATTTAAGGTCTATGGTATCCTTCCATAACTCATACCCTCCAGCAACTAATTGATCCAGGAAGGCCTTTGAATATAACAATTTTGTATTTGTAAGTCGAACCTTGGACAGTGGCTGTTTGTGAAATTTAAAATAAAAGGACTCGGGATTGGACTGATTAAAGTCAGTGAAATAAGTATACTTTTTAAGAAACGTTTCTGAACTCCCTTGTGTTGGTGCTGGGCAATGTTCCCACTGAGTAAAATTAACCGCATCCCTTCGGGAAGATGTCTTGTGTAAGAAGTGATTGCCATAATGTTGGTAACAGAACAATTCACCATAATTAGCAGATTCTAAATATAAATCCTCAGCATCAAAAGCAGCATAATATTTCAAATCTGAAAACAAACTTTCCACAGCATTAACATCCCAATCATCAGAACGAATGTTTTGTTTCACCACATCCCCCATATTAACTCTTAGTACATTAGGGACATTAACGACTTCCGTTGGACCATGAATCTGAAAACGAACAGCAGCCCACGCGATTCCATCCAGAACAGGCCACGCTGTGATGTTAACCAAAGTCAAGTCTCTTTTTAATCTGTGTGTAGAATGTGAAGAGGAAAGTGGGGCCAAAGTTCCATTCAAATGAGTAATGCAAGTTCTCTCCTCGACATAGTGTCCATTCATAATCCGAAAAAAATAAAACACAAAACCAATTGTCATAAAAAGGTAAACTGAAAAAAGGACCAGCCAAACGTATATCCAAGGAGGTATCAAAAAATGTTTTTTAAACAGGCTAGCATATAATGCAATTTTAGAGGGTTTTTTCGAGGCAAGGGAAGCAGAGTCAAATGAAAATCTGGATTCCGTGGCTAAACGAGCTTGCAGGTCAGGCATGGACAAATCAGTGGGGTATGTATAGTCTGTCTCATCAAGGTTAGTTCCTGGTAAATTATTCAATAATGGACTGGAAACAGCAGGTAATTCGATGGCCACCTCAGGTTCATTATTAGAAGCAGTGGGCATAATTGAATTTCTCACAATGGAAGGACAGGAAACAGCCGGTGTCATGCTAAGAAGAATCGGCCACTCTGTGTATCTTGACATTGTCAATAGAAATAAACCTGTTTTCCTTACGACCTGGAAGTGGTGGTAAAATGACTGTTCTTGTGCCCTTCACTCCAAGCACTGGGACCGGAGCTCGATAGGAGGGACCAAACTCTTTCTTGTTGTCGATCTTCTCTCGAACCAGTTCTCCAACTTGGGGTAGCCAGCCAACTACCGGGATCTGCAACGCATCATCCGATGTGGAGGGCAAATGTTCCTTTGCAAGAGTGTCTCTCGTCTTTTGTAGATTCTGTAAAACATTGCAATGTTCATCTGCGTCAAAGCAAGTGGCGCGAACCACCGAGTCTAGACCGTCAAGGTCAGGGACGAACATCTTGATGCCAAAGAGCATTTCGTATGGGGTCCGCCCACCCAGAGACCTTCTAGGGAGATTATTAAGAGCACGCTGCACGCCATAGAGGTGGGCCAGCCAGTTTCTGCCAGTGCCTATAACTCGGGCTGTCAAAGATTGCTTTAAATCACGGTTCATTCGTTCAACTACACTATTACCCTCGGGTCTGTAGGGTGACGAAAACTTGACTTGGACCCCCATCGAAGTCATGGCATCCTTATACGCCTTAGAGGCGAAAGCTGGACCCTGATCCGAATGGAAGGTACCACAGGCAAAAATCCCTATAAAGATACGCAAATCTCTGATGACAGTCCGGGAATCAGCGCTGCGATGTGGCCATAACCACACAAAGCGTGTGCATGAGTCAACTGCTACTAAGATGTATTTATACGCAGTATCAGATGAAAATGGACCGCAGTGATCTAAATAAACACAGCCTAGTGGTTTATTAGAAATGTACAACTGAGTCTGAGGCGGACGCGTAGCAGTTGAAGGTTTAATCTGCTGGCATATGTCACAAAGAAGGACATAATCACGCGTCTGTTTGTACAGTCCCCGCCACCAGAAACGTTGTTGTAGTTGCGTTACAGTGGCTGAGACGCCCGCATGCGCAGACGCCACACCTTCATGAGCCGCTGTAATCAAGTCTGTTCTGCGATCAGAGTTGGGAATCAGCCGTTCCCCAACACCAGGAATTGTCACAAAAGGAACCTTTTCGGGACTTAAGTGGTATTTATACTTCGAAGGGAATCCCGAAGGATGTTTACTTCCCTTCTCAGAGGCAGCAATCGCTGCCAAGATGTCGCTATCAATCTTGGTTTTCGACCTAGTAACTGCTGCAACTAAGTATGTAGATACTGCTGATTTCGCTGCCTCATCAGCAAGCGAGTTGCCAACAGCGTGAACTCCCACGCGCTGATGACCGAGAGTATGAATCACATAAACGAGTGGCAACATAGCCTTAAGCTCTGCCACTCGAACCCAGATCATTTTATGTTTTATTGTGCTACCCTTGGAATCATGAAAATCATTTTGAATCCAAAAGAACAAGTTTTCATTGTAAGACTGGACACAGTAGTAAGAATCACTTACAATTAGAGTAGTAACACTTGGATCTGCGTACTCCAAAGCTAGTAAGAGAGCACGAAGCTCTGCCAATTGTGCGGTGCAATCGCCCAGGGGCAACGTGTGTACCTCCCTGGAAATGAACTCATCATTCAACATAGCACCGACCACAAAGGCGCATGCGGAAACGTAGGCATGTTTAGAGCCATGCGCAACCTGCGCCGACCCATCAGTGTAAATGATGCAATGGAAGTCCTCCAAAGGTCGCATCGCCAGAGGAGCAGGGTGAACGAATTCATACTGCAAGAACTCCTGCGACCGTAAGGAAGCGTCAAAAATAAACATGACATCCGAGGATGACAATGACGCAGCCCACTGAATCCACCGAGGGTGCAAAGCTTTTGAATTTGGTACACTGGCTTTCGTGACTGCCTCCAAATGAGGACAGGGTGTTACCACTAGCATGCGTTTCCCCTGTGACAGAGCTCGTTCCTTTAGAATAGCCATCTGTACAGCAGTTAAAACCTTTTCTATGGTGGGAAACCGCATCTCAGCCGAGGTGTACAAGTGTGACTTGTAAGCAATAGGTACTGTGTCACCTTCATTAAAAGTGAGGTAAGTGAAACCCACCGTCCCAGGAATTATTCTTATGACCAGGTTGGTGTGGTTATCACGAGTCAGTAAATATTTAGAAGCGAGCAGATCAGCCTGCAAGGACTGCAAAATGGCTGAATGCTCAGGCAGCCAGCATGATTTTGAGAAAGTTGGTTGTATCAAAGCATACAAAGGCTTGATACGCTGGGCATATTCCGGAATGTAAGTTCTGCCGAAATTCAAAAAGCCCAGTAAGGATTGTAATTTTTTCAGAGTTGTTGGTGCGCGCAATTGTGCGCACTTCTCCAAGAAGTGAGGAGCCAAACCTCTACCTTCATTGTTGAGCTCATAGCCCAAAAACAACACTGTGTGTTCAGCAATGTGCGATTTTGCAAAGTTGAATTTGTAACCCATGTCTGCGAAGTTGCAAACAAGAGAATTTACACGACACAGATGCTCCCAAATATCGTCGTCCGTGAGATATATGTCATCCACATACGAAAAAGCATCAGGGTCGAGTGCCTCCAGAATAGAGACAATTCGAGCGGTAAATACACCAGGACTATTCTTGTAGCCCATTGGAAGACGCCGGAATTGCATTTGGACTCCAGCGCTTGTAAAACTGGTCCATTGGGAGCTAAAGCTGTCCAATCTGTGGGCATAAAAACCATTGGATATGTCAAGCGTTGTCTTGAAACGCTTACGCACGAGACTATCCACTAGGGCAGAGCCGTGGGTATTCTGTACTGCACAGTTACGGCAATGCGAGTTTAAATGCCGGTAATCCAAAACCAAACGATATGATCCGTCAGGTTTATTCACAGTAAAAAGGGGATTATTCATCGGTGACACACACGTTTCAATAACTCCCTGATATTCCAATTGTTCAAGGATTTCCGCGACGGAAGATTTTGCTTCACGCCGAATGGGATATTGAGGTTGAGGCTGCGGCTGAGACCGCAACGGAATTTCGTGGCAAGGCGACAATTTATCCCAACCACATTGGTTACGGTACAGAGCCGGCGCGAGAGCCCGAGCCCACTCTTCTGCAAAAAGCTGCGCATGCTCTTTCGAGACAGTGTTCGCGAAACTTGGTAGGATCACCTCCTCCCCTCGCGGCGCCGCGAGCACAAAAGGTGGGGGCCAGTCAGCCTCCGAAAGTAAAATATCATATGTAGAAGACAGATTCTCCCAAAATACACCTTTAACGGTACGCTGTATGTCACCTTCAATTAACAGGACAATTTCATATAGTCTTTCAGGGGGAGCAAGTCTCGTATCCGCTGTTTCTATCACAACGTAGACATCAGTCGCTGTCACCCTCAGTAGTGGACGCAGCGCCTCTCTGACTATGGTTATCTCCGCCGCGCTGTCCAGCAAGGTCAGAGCCCACGTCAGATTCCGAAGCCGCGTTCTCACTATCTGTGGCATATCGATGCGCTGTTAAGGCTGCGACTTTCTTTTTCGCAAACTGCGGACGCCTAGGCGTAGAATCCTCCTGCTTCACTGCGCCGTCCGTCTGGCGGGACTGACCACGTCCTTGTTGGCCACCACGTCCACGTCCACCCCCTCCTCCTCCACCGGTCTTGGGAGCCGATGTGTCCTGAAAGGAACGAGGAGAGCGTTGATCAGAACCCTGAAAACGATCAGGCGATTTAATCATCGCGCGGTCGCGCAAATCATAAACTTTTTCGGGTGGCGCAGGAGCTTGTATTGCAGGAAAATTACCCTGAGTCTGCGTTGTCTGCTTCCCCTGTGTCTGTTTTTTAGGCCAATTTTGTTTCTTGGACTTGGGCTGGGCATCTGTCACTGCAGATTGTCCCTGTGGTTGTTTTTTCTCCTTTACTGGAAAATATTTTAGACCTCTACTTGTGCGGCCAATTGTTTTATAAGCGGCCACCACAATCTTTGCTAACTGGCGGGGTTTGTCGGCATCGGGCAGAGCAGCCAAAGCATTCGACACCTGAAAGTTAACTGCATCTCCTTTAACATTGGAGAGAATGAGATCACTTACAATCTCAAAAGAACCACACAGGCGCATACCCAATTCAACCGCTGCCTCTGGACCGTGATCATTCTGAACACGTCTAACGATTTCAGGCAGGGCAGTCATAGACGGGGTGCCGAAACACCTTGTATAAACTGCCGCAAATGTTTTTCCCCAGCTGTCACAGTCAGCAAGTTCAGGAGTAATATCCTTCGGTAGAGTAATCGTTAACATTCTATGTTTATCAGCAGGAGTAGAATTCGGAAAAACCGCCTCCAGTTGATCAAACTTCTCTGCTAGCCAGAATGGGAAGTCATCGTTGTCAACAGGACGCGCACCAAAAACCGAATTTACCATCACTGGATTGAGACGCATACCGCCTCGTTCCATGGGAGCGGCCGCACCCCCCTGGGGACCACCAGGAAGATGTCGACCGATGTATTGCACTAAAGCACGAATCACGGAAATGGAAACTACATGCAGCCTGCGAATTTCAGCCAGGGTGCAAGCCCCGTGATTCGGGTGCGGGGTAAAGCCACCCAACGCAGGCCAATTAGTACCTGGAATTGAGAGTGGACCTAACCTCGCAGGGGACATAGAGTGGGGGAGGGCGCCATCAAACCAAACTCGATGCTGCCAATGATCAATAGGTATTTCCAATGCCCTGTATGGCGTATATTCAGCCGGGACATCCGAGGCGGTGTAGGAGTGGAATAAACCAGAATTAGCGTCCACAGCCGGAAACGTAACCCAAGAGTAAAACAACTCGTAAGGAAACGCCGGATCTGCACATACCACGAAAATCACAGCCATCCCATCTACCGGGACTTGGTACGTCTGAAGATGGTTGCGTACCGCTACGCGACTATGCTGCGCAATAGCCACCGCTGCCGCCATTACAGTATTGGAAATAAAAAAACACAAAGAATACTTTGTAGCACAACTGGGTAGTAATTCAAAGAAACCGTTTAAGAAAGAATCAAGCTTGAATAAAGACCTATTCCAAGAAATAGGTAGGTTTCACCAACACCCCGTTTTCCGGAAACGGAAGTGAAGGGGTTAAGGCATGAACGATAAACTACTCGAGTGTCATGATATAAGACCACCGAAACCGTTGGGCGCCATGTTGCAGGGTTTCTGTACTCACACAGAACTGTGCACAGAGGAGTGGAACCTCGGCAAATTAGGATGTACCAAAACTTACCTTAGCAACCAACTCACCCCTTACCGAGCTAGCTACAGTGTCTCATCGGACATATCAAACACCCAATGTTTAGACAAACCAGAACATGAACTTACAGTACCTCAGGGTACGTGGGACTCATGAACACTCTTTCGTTATATTATCATTACAAACCAGAACATGGAGTAAAGAAGACACATGTGCATTTGAAATGTTTATTTACTAATGCCGTCTTCTCAGGCGCAGTATCTTAGATAATACAAGTACACTTATTATCAGTAGCAAAATTATCAGCATAGTTACTAAGACATAAAAAGCGAATGGTGACAGCATGTTAACATGCTGTAATGAATAAGAGTTAACAACACTTATATCTCACCCTCCCTGACACATATATTATATTATTAGCTAAGAAGGTCTCTTTGGGTTGTTTTAGGGCGGGCCCATACCTTAGTGTCCTAGCATGAAGGAATCACATCAGCATACACCAGCTCTCTCTGCATGTGCACCGCATCAAGTGTGTTAACAATTCTCGTGCAAAGCAATATCAATCCCGCCTCAAGCCCAAGTTGGCAAAGGCTGCACTTGTGTTATGACTATGAAGGCGTGGAGATCAGACCTCATAACAATTCCATATCGTGTTGCTCCTGAAACTTCAGCACTCTCCGTGCAGACATGGTTTATTAAACAAAACTGATATCAGAGCAATAACATATTATTCTCACATACACCACGGCAAACCACTAGGTTGAAAGCTAAGTCAACAATTAAGGGTCGTGTGCAGAAGTTGCAAGAAAGGAAAAATGGCGTTTAAATCTCAAATGTACCTATGCTAACTTAACACGATATAAGGATATATAGGAGCTATACAACACCGCTGCCCAAAGAGGAAGAATTAGATAGTTCAGAGGAGGAGGATGAGGTGGATGTGGGTAGCTAGAGGGGACGGGGAGGTACAAGTTAGGGATTGCTACAAGATTCCCGGGTTTTTCCAGCATAAACAATGGCTATACGAACTGTGACATACAGAACTTTACTCGCTATACTACCATGACTGAATGTATTAATATGTATATTGCATAGTGCTATGATTCCAATCTATAACCATAAAAGTTGAAAGTTGCATACAAATTAAAACGGTTGCATTAGCGGTTGGGAGTGGCTGAATGTTGACGCTACCCTGACGAATGATTGCTCATGCTACTTTATATGTCTTGTAGCAACAATAAAAAATAAATAAAAAAAAAACCTGCTAAACTCTTTCAACACTACTGCACTGCTCTAGACCCTGAAACACCATCCCTAGCAAAACCTGCTAAACTCTTTCAACACTACTGCACTGCTCTAAACCCGGAAACACCATTCTCAGCGAATGCCCCTATAATGATGAAACACCACTGCACTGCCCTAAACCCTGAAACAACACTCCCTGCATGATCTCCTACACTGCCCGAACACTGCTGCTGTGCCTTAGACTCTAAAAAAACACCCGCTAGAAGACCGCCTACTCACAGACTTTATGGAAGCCAGCGCCACTTCTCTCACCTACCGCAAATTGATAAACAATCTACCTGACCCACTGCAGAAACTGAAAGAGAAATGGGAGGAGGAATGGGGGGAGATGGATGAGACAAACTGGAATGCAGCAATGGCGTCACCCAGAGAAGCTGGTATCTCAACGAGATTTCGGCTAGTGCAATTTAAAATATTACACCGGGTATATTACACGCGCACCACCCTCCATAAAATACAGAGGGCAGATCACCCTTATTGCTTGAGAAACTGTGGGGAAGAAGGTACACTGTTTCATACGCTGTGGTCCTGCCCCAGCGTGGTGGACTATTGGCGGCGTATAACACGCACTATGGCCCAAACTCTACAACTGTCCATCACGCCTGATCCTAGAGTATGTTTATTGAATGTGTGGGGTCCAACCGACCTGACGTCGCAAGGACGGCAGTGGGTGGTTATTGGAATGATGTTGGCAAAGCGAGATATAGCGCAAAAATGGGGGGCATCGGAAACACCAACCTTAGCGCAGTGGTGCAAGAACATGGATATGCTCATGGTGACAGAAAGGGAGGTGTATCAGCAGAGAACTAACCCATGTAAATGGAATAGAATATGGACACCTTGGAACGCATATAGAGGAGATCTGTGTGAGCCGCTGCCCAAAGAGGAAGAATTAGATAGTTCAGAGGAGGAGGATGAGGTGGATGTGGGTAGCTAGAGGGGACGGGGAGGTACAAGTTAGGGATTGCTCCAAGATTCCCGGGTTTTTCCAGCATAAACAATGGCTATACGAACTGTGACATACAGAACTTTATTCGCTATACTACCATGACTGAATGTATTAATATGTATATTGCATAGTGCTATGATTCCAATCTATAACCATAAAAGTTGAAAGTTGCATACAAATTAAAACGGTTGCATTAGCGGTTGGGAGTGGCTGAATGTTGACGCTACCCTGACGAATGATTGCTCATGCTACTTTATATGTCTTGTAGCAACAATAAAAAAAAAATAAAAAAAAAACCTGCTAAACTCTTTCAACACTACTGCACTGCTCTAGACCCTGAAACACCATCCCTAGCAAAACCTGCTAAACTCTTTCAACACTACTGCACTGCTCTAAACCCGGAAACACCATTCTCAGCGAATGCCCCTATAATGATGAAACACCACTGCACTGCCCTAAACCCTGAAACAACACTCCCTGCATGATCTCCTACACTGCCCGAACACTGCTGCTGTGCCTTAAACTCTAAAAAAACACCCTCTGCTATACCCACTACACTGGGGGAATACTAATGTAGTTTTCTAAACCCTGAAACAGCACTCCCAGCAAGACCCTCTTTCACTGCAGCAATCATTTTACTGAATTGCAAGGGATACTGTCTTTTGTCTAAAATCACAGTGTGAGTCAGTATTCATTTCAGAAAATTGTTGCAGAATAATTTGCTTAGTTGATGTGTTTAAAAATATGGGAATACATGTACTCATGAAGTGAGTTGGGCTTTAGGACATGTAGTGCTAGAAAGTGCTATACAGTATTTGTGTCATGCCTCTAAATTCCCAAATAGTCTCCATGCTGTGTAGTGAAGATCCTGGGTGTGCTGTAGAAATGCCATAGCAACTCTCTCTGTAGCATGTAGTAAACATTTCACTGAATTCAAGGGATATTTTTATTGGTCTAGAATTACAATGTGAGTCAGTGTGTTTTTTGGGAATATTGTGACAGAATCAATTGCTCGGTGCATGTGTTTGCAGACATGGGAATGCATGTACTCATGGAGTGAGTTAGGCTTTAGGATATGCAGTGCTTTATACTCCTAGCCCTTGCATGATACCATACACTGCCCAAATACAACTGTATTGCTCTAAACTAAAAAATACCAGTCCCACCATGACCCCCTACACTGCCCTAACACCACTGCACTGTCCTAAACCCTGAAACACAATCCTTAGCAAAACCCGCTAAACTCTTTCAACACTACTGCACTGCTCTAAACCCTGAAACACCATTCTCAGGGAATGCCCCAATAATGTTGATACATCACTGGACTGCCCTAAATCCTGAAACAGCACTCCCTGCACAATCTCCTACACTGCCCGAACACTGCTGCTGTGCCTTAAACTCTGAAAAAGCACCCCCTGCTTCCCCCCTACACTGGGTGAATACTACTGTAGTTTTCTAAACCCGGAAACAGCACTCCCAGCAAGACCCTCTTTTACTGTAGCAATCATTTTACAGAATTGCAAGGGATACTGCAATTTGTCTAAAATCACAGTATGAGTCAGTATTCATTACAGAAAATTGTGGCAGAGAAATTTGCTTAGTTGATGTGTTTAAAATATGGGAATCATGTACTCATGAAGTGAGTCAGGCTTTAGGACATGTAGTGCTAGAAAGTGCTATGCAGTATGTGTGTCAGGCCTCTTAATTCCCAAATAGTCTCCATGCTGTGTAGTCAAGATCCTAGGTGTGCTTTAGAAATGCCATAGCAACTCTCTCTGTAGCATCTAGTAATCATTTCAGTGAATTGCAAGGGATATTTTTATTTGTCCAAAATTACAATGTGAGTCAGTGTGTTTTTGGGAATATTGTGACAAAATCACTTGCTAGGTGCATGTGTTTGCAGACATGGGAATACATGTACTCATGGAGTGAGTTAGACTTTAGGACATGCAGTGCTTTATACTCCTAGCCTTTGCATGATACCATACACTGCCCAAACACAACTGTATTGCTCTAAACTGAGGAATATAAATCCCACCATGACCCCCTACACTACCTGAACACCACTGCACTGTCCTAAACCCTGAAACACCATCCCTAGCAAAACCATACTGCACTGCTCTAAACCCTGAAACACCATACCTTGCAAAACCTGCTAAACTCTTTCAACACTACTGCACTGCTCTTAACCCTGAAACACTATTCTTAGCCAATGCCCCAATACTGTTGAAACATCACTGCACTGTCCTAAACCCTGAAACAGCATTCCCTGCATGATCTCCTTCACTGCCCCAACACTGCTGCTGTGCCTTAAACTCTGAAAAAACACCCCTGCTATGCCCCTACACTGGGTGAATACTACTGTAGTTTTTTAAACCCTGAAATAGCACTCCCAGCAAGACCCTCTTTCACTGTAGCAATCATTTTACTGAATTGCAAGGGATACTGTCATTTTTCTAAAATCACAGTGTGAGTCAGTATTCATTTCAGAAAATTGTGGCAGAATAATTTGCTTAGTTGATGTGTTTAAAAATATGGGAATACATGTACTCATGAAGTGAGTCAGGCTTTAGGACATGTAGTGCTAGAAAGTGCTATGCAGTATGTGTGTCAGGCCTCTTAATTACCAAATAGTCTCCATGCTGTGTAGTGAAGATCCTGGGTGTGCTGTAGAAGTGCCATATCAACTCTCTCTGTAGCATGTAGTAAATATTTCAATGAATTGCAAGGGATATTTTTATTGGTCTAGAATTACAATGTGAGTCGGTGTGTTTTTGGGAATATTGTAACAGAATCACTTGCTCGGTGCATGTATTTGCAGACATGGGAATGCATGTACTCATGGAGTGAGTTAGGCTTTAGGACATGCAGTGCTTTATACTCCTAGTCCTTGCATGATCCCATACACTGCCCAAACACAACTGTATTGCTCTAAACTCAGAAATACCAGTCCCACTATGACCCCCTACACTGCCCTAACACCACTGCACTGTCCTAACCCCTGAAACACCATCCCTAGCAAAACCTGATAAACTCTTTCAACTCTACTGCACTGCTCTAAACCCTGAAACACCATTCTCAGGGAATGCCCCTATAATTTTAAAACACCACTACACTGCCCTAAACCCTGAAACAGCACTCCCTGCATGATCTCATAGACTGCCTGAACACTGCTGCTGTGCCTTAAACTCTGAAAAAACACCCCTACCTATACCCCCTACACTGGGTGAATACTACTGTCGTTTTCTAAACCCTGAAACAGCACTCCCAGCAAGACCCTCTTTTACTGTAGCAATCATTTTACTGAATTGCAAGGGATACTGTAATTTGTCTAAAATCACAGTGTGAGTCAGTATTCATTTCAGAAAATCGTGGCAGAATAATTTGCTTAGTTGATGTGTTTCAAAATATGGGAATACATTTACTCATGAAGTGAGTCAGACTTTAGGACATGTAGTGCTTTATACTCCTAGCCTTTGCATGATACCATACACTACCCAAACACAACTGTATTGCTCTAAACTCAGAAATAGCAATCCCACCATGACCCCCTACACTACCTGAAAACCACTGCACTGTCCTAAATCCTGAAACACCATCCCTAGCAAAACCATACTGCACTGCTCTAAACCCTGAAACACCATCCCTTACAAAACCTGCTAAACTCTTTCAACACTACTGCACTGCTCTTAACCCTGAAACACTATTCTCAGCCAATGCCCATATACTGTTGAAACACCACTGCACTGCCCTAAACCCTGAAACAGCATTCCCTGCATGATCTCCTTCACTGCCCCAACACAGCTGCTGTGCCTTAAACTCTGAAAAAACACCCCAGCTATACCCCCTACACTGGGTGAATACTACTGTAGTTTTCTAAACCCTGAAACAGCACTCCCAGCAAGACCCTCTTTCACTGTAGCAATTATTTTACTGAATTGCAAGGGATACTGTCATTATTCTAAAATCACAATGTGAGTCAGTATTCATTTCAGAAAATTGTGGCAGAATAATTTGCTTAGTTGATGTGTTTAAAAATATGTGAATACATGTACTCATGAAGTGAGTCAGGCTTTAGGACATGTAGTGCTAGAAAGTGCTATGCAGTATGTGTGTCAGGCCTCTTAATTCCCAAATAGTCTCCATGCTGTGTAGTGAAGATCCTGGGTGTGCTGTAGAAGTGCAATATCAACTCTCTCTCTAGCATGTAGTAAACATTTCAATGAATTGCAGGGGGTATTTTTATTGGTCTAGAATTACAATGTTAGTCAGTGTGTTTTTGGGAATATTGTAACAGAATCACTTGCTCAGTGCATGTGTTTGCAGACATGGGAATGAATGTACTCATGGAGTGAGGTAGGCTTTAGGACATGCAGTGGTTTATACTCATAGCCCTTGCATGATCCCATACACTGCCCAAACACAACTGTATTGCTCTAAACTCAGAAATCCTAGTCCCACTATGACGCCCTACACTGCCCTAACACCACTGCACTGTCCTAAACCCTGAAACACCATCCCTAGCAAAACCTGCTAAACTCTTTCAACACTACTGCACTGCTCTAAACCCTGAAACACCATTCTCAGGGAATGCCCCTGTAATGTTAAAACACCACTACACTGCCCTAAACCCTGAAACAGCACTCCCTGCATGATCTCATATACTGCCTGAACACTGCTGCTGTGCCTTAAACTCTGAAAAAAAAACCACCTATACCCCCTACACTGGGTGAATACTACTGTAGTTTTCTAAACCCTGAGACAGCACTCCCAGCAAGACCCTCTTTTACTGTAGCAATCATTTTACTGAATTGCAAGGGATACTGTAATTTGTCTAAAATCACAGTGTGAGTCAGTGTTCATTTCAGAAAATAGTGGCAGAATAATTTGCTTAGTTGATGTGTTTAAAAATATGGGAATACATTTACTCATGAAGTGAGTCAGACTTTAGGACATGTAGTGCTTTATACTCCTAGCCTTTGCATGATACCATACACTGTCCAAACACAACTGTATTGCTCTAAACTCAGAAATAGCAATCCCACCATGACCCCCTACACTACCTGAAAACCACTGCACTGTCCTAAATCCTGAAACACCATCCCTAGCAAAACCATACTGCACTGCTCTAAACCCTGAAACACCATCCCTTACAAAACCTGCTAAACTCTTTCAACACTACTGCACTGCTCTTAACCCTGAAACACTATTCTCAGCCAATGCCCATATACTGTTGAAACACCACTGCACTGCCCTAAACCCTGAAACAGCATTCCCTGCATGATCTCCTTCACTGCCCCAACACTGCTGCTGTGCCTTAAACTCTGAAAAAACACCCCAGCTATACCCCCTACACTGGGTGAATACTACTGTAGTTTTCTAAACCCTGAAACAGCACTCCCAGCAAGACCCTCTTTCACTGTAGCAATCATTTTACTGAATTGCAAGGGATACTGTCATTTTTTCTAAAATCACAGTGTGAGTCAGTATTCATTTCAACAAATTGTGGCAGAATAATTTGCTTAGTTGATGTGTTTAAAAATAGGGGAATACATGTACTCATGAAGTGAGTCAGGCTTTAGGACATGTAGTGCTAGAAAGTGCTATGCAGTATGTGTGTCAGGCCTCTTAATTCCCAAATAGTCTCCATGCTGTGTAGTGAAGATCCTGGGTGTGCTGTAGAAGTCCAATATCAACTCTCTCTGTAGGATGTAGTAAACATTTCAATGAATTGCAGGGGGTATTTTTATTGTTCTAGAATTACAATGTGAGTCAGTGTGTTTTTGAGAATATTGTAACAGAATCACTTGCTCGGTGCATGTGTTTGCAGACATGGGAATGAATGTACTCATGGAGTGAGTTAGGCTTTAGGACATGCAGTGCTTTATACTCATAGCCCTTGCATGATCCCATACACTGCCCAAACACAACTGTATTGCTCTAAACTCAGAAATACTAGTCCCACTATGACGCCCTACACTGCCCTAACACCACTGCACTATCCTAAACCCTGAAACACCATCCCTAGCAAAACCTGCTAAACTCTTTCAACACTACTGCACTGCTCTAAACCATGAAACACCATTCTCAGGGAATGCCCCTATAATGTTAAAACACCACTACACTGCCCTAAACCCTGAAACAGCACTCCCTGCATGATCTCATATACTGCCTGAACACTGCTGCTGTGCCTTAAACTCTGAAAAAACACCCCCACCTATACCCCCTACACTGGGTGAATACTACTGTAGTTTTCTAAACCCTGAGACATCACTCCCAGCAAGACCCTCTTTTACTGTAGCAATCATTTTACTGAATTGCAAGGGATACTGTAATTTGTCTAAAATCACAGTGTGAGTCAGTATTTATTTCAGAAAATCGTGGCAGAATAATTTGCTTAGTTGATGTATTTAAAAATATGGGAATACATTTACTCATGAAGTTAGTCAGACTTTAGGACATGTAGTGCTTTATACTCCTAGCCTTTGCATGATACCATACACTACCCAAACACAACTGTATTGCTCTAAACTCAGAAATAGCAATCCCACCATGACCCCCTACACTACCTGAACACCACTGCACTGTCCTAAATCCTGAAACACCATCCCTAGCAAAACCATACTGCACTGCTCTAAACCCTGAAACACCATCCCTTGCAAAACCTGCTAAACTCTTTCAACACTACTGCACTGCTCTTAACCCTGAAACACTATTCTCAGCCAATGCCCATATACTGTTGAAACACCACTGCACTGCCCTAAACCCTGAAACAGCATTCCCTGCATGATCTCCTTCACTGCCCCAACACTGCTGCTGTGCCTTAAACTCTGAAAAAACACCCCAGCTATACCCTCTACACTTGGTGAATACTACTGTAGTTTTCTAAACCCTGAAACAGCACTCCCAGCAAGACCCTCTTTCACTGTAGCAATTATTTTACTGAATTGCAAGGGATACTGTCATTTTTCTAAAATCACAGTGTGAGTCAGTATTCATTTCAGAAAATTGTGGCAGAATAATATGCTTAGTTGATGTGTTTAAAAATATGTGAATACATGTACTCATGAAGTGAGTCAGGCTTTAGGACATGTAGTGCTAGAAAGTGCTATGCAGTATGTGTGTCAGGCCTCTTAATTCCCAAATAGTCTCCATGCTGTGTAGTGAAGATCCTGGGTGTGCTGTAGAAGTGCAATATCAACTCTCTCTGTAGCATGTAGTAAACATGTCAATGAATTGCAGGGGGTATTTTTATTGGTCTAGAATTACAATGTGAGTCAGTGTGTTTTTGGGAATATTGTAACAGAATCACTTGCTCGGTGCATGTGTTTGCAGATATGGGAATGAATGTACTCATGGAGTGAGTTAGGCTTTAGGACATGCAGTGGTTTATTCTCATAGCCCTTGCATGATCCCATACACTGCCCAAACACAACTGTATTGCTCTAAACTCAGAAATACTAGTCCCACTATGACGCCCTACACTGCCCTAACACCACTGCACTGTCCTAAACCCTGAAACACCATCCCTAGCAAAACCTGCTAAACTCTTTCAACACTACTGCACTGCTCTAAACCCTGAAACACCATTCTCAGGGAATGCCTCTGTAATGTTAAAACACCACTACACTGCCCTAAACCCTGAAACATCACTCCCTGCATGATCTCATATACTGCCTGAACACTGCTGCTGTGCCTTAAACTCTGAAAAAAAAACCACCTATACCCCCTACACTGGGTGAATACTACTGTAGTTTTCTAAACCCTGAGACAGCACTCCCAGCAAGACCCTCTTTTACTGTAGCAATCATTTTACTGAATTGCAACGGATACTGTAATTTGTCTAAAATCACAGTGTGAGTCAGTGTTCATTTCAGAAAATAGTGGCAGAATAATTTGCTTAGTTGATGTGTTTAAAAATATGGGAATACATTTACTCATGAAGTGAGTCAGACTTTAGGACATGTAGTGCTTTATACTCCTAGCCTTTGCATGATACCATACACTGCCCAAACACAACTGTATTGCTCTAAACTCAGAAATAGCAATCCCACCATGACCCCCTACACTACCTGAAAACCACTGCACTGTCCTAAATCCTGAAACACCATCCCTAGCAAAACCATACTGCACTGCTCTAAACCCTGAAACACCATCCCTTACAAAACCTGCTAAACTCTTTCAACACTACTGCACTGCTCTTAACCCTGAAACACTATTCTCAGCCAATGCCCATATACTGTTGAAACACCACTGCCCTGCCCTAAACCCTGAAACAGCATTCCCTGCATGATCTCCTTCACTGCCCCAACACTGCTGCTGTGCCTTAAACTCTGAAAAAACACCCCAGCTATACCCCCTACACTGGGTGAATACTACTGTAGTTTTCTAAACCCTGAAACAGCACTCCCAGCAAGACCCTCTTTCACTGTAGCAATTATTTTACTGAATTGCAAGGGATACTGCCATTTTTCTAAAATCACAGTGTGAGTCAGTATTCATTTCAACAAATTGTGGCAGAATAATTTGCTTAGTTGATGTGTTTAAAAATATGGGAATACATGTACTCATGAAGTGAGTCAGGCTTTAGGACATGTAGTGCTAGAAAGTGCTATGCAGTATGTGTGTCAGGCCTCTTAATTCCCAAATAGTCTCCATGCTGTGTAGTGAAGATCCTGGGTGTGCTGTAGAAGTGCAATATCAACTCTCTCTGTAGCATGTAGTAAACATTTCAATGAATTGCAGGGGGTATTTTTATTGTTCTAGAATTACAATGTGAGTCAGTGTGTTTTTGGGAATATTGTAACAGAATCACTTGCTCGGTGCATGTGTTTGCAGACATGGGAATGAATGTACTCATGGAGTGAGTTAGGCTTTAGGACATGCAGTGCTTTATACTCATAGCCCTGGCATGATCCCATACACTGCCCAAACCCAACTGTATTGCTCTAAACTCAGACATACCAGTCCCACTATGACGCCCTATACTGCCCTAACACCACTGCACTGTCCTAAACCCTGAAACACCATCCCTAGCAAAACCTGCTAAACTCTTTCAACACTACTGCACTCCTCTAAACCCTGAAACACCATTCTCAGGGAATGCCCCTATAATGTTAAAACACCACTACACTGCCCTAAACCCTGAAACAGCACTCCCTGCATGATCTCATATACTGCCTGAACACTGCTGCTGTGCCTTAAACTCTGAAAAAACACCCCCACCTATACCCCCTACACTGGGTGAATACTACTGTAGTTTTCTAAACCCTGAGACATCACTCCCAGCAAGACCCTCTTTTACTGTAGCAATCATTTTACTGAATTGCAAGGGATACTGTAATTTGTCTAAAATCACAGTGTGAGTCAGTATTCATTTCAGAAAATCATGGCCGAATATTTTGCTTAGTTGATTTGTTTAAAATATGGGAATACATTTACTCATGAAGTGAGTCAGACTTTAGGACATGTAGTGCTTTATACTCCTAGCCTTTGCATGATACCATACACTGCACAAACACAACTGTATTGCTCTAAACTCAGAAATAGCAATCCCACTATGACCCCCTACACTACCTGAAAACCACTGCACTGTCCTAAATCCTGAAACACCATCCCTAGCAAAACCATGCTGCACTGCTCTAAACCCTGAAGTCCATCCCTTACAAAACCTGCTAAACTCTTTCAACACTACTGCACTGCTCTTAACCCTGAACCACTATTCTCAGCCAATGCCCATATACTGTTGAAACACCACTGCACTGCCCTAAACCCTGAAACAGCATTCCCTGCATGATCTCCTTCACTGCCCCAACACTGCTGCTGTGCCTTAAACTTTGAAAAAATACCCCAGCTATACCCCCTACACTGGGTGAATACTACTGTAGTTTTCTAAACCCTGAAACAGCACTCCTAGCAAGACCCTCTTTCACTGTAGCAATCATTTTACTGAATTGCATGGGATACTGTCATTTGTCTAAAATCACAGTGTGAGTCAGTATTCATTTCAGAAAATTGTGGCAGAATAATTTGCTTAGTTGATGTGTTTAAAAATATGGGAATACATGTACTCATGAAGTGAGTGAGGCTTTAGGACATGTAGTGCCAGAAAGTGCTGTGCAGTATGTGTGTCAGGCCTCTTAATTCCCAAATAGTCTCCATGCTGTGTAGCGAAGATCCTGGGTGTGCTGTAGAAATGCCATAGCAACTCTCTCTGTAGCATGTAGTAAACATTTCAGTGAATTGCAAGAGATATTTATATCGGTCTAGAATTACAATGTGAGTCAGTGTGTTTTTGGGAATATTGTGACAGAATCACTTGCTCGGTGCATGTGTTTGCAGACATGGGAATGCAGGTACTCATGGAAAGAGTTAGGCTTTAGGACATGCAGTGCTTTATACTCCTAGCCGTTGCATGATACCATACACTGCCCAAACACAACTGTATTGCTCTAAACTCAGAAATACCAGTCCCACCATGACCCCCTACACTGCTCTAACACCACTGCACTGTCCTAAACCCTGAAACACCATCGGTAGCAAAACCTGCTAAACTCTTTCAACACTACTACACTGCTCTAAACCCTGAAACACCATTCTCGGCGAATGCCCCTATAATGTTGAAACACCACTGCACTGCCCTAAACCCTGAAACAGCACTCCCTGCATGATCTTCTTCACTGCCCGAACACTGCTGCTGTGCCTTAAACTCTGAAAAAACACACCCTGCTATACCCCCTACACTGGGTGAATACTGCTGTAGTTTTCTAAACCCTGAAACAGCACTCCCAGCAAGACTCTCTTTTACTGTAGCAATCATTTAACTGAATTGCAAGGGATACTGTAATTTGTCTAAAATCACAGTGTGAGTCAGTGTTCATTTCAGAAAATCGTGGCAGAATAATTTGCTTAGTTGATGTGTTTAAAAATATGGGAATACATTTCCTCATGAAGTGAGTCAGGCTTTAGGACATGTAGTCCTAGAAAGTCCTATGCAGTATGTCTGTCAGGCCTCTTAATTCCCAAATAGTCTCCATGCTGTGTAGTGAAGATCCTGGATGTGCTGTAGAAATGCCATTGCAACTCTCTCTGTAGCATTTAGTAATCATTTCAGTGAATTGCAAGGGATATTTTTATTTGTCTAGAATTACAATGTGAGTCAGTGTGTTTTTGGGAATATTGTGACAAAATCACTTGCTCGGTGCATGTGTTTGCAGAAATGGGAATACATGTACTCATGGAGTGAGTTAGGCTTTAGGACATGCAGTGTTAGTACTCCTAGCCCTTGCATGATACCATACACTGCCCAAACACAACTCTATTGCTCTAAACTCAGAAATACCAGTCCCACCATGACCCCCTACACTGCCTAACACTACTGCACTGTCCTAAACCCTGAAACATCATCCCTAGCAAAACCTGCTCAACTCTTTCATCACTACTGCACTGCTCTAAACCCTGAAACACCATTCTCAGCGATAAGCCAATCAATGTTATGAAGGCCAAAAGTAAGTGGAAAAAACTAATTAATAGAACTCATTTTTGTAATGTTTTTTCTGGAGAATGGAAACATAGTTCAAGTTGTAAGCCGTTTTTTAATGAAGAGAGTTACCTTCTGAGTAATAATTTGTTGCATGCAGTTGACACCAGTGGTCGAGTTTATGAGGTTAAGAATGGTTGTCCGATTGAAAGAGAGAAAATTGTCCCAAGAAATGCAGAAGAGGTGTTAGCTGATGAAGTTTTATGGAGATGTCCTAAGGTTCCAGTGTACATTTGGAATTGTAGTAGTATTTGTAGTGTACGACAGGATTCAATTGATTTTTTTCGCAATTTCTTACGTAAGTATACTAAGAAAAGTGTTAAACAAAAGATTAAGATGTTGCAAGAATTAGGCCCTTGCAGAGTGAAAGAAAAAACGGGTTTGCAAGGTCATTCTCTGGCTTGTCTTTCTAAAAAACGTAAGTCAGAGTGTTTTTCACCATTTCAGGATGTTAGCAGTACCTCATACTCAATTGAGGAAATTAGTGAGAAGGTCGTATTATGCAAAAAGTCGAGCACTTAAGCTAAAACAGTTAAACAGTGCTCTTTTGCATGGATCTGTATTAGATGTAATCAACATTTGTGAAGAAATTGAGGTTAGTTACTTTGGTCCTGAAGAAGACAGTGCAGAAACTGTCACATTAATAGAAGGAAATGTGGAAGAAAATTTACAGAATTTTAGTACAGAAAATTTTGAGCAAGAAATTACAAGGTTTAAGGTCATTTCAGGTGACAGGCCAAACTTTTCTTGTATTTGTTGTAGGCGAATTCATTACAAAAATAAGACCAGGTTAGTTGATCTATATTTAGAAAGTGAAAAGGAGAATAATAATCAGTGGAAGGAATTTGCAACTTATTTGTTGGTAGAGAATTGTTTTGATTTGGGTTCTGATCAACGTATTTGTAAATATTGTTATAATAAATTAAATGAAAACAAAATGCCTGCTAGAGCTGTACATAATAATCTTGAGTTGGTAAATATTCCTTCTGAACTGATGGATTTAAATACTTATGAGTCTATTCTTATTCAATGTGTGCATCAATTTCAGGCTATTGTTCGTATGGAGCCTAAGACAGGGAAATTGCCTCCTTCAGATTTACAGAGAGGATTAAAGGGAAGAGTTGTATATTTGCCTCTAGATTTAAAGAAAAATATTGAAACAATTGGTGTAGAAAATGTGGAAGAGGAACCTCTAGTTATTCTAGTTAATGGCGTTCCTACGAAGAGTAAGAAAATCTGGCAAGAATTAGTGGATGTTAGGAAAGTGAAAAAGGCAACGTTGTATTTAGTCAAAAATAATCAATACTATGAAAATGTATATGTAGTAGAAGAGGAAACAACTGTAGAAGAGGACAGTGATTTTTCAACTGGACAAATTGAAAAAGTGGATGTGTCCAGAACTGAAGAAATTTATGAACATTATAGTGTGCATCCACTTCACTCTAAAGAAGTGATGGGGAATACTATTGAGTTATTCCAAATGAAACAAGCGAAAGGAAGTCCCATTAGTGTATGGGAAGAAAGCTTGGAAGCTCGTTGTTTCCCTCAGTTATTTCCAACAGGCAAAGGTGGACGATATGATGAGCGACCTGTGAGGATTCCTGCATCTGAATACCGGACATCAAGATTTTATGAAGAAGATCCAAGGTTTCGCCAATGTATTCCATATTTGTTTCATCTTCTGTTTGAGATTGACTTGTCTGGGCTTTCTTATGCAGTGAACCTGAAAAGTGGAGTACATCTGCAAAATATTTCGGCAAAGGACTTTATAGATAAAGTCCAACAGAAAGATACTGTTTTGGAATCTCAGCTAATTAATCTCATGGCATGTCTGCGTGGTACTAATGAGTATTGGTACCGTCGTCATGGAGAATTGAAATGTATGCTAAGAAACGTAGGACATGGTTCCTTACTCTAAGCTGTGCTGAGTATGCTTGGGAAGATTTACTTCAATTTCTTCGAGAGGCAAATGCAAACATAGAAAATATAGAATACAAGACACCTGGAGAACTGTGCTCTTTTGATCCAGTTAATGTATGCAGGTATTTCAATCATAGATTTGAAGCTATGATGTCTTTTATCACAAACAAAAAAAATCCTCCTCTTGGAGAGGTTCTAGATTTCTTTTGGAGAAAGGAGTATCAAGCAAGAGGTGCTCCTCACATACATATGCTGTATGGATCAAAGATATAAACAAAAACCCACTGCACACTACATATAAAGTATAAGCACAACAGATGTCTCAATGGACATAAAAGTTCAAGTTTTCATGGACCAAGAAGGGGAACACCAGTGTTTCGGCTCCTCTTTTAATGTTCATACATAGCCAGCCGACACGTGTTTCGTCACAAGAAAACACTTTTTCTGCGACTCCTCAGGGCTGGGGAGGATACAAAATTACAGGATGGAGTACATAGTATTTATACAGTAATACTGCACGTTAAGTTGTGACTGTATTTGGTGCAATCGTGAGGTGTAGGTGAAGAATGTGATCATACACAAATGTACAATAGTGGATGCACTAAAAAAACAAACCCTCATACCGGTGTGATTGTCATAGTTGTGGGTGCAAGCAAGGGAGTGGGTCGACAGTGAATATATATGTGGTGTCATGAAAATTGGTGACATCTGCAAATTCATTTACCCAAGTGTCGTGGGGAGGGGGTAGGTGATGGGGTTGGTTCAGAGTATCTCGGTAGCATAAGACAAGTGGTTGTAGCGATGTGAGGCGGGGGGGGGATTTAAGATGTCGATGTCTTGCATAATCTCTAAAATTTGAGAGGTGATGTGCATCCTACCTGTAGGTGGTCAGAGTAGAACCCCAGGTCTATAATGCCATAAGAAGGAAGAAAACAGAGAAGGAAAATACCATAAGGGTATATTCGAGTGGTGGGTGAGATTTACACATTAGAGTTGAGAGTCTATCCGTGTAGGGGGCACGGAGAGAAAGAAATAAGTTCAAAAGAGGATCTCACCGCATTGCCGGTGATAATTCCGACCCGGCTCCGCTCGAGACCGGGTTACGTCTTTGTACAATTATGACTTTCGTAGTCACGAAGTGTAGTTCTCCAGCGAGTAGTTGGAGATACTAAAAAAAAAAAAAAAAAGGGGAATTAGAACCGTGTGAGGCTTAAAACAAGTAAGTTGGGGATTAGCGTATTTTGCATGAACCTTTCAAAAACCAAAATTTTGTTTGTTTGTTAGGCTCACCTTTGATTAGTGGTTTCGCTTGTTAAATAATAATCAAAATCGTTTGATTGAGCTTGAGTCCTCGTCCACGTGTATGGAATGCGGACACTGTGTAGACTTCTGAGGGATATACCCTTAAGTGATAATGGTAGTTTTGTCCACGCGAAAGATAGGGAAACATGGAGGAAAAAAAGGAGAAAGTACCATAGTGTAAGTCAAGCGGTTCTTGCTTGCGATTACTGTATCAAGTATGCAAGTATATGCTTATTTGGTGTGTCTTATTTTTGCAAGAAGCTCTGGTGAAGGTGACTCAACTACAGATCATAGTTAACATATTGAAATTATGTAATAACACTCAGAGCGTAGAGATGAATTATACCGTATAGCGGACCATAGATTCAAAATTATATTAGGATTGTGCAGTAAGACTCAGAGCGTGGAGATTCATATTTCCATGTGTCGGATCTCATTATTAACAAATTAAATAACCAAGTTTTAATGTATGCTAAATTCCAGCTGGTTAGCGAGCCTTACCGCTGGTTCGCACGGGTGTCATTTCCAAAATTACGCCTAACTCAGAAATGTACTTTACGGAGGTATCTTACCCGTAGTGCGGGGTGAAACGCCGACAGTGCGAGTGTTCTTGATTTAGGTTCCGGGTGCGGTCACGTGTTGATGGACCCGGAAGTGATTTAAATAGTCATGAGCGAAAAAGAACCCGGATTGGGGTAACTAGAACGTCAACTACCAACAATTAAGTTGTACAGGTTGCAATTCGATATTATTAAATAACATAAAAAACGGGTGAAAAAGCGGCGTTTGTGTGTAAGCCGTTAAAGAATGCATAAGTGCTGTAAATGATGTGAATTCATGTTGCATGCAAAGCGGAGACGTGTCCAACATGCAGCATATCCCAAGTCTTGTTGACAATAAATCAAGAAAATAAATGAATAGTTAGAACATTCAGACAATTCTACCGAGGATCATTTCTATTGTACATTTCTAAGTCACTTAAATTATTTTTCATGAGATTTCATTTTTTAGTTTTTTTGGTATGGACAAATCATTATCAAATAAGGCAAATTTTTAAAAGGTCTTGAGTATTGATTTACATCTGCCTATATAGAGTGGCCACTGTGATACCTCATGTGCGTCACATTGTGAGTCCTGTAAATTATGGTACAATGGGTCAGGTTAACCCAAACAAAATGTGGAAAAATAACACCAGCATACTCATGTAGCAATGACAATACACATTGAATAGTTGCAAATTATGAGGTTAAATCATGTTGTATTACATTCATGTTAAGGGGGACTGAAATAAGCACAGGACATGTTAAATTAATCACCTAGGAAATATTGCATCTCCTGGTCAAAATTTAGACCGTGGTCCACGGTTCGAAGACGGAGAATCCACATGGCTTCCAGACGTCTAAGTTTAAGTTCCCTGTTGCCACCCCTTATTCCTAGTGGAACAGTATCTATCCCGTAGAAGGATACTCGTTTATCGATACTCTGGTCAAAGCATGCAGCCGCATGCAATGCTACTGGATATTTCGTATCTTGCTTGTGAATAGCTCTAATGTGTTCTGCTATTCTTTCTTTCAGGGGGCGGATGGTGCTGCCCACATATATTTTCTTGCAGACACATTCAATAATGTATACTACAAAACGTGTTGTACAGTTAATATTCGCCTTGATGGTGAATTTATTTCCTTTTATGTCATGGAATTCTTTTGTCTTATGTTTTGCCCATCGGCACATGGAGCAGAAACCGCATTTAAAGAAACCTATATTCTTTACTGTGAGCCAAGAGTCGGATGTCGCATCCCGAGGAATAGTGGGACTGAGCCTGTTTTTCAGAGTTTTCCCTCTTCTGTATGTGATTTGCGGATGCTCTCCTATGTACTCATGGATGCTTTTGTCAGCTCTTAGAGTGTTCCAATGTTTTGCGAAGCTCCTGCGGAGTGATCTGTGCTGGCTATTGAAGTCAGTTATCATTCGGATTTTTTTGGAATTTGTTTCTGTCTCTACGTGCTTCTTCCTGAGTGTGTCCGCTCTTGTGATCTTCTTGACTCGAGTAGTGGCTTTGTGAAGTAGATCGTCTGAGTAGCCTCTTTTTTTGAAACGTGTTTGCATTTCTCTCAAATTGTAGTTAAAATCTCTGTCATTGCTACAATTTCTGCGCGCTCTCAAGAATTCACCATAGGGAATGGTGCTGATTTGGTGTGGAGGGTGGGCGCTGTGGGCATGTAGGATCGCGTTGCAAGCAGTGCTTTTTCTAAAAAGTCTGCTGTTTAGTTGGTTGTTGGAAATATAGATTTCCAAATCAAGGAATTCAACTCTTTCTGTGCTGGCTTTAATGGTGAAACTCATGTCCCATGTATTATGATTTAAGTGTTTGTGGAAGTCCATTAAGAGATCATGCGTGCCGGACCAAATTAAAAAACAGTCGTCTATGTACCTTCCCCAAAAAACTATGGAATCCACAAAGATTGCACCCTTCGTGCCCCAGATGAGGTCTTTCTCAAGTGCACCCATGAACAAATTTGCGAAGGAGGGGGAGAATTTAGAGCCCATGGCGACGCCTTTAATCTGTTTGTACCATGCATTGTTAAACATGAATACATTATTCTTCAAAATGAGTTCCATCATAGTAGCCAGCATGTTAGTATGTTGCCACATAGCGGCCGGTCTGTAGTGTAAGGCCTTGGTTACTGTCTCTAAACCTAGTTCTGGTTTAATGCTGGTATATAATGCCACCACATCCATGGTTGCTAAAATGTTGCCTGATTGCCACTGTAGATCGGAGAGTAGGCTCAAAATGTGTTTCGTGTCTTGAATGAATGATGGAAGGATACGTACAAGGGGTCCCAAAAATAGATCTACATACTCCGCTAGTTTCTCAGTCGGTCCTCCTATACCGGATATAATAGGTCTTCCGGGGGGGGAAGGGGAGATCTTTGTGTACTTTTGGCAAGGTGTACAGCCAGGGATACGTAGGCTTGAAGACTTTTAGATAGAGAAATTCGTCTTCATTGAGTAGACCTTCCTCTTTCCATGTGAGAAGGTACCTGTTAATGTCAGTAGTGAGTGAAGCAATAGGGTTATGATCTAGTGGTTCGTAGCAAGTGGTGTCATTTAGTTGCCCTAGTATCTCATCTTGATAGTCTTTCTTGTTCATAACCACAATGTTGCCCCCCTTGTCCGCTTCCCTGATAATAATGTCTTGGTCTTTAGTGAGGGTATTGAGGGCGGCCCGTTCCCCTGGTGTTAGATTGTCTTTGTATCTGAACGTGTGATGGTTTTTCACATTGTCCATTTTGTCTATGTCTTCTAGTACTCTTTTGTGAAAATTGTCTATGGAATTTCCTCCTGGCAAGGTGGGAATCCATTTGGATTTAAGACCGCTAGCGATACTATAATCGGACTCGATATTGAGTTCTTCAAGTAATTTCTCCATGTCATAAGGAGTTTGTTCTTGGTCAGTTAAGGAGAGTAAAAGCTGAGTGGCTTGAATGTCATTAATTGTTAAAGCACCAGGGTCAAAATCAGTAGGGATGTTCTTAGATATTTTATTAGACATATTGCGATTCGAAAAATGCTTTTTTAACTTCAAATTTCGCACAAACTTGAACAGATCAATCTTTAGTTTACAGATGTCAGTGTGAGCATATGGATTGAAATTCAAACCTTTGCTGAGAAGGGAGATCGAGGTAGGGGACAATGGTTTAGAGGATAGGTTAATTACTTGGACTTCCCCGTCCTCGTTATCGACTATTTCTGATTGTTCCCAGACCTGAGTTTCCTCCTGTACTCTTCTACGCTTCCCCCTCCTGCCCCTACGGGTTTTGGATTTTGTATTCGATTGCCTCTCCTGATCCGTTGTATCTCGCATAAAAAAGGTGTGCTTTCGCTGTCTGTTCTATTAGCATCATCTTCACTGACACTGATAGTGCTGAGTGATGTGTTGCTGGAAGAGGCTGAACTATCCTCTGTCTTGATGGGTTTGTCTTTTCTTTTTAGTGTTGGTTTCTTAATCATGAAGTCATATTTTCTGTCATATGTAAAGATTCTGCCCTCAGCGTAGTCAGCCTCATCTCTTTTTAACTGCCTTGCTTTGCGGTTCTTAATCTCATTCTGATGTTTTAGTAGGATTTCGTCTAGTGTGGTGTAATTCTTTACTGTGGATTCAGGACGATTCAAATCTTTAATCTCCTGTTCTAGAGTGGCAATTTCGGCTTGGAGTTTTGTCACCTTGCGGTCTGAACTCTCAATGAGAATGTCCATGAGGGTATAGGAGTTGTTTGTGAGAGCATCTTCCCATTTACCTAGGAGATCACTATCCAGATCATCATAGATAGGGAAGATCTGTGCCCTTAGACCCCTAGGTATGCGTCTAAGTCTAGCATATTGTTTCAAGGTGGTGCCATCCCACCATCTTGAGTTCTCCTGTTTTTTCAATTTTTCAAGTCTTACAAACTTATCCCTGAGACCTTCCTGCTTAGTGACACTAGGTGTACCACTAGTAGTTGCTCTGTGTGTTGACATACCCTTAGCAAGGTTGTCGAAAAGTTCTTTTGCTGCTTTGTCTCTATTCATGATGTAGGATGGGAGTGCCTATCCTAAATGAGATGAGTATAACTGCGCGGCGGCTGCCCCCCTCAACAACAGTGTATAACAAATGCGAACAGGGTTTTTTAGGGCTGAGGGAAATACTGGGCGCACAGCTCATAGGTCATACGCAGGAGATATGGTGTAAAATAGAAGGTGCATGCAGGTGAGAGGCAAATCCCTAAACCTCTCAGAGGTGTGTTGGAGGACACACCGTTTACAATATAAACAAAAACCCACTGCACACTACATATAAAGTATAAGCACAACAGATGTCTCAATGGACATAAAAGTTCAAGTTTTCATGGACCAAGAAGGGGAACACCAGTGTTTCAGCTCCTCTTTTAATGTTCATACATAGCCAGCCGACACGTGTTTCGTCGCAAGAAAACACTTTTTCCGCGACTCCTCAGGGCTGGGGAGGATACAAAATTACAGGATGGAGTACATAGTATTTATACAGTAATACTGCACGTTAAGTTGTGACTGTATTTGGTGCAATCGTGAGGTGTAGGTGAAGAATGTGATCATACACAAATGTACAATAGTGGATGCACTAAAAAAAAAAACCCTCATACCGGTGTGATCGTCACAGTTGTGGGTGCAAGCAAGGGAGTGGGTCGACAGTGAATATATATGTGGTGTCATGAAAATTGGTGACATCTGCAAATTCATTTACCCAAATGTCGTGGGGAGGGGGTAGGTGATGGGGTTGGTTCAGAGTATCTTGGTAGCATAAGACAAGTGGTTGTAGCGATGTGAGGCGGGGGGGGGGGATTTAAGATGTCGATGTCTTGCATAATCTCTAAAATTTGAGAGGTGATGTGCATCCTACCTGTAGGTGGTCAGAGTAGAACCCCAGGTCTATAATGCCATAAGAAGGAAGAAAACAGAGAAGGAAAATACCATAAGGGTATATTCGAGTGGTGGGTGAGATTTACACATTAGAGTTGAGAGTCTATCCGTGTAGGGGGCACGGAGAGAAAGAAATAAGTTCAAAAGAGGATCTCACCGCATTGCCGGTGATAATTCCGACCCGGCTCCGCTCGAGACCGGGTTACGTCTTTGTACAATTATGACTTTCGTAGTCACGAAGTGTAGTTCTCCAGCGAGTATTTGGAGATACTAAAAAAAAAAGGGGAATTAGAGCCGTGTGAGGCTTAAAACAAGTAAGTTGGGGATTAGCGTATTTTGCATGAACCTTTCAAAAACCAAAATTTAGTTTTTTTGTTAGGCTCACCTTTGATTAGTGGTTTCGCTTGTTAAATAATAATCAAAATCGTTTGATTGAGCTTGAGTCCTCGTCCACGTGTATGGAATGCGGACACTGTGTAGACTTCTGAGGGATATACCCTTAAGTGATAATGGTAGTTTTGTCCACGTGAAAGATAGGGAAACATGGAGGAAAAAAAGGAGAAAGTACCATAGTGTAAGTCAAGCGGTTCTTGCTTGCGATTACTGTATCAAGTATGCAAGTATATGCTTATTTGGTGTGTCTTATTTTTGCAAGAAGCTCTGGTGAAGGTGACTCAACTACAGATCATAGTTAACATATTGAAATTATGTAATAACACTCAGAGCGTAGAGATGAATTATACCGTATAGCGGACCATAGATTCAAAATTATATTAGGATTGTGCAGTAAGACTCAGAGCGTGGAGATTCATATTTCCATGTGTCGGATCTCATTATTAACAAATTAAATAACCAAGTTTTAATGTATGCTAAATTCCAGCTGGTTAGCGGGCCTTACCGCTGGTTCGCACGGGTGTCATTTCCAAAATTACGCCTAACTCAGAAATGTACTTTACGGAGGTATCTTACCCGTAGTGTGGGGTGAAACGCTGACAGTGCGAGTGTTCTTGATTTAGGTTCCGGGTGCAGTCACGTGTTGATGGACCCGGAAGTGATTTAAATAGTCATGAGCGAAAAAGAACCCGGATTGGGGTAACTAGAACGTCAACTACCAACAATTAAGTTGTACAGGTTGCAATTCGATATTATTAAATAACATAAAAAACGGGTGAAAAAGAGGCGTTTGTGTGTAAGCCGTTAAAGAATGCATAAGTGCTGTAAATGATGTGAATTCATGTTGCATGCAAAGCGGAGACGTGTCCAACATGCAGCATATCCCAAGTCTTGTTGACAATAAATCAAGAAAATAAATGAATAGTTAGAACATTCAGACAATTCTACCGAGGATCACTTCTATTGTACATTTCTAAGTCACTTAAATTATTTTTCATGAGATTTCATTTTTTAGTTTTTTTGGTATGGACAAATCATTATCAAATAAGGCAAATTTTTAAAAGGTCTTGAGTATTGATTTACATCTGCCTATATAGAGTGGCCACTGTGATACCTCATGTGCGTCACATTGTGAGTCCTGTAAATTATGGTACAATGGGTCAGGTTAACCCAAACAAAATGTGGAAAAATAACACCAGCATACTCATGTAGCAATGACAATACACATTGAATAGTTGCAAATTATGAGGTTAAATCATGTTGTATTACATTCATGTTAAGGGGGACTGAAATAAGCACAGGACATGTTAAATTAATCACCTAGGAAATATTGCATCTCCTGGTCAAAATTTAGACCGTGGTCCACGGTTCGAAGACGGAGAATCCACATGGCTTCCAGACGTCTAAGTTTAAGTTCCCTGTTGCCACCCCTTATTCCTAGTGGAACAGTATCTATCCCGTAGAAGGATACTCGTTTATCGATACTCTGGTCAAAGCATGCAGCCGCATGCAATGCTACTGGATATTTCGGATCTTGCTTGTGAATAGCTCTAATGTGTTCTGCTATTCTTTCTTTCAGGGGGCAGATGGTGCTGCCCACATATATTTTCTTGCAGACACATTCAATAATGTATACTACAAAACGTGTTGTACAGTTAATATTCGCCTTGATGGTGAATTTATTTCCTTTTATGTCATGGAATTCTTTTGTCTTATGTTTTGCCCATCGGCACATGGAGCAGAAACCGCATTTAAAGAAACCTATATTCTTTACTGTGAGCCAAGAGTCGGATGTCGCATCCCGAGGAATAGTGGGACTGAGCCTGTTTTTCAGAGTCCCTTGCTTGCACCCACAACTGTGACGATCACACCGGTATGAGGGTTTGTTTTTTTAGTGCATCCACTATTGTACATTTGTGTATGATCACATTCTTCACATACAGTCACAACTTAACGTGCAGTATTACTGTATAAATACTATGTACTCCATCCTGTAATTTTGTATCCTCCCCAGCCCTGAGGAGTCGCGGAAAAAGTGTTTTCTTGTGACGAAACACGTGTCGGCTGGCTATGTATGAACATTAAAAGAGGAGCCGAAACACTGGTGTTCCCCTTCTTGGTCCATGAAAACTTGAACTTTAATGTCCATTGAGACATCTGTTGTGCTTATACTTTATATGTAGTGTGCAGTGGGTTTTTGTTTATATTGTATACGGTGTGTCCTCCAACACACCTCTGAGAGGTTTAGGGATTTGCCTCTCACCTGCATGCACCTTCTATTTTACACCATATCTCCTGCGTATGACCTATGAGCTGTGCGCCCAGTATTTCCCTCAGCCCTAAAAAACCCTGTTCGCATTTGTTATGGATCAAAGATGCCCCCAAATTTGGAACAGATTCAGATGACACAGTGATGAGTTTTATTGAACAATATTCTACATGTGCTGTACCAAAAAGTACAGAACAAAAGAATTTAAGACATCAAGTCTTACGGTTTCAAACCCATCGTTGTGGAAAATACTGTTGTTGAAAGTACAAATCTAAGGATAAGTTCTACACAAAATGTCGTTTTGGATTTCCACGTCCAGTAATATCAAAAGGAAGAGTGAACAATTTTGTGTCATCTTTGCGACATACTGCCACAAGAAAATCACCGAAAAATACCTACAACTTAAGAAGAAATGAAGAGTCAAAATACATAATTGACTATAAACCAGTCATTTTGTCCATGTGGAATGCTAACATGGATATTCAATATGTTGCAGACAACTCCATTGCTGTGGCTCAATATGTAACGTCTTACATTACTAAATCTGAAAAGATGGAACTAAAGGAAATGTGGGAAGAAATTTCTCATGAAAAGAGCCTAATTAAGAAATTGTACAGCTACAGTTTGAAGATGTTGTCTCATTGAGAAATTGGAGCATATGAATGTTCAGATCGCTTATCATCTGCAAGTCAATACTCCAAATCTAGAACAATTATTTGGGTGAGTTTAGGTCTTGCAAGAACACGAAACCGAGTTTTGAAATCTGTACAAGAAATTGAGTATTTAGCAGAGAGAGAACCAGACAGTACAGATATTTTGAAGACAAATATGTTGGATACATACTATCCAAATAGAAGTTATCATCTTGAGAATGTTTGTCTATGAAGTACTGCAAAGCTATACTTTTAAGAGGAATATTACAGAAGATATCAATAAAGGAGTATATGCTTTGATTGGATCTGTAGGATGTTTAGTGAAACAAAGAAAAGGACATTTGATTAATCACCGAAAACTGAGTTGCAAAACTCCTGACAAAAGGGAATTTTACTATTTAGCTCTTTTGCAACTCTTTAAGCCATGACGTACAGAACAGGAACTACTTGGAGATTTTCACAGTTATGAAGATTCATTCAACGCAACTAAAAATACTATAGAATGTCCTGTTTAAACTAATTATCTGAAAATGTTGAACGATGAAATACAGCACGAAGCTACAATTGCAGCAGAGATTGCTAGAGACAGTTCTCAAGACAGTCAAAGTTCTGCTTCGTTGTGTCAGAATCCACTAGGAGAACCAATTATCCAAAATGAAGCAGCAGCTGCCATGGATGAGGTGGAAAGAGCAATGCAACAAGCTCAAGAGAATGTAATTAACTTAGAAGAATTTGAAAAACAACTAAATGTTGAGCAAAAACAAATACATGATCAAGTGACAGAACAGATTGAGCATGGTTTATATCATGAGAAAAAAGGGTGGTCATGTACATCATTTAAACCTGTCCGACTGTACGTGAGTCGAGAAGCAGGAACTGGAAAACTTTTTCTAATTAAAGGAATTGCAACTTATCTACAGAAAATAACTGAGTCGTCACTCTCTTGTGTTGTTACTGCTCCAACTGGGTTTTTTTTGGGCATTAAAGGGATTACTTTACATCGTTTATTGATGCTGCTAGTGGAGCATGAAAAATTAAACTTCTCATTATTGATGAGGTAATCATGGTATCAAATTTAATGCTTGCCTTTGTGCATTTAAGAATGCAACAAATCCTTAAAACAGAGTATGATGTGTTATTTGGAGGCAAACACGTCATAGTTTTTGGAGATCTACTACAACTAACTAACAACCAGTATTTGTAATGTAATGTAATGTAAAAAAAACCCATATAAAGCGCAACTAACACCCAGCGGTTTCTTGGCGCTAAAGCATAAGGAAACAGACAATCCGTGGAGCCATGAGTGTTAATTGTAGGCATGACAAAACAGGTGGGTTTTAAGAAGGGATCTGAAGTGGGTATAAGGAGAGGCAAGTCTTAGACCTAAAGGGAGTGCGTTCCAGAAAAGCGGGGCAAGAAATGAGAACCTCAGTCCTCCCTGTTTTTTGCGTTTAAAGGTCGGGACCTGAAGTAAGGCCAGATGGGAGGAGCGGAGATTGCGGGAGGGGACATATGGGTGCAATAGTGAGGAAATAAAAGAAGGACCTATACCAGCAAAGGACTTAAAAATAATGCAACCTAATTTGAATTTGCAGCGCTCAGAGACAGGGAGCCAGTGGAGGGATTTTAACAAAGGACGGATGTGTTGGTGTTTGGGCTGATTATAAATGAGCCGTGCGGCCTGGTTCTGGACAAGTTGTAACCTCTTTAGTTGGTATGCCGGTATACCAACATAAAGGGAGTTGGCGTAGTCTATCCTAGAGATGACTAAGGCCAACAAGACCAGGGTAAGGGTCTCGGTGGTCAGGAAGGGAGTAATCTTTCGGATTTTCCTTAACTGAAAAAAACTGGAGGAAACTACCGCATTGATCTGGGGCTTCATCATGAGGTCATTACTGATGATAACCCCAAGACTTTTTACTGAGTTGACAGGATTGGGGGAAGACCCAGCCTCGTGGGCCAAAAGGTGGATTTCCAAGGATTGGCAGCCCCCCCGACAAGCACCAACTCTGTCTTGTCGGGGTTGAGTTTCAGGTGATTCACCCCCATCCAGTCACTGATGTGACAGAGAGTAGATTGAAAGTTGTCGATGGACTGGTCCCCAGAGTTAATATCGAAGACCAGCTGGATGTCGTCCGCATAATTGAACGCGGGGACACAGCTGCCTCGTAAGGATCGAATAAGGGGGGTCAGGTATAAATTAAAACAGTTACACATGAAGACACCAGAAAGTGCCTGGGAAGCATTGGAAATGTTGACATTTCGTCATATTTTAAATATACAGAACTCATTACAAATATGCGACAGGCAAAGGATGCTGATTATAAAAGTATTCTTGAAGATATAAGAATTGGAAAAGTGAGTGAACATGGCAAAGAAGGTTTACACAAGGTCAGTATTGCAGGGAAAACACAGGCCTTAATCCTTTGCCTAACCGTAGCAGTAGGCTTTAAGCAGACAATAAAACGTTAGGCGTGAAGACCCCTCATGCATGGCATCAGCATACAATCAACCAATAGGCGTAAAACCTTAAGATCAGGCCTAAAACATCAGTGAATATAACTCAGGAGGCCTTCGACATAAATGATAATGCGGCCCAAGAGCATCACTTTAGCATGGCAAACATCAGTGGTAACATCAGGCAGGAACACGCGCCATAAGGACGGCCTAAACACCCTGGGCGTAACTTTCTGCAGGTATACAGGAGGCTCTCCCGCACATTAGGCATAAAAAGGCAACAGGGAACCACTAGGCATCAAAACATTATGCAGGACCTTAGCGCGGGAAACATTAGGCACCCTATCAACAGTGGCATAACCCCTGAGGCAGAGAACTCCTTCTATTTAACCCTGGGCACAATCCAGCAATAACCAGGGCGTTTCAGGAGCCTAGTTCGTAAAGCACAATTAGCTCCACCACCACTCTAGGCCGTTTGAGGCTCAACACAGAGTGGCCCTTATCGCGGCCACTGCCCACTGTCCTGCAGAATTAAGACCGGGTCTGGGATGAGCCCCCCTCCACAACGTGCCGGTCCTGTGGGTGGGCACCGACCCTGTGCCCCGACACACCCCCCAGCACACTACACAGTTGAGGCCCCACTCACCGGCAGTCCGGGGCCTCTCACTCCGGCTCCTCCTGACGGGCGGTGACTCCTCTCGCCGGTCTCAGGGGCCCTCCTCAGGCTCCTTGGAGCCCCGACCGCCGCCGCACGTCTCCCAGCTTCACCCGGGCCCCTCCTCCCACACGGGGACCCAGGACTTCGAGTCTGCCCCCGCGAGGATACAGGTTTCTTTGGGGCCTCTGGGCTAGCGCGGGATAGGCTCCCGCCCAGCTTCGTTGTCTCCACGGGGCTCCCTCCTGACCACAGGAGCCCCACACCCCCCTTGTTTTTACCCGGGTTCCCTCCTGGGACCCGGGGCTTTAATCGGCCTCTTCTCGCGTCTTCAGAGCGGCCAATCAACGCACTGCGTGACGGGGGCGCGCCTGCAACCGCCAATTCCGCGTGACAGGGGCGCGGCAGCCTCTGCCAATGCTGCACAGCGGTAAGGGGGCGCGGCCGATGACATGGCCGGTGCCCCCGTCATGTGATGGCGGCCCTCTCCGGCTTCACTAGGCCCAGCGCAGGCATCCTTAATGCCGCAGCGGCCCTCTCTTGGCTCTGGGGGCCGCGGCGGTGATTCCCATCCCTGACACTCGAGGGGAGGCGGGGTAGGATCCCGCCCTCCTCGGGCTTCCACTTCACCCGGGTCCTGCTCCAAGGGGCCCGGGACTTCGAGGCCTTCATGTGGGGCTCTCCCTCTCCACCAGGGAGCCCCGCAGTTCCCTTGCGGCGCTTCTAGGGGTCCCCGGGCCGCAGCGGTGAGTACTAGGCGGCAATTCAGCAGGGTAGGCACCCTCCAAAGGGGGCATTAACAGGCAGCACTATGCGACAATAGCGCGTTACCAGCACAGCGCTTGACAGGGGCACAGCTTCAAGAACATATTGCTTGGCGGGCAGCACAGCGCTTTAGGATCAGGGCGCTTAGAGGGCAGACAGCTCCTCAAGCCCCAGCGCTTGGAGGCTCAATGCTTCTTGCAGTCCCAGGCAGTATAGTGCTTGACAGGGGCACAGCTCTTCCAGAAAACACAGTGCTAGGGAGGCAGACAGTCAAAACAGCAGGTCCCAGGGTATCTCTTCTCACCTCCTGGGTGGTGGGGGTCCAGTCCAAGGCGCTCCTTCCCTTCTAGGTGCTTCTGGGCACAGCACTTGCGTGGCTCAAGGTCCCGGCAGCTACAGGGACCTAGGAGGGCGCTCCTTCTTCAAGGGCCGGGGGACCGAGCAGTAGGCACTACTGGGCCAGTTCAACAGTCAGTGGGGGCATCATCAAAATAGGGCGGTAGGCTGACACCATCCTCCACTGCAGCGTGGCCCTCCTCCTGAAAAGCAGCCTGAACTCCTGAAGTGGGGCTTTCACTAGCCCTGGGGACAGTAGAGGGGTGATGGATGGGTGCAGGGTCCAGCACACAGGCCCAAGTGGCGGTATTCCCTGGCAGCAGGTCCCCTCATGTTCCTGTCCCAGCTCTGTCTCTGCACATGGTGGCACATCCCCCTTATTTATATCCCCCTCCCAGACAGTGCCAGCAGCTTCCGGAATTCTCTGGCGAACTGGTTTAAACTGGCTCAGGGAGGAGGAGTAGAGCACCCTGGATGGCAGGCTTTCCCTCCAAATGCTGGGGTGGCTGGGTACTTAACATCTAGACCGCTAACCTACTGCAGTCAGGTGGCACGACGCACAGCCATGGCATCCATTTTGAACACAGCATTCCATCAGGGTACATTTTTATAATGGGGGATTGATAACCGCGCACCATTGCATTGCATTTAACATTACACAGGGCATCTCATACCTCACATGGCCTATACAGCTTAATTACCATAGGGGAGACATCCTAAAAAAGGGGGGTGCAAAGCGAAAACAATTTGGGGAAAAAGGCCAAGTCCAACAGAAAGACAATTGATTAGTTAGTTGAATTATCATCAATCTCATAGATCAAGAGAAATAGTATACAAGTATAGAATTTCATTGAGTCATGCCTTCATTAAAGAAGGCAAAAGGTCTGGCAATCAAACATATTCTAAGTGCAGAATGACATTAGGACTGCTCGGTATGAAAGCAAGGAAAGGTCTGGCACACAAACTTATGACCTATGCGGATGATTCGCAAATTATTTTTTCTCTCACCAATTCAGACCCTTCATCCCCCTCTGTGTTGAAACTAGGTCTTCAGAAAGTCTTCAGCTGGATGTCAACGAACCAGCTGAAGCTCAACGGGGAGAAGACGGAGATTCTTCTTTTAGGCAAACACAGAGACCTTTGGCAGGACACTCATTGGCCGCCATTCCTGGGCGCTTTTCCTATCCCAGCTACCCATGTCAGAAATCTAGGCGTGCACATCGATGACACACTATCGATGAAACAGCAGGTCAACAAAGTGGCTGGTACTTGCTTCACTATCCTCAAATGGCTGCGGAAGATTATCTGGATGCTGCCTGTTGATACCCAGAAGACCGTAGTCAATGCCCTTATTACATCCAGGCTTGACTACGGTAACATCCTTTACCTGGGTTCCAACCTAGCCGTGATCAGGCGGCTTCAGCTAGTCCAGAACTCCGCAGCCAGGTTGCTGTGTAAAATCCCCAGGACAGCAAGGATTTCTAAGCACCTTAAGGACCTGCACTGGCTCAGGGTGGAGAACCGGGTTCGGTTCAAAGCCCTGAGCTACATGTTTAAAATAAAGGCAGGAACCGCACCAAAGTATTTGCAAAAACTAGTGAGGCCCTACACTCCTGCACGTAATCTTCGCTCTTCCAATGCAGCAAACTTTGTGGTACCCAGGTTTAAACTGGCCAGAATGGGAGGAAGATCCTTTTCCTATTTGGGACCAGTTCTTTGGAACTCCCTTCCCCCAGCTCTACGAAAGGAAGAAAATGTTGCCAGTTTTAAGAAAAGCGTTAAAACCTGGCTTTTCAATCAATAAATCACTGTGGTCTCTGGTCCGTTTTGCTTTCTGTGTTGTTGATTTCGGAGTCCTGGCGCCGGGAAACCCTTTGTGGGTATCTGCGCGCATTGCAAATGCAAAAAATAAATAAATAAATAAACATGCCAGGACAGGCACTTTTTATAGTGTCAGAGGAATGAACAAGCATTTGCAATGCAAATTGGTCTCGCATTTGAGAGAGTTAGAGGTATTGGTGATGTAAATGACAATGTCTTTTACCTATGTGATTAGGATTGGAGTGTAGTGGATGTATGTGGTGTGGAGTGGAATTACATGGATTGGATTTGAAGTGTTAGTTGTGGAATTGTGTGGACTGGATTTCTGTAGTGAAATTATGTGGCATGAAGTGTAGTGGAAATATGTGGATAGTATTTATGCGGTAATGAGTGTACTAGAAGTATGTGGAGAGGGATTGTGTGTTATGGAGTGGAATGGCATTTTGTGTTGGGGGAGTGGTAGGTTGAGGAGTTTAGTTATGTAGTGTGCTGTTGAATTTTGTGGCATGATGTGGAATTCTGTAGTGTGGATTGAATGTATGTGGTGTGTTGTGTAATTGTGTTGGTGAGTTGAAATATGTAGTTTGTAGTCGAACTATGTAGTGTGGAACGGAAATGTATAGAGTTGAATTCTGTGCCTTGGAAGTGTGTAACGTTGAGTTAAATTATTCTGACTGAAACTATGTAGTGTGTCCAAAGTGAGGTAGCATAGTGAGAAAAAGAGCAAGAGGTTAAAATACTATCCCGAGCAATTGGCACTGGTTAGATTCATTGCAAGCAGATCTCCTATCACACTTTGTGTGTTTGAAATCTTTTCAGTGGCCCATGTTAACATTTGCCTGCAGTAAGTGGAACCTTTGCAATGAAACATGATATGTAACTTCCACTATGCAGCCTCGAAATTACTTATTTAGTACTGAAGCACATTGCATATTACAGCAGATGTCTACCGAATTTGTTTTCTGCGAACACAGGCCTTCTTTTCTTGTTGTTTTTTTTCTTTTCACTGTACCCAACTGCTCTGTTGCTCTCCTATCTGTCCTACCCCATTCTTCCTATCTCTCCTCAGCTTTTACTTGAACAATGTTGTGCTCAACCGCTGATCCCCTGTCTGGCGCCCCTCCCCATAGCCTTTATTTCTCCATTTTTATTTTCAATTTCATTTTTGGGGTCCCAGCGTCTGTAATTTGCGGAAGGTTGCTCCAATCCAAATAACGATTCAGAAAAGGGGGTGGTGATGAACAGAGTGTCTGAATTAAGCAGACCACTCTTACCCAGTCCAAAGATCAGGGCTTGATCCATCACCGTTATTTATCTCACTGCCCCATCCCAGCTCAGAACCTGGCTATATGCAAATTAGTCTGTCCCTGGCCCAGTGCATCATGGGAACAGGGCAGACCAAACTACCAAGCCAATTCTTCACCAGAAAGGAGACAAGCTACCGGGGACCGGTTTCTGGCATTTCAGCCTCTTCGGCCCGGCTTGCTTGAATCCTGATGGAGCAGTGAGAAAGGGACTCATGTCTGAGTATACCCTGCCACACCTATAGTGGCCAAAAACGATTCAGAAAAGGGGGTGGTGATGAACAGAGTGTCTGAATTAAGCAGACCACTCTTACCCAGTCCAAAGATCAGGGCTTGATCCATCACCGTTATTTATCTCACTGCCCCATCCCAGCTCAGAACCTGGCTATATGCAAATTAGTCTGTCCCTGGCCCAGTGCATCATGGGAACAGGGCAGACCAAACTACCAAGCCAATTCTTCACCAGAAAGGAGACAAGCTACCGGGGACCGGTTTCTGGCATTTCAGCCTCTTCGGCCCGGCTTGCTTGAATCCTGATGGAGCAGTGAGAAAGGGACTCATGTCTGAGTATACCCTGCCACACCTATAGTGGCCAAAAACGATTCAGAAAAGGGGGTGGTGATGAACAGAGTGTCTGAATTAAGCAGACCACTCTTACCCAGTCCAAAGATCAGGGCTTGATCCATCACCGTTATTTATCTCACTGCCCCATCCCAGCTCAGAACCTGGCTATATGCAAATTAGTCTGTCCCTGGCCCAGTGCATCATGGGAACAGGGCAGACCAAACTACCAAGCCAATTCTTCACCAGAAAGGAGACAAGCTACCGGGGACCGGTTTCTGGCATTTCAGCCTCTTCGGCCCGGCTTGCTTGAATCCTGATGGAGCAGTGAGAAAGGGACTCATGTCTGAGTATACCCTGCCACACCTATAGTGGCCAAAAACGATTCAGAAAAGGGGGTGGTGATGAACAGAGTGTCTGAATTAAGCAGACCACTCTTACCCAGTCCAAAGATCAGGGCTTGATCCATCACCGTTATTTATCTCACTGCCCCATCCCAGCTCAGAACCTGGCTATATGCAAATTAGTCTGTCCCTGGCCCAGTGCATCATGGGAACAGGGCAGACCAAACTACCAAGCCAATTCTTCACCAGAAAGGAGACAAGCTACCGGGGACCGGTTTCTGGCATTTCAGCCTCTTCGGCCCGGCTTGCTTGAATCCTGATGGAGCAGTGAGAAAGGGACTCATGTCTGAGTATACCCTGCCACACCTATAGTGGCCAAAAACGATTCAGAAAAGGGGGTGGTGATGAACAGAGTGTCTGAATTAAGCAGACCACTCTTACCCAGTCCAAAGATCAGGGCTTGATCCATCACCGTTATTTATCTCACTGCCCCATCCCAGCTCAGAACCTGGCTATATGCAAATTAGTCTGTCCCTGGCCCAGTGCATCATGGGAACAGGGCAGACCAAACTACCAAGCCAATTCTTCACCAGAAAGGAGACAAGCTACCGGGGACCGGTTTCTGGCATTTCAGCCTCTTCGGCCCGGCTTGCTTGAATCCTGATGGAGCAGTGAGAAAGGGACTCATGTCTGAGTATACCCTGCCACACCTATAGTGGCCAAAAACGATTCAGAAAAGGGGGTGGTGATGAAATAAGGCACTTTTGCACATTTTACTGTTTTTAAATTAAACACTGCAAGATGTGCTTCCACCTTCTTGAAACAGCAGTTTTTAGGTCTCGCCTATGCAGCGCACATACGCTGCACAGGAGACCTTTAGCCGCCGTCTTGCTCTTTTTCCAAGCACACACTTGTGCTTGTGGCAGCATACACCTTGGGGGAGCGCGCAGGAGCGCACCACAAGCACGAGTATGTGCTTAGAAAAAGAGCGGAATGCACGCTCACGCACTCAGGCACGCACCACTCCCGGGCGATCGCTTTCACTTTTGCGGCCGCGTCGCTTTCAGGGCAGTGCGGCCAATGCTTGTTTTGTCTGCTGCCACTTTGTGCGCATCTCTTTCTCTCTCTGTTTCTGTCTTATTCTCTCTTGATTCTTGTTTTATTCTCTCTTGCTGTCTGCCCGTGCCATTTTCTGTTGCTGAATGTCTCATTTTCAGTTGCTGCATGTCTCCTACTTGTTTGTCTTAGTCTTTTAACTGCCTTTCTTAGTCTCTCTTGCAACTTTGTCTGATTTATTTTTTTCTTGCTTGTCTGTTTCTTGCTGCCTGTCTCATTTTTGGGTGCCGCCTGCTTACCTTATCAATCAGCTCCAGTTTGTCTTGTTTTTTGTCACTGCTTGCCTGCATCGTTTGCTGGCTCTGTTTTCTGTGCTTGTTTTCTAACGCTGCCTGTTTAGCTCTATTCTGTTGGCAGCCTAGTTCTCTGTTGCTGCCTGACTTGTTCCTTTTGGCAGCATGACTCGATCTGTGTTCTTATCTACCAAGTTGTCTGCTGCTGTCGGTCTTACTGGTTTTGTTGCCTATAGTGTCCTGTCATTGTCTGGTTTGGTACTCTGTTGCTGATTGTGTTTATTTCTGTTGCTGTCTGTTTTGTTTTTTGTCACTGCCTGCCTTATTTTCTGCCATTGACTGTGTTGGTGCTGGTTGTTGCCTACAAAGTTATCTGTCCTGCACTGTCGTATTCTCTGTCTCTACCTGTCTTTTTCTTGGTCTATCTTGGTGTTTGTGTCTGCTTGTTTTGTTTTCTCCTTCTGCCGGTCTCTTTTTCTGTGGTTGTCTCCTTATCTGTCTGTACGTTTCTCTTTCTTCTTCTATTTTGTTCTTGGTGAGGTCTGTCTTGTTCTTTTACTGCATGTCTCAATTTATTACCAAATTTTTTGTTCATTGTCACTGAATGGCTCCTTCTGTTGCATCCATTCTTGTCTGTTTTCATGCTGTTGCTGCCTTACCATCTTCCTGTCTGTCGCTACACATCTCATTATTTGTGGCTCGCTGTCCATCACTGCCTATTACTACTTGTTCTTCTTCTTCTATTTGAACTGCAGTGACATGATGTAGTCTTTTGTCTTTTATGTTTTGTCTATTAATGCACAAGGATCCATGCAATTGTTCTGACATTTTAGTTTTTTCTGTGCCTCTTTCAAACACAGAATATGAATTTAAAGTGCAGCTCCTAATTGACCTTTGTTGAGCCAACCAGTCTTTTTGTATGATGCAAGTGCTGCTTACAGTTACCGCATGAGTCATCAAGTGTGCAGTGGCCGTAGCAGAGCACACGCAGTATTTCAGGAATAGATACATGCCTTCAGCACAATCAAAATAAGAATCAGACAAGCGTTGGCAGTTCCTATTTTCACTACAACGTGCTAAATTGTATCTAAAGAGGTTCAATTTATAATTGATATTAAATGTTATCGAGACAAATATAAAAATATGCTGAAGCAGGTTTTTTTTGTCCTGTAAGGTGCCGATCACAAGTTGTGAAGAGAAGGGTGGAATATTTACCACTCCTAGTAAATATTATTGCTCAAGGGTGAGGTAGTTAGCAAGTATGGTAACTGCCTCCTGTTCCGAGATTTCAATCTCGAAATGGGGCATAGCATAAAGGATCAGTTTTTGACATACCAGATCTAGAATCTTTTTCCATTTGTTTGTTTTCACACATCCCAATAAATCATGTTTAGTAGGGCCGTTCAACATACTGCAAACCAGATGCACTGTTCTACAACATAACTTAAATACATTGGCAAAGCCAACAGCACTAGCTAAACAATTATAAGGTCCCAAAGACGAGACCTATTGGCTATACCAATGCTTGTTTAAAAAGCTGCCATACCGGTATACCGTACAAGTGCAAATGTCCATATGTCATGAAGCATGTGTGATGGTCTAATGATGTTTACCTAAAAACAAGAAGGAGGAACCCTTTTTCAACTGGGAAAGGGAGGGGGGTGTATAATACCACAAAAATTAAAGAGCTCCCTTTCCCTGCTTTTGTACTAAATAAGGCTAAGTGCCTCTTACAGTTCTTAATGTGAGATATTTACCATTCTATTTTTATTTAGTCAGTCTAAAGTAGGTCACCAAAAAGGAATTTATTCTGTATTTCAAAACAACATTAATAACAATTAAAACAGGAAAAACCCGGACATTGAGAGTCTATTCGTTATCTATTTTATTTGCTAAAAAGCATGACTTCATTGCACATAACATATCATTACAAACATATCAATTTCCATATAATAAAAATAAATCAATTACAATAAAATACAAAATTGTTAAAAAAGTTCTGTCGACGCGGTGTTTCGGTGTTAAGATGAAGATCGTCACCTTCTTCATGACTATACTTTCAAATTAAAACATCTTATTAGACTGGGGGTAGAAACTACTTCAATTGGGTTCTTGAATATTTGCTTGGGTTCTTCGTTCATATAAATTAGAAGAAAAACTGGATAATTAAATTCTCCTGCCTTTATTAATGGGCTTCAGAGTCTCATTTAATCCAATGTGTCAGTTTCAATCTTATTGAGTCAATACCTTTCCACTTAAGATAAGACTTGGGCGCAGGACGTCCTTCAGCGTGTTCCTTTTCAATCAGATTGAAAAGGAACACGCTGCAAGACTGTCCACACCAGGGATTTCTCTACCAATTGAAGGCTCCTAGACCAGGAGAGACAATTTATAAGAGGGAGAGTGATTAAATACCTTGGCCATCGTTTAAAGAAGAATTTGAGGTAAAAAAGACCAGAAGGAAAAGATTGTTTACAGACCCGTCCTGCGCCCAAGTCTAGGCCTCAGGATGCAACACCACTCGCCCCATCTCTTAGCAGAAGACACGCCTGTGGCGCCTTCCTCTGCTTTGTGTCTCCACACCGGGTGGTGCAACGTACGTTTTACTCTGTTGTCGATCCCCACTCACGCAGTCTTTGCATCCGCCTCACAGGTGAGTCAGCAGGGTCCACCCAGGCCGCGCTTTTTAAGCCGGGGTCCGATGTCTAGTTCCAAGCGCTCAGGCAATTGCAGCCCTACCGGAGTGCTACTTAAATAGTGCTACTTAAGAACACATACCATGTAACAAGAGAAGTAAAGGGGCCAATAGTTATGGGAGGTGACAAATGACAACTTAGCTGTCATAAGGAGGGACTAACAAGCCTCAAAATGAATCAGAAGACTGCATTTACAGGAGGACAAAGACAGAAGCCAATAGGTGGAGAGTGGGCGGAGCTTCCACGTAGCTTCACTCCGCACTGTACACTGCATGCCTCGCAAAGTGAGAAGCCCATGCTCACTGCCGCTATAGGCTTGACCTAAAAGGAAGACTCACAACATAATGTGAGGGGGTATCATGGTGTTGAACTAATAAAGTTACATGACATAGATGACAACATTACAGAAATGTTGCTACTTAAACAGGCTACTTTATGGACAACTCAAACATTAAATAATAATGATCCCATTTACCCTACATATAGGTAAAATTACATTGCACTGTTAAACAACAAACAATTTAAATGAATAAAGAAACAATTGTGGCTGCAGGCAGCATCAGCCTTGATTATTTGCAACATGACAAGGCATTGCTTTCTTTCAAGCACAAGTTAGATAAAATTGGCGAAACTGCACCACAAAACAGATCCTATTTCAACTATTTTCTTTTTAATTGAAAATAAGTGCGACTAGCCTTTGAGTTAAGCATGAAACTAAAACAACATTACTTTTACCGGCAGTATAAAGCCCAGTTATATCAAATGGAGGCCCAGTTATGCTAAGTTGGACACACCTAAAGGAAGCCTTACTCTAATTGATAAATCCGCTCTAATGTGTGTATCTTTCTGTCAAAATGAGGCACAGACGTTTCGTCCGTGTCACAGTTACAATACTGTATATCCAAGTTAAACCAAGAAGATGCATCTGTGTCATAGAAGCAAAAAAACTGTGACAGGAAATCCTCAGCATTTAACTTACAGACAAATCACATCGCTTAACTTTCTACAGCCATATTAAGTGCACATAAAAGAATTACTTCATCACACATATGTCCTCTGTTATTACATTTAATTTTTTTACCCATGGACTAGGAAGATTAATCACGCGTGTTAAACGTTAAAAAAAATAAATGCGGTTTATTACCTGCAATGAACTATTCCTCTTTCAACATTGTCTCTTCTGAAAATGAGGCCAGGATTTTAAAATGTAATGCACATTCAGCAGCAATATTTTGCCTATTCTTTGGCCCTCATGCCTAAAATGGCTGTGCCCTTATACTGATCTGCAAAACTCTTGACTTGGAAATGCGGCTGAAGTCAGTCCTTTAATAGGGTTATCCCAATAAAGTGAATGGGAAAATAATGCCTTTTTAGGAGGGTCAATGGTTTGAAAAGTTGGTGAGCCCATTAAAGTCTACAGAGGCATTTTGTCAGTCAGACGGGTGAATAAAAGAGAAAATAGGGTCTGCAAATATGGGTGCATTGGCAGGTACGTGTGTACAAGGTTTGGCTTTAACATCAGGGCCAGACTGGCCGCACAATGCATCAGGTGTTTTCCCAAGATGCTGGAAGGGTGGGGCCTGGTTTTCCTACTGGGGGCCAGTTTTGCAGCATTGCTGCAATATCGCCGTCAGTACCAAATGCAGCAAAGCATTCATTTCCAGCCTCCCATGGCCAGGCAGGGCTTCCCCAGAGGCTGGTACCAGAACATTGTCAGGCTGCTTTGGGTTCCCAGTCCGTCCCTGTTTAACATCGTGTAGCTGGATCTGAAACTGAGAATGTAGTCACTGTAGTAACTTCCCTTTACTTGTTACTCCGACATTTACTTAAGAAATGCTTTTTTCTGCTTCACCCTATGTGCAGTGGAGGCTGATGAAGCTTCTACCAAGATTGGATTGACCATTATTTTTTTCCCATTAACTGACAACATAAGTATATGATTCTATTAGGGGATTTCATACACCACTACGATGCTTTGCATGCAGGCTCTTAAACTTGACTTTCGAAACTCCTCAACTGAGGATACCATTTTTAGGTCGATCCTGGACAGCACATGCGCTGCTTTGCGAGCCATGCTGTACTGGAGTATGTACTCTAAGCCCCGCCCACTCGCTGCCCGTATTTGTAATTGGCTTGTATCATTGTCCTTTTTAAATGGTGGCTTCTGATTTGTTATTTGGCTTGTTTGTTCCTCCTCAGTAACGCCTTGTCTTCATTTGTAACCTCATTTGTAACCTATTCTCATCATAGGTGGTCATTTTTGTCCCAAAGGAAAAGTGTCCAAACAAAGAAAATAAAACCATAAACCATTTTGGTGCAGTAGAGTGATAAATAATCGCACTCCACGTTGTGAAAAAAAGTGATTAAAATTGGCAGACACACTTTTATTTTTTAAGTGTGATCTGTCAAATTAAAAAATAGGTTGGTTGCTATCCTTGCATACTAATACCAAATGCCAACATGTATCTTTGCCACGAAATTTTGGGCAAATTCTTCAGGGCCAGACACTTCGTCACAGCACCAGTGTTGGACACACCATTCTTGTAGACCTCAATCAGCTCATCTTTCTGATACCAGCGTATGAGGTGCACTTGTAGTGTAACGAACTCCTCATGTGAGTCCTCCTTTATGATTGACCCTTCAGTCGTTTTGTCAATCGGCTGAAGCCTCATGGAGCACAGCGTCCCAGACGTGAGCTTGCGGAAAGTGACTTTGAGGGCCCCTAGTTGGCCCCTCTTCCCCCCTGGTCCTCCAGTATGGGTCCTGGGGCACACCTATGGTGTCCACCCTCCCTATCCCTGCACCAAGTGGCAAGCAATGCACAGTGCCTGCCACAAAGTGCAGGGATATGGGCAATGAGTTTATTTTGGTCTGCGGCATGTGCTGCAGCCGGCAGCTCATGCTACAATACAAAATATACAGATTGTGAGGCTTGAAGGCTGTTGCATCCTAATCCCGAAGGTGGGAATGCCGACAGCTAGCCGTCAGATGCTGGTCCGACCTCCATCATAATCAGGCCCTTAGTCCTACGTTTATTTTAACCCCTTATTTTCACCTTTACCAAATAAAAAAGGCTCTCATTGATCAACAGGAAGTGGAATAAATGTTTTCTTTATATGAACAAAATAATAAACTAACCAGTGATAATAAAACTCACAAATATACATTCCAACACAAATTTTTGTTTAAACTTTCATCTACCATACCAAACCCATACTAAAAGGGACACCCACCATTTTACATTCACTAGTACACTGATTGCGTTCATGACCACACAGACATTGCTACTGAAGCAAGACATTACTATCAAAAACTATGGGCCATATGTATCAACCTAATTTTTAGTCCCAAACTCTGCGAATCGCAAAAAACAGCGTTTGGGATTAAAAATACGCAATTTCCCATGTATGAGGCACAATTGCATCGCAAAAGTAGAAATCGCAAATATAGCGATTCCTTACAATGCGAGAATCAGAATTCTGCGAATTCCCTAGCGATTTCTTATTTTGCGATTTCCTCAGTTTGCGAAATTCACAAACAGAATATCACAAATTAAGAAATTGCTATGCAATGTATGAAAAAATCGCAAATAGCTATTTCACGAAATTCGCTTATTAGAGAATCACAATTACCACCAAGTATGAGCAGGTGGTAACCAGGTGCAAACTATTTAAGGAGTCCCACAATGCAGCACATTTTTCCACAATGGCTGGGCTGTACGTGATAGCCAGGAGGCTGCGACTCAGAGCTGCTGCACAGAGCAGGAGACGCCAGGAGAGGATATTCCGTGTGCGCATTACCCTGTTCCAGCGGGCTAAGGAGGACACACACTACAGGCTGGATGAAGAGAGCATTAATTGAGGAACTCAAACCTATTCTTGAACACCCCACACGCAGGACACACACCATCCCCACCCACATCCAGGTCCTGTGCTCACTGAACCTCTTGGCATCAGGTAGTTCCCAGGGGGTGATAGCCTCAGCAGGAGGGGAGTGCATTTTCACACTTTTTCCATGCGTTCCTTGATGCCATGGTACAGAGGCTGCATCACCACATGCACTTCCCAAACACCCCACAGGCTCTAGACCAGACCAAGCAGGAGTTCTATCAAATAGCACAATTGCCCCACGTCATTGGATGCATAGATGGGACACATGTCACCATATCCCCCCTCCCATAATGAGTATGTGTTCAGGAATTGCAAATCCTACCATTCCCTGAACATACAGTTGGTGTGTGATGCCAAACACATCATCACCGACATTGTCGCTAAATACCCAGAAGCACGCACAGCACATTCATCTTCCACCACAGTGGGATACACCGTCGACTCACAAGTGGGGAGTTTGGTGAGGGATATCTACTAGGTAAATGTATTTGTACAGAGGACACACTAGTCAAGGATAGCATGTGCAAGAAAGTGTTTACCCATATTCTTCCCACCCCACAGGTGTCAGTGTGTATGCGGTCCGTGAGTTCATACTGACTCCCTACCTGAATTCAGCCAACGCAGGGGAGCGGTGGAACAACAGCGCACACATAGCAACCAGAGGCACAATTAAGCGGACCTTCAGGATACTCAAGAGCAGATTCAGATGCCTACATAAGAGTGGATGGGCACTACAATACAGCCGCCAGACCTGTTGCAAGATAGTGGTAGCATGTGCCATGCTGCACAACATCGCCACCAGGTAAGGCACATCGGTGAAGCTCAGTGAATCGTATACTTCAGCTGTGGAGGGGCCAGCTCCAGGACGCATGCCAGCCGATGTAGTTGGTGCAGCTGCTGGGCTCCAGAGGCGAGATGAGATTATACGCAACTATTTCTAGGTAAGAAAAAATATGACACAATGCTAGATATTATTTGTGAGACTGTGTGTTATTTCCTTAACTTCAGGAAGAATGATGGCACACAGCCTGAGTCACACAATGTATCTCCTAATGTCCAGCACATGTTACAGTCACAGTGCATTTGTGTAATCAGGAGCAAGTGTCCATGTAAAGTGGGTAGCTGCACCCATCCAGTGGTCCTATTTAGTGCACCTCAAATGTGGCGCTGTCGGGACGAAGCCCCTGTTTGGGGTTGCACAGTGCCCTCCTCACTTGGCCCACCATGCCCACTGGTATGTCCACTACGGTGCCTATCCATGGGGGCGGGGAGTGATGCTGCTCCTTCCTGATTGTGCCTCCTCATCAGTAGGTGTTAGGCCGAGTAGTGCGAGCTGCCCGCAGCTCATCTACAGCAGATGTGATTTGTACAAAGGCCCTTTCCACGTCCTGGCTGTTGTGTGCCTGTATTTCAAAACAACATTAATAACAATTAAAACAGGAAAAACCCGGACATTTAGAGTCTATTTGTTATCTATTTTATTTGCTAAAAAGCATGACTTCATTGCACATAACATATCATTACAAACATATCAATTTTCATATAATAAAAATAAATCAATTACAATAAAATACAAAATTGTTAAAAAAGTTCTTTCGACGCGGCGTTTCAGTGTTCAGATGAAGATCGTCACCTTCTTCATGACTATACTTTCAAATTAAAACATCTTATTAGACTGGGTGTAGAAACTACTTCAATTGTGTTCTTGAATATTCGCTTGGGTTTTTCGTTCCTATAAATTAGAAGAAAAACTGGATAATTAAATTCTCCTGCCTTTATCAATGGGCTTCAGAGTCTCATATAATCCAATGTGTCAGTTTCAATCTTATTGAGTCAATACCTTTCCACTTAAGATAAGACTTGGGCGCAGGACGTCCTTCAGCGTGTTCCTTTTCAATCAGATTGAAAAGGAACACGCTGCAGGACTGTCCACACCAGGTATTTCTCTACCAATTGAAGGCTCCCAGACCAGGAGAGACAATTTATAAGAGGGAGAGTGATTAAATACCTTGGCCATCTTTTAAAGAAGAATTTGAGGTCAAAAAGACCAGAAGGAAAAGATTGTTTACAGACCCGTCCTGCGCCCAAGTCTAGGCCTCAGGATGCAACACCACTCGCCCCGTCTCTTACCAGAAGACACGCTTGTGGCGCCTTCCTCTGCTTTGTGTCTCCACACCGGGTGCGTGCAACGTACGTTTTACTCTGTTGTCGATCCCCACTCGTGCAGTCTTTGCATCCGCCTCACAGGTGAGTCAGCAGGGTCCACCCAGGCCGCGCTTTTTAAGCCGTAGTCCGATGTCTAGTTCCAAGCGCTCAGGCAATTGCAGCCCTACCGGAGTGCTACTTAAATAGTGCTACTTAAGAACACCGTACCATGTAACAAGAGATGTAAAGGGGCCAATAGCTATGGGAGGTGACAAATGAAAACTTAGCTGTCATAAGGAGGGACTAACAAGACTCAACATGAATCAGAAGACTGCATTTACATGAGGACAAAGACAGAAGCCAATAGGCGGAGAGTGGGCGGTGCTTCCACAGAGCTTCACTCCGCACTGTACACTGCATGCCTCGCAAAGTGAGCAGCCCATGCTCGCTGCCGCTATAGGCTTGACCTAAAAGGAACACTCACAACATAATGTGAGGGGGTATCATGGTGCTGAACTAATACAGTTGCATGACATAGATGACAACATTACAGAAATGTTGCTACTTAAACAGGTTACTTTATGGACAACTCAAACATTAAATAATAATGATCCCTTTTACCATACATATAGGTAAAATTACATTGCACTGTTAAACAACAAACTATTTAAATGAATAAAGAAACAATTGTGGCTGCAGGCAGCATCACCCTTAATTATTTGCAACATGACAAGGCATTGCTTTCTTTCAAGCACAAGTTAAATAAAATTGGCGAAACTGCACCACAAAACAGATCCTATTTCAACTATTTTCATGTTAATGGAAAATAAGTGCCGCCAGCCTTTGAGTTAAGCATGAAACTAAAACAACATTACTTTTACAGGCAGTATAAAGCCCAGTTATATCAAATGGAGGCCCAGTTATGCTAAGTTGGACACACCTAAAGGAAGCCTTACTCTAATTGACAAATCTGCTCTAATGTGTGTATCTTTCTGTGAAAATGAGGCACAGACGTTTCGTCCGTGTCACAGTTACAATACTGTATATCCAAGTTAAACTGAGAAGATGCATCTGTGTCATAGAAGCAAAAAAACTGTGACAGGTAATCTTCAGCATTTAACTACAGACAAATCACATCGCTTAACTTTCTACAGCCATATTATGTGCACATAAAAGAATTACTTCATCACACATATGTCCTCTGGTATTACATTTAATTTTTTTACTCATGGACTAGGAAGATTAATCACGAGTGTTAAACGTTAAAAAAAAAGAAATAATGCTGTTTATTACCTGCAATGAACTATTCCTCTTTCAACATTGTCTCCTATGAAAATGAGGCCAGGATTTTAAAATGTAATGCACATTCAGCAGCAATATTTTGCCTATTCTTTGGCCCTCATGCCTAAAATGGCTGTGCCCTTATACTGATCTGCAAAACTCTTGACTTGGAAATGCGGCTGAAGTCAGTCCTTTAATAGGGTTATCCCATTAAAGTGAATGGGAAAAGAATGCCTTTTTAGGAGGGTAAATGGTTTGAAAAGTCGGTGAGCCCATTAAAATCTACAGAGGCATTTTGTCAGTCAGACGGGTGAATAAAAGAGAAAATAGGGTCTGCAAATATGGGTGTATTGGCAGGTACGTGTGTACAAGGTTTGGCTTTAACATCAGGGCCAGACTGGCCGCACAATGCATCAGGTGTTTTCCCAAGATGCTGGAAGGGTGGGGGTTGGTTTTCCTACTGGGGGCCAGTTTTGCAGCATTGCTGCAATATCGCCACCAGTACCAAATGCAGCAAAGCATTCATTTCCAGCCTCCCATGGCCAGGCAGGGCTTCCCCGGAGGCTGGTACCAGAACATTGTCAGACTGCTTTGGGTTCCCAGTTCGTCCCTGTTTAACATCGTGTAGCTGGACCTGAAACTGAGAACGTTGTCACTGTAGTAACTTCCCTTTCCTTGTTACTACGACATTTACTTACAAAATGTTATTTTCTGCTTCACTATATGTGTAGTGGAGGATGATGAAGCTTCTACCAAGATTGGATTGACCATTATTTATTTTCCCATTGACTGACAACATAAGTATATGATTCTATTAGGGGATTTCATACACCACTACGATGCTTTGCATGCAGGCTCTTAAACTTGACTCTTGAAACTCCTCAACTGAGGATACCATTTTTAGGTCGATCCTGGACAGCACATGCGCTCCTTTGCGAGCCATGCTGTATTGGAGTATGTACTCTAAGCCCCGCCCACTCTCTGACCGTATTTGTAATTGGCTTGTATCATTGTCCTTAATAAATGGTGGCTTCTGATTTGTTATTAGGCTTGTTTGTCCCTCCTCAGTAACGCATTGTCTTCATTTGTAGCCTCATTTGTAACCTATTCTCATCATAGGTGATCATTTATGTCCCAAAGGAAAAGTGTCCAAACAAAGAAAATAAAACCATAAACCGTTTTGGTGCAGTAGAGTGATAAATAATCGCACTCCACGTTGTGACAAAAAGTGATTAAAATTGGCAGACACACTTTTATCGCAATTACTTTATTATTTACTAAGTGTGATCTGTCAAATTAAAAAATAGGTTGGTTGCTATCCTTGCATACCAATACCAAATGCCAACTTGTTTCTTTGCCACAACATTTTTGGCAAATTCTTCAGGGCCAGACACTTCGTCACAGCACCAGTGTTGGACACACTATTCTTGTAGACCTCAATCAGCTCATGTTTCTCATACCAGCTTATGAGGTGCACTTGTAGTGTAACGAACTCCTCATGTGAGTCCTCCTTTATGATTGACCCTTCAGTTGTTTTGTCAATCAGCTGAAGCCTCATGGAGCACAGCGTCTCAGACGTGAGCTTGCGGAAAGTGACTTTGAGGGCCCCTAGTTGGCCCCTCTTCCCCCCTGGTCCTCCTGTATGGGTCCTGGGGCACACCTATGGTGTCCACCATCCCTATCCCTGCACCATGTGGCAAGCACTGCACAGTGCCTGCCACATAGTGCAGGGATATGGGCAATGAGTTTAGTTTGGTCTGCGGCGTGTGCTGCAGCCTGCAGCTCATGCTACAATACAAAATATACAGATTGTTGCATCCTAATCCCGATGGTGGGAATGCCGACAGCTAGCCGTCAGACGCTGGTCCGACCTCCATCATAATCAGGCCCTTAGTCCTACATTTATTTTAACCCCTTATTTTCACCTTTACCAAATAAAAATGGCTCTCATTGATCAACAGGAAGCTGAATAAATGTTTTCTTTACATGAACAAAATAATAAACTAACCAGTGATAATAAAACTCACAAATATACATTCCAACACAAATTTTTGTTTAAACTTTCATCTACCATACCAAACACATACTAAAAGGGACACCCACCATTTTACATTCACTAGTACACTGGTTGCGTTCATGACCACACAGAGATTGCTACTGAAGCAAGACATTACTATTAAAAACTATGGGCCATATGTCTGAACCTAATTTTTAGTCCCAAACTCTGCGATTGAAAAAAAACAGCTTTTGCGATAAAAAATTGGCTATTTCCTATGTATGAGGCACAATCGCATCGCAAAAGTAGAAATCGCAAATATAGCGATTCCTTACGTTGCGAGAACCAGAATTCTGCGAATTCCCTAGTGATTTCTTATTTTGCGATTTCCTCAGTTTGCGAAATTTGCAAACGGAATATCACAAATTAAGAAATCGCTATGCAATGTATGAAAAAATCGCAAACAGCGATTTCACGAAATTCGCTAATTAGAGAATCACAATTACCACCAAGTATGAGCTGGTGGTAACCATGTGCAAACTATTTAAGGAGTCCCACAATGCAACACATTTTTCCACAATGGCTGGGCCAGGAGGCTGCGACTCAGAGCTGCTGCACAGAGCAGGAGACGCCAGGAGAGGATATTACGTGCGCGCATTAACCTGTTCCAGCGGACTAAGGAGGACATCCACACACACTACAGGCTGGATGAAGAGCGCATCCTTGATTTAATTGAGGAACTCAAACCTATTCTTGAACACTATACACGCAGGACACACACCATCCCCACCCACATCCAGGTCCTGGGCTCACTGCACCTCTTGGCATCAGGTAGTTTCCAGGGGGGGATAGCCTCAGCAGGAGGGAAGTGCATTGTCGCGCCTTTTCCACGCGTTCCTTGATGCCATGGTACAGAGTCTGCATCACCACATGCACTTCCCAAACACCCCACAGGCACTAGACCAGACCAAGTAGGAGTTTTATCAAATAGCAGAATTCCCCCACGTCATTGGATGCATAGATGGGACACATGTCGCCATATCCCCCCTCCCAGAATGAGTATGTGTTCAGGAATCGCAAATCCTACCATTCCCTGAACATACAGGTTGTGTGTGATGCCAAACACATCATCACCGACATTGTCGCTAAATACCCAGGCAGCATGCACAACACTTTCATCTTCCGCCACAGTGGGATACACCGTCGACTCACAAGTGGGGAGTTTGGTGAGGGATATCTACTAGGTAAATGTATTTGTACAGAGGACACACTAGTCAAGGATAGCATGTGCAAGACAGTGTTTACCCATATTCTTCCCACCCCACAGGTGACAGTGTGTACGCGGTCCGTGAGTTCACACTGACTCCCTACCTGAACCCAGCCAACGCAGGGTAGTGGTGGAACAACATCGCACACATAGCAACCAGAGGCACCATTGAGCGGACCTTTGGGATAATCAAGAGCAGATTCAGACACCTACATAAGAGTGGAGGGGCACTACAATACAGCCCCCAGACCTGTTGCTAGATAGTGATAGCATGTGCCATGCTGCACAACATCGCCACCAGGAAGGGCACATCTGTGAAGCTCAATGAATCGGATACATCAGATGTGGAGGGGCCAGCTCCAGGACGCATGCCAGCCGGTGTAGTTGGTGCAGCTGCTGGGCGCCAGAGGCGAGATGAGATTATACGCAACTATTTCTAGGTAAGAAAAATATGACACAATGCTAGATATCAATTTTGAGACTGTGTTTTATTTCCTTAACTTCAGGAAGAATGATGAGACACAGCCTGAGTCACACAATGTATCTCCTAATGTCCAGCACATGTTACAGTCACAGTGCATTTGTGTAATCAGGAGCAAGTGTCCATGTAAAGTGGGTAGCTGCACCCATCCAGTGGTCCTATTTAGTGCGCCTCAAATGTGGCGCTGTCGGGACGAAGCCCCTGTTTGGGGTTGCACAGTGCCCTCCTCACTTGGCCCACCATGCCTACTGGTACGTCCACTACGGCGCCTATCCGCGGGGGGCGGGGAGTGATGCTGCTCCTTCCTGATTTTGCATCCTCATCAGTGGGAGTTAGGACTCCTCGCCCAGTAGTGCGAGCTGCCCGCAGCTCATCTACAGCAGATGTGATTTGTACCTGGGCCCTTGCCACGTCCTGGCTGTTGTGTGCCACCTCACGCTTCATGCAGATGCTGCGCCTTGATAGCCCATTTGTTGCAGAGGACAGGCGGTTCAATGCCCGGGTGTACAGATCTAGGCGCTGCATCTCCCAGCGCCTAGCAGCACGGTCGGCCTTAAGTTCTGCACAGAGTGCCTCCAGGGCACCCGTCATGCCCCTGAAGCCTACCCTGACTTCCCTCTGTAGTAATGTTATGTTTTTTGCCTGCAGGCGCTGTACTTGCAACATGTCCATCTCCAATTCGCCGAACACTGTGTCATCTTCTGGGTCTGCAGCACTGGTGGATGCACGAGCCCTGTGCCTGGTTGGAACTGTTGGAATCAGATCAGCACGTGCACAGTGTTGTGGCTCTGGCTGTGTTTGGACAGGTTGGACATCGCCATCGGTGTCCTGGCCCTCGTCCTCCAATGGGGGCAGTAGTGGCAGTACATTCCTCCTGCGGCACATTGGAGGGTTTACTGGGCTGTCCTCCTCCTCTGTTTCCTCCTCTTGCCCTGCTGATTGTGTGTTAGGGGAATCGTCCTGTCTTCCACTGCCTGTTGCCTGTGTACCAGATGGTGCTGTGGACGTAAAAGCACACATTAATTTACTGTTCTGACTTGCACTTGTCATGTATTATATATCACTGTTTGGGACTACATGTGTCTTGTATTTGCCTTTCTTGCTGTGCACATGCTATTGGGGACTGGCTGGGTGTAAATGCACCACTGTAATGTGCATGTGACTACATCTCCCATAATGCATTGCTGTGTGTGCTTGTGTACCTGCACTGGAATTCTAGTTTTGTCCTGCCCCTGGGTCGCTGATGGGTGTGGGTAGTTGGGAGGTATCAGGGGTGTGATGGCATGCTTCTTACCTTGTCCTGGTACCGGGGGGTCAGAGCTGTCAAGGTCGGCCACTCCCATTACACTTTCTGGAAGCAGGGTCCCCTCGACCAGTTCCTCTAGAGGTGTGGAGTCAGTGGCAGTGGAGGTACCTCCACCAGTCTTCCTGGCCTGCTCCAACTTGGCAGCCACCTTCTCCTTGGAGTGCTGGTGCATATCATACCAGCGCTTTCTTAAATCTTCCACACTACAGTGTTTGACACCAACAGTGTTCACTTTGCGCTGGATTTCAGACCATATACGCCACTTGCGTGTCTCAGGCACCCAGAGTGATTTTTTCCCAAACGGGTGCTTATGGCTTATCACGATTTCTTGGATCAGGACCTACAACTCAGCTTCAGAGAACTTTTCTTTTCTTTTCCTCTGTGTTTCCCCCTGCTGCTGCTGTTGTGTGTCCTGGCTGAACAAAAGGGGGTGGTGATGGACGGAGCATCTGAACCAATCAAACACTCACACCCAGTCAACAGATCTGGGTTTAATCCATCACCGTTCTTTAGCCCACTCTGCCACCCCAGTTCAGACATGGCCATATGCAAATCAGTGTGACCCTGTGCCTCATGGGAACAGTCCAGCCCGAACTGCCAAGCCATGCCTTCCCTGGACCGGAAACAAGCTTCCGAGGACCGGTTTCTGGCATGTCAGCCGTCTTCAGCCCGGCTTGCTTGAATCCAGTGGCAAAATGAGCAAGGCTGGCCATGTCTCCAGTGTCTTCCATTGTTTGCAGCACTGCAAAGTTCCCTCTCCACCACTCCTTCACTCTGACTGTGTTTTTTTATATACATACCGTTTTGCCACTCTCAAAGAGCGATTCGCAAAAAATCGCAAATTGAGAATCGCAATAGGGGAGCTTGATACATATGGCCCTATATTAGCTACCTGTCCAAGTAAGTGGAACTTTCACAAGAAAATACTTGTATTTGTACTACTTAGTAATATGACATATAAATTAATTTATGTTTTCCCAAACTTACAGATTTTGCCCACAACAGTTGGCTCAACAAACACGTCCTGGGTTTTATATATTTTAATTTGTTTTATCTAAAACAATATTGCAGTTTAGTAAAATATTATCTTTTTAACAAAATATTCATTTTATATAACTTAAGAAATAAAGTGGAAAAATGTTGAAATATATATTTTCCTACAAAACAATTCCTAAATGATAACCTAAATAACTATAAAAAATACCTAGGTATACACTTCAAAGCAAATATCAATTTTTAGTGTAATCTAAAATTACTATTTTACTTCCACCATTTTCTCCCCTAAGATAAGTGCAGAAAAATTATTGGCATGAATACTTAGGGCCTGATTACAATGGCTGTGAGACCGCCACCGACAGCGGCCAGAGGGGTGGGGGTCGGAGAGACCGACTGCCATTGATCCAACGGGGTCAAGGAGCCCGTCGGACCGTCAGAGGGCTCTCGAATCCCTACATAGTGCTGGCATATGCAAAATGTGCGTTTTTTGGACTATGGCGTGTGCAGCAGCCAGCACCACATGCCACTATAAAAAATACACTTTGCGACCACCTTGCAGGAGTTGTAATTCGGGGTGCAGGACTGCCGACAGCTTTTTGGGTGGTCCCATCCCGATAAAATCGTGATCGGACATAAGTCTGACCGCCATCCTAATCAGCCACCTACTATTCTAACACCACCCGATAAATCCCTTCTAGTACATCCAAAACAGTAACTATACCGCAAAATTACTATTTGAATTCCACCACCATTTTACCTCAAGGCAGGTGCTAGATTGTGACTTAAAGGCAAAATTACTACTTTATCTCCACCACATACCTACCTAACGGCAGGTATTGGATAGAAACTAGTATTCAAAATGACTGTTCTATCTCACAATATGTACTTTCCTCAGAGCAGGTGTTGGATAATGGCTATATTCAAATTTACTATTCTAACTCCACTGAATAGTTACCTCAGGGCAGTTGCTGGACAGTGACTAAGGAATAAAATTACAATTAAAACTCCACCAAATACTTACCTCAGGACAGATGCTGAACAGTGATGAGGAGGCAAAATCACTATCCTAACTTCATCAGGTACTTACCTCAGGGCAGATGCTAAAGAGTGACTAAGATGTTGATTACGACTTCGGCGGTCCGACCGACGGACTGCTGAAGTCGCATCCACCATAAGACCATACTGCTAGTGGTCTTAAGTCCACTGCAGTATGACTGGACCGCTGGGCCAGTGGTGCACTGGCCACGGTATTTTCTGTCTGCATGCTTGAGCCTGAAGCCAATGCAGCAACCCAGCAGCACCTGCAGTGTTGTGCACACACTGCTGCATGCACCACGTCATGCATGCCAAACAGTGCACACACCACAGTGAAGGCATAGGGGGTACAACATGTGCCCCTAGTCACATGACAACATGGGCAACAATGCCTGGGGACATTGTTTGGGGCACCATCCAAGCCATTCCGAAACAGCTTTTTCATGGCTGTTTCATCACCACGAAAAGACATGTGGAAGGGCAAGTCGGAATATAGACAGCGGTGCTGGGCTGAGCACAACCTCCATTCCTCCCCACTGTGAACACCATCAGCCCCACGGGATTCCCGATCCTGGTGGTGCCGTCGATGTTGCAGCAGGCTGGTGGCGGTCCAGCTGCCAGACTTGCAATCAGATGGTCGGACCGCCTAGGTTACAGTGGTCGGTCCGCCACCACAAATAAGGGGGATACTCCTAATCAGCCCCTAAGTGTCAAAATTCTATTCTAATTCCGCCAGGTACTTACATCAAAGTTGGTGCTGGACAGTGACTCTGGAGCAAAATTACTATTCTAACTCCATTAGGTACTTACCTCAGGGAAGGTGCTGGACAGTGACTAAGGGTAAATATTACTATTCCTACTCCACCAGTTACTTACCTCAGGGCAGGGGCTGTACAGTGACTAAGAGGCACAATTCTATTTCAATTCCAGTAGCAACTTACTTTAGAGCAGGTGCTTGATAGTGACTAGGGAGCAAAATTACTATTCTAACTCCAATGGGTAGTTACCTCACAGCAGGTACTGGACAGTGACTAGGGAGCAACATTACTATTCCAACTCCACTGGGCACTTAACCCAGGGTAGGTGCTGGACAGTGACTAAGGAGGCAAAATTATTATTCTAACACCACCAAATACTTACTTTAGGGCAGGTACTGGACATTAAATGGGAGTTAAATTACTATTCTAACTTCCACCTTGCAAATTACCTCAAGACATGTGTCGGACAGTAGCCAGGATCAAAATGATTATTCTAAATCCCCAGGTAATGACCTCAGGCAGGTGCTGGACAGTGTCTAGAGAGCAAAATTACTATTCTAACTCCACCAAGTACTCACCTCAGGGTAGGTGTTGGACAGTGACTAGGAGGCACAATTACAAGTTTAACTCCACCAGGTGCTTACCTCAGGGCACATGCTGGACAGTGACTAGGGGACAAAACTACTACTTAAACTCAACCAAGTACTTATCTTGGGACTGACGCTGGACTGTGACAAAAGTACAATTTTAGTAGTTTAAAAGCACCAAATATTTAACTCAAACAAAATGCTCACGTTCATCACAACCATACTTTGTAATACAACTAACAACAAGCATTTAATTTCTTATTAAAAGAGATGCACATTGCTACAAAACTAAACAAACTACAGGACATATCCTAAAGCCAAAAACCGAAATATTAATGTAAGTATTGAAATTATAACAGTAAATAGTAAAGGAAAACACCATAAAACTCAAAGTTAATCAATAACTAATAATTTGCATTTTTTTATGGAACGGATAAGAACAGACTTAAAGAAACAAATATTTACCTAAAGACCACTTCAAAATAGAAACACCTACTAGCAATAACGTCACTCAAAAACAAACAACTCACCAATTTCCAGGCAAACAAATAACAATTTTTCAACCATAACAAAACAAATCCCAGTTGAAAAATAATAGCCAGCAATATTTTTTTTTCTTTTCAACAGAGTCTCTAAACTTTCTTTCTCTCTCTTAACTTACATTTTTTAACAGACAATAAAGAAAATAAATATATAATAAAACAACAAAAACATAAACTTACACTTTTGTCTATTTCTCTTTTTTGACAGGACCAACATCAATTGCATTAGCTAATCCAGCAGATTTTGTGAAATCCTGGAGAGGCAACAGACTGTTAAAGTATGCTGGCTGCCTTTATTTATTGGACAGATTAAGAGAGCTCAGGTGCGTGGAGTACTTTTCATCCAATTGCACAGGCAGAGCAGCTACTCTGAAAGACACCGTAGTTAGGGCACCTGAGCATAACCACTCTGCCTCTGCAATGGAGAACGTGAAAACATTAAAAAATTTAAAAAACATGTATCCACCTTCAATTAGGCCTTTGGCTCAATTTAGAGAGAGGTATCTGAAACCATTCACATGCAAATAGACAGTAGTATGCCCACAATTTCCAATATTAGGACAATGGTACAAAGACAAAAACAGGCAAGCAATCCCAAATGTATAACACCACAGACTTATTCTGACATTAACATCCTCCCTAAATTACCTATCACTTTATCTGAAGAACCTTTTCTATCGCATGACAATAAAAGCCCTCAAAAAGAATACTAATCTTTAGATCAAGCCATAATATTTTAACACTTGAAAATAGTTAAATTTGGATGATGAATGGTACTCTTAAATCAACGCCCTATCCATTCACCCAAATTTACAATATTCATGCTAACATAAAAAACACAATTGTTCCATTAGTCTATAATTTACAATCTGACGACCAATCCTCAACATACACTGAATTATTAACAGTTATAAAATCCAAGACAATGAACAAAAGTCCCAGGAACGTGATAATTGTATTTAAATTATCAATTATTAATACAATTTTAAAAATGTACCCTACCACCAAAATTCAAAGATTTTCTTTTCACTTTTCTTAGGTATTTTGGCACACATTCCAAACATCATCCTTAGTTGTAGATTACTTATCATGCACTAAACTTAATTTTGAATAAAAAAAACTATGGGCCATATGTAGGTAACTTGGAAATAACGATTCCTAAATACCGAATTTTAACGATTCGGTATTTAGGAATCGGTATTTCATATGTTGGGAATAATTCGGTAAAAAATACCGAATCGTTAATATTCCTTATTTCCGAATCGGTAATACCGATTCGGTATTAAGGAATCACCTACCCATTCATTCCTATGGGCTTGGAGGCCCATAGGAATGAATGCAAAAAAATTCGGTATTAACGAATCGGTATTACCGATTCGGTAATCGTGAGAGGTATTTCAAGTGTGCCAGGGTGTCCATACATGCCCTGAAATGTGCATGTATGCACATGTGGCGCACATCCATGCCCTAAGGGCATGGATGTGTGCCACATGGCACACTTCAAAAAGCAAAAAAGTCCAATGGGTAGAGAAAGGAAATCGCTATTTACCACCAACTATGAGTTGGCAGTAAATAGCGATTCCTTAAGGCTGAGGTGCACTGTTTTAAGTGCTACCTACATTGCATTTAAGGAATCAGTATTACCGATTCCTTAAATGCAAGGCCAGAAGGAATCCTCCCTACAACTCAAATGCCTAAATACTGGTCGGTAACTGTGAAATTTAATAAATTTCACAGTTACTGACCGGTATTGGGCCACCTACATATGACCCTATGTGTCTTATGCTTTGTACTGAAAATTCTGAATCATAATATTTTACACAAAATGAAGAGAAATTGTCACCACTACAAAATTATCTCATCGATACATGGATTGCCCATCTAAGCAAGTCGAATCACAAGAGGAAGCCAAGATTTCCCACTCAATGAAGCACGGCGGGGCCTCCAACCCTTCAAAGTGCCCACAATCCTTTAGCGGAGGCCCCATTCAGCCCCAAACCAATGCCTTTTTGTGAGATTCTCGAGACAAAGGGGCCCCCAACACATTCTGCAGGGGAAGTCATTCTTTTCATTACACAATTGGGGCAGACAAGTCTGGCCCAAGACTCACGACTCAATTTACACTTAGAGGCAAATAAGCAGGCCCCTCAAATGTGGCTATGCACCTTGAAACTACTGTTATACTAACTTCAGATTGGAGGGATGCGGCCCCTTTAAAGGTTACAGGCTCTTGAGTCGAATGTGCATCCCCTTCTCAGGGTGGAAGAAAGGAGTGGCCCAAAAGAGCAGCCATTGGCTGTTTGAAGAGAAGAAACAATAAAAAGACAGGAGAACCTTCAGAAACCAAGCAAACATGTTGGGCATGGCACGGATGCATATGTTGTTGGAGACTTTCCTCATTACAGTCTTCTTTACTATCACAAGCCTGTGCCATTATTAGTGTTTTGGACAGTTATGTTTTTCTCATGCCTGCAGTAGCCCACGATGCTACAGTATCAAAGTCTGGAATCTGTTGGCGTGCCAACGCAACTCAGTGCAATATTTATGTTGCATTCACTCAGTGCAAAAAACTGTAGTTATTGATGCACTATAAATTAGGTAAATGAATAAATGAGGTCAGGCAGAGTCGGCTGAAAACATGGCTGAGTGCTGTGAGTACACTTAAAATTAAGGAGATATAAAAAGCTTAAAGGAAATCCTTCTCAAGCAAAAGCAAACAGAATTCAGTATCAGATTTCACTGAAAGCACTCTGGCTAAAAAGGACGCGTTGTTAGCATTTATCATATAATATTTGGCAGCGCACAATTGGATTCTTCTATGTAATCCCTGTGTTAACAGATTTCAGTGAAAGAAAATTGTATTATGCAGCCATTCTTTCAGGTAAGGTGAGTTTTTTAAAGCATGACTCCTACTTAAAATAACATTTACAATGAGGTCAATCAAATATTAAAATCGGTTCAGACATCAGAATTCGTCTGTGAAGGGAGTCCTTTGCTAAAGGCAGATTCAACACTGGCTAGGCTGTGTGAGAAGGATCATCTGAAAAAGGAAAGTTGTCTATTTCACAAATCCTCCACATGCAAGCCAAGAATTCACAATTCAATACTGTTACCACATATTGCGTTGAGAGTTCATTACAGGGTAAGAGAGCGCAGCGTTTTCTGGTTCGCATATTAAGAACTGCACTGGGTAGAAAAGACAGAATCAAATGTTTAATTAATTATGTATGAAATTAGAAAACTCCATCACCATTGAATAGTTGTGAACATGTCCTCAATAAAGCATCTTAATTGTGAGTGTGGGGCATGTGCAGTGGTTAGTGTCAATTCTTTCATCGCTGTGCTGGGTTACAATAATTAATATTTTTGTTGGAATTTCAGGTGGCTAGGCAAAAATTTAAAAAAATGGACTTGTCCATGAATTATATTGTGTTTATAGTGGCGTTTATGCTTCTATTCATTAACAATATTAATTCAGCAACACTTTCACTGAACCATGTATTATCTTATTGTTCCTTTTGCAATCATTTTAATGTTTTCAGCTTAGGCAGGATTACGCTTCTCATGTAAACACTATGTGGGACTAGTGTGGTATTGGTTTATGAAAAAGGTTAAATGTAGTCGTATGTACAATTAGGCGCGCCTGGATGAAGCACGCCGGGAGAAGTTTGTCTTTTAGTCTCGGACCACGCAGAGTTGCGGTTCACCATTGAAGAAAAATATGTGGCCATGGTTTTTTCCGGTGTGGGCGTCAGTCGACAGCTATTCATTTACTGTTCACAAGTTTTGCTGTAAGGAGAAGTGTTGGTGAATTCCCTGGGTGCAATTGTGTGCACTACGAGACATGGAAAGTAGTTTTCTATTTCACCCCTCTCCTGAGGAGGCCAATATTCCTGGAGGCCAAAACGCATCCGCGTCAACTTGCCATTTCTGACAAGAGTAGTCTGATGATATTTTGTGTACCATATTTAGGGGCCGATTGGGATGGCGGACCACAGAGGTGGAGGGACCGTCCGCATGGGCAGCGGCGGTTTCTCCGTGCAAATTAGGATATGACCGCCACCCTGGCGGTCACATCCTGTATGTTTAACATTGCGGCGGGTGCTGCTTGAAGCAGCACCCGCCGCAATGTTAAAACTGCATGTTTTACATTTACATGCACAAAGCGGCAGGCACCGCATGGTGCCTGCCGCTTTGTGCATGTGAATGTTGGGGGGTACCAAAGGTACCCCCCATGTGCACCCCCCACCCCCCAACACCCCTGGGGGCCAGCACCGGGCCCCCAAACCCCAATGTCCACATGCTTTTCTACGGCGGAAAACCCGCCGTGGACAAGCATGTCTCCGCCGGTATCCTAATATGGCTGGCGGTGTCTGATAGACACCGCCACCATATTAGAGCTTTTCCGCCACAGTCGGAAGGCAACCGCGGCGGAAAAGCGGCAGACGGAAACATGACCCCCCCCCCAGCCATCCTAATCTGGCGGGGGGTCTTTTCTGTGTCCGCAGCGGTGAATCCGCATCCTGCGGGCCGGCGGTTGCTTCCGCCGGCCCGGAGGATGCGGATTCACCACGATCCTAATCGGGCCCTATATCTTTTTTGATTTAACACAATCATGGAATTTAGGTCCAGGACTTACTAGAACCGATTGTGGGGATACAGGACTGCCTCTTAGTGTACTCCCTGATTTTATAGGGAGACACTCCATTTATTTAGTGTGATCTTTTGGGTGAAAAAGTTCTATATTTGTGTACTACTGTGTTGTTAGAATATGATTGTATATAGGGATTTGTGGGTATATATATATATGTGTATATTTTTATGATTGACTAATACCATATAAAAGTATTACTTGGATGTACAGATTACTATAAATAAAATTGGTAATCTTGATTATGACTAGGCATGTGATCAATGTGTAAAAAGAAAGGAAGAATTAATGATGAGAATTTTTGTCCCTCTATAGGGGAATTTATAGTCCCTTATCTCTGTAGGAATTTGAGATTGATCCCTCTCGACCATTTTTCTGTCTTGTGCAGCATGTCCTCAATTAAAGCATCTCAATTGTGAGTGTGGGGCATGTGCTGTGGTTAGTGTCAATTCTTGTATCGCTGTGCTGGGTTACAGTAATTTACATTTTTGTTGGTATATCAGGTGGCTAGGCAAAAATTTTAAAAAACGGACTTGTCCATGAATTATGTTGTTTTATAGTGGTGTTTTTGATTCTATTCATTAACAATATTAATTCAGCAACACTTTCACTGAACCATGCATTATCTTATTTTTCCTTTTGCGATCATTTTAATGTTTTCAGCTTAGGCAGGATTACGCTTCTCATGTAAACACTTTGTGGGACTAGTGTGGTATTGGTTTATGAAAAAGGTTAAATGTAGTCGCATGTACAATTAGGGATACCTTGTTTGATACCCAGGCAGTTCACTTCACAGTTTGTCCATGCCTCCTTAGACATGAGCTTTAATTAAAAAACTTCCACAATGGAGGTAGTCTCACTATCTCACCTAGCTTCATCATCAATTAACACTTCTAAAGCATGCGTTCACTCAAGAGCATCATAGCAATAGAAGAACTGAAACAACCAATTTTAAACTAAGGATGACTGGTATGTAAACTCTAAACTTAAAGACCATTTGCCCGAAGACTTTCATTTTCAAATCTATATAGACTTTTAGTGAGCTATACAGTTTAACAATTAATGGATATGCCCCTCGATGACGTTGTGCTGGCAACACACGTCCTAGCACTGTGGCTTTAACGGCTGGACAATGCATAACCTTGTCATCTGACCCAAAATTAGCCTAATTTCTCGCGTCTTCCCAGTTAATGTAAGAAAGCTGAAGTCACATCAAGGCACTGCTCTTCACCCTTGAAACTAAGTGCCATCAGAATCATCCACTGGATTGGTTATAACATGTGAAGCTGGACAAAATGTGGGTGGGTGACTTCACATTTTCTTTCATAGAAAGAAAGAGGTTTCCAGACTTTGCAGGGAAATGACTGTCTGAAATTCATCCAGAATAATATCTCCACTGTCAACATGCCAGAGCTGTGGAGGACAATACTTCCATTGGTTGCATGGGCAGTGTTAGAAACAGCTGTACAAACCATCCATCTGACAATAGAGGTAGCCAAAATGGCCAGAATATGGATAGAATTTGAATCACTGCCCATAAAGTCACTTTTAGATAAGCTGACTGAACGAAAACTACCGCTTGTTGTTGTTGTTGTTTACTTTATTCGGTTTCAATTTATAGAAGACCATAAAAGTACATACATTACATATTAGTACATTTGTCAGTTAAAAGAAAACAGTAAATTAATTCTTAAAATTCAATTCAATTTAAAATACACAGCAAGAGAATAAAAGCGCCAAACTTCCACTATAGGTTCATTCTATGGCGAATACAAAATGTTAAAAATCTAGCTATGTTTAATGCTAAAAAATCAGACTCAAGTAGTTGCAGAACCAGGAAAGCTGCACGACATTGGCATAGCCTGAAACTTTTTAAAATTGGAACAAGATATCTCTTTCTCGGTTCTAAATAAAATTTACAAACTAGGGTCAAATGTAAAAGAGATTGGGGAGAGATGCCATCACATGGACATTGACAGAGTGGCTGTGACCAGTCATTAACAGTGGGAAATGTAACAAGCCGATGAAAGGTGTTAAGTCTAAACCGGGTCAACAAATATCTATCGTAGCTGCTTAGGTTCCAGGTTAAGTATGGCTGAATCAGCATGGAAGTTTGGATCATTAAAGCATGCTGTACCGAGGTTTTATTGGCTTCAGCAGACAGACGAAGTTCAGTTAAATGGATTAAGCATTGATTTTTTAACTTTTTCCTAGAGATCAATTCCAGTTCTAGCGGATTAAGATAGAGATTTTCTAGGCCCAAATCTTAAAGGAACTTTTTAACGTATCGGAGCCAACTTATCTTGTTAACATTTTCAAGCAGAAGACAATCCTTCAGGATGTTTTGGGTAAAAACCCGCTTATTTGAGGTCCAGAGGTGGTGCCATAAGAGAATAGACTGAATCTTGATGATGTCAGTGATGTAAGACAGGCCTAACTCTAAATGGCAGCTAAATGTTGATGTGCCCTGGGAAACAGCAAGAAGGAACCTCAGAAAGCTGTTTTCCACTTTTTTAAGGGCTTCTGCCTGAACGTGGCCCCCACCCCGGCCCCATAGATAGCAGTGCTAATGCATTTGGCCTGGTAAATGCGAATTAACTCCTCAGGCGCTCTTTTTTCCAGTCTCTGTGTGAATTTTACTAGGGCCATGGTTGATTTTATGAACTGCAATTTTAATGCCTCAATAGCTTTCCTCCATATGCCCTTTTCATCGATTAGGACTCCAAGGTATGGGTAGGTAGGGGTATACTCTACGCTGTTGTTATTTATATAAATTGCTCTCCCTTTTCTTTGTTTTGGGCCACAATTCATAATATAAGTTTATTTTTAAATCTAGATTTGACATGAATAGGTTATCTCGGGTCAGTGAACGCTGAAGTTCAAGGGGGGTGTGGGCAATGATCACCGCATCATCCGCATAGAGGAGAGCGGGGATAGGACGATGTTGAATTAAGGGAAGGTCTTGGACCCCCTCCAACATGGCTTCTTCTAGGCCATTTGTGTACAAGATGAAAAGGAAGGGGGCCAAGACACAGCCCTGCCTGACTCCCCGCTCAACCTTAAAAGGTCCTGTCAACTCACCCCCAAGCCAAATCTCACTCTGGCTGTGGCGTTGGAGTACATTTCGCGTAGAAATTAATTAACAATGGGTCAACTCCCACTCCTGTTAAAATAGCCCATAACTTAGAATGACACAGGCAGTCGAACGCTGCAGTGAGATCTACGTATACCAAGTGAAGACTCCTGCCTTTTGCGTCCACATATTTACCCTTAAGTAAAGACAAGTTTAAAACCTGCTCGATGGTACCCAGGCCTTCCCTAAATCCATACTGAATGTCGGATATGATGTTATTATCTTCGGTCCAGGACTGTAGGCGTTCTAAAATGATGCGCCCCATGACTTTTCCAACTACCGCTTGTAATATCATGCAAATTATTTGTCAGAATATAATCATTTCTGAGAAAGCGAGTTATTGATTGAGAGGGGTGAGAATTCTACTCAAGCAACAACCACAATCCTTATAAGGGTGAACCACAAAAATTGCTAAATTAACCTGTGCTTAACCCTCTGGTAGCAGCTTGGCACAAAAACAGTCAGGCTTAACACAGAGACATTGTGTTATGTATTTATTCAGCACATGACCTGTAACAAAGTGAAAACATAACACAAGAAAAATTCTACACCAATTTCAAAAAAGTAAATACATTTTGATAAATAAAATGAGACCAGAACAACAAGAATCAAATCAGCAGAAACAGAGATATACAATTTTAAAGATTTAGGTAAGTTTAGTGCCTAAAAGCAGAAAGTGCCACTTACGGTCATCTGGTCATGATAGACTGGGTCAAAGTCACAAATTCAGGCTGACCACTATGAAACACAGGCCAAATACAGGGACCAGGTTAATCCAGCTGAAAAATTACTTTCTCAAAAATCTGGCACAAAGAGTCCAGTTCGTGATGGAGGAGGTCGCAAGGAGCAGGGGGAGCATTGCGGATGGTCCCCACGGTAGCACAAAGAGCAGGCCTGGTGTCGCGGATGGTCATCACTGCAGTGCAAAGATCCATTGTAGAAGCTTTGCATTGGTTGTCATTGCAGATTGTCATTGCTGTTGCACAAAGTGCAGATCTCCCATTGCCGGTCGTCACTGACGGTTGCTGTAGTGTGAAGAGTCAGGTTCACCTGACCTTTGCAATGGCAGTCGGCACGAGAGGCAGAGTCTCTGAGCCAATGAGTAATGTCAGCCAAGGGTCCAGGACTTAGGGAGGCACCACTCTGTAATCAGGGACTTACTCTAGCAGAGGTCAGCAGGGCTCAGGCAGGTCCAGGCAGGTCCAATTGCAGGACCTCAGCTGGGCAGTTGCATGATGGGTTCTGGAACTTTTTGTTTCCGTATAGCTCAGACCAGGAAGTCAGCCAACAGAACCTTGGAGCCACTCAGGTTAGCCTGGTATGAAGGGAGTAGGTCCAGTCTTCCTTCACAGACAACAGGGTAGGCTTCAAGCAGCAGGGCAGTCATTTGGAGAACAAGCTAGGCATCAGGCAGCAGGGCAGTCCTCTGGTAGCAGCAGGGCAGCCCTCTGGGGAACAAGGGAATCCTTCTGTAGCCACAGGTTTAGGAGGGTACTGGAGAGCTATTTCAGAAGGTCCAATATTTATACCTGATGCCTAGGCAAAGTGGGGGTAACAACCTGGCTACGCCCACATCTGGTTCAGGAAAGATCTGCCCTTCCCCAGCCAAGTCAAGGGTGATAAAAGACTGGTGCCAGGTTCCTTTGTGTGTGTGCTGGAGGCAGTCCTTTAAAATGTAAGTGGGGAAGGGAACAGTTCAATCTCACCCATACTGCCAACATCAATTGCCCCTTTGTCTCACTGTCTGGGAGAAATGCACAAAGACCAAATGCAGGACACAGGCTGCAGGCACCAAATGAATAGGAAAAAATGTACCTTTTCAGAATTCCATCAATTGTTCTTTTTGCATTTGTTACCTCAAGTGGGACAGGTATGCCCATATGTGGGTCCTGTGCTCGCCATACCACTAGATTCAATCTATCCTGGCTGATGAGGGGTGATATCCTGGGATAGGATGCTTGGTCCTGGTCCAGTTTGTGCTTGACTGTTCCCATGGGAAACAGAATCAAGACTGATTCGCATATGGCTGGGTCCAAACTGGAAATAGTGGAGTGAGCAAAGAAAAAATAGATTTGGGCTCAAATCCCTGACTGGGGATGAGTATTTGACATTGTTCAGCATTCTGTCCATAAATTGGTCTTTTTGCATTTGTCACCCCAAACAGTACAGGTATGCCCGGTCGCGGGTCCCGTACTCGCCATGCCACTGGATTTAGGCTATCTTGGCTGATGAGGGGTGAAAATCCCAAAACCGGTGCTAGGATGCTTGTTTCTTGTCCAGGGAGGACCTGGCCTGGCAGTTCAGGCTGGACCGTTTCCATGGGGAGCAGGGTCAAGACTGATTTCCATATGGCTGAGCCCAAGCTGGATTGCATGGTGAGTTAAAAAGAATGGACACAATATGTATCCTAGCTGGAAACAGTGCTAAGCTTGTAAAGGGTGCAAGTGAGAGGTCTAAATTGCTATTTGCTATTTTGTCAGCTTATTGAGATCGCCTTCCTGATGACCAAGGATAATGCAGCATCTAGGAGACAGTCTGGTGGGGATGTGGAGACCTTTCCAACTTATTGTAAGCATTATATTAAGTAGATACAACATTTATTCTTGCTTCACTGTTTTACTTCATAGTGCTTCTTTGTCACCCCGATTTCTGATAGATCTCAAGCACTGCTTACATTCCAAGTCTCATTTCTACCCACCATCACTAACCCCCCAGTCCCATCCCACCATCACCACAACGAAACCCTACTTCCACTATCACAACTCCCTATCCTAGATCCACCTCTTTTCTAAGCTTATTATACCCTCTGAAACCTCATATTGCCCATTCCACTCTAACTCTAACTCTAATCCCAACATATCCCATGAATAAAGGTTGATGCTTGACATGGTTGTGTTGTCTGTATCCTACCACATGCTGTTGGTCCTCCTGATGATACTCTTCCTCATTGTCTCCCAACCATCTAAATTTGTTCACCACCCATTTTACTTTATCATCATGTAGCCTCTAAGCTAGAGGTCCCTCGAGCTATAGTGCTGCTGTGGGTGATTGGGCAGTATTCATCTTCACCCTGCACTGGTGCACTAGTGAGGCCTTCACATTGAGTTGCTGGCTCAACCTGCAGATGGCCTGTGTCTTTCTTGTTACACATGCCATACTCCATCATTTAAGAGGAATGCATGGGAAACAGAATCAAGACTGATTCGCATATGGCTGGGTCCAAACTGGAAATAGTGGAGTGAGCAAAGAAAAAATAGATTTGGGCTCAAATCCCTGACTGGGGATGAGTGTTTGACATTGTTCAGCATTCTGTCCATAAATTGGTCTTTTTGCATTTGTCACCCCAAACAGTACAGGTATGCCCAGTCGCGGGTCCCGTACTCGCCATGCCACTGGATTTAGGCTATCTTGGCTGATGAGGGGTGAAAATCCCAAAACCGGTGCTAGGATGCTTGTTTCTTGTCCAGGGAGGACCTGGCCTGGCAGTTCGGGCTGGACCGTTCCCATGGGGAGCAGGGTCAAGACTGATTTCCATATGGCTGAGCCCAAGCTGGAATTGCATGGTGAGTTAAAAAGAATGGATTTAGGCCCAGGTCTCTGACTGACGGTGATTTTTGGACATTGTTAAGCATTCCCATTCTGTCCATCAATTGTTCTTTTTCATTTGTCACCCCAAGTGGGCCGGGTATGCCCAGATGTGGGTCCTGTGCACGCCATGTCACTGAATTCATGCTATCCTGGCTAATGAGAGGTGACCCCAAAACCAGTTCTAGGTTGCTTGTTTCCGCTCCAGGAAGTACTTGGCCTCGCAGTTTGGGCTGGAATGTTCTCATGAGAGGTTATTTGCATATTGCTGGGTCCATGCTGGAATGGTGTGGTGAGCAGAAAAATGACAGATTCAGGACCAGATCTCTGACTGGGGGTGAGTGTCTGACATTGTTCAGCATTCTGTCCACCAATTATTCTTTTTTCAGTTTCCCAAAATTAGCATTTTCTGAAATGTGGCTTACAGTCTGACTTTACCATTAATGAGGATTTTAAATTCAAATTCATTTGAGTCCAAACGTGACATCCTAGCTGTCCCAAATCTAAAGTTAGCACTTATTAATCAGAATATTTCCCCAATGGTATCCAATGGGAGAGGTGGGCCTTGCAGTAGTGAAAAACAATAATGAATTAACTGAAAAAACCCACAATTCAGTTTTTGTTCAGATTGCCCGTTATTTAACCAGACACAATATGTATCCTAGCTGGATACAGTGCTAAGCTTGTAAAGGGTGCAAGTGAGAGGTCTAAATTGCTATTTGCTATTTTGTCAGCTTATTGAGATCGCCTTCCTGATGACCAAGGATAATGCAGCATCTAGGAGACAGTCTGGTGGGGATGTGGAGACCTTTCCAACTTATTGTAAGCATTATATTAAGTAGATACAACATGTATTCTTGCTTCACTGTTTTACTTCATAGTGCTTCTTTGTCACCCCGATTTCTGATAGATCTCAAGCACTGCTTACATTCCAAGTCTCATTTCTACCCACCATAACTAACCCCCCAGTCCCATCCCACCATCACCACAACGAAACCCTACTTCCACTATCACAACTCCCTATCCTAGATCCACCTCTTTTCTAAGCTTATTATACCCTCTGAAACCTCATATTGCCCATTCCACTCTAACTCTAACTCTAATCCCAACATATCCCATGAATAAAGGTTGATGCTTGACATGGTTGTGTTGTCTGTATCCTACCACATGCTGTTGGTCCTCCTGATGATACTCTTCCTCATTGTCTCCCAACCATCTAAATTTGTTCACCACCCATTTTACTTTATCATCATGTAGCCTCTAAGCTAGAGGTCCCTCGAGCTATAGTGCTGCTGTGGGTGATTGGGCAGTATTCATCTTCACCCTGCGCTGGTGCACTGGTGAGGCCTTCACATTGAGTTGCTGGCTCAACCTGCAGATGGCCTGTGTCTTTCTTGTTACACATGCCATACTCCATCATTTAAGAGGAATGCATAGCCCCAAAGCTCTGTTCTTCTTAATGCTTCATTTTAATATGCCCCTCTGACATCACTTTTCATGTCTCACTGTAGGTTTTATACTATAACATCTCTTGTGTGGGACTATCCCTCAATTATCATCCCCATTCTTGATTTACCGCTGGGAAAACCCCATAGAATGTATTTATATCCGATTGTGCTTTGTTGGCTAACCTGGCACACACTGGTGAGGTCACATGATTTGCGACTATTCCTTGCATTACCCATATATTATGTAATACATTATTTTTTTGCAGTTCATCCCACTTTCACAAATGATTTTCATCTTCTTATTTTCTTATTTATTTATTTATTTTTGCATTTGTATGGCGCACAGCTACCCAAAAAGGGTTTCCCGGCGCCGATGACTTTCAATGCACAGACGTAAGGTGAAGCAAGGATATTATAATTCTATTTTATTTCTGGAAGAGCCATGTCTTTATGTTTTTTCTGAAGGTGGCGTAATTTTCTTCTTTGCAAATATGGGGGGGAGAGTGTTCCACAGGGAAGGCCCCAGTGCTGAGAAGGATCTACCACCCATTCTCACTAGTTTGAATCTCGGGGATGCAAAGTATGCTGCAGTCTGGGAGTGCAGTGTTCTTCCCGGGATGTACAAGGTCGCTAGGGATTGCAGATACTTTGGAGCGGTGCCAGATTTGATCCTAAACATGTAACTCAGGGCTTTGAACCTGATGCGGTTTTCAACCCTGAGCCAATGTAGGTCATTCAGATGTTTCGATATGCTGGCTGTTTTTGGGATCTTGCAAAGTAATCTTGCGGCTGAATTTTGAACCAGCTGTAGCCGTTTAATAACAGCTTGGTTTGAGCCCAAATATAGAATGTTGCCGTAGTCAAGCCGAGATGTAACAAGTGCATTGACTACGGTCTTTTGAGTGGCAAGGGGCAGCATCCATAGGATTTTTTTCAGCCATTTCAAGATGGTGAAACATACGCCTACCACTTTGTTTGCTTGTTGTTTCATCGGTAAAGCATCATCGATGATGACCCCCAGATTTCTTACGTGGGTGGCAGGGGTGGGGATGGTGCCAAGCTCGGAGGGCCAATGGACGGTGTTCCATAGATCTTTCTTTTTTCCCAGAAGAAGGACTTCGGTTTTATCACCATTTAGCTTCAGCTGGTTGGAAGACATCCAGCTAAAGATATTTCGAAGCCCTTGCTTGAGAATGGATGGGGCCATTGGATTTGACTCTGACAGTGAAAAGATGATTTGAGAGTCATCTGCATAGGTCATGAGGGTGAGTCCTGACCGGTCAGCTAGGTCCGCCAGGGGTTTGAGGTAGAGATTGAAAAACAAAGGGCTCAAAATTGAGCCCTGCGGTACTCCATGAGGGGCGCTAACCGTCTCAGAGCACGCAATGGAGGATGTAATCTGAAATGTTCTGTGTGACAAAAAAGACTCAATCCATTTAAGTGCTTCGCCACGAATGCCGATTCTCTCCAGTGTGGCCAGAAGTTTGGTATGAGAGATGGTATCAAAAGCCGCACTCAAGTCTAACAGAATGAGTGCGACTGTTTGACCATTGTCCAGGAGTTTCCTGATGGTTTCGGTTACTCCCAGTAGGGCTGTTTCGGTAGAAAAGCCAGCTCTGAAACCAGACTGTGACGGGTGAAGAAGGGAGTTAGCTTCGGTGAAGAGAGTGAGGGCGGAGTGAATGTGTCTTTCAAGTAGTTTTGAGAAGATGGGGAGGAGAGATATGGGTCGGTAGTTAGCAAGTAATTCGGGGTTAGCTGAAGGTTTTTTCAAGAGTGGGCTGACCATAGTATGTTTTCAGCGAGATGGGACTGCAGAAAGTTGGAGAGAAAAGTTTAAAGTTTTGGCATTGATGGCTAGGGATGAGGCATCAATTTGTCTGAAAAAGGTAGCAGGTAGTGGATCACAAGGGGAGCCAGATTTGATGGTCTTGAGGGTGGATGTAAGTGATTCCATGGTGAAAGGGGGCCAGTGTTCAAGGGTATTAGTTACCGTTGGCCCGGGGCTCCTTACCTCTTAGGGTCGTGAGCGGAGGTGGCTCTGGTGATGTCTAAGATGATGTTTTCAATTTTGTCATTAAAAAAGGCCGCAAGGTCTTGACATTGTTTTTTGTTTAAAGGGCGGGCTGTAGCAGTCGTATTTGCCGCTGCAAGGTCTTTGACTGTATTGAAAAGTGTTTTTGCCTTGTTGAGCGCTGACTCAATGGCGTTTGCCACAAAGAGGGCACGAGCTTTAATACAAGCGGAGTGATATTTATTTCTGGCTTTGTGATATATCACTTTCTTGTCGTGAGAGTAGTCCTTACGCCACTTTCTTTCGAGGGTTTTACATGTAGATTTTTTGATCTTCAGGGATTGAGTAAACCAGGGGGCAGGGGGGACGATGGGTATTAGCTTTTACCCGAGAGAGGGGGAGACAGCTATTGACGGCATTTTCAAGCCATAAGTGTGTGGCCGTAGCGATAGTTTTAATGTCTGAGCCAGGGGCCGTTGATCTTTGGCTAGATTTTTGTTGAATTGATCGACATCAAGCAACTTCCAGTTTTTCATGGAGGATGTTTGCCAGGAATTGTTCGGTTTGTAAGGTGTAGGCAGGTTAAGGCAAAAGTGGATAAGATGGTGGTCTGACCAACCTATTGGTATCGTATTAAGCCACTTTAGTTCAGGAATGTTGGAAAAGATGGGATCCAACAGGTAACCTGCCTGATGGGTGGGCCCGGGGTTAAGTAGCGTTAAGTTCAGTGCTGCTAGGTCGTCTGACAGTAAGCAGTACAAATCGAAAATCAAGATTTTGCAAGAATCAAAAGTAACGTTTTTCATGTACACTAATTTTTCTCCGGCAATGGCAAATGTTTAATTTGTCATTCATTTTCTTCAGTTTCCCATACTATTTGCAGTCTCCAACAAGCCAGCAGACACCATCCTGCTGCCTGAACCTGAAAACACACTATGACCCTGACATGGCCCAGCAGACTTGGGGGGTGCTGTCTTCTGACCGCCATATAACGATATGGGCAATAGGACTGACACAGCCCGTCACAGTCGCCAGAGAACTGCCATTCCCTAGCAGTGTTGCAGTGGTCAGAAGACAATAATATGCTTGGTGGGTCCGCAGCGGTCCTGCCAAGCTTATTACAAGTTTCCTCTCTTCCACGGTTTTCATGGAAACCACGCCTTATGGATGCACATAGGGGGCACAGCACGTACCCACCGGTGTACATGCACACCAGTTCCTGCATGGCATGGAGTTTTCAGTCCATGCCGTGCAGGAACTGTTATTGTTGTTCCAATTGCGGGGCCCATTTTCAGGACACCGCCGTGAGAAGGTAAAAAACAAAGCCCGCCAAACAGGAGGGTACTCCAAATCTAGCAGTCGGTCTGACCACAGCTTTGGCGGTGCGGTGGTTGGGCAGCCGCAGCGCCGCACTTCCAAAGTCGTAATCAGACCCTATGAGAATAAGTGCAGTGTGGCAAAGCAGTAGCAAACACGCAAGAAATGGCAATTGAAGTTAAGTAAGTTACATTATAATGAACGAATATTCATTAATAACATTAAATACCACTATCTATTTTTGGGGGACACCTATACCTTCATATCTATAGTGCCCAGAAGGCCTAATTCGAGGTGCTAGCTGTCTGTTTATTGGTGGTATGCTTATTGCTGTTATGATGGATGCCGGCCACCTGCGGTACATTCAATAGTTTGTGGCCCTAAGTGCTCACCTTTCCACCAAATGATAGTACCACAAGGCTTTAGAGCATAGCTGACATTAATCTGATAAGAATAGATCTAAGTCAACTGATTCAGCTATCAGATGTGTGACTTTTCTGTATGTGAGGAATAGAAACCCAGCCAAGAGATTGACACTTTTAATGCACCAAAGGTGACATCATACCAAGCATGGAAGAGATGTGTTCTACTGGACGAGGAATTTTGTAACTCAATAAAAATGAGGCAATTTTACATTATTGTGATTTATTTGTTAGATACTGAAGAGAAATAGAAGTCTCCATGTTCTCTTAGTCTAGAAACAAGACATTACAATGAAACAACTAAGGCTCGTATTTTTTATTATGCTCCAGTTGACTAATACACATTCTCGACAATACGATATGTTCGTCAGAACTCCCACCAGCTCTCTACCTGCTGGGGAGAACAGAAATCCCATTTATGAATGTATGCATTAGATATCCTGAATCTTATATTGATCACAGTCAGCATGTTCACTCTGCAAAAAATCATTTTGCACCACCACATGCAGAGTCTGTAGAGTCCATAACTCTTGCTAACTACAGAACAATTGCTATGATATTGTTGCTATGAAAAAACCTAAGAAAACCCAATAACTGCCCAACCCTTGGGGGCCTTTGTCTGGGCGTCTTTGTGATGTCATTTGGATGGCACGGTAAAAGAGGCCTCCTGGAAGCACAGCCACCTGCATTGCAAGGTCTTTGCACTGATGTATCTTGTAGCAGTAACGAGAGTGTGTGCTTATTAGGAGGAGGATTAAATATATTTCTCTTTGTCACGCCATAGGCTGCATGTCATACCACTTTGGCGCAATCCCCCGTTTACTGCCTTTGGTAAATCTGGGATTGCTTCAAATTCTATGTGTGGGTGCATGGGAGCAACCTCTGCTCCACCCAGGGAACACCTACCACTACGAAATGTACCTCAACACAGCACAAGCTACTGTGTTGCATTACATTTCATTACAAAGTTACACAAGCCAGCACAAATCTTCCCTTGTGTGGCTTTTTAGATCTTACGGAATTGCAATGCATTGTGTAGCTTTGCACAATTTATGGATACAGCAAAGGCTCCAGTAATCTGGGACATGGCCTTTTGTAACCTGCGTGCAAAAGAGAACACCCTTCCCCAGTGAGAGTTCTGACTCACAGTAGCCTGTTTTCATTGTCCAAACAGAGGAAGAGTTAGGCATCAGTGCCAGCTTGTCATCTGGCCACATGCGTTGTTCATAGCTGCTTAAAAGCTCCACGGACTGATTCCAATCCTGCGGCGGTTTATAGAATATTTTCAGATCTGCTTCACGGCTCATTTTTGGATATGGTGAACAGCTTGTGGAATGTGAATTAACTAAATCATTTTTCCAATTAATAAAGGTCCTTAAATGTTATCTTTGATCAGTGCAGACACAAAAATATATTCGAAAGTTTACCCTAAGCAGATAGCAGACGTGTTCAATGTAATTTGCCATTTACCTTGGCACAAGGCAGAGTGCACTCTATCACCAGTGCATTTTGCGCCCTATTTGGAGCCGTTTTCGATTCGTTTTGAAAAGTCTTAAAATACTCCTCCTGTAAATCTAAATGATAGTCAGAGGATGCTTGCTAATAAAGCAGAAGACATTGCTATCTCTAACTCGAACCATGGCAAGTCTACACAAACCATTGAATAGAAACTCACATTTTTGGAATGATCTTTAGGTATATGTTGAATGCTAGATTGTGGCTAGTCAGAACTCAAATGCTCTAAAGTTGAAACTATGATAAGTCTCACTTTTGAAAGAGTCGATTGCGCTGATGCACAAATGGAACAACTAAAGTTTCTGTGCTGTGTTCTTCTAGTGGGAGACAGCATTGCAGGACCATATCCACTGAAATATGAAGCTGCTGCTCTCTACCCCTGTGCTGGTACACGAGTTGCCTATGACTACAGTGTAAAGGTGTGTTTGTGTGATGTCTAGCATAGATTCTGTACTTCCAGTACAAGATGCTATGCTTGGACTAACTTTATGTTTTCACGGTATTCATTCAAAATATCGAGTTGCAAATGTCGACTTTCACTAATATCGAGTTTTACATATCGTGACAAAGTAATATCGACAGCAAAAATATTGTGGTCAAGAATATCGACTTTAATGTAAGAAATATCGATTTAAAAAATATAGAAGTCATTAATATCATATGCAAAAATATATATATTTTTAAATATAGTTGTTTAAAATATTATTTTTTAATCAGTGTTATGTATTTAAGTATATATTTAAAATGTATTTAACGTCTCTTTTTGTATAAGTATTGTTTATGTTCTTTAATATGTGTGTTATATTTTTAGTATTTATTAATTTATTTTAATTACATTTTAATTTTTTGGTTCCATAGAGGGTTGTGGGTTTATAGGGAAATAGGGTGGGAAGTAATTTCATTATAAAAAATTAATGACTATTTTTTTAATTAATATATAGTTAATTGAGATTTTATCATTTTAATTGTGTTTTAAATTTTGGGGGGGTAAAATTTAGGTTTGGGTTGTGGGATTTAAAAGGGTAAAGGGTGTAAAGTAATTTATTTGTAATTAATTAATATTTAGTTCCTAATTATTATTAAATAATTGACAATTAGTAATAGTAATTGTGTAAATAATTTTAGATGCATGTTGTAAAGCTTATAGGGGTAAAGGGTGGGAAGTAATGTATTTGTAATTAGTTAATAAATGGTTGTTTTTAATATTAATTAATTAATTGACAATTAACTATAGTAATTGTGTAATTTATTTTAGGTGTGGACTGTGGGGTTTATAGGGGTAAAGGGTGGGAAGTAATTTATTTTTATTAATTAATAATTAGTTATTAATTAACATCAATTAATTAATTGACAATTACATATGGAAATTGTGTAATTGACATTTAGTTGTGGGTTTTTTAGGGATTCAGGTTGGAAAGTACATTATTTTTAATTAATTAATTAATAATTAGTTAATCATTCATATTAATTAATTGTCAGTCAGTCAGTCAGTCAGTCAAAAGCTCTTTATTTCGATTAATTAAAATCATAAAAGACAATACAAGAAAGATAATCCTCCTCACATTTAAAATGAATAAAAAGATAAAATAGGCAATCAATTGTTACAATTAATATGTATGCTGTCTGCAAAACATTATATATAAGATATAAAAAGGCCCATTATCCAGCAGTTAGTAAATCAGGTATAAAGTGCATCAATAGATGTTTCAAGTTAAAACCATTGGCCCCTTTTGACCCAAATAGCTAATTACATTTGGAGGAGTCTTCTGTCATTTGCCCGGACCGCGGCCACCAAAAAACTGGCTACGCTGAAGATGATCTGGACAGATCATTAATTAAATAATTGATAAGCAATTAGGGTAATTGTTTAATTATCTTTTCTGTGTTGGCGGTTTTGGGTTTATAGGGGTGAAGGGTCAGGAGAAAATGTATTTTACTTAATTCATAATTAGTTTGTCAAATACTATTATTTAATTGAAAAGAAAATGTGATTGTGTAATTAATTTTTTTATAGTTGAATTTTATGTGTGGACTGTGGGGATTATAGGTGTAAAGGATGGGAAGTCAATACAATTGTGTGTGTTTTGATTTGTTTTTTAAATAATAACATTTGTTTAATTGATAATTAATTATGTCAATTATGCAAATATATTTTTTGTTTTCGATGTGGGTTTTGAGTTTATTTATTTATTTATTTTTTAGATTTATAACGTGCATGGCTGCCCCAGCTATGGAGCGTCCCAGCGCAGACCAACAACTCCTGGACATTAATCCGCGACAACCATCCTTAAGCCGGAAAAAGCCAGGTCTTAATGGCTTTCCGGAACGCAAGATGGTTCTGAATTGTTCTAATTGACCCGGGGAGCGAGTTCCAAAGTTGCGCAGCAAGACAGCGGAAGGAACGACCACCCGCTCTGGCTCTCTGGACACGCGGAGTGCATACAAGTGCTGCGGTGGCAGATCTTAAAGGGCGATGGGGGGTGTAAGACTGCAGCAATCCCCTCAAGCCCACCGGAGCCTGTGGTGATAAGATCTTATGCGCTAAGCAAAGCGTCTTAAATTGGATGCGCTTTGCTATTGGCAACCAATGAAGCCTCTGCAAGACATGGGAAACTGGGCAGATAGAGGGGAGAGTCAGCAACATGCGAGCAGCAGCGTTCTGTGCCCTCTGCAGGTGCTTAACCCTGGCTTGGTTTGCGCCAAGATAAAGACAGTTCCCATAGTGTAATCGCGACAAAATGGTTGCCTGTAGGATGAGTTGGCGAACTTTCGGGGGGGGGGGGGAAGCCCAGTAGAGGTTTCAGGCCCCTCAGAGCGCCAAAGCACGATCCGGCCACAGCTTTCGATTGGGCGTCAAAACTTAGTTCGCTATTGAACCAAATACCGAGATTTTTCACGGTCTCCTTGAGAGCCGGAGCAGGATTCAGCTGGTCCGGCCAATAACTCTCGGACCACATCCCTCGGTCTCTTCCGAACAGCAGGATTTCGGACTTGCCTGCATTCAACTGCAGGCAGTTTGCTGCCATCCAGTCCGCTATAGCGGCAAGATCCTCCTTGAACTTCACCAGCTTTGTGTCATTTTTTTGGGGAGAAAGCGATCACCAACTGGGTGTCATCAGCGTACGATACCAGTGCCAAGGCCCTATCCCTTGCTAATACAGCCAAAGGCTGAACGTAGATGTTGAACAATAGAGGACTTAGCACTGATCCCTGCGGTTCACCTTGGCGTAAGGCAAACTCCTGTGACTGGAAAGGTGAAACATGCACTTGGAAAGACCATTCTGCCAAAAATGACCGGAGCCACTCCAAGGCCAGATCTCTAATGCCAATATCCAGGAGGCGTCGCAGGAGAATTGCATGAGAGACCGTATCAAAGGCGGCGCTTAGGTCCAACAGGACCACGGCTGCTTAGTCTCCCACATCCAAGGTCGCCCGGATGATCTCCGTGACCACCAGTAGCGCCGACTCCGTGCTGTGCCGAGCCCTAAAGCCATGTTGGGACGCGTCAATGATATCATTCTGCTCCACAAACCTGGAGAGTATGGCATTCACATGTGATTCTGTGACCTTGGCCAGAAAGGGCAGTTGGGAAATTGGGCGGAAATTGGCTGGCTCGGTGGGGTCCAGCGTGGGCTTCTTTAGCAAAGAAATAACCTTGGCGTTTTTCCAGGCCCTAGGAACGGACGCTGAAGTCAAAGAAAGATTGACCAAGTTAAAATTCAGCGGAGCAAGGCATGACTGGAATTGGCGAAAGTGTTTAGGCGTCAAGGGGTTGGCTGGAGAGCCAGATTTGATTTTAGAACACAGTGCCTCGAACCCGGGCTCCGTCAGAGATGGGAAAGAGGCCTAGGAATTAGTTCCCCTTAATCCCGAAATCCGCACCTCAGGCCCCCCCTGAGGTGGATTGGGGGTGGCTAGCCCCTGATAGATGTTGTCAACTTTATTTACAAAAAATGCGGCCAGCTCGGTGCACTGTTTGTTTGACGAGATCATAGAGGTTTCCATGGCTCCTCCGCTTTTCATCTTCTTTAGAACAGCGAAGATGGTTTTAGCCAGATTGGAGCTGGACAGGATTTTATCGGCCACGAACTTGGCCCGGGCTTGATGGATAAGCTTATGGTAGTGCTGGATGGCGGCACGATATTTCCTTTTTGCCGCTAGTTCGTAGGAGCGCCTCCATGCTCGTTCCAGCTGTTTACAGCCCTTTCTGGCAATGACCAGGGAGTCGTCGAACCAAGGATTTGACGGCCCACGAAATTTTCCTCCCAGCCTGGCCGGAATACAATTATCCAGCCCAGCAGATACCCACTCATTGAAGCCAGAATTCGCCAGGTCAATATCCTGTGTCGTCTGAGGCCTGTGACTAGCCAGCCAGGTCGCCAGGCGGCCCGCGTCTAGCTTATGCCAGGGGCGCTTAAGAATGGGGGCGGGACAGATAGCCTCCCCTTTGACTAGAAGTTGCAGAGTGAAGGGGACCAGGAAATGATCGGTCCAGACCTGCGGGACGGGCAAAGATACTGTGCAGGAGCTTAAGTTTGTAAAGACGGGGTCCAGTAGGTGGCCGGCCGCAAGCGTGCCGGTTTGCACCAATTGGATTAACTGGAGGACCTCCATGTCAGCCAAGAAACTAAAAATCTTGGCGGACTTACAGTCCTCAAGATGAAGATTGAGGTCCCCAAGAACGGTAAAATTAGCCATTTTACATGCAAAATGCGCCACTTTATTAAGTACATCCTCTCTAAAGGGACCAGAAGGGCCAGGCGGGCGGTAGATTAGGAGGCCAGTCAAGAAGAAGTTATGATTCAGAGCGATTTTAAATAGGGCACTTTCGCATCCAGCAATGCTCTCTTTACTCAGGGAGCAATGAGTTGTGTGGTGTTATAGGCTTGGAAGTAAATAGACAAAATGTATGGAGTAATTAATGTTTTGGTTAATAAATAATTTCTCGATAAAATTCTGTATGTGTTTCAAAAAAATTCTTTTTATTTTATTTAATATAATATTTGTAGGTATTTGTGATATGTATTTAACATTATAATATGTGTTGTTATTAAAATTATTCTGTTGATGAGATTTGGTTTGTTTTTAATTTTGAACTGACTGGAGTGAGAGTAGTAAAATGTACCCCTGCGCAATCCAAAACTTTCCCTATTGATGCACTGAGTGGAGTGGGAATAGTACATTTTATCCCTCTGCTATCCAACACTTTCTCTACTGTTGCACTGACTGGAGTGGGAATAGTAAATTTTACCCCTCCGCTATCCAAAAATGTCCCTACTGTTGCACTGACTGGAGTGGGACTAGTAAATTGTATCCCTCCGCTATCCAACACTTTCCCTACCGTTACACTCACTGGAGTGGAAGTAGTCATTTTTACCCCTCCGCTATCCAACACTCTCCATACTGTTGCACTAATTGGAATGGGAATAGTAATGTTTACCTCTCCGCTATCCAACACTTTCCCTACAGTTACACTGCCTAGAGTGGGAATAGTAGTTTTTACCCCTCCACAATCCAATACTTTCCCTGTTGATGCACTGACTGGGGGATAATTCCCTCTTTTCAGACACTTTACTAGCACAAACTGTCTCCCAGACAGAGGACTGGGATAAGCTAGGAGAACTTAAAAGAAGCCGGATTAGGGCCATATTACATGGGACGATGCTTAAGGAGTACCTTAATAATAATGCAGCACCAAAAGGGTTACTCATGACAAATGCCCCCAGAATCTTTCTGGATGACGCAGTATTCCGCAAGGAATGGGCCCAAATTGCGTGGCACTGCTCCAGGGATTGGGGTATTCTAATTATATAAACTGCACTTCGTTTGTCCGAAACCCTCCTGGTTGAAGTTCAAACTACTGAATCCCATTTTAAGGCAACACTGACAGGTTTAAAAAGAAGCTTGATGAGTTGAACAGAGAACAGAACGAATATAAGGAGAACCTAGCGCAGTCCAAGGCACAAAAATTACAAAAGGACTTAAAGCGCTGGTCCTATACTCATGTTTACCCATATGCCAGTCCAGAATATGTTCAACCAACAGGGACTGATTACAATTCAGACTCCTCAGCAGACTCTAACACGAGTGGTTCGAGTGGAGGTAACACAAAAAGAGGGAACAGAGGAAGGGGTGGCGGGCGAGGTCAAAGGAACCAGAATTTTCCTATTTTCCAAGGGTGGCCACCGTTCTTCCAAAACCCCGGACTAACACCGTATCAGAACAACCCTTTTCAACAACCTGCTCCACCCATGATGGGGTGGAACCCACACTTTGCCCCACGCCCCCAGTTCCAGCAAAATCCTTATCAACAGCCTTTTTTAGATAAGGGCCGACGAGGAAGGGGGAAACGCAAAGGAGCCAATCCGGTCCACTGGGAACAACCAGAAGTCGTGGGGGACAACACCCGGAGCAAGACGGGGGAACAGAGGGCAGGCCCAAGCAACAAATGAGTCTCATAACGAATCTGTCCTCATATACACTTAATGATGCTGAAAGGGCCATTCTTGAGAAAGGCTTGGGTTTCATACCCACCCCTCATTTTGATAAATTCAAATTGCTTTGTGAGCTTAATGAGTTCTTCAGAAAACTAAGACTGAAGAGTTTTTTTGAAAATAAGAACAACAAATTGACTGATCAGACCAAGAGAGATACACCTTTTAAACTGAAATCCAACTTCACGCCTCCAACACACTTGATATGTCCAGAAATCCTTGCTTTTGAGCAGGCTGTACTACACGAGGTAGAATCTTTAACCTGCCCCACTGTATACAAAAATCTGAAAGCAACGGAGTACCAGGCAATCCAGTCACTGAAGAAAAACACCTCAATCATGATCAAAAGTGCCGACAAGGGCGGGGGCATAGTTATTCAGGATAAGCAGGCATACCATTTTGAATGCAAAAGATTACTGACTAACATCAACAACTATGCCCCTTTGACACAAGATCCTACGGAAAGCCTCCGCGATGAAATCTTAGAACTGGTTTCTGTGGCAGAAGGTGAAGGTTGAATCTCTAAACACGAATCTGATTTCCTCACATCCTCAAGTGGCAAAGTACCATACTTTTATACTCTGCCGAAAACGCATAAAAACATCATGCCTCCACCTGGACGCCCAATAGTTTCTGGGATAGGGTCTTTATTGGAACCTTTGTCCCAATACTGCGATTTCTTCTTAAAACCTATAATACAATCCACAGAAACGTACATCAAGGATACGAAAAGCCTCCTTGCCAAGCTCCGTACTATTGAGATACCAGAGGAACCAAGCTTTCTAGTTACTCTAGACATCAAAAGCCTCTATACTTGCATACCGCAAGATGAAACCATCAAAGTGGTATCCGAGGCTCTCGACCGAAACACCTGGAATTTCACGGTACCTCGAGGTTTCGTGGTGGATTGTGCCACACTAGCGCTCAGGAGGAATTATTTTGAGTATGAAAATCAGATTTTTCTCCAAACAACGGGGACCTCTATGGGCAGCACTTTTGCCCCATCGGTAGCAGGCCTGTATGTCTACAGCTTCGAAAAAAAACATATTTTGGTCCCGACTAATCCTTTTTCTGACAATATCGTTATGTGGCAACGTTACATAGACGAATTCTTGATGATATGGAAAGGTGATGAAGCCACTCTACTTCCCTTTTTTACCTGGATTAATTCTTGTGACCCTCACCTTAGGTTCACGCATGAATACGCTAGAGAGAGCATTACCTTCCTCGACGTAACTGTTAACAAACAGGATCATCTGCTTCAAACAAAGACTTACTATAAACCTACATCGAAAAATAACTTGTTATTGTTTTCCAGCTTCCACCCTCGCCCCCTAAGGGAAAATCCCCCCTATGTACAGTACCTCCGCATCAGACGGAACTGTAGCGAAACTGGTGATTATAAGAAACAGGCAGATGATTTGACGGATAAATGGGTGAATCGTAGCTATCCTCAAAAGATTCTCCACAAATGTCGGAAAAGAGCCCTAAATCAAAACAGAGATGCTCTTTTGGAATCATACCCCAAGGATCCATCACAGGAAGTTCCACTTACATGTGTAACCACATTTAATTCCCTATCTAATGTGGTGAGTCGTTGCATTCAAAAGAATTGGAAGATTGTGACTAGCAATCGCTTTGATTGGGAAAAACCGCTCTTCTCTTACAAACGAGCTAGAAGCCTAACAGACTCTTTAGTTCATACCCGCCCAGCTAAAAAAGAGAAGAGTCAGGAACCAACAGTTTTAAATGCTTGGGGGCTCCCAGCAGTGACAGGACATTTCCCATGTGGGGATTGCAGCGTTTGCCACCTCACCTCCCACACAAAATTCCTCAACATCGAACCGGGCAAACAATGGGAACAAAGAAGTCATACCAATTGCAACACTAGCAATGTTGTATATTTAATAACTTGTACATGTGCCTTGATTTACGTTGGTATGACCACGAGACGTGTTAAACTCAGAATCTGCGAGTACCGGAGTAGCATTCGTTGTAAACGTAATGCAACAAAACTTACCAATCATTTCATAGAAAAAAATCATACACCAAATGACATGCGTTGGACGATTCTTGAGCATGTCATGGGTGATGAGAGAATCCTATATGAGAAAGAACAACGTTGGATTCACCGTCTGTCGAGTCACCGTACTGGGCTGAATGATGAGATCCCGTGGGGTTCTGTTTTGAGACGTTAGGAACATCTAAAATCAACCCTGGTCTAATCAAACATGTCTTTCAGTATATCAGTTTTTTTAACTCCCAGGAGTACTGAGTTATGTTTCCCTAGATCAGCGAAATACTCTGGCGAAAGGAATTTCTGAGAGACAAGAGTTCACTTCTAAATAACAGAACTCCCAGTGTTGTTTTGATGATGATATTGTTTTTATCCTGACTGATTATTCCTGACAAAACTAGAACCCCTAAAAGCCTAACAATCTTACTACTGTGATTAAAGCTGATTTCCTTTTGAATAATTGAGCAGTGCGACCGGAATGGCGCAATAATTTCTGTATTAATTGTCAGTTGGGACAGCTCTGCCTGAATATATCTACACATTGTGAGGATTAACAACAATCTCAACATCGGCCTTTTAAAAAACGACTTGTAACTTGTGTTCATACATTAATACACGGCCCCTTTAAGGCGTAGCGAAAGACACCCCGACTTCCTATCACGTGTCCGAGTCATATGACTCGGACGCGACGCTACTTTTAGTTACGGCACCACAGCCCACTGTTCATTCGGGCCGCGGCGGTGACAAGCTAGGTAGCTGGAGGGGAGCCGCTTGCGTACTAGTAAGTGGTTGCATTTTCTGTGTTCTACCTGATAGTCCATCGGTCAGATTTATAGACCGAAATATCACTGACTCGTATATATATTTTTACTTAGACGTTCATATACTTTTACTTGGACGTTCAGAAAAAAAACTTCGTCTCTAATTTGATTTGTTTGTTTCCTCTTGTTACCATTGTAGATAACGCAGCGTGAAGATAACCCTCCGCCGTATCTGCCCATGTAGAGCGTCTACAGGCGCCTTCTGTAAGTTAGTTGAGAAGCCTTTATCTCCCTATGGGTTTTTAAACAACCTATGGAGTCCGATTGAGATTCCGTTTTTTTTTAATGTTTTTACAAATGCCTTAGCTTCATTTTCATTTTTCATTCAATTTTCAAGCTGGTGTGCAGTTCAGCTTTATGAAACATGCTGGACCCTACCCTTGTTATAGTTAATTACTAATGTGGATATTTGAAAATTCACACTTGCCATAAACTAATTGGCCTATGTGACACATAATTTTACATTGTTTTTGAATGCTAGCAGAAAACACAGGTCTAGCGTCTTTTCATATCTGTCACTTTTAAATCACTGGGATGGGTGAAATGTGGTGAAGGGAACAATGTGATACTGTTTCCACAAAGGGTTGAATTAATATTTAATTGGTTCACCCTTTTTTGCCTGACAAAGAATTTTTCTCCCAACAGGTATGTGACCTCAGCAAAATAGCTGAGCTAGCCTCTAACGGCTTTCGCCGTGAGTATAAGTAATACATTTTACTTCTCTCTTTTTATTTTTTCACACTAATATCCTTTCGGTGGGTGCACCTTAGCGCGTGCCTACCGCCAGAGGATTATATTACTGGTCCTGATGAATGCTGAGCGACTCGAGCTCAAGAAGCTGAAACATGTTGACCAAAATTTTGATTGAGGACTAGGGGTCGCTAATAATTGAGATTGAACCTATGAGTCCACTCATCACCTGTTTTTAAACCAGTGTTGGTTGGACTATTAATAAAATAGTTGAAAGTCACAACTACGCTTTTTTAATTCTTTTTTTGCACTCACTTAGCACAATTGGGTTTCTCTATCACTTCAACACACACAAAACCAGCTCCGCTGTAACCAGGCGTTGTAGCACACTGGAGGGACGCTACGTCCTTCCAGTGGGAACCCGATGATGAGGCATGTCACCACTAGGTTGGTGAGTGAGGGTTCTTCTTAACGATCACATTGTGTGTTGTTTTCCTCACTTTATTCTCATTTTCCTTCCCAGTCAGTCCCTCACATGAATTCTTGAGGTGTTTTCTGTTGTATTCACTCTCCTGTTGATTATCAATATCTATACGAGGGGTAAGAGAGTGAAAACGTATACCCTTACTCTTTCATTGTTCGATTGTCCCTCCGCTATCCAACACTTTCCCTACCGTTACACTCACTGGAGTGGGAGTAGTAATTTTTACTCCTCCGCTATCCAACACTCTCCATACTGTTGCACTAATTGGAATGGGAATAGTAATGTTTACCTCTCCGCCATCCAACACTTTCCCTACAGTTACACTGCCTAGAGTGGGAATAGTAGTTTTTACCCCTCCACAATCCAATACTTTCCCTATTGATGCACTGACTGTAGCGGGAATAGTAAATTATATCCGTCCGCTATCCAATACTTTCCCTGCTGTTGCAATCACTGGAGTGGGAATAGTAATGTTTACTCCTCCACTATCCAACACTTTTTCTACTGTTGCACTCATTGGAGTGGGAAAAGTCATTTTTACCACGCCGATATCCAAAACGTTGCCTATTGTTGCACTGACTGGAGTGGGAATAGTAGATGTTATCCCTCCGCTATCCAACACTTTCCCTACCGTTGCACTGACTGGAGTGGGAAGTTTAAAGATTCTTAAATAGTTTTTATATATATATACCTCTATCTCTCTGGCGGAGGCATTGAGGTGCCTCCAGGGTGTACTCCTCCAATTGTTTAGTGAGATCAATATTTTTCCCCCAACATTTTTATACTTACCATTATAAGTATAGGATGTAGATATTTTTTACATTGATATTTTTGTCACGATATTTGTGTATGGGGATATTTTGAGTGACCACATTTTGTCAGTGTAGCTATTTTTCCAACTTGGATGTGTGCTGTACAGTGCAGCAAACATGCTATGTGTAAAAAATTAGAAGAAATGAAAACTTTTCTGCTGTTAATGCTTGCCTTCAGAGGCATAATTTTTTGGCCCAGAGCCCTATATAAAAATGTTAGCAGATAGGGCTTTCCATCAAACCTCATGGATAGCAGAGTGGGAACACTCAAGTACCACCCATGTGCTGTCCTCTTAATGCAAAATAATGCAAAGCAGTAGAAAGCAGTATTTATGTGATTTGTGGGGCAACTTTCCCTCGCAAAAATGCTTTGAACTGGAAATGAATTCTTAATTTGTTTCAGTTAAATTCAAACCGTTATAAAAAGGGTACTAAAAACCTAGGACTATAATCAAGAGATGTCAGATTTCTGCCTGTGAAATTTATTACACTGTCTTAGCCAGCACAACTGATAGTCTAAAGATCAATTTTCAGCTGCCTTTATCTCTAAAGTGATGAAAGGGCTGATTATGACTTTTGTGGTTTTACTGCGGGAGCTCTGATATTTTCAGAGGAGGCAGTCTGGAGGCGGTGTTCCTGCTCACTTCATAATCGGACAGTCAGACTGCCAAGGAAGTGGGTGGTTGGACTGCCAAAAAGCAACAGCAGATCCCTTAACGCCACAGTTAAGTGCATAAACAAATTGTACAATTCCATAAAATGATGAGCTAAAGAGTGTTCTTTTTATACTTGGCTCGATAATAAGAATCTGTCCCTCGTTTCAAATCGCTAACCCTGAGCCATAGAGGTTCAGTGGAAATGACTGTTGTAGCCTAAATATCAAGGGCTGCACCTTAAACTCAATAACTGTAATTATTTCTAAGAATACTGGTCATATTAACACAAAAAGTGCAATTGTTAAACAGTTAGTAATGTATTCATTGAATAAATTCATTGGTGCTGTCGCAGTCTACTCTCTTCCAGGGTCTTAAGCAGGGGGCTTCTGCTTCAGGGCTTTATCATTCAAGTGCTTAGCTGACTGACGCATCAAATTTAAATAGTGGACTGAAAATGGAAGGAATTTCCCAGACTGATAAGCAGCAACTGCATATTTAGAAGTTTTCACATTTTGTTGCATGAGGAATTGCGGCAGTCAATATCCTCAAAGTGGCATTTAGGGGCACAGATACAAGCAATGTGCATTAAGGATGCCGACTGTACTCAACAAAGTCGACATGACCAATCTGTTGTACCATTAATCCGCCCCAAATGATATTTTAATGGTGTCACCCCACACCTTAATATCATTTTGGGGATTTGTACAGCTCATGGCTAACCAACCAAGGGTTTCCCAGCACTACGCTACAACAAAGATACCCAAAAGCGCAGAAAAGTCTGCATACAGTAGCAGCATTTATAAGAAGCAGTTTTGAGGTTCCGGTGAAAGACTGCAAGCAATTGGCAGGATTTCAACTCATCAGGGAGAGAGTACCACAGCGTTGGGCCTAAGAAGGCAAAAGCTCGACCTCCTTGCCTTGATCTCATAACTCTGGGAACTACTGCCAGATCCAACTTTCTTGAGCATAAGGACTGCCTGCGAATGTAGGTAACACCAAGGATCTTAGGTAGGAGAGACTGGAGTAGGCAAGACATTTGTGAACATAACACAGTGCCTTAAATTTAATACAAATTTGAATTGGAAGCCAGTGCAGTTCAAGAGAAGGCTAACAGTAGAATAGAACATAAGGGGATGAAGTAGAAGTGTTGCTGCTGCATTCTGCACATTTTGGAGATGTTTGACCAGGATCTTCAGTACTCCAAAATACAGACTGCTTTCATAGTCAAGTCTCAATCACCAAGGCCTGAATGACTGTTCGCTGGGCTGAGAACGGAAGACATCGTAAACATTTTTTGATCCATCGTAGAATGCCAAAGAAGGTAGTAGTCACTTTGGCGATTTGGTGATGGGAATGGTTTCCCTGCACTAGCACCTCCGTATTGTCTCCATTCAGCTTCAAAGAGTTAGAGTTCCTCTAGAAGCAGACTTAAGTGAGGCAGCATTTCAGTGTCACTACACAGTGCTTCCCCAGGGACTATAGGATGACAACGATCTGGGTATTTTCAGAATGGGAAACAATTGAATGGACGTGCTTTTGTACATTGTCCATAAGTGGCCTTACTTTCAGGGAAAAGAGAAGTGGGCTGAGAGTGGAGGCCTTAGTAACTCTGGAAGATAGATTTTGTGGCTCAGACAGATGCTGGTGGGTGTGCACTTGGAAGACCCAATCCCAAAGGAAGGTGCTAAGCCATGCCAACACGTTCTATGATGCTTTATTTCCTTACCCTGGACTAAAGAGTCAAGCACAGACCCAATCCACCCATCAATGATAGACACGTCAGAACACAATGAGTTCAAAAGAGTTAGCTAATTAGATATGACTCAAGGCTGAAAACTTTGCGCTTTGACCAGTTACTGCCATTAGATGTAGTAAGCTCTACTTCATTGACATTTACAATGGCAAGTCGAGAACCTCAGAAATTCCTGACTCTTTATTTTGGAAGAGTAGAATTCCGGGTTTCTTCATAGCTGTGATGGCCTCAATGTCCATTGATCTAGAACTTAATCTGACTTGCTTTTATAAGACTCTGGTTATGTGTTTTGGAGGTCTGTTACTGGCCCAGATTTCTTCTGCTGCTAAGGCATTAACTGCTGATACAAGATAATGGTGCCACTGCAAATCCTTGCTGGAAATTGTCTGCCAGATGAAGTGTCTCAGCGTGCCAGTCTCGGTGCTCCTTGCCTTTGCACTATAGGCAATATAGCGTGATTTTAATATTAAACTCTATCTTGGCAAGTTGAATTTAAGACATAGACATGCTGCTGGTGTACAGTTAGGCAGTGTGAAAATGGAACAGTAGCATGAGTTTTGGGCACGATCTAACTAGACTTCTAAGTGAACTTTGAAAGTGAATGCTTCATACAGCATGGTACAACTTGAAAAGAAGCTGGGCCAGGATGCACCCCTGTTTCACCCCACTCAAGGGGACTTTGTCTGCTGTTACCTAGGTGGTTGTAATCCACTCTTTTATCCATGTATCAGAATAAAGACTAATAATGGCATTTAATAAAGAGGCTGGAACCCCCACTTGTTGAGCGTATGCCACATCCATCCCTGCGCTCTCATCAAAAGCTGTGGTAAAGTCAATAAATGTGGCATACAGTGGAGGTAAGTTCTTCATTGCCATGTCAGATAGGCAAGCCGGTGCCATTAGGTTGTCTTCTGCCCCACAGTCACTACGGAAGCCCATCTGTGTTGGTTGTATTATCCTCTTTTCCCTTGTCCATTGTTCCAGCTTTTGAAGCAAGATCTTACAGTCAATTTCCAGTAAAGCAATTAGTCTGTGGATCCCATTTTATTTATGGGAACCAGGACTGTGCCTCTCCAGCTCTCTGGGATTATATTGTGCATCCAACATTGACCAAATAGTGAGTGCATCATCCCTGCCCATTCGGTGTTTGCTGCTTTAAAAATTCTGTCTGGGAGGCTATTTGGTCTCGGTGCTCCTGCATGTATCTTATGTTCTTATGTATTTCTTCAAGATTTGGCCATTGAAGATCAGGAGTCTAGGTGCAGGAAGGCTCTACCATTTCGCAAGGGCTTAATGATTCCACTTGTTGACTGGCCCCGTACAGTTTTGCTGCATAGATTGACCTAGTTTATGCCATGATGTTATCATACTTGTGTTGGTTCCTGGGGTTCATTATCTCCTATACCAGCACCCAGAAAGTATGGGGGTTGAATGATTTTGCTGCTTTATGAAGCTTTATTACTGCTTTTCTTTATGTGATTGGTTAGATCCCAATCTCCTTTATATATTGCCTCCGTGCTGACTTTAGTGCAATCCGTGCTCTTTGTCTTTATTTCTCACCAAATATCCGGTGGAACCATTCACTCTTCTTTTTAATTGAGTGATTTCCTTGACATTGTTGCGGTAGAGTTCAGTTTCTGGCTTTATTGTGTCACTTGGAGGGCCTGGGCTTTTAATACTATCTCGTGTGCTGTCTATAAAGATGGATTAAGTTGCTTTTGAGTCTCCTTCTTTCTTGCTCAAGTCTGGCAAGGACCTTGTCAGTTTGATGATATCCTCTTCCTGAGGCTCTACTTGACATCCAATTTTCTTAACAGTCGTGACATCAATTTGATTGCCCAACAGGAAAATAGGGATCCTCACACATGGGTTCACCAATAATGGGCATTAAAAAAATCGGTATAATTAACATGGACATTTTTTATTCTTTTAAAGTGAGCCGCTGTAACCCAAATGTAATCCAGTGTTGATGCGTTTGCACCGTAGATGCAGGTGTATGAAGTGGGATGGTCAGTTAGAAATCTGCCATTCAGAGCTCGGAGGCCTGGGCTGTTTAGAGTTATAGCTTTCTTGACTGTGAAAAGAATCCCTGTGAGGAGAAATAGTGCATTGGGATAGAGCAGAAACATAATTTGTAAAAACCTTTTAAGTTCTTTTAAGTTTCAAAAAAGTGTTTTATTAAGAATAAAGAGGTGTCCTTATGTAATACATAATAGCAACTCATAACAATACAAAAAAAACATTGCATTCAAAATTACATAAATTGGACTAATAATGGAAATAGAAAAAGTAAATCAATATAAGTGCAATCTTAACATTACTAGATCATAAAATCATGTAGGAACATTAAGGGAGTCAGGGTGGTTTAGGAACTTATTGCTGAGACGGCTGTAGCTGTGAATTTCTTTTGGCACTTACATCAATGTAAAGTGTGACAGGTGACCATAAATTTAGTTGTTGTGTTGCCATTTGTAAGGGATAAACAAAGGAAGTATCTAACCTATGGTTATTACAAACAGCGTACCACCAAGCCCTGTAAGAGATCTTTGTAAAATCTTTCCAGTTAATGGTGATCTGCTGAAAGACAACTGGTATCAACAAATCGATAATTTTAACATTGATTTGATTTGAAAACTTTGATTACAATCTCAGAGATTTAAAAAAGTACATCACTGCACAGGTTCCATAAAGGGAATATAAAACCATAAAATAGAATCAATAAAAAAAGGATTGTCAGTGTACAAGATACAGCGGTTCATTGCCCTATAAATACAGAATCATACAGAAAATAGCAGAATTTTAGAGTATTAACTTTCTCCGCCTAATCCACAAACCATACAGAAAATGGGAAATACCGAAGACTATCAATCTGCGGGTATCCGTAGACAGCAGCCTCAGGATTTCAAGATAATGGCGTGGACCAACAGCTCTACATAATGGCAATATCCATTTCTTTCTTAATAGCGCATAATAAGGACAGAAAAAGAGTAAATGGGCAATAGAGTCTGCCGAAGTTTTACACGCAGGACATAAATCAACTACAGATGGGCACATGTAACATCTTGAGCAGAAAAGATTAGTTGGTAAAGGCTTATATCTGAACTGCAAGAAAAGCTTGCGGGCCAGTGGAGGTCTAATTTCATCTATTGTCATTTCAAAACATGGGACATTTCTGTAGATAAAAAAATCTTTAGTTAAGCCTGAAAGATGTTCTGTCAATTCTAATAGAAATATTTTTTCCGAGTACATCTTTTTTAAATTGTCCCTCGAGATGCTGCTCAAGGTTCCCAGACTGGACCAGAAGCTATCCATCCCCAGTTTCCCAAGTAGATCACAAAAATAGGAAAACCACCTTATTGATACAGCCTGAGGGACTCTTAAAAGATCCCTTAAGGCATCCCGGTAGGGATCCAGCTCATCTGTCGTCCATAGTCTAAACCAAAATGATACCATTTTGTACTTTACTTTATGCTTTAGTTGTTTGTGAGCAATATCAAAGAAAAAGGGAATCAAGGGGAACTGGCAGTGAGGTTTACAAGTGATCTTAAAAACCGGTTTTCAACTGTAGTCAAAGAGGCCAGGGAACTAACACCCCAAAGTTCCGCCCCATAAAGCATGGCACCCAAAACCTTAGTATTGTAAATTTGGAGAGCGGGAGCTATTTGCCTGGATACTATCCTCCTATGTATCTTACTAATGTGTACACATTGTTGAATCAGTCGGAGTTTTGGTTTTCCCACCTGTGGGCTCCACCTGATTGAAGGGGTAAGACGAATACCCAAATAATCAAAGGCTTCGACCTTCTCCAGTTTAGTACTACCGGCCCACATTGGTCTGGTCTTGGCTACACTTTTGCCTTTATTAAAGATCATAAATTCGGTCTTGGTTTCATTTAGACTTAGCCCTCTTACCTTACAAAACTTTAAAAATCATTTAAAAGTTGCTTCAATACTTGGGGGGATTTTGAAATTAAAAGAGTATCATCGGCAAATAACAGTGCCGGAAGTCTACCTGATCCTATTTTTAGATCATCGCAGCCATCTTTATCTAAAAACTCAACCACTCCATTAATAAAAAGAGTCAAAAGTGTCAGGCCAGCACACATCCTTGTCTCACTCCTCGCTTGACTGGAAAAGTTTCAGTTACTTGGCTATTGGGATCCATTCTCACCTGTGCAGAATTAAAATGCTTAAAATGTTTTTGGGGACGCCCATCTCCAATAACACCCCCCATAATTTATTTCATGGGACTAGATCAAATGCTTTACGCAGATCCACAAAAGCCACGTACAGCTTTCCACCTTTTACCACAACTTCCTTGACATTAAACGTGATGTTTTCCCAAATAGGTGAGAGACTACCTAGAAATATATGATTAAGGGCAAAAGAAAATTTTGTGTCAAAAATTTAATTAATTTGATTCCAAACTTGTTTCCAGAAAGTATAAACGCATGGGCAAGAGAATATCATATGAACTAAATCTGCATTTGAGGATAAACACGTCCAACAAGTATTTGATAAAGTCAAAATCCTTTTACTTAATGCAAGCAGTGCTATTAACCCCTCCCATGCTTATTATGGAACCGCTCCGTCACGCCCCTCGGGTGGGCTGTGCTGGTGACGGAGCGGTTCCGTCATGGCCAGCTCGCTGCGCCTGCACGGCGTGTTCTATTGAGCGGGCGGGGCCATGACGGAACTGCTCCGTCACAAGCACAGCGCGCCCAAGGCACGTGATGGAGCGGTTCCGTCATAAGCGTCGGAGCGCCGCGTGGCCCCGCCACCCCCTTAGCGCTGCGGCGGAATAGCCGCCGCAGCGAAGGGGTTAAAAGCCTATTGTATACAAAAAACAATGTTTGTGTTATGTTTGCTGCTCTGGAAGACTTGCATATTTTAACCCATATCTGTTGCCAGAGTGATAATGGCCAAGATGTATTGAAGTCAGTCTCCCATGCTTCTTCTATTTTAGATTTCTGTCAAACCATATGTTTACCTTGTAAATGACTATATATGATAGAAGCTTTTTTTGCTTGGTCGCGCTTGAAAAATACAATATCGCGCGCGCGGCGATGACTTACCGTGATTCTGAGTCCGCCGAGTTGTTTTTCTCCCGGTTTGCATGTGCTGTCCCATTTTGGATCTGCGTGATCGCGCGTGAGTTTTTCGATAACAATTACGTCATCGCGGTTTGCCATCTTGCACAGCGAGAGTTTGACAATGCGAGTACGTCATAAGGGTCCGCGATCACGCATCGCGGGAGTAAACAATGGCGAACACGTAGATGCGGCGTGCAGCTGATATCCGGCGGGAGATTTGAACAGCTCGCTTTCCCGAAATTGCAAAAATTGAAATTCTGCACAAGAAATGCACCGCAGGCTGCATAAACCTTCTGAAAATCATGATTTTGATCAGAATAACTCCTCAGATTGAGATTTGTCTGCACTTTTTTGTGGAAGGAGTCCATTTTGGGGGGGGGTGGGAGGAAGGAAGTGCCCCAGAGTCTCCAACTTCCTGTTCCTGTCCAGCAGGCTCCTCACAGTGCTTTGTCCATCTCCTGGTCACTTTTCATTTGGATCTGGTTCTGGAAGGATTACTTTTTGTGGCTGCTGCTGAATATTTGTATTTGAGGACTTTTTGGACTTCACTTTTGGATTTGAGATTTTACAAGTAAGTTGGTGTTGTTTGTTTGGGGCATTGCAGTTGCTGCAACTACAATTTTAAAACTTTTTCAACTTTAAATGAAATATATTGTGGGTAGCCACAGTATCCAATAGGCCCAGGGTTTGTCATGGGTGCATGATACAAGTGTTTCTGTGAGTTTTGTTGAACTTAAATCTCATTTATGTCATTGAATTTTAGCTCACTATATGTGGATTTTTATTTTTTATTTTGGGGTGCCTGTAAAGCCACACTAGCCAGTAGGCCCAGTGGTAGTGACTGAGTGGTGCATGGGCCAAGTCTTTCTGTGGGGTGTCTTGAATTTAAACATCATTGAGGGCATGGATGGCAATGGATTGGGGTGACTTTTGTGTGTTTTTCGACTTTTTGGGGTGGTGTTGGGGCCTGGCCATGTGGTTGGGGGCCATTTTGAGGCCTGGTCCAGGCAGGGCTTGGCCATGTGGTGGGGGTCAAGGGGCCATTTTGAAACCAGGCAGTGTGCTCAGGCCTGCACCCAGGTTGCCTTGCTTTCATCCATTAGGCCCAGTGGTAGTGAGTGGTGCATGGGCCAAGTCTTTCTGTGGGGTGTCTTGAATTTAAACATCATTGAGGGCATGGATGGCATTGGATTGTGGTGATTTGTGTGTGTTATTCGACTTTTTGGGGTGGTGTTGGGGCCTGGCCATGTGGGTGGGGGTCATTTTGAGGCCTGGTCCAGGCAGGGCCTGGCCATGTAGCTGGGGGTCAATGGCCCATTTTGAAGCCAGGCAGTGTGCTCTGAGCCATAGGCCTGCACCCAGTCTGCCCTGCTTTCCCCCATTATGCCCAGGGGTAGTGAGTGGTGCATGTAGCAAGTCTTTCTGTGGGGTGTCTTGAATTTAAACATCATTGAGGGCATGGATGGCATTGGATTGTGGTGATTTTTGTGTGTTATTCGACTTTTTAGGGTGGTGTTGGGGCCTGGCCATGTGGGTGGGGGTCATTTTGAGGCCTGGTCCAGGCAGGGCCTGGCCATGTACCTGGGGGTCAATGGCCCATTTTGAAGCCAGGCAGTGTGCTCTGAGCCATTGGCTTGCACCCAGTCTGCCCTGCTTTCCCCCATTATGCCCAGGGGTAGTGAGTGGTGCATGTAGCAAGGCTTTGTGTGGGGCCTCTTGAATTTAAACATCATTGAGGGCATGGATGGCATTGGATTGTGGTGATTTTTGTGTGTTTTTTGACTTTTTGGGGTGGTGTTGGTGCCTGGCCATGTGGGTGGGGGTCATTTTGAGGCCTGGTCCAGACAGGGCCTGGCCATGTAGCTGGGGGTCAAGGGCCCATTTTGAAGCCAGGCAGTGTGCTCTGAGCCATAGGCCTGCACCCAGTCTGCCCTGCTTTCACCCATTATGCCCAGGGGTAGTGAGTGGTGTATGTAGCAAGGCTTTGTGTGGGGCCTCTTGAATTTAAACATCATTGAGGGCATGGATGGGATTGGATTGTGGTGATTTCTGTGTGTTTTTTTACTTTTTGCGGTGGTGTTGGGGCCTGGCCATGTCGGTGGGGGTCATTTTGAGGTCTGGTCCAGGCAGGGCCTGGCCATGTAGCTGGGGTCAAGGGCCCATTTTGAAGCCAGGCAGTGTGCTCTGAGCCATAGGCCTGCACCCAGTCTGCCCTGCTTTCACCCATTATGCCCAGGGGTAGTGAGTGGTGCATGTAGCAAGGCTTTGTGTGGGGCCTCTTGAATTTAAACATCATTGAGGTCATGGGTGGCATTGGATTGTGATGATTTTTGTGTGTTTTTTGGGTGTTTAACTGATGTTCCTCTGGCTTCCATTGCTTTTAGGTGCTCAAGAGAACCACCAGTGCCAGGAAGAAGTCCTGCAGCGGTGTGTGCAGCACAACGTCACGTGACGTCACATGTGGCCACAGACAAGACAACTCTGCAACTCGTGCAACTGCGGCCTGCTGTTCTGACATCTGAAGAAGATGGCCCCAAAGAAAGGTGGCCGTAGCGCCTCAGCGAAAAAAGTTGCCAGTGCCACTGCCAGTAAGAAGGAGCAGAAGAAGCAAGTGGCACCACCTACCAAGGAGACTGGTGTGCCCACCGACACCTTTTTTGGAAAAAAAAAACACGCCTGAAGCAGCAGCGGTGTCCGCCGGGGACCAAACTGGAAGCAGCACCTCCAATTCATTGGGCTCAGTGCCACCACGCCAAGTTAGGTCCAAGACCATGAGTGCTGCTGCGGCAGCCACTTTGGTTGTTCAATCACCATCGACCAGTGATGTTGGCTCATCACAAGAAAGTACCATCCAATCAACGCCTGGTGTAACTCAGCTGACGAGTGTTCAACAACCACAGCCGCAATGACAACCACAGGTGCAACTAGTACAAGCGCAAGTACATGGGCAAGAAGAGGCGCAAGTATATGCGCAAGGAGAGGCGCAAGTACATGCGCAAGGAGAGGCGCAAGTAGAGGCTTAAGGAGAGGCGCATCGAGAGGCTCATCGAGAGGCGCATCGAGAGGCGCAACTAGAGGTGCATGGAGCGGTACAACTGCCCACAATGCTTGTTCCTCCAGAAGTTGGGGCACATCAGGAAATCGAGATTGAAGCGGAGGTATCATGCGAGGAAGCCACTCCTCCTGATGTTAATCCATTGTCTTCCACATCCCTAGCAAGAAAAAGGTCAAGGAGGGCTACTACTACTACAAGTTCTTCTTCAAGCCCCCTTCATTCTGAAGACCTAGATCCTGATTGGAACCCACAAATGCAGTCTGAGAGTGAGGAACGCCATGAGCCGACAAAGGTAGCAAAGCCTAAAAGGAAGGTTCCCGCAAGGCTTCGACTTATGGGTGATGACGACGAACAAGAAGTGGTGTCTTCTGCTGCTGATGAACAGTCTGACGATGATCCAGTCATCACAGACGTCACTCCAGCCACAGCGGGCATGCAGCAGATAAACATTTTCACCCTTTCCCGAAAGGCTGCTGAGCAGGATGTGGGCGGCGTGGCACTGGTACCACCACCAACGCAGTTAACTACAACACCAAAACGACCTACAGCTTCCATATTTTCTCGTCAGAAGGGCCAGCAGGGACCTCCATCCAGCTCGACCTCCATTACCTCAAGTAGTGGTGCTGTAAGTGAACAACAGAAACAAATTCAGCCACGCCCATCCTCCACTTCATCTGGCATTGAAAGTCAAAGTAGCACCTCCACCACCAGCAGACATCCCCAGTCCCTAGTTTGGGACTTCTTTACTGTTAGCCAAAAGGCGGAAAACATGGTCATTTGTTCGATTTGTAGACAAGCAGTTGGTCGGGGTAAGCTTGATACCAACTATGGCACCGGAGGCCAGAGAGCTCATCTCAAAAAACACCACATTATCCAGTAGGAGGCGCACCTAAGGAAGATCCGGGAAGCCAAAAGTGCAAATCCAAATGTAGACATTGATATTGCATCTGATGATGACGAGGGGCTGATCGTGCAGGGGGGAAGTCAAGAACGGACAGACACTTTTTCTGGAACACCCAGTACCCCTGGCAGCAGCACTGCAGTGGTATCGCCCACACCCTCTACCCCTGCAACATGTACGAGGCACACTAAGAGTCTGGGACAGACACCAATCCAAAAAAATACATCAATGAGCCTAACTGGTGTGAAGTTTGCATCATCATCATCACGTAAAACGGTCCAGCCCACCATTAGCAGCATGTTTTGGTCGAATGCGCCCTTTGAACGCAACCACCCAACTGTACGTCTGTATAACGCAAAGCTGGCTAAAATTCTAGCGCTGGACCTTCTCCCTTTCGCTTTCGTGGAAGGGGTGGGTTTTCTTGAATTTGTGGCAACAGTCTGTCCTAAATGGAAGGTTCCTAGCCGGTCCTATTTTGAGTTGCTTTTCTAGCACTACATCAAGATGTGCTGGAGGTGATTGGCGCAGCTATTCTGAAGAGTGCTGTTCACACTATCCACATGACAACAGACATGTGGACCAGTTGCCAAGCCCATGATTACATGTGCATCACTGCACACTGGGTCTCTTTTGCAGGGGTCGCACAACAATTAAAACAAGCAGGTGTTGACACAGAGAAAGTTTTTCAAGCTACTTGCAAACATGCAACAGTAGGCATGATTGCCATGGAGAAATCTCACACTGCAGCTAACCTTTTGGAGGAGTTTAACAGGAAGGTCAAAGAATGGCTGCATCCAAGAAATCGCACAGTTGGTTATGTTTCCATGGATAATGGCAGTAATATAGTTAGGGCCGTGACTGATGGTGAATATTTCAGAGTGCCGTGTTTGGCGCACAGTATTAGCATCGTGGTGCAAGAATTCATGAAAAAAGAAGAGCCAGTCATCAAATTACTGACCACCTGCCGAAGAATCTGCACAAATTTCAGCCATTCTTTTAAGGCCCGGAAGGAGCTGAGGAGCATTCAACATGAACGTAAACTGCCAGTCAAAGGACTAATCCAGGAGGTGGCAACACGTTGGAACACAACCTTTTACATGCTTGAGCGTCTGTCTAAGCAGTGGGGGGTAATAAATGAGTATGTCTATAAACTGGGTTCTACTCAGAAAGAAATGAGGCTAGAGCTGGAGGAATGGAAGCTAATTGCAAGCCTGGCAGACATGCTTCGTCCTTTTTTGAGGTCTTCACACGTGAAGTCAGCAGGGAGGACTGTTCTTTGGGCAAAGCTATCCCATTGTTGGTCATGCTAGAGCACCAACTGAAGGAGGTGTCTTCAACATTCAGAGATCATGCTGAAAAGCAAGTAGCATATGATTTGGCGGAGAAGTTATTAATGCGCCTACTTCACAATGAAAGGCTTCAAAACATACATACAGAACAACATTACATTTGTGCCACTATTCTGGATCCACGGTACAAAAAGGCAGTGGCCAGCAAAGCATTCATTCCTTTTGATGAAGCAGATGTTTCAAAGTACAAACATTGGCTCGCTGTGTCAGCCACTCGGCTCGAAAAAGAGCGGCAGAAATTGCAAGTAGACAGCACAAGCACAACTGAATCAGCAGGCCATCCGGCGTCAAGTTCCACTTCTGAATCCGTGGCCGAAGGGAGTCACTTTCCCTCACAGCCGTTAACGACACCACCAACCGTGTCATCATCATCCTCACCCGCACCAGGCCCCCAAAAAATTGATTTTACACAAAGTGGAGCAACCCTGGAGAACCTCGAGTCGGTGGTGCAGGCCTATCTGGATGACCCAACAGAGGTCTGTCTTAATGAGAACCCATTGGTGTATTGGTATAGGAAAAGGTCTGGATGGCGACTGATCACCAACCTGGCTCTAAATTATTTGTCTTGCCCACTCGCAAGCATGTCTTCTGAACGTGTTTTCAGTGCTGCTGGTGCCATTGTAACTTCAAAAAGGACCCGCGGGTCACCCACATTTGTGGAGAGGTTAACAATAATCAAGATGAATCAGCACTTCATACCACCCGATTACAAAATACGCGAATGCACGCAGGAAGAAGGTGATGCCGACGGAAGTTCTTCTCTGTCACCTGACCTACTAACGTCTCAACTCATAGACTTTGAGGACAAGCTCTCTTCCCTGACACCGAGGCCTGAAAATTACTTCCTTTTTTGTTGTCCTCATTCACTTTTATTCCTGTGTGTCTTTCTTTGTTTTGCAACTTTTACCACAACAAAACTCTAATCACCTAATCACAACAAGTCCACATCAGCGCTGTCTTCATCTTATTTTCCTTATTGATTTGAAGGCACCGCAGTCTGCATTCCTGATGTTCACAAGTTCACAACTCAATCATGCTCCTCTATCCTCCTCCTCCAGACTCCCCCTATCCATTTCCCTCAAGGCAGATGGATGGATTATGGAGAATAAATAAACTTTGTCTTCGTAGACGAGTCCCCTCAAGTGGGACGGAAATTACTGACTGACTACATGCTTGCTGATTGTTGACAGACTTATTTCTGAAATTGACAGGAGAGGCTGCCCTCTGGGCCCTCACTTTCCGAAGAAGATGCGGACAAAAAGTAGAACTGGTAATGAATAATGAGAAGATGGCATGCAGTGGACAGCAATGGCTGTCTGTCTCTGTTGAAACCAATTGCTGTTTGTTTTTTGTGAAGAGCGCAATTTGCCATGTTTTGAATATACCAGTATTGCAGGTTTTTGGGGGTTTCTTTGGGGGTGTTCTAGATTTTGCGGTGCTGGGTCGGGGGGTCTGAGAGCACTGCTGGCACAGTTTAATTTTAATTGCATTTGTTTTTAAGGAAATCCATGGTGGAAAAGGGGAGTTATGGCACGTTTGTACAGAATTGAAAGAAGGCCGAAAATATACTAAGTATGAGATTTTCCATTTGTGCTTTTTGCCTGTTTGGGGGGATTCTGCTTTTTTGCGGGTGGGTTGGCGGGTCTTGGGGCATTGCTGGGAAGGTCTAATATCGGAACCAAGTGGTTTTGACAAAATCCATGGTGAAATTTGTTTCCCGTTTTTGCTCACTTGCCTGTTTTTGGGGGGTTGTTTGGGGGGTTCCTGGTGTTTGGGGGGTGTGGGGGGTCTTGGAGCAATGCTGGGTATGGATAGTTTTGATTGCAAGTGGTTTAAAGAAAATCCATGGTGGCAAAGGGGAGTTAGGGCCTAGCTGCAGAGCGCGCATGGAGTGTTTTTGGAACTAGGCCTAAATATTTTTAAGTCCCCGTTTTTGTATATTTGCTTTTTGCCTGTTTGGGGGGCTTCTGCTTTTTTGCGGGTGGGTTGGCGGGTCTTGGGGCATTGCTGGGAAGGTCTAATATCCGAATCAAGTGGTTTGGACAAAATCCATGGTGATTTTGTTTTCCGTTTTTGCTCACTTGCCTGTTTTTGGGGGGCTGTTTGGGGGGGTTCCTGGTGTTTGGGGTAGGTTTTGGGGTCTGGGAGCACTGCTGGCACAGTCTAATTTTGATTGCATTTGTTTTTCAGAAAATCCATGGTGGAAAAGGGGAGTTAGGGCCTAGCTGCAGAGCGCGCTTGGAGTGATTTTGGAATGAGGCCTACATTTTTCAAAGTGTGAGTTTTTCCGGTTTTGCTTTTTGGCTGTTTGGGGGTGTTAAACTTGTTTTCGCCTGGGTTGACGGGTCTGGGGGCATTGCTGGGAAGGTCTAATACCAGATAAAAGTGTTTTGGAGAAAATCCATGGTGAAAAAGTTTTTCACTTTTCAGAGTTTTCGCTCACTTTTGTGTTTTCGGGGGCCTGCTTGGGGGGGGTTCCTGGTGTTTGGGGGGGTATGGGAGGTCTTGGAGCAACGCTGGGTATGGATAGTTTTGATTGCAAGTGGTTTGAAGAAAATCAATGGTGGCAAAGGGGAGTTAGGGCCTAGCTGCAGAGCGCGCATGGAGTGTTTTTGGAACTAGGCCTAAATATTTCTAAGTCCCCGTTTTTGTATTTTTGCTTTTTGCCTGTTTGGGGGTCTTCGACTTTTTTGCGGGTGGGTTGACGGGACTGGGGGCATTGCTGGGAAGGTCTAATACCGGATAAAAGTGTTTTGGAGAAAATCCATGGTGAAACTTTTTTCCCGTTTTTGCTCACTTGCCTGTTATTTGGGGGACTGTTTGGGGGGTTCCTGGTGTTTGGGGGGGGGTTGGGGAGTCTTTGAGCAATGCTGGGCATGCCTAATTTTGGTTGCAAGTGGTTTGAAGAAAATCCATGGCTGGAAAGGGGAGTTAGGGCCTAGCTGCCGAGCGCGCATGGAGTGATTTTGGAACTAGGCCTAAATATTTCTAAGTCCCTGTTTTTATATTTTTGCTTTTTGCCTGTTTGGGGGTCTTCGACTTTTTGCGGGTGGGTTGACGGGTCTGGGGGCATTGCTGGGAAGGTCTACTATAGAAATCAAGTGGTTTGGACAAAATCCATGGTGATAAAGGGGGGTTAGGGCCTAGGGTTAGAATTAGGGTTAGGGTTAGGGTTCTGAAATTGCTGTTTACACTTTACACATAGCTTGAGGGGAAAGATCTGCAAATTTCGCCCACACTTATTTATCCTTGAAGAGGATACTCAGAGTACGCACTTTCGAAATGATGCTTGTATGTTTTGTAATACTGTCGACTCTGAAACTGAAAGTGTTATTTTTGCACTACAGAGCATACCTTATATTTTTTTCTCCGTGGTGTTTTAATATCACTTCCTGTTTTCCCATCAACAATTACAGGCCGGCTTTTACCCTGTGCAATGACAAAAAGGATGACCTCAGGCTTAGCGGCCCGCAATTCAGCATCCGCCAGGCAGGCAGTGGACAAGGTGTCTTCTGGTCCCCAACATTGATCGGCGGAGCGTCAGATGGAATGGAGGAGTACCGCGAAAGAGGAATGGCTGGATGCATGCAACTTCCCAAATTCAACAGGACAATTACAACAACATACAGTTACAGTATCCATCTTCATTTCGACTTATCTTTTAAGCAATGTTATTGCTGTGAACTACTGTGAGTGTGACACTGTGCATTTGTTTGCTCTCTGCTTCAATTCATCCCTCCAGCCATTGTATACTTTTTTCTTTGCTATTTTTTTAAACTAATTTAATGTAAGAAGTGGTTCTTCTCTCTGAGGGCAGATAGGCAAGTGAAATTGTGTAATTACTGCAGCCCTGTACAGTCATATTGTTGTTTCTTCATAGTACATTGTAGAAAGTACTACTTACTGTACAAAAACCTATCCATTTAGCAAACAACTTCATGCATGCAGTAGTGCATGCACTTCCTTTATGTCCCTTAAAAGATTTATGAATAGCTTTGTATCCAAAGATTTGTTTATCTTCATTTGTTGTTTGTCCATGCTGTGTTTTTTTTTCTCTCTCCACAAAACTTTACCCACAAACCCCATTCCCATCCAAGTTTCAAACCCTAACCCTCTTCCCCCGGGCTGTGCGGTTTTTCATTGAGGTGTGAGCAAATTACAACAATAATTCCACACACTTGCTGGGGAGGACAAGGTGCAAGCAACCTCCTCAACTCAATTTTAAGGCAGCTAGATGAATCCTAGGATATTGCAATACTGGGTAAAAAAACAACAATGTGTATTTTAAAATACATTCTGAATTTCATGCCCATCATCGATTGGATCAATCATCAACATCATCCTCCTACATGTCAAGAAGACTTTTTGTGTTACGCTGCTGTGTCACTGTTCTTGTTGTAGCCATAATCATCCATGCAATTCTTTTTTCCCCATACTTATCTTCAGCATTGCTTAGGCTACTGTTCCTTCTAATACTCCTCTCAGGCCACTCAATGTCTCATTTTTTAAAATTTGTTTTTCAAATGCTGCTACTGCTAGTGTGGTACCACTCCTACTACTAACTCCACAACAACGGAATTTCGGTCCGGGATGGTGTAATCACCATTTGCCATGCAGCCAGCGCTGTGCCTAGCTCTATTCTCAAACACGAATCACAGGTAAGATAAGCATTTTGGGGAGGTAGAAAGATGGGCTAGGATGTGGAGGAGAGACTGATAGTAGTACAAGTAAAGTACTAGTAGGCCAATTGAATGCACTAACTCTGTTAGTGGCATTTTTGGACGTTTTAGATAATTCATGATGGTAAGTTTGAGGAAAACCAAACGTGCCGTAACTTCCGCCCACCACCCCACAAAAGAAGATCAAAGCGTACACTATGTTGAAGTATGTAAAATGAATAATGTACTTCCCCTAAGAAAAATAAACTAGTCCCACCCCTCCCTAACCCAAACAATTGTCCATTTGAAGTAGTTCAAAAATAAATAATCCCCAACTCCCGATTCCCACCCCCTCAACAGTCTTTAAAAAAGGGGCAAGGGACACAGTCTCTTCCGGCGGTGTTTGGGCAGGCGGTCCTTGCGGAGGTCCCGGAGCTGCTTTTCAAGGTCATCCACCTTGCGCTCCAGGTAGTCCACTCTTAGGCTTAGGCCGCGCATGCGTGCCTTCCAGGCTCTGAGGGGGCCAGCTGCTGATGGTCTTGCAGCTGAGCAGCGGCGGGGGGCTGTCCAAGCACGGCAGTGGGATGGAGGCTGCTGGCTGGTGGACACGGTGGCAGTGCTGGAGGAGGTTGTTGACGTTCCCTCCTTGTTCTCCCGAGCCCACAGCTGGCAATATTTAACTCGAATGGCCTCCATCTTCCGGGCCCTGGCCCGGACAGCCATCTCCCCTCTGGTGAGCTTTTTGGGAGCATCTATATGAAGAAAGAAAGAAAAATAATGTAACCAATACTCTTTAACAATAACACAAAATAATTCAACAGAAAGTTGTCTCACAGTAACACTAGCAATTTGCAAGCACAGTATAACATTTTGGCATGTATCTTTCCGCCGTCTTTGTAGGCCTGTAACAGTGGGAGTTTCAGGAATTCTACTACCAGGCAGCACTATGGACTCATTACATAGTCAGAGAGTACACCAGTATTCGTCTTTTTTTCTCTACTTTTGCGAAAGAAATTACTTGTACGTGAACTTGTGGTAGCCGGCATACTGCCAGTTTAGTCAGCTTGCACCCAAGAAAAAGAGACACAAGCCATGATGACGCAGACTTGCATGCATTACTTTAAGCAGTATATGCAGGTGGGGATAGGGAAGCTCTTACTTTTGTATAGGGGTAGCACTGGCCATACTCGGTTACATCAAGGGCTACTGCTCAATGTAATTTATATTTTGCACTGCCCCCCCCTGGGCCTTCAGTACTACAAAAGGAAAATGAAGATTATTCATTTCTGATCATGTCTCCAGCCGATCACATGATCTCTTTGCTTATGTGATGCATGACTTTAGGTGCTTTATTCTGATAGATTGAGTGAACAACAGCGATAGTCCACCCATGATTAACACAGCAGAAAGAAAATTATGAACATAGAGAGTGAGTGTGGTAACCATAATTGCCGGAGGAAGGGACTTGACTTGATATAATTGTCAACTATACAATACATACACAATATATACTGTGCTTGCAAAGTAAACTACTGTACTGTTACTTTAGGCAAGGGAGAGTTTCAGAACAATCAAAACTTGTGGTATTTGGATTTCCTCTGCTTTGCTACTCTGGCACAGACATGCTGTTCGAACAAAGTAACACTCTTCATGCACTGAGCGTCTGCTCTACATACACCTCTGCTATGTATGAGGAAGAAGATACCATCCAGGCTTCCAAAGTAAACGTCTATCATTCTTCTTAATGTCTCAACTGTAACAACTTTACTTTTTCTTAACAACCAAATAACACCCTTTTCATGTTATTTGGTAAACCACCGTCTTCTTGACTTGCATTTGAGTTTCACCCAAATTATATATTGCAATGCACACCACACATGAAATTTCTGATTGACCCACACAGGCAGTCATTTTTTTTTTCTCCTCCAGCCATCCTTGCTTCAAGCAGCCATGCATCTGATTCCTTCCTATCAGCCACCTCTGACTGCATTCAAAAACACGTATCATTCTTTAGTCATAAATGTTACGACTCGCTCGTCCTTCCATTGACCCTAAGTTCTTTCTCTTTCCGTTCATCACATCCCTCAAGTTCATCTGATATGACTTGGCTTTACGATAAAAGTTTCCCAGCTGATTTGAAGTCAAATAGAGGGGGCCATTGCTTACTCGAGAACTACCACCGCTAATGCTATTGCTAAGTCAAGAGTGACTGTCTTCTCCATGATTGGCTAAAAAAAATGTAATTCTACATCAGTAACTGTTCTTAACAGTACAGTGTATGTGTAGTAGTGTACTTTCTACTGTACAGTACATAATACACTCCTTTGCGAGCCTACTCTAAAATGTCAAAAAGTAAGGAGTATAATAATAACTTACCACCGTCCGCCGCTGCTGAGCCATCCCCCTCAGCTCCTCCTGGTGGCGCCGCCGCTTGAGTGCACCCCTCCGCGCTGCTGGCCCTGGCACAGGTGGTGGCAAGTGCTGCATCAGATGTTTGGACGCCTAGAAAAAACATGTCATATTTTTAGATGCCAAACACCACCCCCTACTTCGTCTCGTAATGGAAGAGAAAATGTTAAACAATTTTTAATTATTGGGAGTGAAAAGAAGTCACGATTTTGGGGAGGTTGCTAACTTATATGCTTAGCCATAACTTGCAACTCTTTTTGGCACAACTGATGAATGCTTGCTCTTTAACAATGCAACATTTTTATAATTATAGACAGAACCAACTACTCCTCATCACCACCAGGAGGACTTGAAGTTCCAACAAGGTGAGGGCTCTCGAGTCCCGCACAGTTACTTCTGACTGAGGTATGTGGAAAGTCGAACTGCACCTATCATCAACAATGTTCTATTTCTCCTGACCATACTTCTGTATGTGCAGAATAGTCCCTGAAACACTAGCGGTGTGGTATGTGCTACTATCAAATCAAAAAGATAACTACTAGCTTATTCTTGGTGGACATTGACATTTTGTTGTTGGCAATTGTCAAAGCAGTAACATTAAGGAGACTGGAATAGACAGCAAGGGCAACCCAGAGGACTGCACTGACTGCCCCTAGAGCTATTGCTGGATCAGAGTTTTGTTTAACACCGTTTGCCGACTAGGCAAGCTTAGCTACCTACACAGACCGACTCAGAAATAATAGTAAATAGTAGTAGCACAGAGAGTGATGGTAGAGAGGCAGGATAAGAATGTAGAAACAGTGTACAAGGAGATCAAAGACTATTTTGTAAAAGATAGAGTTAGGGAAGTATAATTATATTAACAACAGAACTACTTACTGGGGCCAGCAGAAGAGTCTGCAGTGGACCATTCCTCCTGCCCACTCTGTTCCGCCGGAGTCTGGGGTGGTGCTGTCCTCTTGCCCCTGGGAGGTGCTGATGGTCATGAAATAAACACAAACATGGATGATTGTTTTTTGGGAAATATTTGATTTCTTTGACCACGATCCTAAATTATCTCGGGGAAACAAATTAGCAAGAATTGCACTACATGTATTGACCTATCGGATCTGGTCAACTAGGAGGATACTATTACAGTATTGCTGGATTCGCAGACCGCCTACTTGGAAAGTTATGTAAATCACTAACTAAACCAACAACAAAAAGGTTCTACTACGACTGCCAGCACTCAGCAGCACGCGACGTGACAGGCACAGTCCGTCATCATGATTGCAGAGCACTAAAAAATGTCCTACTACTACTACCAATAACAAGTCATAATATACTCAACCTGAACCTATCAATCCATCACTATCTCTTCTTCTTAGTGGCAGCAGGAGTACAAAGGAAGGACTAGACTTGAGTCTCTAGTCTCTCTAGCATTACGCAGTTCTGTAAAGTACTACACTCATACATATTCAGGCCAAATGAGCACAAAGTTGCAAACAAGTAAGCATAGTAGCAACGCCACTGAGCAGGCGAGCACCTGCAATCACAGAAGCTATTTAAACATTAATTTACCTGCAATGTAATCGGATTGGCAGCATTCTTGCTCTTCGGGAAAAACATATATTAGCAATATAACACAGAGCAGAAGAAAACAAAGTAGTTATTAAATAGCTACTCACCAAGGCCGGGGATCTCCACACGGAGCAGGTCCCTCTCACGGTCAAGGTTGTCCGACCACCGGTGTGTCGCTTGCTGGTAGGTGCGTCGGACCCCTGACTCCCTCCGCATGGCCCGGCACACCTTTTCCCACAGCTGGCGACGCTCCCGGAGGCCATACCCTGCCGCGATCCTGCCCCCTGCTGCCACTGTCTTGGGGAGGTGGTGCTGCACATAAAAGATCACTGCGGCCACCTCCACCGCGCTGAATGTCTCCCTGGCCAACACTTCCTCCCCTCGTAACCGCCCGCAAGGGAGCCGGGTACGGGGTGCGGGACACTTCCCCTTCCCCTTCTCCTTCCCGGCTCCCTTTGCCATGGTCCTGTACAGCAGAAAGAAAAAAAAAGGAAAGAATAGGGAAAAAGTAAAGAAAAAAAAAAGTTTAAAAAAGTAGCTTTAAAAGTAACGAAAAGTTGGAAAAAACACAAAATGTAGATCTAGAAAAAAAGAGGGATAGATATAAAGTAGAAAAGATTATAAAAAAAGTCCAAAGAAACAAAGGATTGCACAGATGAAAGGAGGATTAGAAAGCATGCACAGAACTCTAGCAATGAATGAAATACAAGATGGCCACGCCCATTAAGGACCGCGTGGGTAAGTTCGCGCGATTTTTCCCCCGCGAGTACGCAAAAACACGCGCAAACTCGTAAAAAAGTGCCGCACACAACGCGACATTGCCAATAGCGTCCGCAAACGGAAATATGCAACCCGCACAAGATGGCCGCGCCCATGTACGACCGCATGGGCAACCTTGCGGTCAGTGCACTGCAAGCGGTCCGCGAATAAGCAAAAAACCATGCAAACTCGCAAAAAAAAAGAATTCCGCAAATTCGCACGAATTCGTGAATTCTGCGGATCGCGAATTCACTTTCGTACGATTTCGCGGACCGCATATTCGCAAATTTCGCCCATACTTAGATATCAGGTGCATTAATGAGTTGAGTATATGTACTCATCGCAGCATCCTTAAGTAGATTGTAATTATGGCAAAATGAGATAGGCAAGTCGAATGATCGACTAAGTGAAGAAAAAGGTATGAAGTCTGACCCTGAAAATAATTGATGTATCCATAGTAGTCCCTTTTGCCTCCAAGTTCTTCAGTAGAAGGGTTTATTTCGAACGAGTAAATTCTTGTTGTGCCAAATTGTTGAGTTTAGGAAAGAGTCTATTTTTGCGTGAAGGGATGGAGAGGATGATTCCAGGAGTTTGGAGGTTAGGTTGATTATGGGGGTAGGAAGGGACTGTGGTTTATGTGAAAAAGATAGATATTCATGAAAAGAGAAGGGGAATAGAAATTGACGTTCTATTAAGGTCCAAAGAGGAGAATCGTCTGTGAAATCAAGCAACCAAAAAGAAGCTTCACGTAAAAGAAATGCTTTCTGGTATGCCGAGAAATCAGGAACATTAACTCCACCCTCTGCTTTAGGGCGAGACAATTTTAATAAAGACATTCCGGATTTCTTGTTATTCCACAAAAAGGAAGAGAGGATGGAATAAACCTTCTTAAAAAGTTTAGCAGTGATAGGGACGTTGGGAATAGTAAATAAAACTATAGGAGATAACATCATCTTTATAGTATCCAAGCGCCACTACCATGATAAAAAAAGAGGGTGCCATTTAGCGGTTAACTCTGAAATGTTATGAATGCACTTATTCATACATAGAGCTACTGTGTCCTTAATTGAAGAAGTGAAGTGTAATCCTAAATATTTGATGGATTTAGGACTCCATGTAAAATTAGAAGTACTCAAATCTGGTTTTAAAGTATATTTCATTAGGGGCAGAATCTCACACTTATCATTATTCAATTTGCAACCAGAAACAAGAGAGAACGATCCCACTGTCTCTAAAAAAGCAGGAATTGAGTCTTCTGGTTTTGACAAAAAAGCAAAATGTCATCAGCATAAGCCGCCAGTTTAATGTGGGAGGTCGGAGTTTAAAAACCATGTAAGTTTGGGTTCTGACATAATTTAGAGAGAAATGGTTCTAAAGCCAAGTTAAAAAGGAAAGGAGAGAGAGAGCAGCCTTGCCGAACTCCTCTGCCTGAATCAAAGAACAAGGAGATCAGGCCATTAGCGCAAACTGCAGCTCGTGGATTAGAGTTAGGGGTGGTCAGAATTTGTGGAATTGTGTTACGCAAATCTCCGCGAAACGGTGAAAAGACTCCGCTAACACGCAGGAATTCTGCAAACACGCGGAATTGCTTGTTCGCAATGCTTTTTCCTGTTCGCAATCGCTGACTGCATGCTCGGGGGAAATATCTCAGGAACACGCATTTTGATAACGCGAACAAGCAAAAAATTTCGCAAAGTGGCGGAACGCAGAATTTTGGCCAATTTTGCGTTCTCTGCAGAACGCGAAATTACCCAAATTCCGCAAATTCCAAGAGCGGAACAAAATTTGCTGCCCAGGCCTAATTGGAATAAAGGAGAGAAATGAAAGATATGAACCTGGGGCCCAAACCGAACCACTTGAGAGTACAAAAGAAATAATTCCACTCGACTATATCAAACGCTTTTTCTGCATCCAATGCTATTGCTGCAAGGGTTTTTTTTAGGTGTGAGGACTTTGATAAAACATTGAAAAAAGTTGTGTGTTATCAGTTATGAGTCTCCCTTTAACAAAGCCAGATTGTTCTTTGCCCAACAAATCCGGTAAATAGGAGCCTAAGCGAAGGGCTAATGCTTTGGATAACATTTTGTAATCGATATTGACCAAAGTTATGAGTCTATAATTTTTACAGTATATGGAATCTTTGCCTTCCTTAGGGATGAGACGGATGGGAGCTTCTGAAAAAGAACCAACAGAGTTATTAAAGGAACAGAAAGATTTTATCAGAGAGTGCAGTTTGGGTAGTAAGAGTTTAGAAAAGTGGAGATAAAATTCAACGGTAAAACCATCTGGACCTGGTGCTTTGTCTTTTTTAAGACATTGGAGAGCTTTCAAAAGTTCTTGCTGTGTGAGATCTAATTCCAAGAAAGACAAATCAATAGGGGATTGTTGGGGTTTCTGAATTGTGGAAAAGAAATGTGACAATGAATGATCTGTGGATTGTGTTTCGGATGTGTGTCATGATTTATAACAAAAAGAAAATTCATTCAATATTTCTGCATCTTTAAGTTTTAAATCGGCATGTTCATCATAAATGGATTCAATATTTAACTTGTTATGTCGAATTTTCAGGTAATTAGCCAGAATTTTCCCTGCTTTGTTTTTACCTCCATAAAATTTTGGGCTGGCTATTAATAAATATAGGGAAGCATTGTCTGTAGATTTCTTGTTAAATTGCAATTTGGCATCAATAAGAGCATTTAAGCATTCTTTCGAATGAGAAGTATAGTAAGAGTGCTCCAATCTCTTAATGTCCTGAAGAAGATCATTGATGAGCTTGCGTGCAACTTTTCGCTTTTTGGCAGTAATACCAATGATGACATCTCTTGTTGTGGTCTTAAAAGCATCCCATATAGTTGAAAATGACAAGGATTCATTTTGATTGAACGCAAAATACTCACTGAAGAAGGTGAAAGAATCAGTGAATATTGGGTCTAGAAGAAGAGAGTTATGAAAACGCAATCTTTTAGAAGCATTAACTTTGGGCAGTAAGTCAAAGCCGATTGAGATAGGGGCATGGTCAGATAATAAAATGGGGCAGATTTCTGTGGTTCTGAGAGACTGTGTAATGTTGTGAGAAACAAAAATATAGTCTATTCTTTATTGCGTTCTATGAGCAAGAGAATAAAAATTGTATTCTCCAGTAGTTGGGTTACATAAACACAACACTAACAAGTAGGGAAGGGTCCAAGGGATATTTACAGACCTGCATGGATAAATGAGTCCCTTGCTCACTTTGCCACTGGAGTTAAGCAAGCCCGGCTGAAGACGGCTGCAATGCCAGAAACCGGTCCTGGGAAGCTTGGTTCTGGTCCAGGGAAGACATGGCTTGGCAGTTCGGGCTGGACTGTTCCCATGAGACACAGGGTCAGACTGATTTGCATATGGCCATGTCTGAACTGGGGAGGCGGAGTGAGCTAAAGAACGGTGATGGATTAAACACAGATCAGTTGACTTGGGGTGAGTGTTTGTATTGTCAACGCTCCGTCCATCATCACCTTTGGTTTTTCTGCGCGGATAAATCCCCAATCACTGAGTATAAATAAAAAAAAAATCCACGGTTCTACAGAAAGGAAAAAAGGCAATAGAACTAGAAGGTAAGGACCGACAGACAGGCATGCACAGAACAAAAGGAGATCTGAGCTAATAAAGATCTCAATGATGAGAAAAGATTCCCATCAGTCACCGAGGTGATGTACTTCATCATCTGGGGAGCTTATCTCGGTCAATTAATGCAACCATAGAGCTAAACCTCCTTGTTGACATACAGGAGATGCTCACAAAAGCATGAATCTAACCTACGGAAAGCATGCTGGAGTCAGGTGACTGTGTAGTACAGTGTAGTGAATATGTGAGTTAAAATTGTTTACCAGAGAAAAATTATCTTTAATTGATATCCTATGGTACCAAAGGATACAAACGTGCGGAAGGCGCCCTCAATAAATGTGTAGGCGTACTTAAAAAGTGGTCAACATGTTTAGCCTTGAAAAGCGGCTTTCTTCAGGACCTAGATCTAACTACTCTACTTAGAAGTGATATACAAATTATTTTTACATTGAAAGATACAACCTTGTACCTGTGTACTACAGAGGATGGCACCAGGACACAAGAGTCGCGCTCCTGTTGAAAAAATATAATTATTAGAGTGTAAATCTGACAGTCGGTCAAAACCAAAAAGGTTGTTTCAAATAAAACAGCACATCAATTCAGACTGTGTGTTACAGATAAGCCCTAAACACAAAAAATGGGCTTGACATATATAGAAAAGTGAAACCTTACCCGTATCAAATCGGGAGGGTACTCACAGCTCCAGGCATCCGCTCATGCCCTGAGGATAGGATATCAGGAAAAGAAGGAAATTAGGACGTGAAGCGAAAGTCCAATTCAATAAAGCTGAGACAGTGAGAATGCACAGAAAATATAGAGAACAAAGGTCAGGCAAAGAAGGATAAAGAAAGCAAAAGTTCGAAGTCAGAAATGCAAGCTGGACATAGTAATATAAAGGAAGGTAAGTATTATAAATAAGAAGAGAAAAAATGGAAAAATAATAAAATTTGAATATGTAGCAGTAGGAATAGAAATAAAGAAGAGAATATGAAAGGAAGTAAAAGTACTAAAGACACCAAGTAATCAAAAAAATCAGTGAATGCGAGGCAAATCAAAGAACAAAAGACATGACGAAACAAATACCAAAATCCAAAACAAGTAACATACCTACAAAAAGGGACTGTGGATGTGGGAGTATGTGGAACCACATGGAGCAGACAGACGTCTAGGGATGGCTCGGCTGGACCCGGGGAGGACCATTTGACGACTGGACATAACTGTGAATCGAAGAATAACATATACAGCTTAGTCCATAAAATGAACAATAAAAACATTAAAACATGGTAACAAGAATTCCAGGCAATCAAAACAGCATAAGAAAGAGAAGAAAACTGTAATGCTGTTAATGAAGAACGGCAAACATGTGCATGAAACTAACAACATAAAATCTGCAATTAAAAGGATAATAACATCTCATATATGCAGTTCAAATAATTCATTTAGTATGAGGGGAGGAAAAGCCTGACGAGACCATAGAATCCATCTTGTGTGAGTCGATAAAACTCTGCAAACGAACTGGATCTTCATAAGTCTTTGTTCTGTTGTTGTAGGTGACCTTAAAAAGACATGGGTGGAAGAGGGCGTATCTAGCATCCATGGATCGGAGGTCAGGTCTAAAGTTGAGAAAGGCTTTCCTTCTGGCTGCTGTGGCCTTAGAATAATCTTGCACAAAGAACAGTCTGGAGCCAGACCACGAGATCCGTTGAATAGCTTTGGCTGCTGCCAATGTTTTCAGCAGGTCAGTATACTCTAGAAAATAAAGAATGACTCCTCTTGGACGTTGTGAAGAAGAAGTAGTGGTGGAAGCTCTTCCAAGTCTATGAGCGCGTTGTATGTTCAGCGCAGTGTGTTCTGACATATGTAGGATTTTAGGGAGGAATGATTTAAAGAATGCAAGAGAGTCTGTACCTTCAGCCCCCTCCGCCAAGCTATAAATACGTAAGTTATTTCTTCTGTCACGATTTTCAAGGTCCTCGACCTGCTTCTGAAGAGTTGAGACTTGAGAATGCAAGAAAGTAAAACTCTTAGTAGTTTTGTTGCGGGAGGAGACGTTATGTTCTACTGCTGTAAGTCTTGTATCTAGTGTGTCCAATTATCTGAGAGGATTTGTAATTTAAAATTGGTCTCCTCCATGAAGGGTCTGAGGGCTCTTAGCTCCTGTAGTACAATTCCAGACTGGGGAAGTTGGCTTGGGGGGTAAGGGGGATCCTTTTTCAACCGTTTCACGTTAGACTTTCCTGGTAGAGCTTGTGAAGAATCCATTATTGTGTTGGCACATTTTGCTTCAATTGATCGTAAGTCTTCCAGTTTGGATAGTTTTGAAAAAAGTGTACAATTTTTAATTAAAGAGCATTGTGGCTTTGATACGTTATGAAAGCGCCCTTCGTTCTAAACATGAACTGAAGAAGTGGATGAAGCAGGATGTCCTTAAGGTGAATTCGGAAAGAAATGTCAGAAAAGTAGATAAAAGAAGGAAGCAGCTTCACCCTGGAATGCGCAGCGCCTTAAAGAGAAATTAAGCAGTCAGGTGTATTGATGTAGCCTGTGATGGGCTGTAAGATAATTACTACCTTTAGAGGACAAGGACCACTACAGTCATTGTTGCACGAAGAGCTGTACTTCCAGAAAACGCCTCCTCTTATTATGCATCATAAAAGTCAGCATTTAGAGTATGAGAGTGAAAAATTAAAAAATAGCTTCCATTTGAGAGGACATTATAAGTGAAAAATTAAAAAGCATTTAAAGGTCATCTGAATACCTAAAAGTTTGTCGTGTTGCAGGTGTGGAAGAAATTAAAAATGGCGGTCATGACAGAGTCTCCTCAACAACTGTGGAATAGTGAAGCAATGTGAGGTAAATTGTGCCACAATAATGTCACCATTAATGAGGGCAATAGAGTCATGGTAATCCACATGAACAGAAAAGCATACTGTGGTGATATAATTTTGATTCCGTGGGGCGGTGAAATGCTCACATCTCGAGACGAATTTCCAAAACTGCGCCCGTGGTGCCGCGAGTTTGTGCAGGAACGTTTTACCTCAAAATATACCTTGCTATGGCCTTGAACAGCTTTGAGCGTGGGCGCGTCTCAGCGCACACCAGTTCACCATTGCGTTTCCATGTGCGGCTTCACTCGGAGTTTCATGTCAACGGGACTCCGCTGTGCCAGTGCCGGGAGCCTCACTGAGACGCTGCCATGCTTGCGGGCTCCTGGCGACGCCCCCCATTTTGTAAAACCTTAACAAGAGACTTTTCTTATGGGGGAGCGGGTTTATATAAACATTTAGGATGATTGTTGTCACTGGCATTTGGGGACCGGTGATTGAGAGATGTAGTTTGATGATAACGAGATTATCCTCTCCTCTGTATAATACTGTGGCTTCTGCTCCGGACACTGTAAAGTAAATACTTCATCAAGACTTTGGGCTGGTTTGTGTCATATTGTGTAATTTTGTACTATGCATAGCTTTGCACAACTGCACAGTCCTGATAAATCTGCCTCTCTATTTGTAATTGAAATGTATGATAATCTTCTGCATTTGGCAAATAAGAGGACTGAGAGGATGGTCAAATAAGTCATGAGGGAGCTCAGAGTGATGAACATGATCACTTTAAGGTGCAGCACTTCTGTCTGTGTTTTGTAACAAAATAGGGGAATTCCAGTACTGTATTTTCAAAAAAAGTAACCTTCTAACCAGGATCGTATTGTTATTTTCTGTTAGTTATGCTTCGGTGCGTTGCCAATGTGTAACAGCTTCTGAAGGAGTGTTTGTGTTGATATATTAGTCACCAGACTGTGTATTGCTAAGTGTTACTTGGAACAATAACACTCGCTGTTAAGCAATTGGTGGCATTGCTTTATGGATTACTTATGGATGGAGGTCTTCGTTTTGGAATGTGACAATGGCAGAGGCCGCGTGGCCTCATGAAATTTCAGTGCTAGGCTGATCATAGAGAGGAAGCCAGCCTTGTGATTTAGGAACTCCAAGACTGTAAACAGCTGGATAGATAGGGCTGAGCGACTTTGTGCATTTATTTTTTATTGTAATTAAGCTTGTAGAAGGTTAATGTGATTTGCCATTATCTCAGGTGACTTTTTTCAAGTGGGCGCACATCTTGCATCAAGAAGTCTTTCAAGATACGAGTTTGAGACTGGTTTTGCGCAGAAATGTCTCTAAGAAACACATTTTCTGTGCAAACTGGTCTCCTGCTTGTATTTTGCAAGAATTTACTATGTAATGTGAATCCGTGCTTAAAAAAAGTTATGCAAAATTACCTACTACTAAGTTCAAGAATTTTGCTAGTGCAATTAAAATGTCAAACAGGCCTAATGCCAAGCTCACTTGGGGTTTAAGACATCAGTCCAATATGTCTGATTGGTAAAGAAAACCAACTCTTTGATGTCAGACAAACTGTGTCCAGAGAAGATGATTATGCGGTGTCCCCGTTGGAACAAAGGGTACACAAAGACCCTCACAGTCCACGTTTATAAGCTCTTGATCCAGTGAGTGGTGAAGCCTATTGGGTATGCCAAGTTTGGTGGGGAGTGTCAGTTTTGGCTCAGGTATACAGCTTAAGACCCTCAAGTCAGAATGCAGGTGATGGATCTGGCACCACACTAAGCCAAGTGGAGACTGATGAGTTATGGTTTGGAAATGGGGATCTGGTGGAAGTTGGTCAGTGGTGTGAATACCACGTTGAAGAGGACTGCTAGGCATTGGTATGCACAGTTTTAATAATAGTGGCTGGGTCTACTATCAACATTTGTCAATTTGTTATAACAATGCTTTTGATGTTAGGAACTGCTACTATATACCAGATTCTACGTGTGCATACTATCAAATTGTTCCTGATGAGAATTTTAGATGTTTAACCGCCAGGAGAATAACTCAATCAGATACACATTCACAGCTGACAAATGTGCAGATCTAAAGATCAGGAGATTGAATCCTTGCAAAGAAGACTCACTCTTCCAATATTCTGTGGATGATGAAGTAAGTACCATATATTAAGTAACAGCAATATATCTTATACACAATGCTTAGAAATGGAAGGATGACTGTATGAGGTGTTATAAAAAAAGTATTACTATTATTAATTATGCCAGTCAGTTCACTCCAATACAAACAAAACAGGTGGCGTTGCTACGGTAACTACTGTTTTCCATTACATGATTTTTAACCTGTTTGGTGGGCATGAATTACTCGCTTTAAAACCCATCAAGAAATTGGTAACATTCATCAACATGAGACTTAGTGACTGGTTGAAGAGATGCTTCATTTCAGATGAGGAGTACTGTTATCGGTCAGTAAGAAACCCTCACTTTCCCTGTATCTATATCTTTCCAAAAATGTATAAAGGAGGTGATTCTCCCGGTACCCCGGGGATGCCAATCATATCTGGGGTTGGCTCTCCGACTGAACGACTTTCTGAATATGTCTACAAGTTCCTACAGCCATTGATTTGTAACTTGTCTGCTTACATTATGGATAGTAAGGAAATCCCGAATAAAACTGAGGATGACTTGTGATCGGAGGACCTCATGTTTGTGACGTTTGACATCACAAGCCTCCATCACTGCATACAAAAATCATTTAGCACCCGGGCAGTTGAATCCTTTTTACGTACCAAGATGGCAGATTGAAACACAGCAATATGATCACGGAAATGATTGATATTATTCTTTCTAAGAACTTCTTCTTGCATGATGGGCGATGGTACCACCAAATACAAGGGACAGAAATGGGCTCAAAGTTTGCTCTCTCGTATGCCAGCCTTCTTTTGGGCTGGTGGGAGAGAAGGCATTCCTGGGGCCGATATGCCTCCCCTTGGAAGGATAACATTGTCTTCTGGGGGAGGTATATCGGTGATTGCACACTGGAAGGGAACTTATTGATTAACTGCTAGTTGAAATACAACCATTATAATGTCAATCCCACCATGGCTTACAATAGAGAGAGGATTGACTTTTTGGACATCCACTTTTATGCTAAGGAGGGACACATACATACTACCATCTTCAGAAAGGTCACAGCCTGCAATATTGTTCTTCATGTGACTAGCGCCCACCCTAGGTCAACAATCAACAACATACCCTGTAGGGAAATGATGCATGTCAGGCACAGAACAGGGTTTTTACAGAAGGCAGACAATAGGAAACAACAGGTATCCAGAAACAGCACTCTGTGAAAAAAGGCCAAATAATACACAGGGAAAGATTGCTGAATAGCATTTGTCACTAGGTACGCTAAGTAAAGTAATAATATTTATAAGATCCTATGGAGGCATTGGCATCTGTTACTGGAGATACCTGGGGTCAAGGACGATACTTCCATCAAACCAAGAATGACATACCATAAGGGTAAGACTATCAAGGTCTGGCTGTGTCTCAACTATGTAACATCATCTAAGGGGACTAATACTTGGTGGCCTGAATCCGTGACAGGTTTCTTCATGCACAATAACTGTAACATATGCAAGTATGGCAAGAATAAGATCAAACTGTTTTGTTACAACATTGGATGCACTCACAACATAAGCCACTATTTTATTTGCAAAACGAAGTTTGTGAGATGTTATGGGTTTCAAATTCAATATAATATACATGGGAAGAACAGTAAGGTCATTAAAATCTAGAATACAGGAGCATGTCCGAGCCATACAGAATAGTAATAGAAGATATCCTATGACCTCTCACATGACAGAACAACATGTAGGAAATGCATGAAATTGATCATATCCCCCGAACACCAGAGGTGAGGATAGAGAACTGACTTAAGGCGCAATGTAGCAGGCCAGATCTGTTTCTTGCATTGTATAGAAACAGGTCACAACACAGATGAGGAGCTTCACTACTTTCTGAAATCCGGTGGTGATTCTCCTCATTAGGTCTCGGAACCTGGGGACAATGCAGTGTGATTATGAAATCTGACATGGCTATTAGTGTTACTATATTCGAGTGACAGCTCTCATGTTGATAATAGGGACCCTTAGATTATGGTCCCAAATGGACTGATGTGACATTGAATAAATGGCTTCACTCGAGACTGTCACACGTAATTCTAAATAGAATTTACATGAATTAAATTTGCATCCCTTTACATCAGATCTGCTATGGGGTGGTTACCTGAGCGGTTACAAGATTCATATTTTTTCTCTCATCAAGGCTCTCATACTGGATGTTGAGGTATGCTGTATATGCACATTGGTTCAATGAGTTTAGAGGCATGCGATTGGTCTTCATGTGTGTGCGATGTACTGAAGAAAAAAGGTGTGTGAACAAAATGTAAACTTTCTTTGTGGGGATTTATCAAAGAAATGCAAGTCAAATCATCTTAATTTAAACTGTCTTTGTGGCGAATTATTGAAGAATAGCAGCTAAAATCATCCTTGCTACTATTCCTTGCCCTTCTATTTGAGTCTATAATCAGTTGATACTATGATTGATCCTCTTTCACATTGGAGATCATCGCCTGGGGACATTGTGAACAATCCCAATGTGGCGTTATGATAATGATTTTCTCTGGTTTTATCTCTAGTCTCTTGGCTGATGCTATTATTTTTAGCAGCTAGATGAAAATATAAATTTCAGGTGATGGTTTTATTTTGATGATAAACTGGGCCTGGCATTGAAGATATACATTGATGTTGCCATGTTGCCTTCACTGGCATTTGTTATAAAGATGGGAGGCTCAATCTCAAGACATTTTGGCAGTACCCGGATGAAGGCACAGATTTAGACTTTGCCTCTAATTAGGCAAAAATGTGTAAGTTCTTAGGAACTGAATAAGTTCTGGGCAGCTGCGGCATACCACGTTTATAAAAACAGGACATTCTGTACATGTGTTATTAGTTATTAATGACCATAAAGAAACGGGGACCGATACTGCCCTGCTGGCAGTTGTGGAGAATGCGAGAAGCATTTTGGATTCAGGGGGATCGGTGGCAGTGATCCTCCTGGACCTTAGTGCTGCTGTTGATACCGTAGACCATCAGGTGCTTCTCCAGCGGCTGTCGGGGGTGGGGGTCTCCGGGATGGCCCTCAAGTGGTTCGCTTCGTTTTTGGAAGGCCGGTCGTTTGAGGTGTGGGAAGGCCACGAGAAATCATCTCCGCTACCTCTCCAGTGTGGTGTGCCACAGGGCTCATCGTTGAGCCCTACCTTATTCAACGTCAATATGGCCCCCCTGGAGAGTGTGGTACGGCCTCTGGGTATCAAGATCATCAGCTACGCTGATGATACCCAGCTGGTGGTTGGCCTTTCCCAGTCGGCTCATCATCCCGACCGGCTGCACACGTGTCTGGATAAGATCTTCACGTGGATGTGCAGCTCAGCCCTCAAGCTTAACGGCTCCAAAACGGAATTGATGCTGCTGGGGAATTCTTTTCCATCTTTATCTCCTAGCAGCTGGCCTATCTGTTTGGGACCAGCACCCACCCCCAAGCAGGAGATCAAGAGCCTGGGGGTGTGGCTCGATCAGGACCTTTCTTTTAAAACACATGCTAAAAAGACTGCTGGCGTGTGTTTTGGCCTGCTTCGATCAGCCCGGAAGATCTTACCCCTCCTTCCAGTGGCTTCCAGGAGGTTACTTATTCAGGGGCTTATCATCTCGCGGTTGGACTTCAGCAACGCGCTGTTCTTGGGTGCTCCAGAATCTACCCTGAATAAACTGCAACAAGTGCAGAATGCGGCCGCCAGGCTCCTGACGGGCCTTCCAAGGTGTCATTCTGCTCGCCCTGCACTGAAGGCGCTACACTGGCTCCCTGTCAGAGACAGGGTGAAATTTAAGTCGCTCTGTGTGGCCCATAAAATCTTGCAGGGGAATGGTCCACCTATCCTGGGGGATATGGTTCAGCCGTATAAGGCCTCTCGTTCCCTTCGCTCGGACCATCAACACTTGCTGCAGGTTGCGAGGGTGAAGAAGGCAAGAACTGGGGGGAGAAGATTCTCTGTAAATGTGGCCATGCTATGGAATTCTCTGCCTCTGTACTTACGCGCGGAAACGAGTCTTCTTCGCTTCCGTAAGCTTTTAAAAACTCATTTATTTACTGTCTAGTTCTTGTGTGTACAGTGGCAGTGCCTTCTTCTGGATCAGCGCTGGGATGCCCAAGGGTAACCAGGCGCTATATAAAACTCGCTAATAATAATAATAATAATAATAATAATAATAATAATAATAAAGGATAGCATAGTCCACGGGCACCATGTGATCACTGAACAAGTAGATGCTGGTGTGGGAGTCGAGCACTTTGAATACTACTTGCAAGACGCTGGCTGTGCATCATGGGAGCTGGGTCTTGAAGGACATGTATTAAAGTATTATGACCAAGAGCACCGAATACGTGGTTGATAATGCCCCAGTTAGTTACTGGTAATCTATATTACTCCAGGTCCTAGTCTTCCTCGCCACAGTAATTATGTAATGACCTTTAACCCCTTCAGTGCTGCGTGAATTTCGCTGCAGTGCTGAAGGGTCATAAATCACATTGACTCATGACGGAAATGTTCCGACATCAGCACCGGATCACCGACGCTGATGACGGAACCGTTCCGTCATGAGCATGGAAGGGGTTAATCTCCCACTAAAACTCCCGAGTCAAAAGTTAGCGTTTTAGCCTCCATTCCCTCCCTAAATGGCTGCCAGCCTCTTCTTTCTTTAAAGAGGAAGTTCACCCGAGCACATCCTGTCACCAAAGCCATAACAAAGAAAAGATGAATCCATACACAACAGGGCAGGGAGGGTTGGGAAACTATACTATGACGAGGAAGACTAAGACTTGGAGTAATGAAGATTACCAGTAAGTAATTACCTCCTCGTCCGTCTTTCTCGCCACAATAATTACATAATGGGTAGATACCAAAGCAAGAATCGGCTTTATCAAGAACATAGTAAAAAACAGAAGCTAAAGGAAGAAACTGTAGAACATAGTCCAATCCAAAAAAGAACAAAACATTCCCACACATTAACACAACACCAAAACATAGTGTTGAACCGAGTAAGCAAGCTACAGAGATGCACCCCCAGCCCCACCCACCTACAACCATAAGAGGACCATAAAGTAGGAGGAGACATCCATAGTGCTGCAACACAGACACCCACCATGGACAACCCATGACTGCAAGCCAAGAAACAGCTACAGAACCAGCATACCATCCCAAATCCGACCACAATGTGGCCCTGGGAAGCAGAGGTCCAACAAAAGACAACCACCAACCAGAACGGCACCGTCCAGGATAGGCAAAACAATCACGCTTGAAAGCACACACAATAGAAGGAACAAAACCCCAACCCCAGAGCGAGGATCAGGGCATAAAACACAGGGAGCACAGCCACTGCACGCCTGTGGAAACAAGAGGCAAAAACTGGAACAAAGTGTAGGGGAGCCTCAATACCAATCCAGCAGCCAAAAATGCAAAAAGAAGGTCTGACCACCAGAAGAGAACCCAACACACCAATGCATCAGGCAGACACGAAGTCCACCAAAGGCAAAATAAAAAACAAGGAGGTGCTGCAACCAAAGGCTGAGGATGCCCATCCCAAAAAGTGGGACACAGGGGGCACCAGAGAACCAACACATGGAAACCCAAATGCCCCAAGAGCCTCACACAGAGCCCAAAGAGAGGAAGAGGCCAACCTCAACCCAAAACCTGTGGGCCAAAGAAAACCAGCACTCGCAAGGGTTCAACATCGTAAACCACTAAACCCTTTCAAGCACACCAAGCAAAGAAGCAACCCAATGTGGGGCAGAAGTGCACAAGGCACAATGACGATGGAACAGCTGAAACAAATCAGTCCCAACTCAGTACACCATCCAGGTATCAGGGCAAACCTCCTAACAACCAGGCCCGAAGGCGCACTGGCGACCACATGGAGACCTGGATCTATGGACCCAGAAGCCCGCACAGATGACCAGGAAGCACCCAACGGGGCCGGACAGCCAAGACTAACAAGAGGGGATGCCACAGGAGCCCCGTTATTCCGGTCCCACCCAAAGCAAAAAGGCTCAGACCAATTTGATCTCCCACAACCAACAGGGAAGCAACGGAACTGGTGGAAACACATACAACAGACCTATAGGGAAAACAAAAGACATTTTGACCACCCACCCAGCAGGTAGGCATAGAAGAACCGAGCAAAAGTAAGGCAGCCCTGCATATATCACAGAGGCGAACTGGGTGAACCCCAAAAACCAGACCATGCAGCAAACACAGGACCTCAGACAACAGCAAGAAAAAAGAATACACCAATGGTAAACCCCCGGCCAAACCAGGCCACCACTCATCACACCATCCAGGGGAAGGAAGCGCAAACAAAGACCAGAGCAGCAGAACGGAGTAGTAACAAAGTACAAGATGCAGATGACAGAGGGACCATACCCATGTGGGCACAAACCCCAAGAACAAGCCGGAGGCTGACCATACCCAAACATGACAACACAGCACCGGAGGGGCATATACAAGGAACCCCAACTGAACAGCGCCCAACCTCCAGGAAGAACAGGCGGGCTGGACCAATGACCACATTGCTGGAGCAGACAAGTTCGACAGAGCAGTACTCCCCTCCCTGCATGGGGGCAACCACAGACAAAGTCGGAAGTTACAACATGGAAAAGTTGCCGAGAAAGGAATCACCATGACCAACCACCAACCCAAAATCTCCCCCACCTCCGCCATCACCCGAAATCCCAGAGGACACAGAGTCAGTGGGAAAAGACATGACAGAATAACAACCATAGAGAATCATCAGAAGTGAAGCAGAAAAAAGTCACTGGAGACAAAGCCAATGAGGCACCAGGGAACATAGCCATGCAAACAACCCCTGAGCCCCCTTCACCAGGGAAACACTTGGCGCACCAGAAGGAAAACCAACCCAGCCCATGAATTGAAAATCAACACAATGAAAGGCAGAACCTGCATCTGGACCAGACCACTTGAGAGTCACCAAGACACCATGAAACCATAACAGAGTGCTGAACCTCCATACCTGGTGCCCCACCTTCGAAAAAGAATCAAAGACCAGCAAGGCATCCAGAAAAAGAAGAATGTATTTTCCAATCCACTGGAAAAGAGACATTGGCTCAAACTACACATGAGGGAGAAAGAGGATAACCATCACAAATCCACCACTGGACAGAGAGCACCAGAATGACCAACTCCAGAAAGAGAAGAGAACATCCTACCTCACTTCCCAGAGAAGGAAGGACAAGAAAGAATGCCCCCCTGACTAGGAGCAACGGGAACCCATCCACCAAGGCCTGCAGCAATATGCCCAACACTGGACCAGGAGACCCCTACGAAGAATGGGGGGAACAACAAACCAATCAGGAACCTACCCCAATACAAGAATCTACCCACTGCACTGTCACAGCTGTGGCCTAAATTAATGGAAACAAGAGAATACCGACCACCCAATGGGGTGACTACCCCTGACAAGCCAGTTTCTATTAATATTGAATATGTAAAGAAAATAATTAACTTTCTAAAAATTCGGAAGAGGATTTAGATTGAGTGACTCACAAGCGTCGGTGAGTTCATACTGGGGTAATATTTCTCATTTATATAACATTATCCTTTGGTATTATATGGAATAATCAACTTGATAGAAGGTGGAAAGAGGATTTAGAACGTCAGGTTCACAAGCATGGGTGTGCCAAATTCTGGGCTAGCTTATAAAAAAAAGAGAAGCAAGAGTGCTTCTTCTATCTTATTTTCATATACAGAGGGACACAAAAGTGCCTATTAAAAAGGCAGCTGGAGAGCAACGAGAGCCATTATGAACAAGTGCATTAATAACTCAACAAGCATAAAGAAACTTTCAGCATCTTCAGAGCAATGACAATCCCCGAAGCCTTAAATACCATCCCACATGCACAATACTTTCAAGACCCACTGGGATTACACAAAACTATACAGATATGGGTAACAGTTGTAAATAATCTGCAGTAATTTTCGTGTTCTTTGTTTTGTTTTTGATCCCCTGAATCATCCTTAACCTCATTTATCCCTGTGCCTGAGGAAGAAGTATCCAAGTTACCTCAGGGGTCAAAACATTCTATCTACCAGTGAAACTATGTCCAGCATCCTTCATGGAGAAAGTATATTTCTCCAGGAAAAGACCTTGTTCAACACTTCTAAAGTGTCAAAAAGTGATAGATTGTATTAATTGCAAGATGGAGTGCTAGTGATTGTATTAATTCCTAGATGTAGTTCTGGTATTAATTGCACAATGGCTTGATTATTTTGCGTATCTTTTAATGTTGCATGATAATTTTTTAATTGCCTGACTATTTTAAGGTTCTCTGCCCAAACATACTTTGTCTATCTTGCAATATTGATATCTTATTACCAACTAAAACTTGGCTACACTCAGAATTGGGCTCCAAAACTTACAGAAGGGACCATATAGGCAAAAGAAGGTGGGAGGCGGGGAGTGTCTATCATAGCTCAAGCAAGTTTCCAATGTAGAACCTTTCAGCTAACAATTTTAACAGGGGCTGAAATATGTTTTTCTGTGTCTTGCTGGGGTTCTGTTGTCTCGTCCTCTAGGTCCGGCTACATAATTTCTAGAGTTATGGGATGAGGCAATCTGCATGGTGGCTCTTAGGTACTTTAGTCTGACTACGCTGGAAGATTTTAACATGCATAGTAAAGTGGCTATAGAAAGTACTTGAAGGGCCACCATTTATTCACCCATGCGACTCACCTCCTCTCTTATGGTCAGGTCATTTTCTGATTCCTTTTTCTTAGGACACAGGCATTATGAAAAATCGTTCTGCTAACCAGGGTTTTTCAGAGGTGAAATTATGGAGCACATTGATGTGACTGACATGGACTCTCTTTTGAGGACCTCACAACTGGTCTTTTCAGGTGCAATGGACAAGGATGCCACATTATTTCACTATTGGCTGCAGGATGCAGTAGTCCTGATAGTTCCCACAAGAAATACCTTGTCCAAAGAAAGAGGCCTTTCCACACCCTGGTTCATGCCAGATGTTTTATCTTTAAAGAAGCAGTGTGAACATTTAGGAGAAACATGGGGGTGAAACTATAGACCTGCTTGAAAAGACTGCTATAAAGACCCCTTAAAGGATTATCATAAAGCTATCAAACATGATCAATGTTCATTTCTATGTTGGCCGTATTATCGTGGCTGAGAATTGAAAAAGGTACATTTTTAAAACTGTAAAATCTTATTTGGACCTGGCATCAGACAACTTGCCAATCCAGGCCTCTGATGGCTTTTGATCAATTATCCTCTTTTTTTTAGGATAAGATTCTTAGGATCTATGATGACCTAGTTTCACCGACATACACTGAAGGTATATGGAGAGTGGAAGATCTGGGGAAAAAAACACTGTACCGTGCTATCTGAATAACTTGGTGCCCATCTCCTTGGCTGAAACTCAACTGATCTTCCATCATTGTAAATCAAGCTCCCCTGTGGGCCTGGGAGTTCCAGCCCTATTTATTATATTTCCAGATTCTATTGCCCTAGCTCTTACCAAGCTTCTCAATTGCTTCTGGGATTCGGCAACAGTCCTGGCTTGTTAGAAGAGGGCTAAAGTCATCCCCCTCCGTACAAAAACCCTCTGCAGATCCTTCTATCTTTTCCAACTATCGAGTAATCTCCTTCTTACCCGTGGTCACCAAAACGTTGGAAAGGTTTCTTAATATCCAGGTGCTCAATGGAACTCAATCAGGCTTACATCCCCAGCATAGCATGGAAACGGCCTTCTTGAGGTGATGGAAGCTCTCAAATACACAATAGATGAGGGGAAAAGTGCCACTATAAAAAGTGCCACTTTACTTTTGCTGATCTTTCTGTGGCTTTCGATACTGAGGTTCACACTGTTTTATTGCAGAGAATGGCAGAGATAGGCATCTGCGCTGCTCTAAATCTTTCATGAAAGGAAGAGATCTGGCCTGGCCCTTACTCTTCCTCTCAGAAGAGGCTTCTGCATAGAGTGCTACAGGGTTTTTCTTTGAACCGTACTTTGGTAAACATCTACATGGTTCCTTTAGCCAAATTGATGATTAGCATGGCCTGTTGACTATTTCTCATACAGATGAAACCCAATTGCTTCTAAATTTTGATTACTCAGCCGCGGACAAAGTCTTGTCATTAGGTGCTTTTTGAGAGATGTTCTTCAATAATGCACAAGAGCTATCTTCAGTGCAATACGGACAAAACGTAGATCCTACTGTTTTGTAAAGCCAGAGATCAGTGGATAAACCAGAGCTGACTGAAGGCTCTTCCCCTCGTACCTCCTCCCTTGGCAGATGCTAAGAATCTTGGAGTAAAAATTGATGACAAGTTATTCCTGGATTTTCAAATTTTATCAGTAGTGGGTACGTGTTTTGGTCTGTTTCCATCAATAGGGAAACTCCTAGACCTTCTACCATTAGGTGTTCGCAGAACAGTAGTCCATATGCTGATAACATAAAGGTTGCCTCTACCTTGGGGTGCTGGAATAGAAGATCAGAATACTCAGATGGTGCAAAATGCAGTGGGGCACCTCATCGTGGGCATATCAAGGAAAGGATTTGTTATGGGTTACCTTAGGGATTTGTGTTGGCTTCCTGTTGGGAAGAGAATTCTGTTCAAGGGGATGACTGTTATTCATCGAACCTTCTATAGGCATTGCCTTACGTATTTAATTTCTAAGACAATGCACTATAACCCTCCCAGAACTCTTCACTTTGCAGTGGCACTGCTAGTAAAGACACCTTGGTTCTACCTGGCTAGTGTAGCATCTTGTGAGTTAGCAATGACGGGACCCTTTCGTTCCAGATGTACTCTGTAGAACCATGACGTAAGTGTTCAGGTGTGAGGAATAAAGTTCATGTTTAGAACGTTGAGTTTGCCCATACACCTACAGGAATAAAGAAGTGTAATGCTAAGAACCGTGTGTGTCTTATTCATTTTTGAGTACCTGGGCTGGGCAGGAAGCTACAACTGCTGATGAGATAGGGGATATGTAACCTGAAGATCGGCCGTGGTCTCCCAGAGAGTTTGCTGTAGTCCTGCAACCTGCTTGTGCATGCCCATGTGCCTCATTCGAAGTGAATTTCGAAGTTTGGCATGTGTGGAGTCAAATCGCCACTCCAGCCCCTGTGAAGCCCTTGATGAGAAGTTTACTCATCACTGGCCACAAATCTACGACTAAGGAAGTGAGTTACTGCGCCACTATGCAAGACTGAGCTATAAATCGTATTCAACGATAAAGCTAAAGTTGGAAACATAGCCAAATACAGAACAGTGCTAAAGGCAGTAAAAACAGGTACCATGCAGAAAGGTGAAGAAACCAAACCAGTATTTACCGTAAAGGAGGAAGCAGGTGCAATGTGTTGGTGATTGGGCCATTTGACACCAGTTAAAGTACCAAGCCTGTACTTATTTTAGGTACAGACTCAAATGCCCATTTAAGCACTGTCTGAACAGCAAATACTTTCCACAACACTAGCAAGGGGCTTGCAATTTGATAGTACATGGAAGCTGTGAGGAACTGCTGGAGCAATACCAGAACCATACTGAATCTATTAGCCAAATATAGTTGACAGTAGGGATAAGGGCTAGGGTGGAATAAGTGATGAAGCTGTCTCCAAAAGTGGACCAAATCTACTGAATGATAACAATCTGTGATGTTTTGCTATACATCTGTAAGTCTAGTAAAAGGAATTATTAAACAAAATTTAAAAAAACAGTAACCAGGGGCGCGAGGTACTCAGCCGCCATCTTCTTGAAGCCACCATCTCTATTTGACACTGCTGATAAGCAGAATACTAGTGACAGATGGACTTCCAGGATAGAAATGTTTGATGATTTAATCGATGCACTGGAAGAAACTTGCTGGAGAATTAGTAAAAGAGTTAATAAAGAAATTACCGTGAACTGATAAACTCACATACTGTCAAATCTTAGAAGTGTTAAATCTTAATTTTAATCCACTGCAGAATGTTGATTATGAAAGATGTGTTTTCAGTCCGGAATGACAGAGAGCTGGTGACACAATCGCCAAATTTGTTAAGAGGCTTAATACGCTCGCTGTAAGTTCAATTAATTGAATGATTAGGAATCTCTATGTCTCCGAGTTATCAGTAGATGTATGTCAGATTCATTCATACGACGTATGCTAAGAGAAACCTTCTGGAGTGAGTTGTAATGGCTGCCAGAGCTGAGGGACGTACTACTCGATAGGCTGCTGACATGGAGGCTGTAGGAGCCCAGAATGAGCCAGTCATGAACGTGAAAAGTGTGTAGAAACACAAAGCTGAAGGACATAAAGTTATGTCTCAAAAGAAACTGTGATTTAGATGGAGATTTTCAAATCCACCTGAAGGTAAATGTCCCAGCATTGGATAAATATGCAAAGGCTGTGGGAAAGAGAACCATTTTGTAACTGTTTGCAAGGTGAAGGAAAACCTAAGTGTGTCACAACAAAAAAACAAAATGGTTCTCCAAACGATCCACAAGCAATGTTCTATGCACCCCCACTAGGCCAAGTAGCAGCATACCGTAAGGCAAACCAAAACTGATCGTCATCAAACTCTACATCCAAAAGTTCTTCAGTTTCATTGTCAAGCGACATTGAGGAAGACGGATGTGTGATGTTGATATTTAACTCTGAAAAATGTGCACACATTGGACTGGCCGAATGCAGAGGAAAATACTAGTCAAAGAAAAGTCGAAGAGTAAAATCACAAAAGTCATTCAAACACTGTCCGAAAATGACAGTAAAAATAATGGTTGCTCCACACCTTTCATTATTGACAGTGGTTCATCCATAAAAAATATGCCTGATTAGAAATACAACAAACTGTCTTAATTGCCCTGCCGTATATCATCAAAACTAAAGTGTATACCTCCACTGCATTGACTCAAATAAAGGGTCCAGGCTCCTTCATAGCAGCCATGAAACACAAAAGGGCAAAAGTACAATCACCCATTCATGTACTTCAAGGTACTGCATCAAGGTCCTGATTGCTTACTTTTAATACTGCTGCTGATCTGGGACTGGTATCTGTGAACTAAAACCTAAACATGAGTTCCCGACGTTGTTTCTTGGAATGAGAAAACTTATGACTATGAAAGTACAGCTGCATATCAATGAGGACAGTTGTCCTGTTGCTCAAAGAGATAGATGAGTTACATTCATTTTCAAGAATCTGTTGAGAAAGAACTTGAGACATTACTAAAACATGATATAATTGAGCGAACTAATGGACAAACCTAGTGGGTATCGCCCATAGTGGTAGTGTCCAAAAAAGGAAAGTGAAAGAGCTGTATGCCAACAAAGCCATTGAAAGAGAAAAACATCCTGGTCCACACATTGCTGTAAAGACCACACAGTTGAATGGTGCTAAAGGCTTCTCTCGCCTTGATCTGAACAAACGGTCTCATCCATTGGAACTTGAGGAAAATGGCAGGTACATTACTAACTTTTCTACCCATATTGGTTTGTTCAGATATAAGCAACTAAGCTTTGGTGTGTCATCAACTGCCAAAGCTTTACAAGATGTCATTCAACATATCCTACAACCTGATATGAATGATTTTAATTACAGTGATGATATATATACATTTTTGGAGCTACACAAATGGAACATGATAAAGTTATTAAACAACTGAGTTGTTTAATCGCTGATGCAGGTTTACCTTTGAATGCTGAGAAATGTGACACAACATAAAACTCATATTCTTTGGCCATATCTTTTCTAATGGGGGTATGACACCGGATCCAGCTAAAGCATAAGCTATGTCAGTCACCAATTCCCCAGATGTTACCATGTCACAGTCATTCCTTGGCATGGCCAGTACTGTTCCCAATACCAACATGAAGAAAATCAAGAATGCAATTGAGAAAGACATTGAAATGGCCTGCTTTGATCAGAAACTTCATCAGAGGTTGTTGTTGACGCAAGCCCGGTCGGGGTGTGCGCGATCCTTGTCCAACACACTGGACACTCAAATGCTCTAAAGCATATTGTCGCATATGCAAGCAGACGGTTGTGACAAATTGAACATGGCAAGTTGGAACTGGATAAAGAAAGCTTAGTGTTGTGTTGGCTTGAGAACATTTCCACATATTCAAATATAGAAAACCTTTCACTCTTGTGATGGATCATCAAGCATTCCTCATCATCTTTGGCAACGCAAAAGCCAAGATGCCTCCTAGATTTGAATGTTGGGGTTTGCAATTACAGGAATATGACTATATTATTGTGCACCAGAGGGGTGGATCATACCCCTGCTGACTAATGTTTACAAGTGCCGATACAATGCCCTAGTAACCCTTCCAAAGAAGCCAAAGCCTGCATTAACTTCATTGTAAAGTCCAATACAGCTGCCGCTATTTCCTTAGATTTTATCATTGCTTCAAAGAGCAAGGATATGTTGATGCTAAAACATTATTGCACATCAATCTTGGAAGCAGCAGATTCAACCTCTCACAGGTGACAATGAATATCAAAAGTTAAAAAATGTGAAAGGTGAATTGTCCATTACTCAAGGAGGTATTGTCTTACAAGGTTCAAATATTGTCATACCGGAGAGTCGGTGTGACAGCAGATAAATGATTTGGTCCTTGAAGGACATTGTGGCATTGTTGCAAAAAAAGAGCTCTCCGAGATCAAGTTTGGTTTCCTTATCTTGATGAGAGAGTTGAAGGTCTTTAATTTGTGCAATTAGTTCCCAAAACCACTCAGCATGCCCTGAATATGTCTTATTTGCCAAAATATTTAGGGGAAAGAATTGCTGTCAATCTGTCCTCTTGACAATAGACATAACCGGATGGTGGTCATAAATGAATACTCCATTTTCCATTGGTACAAGATCTCTCATCAACCACTCAAGAAACAGTCGTCAACAGGTTAATGGCATTTTTGCAAATGGGGTATTCCTTCAATTCTAAAGTCTAACAATGGCCCACTATTCAACAGTCGAGAATTCAGAGTCTTTCCTAATTATCTCAATGTGAAGCATCAGAAAGGCACACCTCTTTGGCCACAAGCAAATGGCATTGTCGAACGTTTTATGAGCACACTTAAAAAGACTGTCCAATGTGCTACATTGGAGGAGGTAGATCTGAAGTCCACTCTCCATGTTGCTCTTCGAGCTTACTTGTCAACTCCTCATTCAACGATAGGTGAAAGTCCTGCCACCTTAATGTCCAGTACAAAAATGTGGTAGTGGCTGGGTAAATTTTGCGCAACAACAACTGCTGTAATATTCTCCAAACAAAGCGGCTCAAGGGAACAGGGAGAAACGGCCACCAGCGCCCCCAAAAGGAAGAACTCCTCTGGGACCAGGGAGTTCAAATGACAAAAGTAAATTGTCCCCGAGCACATAGACACAGATTCTTAGATTGTCCCAAGAGAAAAGATAACCACAATCAAAATTGCTTTTTCAAAGTTCATCAAATCAAGTTCCTTTAATTTTCATAATTTCAATTTGGTCCTTGATGCATTGGCTACATTTATGTCAATTTGAAGGAGATTGTGAAGAGTTTTTGTTGATATATGAAGAGAAAAGAAATGAAAATTAAAGGAACTTGATTTGATGAACTTTGAAAAAGCAATTTTGATTGTGGTTATCTTTTCTCTTGGGACAATCTAAGAATCTGTGTCTATGTGCTCGGGGACAATTTACTTTTGACCTTAATGTCCAGGAGAGCCGTAGCGACCAAAATTACCAAAATGGATCAACAAAAGATCTACAACAGATGGTGAACTTTGGCTGTAAACAAAAGATGAAAGTATAAGCTGACAAACATCGATGTGCCAAAACATTACTTTCAAAATAGGTGATCGAGTATTGATGCGACAACAGAGAAAACACAAATCTGATGCTTCCTTTGATACTGAACCTTTCAAAGTTGTGACTAGTAAAGGACACATGGTCACTGCTTATCATCCTGGAAAGTCCATTACGTGAGATTCTTAGCACTTCAGGCATCTTCCTCATCATTTGTCATTACTTGATGTCAGCAATGAGACTTGTGTAATTGAAACTGTGAAGATCCCCATGACTGCATCTGTCCCTACATCACCAGTGCCAGTCATGGATGCTTCTCTCCTCTCTGCCCAGCCTCAGAGGATTCAAAGCAGATATTTGGTCAAAGATTCAAGACAGCTTATTGAGGTGTTGTAATGTGTGTGTGTGAGTGTGTGTGTGTGTGTGTGTGTGTATGATATTTATTATTGTTATTATAACTGCCATATTTATTGGATGCAGCCACTCAAAATAGATGCATTGGTGGTAAGCATGTAAAACGTTCAGACATGATGTAGTATATTTTTACTGTCTATTATGTGATCAACTGATTTTAATTTGCACTGGCACTTTAAATATTGGGCAAAAAAGACGCAACGTGTCATGTGATCAAGGCCCAGGTGGGGCTGAAGCGCATCGTGGCGGCAATGCAGGGTAGCTAATAAATGCATTTGCATGAAGAACTATGGGTCCGCGTTCATCTATCCAGTTCGAAATGGGTGTTTTCAGATGAAGACTGTGATTTATAGTGCCGAGTTGCTTCAGCGGCACTAGCGGAAACCCCGCCTCTACTTTGGGCGTTGTGGAAGGAAGCAGTTGGTTTTGATCATATCGGAACTAGAATCTTTGCTCCAGTGAGGAGTACACCACACCAAGCTCCTGGACGCTGGAGATTTTTTCTACCCGAATGCTGGAATCGAGGCGACCGGAGTTCTAGGACCGGATTGCCGGACTGTGTTCAGCGAAGGTAGGAAACAATTGACTGTCCAGTTGAGGAGTGTGCAAATTTCAGACCCGAGCATTGCCTTTAGGGTCTGACATTGCTAAAGGTAATGTTTAACCCACACAAAGTCCATCACGGCCGCAGACGCTTTGCGTAGCCGCGAGGAAGTGGCGGACAAACTGTTCAGCGATTTCCCGGCTGGGGGATCGGCTACGATGGTGCAACAACACATGGCACCACTGGGAAATACTAATGCAAGGGGCTTATTAAAAAAACTTGAGAAGCTCATGCGCTCCAAACAATCGAAGTGGTGGGAGCATAGGTCCCTATCACGATATCTGGAGGTGTGCAGGATCCCCAGAGGCTTACAAATCACACTGGCACCAAGTCATGAGAACCCGGATCCCAACATGCTGGCTGAATGGTCAGAATGTAATCTCGAGTCCTCCAGCAGGTTAGTCTGTTTCTTGGTTAAATATGCTGAAAGTGATCGAATCAAGTTACAAGCCAGAATAGAGGATCTTAATGAAGAAATAAGTAAACTGGAAATATTGGACCACATCAAAAAATGTAGGGATGAAATGCATGTAAGACTTCAAAAAGACGAAGAGATCATTAAAAAACGTAAAGCTTGCAAGTTTCAACGTGATGAAATGGACTATCAGAACGGACAAGTTTTCATGTTTGCCCGCAAGTACGATGTTGTTAAAGCTAAAGTGGGCGTGGGCCGACAGCAAAGAAACACACTAGGCACTGGTGAAATAGCCTTGAGGTCAACCTCTGCCTCTGACTTAAGTTCTGCACCTGAGAGTGAACCGGAGTGGGAGGTGGAAAGACCCTCAGAAGTGAGGTTTACCAAACTATCCCTGGCACTGGAGGTCGACTGTCTGTGTCAGGACAGAAGGGACACGCTATGACCTCGTGTGCACAAAGCCCAAAAAACAACAACAGGAGAGCAAACCAAAAGCGCAACGAGAGAAGAATGCGCAGCCAGCGACGCAAAGCAGCCAAACAAAAAAGCAGCGAGAGGAAGATGGAACCGCAAACACAAATAGAGCTAAATGCGGATTCCAACACTGTTGTTAACTTGACGGATATTAATCTGACTAAAGCAGAAATTCAAATACTGGCATTGGGGCTCTCATATAGCCCTGAAAGCAGTTTTAATTACTCAGAAACTCGGATGGATGTTTTTAGGTTCATTAGGAAGCTAAAACTACAAAAGTTTCATAAACTGTGGGCTAAAAAGCAACCGGATCCTGGACAACAAACTGTGGGCAGTCCATCCCTTTTCACAGCAGGCGATGTCAACTTATTTCATGATCTGGTAATGCTGCAGGATGAACAAACAGCTGCAACAACCAATTTAGGATTAGAAACGATGGAACTAAGTGAAGTTGTGAAAACACCGTTCAAAAATGCTTCACGATAATTTAGACGTCCATCATGATCAGGTGGTACTTGAGGACTGTCAGATTTATTGGATGCAGCCATTCGAAATAGATGCATTGGTGGAAAGCATGTAAAATGTTCAGACATGATGTAGTATATTTTCACTGTCTATTATGTGATCAACTGGTTTTATTTTGCACTGGCATTTTAAATATTGGGCAAAAAAGACGCAACGCGTCATGTGATCAAGGCCAAGGTGAGGCTGAAACGCGTTGTGGCGGCGATGCAGGATAACTATTAAATGCATTTGCATGAAGAACTTTGGGTCTGCGTTCATCTATCCAGTTTGAAATGTGTGTTTTCAGATGAAGACTGTGATATATTAATATATATATATATATATATATATACATATATATGGAATAGCAAGGCACTTAAGCTTTTGAAAGGGCTCACCACGGCACCCCGACCATCCGGTTTTCTTGGCCCCTCTGTAGCCTCAAAAGCCTCTCTTTAGAAGATTTTCACCAGGTCCGACGCGTTTCGGGGCCAAGACGCCCCGTCCTCATGGACTCAAACAAAGAGGCACACAGAGCTCGCCTTCGTAATTCAACTTTATTTCATTGAATTAGTCCGCCCTAAGTGGGTGTGGTTTGCATCATTTCATTACCCAGGAGTGCTGGTTAATGTAGTTCATGAAAGCGAGTGAATTGTTCTGACCTTGAGTAGGTTGCATGTCTTTGTAGGAAATTATTAGTCATTTGTTCCACCTTATTAGTAAGGAAAGAGCAGGTTCTGAGGCCACAATTTATACGGAGTGTCGTGCTTCAGGCAAGAGAGAGTAATCTCGCCACAGTCTTCTCCCACGCCGTGCAATAAAATCACAAATAACTGCGTGTGGAAGCGGAGCTCCTTCCCACGACTAAGCGAGCCGTGTGATACAGGGAATAGCAAGGCACTTAAGCTTTTGAAAGGGCTCACCACGGCACCCCGACCATCCGGTTTTCTTGGCCCCTCTGTAGCCTCAAAAGCCTCTCTTTAGAAGATTTTCATCAGGTCCGACGCGTTTCGGGGCCAAGACGCCCCCTCCTCATGGACTCAAACAAAGAGGCACACAGAGCTCGCCTTCGTAATTCAACTTTATTTCATTGAATTAGTCCGCCCTAAGTGGGTGTGGTTTGCATCATTTCATTACCCAGGAGTGCTGGTTAATGTAGTTCATGAAAGCGAGTGAATTGTTCTGACCTTGAGTAGGTTGCATGTCTTTGTAGGAAATTATTAGTCATTTGTTCCACCTTATTTGTAAGGAAAGAGCAGGTTCTGAGGCCACAATTTATACGGAGTGTCGTGCTTCAGGCAAGAGAGAGTAATCTCGCCACAGTCTTCTCCCACGCCGTGCAATAAAATCACAAATAACTGCGTGTGGAAGCGGAGCTCCTTCCCACGACTAAGCGAGCCGTGTGATACAGGGAATAGCAAGGCACTTAAGCTTTTGAAAGGGCTCACCACGGCACCCCGACCATCCGGTTTTCTTGGCCCCTCTGTAGCCTCAAAAGCCTCTCTTTAGAAGATTTTCATCAGGTCCGACGCGTTTCGGGGCCAAGACACCCCCTCCTCATGGACTCAAACAAAGAGGCACACAGAGCTCTCCTTCGTAATTCAACTTTATTTCATTGAATTAGTCCGCCCTAAGTGGGTGTGGTTTGCATCATTTCATTACCCAGGAGTGCTGGTTAATGTAGTTCATGAAAGCAAGTGAATTGTTCTGACCTTGAGTAGGTTGCATGTCTTTGTAGGAAATTATTAGTCATTTGTTCCACCTTATTAGTAAGGAAAGAGCAGGTTCTGAGGCCACAATTTATACGGAGTGTCGTGCTTCAGGCAAGAGAGAGTAATCTCGCCACAGTCTTCTCCCACGCCGTGCAATAAAATCACAAATAACTGTGTGTGGAAGTGGAGCTCCTTCCCACGACTAAGCGAGCCGTGTGATACAGGGAATAGCAAGGCACTTAAGCTTTTGAAAGGGCTCACCACGGCACCCCGACCATCCGGTTTTCTTGGCCCCTCTGTAGCCTCAAAAGCATCTCTTTAGAAGATTTTCATCAGGTCCGACGCGTTTCGGGGCCAAGACGCCCCCTCCTCATGGACTCAAACAAAGAGGCACACAGAGCTCGCCTTCGTAATTCAACTTTATTTCATTGAATTAGTCCGCCCTAAGTGGGTGTGGTTTGCATCATTTCATTACCCAGGAGTGCTGGTTAATGTAGTTCATGAAAGCGAGTGAATTGTTCTGACCTTGAGTAGGTTGCATGTCTTTGTAGGAAATTATTAGTCATTTGTTCCACCTTATTAGTAAGGAAAGAGCAGGTTCTGAGGCCACAATTTATACGGAGTGTCGTGCTTCAGGCAAGAGAGAGCAATCTCGCCACAGTCTTCTCCCACGCCGTGCAATAAAATCACAAATAACTGCGTGTGGAAGCGGAGCTCCTTCCCACGACTAAGCGAGCCGTGTGATACAGGGAATAGCAAGGCACTTAAGCTTTTGAAAGGGCTCACCACGGCACCCCGACCATCCGGTTTTCTTGGCCCCTCTGTAGCCTCAAAAGCCTCTCTTTAGAAGATTTTCATCAGGTCCGACGCGTTTCGGGGCGTTTCGGGGCATATATATATATTCACTGAAAAAACCATAGGTTTCACACCAGTTATAGTTAGGTAAACATTTTACTCATACAAAACCAATGAAATTCCCACGTTATAGTTAGTTGGACTCACTATAACTCGCGCGCCCGCAATCCACTGCTGATGATGTCACATATTACATCATTCATGACATGGTCAGTGACATCACTGATGACATCACTGATGACATCTCAAATGACATCACTGATGACATCATCCAGTGTCTGTGTGTTTCTGTAAAGTTAAAATATGTTTAACATATTGAAGAATGAGTGTATGTATGAGTGTCTGGATAAAGGATTTAGTAGGTCATTGTCTGACTGTATGAGTGGGTGATTAAATGTGTCTTACTGATTGCATGGGTTAGTGACTAAACTGGCTGAATGTGTGCATCAGTATGTCTGTTGTTGTGCAAGCTGCTGCATGTGTTGATCAATAGCTATATGAGTGGCTATATGGGTTATTGATTGGTTGCCAAAGTATTTGTATATGAGTCTGAGTGTGTGTGTGGGTGGCTGGGAGGTGTGTGTCTTTCTGCATAAATGTGTGAGCAGTTAATTCACCAGGTGTATGGGTTCAAGAGTGCATATGGAAACAGTTGTATGTGCGATTCACTATGTGCATGGCTGTGTTGAAGAGTGAATGGATATCTCAGTGCTACATGTCCAAGTAAGTACATATGTAAAACACAGTGCATGTGAGAGTTGGCATATATCAATGACTATACATGGGAGCCTGTGATTGCGTAAGTAGCTGTATGGATCAATGTGTAGTTGTATCAGTGATTGTAAAAGAGAGTAAGTATGTGTTAGTATATGTTTTAATAAGTAAGGTTATGTGTGTATAACTGTATAGATGAGGAAATGGGAGTGTGATTGATTCTTTGCATAACTGACTAGGTTTGTGAGTAACTCCATGCATGAGTGGCACTGTGTGAGTGTCTGTAGAGGTGTATGAGTGCGGTAAACCGTCATAATATCGATTCCAAAATATAGAATGGACATAATATCGAAGTAAAAATATAGAATGGACAAAATATCGAATGGACACAATATAGTGGTTAAAAATATCGAATTTAAGATAAGTAATAACGATTTTCAAAATATAGAAGTCAAAATATCGAAGTATACAATATAGGCATTAAATATATTGATTTTTTAATAATACCACATTTTTTAAAGTGTTTTGTATGTTAGTATATGTGTGAAAAGTGTATATTAATTTTTGTAATGTATGTTTAATGTATTTTAAGTAATGAATTTTATGTTATTTAATTTTTGCATAATTTAATTCTGTAGCGGGTTGTAGGTTTATAGGGGAATAGGGTGGGAAGTAATTTATTTATATTAAATTAAATATTAATTTTTAGCAATTAATAATTTTTAATAACATTTTGCTTTCTAGTTCTGTAGCGGGTTGTCGGTTTATAGGGGAATAGGGTGGGAAGTAATTTAATTGTAATTAATTAAATATTTGTATTTATTTATTGGTATTCCTTTTGAATTTATTGTTATTTTTTAATTGGTAATTAATTTGTATTAATTGCCAATTAATTTGTATTAATTGATTAATTGTTAATTATGTTAATTTTCTAAATTTATTTTTTGTAGCAGGTTGTGGGTTTATAGGGGAGTAGGGTGGGAAGTAATTTAATTGTAATTAAGTAAATATTTTTTTCATTTATTGGTATTGATTTTAAATGTATTATTAATTTTTAATTGGTAAGTAATTTCTATTAATTGGCAATTAATTGTTATTAATTGGTAAATATTTTGTATTATTTAAATATTTGATAATTATGATAATTGTATTAATGTATTTTCTGTAGTGGGATGTAGGTTTATAGGGGAATAGGGTGGGAAGTAATGTAATTGTAATTAATTACATATTAAAAATACTTTTTGTGTATTGATAATTAATTTACTGTTAATTTTTAATTGGTATTAATTTTTATTATTAATTAGTTTTTGTTATTGAAAATTAATTAGTTGTTAAATAATTGTGAATAGGTTATTAATTTTTAATAACTAATATGTAGTTGTATTTCTAGTTAATTATTACATAATATTAAATTGGTTATTAATTTCAATTAATGTTTTATTGGCATTGATATTTAATTTATTTTTAATAATATATTAAATCATTACTTTCCCTACTGTTAAACTCACTGGAGTGGAAATAGTAATTTTCACCCTCCCGCTATCCAACGCTTTCCCTACTGTTGCACTCTCTGGAGTGGGAATAGTAATGTTTTACCCCTACGCTATCCAACGCTTTCCCTACTGTTGCACTCTCTGGAGTGGTAATAGTAATTTTTACCCCTACGCTATCCAAAGCTTTCCCTACTGTTGCACTATCTGGAGTGGGAATAGTGATTTTCACACTCCCGCTATCCAACGCTTTCCCTACTGTTGCACTCTCTGGAGTGGGAATAGTATTTTTTACCCCTACGCTATCCAACGCTTTCCCTACTGTTGCACTTTCTGAAGTGGGAATAGTAATTTTTACCCCTATGCTATCCAATGCTTTCCCTACTGTTGTACTCTCTGGAGTGGAAATAGTAATTTTTACCCTTCCAATATCCAACGCTTTCCCTACTGTTGCACTCTCTGGAGTGGGAATAGTAATTTTTACCCCTACGCTATCCAACGCTTTCCCTACTGTTGCACGCTCTGGAGTTGGAATAGTAATTTTCACCCTCCCGCTATCCAACGCTTTCCCTACTGTTGCACTCTCTGGAGTGGGAATAGTAATTTTTACCCTTATGCTATCCAACGCTTTCCCTACTGTTGCACTCTCTGGAGTGGGAATAGTATTTTTTACCCCTACGCTATCCAACGCTTTCCCTACTGTTGCACTCTCTGGAGTGGTAATAGTAATTTTTACCCCCACGCTATCCAAACCTTTCCCTACTGTTGCACTATCTGGAGTGGGAATAGTAATTTTCACACTCCCGCTATCCAACGCTTTCCCTACTGTTGCACTCTCTGGAGTGGGAATAGTATTTTTTACCCCTACGCTATCCAACGCTTTCCCTACTGTTGAACTTTCTGAAGTGGGAATAGTAATTTTTACCCCTACGCTATCCAATGCTTTCCCTACTGTTGTACTCTCTGGAGTGGAAATAGTAATTTTTACCCTTCCAATATCCAACGCTTTCCCTACTGTTGCACTTTCTGAAGTGGGAATAGTAGTTTTTACCCCTACGCTATCCAAAGCTTTCCCTACTGTTGCACTCTCTGGAGTGGGAATAGTATTTTTTACCCCTACGCTATCTTTCCCTACTGTTGCACTCACTGGAGTGGGAATAGTATTTTTTACCCCTACGCTATCCAACGCTTTCCCTACTGTTGCACTCACTGGAGTGGTAATATTAAATGTTACCCTCCTGCTATCCTACGGTAAAATATTGTAAATTTTTTATTAATAACTTAAATTAATTATATCTTAATTTTAAGGTTATTTGAGTATTTTTAAGTATGTTTTAGTTAATTATATTTATTATTTCATTAATTTTAAATTACTTTTAAGACATTTAAAAAAATTCGATATTTTGACTGACTATATTTTTTACAGACTATATTTTGGATTCAATATTTTTGTACTTACCTGTTTGTAGATAGGAATTCGATATTTAGGCATTCTATATTTTGGTGACTATATTTTGGTAAGTCTATATTTTGTCATTCTATATTATGTCAGTGATCCTATGAGTGCATATGATAGTGTTGTATTGATGAGTGTCTGTATATATGAGTGATTGTATGGGTGAATGAGTGGATGTGTGTGTAGACTTAGGAATCAGTGAGTGTGTATGTAGTAAATGGTATTGGTGTGTCAATGGTTTCAGGATTGGTAGTCAGTATTCAACACTGGATGTATCAAAGGTTAGATTAGAGTGTGAGGAGGTGCAATATATTATCACATGGATGATGTCATCAGTGATGTCATTTGTGATGTCATCAGTGATGTCATCAGTGATGTCACTGACCATGTCATGAATGATGTAATATGTGACATCATCAGCAGTGGATTGCGGGCGCGCAGTTATAGTGAGTCCAACTAACTATAACGTGGGAATTTCATTGGTTTTGTATGAGTAAAATGTTTAGCTAACTATAACTGGTGTGAAACCTATGGTTTTTTCAGTGAATTTCAAAGGTTTTTTAAATGCTAATTCCTAACTATAACAAATGTTAAACCTATTGGTTTTTCTGTGAATTTCAAAGGTTTTTTAAATGCTAATTCCTAACTATAACAAATGTGAAACCTATGGTTTTTTCAGTGAATTTCAAAGGTTTTTTAAATGCTAATTCCTAACTATAACGATTGTGAAACCTATGGTTTTTTTCAGTGAATTTCAAAGGTTTTTTAAATGCTAATTCCTAACTATAACGATTGTGAAACCTATGTTTATTTCAGTGAATTTCAAAGGTTTTTTAAAAGCTAATTCCTTTGTATATCAAGTTTGTAACCTACGATTTTTAAAGTTTTTTTTATTAGCTGTTTTTTATAACTATTAATTATTATTATTTTTTTTTCAAAAATTATTTTTTCAATGTATTTTTCAGTTTTTTTTAAAAATAATTTTATCTTGGAGCGCTCAGGGTGCGCGCACCAGTAAGCTCACCCGAGAGCGTACCGAGAGCGCTATTTCCATGCGTAAAAATTTTTTTTTTTAAAACTAAATAATAATGCAAGACATTCAGTACCATACTTATAAAAGTAGGATTTTTTGATTTTCCGAATAAAAATGATTTAGCGTTTCCAAAAAGCTAACAAAACGTCATTTAGGCGCACCGCGTAAGCGCCCCTGGAAGCGCCTACGTTCGCGCCGCATAAGCGCCCCCGGAAGCGCTCCGGTGCGCGCAGCGTAAGCGCGTCAAGTCATGTGACCTTAAAATAACTATTTTCATTGGTTGTTAACAGTTTTTTTTACAAGTAATGAAAACCCCACCCATTACCTTCACTTCTTCTATCACTTTGGAGACAGCAAGACCTGTTCTTTTCTGTTCTTCATTTTTGTGAAAAGAACGGCTGCTAGACCACCCAGCAGCAGTGAGGATTCGGATGAGTTCATCCAGGAAGAGGCTCCTCAGCCCAAGGTAAAGGAGCACTTTATTTGGAAGTTTTTTACCATACCACCAAATGAAAAAAAGGTTAATGCTCCAAAGGTGGAGTGTAAAATCTGCCAGACTGTGCTTTCACGGGGTGACCCTAGAAGGAAGTATAGTTTTGGCAACTCGACGATGATTCGGCATGTTCAGAGGAGGCACCCCCAGAACTATGCCCGGGAGAGTGTCAGGGCCCTGGCACGAAATGCCCCAAGGGATGGTGCTTTAACATCTACTGGAGGACCAACTACATCATCCGTTAGAGGGAGACCTGAGCAGCTGATTCCTAACATTCAGCCTGTTTTGATGGCATTTCTATAAAATGTAAGGACTGTGATGAACTCCTTTGTTACGGAGAACAAAGTATCATGAACATTGTACGTACAAGGGAAAACCACCGCTGCCGTCCCCAGCCCTCATTTTTACTCTTTTTTTTGCTCCTGTTGAGCAGTTTGACATTCCCTGTTTTTGTTTTTGTTCACAAAGAAAACCTAAGAAAGAAGAAAAAAACCAGTTCTTTTTAGAACTACCTCCAATTCTCCAAAAAGAGCTGTATTCTTAACAAATTCAAAAGGAGTGAGTGAAGTGGAGTGCAGTGAGAGAGGAAAGAAAAACGAGTGAGGAAGCAAAAAAAGGTACGAGAGGGGAAGGGAAGTGAAGTAGGGGGATTGAAAGAAGGTGAGTGTGGGAGTATGGCTGAGTTATAGGGTGTGAGCGTGACAGAAGAGGAGTGAGAGACTAAGGGGACGGAGAGAATGAGGCTAATAGAGAGAGAATGAGGGAAGGGGAGTGTAGAACTAAGAGGACAGAGGGAGTAAAACAAGGAGTTAGTAAAGTGGAGTAAGGAGAGTAAGGGAATGGAAAAGAGTGAAGGAGTGAAAGAATTGAAGAGAGAGGAAGAAAAGTAAAGGAGAAAGTCTGAAAGAAGGTGAGTGTAGGAGTATGGCTGAGTTATACGGAGTGAGTGTGACAGAAGAGGAGTGAGAGACTAAGGGGATGGAAAGAATGAGGCTAACAGAGAGAGAATGAGGGAAGAGGAGTGTAGAAGTAAGAGGACAGAGGGAGTAAAAGAAGGAGTTAGTGAAGTGGAGTAAGGAGAGTAAGGGAAGGGAAAAGAGTGAAAGAGTGAAACAAGGGAAGAGAGAGGAAGAAAAGTAAAGTAGAAGGTCTGTAAGAAAGTGAGTGTGGGAGTATTGCTGTGTTATAGGGTGTGAACGTAATAGAAGAGGAGTGAGAGACTAAAGGGACGGAGAGAATGAGGCTAACAGAGAGAGAATGAGGGAAGGAAAGTGTAGAACTAACATGACAGAGGGAGTAAGAGAAGGAGTTAGTGAAGTGGAGTAAAGAGAGTAAGGGAAGGGAAAAGTGTGAAGGAGCGAAAGAAGGGAAGAGAGAGGAAGGAAAGTAAAGGAGAAGGACTGAAAGAAGGTGAGTGTGGGAGTATGGCTGAGTTATAGGCAGTGAGCGTGACAGAAAAGGTGTGAGAGACTAAGGGGACGGAGAGAATGAGGCTAGCAGAGAGAGAATGAGGGAAGGGGAGTGTAGAACTAACAGGACAGAGGAAGAAAGAGAAGGAGTTAGTGAAGTGGAGTAAGGAGAGTAAGGGAAGGGAAAAGAGTAAAGGAATGAAGTAATAGAAGAGAGAGGAAGGAAAGTAAAGGATAAGGTCTGAAAAAAGGTGAGTGTGGGAGTATGGCTGAGTTATAGGGAGTGAGTGTGGCAGAAGAGGAGTGAGAGACTAAGGGGGCGGAGAGAATGAGGGTAACAGAGAGAGAATGAGGAAAGGGGAGTGTAGAACTAACAGGACAGAGGGAGTAAGAGAAGGAGTTAGAAAAGTGGAGTAAGGAGAATAAGGAAAGGGAAAAGAGTGAAAGAGCGAAACAAGGGAAGAGAGAGGAAGTAAAGTAAAGGAGAAGGTCTTTAAGAAGGTGAGTGTGGGAGTATTGCTGTGTTATAGGGAGTGAGCGTGATAGAAGAGGAGTGAGAGACTAAAGGGACGGAGAGAATGAGGCTAACAGAAAGAGAATGAGGGAAGGAAAGTGTAGAACTAAAAGGACAGAGGGAGTAAGAGAAGGAGTTAATGAAGTGGAGTAAGGAGAGTAAGGGAAGAGAAAAGAGTGAAGGAGCAAAAGAAGGGAAGAGACAGGAAGGAAAGTACAGGAGAAGGTTTGAAAGAAGGTGAGTGTGGGAGTGTAGCTGAGTTATAGGGAGTGAGCATGACAGAAGAGGTGTGAGAGACTAAGGAAATGGAGAGAATGAGGCTAACATAGAGAGAATGAGAGAAAGGGAGTGTAGAAGTAAGAGGACAGAGGGAGTAAGAGAAGGAGTTAGTGAAGTGGAGTAAGGAGAGTAAGGGAAGGGAAAAGAGCAAAGGAATGAAGTAAGAGAAGAGAGAGGAAGGAAAGTAAAGGCAAAGGTCTGAAAGAAGGTGAGTGTGAGAGAGGAGTGAGGAAAAGGGGAGTAAATGTGGGGATTCAGAATAAGTGAGGCAAGCGCAATATGGGAACAGAGGTGTGGGAGCATCAGAGAAGAATAGTGAGGTTAAGGAAAAGAGTATAGGGAAAGTAAATTTTGTACATCAAACTTACCTTATAAGTAATGTAAACTTAATTACATATTTCATTAAAATTTATATAAGTTAGAATATTTATATATATATTTTACAAAGTAGGAGATTAAAAGTCATAAAAGGTTAGTAAGAGATAAAGTAGAAGTGAAGGACTCAGAAAGAAAAACAAAGGAATGGTGAAGGTCATAGAGAGTTAAAAAGAAATAGAGAGAGAGCAAATTACTAAAAGGATAATGACATGGATACATTCAGTGACGGTGAACAAGAGCTGGAGAGAGAAATGAACTGAAGGTGAGTAAGATCCTAAAGGAATGTGCATTAGGAAAACTAAAGGCAGAAAGGGGAGTAAAGAAAGGGGAGTGAGTGACAGAGAAGCAGAAGTGAATAACGGTGGATTAATGACAATGAGGCATGGAAGGTGAGTGAGGGTGAATGTAGGGTTGTAAGACAGTGAGGAGACAATGGGAGTGAAGGTAACAGAGAGGGAGTGAGGGAAGACAAGTGAGAATATGAGAGAACAGAGATGAGTCAGAGAAAGAGTGAGTAAACGGCAGCAGTAAGGTGAGTAAAGGAAGGAGAATGACTGAGGGAGCAAATGAAGGGAAGAAAGGGAAGAAAAGGGGAAAAAAAGGGACTGGAAAAGGTGAGTGCGTGACGAGAGAAAGAAGAAGGGTAGTTAAATATGATGAATGAGGATAACTGAAGCAACTGGATTAAGGGAACAAGGGTGAGGGAGGGTGAGTGAAGGGCAGTGAGGTTGATGAAATAGGGAAATAAAGAGAGGATAAAAGCAAGTGAGCTTGAGACAAAGGAAGTGAAGGAGTGAGAACATAGAGGTAGTGAAGGAAAGAGTGGCAGAAAGGAACTGAGTAAGAGAGCAAAGAAAGGTAAGTAAGGGAGTGTGGGTGAGTTTTAGGGAGTAAGCGTGACGGAAGAGGAGTGAGAGAGTGAGAGGATCGAGAGACTGAAGCTAAGATTGAGGATGTGAGGGGACAGAGGACGTGAGAGAAGGAGTGAGTGAAGTGTAATAAGGTGAGTGAGAGAAGGGGAATTATTGAGGGAACAAAGAAAGGAAACAAGGGGAGTGCAGTAGAGTGACTGACAGCTGGAAAGTGGTGGATGGGAAAGAGGGAAAGGGCCGTGGAGGAGTGGATAATGAGAATAAGTGAGGAAAGTGGAATAAGGGAAGGGAGGTGAGGGAGAGTGAAAAAAGACCAGTGAGGGTGAGTTAAGAGGAGTGATAGAGGTTGGAAATAGGTGAGTGAGCATAAGAGATTTGGAAAATAATATATATTTAATAATAGAAAATACAAAATAATTTCAACAACATGTTACATGGTTTATTTTTGCTGTTCTCAGAATATATTGAATTTCACTTAAAACAGTGACTTCAATAGTTCTCATCAAAATGATTGTGTTTAAAAAAACCCATACAATCTTTTAATAAATAATGTAAAATTTTGAAAAAACATATCTAAACTCACTTTTGATCAATCCACTTTTCCACGAGGCCAAATAGTATATGGAAAGTCCTTTTCTTTGGAAATTAGTCCAGAGAATTCTTAATGTCTCATTCACCCGAGTTTCTGAAAGAAAAGCTCCAAAAATTTTTACATTATGAAATAAGAGTTTTATTTCCACCTCTAGCTTACTTTTTATAAATATTTTCTATAATACTCACAGCACACGCTATATGATATACATATACTATCTCTATGAGAACTACATGTTTTTTATTATCTTCATCACTCTCATTCAGAAAGTAATTTTGAACAGCAAACTAAGTTATATTAACTGCTGCAATCTTCATAGGCCAATTACCTTCCCTAAAATTTCGGTTGTAAGAACACTAGGTAAGAATTTTGTAAGTCAGAAGGCAAACGTTGTTTGAAAGTCAATTGAGTATCATTACAGTGTTTCCATCCTTTTTGACATTTTAAATAAGCTTTGTAATGTCCTGATGTTGTTGAAGGACTATCATGGTAAATAATTTCTGCAGTTGTAAAGGTTCTTCCTGAAATTGATAATTGAGAAGCCACAAATTTTTGTATTAATGTTGTCAATTTTGTTCCATTAGGTCTACATCGTTGGAACATTAAAATAACATACTGTCCATATCTTTGTATAAATAATGTTGATAGCATTGCTGATTTACATTGAATACAGACCATGCTTTGATTTGCTTGTCTAACTAGATTATTAAATGACACTGATTTGCAGTCTGGTAAAGTCAAATATATAAATCTTTCAGTGTCTATTGTAGTACTACTTGAAAAGGAGCAATTGTCACAGTCATGCTGCCATTTATAAAACAACAAGCATATACTTTAGAAATTCCTGACAATCTTGCTGAATATTCTGTGAAAATTGATTTAGACCAGAACATATGTCTAAAACATTTCGAATTTCAGAAACACTTTGTATTTTTGTTCTATCACTGCTACATTTCTCTAACACAGAATTTAATAAACAACAAAATGTTTGATCACGATTTTCTGCAATCTGTTCTTGTACAGTTTAGAGAAAAAAAAACCATTAACCACTACATTAGCATAGCAGTTGACACCAGAACTATTTTCAAACTGAAATCCAACAACATCTTTAACTGAATCCATTTAGTTTCTGCTTACAATTACTGGTTCATCTAGCTTCTTTCTTTTTCCTACAACTTCACTACAATTTTTCTCATTTGTTCTTTTTTTCTTCGGCCTCCCACATGCTTTTCAATTAGATGATATTGAGGTCAATTTGGAGCATACTCTCTTCTTAACCTATTATATTATTTTACACAATTTAGATCTGCATTAATCTTTGTCTCATCAAAATCAATCAAGTACAATCCTGATAAAGTTCTGACTCGAGATAAAGAAACATATGCCATACCCTCCTTGAACACAGAATTTCCAATATTCACCAAAGCACTATCAACACTTAAACCGTGAGATTTATGAATAGTCACTGCATATGCCAAAGAAACAGAAAACTGTTTTCGGCGGACATATAAATCTTTCATAAGCAAAAATTGGGCAGAACAACGACTGATTTGTTGTACTTCTTCAATACCATCAAATTTATTTTTTATAAATTCAATTCCATCGCTATTTCGGTAATTCACAAAATCCACAACATGACCCATTGCTCCATTTACTAAACCTCTTTCCACATGTAAATTACGTCGTAAAATTATATGACAATTTAAAGATGCATACAGAGTCTTTTCCATACCAGCAGTTTTAGATATTTTCTTCTCTAAAGAATCCAATTTTGATTTAAACTTTTCAGACAAAATAATAGTTGCTCCTTCATGTTCGATTTTATCAATAGCTTCCAGTTTCACAATCTCCTGATTTTCCAACTTTAACATTTTGTTGTTGAACATTGAACATTCTTGCAGAGTTGGCATCAAGCATATAACAGATTTGTTTTCAGAAATTTTCTTAAAAATATTCTCTGGGAGAAAATTTTCATTTGGAAACAAATTTGAAATTAATCGTCCATGTAAAGCTTCTTTGCCATGCTCAGTTAGTTTTCCAATTCTTACATCTTGTAGAATATTTGTATAATCTTCTTCCTTTGCCTGTCGCATATTTTGAAGCAGTTCTGCATATTTGAAATGTAACCATATGTTAACATTTCCAATGCTTCCTAAGCACTTCCTGGTATCTTCATGCGTAAGCATTTTAAACACTGGGTGTCCTTTCACTGGAGTTAGTTGCAGTACATCTCCAAAAACAATGATGTGTTTGCCTCCAAATAACACATCATAGTCTGTTTTAAGAATTTCTTGCATTCTTAAATGCACAAAAGCAAGCATTACATTTGATACCATGCTTACTTCATCAATGATAAGAAGTTTCATTTTCTTTAGGACTCTTGAAACTTCACAACAAGCTTCTCCAGATAGCTTGTGGTATTGTAATTTGTTATCATGCTCCACTGGCAGCATCAATAAGCGATGTAAAGTAATCCCTTTAAGGTTGTGTGCTGCCAACCCAGTTGGAGCAGTAACAGCACAAGAAAGCGATGACTCCGTTGTTTTCTGCAAATATGTTGCAATCGCTTTAATCAGGAAACTTTTTCCAGTTCCTGTTTCTCCACTCACATACAGTCGGACAGGTATAAATGATGTACATGAGCACTCTTTTTTTCTCATGAGATAAACCATGCTCAATGTGTTCCGTGACTTCGTCATATATTTGTCTTTGCTCAACGTTTAGTTCTTATTCCAAATCTTCTAAGTTAACTCCATCCTCCTGAGCTTGTTCCATGGCTCTTTCAACTTCATCCATGGCAGTGGCAGCTTCATTTTGTTTAATTGGTCTTCCTAGTGGATCCTGACTCAATGCAGCAGAACTCTGACTATCTTGAGAACTGTCTCTAGCAATCTCTGCTGCAATTAAAGCTTCTTGCTGTATTTCTTCGTTCAACATTTGCAGATAATTTGAAAAAACAGGACATTCTATCGTATCCCTGGTTGCATTGAACGAATCTTCCTAAGTAAGAAAATCTCCAAGTAGTTCCTCTTCTGTACGCCAAGGCTTAAAGAGTTGCAAAAGAGCTAAGTAATAACATTTCCTTTTGTCTGGAGAATCACAACTCAATTTTCGATGATTAATCAAATGGCCTTTTCTTTGTTTCACTAGACAGCCTTCACAACCAATTACAGCATATACACGTTTATTGATGTCTTCTGTGACGTTCTTTTTAAAAGTATAGGTTTGCAGAACTTCATAGAGACAAACGTTCTCAAGGTGAGTACTTCTATTTGGATAGTATGCATCCAACATTTTTGTCTTCAAAATATCTGTACTGTCTGGTTCTTTCTGCGCCAAATACTCTATTTCTTGTACAGATTTCAAAACTTGGTTTCGTGTTGCAGCAAGACCTAGACTCACCCAAATGATGGTTCTAGATTTGGCATATAGACTTGCTGATGATAATCGATCAGAACATTGATATGCTCCAATTTCTCGATGCGACAACATCTTCAGACTGTAACTGTATAATTTCTTGCTTAGACTCTTTTCATGTGAAATTTCCTCCCACATTTCCTACAGTTCCGTCTTTTCTGATTTTGTGATGTAAGACGTCACATATCAAGCCACAGCAATAGAGTTGTCAGCCACATATTGAATATCCATGTTAGCATTCCTCATGGACAAAATGACTGGGTTGTAGTCATTTATGAATTTGGATTCCTCATTTCTTCTTAGGTTGTATGTATTTTTGGGTGATTTTCTTGTCACAGTATGTCGCAGAGAAGACATAAAATTGTTGACTCTTCCTTTCGATGTTACTGGACGTGGAAATGCAAAACGACATTTCGTGTAGAACTTGTCCTTGGATTTGTATTTTTGACGACAGTATTTCCCACAACAATGGGTTTGAAAGCGTAAAACTTGATGTCTTAAATTGTGTTCTTCTGTACTTTTCGGAACAGCACATGTAGAATACTGCTCAATGAAACTCATCACTTTCTCATCAGAATCTGCTCCAAATTTTGGTGCATCTTTAATCCATAGCAGCATATGTATGTGAGGAGCACCTCTTGCTTGATACTCCTTTCTCCAAAAGAAATCCAACACCTCTCCAAGCGGAGGATTTTTTTTGTTTGTAATAAAATACATCATAGCTTCAAACCTATGATTGAAATATCTGCGTACAATAACTGGATCCAAAAAGCACAGTTCTCCAGGTGTCTTGTATTCAATATTTTCAATGTTTTTATTTGCCTCTCGTAGAAATTCAAGTAAGTCTTTCCAAGAATACTCAGCACAGCTAAGAGTGAGGAACCATGTAGGAGTTCCTAAGTTTCTTAGCATACATTTCAATTCCCCATGACGACAGTACCAATATTCGTTAGTACCACGCTGATATGCCATGAGATTAATTAGCTGAGATTCCAAAACACTGTCTTGCAGTTTCACTTTATCCATAAAATCCCTTGCAGAAACATTTTGTAGATGTGTTCCACTTTTCAGTATATGGTTTACTGCATAGGAAAGTCCAGACAAATCAACAGTACATGGAACAAATATGGAATGCATTGACGAAACCTTGGATCTTCTGCATATAATCTTGAAGTCCGGGAATTCAGATGCAGGAATTTGAACAGGTCGGTCGTCATATCGTCCACCTTCACCTGTTGGAAATAACTGTGGAAAACAACGAGCTTCCAAACTTTCTTCCCATACACTAATGGGACTTCCTGTGGCTTTTTTCATCTGAAACAAGTCAATAGCATTCCCCATTACTTCTTTGGAATGCAATGGATGAACACTATAATGTTCATAAATTTCTTCACTTCTAGAGACATCAACTTTTTCTATTTGCCCAGCAGAGACATCAGTGTTGTCTTGTACAGTTGTTTCCTCTTCTCCCACATACACATTTTTATAGTACTGATTATTTTTTACCAGATACAACGTTGCCTTTTTGACTTTCCTAACATCCTCTAATTCTTGCCAGATTTTCTTACTTTTTGTCGGAACACCATTAACTAGAATAACCAGAGGTTCCTCTTCTACTTTTCCGACACCAATTGTATCAATATTTTTCTTAAAATCTAGAGGCAAATAAACAACTCTTCCCTTTAATCCTCCCTGTAAATCTGAAGGAGGCAATTTCCCTGTCTTAGGCTCCATGCGAACAATAGCCTGAAAAGGATGCACACATTGAATCAGAATAGACTCATAGGTATTTAAATCCATCAATTCAGAAGGAATGCCGACCAACTCCAGATTATTATGAACAGCTCTAGCAGGCATTCTGTTTTCATTTAATTTATTATAACAATATTTACAAATACGTTGATCAGAACCCAAATCAAAACAAATTTTCAACCAACAAATAAGTTGCAAAATCCTTCCACTCATTATTATTTATCTTTTCGCTTTTTACATATAAACCAACTAACGAGGAGACCCCACGAGGGTCTCCTCGTAAGACTCTCTGAGATTGGTCTGAGGGGGACGGTGTTCAACTGGTTTCGTTCGTTCCTGGCGGACCGTCGACAAACGGTCTGGGCCTCTGCTTGCTCCGCCGAGATGTCGCCATTGGGTGTCGGAGTCCCTCAGGGCTCAGTCTTGAGCCCAACTCTATTTAACATCTTCATGACCCCTCTGGCGGCTCTGGCGGAGTCTTTCGGGGCTCAGATCGTTTCCTACGCTGATGACACCCAGCTCCTCTTCACCTGTGAGAGTGGTGCGGACTTCGATGGAGGGAAGATCCGGGGTTGCCTTGAGGCTGTCTTTCAGTGGTTCCAACATAACAGCCTCAAGTGCAACTCGGACAAATCCGAGGTCCTCTTCTTCGGGTGCAGTTCAGATCCAAACTGGAAGGTGTGGTGGCCAGAGAACATGTTTCCACCAGCAAGTTCGTCCCAGGTGGCTAAAAACCTAGGGATTAAAATTGACAACGGCCTAACACTGCGCTCTCAGATAATCGGCCTCACTGGCACTTGTTTTGGCCTGCTCCGGATGCTGCGTAAGTTTCTCCCTTTACTATCGGAGGAGCACAGGAAGATTACAGTGCAGGCGATAATTGGCTCGAGAATTGACTACTCGAACATTCTTTATCTCGGCCTGCCAGAATATCTGCTTCAACGGTTGCAGGTGGTCCAGAACTCGGCAGCACGGGCAATTTTTGGACTATCTCGCCGTGCCAGAGCCTCGGGCCTCCTGCAGGCACTGCACTGGCTTCCCGTCCGGAAGCGGATTATCTTTAAGACCTTGACTTTGGCGCATAAAGCTTTGCATGCCTCCGGAGCGAAATACCTTCAAAAAAGGTTGGCTTTTTACCATCCAGCCAGGCCCTTGAGGTCAGGATCCTTGTTCCTTGCCGCAGTCCCTCGGGTCAAAAGGGCACGTATTGGAGGCCGCTCTTTTAGATTGCTGGCTCCCCAGCTATGGAATGCGCTGCCAGTGGCCTTGCGCAGTACTCCAAACCTGCTGGCCTTCAGGAAGGGGCTCAAAACTTGGCTTTTTACTTCTTAGTTGCTTCTTTGGGTTTTTTTTTTTTTCTCTCTTCTTTCTGGATTCTTTGTTTTTCTGTTGTCTTTTCTTGTTATGTTATGAGATAGGTGTGCAAACCAAAGCGCCGGGACACTCTCTGAGTAGCCGTGCGCTATACAAAACCAAGTATAACATAACATAACATAACATAACAATCTAGTCTGATGCTTATAATGAGTTTGTCGACAACACACACAAGTAAAATTAGAACTTTCACTTGAATTGACCTTAACATTTGTAATTTCATTTTCAAATTTTTCTGTACTTATAATCTCTACATTCTCTTCTACATTACCTTCTATTACTGTATCAATGTCTGCACTGACCTCTTTTTCACCAAAGTAACAAAACTCAATTTCATCACAAATGTTTTTGTTATCTATTTCAGTTATATGCAAAAGAGCACTGTGTAACTGTTTTAGTTTAAGTGCTGGACTTTTTGCATAATACAACCTTCTCACTAATTTCCTCACCTTATTATGATGCACTGCTAACATCCTAAAATGGTGAAAAACACTCTGACATACTTTTCTTGAAAGACAAGCCAGTGAATGCCCTTGCAAACCTGTTTTTTCTCTCACTCTACAAGGATCTAACTCTTGTAAAATTTTCATTTTTTGTTTCACACTTTCTTAGTATATGTCCGTAAGAAACTGCGAAACAAATCAATTGAATCCTGTCGCACACTACAAATACTACTACAATTCCAAGTATACACTGGAGCCTTAGGACATCTCCCTAAAACTTCATCAGCTAAAACCTCTTCTGTATTTCTAGGCACAATCTCTTCTTTTTCAACCTGACAACCGTTCTTCACCTCATATGCTCGACCACTGGTGTCAACTGTATGCACCAAATCATTATCCTGAAAGTAACTTTCTTCATTAAAAAATGGCTCACAACTTGAACTATGCTTCCATTCTCCAGAAAAAACATCACAAAAATGAGTCCGATTAATTACTCTCCTCCACTTACATTTTGTATTGAACACATTGATTACCTTATCGAGTGTACGAATTCCCTTCATTACTAAACTAAACAATTTATTTTTCACTTTAAATGCTTCATCCACAATCTTAACTATGTTTTTTTTTTATACCTCTTTACATTTTTTATTAAGTTAGATATAATTCTGTTATAAAACATTCGTCTACGAATTTCAATAAATTGATTTCTCCTTCTTTTGTTATAGATAATATCATCTTCTTGTACAGGTCTAACATTTTTAGAGGGACATACTGTCTTCTTTCTAATTACAGGTGTCTCATTCTTGTTTGAAAACAAACGTTTTTTTTTTTTGACATGTCAATAAGTTCCTGAGAAATTTTTTGGTTTGCTTACCAGGAGCATTATTTTTTTTCTCTGAAGATTTTGTTTTGGTTGAGTCTTGATTTTTTTTTTTCTTAGACCTTAATTTTTTTTAATAAATTTTTTCACGTCTTTGTTTCGATGGCATATTTTTCTTTCTTTGTATAGATGATTATAATCTGTGGTAAAGAAAAAATAACATATTATAGACCACTACAAACATATTACATAGCAATTACAATAAGTAAATGATATAAACACTAGTATACAACAAAAGGCTGATTTACATTAATGTTAAATGTTACATGTGCTTTGCTTTGTGTCAAAAACGATTTACTAATTAATGTTATCTCTTGCTTATATATAGGTGGCCTGTTTTTGGCCTGTAGAGACAGTATAATAATATCAGCAGAGACACACATACTGCTTGCAGAGACAGAGATAGTAGATTATATGTAACATTCTGGTCATGTGCCTAAGATTACACTTTGAGTCAAGCTTGATTTTAAATGGATCTGGGTGAATAAGATGCTTAGTTGATATCTTTAAAAATATGAAAGTACATGCTTTTTAAAAACATGGTAGATTACATGTTACATCCAGGTCATGTGCCTAAGATCACGCTGATAGGTGAATATTTTTGCCATATTTTTAACAGCAGTGTATCTTCATTATATAAATCATATATCAGATTACACACAGGCACAAAGTAAAGTGAGACACAAGCAAAGAATACTCTTTAAGCTAATTGAGGCAAACTGTTACACACAGGTGACATTATTGAAGAAGTGAAAATGTGTTTCAAACAGAAAGTCAGTGTAATGCTTCTCCAAAATTTAAAAAGCAGATTTTTTTTCCAGAAAAGATTTTGCATACTAAATCGTTTTTGACACAAAGCACAGCTCATTTAAATGACCACTACAGAAACAAAGCAGAAACCTAACTCATTTTCAAAATACATTGCCAATATGCACCATTTAATTTTTAAACAACATTACAAAAAAACATGACACAAAATGCAAGAATAAAGAAGCACAATATGCTTCTTAATCTTCCCCATAGTGCATACAGCACTCTATCTTTATTAAAAAAATCATTACTCACCTTTAAAAATGCTTTGAAAGATGTAGAACAGTGTCACTCACACACTCAACAGATTTTCTTAAGCAGAATCTCTGAATAATGCTTCTTTCACTGGAACCTTTCAATAATGGCACAGATTCTTACTCATTTCAGACCCATATTCTTGTACATAACCAATCAAAATTCTTCCCACACAAATTCAAAACCAAACTGCACATTTTAATTGGTTGTACATATGAACACTTTGAAACTCACATAACATTCACCCATCCCCCCAGTGCTTATTCACCCTGTTACCTTGGTAACCTCCTCCTAACCCAGCACACAGTTCAGAAGTTCATCATACTATGTTGCAAAAGAATACAGCAAGGGTGTTTGACCTCTCAATGTACTAGCTAATCAAGTGCAATGTTTCTTTAAATGACTTTTTCTCAACCACTGAAATAATTTTCAGTGGTGAATTTTAAGAAAGCACCAATCATTTCTTGTTTTTCAACTGCACTGCATCTCAACCACTTTTTTTCATAATTCCTACTTTCAAACTGCCATTTCATTTTCACAACTCATCTGACTAGAAGCACATCCACCTTCAAGATGCCAAAAGTCTGGTTTGTGGGTCATAGCTATGTCTTCTGGAGTGAAAAATTTGCAAGCAACAGAGGAATTTACAACCTTGATTTACCAAATGTGGAGAAGTGTGGCTCACTGGTTAGAGGAGGCAGACCTGGAAGCAGAGGTCAGCCCGGGACCAGGGTTCAATTCCTGGCTCGGCAGGGTCTTGAGTCCTAAAATGTCCATGGACTCGACAATTCTCGCTCCGGTGCCTACTCGATTCACGGGTTCACACTCTGCGACTCTGGGCAATAGCTTGCTTAATCTCCACAACGGCCCCTCGCGGCGGGATGCCTGGCTTTCACCTTGCGGATACCCTGCCGGGGATATCTCACAGGGGAATACCAGGACGGGTTCCCTAAGCAAGCGCTTAGAAACCGCTTGGTGATTTGCGCTACATAAATTCCTGTACATTTACATTTACAAATGTGGACATTGTGTGGATTAGCCGAGAGGATTAGGAAGTCACCAATTGATACCATTGATAAAATCCTTTATGCATCTTTCACACCCTGACCTTATAATTGTGCACTGTGGTGGAAATGACCTAGGCACTTTGACTGGGGTAGGTCTGGAAATGCTTTTAACGGACATCTTTGGGCAATTGATGTCACTTTTTCCAAATACTGCCTTGGTATTTTCTAATATATGCCAAAGGCAAAAATGGAACTGGTCCAACCAATTTTGTTCACAGATTGAGAAAGCAAGGAAACATGTAAATAAATACACAACAACTTGCGTTACAACATGCAAGGCAAATATAGGAGAAATGGTGTACATTTTACAGATGAGGGGAATAGAGTCTTCCCCTTGAATTTGAGACTCTGCAATGGGGGCCAGGGGATGTCTACCCTGCCCCCTTCTAATCATTTCCCCCATTTTTTTTAACCTCTTGTGGCTCGATTCTACCGAGACACAAGATGGCGGACTCTCCGGACTGTTTAGAATGTTGACAGACATCTGACAGCCAATCAGCTTTCCGCTTGCGCACTCCCGTAGCGCGCCGGGTGCGCTCCCCGGTACGCGTACCGGTGAGCACTCGGAGCGCGGCTATAGATATATATATGTGTTTTTGAAGTTAATTTTCAAAAAAAACACTGGAGCAATTTTCACCAAATATAGCAAAGGCACATCTGCGTACCAGTCCCTACAATTTTGCAAAGTTTCGTGTAAGTCCGTTCAGCGGTTCGGGCTGTAGACGTGTCAGAACGTCCTATGGAAATTAACATGGGGAAAACACGTTTTGGGACCCCCCTTTTTTCTCAGCCCCCACTTCACGAATCCCCCCGAAACTTTCAGGGAAGGAGCGGAGCTGGCCAAAATTTGGGAAAATTACATGCAAATTCCTCCACCGGCGCTAGAGTTATTCCCAATAGAATGTTGCGGATTTCCTATGGTAGCTAGGTCCTAACTATAACTACCTACTGGTGACCGCCAGTAGGTAATATATATATCCAAAAGAGAACGGAGTTCCTTACGAGCACTAAGTTTGCATAAAACACAGGGAGTCAGGTCCTTAAGCCAAGATAGCGAGGTTGAATGGGAAGAATATTGCTTCCTAAAAAAAGATCATCCTGTGTTACCCATTCTCTGCCTCTGCCCAAGATTCATAAGTGTAGAATTGATCCCCCGGGCAGACCCTTAATTTCCTCTAAGGGTAGTGTTTTAGAAAACGTATCACCTTATGTTGATCACTTTCTGAGGGAATTTGTCGTGTCTCTGCCATCATATGTCAGGGACACTAAGGATTTCTTGGACAAAATTAACAAGCTGATATGGGAGAAGGATGACCTGTTAATAACTATGGATGTCAACTCTCTATATACTGTCATTGAACACAAACAAGGAACATAGGCAGGCTATTTGGAACATACTACTATGATAATTGAGATGATCTTGCACTGTCTAACTAACAATTTTTTCCTTTTTATTAATGACATCTATGTACAGTCATATGGGACGGTGATGGGTACATGTTTTGCCCCAAGTTTTGCGAACCTGTTTATGGGGGCATGGGAGAATGACCTGAGAGGAGACAACAATCTCATTGAAGATTTTTCTAAAGTCAAAATTTGGCTACGATACATTGACAACATTTTTGTCGTCTAGAAAGGGACTAAACCACAAGCCCTAGACTTCATAGCCAAACTTAATCAGAATCAGTGCAACATCTCACTTACCTGTAATATAAGTGCAAATGAGGTTGACTATTTAGACACCAAGGTCCAGATAAGAGAGGATAGGTTACATACCATCCTTTACAGAAAAAGCACAGCAGGTAACTCCCTATTACATGGCCTAAGCAGCCACCTGGAAAATCTAAAATGGAGCATTCCATTTGGCGAGCTACTCAGAGTTAAAAGAAATTGTAGCTCGGAAGCAGACTTCCTTTTTGAAGAAAAAGTGATGACAGAAAGATTCCTAGTTAGAGGCTACCCTATGTGGGTCATTAAAAGAGCCAGTGACAAGGTAAAAACAGTGCAATGTGAGACTTTACTTAATACTAATCCTGCCTCACGTACTGAAAATATAGAGAGTTCTGAAACTAGAATTATTCTAATTTACAACGGTAATTCCGATATGGTTCGGAAATGCATAGTAAAAAATTAGAGTATCCTCAAAGGAGATCCAGTAATTGGTCTGAATCTCCCGGAAAGACCTAGTATAACTTACAGATGTGGCCGTAATCTCAAAGACATTCTAGTGCACAATGACATTAATAACCTCAAAGTCAACAGAGGGATTGATCTTTGTGGTTTTTATCCGTGCGGGCACTGCAAAGCCTGCAATAACAGCCACATAGTAAAGGAATATTGGAGCCCCAGTTCAAACAAAATGATCGAAATAAAACAATTTCTGACCTGTACTAGCACCTTCGTCGTATATGTGTTAGTCTGCCCATGTGATCTTAAATAAGTGGGCAGCACTACACATATGGCGAAGAAGAGAATACTAGAACACACTAGGGCGATTAACAAAAACGACAAACAATAACCCATTGCCAGACATTTTGAAAAGCACCACTTTTCAGATCAAACCAAACTGTCATACTTATTGTAGAACAACGAATGTAGGACAGAGAGGTAGCAATCACACGTTGAAATTAAGACAAAGAGAATCTAGATATATTATTAACATGTGCACTCATTATCCAAAAGGTCATAATATGGATGAGGAGATGGCCATACATTTACAGGATGAATAATAACCTCCATTGATGTTACACTATTCTCTAGATAGAGGTATGGTACCAAGGAGTGTATCTCTTGGATCACATGTACTGCTCATTATAGTATGTATGTTGGACATTGTATTTTCAAGTAGAAACAACTATTATGTCATTGGCTGATTAGCATTTATTATATTGACAAATAGTTTTGCTTCATTTCTCTAATTTCTTTTGTTCTTTCCTTTCTTTCTCATAGGAAGGAAGGGAGGGACTTCGGAGCAGGCTTGTGACATTTGCACCCTAAACCTTTCTCCGTGATTCATCCTTCATCTACCATCACATGATGTAATGTATATCTTTCTTAGAAAGTATACGGTTTTAACATTTTTCTTCACGTGCACTAGAATTCTGATTGATTTGTTCACCATTATTATGTGAGGTTTTCTTTCGTGCTAAAGATTGACTTGTTGATCAACATATCCGCTTAACTGTTATACTATGTGGGACATGATAGTTACATGATTTTTTTGGATACATGTATTGACCGTTGGGCACTAACCAGCCATTTACTATACCCGTGCTGTATATTGCATTATCCATGATAGACCCCTGTTGTCGGATTATGGCACTAACCAGCTATTATCTAATCGTCTTTGTTGTTTACATTGTTACGCACCAAATTTACCTCCATTATATAACAGCACTATGGATGGTAAATAGATGCAATATATAAAAAATATATATGTCTGTAGCCAGTACCATGGCTGACAGTGGTTGTACAATTCTATTACCTTTGCACTTCAAAGCGAGTCAGGCTCTCCGAACTACATAAAAAACTGCATTTCCCATAATGCGCAACGGTGAGCACGTACTCTTCACGTGCTTTACATTAGATTGGTTCGGGTTTACAACATATGTACTGATGAACGATACAAATCATGTTATTTAACGGGGTTGGAGCATTTTCAACAGCACGATGACTTTTATTGAGTATGGACTGTAAATGAAATACACGTATAATGTTGTCATGTATAGCTCAATGTACCTTTACAAGAGGGCGGCCAGTAACATAGCCCTCTTTCAATGAGCATGAACTGAACACATGTTGTTTTTCTACTTTTTTGTATAAGTCTTTATAAGCACGAACTGTAGACACAAACGTTGTGTGAACAAGCGCTCTGTGGAGCGTGAAACGCGTCACAAGGTTTATGATTGGAATAAACCTCGCTATCTTGGCTTAAGGACCTGACTCCCTGTGTTTTATGCGAACTTAGTGGTCGTAAGGAACGCCGTTCTCTTTTGGATATTGATTTCCGCCTGCTCTGCCGGTCACAAACCACCCCTAGGAAGGTGAAGGATCTCCAGCAGGAGCAACGTTGTTGACAGATATATATATATATATATACATATTTCTCAAACGTGCTCGTTATATAAAACGAAAACAGACGGCACTCTTGAACTATAGATTTTAAAAAAAGATTTATTGGCAGACCCCCTGCCCCCAAGACAACAGACGCGTTTCACCAATTAGGCTTCTTCAGTGTCAACCCGTGCATAGAAAGTTACACCATTTTATCTCCACCTCTTTTTTTTAAAAAAATAGAAAGAGGACTAATGCGCCTAGGTTTCATTGGCAGCCATCTTACAATGTGTTTCATAACAAAAACATTGGTAAAAGGAAACATTCCAGTAACAATGCGTGGAGAATGGTGTCAGTAAAGTGCATGTGCAGTTAAAAACATTTTGCGCAACAACCACATTTAATCATTACAAGATGTTTTAGGAGTGCATGTTAGTCCATTCATTATTACAGACAAAAGGGGAACTAAGAAAGTATATAATAATAATAGCTATAGTCTGTTTTCAGTTGGGATATAAAAAAATTAAAAAATCATCTTTTCAATCGTAATTCATGAGTGTTGTTCTTATCATTTCATCCCAATGTAGTTATGATCATGTTTTGCTGATGTAGCAATTTTATCATAAACACCAGTCTTATTTTGAGAACCCAATTCGGTGTTTCTCCAACACAGTATCAAAACTATGTCACAGTTCCCATATAACTTGGATTCTAACATGCCAAAATGTATTCTGCGTTATATGTATGATTGTGGTTGTTGTTGTTATTATCTTTTAGTATTCTAAAAGTTCATTAGATCCCTTTCATCTTTTTTCCTTGGTCTTGCCCTGTATGGGCAAAGATATTAGTAGATCTTATGTTTTAAGTTCAACACTGCTAGAAAACAGGGAGAGATATTGATGGATTGTCAGTATTATTTTGTCTGTTTATTTCTTGGTTATCGTTAGTTGTTTCAACTGTATCAGGAGGACCCTATTTTACAGTAAACATATCATACAAATTATTCAAGGTGTACCCAAAGCTCCTCATCATTGTTTAACTCCCTAGGCTGCATCGTTTGGAGGTCAATGATGTATTTGGATTATAGTGCCCTCAAAGATCTAATTTTGTCACCACCTCGTTCTTTCTTCTCTAGCTGGTCAATGAGAGAAAAGCTCAATAGGTCCCTATTGCTCTTATGATGGATTTCGAAGTGGCGTGCCACTGGGTAGTTCTTGTCTTTATTTGTTATGGCACGCATGTGCTCCAAGATCCGCTTTTTTGCCGGGTTGATGGTACTCCCGGTGTACCTCTTGGAGCAAGGGCAAACCAGACAATATACAACAAATTCTGAATTACAATTCAGAAATGTATTGATTGTCCTGGTGGGTCGTGGGTCATTGGGTCTTCCTTCATACTTGGTGCGTTTTTTACTGTATTTGCAGGCTTTGCAATGCATGCAGGGAAAAAAGCCTGGGATAACTTTCATTTTAGGTGGTTTGGAAGGGTCCTCAAAATGACTGCTGGTTAGGTGGTCGCTGAGGGACTGACAACGTCTATAGGTTACAGATGGTTTTGGGGGTAGCCTATTCTTCAGGACTATATCCGTCTTGAGGATATGCCAGTTTTTATTCAGAATGTGGACCAGTTCGTTAGACCTCATGTTATAGGTGGTAATCATTCTAGTCTCAGTTTCCGATTCGGTAGTCTTCATTTTGTTCTTTAGGAGATCCCTTCTATCTTTCTGATCGACTCTACTCGATGCCTCTATCAAAGATGCTTTCGAGTACCCTCTTTCGCGGAAACGTGTTACGGCCGCCTCTTTCGCTTCAGAAAAATCGCTTCTATCTGAGCAATTCCTCTTGAGGCAGAGCAGCTCACCAAAGGGAATGTTTTTTATCATGCTCCTAGGATGATGGCTGGACGCATGTAAAACAGTGTTGCCCGCTGTAGGTTTCCGATAGAGTTTTGTTTGTAGGGAATTACCTATTGTGAAGACTTCCAGATCGAGATAGTGGACAGACTTGTCACTGATGGTATTCGTGAATCTTAAATTGAGACTGTTGTCATTTAGCGCTGCGACGTATTCCTCAGCCGAGGTTCTGTCACCTCGCCAAATGACAAACAGATCATCAATATATCTAGTCCAGATCATTATATGATCCAACCACTTCTCGTTTGTCCCTCCCCAGGCCACGTGCTTCTCCCACCAACCCACAAATAAATTTGCGTAGCTGGGGGCGAAGCACGTTCCCATAGCAGTCCCTCTAGTTTGGCGATACATCACCCCTGCGAATAAAAAGATCTTGTTATATAGGCAGAATTCTGTCATTTGAAGAAGCATGCGGTTATGTTGGTGATACTGCATGTTCTTCTTCCCAAGAAACCATTTGACTGCTGACAGTCCCTGTTGATGCCCTATGCAGGTGTATAGATTTGCGACATCCAGGGTAATCAGCCACATGTCTGGTTTCCACCTGATGCCATCTATCAACCTGAGGAAGTCTTGGGTGTCCCTAACGAAAGAGGGTAAATCCTTAACAAAGGGGGACAGGTAGTTGTCAATAAACCTAGATGTTGCTTCAAGGAGGCTACCTATTGAGGAGACAATAGGTCTCCCCGGTGGATTATGGATGTCTTTGTGCACCTTGGGTAGGTGATAGAATGTGGGAATTATAGGGTGCTCACAATATAGATATTCAAATTCGTCTTTATTGAGCATCCCTTCGTCTCTCCACCCTTTCAGTAGTGCATGATAGTCTGTGGTGCATTTTTCAAAGTCTTTTTTGTTAAATGATGGTATAACAATCCTTGTCTTGTAACTGTCTTAGGGCCTCCTTTTTGTATTTGCTTTTGCTGAAAATAACAATGTTCCCCCCTTTGTCCGAGGGTTTGATCTCAATTGAATTGTCCTCTTTCAGTGATGTAATAGCTTGCCATTCCATGTGTGAAATGTTTGAGTTCTTTCTAGTCAATTCCACGTTTTTGATAGTCATTTTCTCCAGATCCTGTAGGATTGCATCATTAAATACGTCAATTGCATCATGCGTGACGTGAGGTAGAAATCTTGATTTGCGTTTAAAATTGCTCGGATCTCTTTTTTCTGTTATTTTTTCTTTACTCAAGGTTTCCATTGAGCTGGGTAATTCATCCGGGCCTGCCAAAGAATGTGTGGTGACCAACAGAGGCAGGTCATTGTCTGTGAGACTGTTCACCGGTTCTTCCATGTCATCCGGGGTAGATGGATTTGTTGTTATGGATTTTGACGCAAAAATCTTTTGTAATTTTAGCTTACGCACAAATTTGAAAATGTCAATACGGGTTTGTATGGGATCGAATTTAGCCGTAGGACAGAAGGTCAGACCTCTCTTTAAGACTGCTTCCTCATGTTCCGTCAGCTTTCTATCTGAGAGGTTGACTATGGTTTTCTCTTCATGTTTCACCATCTTCCTCTCTTGCCCCTGCTGCGAGTTGTCATAGGGGTGCCGCCTGGTCCTCCCCTCCTACCCCGTCTGGTTTTCCTCCTTTTTTCTTGAATGTTTTAGTTGGCTTCTGGGGTTGGGGCCGTTGGCGGGTCTCTTTGAGGACCTGAAATTCGTCTAAAAAAGGAACTGCGGCAGTGTTCGCAGTGTCCCTTTTCCCATTTCTGTTGTTCCTGGCTGACTCGTCTTCTGAGACGGACGCTTCTGATTCTGATGTAGATACTTCAGGGGCAGTTTACCCCCCTTGTGCGAGCCTTTTTCTCGTTGCGTCAAATTTTTTCGCAAAGGTGAGAATGCGACCAGTTAGATAGTCTTGCTCATCTCTTTGGAATTTCGTTTGTTTTCTCTTTTTTATCCCGTTTTCATATTCTTTTAGTCTCTTTAGCATTGATGGACGCAAATCCTCAGCAGTTTTGGTGTCTTTGTCTTTTATGATGTTATCCTCCAGTTTCTGGATTTCCGCAAGAGCTTTGTCTCTGTCGCTCCACGCGTATTTTATTAGCATGTGCAGCATCCCTTTACTGGAGTCTGCAGTGTAGGCTGCCCAGTCTATTAAGAGTTGAGGGTCTAGATTCTCGTATGAGGGTATGGTGAATATGCGCAGACCCCTCGGTACTCGGTTGCAGTCCACATAGCGTTGGAGCGATGTGGCTTCCCACCACTTCCTTATCTCTCGCTCTTGATTTTTTTCTAATTGTTGGAAAAGCAATTGTAAGTTGCTTATTGGTGGTTGTGGGGTCCCAATGGATTCCGTTCTCTTTGCCACAGTATTCAAACTCCTAAAGACACCATCAGCTTCTCTCTCTCTGTCAGCTGTGTTGGACATGATGACGAAGGGAATCAAATGCACACTCGTTTCGCGCTCTATGTATCACGCGCTTTTCAGGGGTACAACTTCAGTGTAATAGAGGTCTGCACAAATGAAAACAGACTATCGCTATTATTATTATATACTTTCTTAGTTCCCCTTTTGTCTGTAATAATGAATGGACTAACATGCGCTCCTAAAACATCTTGTAATGATTAAATGTGGTTGTTGCGCAAAATGTTTTTAACTGCACATGCACTTTACTGACACGATTCTCCACGCATTGTTACTGGAATGTTTCCTTTTACCAATGTTTTTGTTATGAAACACATTGTAAGATGGCTGCCATTGAAACCTAGGCGCATTAGTCCTCTTTCTATTTTTTTAAAAAAGAGGTGGAGATAAAATGGTGTAACTTTCTATGCATGGGTTGACACTGAAGAAGCCTAATTGGTGAAACGCGTCTGTTGTCTTGGGGGCAGGGGGTCTGCCAATAAATGGGTTTTTTTTAATCTATAGCTCAAGAGTGCCGTTTGTTTTCGTTTTATATAACGAGCACGTTCGAGAAATTAATCGCGGCTCACCACCGCTAGACGGAAGCACCCGGGACGTGGTTGGTGCAACGGCGGTGACGGCGCTGTTCGACAAAAAAAAGATATATATATATATATATACACATATATATATATTTATAAATACATGCAAAAAAGAAGGAGAGAACTCTGGGTAGTTCTCAAGTTTAGGTGGAAAGCAGCCCCTGTTAGAGCACTCTCAACACCAGCGACACTCTAGATCTACTCACCTCAAATGTCTGTTTTTCTATCAAAGTTTCTAAGCATGCATATATATATATATATATATATATATATATATATATATATATATATATATATATATATATATATATATATATATATATTTGAAAAAACAAACAGTATTTTTTAAATAACAAGGGGGAAGATGTGGCGTCTTATGAGTTAGAGATGATGGAACCTTGTTGGTTCATGACGCACTCCGTAGAACTATGACTGAGTGTTCAGGTGTGAGGAATAGAGTTTATGTTTAGAATGTTGAACTCACAGTTACATGCATAGGAACAAAGACATGAAATATTAAGCTACTGTGTGTGGCATATTCATTTATAAGTACCCTGCTAGGACAGGGGTGTGGTCCTTTTTGTACTGGCCAGCAAAGCATGAAATAAACTTCCGGTATCCCTCCATTTGAATTCCTAGGAATCATGATTTAGGAAACAGCTCAAAACTCGTCTTTTTTTCCTTCAGCTGATAGCAGGTGGTGTGCTGGCCTTTGCACTTATAGCACCGGGACAGTCCTTGGAGTAGCTGTGAGTTCCATAAATCACCTCATTCATTCAATCGTTCGTTTAATGCTCCCAGACTACATTTCTATCAGAAATCTTCATTCCATTTTGCAGTATCTAATCACACCATGCCATACAAGTGGCTAAATATAGCAGATTATTCTTGTGAGTAGTGGGATCCACTCTATAGCACACCACACACCCTAAGTCATAGCTGAAAAAAACAGCCTTCAATTCAGGACAAATTCTCAAAACTGAACTCTACAACAGCTCATTCACGGGCAGCCGCTGTTATGGGTGCCACAATCAGTAGATTCAGGTTGTTTTCATCTCATTTTACTGGACTCTGTTGAAACCCTGTCCTCTGTATTCTTGCTGCGCTTTGATGCCTGTATAACAAAAACACTACCACTTTATTGCAAGCTGACAATTTGCACTTTACAAAACACCTACATAAACAAATAATTACTTTTTTCAGACTGAGGTATTTAAATAGCCTTATTTCTTCTGCCAAGATTTAAACTTTTGTGAGAGGCATATTCTAGCATCTTCCCATTACACTCCAGCTCCCAATCTAAATGCATATGACCAACAAATAAACACTTTATAAATTATTACTGTTGGAGCGTCTTTAATGTATTGCTCCTGTGTGAATGTGAAAGTAAACTGACTATGAAATAGTACTTGCAAATTGTGGCTTCATTGTAGACTTCTGACATTGTATTAGCATTAAGCTTGAAAGAGGGTGTGTCAATTCATTAATATTGAAGAAAGCAAATATGTATTTGCCACGTAAGCAGTTTTGAACCTGATGAACTTACAGGTAGGTCACAAAGAGTGGGCATAACCTGCAGACTGATTTTTCTTGACCTGCTTGCCATTTACAAAGTGACTGGAGAAAAAGTGGCTTATTAGTTGGGGGGAATGGTTGTCAACCACAAGTAATAATAGCACTATTCTTCAGTCCAGTAAAGGTGTCAGTAACTTAAACCTGGAACAGATCAGGCAAGCCTAACTTAAGAAAATGTGTGCAGCATTTAGAGGTAGCAAAACAGTTATAGTCAAAAACACAACATAATGAATTTCCCACTCTAATTTAATAAAGCAGAGAATATTTTAATGACACCAAAAAGGACAAAAATCCAAACCAGAGATATAAATTTTTAAAGTTTTAAATAAAAAAAATGTCAAAAAGCACAAAGGGCCAACAATGTGCAATTGGTCATGCTAAAATGCGGCAAGGGTAAGCTTTGAGGCCGACCGCAGTGGAGCACAGGTCAGATACGAGGCCCGGGAAGGTCCTAGTCAAAGAGTTACCTTCAGACTTGGAATTTTTTCAGGAGAAACGATGGTCGTCGACGAGACGTTGGTTGGGTGCACTGCATGCTGGATCCAAGTCAGAGGGTCCACAAAGGTAGGTTGCTGAAGAGCAGGGTCCCAGTGCTGTCATTGGCAAAGGTAGGAAAGCTCCCAGTGGGTGAAATCCAGTGGCCATGCCCAGAAAGGTTTCAGTGTCAATCGGCTTTGGCTCTGCATCACTCTCCAGGAAGCCACATCTCCTTCAGCAGAGCAGACTGACAAGTTGGACCCAACTGGTGATTTGACATTACGGATTTCAACTCAAAGGTCATCCTGGTCATGGTCTCCTGCTGATTTTTCAGAATATATATGCGCTTTCAAAACATTTCTAAGGCCTGGCTTTTGCCGTTTGGGCAGGAGTAGAACACTCTATACCAGCCAATGGGTCAGGGACCAAGAAAAACAGTACTTGGGGATAGGGAATCACTCCACCAGAAGCAACAAGCAGGGTCCAGGGCATGTTAACTGAGGAATCCCAATTATGGGGTGTTACGATACACATATCAGCAGGTCAAACCTGCCAATAATTACCAGGGGAAAAATGCCCGGTATTTACCTGGACTTGAAGACACTGGTGCAAAAAAATCTAAATGTTGTTCTCCTAATACTCATATTTTTGGCTGTATTTATCGCACCCAAACAGCGGATTAAGAATTTAAGAGGTATGATAAATATCACAGCTGTAATCGGCGATGCGTCATGGGTGCCTACGTCTCACGAATTATCAATGCAATTGGTCTAAAATTTGATGCTACTGAAAATAAAGAACTAGTTACTGATAAAAAAAAGTGCTTTTTTTGGAATATATTTGTGTTCACTTGGTATCAGTCAAGCTTTCGTTGCCGGTTGTGATCAAACTCTTCTTTTGAAAGTACTACTTTAAAATAAATAAGCGTGATGCATTCTATTCACTAGCATTAGGGGATGAGTGCACGACGCTGTAAACAGAACACTGACATCTCCAAGCCAGCTGTTTTCATTTCTTATGGCAAGCACGCAATTGGAATGTTATCGCATTTGAGATAACCGAGCAATAGAAAACGGACTTTACTCCTTTGCAGCAGCTTCAGTTTATCTACAGGGAGACGTTGCTGCTTTTCTATCCGGCAAATACAGCCGCAACATCCAACTCAAGTCCTTCTGAATTTATTATGCAATTTGGCAGCGGTCCTTAGCAAACAAAAACAACCAGCTTAGCACAGACTATGCAAGCTCTGATGTGAGCCAGTCTCCGAGAAGCACTTAACGATGCTGCATCCTGCTGTGATGAGACACAGAACTCTGCAGTTTCCCAAGGATTGCAGATTAACTGCAGGGTTTACAAATTAAAATGTCTAGATTTTAGACATTCTTCTTATCTTCATAATTCTCTTGGCCACTTCTCTTATGCGCATCTAAAGATGTGCAACTGTAAAAGGGCGCCCACATATAAATGGTACATTAGAAATTAAGGCCCGGTATTATTTTTTGATGAGCATGCATGATTTTTTTATTTAAAAATGTGAGAGTAGTCGAAAGAAATGTGATGCTCTTATTTAGGAACCCTCATAGAGCCTCATTACGACAAATACTGGATTTTTGTGTGTGTTGCGGGGGTGCTCTGATTCCAGCCGATATCCCTGCATCTAAATCAAGGAATCTCAAGATCCTAGATCCACACCGTTGACTATTGTTGTGACTTGATTGTTGCCTCTCCTTTCTCTTAGCTACATCTTCCCTACTGTTCAGTCAGGATGAGTGTTGGAATACTTGGTGATGTCATGGAATGCATGGGTGCCTGGTGATGTGCTGAGTGTCAGTTGGTGTGTGCAGGCTGAAAAGCAGGGAGGCTTCTGGTGGTGCTACCTATTATCATACTTACCATCTTATTCTCTTCTAACTGAACTAGAATATACTATATTGTTAAAACCTGCAAATTGGCTACATCTGAACTTCTTTTACCCACAACATTTTGGTAACGATTTGAAACAGGAACTCATGTGTATTGAAAGATAAACGGCTTTTGAAACTGCTGTGGAAACCTGAAACAAAGAAAACTGAAGCTTGAAGGTAATAAAAGCTCCGGTCAGCCCCACCATTGTCCTTTACCATCTGGACAGCCTGTTTAAGGCGTTTCACCTTCCTTACATTAAGGGATATAAACTTGTGGCTACTACAGGATGCTGAGTTTCTTAAATGTGCATTTGGATTGTACACATTGATGAACTGCCTGGGACGTTCATTCTTCCTTTCATTAAGTAACTGGCTGGATATTAGCTACAAAGGCTGGTGTGCATTTCTACAAGCTCTACGCATGCGCTGTTATTTGCTGAAAACACGTCGAGTATCCGTGCTTGGGGAGACGCTTAGGAAGAACCAGTGTTGATAACCAGTGGCAGTGAGTGGCTCTTTAAAGTTAGCGGTGCGTGTTCAAAAGCGCTTTTATTACTTTAATTGAACTTTTTTTTATCCTGGGTCATGAGCATGCTTTCAAAGTGGACTGAGGACAATTGGAATATTCTTCCAAGCTGTTGACCTTTAACAATCCCAATTCATTTAAGTTTTTTGGGGCCGTGTGTACTTCTCTAATAATTAAGGGGCATTTGGCAGAACAGTGGTGTGCATGTTTTAAACATTCTTAATCTGCTGCAGCGCGTGTAGTAAGCGCAAGCCTCACCTTTTGCCTTCAAGAGTGCATCGTTCAAATTCTTCTTTCACAATTCCTTACACCGCCTGAAGAAAATTTATAATAATAATAATAGTTTCTTTATTCGGCTTTACACGTAGGAAAACCATAAAAGCAACATTTGATAATACAATTACATATTTAAACGAGAAATCGTATTGCAAGGAAATAAAATTCAACAAATACAAGTTAATATATTTTAAAACAGAATATCAGATTATTTCGTTGCGTCGACAGGAACTAGATCCATCGTGCATTTTACAGATTTTTCCTGTGCTTCATCACGCATTTTAGAATATTAAGGACAAGGTAACAAACAAGTTCAGAATCTAACAATTGGAGACGTAGCATTGCAGGACGACACTGTCTAAGTCCCCAACGCCTTAATATTGGTAGTAACCAGATTTTCCTGTGTGGATGATGGAATTTACAAAACAATATTACATGTATGTTGGACTGAGTGGATTCCTCATCACAGGGACAGGGAGGGAGAATTAAGTCCCATCTATTTCTCTCGGGAAAGGCTACTAATCTGTGAAAAGGATCTAGTCTGAATCTTGTCAGTAACATTTTATCGTGTGTGCTAGAGTGTAATGTTAAGTACGGCTGGATGGAATGTGTGACCTGGATCAGATTCGCATGAAGGACCGAAGATTTTGTCGACTCAGAGGTCAGCCTTAAAGACTCTAAGTGTCTCAGGGCCTGTTGTTTCAACACTCCCTTTGGAAGGTCAATAATACCTTTGGGTTGGAGATAATACTTCTCAATGCCAAGATCCTTGACAAAGTTTCTGATGTACCGAAGCCATTTTACTTCTAAGGAATGATCAAGGGCCATTGAGTCTACCACGATTGCCTTTGTCAGCGCATTTTTGTCGGAGGTCCAAATGCGCCGCCATAGCAACAGTGGTTGGATCTTTAACAGATCCTCTAGATAGGGAATTCCAAGTTCCATGTGGGATGCGTAGATTGAATTGCATCTGGGTGTTGCTAGGAGGAATCTGAGGAAGGTGTTTTCTGCCACCTGAAGGGCACTAACATCTACATGTCCCCAGACTACCACCCCATACAATGCAATAGCCTGACACTTGGCACTATAGATTTTTAATAGCTCCACTGGTGCCCTCCTCCCCAATCTCTGGGAGAAGCTCATCAGGGCCACTATAGATCTTTTAAACAGGTGACACCTTGCTCTACTGCGGGTCTCCAGGTCAGCTTTTCATCAATCATGATTCCCAAATACCGGTACTGGGCAGTTGACTCAAGTTTTTGATTTTCGAGATAGATATCTTTTGCTCGCTTTTTCCCGCTGCCTGCTATCATTACAAAAATTTTTTTAACATTCACATGAAGGTCTAATCCACCCATGAAGTCCGTATATCTATTCAGGGATTTCTGTAGCTCTCGCGGGGTACGCGCCAGAATGACGGCATCGTCTGCATAAAGCAGAGCGGGAATCAGGCGCTGTTTTACCCGCGGGAGGTCCTGGCCCCCCTCAACATCTCTAGCTCCAAGCCATTCGTGTACAATGAGAAAAGAAAGGGGGCCAGGACACACCCCCGCCTGACTCCACGCTCCACTCCGAAAGATGCCGTCAGCTCACCCTTCGTGCCAAAGCGCACCCTCTCAGATGCTTCTGAATAGAGCTCTCTCAGGAAATCTAAAAGGGAGGAATCCACTCCCATTTGACTTAGGACCGTCCAGAGTTTTGCGTGCGAGACGCAATCAAAAGCGGCGGACAGGTCTACACACACCATATAGACCGTGTCCTTCTTTGCTTGGGTATATTTGCCCAGTATCAAACTAAGATTGAGGGCCTGCTCTACCGTTCCAAACCCCTCCCGGAATCCGAACTGGAGGTCGGAAATAATGCCTCCCTTCTCCGCCCACTGCTGGAGTCGCTCAAGGATTACCCTGCCAACGACCTTGCCCAGAGAGTCCAGCAGTGAGATGGGGCGGTAGCATTTCACGTCCTGACGGTCCCCTTTTTTAAAAATAGGGACCATGATGGAATTGGTGCAAGATTTTATCAGTCCCACTTTTGCGGCTGCGGTACACACTCTGGTAAGAATGGGGGCCCAGAGATCCATATTGTGTTTAAAAAGATCCACCGGGACCCCATCTGGGCCTGGAGCTTTCCCATTTTTACTTGTTTCCAGAGCCACTAATAGATCGGGGATGTCGAAATGCAGGGATATTGGGTATTCGACTATTGGAAGAGTGTTTTCAGTCCCACCAGCTGTTGCTGTGTTTTTAGAGATTTTGGAGAAGTGGGACACCCATGTGTCTTCATTTATAGCCACTTCTATTTTGGGGCTGTTATTGTCTGTTAAGTAGGGTGCTCTGACGGTTCGCCAAAAAGCCTCGCTATTCTTGGAGACGGCACTAGTATGTAGGTCGTCCCATAGTTTCTGTTTTAATTCACATATTCTTAGTTTGCGTTCCCTTCCATATTGCTGCCTAAGGAGTTGGATCTGCTCCGGAACTCTAGGTGTTTTATGCAGTGCTAGTTTCAGATTGGTTAGGGCCACAGTACAACTATGATTAAACCAACCTTTAACAATTGGGTTATTGATCCTTGATTTCACTGTGAGAAGTCCCTTGATTTTCTGTAGTATTTGAGTAAAGGTAATTAGGACTTCTTCATCTGATTCTGATAGATCCAGACATTTAATTATATTTGGATATGCAGCTTTTACCAATTTTTTGGTAATTTCAATTGGATTTATTTTTCCCCATTTTAAAGTGTATCCATTTTGTTTGCCTAGCTCCAATTTATTCTGTGCGAGAGTTTTCGCTATAGCTGTATTTAGAGGCTTGGAATCAGTCAGATAGAGATCAATCCTCAGAGCAGAATGATCACTTATTGTATTAGTCAGAATCTGAAAGGATCTAGCTATGGGTAGCAATCCAGACGACATGAGGATGTAATCAACTGTCGTTTGGTGTCCCCTACCCACGTATGTTGGTTGGAGGGAGTTTGAACATGAACTTGGCCTGTTGGCTATTACAAGGTCCAAGTCAGATAGCACATTATTCATGACAGTCCCCACCTTGGTATGAGCAAAGTGCATAAGTGGAGCATCATGTTCATCTGCTATCCCACAGCAGTTTCTTTCAACCTGTGGGCATGGGTGGAGATTGAGATCCCCTCCCCATAGAAGATGAATTGTCCCTTGTCTTGCCTTCGTTTGGTAAAACTGAGTTAATTTCTCCTGAATATTGGAGAGAAGAGTCAGGAATTCGGCATCCTCTAGGTTATTATAAAGATTAATCAAGAGGATGGACACCTTGTTCGTAAAGGAAAGAGAGAGTAATTGGAAATTTGAATCAGAGTCAACTATGGACACTTTTAGGTGGTTCACAGTGTTGGCATTGTACGTGGTTAGCCCGCCCATAGGTCTACCTACCCTACTGCCCAGAGCTGGGATAAGGTATGTTTTATAGCCCAGGAGGTGAAGCTCCGTCATAGACCATGTCTCCTGGAGACAAATGATTTTACCAGGCTCCAGGAAATACATGGCAGTCCCATCCTCAATTTTAGGGCGCAAACCCGCAACATTCCAGAAGAGGATAGGAATGGGCTGTGGGTCTAGATTGACCGCCGCAGCTTCATTTGCTGGAAATATTGTTTTTGTGTTAGGCATTAACTGGGGCAGGTTAGAGTCAATAGGTTCGATCTCCGTTAGTGGTCAATCGACCATTTCGAGGCCACTTAATCTATTCCTCGTTGGGATACTGAACCAGGGATCCCAGCGAGGCGGCTCTCTATGAGCCGTCCTCCTCGTGTGCGGACCCCAGTCGTCCCATCCTCCTCCCTGATAGCGTGGCCCTACTGTGTGCCAAGAACTATCAAACTCATGGTGACGGGCCCCCTATATGCCTTGTATTGGCATATTCGAAGTGACGGGGGGGCTGCAACCGCCCTGGGGATATCGTGGTCATAGAATGGACCGTTGCGATGTATTGAGGGGTAGAAGAAGGAGAGTGGTTTGATGCCTATACCTCCATTTACACGGAGAGTGGTTTGATGCCTATACCTCCATTTACACTCGAGTGGTCCCAAGAGCAAATATAATCTACTACTCGGGGGTCTTCGAATGTAATCACAATGCAATCTCCCGGAATTGTTATTCTGCCATTACCCACCCAAGGGGTCCTACGTACAGTTAAAATCCTACATTTCCGGGTTGGTGGAATGGGGCGATTGATATTTAGCCAATGTTGAGCCTTATTTTTCAGAGACCACGTTGGTTCTGCGTTGTGATCCACTAGCTCGGGCACACCTGTCATTATCACTACAAAAGGGCATGCTTCCGGTGGCATATCGACAGGAAACCTAACTTCAGGGGGACCCCTAGGGCCGTCTCTGTTGGGTACTGTGGCCGAAGTTTTTGGGGCAGGAGCTTTAGACGCTGGAGTTTTAGACGCCGGGGTTTTGGATGCCACTTTTTTTGGGGCCAGTCTCTTAGATGCAGGTGTTATTTTTGACAGGGCATTTCCCTGTGGCAAAGTTATGGCAACATTAGTGGAAGGATTCGCTATGCTGTTATTATTTAGTGTTTCGGGGAGTGTTATTTTGGGAATTGCATCTGGGGGTATGGGCACACTCTTATGTGTAGCTGCAGGCTTAGGGAGGGTGTGTTTGTTCTGTTTATTTCCCCCCGTTTTTTGGGGCCCCAACACTTGTTTGGATTGTGTGAGGTTTGTAAACTTGGATAGCTGATTCTCTATCTGCGCTAATCTTGCTTCAACTGGTTCGAGAAAAAGTTTTAGTAAGTCTGCAATCTTATTTAACAAATAAGAGGTATTGCTGTCGGTTGTTTCCTTGCTACAGGATAAAAAAATAGGGGATTCCAAACTAATAGGGGCAGGAGTATCATATGCGGACTGATGGATAATCGCAGAGACTACTAACTGTTCTGCTCTAGGGGTTGGATTCTCTGTCATACTGGGCATATCTCCAATCTCGTTAGGAATAGGATTTTTCGGATCATTCTTTCGTTTCCTTATTGCACCCTCCCTCCTCCCTCTTGCTTGCCTTCTTTCATCAGGTGTAATTTGAGGTGTAGTTTGGGGTAGCAGCTCTGGAGTTCTTTCTAGATCTGAGCTTATCTGGGAATCATAAAGCTGGGAAACCGATAGGTCCACGTTGTTTGGCAGGCTATGCCTGCCCTCGCAAAGGGTCCTTTGCCCAGCGTTGTTACCTGGTGCGGGAGTTCTTGCATCTGCCAAGTTACCCATGGAGGATCTCTTGGCAAACGCTAAGTCCAAGGACACCCTATCTTCCATCAAAGAAATACTATGATCAATAAATGAGTTTGCCTTGGTAATAAAGTCGTCCATGGGGCCTAACAGCTTGCCCACGCCCCCCGATACCTTAGTTTTGTTTCCTCTAGTTAACACCATTATTCCTAGTACACAGAAAACAGAAAAACAAGATTCTAACGTAAACGTAAAGTCAATGGAACGAAATATTTCAAAGGTCGCAGATGGAAAGTCAATGATTTGGCAGTACATACGTTTCGATGTGAATAACAGGAGGTGGGAGTTAGAGAGATGGCCCGGTCCGGTCTCTCGCGTCCTCGAACGGCCTCAAACGGCCCGCCCTTTGCCCGGACTTCGCCCCGGTCTTCGTCCCGCGCGCGTCCCGCGTAACGCGAGAGTGATCAATGTTATATAGGAGGCAAGGGGGCGGGAAGAGGACCCAGGTGCGCTGGATGGTGGTGCGCAGAGACTGCTGGTCCTCGCAGTCCCGCTCCTCAAGCCCAGTCCTCGAATCAGCGGAGTTTCAGCAGGGAAAGGCACGTCTTGGCCCCCAATCGGCAAAAGACAGTTAAAATATCCCTTTCAAATGGTCCTGGCTCTTTAGAGGAACATGCGGCAAGTGTTCACGGCAACGAGCGGCGCCCGGGAAGCGGGGGCCGCGAGCCGTAATAAGCCTCAGGTCAAGGGGGCGGGAAGAGGACCCAGGTGCGCTGGATGGTGGTGCGCGGAGACTGCTGGTCCTCGCAGTCCCACTCCTCAAGCCCAGTCCTCGAATCAGCGGAGTTTCAGCAGGGAAAGGCACGTCTTGGCCCCCAGTCGGCAAAAGACAGTTAAAATATCCCTTTCAAATGGTCCTGGCTCCGTAGAGGAACATGCGGCAAGTGTTCACGGCAACAATTTGCACGGCGTGGTGTTTTCTTCCGTGCCTTCTTTGGTTTCGTGTCTTCCTGGATTACGTGAGCACGCAGGTCTGGCAGCTTCTGAATCATTTGTTTCCTTGGCAACGCTACGCTAAGAAGTTACAGTGTTTTGTTAGGATCTAATGCTACGGGAGGACGGAGACGAGGATTATACATATCTTTCCTCACTTTATTTGCATAGCAGTTCAAAGAAAACGTAAGATCACAATCAATAAACAAAAGACTACACAACCCATGAACCATAGGGGGGTTGTCACCAAGGTAACTATAGTCCATTCAAATCACAGTCCATCATGTATAATATTGTGATGTCCCTTCCGCTTCCTCTTTCTTCACTGCTCATCAGTTACGTGCATTCTTTACATTCTTGGCTTAATCTGACTTTGTTGCTGTTTGTATAGTGGTTTCTTGTGCACGTTATTGGAATAATTGCCTTGGTATTGGTTCATAGTCCCCGAGCATCAGTCTCTACGCCCAAGCGCATTCTCCCCCTCGCAGTTTCTCATGCTGTGCGCTCTGCACGCAGTGGGATCCTGTCAGGTGCGTCTGGTCCAAGCGAGGCAGCTCCGTCGAGTGCTCCCGACCGGTCTTTACGCGCGTTTGGGAATCTGGTCACTTCTTAGTGTCCGCTTGATTCCCGACCAGTCCTCGCCTGATTCTAACACTGCTATGCAGTGATTTCCCCACTCAGCCACATTAGTGTCCAGTGCCACCTTGTGGTGGAAATTGGTATTGCGCTTCAGTTTTCTTATAACAGCTTCATGGAAAACCCAGCTGTTGGAGCACCGGCGAGGGGGCTGCCTTAGGGATTTTACATGCGTTTTTCTGTGCTCACACCCTCTGCTTGCATGTCTTCTTCAGAAGACCATTTTTACTCCTCCTACCTGGAAGTGGAGGATGAATGACCCCCAAACATCTCCCTCCAGCAGTGGATCAAGCCCTCTCTCAGGCTATTTCTAGGGCGTTGGCTCCTCTAGGTATCAGGTTGATAAGCTGGCGAAAAGCATCCTGGGGGTGTTCAGTGACCCAGATGTGGCAGTGGCGGGGTCCAGTAGCTCCCATATGGGGAATAAAAGGGCTGTGAAGCGTGACCCGGGCACTTGGAAGGATATTTGATAAACATACAGAGACCTTCCTCAAGAGTGCACGAACGCTAAAACATGCACCCTGCTGGCAGGAGGAGGAGCCTGGAGAAAATTGTGACACTTTTGCCACTATTGTAGACCCTGAAGGCAGGTTTCCCTTAGAGGGAGAGGGTGTATCGGAGGACGATTTCTCCTCCGATGAGGATAAGGACTCGGGGTGTCCCTGGCGTGTGGAGTTCCACTCCTCTCAGTCCCCGAGTGGGGACGGGGTACACTCGGACATGATCAAGCCTACCCAAATTTTCCATCCTAGGTCGACAGAGTGAAACCCTAATGCCAAAGTGGCAAAGTATGTGGTGGGGAAAATCCGTCAACCCCTTGAAAGGGAGGTCAGGAATAGGATAAGGGGAGAATGCCCCAAGCCCTTATTGAATGAGAAGGTGGCACACACGCCAGAAATCTACAAGAAACTGTGTACTTTTTTCTTGAAGTATATGAGGGATCCCAAGAAAGGAATTGATAGGTCCTGGAGAAATTGCCAAGAGAAGCTCTTGGACGTGGTAGGGCCCTTGACCCAGATTATTCAATTGGTGGAGCGTTCAAAGGAGTCAGGATCCCCTTTGTACACGGATATTGTGGCTGGTTGGGCGCAACAAGCCATTTGCCCGCTAAGCAAGGCAAATTGTGCCCTAGCGGCGGAAAGAAGATGGTCCCTTCTTATTAGGATCGAACCTAAGTTGGGGGACTTGGCCACCTCTGAGGCGGGGCCCATAGATCAGGGTAAGCTCTTCGAGGAGCCATTTGTTAAGGACCCAAATAAATTTGTGATCACTTTTCAGCCCTGAATAAAGCGCAGGCCTCCATAAAAAAGACATTCCCAAGCGGGTTTTTGCCGGGACCGGACGAGGTAGGGGTTGCTCCTCCAGTCGCATTCACCAGCTAGGCCCCTCTGACAGAAGTCAACAGAGAAATAATGGCTGGAACGAAGGCCACCAAGGAACCTTCTATCCCAGCAGAGGTTCCAGAAGAGGAAAAGGACAAGGCAACAGAGGAGGTGCCAATGCTCCTGGAGGACCCTCTGGTAAAGATTACCCTTTCTTCCCCTCAAGTTCGGGTGGGGGAGGCTACTTTTCTTCTCGCACAATTGGGGAACAATATTGACAGACACATGGGTGTTACAGACTGTAAAGGGATTCCACATAGAATTCTACGGGACTCCCACACCAGTGGTGCGACTGCGCCCCTTGGTGTTTTGGGCGGAGGAGGAGAGCCTGATAGAGTCAGAAATTTTGGAACTCCTAAGGAAAGGAGCGATTTGCAGGTCAGTACTTCATCCAAACGGTTTCCTCAGAAAACTGTTTCTAGTACAGAAAAAAGAAGAGGATTTCAGACCTGTAATCAATTTGAGGGAATTCAACGAGTGGCTGGTCTATCGCCACCTCAAGATGGAGAGGATACACTTACTGCGAGACATCCTTCTACCGGGGGACTGGATGGTCAGACTCGAATACCTGGAAACACCAGGTATTCGAGTTTCGAGCCCTGCCATTCGGACTCTCTTCAGCCCGTGGTGCTTTACGAAGCTGTTGCGCCTGTTGGTGGAGATGCTCCACAAGCGGGGAGTGTGTATGACCATCTACTTGGAGGACATCTTTATCATGGATCAGTCTTTGGTACATCTCTCCTACAACGGGAACATGACTATCGCATTACTACAGGACCTGGGTTTTGTCATCAACGCACGGAAGTCGGAACTACGCCCAGCGAAACAGATGGTCTTCCTGGGTTTTCTCATAGATTCAGTCTCAGCCTTCCTGAGCTTGCCAGCAGCAAAGGTGAACAAGATACGGAAGGAACTCGCTCAAGTTCTCCGGAGGGACAGAATTTCTCTGAGGAAATTGACCAGGATCTATCCTCATCGATCCAGACCATATTCTCAGGCCCGTTACATTACTGGGCCCTTCAGAGACTAAAAGCTCAACATCTACGAAGGAACCTTACCTACTCACTGATCATATCTCTGACAGAGGAAGCCAGAGGGGAGCTTCGGTTGTGGATCGAGCCCATTGTAGCCTGGAATGGACTTGCGATGTTTTGGATCGACACAGGACCTGGTGATAGAGTCGGCGCCAGCAGACTAGGCTGGGGAGCCCGTTGTGGAGAGTCTCTCTGGGGCAGATGGTTGGAAGAGGAGTTGCAGCTGCACATCAACTGTCTGGGGTTGCTGGTGGGATCCTTTGCAGTAGGATCCCTTACCAAGGACAGGGTCTTGTGTTGTATCTTGTTGAGGATGGACAACATCTCAGCGGTACAGTACACCAATCGCCTGGGAGGCCCTCGCTCTCAGGTTTTGGCCAACCTGGCAAAGTACTTCTGGCACTATTGCCTCCAGAGACAGAGCTCGGTGACAGCGGAATACCTTCCAGGACTGCAGAACACGGTCGCGGATTGGAACTCCAGGAACTTCTCCGATTACAGTGACTGGAGGCTAGATCGGGCAGTCTTCCTGCCTTTGATGGACAGATGGGGTCTTTGCAGTCTTGACCTCTTTGCCTCACGTCTGAACCGTCAACTTCCACGGTTCGTGAGCTGGAGACCCAACCCGGAAGCTTCAGCGGTGAACACTTTTCTCCAAGACTGGTTGAGGGAACACCCATATGCGTCCCCCCCTTCATGATGATATCTAGAGTAGCAGCTTAGGTTCGCCGTCAGGCAGCGTCCATAGTCTTGGTCACACCGATTTGGAGGGCACAAGCTTGGTTCCCGACATTGATGGAACTGTCATGGGATTGTCCAATACGGTTGCCTTCATTCCCGTCCATTCTCAAGAATCCTCAAGGGGACCTTCATCCACTCATGCTTCAGGGGCACTTGCATCTCATGGCATGGAAGATTTCAGGGGACGCTGGAAAGACGAGCAACTTTCATCAGACGTTGCAAACCTCATCCAGCAGGCATGGGCATCATGTACAGTCAAGAGGCATTGCTCGGTTTGGAGACAATGGCATTGTTCTTGGGAGAGACACGTGGATCCCATAGGGGCAAGAGTACACACATTCTGAATTTCTTAGCACAGTTGTCCCATGAGGGTCTGACTTATCGAATGATGAATTCTTCTCGCTCAGCCATCTCTGCAGGGCATTTTGAGATTGACGGTAAACCAGCAGGTGAACATCCCTGGGTTTGTAAGTTGATGCGCGGCATACGACTTTCTAGACCTCCAGAGCCTAGATATTCGGGGCAGTGGGATGTTAATCAGGTACTGAGTCTTCTCTTGAGTTGGTAAGATAACCAATATCTGTCCCGTAAGGAAGTGTCAGCTAAATTAGCCATCCTCCTATGCCTCATATCTTGCAAATGAGTTTCTGATGTCAGGGTTTTGGACATCACAGCACGCGTTTTTACCTCAGAAGGGGTCACTTTTTCAATATCTCGACGAACGAAGACCAATACCTGGTCAGTATCTTATTCCTCTTTTCCGGAACACCCTAAATTGTGTGTGGTCAGGTACATTAAAGCGTACAAGGAAATGACCTCGGAAATCCGTCATCCCGGGCAGAGACAATTGCTTATTGCCATGCAGAAGCCTTTCAGGGCAGTTTCCTCCCCTTCCATTGCCAGCTGGGTACAATGGATTATGTCCGAGGCCAGTGTGGATGTGCGGAAGTACGGTGCAGATTTCACAAGAGGTGCTATGGCGTCAAAAGCCATTCAGGTAGGTGGTAGACTGGAAGATATTATGAATGCGGCTAACTGGTCATCTGTTTCTACCTTCAAGAAGTTTTATTTTAAACCCATTTCGGAGGCGGCGTCTCTAGTCGTAAGTAAGCTTTGAACATGCATAATCCTTGCCTCCGTACTGCCATAGAATGAAAAACTTCCTAGCTAACGAGAAGGAAAGTTTCAGTTTCAATTCTATTAAGGACTAGGAGCTGAGGATTATCCCTCCCTGAGATTCTTTTTCCAATCTCTTCTCACCCTGGAGTCTTTCGTTCTCAATAAGTAGTTGCTTCAGATAATATTGTTGACATAATGTGGATCTCATAGCAATCTGATACTGCGCTTCTCAATAAGTTGTTGATTTCATGTTCTCTTGTTGAGGAAATGTCGATTTCATTGAATCTTGATACTGTCGAAAATGTGTTTTTTACATAGTGTCCTGTATTCATAATCATTGTAAAGTGTTCAGTATACTGAAGAATGGGATAACAGAAGTGTCTCTGTGTTTCAGGAAATGACCAAAAGTTTGAATGAAGCAATGGCCGGCTTAACCTCCTCCGGTGAAGAAGAGGAAGTGGAAGGGACGTCACAATATTTTATGTGATGAACTGTGATTTGATTGGACTATAGTTGCCTTGGAGACTACCCCCCTATGGTTCATGGGTTGTGTAATCTTTTGTTTAATGATTGTGATGTTACGTTTTCTTTGATCTACTTGCCTTCCACTGATATATTGTTATATACTGTGCTCTTTTTCTTGACTTTATTGTTGAGTTTGTTGTGTTGTTATTCATGCTATGGAATTTAGTGATGCTAATCTTTACTATGAAATTTAGTGAGGCTATCATTAATTTCTAGCCTACTTCCATTGTACTGTGTTTGGGTGCTGAATTGTGATGTGTTAAGGGTTTTGTTCCCTTGTACTGCATTGTGATCTTATGTGCTTGGTACTGAGTTATAGGATTTTGTATTCTTGTGCTGCCTGTAGGATTGTGTACTCCGAGGTGTTTTGCCTGAGACTATAGGTTCTGTCAGGTGTACAGTGTAGTGTAGGCATTATAGGGTTGGTTGCACTAGAGTTTACTGCGTAGTGTGTGCATTGCCTCAGACTACTTGAGTATAGTAGTGTGTGCTTAACCTGAGACATTCTGTCCTGTCAAGTGTCAGAAGAGTATGTGTGTGTTGGCTGGGACATTAAGTCCTGTCAGGGTTACAGTGTAGTGTATGCAGCTGCCAAACCGGTTTCTGCAGTTTCGTTGGATGCCAAACCGGTTTCTGCCAGCAGCCCCCAGCCAAAGGTTACTAATCAACCTTGGCCCCCTTTTGCAATCTAACCCATGAACAACCGCAAATATTCTGAGAGCACTTGAGACCCTACTTTCACATCTTCAGCCTGAAGTGATCTTCCTGACTTTTATTGGTGCCTCCCAATTACCCTCACCTCAGTCCTGATGGTGACCCCACTCTCAAGGTGCAAAGTTTCCTGTTCTTTTTAGGGGTCAAAAAGGTGACATTGTTTTGTTGTATTGTCAAACAGGGATGACAGAGATTTGATATTTGCATTAATTAATGTTATGATTTTTCATATATGTGCTGGCTAGTCATCTGGCTGGATAGGTTGTAAATATTAATTGCTAATGTATATATGAGCACTACCTTCCCTTTTCACATCACTCTCACAAATCCCTCCCATGCACTTGCCACCCACCCTTTGTGCACCTGTTATTTCAAAAAATAGTTTAAACGTGAAATATGTTGTACCTTATAATTTGATTAACTCCGGTTTTATGATGAAATAATATCACAACCATTTTGGGTACAATTTAATGGTGATGTCTGATTTTTGATTAGATAACAAGAATCTTTTCCTTTATTTATATGTGGTTTGACTGTTCTCCACTGTGACACTAACTTTTGTACTAATAGGCAAATGTTCAGCAGTTGTTTCCAGTGTAAACGGTTGCCAGTCAGCGTTTTGTGTAGATTTTTTACTCAAGCGGCCAGAAAATCAATTCGAAAGGCATTTCTAAGTTGATATTTTACCCGAATGGACAGTTTGGCCTTTTTTTTTAACCTGAAATGCACTTTTGATTTCTTTTCTTTATAACAGGAAGGAAGTCATATATAGACTGGGAGGCTGTTGTACATATAGTTGCAACTTCCTCTACCAGTCCTGAAAACTCCTCCCTCTGCTTTGTCCAACCATTGTTTACTTTGGATTTGGATTTTGTAGGGAAAGTATTGCTCTCTGTCAGCAATCTCTGCTGTATCCACACCATTGGAATTTTAACTTGTTGTGAGAAATCAAGTAAGTTCAATGTAGCATGTTAGAAAGGTTTGCTGTTTGAGGAAAGTAATGCTCCACTATTTTTTGTTCCTTTTAATTTTTTTTGTCTCTTTGGTAATGAGCGGCCTGGAGCTTAAGCTGGCATACGGGGGAATGGGGGATTCACTTCTTTTTGAGGGAAAATTTGATGGTGGAATTTCACACTGATTTGTTCACCATTTTACTGTGATGTTGTTTTACTGTTTGGGGCCTACACTAGACCTTGGGTGTATTTTTGATGCATTTGTCATATTCTCACTCCTGCTGTGCTACATGCTTTTTTAGAAAATGTTGGGGGTTATGGATGGCTTGGAGTTAAATGGAAAAAGTAGGTTATACTATTTTTGTCTGCATGCGCCTGTTGCTGGCAATGGTTGGAGTGGCTTCTGAAGTCCAGGTCCATCTAGTGATACATCTTCCTTTATCCTTAGCTACCTTCTTTTTGCCCACTGCATGTGCGACATGGTTAATATTGTGGTTAAGTTTTTTTTTAATTAATATAATTTTCGTTTTTCTGATTACTGATTTTAAGTTGTTGTAGAAAGGGCAGTTGCATGTGTATGTCCAGACACCTTGAGCAAATAATATCTTTGTGCTCCTTTAAGTCAATTCCACAAGTTGTTTTTCCAAGGGTGGAAGGTGCTCCATGCAGTAAAGGGTAACTGTCTTCTTCGTTCTCCATGCCTCTTTCTTTGCCAGCCATGCGGCGGTGACCATTTTGTGCAGCTAGTGTGTGTGTATACCATAGGCTGCCATGTGTCCTTTGTTCTCCATGACTCCTTAATTACTGGCCATGCAGTGCTGGCCATTTGTGTAGCCAGTGTGTGTGTGTGTGGTGGCCATTTTGTCTTTGTTCTCTATGCTTCAATCATTTCTGGACATGCGATGACCACTACTTTGTAAAGCCAGTTAGTATGTGTGTATTTTGTGGCCATCTTGGCATGGATTTCAATTTCTCCTTCTTCAGTGGCCAAGTGGTGGATGAGCTAGCTTCCTCTATTTTGTGCCGCCTTGTGTTCTCCAATCCCTTTATTCCATTTTTAAAGCAATTTTCTAGGAACATTGATAGAAGACAACTAACACAATTGTTTTTAAATGCTTGTGGCTGATTGTAGTACAGTGCTGTGTTCATTTGTTTAAATTTTTGTCTGACTCCCCACCTCCCATAGAGTCCCTATGGGCCCTCGTGTGGCACTAGCAATTACTTAAAGTATTCTATTTCAATTTTCACCCTACTACCCCTAACCCTTCTCCATGGAGTCCCTGTGGGCCCTGGTGGGACACTAGAAATTATTGAATGCATTGTTTTTTGGGTTTTTTGCCTACCTCGCCCTGCCGCCCATAGAGTCCCCATGTGCCCTTATGGGGCGTCAGCATTTATTTATTGTATATTATTTCATTTGTCCTGCCTCTTCCTATTTCCCATAGAGTCTACATAGACTGAGTTGGGGCACCAGCAATTGTTTAATGTATATTTTGTTTGATTTATGCCTGCCTCCCATAGGGAATTGATAGAATGATGTAGAATATGCACACCACACTATGACTTTTTTATACCCTGATTCAGAATTTCAACCGATCTGTGTGCTGCACCTGACTGTGCATACCTCCTGCACCAACTTAAACAAAACGAATCAATCAATCAAAACATTTATAGAGCGCGCTACTCACCAGTGAGGGTTTCAAGGTGCTAAAGGGGTTTGGGGAGGCAGCTACAGGTCAAGCAGCCATGTCTGGAGGCGTCTCCTGAAGGGCAGCAAGTCCTGGGGCTTACGTATATGGGCGGGGAGGGTATTCCATGTCTTTGCGGCAAGGTGGGAGAAGAATCTGCCGCTGGTGGTCGTTTGACGGATACGTTGGATGGTGGCGAGGGTGAGGTCAGCGGAGCGCAGCTGGTGGTTCGGGGTATAGAAGGACAGTCGTTCGTTGAGGTATGCTGGTCCGGTGTTGTGGAGTGCTTTGTGCGTGTGGGTTAGAAGTTTGAAAGTGATCCTCTTCTTTACCGGGAGCCAAGGCAGATCTCGTAGGTGAGTGGTGATGTGGCGGGGGAGTCCTAGGATGAGGCATGCGGAGGCATTCTGCATGCGCTGGTGTCTTTTCTGGAGTGTAGCCGTGGTTCCTGCATAGAGGACGTTGCCGTAGTCCAGCCTGCTGCTGACGAGTGCCTGGGTGACCGTTCTCATGGTTTTGGTGGGAATCTATCTGTAGATCTTGCAGAGCATTCGGAGGGTGTTGAAGCAGGAGGAGGAGACGGCGTTGACTTGCTGGGTCATGGCAAGTGTTGAGTCCAGGCTCAACCCCAGATTGAGTGCGTGCTTTGTGGGTGTCGGAGCAGCTCCCAGTGCGGTCGGCCACCAGGAGTCGTCCCATGCGGAGGAGGTGGAGCCGAGAATGAGGAGCTCCTTCTTGTCCGAGTTCAGTTTCAGGTGGCTGGTCTTCATCCATTCTGCACTGGCCTTTTTTCCCACGTGGAGGTTGGATTTGGTGAGGACGGGGTCTTTGGTGAGGGATAGGATCAGCTGCGTGTTGTTGGCATACGAGACTATGTTGAGGGGGTGTGCTTGGACGATGTTGGCAAACGGTGCCATGTAGTAGTTTTAAAAGGTTTGGGCTTGGGGTACGCTGCAGGTGATTGTGGTGGCCTTGGAACGGTACTGGGGGAGGCGGACTCTCTGGGTTCTGCCGGTGAAGAAGGAGGTGATCCAGTCCAGTGTTTTGCCTTGGATCCCTACGTCGTAGAGGCGTGTGCGTAGGGTGCAGTGGCAGACGGTGTCGAAAGTGGCTGAGAGGTCCAGGAAGATGAGAGCCGCAGTATCGCCCTTGTCCAGAATTGCCCTGATGTCGTCAGTGGCGGCGATGAGGGCAGTCTCGGTGCTGTGATTGCTGCTGAAGCTGGATTAGGAGGAGTCCAGGACGTTGCTCTCCTCCAGGAAGAGGGTCAGTTGTCTGTTGGTAGTCTTCTCAATGACTTTTGCCGGAAACGGGAGCAGGGAGATGGGTCGGAAGTTCTTGAGGTCCTTTGGGTCCGCATTGGGTTTCTTGAGTAGGGCAATGATTTCGGCGTGTTTCTAGCTCTCGGGGAAGGTGGCGGTCTTGAAGGAGCATGTTGAAGATGTGGTGGGGGCAGGGGTCGGAAGGTGAGCCGGAGTGGATTGTGTTCATGATTTTGGCGGTTTCCTTGTCATTGACGTTGTTCCAGGAGAGCAGAAGGTTGGTGCGTGGCCTGCAGCCAACCTATCTGCTGGACACAGGTGCGCACAACCATAAATTATATACAATCCATTTAAAATGCAAACATAACATTCAGTACATTTCCCTCAAAATTATTTAATCTTGTTTCTTTGAATGTAAATCATGAAACTGTTTTGTGATTTGAAATGCCAAGACATATCAATCTATATTTAGTAGATACTGTCAAGATTATAACAGACAATGCTAAAACAATGTCATTGCATCATGGAATAATCTGTCATCAATCATGTCGACAGATTCATAGACATATTCCTTCAACCATTTGTGCAATCAATCTTGGCACACTTATATACAGGATCCTTCAGATTTCATCACGAAGTTGGAGAAGGTGACCTCTTCACATGATTGTGTGTTATGTACAATAGATGTTATTGCACTATATACATCCATAGCGCATTCGGAAGGACTGGAGGCTATGAGTGGTCTTTATTAAGACAGGATAATATGGGCACCAATAAAATCTTCTTGCTTGAACTTTCACACTTTTATCTTCACCACAGCTTTTTTATATGGAACAACAATTTTTATTTACAACTAAGCGGGACTTCTATGGGGTTCGCGGCAGCCCCATCATATTCCAATACGTTTATGCAAAATTTGAGGCAGACCATATATTTGAACAACCAGAATGGACAGATCATCTACTTTTCTTCTGGCGATACATAGACAACGTGTTTTTAATTTGCACCGGACCAGAATCAAAACTTATGGAGAACATCAGTTGCCTGAATTCCAAAAATCCCAGGGTTCAATTCACTTATACTGTGAGCAAGAAAGCGGTTTCATTTTTAAGATGTCCAGGTACAAATTACTGAGCATGGCTTGTGCACCAGCCTGTACCAAAAACCAACTGATCTTAACAGCACTTTGTTATTCCAGAGTTTTCATCCTCCAACTTTATTAAATAATCTTCCATATTCACAGTTCTTACGAGTACTGCGACTAGTTTTAGACAGTACACAATGTCAAATTACTATTTCAGATCTGCTGATGAAATATGAAAACCGGGGATACCCTAAAGAGCTCCTAGCCGCTCAAGCACTTAAAGCATTTTCACAAACATGTGGGCATCTACCAAAGAAAAAACATAAATCAGACACTAAACACATGGTGTTCATCTCCAAATTCTCAACAAACTCATTCAAGATTCGCAAGGCAACTATAAGGAGATGGGAGCTTCTTCAGCCAGATTTCAGAAACATCTTTGCATCTAAACCTTTATTTGCCTACACAAGGTCTAGAAACATCAAGGAATTGTTGGCTACCAAAACCACTCTAAAAAAGGACAATGCAGGAATGCGCAAATGTCAGAGCTGTGTATATTTTAACAACGTTACTGTGGTAAATTTTATTTCTCATCCACATACAGGTGACAATATTAAGCTGTATCTCAAATTGGATTGCAACTCAAGCAATGTAATTTACACAATTAAGTGCCCCTGCGGTATGCTTTATATTGGCAAGACAGAACGGAAAGTAGAAATCCGGATTTCTGAACATATTCCAAATTGTTGAGATAATAATGGAGTACCCTGGATTGAACATAAATCAATGTTTGCTGCAAAGGGAGATATTTTGGATGAAACGGTTAGACACTTTGAAGTCACGAGGGCTCGATGACAGACTGGAAATGAGCTGTTTTGGTTTAGTCATAAACAAGTTATTCCCCCTGGTTTCTTCATACAACACATGACACTAATGAAGGTTTTCTAATTTATGTATATAGTTTGTTTTTTTGATTCCTGTCCCTGATGAATATACTGACATACATAAAGGTTCTTGGTTTATGTAGGCATTTCAATAGGTTTAATTTTGGTTGGTAAGGTGACGTGGATGGGCATTTGTGGATTAAGATGGCTGTTTTCAGTCAGGATTACAGTGGGTTGGAATTAACAGTTGGTTTGATTATAGTAGGTGATGTTTTTAGTTATGTTCACACTTTAATAGATAATATTTTAGTTTTTAATAACCTGGAGTGCATGGAAAGACACTTTAAGATAACGCTGATGTTTACATATTAGTACACCCCTGTCATGTGACAAGAAGGGCTTGATTTTTCAGGGGATGCGAGCGTTTTTGCCGAGCCGTGGTAGCGTATCAATGGACAATTATCCAACATGTTGTTCTGGTGTGGGTTGCATGATTGTATGATATGGAAGAAATTTGCTGATAACAACAAACACTGGAGCCTCTAGGGGGTTTGGGAGCATACTCCAAGATGGCGCAGTTGGTTATACGCTAGCACACACCCGTCACGTGACGAGGGTGGTGTTCTTCCTTTATTAGTGGCACAGCTGCGTTTTGGAAATTATCGCGTTAAGCTCGGGAGGAGTTTAGTGTCTATCGAGTACAGTAAGTTTATACTTGGGTTGCTATGTTTGGTGCATACCGGTATTGTTTTTTGACCAGGGAGACTGAGATTTTCTATTTTCATTACTGCAGGAATACTTGCATCCAGCTTAAGCTTGACTCAGATGTTTTTTACGAGTAAGCTGGGTTTTTATTGTCATGCTGCTTTCTTTTTGGCATGAGCACTGGGGTGAGTTTCTTCATTAGTTTTTTTGTAGAAAGCAGTGCTTGTCAGAATTGGACAGTTGCCTTAAACTCCACAGAATTTTGTTATGAGGTATGAGTATTCCTTGGGTTTGATTATTGTTAAGGGCAAATTCTTGCACATAAACCAATGATAGCTTTTTTGTATTCGTTCTTGCAGCTGATGTCAGTAGTGCAGGTCAGTATTGACTCCTTATTCAAGAAATTAGAGCAAACTATTTCACAAAGTGAGTGTTTCTTAAAGATTTTGTAGAGCCGTGATTTAGGAAGATGACTGGCTCCCTCTTCTTTTCCTCTTTCTGTTTTTTCTTTTTCTGATTTTCTTTACATTCACACAATGGGGTTATGCTGTAAATATGGCTTTAGTTCAAATATTAGACAGAGATTTCTGGAAAGGGCTATTGATGTCTCCTGTGAGTTGGTGGGAAGGCTGGTTATTGATCCTGTATAGTAATGCATTGTTAACTTTTGTTTTACAGAAATGCCCCTGAAGAAGGGACATCAGTCCAGAAATGCATTGGGCTATGTTTTTTGCTTTTGATTATTCCATGATACAATGACATTGTTTTAGCATTGTTTGTTATAATCTTGACAGTATCTACTAAATATAGATCTGTATGTATCAGCATTTCAAATCACAAAAGATTTTCATGATTTAAATTCGAAGAAACAAGATTAAATAATTTTGAGAGAAATGTACTGAGTGTTATGTTTTCATGTTTAACGGATTATATATCATTTATGGTTGTGCGCACCTGTGTCCAGCAGGCAGGTTGGCTGCAGGCCTTCTTTTTGCCTCCCATAGGGTCCAGATGGGCCTTGGTGGAGCACCAACAATTATTTAATCTATTTTTGTTTGACTTTTGCCTGCTTCCCCCTGCCTCCTATAGAGTCCACATGGGCCCTAGTGGTGCACCAGAAATTATTAAATGTATTCTTGCTGATATTTGCCTTCCTCCCATAGAGTCCATATGGGGCACCCGCAAATATGTAACATATTAATTATATATTTTTGTCTGCAGCCATTGCCTCCTATAGGGATCCCATGACTCTGGAAGGACACAAACGAACCTTTTCTGTTTAATATTGTCATGGGTAAAAGTGTTTATGGAAGTTTTGTTTACACTATTAAGCATTTGGAATGATGAGGATGATGATGATTTCACTTGTGTTACACTAGCTAGATTCTTCTGAATGCTCACATTTCACTGACTTTTTTGTTGCTTTTGCTTGCAGGTGCTAAAGAAAACATCACACATGGTACTAATAAAACGAGACGTCTGTAACGGAATCAGTAGACAGTTTCACCTGAGTCCTCAACTGCTAAGTGCTTCTCCTTCTCATGCTAACTGCTAGTGCTAAGAAGATGGCCCCAAAGAAGGAGGTTCCTGCCAAGAAAGTGGACAGCGGGGAGAAGAAGCTGATTGCCACCACTGACATCAAGCACTCTTCCTTTTTGGGGAAACATGACATAACCTCTGTACCCTCCTCTGGGAAGAAGGAGGATAAGAGGATCACTCCTGCATCAATCGTACCACCACCACCAAAACTTAAGGTCATGTCTCTCAGCGGTGCACTGACTGCAGTCATGGAGTAAGTGAATCTGAAATGGGATTGTCTTAGCCACAAACTGAATCATCACAGGAAAGCCAGCGACAGAAGTCGCAGTTAGCAACAGATCTTCTGGAAGAAGGAGCAGAACAGGAGTAGGAGGTTTCTGCTATGAAAAATGTAGTTGCGAAGTCTGCTCTTCCCTCTTCAGCTTCAGGAACTCTAGCAAGGAAAAGAAAGAGTACTCACCATCTTCTCTGAGTCCCTTCTGAATATCTCAGCATGGATTAAACCCAAAACTGAGTCTGAGAGGCAAGGGAAAGTTCCTGAAAGCCTTGCAAGTGAAAATGGTGGTGATGATAATGAGGTGCCAGTGGTCATCAGTGTGGACAGTGGCATCTAGGAGGCACAGATCATCTCTATTCAAGCTGCTTAGAGGCATGTGGTTCCACCAACACTGACAGCTCTCATATTTGCAGAATCCCCGAAGCATGCAACTCCTCTCACACCAACCACCCCCACCACAGTTGCAGCACTGCCCTACAGAAAAGAAAACAACAACATAAGCAGCTATCTATAACTCCAGTTCTTCAGGCTCTGGTACAATAAGAAAGCTCTTGTCCCTACTTGGACTTCTTTATGCTTAGCCAGCATGAGGATGACATTGAAAAATGCGCCATTTGCCACAAGAAAGTTTATCATTGTAAACCAGGTGGGCACTATGGTGCCGGAGACCAACTGTCCCATTTGAAAAAACAACACACAATCATGTGAGAAGAGAACCTTAAATACATAGTTGCTGGTGGTGAGAGAGAACCAGCAGCAGAAGTGATAGAAAAAGGCGGTTAGGGGAAAAAGAGGAGGATACCAGCAGGAGCATCGTGTAAAGCAAACTTGTAAGCCTCCTCCATAGTATACAAGCCTCACCGGGAGCAACCTCTGCATGGTATATGAAACAATGGGATAAAGCGACTTCCACCCCTAAGTGCCCAGGCAACCTACCTGCTGCTGGTACCCATAGGCCATTTGTAGCAGTAGTACCCCAAGAAAAACTGCCTACTATTAAGGCTGTGTTTACCAAGGAGTCGCCATACCGCCTGAATAGAGAAAAAGGCCTGGTCCTACAACGGGAAGCTGTCAAAATGTTAGTGCATGATCTTCTCCCTTTTTCTTTTTTGGAAGGAGTTGGCTTTCTGAAATTTGTAGGGGCCCTCTGTCCTAAATGCAAGCTACCCAGTGGGGGCTATTTTGTCAGAGTGGCAGTGCCAGCGCTGCATCATTAAATGCAGCAATTGGATGGCAACGCCATGAGTAGAGCTCCCGTCAGTACATCCACCTTATAACACACTTGTGGACCATGTTAAGCAACAGATTATGTGCTCATCCCTGCTCACTGCATCTCTTTCCACGTAGTTCACCAAAGGCTAGTCTGCCTGCAAATTATGCTTTTCAGAGCATTAGGCAGCATACAACAGTTGCGATGTTCACCATGGTGAGATCTCATCAGCTAGCAACATCTTAGAAGAGTTTAATAACAACGTCTATGAATGGCTTGAAGCCAGTCGTCTCACAATTGGATTTGTAACCACTGACAATGGCAGTAATATAGTGAAAGCCATGGCTGATGATGAATATTTCAGAGTTCTATGTTTAGTGCATTGCATCAACCTAATTCTGCAGGACTTTCTAAAAACCAGAAGAGATAGTCAGCAGCATACTGGTCACCTGCCGAATAATATACACTGATTACAGTCATTTATTCAAAGCACGGAAGCAGTTGAGGATTCTTTAGTGCGCTAATACACAAGGTCCCCATTGCAACATACTGCAATAAATCTACCTCGTACTACAACGTATCCCAGACACGCCGCCCACGGACCCCTCCAACACCCCAGCCTTAGGCAGCACTTAGTTCCGTAGGCAGCAGCAAGTGTGGGCCGCGCCGCCCTCTTGCTGTCAGACACAAACTACCTGTGACACTCAGTCGGCACACACTCTGGACATGGGGTAGCAGCCGGTAAACAACCTTTACAACGCAACTTTTACATCGCAGAGCCTTTACAACGCAACCATTACAACGCAAACTATTACAACGCATTGCTCTGGGGGCGCTCTAGGATAGGGAATAGTTTAATTTACTATCCAATAACCTTCCCTAGTATCCACGGGGACTGGAGTTGGAATAGTAAATTAAACTATTCACTATCCAGCACCCCAAAGCACTATGCGTTGTAATGGACTGCGTTGTTATACTTGCGTTGTAAAGGCATGCGATGTAAAAGCATGCGTTGTAATGTCATACATCCGTTGCAGCCAGACGCTGTTAGACATGAAAGCTGTTGGCCATGCCGTATACAGACGCAGAAAGGGAGAGGGGGGAATACGGGTGACATGTTTGTTTGCATACATTTTGCATTCCTCCTTTTCCTTTCTTTTTCATCCTGTCTTATATATGCCCAGTTCTTAGTTTTTGTTGTTAACAATGAATCTTTTATTGGCACCTAACTGCAAATGCACGCCAGTGTTCCTACTGGCTATATGGGACAGTACGTGCACATATGTGCGATAACGGACATTTTCCAGTACATGTACCTCAGACGACACTCATTTTGTGGACAAGGGAGGGTTTATCATGCTTCCTTACCCTCTTCTTCTTTCTGTCCTTTCACCCTTCGCTTGCCTACTGGAACAAGTTCTGCATGTACCTGTCAGTCACACTCTTGATCACCATGTACATTCCCGAGCGTCAACAGTAAATATGCGATATGATTATGCCGTGCCTTATATGCCAAGTGTATGCCCAACATCGCTTGCTTTTTTCATATGACTTGTACTGTATTAATCTTAAAACCCAATAAAAATAGATTCACAAATGATTATGCAATTCAACTGAGAGGGGTTGCAGCTGCCAAAGCAAGGACAATGGAATAGGACAAATGGGGGCTACTGGAGTGCCTGATAAAAATTCTACTTCTTTTCAAGCTTATGACAAGGGAAGTCAGCAAGCAAACCAGTGCCAGGCGCCAAGCAATCCCATTATTGCATCTGCTACCGGATCAGTTAAAAAAGGAGGAACAGAATGTTCACCAGTGTCAATGAAGAAGTAGCTTCTTTGGTCAGAAGTTACTTAGTGGTTAGTTAGTTAGTTAGTTAGTTAGTAAGTGAGTTAGTTAGTTAGTTGGTTAAATAATTATAAAGCACAAACATCTACCCACTCAGGGTTTCCTGGCGCTTTTAGCAACAGAAGAGTGTCTCCCAGCTCAGATAGATTCAAAACAGCCAAGTGTTTAGTTGTGTGTGGAAGGAAAGCAATAAAGTGCCATATCTCAGATGTTCCGGCAGAGTATCTTAGAGCTAAGGGCCCAGGAATATGAGGGAACAACCTCCCATGCAAGTAAGTTTGATCTGAGGAACAGTGCACAGAGCGAGATTTCTAGAACGCAAATATTGGGTGGGCTGATATGATTTTATTATGCTATCGATGTGGTAGGGGGCGGTCCATGCCCTGGTTTTAAAGAAGTAGCACAAGGCCTTAAATTGGACAAGTTTTTCCACATCTAGCCAATGGAGCTTGTGACACTGAGAAGTGGCTGAGGTATGTTTTGGCAGACTGTAAATAAGCCTAGCAGCAGCATATTACACCACCTGCAAGTATCTCATGGAGGCTTTCTCAACCCCCAGGTGAAGGGTATGCTAAACCAGTTGGGAAACAAATAAGACCCTGGTGAAGGTTTTTTGGGGAGGTTAGGTAGCTTAATCCTTTGCTAGATCACTAATCAAAGGCTGAAAAAAGAGATTGTGTTCTCCAAAGACTACATCTGTGCCAGGATACTGGATCCACAATACAAAGAAGCGCTTGTCACTTTCATTCTTTTTACTGAAAGAGATGCCTTAGTTTACAAGACTTGGATAATCAGTAAGGCGAGTGATCCAGAATAACAACTGCCAATTTGAAACTGGGGTAGAAGTTCAGCCTTCAACCTCCACACAAACCTGTTGTCCTCTCCAATACCTGTTTCGTTAGGCGTCCCCCAAGGATCCTCCCTATCACCAACTCTGTTCAACCTAGTTATGGAACCTCTCACCTCCTTGCTACAAGCATCCAATGTACTTTTTCACATGTACGCAGATGACACTCAACTATATCTCAAAATACAATCCCCCAATGACATCTTACTCCTGAACTCAACGATCAGAAGCACCCAATCTTGGCTTGCTGGCAATCATCTCAAACTCAATGCTCTGAAAACAGAATTCCTGCTGATCTCACCTCCTGCGAAGATCTCTACCACTCAAACCTGGCTCAAACAGTTAACTGCACTTAATGTCCAACCCACCATAGTGGATTCAGCGAAATCCCTAGGCATAACTCTCGACTCCAATCTCAACATGCAGCATCATATCAGCAAGGCTACTAAGGGAGCGAACTTCCAAATCAATACCCTGAGGAAACTTAAACCCTTCCTACCAGCCAAAGACTTCCAAACTGCAGTACAAGCACTAGTAATCCCGCGAATTGAATACGGCAGCACCGCCCTCTGCGGTCTCCCGTTAACAACTACTGCACCCCTAAGAGCATCTCTAAACGCTGCAGCGAGACTCATCACTGGATCAAAAAAATACTCGCATATCACCCCTGACTTCAAATCACTGGACTGGTTGCCTTTTGAAGCCAGACTACATCTGAAAATCATCTGCATGACACACAAGGCTCTACACCTGAGCTCTCCCCGTTACCTCACTCAAAAGCTGTCAATCTCTGGCGGCTCTAGAAACACTAGAGGCGCAAACAATCTTCTGTTAAAACCTCGAAGATTCCGAAAGGAAAAAACCTATAAACGCTCTTTCTCAGGAATGGCACCCAGGATTTGGAACTCTCTCCCTCCTGAAACCAGGCTCATCTCCTCCATCACACTTTTTAAGAAAGAAGTAAAAGCTATCTTTATGGCCAAATACACTTGACCTATTAGCGTGGATGTGTAAAGACTTACACCTATCTGTTTTATTCTGCTCGAACACTATGATCCTGTATTCCACCTGTATTATTGACGTTACTGACTATCGATGCACACAGCTATCTGTAATATGTATATTATTGATGTACCTGTATTACTTTGCTCCCTCACGTACCTACCCTTCCCACTTAATATGTTTAATTTCACTCTCTTGTTGGTATTCCCAGCTTTGTAAAGCGCTCTGATATCTGCAAAGATCTTGTTCGCGCTATATAAAACTTTCAAAATAAAGTGATGCTGTTGGCTCATACTCTCAGCAGCAGGACCAGCACGATGGCCAGCTACTCCAAAACCCACAGCAATAACTGCTTCGAAGCCAATTTCTGCAGTGGGTTGGTTTCCTTTGGCAGGACTTAAGTCAAGAGCTGAGGTTCAGGCACAGCAAGTGTCAGCACCAATGATAATTCAGAAGATGGTCCAAAGCCCAGGCTAGCTGAGCCATGAGAGGTGAGCCATGAGAGCTAAAGAATAATCCAACCTTCAATTCAACAGTGGACTTTGAAATAATCAAATGATGACAGTCTGCAGCAATAGAAAACCTCTGTTTCCTAAAAAAAGAAGTTAAAGAACATAAAGATGTCTCCCATCCCCATCCTTTGTTCTGTTCCATTGCTGGGCTGCCAGTGAAGATTTAAAACTAATATTGCCCTATACCATGTATTGCTTCCATGGTGAGGACAGAGACACAAGAACACCACACACTTGGAACAGTTACTGTACTTGCACTAATGAATATTACCAAATTAAATATTCATCATGTTGTGGTAAATGGGAGGGTCTGATAGGGTACATTGGAAAATGTATTGTTTGGGGGAGATCATGCTGCATCATTGCTTGCTTTTCACATAATGGGATATATTGTTCAATTTTCCTTCCGTTACTTCAAGTCAATCATCTCTTAGTTCTTCTGAGACCAGTTAGTTTATTTACCAAGACTAAACTAATCTGCAAATTAATTTCATTTTCTTAACAACACTAAAGGTCTTTCTCCTTCGGGTGCAAGAAATCTTAAAGTACTGTTAACAATGTCCAGAAGAACCATTGCCTATCTGCTTAAATGGGAAACAAGAGGACTCAAACAAGTTTACCACTGTGGACTTGAGAAGTGTGTTGATTAGGAAAGTGCAGAGTAGTGATTCAAATGGCTAACTCTAATTAAATCAACTTGCTATCTGCTCTACTGGACTCAGCAAAATGTTGTTATTGCTAGAGGGACCAGCCGGGTACATGAAACTAGCTGACTGTGATCGGTACTATGAGATTGGTTCTTCTCACTTCATAGTTAATGAGGCACACCACTGCACCAACCTATGCCATCTTGCTCCTTAGACACCATCATGCTTACCTTGACTCTCGATTTTTAACATTTTCTTTTTGCACTCCAAAGGACATCCCATCTGTAAGATGAATGCCCCATAGCACTCTAACTTTGTGGTTCAGCACTGCACCCAAGATGGACAACTCCAACATAATACAGATGCACCATCCATTGATATACAGTATCATTTTTTCATAACTATAACTATTTTTTGAAGTGTGTGGGTTCTCCCTAAATTGTCATTTTTCAAGGCTAGGCTACAAATGCATTAGAAAACTTGGATGTCTGGGGCTGAAGGACTGTTTGCTTGTGGTAACTGAACTAATATCTTCCTTTCACAAAAGATGTGATGGCCTCTTTGACTCATATATACACACACATATATACAAATATTTATATCTAATATAGATATATTTATATATATTTATACAAACACGCACATATATAGCACATATATATTTCAAAATGTACATATATATATATTATTTCACTAAAAAAACAAAGGTTACAAAGACGTTATAGTTAGGCTACGATTTCGCTCATACAAAACCATTGAAATTCAGCAGTTATGGAACCCCACGCTAACTATGACTTACGCCCACGCAATGCACTGCTTATGACCTCACATACTACATCACTGTTGACATGGTCAGTATTATCACTGATGACATCATCCAGTGTGTGTAAGTGTTTCATCAAAGTTTCTGAGAGTTAAAGATATATACTAAGTTACTTCATAAGTTAAATTACTATTGTGTTTGTACTACTAATGAGTGATGCTGTTTCTAATATATGTCATCATAGTGGCACTATCACTGTCTATATCAGTGTGGGAGTGAGCGTTTGAGGGCTGTATGGGTGAGTCAGTGGATATATGGGTGAGTGAGAGACTGAGTAGCTGTATGGGTAGGTGAACTTGTGTGTGAGTGGCTGCATTAGTGACTGTGGTAGTTGTGTGCGTGGATCTATGGGCGGATGAGTGCGTGTGTGTGTGTGTGAGTGGCTGTATGGTATAACATTTTTAAAACCTTAGAAATTCATTGAAAAAGCTAAGGTTACAGGGACATTATAGTTAGGTTTGGATTTTACACACTCAAAACCATAGAAATTCAGCAGGTTTAGTTATAGTTATCTCACATGACTATAACTCATGCCCCAAGGTAGCTATAACTCACACCCTCACCATGCACTGCTAATTACCCAACATATTATATCACTCATGACATCTTCTGTGACATTGTTGATAATATAACTGCAACAGTTGCAGTGAAATTATTGATTAGAAAACTGCAGACAATCATAGACCAACTCACTTACCCACACAGGCACTCACATACTTACTCACAGACCTATGCAGGTACTCACACACCCAGTCACAGACCCAAGCATCCACTTACAAATCTAGTTGCAGACCTACAGAAGCACACTCACACCCATTTGCAGACCCACACAGGCACCTATAAACCCACGCACAATTCTGAGCTGTCATTTTCACACCAACTCAACGTCTTTCATAGGCAGTCACACAGCCACTCACAGACCCACACAGCCACTCACAGACACGCTCATCTACTCACACAACCATTCTCAGACCTATGCAGGCACTCATAGAGACACTCATATACCCATACAGGTATTCATTCACACACGTACTCACAGACCATGCAGCCTCTTACACACCCACTTACAGGACCACACAGGCATTCACACATCCTCTCATAAAGGTATGCAGGTACTAACAGACCCACTAACAGAGTCACACACACTCACAAAATCACTCACATAGCCATTCACAGACCCCGGAAGACACTAATAAACCCACTCACAGATCCACTCAGACACTCACATACCCCCTCGGAAACTCACTCACACACTTATTCACCCGCTTACAGACCCACACAGACACTCACACACCCACTCACAGACCCACTCATACATTCACATACCCACTCAGGTGAGATTCAGTCACACACTCACAAACCTACTGATAGACCTACACAGGCACTCTGACATCTGCTCACAGAATCATACAGGCAGTCACAGACCCATTGAGAGAGCCAGACAGACACTCCCACATCTGCTCACATATCCGGCAGGTCACTAACAAACCTACTCACAGACCCACACTGGCACTCAGAGACTTAATTATAGATCGCTACAGGCTCACCCACCCCGTCACAAACCTATGCCGGCACTCGTGTACCCACTTAAAGACCCATGCATCCACTTACACACCCACTTACACATTTCTGCAGGCACTTGCACACCTACTCACACACCTATGCAGGGAGTTACAAACCTATACAGGCAGTCATACACCGACTTACAGACCTACACAGGAACTCACAGACCCACTCCCACTCCCAGACCCACAAACCCACTCACACATCCACAGAGACACTCACATGCCCACTCACATACCCACACAGGTACTTACACCCCCCTCACAGATCCACACACAGAGTCACACATCTGCATACAGACCCATACAAGTAAATCCTCAGTGTGCTGCTTTGTACTGAATATGTGCTTATGGTTGATGGATCCACAACAGATCCACGGAGTAGAGTAAAAAATTCAAAAGAAGGATTTAAAAAAGAAAATGAACTCGCATTTGGTAAAAAGGGTGGCTCAAAAAAGAGCCATTGTGTTTAAGGTGTGCATATGATAACTACGCATAAAACGGGATGCAGTCCTTCAAGTTGTTGAGGATTACCCTGTTGCCATTTTCCCTGAAATTAACTCCATCCTTTCTATATATATATTCAATATCAAAGTGTAAATTGTTGTTGTATATTGAGCCCATGTTGTGGTCTCCGAGGAATGCAGAAACATTTATAGGAATATCTTTTTACATGTTTCTTGGTTTTGTCTATATGTGAACAGGATTTGTTTGACCACTTTCACTTCTGTCTTTGGCAAGTGTTGAAGAACACCAAGGCAATATGTGAGAACAGTGCAATTAAATTTTTAAAAGGATCCTTTATTGTGATTTCCAGTCCAACCCCAGTAAGTGTGCCTAGGCCATTGCCACCACAGTGCACAATCATGAGATCTAAATGTTGGCAATCCACAATGCTCTCAACCATAGGCATCACTTGATGACCCTTTAATCCTCTCTGGCCAAACCAAGTAATGTCTACATTAGATAAAATCAAGTCCCTCTCACTGTAATTCTTTCTAGCACTCTCTCTGGCCCAAAACACAAAACTATGGCCCATAATCCACACTCTAACCATTTTGGAGGCAAACTGGAGTAGCACATAGGAGAAGGCAGTAGCAGAATGAGACAGTTTTCAAAATGCAAGGCACTTAAAATGGAATACAGCACCTAAATTAAAATATAACGGATTTGATTGGATGCTGTTAATATGCAGGTAGCTAAAAGTAGGTAGTGATTTTGAGAAAAAGTAATTACTTTTGTGATTGGCTCTGGAAAAAAAGTGATGCTGTTTGGGATACACTTAAAATTCTAAATAGACAACCACGCCTGCTACATTTCAATTTGAAGGTAGTATGGGGCTCACAGAAAGGGTTGTGAACTTTTCACCTAGTGCTTCCAGTCAGTGTTCTAAACATGGTTACCTTATAAATGGAGCCAAAAGTGCTGGGTGAAAGGGAACAAAAAAGAGTAAATTGTAAATCTGAGAAGCAGACTGGTATGGAAATATTCCTCATTAGAGAGTGTTTGTGTTGTAATTTAGTAAGTTTTAGAAAGTAAAGCCATATTTTAACAGCAGATTGTTAAGTGGGTTTACGGTTTTGGTGTGGATTTTTAGATCCACTGCAATGTTACAACAGTGTTTCGCTGTGCACCACACCGGATTCGCGAATCCACTCGAAGCCACTACCTAATTGGGGTTTTTAACTGGAGTCTTACAAAGGGTTAAAAAACAGTGCCCATTCAGAAGTGGTATAACAAAAGCAAAATATGAAAGGAATGTTGTGATTTGATTACAAAGTCAGTATCATTGAAAGCAGAGTGAGAAGGTTTGCCATTAATGGTTACTTTGTACTAAGAATGGTATACAGTTACTGTACTTCTGACTTTACATTTTCAATGATAAAAGATTCTCACTGATAGTGAGTTAAAAATTGGAGAACAGCAAAGACATTTCCCTGGTATGTCTATCAGGTTGTACTTTTAAAAAGTATATGAATATAAAAAGGTATGATTGTATCCAAGGTACAATAAAATATGTAGGCTATAAACAATAGTAAAAGAGAACATGAAAGGGAGGGTGCATGAGGATGTTAAGGAAAGCTATAGTGAGCAGCAAATTAGGAATACAAATGTCTGAAGAGAAAATATAGTTATTTCATTAAGGTCCAATGAATGAATGTGTTTTGAAGTAGATGTGGGTGTGGTTTATTACACTATGTAATTTGATAACATATAATTTACACCCACAGTGAGGTAGGCACTTATATAATTAGTTACAATGCCAAGAAGATGTTACATTATTTATGCACTGACAATGACATCAATAAAATCATTCACATAACGATTTATTCACCAACACATCTACTTGCATACTCATTCTCACAGATATACATGCACTGCCTTATTCTGTCAGATATATATGCAGCCAAAGTGGCAGACTTACACTGCCTGCTACACACTGATAAAACTACTTTTATAGGGATTTAATTGCTTATAGTATGAAATTTAAGAATATGTAAGGTAAAAGTAAATGTATGTTTATTTGCTTTTCAGACACCTACTTGTATTTACAAAGGACGATAAACAATGCTAAAAAAGAGACAAGACAAAAACAGAGGAAACAGTACTGCCTGCATACAACTGACGGCGAAAAGGGACATAATGCGGAAAATGTGGTTAAAGAGAAAAGAGCTACTTGTAAGAGAACAAAGAAGTTTCTGAATTTCTAGCTACTTATAGGCTTTGAGGCCAATGAGATTTAATAAAAAAAAATCTATGCAGACTAGTAAATCGTTGGGTGCTCCTTCTCTTATAATATTTATGCCTTGTGTTCGTGGGGTGTTCCAAACGGATAACCCTAGGAGTAAGAAACTTCTAATGGGAATTATACCCTAACTGTTCCTGTTGTTTGAACATATTGAGAGTGTAGTTGATAAAGCATTTGTTGTGAAGTGGAAACTATTTATTTTGATACTGAAGAGAATGAGAACACCAGACAAAATAGTGTTGTCTATGAAGAGAAAAAGCCAGTACAGTACAGAAAGAGGCAAGAGAAGTTCAGAAAGAATCAAGAGGGTTGCAGAAACAGGCAAAAGAGGTGCAGAAAGAGAGAATAGGGTGCCGACAGAGACAAGAGGGGTGCAGAAAGAGAGAAGAGGGGGACAAAACGAGGCAAGAGGGGTATAGAAATTTGCAAGAGAGGTGCAGAAAGAAGCAGGAGCAGTGCAGAAAGAACCAGGAGAGGTGCAGAAATAGGCAAGAGGGGTGCAGAAAGAGGCAAGAGAAGTGCAGAAAGAAGCAAAAGTGGTGGAGAAAGAGACGAGAGGGGTACAAACAGAGGCAAGAGAGGTGCAGAAAGAAGCAAAAGGGGTGTATAAATTTGCAAGAGCGGTGCAAAAAGAACCAACAGAGGTGCAGAAAGAGGCAAGAGGGGTGCAGAGAAATGCAATGCAAGAGAAGTACAGAAAGAAGCAACAGAGGTACAGAAGGAGGCAAGAGCAGTAGAGAAAGAGACAAGAAAGTTGCTGAAACAGGCAAAAGAGGTGAAAAAAGAAGCAAGAGCAGTGCACAAAGAACCAACAGAGGTGCAGAAGGAGGCAAGAGGGGTGCTGAAATCTACAAGAGAGGTCCAGAAAGAAGCAAGAGCAGTGCAGAAAGAATGAACAGAGTTTCAGAAACAGACAAGAGGGGTGCAGAGAGAGGGAAGAGAAGTACAGAAAGAAGTAACAGAGGTGCAGATGGAGGCAAGAGAACTGTAGAAAGAGGAAAGAGAGTTGTAGAAACAGGCAAGAGAGGTGTAGACAAAGGGAACGGGATGGAGAAAGAGGCAAGAGAGGTACACAAAGAAGGAAGAAGCGTGCAGACAGTGGCAAGAGGGGTGAAGAAAGAAGCAACAGAAGTGCAGAAAGAAGCAACAGAGGTACAGAAAGGGGCAAGAGGCAAGAGAAGTACAGAAAGAAGCAATAGAGGTACAGAAGTAGGCAAGAGAAGTGCAGCAAGAGGCAAGAGAGTTGTAGAAACAGGCAAAAGAGGTGCAGAAAGAAGCAAAAGCAGTGCAGAAAGAACCAAAAGAGGTGCAGAAGGAGGCAAGAGGGATACAGAAAGAGGCAAGAGGGTTGCACAAATGTGTAAGAGAGGTGCACAAAGAAGCAAGAGCAGTGCAAAAAGAAACAACAGTGGTGCAGAAAAAGGCAAGGCGGTACAGAAAGAGGCAAACGTAGTGCAGAAACAAACAAAAGAGGCACAGAAAGAGCCAAAAGGGGTACAGAAAGAGGCAAGGCAAGAGGGGAGTAGAAAGAGGCAAGAGAGTTTCAGAAACAGGCAAAAGAGGTATCGAAAGAGGGAAGAGGGGTGTAGATAGAGGCAAGAGAGGTACAGAAAGAACTAAGAGAGATGCAGAAAGAGGCACAAGGGGTACAGAAATGTGGAAGGGAGTAGCAGACTGGAGCAGGAGCAGTGCAGAAAGAATCAACAGAGGTGCAGAAAGATACAAGAGGATTGCCAAGAGGCAAGACAAGTGCAGAAAAAAGCAACAGAGGTGCAGAAAGAGGTAAGAGGGATGCAGAAGAAGGCATGGGAAGTGCAGAAGGAAGCAACAGAGGTGCAGAATTGCAAGAAATGAAATGAATGAATGAAATGAAATGAATGAATGAAATGAAATGAATGAATGAAATGAAAAAGGATTTATAAAGCGCATGGCTGCCCGGAGGCGTCCCAGTGCTGAGGGTGCAGTGGAAAACTGAGTGAGGGGAAGAAAAGATGAGTGGATTGCTAATTATTGTGGGAACAGATGTGTCTTAAGAAGTTTCCGAAACTTCATGTAGTTTGGTTCCATTCGCATCCTGGCTGGCAGGGAATTCCATAGGGTTGCTGCCGTGACCGAAAAGCGTCGCCCTCCCGTACGGGCTTTCTTAACTCTATGGACAGTGGCCAGGTTGCCCTGAGATGAGCGCAGGGACCTGGTAGTTTTGTAGGGGTAGAGTACTGTCCCTAACATAGGGGGCCCTTTGCCCTGAAGGGATCTGTGGGTAATACACAGAGCCTTAAATGTAATCCTTTCCCGGATGGGTAACCAGTGGATGGCTCTGAGTGCTGGTTTTGCTGATGATCTCCGGGCGGTGCCTGTCAACAGCCTCGCTGCTGCATTTTGGGTGCGCTGAAGGATGTTAATAGTGGATTCAGGTGCAGCCATGAAAAGGGCGTTGCTGTAGTCTAATCTGGATAAGATGAGACCTTGAATGAGCAATTTTTGGGACTGTGTTGGGAGTAGGGGAAGAATATTACGGGCTGAGCGAAGTAGGCCCACACAGGTACCAGCCGTCTTTTTGGCCTGTGTTTTCAGGGAGAGGTCTTGCTCCAGCCAGAACCCTAGGCTTTTGAGTTCTTTCTTAGGTTGTGGGAGAGCTCCTAGGCACAATGGCCATATGGAGTTGGGAAGAGATGTTATTCGATGTCCCAGGAGCATAAGCTCAGTTTTTGTGCCATTTAATTTGAGACGTGAGTCACACATCCAGTTGTAAATACCTGCAAGGCAATCATGTAGTTTTCTGGTTTTATCCTTTTCCAGTGAAAGTGAGACAACCATTTGGGTGTCGTCAGCGTATGTGACGGCTTTAATCCCAAAGGGAGTGACAACATCCTCCAGGGGGGCCATATAAATGTTAAACAAGGTAGGGCTCAATGAAGAGCCCTGAGGAACCCCACACTGGAGGGGGAAAGGCTTGGAGCGCACGTTCCCTTCACATACTTGGGAAGTTCTGTCCTTCAGGTAGGATGTGAGCCATCGCAGTGCGGTGCCTCTCACACCTAGATTAAGGAGGCGCTGGATCAGGATCCCATGGTCTACAGTGTCAAATGCAGCGCTTAGATCCAGGAGGATCAGTAGAGCCGATCCTCCTGAATCCAAGATGCATCTTGCTTCTTCGACCACTGTAAGAAGGGCGGTCTCAGTCCCCTGACCCGGGCGAAACCCTGTTTGCGAGGGGCGAAGCAGGTTGTTGGTTTCTAGGTAAACTGAAAGTTTTTGGTTTACAGCCTTCTCTGCGATCTTACTCATCCCTGGTAAAAGAGAGATTGGTCGGAGGTTTGCAAAGTCTTGGGGATCGAGACCTGGTTTCTTCTGCAGCGCTTTAACAACTGCATGTTTCCAACTAGGGGGAACCACTCCTTGGTCAAATGAGGCATTGATAAGATCGGTGGCCAAAGGCGAGATGGTAGGTCCCACCTGCTGAAGGATGTGAATAGGGGCAGGGTCATTCGGGGATCCACTTTTCATGCTTGTGAGAGCATTCAAAAAGCCTTCATTGGATATCTGATTGAAGGAATCCAGAGTAGGGACTGTGTCTGTGGCAGTGGGAACCGCAGGGGAATAACTATCAGATTTTGGCGGCAGGGATTGTAGGATGTTTTTCATTTTGTTCTCAAAGAAGGCTGCTACTTGATTGCATCTGGTGACCGTGGATTCCTGTGTCAAAGGGGGGATGGGTATTTTAAGTAACTCTTTTACTATTTTATAGGTTTCCCGGGACGAGTTGGAGGCAGTTCTAATTTTGTCTTCGTAGAAGGAGGCTTGGGCTATTTTCCTAGCTGATTTATAGGTCCTCATGGCTGTCTTATATTTCTCTTTATTGAGGGGGGCCCAGTCTTTTCTCCATCTACGCTCCTGAGTTTTGCAGATTTTTCTTAGGTTTCTTAGTTCTTGGGAATACCATGGGGATTTGAAGATTTTACTTTTTTTCGTCAAGTTTTTCTTGGGTGCCACTGCATCAAGGGTAGTGGTTAGCCACTTGGTGAAGTTCGCCTCAGCTTTCAAGGGGTCAGGGACAGGGTGAGGGGCAGAATGTTTTGAAGGTTAAAATGGATGTTTTCGCAATCCAAAATTCCTCCCTCTTGTATCCGGCATGTAAGATTGTCCCTAAAGACTATGGCTAAGCCACCTCCTTTTCCCTGGGTTCTGTTATGGAACTGAATTAGAAATCCCTGGGGTAACATGTTAACAATATCTGCCTCAGAGTTAGGGGGCAACCATGTTTCCGTGAGGAATAATATGTCCAGGTTTGTATCTTGAATCAGCCAGTTGATTTCTATGCTATGTTTGGGAATAGATCTGCAGTTAAGTAGGGCAAGACTTACACGCTTCGGTGTCTGGCGATTCTCTGTCCGAAGGGGGTCAGCTTGGGGAGATGGTGGTGGTTCATGGGGAGTGATTGCGGTTCTCAGTTGTAGGAGTTCGTCTCGTGAGTATTTAATCCGAGAATCGAGCGGATCTTGAGAAATGGGCATAATGTCTGGCCCTGAGCCCGGACGGGCCCAGACGGGGTTGCCTCTGGCGCGCCTCTGGCGCGCCATCGGCGCGCCCGCTGCGCGTTCGGTGTGAGGCATTAATTTTATGGGTGGTGGGCCCAATTCGCCCAGTCACTAGAGCGCTGTCAGTGCCTCTTCCAAGATGGCGCCCGAAGTCGGCGCCTCGAGGGGGTGGGTGTGGAATTGACCTGGAGCCCTAAAATCGGCTACCAACTTGCTCAGGAATCCGCGCTAAATGAGGTGCAATACGGTCACAAATTTGAGTCCAAGTAATCAGGTATTTTTTAAATTTCTACAATTTCTAGCAAGGTACAGATGATGTTATTACAGTTTTAAAAAACGGGTCTAAGTGATTTAAAAAACAATCTATCCTCCCGGCTTCCGCCTCAGGAGTCCACGCATACAGTACTACTTGCGATAATGAGGCTCTTTTATAGGTGGTGGGCCCAATTCGCCCAGTCACTAGAGCGCTGTCAGTCCCTCTTCCAAGATGGCACCTGAAGTCGCGCCTCGAGGGGGTGGGTGTGGAATTGACCGGGAGCCCTAAACTCGGCTACCAACTTGCTCAGGAATCCGCGCTAAATGCGGTGCAATACGGTCACAAATTCGAGTCCAAGTAATCAGGTATTTTTTAAATTTCTACAATTTCTAGCAAGGTACAGATGATGTTATTACAGTTTTAAAAAAACGGGTCTAAGTGATTTAAAAAACAATCTATCCTCCCGGCTTCCGCCTCAGGAGTCCACGCATACAGTACTACTTGCGATAATGAGGCTCTTTTATAGGTGGTGGGCCCAATTCGCCCAGTCACTAGAGCGCTGTCAGAGCCTCTTCCAAGATGGCGCCCGAAGTCGGCGCCTCGAGGGGGTGGGTGTGGAATTGACCGGGAGCCCTAAAATCGGCTACCAACTTGCTCAGGAATCCGCTCTAAATGCGATGCAATACGGTCACAAATTCGAGTCCAAGTAATCAGGTATTTTTTTAATTTCTACAATTTCTAGCAAGGTACAGATGATGTTATTACAGTTTTAAAAAACAGGTCTAAGTGATTTAAAAAACAATCTATCCTCCCGGCTTCCGCCTCAGGAGTCCACGCATACAGTGTAAAAGTACAGAAAGAGGCAATAGAGTTGCAGAAACAGACAAAAGAGGTATAGAAAGAGAGAACAGGGGTGCAGATAAAGGCAAGAGAGGTACAGAAAGAACCACCAGAGGTGCAGAAAGAAGCAAGACAAGTGCAGAAAAAAGCAAAAGAGGTACAGAATGAGGCAAGAGGGATGAAGAAATGTGCAAGAGAGGTACAGAAAGAAGCAAGAAAAAGTGCAGAAAGAATCAAGAGAGCTGCAAAAGAAGCAAGGGGGTACAGAAAGAGGCAAAACAAAGGCATACATAAACAACAGATGTGCATGAAGAGGCAAGAGAAGTGCAGAAAGAAGTAAGAGAGTTGCATAAAGAAGCTGGAGAAGTGCAACAGAGGTGCTGAAAGAGGCAAGAAGGGTGCAGAAAGAGGCAAGAGAAGTGCACAAAGAGGTAAGACAGGTGCAGAAAGAGGCAAGAGAGGTGCAGAAAGAGGCAAGAGAGGTGCAGAACGAGGGAAGAGGGTACAGAAAGAGGAAAGACAAGTGCAGGAAGAAGCAAAATAGGTACAGAAAGTGGCAAGTGAGGGATAGAAAGAAGGGAAATGCAGAAAGCGGAAGAGATGTGCAGAAAGAGGCAAGAGAAGTGCAGAACAAGGAAGAAAGTTGCAGAAAGAAGCAAGCGAGGTGCAGAAACAAGCAAGAGTGGTTTGCACGCCATTAGTACCAATTTAACTCAGCAGTAAGTAAGAGGTGACCATTCTAGAATTGCATAGGGCGTTCCACCATGCTATAACACTGCATTTTTGGTAACGTTTTAGCCGTTTGAGCTAGAAACACATTTTTTTTCAAATCTGCAGATTATGCAGCGGATGATGGATTATGTGGCAAATGCGTTAAATGTATAGTAGTGCGAAAGTTGGTGCAGCCAAACAGTCGCATAATTCAACTGGCCCTTCTCATACCTTTGACTAGGTCCAGAAGTGCTCCTCAGTGGTTCCTTCTTATTCGTCTCATTGAGTTTATAGGTTAGCTTCTATGGAAATGAGGAAGATTAAACCTGAGCTTACCACTTGACAGACTACCATACCACATAATTACTCCCCATAACACATAATCCCACTCTTCATAATTCCTATACACTAAATACCACATAGTTTCTATCCACCCAATTTCACTGCACAGCATACCACATAATTTCACTACACAAAACATACATCCACTCCACTCCCAAAAAATTCGTAAAAAACGTTTACATTTACAATGCCAATAGCTCTAACTCTCGCTAATGCAAGACCTATTACATTGTAAATGCTTTTTTAATTAGTAGTCGCATTTGCAGAGTGGTGGAGAAAGGGGGCAGGGCCTCCAACTAGCACTCAGGAATTCTGCTGCGTAGGACATACAGGAGGTACCAGGAGGGCTTCTTGGCCCCCAAAGTCCCTCAGGAGTAAAGTGGACTTCATCCCGCTACCCGTAGTGTGCCAGGAGACACATTTGCAGAGTATTGTAGAAAGGGACGTGGCCTCCAAAGACCTCTTAGCAATCCCACTGTGTGGGACTTACTGGAGGTAACAGGAGGGGTAGTTGGCTCCCAAGGACAACCCCCTCCTATTACCTCCAGTTAGTCCCACACAACAACATTGGTAAGTTCTCATAGCAGGCCATGCCCCCTTTGCCCACCAGTCCGCAAACACGCTCCCTGGCACGCTCTTGGATGGGATTGAAGTCCCCTTGCCTTCTGAGGGGCCTTAGGGGCCAACTCGCCCACCTAATACCTCCAGTAATCACCAGATAGCTTGATTGCTGAGAGGTGGACACAGGCCATGCCCCCGTTGAAGCCACACCCACTTTTTGCACCACTCTGCAAACGCGCCTCCTCGTGCACTGCTGCTCGGGGGATGAAGTCCACTTTAGTCCTGAGGCCCTCAGGACAGAAGAGGACTTCATCGCCCCACCATCAATGTGTCAAGAGGCGCATTTGCAGAGAGGTGTGATAAGGGGCGTGGCCTCAGACCACTTCTCTGCAATCCAGTGTTATGCCAGCTTACTTTTCTTTTCTTTTATTGTTCGAAGGGGGGCTGTGTGGACCTCTTCTCTTAATATTTTGTGTGCCCTGCGGATCCCATCCCCCAGAGCCTGAGACATTTTATATATTTTTTTATTAAAGAGGAAGGGGGCGTCGCGGACCACTCCCGAGTCCGATTTCGGCCCCGGAGACCACATCCCCCGGGGCATGGCCACTTATTTATATATTTTTTTAATTCTTTTTAAAGGAGGCGGCCGAGTGACCCCCCTCCTGAGGCCATCTTTGGCCCCGGGGACCCCATACCCCGGGGCTTTGCCTCTTTATAAAAATGTTTTTTTTACGGGAGTGGGGCCATTATGCCCCCCTTCCCTGGGCTACTTTTGGCCCCAGGGACCCCATGGCCTCACATTGGGGAATGCGGGGAAGCCCCAATGCCTCAGCTGTCCCAGCCGGCTCTCTGCCTCCTGTGGGAGCTGGCATTGCTTTTGGACAAGGGGAACTGCTAACATGCATTTTGTTTCGCTTCATGGAAGCGAGAGCAGTTTTTCTGCTCTCACTTCCATGAAGCGAAGCAGGAGTTTGCGATGACAGCGTGGGAGTAGTGCTTCCGCCCTGCCATTGCAAACTCCAATGTCCAGGGAGTGGGCACCCCTGGACATTGCAGGACCTGACCCTGGTGGTCCCCATGGCAGCCTGGAGGGCAAGGAGCCCCCGTGCATTTCTATTAAAAATAAACAGGGGCTGCGGGGGTCCGCGTACCCCGTGCATTATTAGCAATGCCCCAGGGAGGTGGTGTCCCCGGGGCTGCGGGGTCCTCCACAGGCTCCCACTACACAATTATGGATTGCCCCCGGGACCTGGCCCACCCGAGGGATTAAAACAAACAAAGCGCGGGGAGCCCGTGCTTCGTTTAAAAAAAGAATTTGCCCGGATTTGAGTACCATACGCGAATCCCGCTGAAAATCTATTAAAACTTTTTTGGGGTGGCCCAGGGGTTCTCCGTGGGACCCCGTGAGCAGGTCTGGGGGGTCAGGGTGTTTCTACGCTGCCCCCTTATCTTGTTTTTTATGCTTTTTCTTGTGACTCGGTTCTACCAAGTAACAAGATGGCTGCCAACACTTTTTAGTTTGAAGTGTTGGCAGCCAATCAGAATCAAACCCATGCTTGGAAGGGTTCACGGATCCACCACGGTCACCAGATATACAAATATTTTTAAATATGAATATTTCGAGATCTCCTGAACAGATTTACACCATATAAATAAAAGGTTGCTTTCTGAACCAAGAGCTACCCTTTTGCCAAATTTGGTGTGATTCCGTTCAGCAGTTCGGTTTGTAGCCTTTTCCAAAATTTCATTAACATGGAGAAAATGCATTTTGGGACCCCCTTTTTTTCTTGGTCCCCGCTTGACAAATCACCCCAAAACTTTAAAAACAGGAGTTGACCGGTGCGCTCCATTAATTTTGAAAATTTCACAAAGATTCGTCAAACGATGCCAAAGATATTGGCAAATCATCATCAGTTAGTCTTTATTCGACAATTTTCATCATGAAAGACACAGTACAAACATAAAAACATTATCACCCTAAAATCATACAATACTTTACAAAATTTTAATATCAGTATTATCGAAAAATTTCTAACAGTTACTTAAAGGAAATTACTATAAAATCGAATCCATATAAGATAGATTTCCTACAATTCTATCATGGGAATGCCCACTTGCCAGTGGGCGTAATCAAGTAGTGGATATAGTTCCTAGAGCAACCTCCAGATTTTTTCTTCGCAGTAACCAGGTCCAGCTAAGAAATTTCGCCATGGCAATAACAATGTCTGCACGAGTGTTTGTTACCAAGGTACGCAAAGCTGTCATTCACGATCTGGTACCAAAATTGGAACACAACGGCTTAAGCCACCTGCGACGCGGACCCTTGAATGCTGGGCACACGAACAATACATGGGCTATTGACTCTCCCAGGGATGGGCACGTGGGACAGTTAATATCTAGAGCCTTATTCCATTTTGCCATAAAGGGTCTTAGCGGAAGGGTGCCCACTCTAAGTTGATGATATAGTTTCCTATCACCTGGTTTTGTGGTAAGATTCCAATAGGCTTCTACTTCCAATGCAAGATTGTGCTCCAGGAAAATACCTGTAAGGGAGCTACTGCACACCATCGACAGGGTCTTCTTACTAATTGTATCCCAATAGAGTACTTTATACTCATTTTTGTTGGGAAATAGGTTCCCTATTGGGTCTTCCCACAGGTGACTGAGCCCCATATCATAGAGATTACCCTTAATATTCTGCTGTCATTTCATTTTTGAGGATAAATCGGCTTTCCTAATAGAGTGTTGGAATTAGGTGCCAACTCAGGTGTTGTCCAAAGCCTCCTCCAGTAGGCTAAGGGTCTAAATCCTGCAACCTCATCAAATGAGGTACAACCTAAGTCTAGCAACAGGGGCTTAATGGGTGTTGATTGAGGGAGGGCGGTTAGTGATCTCAAAAACTTATTTTGTGCAAGAAGTAGGGGAGATAAGTTTTAGAACCCCCAAAGCTCTGCATCATATATTATAGATGCTCTGATTTTCCCATTATAGCTCATTAGAGCCGGCCCCACCAGTTTAGTATAGGAATGTCGGTGTTCTTTTAATAGGGCTCCTGCTAACTGATTGTGCCTAAGAACTAGGACATCTAACTGGGATTTCCAGTTCATCCTCCTACCCATAGATACTCCAAAGTATGTAAAGGTATCGGTTTGTTCCAAACGTGCATTATTCATTTCAACTCTGCCTGTAATAGATTTATGTTTGTGCAACACCATGAACTTGGTCTTGTCAACATTACCTACAAGTTCATGGTTGTTGCAAAAATCAGTAAATCTATCAAGGGCGCGTTGCAGACCAGATTGAGTTTTAGACAAGATTACAATATCGTCTGCAAACATTAAAAATGGAACCCTTGAACCGGTTGGAGCATTGTTTGGAAAATTAGTGTAATATATGATGACCTTATTTATAAACCATAAGAATAGGGTAGGGGCAAGATCACCCTTATTAAGCTCCTTTATTAACTGGAAAGGGATCAGTTAATTCACCCTGTTGCCCCCACCATTCCGGGCATAATTCGCCTCATGCAATTTAATGATAAAACCTAGGATTTCTAATGGCATCCCAGCCTCCTTTAGGGAATCCCATAGCTTATGACGAGGCACTAAATCAAATGCTGATTTTAAATCAACAAATGCTGCATATAATGCAGTGCTAAAATCACTGTACTCCAATAAATCATCATAAATCTAAAAACTTGGTTGATGATGCTGACGTGGGGTCGAAAGCCCGCTTGATAGGTAGATAATATATTCTGATCTATTACCCATTCATTAACTCTACCTAGCACAAGTCTAGCCACAATTTTCTGTAGAGTATCAATTAGGCTTATCGGCCTGTAATTGCTAGGACAGGCACAATCACCCTTTTTATGTATGGGAATAATTTCGGCCCCACACCAAGTGTCAGGTATTGGCGCACCTCTGGCCAAGGCATTTATGATGATATGGATGTATTTAGTCCAATTCTTCCTATGTTGTTTGTAAATATCAGCCGGGACACATTCTGGGGGTGAGTGTTTGATTTGCTCAAACGCTCCGTCCATCATCCCCTTTTGTATCGCTTTGTTCGCCCTAAGTGTGGCAGGGTATGCTCAGACGTGAGTCCCTTGCTCACTTGGCCACTGGAGTCAAGATAGCATGGCTGATGAGGATTATGAATCCGAAACCGGTCCCAGGATGCTTGTTTCCGGTCCATTGAAGACTTGGCTTGGCAGTTCGGGCTGCACTGTTCCCATGAGGCACAGGGTCAGACTGATTTGCATATAGCCATGTCTGAAATGGGGTGGCTGAGTGGGCTAAAGAATGGTGATGGATTAAACCCAGATCAGTTGACTGGGGGTGAGTGTTTGATTTGCTCAAACGCTCCGTCCATCATCCCCTTTTGTATCGCTTTGTTCGCCCTAAGTGTGGCAGGGTATGCTCAGACGTGAGTCCCTTGCTCACTTGGCCACTGGAGTCAAGATAGCCTGGCTGATGAGGATTATGAATCCGAAACCGGTCCCAGGATGCTTGTTTCCGGTCCATTGAAGGCATGACTTGGCAGTTCGGGCTGCACTGTTCCCATGAGGCACAGGGTCAGACTGATTTGCATATAGCCATGTCTGAAATGGGGTGGCTGAGTGGGCTAAAGAATGGTGATGGATTAAACCCAGATCAGTTGACTGGGGGTGAGTGTTTGATTTGCTCAAACGCTCCGTCCATCATACCCTTTTGTATCGCTTTGTTCGCCCTAAGTGTGGCAGGGTATGCTCAGACGTGAGTCCCTTGCTCACTTGGCCACTGGAGTCAAGATAGCCTGGCTGATGAGGATTATGAATCCGAAACCGGTCCCAGGATGCTTGTTTCCGGTCCATTGAAGACATGGCTTGGCAGTTCGGGCTGCACTGTTCCCATGAGGCACAGGGTCAGACTGATTTGCATATAGCCATGTCTGAAATGGGGTGGCTGAGTGGGCTAAAGAATGGTGATGGATTAAACCCAGATCAGTTGACTGGGGGTGAGTATTTGATTTGCTCAAACGCTCCGTCCATCATCCCCTTTTGTATCGCTTTGTTCGCCCTAAGTGTGGCAGGGTATGCTCAGACGTGAGTCCCTTGCTCACTTGGCCACTGGAGTCAAGATAGCATGGCTGATGAGGATTATGAATCCGAAACCGGTCCCAGGATGCTTGTTTCCGGTCCATTGAAGACTTGGCTTGGCAGTTCGGGCTGCACTGTTCCCATGAGGCACAGGGTCAGACTGATTTGCATTTAGCCATGTCTGAAATGGGGTGGCTGAGTGGGCTAAAGAATGGTGATGGATTAAACCCAGATCAGTTGACTGGGGGTGAGTGTTTGATTTGCTCAAACGCTCCGTCCATCATCCCCTTTTGTATCGCTTTGTTCGCCCTAAGTGTGGCAGGGTATGCTCAGACGTGAGTCCCTTGCTCACTTGGCCACTGGAGTCAAGATAGCCTGGCTGATGAGGAATATAAATCTGAAACCGGTCCCAGGATGCTTGTTTCCGGTCCATTGAAGACATGGCTTGGCAGTTCGGGCTGCACTGTTCCCATGAGGCACAGGGTCAGACTGATTTGCATATAGCCATGTCTGAAATGGGGTGGCTGAGTGGGCTAAAGAATGGTGATGGATTAAACCCAGATCAGTTGACCGGGGGTGAGTGTTTGATTTGCTCAAACGCTCCGTCCATCATCCCCTTTTGTATCGCTTTGTTCGCCCTAAGTGTGGCAGGGTATGCTCAGACGTGAGTCCCTTGCTCACTTGGCCACTGGAGTCAAGATAGCCTGGCTGATGAGGATTATGAATCCGAAACCGGTCCCAGGATGCTTGTTTCCGGTCCATTGAAGGCATGGCTTGGCAGTTCGGGCTGCACTGTTCCCATGAGGCACAGGGTCAGACTGATTTGCATATAGCCATGTCTGAAATGGGGTGGCTGAGTGGGCTAAAGAATGGTGATGGATTAAACCCAGATCAGTTGACTGGGGGTGAGTGTTTGATTTGCTCAAACGCTCCGTCCATCATACCCTTTTGTATCGCTTTGTTCGCCCTAAGTGTGGCAGGGTATGCTCAGACGTGAGTCCCTTGCTCACTTGGCCACTGGAGTCAAGATAGCCTGGCTGATGAGGATTATGAATCCGAAACCGGTCCCAGGATGCTTGTTTCCGGTCCATTGAAGACATGGCTTGGCAGTTCGGGCTGCACTGTTCCCATGAGGCACAGGGTCAGACTGATTTGCATATAGCCATGTCTGAAATGGGGTGGCTGAGTGGGCTAAAGAATGGTGATGGATTAAACCCAGATCAGTTGACTGGGGGTGAGTATTTGATTTGCTCAAACGCTCCGTCCATCATCCCCTTTTGTATCGCTTTGTTCGCCCTAAGTGTGGCAGGGTATGCTCAGACGTGAGTCCCTTGCTCACTTGGCCACTGGAGTCAAGATAGCCTGGCTGATGAGGATTATGAATCTGAAACCGGTCCCAGGATGCTTGTTTCCGGTCCATTGAAGACATGGCTTGGCAGTTCGGGCTGCACTGTTCCCATGAGGCACAGGGTCAGACTGATTTGCATATAGCCATGTCTGAAATGGGGTGGCTGAGTGGGCTAAAGAATGGTGATGGATTAAACCCAGATCAGTTGACTGGGGGTGAGTGTTTGATTTGCTCAAACGCTCCGTCCATCATCCCCTTTTGTATCGCATTGTTCGCCCTAAGTGTGGCAGGGTATGCTCAGACTTGAGTCCCTTGCTCACTTGGCCACTGGAGTCAAGATAGCCTGGCTGATGAGGATTATGAATCCAAAACCGGTCCCAGGATGCTTGTTTCCGGTTCATTGAAGACATTGCTTGGCAGTTCGGGCTGCACTGTTCCCATGAGGCACAGGGTCAGACTGATTTGCATATAGCCATGTCTGAAATGGGGTGGCTGAGTGGGCTAAAGAATGGTGATGGATTAAACCCAGATCAGTTGACTGGGGGTGAGTGTTTGATTTGCTCAAACGCTCCGTCCATCATCCCCTTTTGTATCGCATTGTTCGCCCTAAGTGTGGCAGGGTATGCTCAGACTTGAGTCCCTTGCTCACTTGGCCACTGGAGTCAAGATAGCCTGGCTGATGAGGATTATGAATCCAAAACCGGTCCCAGGATGCTTGTTTCCGGTCCATTGAAGACATGGCTTGGCAGTTCGGGCTGCACTGTTCCCATGAGGCACAGGGTCAGACTGATTTGCATATAGCCATGTCTGAAATGGGGTGGCTGAGTGGGCTAAAGAATGGTGATGGATTAAACCCAGATCAGTTGACTGGGGGTGAGTATTTGATTTGCTCAAACGCTCCGTCCATCATCCCATTTTGTATCGCTTTGTTCGCCCTAAGTGTGGCAGGGTATGCTCAGACGTGAGTCCCTTGCTCACTTGGCCACTGGAGTCAAGATAGCCTGGCTGATGAGGATTATGAACCCGGAACCGGTCCCAGGATGCTTGTTTACGGTCCATTGAAGACATGGCTTGGCAGTTCGGGCTGCACTATTCCCATGAGGCACAGGGTCAGACTGATTTGCATATAGCCATGTCTGAAATGGGGTGGCTGAGTGGGCTAAAGAATGGTGATGGATTAAACCCAGATCAGTTGACTGGGGGTGAGTGTTTGATTTGCTCAAACGCTCTGTCCATCATCCCCTTTTGTATCGCTTTGTTCGCCCTAAGTGTGGCAGGGTATGCTCAGACGTGAGTCCCTTGCTCACTTGGCCACTGGAGTCAAGATAGCCTGGCTGATGAGGATTATGAATCCGAAACCGGTCCCAGGATGCTTGTTTCCGGTCCATTGAAGACATGGCTTGGCAGTTCGGGCTGCACTGTTCCCATGAGGCACAGGGTCAGACTGATTTGCATATAGCCATGTCTGAAATGGGGTGGCTGAGTGGGCTAAAGAATGGTGATGGATTAAACCCAGATCAGTTGACTGGGGGTGAATATTTGATTTGCTCAAACGCTCCGTCCATCATTCCCTTTTGTATCGCTTTGTTCGCCCTAAGTGTGGCAGGGTATGCTCAGACGTGAGTCCCTTGCTCACTTGGCCACTGGAGTCAAGATAGCCTGGCTGATGAGGATTATGAATCCGAAACCGGTCCCAGGATGCTTGGTTCCGGTCCATTGAAGACATGGCTTGGCAGTTCGGGCTGCACTATTTCCATGAGGCACAGGGTCAGACTGATTTGCATATAGCCATGTCTGAAATGGGGTGGCTGAGTGGGCTAAAGAATGGTGATGGATTAAACCCAGATCAGTTGACTGGGGGTGAGTGTTTGATTTGCTCAAACGCTCCGTCCATCATCCCCTTTTGTATCGCTTTGTTCGCCCTAAGTGTGGCAGGGTATGCTCAGACTTGAGTCCCTTGCTCACTTGGCCACTGGAGTCAAGATAGCCTGGCTGATGAGGATTATGAATCCGAAACTGGTCCCAGGATGCTTGTTTCCGGTCCATTGAAGACATGGCTTGGCAGTTCGGGCTGCACTGTTCCCATGAGGCACAGGGTCAGACTGATTTGCATATAGCCATGTCTGAAATGGGGTGGCTGAGTGGGCTAAAGAATGGTGATGGATTAAACCCAGATCAGATGACTGGGGGTGAGTGTTTGATTTGCTCAAACGCTCCGTCCATCATCCACTTTTGGGACACATTCCGGGCCAGGTGCCCTCCCTGCTGGAACCCCATCCAAAACCCTTTTTATCTCCACTGTATCAAATGTTAGAACAGCATCAGTAGTAAACTCTGGATTTTCAATTAAAGTACTTGATAGTGCTCTACCCAGAGTTCAGGTGGTACATTGTTAACTGGTGTGGGCCCGATCTCTCCACTACTCCATTTAACTAATTGCCAAAATTTAATCCAATTCTTCCCACTACTGGCATTAGTTAAATTTACCCATCTATTCTCATCAAAGTTCTTCTTCGCCTTCATTTGTGCTTTTTTATAATTTGATCAAAGTTTTGATCTCTTGGGGTACTCCCGTCTTAACCGTAATGTGAGAGCTGCCTAAATGCGGCCCCACATACCTCATAATACCATTTGGCTGATTTTTTTCTCGTATGCCTATGTGGTCTCCTATTTTTTGTAAAGAAGGTCTTCAGTTTAGCAAATAATTCTTCATGAACCTTCATGAGGCCCAAAAAGGAATCATCATGGGTGACTGAGGAAGAAAGCAGTAATAATGTTTCTTCAGTAATTGACTTAATCTGCTTTAAGGTGCTTTCATCTTCTGAGACTACTGCCCATTTCAACCGTAGGCAATCTTGTGACATGATTACTTCGCCTATTGCGGTTTCCATGCCAGCCCTCTGGGGGTCCAATCCCTTCCTTACTTAAGTTAGTAGTAGGGGATCATGGTCACTCTCCGGTCTATGCTGGACCAACATGTCCACAAGTCTGGGCCAAAGTTCCATACTAATGAGGAAGTAATCTATTCTACTACTACTTATCCCATTTGAAAAGGTGTTAGTACCTTTCATGTCTGAATGGGATCTCCCGTTGGCAGCCCTAAGCCCCCTCCACAGGCATAAGCTTTTAATTGTAACGCCGCCTCTGTCCATTTATTAATTGGTGGCAGCGATAAAGATGGTATCCCACAATTCAGATCTTCCTCCAATCTAAGACTATGGTCATCTAGGCCTAGGGGCTCGAAAGTGCAGTTTATACCACCTGCAATCACTAAGAAAGTTAAGCCATCTAAGTCGTTTATGAATGTGTCCAAGAGGGAAATAGTTGATGATGCTTTCCCATCCGCAATCTCTCTTGCATACACATTAAATAATATAAAATCTGGCTCGCCCTCTGAGCAAACCTTGATGGCAAAGATATCAGGGTTATCTATTGGTAATTCCTCCATTTGAAACGATAACTGTTGCTTAACCCAAGTGATCAGTCCCCTACTAGATCTCCCCTTGCCGTTTGTGATTGGCACTTTACCAAAAGCCAGATAGCCTGGGCGACAGTTCATATTTACGGACTATGTCTCCTGAAAGGCAATAAAATCATATCCCTCAATAAAACTTGACCAATCAGAAGACAGGGTTTTGGAAAGCAAGCCGGCAATATTCCAAGATAGTAAGGAGATTGCAGAGGTGTGTAAACCCTCAGAATTTACAGAAGATGATGAAATCTCCATGCACGCCTGACTCTTAGCCTCCATGTAATGCAATCCTACTTTGGGACCCAGTAAAAGGGTTGGTTGGCTATCTTGATGCTCTACCAGAGCCAGGGTAGGTGCTTGTAGTCAATCGCATAGATCTAAGTCGGATAATGGGGCAAATCTATTGAACAAAGGAACCTCTATTGATCTTTCTGCTGATCTAAAGGGTGCCCATGATTGCCTTGCCATCCCTTGACAGTTCAGCTCGTTAGAAGAATAGGGCTCAGGTATATAAAAAAAACCCTAGTTGTAAAATGGAGACTTTGTCCGAATATCTTCCTAGATTCCTGCCCAAATTGTCCAACAATTATCTTGTTATATATTTGTTTTTAAAATTAAACAACTACACAATCACCATTCCATGGTGTATGTTAGCCATAATCATATGCTTATTAACGCCCCCCTCCCAAATCCCAACGTCCTTAAGTTGTGTATTAAACCAATGCAAAGCTTTAAGTAATAGTTGTTCAGTAGTTTCAATCTGACCGTCCTGCAAAGGTGGGACATTCCTCAAGACAACCACTAGAGGAGCAGCTCCGGAGGAAGATGGAGAGCCAAAGAATCAGCTTGCACAGCAATATGTCCCGAACCTCTGCATCCATGAAGTCCAGAGGATGTACTATCTTGTCTAGCTGAAGCACAGCTTTTACTAATTTGATCCTTGGGTGCGTTATTCGTTGTTGTTACAACTACCGCACTTCCATCCCCCGGAGCACTCATAATGGACTGGGAAAATACGCTTGACATGTTGCCTGATTCAGCGTCGATTCCATGCTTTAGGGCTGGTCTTTTGCGTGGGGCTGCGGTCACATCTGTAGGCCGCCTGGGAACAATTGGTTTAGTTACTTGCAAAGTAGAAGGCTTGGGATTGACTGTGACCGAGACTGGGACTGTATTCCCCAGATGACTGGATAAGTTTGCAACATTGGGTTTAGGTTGAACAAGAAGGCCCTCAAGGACAGAGAAACCAGTCTTGGCCTGGGATTCAGAGTTAGTTAGTCGTTTCTCAATCCGGCTCAGTCTGTAGGTAATGGGAGTTAGTAGTGTTGATAATACATTTTTAAGTCTTCGCCACATTTCCTCATTAGAATTCGTGCTAGATCCACCTATAGATTCCAAATTAAAATCAGAGCAGACGGGAGCAGCATTGTCCAAAGTGCTGCGCTCGTCTACTGTGGCACGGCCTCCAATTTTGTTAATCTTTGGCACTTTGGCGGTAGAAGGCCTCTGTGGGCCTCCTCTCCTCTTCCTCTTTACTGAGGGGTCAGGAATAGGCTGGTTGGTTTTGTTTTTGGTTTTAGTCATAGATCTAGCTGAGGTTCGTTGGGGCATACTGGCGACAGTCTTAATTGCATCTACTGGTGTTATCGCTATCTCTTTTTCCAGGACTTAGGTTGTCCTCAATATAAATTGGTCTAGAGTACCCGCCACACTACTTCCATGCAGTGCACCCGTCCTCTTCCCCTCTCGCTTGCTCATCTTTATTAATGGGTCAAAGCCCGGATAGTCAACTGTGTTCAGAGATATTAAGTACAAAATGTAGTAGTTAACAGGACTGACCTTATGATGTGATCAGGGTTAGAGGGGAGGCCCGGCCCGGCCTCATCCGGTCTTCGACCATTTCAGACTGGCCCGGCCCGTGCCTGCGCACGTTCCGCCAAGCGGGAGGGGCGTTCAGTATTATAGTCCCCGCTGCTGCAGGCACAGGTGAAGGCAATCAGTATCAAGCTCACAGGCTCCCTGGGACTTGAAGTCCCTCCTTGCACCAGGCTTCCACCAGCAGTGTCAGTGAACCTCAAAGCGGCTCCCGCGCAGCGGGAGCGATGAGCAGTATTATAGTTCCCGCTGCTGCAGGCACAGGTGAGGCCAATCGGTATCGGTCTCCCTGGTACTTGTAGTCCCTCGTTGCACCAGGTGTCCACCAGCAGTGTCAGTGAACTTCGAAGCAGCTCCCGCAAAGCGGGAGCGGCGAGCAGTATTATAGTCCCTGCTACTGCAGGCACAGGTGAGGCCAATCGGTATCAGGCTCACAGGCTCCCTGGGACTTGGAGTCCCTTGTTGCACCAGGCGTCCACCAGCAGTGTCAGTGTCAGTGAACCTCGAAGCAGCAAATCAAAAAATGAAATGTTTTATGTCCTAACTATAACTACCTACTGGCGCCTGCCAGTAGGTACAATATATATATATATATATAGATATATATATATATATACACACTCACACACTACTGGGTACTATATATATTTTTGGGTAGTTATAGTTAGGCTCGTGTTTTATAGGAAGTGCATACATATAAATAAACTTACCTGTGAAGTAATGCCACCGAAAATGTAAGAAATTGAATAATAAAACATATTTTACAAAACATTGCTTACCTAGCAATGCCTTTTCCACCACTCCCAGCTGGTCCAGCAGGCCCTATTCTCAATCAATGATGTCAGACCAAAGTTGTGTCGCTTTCAGCTGGGTGCTGGAGAGCCCGGTGTGATGGTGCATGCAGTGACGCACTTGCCACCAACTTAGCCAATACTCTACTAGTCTGTAGCTCTGGCCGGGCCTACCTCCTGCTGCCACATCAGTGGGAGGTGGCACTGCATGTAAAAAGCGAGCATCACCACCTCCACCATGCTAAAAATATGGCGGGTGTCACCCCCCTCATGCCACCTTTGGCCGCAATGGGTGTGGGATTCGGGTGCTGCCTGCCTCTGCCATAGCTAGGGGGAGGGCAGGACCGGTACAAAAACAGATTAACTGGGAAACAAAAATGTAAAATAAACACAAGGGTGAGTGGGAAGCTGCAAAAAACTGAAAATATTCTTTAAAACGTGATGAGTGGGGCATAATGAGGTGGGTAGGGATGGATGGAGCCTAGGGTACAGGAAACACAAGGGGAAACATAATTGACATGCGGTGTGTTCCACAACATGCTGTTCGCATTGAGCAAATTACATCACTAATGTTATCATTTGTCTGATGTGACGTGAATGAGACCTATCTCAAGTAATTCTATGAAACTCTTGGAATCTTTGGGTAAATCCGCTTGATTACGCTAAGTGGAACTATGTGAGGTACACCCATCCCTAATGATAACTGTGACCATGATGGCTGAGGCGTTAGTAAAAAAGATGTGATTGAATATATTTCTGCTAGCAATGGTTTTGTTGGTAAAACACTCAAGCCAACAAACCTTGATGAGGTATGTTAAGTTATTGGAATTGGGAGGGTTGAAGGACAGTAATCGAGGTTATTGGCTGGGATGAAAGGTCTTAATAAAGGCTTTTTAGGTTCTTATAAAAGTATTTTTCCAGTTCTTTAGCTTTTATGGAGTAGCAGTTTCCTAGGGAGAGGCTTAGTGGGTATTTCAATGGCAAAGCATTCTGGGTTCTGGAATTTACAATCATTTTTATTTGGACAAGTATCTTTTGAGGTACAATGAAAGTAGTAAAGCCTATTTGCCGTTTGGTTTTATACATTTGAACTTTAAAGTAATGCTGGAGTACCTGCTTGACAGTATGATTATATGCTTTCTTTCAGTTTCTTTAGGATTCTGGCTCTTGTTTTAAGAGATTTATTCAAGATTCAGCCAACTGGCTTTACAATAGTGATGAGAAGCTGAGTAGGTCTAGGATGGCATTCTATAGGACAGATTTCAGCAAGCAGTGGACTGATGAACTGTTACTCTTGGAATGTCAGGTAAGTAAGTGTAAATTGAGATTGAATGTAGGTAGGTCATTTTCCTTCCAAGGTGTATTTCACAGTATGTAGGGAGTATAGTCTTCCACATTGACCGATAAGGGAAGCTGACGTAAAAGACGTCAATGTCATTGCTGGTGTTGGGATAGTTACTGATTCCAGTGATGTGCTATGAGGAATGGATATTGTCTCCACTCTATCCCCAGCTACCTGAGTGGGATTGGCAATCTCTTTATCAAGATCATATTATTGGAGATACAGAGAATTCAGAAGGTGGGGTGTTTATGCATAATTTCAGAGACATAGTACAAGACGCTTTATGAGAAATTCCATTAGTCAGCAGGCATAAGAATATGAAGGTTGGAGAGGGTGAGCATTAAAGGAGAAGAGATTTCCAGTACCAATCAGTGATGTTTTGGAATCGTTTATTATAAAAATTGGCTAGTTCTTGTCCAATCGTCTTTCTATTATTGTTGGGATGATTTGTGATCAGTATTTTGGAATCCATGGGTATGGCTTCGTGCAGCCCAGGTGCCCAATTACTGCTTAGCCAAGTTTCTGTACAGAGGATCAGGTCAAGACTGACATATGATATGATTTCATTATCGTTCAGATTGTCCTAGTTAATTGATCTTGAATTCAAGAGTATAGACAAAAGGTAGGATACACCAGGATACCCTAGAGCAGAGGTCTTCAATCTGTGGGGCGCCACCCACAGGGGGGCAGTGGATGCCTACAAGGGGGTCGTGCATGCCTGAGCTTCACTTGGGCCTTCAATCCAAAACGTTTGCTTTCCTTTTGCATAAAGACAGCAGTCCTGGGATGGCTAATTTAGATTGTAATCAGTTGAAGTTCCATCAACTGAGTCTCTTGTGCTGTGGCAAGGTTTCGTACCAGGTGTCGGCTTGCCTGATTGAAATGCAAATGTGCCTATGAGTTATTCTGCATTTGTAAATGGTACTTGGGAGCTGGTTCTGGTTTTAATTGATCAACTCACTCCAAGCTTTGGGATGACAAAGATTTTTTTTGAGTGGTAGTGCAAAGAGTTAACAACTGAGTTGTGACGTGTGTGCTTTTAAGTTTAACTGCATTTACACAGCCCGTAGTACCCCTAAAGATGGGTTGGAGGGACAGTTATGTAAAAAATGAAAATTGCATTACATACCCTCTGGATTTCACTAAAATCTACATTTTGGAAGCACCATTTTATTGTAAAACTATTTGCACGTTTTGCAGCACTCTATCTTACACTATGTGTAATGCAAGTATAAAGCATTGACTTACATATTTACGGTGCTTTCTGTCATAGGCTGTGACCTTGTAGCACTAAAAATACATGTCACTATTCTTCACTGCGCCAATCATAATTTTATTCTGTGGCTCTCTGGTTACATGCAGCCATCTGCAGTGCATTAACTAGTAGAGGTTTCATAATGTACTACAGTGCATTTCCCACTGAGTAACAACTTTTTTAATTTACTTTTCATTTACGCTGCCCATTATTTTATATATAGATACCTGCTAATGAAAGACCTAAAAAAGTACAGAATTTTTTGGGGCTTATTTATGATAGGCTTTCATAACCGGAGCATCACTATTTTGGTCGCTCCGGGGTTGCAAGCATCTCAACCATACTTCTGCATCAAGGAGGCGTTCCATGGGCTTTGCGTGGGGTTCCCACGCAACACCCATGGATTTTGATGCAGCCCCATATTTACAAAATTGTGTAAACCTGGGGAAGCTCAAAAAACTGACGCCTCCCCAGCGGAGGCGTAACAAGGAGAAATGTTTTCATTTCTAATTGTTTTTCCCTCTTTCCATGTGTACTGCATTCTGCAGCTCACATCGAAAGAGGAAAACGCCTCTTGGGATTGTTTTTTTGAAGGTAGGTGCCCCTTCCTGTACAAATACAATCCTGTCTATGTTGGTGTTAGGCAGCAATTTATGCTCCAACGCAAAGGAAAAGGACAGGAATTCACCGTTTTTTATAAATACTGTGCATCCAGCCCCTTCACATTGACAAAGGGCAGAGCAGCAAAAAGACTTGATGCGCTAATCTACGTAAACGAGCCCTTTGTTTTTAGCTACACCTTTGACTAGGACGTTCAATGACCTTTTGTTTTCTAAACAGTGTTTAATATTATTTACCCACAGTAAAAAATATTTGCTGTGGGAATTGGGGGTGTTTATGGTTGTCAATAGTTGTCCATGATGAGGAGTACCAGGTTCAAGAAATTTTCGTCAGAAGGGGGTCCTTATGCCTAAAAACGTTTGATAAGGGGGTCTCGGCATCACAAAGTTTGAAGACCTCTGCCCTAGAGCATAATACTGTGCTTCACAAAAACAGATAACATAATCAGCAGAGCAGAGAGGTGCAATGGGTATATAGTGGTACGGGTAAAACATAGGATGGGAGAAAGGGTAGGGAAGCTGGGGACAAAGTCTGACTTCAGCATAATGAGTAGTAGCAAGAGGGATAGGTGGAATGGACCAACGGATGGCAGATGGAGGAGGAAACGATTGAAGGATTAAGGGAGAGTGTAAGGAGAGCAGAAGAGAATGAGGGTGGTTGAGAAGGAAGAGGATTTTGAGTTTGTACCACATGTGTCATGCATTGATGAGAGGTGGTAGGTGTGGGCACTGAAAGCTGAAAGAGTGCATCTATAGGCAAGAATGAAATCAGTGAGGAAGGCACGTGAAGTCACCACCACTACCTCAACCACTGCCTCATTACATCTTGTGAGTCAAGCTTAGAATTTCAGAACGGGGTCATGTGTCCCCTCTTGTGAGACAGAACACTATAAAATGTAAATATGCAAGACATGCGCATTACGGGCTTAATTATTGCTCATATAGAACAGCTACACAGACCATTTTCACATTTACCAAAATGAGTCTCCGAAGTCTTTCTTCAACATATTCCTGTAAAAGCAGTCATCTACTATAACTCATGATTAGAGCCCATATATTAGAGAATAATACATTTTCCCTTGTCATCTGTCGAAACCCCTCTTCACCCGACACGAGCCGCGGCTGCAAAATTGATTGGAGTACTACAAGAGGTTTCTTCACAGGGTTAAGTGTTACTTCCAAGCTTGAAGACTATTACCACTTGGGCTGCTATTTTCACATGCATATATATGCAAAATATGTTTGCACTTGAAAACAGTTCATAAATCATTTTCAGATGTAAGTCTGTCATAATTTTAGAAATATTTCGTGAATTCCAAAACCTATTGGTCTAGATAAGCATAAATAAATGGACCAGCAGGATATCTCTCAATCTCTTTAAACTAAATAAATTGCAAGCTTTCAATATAGACTGCTGGTACTTTTATGAAAGTTTACGGCAGAAATCTAGTGCATTTCTGTGACTATCATCCTTCATGGTAGGTAAAGGATTAGCAGCCTCTTATTATTAGCAATGAATCCCAACGTGTACGTTAAGCAGAGGCATTCCAATAATTTAGGCTGATGTATTCAATTGTGTTTTATTGTCTTCTGCCTCTGCTTATATGTGTTCTGATTAGAATGGATTGCCAATAGTTTGGAGACAAATATCAAATATGCATTGCAGATGAAGCAGAAAATGCATGCAAATAAATAATTTGGGCTGTTCAAGTCTTATTAGGCTGAATGTTATCGTCTCCGAAACGCATTAACAGTACATCTAAATTCTATTAAGGACTTTCTGAATAATACAAAAGAATAAAGAAACATTGGCGTAGATAGTTAAGAGCAGACTTTTGGAAAGTTTCTTAACATGTTTACAGAGTTTGTTGATCTGTTTACAGTCAGACATTGGAAATGTTAATCGCAGTGCATATAATTTAAGGAAGAAGAGTGTGCGAACAATGTGCTTTTTCAGAACTGCCCAATGTAATAGCGCTTAGCAATGCTGCTGATGTCCAGGAGGTGGTTTTGTTTATTATATGCATAGTGATGGCACAAAATTACAACGTGGGGTCGTACAGGCTGACAGTTACTCTTGGTAAAATCGGGCTTCACCTTTATGTTAAATAGTGTCTGTTGTTTGCGAGCGCAGGGTTTAAAACACTGAAGTTTTGGTGTCCTCCACTTTTATATACAGTGTGCCGGTATTTTGAATAAAAATATTGTGTCAAGAATATCGGAATGTCAAAAATATTGTAAATAGAAATTTCGAAGGCAATAATATTGTTTTAAGTGTTTTTAATATAATTTAAAAAATAACTATTTGGAAAATATCATGGAATGTAATATTGTTTGTACATGCTATTTTGCTAATTTATTGTAGTTTGGCTTGAGTCTGTATGTTTATGTTTTGTTTTAATTATGTTTTTAGTCAGAACATTTATTAATTATGAAAAAGTTAAAATTTGTGTTTTTAGTTGTACTAATGTATACAAATAATGGATTTATAATTTTTTCTAGCAGCGGGATATTGGGGTTTTATGCAATCAGAGTAGGGAGATTTTTAAAAAGTGGACATTTTAAGGTATATTTAATGAAAATCATTTTAATGATAAGTAAATTATTATTGTTAAATGTAACTTTCTTTTGCTACATTAATATTTTGTATAAATAACTATTTATAATGAATTAAAATATATTAATCATAATAAAATGTATACATTATTATTTTATTGTAAATATTTCATTAAACTTTAAAATGGGAAAAGTACATTTTAGTTTATTTTATCAATGAAAAATTATATTCGCGTGTGGAGTAATGATCTTGTGTATAAAACTTTTAGTCTGTAGCAGTTTGCATAAAATGTTTTAGGCTACAGAGGAAATAATAATGTTCATCTCTTTCATGTCCAACACCTTCCCTAAATGGGCTTAGATTGGAGTGGGAATAGCTCCTTTATTTTCCTACACTTTCTCCAAATTGTTTTAGATTGGATTGAGAATAGTAAATGTCACCCCTGTATTGCCCAACACATCCCCTGATTGGTATAGATTGGAGTAGGAATAGTAAATGTAACACTTTCAGTATCTAACACCTTCTCCAAATTGGTATAGACTGGAGTGGGAATAGTAAATGTCAGCCTTTCAGAGTCCAACACCTTCCCCAATTTGGCATAGATTGGAGTGGGAATAGTAAATGTCACCCCTTTAGTTCCAAAACCTTCCACAAATTGGTATAGTCTGGAGTGGGACTAGTGAGTGTCACCTAAGCCTGGGCGGTGAACTACGCTCCGCTCGCAGTGTTTGCAAAGTTTTGGTAACTTCGCGGTTTATGTAGTGCGCATAGTTACCGAACACTACGCAATCTACAACGTAGCGTAGTTGTTTTTCTTCCTCGCCCTCAATATGCGTTCTCGCAGGCACGGTAAGCACTTACCATGATTCTGCATACGCTGATTTGATTTTCTATCCGTTCGCGTGTGCCAGGAGGTTTGGAATCTGGCCGCAAGAATCCTCGAGACTGTGCAAACCCGAACACGTAATTCGGACGCGCTATCTTCCTTCTGGCGGCAGTGTTGGTAAGATCGCGTACCCGAACACGCAGAAACTACAATCTGGCAAAAAATATCTCTCAAACACAATAAAACCTTCTCGAAAATGATAATTCTGCTCAGAAAAATCCTCAGATTGTGATTTGGCTGTAGTCTTTTGTGCAAGAAGTCCTTTTTTTTTACACTTTTTTTCAAGAGGAAGGAAGTGCCCCTGAGTCTCCAACTTCCTGTTCCTGTCCAGCAGGCTCCTCCCAGTGCTTTGTCCATGTGCTCTTCACTTTCATTTGGATTTGGAGCTGGGATGATCACTTTTTGTGTCTGTCTGCTGCATCATATCATTGGATTGGATTTGAGGACTTTTGGATTTGAGATTTCATTTCACAAGTAAGTTTGAGAATTGGTGTACATGTTTGTTTGATTGGGGCTTGTTTGTACCTACAGTTTTCTGGGATTTTCATGGTTTAAAAAATTATTGTTGTGGGTGGCCTGTACTTTCAGTAGGGGCCTAGTTGTTGTTCTTTGAAATTTCAGCCAGTAGGCCCAGAGGTACCCATGTGTCCATGTTTCTGTGGTGTCTGTTGAATTTAAACATCATATAGGGCATGGATGGCATACGATTGAATTGCTAAATGTGGTTGTGGTGTATTTCACTGTTTGGGTGGGTGTGTTAAATACCTTCGTTGTATGTGTGTGTGTGCTTGATGTGTAATTTTTCAATCCTTCCGTAGCCCTGTTTATTTTTGTTTTTGCATTTTTGTATTAAAGCTATGTTGTTTAACAGGCCTACTTTGTCTGGTCATATATAGGCCTGTTTCAGTCCATTATTTTCCATGGCCTGTTGTGACTGTGAGTGACCATATGGCTTGGGCCATTTTGTGGTGGTAGTTTGGTAGTGTGCTTCTTTTTCAATATGGGCCTGCATGTCTTTACTTTGTTCCCCTTGGCTTATGCTTGTTGTTGTCGTGGCCTGGCCATGTGGGTAGCAAACGTTTTGTGAAGGCAGGCAGTGGGCTTTTGGCATAGGCTTGCAATGTCTGTCTTCCATTTCTTTTTGTTGTGGGTGGCTAGGGGCCATTTTGTGGATACATCCAGGCAGTGTGCTTGCTTTTGACATAGGCTTCAGTTCCAAGCGTGTTGCCTAGTCTGCCAGTAGGCCCAGAGGTAGTCATCAACATGGGTGCATAAAAACTGTTTCTGTGTTGTCTGTTGTGTTTTCATCATGGATGGCATTGGATTGAATTTCAAAATGTGGTTTTTGTTGTGGAATTTCAGTTTTTGGGTGTGTGTTAAATAAATAGGGCTTTTCAGCTAGTAGGTAACCCTAGGCATTCAGCTCGCGTAGTTTTGGCAACTTTGCACAGCGCGACAACGCAGACTTACAGTTTTTGTCTTCTTCGCGCGCTCAATATGCGTGTTCGCGCATGCGTTAATGACTTTTTGTACAGTTTGCGATGCCGAACACGCAGAATTTGCAATCTGGTGAAAAATATCGCTTGCGCAGCATAAAACCTTCTTGATAATTATGATTTTGTTCATTTTGCTAAAAAAAACTCCTCAGGTTGTCTTTTGGCTGTAGTTTTTGGAGTATGGAGTCATTTTTGTTTTACAATTTTTTTAAAAGTAGAAGGAAGTTTCCCAGAGACTCCAACTTCCTGTTCCTGTCCTTTGTATTCACTTTCTTGTTATTGTGGTGGGTGGCCTGACCATGTGGGTGGCAGCCATTTTGTGAAGCCAGGTTTTGTGCTTTTTCCATAGGCTTGTATTTTCTGTCTTGTATCCCTTTTCTTGCTTTTGTGAGTGGCCTGGCCATGTGGTGGTGGCCATTTTATGGGACCAGCCACTGTGCTTTTGCCATATGCCTCCAAGCTAGTGGCCTAGTCTGCCAGTAGGGCCAGAGGTACTACTCATCAATCATCATGGGTGCATGAAAGTTAAACGACTGTTTTTGTGTTGTCTGTTGAATTTTAACATCATGTATGGCACGGATGACTTTGGATTGAATTGCAAATTGTGTTTTTGGTGTGGAATTTCAGTTTTTGGATGTGTGTTAAATAAATAGGGCTTTTCAGCTAGTACGTAACCCTAGGCGTTCAGCTCGCTAATTTTGCCAACTCTGCACAGCGCGACAACGTGGACTTACAGTTTTTGTCTTCTTCGCCCGCTCAATATGCGTGTTTACGAACGCGATAACGACTTTTTGTACAGATCGCGATGCCGAACACACAGAATTTGCAATCTGGCGAACAAAATCTCTCGAGCAGCATAAAACCTTCTCGAAAATGATGATTTTGTACATTTTGCTAAAAAAACTCCTCAGGTTGTCATTTGCAGCCGCGGCCGGTAGTGGGAGTACCGGCCGGGCGGTGACGCGGGGAGGGGGGAGTAGGGTGGGGGGGTAGTAATGTATGGATTATGGACTTTAAAAGGTAAGTAAACATAAAAATAAATAAAACGAATTTCGTTGCACACACTGCATCGCCAAATGCGATGCAGTGTGTGCAATAAAATTAGTGCATGTCCTAAACTTATAGCTATCTCAAAGTAGAACACAATCAACACAGGAGGGAACACAGCAGATAAGTGGTCAACAACAACAGCCGCAACCACTGCACGCAATAGTAGTTGTTGTTCCTCCCAATTTAGGGGCACTTCAGGAAATTGAGCCTCATGCAGAGGAAGAAGAAGGGGAAGCCACTCATTCAGGAGATCCATTCTCTTTCAAATCCCCAGCAAGGAAAAGGAGGGTTAGTCCATTGAGTTCTTCGCCAAGTATCCCTTCTGATGATCTAGATGTCGCTTGGGAGCCACAACAACCTGAGCATGAGAGGGAGACACATCCCAAGACCAGGCTAGGGAAAAGGAAGGTTCCAGAAAGCCTTACACTTATGGAGGTCGATGTAGAACAGCAGGATAATGATGATGATGAGCCAGTCATCACGAACATCACTCCGAGGCCAAGGAAATGGAGACCAACATTATTTCCCTATCCAAAAAGGCTGCGAGGGATGTAGCACGCATACCTCCAACACACGTAACACCAACACTACCTCCAGCTTCCATATTTACATTAGCAAAGGCCTGGCAGCGTCCTACATCCAGCACAAGCACCACCTCAGTAGAAGTAGGTAGTGGTACTGCACAGAGTCAAATTCAACACACACCCTCCAGTTCATCCGGCATTGGAAGTGGCACCTCCAACAGGAGACAAAAGTTAAGCTCTCCAGTGTAGGATTTCTTTACGGTTAGTGAAAAGGAGGAGAACATTGTTATATACTCCATTTGTAATTCCTGTGTTAGTCGGATAAGCTTGGTACAACCTATGGTACCGGAGGTCAAATGACCCATCTGAAAAAACATCACTTGATCAACTGGGAGGACCACCTTCAATGCATAAAAACTTGAACCATTGCTGTTGGTGGCGCTAAACGAGTAGAAGGTCCGATTACGGTGGAACAGGAAGAAAAGGGAGACATTCTCTATATTAGTGGTACACAAAGTAGCCCTGTCCCCAGCACCGCAGTGGTACCGCCCACATCCTCAGAAACACCTCAGTGGCACACGAGTAAGAGTCAGCCTGAGACACCAATGAGTACTGCAGTGAAAAAAAGTGTTACTTTGAGTCTAACAGAAAGGAATACCACGCCGCCACCATTATTAGCATGTTTACTAGGCCAGAGGGGCAGTACGAACGCAACCACCCAATAGCACGTTTGTACAATGCGAAGCCGGCTAAAATGTTAGCACTGGACCGTTTCTCTTTTTCTTTTGTTGAAGGGGTGGATTTTCTGGAATTTGTGACAACCATCTACCCAAAATGGAAGGTTCCCAGCCGGTATTATTTCGCCAGAGATGCTGTTCCAGCACTACATCACGACGTGCTGGAATTGCTTGGAAAAGCCTTAAAACAGAGTGCTGTTTAGAGTATCCACCTGACAACAGACATTTGGACCAGTTGCCAAGCCACTGATTACATGTGCATCACTGCACACTTGATCTCTTTTTCGGGTGTTAGAGAAAAGATATCTGCAGGTGTTGACACTGCTGAGATTTTTAATGACACTCGCTAACATGCAATTATAGCCATGTTTGCTATGGAGAAATCTCATACTGCTGCAAACATTTTGGAGGAGTTTAACAGCAAGGTCTTTGAGTGGCTGCGCCCAAGAGGGCTAAACGTTGGTTTTGTTGCCACGGACAATGGCAGTAATGTAGTTAGGGTCATGAAAGATGGTGGCTATTTCAGGGTCCCGTGTTTGGCCCACTACATTAGCATTGTTGTTCCAAACTTTCTGAAAAATGAAAGCAAAGTCAGCAACTTACTGACCACCTGTAGAAGAATATGTACACATTTCAACCATTCTTTTAAAGCCCGGAAGCAGCTGAGGGTCATTCAACGTGAGCATAAAATGCCAGTCAAAGCACTCATCCAGGAGGTGCCAACATGTTGGAACTCAACTTATTACATGCTTGATTGTCTGTTTGAGCAGTACATACCACTCAATGCTTATGTCATAAAAAGATTAGGGGATCCTACTGTGAAAGGCATGACCTTTGAGATGGGCCAATGGGACCTTGTTAAATGCCTGACAGAGATGCTACTTCCCTTTGAGGTCTTCACACGTGAAGTCAGTAGGGAGGATTGTACTATGGGCAAAGCTATCCCATTGTTGCACATGCTAGAGCAAGAGCTGAAGGGGGTGTCTGAAATGTACGCAGGTGTGGATGACAAAGTAGACGTACATTATTTGGCAGACACCTTAGCTTATCTGAAAAAACACGGATTCAAAATAACATTGTGTCACATCCACATTACATTACTGCCACAATTTTGGATCCACGGTACAAACTATTTCTGAACAGTAATCCAGTAATTCCTTTTTCAGAAGTGGATGTTGCCAAGTACAAAACGTTGATAGCTGAGGAAGCCACTGACTTTGAAAACGAATGGCTCTTAATTAGAGGCCCACCACCCCAGGCCAGAACAAGTACTACTGGGCATCCAGAGTCAAGTTCTACTTCAGAGCCTGAGAGCAGTGCGTTTGGCTCCCAACAGTCACCAACAATACCAATAACATCAACAATAGCAACAACAGGATCATCAGCCACTCTTTCACCCCTGAGGCGGAAAGCCGGGGGTTAGGCTATGTCGTGTTTTTAACTTTTAATTTGTTTATGGTTCAGTGCACTGGCAGAGCGTGTTCTTTACTTTTTAATTCACTCCCCTAGTGAAGCGCTGATCACACGGGCTCTGCCGATTTAGGCGCGGAGTACACTCCTCCCTCCAAACGCTGCGGTGACATCCCAAACCCTCCTTGCAGGTGGGGCGGTGGGGGAGCGGCTGAGGCAGCTGACGCAAGCGGCGTAATTACAAAAGGACCGCCTACCTCGAGGATCGCCCTACTCTTTCACCCTGAGGCGGAAAGCCGAGGGTTAGGCTGTGTCGTGTTTTTAACTTTTAATTTGTTTATGGTTCAATGCACTGGCAGAGCGTGTTCTTTACTTTTTAATTCACTCCCCTAGTGAAGCGCTGATCACACGGGCTCCGCCGATTTAGGCACGGAGTACACACCTCCCTCCAAGCGCTGCGGTGACATCCCACGCCCTCCTTGCAGGCGGGGCGATGGGGGCGCGGCTGAGGCAGCTGACGCGAGCGGCGTAATTATAAAAGAACATGCCGTTACCTCCACGCAGCGGACGCGGGCAGCGGGCATGACTTTGGCGCGCCGAAGGTGCGCTAAAGGTAAGCCCATCTGCGCCCGTCCGCGGCGGGCCGGGGCTAGGGCTTGGGACCCCCCCTTCATCTTTGGCTTGTACAACTAAGCGAATAAACATAAGCTATTCCTCAGCAGATCTCCATAATCTTCGGAGGATTGCATCCGGTTCCGTGGAAGGTATGATAACCTGTCCATCAAAATTCCCGGCCCAGTTACAAGGCCCGGTAGCCTGTAGCAGATGCACTTTCCAGAGCGATAAACTCATTCGCCATAGGGAGGTTAAACACACCCTGGAGTCCACCAGGGAGGAAGCCCCTACTTTTATGCTATGAAATGTCAGGACCCTTCCCAGACATCAGTTTGAAATTTGGGATTTGCTTAACACCTATTCCCCGGAAGTATGTTTTATGACGGAGACCTGGCTGAATGCCACTAATCATCCAGCTATCAATATGGCTATCCCTGAAAACTATAAATTTATTCATCTTGATAGGACAGCTAAATCGGGGAGGGGGGTATTGCAATAGCATATAGACAACATATTAACATTTCCTTGATTAGCTCCAAATTGGAGGAGAGTTTGGAAATCGGGATTTTTAAAATAAACTTTTCAGCATCGGAGTGCTCATTGGGAGCAGTAGTTTACCGGCCTCCCAGCCCAAAAACCGATTTCACGGACTCACTTGTAGACTTGATAGCCACGCACGCTCTTGCGGCTAACACATTTTTGTTATTAGGTGACTTTAACTACCATGGTAAACTTGGTCCCCTACCTGAAGTTAAGAAACTCCTTACTGATATGGAGCAGCTGGGTCTCCATCAAAGAATACAAGGGCCCACGCATAGTGGTGGTCACACTCTTGACCTTGTCTTTTCCAATGTAGAGGAGCTTAAATTTGATACTCCACTGCCTCTCGTATGGACTGATCACTCAATGATCACGTTTACATACCTGCTGCCTATACAGTCTCAAAGGGATCAAGCGGCTGGTCGGCGTCCCACCGCATATAGGCCATGGAATAAACTTACCCCACAGGCCTTCGAGGAAGCCTATAGGCCATCGGCTCAGCTAGAAGCCCTGGGGGCAGCTAACATGTTGGCTGAATTTAACGCTGGGTTGGAAAAAGCATTTGATGCCACCATACCTAGGAATTACAATCTAAGGCCCACTCCTAGCAGGTCCTCTGCTAAATGGTATACCCCAGAACTGAGCCAGGAAAAGGCTGTTTGTAAAAAATTGGAACGAGCGTGGCGACATAACAAAAAGGTGAGATCCAAACATCTCTATAAATCAGCTCTGGCGACCTATCACCGGAACCTGAAGGTTGCACGCCGTGTGTTTATTGCCAGCCAAATTGAGCTTTCTAAGAACTCAGCCAAAGCCCTTTTCGATATTGTAAAGGACTTTGTGGAACCGACGGTGTGTAAACAACCTACTATGGAGTCAATGGAACTTTGTAATTCCTTAGCAGAGTTTTTCTCTGAGAAAATTGATAAAATCTATGCAAATTTCTCCACTAATAAGCTGGCGACTACAACTGGTGACAGGCACCCTGAAGAAGATGTTAATAGATCTGACTGCTCTTTAGATGGTTTTGAGCCAGTCTCTCTTGCAGAGACACAGATGGCATTGGCCTCTGCTAAATCAGGCTCTCCGACAGATCTCTGCCCACCCAAAATTATGTCGCTTCTATCTCATAGTCTGGCCCCCACAGTCCAGGAGAGGTTTAATCTCTCCATGAGGGAAGGAATAATCCCAGTATCCTGGAAGGAGGCTCATGTTCGCCCTATTCTAAAAAAATCCACGGCTGACCCGAAAGAGTTGAGCAATTATCGTCCGATATCCTTGCTCCCTCTTCTGGGTAAAATATTAGAAAGCCTGATCAATAGGCAATTAAATACCTATTTAGAGGCGAATAACATCCTGGACCCCTCGCAGTCCGGTTTCCAGTGGGGGTTCAGCACGGAAACGGCCCTCTTGGCGGTGACTGACTCCCTCCGAACAATAGTGGACGCAGGAGGCTCTGCTATTTTGATACTGTTGGACCTCTCCGCGGCCTTTGATTCCATCTCTCACCATAGGCTTGCGGAAAGGTTAAGCTCCTGTGGTATCAAGGGCCTTGCCCTTAAATGGCTACGGAATTTCTTGGCAGACCGTTCACAATCAGTCCAAATGGGCCCTTATCAATCTGAAAGAACATCATTGGATAAGGGGGTTCCCCAGGGCTCCTGCCTTAGCCCCACCCTTTTTAATATCTATATGGCCCCTTTGGCCAGGGTGGCAGAGGCCCTGGGGTTTGAAATAATATCGTACGCCGATGACACCCAGCTACTATTTAACATCGGACCACATGTTGAGGCGGACAGGCTTCGCTTTGCTACGGGGCTATCGGCGTTCTCTAACTGGATGAATAACAACTGTCTCCAGTTGAACCCGAGCAAGACGGAGCTGATGCTCCTAGGAAAAGCCTCAGTAATGTCGAATAGTGACTGGTGGCCGGCAGAATTGGGCTTGCCCCTTACGCCAAAATCTTGTGTAAATAACTTGGGCATTAAATTAAATCAGTCTTTAACCATGCAGGACCATATGACCGCGGTATCTGGCGAATGCTATTATAGGCTTAGACTACTTAGAAAGATCCTCCCTTTTATCCACCTAGAACACCGTAGAACAGTCACGCAAGCCCTGGTCTTGAGTCGCATCGACTACGGGAACGCGCTGCTGGCTGAGGTGGGAACCACCTCCCTGAAAAAATTACAGGTTATTCAAAATACGGCAGCTAGGCTGGTCATGAATCTGCCATCTGGCACCCCTTTGCAACCTTTACTGAGAAGGCTTCATTGGCTTCCTATAAAACAGAGGTCTTTTTTTAAGATCTGCTGCCTTACTTACTGTGCGCTGCAGGGGCAAGGTCCTGAGTATCTTCAGAAGAAACTGGGAAGATATATCCCCTCACGCTCTTTGAGATCAAGTCTTAAACAGTTATTGGTGGTCCCTCGTTCCATACTTCGCAGATCTGGGGGCATGGCATTTTCATGTCTTGCGCCTAAATACTGGAACAGTCTGCCGTTGTCCCTGCGAGAATCCCCCTCCTACCTGATGTTCAGGAACCATCTTAAGGCCCTACTGTTCTAATGCTCTCCTACCTTCCGTGTTTCCTGCCTTTCGGGTTGTCCTAGAGTTAAGCGCCGAGATGCCCCCAGGTGATTCGTGCGCTATGAAAGAGAGACTAACATAACATAACATAACATAAAAAAGGCAACTGATTGGTTTCTATGGAAAGGGTATGGTAAGTCCATTGCTGATGCAAAGGCAAAACAGGCCAAGCAAATTGGAGCACCCCTGAACATTGAGCGGATAGTCCAGGCCTATCTGGATGACACAACAGAGGTCTTCATGGATCAAAGCCCACTGGTGTATTGGTATGGGAAAAGAAGACAATGGCCAGTGCTCAGCAGGCTGCTGATAAAGTATCTGGCTTGCGCTGTCACAAGTGTCTCTTCTGAGCGTGTTTTCAGTGCTGCTAGTACCATTGTAACTGTGAAAAGGACCAGTCTCTCTCCTAAAAGCGTGGAGAGGTTAACCATGATCAAAATGAATCAGCACTTTATACCACTGGATTACACGATACCTGAATCACAGCATGAAGAGGAGAGCGACTAAAGTGATGGAAGTAGTGTGTTACTGTTAGATGACCTGCTACTTCTGGTCAAATCACCAGAGTTTGAGGAAGAGCTCTTCTTCCCTGACAACAAGGCTTTCAAATTGTTACTTTCTTCCTTACTTTATTTGTGTGTGTCTCTGTCTTTCTGGTTCGAACCACAACAAACCCATCACCCTTCTCTTGTTATTTGATTTCCATATTGGAGTTGCACCTCTGTGCATTTCACTGTCCACTCCTCAGAGTCCTGCTCCATCTTCCTGACTTGCCCTAAATACATTTTTTCCCCCAAGGCAGACATTGGATGGAGAACAGTACAAGAAATGTTGCCTCTAACAGTCCCTACAGAACAAGTGGAACAGGACTTTAGCTATCCGCCTTCTGATTCCGAGCCACAACTCATCACTGTCAGAACTAGGCTATCGCCTCCGAATCAGCAGGCATTCAAAAGCTCATCAATGTCAGAACAGAAGTTACTTGGCAGAGAAAGACAAGACTCTTCAAAGAACTTGCTGATGCCTGACGTCACATTTCGGCAAACTCAATTGACCAATGACCGCTACCAAGGCCGCGGCCCATCTCACAGCACTGACCATCTGAACCAACTTCAACAGCGACAAAGTGCCACAGATGAATGCGAAAATGAAAACAACGACTAACTCTCAAAATGTATGTGGACCGAGTAATAATGAGGCCACTGCCTCTGTAAAAAAGCACACACTTGTCAGAAGATTTATGCAGGCATCTGATGGCCAAAGCAAAGAGCAAGACAGGTAATGATGGCATGCATTGTATGCAGACTCTAAGTGATTGCTGTTTTTTGTGTTGACGACGCGTTGTGCATGAATGAAGTCGATCTGTACTAGTAATTAATCTACCAACTCAAAGTGACTCATGTGACTGTCAATGTTATGTTTCCCTTTTTGTTTAACCAAATTGTATTCCTACAACTGCAGGCCAATATCTGTTGCATTTTTTAATATGGAATGTGGACCTAGTCCGAGTTAAAACTCGGTACACTACAGACTGAGATGGACTTGGACAACAACACATGTACAACATCATGATGATGACCATAATATCTTCGCAGTCAGTCAGTAGGATCGGAGATGATTGATGGAATAACTGTGTTTCAGGAAGGGGCATAAAAGGTAAACACAACAATTCAACCAGAACCACAGCAGACCTACATGTCCGTGTAGTGGTGGAGTCGGGTGTAGTGGTATGACAGACAGCGGTGCATTGATTTAGTCACTTTATTTTGAAAATGCAAGGTTGCTGTACATGCCATTGTCTGGCTCTGTCAACATTTAAGCTAAATGGAAGTTGGGTCATGGCCTGGTGCCATGTGGGCCTGCTCTGTCCTCTTGTTGTTGTAGCTTAATGCTGTAAACAGAAGAGTAGACACGATGAATCCAAGTCAGTCTGAAAATGTTCTCTCTTCTCTTCTTGCACTCCATCGTAATTGATGCTTTTTTAATTCACTGATTTTTCAATACCCCTTTTGCTTTTCCATCTACATTTACAGGCCAGCCTTTACCCTGTGCTATACTGGGAGAAACAACTCACACTTACCTTACCAATCCGCATTAGTCATGCAGTGGCACCCAACCAAGATTGTTCTGCGGAGCGTCCATGGAAGGAAGGACCAAGAGGAATGGCAAGATTCAACTCCACAATTTGACCAGGATAATACAGTAACTTTAGTATCATTAATCATTCGTCTTTTACCTAATTTGAGCCCTTTTTTTCCTTCAATCATTACAACTGTGTGGTTTGTTACTGTTTGTTTGCTAACTGATCCCCACAACTATTTTCATAATTTTCTTTGCTATCTTTAAATGTAAGCCGATACAACATGTAATTTGAGTCTCTCTGAGGGCATACACTCAGGCAAGGCAAAATTAATACTAATATACTGCTGCCCTGTACTGTCTAGTAGTAGTAGTCGTTAGTAAGTACTACTCATTATCATAGACCATCAAGTTTCATTCAAATCTTTATTTCGGTTAAAAACAAACCATAAAAGATACACAGACAAATGTATTCTTTGAGACCAGGGGTGAAAACATTTCAGAATTATCAGCTCCATTTTCCATAATCAGTTGATCACGATTTCGTTCTATGTGAGGTAGTTGCAGTATTAGAAAAATAAATAAATAAATACCAGGAGTAATAACATTAATTGATACTACCCGAAATATCCATCAAGTTTTCTTCATCATATTCATCATGCATTTCCTTTTTCTCCTTTTATAGATTTATTGGCTAAGATCATGCTCGTCTGGCAAGATTGTGTTTTGCTTTTGTTGTGCCCATGCATGCTGTTTTTCTATGTTAAACCTTTCCCCAAACCCCCCTTCCCATCCATTCATCAAACCCTAACCCTCTTACCCCGGGCTGTGTGATTTATATTGAGGTGTGATGTGACGACATTATATGTACACCAACAATTGATCACATGCTTGACGGGGCAGATGTGGTGAAAGCAACACTAATTCATTTTGAAGGCAGGGTAAGGATCTTCTATTGCTTGCCCACCCATGCTCAGTATATGTGCAAGCCAATTTTTTTTCCAAAGGGACCTAATACATCATAATTAATTGCCTACATTGATTTCATCATCATCATTATTGTCATCCTACCACACACTTGTAACTTTTTTGTAGTAGGCTGTCCCCGCCTCCATGTTTTATTTTACCTTAGCAGTTGCAATATTGTTTGTTTGGCAGTCTTCTTCTGTACTGTACTTTACTTAAGTTCTAATACTCATCCCACAGTCTCTCGCAGGCAAGTGACTGTCACTTTCTTTTTTTGCAAATGCTACTGCCAGTGTCTACTACTACCACCACAACCATGGCATCTTCTCCGTTCTATTGGGAAACCATGCAGCCATTGCTGTGCCGAACTTAATCATCATCAATCAAAGGTAAGATAAGTTTGGTTGGAAGTATAATGACTTGGAGGAGAGACTGACAGTACTAGTAGGACAAATAATTACTCAGTGAGGGATACCGCATCTATCTGTTTGTGTGTTACAAAATTGGCAGATTATTTAAATTCAAAACTGGCTGCAGCCCTGCAGCAGCAAGGAAACCATGTGACATAAATCCGTAAAACAGTAACCCACCCACAAAACATTAACAACATATTTTTAAGTAAAAATACATATAATTTATTACCCTAACAAAAATAAACTATCCCACACCTGACCCACCCCTCTCCCTAACCCCAACCAATGTCCAAAACGAAAAAAGTCTAAACAATGTCTATAAACCCCAATGCCCAATTACCACCCACCAACAAAAGTAAAAAAAAAGGGGCAATGCAACAAGGTCCTAGATTGTTCTAGATTTGGCGGGCTTTAAGATGTTTGTCCACCAGGATCTTAACCCGTTCCTTTAGCTGCTCCTGTAGGCGTGCCATCCGGAGGAGCATCTGGCGGCGAAATGCCCTTCAGTTGCATCCAGGGTGGGGGGCAGCAGTGCTTGACAAAGTGTGGTGGCCAGAAGCTGCCTGACCGTGGCGCTATACCACTGGAGGCGGGTCCTGGCTGGGGCCCGGGGCATTGGAGGAGGCTGCAGCTGCTGCCGCCTCCTCCTCCTCCTCCTCCTCTGCCTGAGCCATCAGCCGACGTTACTCTTGGCAGATGGCCTCCAGTTTCCGGCGCCGGGTCCTGGCTGCCAACTCCTTCCGTGAGGGTTTTTCTTGGGAAGGAGGATCTATATCAAGAAAGAAAAAGAATTGTAACCAATACTCTTAGTAAAACAGTAACACAAAATTAATTCAACACATAGTGGCACAGTAGCACTAGCAAGCGCAGTACATAACATTTATGGTAAGTATCTATCCTCCCACTTCCTCTGCCTCTAACATTTGTTGGAGTTTCATGCATTATACTAGCACTATGGACTTATCTCTAGTTTAGCTAAGTTACAGAACCTTGTTGTAGCCGGCATGCCAGCTCAGTCAGCTAAGCTTGCACCCAAGACAAACATACGAGTCATGACGCAGACTCCCGTTAGTTTTATTTACTACTGTCTGCAGGTGGGTAAGCTTGTATTTTTCTATTACGGGTGGCACCGGCCATACTCTCTTTGTTACATGAAGGGCAATTGCCCAATTTCACTTTCACTCTGCCCTGGCTACTACAAAAAGGCAGAATATTATTGTATATCTGATCCAATGATCATTGCTTATATATGGAACGACGACATAAGGTCAGTACGGTAGTGGTCAGTGGTGGGAGTGCTGGCGAGCGGGGACGTGGGGAGGGGGAGGGGCAGGGTGGGGGAAGTAAACTATGGATTATGGCCAATTACAGGTAAGTAAACGAATAAATAAATAAAACACATTTTGTTGCGCGCACTGCATTGCATTTGGCAGTGCAGTGCGCACAATGAAATTTGTTTTATTTATTTTTATGTTTACTTACCTGTGTTTGGCCTTAATCCATAGTTTACTACCCCCATACTGCCCCTCCCTTTCCCTACATCACCGCCCGCCAGCACTCCCACCACCGACTGCTACTGCATAAGGTACTTTGTTTTCATTGATTGTGTAACCAACAGATAGGCCACCCTTTACAGACTGGCTGACACCATCAAAAATAAATTAACATAGGTAGGGAGTGGTCCTCGGAGTCGAAGGAAGGCATTTGATAATATATATATATATATATATATATATATATATATATATATATATATATATATATATATATATATATATATATATATATATATATATATATATATATATATTCACTGAAAAAACCATAGGTTATAGACCATATATAGTTAGGAATTAGCATTTACAAAACCTTGAAAATTCACTGAAAAAACCATAGGTTATAGACCATATATAGTTAGGAATTAGCATTTAAAAAACCTTATTTTACTCACACAAAACCATTGAAATTCCATATATAGTTAGTTGCACTAACTATATATCGCGCACCCGCAATCCACTGCTGATGATGTCACATATTACATCATTCATGACATGGTCAGTGACATCACTGATGACATCACTGATGACATCTCAAATGACATCACTGATGACATCACTGATGACAACATCCAGTGACTGTATGTTTCTGTAAAGTTAAAATGTGTCTTACATATTGAAGAATGAGTGGAAGTATAAGTGTCTGGACAAAGGATTTAGTAGGTGCATGACTGAATGTATGAGTGAGTGATTAAATGTGTCTCACTGAGTGCATGGGTTAGTGACTAAAGTGTCTTAATTTGTGCATCATTATGTCTGTTGTTCTGTAAACTGCTGCATGTGTTGATCAGTAGCTATATGATTAACTATATGGGTTACTGATTGATTGTCCAAGTATTTGTATGGGAGACTGAGTGTGTGTGTGGCTGGCTGGGAGGTGTGTGACTCTGTGCAGATCAATGTGTACTTAGATCAATGATTGTATAACAAGGTAAGTATGTGTTAGTATATGTTTGAAAATGTAAGGTGCTCTATGTTTAACTGTATAGACAAGAAAATGGAAGTGTGATTGATTCTTTACAGGACTGACTAGGTGTGTGAGTAACTCCATGGATGAGTGGCAGAGTGTGAGTGTCTGTATAGGTGTATGAGTGCATATGATAGTGTTGTAAAGATGAGTGATTGTATGTATGAATGATTGTATGGGTGAATGAGTGAATGTGTGTGTAGACGTAGGAATCAGTGAGTACATATGTAGTAACTAGTATTGGTGTGTCAATGGTTTCAAAAATTATACTCTGTATTTAACACTGGGTGAAACAGAGGTTATATTAAAATGTGAGGAGATGCATTGTATTGTCACATGAATGATATCATCAGTGATGTGGTCATTGATGTCAAATGAGATGTCATCAGTGATGTCATCAGTGATGTCATTTGAGATGTCATCAGTGATGTCATCAGTGATGTCACTGACCATGTCATGAATGATGTAATATGTGACATCATCAGCAGTGGATTGCGGGTGCGCGATATATAGTTAGTGCAACTAACTATATATGGAATTTCAATGGTTTTGTGTGAGTAAAATAAGGTTTTTGAAATGCTAATTCCTAACTATATATGGTCTATAACCTATGGTTTTTTCAGTGAATTTTCAAGGTTTTGTAAATGCTAATTCCTAACTATATATGGTCTATAACCTATGGTTTTTTCAGTGAATTTCAATGGTTTTTTAATAGCAAATATCATAAGCTGTCGAATGTCAAGTACGTGGTAAGTGAAAACATTTTCGTGTTTATGCACACTGATCTGCTTTGAATGGTGCCCCCCCCCCCTCATTTCTATTAGGAGTACTCTCTCTTTGCACATAGTGAAGGGTAGTTAACGCAGGCCTTTGCCCCCGTTGTAATACGTCGTGCCTGCTTCTCTCTCCATTTGATTGATTGTTATCCAAGTATTTACTGTTTTAGAAATGGTTCTCTTTGGTTCATTCTCTATTTACAAACAAACACAGAGTCGCAATACTCTGTTTAGTCTTTGCAGATAACGAAAAATCGTGTAAAAAAAAAAGAAAAGGAATCGAGCAAAATCAGTAGGCCACTAATGGGATCTCTTTTTGACCTCGCTAAAATAGAAACATTAGGAACAACCCCTCATGACAAATACAAAACTAGTGAAATGAACTGAACTCCACACAATGATGGCTGCAAAACAGCTCGGCTCCGCCACCCACCCCGCCCAAAATAACGATAAAGAGCGGCTGCCATGATTGGTTGCGGAATGGCCACGACGGAGCTACGAAATGGTGCTGCTCTCATGCTAACCCCAGCTTCAGTCTGAAACATCCAGAAACACTGTAGACTACCAATTCGATCAGTTCCGGTAGCGCCCCAATGTAACCCGGTAGAGAAGAACTAGCCCTCCCCTCTTTGACTAATGGTTCTTGTTGCCTGTCCCTTCTGTTGTCATTTAACAGAACTATTTAGCCTGCTGAAAGGGGTTGTGTTCCGACCGCTGGTTGGTGGAGACATTTTGACTATATTCTGGACCTGCGTTGTCGCGTAATGCGTCATATGACGCGCCGCGTTAGCGCATCCGGAAGTCATCCGGGGCGCGCAGCGCGTAACGTAAGCATAACAAGTCATGTGACTTGTTAATAAAACTTTTCATTGGTTCATTTTACTTTTCTTATTCTAATGATGAAAGGCTTGGTCATATGACCTAAAAATTACGCTTTTTATTACTTCCGAACATTATTTTTTCTTAAATATATGTTATAATGTTCCAGGCTAATGTACTTTCCCGGAAAATTTACAACTGTCCTGCAAGTAAAATATATTCTTTTTTCGAGAAAAAGAGCGTTTCTTCGTCCCATGACGGAGCCGTTGAGCAAAAGAGGGTCGACCTGCTGTCTTAGTCGCCGATACGCCTGAATATGAGATTCTTATCGATCACTTTATGTTGCAGGAATAGAAAACACAACAGCCCTTGACCATTTATCTTTACTGCGTTCCTTCGTATTATACCTTTTACCCTTCATGTAATTGGTCTGCTTTATTTCACTTGCCTTTTAATGATTCTAAAACAGTGACTATTATTAAAAACTTTACCAATGTATATATTACTACCATGTTTTCTTTTAAAAACCTTTATTGTGAAAATTTCATTATACAAATACGAGCCTATAACCACGTGGGCCGGCCACGGAGCAAACTGTAATCGTATATGATGAGTAGACATTTACACTGTAGAGGAACGTAACGGGCGGGCCATTAGGTTGCAAGAACTAAGGTGTCTAACAGTTACGGAATCGGTGGACGTACATTTTATAATTAAAATACGACAGGGCCAGTTACAATAAAATTATCTAGATATACATTTGCGGGCAAGTACCATGGGTGACGTTAATTCGAACTTTCAATAGTACAGTAATCAATAACACATCAGAACTTAATATCAATAGGGATGTCGAAATATTCAATCAATTCTCGTCCCCGCCCGCCATGTGCTTCAAAACTGCATACGTATCTCGTGATTTCAAGGTTCTGCAACCAGTACACAACAAGGAGTTACGAGTCCCATTTATTCCGGCGCCATTTTGGGCGAGGACGGGCAGGTCCAGGATATAGTCAAAATGTCTCTACCAACCATCGACTATGATGATGTTCATATGCTGTATTTATTAGAGTAACACTCATCTGTCCACATGAAATTAATTTGCCACAATCTAAACATGTCATTTTAATCTTTCCAAAGTTCTTCTAAATATTTGGGACCGTTTCCCTTGCCTCTGATGCTGTCAGTGCCACTTCTTTGATGAATGTACTAGCAGGTCAGGGGTTCTCCTCCAAATCTCTCTTTTATGCAGCACTATAATTAATTGGTGCCACCTCTCCATATGACGATGCATGGTATAGTTACCATAACTATATTTTTTTTTGGTTCCTCTGGAGAGTTCATCGTGGCAGATGAAGCGTGTAACGTACCGGGCATTTACCTTTTTTTGCATGTACAGGAAAGGAAAAAAAAATCGAGCGTCTGAGTTCTAAGGTGTCCCAGGGCCATTTTAGTGGACTAGGCCCAAATCCAAAGAACAGGCCGCCATTTTGAGAGTCCTGTTGCAGCCGCCTGTCGCTGTAGCATCAGGAGCAGCCGAAACTCAGCTGAATGGCAACTGAAACGGTAAAGGGGCGCCCCACTACAGCAGACGAGCCTCCACCTAGGAAGGCCCGTTCACGCCGCCTCCCCCCCCCTTCGGGCACCCCACGCCGTTATTCGGAGCAGTATTGTAGGATGGCCACACCAGTGCGGCAACTTGCTAGACATCACCTCGGTGGTAACCGAATCTCAACGCCTTGTGGTGTCTTCTATTCAGAAAACATTGTTATGCTGCCTTCGACCTATTCGCCGCAAGTGCGCACGCAACTCAGCTGCATAGCTTGCTAGACACCACCTCGGTGCTAACCGAATCTCAGCGCCTTGTGGTCTCTTCTATTCCAAAAAAATTGTTGCGCTGCCTTTGGCCCCATTCGCACATCGGTCCGCTACTGACGCCATCTCACAGGCTAATGGGGCGCCCCACGCCGAGTTTCAGCATTGTAGGATGACCACACCAGTACAGCAACTTGCTAGACATCACCTCGGTGCCATCCGGATCTCGGCGCCCCACTGCAGATGAAGTGCCTCTCAACTATGAAACCACCACGGTGACATCCGGATCTTGGCGCGTTGTGCTGCCTTCGGCCTATTCGCACATCGGTCCGCTACTGACGCCATCTCACAGGCAAATGGGGCGCCCCACGCCGAGTTTCAGCATTGTAGGATGACCACACCAGTACAGCAACTTGCTAGACATCACCTCGGTGCCATCCGGATCTCGGCGCCCCACTGCAGATGAAGTGCCTCTCAACTATGAAACCACCACGGTGACATCCGGATCTTGGCGCGTTGTGCTGCCTTCGGCCTATTCGCACATCGGTCCGCTACTGACGCCATCTCACAGACTAATGGGGCGCCCCACGCCGAGTTTCAGCATTGTAGGATGACCACACCAGTACAGCAACTTGCTAGACATCACCTCGGTGCCATCCGGATCTCGGCGCCCCACTGCAGATGAAGTGCCTCTCAACTATGAAACCACCACGGTGACATTTGGCGCCTTGTGCTGGTTCCGGCCTATTCACACATCGGTCCGCTACTGATGCCATCTCACAGGCTAATGGGGCACCCCACGCCGAGTTTCAGCATTGTAGGATGACCACACCAGTACAGCAACTTGCTAGACATCACCTCGGTGCCATCCGGATCTTGGCATCTCAACGCCTAGTGGTATCTTCCATACAGAAAATATTGTTGCGCTGCCTTTGGCCCCATTCGCACATCGGTCCGCAACTGACACCATCTCACAGGCCAACAGGGCGCCCCACGCCGACTTTTACCATTGTAGGATGGCCACACCAGTACAGCAACTTCCTAGACATCACCTCGGTGCCATCCGGATCTTGGCATCTCAGCGCCTTGTGGTGTCAGTCAGAAAATATTGTTGCGCTGCCTTTGGCCCCATTCGCACATCAGTCCACTACTGACACCATCTCACAGGCCAACAGGGCGCCCCACGCCGACTTTTACCATTGTAGGATGGCCACACCAGTGCCACAACTTGCTAGACACCACCTCGGTGCCATCCGGATCTTGGCATCTCAGCGCCTTGTGGTGTCTTCTATTCCGAAAATATTGTTGCGCTGCCTTTGGCTCCATTCGCACATCGGTCGGCTACTGACGCCATCTCACAGGCCAAAGGGGCGCCCCACGCCGACTTTCAACATTGTAGGATGGCCACACCAGTGCGGCAACTTACTAGACACCACCTCGGTGCCATCCGGATCTTGGCGCGTTGTGCTGCCTTCGGCCTATTCGCACATCGGTCCGCTACTGACGCAAACTCACAGGCCAACGGGGCGCCCCACGCCGACTTTCAGCATTGTAGGATGGCCACACCAGTGCTGCAACTTGCTGGACACCACCTCGGTGCCATCCGGATCTTGGCGCGTTGTGTTGCCTTCGGCCTATTCGCACATCGGTCCGCTACTGACGCCGCCTCACGTGCCAACGTATTTTCTCCGCATTTTATACCCTATGCCGCATAACAGGTCATGTGACTTGTTTATAAAACTTTTCATTGGTTCATTTTACTTTTGGTTTCCTAATGATGGAAGGCTTGATCATATGACCTAAAAACAACACTTTTCAATGGATGAAAACTTTTTTTTTTCCCAAACGATGAAAGCCCCACCTTGTTTCTGGATGTTTCAGACTGAAGCTGGCGTCAGCATGAGAGCACCACCATCTCGTAGCTCCGTCGTGGTCATTCCGCGAGCAATCATGGCAGCCGCTCCCCACCAGAAGCCTACAGGAGTCGGGGGCCCCCAAAACTTTTGATGAATCCTCAAGGCGGAGGGGACGCTTTCGAGAATGGGGTCCAAGACCTAGCAGACAAGCGTCCGATTTCCAAGGTGTCCCAGGGCCATTTCAGTGGACCAGGCCCAAAAAGGAAACAGCCTGCCGCCATTTTGAGAGTCCTGTGACAGCCGCCATTCGCTGCACCGCAAGAGTGGGCGCAACTCAGCTCAATTGCGGCTTTTGACACAGTGGACCAAAAACGGACGGAATGGCAACTGAAACGGTAAAGGGGCGCCCCACTACAACAGATGAGACTCCACCTGGAGAGGCCCGTTCACGACGCCTCCCCCGGGGCGCCCCACGCCGTTATTCGGAGCAGCATTGTAGGATACCAAAACCAGTGCGGCAACTTACTGGACATCACCTTGGTGCCATCGTTCTGCTGCCTTGGAACTATTCGCACAACAGTTTGCTACTGATGACCCACCCCCCGCGACGCCCCACGCCAGAAATCTGGACGTTGTGCTGCGTTGGGACTATTCGCACAGCCGACCGCTACTTCGTTGTTTTTCCCTAAAAATGTTTATATGTTATTACTGTTTTTGTTTTCTTGTATATATTTATAAGTTATTAAAGTTTTATAATCTTACTACTTTGTCGGAGTGCTATATATTTTTAATGTGACACATAATTGTAAAAACTTTGATGTACAAAGAGTCATCCCTGGAATCTTCCGCTTCAGGCTCGGTCCCCTCCCCAATCACAATACAGGATGGTTTTCAGATAATAGGAACGCGTCTGCTGTGACGGATCTCATCGAGTGTGGGCCTTGATCTACTATAACTCCTTTGAAGAGGGGTGATTCTTTACAGCTGGGGCCATAAACTACATCTGCAGGGCTAGCTGATACCCTAGGACCGGCCTGGACAATCGGACACAGAGGAAAAGGAGTGTCAGAGGGTGCGGTAGTGAATAGGGCGAAAGGGAGGTGTCGGGCGGGCACAGGGTGTGATTCTCAGGGAAGAGCAGCGCAGATGGGGGGAGGTTTATTACCCATGCATAAGACAGAGAGCGGGGGTGACCACTGCCTGGGGGAGATGCTTGCGAGGGTGGGGAGCCATGCTAAGGATCGACAGCGTGCACAGAGTGGGTCTGGTCAAGGCATCTAAAATGACTGCCGTGCACGACAAAAGTGTGGCATTTGAAAAAAGACAAGATGGCGCAGACAATGTTTTTCAACACTTCCTGATTTCCTTCGAATCGAACGTTAACAGACGTTGGGGCATATTACCAAAGTTAAGCGATATTTATCCCTAACGATGCTTAGCAACGATTTTTTTACCGCTAAGCATCGTCAGAAATTATCGCAGATAAACCTTGCTATTATCAAGGTTTATCGCAAATACGATAAAAAACGACCGCAATGCATTAATATCGCTGAAAACTCAGCGATATTCATGCATTACCGAGCTAATGCTCTTAGCCATGTTATCCACCTCCCATTGGATAACATGGCTAAGAACTGCTCAGGGCAGGTGCTAGCTTTTGGAGATATTCGCGCTTATCGCGAATATTTCCAAAAGTTGATAATAGGAGATAGCGATGTTAGCGACTGTTTCCAGTCGCTAACATCTTGGCATGCCCACTTTGCATGTCATTAGTGATAAATATCACTCACATGCAAAGTGGGGCCCAAGATGGTCGCTATCTCCTACTAGCCGTCGCTAACTGGTGTTAGCAACAGCTAGGTAATACAGATATAATTTTATCTCCGCGAAGCGGAGCGCTGTTACAGATATATATCTTGTTTTTGAACGTTAATTTCTCAAAATCCACTGAAGCACATATATTGAGACCTAGCAAAGGCACATCGAGCTACCAGTCCCTACAATTTTGCCAAGTTTCGTGCAAATCCATTTAGCCGTTCGATTATTATTATTATTTTTTTTTTTGCCCCGCGGGGCCCTTTTAAAACCTCCACATCAAACCTAAGAGGTCAAGGAGGATCTACTATGCCCCCTTATGGTCATTTGCCCCTTCGCTTTGGCCTCCTCTTGTCTCTCGATCCTACCGAGAGACAAGATGGCGGCCTCTACGGACTGTTTGCAATGTTTACAGATGCCGGAGAACCAATCAGCTTCGCAAACCTCCGTTACGCGAAGCGGAGCGCTGTTACAGATATATATCTTTTTTTGAACGTTAATTTCTCAAAATCCACTGGAGCACATATATTGAGACCTAGCGAAGGCACATCGGGCTACCAGTCCCTAATATTTTACCAAGTTTCGTGCAAATCCATTCAGCCGTTCGATTATTATTATTATTATTTTTTTTTGCCCCGCGGGACCCTTTTAAAACCTCCACATCAAACCTAGGGGGTCAGCGAGGATCTACTATGCCCCCTTATGGTCATTTGCCCCTTCGCTTTGGCCTCCTCTTGTCTCTCGATCCTACCGAGAGACAAGATGGCGGCCGCTACGGACTGTTTGGAATGTTCACAGACGCCGGAGAACCAATCAGCTTCGCTTCACAAAGCTCCGTACCGCGAAAAGTCCGCGAACCGGAGCGCTGCCCGGTCCGCTGTTACAGATATATATCTTTTTTTGAACGTTAATTTCTCAAAATCCACTGGAGCACATATATTGAGACCTAGCAAAGGCACATCGGGCTACCAGTTCCTACAATTTTGCCAAGTTTCGTGCAAATCCATTCAGCCGTTCGGGCTAAAAGTGAGGCCAACCGCCCTATGGAAAACTCAATGTTAAAAACATGTTTTGGGACCCCCCTTTTTTCTCGGCCCCCCCTTGACGAACCCCCCCCAAATTTTCAAGGGCTGCTCAGAAACAAAGTGTGCCATTTTCCTGAAAATTTCAGCCAATTCCGTCCACAAACGCCAAAGTTATTAGACATAGAATTTTCAAAAATCCCATAGAGAAAAAATCCTAACTATATATACCTACTGGCGACCGCCAGTAGGTATTATATATATATATATATATATATATACATATATATATATATATATATACATATATATATATATATATATATATATATATATATATATATATATATATATATATATATATATATATATATATATATATATATATATATATATATGATGTGCTTGCAAACTACTGTGAGTCAACTGTATTCTGAAAATCCTACTTATATTCCCCTCCGCTTTGCTACTCTGGCGCAGTTTCTTTTACATTCTCTTCAAAGTAAGACTGCATCCAGTGACAGTCTCCACCTATGCTGTCTATGATGAATGCATCCAGGCATCCATCTATTAAAGAAAATGTCTATCATTCTTTTTTATATATCTCTTAACAAACCTTAGTTGGCTTTACCAACAACCACCCATGCGCCCGCTCCTTCCTTGCTTGCCTTGGCTTTGAGTTTGACCCAAACACCGCTGATGATTCTTGCTATCTAGTATCCACCCATACTGTGTCACCCACCAAGGCAGGCATCTTCTTTCGCCTTCCAACCATCTTTCATCAACCCATGCATCTGATCTGATTCCTATTAGCTACCTATGCATGCTTCCAAGGCATCCACTCCTTTAGACTTGAACAACAGAACCGACTCACAGAGTAATACACGAAAAGAAGGACGTTTTTTAATAAAAACTAACCAGATAGGGGTGTCATCCCCAATAATAATTTCATCTGTAAGCCGGATAGATCTGTAGTCAGGGGCTACAGGGAAGTCCCCTGAAGATATTCCAACTGCACCATGGAGCAAATCTCTGCTAGGCACACTGGAACAAGCAATAAGGGCACTGAACTTCCAATCGGATAAATTGGAGGTGCAGATAGACCTCATAAACTTAATCGCCGAATACATCTCAGGTATAAATTCTAAGCTGCACTTAATTACGACTCTCCTTACTAGCAGGGAAATCCCTGAGCCACAAACAAGTAATCCCCAACAGCAGCCTGACTGTGGCTATGGAAAAATCATTGACAAACTGGCCAATCTCCCCAAAATATTATCAGATATCTTAGGGGCTGTTCAATTAAAAAGGAAGGCCAAACCAATAGTGGGAACGCAAAAAGAAGATGAGACCCAAGACAAAGAGCAAGGATAAGGGGGAAGCAGAGAAAGATAAAATAGAGGAAATGCTGGATTTAGGGGATAACCAAATTGAATCACAACGGACCACCGTTAATACTTCGCCAACTGTAAAACCTACAAAAAGCAAAGAAAATGTGCCAGAAAGGCCAGGACCAAATCCACTAATCAACTAACTAAAAGAGCTGAGAAAATGTATTCAATATTCGCAAATCAAACCTTAAAAAAGGAAAAAAACACACAACACATAGAAGGAACATCGATCACTTCAATGGAAGAGTCAGACCTATTGTTCAACATAGTGAACCCTAATAGAGCTGACACAATTCATGCCCCCAGACCCAGCTCACCCCTATTATCCAAGAGAACAGGAGCCACGATCATCACATATTAAGCAGCCATTCGGGCTGATAAAGAAGCTGCACAAATGCTTGGACCTGAAAAATGGAGACCAGAACAAACTCAATTAACCAAGAATTAAAAATTGGAAGTAAAAACATCACAGGCCCAGCCAGTAAATGAATCCCGGGGTAGTAAAGGGGCTAGTCCAAACAAGAGGGTTCAAAGAATCAGCTTGAAAGAGCAGGAACAAATCCAGAATAAACCAGTAAGCATGGAAGTAACATCAGGCAAAAAGGCCCATGATAAAACAAATAATGAGGACTAATGCACATAAAATCCGATCAAAGTTACAATAAATAGGAAGGGTCGAACCTGGGGGCTTTCCCCTACTGAATCAAAAATTGAGACAAATGGCCGTCTACTCCTAAAACATGTGGAACGCCAGAGCAAGACAAAAACGAAGGGAATGTCCCAGTCACATTGAAGGACATTGAAGAAGCAGCTGGTAAAGCAGCTCAATTTGGTCATGAAACACTTGATATTCAAACTTTCCGAGCAGACAAAACCGAAGTTCTAAAAAACACCATCAATCTTCAAAACATCATTACGGAGATTACATCAAAACTGTCTTTTGTGCCAGAAAACTCCATGAAAGTAAGGCAAGATATTTTGAACCAGGGGAATCTTTTAAAGCTGTTCAAAGAGATCCCAGAATTAAAGAGAATATCGTCACAAGATCTTTTGGCCATGGAATTCAAACAAAAAGCATCCGCCCCAGATATTGAAGAGTCCCTGGCAACTTGGTCCTCGAAGGAATTAGTGGACAGGATATACGCATCTAGGACAACGTTTGAAGCTTGGGGAATTAAGTTGATGCCCCACAAACACCCAAAGTACCCATATCCCCTTCTAAACAGCACAGTATATCAAAAAAAGGAACACATAACCAGGAAAAGCCAAAAAACAAGTGTACACGGTGCTCGATCCACCACGCCACCAAAGAAAACCAACTCAAGCCAAGTTAGCATAACAGCAAGTCCACTAAACCTAAAAAACGAAACAGGCGATAACGCGGATTGGTCCTGGGTGCCCATGGCATTGAACAATAAGTGCTCCTGATGAAAGTCTAAGACTAAATTCAGATGATACAAGGTGGGGGAAGCCAGGCCGGATCAAGAAGTACAAACTTAAGAATGGCCCCAGGAACAATAGGGACTGTGTAGAATTGAGCCAGGACATAATAAAGATTTGTTCATGGAACGTCCATGGTTTTAGAGATATGGGCCAAGACCATGAAACCTTGTCCAAGACCATATCTTGTTCCAAGAAACATGGAACATGAACTCAGTTCCAATTCCGGGTTACATAGATCATCACAAGTTTGCAGAAAATCTTTCAACTATGGGACATCCAAGAGAAGGCCTATCAATCTACGCATCAGTAAAATGTGGATGGCTAATAGAAGAACTAGATGCCGGGGAAAACTGGTGGCAAGTTTTAAAATTCAGTGGTAAGCTTCATTCTAACTAGTTAAGCTGGCAAGTAATAATAGTTAATGTCTATATCCACCTAGAGAAAAAGACGCAAAAGGAAAAGTTCTTAACATTAATGTCCCTGATTAACTCACTACAGAAATCCCACAGTCAAAGCTTCTTGATCATCTCAGGCGACTTCAGTAGCAACCTTATAAATAAATTAAACAAAAGAAAAAGGCAATAAGACTGGGGTTTTAAATTATTAAAGCGTGTGTTGGAAATCCATGGTCTGACCATCTTGAACGGTAATGTAATTGGAGACAGACCAGCTGCTATTACATATGTGAGTGGAAAATGTCAATCAACGATTGACTTCACCATAATCAACAGTAATCTTGTCCCTTTAATTGATTCCTTTCAAGTTTGTCCTCGTGCTGAAAGCAATAACTTTCCACAAATCACAAGTATCATTATTACATCGGGCCAGGTTCAGAAAATGAAATTTTTACTACAACATCCAGAAAAGTTTAACCTTCGTAAATTGAAGTGGCGAGGAATGGACATGAAGATCATGTTGGATACACTTAAGGAACTCACCAATCAAATAGGGACGCAGAAGGAAGAGGACAGAGTAAAAAACTGGGAATGCTTAAGCCACCTTCTTATTCAAAACTTCCCAGCCACTCATGGAAATCAAAAGAAAATAGACACTAGGAGGGAACCATAGTTCAATATGGAACTACGAGATTAAAAGTGAAGGATTACAAGAGAGGTGCGAATTCAAGCTGAGGCTGCAAATACGGGAAGGAAAAGAGAAAAAGGTAAACTGAGGGAAATGCAGAAAAATTACGAGAAGAAGATAAAGCAGTAAAAACAGAATATAGATCTGGAAAAAACTACTGTGGGCAAATAAACTACCAAATAGTAGGGAATTCTGGGACATAATAAATAACTTGGCAAAGAGCCCAAGACTCCAACAAGAAGCAGGAATTGGCGTAGATACTTGGATACAACATGTACAACACATGTATAACACCATGGATCATGAAAAGTGTGCTATAGTGAGGCCCGCCTCAGAAGTATCCCAAGAACAGATGCTTGTGGTAGATAAAATCACCACCAATCCACAGATAGAATGCAACAAATAGGGTCTAGACCCAAGCAGAAATGAATTAAATAATCTAACAGACACCAAACAACTAAGAGGAATAATACAAAAACTGAAATCGGAGGGGGCAGCGGGTCCAAATGGGCTCCCCAATGCACTTGTTAAATACGCTCCAGATTTTTGGGCTGATTATCTTAGACCCCTTTTTAATCATATCTACTGCCAGAAAAATAAGGAAATCATAGCAAGCCCGAAAACTATAGACTGATATCCTTGATTGACGTAGAGGCTAAACTTTAAAAAGAGCTTAATCCCCAAGTTCCAAACGGGCTTTAGGCCAGGGATGGGCACTACTACAAATTTGGCTATCCTAGCACTTTTAGCAGAAAAGGCAGCAAAAAGGAAAACCTGACTGTATGAATGTTTCATTGACCTGAAATCAGCGTTAGACAGGGTAACTAGAAACCGACTCTGGGAAAAACTAAAAACATGGGGGTTACCGAGCAACTTACAGGATGCAATAATCACCTTACATAGAGAGACCTGGGCAAGAGTGAAATTAGGTGATGGGAGTAGTGCAACCGCCAGTATTAATATCCGGCAAGGCTTAAAACAAGGCTGTGTCCTGGCGCCGAGCCTATTTAATCTGTTCCTCGCAGACATAACCAACTATATACAAGCAGCCGATTGTCATTATCCAAATCTGTCCAAAGTGTCAATTCCTATTCTACAGTATGCAGGCGATATTGTGGTGCTAAGCCAAAGCCCGATTGGTTCACAAAAAGCAATAAAAAACCTAGTCACCTACTTGGACCAGGGAAATCTAGAACTTAACAAAGAGAAAACCAAGGTTGTTCGCCTAGTGGACCCCAAAAAATCAAAGTTTAAATGGTTTGTAAACGGGGCACTAGTTGAGGAGCAAGCGGCCTATAAATTCCTTGGCATAAAACTTGGGCGGGGAATGACGCACAAGGAACAAAAAAAGGATTTAAGAGATAAAGCCCAGTCGCTACTTTTTGCACACAGATTATTGAATAAAAAACTGGGCTGCCCAGACTATAACCACATTTTAAAAGTGATGCCAGCTCAAATACTCCCCACCCTGTCATATGGTCTAGTTACTTGGTGCGGAAAGGAGTATGTATAATTAAATGAGCTTCAGACAAAGATTTATAAGGCTGTTTTTAAGTTACCAAAGTCCGCCTCTTCAGCCCAAGTCCGACTGAAATTTGGGATCCAGAATCAGATATTCTAGGATATATGAACAGTTTCGCGAAGTTATGCCATAAATTTTATTCATCCGAGCTTGGCTCACTGAACAGCTTATGCTGGGAAGAGATTAAAAACGAGATGGAACAAGAAACACCAAACTCATGGGGAGAAAAGCCTTGTCTGTACTAGAAATACAATCAGCATGGGATAGCATGGTAGATCATGTCATTTTTAGTAAATCCAGTAATCACGCAGCAAAGCAGAAATCTCTTCTTGAAGACAAAATAGCCATGTCCACACGTCATCATGCGTGGACAGTGATACATTCTTATACATCAATAAAGCCTCAAGCCTACCTAGCAGCCCTTTGAGTGTAGAGAAAAAAAAAGAGTTTCATTTATTACCGGTTGGGTTTGCAAGATTCAAAGGATCTACAGCCGTCATGGAAAAGTAATCAACAACCAGCGCATTGTTGACTATGCGGCTTCATTAATGAAACACCTGCTACGTGCATGTCCCGTAGTCAAGGAGTTGAGGAGACAGCTTTTGAAACCCATTTTTAATGAACTGAATATCCGCACATTCAGGCAAGCCGTAATCTGCTGGATGGAAGGTTCCTCTATAATCCTATCCTGCCGAGGTGTAAAATATCTTGCAGAATTAAAGAAACTTTTCCGGCAAGCGGACATAGAGGGAAATAGTAATGTAAGCTGTGAGATCAATGCCGATCTGGGTAATAGCTCAAATACTGAAGCACCTTAAAAGCCCCCCTTAACTAGCGGTCCACATGCTCAACCCATAATTGATTAAATGTACAGTAGGACCTTTGAAGTAATTTTATTATAAGGCATTGTATTTCTTGTTTTAAGTATCATTGCTCGCAGTCCTATCATGAAGCTGCTTGTTCTCAGGCACATTCGTACTTAAAACGGTAAGAGTAATATAATAGCCTAAGACTAACTCTGATCAGATCAAAAGAATATATGCCTATGGCTTAGTACTTGCACTTTAGTTCACACTTCATGAGTTTTTTAATGTTGTTTAAATTTTGATAATCATATGCCCTTTTTCCATTAGTGTGATGTTGCTTAGGTGTTTTTTCCGTTTGAGTCTGTTATGTCATTTTTACCTTTTTTTAAGTTGTAACGATTTTAATCAATCATACAATAAAACTGTAAACTGAAATTAAACTTAAACACCTTCTCCAAATGGGTATAGATTGTAGTGGACAGGGAACAGACTTTGCACCGGGATAATGTACAGTCTGAAACATTCCTTCTGCCTTGCGGAGTCTCACAAGGATCAGCAGTGTCTCCTAATCTGTTTAACATCTCTGTCACCTCACTCGCCAGTCTCATTAGACAGCATGGGTTCTCGTTTGTGTCTTACACAGACGACACACAGAGTATCATCTCTGTATCACATCAGGCGGCGTCTGCTGCTGCAAGTTTCCATGCATGTCTGACTCACATCATGAGCTGGATGATCAACAATTATCTGAAAATAAACACGGATAAGACGGAGGTGGGGGAGTTTGGTGGCGGTCCATCCCTGTGGGACCCCACCTGGTGGCCGATAGAGGCTGGCATATGTCCAACATCATCCTCTAAAGATAAGAATTTGGGGATCATAGTAGATAAGCAACTGGGCTTTTCGGCCCAGATCAATCGTGTAACCTCCACTTGTTTCTATATTCTGAAGCTACTCAGGAAGGTGTTTCCTTTTATTCCGCAGAAGTTAGGGAAAACAGTGGTAGTGTCCTCAGTCTTATCCCGTCTAGACTACTGTAATGCTCTATTCATAGGCATTGCCAAGGCACAGAAGACTAAATTACAGTCCATACAAAATGCTGTGGCGCAGCTACTATTGAACATTCCTAAAGGTCACCCCACATCTGATGCCATTAAGTCACTGCATTGGCTTCCAATACAGCAACGTCTAGAATTCAAGGCCTTATGTCTGGTTCATAAGACACTTTATGGCGGAGGGGCTGCTGACCTTCGAAAACTCTTCCACTGGTACGCTCCCACTAGAAGTCTTAAATCAGCTAATTATGGTCTCATCTGTGAAACGAAAGTTCGTTGAGCTAGATGGGGTGGTAAGAGTTTATCTTACTGTGTGATTAGGCTGTGGAACCAACAACCTATCACAGTGAGACTCCAACCAAACAGGACAGTGTTTAGGAAGCTAATAAAAACATGGCTGCTCCCCAGGGCTTAAGGTGCCAGTTCTACTGACACTGGTCCTCTCTCTCTTTCACCCTAGCGCCAAGGCGCCTCGGCATTCGTCTACAAATGTCAATCCTAATCCTAGTGGGAATAGTAAATGTCACCCATTTAGTGTCCAACACTTACTTTAAAATGGTATAAGTTGGAGTGTGATTATTTAATTTTATAATTTTAGTGTGAAATCTTTTCTTTACATTGTATTTGTATGTAGTAGAAATAGTTTCTGTTATTTAATTATTACTGTTGGTGTTTAGAAATATTATACAAAATAGTTATATGTTTGTAATACATAATATTATTAATTACATTTTTATAGAATAAAGGCATGTAACATATTTTTCTATTTTTATTTATGATTTCACATTTTGTTTAATGTATATTTTTATATACATTTCATATTAAATATAAACATGTATATATTTATATTTTTTTATTTTTTATTTTACAGAGTTGTATATAGCACCAACTTGACCCGAAGGTATCGGGTATCAGAGCGATTTACATAGCACCAGTTGAGTTATATGAGGACACATTCATTTTTTTGTTAGGCATGGGGAGATTAACTGATTTGCCCTGAATCACAGGATGTTCAGCATTGTTGCTGAGACTCGAACCCAGTTCACCAGATTCGAGGTCGACCGCCCTAGCCATTGGGCCATTCCCTCTCCTTATATATAGATAATTAAATGAAAGATTTTAAATACAGTTTTCTTATAAATAAAAAAATCATATTTTTTACATTTTTACATTTTGTTTAACATTTATTAAATTGTTTTATATAAAAAGTTTCAACATCAATGTTGCATATTTATTTTTATTATATGTAAAATAATTCTATATTTTTTATACTAATTTACACTTTACACTTTTAAAAATGTTCTTCTAACATTTCTTTACATTAATTACATGATTAATGTTGTTTAGCATTTTTAAATATTTATTCACCCTTTATTCATTATTCCCTATTCAATTCTATGGGGAGATAGTCTTTTTTTGAAGTTTAATTTAGCTGCCATTTCTTTATGTCCATTTGAGTCATTTTTTATCTATTTTCTGGGATTCTGGTCACGGTAAGGTGTTGCTGTTCGTAAAATCTGGTAAGACCTTTTTATGTTTTTTAAGCATTTAAGCGTGAGGTTCTATGGGAGAAGTCTAGAAGTTAGTCATAGTGTTGTTTGTGTATTCTGTGAACATTAACAAGCATTAATAGTAGAGTTTTTCACTAGTGTGTAGTTTGAGGTTTTCGTAAAAATTTGTAATAATGTATTGTTATCTTATGTTACACTGTGTTATGTTACTTATTTTATGATGATTAAGGGCCAGATTTAGAGTTTGGCAGTCGAGGCGCCAGACCAGCATTGTGGCGGTCGGGTGTTTGCCAGCAAGCAAGCAGCATCCCGACCACCAATTTTCAAGTTAACCGCTGGGCTGGCGGTATTGAAGTGGTGGTGCCACAGAGGCTGCATGCTTTGGCTCATATAGAGCCTGCAGCACATTCTACCATGGTGGCATTGCCTCTTGCACGTAGGTGCACTATGTACCATGCACCAAGTTGTCCATGGCATACAGTGCACGCACAACTGTGCAATAAGAGGGGGAACAACATGTGTCCCATGCACACCCCCCATGGGCTACAAGCCCTGTTGGGGGCCCCTTATCTGCCTTTCCACCAAAATTTACATGGAAGCGTCCCCACCCTGAAAAGGTCAGCGGTCAGGTAGGTCGTAATCTGCACTGCCAGGAGCCGCCCTTCCGCCCCCTCCCATAGAGATCCAGGATTGTGGGTCTGGGGCTCACTGTGCCACTGAATTCAAGCTAGCCTGGCTGATGAAGGACGATACCCAGAAACCGGTCCCAGGATGTTTGTTTCCGGTCCAGGGAGGACCTTTCTTGGCATTTAGGGCTGGACTGTTCCCATGAGTAGTGGGGTCAAGACTGATTTGCATATAGCTGGGTCCAAACTGGAGTGGTTGGCATGCAAAAAAACAATGGATTAAACCCAGATCGTTGTGACTGGGGTTGAATGTTTGCATTGTTCAACATTCAGTACATCATTTATTCTTTTTGTTTTGTTGCTCTAAGTGGAAAGCGTATGCCCAGACGTGGGTCCTGTGCTCACTGTGCCATTGTCTTCAAACTAGTCTGGCTGATGAGGGGTGATACCCAGAAACTGGTCCGAGGATCCTTTTTCCCTGTCTTGGGAGGACCTGGCTTGGCAGTTAGGGCAGGACTGTTTCCAGGAGGAGCAGGGTCAAGTCTGATTTGTAGTTGTCTGAGTCCAAACCGGAGTGGTGTGGTGCGCAAAAAAAGGATGGATTAAACCCAGATCATTGTGACTGGGGGAGAATGTTTTCATTGTTCCGCATTCCATCCTTTCTTTGTTCTTTTTACTTTTGTTGCCCTAAGTGGGAAGCGTATGCCTAGACATGGTTCCCATGCTCACTGTGCCACTCTATTCAAGCTAGCCTAACTGATGAGGGGTGATACCCCAAAGCCGGTCCCAGGATGCTTGTTTCTGGTCAAGGGAGGACCTGGCTTGGCAGTTCAGGCTGGACTGTTCCCATGCGGAGCATGGTCGACTGATTTGCATATGGCTGGGTCGAAACTGGTATGGCGTGGTGCACAAAGAACAATGGATTACACCCAGATGTTTGTGACTGGGGGTGAATGTTTGCATTGTTCAGCATTCCATCCATCATTTGTTCTTTTTCGTTTTAGAACGTTGGCATTTTCCTGTTTTAGCCTTTAAGTGCATGTAGGCTTAGCCTTGGTCACATGACTGGGTGTAGCTGACAGTTGAGCTTTGTGCATTCCTCCTAGACAGCCACACAGAATAGGAAGTTTAGGTGTGCCTGGTTGGGCCATCACTAGCAGGATAGTAGGGAGGAGCTGGGCAAAGCCCCAATTACAACTTAATATGCTGTGTCCTTCTCCCACACAAAGTACTGCATACCCCCTGTAGTTAGTCTGGAGCCAGGGCAGGGAAGGCAGGATACCTGGGGACTTCAAAGAGAAGTTTCTACCCCACTTCAAAGCACATTTGGGTATAAATACTGAAACTCAGACACCAAAGCTTCAGTCCACTCTGGACCTGTGAATACTTTGGCAGGTAGAAGGATGCTATGCTGCTTAAGTACCGCCACTCTGCTGGACCGCTACCCTGCTGGACTCCTGCCTTGCTGTGCTGTCCTGCTGCCTGCTGTTCTCCTGTGTAGCTGAGGAGGACTGGAGTTTCATAACTTGAACACAGAGTGACTCCAAGGGATTGCTGGCTCGCCTCCTGATCTAAAGTCTCAGGGACATAAATGACTTCCAACCCTTCTGCTGCTGCACCTGGACTCTGCCATCAGTGAATCTAACCTGCCAAGTGTTGCTTTCCTAGTCCTAGACCCTTGGAAGTGGGCCTAAAGTGCTCTGCTGGCCTTCGTGAATCCAGCAGAACCAACGTATCTCCTCTGCTGTGAGGTGCAACCCCAGGCAGAACAGAAGCATCACTGATGTTGTGTGGCTCAAAACCAATGCAAAGATTAGCATTGCATCACAGCGTGTTGTTGCATCATAACCACTGCTGCTCGATGCAACTTCAGTTAAGATCCTTGTACCCCTCATCAATGGCAGCCTCGTTGACGGATCTGCCTCGCAGCTTCCCGGAACTGATGCATTGCACTGACATTGGGATGCATCCTCGGCTCCAAGCTTTGCATCACAAGCCCTCACCAATGAGATCCTCAACGCATCCGCAGGACCTTGCACCACAGCCTCGACACATCATAGAACTGAAACGTTGCTTCGTTTTTTTTTTTCTTTGGTTTTTTTATTGAGATAATTGATGTCATACAAAAGAGAGATATATACAAATTCGTTATATCCTTATTCCAATTAGACCTTAAAAAGAAGTTCATGCTACAGGTTAATAACAATTCTGTAATAAATATATATTATCAAAAAACTGTGCTATTAAAATATTCTGACAGTAGTTCAATAAACAATACATAATCGGGATACCATTTAAAACCGTGTTTACGCACTCAAACTTCTGCACCTAGCAAGTGGTGCCCAGATATTTCGTCCTAGTTCTCTATATTTTTTGCCTTTTAACTCATAGAGGCACGCCTCAATATTATGCAGTCCTAGCAACCTTGCGATCCACATTTGAAAGGTGGGGGGGGGGGGAATCTTTCCAACCCACTGAAATAAGGATGCGAAGTACAGCAGTAGATATAAAAACCAGAGATTCAGCAGAACTTCCCAACTTCAATTTCTTATCGACACCTAATAACATTAATGATGGGGATAGAACAATCCTACATTCTAGCAGCCCCTCCAAAAAGTTTTATATTTCCCTTACTATCAAAGATAGCTGATCACATTGATGGAACATGTGGATTAAATCCGCTGGGCCCTTATCGCATCTCGGGCACTTATCATTCTCCACCAGGCCTCAGGCATGCAGCTTCGCGGGAGTATGATACAAATTAAACAGCGTTTTGTAGTGCTGAGCCCGTAAGTTAGAGGATCGAAAAAGTCTCTTGTCTAATGCAAGTGCTAGATCTAAATCAATATCTGGATCGCCTAACTTCACCGCAATTGCAGATTCCATTTTTTCCAAATCATCCTGGATGCCCACCATTAAATGATTATAAACTAGTTTAATTTTATTACCTCCATTCCATAAATAATCAATTAGGGGGATACGATTCAACATTGAAATCCTGGCCTAAATACCATCACTATTTGAGCCAGCTGTCTATATAGAAACCAGTGATTTGAGGGGATCCCAAACTTGTGCTGAATCACTTCAAACCTAAGTACCTCTCCTCCCGCCATAATGTCCCCTATGGTCCTTTTTCCATGTTCTTTCCAGAACTGGCAATTCCTGTACAAACCCAAATAGGGGAACACGTTGGAGTTCCAAAGGAGATGATGAGCATTGATCTTAGGGATTTCCAGCATTTTTTGGGTAGCTTTCCATGTCCCCCAAACCCCATCCAGAATCTTATACCGGGCCTTCTTATAGTATCTCCGGTCTACCTCACTCAAAAGTAAACCAACAGCCTTCTTCCCTAGTAAAAGCTCAAAAATAGAAGGGGGATCCTGCCTATCCCCCCGAACCTCTTACAGGCTTGGGGACGATTGAAACAGTATAGACATTTGAGCCAGAAGGCAAGACAGATGATATAAACGGAGGTTTGGTAATGCCATGCCCCCCCTTTCAGACGGGAGCGACATAAGCTTCATGGAACGCCTAGTCTTCCCATATTGCCAGATAAACTTGTTAAAGATTAATTCCAGATTTTTTATTAGTTTTTCATCCAACAGTAATGGGATTGCTCGAAACAGGTATAGAACCTTGGGAAATATTGACATTTTGAGGACATTAACCCTCCCTACCAAAGAGAGGTGTAGTACATCCAGCCTTTTTAATTCTGTTTCAATCGATCCCATGAGGGGGCGATAGTTATCAGTGATGATCTTATCCACTGAGGCATTAATTCTTACTCCCAAATAAACTGCTGAGTCTGTGTATCTGCTGTCTGACTTAAAGATGTTCTGGGTGCAAATGATCTGGGTTTTCCCCTCATTTAGCAGATACCCAGACCTACTTCAAAAATCCTTCGCCAACTCAGCAAGTACCGGCATCGCCTGCTGTGGATCGGTGGTAAAAACCGCCAAATTGTCAGCGTATGCTAGCAGTTTGTTTGTGAACCCATTCAGCATCACAGGATTAATCTGTGGGCATCCCAAGATTTTTTGGATCAGGGGATCTATATATAATGAGAATAGGATCGGAGAACAGGGGCATCCCTGGCGAGTTTCCCTCTTGATCACAATTTTCTCCGAGCTCTCACCCATTACTGACACCCGTGCCACCGGATCATTATACATCGCTCTGAGAGCTCTAATGGCCTTAGGGCCAAAACCCCTACCTAACAGGATTCCCCACAAGTATTCCCAGACCACGCGGTCAAATGCTTTCTCCGCGTCGAGGAGGATCATGGCCATCCCTCCCCCCGGCGGCATGGGCGTCAAACAGTGTTATAGCTCGTCAAGTATGGTCGGTTGTGCCTCGACCCGGCACGAACCCATGCTGCCAAGGAGAGACGAGACCGCCAATGATCCTCCCCAACCTTTTGGCCCAGATTTTCGAGTATAGCTTGGTATCCGCATTAATAAGCGAAATGGGGCAGTAAGAGCCCGGGTTCTCCTTGGGTTTGCCCTTTTTGTGAAAGATAATGATATTGGTCTCTTTCCAAGAATCGGGGATGTCCCCTGTACACAGTATCCCATTGAAAAGATCTTGTAAAATTGGAACTATCTCAGATTCAATGTTTTTGTATACTTCCAGGGGAATTCCATCCGGACCTGCTGCCTTTCTGGCAGCAAGATGCCTTAGGGCAGCCTGACTCTCACTTCTAGTTATGTCCCATTCCAACTCCTCTCTCGATAGTGCGTCCAACATTGGGCCCCTGTCCCCACTCTCCGCCACTTGCTGTTCTTGATGGCTCTCTTCATCATACAGTTTTTGATAGTAATTTTTGAAGACCTTTGAAATTTCCTTTGACTCCGAGTAGTTCTTACCATCCTCTTGTATACTCTCTATGATATTCCTGGTTCTATCCTGTCTGATACGAAGCGCCAGCACCCTGCCTGCCTGTTCCCCTGTCTCATACCTCTTTGCCCTAGATGCCTGATAATCCCCTACAGCCTTCTGCGTAACCAATTTTTGGAGCTCCGCTTTGATAATTGCCAGGCCTCTTTGGCTTTCTGTCCCATCGACACCCCTACCTATATCACTAATATGCAGCTCTTCCGCCTTTGCTAGTTCGCCCAAAAGTCTATCTAGCTCTCCCCTATCCGCTTTCCTAAGTCTCGCCGTGCAGCTAATGGTTTTCCCCCTAAAAGCCGCCTTAAACGTATCCCAGACACCATTCCTGGATGTACTATAACGATTTGCATCAAAGAACTCCCCTGTCCATTTTTTAATATGTTCTAACTATCTTTGATCCGATAGTAACCTCCTTTCAAAGGTCCATCTGGAGTGCCGTTTCTCTACTTTAACTACTTCACAGGTTAAAATCAGCGGATTATGATCCGAGATTATTCTAGGTATTCTCCTAATACTGACTCTATTCAACTCAGGTGAAGAGATAAAGAAGTAGTCTAGTTTAGAATATTTTTGAAACGGGTGTGAAAAATAAGTAAACCCGGGATTCATAGGCTCCTTTTCCCCCCAAACATCCTTTAGCCCGTGTGAGCTCATTAAAGAGGATATAGCCCGGAACACCCTGGGTTTCCGCCCTGAATACTTATGTACATTATGCCAATCTGTAGATATATTTAAATCTCCGCATACTATCATTGAGGTTGGCCAGCCCGCTAACTCCTCTTGCAGAAAATCGAAAACATCAGGATCATCACAGTTTGACCCGTAGATTGAACAGATTGTATACCCTAAGCATAACTCTGCAATGACCCACCTTCCCAAGCTATCACTTTTAACCCGCTTCACCCCCCCTAAACAGGATCTACCTAAAATTGCAACCCCCCTAGTTGTTGCTGTCTGTGATGTACAAGCTATCAGGTCAAAACCCTTGATAAATAATAGATTCTGTTTGGCCCAAGGGAGGTGAGTCTCTTGCAGACAAAGTATATCAATCCCGTTGTATTTAACGAAATAGTCCAACTTTTGTCGTTTCTTCCAGTCATTCAGACCACTGACATTGACTGTGCAAATTCTAATGTTCAGCATTAAGTAAATTACTGACCATCTTTACCACTGTCTGCTCTATTTTTCTCCAAATATTTAATAGCATTATTTCAACCAACACAATTAAGTCACTTAAAGAGCCGGGCTCATGAAAACCAATCTCAACACAACACCAAATTATCTCGTTTTTTTCCTTTTCACCCCTCACCCCATAACCCCTCCCCACTCCCCACTCAACCCCCCAACCCCCAAACCCACCCACTCCCCCCCCCTGCACTCCCTCAGTCGAGGCGCTCAGACCTTGTCTGTGCGTGTGATGTAAAGCAGTGGTCGTAATGAGGAATAGAAAAAAGAAAGAACATACTTTCAACCTAACATCCCACCCCAGGAAATAAACACTTCTAATCACTGTGAGATCCAGTACACAACCTGAGTACCTGGAAAATAAGAAGAGGATGCAGCACCCGGGTATTAATCTGGAAGATATCCTAAATAAACACAATGCCCAACTCATGTACTTTCAACTAGAGCCTAATTGCACAAAGAGTCAAGGTATTCCTTTGCCTTTATCTCGGAAGCAAAGTAATGGGTCCTCCCTTCATTAATAACCTTTAGCTGGGCAGGATTTATCAGAAAGGCCTGTAGTTTTTTTTTCCTGAAAGGGTTTAATGAGCTGCCGCAACCTCCATCTCCTTTCCACCGTCACATGACAGAAATCTGGCCGAACGAAGAATGAGATCCCATCACTAGTCCTCTTTGCATCCGGTCTTGCCTTCTGTGCAATTAATTGCCTCAGTACAAAATTGCAGAGGAAGATTAGAATGGCCCTTGGCTTATCCCCTTACCTTGCGTTTTTCCGAATTTTGAAAGGGGTACAATGTACCCTCTGAATTTCGGTGGGCCAGTTCCAGCTGGATAACTCCGGAAATGCTTGATCGAACAGCTTGATGGTATACGCTCTGATGTCTGACCCTTCGACCCCTTCTGGAACCCCGAGGACCCTAAGGGTATTACGTCTCATTCTCATTAACCATCAAGTTATCATCATGCATGCATGTCCTTTTTCTCCCTTAATAGATTTATGATGGTCGTCTACCAAGATTGTGTGTTGTCCATGTGTAGTGTTTGTCTTTGCCAAACCTTTCCCTCAAATACCCCTTCCCAACCATTCATCAAACCCTTTCCCTCTTCCGCTGGGCTGTGTGTTTTATATTGAGGTGTGACTAAATTAAATTTACACCAATAATTGACCACACAATTGCTGGGGTGGATGTGGTGAAAGCAACACTAACTCAAGGCAGGGCGAGGATCTTCTTCTGCTTGCCCATCCATGCTCGGTCTTTGCAAGTCAATTTTTTTTCCAGAGGAACATAATCCATCATAATTATTAATTGCTGGCATCGATTCATCATCCTTCCAGCACTAAAGGTTACGCTTGCCCACTTGAACTACAGTTAGTAACTTGTACTAGGCTATCCCTGTCACCATTATGTTTTATTTTACTTTAGCATTGCTTATCATCATCATGGTTTCTAGTTTGGCAGTCTTCTTGTGTACTGTACTTCTACTGCTCCTTCCCGAATCTCCATCAGGCGACTGACTGTCTCATTTTCTTTTTTTGAAAATGCTACTGCCAGTGTGTACTACTAATACCACCACCACCATGGCATCTTGGGAAACCAAACCATCATCATCATCACCCTGCAGCCATCGCTTTGCCTAAGTATAAATAAACATTGTTCGAAACCAAACCATCACCATGAAGCCATTGCTTTGCCTAAGTATAAATAAACATCGATCACAGGTAAGAGAAGAAGTTTGGGGGAGGTGTAATTAATAACATGAAAATAAATTAATTAATTCATACACCCACACCCTTCCGAGTCCAGTTGAAGACTGCATAGACTAGTAGGAATGACTTACAGTACTAGTAGGACAAGGCAACCACAAGTGAGTGCGGCCCTGCAGCAGCAAAGGAAGCTGTGTAAAGTAAAAGAGTAACCCCCCCACAAAACATTTACATCGTATGTAAACTTTAAGTATAAATAATTTATTACCCTAACAAAATAAACTATTGGAAAAATCCCACAACACCTGACCCACCCCTCTCCCTAACCCCAACCAATGTAGAAAGATAAAGATAGGGTCCAATGTCCGCTCCATTGTCCATAAATAATAAATATAGCCCTAACTTTTTTCCAATGCCCAATTCCCACCCACCCCAAAAAAAATTATAACAAAAGGGGCAAGGCGGCGGATTTCTAGAACAGGGCTCGCCTGTTACTCTTCAGGACCTTTATCCGCTCCTCTATTACAAAAAGGGGGTGGTGATGGACAGAGTATCTGAGTTAATCAGAACACTCCTACCCAGTCAACAGATCAGGGCTTGATCCATCACCGTTTTTTAGCTCACTGCACCATCCCAGTTCAGAACCTGGCTATATGCAAATTAGTCTGTCCCTGGCCCAGTGCATCATGGGAACAGGGCAGACCAAACTACCAAGCCAATTCTTCACTGGAAAGGAAACAAGCTTCCGGGTTTTTACCGGTTTCTGGCATTACAGCCGTCTTCGGCCCGGCTTGCTTGAATCCTGATGGTGCAATGAGCAAGGGACTCATGTCTGAGCATACCCTTCCACACTCATGGTGGCCAAAATAATTACAAAAAGGGGGTGGTGATGGACAGAGTATCTGAGTTAATCAGAACACTCCTACCCAGTCAACAGATCAGGGCTTGATCCATCACCGTTTTTTAGCTCACTGCACCATCCCAGTTCAGAACCTGGCTATATGCAAATTAGTCTGTCCCTGGCCCAGTGCATCATGGGAACAGGGCAGACCAAGCTACCAAGCCAATTCTTCACTGGAAAGGAAACAAGCTTCCATTATGGCCATACTCAATTACATCAATTGCAACTACTCAATTTCACTTTCACTCTAACTACTACAACAAGGCAGATGATATCTGATTCAAATGATCATTGATTATACATGGGACGACATGAGGTACTTTTGATTGTGTAACCATGTAGCTGATAGGCCACCCATGGCAGGCTGACACAGTTGAAAATGACATAGGTAGGGAGTGGGCCTCAGAGTCGGAGGTACGCGCTTGATAACATATATACACAATATATATGCTGTGCTTGCAAACAACTGTGAGTCAAGGGAGTATTCTGAAATACAACCTTGCTTGAATCAAAAACCTTGGAAAAAACCAGTCCTATTGTTTCTCTTCCCATAGGTTTTTTAATTTATCAAACAATCAATTTATCAAACATTGCATTGCTCTTCTAGCATTATATTTTTTTAATTCTAATCTTATTCTATTCTCCTTGGCTTTGCTATTCTGGCACAGATTTTTTTCCATTTACATTCTCTTCAAAGACTCTTCATCCAGTGACAGTCTCCACCTATGCTTTGATGTTTGAATACCATCTAGGGATCCATCCATTCAAAGTAATCAGGTCTATAATTCTTCTTAATCTCTCAACAAACATAAGATTCACCAACAACATACAAGTTTTTTTAACCACCACCCATGCGTCCTTCCTTGCTTGCCTTTGAGTTTGACCCATGAAACCCCTCGGAGGATTCTTCCTATCACCCATACAGTTTCATCCACCCAGGCAGGCATCTTTTCTTTCACCTTCCACCCATACTACAACCACCCATGAATCCGATTCCTACCAGCCACCTATGCATCCCACGCATCCTTCTCTGCCAGTCATATATTACATGTTGCTCATCCTTCCTCCTTCCATCCTTCTTTCCCTTTTCGTTCAACCCATCCATCAAGGTCCTCTGACTCTTAGTCTTCTTCATAAAACGTTCCCAGCTGAGCTGAAGTCAGATAAAAGAGGCCATTAGTTACTCAACTCCCGCCGCTAATGCTATTGCTAATGCTAAGTAAAGGGTATTTTCTTCAACCGTTGTCAATTTAGTCTCTCTCAACAGTACAGTGTACACCCATGCAGTGAGCGTGTAACTATTGTCAATAAGTAAGGAATATAAGTATAACTTACCACCGCCCGCGACTGCTGCCGCGTCACCCACCCCTGCGGCAGGTGCCGCATCAGCCCATCCCTCCCGGATGGGCGTCGCCTGCCTGCCGCTGGCCCCGTCACTGGTGGTCAGTACTCCTAGAAAAAACATCACACACTTTTTAGATGCCAAGTACACCTCCCCCTATTTATTCATTTTAACTAGCAAGATGGAAAATTGTTAATACAATATAAACATACACCACATACATTACTAATACTACAAATCGGGTACTAGAGTAGAGTATCAAAAATAGTAACAAATCTGGTTGGGCATATTGTTGGTGGCAATCGTCGAAAAGCCTCTCAAGATGAGGAAGAGGACAACCCAAAGGACTGGACTCAGTTGCTAGAGCTATTGGTGAATCTGAGTTTTAAAACTTTTTAAAAATAAAGAGTGGCCAACGTGGCAAGCTACAGACAGACTAATAGTAAAATAGAATTAGGAAATGGAAATAATAGTTCGGGGAAAAAAAGGTGCAGTAAAAGTTAGTAAAATATAATTATTAATATTAACAACAGGAGGACTTACTGGGGCCAGCAGCAGAGCCCTCAGTAGAGGAGCGGCCCTGTCCCTGGAAGGCATCTCCTGCTCCCGCATCAGACCCCGTCGTCTTCTTACCCCTGGGTGCTGATCATGTAAGATATAATGAAGAGACAAACATTGATGATTGGTGTGAAACAAATAAAATATTTTAAAAAACGCTCTAAAAACATTTTTGGAGAGGAAACAACAATTGCAATAAAATTGACCTATCGGATCGACTATTAGTATCGCAGACCGTCTAGTTATTATTTATTAATCCAGTGTGCCATTCTGATTCCTGAATCCTAAACCACCTAGCCCGCCAATTCCATACATTGGAAATGAATTGTCAAAAATATATTTGCTTCTTCTAAGTATCAATCTCATTTGAAATCATCAATGAATCAACCCCCTTTGATGGGCCAATTGTTCACTAAGTCTGCATTTCACAAGATAATGGCTACAGGTTCTACTCTTACCCGCATAAAAAATTAGTTAGGCTTGATTATTTCTTCTCCCCTACTTCAATTACGTCAGGCGCAAGTATTTCAATATATCCTAGAATAACATCTGATCACTCCCCGTTATTATTAGAGACTGACATGGGTTTAAGTAAACCCAGACAAACTAGTTTTACATTTGATAGGAAGCTAATTTTTAACGAGGAGTTTCAAGAACATATAAGAAAATGGATAAAGTTATATTTTGAAGAGAATGAGGGATCCAGCTCACAAGCCATAATATGGGATACTTTTAAAGCTGGATTTCGGGGAGAATGTATAAGTTTTTCATCCAGGGCTCGGAAAAAAGCTAAATCAGAGTTAGATAGCTTATATGATCAATTAGCTTTGTCGGAAACATTATTAATGCAGGAGATAATTAACAAAGGACCAAGTCTAATTGAATTGGAGGATAAAGTTGCCAGGGATAAAGCTAAAATAACTGGTATCTGGTCTCAGGAAAATGCTAGGAAGTATCTCTCTTTAAAAATGGATGCCCATGAATATGGTGAAACAATTGGGCGAAGGCTGGCGACTCAATTACGCATTAAAGAGTCGGCCAGAAATATTGCTCAAATGAGAGACTCTGAAGGTACGATACAATCGGCACCACAAGAGATACTTAAAATTTTCCAACGATTTTACTCTGAGCTATACGAGGGACCACTTTGTTCAGGATTAAATTGGAATACATTATTTGCAAAGGGTCTAAAAAAGGTGGACCCCACCGCCTCTTTGGGCCTAGAGGATATAATTACAGAGGAGGAGCTGGATAGAGCTGTTAATAGTTTAGCAAAGGGTAAAGCCGCTGATCCCGACAGACTACCAAGTGAAATATACTTACAATTTTACCAGGACATCAAAAAAGAACTTCTAAAAACAGTGAGGGAAGCTCAGGTGGGGAATCCCCCAAGAACATGGGCAGAAGCTACTATTGCCGTTTTTTGTAAAAAAGGGAAACCGGCAGATTGTGTAGGGTCATATAGACCGATTTCGTTGTTAAATTCAGACAATAAAATATACTCTAAAATTGTAGCTAATCGGCTGTCAGATTGTATTACCCCTTTAGTTTCACAACATCAACATGGATTTATCCCCAGAAGGGGGACGACAGAACATGTAAATACAGTTATATCTCTTTTTGATACGGCTTCAGTATATAAGAATGATTTAGCGCTGATTCTGCTGGACGCGGAAAAAGCGTTTGATCGTGTGCAATGGGAGTATCTTTGGCAAATAATGAGTAAAATGGGATTTGGGGGAGGATTCATTGGAGCAATACAATCTTTGTATTTAAAACCAGTAGCAAAGATTTCAGTTATGGGCCAACTTTCCGATAACGTCATTATAACACGAGGCACACGACAAGGTTGCCCGTGCTCCCCTCTTTTATTGGCTCTCTACATAAACCCTTTTATTGAGTTATTAGACCAGAATATTTTGATCACCCCTTATAAAGTCCAGAATCTTTATTTTTCGGTGTTTGCATATGCCGATGACATAGCAGTGGTAACAACTAATCCTGTAACAGCAATTAAAGAAATTGAACGATTAGCACAGATATTTGGACTGATAACTGGCTATAAATTGAACGAGACCAAAACTCAAATTCTTTGTTCTGATACAATTGTTTGGGCTGATAGTAGGGTGGTTAAAGAGGCGACCTATTTGGGAATTCTAATCAGGGCAAATATGGCGGAAATTGTGCAAGTTAATTGGAATACTTTAATGCTAAAAATGACGGCATTCCTGGATAGATGGGAAAGGCTCTATTCAACTATCATTGGAAGATCAAATGTGATAAAAATGAATATACTGCCAAAGGTACTTTATTTGTTTAGATCAATACCTTTAGAAATTACTAAGGATAAGATACAGAACCTGCAATCTAAATGCGGGAAATTTATATGGAGCCCGGGGAGACCTAGAAGGGCAATGAAATATATGACGTTGCCAATTTTAAGGGGAGGAATGGGGGTACCTGATTTTTTCCTTTATTATGTTACATTGTTTTTTATTGAAAATGAAAAATTTAATAACAGGAGTTAATGAAATGGATGATGTCAACATGCCAAATATTTTTGATATGCAGTTGGGGCCTAATGCAAAACTTATTTTTGTAAAAGAAATTGATGGGAGTTATTTTAAGCGAACAAGGTTCAAGGTAACCATGGGGGCTTTCAAGGTTTGGAAATGGTATATGAAAAATATGGAATTACCAAGAGTTTCATATTACACTCCGTTTAATGCACATAGGATTTTACCAGGTATTTTTTCTGATGTAATGGCCAATAAGTGGCAGCAAAAAGGTATTAAGACGTTAGGACACATGGTTAATATAAATGCGAAGTGTAAATCTTTTGAAGAGATCAAGGATGAATATTTATTGCCTAGATGGTATTTTTTCAAATACCTCCAAATACGGGATTATTTAACTCGAAGGGGTGGGAGTTTAAATCAACATCAAGCTATTGAAGAAATACGTAGATCAGCTAAAATTGGAGTCATTTATCAATCCTTGATCTCTGCTAAAAAAGATGACATAGATAGAGTGCAGTTGAAATGGAGAGAGTTGTTAGGTGATTCCGAGATTAATATAGAGGATCTGTTAATATTATCTAAGGAAGGGCTCACGTCGGCAAATTTGAAAGCTCAGTTTTTTAAGTCACTATATGATTTATATTATACGCCCAAGAGAATGGCGAATTGGATTTTGGGAAGTCAGGGTAAATGCTTCCGTTGTGGTGAGGAGGATGCTGGAGCGATACATGTTTTTTATGACTGCCTTAAGTTAAAGGGATTTATTGAGCACCTGGAAAAGTTTATTTCTTCTGTGATTAAAACAACGATAGCTATTTCTCCAGCAATGATGCTGTTAGGAAAAATACAGAAAGACAACAACTTGGATATACTTTTTCCACACCGGCATTTTATTTTTTTTGCAATGACAGTGGCATGCCTCTGTATCGCCAGGGAATGGCTACAGGAAAAACCACCGGACTTTTTGCAATGGCGTGCTAAAATGCTGAGCTTATATAATTTGGAGTGGAGCTTATTCTCAATTAAAGGATCAAGGAAAAAAAGACTGGGCATTAAAATTTGGGGCTCCTTCCGAGACTATTATGAGTCATGAATTTGTCTCTCTGGAAAGCTAAAACATAAACAACTTGGACTTTATTTTGGACTTTATTTTTTATTTTGGACTTTATTATTGCATGATGTATAGGCTGATAGCCAACTCGAGATGTGTTTGTTAGGTTGCTGTGCTGAGAACAATAAAAATAAAAAAAAATAAAAAATAAAAAGTCTGCATTTCCATTTATTTTAGTCCTCAAAAATCCATAGATGTTTCATTGATTGATTGAGAGATGGACGCATGCATATTGCATACATCAAATTGTTGGTTGGTTGCTGCTGATGTGCTGATGATTTGCTATATTACTCACTCACTAACAAACTACAAAAGGTTCTACTACTAACCTGGAGTCAGCAGCACGTGACGTGATGGAGGACGCGTCAGGTGGAACGCTGAAAAACTACAGACTAATACTAAGTAACTAAACTACCTACCAATCCACCACTATCTTAGTGACAGGACAAAGGAAAGGACTGGAGCCCCTTTAGCATTACCTAACTTAAGTTCTCTAAACTGGTCCCCAGAGCAGCGGAACACTGCTCGGCGCACCCTCCCCCACCGGCAGTGATGCTCCTGGGTAGCTTAGCTGGAGCTTGGCCTGCCGCCTGCTGCCAAGGTTAAGGGGAGGTGGTGCTGTACAAAAAAAAACAAGGGTGGCCACCACCAACTTGGCGAAAAGGGCTGTACCCCTTCCAGGCACCACTTGCCGCAAGGAAGGCGGCTCTTGGTTGCAGGCGCAGCAGTAGCCTTGGCCTTCCCCTTCTTATAGGTAGTATCCTTAGCCATGGTTCTGGGTTTGCAGGGGCGGGGGTGGAAAAGAAAATCTAGGACTAAAAAATAAAGTCAGGAAAAGATGTAGGAAATTAAAAAAGCAAGTAATATAAAACAGTAGAAAAACACAGTAAAAGTAGAAATAAAATGCAAAATATACACTTACTGAGAGAGAGGGTTAGATAACAAATATAAAAGATCAGACAAACAGTGTAAAAAACAAAGGATTGAAAAGATTAGAGAGGGATGAAAAACAGGACCCAGAACTGAGGAAAAAAGAGTAGGAAAAAAGATACATAGCACTGAAGCGCTCCTTTGGGTGTTTGAATATTAATCTTACTTATTAGCATATATAACTTGTTGTGTATTGCACAATGGTTGTTGGAAGTACCACTGTGGTATTTAACAGTCGTTACAGCACATCATTATGGAAACATTATGTCTAAAAGCCAAGTGGTTCTTTATATGATGTGTGCTTTGTTTTGAAACATGGTTGTTTAGCCATAACATTATATCCTTGAGAATGATAGGAACAGAAATTGTCAGTGAAACCTGAGAAGACGTACACAGCGACTGTTCTATGCATAACCTGCTTTTCTTTTACAGGTATGTTGTCATTGCTTACCCCATGTTAAACATAGTAAAAGAGTTTACGAAGCACGAAAGGAAAGTTAATCAAGGACAACAGCTCATTCCAGGTCACCCTCCCCGCAGTACCCACCCTAATTCCCTTACCCTGTCTAGCCATTTTGATACTCCATGCAGTTAAGCTTGAATCAAGGCTGCTGGAAGGTGGGCTTCTTGAGGGTACTGCTCCTGAGGAACCCAATGGAATTTTACCAGTTCTGACAATGCGAGCATGCAAAACAAGAAACTCTGCATGATCACGTAACTACGCGTAGCATTGCAGAGATTTTTTGCCACTTCGATTAGGCTCCCGTAGCGTGGCTACATGAACTCCACCCAGGCTTAGTCTTGCGGATAATTCACAAAGGCATATAAAAGTGCATAAAAGAGTAGTGCAAGAATACTCTTTTGCGTACTCTTACACAAATCAAATGTTGCCTTTTCAGAAGCTTCCCTTGTTCACATTGGCTTCTGAACTGATGGCTCAAGCCCTCCTTTAAATATGGTCCCACTTTGAATGAGACTGATGTCAGGCAATATTTAATAGCTGTGGTGACTGAAGCCTTCTATCTGCTGTTCAAGGTGTGACACTAATACTGCAGTCCCATTCATTGCAGCTATGCTGTTGGTGAGATACCACCAATGTGTTTGGACTATCTGAAGGAGACCAGCAGCTGGTTAGCTCCTCAATCACTTTCCAAACACTTAGTGTTCTCCCTCCTCTTCTTGTTGAGCATAGCTAGGTTGCTCTGTTTGCTTTTCATGGACAGGACCTTTCTTTTTCTCCTTGGTTATTTGCAATGCCATAGTCATTTGATTACCATAAAGAGTGACAATCAGCAATGGTAGACAACAGGATTAATATAAACATACTGGATTTCTTGATCTTGCTTCTGAAAGAAATAATGCAGTAGACAATAATAATAATTTTGAAGTGTATTACAGTAAGTTAGACCATTGTCTAGGTGGGTATATTTAACTCTGCAGTAATGACTAAGGATAGAAGAAAATAGATGGATAAATTGCTTGGCCCAGACCTTGCCCTCAATGGTTTTAGGCATGACTACACAAATGCATGCACACATGCACACACATTCTTTTGCTAGGCTTTCCAGGAGGTTTTGGACCAGACCACAGCATATCATGGATGTTTAAATTTTTATGACAGGGCTTTTAAAGTAATGATCCTCAACAATGCCTACTACAGTGTCCTCTTGATTCTCACCCCTCTATACCCAGTACACTGTTTCATCCTCTTCTGACACCATGAAGGATACTCTGGCTGCTGGTTTGTGTTTTCCCCTCCACTGCTGCCACCATCACAGCACCCCTGGTTGATTGTGCTCTGATTTAGCCCTTATACAACCATTTCAACATGGATGTTCAACATGTGTGTTGTACAAATTAAACAATGCACCTGTCTAGCAGCCGTATTAGAATCTCATGGACCAATATTAAAATATGTACTGGAGTTGCTGGGTTGGGCCACTACACGTGACTGCGGTGACTCCTGTCAATGACTCTGCTCTGCAGCCCACACCTCCTCCCACATAGCATCCTCCACTTTCCTTAAGTGTAACTGCCAGGCTGCTGCTCCCGTGTGCTAGTGGGGATACTGGAACAGAAAGCATGAACAAATCAGCTACCAGGAAGGGTGCTGTGGGTGCAGACAGGGACATCCTGGACAACAGGGGCACAATGCACAATGGTGACTAGGTACGGAGTTAAAAAACAACAAGGATAGGACGCTGGGACAAATGTGAAAGTAGAATAAGGGCTGTACTGTGAGCACAAAGTACTGCTCGTCGGGCTCCATGGCTCTTGTTAAATTTGATTTCTACAGTTCGGAGTATGCATCTTGGATTAATTTACTTCTATTTAATTTGATAACTTAAAGCATGCTTGAGCCTTATTGCACTTATTATGAGTGAGCTATGATTGAATATACAGAACTTTTTTAGTTTTTCATAACTTGCAGAATCCTAATTTTGGGCATGCTGGATTACTTTTTTCTTTTAGTACATGCTTCCCAGAAACTACTTCTTGTTACCTAAAGTAGGTCTAGAAATAGAATTAATGCATTTCAAATGTTGTGAAAGTCCACAATATATGGTTCTGGTTCTTGACCTTGCCAGGTAGGTCGCTCCCCCGCAGCAGCTCCACCAGCGCCTGTGCCCTGCACCCTTGGTTGGTTTTCCTGCCTATCCCTGGACGCTGTTCTCCTCACCCCCCCGTGCCCACTGCTCTCTTTTCTCGCCCCTGCTGCCCCTCGGCCCTGCCCCCCATGCCCATTCGCTAGCCCCTGCCTCCCGCCTCCCAGCTGCTCCTCCCTCCCAGCTCCCCTTAAGATGGTGGCAGCTGCGCGGCTGAGCCTAAGGCAAGCCCTTCTGCGTCCGTCTGCGCCTGGACCGCGCCCATCGCCAGAACCCCTGGACCCCGCGAACGTCACGACACCAGACTCCACTACGACGCCAGCAGCCTCCACGCACTAAACGCTGGCCGAAACCACACCTGCTTCCAGGCCACCCCGAAACGGACCCACGGACCCTACTCCTGCCGCCCCTGCAGCTTCACCTGCGACAGAACCACCAAACCTCCAAGGACTGGACCCAACCACCTCCGCTGCATACTCCTCAACACCCACTTCGCACGCAAACACGCCTTTGAGCTCTGGGATCTGCTCGACGCCTCCTCCCCAGACGTGGCCTTCCTGACCGAGACTTGGTGGAACGACTCCTCGGCACCCAACATCGCCATAGCCATCCTAGACGGCTACAAGATCACCTGCAGGGATCTCGCCAACGGAACCGGAGGAGGAATAGCTATCATCTACAAGTCCACCCTCAAGGTCACCACCCAAGCAGACAACACCCTCAACACCATCGAACACCTGCACTTCCGGTTCCACACCGACCCCAACACCACCCTCAGAGGAACACTCATCTACAGACACCACGGACTCAGTTCAGCGACTCCATCGCCGACCTCGCCAGCACCCACGTACTCACCTCCACGGACTACATCCTCCTCGGGGAACTTCCACCTCGAGGACAACAACAACTCCAACTCCGCCACCCTGATCGTCAACCTCGCCAACCTGGACCTCAAACAACTCATCACCGCACCCACCCACGCCACTGGCCACACGCTAGACCCCATCTTCTCCACAGGCACCCACGTTGCCTTCAACCACACCACTGAACTCCACTGGACTGACCACCGCTGCATTCATTTCACCTTCAAGAAACCAACCATGCACCACCGCACCCAACAGCTGCCTCACGCTGCTGGAGCAAAGTCACTGAAGAACGACTGATCACCACCCTCACCCAGAACCCACCCACCGACCCCACCAACCCAGACGCCGCAGCCGTCAACTTCAGACAATGGAGCGACGACTGGGCCAACACCCTCGCCCCACTCAAGAAACTCTCTAACAGCCACGCCAGCAAGAGAGCCACCTGGTTCTCCGACGAGCTACAGACCTCCAAACGCGCATGCCGGAAACTGGAGAAAAGATGGCTTCATGAACGCACACCGGACAACCACACAGCCCACAAGGACACCATCAGCAGACATCACCACCTCATCAGATTAGCCAAGAGATCCTCCTTCAAAGACCGCTTGGACAACAACGCACACGACAGCAAAGAGCTCTTCAGCTTCATAAAGGAACTCTCCAACCCTAACGCCAACACCAACGCCAACGACATCCCGCCCTCACAAGAACTGTGCGACTCACTAGCCACCTTCTTCCACCGCAAGATCGCTGACATCCACGACATCTTCAACACCACAACCGTCCCGACTACGCCAGACTCCACCTCCCCTTTGAACACCACCAGCACCATCAGCCTGACCTCCTGGTCCAACGTCAACGACGACGGGACACACAAGGTCATGAACTCCATCCTCTCAGGATCTCCATCAGGCCCGTGCCCACACCACGAGTTCAACAAAGCAGACGCAGCCATTGCACTCCAAGAACGGAAGGTCATCAACATCTCCTTCGAAACAGTGACATTCCCGGAAAGCTGGAAACACGCCAAAATCAACGCCCTCCTCAAGAAGCCCAAGGCAGACCCCAAGGACCTCAAGAACTTCCGGCCCATCTCCCTGCTCCCGTTTCCACCCAAGGTCATCGAGAAAATCGTCAACAGGCAATTGGCCTGCCATCTGGAAGACAACAACATCTTGGACCCGTCCCAGTCCTGATTCAGACAATACCATAGCACCGAGAGAGCCCTCATCGCCGCCACAGACGACATCAGGCGCCAACTAGACAACGGCGAAACATCAGCCCTCATCCTCCTGTACATGTCGGCTGCCTTCGACATGGTCTGCCATCGCACTCTAAAGACATGCCTCCTAGAAGCCGGAATCCAAGAGAAGACCCTTGACTGGACCATGTTCTTCCTCTCCGGCAGAACCCAGAGCGTCCGCCTCCCACCCTTTGATCCGAAGCCACTTACATCATCTGTGGCGTCCCCCAGGGCTCATCCCTCAGCCCGACGCTGTTCAACATCTACATGGGCCCCCTCACACAAGTGCCTACATTATGAGAAATTAAGACATAATCCCACGAAAGAAATTAGTGAAACAATTCAGCGTATCACTAAAGAAGCGCTAGAGGATGGGTACATAAGTAAAAATGAATTTCTGTTCCTTAACAATAAAGAACCCCGAATCCCAGTGCTATATACACTCCCAAAAATTCATAAAAATTTGGAAACACCACCGGGAAGACCTATCCTTTCAGGATGTGGCTCGGTTGTGGAACCTTTGGGGAAGTATATTGATTTTTTCATAAAGGATTTGGTAAAAGATACAACAACATACATCAAGGATACCACACACCTAATAAGCCTTGTGGAATCACACCCGTACGATCCTGATTCACAACTATTGGTTACTCTAGATATAGAGTCATTATATACTAATATACCCCAGCAAAAAGGAATGGATGTAATCCGTAGACACCTTAATAATCGTCCAGCCCCACACCAGGTCCCAACTGAATTTATAATGACTCTACTAGAGATTGCCTTAACGAAAAACGATTTCATTTTTAAAGACACCTACTACAGACAATGTAAAGGGACCTCTATGGGAGCCATTTTTGCTCCAAATTTTGCTATATTGTTTGTAGATGACTTAGAATCCAATCTTGTCTTAAGTGCAAATAACCCCTACCGTGAAAATATCCTTAACTGGCACAGATACATCGATGATGTGCTGATGATTTGGAAAGGAGAGGAAGATACATTGAAAGAGTACCGTGAGTGGCTCAATAACAGCCAGACAGATTTGAAATTTACCCATAACTTTGATAGACATCAAATTGATTATCTAGATGTCACAATCAAATGTCATGAGCAACAATTGTACACTACCCTCTTTAGGAAGCCTACAGAGCGGAATACGTTGCTGCAGTATCAGAGTGCACATCCAATGGCACTTAGGGACGGCCTACCCTACGGCCAGTTCCTTCGAATTAGGCGCAATTGCAAGTTCAAACAAGACTTTTTTCAAGAAGCAGAAATTATATGTTCCAAATTGACACATAGAGGCTACCCTAGGAAGCTTGTAAGGAGAGCTATGAAACGTGCATGGTACACGCATAGGGAACATCTTTTTGAGTCAAAAAAGAAAGATGCCCTAAAAAGAATAACCTGTGTGACGACTTTCAGCACAGTCAGTAATAAAATCTGCAAAGTTATTAAAAAACACTGGCCTGTTTTAGCTCCTCTAGAACTTGAGACAGGAATCCCTTTATTTTCATTTAAAAGAGGTAATAATCTGAAAGATCATTTAGTGAGAGCTGCCTGCTGTACTAAGAATAAAAATGCAACCATAGAGACATGTTTGAACCTTCCACCTATTGTAGGGCACTATAAATGCAATAACTGCACTGCATGCGTGTTCACGACTAATACAAAACTTTTTGAATATGAGAATTGCATGTATAGTTTAAAATCTTTTACGAATTGTAATTCAAAAAATGTTGTATATTGCATCCAATGTCCCTGCAAAAAACTGTATATCGGCCAGACTACACAACAAATCAAGACGAGGATTTCACAGCATAGGAGCCGAATACGGTGTAAGGTACTCACTGCGCCTTTGGTTGAACATTATGTGGAACTTGGACACTCTGAAAATGACTTATTGTGGCAAGTGATTGACCATGTTGTACCTAATGTAAGAGGAGGCAATCAGCAGACAATTCTGAATCGATTGGAATGTAAATGGATTTTTCTATGCAAAAGCATTGAGAAAGGACTTAATACTTTGGACCAATGGAACAGTTGTGGCTAAATACATAATTACCAGCGTGAAAAAACTGTATTTCTGATGATGTCCGCTGTATGAAAATATGAATGTATAAGCATGTAAATGTAAAATAGATAGGTGGTTTCTAGTAATGATGGTTACATCTCTGGGAAAGTATTATAGCATTGTGATGTCTGTCCTTGTAATGGTACTAAAATCCCTTTGCCTTGCGTAAAAAAACGTAAAAACAAAACTGGCAGGAACTCGCGCTAGTGACACTTCCTCTCCAGACATGCGCGTTACAAGAACCATATGCGCATGCGCGGAGTATGATTTGGCCGACGCATGCGTTTAAATATACCCCGCGTTCAATATGGTAGTGCTCGGAAGAACGCTGAAATACTGAGACAGCGAGTTGCACCCCACGGCACAGAACCCTGCGGTGATTAAGTAAGTACAGGCATCGCTGCAGATACGTCCCCCCCTTTTTTTTAAAAATACGCATCTTGATGCGGGAGGGTTTAATCTAATCTTCTACCCTACCGTTTATTATTATTTTTCTGATTAGCTCCCGCCCTGACGCCGCAACACGACTTAACCGGACAACACATCGCGTACAAGTTCCCTCCTTCAAAACAACGTTTGGCTTAAAGAAATAACACGGCCACGGTAAAAAAAGATTAAATAGATGGAATACTTTGTTTTACCAAAAACAACCACGCATATAGGTTATATTTAAACAGTTTCCACTTGTTTATAGATGACCTTCTGGAGACGGAGACTTCACATGTAAATAGTACTAGTCTCTTCCATCCCCGACGTCTATTGTACAGACACCGTGTAAGTCCCCATCCTGATTACTTTTGGGTTACACCACTGTATGAACTCCATTTTTTAATAAAACCATCTTTCTTTAAATTTTAGATAGTGTGATTCATCATATCGGCAGAATTAATTTCTCCACCGCTTTTGAATTACTGTTGAGAAACTTCCTTAAGTGAGTTCACTAGCATGCAAAAGCGCGTAAACTAGTTTACACTTGATTCTTTCAAGTTTTATTACTGCAAATTGATTTTGTATAGTTTGTAAACTCTTTCCTTTTTTAAAAAAACATGCAAAAATAACCTTGTTTTTCAAATTCTTTGAAAAACGTTTTTGTGTAGCCTAGGGCTGCTCACCCTAGTTAAATAATGCCTAAAATTGTTTGAACCACAGAGCTTTGGGAGTGTTAATTAATTTGTTTTTTAATCTTGTGCAAGACCATAGGATTAAAATTAATTTTATTAATAATTTCAGGGAAGCTCACGTCCTGATGATGATCTAAAATACTCTAGATCGAAACGCCGTCGACAAACTCAAGGAAAACTTCCCTATTTTCATTGTATATATTTTCTGTGGGAATAACCTTGTGGTGACATCTTTGTATATAAGTGTATATAACTGTTTTTTTAATATTTGTTCACTAAAGTCACTTTGAGCACATTTTGTCACATATGTGAGCACCTGTAAAAGGAAGTAACTATCATTATTTTTTGCATAATATTGTAATAAAATTTACCTATATGGTACCTTGCCAAGACCTTCTCCCTGAATTAATTTCATGAATTAATTTCATAATCTAAAGTATCCTCCCTAGGACCCCTTTGGGGCCACTAAAAACCATTGTAATTCTTACAAATACGTTCACCCCAGGTTCTACTAATGGGGTACCCTTGTTTTCTTTAATTACTCCATCACGACCTCAACATCATCTCCTACGCCGAAGACACCCAGCTCATCCTCTCCCTCACCAAGGACTCACACACCGCCAAAGAGAGTAGTGCTTTCTATAATAATACTGCTGCCCTGTACTAGTAGTACAGGGCAGCAGTATATTATTAATTATTATTATTATGCAAATGCCTTGCCTGTCTGCCTCTAGAGTGACCCAAATGACATACATTTTATGTTCTGTTGTACTGGGCTTTAAAGCTAGCAAAGAAAATAAAAAAATAGATGTAGGGTCAAATATATAAGCAAACATAATAAGCAACAACACACACAGTGATAATGATTGAAGACAAAAAATTAATAAAATTAGATAAAAGATGATGATACTATAAGTTATTATGTTATGGTCAAATTGGGAGTTGCATCTCTGCATTTCTCTTGGTCCTTCCTTCCATGGACGCTCCGTCCATCAATCTTGGGTGCCACTGCCTGCCTGGCTGATGCAGGTTGGTAAGTGTCATGAACATGCCTTATCCAGCCTTGTCCCATGCTAATTGTGAAGGACCATAGCTCTAGAACATCGGGGTGATTTACAACCCCCATTGAAACCCACCCCTATCCCATGCATCCTGCACCTCCGTGTGTGTGTGTTTTTGTGTATAAACTTATAATGAGACAGAAATCTGTATTGTTTCATTACGTACTATGCAACTTGACAATATGTTGAGTAACGTGTAATTCACTGAGGCTTCACCAATGCTTTTTTTTAAAAACATTATATCAAGAAAGAGAGTACATAGTTCCCCTGGATGAAAACCTTCTAGACAGTTGAAACCAAAGTGAGTGAAGGCACACAGGAGGGGAATCCTCCTTTTTGGAACTAGAGTCCTCTCACACCCAGCAAGCTAGGTGTCACGCTTCATCAAATTGGGCTCGCTCCTCGTCGGGTCGGTGGTGCATTACCCGACGGGCACCCATAAGGAGGCTCTTTAGCGGAGATCTTTTGTTCCTGCCGTTTGGTATGGTATTGCACCGCCAACCCGACGAGGAGCGAGCCCATATGATGAAGCATGGCACCTAGCATGCTGGGTGTGTGAGGACTCTAATTCCGAAAAGGAGGATTCCCCTCCTGTGTGCCTTCACTCACTTTGGTTTCAACTGTCTAGTAGGTTTTTATCCAGGGGAACTGTGCACTCTCTTTCTTGATATACAGTTGTCAGGGCACGTACACTGGATCCCGTGAACAAAGCCCTCCCTGTTCCTCCTTTTGTTAGTATGTTTTTGAAAACAGCCTTGAGACCGTCTTCAGCTTTGATTTTGGTACAATGCATCATGTAACAATGTTAAGCGATATTGGGGTTTTGCAAAAATGCTCACGTTTGCATGCTGTCTCCATTATGGTTCAAAAACGGGAGAAAGCATGCAGACGCTCATGTGCAGGTCTTTTTCTCTCGCGGTGCGATTTCTTTCCACAGCGTAAGAACGCTTGGACGTGCATAGCTCGTGGATGCCCTTGGGTGTGGCTGGGTGTGGCAGAAGTATTTAAAGCCACACCCAACTTCCAGAAAGTGTTTAGCCTTCTGGATTTCGTCAGGACAACATCGCGCTTGGGATTTGTGCAGCGCGCTTGGAATCATCACTTTCCTCGAGGTGTCCAGGCTTCCAGAGTCTTCGGCTTCATTCCTTTCAGCGAGATACAAGATAGTAAAGAAAACAGAGCTAAGTGAACTATTTAATTTCTTAGGCGCCCACTGCAAGAAAGAATTCTACGAACACATTTTTGGAAACATCCTTTTTTATAAAGAAAAGGAATAAGAACTTTGGAATTTAGAACTTTGGGCTTGAGTAACAGTTAAAGTGTAATTGTTTAAAGAGACATTCGTCATAAGAATAGTTTGTAGAGACAATTATTTATATTGAAAAGTTTTCCGAGTTAGTGAACGTTTTATATATAGTTTGTTAACAGTATTCCTTTCTAGAATTTGAAGGTTGTGAGGAGAATAAGAACAAAGGGCCAGATTCACAGAATGAACTTAAGACTAAATCCTAAACTTACAACCATTTGGAATTCACAGAATGCACTTACTACTTCTGGTATTCACATAATGAACTTACTACTTTCGGTATTCACAGAACAGATTTACGACTACTAACTTTACGTCAGCACCCGGGCAATAATTTCCGCCACTTGGCCGTAATTTCCGACTCTACGGCTGAATTTACGATTCCGGCCCGGAGGATACGATTTTTTGGCAGTTAGTCATGTTAGTCAAGGGTAAACACCTGTCCAAGTGACTACCATCCCCCACCATGGATCAGCTGACACACTGCAGCCAATCCCAGCCAACAGCTCCATTTTGCTATGGTGAATGTTGCCAGTGCCTACCATCCCCCACCACGCTCCAGCTGAAGCCAATTAACACTAATTGACCAGCACCACAAAACACATAAAAGCAGCACACATTGAAGGAACAGGTTTGGCCACAGAGAGTTCCACACCACACCGCACCACAAACGCCTATAAGGACTCCCACCCTACTACACCAGTGGGACACAGAAGGCAGCCCTATGGTAGCAGTTGGCCACTGCTGTCTCAGCATTGGGGGAGGAGAGGCGCACAGTACAGGACATAAAAAAGTGGCAGGACGAAAGGCAGACGATGAAGCAGAAATACTCCAGGATCGAATTAAGCAGGATCCTCCCTGCTGCATGTCCTGGACCCCGCATCCATCTCACCCCACTGGAGGAGGATATCCTCACAACAATACACCCCCACTTGGTCAATGGGCTGCCTGTCAGTGACGTCCGCTACGTGGTACCAGGTAAATTGTATGAAAAGAAAAAGTGCATGAAAAGATTGTCTGTATTACACTGTCATTGTGATTATGGAACTTGTCCAAAGTGTTTATAAAAATATAGTCAGTCAGAGACTCATGTGTCACCCTCTACGTAGCACCACAAGTCCCAGAATCCTTTGCATCAGAAAAGGCTAATCCCTCCCCCCCTATTAAAAACATGGGCACATTACTGCTGCCATACATACACAACCCTGATAATTCAATAACTGTTCATATTGACTGAAAATGTCCAATGACATATGGAAATGCTAAATAAAGTAAAAAAATATTTAAAAAGTAGCAATTGACAAATATTAGCAGGGAAGCGCCAGTACCAATGTGACATGCAATTCAACTCTTGCGCAAACATGGATGCGTCATGTTTACATGGTGGTGCACTGTGGCGTAGGGATAGACAGATGTGTGTTGAATCTGATGGTGTGTAGGCAGGGCTTTGCTGGAGTCGTGTCGCAAGAACGATGCAACTCCAATAATGTCCATGGACTGCCCATACCTAACGTGCTGCGCCACTCCTTACGTCTGCTTCAAGCAGGCATAAGGTTGAGTCGCAGCGGCCTCTGAAAAGTGACTCTGTGAAATCTTGTAGATTTCACTGATTCACTTGAACGCGCCATATCCCAAAGGAATGCCCACCCTGCCTACATCAAAGCTGACGCAGGTTCAATGTTGCGCAGGGCCTCACAGCGTGACGCTTCACCATAGAAGTGTCATGTTGGGGAATAATTCTAAATGTGTCGTTGTACACCACCGTTGTGTCACAGAAGTGATGCAACAGCAGTGTAAATCTTATTCAAGGGACTTGTAAATCTGCCACAAATTCTCCAAGAAGTACATCACCCTGTGGCAGCCTAAATCACAAAGTAGAAAGTGAGAGTATCATCAGATCTAAATATGTCATACACATATTTAGTTGTCCATTTTCCACTCTGCCACGCCATTACATCCCTAACACACCACTACTCCTACCTGCCCCGTCTGCGCCAGTACTTCACAACACTGTTAGAACGCAGAAGATATGGGCAAATCCCAGAAAAGTTCCACAAGCACATTCCCATTTGTTTACTTTTCTCTCTTCTCACCCATTGACACATCCAGCCAGAGCACAGACAACTGCAGTAGCAGAGGTCACCGCATCTAATGAGAGGAATCGGCAACGTACTGAGGAAGGCATGACAACCACACTAACTGGTAAGTCAAACTGCCTAGAAGATGGTCACAATGCATACATTGTCAGGAAACGACAGAGGGACAAATATTGCCCACCTATGTAAGCCAACCAGTGATGCAAAATTTGCTTCATTACAATTGGAGTTGTCAATGGACGTTCACCTTTACCATATGACATTTGTGAACAGCGAAAGACAAAATATAAAATGTCTTGGCTCATCATACCTTTGTAATTGTGGTACACACCATGTATTTCACCAACAGTCCCAGACCGGGGAAACCAATCCTGTAATCGAGGGCCACAACTAGTCAAAAGGGTGTGCCCACTATATTGTAATAGTTAGTGTCTGTAGACCTAATCAAGAAATTGTATTTGCACAGATATGAAAATGATGAACAAACATTGAGATACCAGTCTCTGTAGTATTGACAATGCATACACTGTCCAACTTCAAATCTTTCCAATATACATTAAATTGCACAGTCCACACAGCTGGTCATGTACTGCGTACATTGGATGGATTATTTACTGGGCATCAACAAAACACGATAGTGGACCTTACCTCTGGATTCGTAGGCATGTCATTGTGATATAGGTAGCATCATGGTAGTGGTCCCATTCTAAGTTATATGTGGGATTACATTATGTATGACACACTTCTGCAACGGTGGTGCCCACAACTGCTTGTGCTCGTCCTCTGTGCCAAAAATTGAGTGCATCAGATGTGGCAGCAGAAATGTAAAGTTGCAAAACACACTTAACATTGTAGGTACAATGCGGTCCTCCCAGAATCAAAGACGCACACTGACTTCTGCTACTAGGTTGGACGTGACATCTGTCCAGGGACCACACACTGCTCCAGTGCTGGGCCAAGGTAAGTCAACCTGACTGAATGCTCATTAATTGTGCCTTTCACCTCCACCGTATGTGTTGTACAACACTGTTGTCCTGCATCACAATATGCTCACATATGGCATTTTAACACATGGCCGATCAGACCATGGTGGCAAATGAGAGGCTGACACAAAATGTATGCCAAGTGTGTGCAGAATGGACATACAATAGAACAATGAACTGACCAAAACACAACAGGCTTGTAATTCAATGATAGGATAAATCCCTAGCAAAATATACATGGCTAAATCAAAATGAAATTGGTATGGCTGAGGGACACACCGGTGCCAGTTGGGTACCTTTGTGATGGGTGTAGGGGCTGCTAAGGTGACTCTTCATGCAGTTACACCTGCAAAACGAATTGGCTGAAGAGCAACACGATAATCCAGTGCAGGCGGGAAGCCTCAAAGCTTCTCACATCATCTGCAATGTGTGAAAATAACCAAATGTTGTTTTCTGCTTGCGTCCCTTTTATCGTATTTATATGTATAGGTGAGTGTTTGACATATGAGGTTTGGATATCTGCTGCACAAGACACCATCCGTTGTCAGGTAAGTAGTACCATGATGTTGGAAATGGAGTATGGGAACAGACAACACTCAAAGGATGGACATTAGTAATCTGTGTTCTCTCATTCAAAAATGAGCTGTGTGACCTCATGGGTAGGGAAGCACAAATGGGCAACATCATGTCCCTGACAAGTGCACATCTCACACATGAACTCCTTTCTGACTTGTTAACAGACAACATTACACCCATTAAAAATGTTAGTCTCAATGGTAAAGGTGAAATCAGTGTGATGCAGATGAGTCTGGGTCATTTATCCCCTTCCTCGAAATATCAGTAACCTTCTCATACAAGTTTGTCAGTTTATGTGTAATCTTATTGATGTCAATGCTGCATGGATGTAACAGCTGGCAAATGCTGCTTGTGAGCAGGTGCCCACATGTAAAGTCAATGAGGTGAACATGCTGCACATCGTCCTTGATTATCCACAAATGGTTAATGAGAATGACATGTTGGCTCATAGCTACAATCTGTTGTACTAAAATATGGACATGTATTTCTCATCACAGGTGCTGACAGGATGAGACCACTGCAGTGGACACCATCCCGGGGGATGCATGACATCCTGGTTGCAGCAGTGAAACCCTCGCGCACCTGTCCTTCAGGTAAATCGGGCACGAGGTGTGTCACCAACTTAGATTACTAAGCCATGACAGAGATCGAGATCCCCTTCTGCATGGAATCAACAGTTGTTGTTTACAAAGTGAAATACAAGCCAGGAGTGTCACATATGCCTGTCTGTCAATTGGTGGTGCAGATCATTGAGAATGTTGTTTCTACCCTCTACAAATATGTCTACAACAACTATGAGGCAACAGGTGCAGCAGGAAATATTCAGCATACTTAACAACTTGGCTTACTCTGACAGAGCTTCTTCGCAAATCCTTCCATCTCAATCATTTTGCGATCAGCTCAATACCTATTTTACAGACAAAATCATTACCATCAAGGCTAACATCCCCTCCCCTTCACCTACTTTTGTGGACCCCTCTTCCCCCACCGTCCTCAATCGCCTCACCTCTATTCTTCCCCTCACTGAGGCCTCATTCCGCGAGATACTTCCCAAAGTCAAGTCGGGTTCCCCGGCAGACACTTGTCCAGCTCGTATCTTGCAACACATTTACTCCTCTTGCCCTGAAGCCCCCATCACTTTCCTCAACAACTTACTCGCTCAGGGAGTAGTGACCCCGGCACTCAAAACAGCCTTCATAGTGCCCATTTTGAAAAAGCCCGGCACTGACCCTACCATCTCAGCCAACTACCGCCCTATCTCCCTGCTGCCCTACCTGGGCAAGGTGCTGGAACGCCATGCCACCGCGGTCCTCAGCGCCCACGTAGAGGCCAACGGTGGGTTGGCTTCCCGCCAGGCCGGCTTCCGCCCCAGACACTCGACCGAATCAGTCGTGGTATCAGTACTGGACACCCTCAGGACGGGCATGGACAACAATAAACACCAGGCGCTGGTGCTTCTCGATCTCTCCGCCGCCTTTGACACGGTTGACCATACCATCTTATTGTCCCGTGTCAGGGCGGCGGGAATCGAGGGCTCAGCCCTGCTCTGGCTGTCCTCATTCCTGAGGGACCGCACCCAGGCGGTTCGGTCTGGTGACTTCACGTCCACTCCTATCCCTGTCACTTGTGGTGTCCCCCAGGGATCTTCTCTTTCCCCCTTGTTGTTTAACCTTTACATTTCTCCTCTTATCTTTGCTCTTCAGCAGCTGGAGGTCACCGTGTACAACTACGCGGATGACCTCCAGCTCATCTTCGATCTGTCTACTTCCCCTTCTTCTGTCTCTAATTTTCAGTCGACTATGACCTTCATCAGGGACTGGATGAACCACAACCAGCTGAAATTGAACCCGGACAAAACCGAGCTGGTTCTCACCGGTGGTTCGTCCAGTCCGTGGAATTCTCATTTCTGGCCACTCTCTCTAGGTCCCCCCCCTCTCCGTCACCCACAGTTAAAACATTGGGGGTTAAAATCAACAACCAGCTCACCCTCCACTCATAAATCAGCACCGTTGTATCTTCCTGCTTTCTCACCCTTCGCACTATCCGCTCTGTTTCCCGTTTTTTTTCCCCACAGGCACTTAAGGTGATCATGGCTGCACTGGTCATCTCGAGGCTAGATTACGCTAATGCCATCTACAACGGCATCCCATTATATAGCCTGCGGAGACTCCAGTTGGTCCAGAACCAGGCGGCCCGTCTGGTCTATGGTCTCCCACGGTACCACCACTCCACACCCCTCCTCAAAGAGCTTCACTGGCTCCCGGTTAAAGAACGTTCCCTGTTTAAGACCGGGTGTATGGTCTTTCAGGCCCGACAAGGCACTGCCCCTGCCTTTATTGCCTCATTACTAAAGGAATACGTTCCCTCTAGAGAGCTTCGTTCTTCCTCCAAATCCCTCCTCCTAACCCCACGTTTTAAACGTAAAAAATGGGGCGGAACCAACTTTGCCACTCTTGCCCCCACCTTTTGGAATTCCCTCCCTGATCACCTCCGTTATTCTACCCATTATCCTTCGTTCCGCAAGGATTTAAAAACCTTTCTTTTCAAACAAGCCTTCCCTGTATAATGCCCCTCCCTACTCAAGACCGGTCTTATTTTCTTCAGGAGTCAAACGAACTACTAGCGCCAAGAAACCGTACGGTATACGCTGCGCTCTACAAATGTTTTAAATTAGAAATTAGAAATTAGGAAACACCAGGGGGGAGCGCGAAGGGACAGAGAGTTGTGGCTGGAGCTGGTGAGTTTGCTAGTATTATGTACAGCTCTGTGTAACACCTCAGTGCTATGGTGTGAGCGGTCATTTGTGGTGATACCCTAACCAGATCACAGGAGCCACATTTGCTGATGCAAGGTACCGTAAATACAACCCTGGTGTTGCAGCACATGTAATGCCTGGTCAATCACTAATACGGTTGCAACCTCTGTGTTTTAGATGATGCTGAGGGAAAGGATGACAGACCGACGACCAGTGCTGGCCGACGGGGAATCAGAGGGGAGAATCCCCTGATCCTCCAGGCAGTAATGTCGGCAGCAAGTCATGCTCAAGAAGAGGTTCAAGATCATGAGGACGTTGACTTTGAGGAGGATGATGACCACATATCCATCAACTCCGTGGATGACGATTCTGATGGCACGGCATCACATCCTCTGCCAAGCAACGTTCATCTGCCTCCTCCCAAACAAACAATACCATGTCTTCAGCATAGATCAAACCAGCCACGGCTCCCACACATCCAATCACATCCCTCACGTCCTGCACCGACATTGTGGTTTCCCTACCCGCTCTTCCCTACGCAGTGTATCCCTGCCATTCTCCCCACCATCTGTGGGATGTACCAGCCCTGTTGTGGTGTAGGTATCCCCTGGGCACCCTTCTCCTGCCCACAGTCTTCCACCTGCCACCCCCCCTGTTGTTGGACCTGCTCATCTCATCCCTGGCAGACACCTGCAGAGGGGGCCTGCACGTGGCAATGGTGGCCAGTGGGACTTCTACCAACAGCAGGCAGATGTGAGGCAGGACATTCGTGCCATAGGGGCTACCCTGTCAGACATGTCTGGGTCCCTGCAGGACATGGTCCAATTCCCTCAGGTGGTGGACAGGGTGTGCCAAGCTTTGGATAGGATGGATAGCACTTGGCAGGAATTGTCCAGGAATATGACAGACCTGATATCCATCCAAAGGGAAGAGAGTGCAAGACACCATGCCTTGGCCAGGAAGATGATGGAGGGCATGGTGAGAGTGATCCAAAGTCTCCCTTCACGGCCAACACAGGGAGGAGAACAATCATATCGGCCTGCAGGAGAGCATATCCACAACACCTGTAACACCAACTGCACAACTGCATGTTAGGAATCGGCTCCCAGTCCTCTTTCGGTGACCATGTTTTGTTATCACATGACCTACCAGTTTCAGATAAAGGCTAGTCCTACCTTATTGTTAGTGCTTGTTATTGCTAACCTGTGGGTTCCTGTATCCTGGTTCCAGTGTGGCTTGCATCGGCTTAGCTGTTTCTCACGGGCTCGTGAGCACTGTTGGTGTGTTTCCCTATTTTTTGGAGCTCGATCCTGGGGTTCTGTTTTTCCTTATCCCTCCCTTTCCTTTGTATCCCTTCCTTAGCGAGTCAGATAGAGTATCCTTGTACCCGTGTTCCTGTTTACGTTTACGTTTCTAGTGTTCATGCATTATTCCATTCTTTGTCATGTTCGGGAGGTTTTAGGGGCTCCTGTATTCCTCCCGACCGACATTCGTTTCCCTTTTATGAAGTAAGGAGGTGCGGTGTTTATGTTAGCGCTTTTCATTCATTTCGCGCTGTTCAATTCAACACCGCTCCACATCATTATGCTCCGAAATGACGTTTGCGGTCATTCCGCTAGCATAATTCAATCCCGAAAGAGAGGCAGTTGGCTTTGTAAAACACTATCCCTTGTCCCTAACCAAGTCACTGGTTTCACGTATTTTTATATAAACGTTCAGGGTTTTTTTGTTCATGTCGAAGGTCAGATATGTTTTTCCCCTGAAAACGAAAGAGCACTGAGACACTCCCTGTTTTATCAGTCATATGTGAGTCTTCAAGAGACGTTATCTTGGAGGAGTTTGTCTTATTGACTGAAGCCTTCGCGATACAAGACCTGCACTTTCCACTGGTAAGCACTTGTGATTGTTTAGCAGGACATGGTCATTGATGTTGAGAGGCTGGGGACAGATTTGTGATTGTACAGTGTTTTTTTCCCTGTTTGCTCAGGTGCGGAAGCGTGGAGGAGGGAGCAGTTCATTTTTTGCTCAACAGGGGTGGAAGGCTTGGTGTCTACACATATTCCACCCCCTTTTCTGGGTCATTGGCTTACTCATTGTCAATATCTTGTGAGTGGCTAGTGAGTCGGGAAGTGGATTGGAACATACCTCGTTCCTGCAGGCAGTGTATGGGCTGAGGGGCAACCTAACAGAATAACAAGCCCACGAAAAGGTACACTGCCCGGACGGGTATGGATGTGGATACAGGACACATGGGGGGGGGGTGCTGATGCACCTACCATGCAGGATTTAATGGGAGCTCTGGCAGCCTTACAGGCCCAGGTACAAGATTTACGTCAGGAGAACGTGGGTTTGAGACAGGAACTGGGGGCTGTGAGGGCCAGCGAACAGTCACAAGTAAGGGGGCAGGGTCCTGTCATACAGCCTGCAATATTTCAGTATGGAGTCGCGGGGCAGAGCACTAGTGGAAGCGGAGCTCCTATAGCCGTCACCGTGACATCCCCCGTTCCTGTTCCTTTGGCTCCTCCCGAGCGGTTTTCTGGGGACAGTGAGAAGTTTGGGATGTTCATGAATCAGTGCCAATTACATTTTATGTGCAAGTCTGGTGCCTTTTCCGATGACTCTGCTAAATTTGCTTTCACTATCTCTTATTTGGCTGGTACTGCTGCTCAGTGGTCTATTCCCTTGGTGGAAAGTGGTGATCGGGTATTGCGTGATTATGCGGCCTTCAAGGAGTTGATGCGGGGGTTGTTTGCTAAGCATGTGTTCATGAAAGCAAGCGATTCGGAACTTCTGAAGCTACGGCAGGGCAAGCAGGATCTCTTGACGTATATTGCTACGTTCAACCGGTTGGTATCTGAGACACATTGGCCGGCGGAGAAGCGGACCTCTTTGTTCTATCAGGGTCTTAGTGAGGAACTTAAGGACGTAGTATCACAAGTGGTGGATCCACCAGATGATTGTGCTGCGTTCATAGACCTTGTTGTGAAATTAAATCATCGACTATCAGAAAGACGTGGTGATCGTACGCGTTTTCAGGTATCCCGGGGAAGCTATATAAAACCAGATGCTAAGCCCGTTGGGGAGCAGAAGACAGCGCCTGAACCAATGGAGATAGGGGGAGTAAGAGGGCCTTTGACCTCTGAGGAAAAGAAAAGGAGAAGAGAGTTGAATCTATGCCTATACTGCGGACAGGGAGGCCATTTTGCTAGGGAATGCCCTGTTAAACCATCAGGAGTTGGGTATGGCAAGAAGGTAGCCTATTTTCAGGTAGACGGTTGCCCCCAACCAGAAGACGAGCTGAGGGGACAGTATGAGGTACTGGGGGCAGTGGATTTGGCGCCCAGACATTTCGTCATTACGGCCCATCTTTTGCTTTCGGTGCACAGATGAGTACCGGTGTCCGTGCTGTTGGATTCCGGCGCCACTGGTACTTTTATAGATATATCTCTGGCGGATAAGTTGGGGGTTTCCTGTCATTATAAAAAACAACCAGAGCCAGTAAGAGCCATAGATGGGACGGAATTGTCATCAGGGTGTATCACCCGTCAAACCGTTCCTTTATGACTGTTATGCGAGAATGGGCACTCAGAGCAGGTGGTGTTTGATTTAATCGATGCGCCTTCTTTCGGTCTGGTGTTGGGGGTTCCATGGCTTCAGGAGCACAACCCCAGGATCGATTGGGTGAAGCATTTGGTGACATTGGATTCCGTTTATTGTTTGAGACATTGCTACAGTGAAGCCAGTGACAGGGTCCCTCCTTTGTCTTGCGCAGCAACGGGGGTAGGCGATGTTCCACTGCAGTATTCCCCCTATAAGGATGTCTTCGATAAGGGAAGTGCTCAGAGCCTACCCCCGCATAGATCATTCGATTGTTAGATCGATTTGGTGTCTGGTGTTCCTTTGCCATGCAGTCGCCTTTATGCGTTATCTGAACCCGAAGAACAGCACCTCAAGGAATATCTGGATGAGATGCTGAAATTGGGTTTTGTCCGTCCCTCCTGTTCGCCTGTGTCATCGGCGATCTTCTTTATACCGAAGAAAGAGGGGACGTTAAGGGCCTGCGTGGATTATAGGACCTTAAACAAGGCCACTGTGAAGAATAAGTACCCTCTTCCGCTCATCCCCGTGTTGTTGGACCAGCTCCGCAAGGCCACGGTATTCACCAAACTGGATTTGCGGGGCGTTTACCATCTGATCTGTGTTCGGCCCGGGGATGAGTGGAAGACGGCTTTTAAGACCAAACATGGCTTGTTTGAATACTGTGTGATGCCGTTTGGCATATGTAATGCGCCAGCGGCGTTCCAGTATTTTATTAATGAGGTTCTTGGCGAGTATCTGGATAGGACGGTCATTGTCTACTTGGATGACATTCTTATATATTCGGAGACAGGGACTGATCATCACGAACATGTGTCACAAGTGTTGCAGAAATTGCGGGAACATCGACTATATGCTAAACTGGAAAAGTGTCAGCTTAGCACTTCAGAGGTGGAGTTCTTGGGTTTCCTTATTTCAGCGGCAGGTATTCGAATGGATACAAAAAAGATACAGGCAATTGTGACCTGGCCTGTACCATCCACTGTTAAGCACATACAGGTGCTTTTAGGATTTGCCAACTTTTATCGGCGTTTTATTGCTCATTTTTCCGATATTGTGGCACCCATGACCCGCCTGTTGAGGAAGGGGGTTCCCTTTGTGTGGTCTGTTGAGGCTCAGAATGCCTACCGGTTGTTGCTCAGGACCTTTAGGTCTGCACCTGTGTTGACGCATCCTGATCCTGCCCTGCCGTTCTTCGTTGAGACGGATGCTTCATCATGTGCGGTAGGTGGGGTGTTATCCCAGCGGGAGTTGAGTACGGGCCATATGCACCCCATAGCTTATTTCTCTAAGACATTGTTGCCAGCAGAACGCAACTATACAGTGGCGGTACGGGAATTGTTGGCTGTGAAATTGTCTTTTGAGGAATGGCGTAATTATTTATGGGGCGCCAGGCATACTATTACGACCTACACAGACCACAAAAACCTGGAGTTCTTTCGGTCTGCTCGGGCGTTAACTCTGCGACAGATGCGATGGGTCCGGTTTTTCAACGAATATGACTTTGTCATAACCTACAGACCCGCAGCTCAGCAGATTAAATCTGACACTCTTTCCCGGATCCATGTGGATCCAGGTGAGGTGAGTTCAGTGAAGGAAGATAGACCAATGATCGATAGTGAGAGGATTGTTGGGGTTGTAACAGCTGATGACTTTCCCTCTATGGTGAAAGAGCGATTACAGCGGATGGATCTAGCTCCTTGGTTAGCATTACCTCAGGTGGTATCCCAGGATGGGTTATTGTATCATGAGAACCGGTTGTTCATTCCACCCGAAGTAAGAGGGAAGGTTTTGGAGTGGTGTCATTCCTCTGCTTTGGTAGCACATCCTGGGATAGGGAAGACGAAGGAGTTATGCCTGAGATGGTTTTGGTGGGAGTCATTGGCACAAGATATCCAGAGGTATGTGACCGCTTGCACAATTTGTGCCATCAGCAAGCCTTCGCATAGTAAGCCCTCTGGTCTTTTGCAGCCTTTAGAGGTCCCTCCTTCTCCTTGGCATACTGTTAGTATGGATTTCGTAACGGATCTTCCATCTGTGTCCGGATTCACCGCCATTTTTGTGGTGGTGGATTTGTTTACGAAGGTGGCGCATTTCATTCCGCTTGCTAAGATCCCTACAGCAAAGGAGATGGCCTTGGAATTCATTACCTCAGTTGTGAGGATACATGGCTTACCGTCCGTAGTAATATCTGACAGGGGGGCTCAGTTTGTGTCCCATTTCTGGACGGAGCTCTGTTTGGTGCTCAAAATGGACATACGATTGTCATCTGCGTATCATCCGCAGTTTGATGGCCAGACTGAGCGTACCAACCAGACTATGGAACAGTATTTGAGGTGCTTGATCACGTCCCTGTCGTGCGATTGGGTGACTGCTCTCCCCATAGCAGAATTCGCTTATAATAACAGTGTACATGCTGCCTTGGGAATTACTCCGTTTTATTGTTCTTCGGGTTACCATCCTAGAGCACTAGCTATCTAACCCACTGGGCGCGTGCCAGCCATTGATGACGTGAGTAAGCGGTTGAGTGACATCTGGGAAGTGGCAAGGGTTCGGCTGCAAGAAGCCAAGGCTGCTATGAAACTACAGGCCGACCGGCATAGGGCCCCTGCCCCAGGTTATCAGGTGGGCGATCAAGTATGGTTGGCTTCTCGTAATTTGCGATTGCTGGGGTCACGTAAATTACAGCCACGGTTTGTTGGCCCTTTTCCGGTGGTTCAGGTGGTTAATCCGGTGGCTATGAAGCTCCTGTTGCCACAGGATTATAAGATCCATCCTGTGTTCCATACATCATTGTTGAAACCCTTTGTTACTACGGATCAGGTGTTGCCCCCTCCCGCCCCTGTGGTGGTGGATGGACAGGAGGAGTTTGAGGTCCAGGCTATTCTTGATTCCAGGCATAGGAGAGGACGGTTATATTATCTGGTTGACTGGAAAGGGTATGCCCCAGAGGATTGTACGTGGGAGCCAGCTGGGGGTGTACATGCACCTCGTCGAGTCCGGTTGTTCCATAGACAGCATCCCCTAAAACCCCGGCCGGTGGGGAGGGTCATTGGGGGGGTACTGTTAGGAATCGGCTCCCAGTCCTCTTTCGGTGACCATGTTTTGTTATCACATGACCTACCAGTTTCAGATAAAGGCTAGTCGTACCTTATTGTTAGTGCTTGTTATTGCTAACCTGTGGGTTCCTGTATCCTGGTTCCAGTGTGGCTTGCATCGGCTTAGCTGTTTCTCACGGGCTCGTGAGCACTGTTGGTGTGTTTCCCTATTTTTTGGAGCTCGATCCTGGGGTTCTGTTTTTTCCTTATCCCTCCCTTTCCTTTGTATCCCTTCCTTTACGAGTCAGATAGAGTATCCTTGTCGCCGAGTTCCTGTTTACGTTTTCGTTTCTAGTGTTCGTGCATTATTCCATTCTTTGTCGTGTTCCGGAGGTTTTAGGGTCTCCTGTATTCCTCCCGACCGACATTCGTTTCCCTTTTACGAAGTAAGGAGGTGCGGTGTTTATGTTAGCGCTTTTCATTCGATTCGCGCTGTTCAATTCAACACCGCTCCACATCATTATGCTCCGGAAATTACGTTTGCGGTCATTCCGCTAGCATAATTCAATCCCAATAGAGAGGCATTTGTAAAACACTATCCCTTGTCCCTAACCAAGTCACTGGTTTCACGTATTTTTATATAAACGTTCAGGGTTTTTTTGTTCATGTCGAAGGTCAGACATGTGTTTCCCCTGAAAACGAAAGAGCACTGAGACACTCCCTGTTTTATCAGTCATATGTGAGTCTCCAAGAGACGTTATCTTGGAGGAGTTTGTCTTATTGACTGAAGCCTTCGCGATACAAGACCTGCACTTTCCACTGGTAAGCACTTGTGATTGTTTAGCAGGACATGGTCATTGATGTTCAGAGGCTGGGGACAGATTTGTGATTGTACAGTGTTTTTTTTTCCCTGTTTGCTCAGGTGCGGAAGCGTGGAGGAGGGAGCAGTTCATTTGTCGCTCAACAGGGGTGGAAGGCTTGGTGTCTACACATATTCCACCCCCTTTTCTGGGTCATTGGCTTACTCGTTATCAATATCTTGTGAGTTGCTAGTGAGTCGGGGAAGTGGATTGGAACATACCTCGTTCCTGCAGTGTATGGGCTGAGGGGGAACCTAACACTGCACAGCAACACCAACTGCACAGCACCACAGCAAAGGTACACAAACACACCGGCACCCTGAACAGGCACCCCCACCACCTGCACAACCAACCACCTGTACAACCAACTCCTGTACAGTCACTCACACCACCCCCACCACCTGCACAAACACCACCAACCTCTGTACAGTCACTCCCACCACCCCCACCACCTGCACAACCAGCCCTTGTCTAGGCACAGACATCAAATGTGCAGACACCATCTGCACCTGCACCTCCTGATCACCCTGTATAACACCCACATACACGAAGGTGACAAGCTCAACCTGACCCCTCACCTCGTTCATCACCAAGGACACAAACACGATCGCCAGTGACATTCACATGGCCAATTTGTCTAGGGCTCCTTAGATGAAAGATCTACAAAAGTAAAATCCTATTGTGTATCATGTCCTGTCTAACGATGTAGGCATGTGTGTGTGTGTGAGACAGTTACAAGTGTAACCCATCACAGCAACACGTTATTATGTGCATAGCATATGACTCACAAAATATGTGTCCATATTTGGAAACAGACATTCAAAATGAAGTCAAACAAGTTCAACAAAGTAGAATTCCTCAAAGATATTTATGTAGGAAAACAAACAGTCCGTTTGGAAGGGAGAAAGGAAAACAAATGATGATCTTAATGCAGAAGGAGAAGGGAACTTGGATTGGGGTGGGGCAAAACAAATATAATATGTCAGGGAGCGTCAGGGAAACCAGTCTATTAACAAGGGGAAAAAGAAATCTTCGTCCAGAACAATGTCTCAGTCCAAAAGTCAAGTGTCCTTCTGGTCATCCTCCTGGACCACAATGTCTAGATCCTCAAGGTCTGACGCAGGCACACGGCTGGCTGGTGCAGGAACAGGCACCACATGGGTGCGTGACACACGAGGGGTACGGGGGAAACAGTGTGGGGCAACGGACAGGGGGACACATTGACGGTGGTATGGGAAGGGATTTGGGAGGCAACAGACAAGATGGCTGTGCTCAGGGACTGGATGTGGGTGCCAAGGTTGTCCATAGATCGGACAAGGTCTGCTCGTAGTGTGCATATCTCGAGACACACTTGTAGCAAGCCGACATTGCAGGTTGACCCTCGACCATCCAACTCAAGTCCCCTAGCACAGCCACAGGAGAAACAACACCGGGAGGGGTCGGGGGGACAGGTGGGATCTGGTGCCTCAGGTCCGGAGCTGATGTGTTCGGCTTGGTGCCTACGTGAAGGGGGACAGGTTTTAGGGGATCGAGCTGGAGCCCCCGATGGCATGGGGGACTCAAAAGGTAGAGAGGGGCAGATGGCAGGCCCAGATTGAATGTTGTCCTGCCCCGGGAACACCTCTTCCTGAGCCACTGGTGAAGAGTGTGTGGGTGAGTGGCTCTCCACCCCATCATGGTCCGAAGTGTCCGGTCCTCCCCCCCTACAATATCCACAGACTCCACCCGGGACATAGCACCAGAGTCGTGTTCTTCCTCATCCCGGGTGGGCGCAACCCCCTGGCCTGCAGATGTTGAGGTCCCCTCCTCCTCCTTTTCTTCCTCGCTGGTGGAAAGAGGGTATAGCCACCGGCGAACTGATGTCCTCCTGCTCCGGACTTGTTCCTGCATTTCTTCTGTCTCGCCAACCATGCCTGCAGAAGTGTAAGCAAAACCCTGATGTGGTGGTTGTTTCATGCAGGATGATACACATACATAGATTTTGTTCTCCTCTGATCACACTCTACAGTTGTCAGGGGCCGATTTACAACTACTGGTGCATCTCTGCTAATCAGCAGAGGTGTGCCAGAAGAGATGCGTCACGTTGTAATTACCCAGCAGCATGGCGCTTTGTTTGCTCCGCCGCTGCCTCACAAAAATGACCCAATGGCGGTGTAAAAGAGGCCCAAGTGCCTTGTAAATCCGCCCCTCAGTCTTTATGAACTTAATGGGGGTTGGGAGCACACTGCCTCACAGTCCCAGCACTGTTCGCCCCTTTGCATCCTGGTAAATGCTGTACACAGTTCAAACTTACTTCAAAATCGTCTGGGGTTGCTGGAAATGCTGCCAAGTTCCTCTCAGGTCACAGTGCCACTCACAGGCACACAGCAACCCCAGATGATGTTTCTTTGCTCTCTAAAACTGCTGCTCTCTACTGATGAAGGGCTCAATCCATAAACACGTGTCTAGAGATATACAGCAATGTCTGTACCTACTTTGGTGAAAAACTCCAGATAATTTTAAGTAAGTTTGAACTGTGTACTGCATTTACCAGGATGCAAAGGGGCGAACTGTGCTGGGACTGTGAGGCAGTGTGCTCCCAACCCCCGTTCTGTTTATGAACTTACATTACATGTATGTACACTGTCATTTACTGAATTGATTCTGACTTGGACATTTCATGTGTATTATTGTGGCTTACGCAACTGTATTGGCCAAACCTCAACCTTGACATTCTTGTGACCTGTGTGTCCTGTCACTTCTACGTGTGCCAGTTCAAAAACCAGTCCACCAAAGGAGAACATGAAGAGTCCAGATTTAATAGAATTTGGTAATTGATATGGATTTGCAGCTATTTAACGTCTAGACAAGTGTCATCTGCTTTGTAGCATTGTATGGGACAAGCCGAATGTGGGTCACACATCCACATAGGGGCTGGACTACTCCTCTAGCTACATTATGAGTCCAGCCTTTTGCCGTCCCCACACATCATCGTACAATCCAGTGCCACATATTGGCTTTGTTGACTTAAAAGGTAGTGCAGTACACCGGTGAAAAGTGGTGGGTGGTTGTGACAGCTACCTGTACATGTAAAATGACATACAGGGCACTGAGGGTGAGACGTCTGTCAGTGGACACACCTTGCAAATTTAGGAAAACTTAAGAGTGATGCAAGGATCTCAAAGTCTGTCTTGACTCCATGGCACATGATGATCTGTTTCAATTGGAACCCAACTCTACAGGTGCAATGAAAATCACAACATCCAATACCCTATGGTGACTGACATGCGCACATTGGACAGTCTCTGTACCGTAGCTCATCCAATGCACACATCAGTTATGATTTAATTGGTTCAATGATGGTGGTGCTGGCAGAGCAGAATTCAATATGAATGCATGAGTGTGGCTCATTTACCCAGTTGTCATGAAGAAACTACAACTCCCAAAATGCACTCTGCCCTGTTCGGTCCATATGCCACAGTGTGCTTTTTTAATCTTGGTGACTGCTGCTTGGACACGGAATTGGTGAATGGAGGAATGGGACACACAACGTTACAGCACCGTTTCACTCACATCATACTCCCAGACACATATTGCATATGATGCACTTACTAGGTCCCTGCTGTTCATGCTCTTCCAGCTGAGCATGGAGGGTCGGCCAAGGTGCTCGCAGGACCCTCCTGTACAGTGGGGAGAGGCAAGGAGGATGCACATGGTTCTGGGACAGGCCAGCCATCTCCGTAGCCTTGTGACGGGCCCAGCGCTTTAGGTCCTCCCAGCGCTTGCGGCACGCCCTAGCACTCCTGGTGGACACTCCCACTGTACTGCACTTCCAGTGATGTATTTCCTGTCTCCCACTTCCTGTATAAATTGCCTGTATGAAATGATGTGTTACAGTTTATTTTTGGAATATACGGCCCGAAAACATAGTTTCCGGATCCGTAGCGTCGTTTACGCGCACGCGCATTACGCGCGACTACGGAACTAACGATTTTAGGCTGTAACCTCCGAAAATGACCCGGAACACATTATATCATACAGGAGATGTTATACAGGAAGTGGGAGACAGGATATACATCACATGAAGTAGTTGGCAGCCATTTTGTATTCATCCTGGTCAATCCACAATCAGTAATCAAATCCACTGCCATTCTGCTGTTCTGTTTTAGGAAAAAGTGTAATGACAGTGCACGTGTGAATCTTGAATATGTAACAAAAGGGGGAACAGACCATTTCATGACATTTCTGCACAGACAGGGGGGGCTGACACAACATCAAACCCCAGTTTCATTGTCTCATACTTTGCATTATGGGACATGTAGTCCATATTGAGTGCTCATTATCAGAGTTGTGTGATGTGTTACGTAACATTGGTGTGGAGCAGTGTGGATATGTCACAGACACATGGGGGCAGATTTACGGGCACTGTATGCCACATTTGCGCCACAGTTGCATCACTTTTGTGACGCAGCGCATCGCAAAGCCAACGCCATGCTGTGGGGTATTTTCAACGTGACGCATCTGGGAAATGTGTCATGTTGTAAAGCCCTACACCACAGTTGGGCGTTCCTACAAGATTTCACTCAGTCACTTTAATGACCATGCTGCGTCAGAACCCTGCGCCGGCTTGTAGCAGGCGTAAGAATTGACGCAACATGTTAGGCATAGGGTCACTGCTAGCCTTGCTGGAGCTGCATTGCGCTTGCGACGCAACTTCAGCAGTGCTTCACCTTTATGGCAGTAGATGCGTCATGCTTGTGTATACTTGCCCCGTGGCTCGCCGCATTGTAAATGCGGCGCATCCATGATGGCGCTAGGGATGTCTGCTGTAACGCACAATAACTGGGGCATCCCTGCTGATATGCAGGGATGCACCAGTTATTGTAAATCTGCCCCATGGTGCCTGATTCTCCCATGACATCATCACTCACATTCTGGGCCCATCATTTGTGGGGGAGTCACATCTGTTGAGGTCACAGGTCTGAGTATGCAACCTTTTGTGATTTGGTGACCCATCCTTATGAGGTCCAGGTATGTCTCTCAGGACATGTATTGTTTGTCATCAGCGTGAATAGTTGTTTTTAGGGATGTCAACTATACTGATCGCTGACATGAGCACATTAACTGACGCACACTCCACCTTTTGACTACTGTCAGTGGCTGTGATTTGCATGCAGTTAGTGTAGCTTGCAAAGTCGTCTCAGCGTGGGATTTATTGACACTATCGTGTCTATCCAAGTTTCATCTTTGACAACAGACACGAAAACCACATGTTTTCCGTGACACTACAGGCTGCTCATGTGAAATACGTGGCAACGAGCTGATCACGGACTTGCATGTCCTGACGGCGGTCATGTGCAATGGCCCGGTTTCCCATATTCAGAGCTAGCCGAGGTTCCAGAGGCATGTGTAAGCCATGCGTTAAGGCAATGTTGTGCAAAACACAACAGGCTAATATGATCTTCCACACGACTTCTGGGAGTACAGAAGCACACCCCCTGTACGGTTGAGACATCTGAATCGCGACTTCAACAGACCAAAAGTGCGCTCTATGATGGCTCGAGTATGTATGAGTGCCCTATTGTACCTACGCTGAGGTACAGTGTTTGCACGCCTGTAAGGGGTGAGGAGATGTGGGGAGAGTGCATACCCAGCGTCACCTGAGGAGGGAAGAAAGGGCAGTTGTTAACATTTCCCTCTTTGACTTGCACAGAACATGATTATTATTGTACAATGGTTAATATTGGGGGTCATTCAGACATTTCAATGACACATATCACTCATTCTTAGTGCTTGGTACTGACCCAGTAGCCACATGTGGCCAAATTCTCCAGCAGCCATACGCCGGGCAAGAGGTGACATGCGGAATATGAAGCTGTCGTGGATACTGCCTGGAAATACTGCATGCACATTGACGAACCTCCCACTGGCATCACAGACAGCTTGCACATTGATGGAATATCATCTGTGTCTGTTGCAGAAGATGTTTGCAATGTGGTTGGGTGGCTGAAGGGCCACATGGGTGCAATCAATTGCACCCAGCACGCGTGGGAATTGTGCAAGGAGATCAAAATCTTCTGCTGCCCTTTGTCTCATGGCCAGTGTATGTGGCATTTGTATGTGGTTGGGGGCTCTAGCAGTGATGTATCTCAGTACCTGATGCAGGCACCGCAAATGGCTCACCTGGGAATGCCCACATGGTCAATGGAGACCCTTTGGAAGGACCCAGTGGCAAAGAAGTAGAGAGCAGAAAGGATCTTCAGATATGCTGGTATTGCATGTGAGCAGCAGGTCACAGAGTCAAGTTCCTGCTCCTACTCACATACCATATCCAAGATGACTTCTGGAGGGAAACAGTACCTGACCCTTACATCCTGGCTGGACATTCCAAATAGGTTGATCCTCTGTCTGAAGATCCTCTCTGCTCTCCTCCTCCTCCTCAAGTAGCTTTGCCGCATGGCAAGGGGCAGTGCTACAAACACATTCAGTGACATCCTGAAAGGGGTTTGTTTGTGTCTGCTCTGCATTCATACATGCTGCAGGGCTGGAATTGGCTGCAGCGTGTCAGCTGATCCATGGTGGGAGATGGTAGGCACTTGGACAGGTGTTTACCCTTGACTAACATGACCAACTGCCAAAATTGATATCTTCCGGCCCGGAATCGTATTTTCCGGCCCGGAATTGTAACTTACGGCACAATGCAGGAAATTGCGAGCCGGAATCGTAAATTCCGCCGCAGAGGCTTAACTTACGGCCCGGTGGCTGAAGTTACGGCCCGGGTGTGGACATAAAGTTAGTAGTCGTAAGTTTGTTCTGTGAATACTGAAAGTCGTACGTACATTCTGTGAATACCGAAAGTAGTACGTTCATTCTGTGAATGCCAGAAGTAGTAAGTGCATTCTGTGAATGCCAAATAGTAGTAAGTTTAGGATTTAGTCTTAAGTTCATCTTTGAATCGGGCCCAAAGGTTTGTTGAAGTAAGTTTGAAACAAATTTAAGAAGTGTTAATTCTGAAACAGGATTAAGAAGGAATGTCCATTAATTTAACTTGTTGTTTGTTTCTCTGGATAAGTACTATTGTACTACCCAACCTGCAGTGTTCCTAAAAAAGATGACACCAAGAATAACACCCATCAGGACCACACTAAGGACAACACCTATTCGACAACATCCTCAAAAGATGCCTGACTTCACTCACGACAACAACTGAACAAGAAGCCAGATTCTGTAGATCGCAGGTAGGAACAATTTAAATAATCTTTTAAAAGAAAGTGGTAGGAAACAAACTGTAGAAGGATTCCTTTTGCTAAGGGCATTTCTTGTTGCTTCGCAGGTCGACTACAAGAAGCGTTCGAATCCGGCCCTCCTCCCTAATTACTATAATCAACCTACAGTGTATATTTAAAATCACAGGTTGGAGTATAGGGTTCCTGGGAGTTTGGCCCATAGCGTCTCTTCAAAACACTACCAAGCACCTTACTGGTAAGAAATCAGGATAAGCAGGTAAGAGTGCTTTGGTAACCCTGACAGGTAAGGTAAGTGTGAGTTGTTTTTCCCAGAATAGCACAGGGTTATGGCGGGCCGGTAAGTGTAGTAGGAAAAACAAAAGTAATTAAGGAGGAGTGCAGCAAGAACACTTTCAGAGGCGGCAAGGCTAAATCATGTCTACTCTGTTTTCAGCATTAACCTACAACAACAGGACAGAGGAAAGCCTCCGTTGCCCACCCAACCTCCACTTAGCTTAGATTTTGAGCCAGACAGCGCTTAGCAGTGCACACATATACAACAGCAACATAGCATTTTTCAAATGAAGTAACCAAATCAATGCACCGCTGTCAGTCATACCACTACACTCACCTCTACCACTACACAGACATGTAGATCTGGTGCGGTTGTTGTTGTCTTGTTTACCTTTTAGGCCACTTCATGAAATGCCCGAGTTACTCCATTAATCATCTCCGATCCTACTGACTGACTGCGAGTATAGTATGGTGATCATGGTATCCAACGCTGTAGTGTCAAGAGTGAGCCCAGAATCTAGCATCAAAATGCAATGGATCGGACTGCAGTAGAACAATTTTATTATTAAGCAGCAAGAAGGAAAACATTGACTTGAGTAACTTATTGTGTGTAGATTATACTAGTAGACTTCATGCTCAACAACAACACAAACACCAATCACTCAGAGTCAACGTCCAATGCATGCAATCATTTACCTGTTTTAAGGGCAGTCCCTCTCTGCTCAGAAAGGAGGATAGCTATAGTCAGGTTCTTTGGAGGGACTCGACAAGGCTGGCACACATTTCTTGTACTATTCTCCATCCGATGTATGGCTTGAGGGAAATGGATTTAAGGTGACTCAGGAGTGAACTGGAGCAGGATTCGGAGGAGTGGACTTACTTCTTCACTGACTGCATACAGTTGCAACTCCAATCTGGTAATGAAAGAGTAAGACGGTGGTGAGGGATTTGCTGTGATTCAAACCAGAAAGACAGGGAGACACACAAGTAATAAAAGTAAATAAGCAAGAACGAAAGTAACAAGTCGAGAGCCTAGTTGTTAGGGATATAGAGCTCGTCTTCCTACTCTGGTGGTTCACCCAGAAGTGGGTCATCTAACACACTACTACTATGACCTAAGTCGCCTTCATCCTGCTGTGCTATTTCAGGTATGGTGTAATCCGGTGGTATAAGTTGCTGATTCATTTTGATCATGGTTAACCCCGCCACATTTTGGGATGAGGGACTGGTCCTTCTCACTGTCAGAATGGCACCAGCAGCACTAAAAGCACGCTCAGAAGAGACACTTTTGACAGGGCAATCCAGATAGTTTATTGCCAGCCTGATGAGCACTGGCCATTGGCACCTTTTCCCATACCAATTCACCAATGGGTTTTGATCAATGTAGACCTCTGTTGGGTCATCCAGATATACCTGGACCACCCGCTCAATGCTTAGGGGTACTCCGCTTTGCTCGGCCTCTTTTGCCTTTGCCTCAGCACTGGACCTAACAAGCCCTTGCTGTAGAAACCATTCCTGTGCCAATTGTGTTGTTGATGCTGTTCTTGAACTTTGTATTGATGGTGGTTTTGACTGCTGTTAGCCAACCACATTGCCCTCAGGCTCTGAAGTTGAACTTGACGCCGGCTGCCCCACAGTACTTGTCGTGGCCTGGAGTAGCAGGCCTCTAATTCCCAGCCGTTCTTGTTCTAAGCGACTGGCTTCTGCAGCTATCCAAGCTTTGTATTTGGCAACATCCCCTTCTAAAAAAGGAAACAATATGTTCAGTACTTCTTTGTACCGTGGATCCAGAATTGTGGCAGAAATATAATGGTTTGATGACTCAATGCCTGTTTGCACCCTTGTATTTTCAGATAAGCGAATGGTTAAGCTCCCCAACAACTCATATGCTTCTTTTTTTCCTCCACGCCTGCGTACATTGCAGACACCCCCTTCAGCTGTTCCTGTAGCAAGTGCAGCAATAGGATAGCTCGGCACATAGTACAGTCCTCCTTGCTGACTTCACTTGTGAAGAGCTTGAAAGGAAGGAGCATCTCTGTCAGGCATTTAACTAGGCCCTATTGGTCCATCTCAATTATCATGCCTTTCACAGTAGCATCCCCTCTATGCATGACATATGCACTGATTGACCTGTACTGCTCAAGCAGACCTGCAGGCATGTAATGAGTTGAGTTCCAACATTTTGGCACCTCCTGGATGAGTGCTTTAACTAGCATTCTATCCTCATGTTGAGTGATCCTTAGCTGCTTCTGGGCTTTAAAAGAACGGCTGAAATGTGTGCAGATTCTTCTTCAGGTGGTCAGTAAGTTGCTGACTCTGTCTTCTTTTTTCAGAAAGTCTTGAACAATGATGTTAAAGCAGTGCGCCAAACACAGGGCCCTGAAATAGCCACCATTGTGCATGGCCTTAACTATATTACTGCCATTTTCTGTGGCAACAAAACCAATGTTAAGCCCTCTTGAGCACAGCCATTCAAAGACCTTGCTGTCAAAGTCTTCCAAAATGTTTGCAGCAGTATGAGAATTCTCAGTGGCGAATATAACTACAGCGACATGTTTCCGAGTGGCATTCAAAATCTCAGCAGTGTCAGCAACACCTGCTGCAGATATCTTTTCTTTAACACCCAAAAAAGAGATCCAGTGTGCAGTGATGCAAATGTAATCAGTGGCTTGGCAACTGGTCCACATGTCTATGGATAGTGTGAACAGAACTCTGCTGCAAAGCTTGTCCAGCACGTCATGATGTAGTACTGTAACAGCAACTCTGGTGAAATAGGACCGGCTGGGAACCTTCCCTTTTGAGCAGATGGCTGTCAAAAACTCAGAATACCCACCCCTTCCACAAAAGAGAAAGGGAGAAGGTCCAGCAGTAACATTTTAGCCAGCTTTGCATTGTACAAACGTGCCATTGGGAGGTTGCATTCGTATTGCCCCTCTGACCTAAACATGCTGAGAATGGTAGGATGGATTTTTTTTTCTTTTCTGGTGCCACTGATGCAGGTGACTTCTTGACGCCAGATGTTGTTAGGCTCAATGCTGCATGTTTTTTCATTGCAGCACTCTCTTGACTGGGACCCGTTGGTGTCTCAGCCTGACTCTTACTCTTGTGCCACTGAGATGTTGCTGATGTGGATGTGGGCGGTACCATTGCATTGCCAGGGATAGGGCTACATTGTGTGCCAGAGAAAATGTCTCCCTATTGTTCACCTTCCACCGCGATCATATCTTGTACATCTTCATCCCCACCAAGAGCAATGGGTGCAGTTTTTTAGCCGCTAAGGTGCGCCTCCCACTGGATAAAGTGGTGTTTTTTCAGATGGGATATTTGGCCTCTGGTACCATAGTTTGTACCAAGCTTACCCCACAAATGGAGCATATAGCACCTCTTTCTTGCTAACAAAGAAAGAAGTCCCAAACTGGGGAGGTCAATTTCCTTGTGTTGCTGCTGGTGCCACTTGCAATGCGGATGAACTGGTAGGTGGGTTTTGAAGTGACTCTCTGCAGTACCTACTTCTACAGTGGTGGTACTTGTGGTGCATGTACGTGGCTGCCGGCGAAATATGGTGGCTGGAGGAGGTGTTGGTGGTATGATCTGTGTTGGTGGTATCTGTGCCACATACCGCCCAGCAATTTGGGATGGGGTAATGTCGGTCTCCACTGAGGCGGGACTAATGTCCATGATGACTGGCTCATCATCACCCTCCTCTTCTACATCTACCTCCATAACTCGAAGGCTTTCTGGAACCTTCCTTTTCCCTAGCCTTGTCTCGTGGCATTTCTAACTCTCACACTTACGTGGTGGGATCCAAGAGGCGTCTAGATCATCAGAAGTGGGGCTTGCAGATAAAATTGATGGACTAACTCTCTTTTTCCTTGCTGGGGATCTGGAAGACATTAGATCTTCTGAATGAGTGGCTTGCTCTTCTTCCCCTGCACGAAGTTCGATCTCCTGAACTGCCTCTACTTCGGGAGGAGCAACTACTATTGTGGGTGATTGCGTCTGTTGTTGCCCACTTATCTCAGTTCCCTGCATTGATTGGGTACTACTTTGCAATAACAATAAGTCAATTTCAACATCACTACTCGTTGGCGTGATTAGACTGTCTGCCTCTGTGAAAGACATGGGCTTGGGCCTAGTTTGGTGGAGTTGCTCCCAGCTCGCTCCCTGAATACCACTTCTGCAGGTGCAATTTTTGGTTTCCCAAAAAAGGTCTTGGGTGACATACCGGTCTTGGTAGGAGGCAGTGCCTTCTTCTCACTGGGAACTTTCTTGGTACTGGACATGATACCTTTATCTGGGGCCATCTTGAAGATGTCTGCAGCATGCAGTGGCATAAGTTGAAGAGATGTCTGTGGTTACACGTCACGTGACATTGTGCGCAGCAGGACTTCTGTCTGGCAGAGCAATGAGTGATGTTGTCTCCTCTTTTGTGCACCTAAAAGCAAAGAAGCAAGTAGAAAATCAGTGAAACGTGGCAGTCATTATTGTGGTTCAATTACTACCAGTAGCAAAAAACAAACGTAATATATTTAACTTAGAGTGTGGTTACACTTGTTAGCGTTATTAATATTATTAAATGTATTACCTCAGTTATTAAAAACATAACAATACAGTGTAGCCATTAGTGAGACTTTGACAACAGCAAGAGCTTTCATGGTTGGTGTACTGTAGTGTACAGTACACTCAGGAAGGATAGGAAAGAAGAAGAAAAAAATACAAATGTAACGGACCTGGTTTGGCATTGTGTATCATGTGGGATGCAGCATTAAGGGAGCTGCAGCTGACAATGGATGAAAGTAATAAGCCAAGAGGAACACAGGAAAGACTTGCACGCCTATGGCAAAAGCACACTAACTACCACCAAAAATGGCCACCAGCCACATGGTCACTCACAACAACTACAAGCAGGAGGCCTGGAAAACACTGTACTCAAGCAGGCCTAAATGGATACAGACTTTACAAAATGGCCCCTGGCCACATGGGGAGGCTCAGCCAAGGCAAATGCTGGCCCACATACTATTACAAAAACACTCACACAAAGGCCAAATGAAGGAATCATGCAAAATAAGACAGCTTTAATACAACAATGCCAAAAATGAAAACCCACAGGGCTAAAAAAGGTTTGCAAGTTACACATCACACACATCCAACATAGGCATTTATTTAACACACATGAAAAAAGTAACGAACCCCAAAAAAAACACATTTAGCATTTTAATTCAATGTCATCCATTCCACAGATGATATTTAAATTCAACAGACACAACAGAAACAGTTGTTTCCTTCACCCATGAGTAGCTCTGGGCCTATTGGTTGGACACCCTATTGGCACAATAGGCTACATAGTGAATCAATCAATTCAAATCAATAATATTGCAAATTTATTAGAAAATGTAGTGAACTGTGATAAATGTTTTGCTGGATAAAACATAAAAGAAGAAAAATGCATGCAAATTTAGCAAAACAACAACCAGCAGGAAGGCATGGCCACCACAAAGAAGGCTTGCAGGCCTAATGCAGAAGCACACTGGCTGCCCCTTCACAAAATGGCCGCCAGTCACATGGCCAGACCACAACAACAAGAAAGTTAAGACAGACAATGCAGTCCTATGACAAAAGCACACTGGTTGCCATCCTAAAATGGCAGCTAGCCACCTGGTCAGGCAGGGCACAACAACAAGAAAGGGAAGAGAGACAATGCAGGCCTATGGCAAAAGCACATTGGATGCCTTCACAAAGTGGCTGCCAGCCGCATGGCCAGGCAGGCCACAACAAGAAGCAATAAGCCAAGAGGAACAAAGGAAAGATGACCTGCAGGTCTATGGCAAAAGCACTACCACCACCACGAAATGGCCACCAGCCACATGGTCACTCACAACAACAACAAGTAGGAGGCCTGGAAAACAATGAGTTCAAGCAGGCCCATATGGACACAGACTTTATAAAATGGCCCCTGACCACACGGGGAGGCTCGGCCAAGGCAAATGCTGGCCCACTATTGCAAACACACTCACACACTGGCCAGACAAAGGAAGGAGGCATGCTAAACAGCACAGCTTTAATGCAACAATGCCAAAAACGAAAATCCAAACGGCAAAAAAAGGTTTTCAAGTAAAACCACACACATCTAACAAAGGCCTTTATTTAACACACATGAAAAAAAGTGAAATACCAAAAAAAACATTTTGCATTTCAATCCAATGCCATCCATGACCTAAATGATGTTTAAATTCAACAGAGACCACAGAAACAGTTGTTTCATGCACCCATGAATAGCTCTGGGCAAGCTGGCTGAATGCCTATTGACAGACTACTGGGTTGTGAATTTAATAAATATTGCAAATTGATTAACATTTCAAAAGTTGGAGAAAATTTAGTGAACTTTGCAACATGTTTCCTTTATAAAAGAAAACTAGTAGAAAAATGACCTACAAAGAAATAACTAGGCCACTCATGAAACTACAGACCACCCACCACAATACATTTTTTTAAAAACAATGAAAACTATAATAAAAATGTAGGTGCAATGCCCCAACCAAACAAACAACACTAATTTTCCAACGTTCTTGTGAAATCTCAAATCCAAAAGTCCTCAAATCCAATGATATATGATGCAGCAGGCACAAAGAGTGAACCTCCCAGCTCCGAATCCAAATAAAAAGTGAACAGAAGATGGACATGGTACTGGGAGGAGCCTGCTGGACAGGAATAGGAAGTTGGAGAGTCTTGGGCACTTCCTTCCTCTTCCCAAAAAAATTTGAAAAGAAAAAGAATCCTTGCACAGAAATGTACAGCCAAATGTCAATCTGAGGAGTTTCTTTGTATCTAAATCATGATTTTGAGAATGTTTTGATGCTGCTCCAGAGAGATTCTTCTCCAGATTGCAAATTCTGCATTTTCGGGATCGCGATCGTCACAGAACTTCTGCCGGAAGTCCGATGGTGAGCCCGAATGACGTGTTCCCGATCGCACACTGTCACAGTACCATGTGGCCGGCTACCAAATCTCGTGGCGCTTGCGAATGGATGGGAAATCACATCAGGGAACACAGGCATCCCGGTAAGTCGAACACCCAAAAAACTCAGCTCCGTTGCAGAGCGCAGAGTTTTCAGTAACTCCGCGTTCTAGGCAGAACGTGGAGTTGAAAAAAATCCACAAACTTCGCAGGCGGAACGGATTTTATGCTCAGGGTTACCCAAGACCCCAAAAATTGGGTCTTGTGTATCAAGAGAAAGGACTGCCCACTTTGCACTTTTACTAACAGGGAGGTGGCTGTTGCAGGGCAGAATAACAAAGACATGTAAAACAGCATAGAAATTACTACACTAGTACTACTTGAAGAACTCATGATATTATGAATCAACCTCCTTGCATTTGTTAAAAAGAAGCTATGCAACTGGCTTGCAATAAACACTTGTCATTGGGACCAATTATTGAGGAAATGTATATGAAAAACCATGGCACACAAGCAGTCCTTACACAATCAGGGCTGTGAAATAGGTCCAAGCTATTAATAATGCCACCATATAGTTTCAGTCTGAACATAGGTCCAAAGTAGGAAGCATCCAGTCAACCACTGGCAGCCCAGCATTCTCAATCAATCAGTGTATTTGTAGAGCACACTATTCGCCCGTGAGGGTCTCAAGGCGCTAAAGGGGGGGGTGCTGCTACTGTTTGAACAGCTAGGTCTTGAGAAGTCTTCTGAAGGTCAGCAGGTCCTGAGTCTGTTGCAGGTGATGTAGCCTCACAGACTCAGCCCACAATGTCAGTCCAGAGAAAAACTTAATGAATCCATAAATAAAGTAATCCTAAAAATATTATTTGGGGGCGTGGCCAAGATGGCTGCGTGAGCGGTTGTGTTATCCCGAGCTCCCGTCAACGGCCTTTTAAGCACGGGTTAAATACCCCACAGAGCCCCTTATCGGACAATATTGCGGGCCGAGAGAAGTCCCTTGCTGCTCCTGTGGCTGAAACCGGGCGGTGAGAGGGTGTCTTGGACCAGATTACCCCACCGCCGATGCGGCCTGCAAGCTTGGCTGGCACCATGGAGGAGCGGTGGAGGGCGCGCAACGGCACCAAGCACGGAGTTTACCGGACCTGGGTGTGCCTGTCCCAGAGGAGCTGGACTCGGGGAGCGGTGGCAGAGGCTCGCGACGTTGGAGTGACGGTGAGGTCCGGCCCGCGTGGGAGCTGCGCGAGGCCCCTGGTGGTAGGTCCTCCTGGGAGCTGCTGCGGACCTGCCGGTGGTGGTGAGGTCTGGCCCGCGTTTGCCTCAACGAGGCCCCGTCGGAGAGTTGAAGGGGGCTCATGCGGACCCGCCACCGTCTCTTGCTATTCCCCGGCTGAAGGTAGGAGGTACGGGGCGAAAGCCCGATGGTCCCAACGTTGGTGGTTTGGCTCAGGGACCTGCCTGTGGAGCTGCTGAGCGAGGCGGTAGGACTGCCTGACATACGGCCTGGTGTGTGAGGTTGGTTGTGGCCCGCGGGGGGCCCGGACTGCTCGGGGACCGGTTGTGAGCGGTTGTTGGCCGTTGGTCTTCCCCGCTCCTGGGACTGTTGCTTGTGGGACTTCTTCGTGGTCGGCCGGCGGGGTCGGGAGAGGCGCTCCACCCCTCGCCACCTCCTGCTGGGACTGTACAAGTGATTACGCGGGCCGAGAGGCCTTGGATCTACTGGGGGCCCATAGCAGTGGAGCGTTGTGTTTGACGGGTTCACCCGGTTGGCGCTGGGGGTCCGCTGCTCTGGTGGGCTTTGTCGGAGCACAGCTAGAAAGCTGGGGTGACCCTCAGAGCCAGGCGGTCGACTTCGGCTGCGTGGCGTAGAGGGGGGTGCTCGGACCCTCGGGGCTGGTGGGTCCATGTGACAGTGGAGGGCCCCATTCGCCATCTTGGGGTTGCGAGTCTTGGGACCAGCGGCCTACATGGGAGGTGGACCCCCCCTCCGTTGAGGGGCACAGGAGGAGCTCTGGCGAAAGTGAGGGAAGAACGCTGAGTCGCGACGGGCTAGCTGGTGGCAGGCCCGGCTGACGGGGCCCCACGCAGATAAGTGGTGTCAGGAGAGGTCGGTGTGGAATGCGTGTTGGTGCGCACCCTTCCTGGGACCGGTCAGAGGGCCTCGACAGCTCGCTTATTGAAGATTGGCCCAAGAGGAGGCAGGATTGGACTGGCCTGATGAGGCGGGTATCGGTGTCGTACCATAGTCTTGACGTGCCAGTCAATAGGTGATGGTTAGTGAGGTGAATGCGAGGAGGGGTGGCGCCCTGAAGTTTGGATACAGATTCCTGATACCCCTCTGGCGGGAAGAGGCTAACGGGTTACGCTCGGGTATCACTACCCGCCCTGCATCAGGGAGAGCCCCTTGGTTCACCCGGGTCCCTGGGAAGGCCTGACATGGGCAATGTCCTCGGCCAGAGGACGGAGGTATAAGACCATCAAGGACTTGTTTGCTAAAGCTCCGGTGGGTAAACAAGCTGACCCCATGGCGATGGCTGCTGGCTCTCCCGCTCCGGGACAGACGGATGGATCAGAGCCTATCACCAAATCCTTTTTGGAATCCCTATTTAACACCCTACACGATGATATCCACACTTTGAAGCGGGAACTCAAGGAAGAGATTAAGGAGGTCCGATGGGACATGGATGCCATGGGGGAACGGGTAGCGGACCTTGAGGGCAAGTGCGAGGGACGGGACGCAGAAGTGGAGGCACTACAGCAGGAAATATTACGTATCCACGATCAGCAAGTGGACCTTCAGGCCCACCTGGAGGATTTAGAAAATCGCTCCCGATGCCACAACATCAGGATTAGGGGAGTGAAAGTGACTGTGGACACTAAAGATCTCTTCTGTTTTGCCTGAGAGCTGTTCAAGCACATACTGGCGTGCCCCTTTGACGAAGAGCTTCGCATCGACAGGGCACACCGGGTGGGTCCCCCGCGTTCTGCCTCCGCTCCACCTCCTGATATTTTAGTTTGTGTACAAGACTTCCACACAAAAGAGGAGATCCTTCAAAAGGCACGTCAGTTGAATGCCCTTACCTTCGGAGACCACTCACTGGCCCTTTTCCAGGATTGTCAGCCCTCACTCTGCAGAAGCACAGGACCTTCAAACCAGTTACAGCACTACTGCAGCAACGCAACATCCCATACAGCTGGGGTCACCCGTTCCGACTAGTGTTTAAATGGGACAATAAAGTCTATCAGCTACGATCCCTGTCGGAGGCTTGTAGGCTTTTGGGCATTGACATTCCAATGGAGGACACGGAAGAGCACGACCGAGCAACGGAAGGGGATGACTCCAGACCGCAATGGCGCCAGCAGAGGCGAAGGCGACGGGCGAGAAGGCCTCCTGCGGCGGTGATCGAGGAAGGCCAATGGGCTGCAGTGAAAACATTGGCGACAGAACTGGCTTCGACTCAATCTGGCTGACATTTATGATCACATAGCCTACAATGAGCACACTTCTTCTTTTGGCACTGGCCGTCGGTGGGAGAGGGTATGCTGGGACTGATCAAGTTACCCGTATAGTTGTATTACCAAGCATCTGCGGATGATATACACATTGTGCGAAAGTACTGGTTTTTTTGGGGGGGGGTTTTGGGGGCATGGGGGGGAGGGAGGGATTCTACGGTCCTTAGTCCACCAAGAGCCTAGGCAGGTTCTGACCACCCGAGACTGCCGCGCGGGGGGATCTGGTACAGGAGGGGGCGTATGGCCTTTCACTGGTCAGTATGCTTCAATGGCTATCCAAACATAACGTGACTAGATGCCAGTAACGGAATTGAAAATATTCACACTTAACGTGAGGGGGCTCAATAACCCAGTCAAGCGTAGGGATGTCTTACTCTGTTTGGAACAAACCCATGCCGACATATGCCTCCTGCAGGAGACGCATCTATTACAGCAAGACTGCCAGCGTCTTCGGTCCAGGAAATTTCCCCAACAGTTGTTCTCTTCTAGTTCCACCAAGACAGCGGGGGTGGCTATACTTGTGTCCCAGAGATTTAAGGGTCAGGTCCTGGATAAGTTAGCGGAGATCAAGGGACGGTTGCTCATCTATAGATTTTCCATCGGCTCTACTTTGTTTGCTATTGGCTCGGTTTATGCACTGAATGAAGGGCAAGAGAGGTTTTTTCACACGATGCTTACAGAGGCTACCGCTACACCGGACCACCATATACTGCTAGGGGGTGACCTTAACCTGGTTTTTGATAATGTTCTTTACAGGTCCTGCCAGCGCACCACACAAGCAGGAGCGTTATGGGGCGAGGGTCTTGCTCGGCTGCATGAGTTAGGCTTTAGGGATCTTTGGTGTAGTTTTCACCCAAGGGAGCGAGTATATTCATATTTTTCAAAGGCGCACAAAACATATGCACGCCAAGATTCTTGCTTGCGATGCTGCCTACACTAGCCTTAGCCACAAAGGTGGAGATCGGAGTCGCCTCCTTCTCTGACCATGCTCCGGTAACTGTTAGCTTTGCTCTTCCCACTTTCCAGCGCGCGCGGCGGACATGGCGCCTTAGAGAGACATTACTGCACCGGAAAGATGTAATCTCATGAATAAAGCGCACCTTCACAGACTATCTCTCCCATAACAGCAACACAGATACCACGCTTGCGACACAGTGGGCAGCTCTGAAGGCGGTTCTTAGAGGTGAATTTATAGCAATTTCGGCTGAGGATAATGTCGAAAGGCAGCGTAAGCGGGATGACCTTACTCAGCAGGTTAAGGAACTGGAGCAAATGCACCAGAGGATGGGGGCGCCTAGGGTTTGGCGGCAATTGAAGGCAGCAAGGCAACAACTAGTGGCGTTAGACCAGGATAAAGCGTAGTTTGCAGCCTTACGATTGTGCCACGCTTTTTACACGGGTGGAGATAGATGTGGGAGATTACTGGCGCACAAGTTGAGGGAGACTAGACAGCGGCAGATAGTGCAAGAGATTGTTAGGAGAGATGGGAGGCATGTCACTGAAGATCACGACATAGCGGAAGCGTTTAGAGATTTTTATGCCGGCCTTTACACGGGTGACTCTACGGGCGACACGGAGGAGGAGGTCTTCTTGGACTCCATTCCTCTCCCGACGCTTTCGCAGGATCAGGTAGAAATTTTGGAGAGCACTATCAGGCGGGAGGAGATCATTGCGGCCATCTCCCGCTTGAAGGTGGCAAAAACACCGGGGCCTGATGGGTTTCCCGCGAGTTTTTATAAAACGTTCTGTGCGCAAATTGTTCCCTTACTGGTGCCCCTTTTTAATTCTTTCTCGGAGGCCAGCGTAATCCTGAGTGACCTCCTGGAGGCCTCAATTGTGGTTATCCCGAAGCCGGGAAAGGACCGAACACGGTGTGAGGCCTACCGACCTATTTCACTTCTCAACGTCGATCTAAAACTGTATACGGGGATCTTAGCGGCACGGCTTAGACCACACATGGGGGGTCTGATTGACCCGGATCAGGCCGGCTTTATCCCTGAACGCCAGACCTTGGACAATACTAAAAGAGCCCTGCATCTTATTAAGAAGGCTTCACAGACTGCTGTGGAATATATGATGCTAACTATCGATGCCGAGAAGGCGTTCGATAGGGTCCACTGGCCCTATTTGGCGAGGGTCCTTGTGAAGGTGAGTATGGGACCGAAGTTTCGTACTCATGTACTGAACTGTTATAGATTTCCGACAGCGACAGTGTGAGTTAACGGTTTCACCTCCCCTTGGTTTGCTATTGAGAGGGGAACGAGGCAAGGGTGCCCACTATCGCCCCTCCTTTTTGCTCTCTATATGGAGCCGTAAGCGCAGAAGTTGAAGCTCAATCCAGAAGTCACGGGGATCAAATTCGGGGGCTACGTGCATGCGATCAGCCTGTATGCTGATAATGTTTTGATCTCATTATCGCAACCCGCGATCATTCTACCGGCCTGTTTCGCAGACTTTGACTCATTCGGCCGGATTTCCGGGTTTCAGGTTAACATGAGCGAATCGGTAGCCCTAGATCTGTCCCTGGAGAAGCACACTCGGGATCTACTGGTTAAGGAGTTTCCCATTCATTGGGTGACAGAGGCGGTTCCCTATTTGGGGATCAGGTTGGCCCCCTCTCTGAGAGATACGGTGGACATCAATTATGCTTAGTTACGGGCTTAGATCCGGAAGGAATTGGGGCAGTGGAAGCACTATCCTCTATCCTGGCTGGGTAGAGTCGCAGCAATAAAACTGACGGTCCTCCCGCAGGTCTTATATTTATTCCGAACTACTGCCCTACGACCCCCCAAGCGCTGGATAAAACAGACGCAATCAGAATTGGCCCAATTTAATTGGAATGGGATAAAGCCGCACCTCTAACTCCGAATAGCGAGGCTCCAGCCGGAACATGGAGAGATCGGCCTCCCAGACTTGTTAACATATTTTCGGGCGACGCAGCTACGCCTTTTGGTGGAGTGGAGCAGATTGGAGTCTGAAAAGCACTGGCTTTTTCAAGACCAGGCTGTGGCAGGTAGACCTTTACAGGCAGTCCCCTTCCGCCGCAAGCGCCACAGACCACCCCAATTTATACGCCTCATACATCACCAGGGTCCCTTTAGAGGTTTGGGACAAGACGAACATTAGCCATGAATTCACCAATTTCCCGTCCCCCCTTACCCTAATCTTGGATAATCCGGACTTTACTCCGGGATTAGACACTGTGGCATACGCGGGCTGGCAAACAGCAGGATGCTGATTTCTTTACCACCTATATGCAGCTGATGGGTTGATTCCCTTCTCTCATTTTCGGCAGGAATTTGGGCTGTTGGAAGGGGAGAGACTCCATTACATTCAGGCACGACACTGGGCTCTTAGTGAGCAGGTTCGCTCCAGGGCTGACAGACATCTTAACCCTATGAGTATTGGTTGATCACACGTAAGACAGATAATAAATTAATATCTGACCTCTATAAGATGCTACTACATGAATACACGTATGTTTACAGTGCTAGCAGGGCCCACTGGGAGAGGGACTTTTAGCCACAGAGAATGGGAGGCTATTTATTATAGAGCACGTCATTCCGCCTCCCATATAGGGCTTACAGACACTCTAACAAAAATTTTAACTTATTGGTACTACTACACCCCTGAACGTCTTCACAAAATGGATGTGGACAAGTGGGGAATCTGGTGCATTTGCTCTGGGATTGTACACATCTCCAAGGTTACTGGAAACAGGTTCTGGATGAGGTGGACGCACACTTTGATTGCGATCGCGCTGGGCTCAGCGCTGCAGAACATTGTCGCTCACTGGCGGACAGCGCTTGTTTCCACACTGCATGGGTGGTTCCATCGTCTCTGGATGGTGCTTGGCATGGAAAAACTCTCTCTAACAGCAGCTGGGGAGAGAGCAAAATATGTGGAACCATGGCAGCCCTTTTTGTCCCTGCTGTCTTTAGAGTTCTGTGAGGTCACCTGCCCACGGTACCTTAGATTGTTACGTCTCTCTGAGACGGAGGGTGGAGAATAGGGTTAGCAGGAATTAATTGGCTCAAATACGGTGGACTAGGACAAGGGGGAGGGGAGGGTGGGTAGGAGGGTAAGGGGAGGGAGTTTGGTCATGGGTGTTTCTTTACTATGTTCTTCTTTTCTTTCTCCTCGCCTTCTCTAATGATGGGGTTGTACGCACTTAGATACTGCATTGGTTTCAGCTCTTTGTTGCCTGCTTAGACGCATTCTATCTAGTGTCTTAGGCTTTGGTTAGGCTATTTCTTGTATTATTGCTGATATTCTGTGTATGATTATTGTGTGACACTCCTTCAATAAAAACGATGTAATACTAAAAACATTATTTGGTATTCAAGGCCAACGTTTATCATTGGGGAAATTGTAAGATTGAAAGGCTCAGTGCTAAATGCTGGTTTCTCTAAAAATGAAATTGTCCCTCTGTTAATACATGTGCGTAGTTGTAAAAACTTGAAAAAACCAACATTCTAACATGATGTAAGGACGTATATTTATAACCCTGTAAAGTGCACTCTTTTGCCTTTTGTGAGGGTTAGTACTATATAAATATCACAAACTTACATACATATAAAAGGTGAACATTTTTTTTTCTATGGTACAACAATGAATTTAAAAGGGAAATCCTTTATATTTTTTGCTGGATTCATTTTTGTGTAAATGTATATATCTGAAATCAGTAGGCATAAATTAAACTCGTGGGAGTATAAAAGTGCACGGGCATTTTATGAGCAAATATACATTATACATGAAATTATAAGTCTTCCAGGTTCCAAACAGTACTTTGTAAAACACAGTTTATAAGAACTGCTTTACTTTGTTCTCATGTTTTGAAAGGAGAAGCAAACAGGTATCTATATTTTGAAAATAAATCTGCTCTACCCAAAACAAAAATAAAAGGGAAAGTATCCTGAAATGTAAATGGATCATTTTCACACACCTCAGCAATTGGTATGCTGGTTTAAATTGAAACAGTGTGAAGGATTACATTTCTTATACAATCTCGTCCCCTATAGACTGTGCAGGCTACTTATAGACAATCAGCTTATTTACTGTTTTAATTTTATGACTATTAATGGATCCCGTCTGAGCAATATTTTTTAATAGAAAGGTAGAGTAGTAGGTATATTAGATATTCAAACCACTTTTTTCTATTTCTAATATTCCAGACTAGCAAAGTTAAATTTTCAGTAGACGTTGTTTGAAATAATTGTGTTCAGTAGGACCTTCATCATTTAACTCAATAATAAAATTCATATAAATCTAGGGCCCCAGCATTTGGATATGCATAATCAGTTAATTAATTGATCCAGCATAAGGAAATATATCTGTTCAGTGTTAATGAAATAAATTCACATTTAGGGCTTTTTTAAAAAACATAGGGCCATATGTACGTAGCTAATACCGGTTGGTAACGGACGAAATTCGGTAAATTTGCCATTACCGACCGGTATTTAGGCATTTGAGATGTAGGAGGTCAAAAATAAGGATTCAGTAAATATGAATCGGTAAATACCGATTCATCATTACCGAATTCTAAATTACCGAATCTGTATTGACCGATTTCTTATTTACCGAATCGGTAAATTAGAAATGGTAAAAATGAGAAAAGACATGTAGGTAAATTCTGAAATTCCGAATTTCATGAAATTCGGTATTTAAGAGTCGGTGATTAACATTGACTGAAAGCAGGTGGTAATCAGCCACAGTGTATATAAGCAATCCAAAAATGCAACAATGTGATCACTATGGCGGCTTTCTATGTGATTGAAAGGCGGCTACGTCTACAGGCAGCAGGAGTGAGGATCTGGAGACGGGAGGAGCGCATCACACTATTCCAACAGACTGAGGCTCAGATACATGAAAGGTACAGGCTACACCCCCACACCATCCTGGACTTGATAAGGGACCTGCACCCACTCCTGGAGCACTCAACACCAAGGGCACACACCATACCACCACATGTGCAGGTGCTCTATAGCCTACATCTACTTGCACCTAGCAGCTACCAGGAGGTGGAGAAGTGTGGCTCAATGGTTAGAGCGGCAGACCCTGATGCAAAGGTCTAGCCCGGGACCAAGGTTCAATTCTCTGCCTCGACGGGTCTTGGGCTCAAAAATTCCAAAGACCTGATCATTCTCGCCTCGGTGCCTATCCCAATCATGGAGTCCCACTCTGCAACTCTGGGCAATAGCTTGCTTAATCTCCACAACGGCCCCCACAACGCTAAGGATGCCTGGCCTCCACCCTGGGGGTGCCCAGTAGTGGACACCTCACAGGGAAAGCCAGGATGGGTTCCACAGCGGTATTCGTACAAGCGCCTTGAGACCCTTGCAGGTGAGTAGTGCGCTATAAAGTATCAATTTACAATTTACAATTTATAGCTGTGGTAGGCGGGGTGTCTCAGAGTTGCCTGTCCCATTTCTTTAGAAAGTTCCTGGATGCCATGATGCAGAGAATGCACCACTACATCAGCTTCCGAAACACACAGGCGGAACTGCAGAAAACGAAGACAGACTTTTACCATATGGCACAGTTCCCGCACGTCATAGACTGTATTGATGGGACACACATTACAATCTGCCCACCTGCAGCCACTGAGTACATCTACAGGAACAGAAAGTCCACCCACTCCATAATTGTTCAGATAATCTGCGATACTGGCAACATAATCACTGACATTGTGGCCAAATTTCCTGGGAGCACCCACGACTCCTACATCTTCCAGAACAGTGGGATCTACACGTGCCTGGCTGCGGGAGAATTTGGGGAAGGATACCTGCAAGGTAAATCACTGTGACACACCCTGATAGATACTGCAGCTGAATGTGTTTTGGTGTATGTAACTAATGGCACTCTCTTTCTTACCTAGGTGATAGCGCATATGCTGTGCAGTCATTAGTCCTTACTCCCTACCTAAACCCATCAACGCCCAGTGAGAGACGTTACAATGTGGCACACAAGTCAACACGCAACATGTGGAGCGCACCTTTGGACTATTGAAAAGCAGGTTCTGCTGCCTCCACAAAAGCGGAGGCGCACGTCAGTACACACCCCTCATCTGCTGCAAAATCATTGCTACCTGGGCTATGCTGCACAACCTTGCTGCAAAGAAAGGTACAGAAGTAGAATTAACTTATTTTGAGCACAATGATGATGAACTTGCACAGCCAGAGCCCAATGCAGCAGGAGTAGTGCCAGCAACAGATGGGAGACTAAGGCAGGCAGAGATCACATGCAACTACTAAGTAAATAATGAGACACAGCCTCTTGTTGAATGTAGATGACGTAGTTTTAATATCTGGGTACTACGTCACAACACAAACGGCCAAACTTGCAAGTCCAACATGTGACATCCCTTGATGGAAGTCATGGGTTACTGCACCCAAGTCAGTTATGAATGTGCGGGCTGCATCAGCTTCTGCGGCCATGCACGACAGTGCTGGATGCCATCAGCTGGCTGTCCTCACTGGCTTTGGATCCAGTGCCAGTCCCATGCCGTCTGCTGCTCCTCCGGGGGTCTGTTGCAGGGGGGGTAATGTTGCTCCGACTGGCCGCCTCTGAGCTGTCCCCAACTTCCACAGCACCAGTAGTGGTAGACTATGTGGTCAGCAGCACTTCAAGTGCACTGGTTACCATTACCAGCCCCCTTGAGACATCAGTGCTGCACTGTGCCAGCCCCTCCTACATGGACACAGAGCGCCTGCATAGCAGAGATGTGGCAGTAGCTAGGCGGTTCACTGCCCTTGTATGGCGTTCAAACTTCTGCCTCTCCCTGCGCCGTGTTTGCCTGTCCTCATCCATCTTGCTGCACAGCAGCATCACTGAATGGGACATGTCCCGCATGCCCTCTACCATCTCCTTCATTCCCTCAGCCATTGAGCTAATGCCCTTATCGATGTTGCTCATGTTCTCATCAAGGCGCTTCATTTATCGCTGGACTGACTGAATCGCCTTTCCTTGTAGGCGCTGCACCTTTACCATGGTCGACTCCAGCCCTCCGAAGACACCATGGCTCTCACCCTGTGGAGGTGTACTGCTCTCACGAGCCCTGCGGCAGCGTCTGGCACCTGTGGGTGCTCCCTCAGCAGTGGACAGCAGATGTTTCCCCGCCTGGAGTCTTCTGAGGAGGACTCAAATTCCGGAGGTCTGACAGCTGCACGCCTCCTAGGGCGAACCACTGCAGGTGGTACTGCTGCTGGTAAGGCTGACTGTGGTGGTGAAGCTGGCTGTGGTGGTGAAGCTGGCTGTGGTGGTGAGGCTGGCTACCCTGCACTCGTACTGGCCTTCTCAGTGATGTCCTGAATTTGAATTTAAAATACTTATAGAGCGCAGCGTTCACCAGACGGTTTCTTGGCGCTTTGAAGGCACAGTAAGCAGAAGGGAAGCAATGGATGGATTAGTGCGGGAAAGCCTGATTGAACAAAAAAGTTTTCAAGTCCTTACGGAAAAGGGAATAGAGTTTGTTCAACCGCAGATGGTCGGGGAGGGAGTTCCAGAAGGTGGGTGCCAAAAATGAGAAATTGGCCCCTCCCCACTTTTTCCGCTTGTAGCGGGGTACCTGTAGAAGGGATTGAGAAGAAGAGCGAAGCTCTCTGGCAGGGACATATTCCTTTATCAAGGAGATGATAAAGGCAGGGGCTGTTCCCTGGCGTGCCTGAAACACCATGCAGCCAGTTTTAAAGAGGGAACGTTCCCTGACAGGCAACCAGTGGAGCGCCTTCAGTAACGGAGTAGAGTGATGGGAGCGGGGGAGGCCGTACACTAGCTGGGCCGCCTGGTTTTGCACCAGCTGAATCTTTCGTAAGCTGTAGGCTGGAATGCCGTTGTACAGGGCATTGGCATAATCCAGCCGGGAGATCACTAAGGCAGACATGATCAACTTAAGTCCTTCCGGGGTGCCCTCTCTCCCTTATCCTGAGCTGTCCTGCGCGATGTTTCACCTGTGGATAGAAATTGCACATTAGCTCAGTGTTCCTGCTGGCCTGCATTGCAATGATTATAAATTACATTTCTGGCGCACTATCTCATTGTCCTCTGCCTGCTTATTGCTGATGTGTCTCACATGCCTAGTTGTTCAGTGCAATTCCTGGCATGATTGGGGTTTCACTGACTACATCTCCCATAATGCACTGCTGGTCAGGACAAAAAACTGTACTGGAGTGGGATACACATAGCCCAATTGGGGATTTGGTATAGGGGAAGGGGGTGCACAATGCTGTGCATGCTTCTTACCTTGTTTGGAAGCAGCTCTGGCAGAGCTGTCTGCATCACCAATTCCACAGACACTTTCCGGCTCTATCGTGGACTCCACGAGCTGCTCCTGTTCAGTCAGGGCAGGTGCCCTGTTCTTTACCCCTCCTGTCTGGCTGGTTTGTTTTCTCAGATCAGCCAACTTCTTTTTGGTGATGATCCTGAGATCATACCAACGATTCTTCAGCACATCAATGTCCTGGGGGTCACTCCAATGGAATTTACCTGAGACTGGATTCCAAGCCAGATTTTCCGTTTTTCTGACTCTGCAACTTGCAGGGACTGCTTTCCAAACAGCTTGGTGTGCTGCTTCACTACCTCCTCCACAAGGACCTGCAGTTCCTTTGGACTGAATTTTAGTTTCCTTTTCCCTCCTTCTCTTTCTGTGTCTTGGCTGGCCATTGTGAAAGATTTTCAGGAAAAAGTTCAGGCAGTGGCTCTGTTTCTCTCCTCTGCACTCACAGCCTCTCCAGAAGGTTATGATTGTGTGCACCTGCCTGGGTGTGGCCACTTCCTGGTTGGGAGGGGTGGTGGTTGCACAGGATTGGCTGATCCCTCAATTGCTGTTATTTTGAAATTCCGATTCCATATTTACCGATTTGGTATTTACCGATTCGGAAAACCGATCAGTATTGTTGAATCGGTAAATATTTACCGATTTTTTCCGATTCGGTAATATTTACCGAATTATTACGTACATAGGAAATACCGATTCCTAAATACCGAATCGGTAAAATTCGGTATTTAGGAATCGGTATTTCGAAATTACCTACATATGGCCCTTAGACATCCAAAAATATATTTAAAGTGCAATTATAGCCATTTAATTTAGAGTCAAAGGGGCAGATCTAGAAGAAAGTGCCGCAGCGTGACACCGCAAGCCCTTTGGCGGCGGCACTTTCAGAGCACAGAAATGCAACATATTTACAATAATATGTCACATTCCTGTGCTCTCCCCTGCGCTGGCACACAAACAGCTGCCAAGCGCCGGCACAGGCACCCTTGTACCATAATGCAAGGATGCCTGCGCCATGGGGAAATTGTTTTTGTGCCGGAAGGAGCACCTTCGTGCACAAAAACAATCACTTAAGGCATTTTCCTCTTTTAATCTGTGCTGTAGAATGCAGCACGCATTGAAAGAGGAAAAACAAGAAGAAATTAAAACATTTCTCCTAGTTATGCCACGCTACGCCACCCTTAGGGTGGCGTAGCATACTGACTCATTTTCAGGTTTACAAACTATATAACTCATTTATCCTATGCTCTCCTGATGTCACTATTTCTAAGAGACAAGTGTCACACATTCATCAAGAGGTGCCACACAGAGATCTTGGGATACTTGTACCCAACAGAGTACTAAACTTTATTGGGTATGGTGATGCACACACATTGCAACATAGGCACCTACTGTCCCCAAGACCAGACCATGAGATGACTGCAAACTGGTGTCAGCTGGTAATATTTTGGGGATTTGGGGCCATATGTAGATAAAAATGAATTTGCGATTCTGAAATTGCGATTTTCAGCAAATAAAATTTTGAGAATCGCAAAATCCGATGTAGGTAAAATATCACAAAATATAGCGATTCCCAAAAATTCGCAGAATTACATAGCGATTACTTAAATTGCGATTCCTTAATTGCGAGAACGCAATTAAAGAATCGCAATTCTGAGAATCTGCAATTCAGGTGCAGAATGATGACATCACAAACAGGAAGTTTGACTGCCCATGCTGCACCTGATTGCCAGAAGCTGAATGAGAGCCTGTGAGGAGAGTTGGAGAATTGTGCGCAGCAACTGAAAGCAGTAGAAATTGAGTCCAAGGGGACAGAGAAGCAGCAGGAAGAAAATCCCAGAAAGAGGAAACAAAAAATGTTGCGAAAGGGAGCTGGAGGTCCTTACCCAGGAAATAGTCATCAGCCATGACCTCCTGTTTGATAAAAAATTCACTACGTGTGCCAGAGGCACGAAAAAGAAAAATATGGACTGAGATCCAGGAGAAAGTGAATGCAATTGGCGTGACACCCTACGCAGTCGAAGACCTCAGAAAAAGGTGGTACGACATGTGGCAAAGGTCAAAGGAGAAGGTGGCTACAAGATTGGCTGAGGTCAAAAAGACCAGTGGTGGGACGTCGACAGCAACAGACTCAACGCCCCTGGAGGAGTTGGTGGAGGGCACCCTTCAACCTGAGAGTGTGAGTGGCATGGCTGACCTGAACAGCTGCGAACACCCAGACACCAGACAGGGTTAGATGCATGCCAAAATCCCCTGATACATACCCAACCCACTCACACCCCCAGACACCAAACATGAGTGCAACTCCAGTAAATGTCCACAAGCACACCCAAAAATGCATTATGGGAAATGTAGTCACATGCACTGATACCTGGATGCAGTGAGACACAGCAAGGTGGAATAGGGATGAGTCATCCAGGAAATGAATAAAACAGACAGATAGTACTAATGTGATTTAAAAATTGTAAACTGTAATGCATTACAAATGCGAGACAGGACACTGAATTAATGTGTGCATTTAAATTCACAGCACCACCAACAACACAGGAAACCATGACAGAAGGAGAGGACACACCAGAAAATGAGGACGAGGCAGGGCAGGAGGAGCAGGGCGAAGCGAGACAAGCAAACCCTGCGCCATGCAGATGGTGCAACATAGTGCCACCACTACTACTCCTGGAGGCAACGGCAACAGACACAGCAGGAGAGGCACAGCCAGCCCAGAGGCAGCGTGCAGGACAGCAGACAACACAGTCCCCTGTACAATCCAGGGAAGGGAGCGGGTCGAGATGCAGGGCACAGCCGTCTGTGGTAATTTAGCAATGATTAGGTTAAGCATTAGCAGAAGACATCTTGTATTTAGAGACTATCTTGTCCGTTTTACGGAATCCATTTTGTATTTCTGTCGGCCATTTTGTTTGCCATGTGCTCTGTCCTACCTGTTAACTGCTCTTGAAATCTGCCTAGAGACAAGATATACTTATCCTCTTCTGCTTTGCACATGCTCAGTTGAGCATGCAGCTGTCTCCAACTTGTAACTGTCAAGATGTGTCCACCAGAATTAGCTAACTGTCAGCCCTTCCCACTTGTTGCTAGCACACTCTCTGTATGACCTTATATGTATTTGAAACCAACACTCTGTGCCTTGTACCGCCTTCATTTCAGCCCCTGTGTGGGTATAAAAGGGCCAAGCTCCTTCCAGTCAGTGTGCTACCTGATACTCTACCGAAGGGTGTTGTGTGAATGTAGTTCCACCTCATGAGGTTTAATAAACTCTGTTTATTTCTATTCCAGTTTCTGTGCCAACTTCTTGCTATTGGTCTAAGGACTCTGTGTAGAGAAGGGCGAATCCCTTGCACTGGTAGGCCTGGCTGAGGCTTGCCACCACACGTCCACCAGCACTCCTCCTGTCGACAAAGACACAGTGTTCTCGGGCCTTGAAGGCAGCATGCTGAAAGCACTGCGCCTGCAAGTTAAAGGAATCAAATCAATACAGCGCCAATTGTCTGCACACAATCATAACATGTCAGAGATGCGGGTTGGTGTAATGGCCATGACAGGTGCACTGGAAGGACTGTGCATGGAGATAAGGAGAGACAGGGCAGCCAGGCATAGGGAGAGACAGCGTCTTCACAACTGGCTGGACTTGTACACAAGTGCTGTCAACCACCTGTCAACAGCAACATCCCTACTGGCCTGAAGATGTGTCAGTATGCAGCATGAGATGGCCCACTGCTGCGAGGACATGGGCAGGGGCCTGGTGCAGGTTATACATGCCGTGGACCAGATGCGCACAGTGGCATAGGCCCATTTAGCACTTTGGATACGGACGAACAGTCAAGCAGGAGCAGCATCACTCCACCAATTCCACCACACAGACGCCCGAGTGCACCAGGCGAGAGTAGATGATGACTCCAGGGAGAGCAGTGGGCACCCTGAGCGAGGGGCAACAGGGCGTGCACGTAGGAGGTGAAGAAACATCAGGGACCTATGGCTATGTGTGAAGCAACACATTCCATCTGGACTCATTGGATGATGGAAATACTTGCACTGTGGCACAAACATGCAAACAATATCAATAAAGTCATGCTGTGTGACAGATGTATTCCTGCACCAAAGGAAATAAACATCACAGTTAAGCAACATTCTGTGGCATTATGTCCTCATCACTCACCTAGAAGTAGTTATGTGTGATCTCGTCTCAGGCACCCAGCAGCCGCCCCGGCCCCACCTGCTGGTCTGCGACGTGGAGCGGGTCCCTCCTCATCTGATGTGTGTGAATCTGTCAGATCCACAGGGGTGCCTTTCTTGGTAGCGATGTTGTGTAGCATTGCACAGGCAACCACGATTTTGCAGCATGTCTCAGGGCTGTACTGTAGCACACCTCCACTCTTATGGAGGCAGCGGAAATGGCTCTTAAGGATTCTGTAGGTCCTCTCATTGGCACAGCGTGTGGCTCTGTGGGCGCTGTTGTAGCTCTGCTTAGCTGCAGTGGCTGGATTCAGGTACGGTGTTAGGATGTAATCACGTACAGCATACGCACTGTCACCTGCAGGGAAAAAGTAGATTTATGTTCAATACTGTCATGCAACTACAAATCTTTACTGGTTGTGTGTTTGTAAGCTATGCATTTACCTAGCAGGTAGCCCTCTCCAAACTCGCCATTTGTGAGTCTGGGATTTAATCCACAGTATTGAAAAATGAATGAGTTGTGTGTGCTTCCTGGGTATTTTGCCACAATATCAGTGATTATATGTTTGGGGTTGCACACTACCTGAATGTTCAGGGAATGATATGACTGTCTGTTCCTAAACACATACTCATTCTGTGACGGGGTGAGAGTGCGACATGGGTCCCATCTACGAAGCCATGATGTGGGAAAATGGATGTGGTGATGCAGTCTCTGAACCATTGCATCTAGGAAAGCGTGGAAAAAGTGCGAAAGTGCACTCTGAGAGACTCTTCTGTGGCTATCACCCTCTGAAGACTCCCTGATGCCAGGAGGTGCAGTGAGCACAGGACCTGGACATGGCTGGGACAGGTGTGTGCCCTGCATGTGGGGTTTTCCAGTATGGGTCTCAGCTCCTCTACTAACTCCAGGATGCTGTCTGGGTGCAGCCTGTAGTTCACATGGATCTCCTTCTTGGTCAGCTGGAAGAGGGTGATGCGTGCTCTGTAGATCCTTTCCTGGCGCCTCCTTCTCTGTGTAAATCTCTGATTCGCAGCCTCCTATAACATAAAGCCCAGCCATGGTGGCAAATCACAGTGGCATTGTGGGCCTGTTTAAATAGGTAGCACCTGTTTACTACCAGCTCAGAGTTGGTGGTAATTGAGGAGTGCAAAATTGCGAATTTCGCAAATCGCAATTTCCGAATTTTACCTACATCTCAATTTGCAAATTCGCATTTAGAGCGAACTGTAGTAGCGAATATCGCAAATGCTGTGACACTGATTGCGAATTCGCACAGTAATTTGCAGAATCATTGGCACGCAAAAATGGTAATCGCTAAATTAGCCATTCCCATTTTTGCACAGCAGAAACCTTTCCTACATAGGAAGAACGTCTGTTGCAATCGCCTACACCCTAATTTTTGCGATTCACAGTGTTTGCGATCGCAAAACAGCTTCCTACATATGGCCCATAGACTTTTTTTCTTGCAACCTTTTGATGACACTTCTTACTGCCCCAACCTAGGAAAATCTGTGAAGCCTGCTATGATTGTCGACTCTTCACTACAACTTGAGTGTAAGATGTATGATGTTAGGCATGCGAATACATAGAGGATTGCGTTCTCGCCAGGGGATCCACTTTTGTCTGTGTGAGTAGTTGGGCATTTCCGATTCTCTTTTCCCTCTCCCCTCATGGGAGGAGTTACGGTCATTTTAGAAAGTGCAGATAATATATAATTTACCCCATCTAGATGTGAGAGTAAGTACTTATACAACTCTTCTGAAGTCTGGCAAAGGAATGGAGGGTTTCAGCATTCTTAGAAATGAGAGATGGAATACTAAGTTTTAGGAGACTTTGCAGGTATGACATATCTTAGTTTTTGCTTGATGATTAAGCCTACTCATTTCTAGAAGAGGTGATGTTAATTTATGGGCCTGTTTCTTGGTTTACACTGTTCGTTTTTGGATTAAAAGAGGGGAAATGTGTTTTCGTTAGGTTTATGAATTTACAATGTTCTCTTTGTGTATTTATTTCCGTGAGTGCCACTCTGAAAGATTCCTTTGCACTGAAGCCAAGGGTATGCGCGTGCGAGAGATGCAACAACTAAACAAGCACATCTAGTGTTAGAGCTAACAAAATCAGTGGTGTTTGCAATTCGAAATGTGCATTTTAACTCAAATTTGGTACACATAAAATTCACTTTTGTGCATACCACTCTTATTTGCTTCCCAATAGAAATACTCTTTCCCAATACAGCTAGGATTAAATGACTTCATCTTTCATATATTATAAGAATGCATGATTTACAGTTTCAGTTTATGTACAAAAGGATCTAATCTGCCCTGGTACCTTCCGTGACACATAATCTGAAAAGTATTGTTTCTTGTCATGTGTACTCTAGGTCAAAGCAAATACTCTAGTGACGTTACCTTACTTATAGAGATGCAGTGTTGGAATAACAGAGGTTGACGATTTTCTTTTAACCTTGGTTCTCCTAAACAAGACAGGTACATCTTTAAAGCTGTGGGCATAGGTCCATGTTGGTGCTGATGTGAAGATTTGTCTATTTTAGTAGATATGGGCATAGGAGAACCTACCATCAAACAGTATGATGTATATCTATCATACATAATTATTTATGTATTTCAGAGTGGAAACCGTCGTCCCAACAGGTGGGAAATAGTTACATCGTGAGCTGTCACAAGGGTCCTGCATGCCATGATTGAAGCCGACTGAGAAAATGTCATTTAAAATCTCTTAGGCTCGTTGGAGGGTGTGGAGAGGGGTAAGTTACGTGAAAGCTTAATTTGTCTCTCTAGCAAAGCCCACACAAAACCCAACTCATCCAATATATATATATATAATGGCAACCATTGGCACAAGAGGTCAAAGGACAAGGGAGATGAAAAACTCCAATTTCTGTCTCAGTCATAATGAACAGCAGTAATATATAGACAACACACAACGCACATGGTGGAAGATGCTCAAAAGGATACCCTCCTCTATAGCTCGCTCAAGAGCCTTACACTGTAAAAACAGGGTTATTATAGAAATGAAGTTTTTTTTATACATACGTTTCTGCATTGCTCAGCTTGGAATAAAGTGTCACACTACTCTATAAAATGTTTGATTTTAACATAAGAGCACATACAAAATAGACCAATATCACAGCTGAGCAAACTGAAAGCTTGGCAGCCATGTGTGTGAGTCCCAAGTGTAGCGTCCTCCCCAGCCTGACTACTTGCCAATCACTACACCTCACACGGAGCTTGGTATAGAACGTCTTTATTCATCTGCGTTAACGGTGAACTCCACATTCTAAACCTGCCTTAACTGCATTCCACTCTAACACTTATGTCACAGCTCTACAGCTCTAACGGGTTCATCAGGAGCCAAAAGGGTTCCGTCATTGCTAACTCACACGCCACTACATCCCGCCTTTGTTAAATAAAAAAATTACAATATTTTTACAAATTATATAGATATATACAATTAAAGCTCATAAACTAGTCTTCATGGCGCTGGAACTGTCTGACCTGATCATGTGGTGGTTGGAAATGTGGAGCTGTCACCTTGACCGTCCAAGATCTGCATTGACGAAGAAGGGGCAACATCAGTGACAAGGTTTCAGGGCCAGTCTCTACTCAGACATCTGGATCAGATGAACAAGGAGTCTAATACCAAAAATGATAGGAGTATCTTGTGATAGACTTCTAAAGGTGCTGGGTAATCACCATGTGACCCTTTGTAGACGCCACTTGAAAAGGCTCAGCATCAAATGGAGCATCAGACTTTCTTTTCGGCATTTAGCGGGCGAGCACTTGCTTACATTTTTCAAAGATGAAGTTCTTTGCATGTCATCTTCTATCAGCGTATGCTTTCATCTTTTGATTGTGAACCAAGTCCTTTTGACAAGTCTTGTCTTCGTTTCTTTCTCCCTTATTTGTCCATTGAGGCAACTTGGTTGTTGTTGTTGTCATGAACATCAACGTCGCCAGGCTTTTACCTGTGGTTGAGTGAGGTGTTTAACAACAAGCTCCTAAAGTGGAATTGTACACAGTTTTTAGATCAAGCTTTTCTAGGGTAGCACGCTGCACCGCTTTTTTTAGTGTACTCATAAAGTGTTCAACAAGACCATTGGCCAGTGGCCATTGAGGTGTGCTCTTCTGATGCTTTACATTCAAGTGCTCTAAAAAGTCTCTGAGCTTTTGACTATTAAATGCTGGGTCATGGTCAGATTTAAATATAGCTGGAACACCCATGTCGCAAAGATACATTCTAATCTCTCAATAACCCGGTGTGCGTGGTAGACAAGAGATCTTCAAATAACGGGAATCATGAATATTCATCCACAATCCCCATCAGGTGATGTCCGTTGTCCGTTGAATGGACCGACAAAGTAAATGGCTACTCTCATCTATGCATACTTCGGGAGTTCCGACATGTTCAAGGTATGCTGAGTAGTTTTCATAGAAAAAGCAGTTGCATATCTCATCGAGATAAAGAAACTAGACTCGGTCTTGGGGAGCTTTTCTTTGGCAACTATTCCACAATATCCTTCATGGGCCACTTCAATTATTTTCTGTCCCACACTCCAAATCATGAATGTTGAAACTCTCAGTATAACTGTTACTTGAGGAATAGACAGCTCATCTTTGATTTTTTTTATTTTTAGAATTCACCATCACTGGTGAGAGGTTGAGTGTATTGGTTCCATGACTGATATGTGGTAAGAGCCTTAAATTTTTGCATGTCACTATCATGGCTCGTGGTAGTGACAATCTAGGCTAAACACATGGCAGCTGGTGTGTTTCACTTCACAATCAAGTTAATATAGACTTCAGCCACCTGGATGGAGTACCATGACCTTCTACTTTCATGTGCCACAAAATGTCTTCGAGCATTCGGGTGTCGAATGTGTTGTGCAAGTTTAGCACTTAACCCAACGGGGCTATCGTCAACAGCAACCTCAGCATCAAGCTTTAGATTGAAGTATGCCATTTCAGTAGCGTTTTCAAAAGGCTTGATTGATTCTATTAAAACTTTTCTCAAATTCATGAGACAAATGAAATGGAACATTCTTCTTCGTCAAGTATCTCAATGGAGCACTTAAAGTGGCAAAGTCTCGAAACAGTAACTGGCCATCCCAAGAAACGAACATAGCATGGAAACATCTTGTGGGGGATCAGCATTTTAAAAAAAACTTTAGTTAATATTTTTCTTTCATCTACAATTTACGACAATTCCGATAACGAATCTGTTGCCTGCGAGCAATCACAATCATTGCTTAATAGGATATACATCAAGGGTAAATACATTATAAATCAATACCAAGTCACCAGTCAGTGTAAACATAAATATAGCAGCGGTACTGTCCAGAAATCTAGGAGCTTCTAGGTACCTATTTGCTCCGTTACATTCATTCATTTTGGATGTCTATGTAAGAAGACGGATTCAACACACTCCACGTATACTTATCGCCCCAATGTAATGCAATCTACCGCTTAGACAGTGATAGCGCAAGAGAAGTGTAACGGTGCAGTGCTTTTGGGATGTTCTGGACATACCCCAGTAGGGCCACTTCTGGTGTAGGGAGTAGGTCCAAATGTGTCATCCTAGAAAGGAAAACATACACTAATCTTCAATATTCTCTTATCTTATCACAGTTCCAGGTCATGTGAACAAAATCAGTGTGCTGCACCTTGCATTTGGGGCAAATATGTGGCCCAGATGGATCAATCAAGTTAAGTTTTGTGGGGGACATATAGGCTCTCCACAAAATTTTAAAATTAATCAATTATGGCGGCTATTTAGAGAGACTTCCTTTATTTGTGCACAGCAGAAGGACCAATGGGAATCCTCTATAGGATGTCCCAAGTCTTGCTCCCAGGTCTCAAAAATCTTGCCATCTCTGGTGGGCATTAGTTGCATGCAGGCCCGATATATTTTGGAAATTAGATGCTCCCCCCCGCATCAGAGATTACCAATGTTAAAGGGGTGAATGGCTCCGGCTCAAGAGGGAATTCCGGTAACAAGGACCGAAGTGAGCAGCGGAGACTATTAAGTAGAAAGAGTTCCATGAATGAGGCTTCACTAAATCTAGTATCTTCTGAGCAATGAAATATATGTCAGTTTGGGAATAACTCACCGCAAGTATCTAAAGAGTATTTAGCTGGAGTGCGCTGCACTAGTTTCTCTTTGGTGGCAGGTCGCCAAGGATTATTCAGCAAAGGGAGGGCCAAGGAGTATATTCTGTGGCCACCAGTCAGCCGTGTGAGTTTCCTCCATGCCCAGCTAGTAGCGGACACTGTTTGGATGTCGTTTGGGTCTCTTGGGAATCCTTAGGTAGGATTGTCTTTAAGGGGTCGGGAGTACTAGGTCTGCTTCTAACTTTCAATATTGAATTTGTGCATCTGGATGATACCACAAGTGTGCATAACTACTCCGTGCTGCCAAATAATACATCTGAAAATTAGGAACCCTAAATCCGCCTCTATCGTACGGTAGTGTCAAGGTGTCCCAACTGACTCTGGCTCTCTTCCCGCCCTTAAACCAGCTGGATAAGATGTGTTTGGATTGTACTGAAAAAGCTGTTGGGTAAGTGAATGGGAATGTTTTGGAACAAATATAATTTCCCACCTATCTCTTATAGTTTTTTTGATCTGTGCTGCTTGAGAGGAATGTTTTAGTACAAACACTTCACGTAAGCAGAGGGAGGAACTACTACAGCCCAGTAAGAAACTAGAGCAAAAACGTGAAGTGTTTGTACTAAAACATTCCTCTCAAGCAACACAGATCAAAAAAACCATAAGAGATAGGTGGGAAATTATTGATCAAGAACTTGACTTTGCAAATCTCTTTAATGGTCCACCTCTTTTTGCTCACACTAGACTGCGCAACTTACGAGAATTGTTGAAACCAAGTGAGAAACATTTAGCTAGTTATAAGGGCAAGCGTGAATGCCACAACTGTGGACAATGTAGTAATATAATCTTGGGGGAGTTGTTTACGCATCCACACACAGGTAAACAGCTAAAACTGCGGCACACATCAGATTGCAATACAGAACAAGTCATATATGCCATTAAATGCCCATGTGGTTTAGTTTATGTTGGAAGAATGAGTCGTAAGATAAAAAACAGAATAGTGGAACATAAGAGCAGAATACACAATCGGAACACCACATCACCATTAGCGGCACATTGGTTGCAGGCAGCACATACTATACCACAATTGCGCCTCATAGTACTTGAGCACATCACTCAAAGGTCATTGACTGACATTAATATTGTGTTAGCGCACAGGGAAACACATTGGATTAAAGCTTTAGGTACTGTGACTCCTGGAGGATTAAATAACCATTACAAAATGATTTGCCTCCTGTGAAATGTACTGTTGAGACTTATTTCTATGTACAGAATTTGCACTCTTTTTAATCTTAATTCTATTGTTTTCTTCTTCATAGTCTTCTTTTTCATTTTATTTTCAATCGTCACTTGTACTTGACACCTTTTCGTTTTGGACAATTTTTTGTACATGAGGCCCTATTAGGAGTATTTGAATCTTGAGCAATGATACTTTGTTTTACATGCCGATACCTAGTATTGTCCCACAGAGGGGTTTTTGTACACCAAGCACATAACATGGTGTACAATAAAGTTTTAGTTCAACTAAAAAGTACTCGTATGTTTTTGTCATACCATCAGGATCCATCGATATAATTGCTGAGTTTTAATTGTATTGAGAAGCATAATCACATTCGTTTTATTTTATTGGGACCATTTTTTGGCACCTTACTAGTACACTGAGTACAGTCTCAAACCCTGCCTATCGGAGGGGAACACACGCGGGAACGGCACTTTATACCTTTAAATGCAAAGCATGCAGGGATAGCTTGTGATCGAAAGTGTCAGTCGAAGACACATGTTGGTTAATCACGTTGGTAGTCCGAGGAACGCTGGAATTCTGGTGAATCTTAATACGCCTGGGCATACTACACGCTTAATTTTACATACTGGGAGGACTTGATTTCAAGTTCTTTTGTAATTTTGTTTTTTACATACATGAAAGTGACATCTCTCTGGGGAAGCTATTGCAGTTGCATTCGACCATTGTTCAGGTCGTAAGCTTTCACCAAAAATTCTTTGCGTAAGACTTTTTGAATTTTCCCAAAAACAGACAGGGAATTTCCTGTGCACCTAGTATAGTATAATCTAGCCTGTATATATTTTTATTTTTTACAGTTTACACAAGAAGGGAGGTTGTGTTGTTGACAGATCTACGCGTAATGATGATTGATATTCGGCGATTGATTTAATTGGGCATATTATCTCGCTCGACAAGCTTCTGCATTTCAAATCTAATTGCATTGGTAAGAGGGCTTATAGCCATGATGGCTGTTTTTTTAATAATTTAGTTAGTTTTCTAGATAGGAAAGCACTTTGGATATCTTTTTAAGGGAGAGTTATGGCAAAATACTTAGCAGAGTACAGGTAGTAAGCTTAACGTCTTTGGACCATTCACGTTGAGCCATAGATACCGTTTTGCACACTCTTACTTTCTTTCTTTTTTCCATTAGAGTGCAAATTCTATATTGACATTGACACTGATGTAAATATATGCTTTATTGGATGAATACGTCTGTACTATATACCTATATGTTATTAATTGTGTTGTAGGTTCCTGTAGACATAACATTTGGACATCACCTGTTTAATGAGTATATAAATATATCCCCTGAAGAAGGGTTAGTTCCTGGAACCCGAAATGCATTGGGATCTATATTTGAGTTTTTCTTTTGACTGTCAGGACTGAGCAGGTTTGCCCTCGACACACACACCAAGTTCCCATCTTTAGAAACAGAAATGGTTATTCAGTGTTACATTCTCTGTGGGGTTGGACACAGAGGCTTGCCAGATCCTTTTGCCAACATTTCCTATCAGATTAGAACACTCGATTCTTTCTTCCCTGTTGCCACGTTTTGCCTGTAGTTAGCGTTCTAGTCTTTTCCCCTTCCCCAGCTGACAGCGGTTTGGTGGTGCGCGACCAATTTGAAGACTTCAACCGTCGCACTGACTGAGAAGCAGCCTTTTCTTCAGTCTGCGTACTTTTCGAGAATCCTGAATCCTGAGAGCTTCGGCTTATCTGCCCAAAGTTTTTTCGACTCTTCGCTTGCTATCCAGAATCTCAAGCGAGGAAGGTTCCGGTCCAGTTTCCTAAATCCTGAGAGCTTTGGCAGTTTCAGTCCGTAGTTGTTCGTCACTTCACTTGCATTCCAGAACCTCTTGCGAGGAAGTTTCCGGTCCAGTTAAGGTAGTAGTTACCCTTTCTTCTCTCTCTCTTTCCAGTCAGCGAGAGAGCCTGGGTAAGAGCAGTATTTTTCTTTTAGTATCTTCAGAGAGTGGAGTCTCCTTGTTTCTCAGTTATTTCAAGATATCTGTTCTGACTTTGTTCCCGGTAGTCTGGGTTCAGGACTTCTTTACTAAAGACTTTTCATAGCTCATTTAGTAGCAAGTTTCCAGTTTTGCTTCACAGCTGTGGGCAGCTATTGAACTGTTGGTGTAGTAGCCAGTATTCTGCACCAGTTGCCCGCATTCAGAATAAAGAACATTTTCACTTGTCTACAAGTAAATATAAATATATATATATTTGTGCTTACCACCACGTGTGAATTCATCCACCATCTTCGCAATGTACAAGGAGCAAGAGTGAGCAGAGGAGTCTTCATTTTTTCATTTCCAAAATCTCACTTCTACTAGTTCTTTATTGAACATTAGAGAGAGGCTAATCCCCGCACACATTCAGGTAGGCAAAGGTCTTTGGGGAGGTTAATGTAGAGACAGTCTTAGGATAGTTTCCTCATTGTTGCCTTGCTTTACAGGAAGTCTACAACAAGAAGGAAGCAGAAGACTTCAGTGTGTGGCAGTCTCTCTTGTTTGTCGTCCCATTCCCCTTTCCCCCGTATCTCAGTGTCCAGCTTTGACTGGGTCCTGGGGTGTAGGGGAATTGGGAGCTAGCAACTCATCTCCTTTGCTGTATCGTTCCTGCGGAGCTACAATTCAGGTACTGCTTCTGACATTGACATTGTATTTCAATGATTCACTGATACTGGATATTGTTGTATGATCCATAAAATAAGCTTCATATTGTAACAGACACAATGAGATTTTGACATACTGAATTATGTTGCATATGAAGTTGTCACTAATATGATTTGAACAAGGGTGTGATTAAAAATCATATGCCTTTGAGCTTCTGAGTTAAGAGCATTAATTTCATGTATATATTAATTGAGATGATTAGTGTCGTCCATTCATGCTGTGCTACGGTTTTAGGTTGTGGTTATCCACAACCCTCTTTTGAATTGTTTTAGCACACAGAGATTGATTGGGGTCTGATCTCTCTCTTCAGCGGTAGCATGCTCACCAGCCTAAGATTATTGAATTTTCATTACATTTGGTTTACATTCATTTAATCAAGGTGTGCAGTCACACTCCCCATACTTGTATAAGCCCTTAAAATAAACAGTGCATGTGTATATGTGTGTGTGTGTGTATGTGTGTGTGTGTGCACTCTCTAAAATACGGCAAAGGTAAATAATATGAAATGATAATTTAATCATCCCCACGCTCTTCAATATCTACATGGTGCCCCTTGCTACTGTCATCAGAAAACACGGACTCAGCATAGTATCCAACACCTATGATATCCAGCTCATCCTCTCCCACACCAAGGAACCAGACAACACCAGACACAGTTTCCAGGAAGTAAAAAAGGACATTGCATCTTAGATGAGCAGCAGCTGCTCGAAGCTCAAATGAGAGAAACTGGAAGTCCTCATCCTTGGATCCACCACCTCCGCCTGGGACAACACCTTGTGGCCCACCATCCTCGACAACCCTCCCACACCCACGGACCACGCCCGCAACCTCGGCATCATACTTGATTCCTCCCTCACCATGAACCGACAGATCAATGCTGAATCTTCCACGTGCTTCAATACCCTCCATATTCTCCACAAGACCTTCAAATGGATCCCCCAGAATCCAAAAAGACCATCACACATGCACTCATAACTTGCAGACTGGACTTTGGGAACGCCCTCAATGCCGGAATCAACACATTTCTACTCCTCAAACTCCAGCCCATCCAGAATGCCGCAGCCAGACTTGCCCTCGGCATCCCACAACAAGGCCACATCACCCAGCACCTACAAGACCTCCACTGGCTCCCCGTCAAAAGGAGAGTGACTTTCACGCTACTCACTCATGCCTTCACATCCCTTCACAACACCGGACCCCAATACCTCAACGAAAGAATCTCCTTCTACGCACTGTACAAGAGAAACCTCCGCTCCACCGACCTTGCCCTGGCCAAAATCCCATCATCCACAGAGCCAGAATAGGAGGAAGATCCTTCTCCTACATCACGGCAAAGACCTGGAACGAACTCCTCCTCAGCATTAGACGAACCTCTACACTGTAAGCATTCAGGAAGAGCCTCAAGACATGGCTCTTCGGATGAGATGGAGCTGCTCGAACCTCCCCAGCCCCCAGCACCTTGAGACCCTCACTGGTGAGTAGTGTGCTTCAGAAATCCCTGATTGAGTGATAGTATTTAATCAAAATACCCCTCCCACAGTGATTCAAATTTCCTCATCCCCAATTTCGCATTGCATATAGCCGCTCACTATTTCTAACTTTCTTAATTTTCCGAACCCACTCGCACATTGTTGGAACTGGAACCGGAAGTGATAGCTATTTTTGAAGCAGAAGAGACCTGGCCACTACCATTGCAATGTAGACTAGTGTTACCCATTTATCAGATAGAAAAAAGAGATGGATCGTATCCCAAGACTTTCAGCCAGCTATTGGATGCCATTTTGATTGGGCATTCAACCTCCAAATACCGAAATATTTCATTCCAAAACTCTGAACCAGAGGGCACTGAGTGAATATATGCATCCATTTAGCTGCCAACTGATTTAAACAGCGGAGGCAAAAACTAGGCTGGTTAGGGTTAATCTGGTATAAAAACTGTGGGATTCTGTATAGCAGCCATTTGCTAAAAAATAGCATCCGGTGCCAATTAGCTCTGCGTAGCACACTGAAATTAAATTTATTAACCTCAGTCCACATCCTAGCTGTTAATTCCAGCACTTTATGTTTTCTTCATTTTGTCACTGATTTCGAGTGAGGACCGGGCCTTTTGTAGAAGCCAGTAGTTTTTTCCAATCCCCGGATCGCCTACCTAATTCTGCTTCAAATAGCGCGAGCACCATATTTTTACTCCCATTTATCTGTACCAGATCCAAATTACTATGAGATTGATATAGCATTCTATAGGAACCAAGAAGGAGAAAATCATTTGTAAATAAATCGTGTATTTCGGAAATGTTAAGCTACCTTTCCAACACTATGAAGTCAGAGACTTTACTAAACCCAGCTTTGGCTCATTTTTGGATTATTTCAGATGAAACTTTAATCCCTGATTCCGAAGCGTGTTCAGATAGGGGGTTGCAATATTGGTAACAAGCATTGAATATCTTCTAAAAAAATCCTGGCATACTTTTATAATGGATTTTCTTGGGAGATTTCGTAATTTTTAGCAGATTATGTATCTGGTGCTCTGTGCAAATTAACAGCATGAAATAGTTCACTAATCTCCTGTATGCGATTCTGGTTAAAACCTGGACACATATTGTGCAAAGTATGCAAAATAATAGTCCCCAGGATTAGGGAGCGCTAGCCCACCTTTCTCCAAATCCTCATATAAAGTGCTTAATGTGATGAGGGGGCCTTTTTTCCCAAAATAAGGGACTTAAATATGGGCTCAAGCTTTCTAAAGAAGGGTGCAATTAAGACACATAGAATGGCTGAAAATAGAAAATTGAATAACAGGAGAACAGACATCTTGATCAGCGAGACCCTTCTCATAATAGCTAACGGAGAAATTTAAAACGTACAAGTCTGCAATCAGTGGCGAGAACTTAGGGCCATATGTAGGTAGCCAAATACCGTTTGGTAACGGACGAAATTCAGTAATGTTGCCATTACCGACCGGTATTTAGGCATTTGAGATGTAGGAGGCCAAAAATAAGGATTTGGTAATTATGAATCGGTAAATACCGATTAATCATTACTGAATCCGAAATTACCGAATCGGTAATTGCCGGATTCATATTTACTGAATCGGTAATTACCTAATTCATATTTACCGAATCGGTAAATAAGAAACGGAAAATATGAGAATAGAGATGTAGGTAACTTCTAAAATACCGAGGGCCCGATGTAGGTAGCCAAATACCGGTCGGTAACGGCCGAAAATCGGTAAAATCGGCCTTTACCGACCGGTATCAGTGCAACGAGATGTATGTTACCAAAAACGTACCGAATCGGTAAATACCAGTCAGTAAAACACCGATTCGGTATTACACGAATCGGAATTTACCGACTACATATTCTCCGAATCGGTAAATAAGAAATGGTAAGTTACCGATTCGGTAAATACCGAATTCATATTTACCGAGTCGGTAAATAAGAAGTGGTAAAAAAGGCCATTTGAGATGTAGCAAAGACAGGAAATACCGAATTTCGCGAAATTTGGTATTTAAGAGTCGGTAATTAACATGGATTGGGAGCAGGTGAAAACCAAGAACAGGATATATAAGAAGCTCCCAAAATGCAACAGTACACCCACAATGGCGGCCTTCTACGTAATTGCAAGGCGGCTACGGATACAGGCAGCAGGGGAGAAGGTATGGCTAAGGGAGGAGCAGGTATATAGGCAGAGGATCACCCTCTTCCAACTCACTGAAGCTGAGATCCTGCAAAGGTACCGACTCTACCCCAGAACAATCCTGGACTTGATCAGGGACCTCCACCCATATCTGGAACACCCAACCCCAAGAGCACATGCCATCCAACCCCATGTACAGGTGCTGTGCTGCTTACACCTTCTTGCCTCTGGGAGCTACCAGCACGTGATAGCCACTGTAGGTGGAGTGTCCCAGAGCTGCCTGTCACGCTTCTTCAGAAAATTCCTAAGCGCCATGATGCAGAGGATGGAGCACTACATTGAGTTCCCTGAGACACCTGCAGAACTAGCAAGGAAAAAAAACGAATTCTATCAACTTGCACAATTCCCGCACATAATAGGCTGCATCGATGGTACGCACATCCCATTATGCCCACCTGCAGCAACTGAGCACATTTACAGAAACCGGAAGTCCACACATTCAATCAATGTGCAGGTGATCTGCAACGCTAGCAACATGATAACGGACATTGTAGCCAAATATCCTGGGAGTACCCACGACTCCTACATCTTCACCAACAGTGGGATATACAGACGCCTTGTTGCTGCTGATTTTGGTGATGGATACCTGCTGGGTAAGTATGTGTGAGACACCCTGATAGTTCATGCAGAAGGAGCACTCCTGAGTATGTGAATAATCTTATTATCCTTTCCCACCCAGGTGACAGTGCATATGCCCTGCGTTCATTTGTGCTCACCCCCTACCTGAACCCATCCACCAGGAGTGAAAGGTGTTATAACCTATTCAGAAAAGGGGGTGGTGATGAACAGAGTGTCTGAATTAAGCAGACCACTCTTACCCAGTCCAAAGATCAGGGCTTGATCCATCACCGTTATTTAGCTCACTGCCCCATCCCAGCTCAGAACCTGGCTATATGCAAATTAGTCTGTCCCTGGCCCAGTGTATCATGGGAACAGGGCAGACCAAACTACCAAGCTAATTCTTCACCAGAAAGGAGACAAGCTTCCAGGGACCGGTTTCTGGCATTTCAGCCGTCGTCGGCCCGGCTTGCATGAATCCTGATGGAGCAGTGAGCAAGGGACTCATGTCTGAGTATACCCTGCCACACCTATAGTGGCCAAAAACGATTCAGAAAAGGGGGTGGTGATGAACAGAGTGTCTGAATTAAGCAGACCACTCTTACCCAGTCCAAAGATCAGGGCTTGATCCATCACCGTTATTTAGCTCACTGCCCCATCCCAGCTCAGAACCTGGCTATATGCAAATTAGTCTGTCCCTGGCCCAGTGCATCATGGGAACAGGGCAGACCAAACTACCAAGCCAATTCTTCACCAGAAAGGAGACAAGCTTCCGGGGACCGGTTTCTGGCATTTCAGCCGTCGTCGGCCCGGCTTGCTTGAATCCTGATGGAGCAGTGAGCAAGGGACTCATGTCTGAGTATACCCTGCCACACCTATAGTGGCCAAAAACGATTCAGAAAAGGGGGTGGTGATGAACAGAGTGTCTGAATTAAGCAGACCACTCTTACCCAGTCCAAAGATCAGGGCTTGATCCATAACCGTTATTTAGCTCACTGCCCCATCCCAGCTCAGAACCTGGCTATATGCAAATTAGTCTGTCCCTGGCCCAGTGCATCATGGGAACAGGGCAGACCAAACTACCAAGCCAATTCTTCACCAGAAAGGAGACAAGCTTCCGGGGACCGGTTTCTGGCATTTCAGCCGTCGTCGGCCCGGCTTGCTTGAATCCTGATGGAGCAGTGAGCAAGGGACTCATGTCTGAGTATACCCTGCCACACCTATAGTGGCCAATAACGATTCAGAAAAGGGGGTGGTGATGAACAGAGTGTCTGAATTAAGCAGACCACTCTTACCCAGTCCAAAGATCAGGGCTTGATCCATCACCGTTATTTAGCTCACTGCCCCATCCCAGCTCAGAACCAGGCTGAATACATGTCATGTGAGCCTGTGCACCAATCAGGGACACCCACCACACCCCATGTATTCGAAATTTCGAGATCGGATTTTACCGATTCGGTATTTACCGAATCGGTATTTACCCATTCGGTAAAATCCGATTCGGTGTCTCCCATTCATTCCTATGGGACTGGAAGGCCATAGGGTTGTATGGGTGTTACCGTGTCGGATTTTACCGATTCGGTAAATACCGATTCGGTATTTACCGACTTTGAATACCGATTGATACCGAATCGGTAATTTTTACCGGATTTTTACCTACATTTGGGTTTCCGGTTCATAAATACCGATTCGGTATGAGTCGGTATTTATGAACCGGTAAAAAAACATCACCTACATCGGGCCCCGAATTACTTGAAATTCGGTATTTAAGAGTCGGTAATTACCATGGATTGAAAGCAGGTGGTAAACAGGTTCAGGCCATAAAATAGGCCCAAAAATGCAACAGTGTGACCAGAATGGCGGCATTCTATGTGATATAAAGGTGGCTACAGGCAGCAGGAGAGAGGATCTGGAGACAGGAGGAGCAAGTCTACAGACAGCGGATCACACTCTTTCAACTTACTGAGGCAGAGATCCATGAAAGGTACAGGCTACACCCCTACACCATCCTGGACTTGATAAGGGACCTGCACCCACTCCTGGAGCACCCAACACCAAGGGAGCACACCATACCACCACATGTTCAGGTGCTCTGTAGCCTACACCTGCTTGCATCTGGCAGTTACCAGGGGGTGATAGCTGCGATTTCAGAAAGTTCCTGGAGGCCATGATGCACAGAATGCATCATTACATCAGCTTCCCTGACACACATGCGAACTGCTAAAGACCAAGACTAACTTCTACCAAATGGCAAACTTCCCACATGTTATCGGCCGCATTAATGGCACACACATCCCAATCTGCCCACCTGCAGCCACAGAGTACAGTTACAGGAACGGAAATTCCACCCATTCAATAAATGTACAGGTAATCTGTGATGCTAACAACATAATCACAGACATCGTGGCCAAATTCCCAGGAAGCACCCACGACTCCTACATCTTTCAGAACAGTGGGATCTACACATGCCTGACAGCGGGGGATTTCGGAGAAGGATACCTGCTAGGTAAAACACTGTGACACACCCTGATAGATACTGCAGATGTAGGTGTTGTTGTGCATGTGATTAATGGCTCTCTCTGTCCCACATAGGCAATAGCGCATATGCCGTCCGCTCGTTCACCCTGACACCCTACCTGAACCCATCAACCCCGATCGAGAGACGATTCAACGTGGCACACAAATCTACTCGCAACGCTGTGGAGTGCACCTTTGGGCTGTTAAAAAGTAGGTTACATTGCTTCCACAAAAGCGGACGCGCACATCAGTACTCACTCCTCATCTGCTGTAAAATCATTGCAACTTGCGCAATGTTGCATAACCTTGCTACTAAGAAAGGTACAGAAGTGGAATTAAGTGATGAAGACCATGATGATGAATTTGCACAGCCTGAGCCCAACACAGCAGGAGTGGCACCAGCAATAGATGGGAGACCGAGACGGGCAGAGATCACACTCAACTTCTTCTAAGTAAGTAAGGAGACACAGCCAGTTGTAGTATGTACACAACGTAGTTAATTTGTTGGCACTATGCCAGTACAGAAATGCCCAAATGAGCCAGTCCAATTGTAGCCATACATTATGGAAGTCCTGGGTTACTTCACCAATTCCAGGTCAGGGAGTGTGTGCAGCATCAGTTTTTGCGGGCACGCCTACCGTGCTGGATGCCATTGCCTGGCTGTCCTCACTGGGTGTGTGGGCAGTGGCAGCCCCATGGAGCCTGCTGCTCCTCCGTGTGTCAGTAATAGGGGGGGTCATCATGCTGCTCCTACTGGTGCTCTCCTCACTCTCCCCCACATCCAGAGCAACAGTATTTGCCGACTGTGCAGTCAGCAGCACCTCAACAGCACTTGTCACCCTCACAAGGCCTCTGGACACTTCACTGCTGCTGTGTGCCAGTCCCTCCTGCATGTTAATGCAGTGCCTGCAAAGCAGGGAAGTGGCAGTGGCCAGGCGGTTCACTGCCCTTGTGTGTTGTTCTGACCTCTGCCTCTCCTTCTGCCTTGTTGCCCTGTCCTCGTCCAGCTTGCTGCACAAGAGCAGCACAGACTGGGACATGTCCCGCATGCCGGCAGCCATCTCTCTCATGCCCGCAGCCATCTCTCTACTTCCCTCCGCCATTGAGCAGATGCCCTTATCAATGTTTTTCATATTTTCATTCAGGTGCCTTATCTGTCGTTGGACCGACTGGATGGCCTTCCCCTGCATGGACTGTACCTTGACCATATTGGCCTCCAGTCCACAGAATACACCAGGACCCTTGCCATGTTGGTATTCACTGCTGTCTCTGGCCCTGCGGCGTCTGACACCTGTGTGGGCCCCCTCGGCGGTGGACTGCTGATTGGCATTGCTGTGCTCAACAGCCACGATTGATGTATCACCCCCCACCATATCTCCTGCAGAAGACTCCATTTCCATGAGTGTGGCCACGACATGCCTCTTGGATTTTAGCACTGCAGGTGTTGTTACAGCAGGTGATGCAACCAGTTCAGGTGAGGACAGGAGTAGTGGTGAGCCAAAACGCTCTGGGGAGCCCTGCAGCTGTGTTGACGCTGGAAGGTCTTGGGAGGCTGGCTGTGCTGTTGGTGCATCAGTTTCCTGTGTGGTTTGCCCTGCGCTGGTACTCGCCTCCTGTGTGTCTTCCCTCCGTGGTGCACTACCTTCCTTGTCCTTGGGACGCTTGCGAGATGTCTCATCTGCGGACAGAAAATCGTACATTAGCTCTGTGGTCCTGCAGCGCTGCTTATACAATTAACTTCTAATCTCGGAAACACTGTCGCTATTGCCTCAGTTTGCTCATCACTGATGTGTGTCGCATGCCTTGTTGTTTGGTGTGCTGTCTGACATGTTAGGTGTTACAATGACTACATCTCCCATAATGCATTGCTGGTGTATACTAAAACCTGTACTGCAGTGGGGTTAACACTACCACATTGGGGAGGGGGAAAGGGAAAGGGAAGGGGTGGAGGTGATTGGTGTGCATGCTTCTTACCTTTTCTGGTGACAGCTCGGGCTGAGCTGTCTGAATCCCCAATCCCACAGACGCTGTCTGGTTCAATGGTGGACTCCACCAGCTCCTCAAGCTCAGTCAGGGCAGGTGCCCTGTTCCTCCCTCCTCCTGTCAAGTTTGCTTGTTTCAGGAGATCTGCCATTTTCCGCTTTGTCACACTCCGGAGGTCATACCACCTCTTCTTATGTGTGTCGATGTCCCGTGGGGTCACTCCAATGGCATTGACCTTTGATTGTATTGCCAGCCAAATCTTAGTTTTGCAAGATTCTGCCACCTGCAGGGTCTGCTTCCCAAACAACTTGTGGTGTTCCCTAACTACCTCCTCCACAAGGACCTGTAGCTCCATGGTGCTGAATTTCGGCTTCCTCTTTCTCTTTGAACCTTCCCTTTCAGTGTGTTTGCTTGCCATTTTTCAATTTGCCTGGAGAAAGTTTTCCAGTGATTCAAGGGCTCTGCTCTGCTCTCCCAGCCTCTCCAGCAGCTTCAGATTGATTGCACCTGCATGGGTGTTGCCACTTCCTGGTTGTGGGGTGGGGTGGATGCACAGGATTGGTTGATTCCTCAGTTGCTTGGTTGAGGGGTGTGGTGGATGCACAGCATTGGTTGATCCCTCAATTGCTTGTGTTTTGAATCTCCGATTCGGTATTTACCGATTCGGTATTTATCGATTCGGTAAATTCCGAATCGGTAAATACCGAATCGGTACACTTTTTCCGAATGTTACCGATTTGGTAAAATTTACCGATTTTTTATCTACATCTCATTTATGAATTCTAAATACCGAATCGGTAAAATCTGGTATTTAGGAATCGGTAAATATTATTTACCTACATATAGCCCTTAATTCCTAAATATTGTTTGGGTTGAAGATTTGCACATGAGGCAATATCTGTATGTAGAACATCTGACTTACATCCACATAATATTATTTCTGTTTTCTTTTTATTAATTGTATACCAGCTGAGACCTTCATAATGTACGAAAATCTCCAAAACTTTCATGTGAACACAGTTATCACAGTCAAGGAGTAACATAATATCATTGGTGTATTGTTTTAATTTCCCCATAGATGGCAAAGGGGGCCGGATGTCTACATTGCCTTGAAGTGCAATGGCAAGTGACTTGATGAAAAAAGCAAATAAAACAGGAGACAACAGACATCCTTGTCTGGTTCATCGCTCAACACTGACCTGACCTACCTCAGCAGTATTAACAATTATGCTGGCTACTGCATTATGGTGCATTCTTTGTATCAGTCCCATGATCTGTGGCGGGAGGGTTGCTAAATCTGGACAGGATACTAAATAACGTCTCCTAGACCAAGTGGTTAAATGGCTTCTCAGCAACCAGCAAGAGAACTTGGGCCGGTATATTCTTGGTCTCAAAGTAATCCAATGCTTCAGCTAAGTAGTGTGTGTTTGTCCCTAGCTGTCTCCCTGAAATAAAAACCACTCTGATCAGAATGAATCAGGTTTGGTGCTTTTATGTTGAATCTGTTGGCTAAAGGTTTTGTGATAATTTTTTAATCTGAATTCAGTAGTGTAATTGGACGGTATGAGTTAGGATCCTCGCCATTCTTCCCCTTTTTTAAAAAGGGTACCACATTCCCTTTATGAAATGACACTGGTATTGGGGCCCCCTCTAGCATTGTATTAGTGACCAATAGAAAGTATTCAAGTAGGTCTTCTGAGAAAGCTTTGAAAAATTCCTCCGGAAGATCATCGGTCAGTTCTTCTTTAGAAAAGGGGTGCATAATATTGGCCTTCTCGGTCTCAAATAATACTGGAATTTTTTGTTCCCGAAGGAACGAATCTCAGGACACATTATTAATTGACTGTTTTTGTCTGTAAATATGCCTATAATGTTCCAACATTATTTCCCCAATGTTAGCTGGTCCCTCGCTCTGCATGCTGGCAACAGGGCACTTTAATGCATTTATCCGATTACTCGCAGCTTGGTCCCGAACCTGTCATACAAGGAACCTCCTTGTAAAATTACTTTCCTCATATACCTTCTACCTATGAGTGCAGTTTAGGGTTTCACATTTTGCATAGTATGCCTCACTTAATGGCCGTTTGGCCTGATCAAGCATTTGTTGATTAAGAGCTGATGGCCTACTTAGTAAACTTTCATAGGACTGCTGCACGCTCATGTCTAAGGTTTGCTTTTGTGCTTCATCTCTTTTAAAATTTTCCGCATCTTTATCTAGTGCCAACCCATGAATATATGCCGTTAGCGAGTCCCAGACAATATAAAGTGGAGCCATCCCGTGTTGTATTGCCAGAAATCCCTTTATATCTGTTTTGCAAAATAACAACTAGTTTTCTTCCTGTAAGTACTATTTGTTAAGAACCCATCGCTTAGGATGTACTAACAATTTTCCTAAGTCATGGTGAGTAGTTCGCCATCCCACTCACAACTGATATGCTTATCCCACCACCAAAACTGGCACCTTGACCTTGTGCTAGGAGTTATCGACCTGTCCACCCCTTCTCCCACCACCTTGGGATGCAGACAGAAAACGAGAGAAAGACCCAGAAAAGAACTAGAGGGGGGGAAAAAGGAAAAGGGGAAGAAGGTAATGAATGCCCAGATAATCATAGGGTCAGACTGAAAACACTGGACTTAGGACTTATAAAATATTTGCTGCAGCAACTCCTGTGCTTAAGTGACGTTACAAAAGATATGAAATCTTCCTTTTACAAGCACTTTCAGTTTACTTTGCTGTGCAATCATTGCCTGTGCCCTCTTCTCCTTAAACAAAAGTAACATTTTAACAAACTCTTTCCGTCTTTTGGCAGCTGAGGCAGACATATCTGGGAAGATACGGCATAGTGGAACTTCAGGTGAATTAAACTGTCGCTGCTTTACCACCTTAGAATGTGTTCTTTCACATGGTAATCTCCTAAATTGACCAATATCGTCCGAGGAAATTTGGAGTTTGGAGGTAAATGTGTCGGCATGTGATGGGCCCTCATGAGAGGCAGATCTCCGGTATAATCCGGGAGGACATATTTTTTAATAAAGGAGTCGACCCATTGGAGTGTCTGCTGTCAAGTCCCTCCGGAATGTAGAGAATACGAAGATTAGAGCACCGAGAATGATTCTCTAACTCCTCCAACCTATGTTCTATAATGCACTTTTGGCTCTGGAAAGCAGCTACCTTATCCTTCATTATGACTACCTGATACTCCAACTGTGATATTCTCACTTCAACCTCATTTAATCTCTCCGGAATCCGAGCCATAGTATCTTTGATTTTTGAGAGCCGGGCATGTATGACTGTAATCTCCATGGTTTGTGAGGCATTATGCTCCCGAATGTCCTCCAAAATTAGATTGAGCAAGCTCTTAGCATCCCATTGCAGAGTAAAATGTGTGGCTACATGGGAGGAACCCTCCTGAAATGTATCAGGCCCAGGTTTGGTTTGTGCTGCTGGCGCTTCTGCCCTTCCTATAGCTGCCTGCTCTATAATTCCAGGCATGGATAGTCCCAGGGACCTCTGTAAGTAAGAGAGAATCCAAAGGCTGCAAAGAAGTGTTGGTGTCACAGCTAAAATCGCAACCAAAAAAGGGTTTGGCCGTCAGTCAGTAAGGCTGAGCCATATACTAATCCACACCACAATAAATGCCAATTCTTATCACCATTCAATCATACTGCTTTCAGAGATCACACAAACAAATTGCTATGATCCACAAAATTGCAATTTAATTTCTTAATTTCAACTTTTTGTTTTGTTCAGATGCAAATACTTAGAAATGTGTGTTTTGATACATAGAAAGCTTTTTTGGGATATTTAAACATACACTGGAATCACCAAAATTTTGTAAATGATGTACAAATCACATTACAAAATACATTACCAACAAAAGGAAAAAATGACATACAATACAATTATAGCTCAGGTTCAGTACAGTTTTCAACCTCAGTAAATAGTTTTTTTCGTTGGCCAAATAAGTGTTCAAGATTATGTGCTACCACTTTGGCTCACAACCAAGTTTTTCTTGTCAAATGATTACAGTGAGCTCAGTAGTGTCACTATTTGGCCGCTCCATCCGGGAATAATTAAAACCCCTATCTAGCAAGATAGTAGTCAGGTAGATTATGTTATTACTGAGGTTGTAAACTGTACAGAAGCTGTTTTGTTTGTCATTTTTCCTACTGTTCTTAATGTATTCTGTAATGTGATTTGTACGCCATTTACCACATTTTGGGTGATTTCATTGTATGTTTAGATGTCCCAAAATGCTTTCTATGTATCAAAACAAAAAGTTTAAATTAAGCAATTAAATTACACTTATGTGGATCATAGCAATTTGTTAGTGTGATCTCTGAAAGCAGTATGAGTGAAAGGTGATCAATCAATCAATCAATCAATCAATCAAGACATTTGAAAAGCGCTACTTACCTTTGGGGGTCTCAAGGTGCTGGCGGGGAGTGCTGCTGCAACTGCTCAAACAGCCAGGTCTTGACTAGCCTCCTGAAGGAAAGTAGGTCTTCGGTCTGGCGTAGACGGATGGGGAGGGTGTTCCAGGACTTGGTGGTGAGATAGGAAAATGATCTGCCGCAGGTGGTCACTCTCCGGATGCGGGGAGCGGTGGCGAGAGCGAGGTCGGTGGAGCGGAGCTGGCAGTTCGGGGTGTGGCAGGTGAGTTGTTTCTTGAGGTAAGCTGGTCCGGGGTTGTGGAGTGCTTTGTGTGCGTGGGTGAGGAGCTTGAAGGTGATCATCTTGTTGACGGGAGCCAGTGCAGGTCTCTCTGGTGGGGTGTGATGTGGCTGTGGCGAGGGATGTCGAGGATCAGGCGTGTAGGGGCGTTTTGTATGTGTTGCAGTCGTTTCAGCAGTTTGGCCAGGGCTCCCGCGTAGAGGGCGTTTCCGTAGACCAATCTGCTGCTGACAAGGGCCTGGGTGACCGTTCTTCTAGGGTCGGTGGGGATCCACCTGTAGATCTTTTGGAGCATGCGGAGGGTGTTGAAACAGGAGGATGAGATGGCGTTGACTTGCTTGGTCATGGAGAGTGTTGAATCGAGGATGAATCCCAGGTTGTGTGCGTGGTCGGTGGGTGTTGGTGCTGCTCCCAGGGTGGTCGGCCACCAGGAGTTGTCCCAGGCTGAGTGGGGGGAGCCGAGGTTGAGGACCTCCATCTTGTCTGAGTTCAGCTTCAGGCTGCTGTTCTTCATCCATTTGGCGACCGCTTTCATTCCTTGGTGGAGGTTGGTTTTGGCAGTGAGAGGGTCCTTGGTGAGTGAAAGGATGTATCGTCGGCGTAAGAGATGATGTTAAGGTTGTGCATTCTGGCGACGTGGGCGAGCGGGCCATGTAGATGTTGAACAACTTCGGGCTGAGGGAAGATCCTTGGGCTACACCGCAGATGATCTTGGTGGCTTCGGATCGGAAGAGGGGGAGGCGGACGCACTGCATTCTGCCAGAGAGGAAGGAGGTGGTCCAGTCCAGTGCTTTGCCTTGGATTCCTGCATCGTGGAGGTGAGTGCGTAGGGTGCTGTGGCAGACTGTGTCGAAAGCGGCAAAAAGGTCCAGGAGGATGAGAGCCGCGGTCTCGCAGTTGTTCAGCAGGGCCCTGATGTCATCGGTGGCGGCGATGATGGCAGGTTCAGTGCCGTAGTTGCTGTGGAATCCGGACTGGGACGGGTCCAGGATGTTGTTCACCTCGAGGTAGCGGGTCAGCTGTTTGTTGACAATTTTCTCAATGACCTTCGCTGGGAACAGGAGCAGGGAGATGGGCCGGAGGTTCTTGAGGTCCTTGGGGTCTGCTTTGGGTTTCTTGAGCAGGGCATTGATCTCGGCGTGCTTCCAGCTCTCCGGGAAGGTCGCAGGCTCAAAGGAGATGTTGATGACTTTGTGGGGGTGGGGTGCGATGATGACGCTGGCTTTGTTGAAGATGTGGTGAGGGCATGGGTCTGATGGGGAGCCAGAGTGGATGGTGCTCATGATTTTGATGGTGTTGTCATCATTGATAATGTTGGTCCAGGTGAGTAGGGGGTCGCCGTGGGTGGTGGCTGCGGGGTCTGACGTGTTGTTGGCTGCCGTGGTAGACTGGTTGTTGAAGCTGTGGTGGATGTCTGTAAACTTGCGGTGTAAAAAGGAGGCCAGGGAGTTGCACAGGTCTTGCAAGGGTGGGATGTCGTTGGTGATGGAGCTGGAGTTGGAGAGTTCCTTCACAATGTTGAAGAGCTCTTTGCTGTTGTGTGCGTTGTTGTCGAGGCAGTCCTTGAAGGAGGTCTTTTTAGCGGTCCTGATGAGGTGGTGATGTTGGCGCATGGCGTTCTTGTGGGCTGCTTAGTTCTCTGGTGTCTGTTCGTGGCGCCATTTCTTCTCCAATACCCGCATTGCACGGAAGGGAACTCGAGCCGACTGGCCTGGCATTTCCCTACTCGCGTTCTGACACACGAGTCGACGCGCATCCACCACAACCCATTACCGGGTTTTAACTTGCCCGCCTTACTAAGGCCGGTAACGCGACCCCTGCTCCCACCCTGAGTATACCGTGGTAGTCTCCTCGGCAATAGAGGCTTTCATCTAATAGGCATTTATACAATGTCCTGATGATGGTCCCCATGACTCTTTAGTGGGACCGAAACGCCGTCGACCTCCTTACACACCTTACGTAAAAACATATCTCATATGTTACATGTTTGTGAAGGTGTCAGTTTGAAATTTCTGTGCATTTTTATTACGTCAGAAAACTGCAGCTTTTGCCTTAAAAGCCCTGCTTTGTCTTGTGTTTCCCTCACTGTATTGATCTGGATATGTTTGGGTACAGGCTTGTGCCCCACTACTCTGATCTGTTGAAAGAATCTTGTTTGGTGTATCTTTTTGATTGAAGTAAAGACCAAGACCTCTGTCCCGCTGGACATGTCATTCTGAATATAGAATCGATTGTGTCTATATTTATTGCTCTAAGTGTATTACTGTTTGCATGGGACCACTGTTGTTTTGAAAAAGCCATTTCTTCTCCAGCTTTCGGACGTATTGCTTGGAGGTCTGGAGGTCCACGGTGAACCAGCTGGCAGTCTTGTTGGTGTGACTGTTGGAGGGGTTCTTGATCGGGGCGAGGGTGTTGGCGCAGACATCCATCCAGTGTCTGAGGGTGCTGGCGGCTGCGTCGGGTCGGTGGGGTCTGTGGATGGGCTTCGGGTGAGGGTGGTGAGTAGCTGGTCTTCGGTGATTTTGCTCCAGCAGCAGTGGGGAATCTGTTGGGTGCGGTGGTGGATGGTAGGCTTCTCGAAGGTGAAGTGGATGCAGTGATGGGAAGGAAAAAGTGGCGAAAGGAGGAACAAATATATACAAATTTTCACAATAGGTGACAGTAAATTCTCCTATTGATCTTGTGGCAGAAGTCCACTGTACAATTATTCAAATATTTTAAATGTCATCACACCCACAGGAGGATAAGATTACACGCGAATGCCGTGATGATCGGTCCAGTGGAGTTCGGTGGTGTGGCTGAAGGAGATGTGGGAACTTGCGGAGAAGATGGGATCAAGCATGTGACCAGCGGAGTGGTTGGGAGTTGTGATGAGCTGTCTGAGTCCGAGGTTGGTGAGGTTGTCGATCAGGGTGGTGGAGTTGGTTTCATTGTTGTTCTCGAAGTGGAAGTTTAGGTCCCCGAGAAGGATGTAGTCCGTGGACGCAAGGGCGTGCGAGCTGACGAAGTCGGCGATGGAGTCTCTGAACTGTGGTCTGGGTCCAGAGGGCCTGTAGATCAGAGTTCCTCTGAGGGTGGTGTTGGGATCAGTGCGGATCTGGAAGTGCAGGAGTTCAGCGGTGTTGAGGGTGTCATCAGAGTTGGTTGAGACCTTGAGGGTAGACTTGTGGATGATGGTGATTCCACCTCCTACTTCGTTGGTGCAGTCTCTGTGGGTGATCTTGTAGTCGTCCGGGATGGCTATGGCGATGTCGGGTGCCGAGGAGTCATTCATCCAGGTCTCTGTCAGGGAGGATGTGTTAAGCAGGTCCCAGAGTTCGACGGCGGGTTTGTGTGCAGAGTGGGTGTTCAGGAATATGGTGGTTACGTGCTGTCCCAGTTGGTGGATTTGCGGGTCTGCTGCTGGTGAAGCTGCAGTTCCGGCAGGAGAAGAGTCCTTGAATGCGCTTTGGGGCAGCCTGGAAGCAGGAGTGTACATGGCCGGTGTTGAGTCCAAGGAGGGTGCTGGCATCGTAGCGGAGACGAGCGCCGTGGTGTTCGTGGGGGTCAGGGGTTCTGGTGCTGGGTGCGGTCCAGGCGCGGACTGGTGCAGAGGGGCTTGCCTTAGGCACGCCTTTGGCGTGCCAGTGGCACGGACGCACAGTGGCCGCCATAAGAAGGGGAGGTGGGAGGGAACAGGCAGTTGGGAGGAGGGAGCGGACGAATGGGAGCAGAGGGGCGGGCCACAGGGGACACAGCGGAGGGAAAGCGGGACCGGCGAAAGATACAGAAGACAGAAACGGGCACAACAAGTCAGGGGGTATGAAGGAGGAGAAAAACAAGCACAAATAAACAATAACAATAACAGAAACGGGCACAACAAAGCAGCGGGAATGAAAGGAGGAGAAAAATGAGCACAAATAAACACAAACAATAACAGAAACGGGCACAACAAAGCAGGGGGAATGAAAGGAGGAGAAAAATGAGCACAAAGAAACAATAACAATAACAGGCAACAACAGCAGAAAAGCAAGTAAGCAAACCTAGGGCCTACCACTGGCCACCAGGGATGAGGCGCAGGGGGTAGCCTGCGGGTGGGGGTGGGCCTCGAACTTTCAGCAGCAGCTGGGCTCAGGACACGAGCACAGACCGATGGAGCTGCACGGCGTGGGGAGCTACCTGCCTGGAAACAGGCAGTATTGGCATTTCGTGTGGTGTTTGTCACCATTAAAAGGTGTGTCCTCTGTTGGGCATGGAGACTGTGAACCTTCTGGCTGGGCGTTCTCCAATCTATCTATACCAGAAGTTGAGCAAGATTTTGCCTTGGAGAATAGGGGGTATTCTTTAAGTTCCTTAGATTTTACAGCCCCAGCTTCATGTACAGGGTTGGCCTTCTCTAATTTGTCTATGAGTATCTGGTTAGGAGAGGATCCCCCCCTAGTAAATCATTGGGGGCAGAGCCAATGCTTATTTCCAAATGACCTGAAGCCGCCTCCTGACTGCTTTTCTGAAAGAGTTCTAGAGCTGTCATACTGTTTCTGGATTATCTGTGGGCATTTCCAGATATTTCCTCAAAGAAGCGGTATGGTTTGCCCAGGCTGCAGCCTGTCCCACTCGCTTTTTGACCTTCTGAGCCAGGACAGCAGAATCTAGATAGGTTTCACCAGTAGCTTTCGCGAAGTTTCGCTTTTTGAGACTTACTCCAGTCAATTTTAATTTCTGCCTTTCACTCTCATGTCTTTTCCACTCCTCCTCTCCTCCTCTCCCCTCTCTGCTTGAAGGTTAATAATAGCTCAGGATGTTATAGGGATTTATGTACTATTTGACATGATTGTAAGAGTGCAGGAATTCAAAGAGCTAGGTACCATATATTTCTGTGCTTGAGACCAGCGCCCCTCTACCGGAGAGCATCTCAACACTTTGCTAGAACCATCAGCACAGCACGTGCACTTACCCCAGTGAGAAACCTGGTGGTCTTCTGAGATAGAAGGACTTCACATCTTCCTTATGCATCACTAGTCTGCTCTTGTAGGAGAGGAGGACAGCACAGCCTGCTAGAATCATCTCTAAGCGTCCCCTAACCTATGCTGTGTCTCTTGTAGCCACAGCCTTGAAAGTAGCTTGATCTGTCCTGCTACTTCTGCCCAGTGAATAAGTCCTCAGGGAAACCTCAAAGAAGTTATATGGTTTCACAGCAATAAAAAAAAAAAGGTCAAAACATTTGACTGTACATGGGTTAGGCATCAATGTCCTGTTTTCACCCAGCAACGAAGCAACAAAGCAGATGTAGCACAGATCTCTAAGGGCCCATTACAAGGCACAACATGTCCCCAAGTTGCTCACTGATCTCTGCCATGGCCATTGCCGTCCCTGTGTGCATTGTCCTGACATGGTGGAAGGGGAGTGGGTTGCGGCGTACTCAGCCGATAGCCCGCATTTCCCGCGAGTGAGCGCTGCTATAGAGGTTTGATCGGAACCAGGAGATTAAAATATGTTTTGACTGTGTTTGAGTTTCTAAACCAATATTGTCTCCAGAAGGAAGCTTGGATGTTGCTGCATAAGAATGTCAGTGGTAGTGGATATGACGTCCTATGCATTTTCTTCTCAATTACATCACAGTTTTGACCACCTTCCCCTTCCCTTATCCGTATGGTAGCCTCCTGTTTGCTGCAGAGACGCTAGAAGAAGGGCAGGAAGTACACCGCCGGAATAGACCAAAAACTAGAGGCACTTAATCTACTCATCACCAAAAGCCCAATCCCAAGCCAAATTGGTCCAATCGGTATGCATCTCCCCCATTATCGATTCATTATCATACCGCTCACAATTTCTTTCTTCAGTGATGACACAAATCAGAAGCTACCATCAGCAGGATCATCAGTCCCCTCACAGTCCTCTTTCAATCAAGCCGAGGGACCTACTGCTTAGGAAGACCAGTCTTTATCCATCCCCCGCATTTTACAGAGTTAGAAGACTGTAAAGTAACCCCCACTAAATCAGTTCAACAAAACAAGAAACACTGGCTGTCCAATAGGGAAAAAAAAGACTACGGAAGAGTCAGAATAAACATACAACAGAAATCAAAACACAAAATGCTAGATGCCCCCCATTATTGACTCAGACCAAGTACAAGAGCGGCTGCCCATTCCAGAAGCAATCCCGAACTAGAATTCAACAGTACAAGTTTTGACCCCCCATAACGACCACTCGCAACTGAATACACACTAAGAGGGACTGTTTCAAGGCCAACAGTCATTTTTAAAGCACTATACGCAAATAATACCTGGATCTGGGAAATCCACAACAGCAGCTCCTGCACTAGTTAAAATGCAATTGGGAATCGAAAATCCTTTGACGCTACCTCTAGACACCTGCCTCAGCAGACCATCATCAGTGGAGTGCAACTATTGAGCCTTGCAATGCACAGTCAACCAGCCTGTCTACCAGAATCCTCCAAACGTCTCAAGTAGTCAACCTCTGGTACGAGGAACACTTGGGAATTCAGAGTTATATTATACGGCGCGGATGGGTGGTCGAGATAGTTACAGTTGAGACGCCCAATTGGACAAAGTATCTATATCACTGGAACTGCCTGGTTGCCTAAATGTTTGATTATTTATTTATTTTTTCTCATTAAAATTTATGAAATAAGTATTTGTACAACTAAGGACTTCGTAAGAGGTTGTTATGTCTTCACATGTGAATATAGATCAAAGTGGAAAGTTGAATGTGTAACATAACAGCCATTGTCCATGCATATGGTATAATTTGCTATACAAGAAGAGAATTTTGTTTTGTATGAGAAAAATACATGCATAGCTGTATAAAAAATGTGTACTGTTTACCTGAAAAAAATATTCTAAATGCCAATAAAAAGGATATATTTTTTTAAAAGTAGTCAACCGCTGGCACCCACGAGCAAAAGATCCCTCGCTTTGTCACCAATCAATAACTACTGTGAGCCGTCTCTCTCATTGGCAGTCACACACACGACCATGCAGATTCTTACCGAAAACTCAATGAAAATAAAGTCTTTAATCGACGACAAAATTCCCAAGCAGTCAATCACCAACCCAGGCACCACACTACTGCTAACCCCAGAGTATGTCTCAAGAGGCCCCCTTGACATTTTAAATAGTGGAAACATATTATGACTTTTCAAATCAATCCCGGACTTGAGAACCATGCTGGCTAACGATATAATCGCCATCCAATGTATTCCATCATTAGGAAGCAAAGCGGGCAAAACAAACCAACTAACACTCGCGCTCCCAGTAATTCGAGACAGTCAAAAGATGATCAATTTAAAAATTGGGGCATAACAATATCACCATTCAGCGCCCCCTGTTATCCATCAATTTTGGAAAACAATCAGGCCAGGTTCTCAGTGCAAACCCAGTTCCTTTCTCAGTATTAAAATCAGCAAGAAGTCGCTCGTCTACAGCAACCCTGGAGCACATGACAAGCCAGCAAAACCCCAACACAGTTGACTGGTCATGGATCCCATGGGCCCTAGTTAAAAGCCGAAATGATTGAAACATCCTGAACCCTGGCATATCAATATGTTCTTGGAACGTCAATGACCTTGGACAAAAAATTCAATCAGCAGCCACCAGTGGTTTTTTAAAGGAGCATGATATTATTCTGCTGCAGGAAACCAGGGCAGTAGACAATATACCCATCGAAGGCTATCTTGAATTTGCGTCCTTTGCAACAAGACAATTCGATTTTGGCAAGTCGTGGCGGCCTGGCAATTTATGTGCCAACCAAATTATCTCTGCGTATTAAGCAGCTAAAATTTGAGGAAGATTGGCTCAGTGGAATACTTTTGGGAAGTCGAGAGATCGACAGCCAGCTGCTTCTCCTTAATGTTTACATTTCTCCGTGCACCACTGAGAAAAAATCCAAATTGGATTGTCTGACCAATATTGTGTGCAACCTGCTCAGTGAGTACAGCAGCATACCAAGTACAATCACATGAGATTTTAACTCCAACCTTTACTGCAACTCTTTTGAGGATCCAGAGACTGCTCCCCTAACGGTTCCATCACACCCTGCCTCACAGTTAATCCCCGTAGGAAACAGACCATCTAAATTGGGGGAGTATGCAGTCACCCAGATAAGCAGCGTAGGTTATACCATACTAAAGGTCGTTTCCATACGGATACCTCACCAGCCTGGGTACAATCCGATGGCGGAACTTTCTGTTTCCTGGACTTTTCCCAAGGGAGTACGGAAATTCTCCCTTTGATTGAGAGTTATTACATTCCACCACAAAGTGAGAGCGACCATTGGCCTCAAATATTAACAATTCTCGTTAAAACCCTGCATCACGAGGAGCTCACCCACACCCATGCAGGCTGCCACACAGAGAATTTAAAATTAATGAAATGGTCAGACGACGAGGCTTCCTTCTTAATGGAAAAATGCAGAGCATTGTTAATCCAACAACCAGATACTGATTCCTCTGCTATTAACAGTTGGGCTAGCTTTATTAACCAACTATTTGAAGCAGCCCCACTCAAGAGGAGAACTGGGCAGTACGTATTTTGACCACATATTTCACCAGTAACAAAAAAACTAAAGCTTTGCAGAAATTGAACCCTTTGGCAATCAAGGAAGAGCCCAGATAACAAAATCAATTTTTCCAACTATAAACAAGCCCAAGCAGCCCTCAAGCCTGCCATACACAGGGAAAAACAAGAGGCCTCTGATCAATTTTGTCTGAAACTCTTCTACGAAAGTAAGAAATCAAATTCAAAGAAATTCTGGTCTCTGGTAAACAGGGGTCAGAGAGGTGGAAGTGGCTACGGCAGCGCAAACATTAGTGCTGCTGAATGGACCCACTTTTTATGATCCCATTTCAAGATTGCCAACAACAAAGATAACTGCCCCATCCTCCCAAGCATAAATAATGCAAAGTTATTATTATCGGAGGCTACGAATTCAACATGGTGACCCCCCCTGCTCCTCATCCATTAGTACATTCGAAGAGCCCACAAACGAGGCCAGTGGGGACAACATCGACTCATCTCCTGCGACAATAGTGACACCTGAAGAACTAAACAGAACATCTTGCGCTCAGTAAAGAAAGCTAGGGCAGATGGTGCACCCTCGGGCAACACGGTCTGCCCCAGGCAATGTTTAAATCAGAAACCGACTTTGGGTTAGACCATCAGGCCTCCCTGTTTTCTCAAAGCCGGTTAAACAACATAGTTTCTGAGTTCTGGAGAGGTGCTATCATCCATCTATACTAATATAATAAAGAGAGAGCCCAAACCTTTGAGGCGGGTACTCTCAGGAACCACAGCACCAATCACAAAACCTAATACAGCATTGGAAAGGACAGTTGCAGCAGATGGACATAGGCTATACAGCTGGCCACCATATACATTATAAGGGGGAAGAACGTTAGGGGAAAAGTAGTCCGTTGTGGGCGTGGGCGTTCTGCTGGAAAGCCATGGGCGTGTGCATAGAGCGATGGGCGCGGCATGCTGCGACTGCCGTCCCGATACGAGGGGGAGTTGCATTTACCATTTGGGCGTGTGCATAGAGAGATGGGCGCGGCCTGCTGGGACTACGATGGGGCGTTTCATTTACCATTGCTGTGGGCGTTGGCTGTTGGCGCGATGTGGGGGGTGTAATTTATGTCGGAAGGAGCCGAGCCGTCCCAATACAAGTGGGCGTGCATTTACCATTGTTGTGGGCGTTGCACGTTGACGCGATGTGGGGCGTCTAATTGCCGTCGGCTGGAGCAGAGCGTCAGGTGGAGCGCACAAACACGTTCGCGTCTGCAGCAGACACAAACGTTCCCATATTGCATTGAGGACACGACTTCACAGTGGACGCATTCTTCTACGGGGGCTGAGCCGAGTGATGAGGCGATTCTGAGTCGCGGGGCCTGAGCCGGGTGATGGGGTGATTCAGAGTAAGTTTTAAAAATAATTTGCCCTGCAAATTGAAAGCATTGCAGACATTCTATTTCATCCCCGGACAACGTCGGGACGGGCTGCTAGTCCTATTTATAAAAGCGGGAAGAGAAATTACCCCAGCAACTATCGAATGACAGCACTCCTAGATGTAGAGTCCAAATATTACGCCAGAACTCTATTGGAAGACCTGCAGACCTGGGCTAACGGAACAAAGTGCCTCCCTTTCAATCAGACGGGTTTGGTGGCCAATTCTGGCACAATAACCAATCTACTAACATTATCCGTTTTAATAGAGAAAACAAACCCAATTGCACTGTTGCTTTGTGGATTTGAAAGGGGCCTTCGACCATGCGCCCCGGACCTACTGTGGCAAAAATTAAAGGGCTGGAGCGTTCCCCAATCTTTGCTACTTGCAATAGTTCAACTCCACTCCAAAACATGGATAAGAATCAAGTTGGGTGAAGGTTCCCTTGTTTCTAGGAAGATCAAGACCAGAAGCGGAGTAAAACAAGGCTGAGTGCTGGCTCCACTCCTTTTTAACCTGTTCATATTGGACCTTTCGCCAATTCTTGACAGCGTTAATTGCCACCCCTCCCAATTATACAGAGTATGTATCAGTAACCTCCTATGCGCCAACGATCTGGTGCTGCTTAGTCACACGAAGGTGGGCTTACAGAGGCTACTTGATGAACTGCTCCCTTATAGCAAAAACAAACTCTTAGAGCTGAACTTATCAAAAACAAAAACAATTACATTTGGGAAGCAAAAGAAGATGCGTGGAGGGTGGCATTTTAATAACATAAAAATCGATCCAACACCTCACTACAAATACTTGCGAATATTCCTTGACACAGAAGGTCATTTGTCAAGCTAAAAAAGTACTGACGACCAAAGCCCTGGCATTAGAGGCTGCTGCTACAAAACTGTCCAAAAAACTACTTGGTCCCAATATAACCCCAATGTTGAAAGTGATGAAGGTGAAGATAATTAACTCATTGACGTACGGCAACGTGCATTCCACCTGCCAAAATCAGCATAGCCGGCACAAGTCTGTCTCGAACTCGGTCTATTTGACCAACACGACATTGAGGCTGGAGCATTTATAAAGTTTTGCAATAGACTGCGTCACGCCCGGGAGGGTTCCTTGGAGGCCAGACTCTAGCAAGAAATCCAGAAAAGTCACGCCAGTCATAAATATCGGCTCCACCTGGACCACAGTTTACAACTACTTGGTATTAAGGAATTCTGGGGAACAAACCCCTCCCAGCTAGCATTAAAAGCAGTTATCAAGAAGAGTGTTAGGTTGTGGTCCTTTCACTCGGGTAGGGCAATAGTGTAAACAAGCATTTACAATGCAATGGTTTCGCCTTTGGAAAAGTTAGAGCTATTGGCATTGTAAATGACAAAATTTGTATTTATGTGTTGGTTTTGAAAACAGATAAATAAATGGCATTGTCATTTACATTGCCATTAGCTTAATCTCTGCAGTCACTCTGCACTCCCTAGCACTCCCTAGCCACTCTGCACTCCCTAGTCACTCTGCACTCCCTAGCACTCTGCACTCCATAGCACTCCCTAGTCACTCTTCACTCCCTAGCACTCCCGAGCTCTCCCTAGTCACTCAGCACTCCCTAGCACTCCCTGGCACTCCCGAGCTCTCCCTAGTCACTCAGCACTCCCTAGCGCTCTCTAACACTCTGCACTCCCTAGCACTCTGCAGTCACTCTGCACTCCCTAGCACTCTGCAGTCACTCTGCACTCCCTAGCACTCCCTAGCACTCTGCAGTCACTCTGCACTCCCTAGCACTCTGCAGTCACTCTGCACTCCCTAGCACTCTGCACTCCCTAGCACTCTGCAGTCACTCTGCACTCCCTAGCACTCTGCAGTCACTCTGCACTCCCTAGCACTCCCTAGCACTCTGCACTCCCTAGCACTCCCTAGTCACTCTGCACTCCCTAGTCACTCTGCACTCCCTAGCACTCCCTAGCACTCTGCACTCCCTAGTCACTCTGCACTCCCTAGTCACTCTGCACTCCCTAGAACTCTGCACTCCCTAGTCACTCTGCACTCTGCACTCACCACTCTCCACTCTCCAATCTGCACTCTCCACTCTGCACTCTGCACTCTCCACTCTCCACTCTGAACTCTGTACACTCACTTTGCACTCTGCACACTCACTTTGCACTCGGCACTCACTAGTCTGCGCACTCACTACTGTGCACTCACTACTACTCTGCACTCTCTACTCTGCACTCTCTACTCTGCACTCTCTAATCTGCACTCTCTACTCACCACTCACGACTCTCCACTCACCTCTCTCCACTCTCCACTCTCTACTCTGCACTCACTACTCTGCACACTCACTTTGCACTCTGCACTCACTACTCTGCACACTCACTTTGCACTCTGCACTCACTACTCTGCACACTCACTACTGTGCACTCACTACTACTCTGCACTCTCTACTCTGCACTCTCTACTCTGCACTCTCTACTCTGCACTCTCTACTCTGCACTCTCTACTCTGCACTCTCTACTCTGCACTCACTACTCTGCACTCACTACTCTGCACTCAATACTCTGCACACTCACTTTGCACTCTGCACTCACACTCTGCACTCACTAGTCTGCACACTCACTACTGTGCACTCACTACTCTGCACACTCTGCACTCACTACTTCACAATCTGCACTCTGCGCACTCTGCGCCCGTTAGTGGTTAGACCGACCACAAACTTCGAGTCTCGGAGTAGCATGCTATAGCATTGTAAAGCTCGTTGGCGCCTTGTTTTTATTTATTTATTTAATGCATTTTTATAAAGCACTATATACAATTTAAACACTGCTTTGGTAAATTTAAATCAAGGCCCGAGTGTTAACTGAGCGATCAGACCAACTATGGTTAATGAGAAATCTACAACCGAGAATCCCCATATAACTGTTTTATTTTTCTTGTTTCCCTTCGTAATTCGAGCAACGTGACATTGACCCCCAAACACTTTTGGACGAGTAAGTACACGCCGGTGAACAAATGAAACGCGTACCCCCCCACCCCCACATTCACCAACCACCTTGCTACCATTATACGCGGGGGTCGGCGATAGTAAGCACTTGGCTGTTGATTTGAATTGCTTGATCACATATTTTATACTAAAATCCCGTTGTTTGTCATGCATTTATTTGCCTCTAAAAACAGCTGCAAAATGTACATAATCTATGCGGAAGGGCAGGGCGCAGACTCAGTTGATGCAGGTAAACAGTTGGGCGCACTTGCAAGTCCACGGGAGAGAGAGACTTCGGCAATAAATGTGTCTGGACTACCCCAAGTAAATACAAAGCGCCATTAATCTCACTTCTCGCCCAGTTGCCTGCCATTGTTGAGAGTAAGTGACGCATTAGAATTGACTGTGGTAAGGGACAAAGTGCCCTCCCAGCTTTACCTAGGCGAGTGACCCGTCTGCAATGCATGCATTGTTTGCCCTTTGAACAAGCCCTGCCCCAGTCACAGCAGTGCCATCAAGACTGAATGCCCCCCCCCCCCCCTCAGAGACGGTGTTTAATGTCACCAGCCCCCAAAGCACCTCCGGACATAAATCAAACTCTCCATCTAGTGCGTCATGTCCTTTCTTCCCATGCGATTGGCAGAACCTCCCACTTATGTGTGTGCAAGCAGACCACAAACCCTCCTCACGCGTTTCTGGGAAGCTAAACCTTCCTTCCCGAAAGTCCAGTCACCACAGATCAGAACAGTGACAGACACCATTTCGGAACTATTTGTATAGCGCCTTCCCACCTCTTGCGAAGCACTGCCCACTTACACTGCATGTATGTCATGCAAATAACTCTGAAATCCTGGCAAAAACAGCCGATAAAACACTGGGTTTTGCTCATACTGCTATTATCGCCAGGAAACTACTCATCAGTTCCCCAGATTAAAATATACGGGGGATAAATACGAGTTTTACCAACATTCAAAATGCACACTGAGGTCAAGAGGGATGAATGAAGACGAGGAAGATGGGTCACTTTTTACGCCGAAAAAGCAGCCCGGGCCTTCTTAAAAACAATCACAAATGCCCACCCACGGATTAGGACATCCAGACCTGCCAGCTTTGAGATCTGTTGCACCCTGTGAGGCTACGAAGCACAGCGGGACCTTGGAGGGGGCGGGGCACAGAACCCGTCTCTGTCTGAACAGTCATAGGGGGGCCTTACTAGGGACTGTCCGGTCCCAGAGAGAGAAAGGCGGGGTCTCGAGTTCTTCAATGAGTGAGCAGGTATAAAGACAGGGGTAGGGACTTGAGCCCAATGCTTCCCGAGAAACCCCTCTGTACTCTCCTAAAACATTAAGTCATCTGAATCCACATTCCACGACCAGGGCTTATTTATTAAGTGATAAAGCGCTGACGTCCCCCAGCAGGGCTTCAGAGCGCTACACTTCCGGTGGGTGAGGAAATACCAGACAAAAATCAATCATGTGCCGACTAGTGACAGAACACGCCAACTATTATTTACACACGGACAGCGGGAGGGGGGGGGGGGGGGCGGGAACGTAATACTCCATCTCGGTCATGAACACTTATTAACACGGAAATACACTCGTTGTGCTTCCCTGTCTTTTGCCAAGTGTTGTGTTTCGTCCCTTTTCTTTGTCGGCAGCACAGACATGGGCAGAGTGTGACTGACTGTACAGCAGCTTCGAATATAGGAACCCTGCCGGGAACAGGGTGGTGTGCTATAGAGGGCGCACTGCACAGGGGCAGGAGGGGGGCAGGCGCTCTCTGCTAAGATGTTACCTTTATCAATCAAGGACGACGAATACAAACCTCCCAAGTTTAATCTGCTGCGGAAGTTGTCAGGATGGTTCAGGTAAGAAGGGGCAGAGGGTGACGATACCAGTGTAGAGGTATTGGAGACTGTCGGGGAGATGGAAAACAAGTCAGGTCCCGGGCCGCGCTGTGATTGGCTGACGTCACGGGGGTTTCCCGCCGGCAGCCAATCACAGCACGGCCCGGGAATGACGTCACGGGGGTGTCCCGGGCCGGCAGCCAATCGCAGCGCGGCCCGGGACAAAGGGGCGGGGCTTAAAAAAAGCACCAGAAACGCCCCCGAATCGCGTTTTCGAGAGAAAACGCGATTGACAGCCTCTGCCTCCCAATGGCTAGCCTCCATTTATGGAGCTAGCCAATTGGAAACAGAGGCTGTCCTAACCTCACTATTAGAAACAACAGATTTCGATCTGGGAGTGGCTTCGCCCCTCGCCAGGTTACGAAACCTAAAAACGAAACACACTTGGGCAGTGATTACCAATTTTAAACCAGGAGTTGTGCCCCTTCCTTTATCAAGCATGTTCGCGCTTTAGTTGAAAAAAAAGTTCCTGGCCCTGAGGTTGGGTGAATGACCTTTTCTAAAGAATCTCCCAGAATGTCGCCGCCAAGACAATTATACCAATGTACGTTGTGCAGCTACCACACCAAAGATATGGAACATATAGTTTGCTTATGCCCAGCTATGCTTACTTTTAGACGATTTTTACTGCGAGAAGTATGGAAAAGGCTCGGAATTCATTCATGCCGTCAAGCCATAATAGCAGCCTTTAACCCGGACAACACGAAGTTGAATATCGGGTTAACAAAATTAGTTATCAAGGCGTTAAATCTGCTGGAAGTCATTGGCGTCACTAACCACACTTCACTATAGCAGCGTGATATCCCATTGTTGTACACAGTAACAGTTTGTTGACCATCAATAAACTGTTGATCAGAACCCGGCCGTCAAGTCGATCATCAACTGCTGAGAAGTTCAGCAGAGTTTTAAGCAAAATGCTAATTGTAATTTCAATATTTTTAATTAATGTTTCTTTTAAGAAACTGTTGCTAGCGTTTTTATATTGTAAGGGTTTAATCAACCAACAATAAAGTTCTTATTATCCCAGCAGGAAGTGTATACAAATGAAAATTGACATTACTTACCTCTATTAACTTTGTGATGTAGGTGCTGGCTTTATGACACTTGAGATCCTGGTCAGCAAAGGCAATCACAGGTCAAATCAGAGATAGCAGCAGGTACCCCTCACTACCTCAGTTGATGTCCATGCTTAATTGCTCAACCTTGCTTCCTCCCTTCAAAAGCCCACATAGTAGGATCTTGGCAGATCAATATGCTGAGCAACAGTCCCTAGCTCTTTACGTTCAAACGGCAACAAGGAAACATACTTGTTACAAGTATTGTCAATGAATCCCTGGATCCAAAGTGCCTGGTGAATTGATCTGCCCGTCATAAATGCTAACATTATGGATGGTCTTATTTCCTGTAATGATAAAAGAGGTAGCAGCGCTTTACCCTTGAAAGTGATACAACTGAGTGGATTTTGCCATTTACCACTTGTCATAGGACTCCCACTCAATTCCCTAATGAGGACCATTTTTGGTCATTAATACCAATTCTAGTCTAAAACTAAGGGCCTGATTAAGATCTCGGTGGACGGGTTACTCCGGCACAACGGTGCCGATATCCGCTGAAATGTAAATCCTATTATATCCTATGGGATTTATATTTCGGTGGACGGGATATCCGTCACTGTTGAGACGGAGTAACCCATCCCCCGAAATCTAAATCAGGCCCTTAAAGTCAGTGAAATACCTCAGAGGGCTGAGCGCCAAGCTGCAGGCACCAGACTTTCAACCTTGCAGGTTCCTCTTAAGTTTTGTGTAATTGGGTAGGGCAAATGTATTACCCATTGTTAAAGCAACTACAGGCAATTCGGTTTGTGTGGTGTAAATAAGCAATGGGAGTAGAAGGCTAAATGCTGTGTGGAAAATAAATAGTGCACACATTTAGGAAACAAAAACAATTATGGAAAAGGCACACAGCTAATTCAAAAGAGCAGAGAACAGAGCCAAGCGAAAAGCAATTTCATACTTTGACCTTTCCAGGTAGGACTTCCATTTTCATTAGCCTAGTATGAATTTTAAGTAGACAAGGGGATTACACCGAGAATTCAAAGGAGATTTAATGGCTGCGAGTGGTCCCAAGTGAGAGGTCAAAGCCATAAACCAGTCACTGGTTCCTGTTATAGGATCCAATCAAATAATTGAAGATATGGATTCAGGTTAAGTGTATAGCAGATGTGTACAGCGCTAACCTAAGGCACGGGAACGCCCTTGAGATATTTGTTCAATCGATGAAATATTCATTTTTGAGCACTGTACATATACATTTTTCAGTTTTCCAATTTAATGTCATTTCGAGTTGAGCAGAAAGTGTAACATCGCGCGAAAATGTTTTATGTTCCTCCATCATTATAGCAAATAAAGCTCACTCCCGGATTTTTTTTTCCCGAAAAATTAGATGAAATTCCTACCTGGAGGAATTTGCAAAGGCAAAACATTGCGGTATTATCGATAATATTTTGATTGATCCACCTTTGATTGTTCTCTTCAGTTTCCTGTTTTTCCTGATTTTCGGATTCCCTGATTTCTTTTTTCTTTTTGTATTCCATATACTTCAATAAAATCAAACTTTAAAAAAACATTGCGGTATGGCTAATATTGTGTCGAAATAGTTTTAAAAAAGATATGCGTTTTCTATTGCCCCTTCATTACTACAAAAGAGATAATAGCGGTCAAAGATAGCCCCGAAATAACCAGGGAGTTTCGCGCCAATGTTATTGGCGTACTCAGAGCTCGGACGTTTCTGCGTGATAAAGGCACTTAGTTAATTAATAGCTTTCTCAAAAAAAAGTCTTCTCTTATTTATAAAGAGCAGAAAAGAGGAAGATGCTTCTCAAGAAGAAAGATAAAAATAAAGAGTGCACAGAATGAATAATAGGAGAACAATGATAAAAAAGTTGTAGGCAATATAATGTATTTTACAAAGCACTTTGCATAACAAAATCGTTCTCGGACACGACAAGCCGCTGAAGATTAACTCCACCATTGGGAAGGCAGTCCGAGCACCCGAGGCCCTCGCGTGTAATGACAGTGAATCAGTGTCAGGCACGCAGCGCCTTTGTGACCGCTCCATCCAACAGAGGGGTCCCCTGAGATTTCAGTGATCAATAGAAGCATTTATCTGTGACCTGCTTGATTACAGCCTCGCAGGTCATCAACCAGTCAGCTGGACGGCCCTGCTGAGTCAAGAAAACACATTAAATCTTCACCTGCCGCGGAGAGCCAGCACATTTCGCGACAGTTTGAAATAAAAAAATAAAAAATACAGAAAAAACACTGCCTTTTCTTGGTGATTAAAAGATTTAATTTGAAATATTTAGTCAATGTTCTACTTTATTTATTTATTTAGCAGCCAAACTTTTGCAACAGACTAGTAGTGGAACATGGCATCTCGAGGGGGAGGGTGGTACTGGTTACCAGAGACCCAGGTTTGGATTAACAAAAGGTTTAGAAAAACAAAACTGCACACTCTATTTGCGAGTATGAGCAGTGAAGAAACGAATTCATATGTCCAAAAATCAGGGCCAGCGCTATGCATGGGCAGTGTGGGTAGCTGCCCAGGACCTCCCACTCGGCCCACCAGCATAGGGCCCCACTCCAGAGCAACACACCACCAAACCTCTTGTACCGCTGCTGATCCCATTGAAGAAAGGTGTCTGTTTACAAGTGGGCTTACAGGAGGGGACTCCTCCCTGGGCCTCTCAGAGATGGCATGGGGAGGCCTAGGGGAGGGGGACACTTCATCTTGTGGCAGTTGCAAGGAAACGCTTTTTTGTCTTGCAATTCGGCCTCCTGCCCAGCAGCCATTCAGAGACACTGGGGGACACCCATTGTCAGCACTTTACAGTCTGCACAGTTTTAACTCTGGGCCTCCAAGCTATCCTCACAGCTTCAGCCCCATATGAGCTGTGAAAGAGGTGCTTGTAGGTGGCAGAGAGGGGAGCTGCGGCCCAGGAGGAGTCTGCACAAAGCAGCTTCCAGAGCCCTGAAGGTGTCACTTATGTATCCCGACTTAATTGCATTGATGTATGTAAATATGCCTTTTTATGGTTTTTAACCGAAATAAAAGCTTTTGACTGACTGACTGTAAATTAGAGGAGCCTCGCACATTCCCTTTCGCCTGGGGCCCCAAAAACCCTAGAACCGACCCTGCCAAAAATACTAAACAAATAACATCTACAAACATACAAAACGCAAAAACAGGCAGATATACAATGGATGCAAAATAAGTGAAATCTTCATATTTACAGTGTGTGAGGGATGTGGGCGGTCACAATTAACCTTTGCATTGCAGTGAAACCAGAGGGTTTGTAGGGCAAATTATAAATCCTGGATTGAGGCGCTGGCTGTCTGTCATGAAAAAGGAAGACAATTCCAGTGGAGAAGGCCAACAAGGTGTGATGGCCAGAATCTTGATGGAGACCGAGGGTTCTGGGTGACAGGGAGGCTCCTGTTGGCCGATTGTAGCTGACTGGTATGGTTACAGTAGTTAGGGAAGGGCACAAGAGAGGTAGGCAGGTGCTTATTCACGAGGAGCTTTAAAGATGAATGCTAGTAACTTGCATCGAATAGTGTTTTTTTGCAGCCCGCCAGCTAGGCTGGTGTTGATAGGAGGAGTTGGGAGTGTGATTGTACTAATTGAAATGTGTTGCCCTGGGAAAGCTTGTGACCTTACCCAAATCATTGCCTTTTTAGGTCTAACTTGACAGCCTTAGATCTTGACAGACCTCATATCAGCAATCAAATACAATACAATATACAGTCATGTTATATATAATATGATATGGTATTATACAATACAATAAAATACAAAGGAAGTAGCTTATGGTCAGTTCCCTTTAGTAATTGCTTTCTTTAGGTCAGTCTCCTTCTCCACTGGCTTGTTTTCTGGTTCTTAACATTGTGAATCAACCCATGGTAGATTGCCCATGTTGACATTTTCATGCATAATTGATAATTGGTACCATGGTCCCCTGTTCCAAAGGCGATGGAAGCATCCATCTTGTGAATGCTCCACAGCCCAAAACAGGTGTTAATTAAAGCAACTCCCTTTATATCCCTGTTCACCTCGGCTTCTCGCTGAGAAACTACTCCCACTCTGAAACCTGCCACTGGAATTTTTCATCCTCCACCACTCCTCTTCATACCAAGTTTCTGCCACGGCGACTGACGCTGGAATCTGGGGATCACGGTTCGTTCCCCGGCGCTGGCGGCAGATTAGCCCTGCACCATGTGACTCTGGGCAATAGCTTGCTTCATCTTCCCGACGGCCCCCAGCGCCTGGAGACCCTTACGGGTGATTGTTCGCGCTTTACAAATGTGGATTATTATTATTATTAACATTATCTAGGCAGACATGGCTCAGCATACACAATAATGCAGCCCATACCCTCACTACCCTCCCGGAGTGTTGGCAGTACCCCCTCTCTGCAAAATGTATCCAGAAAATAGACTAGTAGTAACACATGTGCATGCCTTCCACCTTCCCTGCCTGGGTCCTGTATCTTGCTGACTGAAAGCACAAAACTGCAATTTTATAATTTAACCAGATATATGTTTCTCTCTGAAGTGAAATCCAAAAGAAAACGGGTGTTGACGTTATTAAAGTTTATGTAAAAAGGAACACAATATCGAAGGGGTCTTGTGTCATTCCAGAAGGCCGGATCAGGGACCAGCATCAGATAATGCATTCAGAACCACAATGCAGTCAAGTAGCATGAACAGCTTCAAATGTTGGCCTGACATTTACTGTACACACATAGAGCGAGAGAGTAGATATCAATCGTTTAGATCACTAGGCTAGCATGGTTGAAGAGGTATGTTAGCCTGCAATTACACCAGTGAAACAAAAAGGGGCATAATCTCACCAATGTTGGCAGAGCTGGAGAAAGGTTCCCTCCCAGGCCATGCAGAACTATCTTACTGACATTAAACCTGTTGGTATTGATTATACAACATTAATAATATTAGTAGCTCTCAATGCCTTTCATTGAAATTAAGTAGATCTCAGTACTGAAAAGGTTGGAGACCCCTGCGTTTAGAGTAAATCAGGACTCGAGCTATTAAGCTGAGCCATCAGGAGGAGGAGAAAGCAGGAGTGGATGAGCCTTGCCATTATTCGGCCCATTCAAGGTGTGAGTGCACAGAAGTCCCTCTGTAAAGTGAGTGCATATCAGAGCATGCACACGCAACTGGATAAGTTTCACTCTTCTGCTGATGTCAGTCTTATGTGCTTGTGTAGAGCCTCTGACCCTGTGTACTGGGGAGCAGAGAAATCTTGAAGGTTACTAAAGATATTTGTGTATGGGGTGTGCCTGGTACCATGGAAGTAGGGGCCCCTATCTTGAACCCCAAGGTCTTTATGGTACCTGGCTGATTTCCCCAGTCACCCGCCAGCCCTCCGACCAGTGGTGTAGCAAGGGTGCTATGGACACTAATGGAAGTAAGAAAAAAATGAACCCGTCTCTCCAGAATGATAGTAAAAAGCAGCCATAATTTGGGGACAGAGGGCTTATCATGCCTCTGGTCCTAGGGCCGCTATGCCTGCTACCTAATGGATAGCAACACCCCAACCCCAGACCATATGGCCTCAAGGTAACTGTAAGGTTTTTTTTCTGTAGTGCACATACTGATTGAAAATATGCGGATGACAGAGCTTACATATGGGCTCAAACCTGGCCGCTGAAAGTTCATGAGCAAACCTTTGAATACCAATTTGATAGTAACACACACGTGCACACACACACATCCACCCTCCACACACCCTTCCCAACATAACTTCACATTTTAGGACTCACGGTGTTATTTTTTTTTAGTTCAATGAAAGTTTATTAGTCATAATAAAAGGCAGGAATATAAAATACATTTAAACAATTGTGAGGGAGGAAAAGAGGAGGGAGGGAAGGGAAAGCATAAGGAGAAAAAGCAGTAAGCATTATAAGAATGAGGAAATGACAATAAACTTTTCATGGGTAATAAGGATAAAAAGAGGAGGTACATTAATGATACAATAAAAACAAATGCAGATGGGGTATTCAAATAAAAATGGTAATAAAGAAAGTGGGATGAAAAAGGGCATCAAGGGGGTTTAGAAACCTCTTGCTGAGCAGGACACAAACAGAAGGAACGAGTTGTGCAATTATCTAAATACATAGTAACAGGAAACCATAAATCTGCGCGTTTAGCTGCCATCTGGGCAGGAAAAACAAAAGCAGTATCAAGCCTATGATTGTGACAAACATTATACCACCATGCTTGAAAAGTAATGGTAGAGGAAGACTTCCAATTAATAGTAATTTGTTGAAAAGCAACATCCAATAATAAATCAACAATACGAACATAAAGATCAGTCGTATCCCAACAAGGAGAAAGACTCCCCAAAAAGATGTGGAGGGAGAAAAAGGAATACATGTATGAAAGATAACATTGATTTGTGCCCAAACCTGTAACCAAACGGCACGTACGTTCTTGCATAGGAACAACATATGAAACAAATTAGCATTGGGTAAGGAGCAAGACCAACATACATCTGGGGTGGTAGGAAATCGCTTGTAAAGGGTAGAGGGAGTCTGAAGCAGTCGGTTGTATATGAAAAACATAGATTGCGTCAGGGACGCTGCCCTAGAGGTTTTACGGACTTTCGTCCAAATCTTGTCCCACAGAGATATGGGCCATGAGGTAGAAAGATCAGTTTCCCACTGCTCCTCCACTTTAGACTTGGGTCTAGGGATTGTATGTGCATGAAGATACTTGTAAATGACAGAGGCTTTGGGAAGAGCCTGTAGGAGAGAGTGAAGTGGGAGAGTGAGGTCAGGTGAAACAGGAGGAGAGGTTGCCTGTTGAAGTCTTGTATGAACCTCCATGACCGCTGCTTTGAGGAGAAGGTATTTGGGAGCAAAGGAGGAGGGTAAATCAAAGGTGGAACAGAGGGCGTGAAAGGTCATAAAAGTGGATTGGGAGAAGAGCTGCGAAATCCAAAGCAACCCCTTGGATCTCCAAGATTTCCAGTAAAAGGGTTTACCTCGGATCAAGAGGTATTTATTGTGCCAAATAGTGGATGAGAGAAAATCGGCAATATTCGCAGGTGGGGGAGGGTTAGAGGACAAAAGAAGTTTGACAGTGAATTTATGAATGAGAGTAGGAATCAAGGAAGGCTTGCGTGAACAAGAAATATATTCAGCAAAGGAGACAGGGGAGAGGAATAGACGTTCAATATTGGTCCACAGAGGGCAAGGGGAATCAGGGTTTTGTAACCAAAAGGAAGCTTGACATAACAAAAAAGCCTTGTGATAGGCCGGGAAGTCCGGGAAGTTAACTCCTCCTTCAGAGGTAGGGCGAATGAGCCTAGCAAGGGACATTCGGGGTTTTTTGTTATGCCATAAAAAGGAAGACAAGACTGAATTAATTTTCTTGGAAAATTTGGCCGGGATAGAAATGGGGATATTGGAGAGTGTGTGGAGAACAATGGGGGAAAGCATCATCTTAATGGTGTCCAAACGACCCCACCAAGACAAGTAAAGAGGATGCCATCTGGCTGTGAGGTCGGATATTTTCTGAGTGCACTTAGTAAGGCAAAGGGAAACAGTGTCAGGGATGGAAGGGGTGATGTACAAACCCAGATACTTAATATGGGAAGGGCTCCAGGTAAAATTGGAGGCGCTAAAGTCAGGTTTAAAGGTGAATTTCGTCAGGGGAAGGATCTCACATTTATCATTATTAAGCTTATAACCAGAGATTGAGGAGTAACGCTGTACTTCTTCCAAAAAAGCAGGGATGGAGACCGTGGGATTTGAAATGAAGAGTAAAATATCCTCTGCGTAAGCAGCGAGTTTAATGGAGGAGTCTGCTATCTGAAAGCCATGAATGTCGGGGTTCTGGCGCAGTCTGGACAGGAAAGGTTCTAAGGTAAGATTGAAAAGAAAGGGTGAGAGAGGGCATCCTTGGCGAACTCCTCTATCAAGGTCAAAGTAGGGGGAGATTTGACCATTAGCATAAACTGCAGCTCGTGGGTGAGTATACAACAATGAGATAAGGGAAATGAATTTGGGGCCAAACCCGAACCATCCGAGGGTATGGAAGAGGTAGGGCCATTCAACCCTGTCGAAAGCCTTTTCGGCATCTAAGGCAATGGCTGCGAGGGAGTGCTGGATGTGGGACGATTTTGACAGTATGTTAAATAAGAGCCTGGTGTTATCAGTGATGTAACGGCCTTTAACAAAGCCGGATTGCTCTTCTCCTAAGAGGTCAGGGAGTAAATGGTCCAACCTTATCGCTAATGTTTTGGCATAGATTTTATAGTCAATGTTAACAAGAGATATGGGTCTGTAGTTCTTGCAATATTGCACATCTTTACCGGGTTTGGGTATTAAACAGATATGGGCATCGGTGAAGGATCCTAAGGAGGCACCTAAATCAGCAAAGGAATGGAGAAGAGACTGCAGCTTCGGAATCAGTAACTTGGAGAAATTAAGGTAAAACTCAACGGTAAAACCGTCCGGACCACGGGCTTTGTTGAGTTTAAGACGCTGAAGCGCGGTGAGCAGCTCTGTCTGTGAGATGTCAGTCTCCAAAGAGGAAAGATCAAGAGGGAAATGGGCAGGTGGTTGAATAGTTGAGAAGAAATGTGAAAGAGAATGGGGGAGGGTTGAGTGTCAGAGGTGTATAGGGACTCGTAGAAGCGGGAGAATGTGGCAAGAATGTCGGTGTCTTTGTGGTGTAAGTGTGTATCAGTGTCATATACGGATTCAATAGTCATCTTGTTGTGTTTGACCTTCAGGTAATTGGCAAGGATTTTCCCCGCTTTGTTTCTACCACCATAAAACTTAGAACTTGACTTAAGTAAGTATAAGGAGGCATCTTCAGTAGACTTTTCATTAAATTTAAGCTTGGCAGCGACCAGATTTGTCAGACTATCTTGGGAATGCGAGGTGAAATAGGCGTGTTCCAATCGCTTAATGTCAAGAAGAAGGGTTTTAGTGAATTGGCGAGCAGTCTTACGCTTCTTTACGACATAATTAATAATGAAGTCGCGCGCAGCTGCTATGAAAGCATCCCAAACAATGTGTTTCGAAGTGGGCGGAATATCGTGAAACAGAAAAAATTCATCAAAAAAGGCGGTGAAGGAAGTGGAAAATTTGGGATCTAAAAGGAGGGCATTGTTAAAACGCCATCGCCTGGGACCATCAACTTTAGGAAGCACATCAAGGCTAACTGTAACAGGGGCATGATCCGAGAGTAAAATCGGACCAATTTCCGCTGAATTAAGCCTTTGAGCAAGATCATGTGAGACAAAAATGTAGTCAATCCGGGATTGTGAGCGATGATATGGGGAGTAAAAGGTATATTCCTGCAAAGTCGGGTTGCAAAGTCGCCAAGAGTCAATGAGCTTATGTTGGGATATGGCATGAGTAAAGAGTTTGTGCGATTTGGTAGGGACATAGGTAGCATCTGATCTCCTATCTATAAACGGATCAAAAGGTTGATTGCAGTCTCCCGCAAGGATGAAATTATCATCCATGAATTGGGTGATGTATGGAGAGAACTC